>NC_132933.1:70925468-75725468 GCF_047675955.1 Chlorocebus sabaeus | reverse complement strand
CACTGGACTAGGTGATCTCTAAGGGCCCTTTGTATTCAAAAATGAAATTTTCTCTAAATGTTCTTGAATGCTAGAAACTGCAATAACTTTTCCATCAAAAGTTTTAACTTGCTTCCGGCCATTCCATTTAATGGAACACGTTGAGAATTGTAGGTGAATAGGCCCTATGCCTTCCATGCAATTCCAGTGAACTCTGTTCAAATTTCAAACATTTTTATACCCAAACTCAGCAGCCAGAGAATGAGACCAGGGAAAACACTGAGTATCTCTGGTCCTCAGTGATAGGGGAATCCACTTTATTTTGAGTAGACAATGTCAAACAATTTATTCTCAGAAGAATGTGGGCCATGCAATCAGGGAACAAGTTCCCACCAGCAGGCACAAAGGGACAGCTTCTGTAGGATATTTCTACTCGTGGGTTCTATACATCATCTTAAATCAGTGATGAGAAACCTATCAAGAATCACTCACCCACTGACATAAATTATAGTTAGTAAATGAAGGAGCTCTTGAGTATAATGCTTTTTTTCATTACAATAAACTACATTACTTATTTTTTAAAACCATGAACATTAAATGTAAGACTTTATTCCATGAAGATAATAGGTAATTACAAGGTGTACTTCAGTTCTTTGTTATGACCAATTAAGAAATAGGGACAGAAGTAAGGAAGAGAGAAGGGGAAGGAGACAGACAAAGAGCCCACCCAAAAAAGACAGAAACAGGCATACGTATACATACAAGGACACAGAATCTGACTTTGATGGTATTGATGTTGTCATAATGTTCTCATGTAGGATATGACTGGTAAGCCATTCAGTCATAAATTTATCAAACATTTATAGCATACTTTTTCTGTGTCAGATGCTGAAGATATTAAAGTGAGCAAAAAAAAAAAGGGCTCTTGCACTGAAGGAGTTTACATATCTAGCAGGGGAGCAAGACATTAATCAAGTAATCACACAAATAACCATTTATATTAGTTTCCTATTGCTGCTGTAACAAATCACCACTAACATAGTGGCTTAAAACAATGCCTACTTACTGCCTTACCATTCTGTAGGGTAGCGTTATGACATGGATAGAGCTAAAGTCAAGATGTCAGCAGAGCTATGTTCCTTTTCGAAGGCTCTAGATGAGGATTTTTTTCCTTGCCCTTTCCAGCATCTAGAGGCCACTCACATTCCTTGACCATGGTCCTCTTCCTCTTCAAAGCCAACAACGTTGAAATTCTCTGAGCCTTTCTTTCCTAATCACATCTTCCTGTTACTCTCCTACCTCCCTGATATGGTGTGAATAAGAGTCCCTGCCCAAATCTCATGTCCAATTGTAATCCCCAATGTTGGAGGAGGGGCCTGGTGGGAGGGGATTGAATCATCCGGGTGAATTTCCCCCTTGCTGTTCTCGTGATAGTGAGTTCTCAGTATATCTGGTTGTTTAAAAGTGTGTAGCACCGCCCCCACCCCTTAACTCTCTTCCTCCTCCTCCTCCAGTCCATGTTAACATGTGCCTGCTTCCCTTTTGCCTTCCACTATGATTGAAAGTTTCCTGAGGTCTCCCCAGCCATACTTACTGTACAGCCTGCTGATCTGTGAGCCAATTAAACCTCTTTTCTTTATAAATTATGCAGTTTCAGGTTTTTCTTTATAGCAGTGTGAGAACAGACGAATACACTCCCTTTTCCACTTTTAAGGATCCTTGTGATCACATTGGACCCATCTAGATAATCCAGGAGAATCTCCCCCATTGCAAATTCAGTTAATTAGCAACCTTAATTATCGTTTGCCATGTAAGGTAACATATTCACAGGTGCTGGGTATTAGGACTTAGACATCTTTGGGGGACTATTATTCTGCCTACTATACCATTTAAATGCATTACAGAAACCACTGGCTTAAATGGGACTATAATATTTGGGCACAAGTGTAGAGCATGGGATTTTCTGGGACTATCCTATTCTGAGTTATGTTCTTTGCTGCCTACTTGTGTTTGTATTCACTGTTTCCTCTGCCTGAGATGCCCTCCTCCTTAACCTCTACATGTCCATATTCTAGTTATATTTTAAGGCCTTGCTCAAATGTTGCCTAAATTTTGTCAGGTGGAACGATGAACAATAAACTTAGTTCAGAATACTTCAACCTTTAGGGTTCTCAATTGGTGACTAATTGAACTTGTGTGGAAGCCACTGCATTAAAAATTAGTTTTAATATATTAAAACATATTTTAAAGTTTTCAAACTGGGGTTTTCAGACACTTCTGTTTGGATCACAGAACAAAATGGAAGAAAAAAGCAGAACCCTCTAGCACTACTGAAGAGGGACAGAAGGAAGTACCTTGAAAACATCAAGAAGGGAATGTAGTAGTCTGTTCTCACACTGCTATAAAGGCTATAAATAAATACCTGAGACTTGGTAGTTTAAAAAGAAAAGAGTTTTAATTGGCTTACAGTTCTGCAAGCTGTATAGGAAGCATAGCAGCTTCTGCTTCTGGGGAAGCTTCAGGATGCTTCCATTCACGGCAGAATCAAAGAGGGAGCAGGCGTCTCACATGGCAGGAGCAGAAGCAGGAGCAAGAGAAGGTGGGGAGGTGCTACACACTTTTAAATGACCAGATCTCATGAGAACTCACCATGGGAACAACACCAAGGGGATGGTGCTAAACTATTCTTGAGAAATCCACAGGGGGCGGGGCCAAGATGGCCAACTAGAAACAGAGGCGATCAGAGGCGCCCATCGCAAAGAACCATAACTAGCGTGGGAATCCTTCACAGGCAACCAAGGTATCCAGGTTCCTTCATCGGAACTGACTAGGCAGCTGGTGTGATCCATGGAGAGAAAGGAAGAGCAGTGTGGTGCAGTGGTCCACCTGAGAGCCACACAGGGCAGGGGAGCCCCCACCCCTTAGCCAAGGGAGGTGGTGAGTGTGCTACCCAGATGGGGAAACCGTGCTTTTTTGATGGAACTGTGGAATCCACGGATCAGAAGATCCCATTCGTGAACCCACGCCACTGGGGCCCAGAGTCCCAATCCCTGAGCCACGCAGATTCTCAACAGGCTCTCAGTTGAAATCTATCTAAGCCTGCAGAGCTCCCGGGGGAGGGGCGACAAGCACCACAGCTGCAACTGCCTGCTGTATAAGCCATTCGAGCTCCTTGGGGGAGGGGCAGGAGCCAGCACTGCGACTCATAACTGCCTAACACGCTAAGCTCCCTGGGTGGGGGAAGGGAGGCATCCATCTCTATAGCTCCAGGCCACGCTTTTCCCCTACTGGAGCCAGGGAGGCTAGACGGCTTGGTCCCAAGAGGTTTCCCCCATAGCCCAACACACTGGCAGTGGCAGACTGCAGCCAGAGCACCTCTTCAGTACTGACCCTGAACCATCCTTCCTCACTGGGTGGGGCTTCCCTGCAGGAACTCCAACAACTCCAGCCAGAGGCTCAGGGACAGAACCTGGATCTCCCTGGGCCTGAGCCCCTAGGGGGAGGGGTGGCCACAGTTTCTGTAGACCAGCAGACTTAGCCTTTCCTCCTGGTAGTTCTGAGGAATCCGGCCAGCCCAGATGAGTGGATTTACCCTCAGCAAAGCACACACCTTCCACCAAGAAACAGTCAAAGTGCTTCGTTAAATGGGTCCTGTTCCCCGAGCCACCCACCTGGGTGAGACCCTCCAATAGGGGTTGTAGATATCCTATACAGGAGCAATCCTACTGGCATCAGGTTGGTTCCCCTCAAGGTGAGAGGCCCCAGGAGAAGAAGCAGACACCCATGTTTACTGTTATCCAGCCTCCTTGAGAGACATCTCCAGGCGTGGGAGCGAACCAGATGAATAGGACATGAACTCACAGCAAACCACAGCAGCCCTACAAAAGAGGTACCTGACCATCAAAAGAAAAACAAACAAACAGAAAGCAACAACAACAGCATCATCAACGACAAAAAAAAAAAAAAAAGTCTCCACAAAAACCCCATCCAAGGGTCAACAGCCTCAGAGATCGAAACTAGACAAACTCATGAAGATGAGAAAGAATCAACAAAAAGATGCTGTAAACCCAAAAGGCCAGAGTGCCTCTTCTCCTCCAAATGATTGTGCCTCTCCAGGAAGGGTGCAGAGCTGGACAGAGGAAGAGATGGATGAATTGACAGAAGTAGGCTTCAGAAGATGGGTAACAAAAAACTCCGCTGAGCTAAGGGAGCATATTCTAACCCAATGCAAGGAAACTAAGAACCTTATTAAAAGGTTAGAGGAGCTGCTAACTAGAATAATCAGTTTAGAGAGGAACATAAGTGAGCTGATGGAGCTGAAAAACACTGTACAAGAACTTTGTGAAGCATACACAAGTATCAATAGCCAAATCAACCAAGCAGAAGAAAGGATATCAGAGTTTGAAGACAACTTTGCTGAAATAAGGCATGCAGACAAGATTAGAGAAAAAAAGAATAAAAAAGGAATGAACAAAGCCTCCAAGAAATATGAGACTTCATAAAAAGACTGAGCCTAAAATTGATTGGAGTACCTGAAGGAGACGAGGAGAATGGAAACAAGCTGGAAAACACACTTCAAGATATTATCTAGGAAAACTTCCCCAACCTAGCAAGACAAGCCAACATTCAAATTCAGGAAATACAAAGAACACCACTAAGACACTCCATGAGAAGATCAACCCCAAGACACATAATCATTAGATTCTCCAAGGTCAAAATGAAGGAAAAAGTGTTAAGGGCAGTCAGAGAGAAAGGTCACATAACCTACAAAGGGAAGCCTGTCAGACTAACTAACAGCAGACCTCTCAGCATAAGCTCTACAAGCCAGAAGAGAGCGGGGGACAATATTCAACATTCTTAAAGAAATGAATTTTCAAACCAGAATTTCATATGCAAACAAACTAAGCTTCATAAGCGAAGGAGAAATAAATTCCTTTACAGACAAGCAAATGCTGAGGGATTTTGTTACCACCACACCTGCCTTGCAAGAGCTTCTGAAAGAAGCACTAAATATGGAAATGAAAAAAATGGCAGGGCACAGTGGCTCATGCCTGTAATGCCAGCACTTCGGGAAGCTGAGGCAGGTGGATCACAAGGTCAGGAGATTGAGACCATTCTGACTAACATGGTGAAACTCCATCTCTACTAAAAATACAAAAGAATTAGCCAGGCGTGGTGGGGGGCGCCTGTAGTCCCAGCTACTCAGGAGGCTGAGGCAGGAGAATGGCATGAACCTGGGAGGCAGAGCTTGCAGTGAGCCGAGATCACGCCACTGCACTCCAGCCTGGGCGACAGAGCAAGACTCCATCTCAAAAAACAAAAAGAAAAAAAAAAAGAAAAACAGGTAACAACCACTGCAAAAACACACCAAAATATAAAGACCAACGACATTATGGAAAAACTACATCAACTAGTGTGCAAAATAACCAGATAGCATCATGATGATAGGATCAAATTCTCATGTAACAATACTAACTTTAAATGTAAATGGGCCAAATGCCCCAATTAAAAGACACAGACTGGCAAATTGGATAAAGCATCAAGACCCATTGGTGTGGTGTATTCAGGAGACCCATCTCACGTGCAAAGACACACATAGGCTCAAAATAAAGGGATAGAGAAAAGTTTACCAAGCAAATGGAAAGCAAAAACAGCATGGATTGCAATCCTAGTCTCTGACAAAACAAACTTTAAACCAATAAAAATCAAAAAAAGACAAAAGGGCTTACATACTGGTAAAGGGTACAATTCAATGAAAAGAGCTAACTAATCTAAATATATATGCACCAAATGCAGGAGCACCCAGATTCATAAAACAAGTTCTTAGAGACCTACAAAGAGACTTAGACTCCCACACAATAATAGTAGGAGACTTTAACACCCCACTGTCAATATTAGACATATTGACAAGGCACAAAATTAACAAGGATATTCAGGACTTGAAGTCAGCTCTGGATCAAGTGGACCTAATAGCCAGCTACCGAACTCTCCACCCCAAATCAACAGAATATGCATTTTTTCTCACCACCACATGGCACTTATTCTAAAATCAACAACATAATTGGAAGTAAAGCACTCCACAGCAAATGCAAAAGAACAGAAATAATAACAAACAGTCTCTCACACCACAGTACAATCAAATTAGAACTTGGGATTAAGAAACTCACTCAAAACCACACAATTACATGGAAATTGAACAGCCTGCTCCTGAATGACTCCTGGGTAAATAATGAAATTAAGTCAGAAATCAAAAAGTTCTTTGAAACAAATGAGAACCAGGAGACAATGTACCAGAACCTCCGGGACACACCTAAAGCAGCATTAAGAGGAAAATTTATAGCACTAAATGCCTATATCAGAAAGCTAGAAAGATCTCAAATAAACACACTAACATCACAAATAAAAGAGCTAGAGGGCAAAAGCAAACTCATCCAGAAGCTAATAGAAGACAAGAAATAACTAAGATCAGAACAGAATAGAAGGAGATAGAGACATAAAAAACCCTCCAGAAAATCAATGATTCCAGGAGTTGGTTTTCTGAAAAAATTAACAAAATAGATAGGCTGCTAGCTAGACTAATAAGGAAGAAAAGAGAGAGGAATCAAATAGACACAATAAAAAATGATAAAGCAGATATCATCACTGACCCCAAAGAAATACAAACTAGCATCAGATAATACTATAAACACTTCTATGCAAATAAACTAGAAAATCTAGAAGAAATGGATAAATTCCTGACACATACACCCTCCCAAGACTAAACCAGGGACTGGGCACGGTGGCTCACACCTGTAATCCCAGCACTTTGGGAACCCAAGGTGGGCAGATCGTGAGGTCAGGAGATCGAGACCATCCTGGCTAACACGGTGAAACCCCGTCTCTACTAAAAAATACAAAAAAATTAGTCGGACGTGGTGGCGGGTGCCTGTAGTCCCAGCTACTGGGGAGGCTGAGGCAGGAGAATGGCGTGAACCCGGGAGGTGGAGCTTGCAGTGAACCGAGATTGTGCCACTGCACTCCAGCCTGGGCAACAGAGCGAGACGCCGTCTCAAAAAAAAAAAAAAAAAAAAAAAAAAAAAAGAGAGAGAGAGAGAGAAAAAGCTAAACCAGGAAGAAGTTGAATCCCCGAATACACCAATAACAAGTTCTGAAATTGAAGCAGTAATTAATAACTGACCAACCAAAAAAAGCCTATGACCAGACAGATTCAGATCTGAATTCTACCACAGGTACAAAGAGGAGCTGGTACCATTACTTCTGAAACTATTCCAAACAATTGAAAAGGAGCGACTCCTCCCTAACTCGTTTTATGAAGCCAGCATCATCCTGATACCAAAAACGGGCAGAGTCACAACAAAAAAAGAAAACTTCAGGCCAATATCCCTGATGAACATCAATGTGAAAATTCTCAATAGAATACTGGCAAATCGAATCCAGCAGCACATCAAAACACTTATTTTCCACGATCAAGTTGGCTTTATCCCTGGGATGCAGGAGTTGTTCAACATATGCAAATCAATAAATGTAATCCCTCAGATAAACAGAACCAAAGACAAATACCACATGATTATCTCAATGATGCAGAAAAGGCCTTTGATAAAATTCAACATCCCTTCATGTTAAAAACTCTCAATAAACTAGGTGTTAATGGAACATATCTCAAAATAGTAAGAGCTATTCATGACAAACCCACAGCCAATATCATATTGAATGGGCAAAAGCTGGAAGCATTCCCTTTGAAAACTGGTGCAAGACAAGGATGCCCTCTCTCACCACTTCTGTTCAACATAGTATTGGAAGTTCTGGCCAGGGTAATCAGGCATGAGAAAGAAATAAAGTGCATTCACATAGGAAGAGAGAAAGTCAAATTGTCTCTGTTTGCAGACGACATGGTTTTATATTTAGAAAACCCCATCATCTCAGCCCAATAACTCCTTAAGCTGATAAGCAACTTTGGCGAATTCTCAGAATACAAAATCAATGTGGAAAAATCACAAGCAGTCCTTTACACAAATAATTGACAAGCAGAGAGCCAAATCATGAATGACCTCCCATTCACAATTGCTACAAAGAGAACAAAATACCTGGAAATACAGCTAACAAGGGATGTGAAGGACCTCTTCAAGGAGAACTACAAACCTGCACTCAAGGAAATGAGAGAGGACACAAACAAATGGAAAAACATTCCATGCTTATGGAATGTAAGAATCAATATCATGAAAATGGCTATACAATCCAAAGTAACTTATAGATTAAATGCTATTCCCATCAAACTACGATTGCCTTTCTTCATAGAATTAGAAGAAAACTACTTTAAATTTCATACGGAGTCAAAGAAGACCTGGGATAGCAAAGACAATCCTAAGCAAAAAGAACAACGCTGGAGGTATCACACTACCTGACTTCAAACTATACTACAAGGCTCCAGTAACCAAAACAGCATGGTACGGGTACCAAAACAGACATATAGACCAATGGGACATAACAGAGACCTCAGAAATAACACTACACATCTACAACCATCCGATCGTTGACAAACCTGACAAAAACAAGCAATGGGGAAAGGATCTCCTATTCAATAAATGGTGCTGGTAAAACTAGCTAGCCATAAGCAGAAAACTGAAACTGGACCCCTTCCTTACACCTTTTACAAAAATTAACCCAAGATGGATTAAAGACTTAAATGTAAAACCCAAAACCATAAAAATCCTAGAAGAAAACCTAGGCAATACCATTCAGGACATAAGCATGGGCAAAGACTTCATAACAAAAACTCCAAAAGCAGTTGCAATAAAAGCCAAAATTGACAAGTGAGATCTAATTAAACTAAAGAGCTTCTGCACAGCAAAAGAAACCAGCATCAGAGTGAAGAGGCAACCTACAGAGTGGGAGACAATTTTTGCAATCTATCCATCTGACAAAAGTCTAATATCCAGAATTTCCAAGGAACTTAAATGAATTTACAAGAAGAAAACAAAAAACCACATCAAAAAGTGGGCAAAGGATATGAACAGACACTTCTCAAAAACAGACATTTACGAGGCCAACAAACATATGAAAAAAAGCTCAACAACACTGATCATTAGAGAAACGCAAATCAAAACCACAATGAGATACCATCTCACACCAGTTAGAATGGCAATTATTAAAAAGTCAAGAAACAATAGATGCTGGCAAGGCTGTGGAAAAATAGGAACACTTTTACACTGTTGGTGGGAATGTAAATTAGTTCAACCATTGTGGAAGACAGTATGGTGATTCCTCAAGGATCTAGAACCAGAAATACCATTTGAACCAGCAACCCCATTACTGGGTATGTACCCAAAGGAATTAAATCATTCTACTATAAAGACACATGCACACATATGTTTACTGCAGCACTATTTACAACAGCAAAGTCATAGAACCAACCCAAATGCCCATCAAGGATAGAATGGATAAAGAAAATGTGGTACATATACACCATGGAATACTATGCAGCCATTAAAAGGAAGGAGAGGATGTCCTTTGCAGGGACATGGATGAAGCTGAAAGCCATCATCCTCAGCAAACTAACACAGGAACAGAAAACCAAACACTGCATGTTGTCACTCATAAGTGGGAGCTGAACAATGAGAACACATGGACAAAAGGAGGGGAACAACACACACCAGGGCCTGTGGGGGTTGGGGGGTGAGAGGAAGGATCTTAGAGGACAGGTCAGTAGGTGCAGCAAACCACCATGGCACATGTATACCTACGTAACAAACCTGTATGTTCTGCACATTTATCTCAGAACTTAAAGATAAATAAATTAAAAAAAGAAAAGAAAAGAAAAGAAATCCGTCCCCATGATCCAATCACCTCTCACCTCCACCAGGCCCTCCAGCGCTGGGGATTACAATTCAATATGAGATACGGTGGGGACACAGATCCAAATCATATCAGGAAGTATTCTGTTTTATTTCAGTCTTGCTTAAAGTAAAAACAGACGTAAGAGCTGATATGCAAAAGAACAAAATAAGGAATAAGGTACTCTAAATGGTTTACAAAAGGCTGGGGTTAAATCATAGTTCAAGGAAGAATTGCAGGCTTGTTCAATGGGGGAAAAAAAACATTTGCCTCTTCCAGTTAGTTGTAAGACACTGGGTGAATAAGTATTTCAAACCTATTTTCTCATCTGTAACACAGGAGTAACGAAAAGTGATTGGCCGTAGTGCCTGAAACACAATAGGTGTTCAATAAATCTTAATCACTGTGTGGGAGAAGATTCAGAGAGGTGAAGTAACTTGTCCAAGTTTAGAGATGGAGCCACGCTCCCAAGTGCTAGCATATTAAAATCATTTTAGGACCGGACATACTGGCTAACTTCTGTAATCCCAGCACTTTGGGAAGCTGAGGCTAGAGGATCACTTGAGCCCAGGAGTTCAAGATCAGCCTGGCCAACACAGTGAGACATCGTCTCTACAAAAAATAAACAAAATTAGCCAGGCATGGTGATGCACTCTTGTAGTTGCACTACTTGGGAGGCTGAGGTGGGAGGATTGCTTGAGCCCAGGAGGTCGAGGCTGCAGTGAGCCAAGATCATTCCATTGCATTCCAGCCTGAGTGACACACAGTGAGACCTTGTCTCAAAAAAAAAAAATCATTTTGCCTTTCATTTCTTCAGAAATATGTAAACTGTTCATGGTCCATCTCTATAACTCAAGAACAGTCACCCTTATTCTGACAGAGATCACTATACTAACACAGAGCTTTCTATTTTGTTTTCTTGTGAATATATCATCATTTCTCATTTGGAATAGAGGATTTTAAAGTACTCGGTGCATAAACTTGCCTGGTTTAAGGAAGGCTGAATGATTCCATCCTTGTCACTGGATACTGAGATCCAGAAAGTAGAACAGAGCTTCTAGATCTTATTGGCCTAAACCATGCTGAGTGTGGTGAAAGAACCATTTAAAGAAATTAAATATCCCTCTGAAAGAAAATCCTGAAGCCAATATTCTGGATGCCAAATTAAAGGTTTAGGGGAAGTGTCAGGGGGCTTCCTGTTTTACAGTTATCACAAGAATGTTTCCCTTTCATTTTGGTTTACATATTCTACTTCTCACAAAGAGTTCTCATTTTAAAGCTTAGTTCATTCAGTATCCATTATTCTGAAAATTTGCTTAATGTGGTCTGGCGGATTGAAGAAAATGAATTAGAATTTAAATATAATAAGAGGCATCTGAATGGAGTGGAATGAGAACTGGAATAAAAGCTAGAAGACATGAGTGCCCTGGGACACCTTTTCCCCTCCCTGGGCCTTTGTCTTCCTGATTGTAAAGGTAGGGGGCTGGGCTACATGGTCTCTAAGATCCCTACCATCTCTGGCATTCTAAGGTTCTACAAGTCCTCCCAACCTCACACACTTAGGCATAAGGTGTGTGTAGGGGGGTGGGGGGCAGGGGTGGCACGGGGCTAGAATTGGGGAAAGATCCTTTGGAGAAGTAAAGGGGGAAAAAATCGCAGGCAGGCACTTCGTTTGAGCTTAGCATATTTAGGGATAGGGTGTGCAAGACGTGGGAAGAGAGGGTGGAAAAGTTGTCAATAGAATAAAAGGTTTACTTTCTTAAGAAGGATAATTAGATCCAAGCCAGCCTGCATTGCTAAAGCCTTTGAAGCCCAACCTCTCCATGCTGTATTGTTGAAAACTTACTAAGAGTTGGGGATAAACTAATAAGACCTAAAATGGTTGTAAATCACGTCCCCCTCCCACCTTTTCTTAAGTTTGGTTTTGTTTTCATTGAATGTATTCAATAGGCTAGTGTGTCTACCTGCTTTGTTATTGGCATGTGGGGACAAGCAGCTACAGAAAAAAATAAAACTTGTCTATTAGTTTTCTTCATTTTTGTCACACAATTTGACTATAAAACCTACATCTCAAAAAAGGTGTACCACGTAGTTACATAGGAGTCAACATAAACAAATATTGCCTGTAACTCACTATAAACTTTTTCCAGACCAGACAATTTAAACATTGGTCTAATTTGGCTTTACAGTTATGAACAAGAGGGCGGTAAATCACCAATTATTTGCTTAAAAGTGGGCTTCACAAAGCTGATCTATATTTTCCTTGATGTTTCGTCATGTTTGTAGCCCAATCAGCCAACCAAGATACAAGAATCAGATCCTTAAACATGTTTTTTCATTTTTTGCAATGAGTTTCAAAGGCAGTAGGAAGCTCTGGGAGAGCCTCTGGGCAAAAGATAAAGGTTACAGCTAGTGGAAGTTGTAATTAGAGCCAATTACAACTTAACTTACCTGCTTTGTCATTAAAATGTCTGTCAGACCTCTCATTTTTCTACACAGAGGGAAAGAAAAGGTATAGCTTAGTAGGGGAGAGGGTTAGCCAAAGGGAAGGAATTTCTAGTACTGTTTACCAATGTACCCTGTAACCTTAGACAAACACATTGCCTTTTGGCTTTAGACTGTGCTTTGCTGAAAGTTTAACTCAGGGAGCTGAACAGGACTTAGGAAATCACCTGGTCTAGTCCCCTGCCCTCTAGCAGGCAAGGTATTATTATTGTCCCAATTTCTCAAGTTAGATATGAAAGACCTGGAGAATTTAACTAACTAAAATATGTCTTCTGCCTCCTTAAGGGTAACAGATTTGATTTTGGTTTCACTTATAGCTTGTCATAAGAAAAATGGAATTATTCTCACTTCTCTCACAGATACGTTGTGTATAGGTTAACACATGGTAACTACAAAGCACGTTGAAACTACTAAAGAAAGCATAACATTACCCACAAACATACTAGCACTTTGAATGAATGGGTCTCAGAAATGTAACAGAAATATTTGGATTTCACTTTTTAAAGAATTGGCTTGAGGGAAGAAGTAGAATTACACTCAATGGACCAACCTCACTTTCTGCAAATGTAAAGGAGTAAAAAAAATTGAGAAAGAATGGGAATGCCACTAACGAACATACTATTATGTTTGAGAGTAATTAGAGTAAGTGAATTTTGTGTGTAAAAATCAAACTTCTGAAACAAAGCCTCCTTAGGGGGAAAGTAAAATAACAGGTTTTTATTATAAGTATCATTGTAAAAGTTCACTATCCTATACATCCTCTAATGACTTTTTCTTCCTTCTGTCCTTCATGCTTGGACCAATTATCTTCCTGTCTCCCATCTTTCTTCACCTTGCATTCTAAACCAAATTACCCTCACCCAAACAGCCATCTTTACTTGCGAAACATTATCATCTGCCTCACAAATCCTTGTTATCCTCTATACTGAATTACTCATTCAGGATTTCAAGGCTCTTTATCCACTCCAATTTAGTCTCTTTCCTGATCCTTCTCTTTGTTCTCTTTCAGTACTATACTTTCTCCACATATAACTAAAACAAATTCCATCCTTGCATCTGATAAGCCATCTTTCTTCACCTTTCTTGAAAAACAACACATATATGACACGAGGAGCATAGGGATGGACCTGGGTATACTTAATAGGAAAGTCTCTTAGTAGTCATCTGATTTGCAAAGCTGAAGATTATAGCCAAGCTCCCCTATCCCTTACATGTTTCTATCAGAAAAGGGTGGAATGTTCAGGAACTTAATGTAGGGGAGTGTTGCTGGGTAGAGACTGCTTGTGATACGTTATATTAAAGAGGGCCTACTTGCAGTATTTTAGGATTTGCCTCACTCCTTCATTCTTTTAATTATAGTTGTATCCTTATTATCTTTACTAATGGCCTCAATTTATTTATTTATTTTTTTTTTTTTTGGAGACGGAGTCTCGCTGTGTCCCCCAGGCTGGAGTGCAGTGGCGCGACCTCGGCTCACTGCAAGCTTCGCCTCCCGGGTTCACGCCATTCTCCTGCCTCAGCCTCCCGAGTAGCTGGGACTACAGGCGCCCACTACCGCGCCCGGCTAATTTTTTGTATTTTTAGTAGAGACGGGGTTTCACCGTGGTCTCGATCTCCTGACCTTGTGATCCGCCCGCCTCGGCCTCCCAAAGTGCTGGGATTACAGGCGTGAGCCACCGCGCCCGGCCTAATGGCCTCAATTTATATGCTGTCTTTCTTGGTGAAGGTCTGTGCAGCAGTCACTATCAAAAAGACTGATCCCTAGAAAGCAAGGAGGAAGGATGATTCCCTTAGTTCACTGGCACAATGGTTATCAGGAAGGTTGTTCCAAAGAGAGGGTGGTAGTATCTATTATAATGGAATTTTATGGCAGCTCTTGGGGGTGAGCCACTATCCTGTTATTACATCCAATGCTACTGATGTGAACAGTTTAGTTACCTGGCACATATTGAGCTTTGACACAGTATATATTTCGGATTTAAAACTTTATTCACCCCATATAATAGTATATATAAAATGTTGCGAAGATGAAAGCATTTCTGAAACTTGGTCACTCCGTGGGGACTGGCTCAGATTATAGACTTGAAAAAAATTAACGGTAGAAAAATGTTTATTCTCTAAGGATAGATTTGATTTGGAGATAGCCAAGTCACTTGAGACTGAGTCTGGTGAAATAAAGTAGTAATACTCTGAACATAATTTTTAGTATAATAGACATGTAAAAGGATTGACCTGTTTTACTGTTGAATAAGTCTCTATAGCCTCACAACATGTTACCCTCAAAGGAAACAAGGGCTACTGGGACAGATATGTAACTGCTCTTAAGAAGTTTTGTTTGGGGCACATAAATATGGATCTGATTTTATGATAATGGAGGGAAAATGAACATAGCTAAGGGAAGGCTACAAAATATTCAGCTTCTTTGGAGGCCAGATAATAAGGTTTCCACCTACCTGCTATAGTTTCCGCATGGTAAGCAGCTTTTCTATCAAGTGTGGGTTGGTAGCCCTGCTTGACTTAAAGTGAGTGTTACAGTTGTTGGGAAACAGGAAATGGGGCTGGATTACACAAAGACATCCAAAACTAACACAAACACACATGGGCTTCCTGGTATGTAAATTCTCTTTGAGATTAGAGATCTCCCTTTACAGAATTTAGTATAACAGATTCAATAACCAAACTTCGTGACCTCTCAATATTAAATAACTAAATGTGCAAAAGAACCACCATTAGATAGGATAACAAAAGCTATACATTTTCTATGAAACATGTGCACATATTTTCAAAGCTGTGAAAATACAATAAAGAGCACAACACATTTTGGTCACTTTATTAAATGACATTAAATAGTTTAAGTTTCAACTACTAAACAGCACTTTGAATGGTGAAAACACAGATAGTATATTGTCATACTTGAATGCTTTTCTTTAAAAACACAATTCCAGTCCTTATATATATTACAAAACAGCCTTAAAGGAAGAAGTGACATCTTTTCTACAGTACTTAAGATACTCAATACAGAACTGAAAAGCAGTCTAACAGAAACAAAGGCAAGTCTTCACAGCTGTATGATTTCAGCAGCCAAAGCTGGATGATGGACTGAAACATTACTATACAACTGGGACAAAACATATACAATATCACAATACTAAGCAAAAACGCTTTACACCCAAAGAAATAAAACAGGTTACAAAATGTGGAGAATTTAGCAGGCAAAACTGTATTACAAGCAACATTTTAAATCATCATTTTTAATCATTGCAACTATTTAAAACATCTAAAACAAATATAAAAATGAGCCTTTTAGTATTTTATTGACGTGATTTTTTTGTCTTTAAATATTTGTTAAAGCTTGATGTTATACTCAAAGTACGTATTATGTAGCTAAAATGTCAAGTGAGAAGAGTGTATACAAAGTGGTCCAAGTTTTATTTCAAACTCTGATTTCCAATTAATCCTTCTAAGTATTATTCTTTAAGTTATAGTTTCATCCATGGTGAAAAAGGTTTAGAAGGTTGCCTAAAATTTTCACATCTATGTCTTTGAGTAAATAATTAGACCGTGTTGAAAATTCCCAGGTCTAGTAAATCAGGTTTAAAATATTCTGAACTTGTAGAAATACCAACTGATAACAGTTGGCCAGAGTGTACTGCCTTCAAATATTTCTCATAAATCTTGTCTTTTTCATTATTTCTAAAGTAAATACACACCTGCCCCACCCAATTAAATAAATCTGATTACATGGCTAGCATAATATCTAAATATACAGAATTTATTAGTGATATTTCATCATGGGAAGGTGGGAGGGAGGGGCGTGGATCCACCAAACCTCACAAATTCTGTATCACAATCCTAGTGCTCTTGGATGTTTTACCACTAGTTCTTCCAAGATAAAAATGGCAATCTCTTAATCATCCAAACAACTCAAAGCAGTTTTAGCTAATGTTAAACTTATTCTAATCCAGTGATACCTAAAGCAAAGCCTACACCCAGTTTTCTTTTTTTTTTTTTCCTGGAATTCTTAAGCTGTTTCACTACCTGTCATATCATCATCTCAAAATGGTTTTGCCATGTTGAGTTGACTCCCATAGTCAAAAACAATGTTTTCTTTAAGAATTCAAGTAATCAAAATTGTACATGAATAAAATTATAGGTCATTTTTACAGAACTGGATTAAGAAAAAATAAAATGTAATACATTTTCTAGTAAAACTTCTAGTAAAGGGGTATTGGATGAATTAATTTTGATTTAATAATTGCCTCACAATCTAAAGAAAAAACAACTCTGAAACAATTTTAAAAAATGTAAGGAAACTGGGGTAAAAGAACATGATGAGAGAAAAGAAGCGCATAGAAGCCAGTGATTCTTATCTTTCAGAGGAATTATTTCGCAATACTGATAGTACTGGGAATTGTTAAAGCACATTCCTCATGTGAACTTAAAGTCAGCAATGGTTCTGCCATTTTGATGTTGTTTATAAAACAGGGTGTGAACCTAACAACCACAACTTCAGTGTTAACCTCCTAAAATGCTAGAACTTGATTTTCTAAGTCCACATCCCACTGCCAGCAACAGGATGAAGCACTAGCACTGGCACCATGCAGTTAAGAGATGTGCTTTATATTCGTGCCAGGAGAGAGAAAATTCATGTGTGGAAGATAATCCACAACCCTGAAATTTTACCAGTAATTATTTCAGCACATATAACTGAAAATAAAAAATGGCAGAAGGACTAAAGAAGAAAAAGGAATTCTCTTCTTAGGCTATACTTAAGGCTGTTTATACAATGCTAAGATAACTGTAAGACTCCTCCAACTTTTAGAGCAGTAGTATTTAAGAATATTGCACACAATTCTGTGTCAAAGATAACCCTCAGTTTCTAACTTTCAGTCACAGAGACAATAAAAAGCAGGAGCCCAGTTTCAGACTTCAGTCAAAAGAACATTAAAACCATTTCAATCACTTGAATCAAGAAATGGATTAAGTACAAAAGTATTTCATAACTTGAGGAATCAACTCTAAGAACTCAGCTGTGTGTTTTTCTATGTAAAGAATGAATATATAAATCTTTATTCTTTCCTAAATTTATTAACTTTATGACAATTTTATGGTTGCTAAAAGCAGGCATAAAAATTTAGAGAGGAAATCTGTGGAGCTGTTACTATTATGGAAGGACTTGTTTTCACTGAAAACAATTTGAAATATCTTCTGTACTCAATGTGTGTAAGAAGATTCTAGGCAACATCACTGACAAATGTCAGGAAGAAATGGTATGCCCTATTTTTTAAAAAAAAGTAAAACTAATATGGAAGATTGGCATTTAAGGGGACCAAACTATTTATACAGTTGAGTTCTGTTAAGTCATTGATTCCTAAAAAAATAAAAGATCTTTCTATGATTTTAACAATCCATTAAGCTTTTAGTGCAAAATCACATTGATTTCCCTTGGGAAGGTCCTGGATTTTTGCTTCTCATCGGGGGTGGTGCACGCTGTAATGGTGGTGGCTGCATACCACCAGCCACTGGCTGGTACATTCCTCTCATATCAATCTGCTGGTAGTTAGAAGGATTCATGATCAAATTTGGAGGCTTTGGCATCATGAGGTGACCCAGTGTTGCTTGTTGATAAGTCATTTGTTGCTGTTGCTGCTGATTGTACTGCTGCTGGAGCCTTCTGTTCATAAGTATTCGCTGAACACAGCTGATTAACTATAGAGAAAAAATGGGAGTCGTTACAAGTGCATGACCTGTCTCAAAAGAGGTATCAAGTTTTGACTTAAAATCAATTTGTTAAGGGCGTACCATACCAAAAGGAAAACACATTATTGTTATCACCATTACTAATTTGATGGCATTCACAGGGCCATTACTGTAGAAACCAGTTAGTAAGACCATTTAGGGCTAAATTCTCTTAATGTCTTGACTATTATATTGCAAGCAGCATTTAGGTTAGTTGCCGTAGTAATGTGTTCTGTACTGTGATTAGTCTCAAGTATTAGTTACAACACTTTTTGTTAAGACTCCTTTCTTTGTCATTCTTTTGAATATTTCACATGATGACAGACAAACATTTTAGTGACAAACACCAAAGGGAAAGGCACTTGCAGTAGGAATAATTCTGACCTGGAATGTCTCAAGTTTCCTAATATAATGTAAAACCACATAACCCTGCAGTACCTTCTAAGTAAAACATATGCCACATAAATAGATTCCCTGGTGTCAACAGTTGAAATTTCCAGGTATAAGGCAGAAGGTTGGCAAACAACTGTGTTGGGAAACATGATCAAGGATCCTGGAATACGGTACCCTTTTAAAGAATTATATAGCTTAGTTAGCTCTACTTTTTATTCTCAAATTAAACACACTGATAAGTATACTACTGTTTCGAGGTTGTTTAACAATGCCAAATGTGACTGGAGGCAAAGCAAGATGGTTGAATAGAAGCCTCCACTAATCGTCCTCTCTGAAGGAACTCCAAATTCAAAAACTATCTGCAATAAAATCACCTTCATGAGAACCAAAAATCAGGTAAGCAATCACTGTACCAGATTTTAACTTCATATCACTGAAAGATTAGGAAAGACAGTCTCTAACTGCCAATGCTAACCCTCACTCATCCCCTGGCAGCAGCCACGTGGCAGGGAGAGAGAATCTGTGTGCTTGCAGGATAGAGTACAGTGATTGTGGGACTGCATTGGAACTCAGTGCTGCCCTGTCACAGTGAAAAGAAACATCAGGCAGAACTCAGCTGGCACCCACAGAGGGAGCATTTACACCAGCCACAGCCAGAGGGAAATCACCTATCCCAGCAGGCGGAACCCGAGTTCCGACAAGCTTTGCCACTGTGGACTAAAGAGTTCTGGGGGCCTAAATAAACCTGAAAGGCAATCTAGGCCACCAAGACTCCAAGTCCTGTGCTGGGCTGAAAGCCAGTGGACTTGGGGGGCACATGACCTAGTGAGACAACAGCCAGGGTGGCCAGAAGATTGCCTCTGTCACACCTTCGCAAATCCCAGGCAGCACAGCTCACAGCTCCAGGACAGACTCTTTCCTTTTGCGTGAGGAGAGGAGAGAGAAGAGTAAAGAAGACTTTGTCTTGCAGCTTGAATATCACCTCAGCCACAGTAGGATAGGGCACCAGGCAGAGTCCTGAGGCCCCTGTTTCAGGTCCTAGCTCCTGGATGACATTTCCAGACATACCCTGGGCCAGAGGAAACTCGTTCTCCTGAAGGAAATGACTCAATCCTGGCAGGATTCAACATCTGTTGTCTAAAGAGCCCTTTTGGGCCCTGAATAATCAGCAGTGGTACCCAGACAGTACTTGCAGTGGGTCTTCAGTGAGACTCAGAGACATGCTATCTTCAGGTGTGACACAGCACATTCCCAGCTGTGGACCCTATGGGAAGAGACTTCTGCTTGAGAAAAGAAGAGGAAATAGTAAAGAGGACTTTGACATACAGCTTAGGTACCAGCTCAGCCACAGTGGGCTAGGGTACCAAGCAGATCCTCGGGGACCCTAATTCCAGGCCTTGGCTTTTGGATGGCATTTCTGGACCTTCCCTGGGCTGGAGGGGAGCCCACTGCCCAGAAGAGACATAGTCCTGGTAGCATTTACCACAAGCTGACTGAAGAGCCCTTGGACCCTGAGTGAACATCAGCAATAGCCAGGCAATACCTGCTGTGGGCCTGGGATGCTAGTGATCACAGGGACAGACTCCTTTGCTTGTGGAAAGGGGAGGTAAGGGTAGAAAGGATTTTGTCTTATGGCTTGGGTGCCAGCTCAGCTGAAGTAGAATAGAGCTCCAGGCAGATTCCTAAACATTCTGACTCCAGGCCCTGGATCTTGGATAGCATCTTGGGACACGCCTAGGGCTGGGGGAAATTTGCAGCCCAGAAGGGAAGAACACAAGAGATTTGCCACCTGCTGAATGTGGAGCCTTAGAGCCTCGAGCAAACAAAGGCGGAGGCCAGGCAGTAGTTACTGTGGATCTTGGGTGAGACTCACTGCTATGCAGGCTTCAGGTCTAACCCAGTGTGGTCCCCGTGAAGGGAACCAGAGGGGTGGTTGTGTCACCTCTCCACCAGCTTTCCAGACAGCTTAGCACAGACAGAGAGAGATTCTGTTTGGGAGAAAGTAAGGGAAGAGAACAAGAATCTCTGCCTGGTAATCCAGACAGTTCTTCCAGATCTTATCGAAGACCACCAAGGCGGTAGCTCTATGAGTCTACAAGACTACAACAGTCATAGCATTACCCAGTTTGGGATGCCTTCCAATGCAGATACAGATGGAGTGACCAAGAACTTAGATCACAATATCTATCTCCCTTTGAATACCTAGAAAGCCTTCCCAGGAAGGATGGGTACAAACAAGGCTAGATTACAAAGATTATAATAAATACCTAACTTTCAATGCCCAGACACGAATCAATGTCCACAACCACCAAGACCATCCAGGAAACACGACATCACCAAACGAACTAAATAAGTCCTAAGGGACCAATCCTGGAGAGACAGATACATGTGAATATATGTGACAGAGAATTCAAAATAGGTGTCTTGAGGAAATTCATGAAACTCAAGATAATATGGAGAAGAAACTGATAATCCCATCAGATAAATTTCATAAAGATATTGAAATAATTTAAAAGAATCAAGCAGAAATCCTGGAGTCAAAAAATGCAATTGACATACTAAAGAATGTATTAAGAGTCTCTTAATAGCAGAACTGATCAAGGAGAAGAAAGAATTAGTGAGCTTGAAGACAGGTTATTTGAAAATGTACCATCAGAGGAGACTAAAGAAAAATGAACAAAAAACAATGAAGCATATCTACAAGATCTAGAAAATAGCCTCAAATGGGTAAATCTAAGAGTTATTGGCCTTAAAGAGGAGGCAGAGAGACAGATAGGGTATAAAGTTTATTCAAAAGGATAACAACAGAGAATTTCCCAAACCTAGAGAAAACTATCAATATTCAAGAAAAAGAAGGTTATGCAACACCAAGCACATTTAACCCAATGAAGACTACCTCCCACCATTTAATAATCAAACTCTCAACGGTCAAGGATAAAGAAAGAATCCTAAATGTAGCAAGAGAAAAGAAACAACATACAAAGGAGCTCCAATACATCTGGCAGTAGACTTTTCAGTAGAAAACTTATAGTCCAGGAGAGAGTGACATGAGATATTTAAAGGGGTGAAGGAACAAACAAACAAACAACTTTTAACCTAGAAGAATATATCTGGTGAAAATATCCTTCAAAAGCGAAGGAGAAATAAAGACCTTCCCACACAAACAGAAACTGAGGAATTTCAATACCAAACCTGTCCTACAAGAAATACTAAAGGGAGTTTCTCAGTCTGAAAAAAAGGATGTTAATGAACAATGAAAAATTATATGAAGGTATAAAATTCACTGGCAAAAGAACATTAGTTTTCTCTTTGTTTGTACTTTATTTGCTTGTTTATGCAATCAGTGTTATCATCAGCTTAAAATGATGTATTATATTATTTGCAAGCCTCACGGTAACTTCAAATAAACAAACATACAACAGATAAACAAAAAACTATCAGCAAGAAATCATACCAGGCGTGGTGGCTCAGGCCTGTGATCCCAGCACTTTGGGAGGCCAAGGTGGGCAGATCACCTGAGGTCAGGAGTTCAAGACCAGCCTAGTCAACATGGTGAAACCCTGTCTCTAGTAAAGATGCAAAAATTAGCTGCGCGTGGTGGCGGGTGCTTATAATTCCAGCTACTTAGGAGGCTAAGGCAGGAGAATTGCTCAAACCCGGGAAGGCAGAGATTGCAGTAAGCTGAGATCACGCCACCGCACTCCAGCCTGGGTGACACAGTGAAACTCCATCTCAAAATAATAATAATAAAAAGAAATTAAAACATACAACCACAGAAAATTGCCTTAACTAAAAGGAAGACAGGAAGGAAGAAAAGAAGGAAGAGAGGGATCACAAAACAACCAGAAAACAAATAACAAAATGGCAGGAGTAAGTCCTAACTTATCGAGAACAATGGGGTTGGAGGCTGGGCGCAGTGGCTCACGCCTGTAATCCCAGCACTTTGGGACACCGAGCGGGAGGATCACAGGTCAGGAGATTGAGACCATCCTGGTTAACATGGTGAAACCCCGTCTCTACTAAAAATACAAAAAATTAGCCCAGCGTAGTGGTGGGTGCCTGTAGTCCCAGCTACTCGGGAGGCTGAGGGAGGAGAATGGTGTGAACCTGGGAGGCGGAGCTTGCAGTGAGCCCAGATTGCACCACTGTACTCCAGCCTGGGTGACAGAGTGAGACTCTGTTTCCAAAAAAAAAAAAAAAAAGAATAATGGGGTTGGGCAAGATGGATGACTAGATGCAGCAAGGTGGAAAAGCTGCCACCGAAAGACAACAATGACTGGCACACTCCTAACAGATCTTCAGAGACAAGGCAATGAGAGTGGATGGAGGGAAGACACAGAAGCTTGGTTGAAGGAGGAGGAATCCTGAATGGGGCTACCACACACCAGGACTGGTTCCTGGCCCACAAGAACTCCAGGGGAATGAGTGAGTTGAACTGGCAAGAAGCAACTGGCTCTTGCCTCGGGCCTCTGGAATTCCGGCAGGAGGAGACCCACAGCCAACATTATACTGAATGGGCAAAAGCTGCAAATATTCTTCTTGATAACTGGCACAAGACAAGGATGCCCTCTATCACCACTCCTATTCAACATAGTATTAGAGGTCCTGGGCAGAGCAATCAGGTGACAGAAAGAAATAAAGGTCATCCAAATAGGAAGAGAGAAAGTCAAACTATCACAGTATGCAAATGACATCATTCTGTATCTAGAAAACTCTAGTCTTGGCCCAAAAAGCTTCGTAAGCTGATAAACAACTTCAGCAATATCGCAGGGTACAAAATCAATGTACAAAAATCAGTAGCATTCCTACACACCAACAAAAGTCAAGTAAAGAGGCAAATCAGGCATGCAATCCCATTCACAACCGCCACAAAAAGAATAAAATACCTAGGAATACAGCTAACCAGGGAGGTAAAAGGTCTCTATAGTCTTTTGGAGTACAAGACTCCAAAGAAATTAGAGATGACAAAACAAATGGAAAAACATTCCATGCTCACGGACAGGAAGAATCAATATTGTTGAAATGGTCATATTGCCCAAAGCAATTTATATATTCAATGCTATTCCTATCAAACTACTAATGATATCCTTCATAAACTAGACAAAATTATTTTAAAATTCATATGGAACAACAACAAAAAAAAAGGCTGAATAGTCAAGGCAATCCTAAGCAAAATGAACAAAGCTGGAGGCATTATGCTATACAACTTCAAACTATACTACAGAGCTACAGTAACCAAAACAGTGTGGTACTGGTACAAAAAAAAACACACAGACCAATGGAACTGAATAGAGAGCTCAGAAATAAGGCCACACACCTACAACCATCTGATCTTTGACAAAGCTGACAAAAACAAGTAATGGGGAAAGGACTCCCTATTCAATAAATAGTGCTGGGGTAATTGGCTAGCCATAAACTGGACCCCCTCCTTACGTCATATACAAATTATCAACTCAAGATGCATTAAAGACTTAAATGTAAACCCCAAAACTATAAAAACCCTGGAAGACAACCTAGGCAATATAATTCTGGATATAGGAACGGGCAAAGATTTCATGATGAAGATGCCAAAAACAATTGCAACAAAAGCAAAAATGGACAAATGAGATCCAACTAAACTAAAGAGCTTCTGCACAGCAAAGGAAACCATTGACAGAGTAGAGAGACAACCTACAGATTTGCAGAAAAGTTTTGCAAACTATCCATCTAACAACTAATAACCATTATCTATAAGGAACTTAAAGAAATACACAGGAAAATAACAACCACATTAAAAAGTGGGCAAAGGACATGAACAGACACTTTGCAAAAGAAAACACGCACGTGGCCAACAATCATATGAAAAGAAGCTCAACACCACTGATCATTAGAGAAATGCAAATCAAAACCACAATGAGATACCTTACCAGTCAGAATGGCCATTATTAAAAAGTCAAAAGATGCTGGTGAGTTGTAGAGAAAAAGGAATGCTTATACACTGTTGGTGGGAGTGTAAATTAGTTCATCCATTGTGGAAAGCAGTGTGGCAGTTCCTCAAAGAGCTAAAAACAGAACTACCATTCAACCCTGCAATCCTATTACTGGGTATAAACTCAAAGGAATATACATCGTTCTATTATAATGACACTGTATATGTTCATTGCAGCACTATCCACAAAAGCAAAAACATGGAATAAAGCTAAATGCCTATCAATGGTAGACTGGATAAAGAAAATGTGGAAATAAAAAATAAAAATAAAGAAAAAGTTCAGGACGGGTAAAAAAAAAAAAAAATCCATGTGTGTAAAGGTGTATTCTAAATGTGCCTTTCTTCCTGATACCTACAGTGACTGAAGCTCTAGATACATGTGCCCTCTGCCTACTCATACTCATGTCCCCTTATAAGGCATTCATTATGGAATGCCCTATTATCAAGTTCCACAGCAAAAATTGAGATGTTGCATCCTGTGATTTCCAAACCTCAGCTAGCAGAGCCATAGACTGCTACTACTGCCTCTGCATTTGGTTTATTGAATGCAGCTCATCACAAAGAGTCTGACAAATTCAACATGTTATAGACAACTAGAGCTTTTCTTGTTCCAACAGCAGCTGACTCAACTATTAGAAATCTCAGAGATCAAACATCTACTTTCTCATTCTCGGTTAGAGCCCAGACCTCAGCACACATCTTCAAGACTGCTGTCAATCTATTTATTTAATTTTATTAATATGCTTTATAAACCTAATAATAAGTACAAGATTATGTCCTCTGCAGGAACGTGGATGGAGCTGGAGGCCATTATCCTTAGCAAACTAATGCAGGAACAGGAAACCAAATACCATATGTTTTCACTAATAAGTGGGAGCTAAATGATGAGAACACATGAACACATAGAGGGCAATAACAGACACTGGTGCTGACCAGAGGTTGGAGGCTGAGAGGAGGGAGATGATCAGGAAAGTAACTTATGGGTGCTAGGATTAATACCTGGGTGACAAAATAATCTGTACAATAAACCCATGACACAGATTTACCTATATAACAAACCTGTACATGTATCCATGAACTTAAAATGAGAGTTTAAAAAAAGAATAACAGTGAATATAAATGGACTAAACTCTCCAATCAAAAGACATATAGTACCTGAATGGATTTTAAAAAAAGACCCAACCATCTGTTTCCTATAAGAAATACATTGTACCTATAAAGACACATATAAAGTGAAAATAAAGGGATGAAAAAAGATATTTCATGAAAATGGAAACCAAAAAAGAGCAGGACTAGCTATACTTATATCAGACAAAATAGATTTCAAGACAAAAAATATAAACAGAGACAAAGATGGTCATTTGTAAATATATGTGCACCCAACACTGGAGCACCAGATATAAAAAAGCAAATATTATTAGAGCTGAATAGAGAGATAGACCCCAAAATAATAATAGCTGAAGACGTCAACACCTCAACTTTACACATTGGACAGATCATCCAGACAGAAAATCAACAAAAAAACCAATGGACTTATTCTGCACTATAGACCAAATAGATATTTACAGGATTTTTCATTCAATGGTCACAGAATATACATTCTTTTCCTTGGCACATAAATCATTCTCAAGGAAAGACCATATATGAGGCCACAAAACAAGTCTTAAAACATTCAAACAAATGAAATCATATCAAGTTTCTTCTCTGACCACATGGAATAAAACTAGAAAACAACAACAAGAGGAATTTTTGAAACTATATAAACACATGAAAATTGAACAATATGCTCCTGAATGACCAGTGGGTCAAATAAGACATTAAGAGGTAAATTGAAAATTTTCTTAAAACAAATGATAAAGGAAACACAACATACAAAAACCTATGGGATACAGCAAAGGCATTACTAAGAGAAAAGTTTACAGCTCTAAGTGGGTACATCAGAAAAGAAAAAAAAACTTCAATTAAACACCTACCAACGCATCTTAAAAAGAACTAGAAAAACCAAAGAAAACAAAACCCCAGATTAGTAAAATAAATAATAAAGATCAGTGCAGAAATAAATACAAAGTTGGTTTTTTCGAGAAGATAAACAAAATGGACAAACCATTAGCCAGACTAAGAAAAAGAAGGGGCTGGGCGCAGTGGCTCATGCCTGTAATGCCAGCACTTTGGGAGGCTGAGGCGGGCGGATCACGAGGTCAGGAGATCGAGACCATCCTGGCTAACATGGTGAAACTCCGTCTCTACTAAAAATACAAAAAAATTAGCTGGGCGTGGTGGCGGGTGCCTGTAGTCCCAGCTCTCGGGAGGCCGAGGCAGGAGAATGGTGTGAACCCAGGAGGTGGAGCTTGCCGTGAGCCGAGATCGCACCACTGCACCCCAGCTTGGACGACAGAGCGAGACTCCGTCTCAAAAAAAAAGAAGAAGATTCAAATAAATAAAATCAGAGATCAAAAAGTAGATATTAAAACTGATACCAAAGAAATTCAAAGGAACATTAGAGGGTCCTATGACAAACTACATGCAAACAATTGGAAAACCTAGAAGAAATGGATAAATTCGAAGACACATACAATCTACCAAGATTGAAACACTAAGAAATCCAAAATCTGAAACAGACCAGTAACAAGTAGCGAGATTAGAGCTGTAATAAAAAGTCTTGCAGCAAAGAAAAGCCTGGAAACCAATATCTTCACTGCTGAATTTTACCAAACGTTTAAAGAAGAACTAATACCAATCTTCCTCAAACTACTGTGACAAGGAGAGGAGGAGGGAATACTTCAAACACATTCTATAAGGCCAGTAACACCCTGATACCAAAATCAGACAGACACATCAAAAAAAGAAAACTACAGGGCAATATCTGAGATAAACATTCATGCAAAAATCCGCAACAAAATACTAGTAAACACAATTCAATAACACATTAAAAAGGTGTTGTTGAACATGACCAAGTGGGATTTATCCAAGGGCTTCAAGGATGACTTAACATATGCAAATCAATCAACGGGATACATCAAATAACAGAATGAAGGACAAAAACCATATGATAATTTCAACTGATGCTGAAAAAACATTTGATAATATTCAACATCCCTTCATGATATAAATCCTCAAAAGACCGGTTATAGAAGGAACATACCTCAACACAATAAAACCCATATATTGACAGACTCACAGCCAGTATCATACTCAATGGGGAAAAAAGTGAAAGAGTTTCCTCTAAAAATTGGAACACAACAAGGACGCCAGCTTTTACCACTGTTATTCAACATAGTTCTGGAAGTCATAGCTAGAGCAATCAGACAAAAGAAAGAAATAAAGGGCATCCCAGTTGGAAAAGAAGAAGTCAAATTATCCTGTTTGCAAATGATATGATCTGGTATTTGGAAAAACCTAAAGACTACACCAAAAATATTTTAGAACTGATAAACAAACTTAGTAAAGTGGTAGCATACAAAATCAGCAGCATTTCTAAATGCCAGCAGTGAATAATCTGAAAAAGAAATTGAGAAAATAATCCCATTTACAGTAGCCACAGTCAAAATTAAATATCTAGGAATAAACTTAACGAAAGTGAAAGATGTCTACAACGAAAACTACACAATGCTGATGAAAGAAATGGAAGAGGGTACAAAAAAATGAGAAGATATTCCATGTTCATGAATTGGATAAATTAACATTGTTAAAATGTCCATATACCCAAAGCAATCTATAGATACAATGCAATCCCTCTCAATATACCAATGACATTCTTCACAGAAATAAAAAAAAAAAAATTCCTGAAATCTTCATGGAACCACAAAAGACCCAGAATAGGCAAAGCTGTAGTGAGCAAAAAGAATAAAACTGGGGGAATCACATTACCTGACTTCAAATTATACTATAGAGCTACAGTAACCAAAACAGCATGGTACTGGCATACAAACAGACACACAGACCAAGAGAACAGAAGACAGAACCCAGAAACAAATCCACACACCAGTGAACTCATTTGTGGCACAGGTGCCATGAACATGCACTGGAGATAGGACAGTCTCATTCATAAATGGTGCTGTGGAAGCTGGATATCCATACACAGAACAATGAAAGAAGACCCCTATCTCTTGCCATATACAACATTCAAATCAAAATGAATTAAAGACTTAAATCTGAGACCTCAAACTATGAATCCACTACAGAAAAACATTGGGCAAACTGTCCAGGACATTGAACTGGCAAGGATTTCTTGAGTAATATCTCACAAGTACAGGCAACCAAAGAAAAAATGGACAAACAGGATACCATTAAGTTAAAAAGCTTCTGCATAGCAAAGGAAACAATCAACAATGTGAAGAGACAACCCACAGAATGCGAGAAAATATTTGCAAGCCTTCCAATTGACAAGGGATTAATAACCAGAATATATAAGGAGCTCAAACAACTGCATAGAAAAAGAAATCTAATAATCAGATTTAAAAATGGGCAAACATTTCTCAAAAGAAGACATATGAATGGCAAACAGGCACAAGAAAAGGTACTCAACATCATCAATCATTAGATAATGCAAATCAACACTACAATGAGAGGCTGGGCATGGTCACTCACACCTGTAATCCAAACACTTTGGGAGGCTGAGGTCGGAGGATTGCTTAAGACCAAGAGTTTGAGACCAGCCTGGGAAATATAGTGAGACCCTGTCTCTGGAAAACCAACCAACCAAACAAACAAAAAAGACAATGAAATATCATCTTACCCCAGTTAAAATGTCCTTTATCCAAAAGACAGGCAATAATTAATATTGGTGAGGATGTGGAGAAAAGGGAATTTGCGTACACTGTTGTTAGCAACGTATATTAATACAAGCACTATGGAGAACAGTTTGGAGGTTCCTCAGAAACCTAAAATAGAGGTACTATATGACTCACCAATCCCACTGCTAGGTCTATACCCAAAAGAAAGGAAATCAGTATATTGAAGAGGTATCTGCACTCTCATGTTTACTGTAGCACTGTTTACAATATTAAGACTTGGAAGCAACCTAAGTATCAACCAACAGATGAATGAACAAAGAATATATGGTACATATACACAATGGAGTACTATTCAGCCATAAAAAAGAACGAGATACTGCCATTTGCAATAACATGCATGGAACTGGAGATCATTATGTTAAGTGAAATAAGCCAGGCATAGAAAGACAAAGTTCACATGTTCTCACTTATTTCTGGAAGCTAAAAACTAAAACAATTGAATGGGGATAGAAAATAGAATGGCTGCGAAGGGTAGCAGGGACTGGGGTAATGGGGGATGGTTAGTTAATAGGTACAAAAGTAGAGTTAGAATGAATAAGATCTAGTATTTGATACCACAACAGGGTGATTACAGTCAAAAATAATTTATTGCACATTTAAAAATAACTAGAAGAGTATAACTGGATTGTTTATAAGACAAAGAAAGGATAAATGCTTGAGGTGATAGATATCCTTTACCCTGATGTGATTATTATGCACTGTATACCTGTATCAATATACCTTATGTACCCCAAAAATATATATACCTATTATATACTCACAAAAATTAAAAGTTAAATAAAATACAAATGGCAAATGTGGTAAAACTCTGGCAAAAATTCCTATGTAGATGTTCAGAATATATGAGAAATAAAATTATATGGACTAGATCCTATGTAAACTTCAAGGATTCCCATTTAGGTAGCTGTTGCATTTTTGTAACAAAATATATTACTTTTACTTGACATTCTTGGGTTTTTTACATTTCTTCCAGAATTATCAATGACTATCCATCCCTCCATAGTAGGAATAATTACTGATGTAGATGTCATACAAACTTATTATTATAAATTCAAGAAAATTAAACATAACCTAGAAATAGTCAGAAGTCAGAATTCTTACCATCTGTTGTTTTGTCAATACATCATTGTAGATTGCTTCTCTTCGTTTAACATCAAGCTCCTGGCTGGCTTGTCTACTTAATGCTAACGCCTGTACTTGGGCCTCTGAGAGATTCATGTTCTCCTTCCACTAAAAGAAAAATTTTCTATTTACTCCTTATTACTGTACAATTGAAGAAAAAATAATTAAAGTATTTTAAGATATTTGGGATTTTCCAAGGTCCCCCCCCACCCCCCGCCCCGCTTTCCTTTATTCTTTTCTAAAGAAAAGCATGATGCAAAACAGGGTACTAAGTTGTTCACTGCTATACCTGGGCTGGCTATCTCTGGAATGAAACAATAATTTAGATTTAATTTGTGCAACTGGTAATTAAAATGTTTATGTAAACAATGCATACATTTCCATGTTTGATTTCTCAATTCTTACATTTTATCCATCTCTCTTTTGTGCCAACATCTATGTAAAATTGCTGGGTTACCGTTTGGCACTATTATCCATCCATTTTACCAGTATTTTACTATTGCAAATCAATTTATAAGATGGAAACAATTAAAAATTTTTAAAAATGGCAGTAGGGGGTAGAGGGCACAAATTTGAGGTTGGAATAAGACAATTGCCAATTAGCTTACTACAGCTGAAATTATATCTTCAAGAGGTTGAATCCTCACTGCTGTCACACTGTTTGTTGCTTCTACAACTTTTTCTCTTCCTTGATTAATGAGGTCCTAGAAGAATGCGAGAAATAAGTTATATAAGGCAGAAAGACAGCATAGTGTTAAAGTATAGGAATCCTTCCATTTGCCAATTTATAGCAGTTGGTTTTAAAACTCTTTAAATAATTGAAGAGAACAGAAAAATTCAGTATCAATAAAGTGGAATAAAACATACCAATGCTCAAAGAGTCTTGTTAGGAAGATTAAAAGTTTGAGTTTTATCACACCAATAATTTAATAATTTAGATGAATCCATAAGCACATTTTATAATGCATTTCAGATTCAATTAAGTCATTATTGGTATAATAAAAATCCAATCTTTCCTATTTAATTTACAATTGATTCTAGCTTTAAATCATTTATTTCATAATATTGGGCATTATATATTTAATTGTACATCTATAATGCACTTGAATAGAAATTAATGAGTATATTTATCTTACTTTCAAACAGTAAGATAGCAATTTATTATAAATATTTTATAACTGAAGAAGGTGCTACTTCCCAAGCCAGTCAGCAGCCCTATTGTTTCTTAATTAAAATAATTCAAACTACATTAATTCACCGACTGATTCCTTTGTGCTCTGAACAAACCACATTTTACAACATTATGTTGGTTCAAAACAGTCAACAAATAAAATAAAAATTTATTGGTCTATTCAGGGGTAATCTTTTGGAGAATGAACTCTCAACAACAAGGCACTTGAAATTGCCTTTAATTCATGTTAAACTACTTTTGTACTTCACAACTCACCTCCAGCTGTTGATTACTCATTGCTGACAGGGCTCCCAAATTGAAAGGAATATAAGGAGTTTGAGAGTTGAAACTGACAGGGGGTAAATTGGTCCCAGTTGGTATGTTGAAACGCATGGTCAGTCCCTAAAAACAAAAAAATTACGCACTTTTCACATTGTGATTTAAAACTTGAAATTCTACATCACCTACTGGTTTAGAAAAGAATCCACATTCTCAGATCCAGGAAATTATTAACACTCTTCCACACACAAACAAAACACCCTTTTCACCCGAAACCAAGATCTTATTACATGGAAAGTTTTAACCCCTAAAGGTGTACTTTTTTTATGATAACTCCCACAGAATGGGGGCAACTCAAAAGAATTCTGATGAGACTCTGAACATCACATTAATGTTAAAGAGGTTTGGTACAATAAGTTAGGAGTTTGAAAAGGATTCAGGTATTAGGATAAGGTTTCTCATGCTCAGGCACATTTTTGCTTAAGTGGGTTGATGTTTAAAACAGACACAGAAGGATCTTAAATAAAGCTGCTGCTGGAGCAAACGGCATTAATTTCTAATAATGAAATATTTTTGTGTTCTGATATTCAGCCAAAATTTAGATTTCATGGTATACATGCAAAGCTACATTTACTACAACCTCCAAACACTAAGCTCCTATATGTTTGTTACTACAGAGAGGGTACTGATGGGAGGTTCGTGGTGCTAAATATATGGATTCCCACTCATCTCTCAATTCAACAAATACTAACCACAAATGGGGTTACTACTCTTTAAGTGTCAACTGTTTTCTTCTGTCTCCTCCTCCTACTCTACCACCAAAGGTAGCTGAAACCAGCCCATAAAGAGATTCTTGTAACTGGGGACTGTGTTCCTAAAACCCACTATATTATTACTACCTGTTTCAAATATGACCCTTTTCTTCTTCACTAACATAACAAATCACTAACATAACAAAAACGAAAACGCATTTTGCATCAACTACCTTCTTCTCTGCTTCATACTCAGCCCAAGCTGCTTTTCTTTCTTCTTCAGTCAACTCTTCTTCTTCTTTGTGGTCCAAAAGAGAATCATGTTCATGATATCCTACAATGTGTTCCTTATGTATCTGAAGGAGTTCTGCAAGTATGGTATCCTGTTTAGAAGGGTTGAAATAAGAGACAATTATTTTTCCCCTCTGGATAGTATAATACCTCCATAGTTCTATGGTCAACTGTACTAGAAACTAAAACCTGATTGCTACATATATATTTCTGATATATATGACAGATTACCTAAAAAACAGCAACAAAACATGTAACACCAGTCTCTTATGTAAGACTTTCATGTTTATACAGTATGTTTTAGGCATTCAATTTTTTTTTAATTACTAGTTTTCAGATTTCAAGGTTCTTCCACCAACTTAACATTTTTTTTCACATGCATTTTATTTTGTGCTTAATTCTGAGTTGATAAATGCTAACATAAGTCTGCTTAAATTAGTGATGATATTGGATGCCTGTGCTAGAAATCAAGGCTACTCCTATTTATACATAATAAACAACTTTATTTTCACAATCATTTTAGCTGCCAACCACTATGTTAACAAAAATCTAATCTAAATTAATCTAAACAGTTATAGGACAGTTTAACTGAAACATATAGCCCTTATACTTCAACTGCAGGAAGGTCAAATGTTAAATTACACTGCAAAGACCCATGGGTCAAATTTAAATTGATACATTTTTTGATTTATTATCATAGTATATATATTTTAAAGAAATCATGGTATCTTAAGCCAATCTTTTAAGATTATAAAAAATTGGGATCATTTATATACTCAGTAAGAACACTAAACTCCTGCTCTGTGTAATTATGACTGTGAGAGTGAGACACAAAGATAGATGGGGTGGGGGTTTAATGTGAATTACAGATACGTTACTTTTAATAAATTTAAAATATTCACAAGTTGTTCATTAAGAAATCACATAAGAAAACCTGGATCTATAAAAGGCAAATTAATTCACTTTACAGAAGGATTTTCCATAGCTTTTAACAAGTTTTCCTAGAACACAGTTTCTAAATTGAGTGTGAATTTAGTGAAGGGACATAATTACTGATCAAATGAAGGTAGTGGAGGTACATATATAGCACATTGAATTCAAATTTAATCTGCATCTAGTGATGCTTAATGCACTCATAAATTTTTGCATAGACAAAGCCCACATTTGAAAATAATTATGCCTTTACACATGTTGAGTATAGGGTCCAAAAAGTGGTAAGAACTCAAATGTGTATTAAATAACTCAAGATGAAAAATTCAAATCATGAGGCCCTAAGCTTTTTTTTTCTATACAATAGCAAATACACTAATTCCAAATATTCTGATATTTAATATCTTGTAAACAACTTTTTATCTTGCTACCCCAATAAACATTTTTCAAAAATTATTTCCTTTCTTAACAGAACTGATTTTCTTAATAGATATAACCATAATAGAGACTTTACAATTCTTACTTTATTTTATTTTATTTTTTTTAGATAGGGTCCCATGTTGTCACCCAAGCTGGAGTGCAGTGGTTTGATCACAGTTCACTGCTGCCTTGAACTCCTGGGCTCAAGTGATTCTCCTGCCTCAGCCTCCCGAGTAGCTAGGACTACAGGTGCATACCACTGTACCTGGCTAATTTTAAAAATTCTGTAGACATAGGATCTCAGTATGTTTCCCAGGCTCGTTTCAAATTCCTGGCCTCAAGTGATCCTCCCACCTTGATCTCCCAAAATACTGAGATTACAACAGGTATAATCCATTTTGAGATGTATGTGTGTGCTATTTCCTTTGTTGAAAACAAAAAACAATAAAAGACCATACAAATGAGAGGACCCAATAAAGTCTACTGGTAGAATACATGGATGCTAACAGGCTTAGTTACTTTGAAATTTGAAATGTTAACTAAATGCTTCTCTCTCACGCCAGTGTAGAAACCTGTGATCAAAGTTGACTTCTCTGGCTTATGCCACATACAATAGGTTTATCATCACTAGATCAATCTCCAAAGTCCACTGTTACTGACCAGGCAGGCAGGAAGACAGGCCAATCTGCATTAATTTATTCTACTAAAAGATAGGGCTTTCTTAAATGTGTAACTCCTATGCCCACTCCCCCAACACATACATGCCAACCACGACTCAAGAGAGAGATAAAATAATAAAACCAGATAACATTGACTAACATTTTTAGTACATTTACCAAATACAATGAGAAAAGTCAGCTGGTCTACAACACACCAAATAAATTACAAGATTAAAATGTTCTATGGATAATCTCTAATTTTACTTCTGTGTAGCAATAAATGATCTTAATCATAGTCAGATCAGTTCATTTCTCTAAGAAAGCAATCTGGATGAGAGAAAGGCCAAGAAAACTGTATACTAGGAACTAATTCATTTCTATCTGTGCCACTGATTCTCTCAATAACACTGGATAATAACTTAGTCTAGCTATGACTGTAAATTAAATATGGATGATACACTCTCTGCTCACGTGTGTAACAGGATGATATGAAAATAGCAGGAATAAACAAAAGCATGAAAATACCCAATTCTTTGGAAATAAACACTGTCAAGTGCGGTATTTATTTCTCAATTCTAAACACCACAATTTATAACATTAATTATGTCTTTAATGGTTGGAGGGGAAGCCTTTCCAGAAATGCATATACACATAAACATATACACAAACTCACATACAGCCTTTTAAAAAATGTCTGAGATACCAGGAAAGCTTTATTAAGTCAGTCCTTAGCATTCTATAATTTCTAAGTCCAAATGTATCATCATGGAATTAGTAGAAATTGAAGCCCAGAGAGGCAAAGTAACTTTTTCCGATTACACAGCTAAGGACTACCTGGGACTGGAAACTAAATTTCCTGGCTCCTATGCAGAGATGATTCCATCACACCACAAAGAATGTCTGTTTTCTTTACAGTTCCTCTACTTCCCAGACCTATTCCCTTAGGTAAAAAAAGATAATTCACTGAAAGATTCCAGGGGAGGGGGACCTTACGTCTATTTTCTTACTTTTAGCACTTTTTAACTTTTATTTATTTATTTAGAGACAGAGTCTCGCTCTGTTGCCCGGGCTGGAGTGCAGTGGTGCTCACTGCAACCTCCACCTCCCAGGTTCCAGCGATTCTCCTGCCTCAACTTCCCAAGTAGCTGGGACTACAGGCACCCGCTACCATGCCTGGCTAATTTTTGTATTTTTAGTAGAGATGGAGTTTCACCAAGTTGGCCAGGCTGGTCTCGAACTCCTGACCTCAAGTGATCCACCCACCTCGGCTTCCCAAAGTGCTGGGATTACAGGCATGAGTCACTGAACCTGGCCTGCACTTTTGTACTTTTTGAACTTTCTAAAACAAGCATGTTAATTTAATAAAAGAAAACATAAAAACTGAAAAAACAAGTCTCAAGACAAACTTGTGAAAGGCCAGTTCATGCTTATACTATACCTGAAAATAATACCACGTACTGTTTTACCATTTGCATCTTCAGGAGATACTTATTTTTGAGAAACGTCATTTCTAAATCCCTTTAATGTATTCACTCCACTAATTCCAGATTTAAAACCTATCCTATCAAGTCAGACATGACTGTCTAAGGTCAGGTTATGGTGAAGGTTCAGCCTTTAACCATGCAATAACTTTCCTTTTGACTTGCTAGTCAACTGAAATGCCAATGTAAGTCACAGGAAAAGCACATGTGAATTTGTTTGTTTTCTATCCTAGAAAGTTTCAGATTTTTTGCCTAAAACATTACCTCCATCCTGGCTACTATAATCCCTCTTTTCAAAGAACCAAACAAAACAAAATGCAAACAATACTAACATCCAATTACAAAACCAGGAAATAACTACCAGTAACATTTGTTATGTATTCCTCCACACATTTACACACACACACACACACACCTTTGCATAAAAATGGAATTGGACAAAGGGCAAGATGGCTGATGAGAAGCAGCTGTGGTCTGTGGCACTCACAGAGAGGCATGAAAAAGGGTGAATGAATCCAACACCTTCAAATGAAATATTCAGGTTCTTACATTGGGACTGAATAGGCAAAAAGCACAGAGAGCAAGGAGAAGGTGCGGGGGGGCTATGGCCCATCCAGGAGCACGTGGAGCAAAAGGAACCCCCATCCCCAGCCAGGGAAGGCAGTGAGTGAGTGTGCAACCCGCTCAGGAAGCCAGGCTTCTCCGATGGATCTTTGCTACATGTGGAGCAGGAGATCCCCTTGTGAACCCATTCCACCAGGATCTTGGGTCTGATACACAGAGCTGTGTGGAGGCTCGGCAAAACAGCAGCTCAGGCGCACACAGAGACCCAGGAATTTTGCATACTCCTGCCACGGGATCCCTGCCAAGGCGTAAAATCCATCCATATACATCCCTAGGAAGGGGTCTGAATACAGGGAGCCAAGCAGCATGGCTCGGCAGGCCCCATTTCCATCGCACCTCACAGACTTGGAATCCCAGCTAGCCAACAGCAGAGGGCTGAAGTCCGCCTGAGACAAGACCAAGTTCCAGGGGGAGGGGCGGTCACCATCTCTGCAATTCAGGGGAAACAGCCAATCCAGCCTGCCAGCTGTGAAGAGTGGGCACAGCCCAGAGGAGGAGGGCCGCCCACAGCACAGTGCAGTGGCCTTGCCAGATAAGGGGGCCAGACCGCTTCTTTAACCAGATGGACCCACTCCAAACTGAGTAGGACTTACCATGCAGGGTCAGAGATCTGATCTCTCGCTGGGAGGGAGCTGGGGGTAGCAGGGAGGGGCGGCTGATATCTCTGTGGTTTCTGGGGACTCAGTTGTTCCAGCCTGGAGAGAGTGGAGAGTGCAGATCACCCAGCCAGGAGCACCGCCCCCGCCCCCCACAAGGCATAGTGCAGCCGCCTTGCCAGATTGTAGCCAGACTGTTTATTTGACAGGCCCCGACCCACTCCTGCAGACAGAGATCTGATATCTCCATGGGAGGGAGCTCCCCAGGGGAGGGCCAGCGGCCATCTCTGTGCTTCCGTTAAATCAGCCATTCCAGCTTGCTGGCTATGGAGAATAAAGGTGGTACAGAGGAAAAAAAACCCAGTGCAACACACCTGCTCTACCAAGAAGCAACCAGACTGTTTCATTGGGTGGGTCCCTGATCCCATCCCTCCTGACTGGGTGAGATCTTCCAGTGCGAGTCGCCAGCCGCCTCCTGCAGGTGCGGGAGAGGCAGAAGAAACTGGGGTCTGGAGCAGACCCCCAGCTAACCACAGGAGCCCTACAGTAAAGTGGCGTGACTGTTAAAAGAAAAACAAACAAACAGAAAACAACAGCAATGTCAACAACGACCAAAAAAAAAAGGCCCTGGAAAAAAAAACCCATTCAAAGGGCAGCAACCTCAAGGATCAAAGGTAGATAAGCCCACAAAGATGAGAAACAATCAATGCAAAAACGCTGAAAACTCAAAAAGCCAGAGTGTCTTTTCTTCTCCAAATGACTGCAACACCTCTCCAGCAAGAGCACAGAACTGGGCTGAGGCTGAGAAGGATGAAGTAACAGAAATACACTTCAGAAGGTGAGTAATAACAAATTTTGCTGGGCTAAAAAAGCATGTTTTAACCCAAGGCAAAGAAGCTGAGTATCATGATAAATCAATACAGGAGCGTATAGCAAGAATAGTCAGTTTAGAGAGGAACATAACCAACCTGATGGAGCTGAAAAACACAACACGAGAACTTCACAATGCAATCAAACTTCACAATGCAATTAATAGCAGAAGAGACCAAGGTGAGGAAAGAATCTTAGAACTGGAAGACTATCTTTCTAAAATAAGACAGGTAGACAAGAATAGAGAAAAAAGAATGAAAAGGAATGAACAAAACTTCTGAGAATTATGGGATTATGTAAGGAGACCAAATCTACGACTGAATGGGGTCCCTAAAACTGACAGGGAGAATGGAACCAAGCTGGAAAACATACTTCAGGATATCATCGAGGAGAACTTCCACAACCTAGCAAGACAGGCCAAAATTCAAATTCAGGAAATGCAGAGAACCCCAGTAAGATATTCCACGAGAAGATCAACCCCAAGATACATAATCATCAGATTCTCCAAGGTCGAAATGAAAGAAAAAATGTTGAGGGCAGCCAGAGAGAAAGGCCAGGTCACTTACACAAAAGGAAGCCCATCAGACTAACAGCAGACCTCTTAGTGAAAAACCTGTAAGCCAGAAGAGATTAGGGGCCAATATTCAACATTCTTAAAGAAAAGAAATTCCAGCCCAGAATTTCATATCCAGCCAAACTAAGCTTCATAAGCAAAGGAGAAATAAGATCCTTTTTAGACAAGCAAATGCTGAGGGAATTCATCACTAGCAGGCCTGCCTTGCAAGAGGTCCTGAAGGAAGCACTAAATATGGAAAGAAAAAACCATTATCAGCCACTAAAAAATACACTGAAGTACACAGTCCAGGGACACTATGAAGCAATCACACAAACAAGTCTGCAAAATAACCAGCTAGCATCATGATGACAGGATCCAATTCACACATAATAGTACTAACTTAAAATGGAAATGGGCTAACTGCCCAAATTAAAAGACACAGAATGGCAAGTTGGATAAAGAGTCAAGCCCCATTGGTATGGTGTCTTCAAGAGACCCATGTCATGTGCAAAGACACCCACAGGCTGAAAATAAAGGGACACAAGAAAATTTACCAAGCAAATGGAAAACAGGAAAAAGCAGGGGTAGCAATCCTAGTTTCTGACAAAATAGACTTTAATACAACAAAGATCAGAAAAGACAAAGACAGGCATATTACATAATGGTAAAGGGTTCAATTCATCAAGAAGAGCTAACTATCCTTAATACATACACACACAATATAGGAGCACCCAAATTCATAAAGTAAGTTCTTAGAGACGTATAAAGAGAATTAGACTCCCAAACAATAATAGTGGGAGAGTTTAACACCCCTCTGACAATATTAGATCATTGAGACAGAAAATTAACAAAGATATTCAGGACCTGAGCTCAGCTCTGTATCATGTGGACCTGATAAATACTTACAGAACTCTTCACCCAAAAACAACAGAATATACATTCTTCTCATTGCCACACAACACATACTCTAAAATTTATCACATAATAGGAAAATACTCCTCAGCAAATGCAAAAGAACTGGAATCATAACAGTCTCTTAGACCACAGCGCAAGCAAATTAGAACTCAAGAATAAGAAATCCACTCAAAACCATACAACTACATGGAAATTGAACAACCTGCTCCTTAATGACTCTTGGATAAATAATGAAATTAAGGTAGAAATCAAGAAGATTTTTGAAATTAATGTGAACAAAGAGAAAACATATCAGAATCTCTGGGAGAGAAATTTATAGCACTAAAATGCCCACATCAAAAAGCTAGAAAGGCTGGGCGCAGTGGCTCATGCCTGTAATCCCTGCACTTTGGGAGGCCGAGGTGGGTGGATAACTTGAGGTCAATAGTTCGAGACCAGCCTGACCAACATGGTGAAACCCCATCTCTACTAAAAATACAAAAAAATTAGTGAGGTGTGGTGGCAGGCGCCTGTAATCTCAGCTACTTGGGAAGCTGAGGCAGGAGAATCCCTTGAACCCAGGAGGCGGAGGTTGGAGTGAGCTGAGATCGTGCCATTATACTCTAGCCTGGGCAACAGAGCAAGACTCCATCTCAAAACAAACAAACAAAAAAATAAAACTAGAAAGATCTCAAGTTAACAACCTAACATCTCAACTAAAAGAACTAGAGAACCAAGAGAAATCAAACCCCAAAGCTAGCAGAAGACAAGAAATAACTAAGGTCAGAGCTGAGCTGAAGGAAACAGACACATGGAAAATCCATTAAAAAAAAAAAATCAATGAATCCAGGAGGTGGTTTCTTAAAAAAATTAATAAAATAGATAGACTGCTAGCTAGGCTAATGAAGAAAAGAAAGAAGAATCAAATAAAATCAGAAATAAGGGGGACATCACCACTGACCCCACAGAAATGCAAACCACCATCAGAGAATAATATAAACACCTCTACGCACAAAAACTAGAAAATCCAAAAGAAACGGACAATTTCTTGGACAAACACACCCTCCAAGACTGAACCAGGAAGAAATTGAATCTCTGAATAGACTAGTAACATGTTCCAAAATTGAGGCAGTAATAAATAGCCTACCAGCCAAAAAAAGCCCAGGACCAGATGGATTCACAGCCGAATTCTACCACAGGTACAAAGAGGAGCTGAATACTGAGACTATTCCAAAAATTACAGAGGAAGGACTCCTCCACAACTCATTCTATGAGGCCAGCATCACCCTGATATGAAAACCTGGCAGAGATACAACAACAAAAAAAGAAAACTTCAGGCCAATATCCTTGATGAACATTGATGCAAAAAAATCCTCAATACAATACTGGCAAACTGAATGCAACAAGCAGCACATCAAAAAGCTTATCTACCACGAGCAAGCTGGTGTCATGCGTGGATTGCAAGGTTGGTTCAACATACGCAAATAAATAAACGTGATTCATCACATAAACAGAACTAAACACAAAAACCACATGGTTACCTCAATAGATGCAAAAAACTTCTTCAATAAAATTGAGCATGCCTTCATTGTTTAAAACTCTCAATAAACTAGGCATTAAAGGAACATACCTCAAAATAATAAGAGCAATATACGACAAACCCATGGCCAATATCATACTGAATGGGCAAAAGCTGGAACCATTTCCCTTGAAAACTGGCACAAGACAAAGATGCCTTCTCTCACCACCCTTACTCAACATAGTATTGGAAGTCCTGGCCAGGGCAATCAGGCAAGAGAAAGAAATAAAGCGTATTCAAATAGGAAGAGAGGAAGTCAAATTATCTTTGTTTGCATATGACATGTTCCTATAGCTAGAAAACCTCACTGTCTCAGCCCAAAAGCTTCTTAAGCTGATAAGAAACTTCAGCACATTCTCAGGATATAAAATCAATGTGTAAAAATTACTAGCATTCCTATACACCAACAACAGGCAAGCAGAGAGCCAAATCATGAATAAACTCCCATTCACAATTGCTACAGAGAGAATAAAATACCTAGGAATACAGCTAGCAAGGGGGAAGCAAAGGACCTCTTCAAGGAGAACAACAAACCACTGCTCAGAGAAATCAGAGAGGATATAAGCAAATAAAGAAACATACCATGCTCATAGATAGGAAGAATCAGTATTGTGAAAATGGCCATACTTCCCAAAGTAACTTATAGATTCAATGCTATTCCCATTAAACTACCACTGACAATTCTTCACAGGATTAGAAAGAAAAAAAAAAAAACTATTTGAAAATTCATATGGAACCAAAAAAGAGCCCAAATAGCCAATGAATCCTAAGCAAAAAGAACAAAGCTGGAGGCATCATGCTACCTGATTTTATCTATACCACAAGTCTACAGTAACCAAAACAGCATGGTACTTGTACAAAAACAGACACATCAACCAATGGAATAGAATAGAGAACCCAGAAATAAGACCACACACCTACAGCCATCTGCTCTTTGACAAACCTGACCAAAACGAGCAATGGGGAAAGGATTCCCTATTTAATAAGTGGTGATAGGAGAACAGGCAAGCCATACGCAGAAAACTGAAACCAGAACCCTTCCTTACACCATATACAAAGTTTAACTCAAGATGGATTACAGACTGAAATGTAAAACCCCGAACTATAAAAACCCCAGAAGAAAATCTAGGCAATACCATTCAGGATATAGGCATGGGCAAAAATTTCATGAGAAAAACACCAAAAGCAACTGCAACAGAAGCCAAAATTGACAAATGGGATCTAATTAAACTAAAAAGCTTCTGCACAACAAAAGAAACGATCATCAGAGTGAACAGACAACCTACAAAATGGAAGAAAACATTTGCAATCTATCCATATCACAAAAATATAATATCCAGAATCTACAAGAACTTTAAACAAATCTATGGGAAAGAAACAAACAATGCCATTAAAAAGTGGGCAAAGGACATGAACAGATACTTCTCTCAAAAGAAGACATACTTGTGGCCAATAAACACATGAAAAAAAGCTCATCATCACTGATCGCTAGAGAAATGCAAATCAAAACCACAATGAGATACCATCTGATACCAATCAGAATGGCTATTATTCAAAAGTCAAAAAACAGCAGATGTTGGAAAGGTTGTGGAGAAAAAAGAACACTTTTATACTGTTGGTGTTCAACCATTGTGGAAGGCAGTGTGGCAATTCCTCAAAGACCGAGAGGCAGAAATAACATCTGACCCAGCAATCCCATTACTGGGTATATACCCAAAGGAATAGAAATCATTCTATTATAAAGATACGTGCATGCGTATGTTCACTGCAGCACAAAAGCAAAGTCATGGAATCAACCTATATGCCCATCAATGATAGACTGGATAAAGAAAAGGTGGTACATATACCAGATGGTACATATATACACTATGCAGCCATAAAAAGGAACAAGATCATGTCCCTTGCAGGGGCATGGATGGAGATAGGAGCCATTATTCTCAGCAAACTAATGCAGGAACAGAAAACCAAATCCCACATGTTCTCACTTATAAAGTGGGACCTGATCGATGAGAACACATGGACACATGGAGGGGGACAACACACACTTGGCAACTGTGGGGGGTTGGGTGAGGGAGGGCATCAGGAAGAATAGCTAATGGATGCTGAGCTTAATACCTGGGTGATGGGATGATCTGTGCAGTAAACCACCATGGCACACGTTTACCTATGTAACAAACCTGCACATGTATTCCGGAACTTAAAAGTTGAAAGAAAAAAAATGGAATTGAAGTATATGTAGTTTTGAAACATACTCTTATCTCTTAATACCTTTCCGAGGATATCATTTTACATCAAATCCAACCCTTCATCATTTCTAATAGTTGCACAGTGCTTATATAGTTACACTTTATCATCTATTTAATCATTCCCTTACTTAAGAGTTTATTAAAACATTAAGACTGCTTCCAGTTTTTATTACCAAATCTGCAAACAAGGGTTAATGAATAAAGTTTAATGTATTTCAATCACTTATTTATATGATTATGCCAAAAATATTCAGACTAAGATAAGCATGCTTTCCGTAATTTTCATTTTAACAAAGAAAAGACCAGGCAAATAAGTTAACTAGTTTTTTAAATTGGAAATCATTTATGTCGTTCATAAGCAGGAAGGCAGAAGTCTTTCTTTCCTCCAGAGTGCTATGTAAGACATGAATAAGAGAAAAAAGATAGCGGATTTGTGACACAAACTGTTTCTAAATCTTCCCCTTTTAATTAATAGCAGCATACTATCAATATAAGAAACAAATAATGAAATTAAGAGGATAAAAAAGTATTTGTAACAGAATCTTCAGATTATTTCTTTGGGAAAAAACAGTTTTGCAAAGTCCAGAGCAAGTTATAAAAGTTAATAAAGAAAATTTCTTACCAATACACAACACAACTGGTGGAAAAGTTTTTGTTTTATCCTGTAAAAGCATGCATTTATATTAGTTGCTAGAGTAACACTATTATTGAAAACAATACTGGAACAGAATCTATAATCACTAGGCCAACAGTCATCAAAATGAGATTTAAATTACATCCAAATGTGTACCTTTACTTTTCTTTGTCTAAACTTTTTTTCCTGTTTAAGTGAAAAAGCTTATATACTGGGAAAAGCGAGGTCTATATTCTAGCTCACAATCTAAATTAGTTTAAGCTTTTAAAATGACTAGTTCAATTAATAAAACAAAATTAATGATAAATTAAAAGTTTATTTACTTAGAAGTTTAAAGTATTTGGCAAGCTGACAAAAATTCCCATCTAATTAATTCTGAAATTCAACCTTGAAAATAAAATATCTAAAAAAAAAATCAAGGCTTTGCCTGGGGGTAAGGGAGGGGGTTTACCACGTTTCAAAAATATTTTGCTTGCCATTACTTTGAATTTGAGTTTTATAATATCTGGAAATAAAATCACCAGAATACTTAACTGCCACATGACCCACTCAAAAAGCTATGAAAAATTCCTTTTATTGCTTAAATAAATCTAGCTTCTTAGTAAAGAAATTTAACATTCCTGGTCAAAAAGCGTCTACTTTCAAATTTGAAGGCTCTTTCTTCCCAAACTACACTGGAAAAAATGCAGTGAATTTGATAAGTAACTAGAGAGCTTATTGAATGAAATTCTCATAACACCTTGTATCAGATTTTTTGGTCACAAGCACATAACCTTTGTCAAAGAGCATTTATAAATATATCCAGATTCCCAAATTGTTGGTATGAATAAGATAGTGACAACTACAGAACTTGTCACTTTAAATGAAAGAAAAGGCAGGCCTGCCAAACTGACTTAGGTGGAAAGTAAAAGCCTCCTTTGATAAGAATGTTTTCTCCTTAACACTTAAAGAACTAGATACTACATTTAGCAATTTACCTTTAAAAACTGGATATCCATTACAACCATTACATATGCCACGTGCCACTGAGGTAGAAAGTCATCATTCTAGATTTTATATGACTGCAGTGACATTATAGAAGTTGCAGCTTTCCAAGGATAGCCTCAATCGAAACTCAATTTTCATTCTACACAATCTTGAGTTAACATTATTTCACAAACATTGTTACATTCTCTAACTCCACTATAGATGCAATGTAAAAAGGAAACAGAAGATATGAAACAGGAATGAAAGCAGCTACCTAGCAGTTCAAATTATGTCTTTTTTTTTTTTTTTTTTTTTTTTGAGACAGAGTCTCACTCTGTCACGCAGGCTGGAGCGCAGTGGCACAATCTCAGCTCATTGCAACCTCTGCCTCCTGGGTACAAGCAATTATCTTGACTCAGCCTCCCAAGTAGCTGGAATTACAGGTGCCTGCCATTACCACATGCCTGGCTAATTTTTTTTTTTTTGTATTTTTTGTAGATACAGGGTTTCACCATGTTGTCCAGGCTGGTCTTGAACTCCTGACCTCAAGTGATCCGCCCGTCTCAGCCTCCCAAAGTGCTGGGATTACAGGTGTGAGCCACCATGCCTGTCCACATCTTTTGTTTTTTAAGAGACAGGGACTCACTATGTTGCCCAGGCTGGAGTGCAGTGGCTATTCATAGGTGTGATTATGTGTTGCACAGCCTCGAACCCCCGAGCTCAAACAATCCTCCTGCCTCAGTCTCCTGAATAGCTGGGACTACAGGGGTGTGCCACCACACCTGGCTTTCAAATTATATCTTAGACAAAGAAAACATTAATAAAAGATAACAAGTACAATAATAAAAAAGGAAATAAGGCCATCTAGTAATTCTTACACTGATCAAAATCTCTCTTGCAATTTATATTCCTTTAAGGGTCCAAAATAATAAATCTGATATAAAAAAACTTGGTGATGCAAACACTAGTAATGGAAGAGACGAAAGTGAGGTATTCACCTACTTAAGCCCTTAAAAGGATTATAGCTTCAATTTCTTGTTACTCTTACTCCACGAGTGTTAAAAGACTTACATGTATGAATCAGTCAACCTAACCAATACAGTAACACCACTTTAGGATATTAATATACAGATACTGTGACACTCAAATATCTACATTAATTCAGAATCATTAATCATTCCAACGTGTTATGTTCTTCTGAACTGTAAATGAAAATGGGGGAAAAAATTGAAGGACATATAGCTTTGTTTCCCAGGTTTCTCTCTACAATGGATAATTTCACGAGCAGGTTGCCTGAAATGTAAACACCAAATAATCAACTTATTTGATAAAAAGAAGATCTGTTCCAGCCTTTCGAATTTCAGAGGTAAATTTAATGGAATGATTTAAATTATATATACTTACACACACGTGCACGCACACACACACACACCAAAAAAAAAAGGTGGTAACTTTGTCAACTGGGAGACTTTAGGTGTAGTGATTAGGATCATAGGCTCTGGAATACTGCTCTCTAATAGTACTCTCTGCAACGATGGAAATGTTCTGTGTTTGCACTATCCAAGAGAGTAGCTACAAGCCATATGCGACTACTGAGTATCTGAAGTGTGACTAATGTGATGGAGAAACTGATTTTTTAACTTAATTTTAATGTAAATGTAAATAGCCATATGGAGCTAGTGGCTCTTGTATTGAACAGTGAGTCTCAAGCAGATTTTAATCCTAGTTCCACCACTTATTAGCCCTTTCTACTTGAGCAAGTTACCTCGCTGAACCTCAGTCTTCTGGTATATAAAACGGGCTACTAAGTATCTATTTCATGGGATTATTGTGGAGATTAAATACTACACATGAAGTGCTTAGCACAGTACCTGGTTTACCACTGACCTTTGTGTCACTAAATCTAATGGTCAATTCTCAGACCTGATCCTGTCTTATTCATCAGTACCATGTGACAGAATTTAATCACTCTCTTCATCAAAATACTCTCTTCTCTTGGTTGGCTTCTGGGAGAACTATACTGGTGTTATTTACCACTTTCTATTATTTCTAACACCTTTTCTAATAGTGTTAAAGCTGACCCTCACCTTAAAAAGAAAAAAAGAAAAGAAAAGAGCCCAGCATGGTGGTACACGCCTGTAGACTCAGCAACTTGGGAGGCTGAAGCAGGAAGATTGCTTGGGCTCAGGACTTCAAGATCAGCCTGGGCAACATAGTGAGACTCTATCTCTTTAAAAAAAACATATTTCTATACAGAGGCATTTTACACCCTAACCAAGTTTTTCTAATAAAAAATTGAGGAGATGTTTGACAGGACAAAGTATCTGATATTGGAGTTGTCCAAGAAAATCCTAGATATATGGCTGTCATAACTTTAGAAAGACCAATAGTTATTACCTGTCCTGAAAATGTATATATGTATTTTTTAAAACTTAGCAGATACACAATAGCAAAGTCATGGAATCAGCCTAAGTGTCCACCAATGGATGACTGGATAAAGAAAATGTGGTATGCGCATGTTCTCACTTATAAGTGGGAGCTGAATGATAAGAACACATGAACACGCTGAGGGGAACAACACACACTGGGGACTGTCGGGGTGAGGGTTGAGGGGAGAGAGCGCATCAGGAAGAATAGCTAATAGATGCTGGGCTTAATACCTAGGTGTTGCCGGGCGCGGTGGCTCAAGCCTGTAATCCCAGCACTTTGGGAGGCTGAGACGGGCGGATCACGAGGTCAGGAGATCGAGACCATCCTGGCTAATACGGTGAAATCCCGTCTCTACTAAAAATACAAAAAACTAGCCGGGCGAGGTGGTGGACGCCTGTAGTCCCAGCTACTCGGGAGGCTGAGGCAGGAGAATGGCGTAAACCCGGGAGGCGGAGCTTGCAGTGAGCTGAGATCCGGCCACTGCACTCCAGCCTGGGTGACAGAGCGAGACTCCGTCTCAAAAAAAAAAAAAAAAAAAAAAAAAAAAAAAAAATACCTAGGTGTTGAGGTGATCTATACAGCAAACCACCATGGCACACGTTTACCCATGTAAACCTGCACATCTGGCACATGTGACCCTGAACTTAAAAGTTGAAGGATAAGAAAAATGTGGTGTGTATACACACACGTGCGCGCACGCACACACACACACACACACAAACACACCATGGAATACTACTCAGACATAAAAATAAATGAAATCATGTCTTTTGCAACAACATTGGTGGAACTGGAGAGGCCATTATCTTAAGGAAGTAATTCACAAATACAAAGTCAAATACTACATATTCTCACCTATAAGTGGGGACTAAACAATGTGCACACATGGACAAACAGAATGAAATAATAGACACTGGAGACTCCAAAAGGCGGGAGGGTAAGAGGGAGATGAGGGATAAGAAACTATGTATTGCATACAATTAACACTATTCAGGTGATGGTTACGCTAAAAACCCAGACTTCACCACTGTGCAATATATCTGTTTAAAAACAATGCATTTGTACTCCCTAAATCTATAAAAATAAAGAAATTTTTAAATTAAAAAAGTTAGCTGATGCATAAAGGACACCTCTCATTACCTAAAATGAAAAACATAGTAAGCCTAAGCAATTCTGAGGATCAAATAATGTTGGAACTATAAGAAACTTCGGAATTAAGTTAATTTGCTGCTCTTATTTTACCAGAGACTGAGGCACAGACATTAAGTGATGTGTCAGTAATTTTTATGTTTATGTAAAGACAAAGGGCCTTGCTGGATTTTTTTCTTCTCTTTATGAATGCTAACTTTGCTCCTTTTTCTTTGAGATGGAGTCTCACTCTGTCACTAGGCTGGAGTGCAGTGGCGCGATTCGGCTCACCGCAACCTCCGCCTCCCGGGTTCAAGCAATTCTCCTGCTTCAGCCTCCCAAGTAGCTGGGACTACAGGCGAGCGCCGCCACGCCCAGCTAATTTTTGTACTTTTAGTAGAGATGGGGTTTCACCATGTTGGCCAGAATGGTCTCGATCTCTTGACCTTGTGATCCGCCTGCCTCGGCCTCCCAAAGTGCTGGGATTACAGGCATGAGCCACCATGCCCGACCACTTTACTCCTTAATGGTTGGGTGATCCTTTACTACAAAGGAATAATATCACCTATAGCTCAGAGCTACTGTAAGGAGTAAATGAGACAATGTGTTTAAAGGTACATAGTATAAGCACTCAATATATGTATTACTCCTTTTCCCATACCGGTTTTCAAAAAAATATTAACCCCTTTAAACGTCATTCATAAAACATTCTTGCCAAAAATGTATGTCATGAATCTCATCAAGCCTTTACATCTAATTTCTGATTTCAAGTATACAGAATATATAAGAGGTAGAATAAGTTCAAACACTGTCAGGAAATAATCAAACAAATCCAGAATGGAGGGTAAGAAAATGAATGTGCTAAAATAAAAGAGACATAACAAAGAGAAACAACCACCACAGACTAACAGTGGATCTCTCTGCAGAAATCCTACAAGCCAGAAGAGAATGGGGGCCAATATTCAACATTCTTAAAGAAAATAATTTTCAACCCAGAATTTCATATCCAGCTAAACTAAGCTTCATAGGTGAAGGATAAATAAATTCCTTTACAGACAAGCAAATTCTGAGAGATTTTGTCACCACCAGGCCTGCCTTATAAGAGCTCCTGAAGGAAGCACTAAACATGGAAAGGAACAACCAGTACCAGACACTGTAAAAACACGCCAAATTGTAAAGACCATCGACGCTATGAAGAAACTGCATCAACTAACGGGCAAAATAACCAGCTAGAATCACAATGACAGCATCAAATTCACACATAACAATATTAACCTTAAATGTAAATGGCCTAAATGACCCAATTAAAAGACACAGACTGGCAAATTGGATAAAGAGTCAACCCCATCAGTTTGCTGTATTCCGGAGACCCACCCCACTTGCAAAGACACACATGGGCTCAAAACAAAGGGATGGAGGAATAATTTACCAAGCAAATGGAAAACAAAAAAAAGCAGGAGTTGCAATGCTAATCTCTGATAAAATGACTTTAAACCAACAAAGATCAAGAGACCAAGAAGGGCATTACATAATGGTAACAGGATCAATGCATCAAGAAGAGTTAACTATCCTAAATATATATGCACCCAATACAAGAGCACCCAGATTCATAAAGCAAGTTTTTAGAGGCCTACTAAGAGACTCAGACTCCCACCCAATAATAGTGGGAGACTTTAACACCCCACTGTCAATATCAGACAGATCAACGAGAGAAAATTAACAAGCATATTCAGGACTTGAACTCAGCTCTGGACCAAGTGGACCTAATAGATATCTTCAGAACTCTCTACCCTAAATCAACAGAACAATGCATTCTACTCAGCAACTCCTTGCACTTATTCTAAAATTGACCACATACTTGGAAGTAAAACACCCCTCAGCAAATGCAAAAGAATGGAAATCATAACAGTCTCTCAGACCACAGAGCAATCAAATCAGAACTCGAGATTAAGAAACTCACTCAAAACTGCACAACTGCATGGAAACTGAACAACCTCCTCCTGAATGACTACTGGGTAAATAACAAAATTAAGGCAGAAATAAAGAAGTTCTTTGAAACCAATGAGAACAAAGAGACAACGTACCAGAATCTCTGGGACACATTTAAAGCTGTGTGTAGAGGGAAATTTATAGCACTAAATGCCCACAAGAGAAAGCAGGAAAGATCTAAAATCGACACCCTAACATCACAATTAAAAGAATTAGAGAAGCAAAAGCAAACAAATTCAAAAGCTAGCAGAAGACAAGAAATAACTAAGATCAGAGAAGAACTGAAAGAGATAGAGACACAAAAAAACCTTCAAAAAAAATCAATGCATCCAGGAGCTGGTTGTCTGAAAAGATCAACAAAATAGATAGACTGCTAGCCAGACTGATAAAAAAGAAAAGATAGAAGAATCAAATAGATGCAATAAAAAATGATAAAGGGAATATCACCACTGATCACACAGAAATAAAAACTACCATCAGAGAATACTAAAAATACCTCTGCACAAATAAACTAGAAAATTTAGAAGAAACTGATGAATTCCTGGACACATACATTCTCCCAAGTCTAAACAAGGAAGAAGTCGAATCCGTGAATAGACCAATAACAAGTTCTGAAATTGAGGCAGTAATAGCCTACAAACCAAAAAAAGTCCAGAACCAGATGGATTCACAGCCGAATTCTATCAGAGGTACAAACAGGAGCTGGTACCATTCCTTTTGAAACTATTCCAAACAATAGAAAAAGAGGGAATCCTCCCTAACTCATTTTATGAGGCCAACATCATCCTGATACCAAAACCTGGCAGAGACACAACAAAAAAAGAAAATTTCAGGCCAATATTCTTGATGAACATCGATGAAATCCTCAGTAAAATACTGACCATCCGAATCTAGCAGCACATCAAAAAGCTTATCCACTACAATCAAGTCGGCTTCATCCCTGGGATGCAAGGCTGCTTCAACATACACAAATCAATAAACATAATCCATCACATAAACAGAACCAATGACAAAAACTATGATTATCTCAATAGATGCAGAAAAGACCTTCGATATAATTCAACACCCCTTCATGCTAAAAACTCTCAATAAATTAGGTATTGATGGAACGTATCTCAAAATAATAAGAGCTATTTATGACAAACCCACAGCCAATATCATACTGAATGGGCAAAAACTGAAAGCATTCCCTTTGAAAACCAGCACAAGACAAGGATGCCCTCTCTCACCATTCCTATTCAACATAGTATTGGAAGTTCTGCCCAGGGCAATCAGGCAAGAGAAAGAAATAAAGGGTATTCAAATAGGAAAAGAGAAAGTCAAATTGTTTGCAGATGACATGACTGTATATTTAGAAAACTCCATCGTCTCAGCCCAAAATCTCCTTAAGCTGATAAGCAACTTTAGCAGTCTCAGAATACAAAATCAATGTGCAAAAACCACAAGCATTCCTATACACCAATAACAGACAAACAGAGAGCCAAATCATGAGTGAACTCCCATTCATAATTACTACTAAGAGAATAAAATACCTAGGAATACAACTTACAAGGGATGTGAAAGACCTCTTCACGGAGAACTACAAACCACTGTTCAAGGAAATAAAGAGAGGACACAAACAAATGGAAAAACATTCCATGCTCAAAGATAGGAAGAATTAATATCATGAAAATGGCCATACTGCCCAAACTAATTTATAGATTCAATGTTGTCCCCATCAAGCTACCACTGACTTTATTCACAGAATTGGACAAAACTACTCTAAACTTCAAATGGAACCAGAAAAGAGCCTGCAAAGCCAAGACAATCCTAAGCAAAAAGAACAAAGCTGGAGGCATCATGCTACCTGACTTCAAACTATACCACAAGGCTCCAGTAACCAAAACAGCATGGTACTGGTACCAAAACAGAGATATAGACCAATGGAACAAAACAGAGGCCTCAGAAATAACACCACACATCTACAACCATCTGATCTTTGACAAACCTGCCACAAACAAGCAATGGGGAAAGGACGCCCTGTTTAATCAATGGTGTTGGGAAAACTGGTTAGCCATATGCAGAAAACTGAAACTGGACCCCCTCCTTACACCTTATACAAAAATTAACTCAAGATGGATTAAAGACTTAAATGTAAGACCTAAAACCATACTAGAAGAAAACCTCGGCAATACCATTCAGGACATGGGCAAAGACTTCACATCTAAAACACCAAAAGCAATGGCAACAAAAGCCAAAATTGACAAATGGGATGTAATTAAACTAAAAAGCCTATGCACACAGCAAAAGAAACGATCATCAGAGTGAACAGACAACCTATAGAATGGGAGAAAATTTTTGCAATCTACTCATCTGACAAAGGGCTAATATCCATAATCTACAGAGAATTTAAACAAATTTACAAGGAAAAAACAAACAACCCTATTAAAAAGTGGGCAAAGTACATGAACATAAATGTCTAATTCACATAAAATATTTAATTTTTCATAATAACTCTATGAAGCACATACAATTATCATCCCCATATTATGGACGAAACTACTCACATGGCAAACCAGCATAGGCTGCTAGCTCCCGCCCTCAAAACCAACTCTGCAGAAACTATAGAAGGGAAAAGGAAATATGAATTCCAGAAACTTATAGACAATGTGTGCATATGTGCATGTGCACACATGCAGACATCCCTGGGGTATCAACTGGCATCATATGCTATCTGAAATACAGTTACTGAAACAGATGAAATAAGGGAAGATACCACCAACATGGAATTCAAACTAATTTAAGAGTCTAAATGAAATATTAGGAATAAAAAAAAAACAGTTGAAAAACTAACTCAGTATAAACAGCAGGAGGGGTACACTTGAATATCTTATTGAATTAGGAGATAAGACTGAGATACTCTTCCAGAAGATAGTAAGAAAGAATAAAGAAATAGGAATGCAAAAGAAAAACTAAAAGATATGGAGGCTAAAAGAGCAGGCATTCAGATAACAACAGTCTCAGAAAGAAACAAAAAATGGAAAGGATGATATTTTTGAAGAACTAATGGACATACATTTCTCAGAAGTATAGATGAAAAAACTGAGGCACAGAAGTCAGATATTTTGACTAAGATTAAGATTTAAACGCTGGTCTTGCCCCAGGACCCCTGTTCTTAACCACTCTGCTACACTGACTTGGGGCTAAGGATAAGTAAGTTCAGCACCAAAGACAATTCAGGAGGACTAGGATCAGTTCTGACACCATAAGATTGTGTAGTAACTAGATGAAATCTGTACCTTCCCCAATATTATACACCCTGATAACACTGAATGTGCCTTTCCATAAACCCACAGTATTGATTAAAGCAGTGTAAAGTCATATCAAACCTCAATTTACTTCTCCACAAGCTTAATCATACAGAATATGAATGTCAGAATAGCATAGTGTAATGGTTAAAGAGTGTGGAAACTAGAGTCATAGCACTGAGTTCAAGCCCCAGTGCCACCACTTTCCATGCCATAATCTCATCAGAAAATAGAAAAATTTGTACCTGCTTTGTAAGGATTAAATAAGATAATGCTAGTAAAATCCTTAGCACAGTGCCTGGCATAAACTTTGCTCAATAAAGGTTAGATACTGTTTGTTTTTTTAATTCAAAGATTTAGCTGATAACTATTGTAAAGTCAAATTATACTACTACATACCTTGTACACACAACAGTGGTGGACCTGGTCAAAAATAGATTCCCAAGGCCTACCTCCAGAAATTCTGATTCAGTAGGTCTTAGATGAAGCCAGGAATCTGCATTTTTTTTGAGACAGAGTCTCACTCTGTCACCCAGGCTGGAGTGTAGTGGTACAAACTTGGCTCACTGCAGCCTCGACCTTCTGGGTTCAAGGGATCCTCTCAACTCAGTCTCCCAAACAGCTGAGACTACAGGTGCATGCCACCAAGCCTGGCTAAGTTTTGTAGAGACAGAGTCTTGCCATGTTGCCCAGGCTGATCTTGAACTCCTGGGTTCAAACAATCCTTCCAACCTGGCCTCCCAAAGTGCTGGGATTAGAAGTGTGTGCCACTGTGTTCGACTAGGAATCTGCATTTTTATCATGATTCTTGATGCATGTTAGTCCAAGAAGTACACACAAGGGAAAACACTATTTTAAAGGCATGTCAACTATTGCCTCACAACATTCAGCTTGCAATTTTAGCACAAAAATTCATTTGTTCACATAGCACATTTTTATTGAATACTTGCTATGTGCTATATTATGTATTATACCAGGTATTGGGGATAGAGTGATGAAAATGCATTGATATAGTTCTTGCCCTCCTAGGCTAATAGGAAGTTTATATTCCAGAAAGAATATTTTAATTTGTCTATTAAGTAAAAAAGCTTACCATTTAATTCATTTATTAAATGAGCATTTACTAAATACAAACCTGGTATTTTAAATTTCAAGATTTCTATGATCTTAAGCAGCAAATATTTCTAGTACTTCCAGCTCTCCATAAGGAGACACTTTTTAAAGTCTATCCTAAACTCTCCCCAGTAGAATCCTGCATACCATCCCCAACTCTGCCCTCCACAACAACACTGCCAGCAAGGCTGCCTTATCTACATTGATGTTTCCACTGACAATTATTTGTAAGACAACTTGCCAGATTTAGGGAGGCTGCCATCTCAGGGTATCATTGGCTCCATGGTCTCTGTAACCCAGATGTTTTCCCTAAAAGGCTAGGTAAATGGCTCCTTAATAGTTTTTCTTGTATCATAAGGTGGTACAATAAAAAATAAGACAAAACAGCACTATAAATAAAGTATGGTCAGTCTGTTAACAAGTATTTATTGTGTAGTTTGTGGAGGGAAAATAGAAGCATCTCTTTACTTTTGAAAATTACTACAGAAGCATCAGCTGGCTATAAGGTAGACTTTCTTCTAAAGTTGCCTATATTATTTAAGAAAAAAAACCCCTTTCCATGTTCTCTGTCAACTGTAGGCTAACTTTTTGAAAGTGAAGATCAATATCTAATAAATATTATATTCCTTCCTGATTACAATTGATCTCTGAGGGAATGCAAGTCTCAAATACCTATGTCTTCTACAGCTTAGCTGAGATGATCTCCTCTGGCTCCTAAATGTCTTTAGTTTTTTACTGATCTGTCATATATCAAGCTTAACTTTCTACTCAGGATCAGGACCTCACATGACTCCTCCGAAATTCCAAAAATGTGAGTCCATACGTATTTCAGAGAAATTAACCTAGTATAATGGTAATATTAATAACAACTATGGAAACAAAAACAGCAGCTAACATTTGAGCACTTACTATGCGCTAGGTAGCATGTTTACATGAATTACTTTCTCTGCGAGAGAAGTACTGGCACTATTCTTATCTTCTTCAGAAAAATGAGGCTTAGAAAGCTTACATGGTTTGCCTAAGATTACATCTGAAAAAGGGTGGTTGGCAAGTTATTTAGGAGAAGGCTTAAACAAACTGCTCTTTTTACTTGGCATCAACCACCCCAGCAAAAAACAAATAGGAGACTTTTGTAATCTGCAAAGAAATGGTAGAATTCAAACAATTTTTCTGATGCTTGTTATTTTTTCTGGTGGTCTATTCATATTCAGATTAATAACAATCATTTTTATACTAGTAAATACAAATATAGGAATAATATTCAAACTTGTTTTATTAAACAAAAAAAAATCCTAAACCTGCGATTAAAAAAGGCAAAGAAGTAGGAGACAATGACATCAAACCTCATATATGCTTCAATTATGAGCATGGCTTCCTAGAGGTATATGACAACAAATATTAGGTTCACATACCACCATAGGTTCACACCTCATAGGCTACTAACACCTACCCTACAATTAAATGTGTCATTTTGAACCTTTATTCTCAAAAGTAAATGTATGCAGGTTAACAGAAAGTTCCTGATATAGGTGGATTAGCTATTTCATACTTTACATCAAATTATTTTAATGGAATGTATTTCACTCTGGTATTAAGAATGACTAAGATGAAACCTTATATTACCATCTGCCAGCTAATAAAACTGTATAATAACATCTCTGTTCAGTAAATTATGCTTTGAAGCATTAAAGTTTGAATACAGGACTAAAGAAAGGAGAGAACATTGCACACAAATTCAGCGTAAAGAAAGCAAACCTAAAGCCTCATTTAAGATACTTTAATTTAAATCCTCATTTTGTTCTCCCTGTAATCATCAAGTAGTTCACATTCAAAAAGACATACATAGTACAGTGCTGGAAAAGGGAAGTATAAAAAAAATTCTATGCCCGTTTTACTGGCTTTTGTTTTCTTAAAAAAGGGTACAGAGTAGGCTGTGTATACTGTACTTAAGAGGAACAAAACACCCAATTAAGCATATTCTGAAATATAACCTTGGCTGCACATGGTGACTCATGCCTGTAATCTCCGCACTTTGAGAGGCCAGGAGTTCGAGACCAGCCTGGCCAACATGGCGAAACCCCGTCTCTACGAAAAATACAAAAATTGAGCCAGGCGTGGTGGCACATGCCTATAATCCCAGCTACTCGGGTGGCTGAGGCATGAGAATCGCTTGAACCACAAGAGGCGGAGGTTGCAGGGAGCTGAGATTGCACCACTGCACTCCAGCCTGGGCGACAGAGTGAGACTGTCTCAAAATAAAATAAAACATGACCTTGACCAAGATTTTCGTCTCTGATATCTGTATAATTAATAAGTTTATTACCAGAAAATGTATTTTCTCTAACATAATTTACATAAATGTTAACAGGTTAGCTATCAATTTAGCATTTTAAACACAAGCCATTAAGAATAAGTTAACAAATCTATATTGCTAGAAACTTGTGTTAAACTACTTATAAGTCTAGATCGTGCTATAGTTTCAAAATGGCTGAGAAACATTATCCTGAACAACTAAAGAGATGCACAGATACTTTTGGTAGAGATGATTCAGGAGGCCTTTAAATCAACTTATTAAAAAATAGGTTCGCAGGACCTCAAGGCTATTATATTTCCAAAAAGGAAAAGCGGTAACAGTAAGAATCCAATGAGGGGATTTAAAATAATAAAGTGAACAGGCGTAGTGGCTCATGCCTGTAATCCTAACACTTTGGGAGGCCGAGGCAGGAGGATCACTTGATGCCAGGAGTTCAAGACCAGCCTAGGCAACAGAACGAGATCTTGTCTCAAAAATGAAATGAAATGAAATAAAATAAAATAAAAATAATAAAGTAATAAGCAGAGCGGTGAATGAAGCCGACTAAGATAGCAAATTAAGCATATAACTGAAGATACAAATTAAAGCTCCAATTCTCTTCCTTCTACAAACCCACTGTGACAGACTAACCAATCTTCATCTCAATTTTACTGCTTGAAAAGTAAGTCTAATTCCAATACTGCTTTTCAATGATATATGAATCACTAAGGAACACTATAAAGGCAACTAGAATTTCAAAAGTCCAGATAAAAGTGCCAAGCATTGCATTATTCACTAAGGATAGTGAAGGAAGCACAGAATGCAGTTCTTGCCTTTAAAGAGGTACAAAGACAAAGACAAGGAAAATAGTCAAGTGGCTAATTAAGTCTGAGGTATTAAATCGAATTAGAAGTAGAGAAGTGAAAACTGAACAAGAACAGAAATGGAGAAACAGGAATTAAGTAATAATGACCTAAAGAGGAAGTGATAAAGCAGAAAGAGATATAGTAATCACATATCAAGTAAGTTAAAAAGAAGTGCTTTTGGGACTACCACAAGACCAAAAAAAAAACAAAACAAAACAAAAAAAAAACCTCGTAAAAGGCATGGAATTTAATTATTACTTACATAACAGTAACTGAAAGGATGAAAATGTATCATTTTTAGCAGTCTTTTATCTTAAAAATCATGGACAAGAAGGAAGGTGTTTGCAATTGTACTATAGTAACAGAAACCAACTTCAAAATACCTTGAATAAAAGCAGCTTCAAATACCAAAAAATCCCTCGCCATGAGTATCAAAACGTACCAAGAAATCCCTCGCCATGAATATCAAAATGTATCCATTTCAGATGACCAATTCTCAAATTCTATTAAAATAGTGGCAATGTTACATGAAATTCTAATTATAAATCAAGGGAACATTAATATTTACTGAGTATCTACATTATGTCCAGTACTTCTCTGTCTCCATTGCTAACACCTCATTTCAGGCCTGCATTACCTCTCCCACCCAAATCATTTTAATAGCATCCTAACAAGTATCTTAATATCCATTTCTTTTCTCTGATCCATCCTCCACACTGATACATAAAATGATTTATTTCTAAAATGAAAATGTGACAGTAGTCTCTTGCTTAAAATTGTTAAGTAGATGCCACAACCTATAACACAATGTACATATTAACTTCTATTATTTGATTCCCACCTACCTTTCCAGTCTTTTCTTTTATCTCTTCCCACACTCACCCTTACTTTACCACTATCTCCTTATACTCTTATTTATTTTTAACTACTTGAGGTTCTTCAAACTTATGCCATGTTATGCATGTTTCTTTTTTTCTATTCCCCATTTTGAAGGGTCTTTTGCTCTTCTGCCCTCTTAGCAATGCAGTTACCCAGTTCTACCTGCAACATGTGTTCAAGCATATCAATATCCATCCCCAACTTTCCAAGAAAGAAATGAATATTCCTTCCTTGGTGCCTCTACAGATTTGTTATAGGATCTGTAACTCTTACTATATTACTTGCTTAAGGTAAGCTTTTTAGACCATAGCTTCTTGGGAACAGAATCCTAGACTTATTTATCAGTATATCCTTAGAGACCAGTACAATTGGCATATCATAGGCACCCCAAAAAGTTTTAAATCAATGAATGAATAACCAAGCTTCATTATTCAAGATAAGATTTTTCAGCTGGGCAAGGTGGCTCACACCTGCAATCCCAGCATTTTGGGAGGCCGAGGCAGGTCAATCACCTGAGGTTGGGAGTTTGAGACCAGCTTGGCCAACATGGTGAAACCCCATCTCTACTAAAAATATAAAAATTAGCTGGGTGTGGTGGCACATGTCTATAATCTCAGCTACTCGGGAGGCTGAGGCACAAGAATCATTTCAACCCAGGAGGCGGAGGTTGCAGTGAGCCGAGATCACGCTGCTGCACTCCAGCCTGGGCAACAGAGCGAGACTCTGTCTCAAAGAAAAAAAATAATTTTCGCTGCCTATCCCTTTAAAAGCTAGTCTATTATCAGTTGAGTCCTACCATTTATTTTCATGAAATGTCTGATTGAGCCCAAAATAATCACTACAGGCCAATTTTCTAAAAGCCCAGATTCATCACACAACAGTCCCATTCAAGAACTTATAGTAAACATTATTTTAAAGTGCAGTGCCTCCACTTGCCTTTCATGGTTTTCCTACTTATCTAACCTCCACTCTTCATCAATGCCAGGCCAATTTCATCATCCCTTAAGCCTGGTACATAAATTCTTGCCTCTGTCCCTTTGCCCAAACTGTTCAATCTCTCATTCACACTTGATTCTTCCCTTTATCCAATTAAATATTAACCATCTTTTATAGGCCAACCAAGTCTGATTTTTCTCCCATCAAAATTGTATCTGAATGCTCCATCCTTCCCCTAACTATTAGAAGCAAAGATACTCAGTACCAGTCATATCGGCACTTCATTCTTTCCCTTTTAAGAATGTTACTTTTTTTTCCCCAACCGGATTATCAGCTCCTTCAGGTATCTGATTGTACTCCCTTTATAGATCCCTCACAGTTTTTAGTTACTGTGATAGAAAGGCAACATGGCAAAGTGTTTTAAAAACTTTTTTAAAAAAAAGCAGGCATGTCCTCTCTTTGAATTAAATCTTATGTTGAAGTCCGATACATTAAAAAGATAAAAGAGGGGCTCTGACTGAAATGGGATGTGGGGATTAGAGTGTTGCTTGCCTGGCCCCTCTGTACTTGCTTAGCCACATGGTAGCAGCCCCTAAAGCATCTCCTGGGGTTCCATGTAACACAGTTTGAAAACTACTGGGTTCACAATGAGATGCCATCTCACACCAGTTAGAATAACGATCATTTAAAAAGTCAGGAAACAACTGATGCTGGTGAGGATGTGGAGAAATAGGAATGGTTTTACACTGTTGCTGGGAGTGTAAATAAGTTCAACCATTGCGGAAGACAGTGTGGCGATTACTCAAGGATCTAGAACTGGAAATATCATTTGACTCGGCAATCCCATTATAGGGAATATACCCAAAGGATTATAAATCATTCTACTATAAAGACATGCACACATATGTCTATTGCAGTACTATTTCCAATAGCAAAGACCTGGAACCAACCCAAATGCCCATCAATGACAGACTGGGTAAAGAAAATGTGGCACATACACACCAAGGAATACTATGCAGCCATAAAAATAACGAGTTCAAGTCCTTTGCAGTGACATGGATGAAGCTGGAAACCATCAACCACAGCAAACTAACACAAGAACAGAAAACTAAATACTGCATGCTCTCACTCATAAGTGGGAGTAGAACAATGAGAACACATGGACATAAAGAAGGTCACATCACACACTGGGGCCTATCAGGGGGTGGGGGAAAGGGGAGGGAGAGCATTAGGACAAATACCTAATGCATGCAGGGCTAAAAATCTAGATGACAGGTTGATAGGTGCAGCAAACCACCATGGCACATGTATACCTATGTAAGAAACTGCATGTTCAGCACATGTATCCCAGATCTTAAAGTTAAAAAAAAAAAAAAAAAAAAAGGACCGGGTGCAGTGGCTCACACTTGTAATCCCTGCACTTTGGGAGGCCGAGGCGGGTGGATCACGAGGTCAGGAGTTCAAGACCAGCCTGGCCAAGACGGTGAAACTCTGTCTCTACTAAAAAACAAAAAATTTAGCCAGGCATGGTGGCAGGTGCCTGTAATTCCAGCCACTTGGAAGGCTGAGGCAGAGAATAGCTTGAACCCCGGAGGCGGAGGTTGCAGTGAGCTGAGATCACTCCACTGCACTCCAGCCTGGGCAATAGAGCGAGACTCGTCTCAAAAAAAAAAAAAAAAAAAGTTGTAAAAGGAAATGTCCTTGACACAGTAAAGGCCATTTATGGAACCCCCCAGGTCATATCACACTCAATGGGGAAAAATTAAAAGCTTTATCTCTAAGATCAGGAACAAGATAAGGATGCCCACCTCTCATCATTTCTCTTTAACACAGTACTGGAAGTACTACCAAGAGCAATTAGACAAGAAAAACAAATAAAAGGCATCCAAATCAGAAATAAAGAATTCAAATCATCCTAGTTTGCAGAGGACATGATCCTATATATAGAAATCCCTAAGGACTCCACTAAAACACTATTAGAACTAATAAGTCCAGTAACATTGGAGGCTACGAAATCAACATACAAAACTCAGTTTCATTTTTTTACATGAAAATATTAAGAAAAAGAAATCAAGAAAACAATGCCATTTATAGTAGTATGAAAACAAACAAAATGCTTAGGAATAAATTTTTTTTTTTTTTTTTGAGACGGAGTCCTGCTCTGTATCCCGGGCTGGACTGCAGTGGCCGGATCTCAGCTCACTGCAAGCTCCGCCTCCCGGGTTTACGCCATTCTCCTGCCTCAGCCTCCCGAGTAGCTGGGACTACAGGCGCCCGCCACCTCGCCCGGCTAGTTTTTTGTATTTTTAGTAGAGACGGGGTTTCACCGTGTTAGCCAGGATGGTCTTGATCTCCTGACCTCGTGATCCGCCCGTCTCGGCCTCCCAAAGTGCTGGGATTACAGGCTTGAGCCACCGCGCCCGGCCGCTTAGGAATAAATTTAACCAATGAAGTGAAAGATCTGTACACTGAAAACTGAAAAACACTGATGAAAGAAATTGAACATAAATAGTCTACGTTTTGTGTATTAGCAAAATTAATACTGTTAGAATGTACACACTACCCAAAGTGACACACAGATTCAACACAATCCCCATCAAAATTCCAAAGAAATTCACCTTGAAAAAAAGAAAAAGCAATCCTAAAATGTGTATGGAACCACAAAACACCCCAAATAGTGAATACAATTGTGACAAAGAAAATCAAAGGTGGAGACATTTCCTGGTTTCAAATTATATTACAAAGCAAAGTAATTAAAACATTATGGTCGTCAGGTGCGGTGGCTCATGCCTGTAATCCCAGCACTTTGGCAGGCCAAGGCGCGTGGATCGGTTGAGGTCAGGAGTTCGAGACCAGCCTGGCCAACATGGTGAAACCCTGTCTCTACCGAAAATACAAAAATTAGCACTCCGGCCTGAGTGACATAGCAAGACTCAGTCTCAAAATAATAATAATAATAGGGGCCAGGCGTAGTGGCTCACGTCTGTAATCCCACCACTTTGGGAGGCTGAGATGGGCCGATGACCTGAGGTCCTGAGTTTGAGATCAGCCTGGCCAACATGGCGAAACCCCATCTCTACTAAAAACACAAAAATTAGCTGGGCATCGTGGAGTGTGCCTGTAATCCCAGCTACTTGGGAGGCTGAGGCAGGAGAATAGCTTAAGCCTGGGAGGCAGAGGTTGCAGTGAGCAGAGACTGCGCCATTGCACTCCATCCTGGGCTACAGAAGGAGACTCTGTCTCAATAATAATAATAATAACAACAACAAGAACAATAACATTGAATACAAAAGGACTAGTTTCTCCAATCAAAAAACACAGACTGGCCAAATGGATGTAAAAACAACAGCCATTGGTCAGTTGCCTACCAAGAAAAACACTTCTCCTATAGAAACACACATAGACTAAAGGGATGAAAAAAAAATATTCCATGCCAATGGAAACTGAAAAAGAGCCTATAAAAGAGTGACTATACCTAGACAAAATACATTTCAAGATAAAAACTGTAAGAAGAGACAAAAAAGGTCACTATATACTAATAAAGAGGTAAGTTCAGCAAGAGGATATAATTATTTTATTTTATTTTTTTTTTTTTTTAATTTATTTATTATTATTAAACTTCAAGTTGTAGGGTACATGTGCACAATGTGCAGGTTTGCTACATATGTATACTTGTGCCATGTTGGTGTGCTGCACCCATCAACCCGTCATTTACATAAGGTATAACTCCCAATGCAATCCTTCCCCCCTCCCCCCTCCCCATGATAGGCCCCGGTGTGTGATGTTCCCCTTCCCGAGTCCAAGTGATCTCATTGTTCAGTTCCCACCTATGAGTGAGAACATGCGGTGTTTGGTTTTCTGTTCTTGTGATAGTTTGCTAAGAATGATGGTTTCCAGCTGCATCCATGTCCCTACAAAGGACACAAACTCATCCTTTTTTATGGCTGCATAGTATTCCAGGGTGTATATGTGCCACATTTTCTTAATCCAATCTGTCACTGATGGACATTTGGGTTGATTCCAAGTCTTTGCTATTGTGAATAGTGCCGCCATAAACATACGTGTACATGTGTCTTTATAGCAGCATAATTTATAATCCTTTGGGTATATACCTAGTAATGGGATGGCTGGGTCATATGGTACATCTAGTTCTAGATCCTTGAGGAATCGCCATACTGTTTTCCATAATGGTTGAACTAGTTTACAATCCCACCAACAGTGTAAAAGTGTTCTTATTTCTCCACATCCTCTCCAGCACCTGTTGTTTCCTGACTTTTGAATGATCGCCATTCTAACTGGTGTGAGATGGTATCTCATTGTGGTTTTGATTTGCATTTCTCTGATGGCCAGTGATGATGAGCATTTTTTCATGTGTCTGTTGGCTGTATGAATGTCTTCTTTTGAGAAATGTCTGTTCATATCCTTTGCCCACTTTTTGATGGGGTTGTTTGTTTTTTTCTTGTAAATTTGTTTGAGTTCTTTGTAGGTTCTGGATATTAGCCCTTTGTCAGATGAGTAGATTGCAAAAATTTTCTCCCATTCTGTAGGTTGCCTGTTCACTCTGATGGTAGTTTCTTTTGCTGTGCAGAAGCTCTTTAGTTTAATGAGATCCCATTTGTCAATTTTGGCTTTTGCTGCCGTTGCTTTTGGTGTTTTAGACATGAAGTCTTTGCCCATGCCTATGTCCTGAATGGTACTACCTAGGTTTTCCTCTAGGGTTTTTATGGTATTAGGTCTAACATTTAAGTCTCTAATCCATCTTGAATTAATTTTCGTATAAGGAGTAAGGAAAGGATCCAGTTTCAGCTTTCTACTTATGGCTAGCCAATTTTCCCAGCACCATTTATTAAATAGGGAATCCTTTCCCCATTTCTTGTTTCTCTCAGGTTTGTCAAAGATCAGATGGCTGTAGATGTGTGGTATTATTTCTGAGGACTCTGTTGTGTTCCATTGGTCTATATCTCTGTTTTGGTACCAGTACCATGCTGTTTTGGTTACTGTAGCCTTGTAGTATAGTTTGAAGTCAGGTAGCGTGATGCCTCCAGCTTTGTTCTTTTGACTTAGGATTGTCTTGGAGATGCGGGCTCTTTTTTGGTTCCATATGAACTTTAAAGCAGTTTTTTCCAATTCTGTGAAGAAGCTCATTGGTAGCTTGATGGGGATGGCATTGAATCTATAAATTACCTTGGGCAGTATGGCCATTTTCACGATATTGATTCTTCCTATCCATGAGCATGGTATGTTCTTCCATTTGTTTGTGTCCTCTTTTATTTCACTGAGCAGTGGTTTGTAGTTCTCCTTGAAGAGGTCCTTTACATCCCTTGGAAGTTGGATTCCTAGGTATTTTATTCTCTTTGAAGCAATTGTGAATGGAAGTTCATTCCTGATTTGGCTCTCTGTTTGACTGTCACTGGTGTATAAGAATGCTTGTGATTTTTGCACATTAATTTTGTATCCTGAGACTTTGCTGAAGTTGCTTATCAGCTTAAGGAGATTTTGGGCTGAGACAATGGGGTTTTCTAAATATACAATCATGTCGTCTGCAAACAGGGACAATTTGACTTCTTCTTTTCCTAACTGAATCCCCTTGATTTCTTTCTCTTGCCTGATTGCCCTAGCCAGAACTTCCAACACTATGTTGAATAGGAGTGGTGAGAGAGGGCATCCCTGTCTTGTGCCAGTTTTCAAAGGGAATTTTTCCAGTTTTTGCCCATTCAGTATGATATTGGCTGTGGGTTTGTCATAAATAGCTCTTATGATTTTGAGGTACGTTCCATCAATACCGAATTTATTGAGCGTTTTTAGCATGAAGGGCTGTTGAATTTTGTCAAAAGCCTTTTCTGCATCTATTGAGATAATGATGTGGTTCTTGTCTTTGGTTCTGTTTATATGCTGGATTATGTTTATTGATTTGCGAATGTTGAACCAGCCTTGCATCCCAGGGATGAAGCCCACTTGATCATGGTGGATAAGCTTTTTGATGTGCTGCTGAATCCGGTTTGCCAGTATTTTATTGAGGATTTTTGCATCGATGTTCATCAGGGATATTGGTCTAAAATTCTCTTTTTTTGTTGTGTCTCTGCCAGGCTTTGGTATCAGGATGATGTTGGCCTCATAAAAGGAGTTAGGGAGGATTCCCTCTTTTTCTATTGATTGGAATAGTTTCAGAAGGAATGGTACCAGCTCCTCATTGTACCTCTGGTAGAATTCAGCTGTGAATCCATCTGGTCCTGGACTTTTTTTGGTTGGTAGGCTATTAATTATTGCCTCAATTTCAGAGCCTACTATTGGTCTATTCAGGGATTCAACTTCTTCCTGGTTTAGTCTTGGAAGAGTGTAAGTGTCCAGGAAATTATCCATTTCTTCTAGATTTTCCAGTTTATTTGCGTAGAGGTGTTTATAGTATTCTCTGATGCTAGTTTGTATTTCTGTGGGGTCGGTGGTGATATCCCCTTTATCATTTTTAATTGCGTCGATTTGATTCTTCTCTCTTTTCTTCTTTATTAGTCTTGCTAGTGGTCTGTCAATTTTGTTGATCTTTTCAAAAAACCAACTCCTGGATTCATTGATTTTTTGGAGGGTTTTTTGTGTCTCTATCTCCTTCAGTTCTGCTCTGATCTTAGTTATTTCTTGCCTTCTGCTAGCTTTCGAATGTGTTTGCTCTTGCTTCTCTAGTTCTTTTAATTGCGATGTTAGAGTGTCAATTTTAGATCTTTCCTGCTTTCTCTTGTGGGCATTTAGTGCTATAAATTTCCCTCTACACACTGCTTTAAATGTGTCCCAGAGATTCTGGTATGTTGTATCTTTGTTCTCATTGGTTTCAAAGAACATCTTGATTTCTGCCTTCATTTCGTTATGTACCCAGTAGTCATTCAGGAGCAGGTTGTTCAGTTTCCATGTAGTTGAGCGGTTTTGATTGAGTTTCTTAGTCCTGAGTTCTAATTTGATTGCACTGTGGTTTGAGAGACAGTTTGTTATAATTTCTGTTCTTGTACATTTGCTGAGGAGTGCTTTACTTCCAATTACGTGGTCAATTTTGGAGTAAGTACGATGTGGTGCTGAGAAGAATGTATATTCTGTTGATTTGGGGTGGAGAGTTCTATAGATGTCTATTAGGTCTGCTTGCTGCAGAGATGAGTTCAATTCCTGGATATCCTTGTTAACTTTCTGTCTCGTTGATCTGTCTAATGTTGACAGTGGAGTGTTGAAGTCTCCCATTATTATGGTATGGGAGTCTAAGTCTCTTTGTAAGTCTCTAAGGACTTGCTTTATGAATCTGGGTGCTCCTGTATTGGGTGCATATATATTTAGGATAGTTAGCTCTTCCTGTTGAATTGATCCCTTTACCATTATGTAATGGCCGTCTTTGTCTCTTTTGATCTTTGATGGTTTAAAGTCTGTTTTATCAGAGACTAGTATTGCAACCCCCGCTTTTTTTTGTTCTCCATTTGCTTGGTAAATCTTCCTCCATCCCTTTATTTTGAGCCTGTGTATGTCTCTGCGCGTGAGATGGGTCTCCTGAATACAGCAGACTGATGGGTCTTGACTCTTTTTCCAGTTTGCCAGTCTGTGTCTTTTAATTGGAGCATTTAGTCCATTTACATTTAAGGTTAAGATTGTTATGTGTGAACTTGATCCTGCCATTATGATATTAACTGGTTATTTTGCTTGTTAGTTGATGCAGTTTCTTCCTAGCCTTGATGGTCTTTACATTTTGGCATGTTTTTGCAATGGCTGGTACCGGTTGTTCCTTTCCATGTTTAGTGCTTCCTTCAGGGTCTCTTGTAAGGCAGGCCTAGTGGTGACAAAATCCCTAAGCATTTGCTTATCTGTAAAGGATTTTATTTCTCCTTCACTTATGAAACTTAGTTTGGCTGGATATAAAATCCTGGGTTTAAAATTCTTTTCTTTAAGAATGTTGAATATTGGCCCCCACTCTCTTCTGGCTTGAAGAGTTTCTGCCGAGAGATCTGCTGTTAGTCTGATGGGCTTCCCTTTGTGGGTAACCCGACCTTTCTCTCTGGCTGCCCTTAAGATTTTTTCCTTCATTTCAACTTTGGTGAATCTGGCAATTATGTGTCTTGGAGTTGCTCTTCTCGAGGAGTATCTTTGTGGCGTTCTCTGTATTTCCTGGATTTGAATGTTGGCCTGCCCTACTAGGTTGGGGAAGTTCTCCTGGATGATATCCTGAAGAGTGTTTTCCAACTTGGTTCCATTTTCCCCCTCACTTTCAGGCACCCCAATCAGATGTAGATTTGGTCTTTTTACATAATCCCATACTTCTTGCAGGCTTTGTTCATTTCTTTTTCTTCTTTTTTCTTTTGGTTTCTCTTCTCGCTTCATTTCATTCATTTGATCCTCCATCGCTGACATTCTTTCTTCCAGTTGATCGAGTCGGTTACTGAAGCTTGTGCATTTGTCACGTATTTCTCGTGCCATGGTTTTCGTCTCTTTCATTTCGTTTGTGAGTTCTCTGCATTAATTACTCTAGCCATCAATTCTTCCACTTTTTTTTCAAGATTTTTAGTTTCTTTGCGCTGGGTACGTAATTCCTCTTTTAGCTCTGAGAAATTTGATGGACTGAAGCCTTCTTCTCTCATCTCGTCGAAGTCATTCTCCGTCCAGCTTTGATCCGTTGCTGGCGATGAGCTGCGCTCCTTTGCCGGGGGAGATGCGCTCTTATTTTTTGAATTTCCAGCTTTTCTGCCCTGCTTTTTCCCCATCTTTGTGGTTTTATCTGCCTCTGGTCTTTGATGATGGTGATGTACTGATGGGGTTTTGGTGTAGGTGTCCTTCCTGTTTGATAGCTTTCCTTCTAACAGTCAGGATCCTCAGCTGTAGGTTATAGCTGTAGGAGATTGCTTGAGGTCCACTCCAGACCCTGTTTGCCTGGGTATCAGCAGCAGAGGCTGCAGAAGATAGAATATTTCTGAACAGCGAGTGTACCTGTCTGATTCTTGCTTTGGAAGCTTCCTCTCAGGGGTGTACTCCACCCTGTGAGGTGTGGGGTGTCAGACTGCCCCTAGTGGGGGATGTCTCCCAGTTAGGCTACTCAGGGGTCAGGGACCCACTTGAGCAGGGAGTCTGTCCCTTCTCAGATCTCAACCTCCGTGTTGGGAGATCCACTGCTCTCTTCAAAGCTGTCAGACAGAGTCGTTTGCGTCTGCAGAGCTGCTGCGTTTGTTATTATTTACTGTGCCCTGTCCCCAGAGGTGGAGTATACAGAGACAGGCAGGTTTCCTTGAGCTGCTGTGAGCTCCACCCAGTTCGAGCTTCCCAGCAGCTTTGTTTACCTTCTTAAGCCTCAGCAATGGCGGGCGCCCCTCCCCCAGCCTCGCTGCTGCCTTGCCGGTAGATCACAGACTGCTGTGCTAGCAATGAGGGAGGCTCCGTGGGTGTGGGACCCTCCCGGCCAGGTGTGGGATATGATCTCCTGGTGTGCCTGTTTGCTTAAAGCGCAGTTTTGGGGTGGGAGTTACCCGATTTTCCAGGTGTTGTGTGTCTCAGTTCCCCTGGCTAGGAAAAGGGATTCCCTTCCCCCTTGCGCTTTCCAGGTGAGGCAATGCCTCGCCCTGCTTCAGCTCTCGCTGGTCGGGCTGCAGCAGCTGACCAGAACCAATCGTCTGGCACTCCCCAGTGAGATGAACCCAGTACCTCAGTTGAAAATGCAGAAATCACCGGTCTTCTGTGTCGCTCGCGCTGAGAGTTGGAGACTGGAGCTGTTCCTATTCGGCCATCTTGCCGATTATTTTATTTATTTATTTAAAGATGGAGTCTCCCCGTGTCGCCCAGGCTGCAGTGCAGTGGCGGGATCTTGGCTTACTGAAACCTCTGCCTCCCAGATTCAAGCGATTCTCCTGCCTCAGCCTCCAGAGTAGCTGCGATTACAGGGGCCCACCACCAACCCCGGTTAATTTTTGTATTTTCAGTAGAGACAGGGTTTTACCATGTTGGCCAGGCTAGTCTCAAACTTCTGACCCAAAATGATCTGCCCACCTGGGTCTCCCGAAGTGCTGGGATTACAGGCATGAGACACCATGCCCGGCCAGGATATAATAATTTTAAATATATATGCACCCAACACTGGAGCAGCCAGATACACAAAGGAAACATTATTAGAGTGAGAGAGAGAGAGAGGTCCCCAGTGCAGTAATAGCTGGAGACTTCAACACCACAGTTTCAGTGTTGGACAGATAATCCAGACAGAAAATCAACAAAGAAATATCAGACTTAATCTGCACTACAGACCAAATACACAAAATAGATATTTAAAGAATATTTCATTTAATGGCTGTATTATACATACTCTTCTCTCCAGCACATGGATCATTCTCAAGGAGACACCGTATATTAAGCCAAAATAAGTATTTAAAATTCCAACAAATTGAAATCACATCAAGTATCTTCTCTGACCACAATGAATTAAAACTAGAAATCAGTAACAAGAGAAATTTTTGATATTCTGAACACATGAAAAGTAAACAATATACTCTTGAATAACCAGTGGGTTAGTGAAGAAATTGAAAAAGAAATTAAAAATTTCTTGAAACAAATAATAATGGAAACACAACATACCAAAAACCTATGGGATACAGTGAAATCAGTACTCAGAGGGAAGTTTATAGCTGTAAGTACCAACATCAAAGAAAGTAGAAAAACTTTGAATAAACAACCTAACGATGCATCTTAAGGAAGTAAAAGAAAGAGAAGAAAAGTAGAAAAGATCAATGAAACAAACACTTGGTTTTTTGAAAAGATAAAGTCCACAAACCTTTAGCCAGACTTCTTAAGAAAAAAAAGAGAGAATACCCAAATAAATGAAATCAGAGATGGAAAAGGAGACATTAAAACTGATACCACAGAAATTTAAATGACCATTAGAGGCTACTATGACCAACTATATGCCAATAAATTGGAAAACCTAGAAGAAATGGACAAATTCCTAGACACATGCAATCTACTAAGATTGAACCAGGAAGAAATCCAAAACCCGAACAGACCAATAACAACTAATGAGATCAAAGTAATAATAAAAAGTCTCCAAAGCAAAGAAAACCTAGAGACCCCAATTTACCTAAATAATTTTCATTTTAGGTTCACGGGTACATGTGCGGGTAAATTTACCCCAATTTATGTGCACGTGTACCCCTGAACCTAAAATGAAAATGTAAAATAAAATAAACATATTATGGCATGTAAAGCCCCCACCCCACCCCCCAAAGAAAAATAAAAAAATGAAAAGTCAGGTACCTAATACCTTCACTGCTGAATTTTACCAAACATTCCAAGAAGTACTAATTCCAATCCTCCTCAAACTATTCTGAAAAATAGAGAAGGAATACTTCCAAATTCTTTCTGAGACCAGTATTACAATGATACCGAAACCAGACAAAGACACATCAAAAAAGGAAAACTACAGGCCAATATTCCTGATGATCATTCACACAAAAATCCTCAACAAAATACTAGCAAAACAAATTGAACAACACATTAAAAAGGTCATTCATCATGACCAAGTGGGATTTATCCTAGGGATGCAACGATGGCTCAGTTTATGGATATCAGCCGAGTGCGATGGCTCATACCTGTAATCCCAGCACTTCGGGAGGTCGAGGTGGGAGGATCCCTTGAGCCCAGGAGTTCAAGACGAGCCTGGGCAACATAAAGAGACCTCACCTCTACAAACAAACAAACAAACAAGCCAGAAAAACACATACATACATACATACATACACACATATAAATATACACAAACACACACGGAAAATCAATGTGATACATCATATCAACAAAACAAAGGATAAAAACCATATAATCATTTCAATTCATGCTGGAAACGCATGTGATAATATTCAACATCCCTTCATAATAAAAAGCCCTAAAAACTTGGGTATCAGAGGAACATACTTCAACATATTAAAACTATATATGACAGACCCACAGCTACTATCATACTGATTGGGAAAAAAACTGAAAGTCTTTGCTCTAAGATCTTGAACACTACAAGGATGCCCACTTTCACTACTGTTATTTAACATCATACAGGAAGTCCTAGTAAGAGTAATCAAAGAAGACAAAGAAATAAAGCACATACAAATGGGAAAGGAAGAAGTCAAATTATCCTTGTTTGCAGATGACATGACCTTATATTTGGGGGGAAAAAAAAAAACAAAAAACCTAAAGACTCCAGTGGGGAGCGGGAGGGCAGGGGAGTGGGGAGAGAAGAAAAGAGAAGAGAGAAAGAAAACTACTGGGTTCAAATTCTAGCTGTAACACTTACTGGTCATGTACCCTTGTGTAATCACAAACTCTAAGTCTCAGCTTCCTGAGATAATGTGTATGAGACAGGCCTTTATAAACCTTAAAGTTTTCCATAAATTTGAAGAATATTTAACCTTCACAAGACATAAGCTAAGCTGACTACATTACATCATCTTAACAGTTATATCACACAATATTACTGATTGTGAAAGCATTCTGTATTTTAAAGTCCAGATTTATTTAAACTAAAATAAAGCATCCTAAATGTCATTCAATTCTGGAAATCCCAGGTCCTCGGCTTTGTTTCTTGTATTTGAAAATAACTTTCTAATCTCCATTTGGAGGACAAACAAATATAATGATTAAGAGTAATGCTTTTGAGTTGGTCAGATATGATTTGAAGGCCAGCTTCATGATATGGTGTGTAAACTCAGGTAAGTTACCTAACATCTCTGAACCTCAATTTCCTCATCTTGAAAATGAAAACAGGACTATCTGCTTTTCAGTTGCTGCTGGATTGAGGGAGATAATCTGAACAATGTCTTGTTTTTCTTAGTATGCTCTCACAGTATACCTCTCAAAGTCAGCAAATAATAAATGTTTATAAAATTAACTGGTTTCTTGCAACCCGAAATTCACCATAAGAATAAATTCAAAGTAATTCCCCCTTTTCTAATTGGAAAATTTGTCTGCTACTTCTCATAAAAGTTGAAGTGTAAAGTATATTAGAAAATATGCTAATTAGATATATGTGGCATAAAATATGTGTTTCAGAATATACTTTTTGTGGTGCTATATGGAGAATTGATCAAGCACCCTATCATTTATAATTTTCTAGACAAAATTCATTAAATATAATTTTATTCTCCTTGAAAAATTCTGAAATATAGCCTTAATCAGATGACTGACTTTCATATTAGTAGTAAAATTTCTTTAGTCCATGTTGGTTTGTTAAGCCAGTGATCTAAATATTTTTACCTTTGGCAGCATGGGAGTATCCCTCTTCTTCTTCTTTTCTGAATTAGGGTCATCTAATAAGTCTGGCTCAAAAGTATAAAGTTCAGTAAGCTCATTCATAGTAAAATGACGCTCCACCTGCTGCTGATCAACAACTCGAAAAGACAGTGACTGCTTAGTTACTTGCCGATCATAAATCTTATCTTCCATGGTTCCCTTTGTAAAAAGAAGGAAGAATATACAAAAAAATTAAATTTTGTAAGCATGAAACTTAATCAAGGATAAATACAGTTACTGGTTAATATGAAATGGTAAAACTTCATGGTAATATATTGCCATAAAGAAAAACTCATCAGCAATTTTGCTTAATTCATGAAAGATTTCATCTCTTTAGCATAGTTTACCATAACAAATAAAATTACATTACTGATAATTATTCTATATTATCTGACCAAAACACATTCATGTGTTGCTTTATTTATTTCTGCACTCCGTAGGAGGAGGACAGCAGGCAGATACCAGAGTAAATAGAAATAAAGGGACAGACACAAAAAACATTTAGGTAAATATTGAAGTTAGAAGGCAAGAGAGCAGTTTGATTCCTTTTCAATGTAATATAATAAGCTATCAACAAACACCATAAACTGCCTTTATATCATCTTATTGTCTATGATTTCAAGACAGAAAACAAATATAAAACACCATATCCATTACACATAAACTACATTAATTAAATGTATACATATTACACTAAATGTATATTAAATATAAAAATTACATTATAAATGAGAATGTATAGAAGTTATAAACAGGAAAGAAAAAAATAAAAGAAAATTGAATAAATAAATAACAGGAAAGAGTTTACATAACGTTGTCAATCAACTTATATACTAAAGAAGATCAAATAAGCAAGGATCTACCAAAAAAAAAAACCAGTCTCTGGTTGAGAAGCCCAGATTTGGAGGCAGGTTGAGAGGGTTGCATCTGCTGTGGGTAGCATCCACTAAATCTGTTTACTCATGCAAAACAATCTCAACATGAGAAAGATGACATTACGGAAATGGATACACTACAAAACAGAAAATCAAGAAAACCCAAAACTGACTTCTGCTGCTTTATGTACAGAAATGGTGTTTCCAACTTTATTTCCCTCTCTGTAATACATATATGTTTCATACCTCTAAAATATTATCAGTTTCACACGAACTTTCAATATGAAAAAGAGAATTATAAACCTACCTGAGCTAAGAACCTATATACATAAACAGGCTTAGTTTGTCCAAAGCGATAAACTCTGAATATACTCTGGATGTCATAAGATGGATTCCAAGAAGCATCAAATATAATTACTCGATTAGCAGCTACCAGATTAATTCCTAGAGATCCTGCTTTAGTAGAAATGATAAATAATCGCCCTCTGAAAATGAAAATATAGAATGTTTCAGTAATTAGTACTTTACAAATATTTTAATTACAATATGACTTTTTGATACTTAGGCAGTTTTTTTTTTTAACTATCAAGAGTTCAGAGAATTCATTTCTTACTTACTGAAGAAAATAAGATATTATCTAAGGAGTCAGGATGATAATACATATGCCTAGGAAGAATCCTATTGTTGGAAAATAAAATAGTCTGATTTAGGAATAAAGATGAAATGAAAAATTAAATATTTACAATGTAGTCAAGGTTTTATTTACAGATTTCTGAATAAATTTAGAGAATTTATATTTAACTTGAAAGTCTATATTGTATTGGGTACAGCTAGGGGCAACTAAGTACATCAAAATGAAGGACAATGCAAAAGTAGGTGAATATGTAGGAGTGACTGAACATTTATAATACAGCATAATGAATATAAGGAGAGACGTTAGATAGATGCAAGGTACTGGGGTAGATAAAACAGGAGCAAGAAGACAGACACAGGGCTCCAGGAAGGGTGTGTCTAAAGAAAAAAAAAAAGAAACCAATAGATTACCTGATTTGTTGAAACACAAGCATTTATAGTTTTTAACTTTCTTTTTTTTTTTTTTTTTTTTTTTGAGACAGAGACTCGCTCAGCCAGGCTGGAGTGCAATGGCGCAATCTCAACTCACTGCAACCTCCGCCTCCTAGGTTCAAGCGATTCTCCTGCCTCAGTCTCCTGAGCAGCTGGGATTACAGGCGCAACACCATGCCTGGTTAATTTTTGTATTTTTAGTAGAGATAGGGTTTCGCCATGTTGGCCAGGCTGGTCTTGAACTCCTGACCTAAGGTAATCTGCCCACCTCAGCCTCCCAAAGTGCTGGGATTACAGGTGTGTGCTACCATGCCTGGCCATTTATAATATTTCTATAGTAGAATTTAGAAATGAATTGATGATAGGTATATAGAATACTAAGCAAATGGTAAAAACAAATCACTACTTCAGCAAAATATAATAAATAAGTACACAAAAAAAGAAAAACACAGTATTCAAGTGGCTTACAAATATTTACATAGCCACAATAAAGAAGACACTGCAAATTAATTTAGGCAAATATTATGAAAAATTATACTGGGTAAACGAATGAGGAAAAGTGTGCATGTACTTGTGGTAAATTACTACCTTACACTTTAGAAAGGATGTATGTAAGTAAGAATTACCAAGAGTTGAAGTTGGTTACCTCCAGAAAGTAGAAATCACAGGTAGAAAGAGATTTGGTTACGGGACTGGTTTTTATTTGAAGCCTTGTAAAACTATCTGTTTTTTTAAAAATATGTAAATATATTACTTTGATATTAATGAAAATTTAATTTGAAAAAGATTAGATAAACACTTTTTGAAAATAAAAACAACTCTAAGGAAAAAAATTCCTCAGTTCCACTCCCCAGAAACAACCTCCATTCAAATCATGATGTATTTCCTATAGGTTTCTTTTTTGCTGAATATATACTTTTTAAATTTTGCAGTCAGGATAATATCTGTATATACAATATGTATTAAGAACAGTTCCCCAAATTTCATGGTAAACATCATGCTTGGTAGCTGCATAGTATTGCATTGGATGACTGTACAATAATTTAATAATTTGCTTATTGCTGGTAACTTATAGAGTGACAAAAATCCCTGGAATATAATAAGCTCTCAATAATCAACACAAAATTTCTTTTCTTTCATGAAAGAAAATTAATTACTAAAATGCCATACTAATTACATTTATAGCATTCATTATACACTAGAATGCAAAGAAACTCTAAATTTAAATGATGGGGAAAAGTTTACAATTTAGTTTACCAATCATATTATATACTAAAAAAAATCCTGGTATAAAATAAATAGAGATACTAAATTCATATTTTATGTCAATTTGGAACTACCACACATCTATGAATATAGACTATAGAAATTATCACAAAAGTTGACCAATTTTGAAGACAATGTATTTATCACAGTGTTATTTTATAGCAGCATAAGGTTGAAAATTAAACAATATGTATAACATAGAGAACTAAATTACACTCTGGCTATGTTACCATTAAAAATCCAAATACTACATTATGTGGAAGAAAAGCAGAAATATAGAGCCTTACTAAATACAATTGCAAATGCATTAAAAACAAAAACATATACACACAATGTTAACAGTGGTTCTCTGTGGTCAGTGGGATTATGATGACAAGTTTCATCTTTATACCTCTATAACACATATTCATTACAGAGAATAAACTGTAGCTTCTTTAATTAGAGGACACACTTGAAGGTATATGGGTAAAAGCTGGTCCAAAATTATTCCAGTTATTAATATCTATCCCACATAAGCAAAAGATGGCATAGAGCTATACAAAAGAATGAAGCATATAGAATGGTATAAACTATGTAGGTTAAAAAACACAGACATACATACACACACAACACACATGAAACCTTAAATAACTTCAATATGCAAGTCCATATTGAGATAAACTACCGAATACATTTTTTAGATATTCTTAATACTAAGTATTAGTATTAAAGTATATACTCAAACATAATTAAAATATAAAGGATTATTTGCACAGTGCTCATATAAACCATCTTATACATGTCTTTTGATAAAAGCATTTCTGTCAGGTACATATCTAAGAGTGGAATTGCTGAGTCATAGGGTATTTACATGCACTGCTAAACTGAACAAATAGTTCTGTAAAGTAGTTATTCCAATTCATATTCCCACCAGCAGTATATGAGGCTTCCAGTTGTTCAGGTCCTTGACAACTCATGGTACTGTCTTTTTGTTTTTATTATAACCTTTGAAAACAGTTTAAGGTTCACAAAAATTATACCAGTTGAGTTCCCATATATCCTTCACTCTCGGCTTCCAATGGTAACCTACAACTTATATAACAACAATACATTGTCAAAACCAGGAAATTGATGTTGGTATGAACTCAAGTACAGAGCTCATTCGGGTTTCATCAGTTTTTGTTTGATGTATAGTTCTACAAAATTTTATCATGCATGTAGAATCATGTAACCATTAGCAAAGCAGGATACAGACTGTTCTATTATCACAAAAAAAGAAACACCTTTCTTGTGTTATCCCTTCGTATTCATGCCCTTCCCCTAACCCTAAACCCTGTCAACTACAGATCTGTTCTTTATCATTATACTTCTGTCAAATTGCAAGGTTATATGACAAGTATGTTTAGTTTTGTTTTTTTGAACTGTCAAATTGTTTTCCAGAATGGTGGTTATCATTTTATATTCCCACTAGTAATGTAGGATAGATCTAGTTTCTCTATATCCTCACTAGCATTTAACGTTGTCACTATTTTTTATTTTAGCCATGTTGATAGGTGTGAAGTGACAACTCATGTGGTTTTAAATTACACTTTTCTTTCATTTCTAGAGACAGGATCTCACTCTGTCTCCCCGGTTGGAGTGCAGTGGCACAATCACAGCTCACTGCAACCTCGAATTCCTGGGCTCAAGTGATCCTCCTGCCTCAGCTCCTAAGTAGCTATGACTGTAGACATATGCCACCATGCCCAGCTAATTGTATTTAATTTTTTGTAGAGACAGATTCTCACCATGTTGCCCAGGCTGGTCACCATGAGGCCAGGCTGGAATCCGTGGCCTCAAGTGATACTCCCACCTCAGCCTCCCAAAGCCCTGGGATTGCAGGCCTGAGCCACCAGCCTCACCTAAATTACATTTCCCTAATGGCTAGTGATGCTATCTTTTCATATGCTTATTTGCATAGCCTTCCTCAGAGAACTGTCAGTTCAAGTCCTTTGCCCATTTACTAACTGGGTTGTTTTCTTTCTGAGAGTTCTTTATACATTCTGAATGATTCCTTTGTTAAATATGCAAATTGCAAATATTTTCTCCAAGTCTGTAAGTTGTCTTTTCCTTTCCCTAAGAGTCTTTCACAGCCAAAAGTTTTTAATTTTGATTAAGTCTAATTATTGATTTTTTATTTAATGGATTATATGCCTTTGGCATCATGACTAAGAACTCTGCCTAACCCTAGATGCAGAAGATTTTCTTCTGTTTTCTTATACAAGTATAATAGTTTTACATTTAGATTTATGATGCATTTTGACTTGATTTTTTAAAATATGGGTAAGGCTTCAGTAAAGGTGTTTTTGGCCTATGAAAGTCTAATTGTTTCAATACCAGTTTTTGAAAAGGCTATGCTCTCTCCATTTAATTGCTTTTGCATCTTTTGTCAAAACCATTTTTAACTTGAATTTCTCTGATGATTAATAAGGATCACCATGCTTTCATATATTTACTGGCCATTCGGATATCATCTTTTGTAAAGTCCTGTTCAAGTTTTTACCCATTTTTCTATTGGGTTGTCTAGTTTATCCTATTGATCTTTAAGAGTTCTTTATATATCCCGGATGAGACCTTTTTAGATGTGTATATATTGGGAACAGCTTCTCCAACTTCGTGACTTGCCTTTACACTCTTAATGTGAAATGATATTTGTATTAGTCAGGGTTTTCCAGAGAAACAGAACCAACAGGAGTTTAGAACTTCTGTGTACATGCGCGCGCGTGTGTGTGTGTGCGTGCGTGCAGACATATTACGAGATTTGCTTCACTGGGATTATGGAAGCTGCAAAGTGCTACAATGTGCTGTTCACAAGCTGCAAAACCAGGGAGCTAATCGTATAAATCCTGGTCCCAGTTCAAAGGACTGAAAATCAGGCAGCCCTAGGCTGTGGGTGGGGGCAGTTGGTATAAGTCCTAGTCTGTCTGAGTCTGAAGGCTGAAGAACCACGATTACCAATCTCCAAGGGCTTAATAAGATGGATGTCCCAGCTCAAAGAGAGAGAGAGAGAGCAAATCTGCCCTTCTTCTGCATTTTTGGTCAATTCAGGCCCTCAATGGATAGGATGATGTCCACTCACACTGATGAGGGCAATCTTCTTTACTCAGTCTACTAATTCAAATGCCCTTTCAGGAGCACCCTCACAGACATATCCAGAAGTGTTTTATCAGCTGCATGGGCATCTCTTAGCCCAGTCAAACTGACACATAAAATTAACTATCACACCTTTGGTGAACAGAAGTCCTTAATTTTAATGAAACCCAAATTACCAATCTTATATATATACAAGGAACAGAAGGCAGCTCTGAAAAGTGAGAAGGATGAGGCAGATGGGTAGGGCCCTCAGGATATAAAGGATAACGTGGTACTGAGTTTCATGGGTTATCTTTTTATTTTTAAAATCTTATTTTTTTTGAGACAGGGTCTTGAATTGTCACCCACAGTGGAGTGCAATTGCATGATCACAGCTCAATGCAGCCTTGACCTGCTGGGCTCAAGCACTCCTCTCACCTCAGCCTCCCAAGTAGCTGGGACTACAGAAATGCACTAATGCACCCAGTTAATTTTTAAATTTTTTGTGGAGACAGGGTCTCACTATGTTGCCCAGGCTGGTTTTCAATTCCTGGGCTCAAGTGATCCTCCTGCCTCGACTTCCCAAAATGCTGGGATTACACGTGTGAGCCACCGAGCCCAATGTTATAGACTTTCTTTCTGCCTCATGTATCCTAGACTGGTTGCTGAAGAACTCCAGAAGGTGCTGTCAAAAAAATCTCCAAGAAAAGCCGACCCTCCAGCCACAGGACCAGGAAAGGGGCAGCATAGCAAGACAGAAAACGTTAGGATAATCACTCAATTCCAACCAAACAGTACAGCAAAAACTGTAGCTGAACCTCATCCTTCTACTGTAACCAAGTTATAACAAGGCACTGCCAGGGTGGGGTCAGAGAAGTCTGATTTAACAAGGTCCTCCCTATGATCTAACAGTGTCAATGAAGGCCATGTAGGGAAACAATACATCCACCCACACCCAGGAGTTGCAAGAAAACCCCTTCCCTTCCTACTGGAATTATACCACCATCCAGTAACTAATGAGTCACCCCCTGTGGGTGGAGGCCATCTGGAAAGAGGTAAACAGGTAATCTTGAGCCTCTGTCCCCCAACCCAGCCAAGGTAATACCAGTAGAGGCCTAGTGAGGAGACTGAACTCCCACTATCAACTGGCAAAAATGGGGTAGGGTACCTCAAGCCCTGCCAAAACATTTGTCAGAAGATGCCTACTATAACAAAAGATTTAAACAAAATCCAGCATCTCATGATATAGTAACCAATATGCCCAGTTTAAATAGAAGAACTTTTTCATAATAAGAACCAGAAAAATCTCAAGTTCAATGAGAAAAGACAATCAACAGACACCAACACTGAGATGACATAAATGTTAGAATTGTCTGACAAGGATTTTTAAAGTAGTCATTATAAAAATGCCTCATAAGCAATTATTAACATACCTGAGACAAATGAAACAAATATTCTCAGCAAAGAAACAGAAGACATAAAAAAAGAACCAAATGAAAATTTTAGGCTGGCCACGGCAGCTCAGGCCTGTAATCCCAGCACAGTGGGAGGTAAAGGCAGGCAGATTACTTGAGATCAGGAGTTCCAAACCAGTCTGGCCAACATGGTGAAACCCTGTCTGTACTAAAAACACAAAAGTTAGTTGGGTGTGGTGGTGCATGCCTGTAATCCCAGCTACTTGGGTGGCTGAGGCATGAGAATTGCTGGAATCTGGAAGGTGGAGCCTGCAGTGAGCTGAGATCTTGCTGCTGCACCCCAGCTTGGGCAAGAGTGAGACCCTGTCTCCAAAAAAAAAAAAAAAAAAAAAAAAAAAAATTAGAACTGAAAAATAAAACAGAAATTAAAAACTCAGAGTGAGTTGAGCAGAATGCAGAGAGCAGAAGATTTGGTGACTTTGAAGACTAAACAACAGAAATGGCCTAATCTGAACAACAGAGAAAAATGGAATGGAAAAGAAACTCTTGTATCCAGGGGACTATAACAAAAGATTTAACATTTTTGTCATTAGAGTCCTAAAGGAAGAGGAGAAAGGAGGAGGGGCTGAAATTCAAAGAAATAATGACTGAAAATTACTAATATGCATTAAGAAACATAAATCTGCAGGTTTAAGTAGTTGAATGAACCACAAACAGGATAAACCCAAACAAATCCATGACAAGATATATCAGTCATCTTCCAAAAACGTAGAAAAATAATCTTGAAAGAAGAGAAAAACAACACCTTATCTAAGGGGAAAAAACAATTCAAACAGGAAGTTTCTCATAAGAAACCAGGGAGGCAAGGAGGTAGTGACACATATTTTTCAAGTACTGAAAGGAAAGAATTGCCAACCCAGAAATCTACATCCAGCTGAAATACCATTCAAGAATGAAGGGGAGGCCGGGCGCGGTGCCTCAAGCCTGTAATCCCAGCACTTTGGGAGGCCGAGACGGGCAGATCACGAGGTCAGGAGATCGAGACCATCCTGGCTAACACGGCGAAACCCCGTCTCTATTAAAAAAATACAAAAAAACTAGCCGGACGTGGTGGCGAGCGCCTGTAGTCCCAGCTACTCGGGAGGCTGAGGCAGGAGAATGGCGTGAACCTGGGAGGCGGAGCTTGCAGTGAGCTGAGATCCGGCCACTGCACTCCAGCCTGGGTGACAGAGCGAGACTCCGTCTCAAAAAAAAAAATAATGAAGGGGAAATCATTTGTTGCCAGCAGACTTGCTGTTAAAGAATGGCTAGGCCAGGCGTGGTGGCTCAGGCCTGTAATCTCAGCACTTTGGGAGGCCAAAGCAGGCGGATCACTTGAGCTCAGGAGTTCAAGACCAGCCTGGGAAACATGGTACAACCCCATCTCTACAAAAAATACAGAAATTAGCCAGGTGTGGTGGTGCGCACCTGTAGTCCCAGCTACATGGGACGCTGAGGTGGGAGGATGGCTTGAGCCTGGGAGGTCAAGCTGCAGTGAGCCAAGATTATACCACTGTATGCCAGCCTGAGTGACAGAGCAAGACCCTGCTTAAAAAAAAAAAAAAAAAAAAAAAAAAAAAAAAAAAAAAAAAAGGAATGGCTAAAATAAGTTCTGTAAATATAAAGGAAATGATAAAAGAAGGATTACTGAAACGTTAGGGAGAAGTAACAATGAAAACAGCAAATAATAAATATGAGTCAATACAACACTTTCCTCCGGTTGTGTTTTCTAAATTATATTCTATGGTTGAAGAAAGAATAATTACACTGACTGATATGGTTAAACACTTGAGACACTCATATTATAAAAAGGGAATCAAAAGGATATAAAGAGTTAAGGTTTCTGCACGTCAATTAAACTGGCAAAATGACACCAGTAGACTGTAGTAAGTGTGTGTATATGTATGATGTAACACCTACAGCAACCACTATCAAAGCTATACAAAGAGAAACACTAAAAAAATTATAGATTAACCAAAATAGAATTTCAAAAATACAAAACTAACCCACAGGAAAGGAGGAAAAAGATATCATAAACAAAAGAAAATAGAATGAAAGAGAACAAATTGAGCAAAAAAATAAAATGGTAGACTGAAGCCCTACACTAAATATAAACGGTCCACATACATCATTTAAAAGAAAGATTGAGTGGATAAAAAATAAAACAAAAAACATGACCCAACCACATGCTGTCTACAAGAAACTCACTTCAAATAAAACAACATAGGTGAGTTGAAGTAAAAGGATGAAAAACTATATACCATGTAAACACCAATCAAAATAAAACAAGAGTGGTTATATTAGTATCAGATAAAATAGATTTCAGAGCAAAGAAGATTATGAGGGATAGAGAGGGGCACAGCAATACTAAACGTGCATAATAAACAACAGAGCTGAAAATATCAGAAGTAAAACCTGACAGAACTGAAGGAGAAACAGAAAAATCCACAATTATAGTTGGAGATTTCAACCTTCCTCTCAAAAACTGATAACCATATAGACAAAAAAAATCAGCAAAAGTAAAGAAGAATACAAGAACCTTATCAAAGAACAAAATCTAATCAATATTTATAGAACACTCACCCAGCAACAGCAGAGTACATATGCTCTTCAAGGGCCAGTCTACTCAGGGCATAAAACAAAGCACAACAAACTTAAAAGAATTGAAATCATACAGATTATATTTCCTGAACATAATTGAATTAAACTAGAAATCCACAAAAGAAAAATAATGGGAACCTCCAAATGCATGGAAATTAAACAACATGCTTCTAGCTATGAGTCAAAGATGAATTCTAAAATAAAAATATACTGAACTAAATGAAACTATAACATATCGAAGTTTGTATAACTAAAGCAGTGCTGAAAGGGAAATTCGTAACACTAAATGCTTACATTAGAAAAGAAAAAAAGCCTCAAATCAAATTAGTAATCTAAGCTTCTACCTCACGAAAGTAGAACAGTAAGAGCAAAACAAACCAAAAGCAAGATGAAATTAAAATAGGAAAAAAAAAAAAAAAAAGAAAATCAAGGGAATAAAACACTAGTTATTTGTAACAATTAATGAAATTGACAAACCTCTAGCAAGACTAATAAAAAGAAAACACACAAATTACCAGTATCAGAAGTGAAACAGAAGCTATCACTATAGACCCTAAAGACATGAGAAGGATATTAAGAAAATGCTATGAACAATTCTACACATACATTTGAAATTACAATGAAATGAACCAACTCTTACAAAAGCACAAACTACCACAAGTCATTCAATATAAAATAGATCACTTGAATAATCCTAAAACTACTGAGGAAATTTAATTAGTGATTTCTAAACTCCTCAAAAAAGAAATCTTCAAGGCCAGAACTAGTTTCACTGGCAAATTTTACCAAACATTTAAGATTAACACAAATCCCCATAATCTTTGTCAGAAAATAGAAAACAATTACTGACTTATTTTATGAGGTCAATATTAACCTGATACCAAAACCAGACAACGAAAACAACTGAATATATAACAGTAACTCTCATAAGTATCTCTCAACAAAATATTAGCAAACAGAACCAAGTACTATATAAAAACAATTATCCTTATGATCAAGTGGAGTTTTATTCCAGGCATGAAAGGTTGGTTCAGTATTCAAAAACCAATCTACATAGCATACCATATTAACAGATTAAGAAGACAAAACAGATGATACTGAGGCAGAAAAAGCATTTGACAAATGTAAACACCCATTCATCATAAAAACTCTGAGAAAATTAAGAATAGAGGGGAACCGCCTCAACTTGATGAAGAGTAATTACCAAAAAAGTACAGCATGGCTGTGCATTCCTACTCAAAGAGGCTGAGGCAGGAGGATCCCTTGAGCCTAGGAGTTCGAGGCTGCAGTGAGGTACGATCACACCACAGAACTCCACTCATGGTGATAGACAGAGACCTTGTTTCAAAACAAAAACAAGCCCCCGACCCAAAAAACCAACCTTACAGCTAACAACATAGTTAATGAAGACAGAATGCTTTTCTCCTAAGATCAGGAAGAAGGTAAGGATATCCACTCTCACCATTGCTACTAACTATATTACTCTTAAGTTTTAACCAGTATGAGGTATAGGGAGGGACACAGCAATACTAAACGTACATAATAAACAGAACTGAAAATATCAGAAGCAAAATCTGACATAACTTAAAGGAGAAACAGACAAATTCACAATTACAGTTAGAGACTTTTCTTGCAGTAAGACAAGAAAAGGAAACAAACAGCGTACAGATCATAAAAGAAGAAATAAAACTATCCCTACTTGCAGATAGTATAATGGTCTTAGAAAATCCCAAGAAATCTATAAAACAAACTCCTAGAACAAATCAAGTCAGCAAGTTTACAGACAAAAGATCAACACAAAAACCAACTGCATTTCTGTATTTGAGCAATGAACACATGGAAACAAAAGTTAAAAATATAGTATCATTTACAATAGCTAAAAAAAAGAGAAATACCTGGGTGTAAATCTAACAAAAGACCTACAGGACCTGTATACTGAAAACTACAAAAAAATTGATGGAAGAAATCAAAGATCAACATTAATGGAGACATACACTGAGTTCACTGATCAGAAAACTCAATAAAGTTATCAATTTTCTGCTGCTAAAAGTATTACAATTGAAAAACGATATCAATTCTCTCCAAATTAGTAACAGGCTTAATAAAATTCCTATTAAAATTATTGCAAAACTTTTGTAGATTTAGACAAGATTATTCTAAAATTCATATAAAAAATTAGCTAAAACAATCTGTGAAAGGTAGGACAAAGTGGGAAGAATCATTCAATGTGCTTACTACACAGCTATAGTAATTAAGACTATGTAGTAATGATGCAGAGAAAGACATATGGAATAAAGGAATAGAATAGCAAACTGAAAAACAGCCCAACACAAGGATAGCCAACTGATTTTTCACAAAGGTGCAAAACCAATTCAGTAAAGGAAGGATGGTTTTTTCTTTGTTCTTTTTATTTATTTATTTATTTTTGAGACAGGGTCTTCCTCTGTCGCCCAGGCTGGAGTGAAGTGGCACAATCATGGCTCACTGCAGCCCCGACCTCCTGATCTCAAGTGATCCTCCCACATCAGCCTCCAGAGCAGCTGGGACTACTGGTGTGCATCACCATGCCTGGGTAATTTTTTTATTTTTGGAGACAGGGTCTCACTATGTTGCTTAGGCTGGTCTTGAATTCCTGGGTTCAGCCTCCCAAAGCACTAGGATTACAAGTATGAGCCACTGTGCACTACCACAGATAGCTTTTTTCAACAAATGATGCTGCAGCAATTGAACATCCACAGTCAAAAATAAGAATCTTTAAACTTCACACCTTATACAAAAATTAACTCAATAAACCATGGATTTAAACATAAAAGGTAAAATTATAAAACTTGGAAAACACAACACAGGAGAAAATCTTCAAGACCTAGGGCTTTGAGGAAGAGTTCTTAGACTTGACACCAGAAGCATGATCAAAACAAAGAAACAAACATTGATAAACTAGATTTCATCAAAATTAAAATCTTTGTTCTCTGAAAGACCCTGTGAAGGGGATGAAAAAACAAGCCATAAACTGGCAGGAAATATTTGCAAACCATGTATCTGACAAAGGACGCATATCTAGATTATATAAAGAACTCTCAAAACCTACAATATAAAAACAAGCAACCCAATAAGAAAATGGACAAAAAGACATAAAGGGATTTTCACCCAAGAGGATATACAATATTTGATGGCAAATAAACACATAAGATGCTCAATATAACTGGTTGTTAGGAAACTGCAAATTAAGACCACAATAAGATACTACTACATACCTACCAGAACACCTAAAATAAAAAATAGTGATAATACCAAATGCTGGTGAGGATGTAGAGAAACTTATTTCTCACACATTGCTGGTAAGACTATACAATGGTACGGTCATTCTAAATGAGAGTTTGGCAGTTTCCTAAAAAAGTAAGACGTACTTACCATATGACCTAGCCACAGCACACCTGGGCACTTATCCTAGAGAAATGAAAACTTAGGTGCACATAAAAATCTGGAACACAGTGTTCACAGGAGCTTTATTTATAATAGCCAAACCTGGACAAAATGAAAACGTCCTGTAATAAGCGAATGATTAAACATCTGTGGTACATCCATTCCATGGAATACTACTCTGTAATAAAAAGGAACAAACTATTGATACATGTGATAACTTGGATGGAATTCAAGGGCATTAAGCTGAGTGAAAAAAGCCAATCTCAAGAGGTCACATATAGAGAATGATGCCATTTTTATGACAGTCTTAATATGACAAAATAATAGAGACGGAGCATAAATTAGTCATTGTCAGGGGTTAAGGTTAGTGACAAGGTTGGCAGTAAAAATGGCTGTGACTATAAAAGAGTAGTGAGAGAGAGAGCTTTGTGGTGATGGCATATTTCCGTATCTTGATTGTGTACGTGTGGAAAAAAGATATATGCAAACATTGAAACACTGTCAACTACTTAGTTTTGATATTGAAATATAAGTACATAAGATTTAACCATTGGGGAAAATTAGGCAAAGGGTTCACAGGACCTCTCTGTACTTGCAAGTTCAGGTGAATCTATAATCATTTCTAAATTAAAAGTGAGACAAACAAACCAAAAATAGTATCAAGCTAACCAGGCACTCTGAGACGGCTGAAAACTACTTCCAGGTCACACAAAACAACGTTAGAAATGGTCACTATCTTAAAGTTTATTTTAATGTGTCTTTCAGATTGTTTTGGCATAAATAAGGATTATATTGATATCCTATTTATTGAAAATTACTGAGTCATGAAAAATTAGAATATACAGAGATATAATCTAAAACATTTGTGGATTTTTTCTTTGCTCTTTTCATTTTGTTTTTTGTTTCATTTTCTGTTTGTTTGTGGATTTTTAGAGACAGCATAACATTTGTGGGTTTCATGTGTATGGGTTCAGCTACTCAAGAGCAACTCCCCAAATCCATAATATACATGTACAGGTTGAGCATCCCAAATCCATAAGTCTGAAATCCTAAATTCTCCAAAGAAAATGCTCATTGGGGCATTTTGGATTTTGGATTTTCAGATTTGGGATGCTCAACAGGTAAGAATATAATACAAATATTCAAAAATCTAACAAAAAAATCCCATATCTGAAGTGCTTCTGGTCCCTAGCATCCCCAAGCATTTTGGATAAGAAATACTCAACCAGTATATGCCTGAAGCATGAATTTGAATGAGATGCTTTTTGGCATATGTTTAGGGGTAATTCACTAGTGAGTTAGCCAAGCTGACAGCTCAACATCTAAATTTCAATGTTTTTCCCTACTAGTCATCAAGTACAAATGTCATGTGACAGATTATATGCCACTGTCATATTTTAAAATTTGGGAAACCGAGCAAGCCAAAGGTTTAGATTATGTTGGAGAAATTTGGGTTACTCAATAAAATTACTTCTTCACACTCATGCACAAATAATAATTTGTTTAAACATGGAAAACAGAATATAAAAATGTATTTATTCTTTAAGCAGTTATATAATCAATCATATACATTTATAATTTAACTGTATTCAAATCATCCCTTTGTAAGCTCTCTTAGGCTACAGGTTTTCAATAATTAATAATCTTTCTAAAATGTAACTGAAATTTCTCTAGCCTTAAGCCTAGGTTTAGTTCATGATGCTGCTAAAATTAAAACATGTTTTAAACAAACAGTATAATATTCTCCGTAGTTTAAAATATTTATTAAGGCATACGTCAGTCATCTTTCTATTAAACTAACCCCACCTCTTTTATCTTTTTCTTAAATGCCATGCTTTCTTACATTTGTGTATGTGTATATGTATGCGTATGTGCATATGTTTAGATGTATCTATAGTCATGTGCCACATAATGTTTTGGTCAGTAACAGACAGCATATGCAAAGGCAATCTCATAAGATTATAATACATATTTTCACTGTATCTTTTCTATGTTTAGATATGTTACATACACAAATACCATTGTGTTCCAATTGCCTACAGTATTCAGTACAGTAACATGCCATACAGTTTTGCAACCTAGGAGCAATAAGCTATATCATAGAAAGCCTACTGGTGTACAGTATACTCTGGGATATTTGCATAGTGACAAAATTGCCTAATGATGCATTTCTCAGAATGCATACTGGTTGTTAAGCAACATGTGACTACAGATAAAACTTTTCCTTTCCAAATGTAGTTTGATTTTGTATCAACAATACACACACAAAATGCCTTGTATCTACAGTTAACGATATTAAAATAGTCAATAAGCACATGAAAAGATGCTCAACATCATTTATCATTAGGGAACAGCAAATTAAAAGCACAAGAGATACCATTACACATACATTAGAATGAGTAAAATAATTTTTTAAAAAAATGACAATACCACATACAGACAAGAATGTAAGGAAACTGGAACTCTCATACAACTGCTGGTGGGAATGCAAAATTTTACAGTCACTTTGGAAAACTGCTTGATAGTTTCTTACAAAGATAAATGTAAACTTAGTATATGACCCAGCAATCACAATCCTAGGATTTCGTTTCATTTAAGTAAATACTTATGTTCACACAAAAACTTGAACATGAAAGCTTAGAGCAGCTTTGATTTTAATTCCAAAACCTGGAAACAACTCAAATGTCCCTCAAGCGGAAGTAGCTAAACAAACTGTGATATATCCCTATAATGGAAGACTATACAACAATTTTTAAAAAGTATTGGTATATGCAACAACGTAGGTGATCCTCAAATAAATTTCACTAAGTGAAAGAAATAAGACTCAAAAGGCTACAAGTTATATGATTCCATAAGTGAATTCAGTGGGTAGGGAGTGATGACACCGTTTTGCATCCTGACTGTATCTTGCATTTGCTAAAAACATTCAAATACACAATAAAAATATTGAAATGTACTGTATGTAAATTTTAAAATTACTTATTTTAATGTTTCTATATATACAGAAGATTTTTCCTACCTCACATTAGTTTCATCGTTAAATTCTTCAGCCCACTTCTTCCTTGACTGTGCAGTAGTGGAACCATCTAAACGGTAATAGTCAATGTTTCGAAGCCACTTCCCCTCACCTGAAAATTTAACAAAAGAACACAAAAGGAATTTGATATATCGTTCTGCTTACTAGTAAGAACAGATTTTCCACCTTGCTCATCATTTAAAAGTGGGTTATATACATTCTATTTGTATAGCAAAATACATTATATACTTTTCTTAATCAAGGAATAATTATATTACAAATAAATTCACCACAGATTTCATTCAAATAGATAGTGATGAGCACAGGTATTTTTAAAACCTATTTCATCTACACGAGAATTTCTTAAAAGGGTTTCCTTGATTAGAATCCATAAAACTGTCAAAAGAATATGATTAAACTTCTATTTTGCTCATGAGGCATGCTTTTAGTTATATCTGTAAATGGCCATGTTTTTCTCCTTATCAACAACTTGATAATGATCAAATAAAAATCAGAGATAAAGAATACCTTTATTCATTCACTGAACAAATACTTACTGAATGCCTACTATGTGCCAAAAATTATTCTATGGGGTATACACAAATTTCAGTGTATGTGTCCATTTCAAAAGTGGTGTGTGTGTATGTGTGTGTGTAAAGGAGTACGACTTTATGAGTTAACGATATGACATGACAATTTTAGACAGTGAGGGAAAGTTTTTTTTTGTTTGTTTAATCTATACCAGGAAGAAGTGAGGTGAAATTTTACCCAAGACGTGCACTGATACTAAAATACCAAGAGATTAAGGGCATATGACATTTTTATATTTTATCATACATAATTTCTATTCTAATTATTTAACTGTAAACACAATGCTACTATTTCCCATCCAAGCAAAATTCTATCATGCCCCAGAGCCTTAAAATAAAAGTTAACAAAACTGAGATTAATTTATGTCTTTCCAGCAAGCTCTTTAAATTTAGTACATTAGTCAAAAAAAAGATGCTTTTTCATATGTTTCTTACCTATATCTTCACTGATATAGAAAATCCAGAATTTCCTTGTTAAAAATTCATTAATGTTTATGAAAGTCATTTTATTTATGTTTTTTTTTTCCAGTTAGAAAAAAAGGCATACACATCCAAGGAAAAAAGAATTTGAGATGGATAGTTGGATAAAAAGGTAAGAGGCTGGAGTCACATTTGCATTAATTGTTCACTTGAACAGGATAATTATTAAAACAAACAATCATAAATGAATGGAAAATGATATGACTATTTTAAAAAGCATTTCAACATACTCACCTTTTATTATAATGCAAATGAATATCTCTAATACCACCTCGATGAATCCAACACTTAAAAACTGATAGAGTCACTATAGGTTAGTAGTTAAGAACACAGACTTTGGAGTGACACTCCCTGAGTTTAATCTCAGTTTCACCATTTACTAACATTTTCACTTATGGCAAGTAATTAAACTCCTTGTGCCTCAGTTTCTTTATCTGTAAAATGAAGATAATCAGAGTACCTATTGCATAGGGTTGTTATGAGGATTAAATGAGATAATATTTTAAAAACTACTTAGAATGGTGCCTGTCACACGGTAATTAAAAGCTTACTGAGTACTTAATATTATCACTAAAGATCCCATGACAAATTACACCTGCCTCTATTACGGCACATAATATATGTGTTTGATCCTCTTCCACACCATGATTTCCTGTAGTACCCCTTAAATCTTGCTCAGTAATCAATACACAGTGGTAGTGGTAATGGTAGTGATAGTGGTAACAGTAGTAACTCAAAAGCAGACCAATCTGATAAGTAAACATTTGCTAAAGATAATTTACAAAATCAGAAATAAACTAGCAAGCATATAAAAAAAAGTACAACCCTATTAGTGGTCAAAAAATTATGGACGAAAACAATGACAACTGTTTTTACCCATGAAAGATGAAGAAAATACAGTTACAATACACATTAAAATAAGCATTTTCCATTTATTGATGGTAGTATATTGGCATATTTTTGTAACATAGGTTTTTCAATAACGAAAAACTGCCAGAACATAGAATCTAATAAAATTTATAGTGATAATAGAAAAAATATATATTTAAGCTTATATTTAACTACAGTCAAATGTAAAAATACACAAATATATGTTAAAGATATGCCAATAAGTGACTCTAGAAACAAAGAAAGCGGGGCAATGAGAAAGATAAAAAGTGCAAGTATATACCTAGGAAAATGCCTAACTAGAGCATCATTCTCTGTATAAAAAAACTAGGGAAGATCCAGATAAGGGTAATTTATTTCCTTACCAGTTCAACAAGTATTTACTACGGACCTACTACATGTCTAGCTTGGTGCTAGACAAAGAGTATACAAAAATGGGTAGTAATGAACCTGTCTTCAATGATACAGATCTGTATGAGACAGACATAATTCCCATACAACATGGAGCACTCTGGGAAGTCCCGTGGAGTTATCTGTTCTCTCACACTCCCTATTTCCCCTTACCTAAAGACCCTGGCAAACACCATTCTATTTTATGTCTCTACAAATTTCACTACTCTAGGAACCTCATAATAGGAATCATGTAATATTTGTCCTTTTCAGACTGGCTTAGATCACTTAGCATATTGTCTTCAAGATTCATACATGTTCCACCATGTGTCAAAGTTTCCTTCCTTATTAAGGCTAAATTATGTTCCACTGTATGTATATGCCGCATTTTGTTTATCCACTTATCTGTCGATGGACACTTGACTTTCTTCCATGATTTGGTCATTATGAATAATGTTGCTATAATGTGGGTGTACAAATACAAATACTTCTCTAACACCCTGAACTCTATTCTTTTGGGTATATACCCAGAAGTGGTACTTCTGGATCTCATGGTAATACTATTTTTAATTTTTTGAGGAACACCACACTGTTTTCCACAGCAGCTATACCATTTTACATTCTAACCAACAGTACACAAGGGTTCCAATGTCTCCATATTCTCACCAACTCTCATTATTGTTTTTTCATAGTAGCCCATCCTAATTGGTATGTGGTGGTATCTCATTACAATTTTCATTTGCATTTCCCTAAGGATTAGTGATGCTAGGCATCTTTTCATGTGCTTCTTGGCCATTTGTGTATTATTTTTAAAGAAATGTCTATCAACTCTTTTGCCCATATTTAAATCAGGTTTGTTTATTGTTGTGTTGTAGGAATCCTTCATGTATTTTTGACATTAACCCCTTACCAGATATATGATTTGCAAATATTTTTCCCATATGGTAGGTTGCCTTTTTACTCTGTCAAAATGGTAAATTTTATGTTATATATATATTTACCATACTACTAAAAAGAAAAAACTACCTATAAAAAGAGCCCAGGCCAACATGGCTTCAACGCTGAATTCTAACAAACATTTAAAGAATAATTAAGCTCGATGCTTTACAAACAATTCCAAAAAAACAGAAACACGAACACACACCAACTCATTCAATCAGGGCAGTACTGGGGAAGGAGGTAGAATAAGATGGCTGAACAGAAGCTTCTACTGATCAACCTCCCAGCAGATATGGCAAATGTTATGACTATCTAAACAAAAAAGCACCGTCATAAGAAATAAAAATCAGGTGAGCAATTATAGTACCTGATCTTAACTTCATATCACTGAAAGAGGCACAGAAGGGGGAAAAACAATCTTGAATTGCCAATGCAACTGCTACCTCAACCCCCAGAAGTGGCCACGTAGCATGGGGAGAGAATCAGTGACTTGGGTGCAGTGATCAGAGGGCTTTGAATTGGAACTCAGCCTACTCCCATGAAGGGAGCACATAAACCTGCCCAAACCAGAAGGGAATCATCCATCATAGTGATCAGAACTTGAGTTTCGGTAAGTCACGCCACAGTGGGCGAAAGTGCACTGGGGTCCTAAATAAAACTGAAAGGCTATCTAGGCCACAAGGACTGCAACTTCTGGGCAAGTCCTAGTGTTGTAAAGGACTTGGAGCCAGTAAAATGGGGGCACTTGACCTAGTGAGATACCATTGGGGCGTACTAAGAGAGTACTTATGCCACCACTCCTCACTCCTCCAATTCCAGGCAGTGCAGCTTAGAACTTCAAAAGAGACCTCTGCTTTCTACTTGAGGAGAGAAGAGGGAAGAGAAAAAGCACTTTGTTTTGCAACTTGGATACCAGCTCAGTCACAGTAGGACAGGGCCCTACGCAGAATTGTGAGGCCCCCATTTCAGGCCCTAGCTCCCTGGGCCAGAAGGCAACCCATTGCCTTGAATCAAGGGACCTAGTCATGGCAGGATTCATCACCTGCTGACCAAAGAGCCTGAATAATCAGCAGCAATAACCAGGTAGTACACATTGTGGGCCATGGATTAGACTGAAATGTGTTAGGTTATGGTGAGACCCAGCATATTAAAAGTAGTGGTGGCTACAAAGAGAGACTCTTCCTGCTTGAGAAAAGGAGCGGGAAGAGTAAAGGGGACTTTATCTAGCAGTGTAGGTACCATGTCGGCCACAATGGGCAAAAGCAACAAACGGGCTCTTGGGGTCCCCAATTCCAGGCCTTAGCTCTTGAATGATATTTGTGGACTGAGCCTGGGGCAGAGTGGAGCCCACTACCCTGAAGGATGAGTCTCTGGCCTGACAGCATTCACCAAAAGCTGACTAAACAGCCCTTAGGCCTTAAGTGAACACTGGTGGTACACTGGCAGTACTCTGTGGGCCTGTCCTGGTAGTGGCCATGAAGAGAGGCTCCTCTGCCTGAGGAAAAGAAAGAAAAGAGTAGGAAGGACTTTGTTTTGTTACTTCCATGCCAGTTTAGCCATAGTAGAATAAAGCACCAAGTATATTTCTAACATTTCTGGCTCTCAGACAGCATCTCTATACCTGCCCAGGGACTAAGAGAATTTGTCAACGTGAAGGGAAAGACCCAATACTGGCAGGCTTCACCGCCTGCTGAATGTACAGCCCTTGGGCCTTGAGCAAACATAGGCAGTAACCAAGTAGTGGCTACAGTGGGCCTTGGGCAAGACCCACTGCTCTGCTGGCTTAAGATCTGACCAAGTGCTATACCAGCAGTGGTAGCCACAGGGGTGCCTGTGTCACCCACCCCCAAATCCCCAGCTCCAGGTAACTCAGCACAGAGAGACTCCATTTGTTTGGGAGAAAGTAAAGGAAGAGAATAAGAGTCTCCATCTGGTAATCCAGACAATTCTTTTGGATCTTACCCAAGACCATCAAAATGGTACCTCCACAAGGCTGCAAGAACTACAGCGTTACTGGCCTTAGGGTAACCCCTAATGTGGATACAGCTGCAGTGACCAAAAAGTTAGATCACAACACCCAAGTCCCTCCAAATACCTGAAAAGTCTTCCCAAGAATGACAGGTACAAACAAGCCCAGACTGCAAAGACTACAATAAATACCTAACTCTTCAATGCCCAGACACCAATGAAAATCCATAAGCATCAAGACCATTTAGAGAAATATGACCTCATCAAATGAACTAAACAGGGAATGGGGGAAAATCCAGGAAAGATAGAGATATGTGACCTTCCAGACAGAGAACACAAAATAGCTGATTTGAGAAAACAATGAAATTCAAGATAACACAGGAGGAATTCAGACTCCAATCAGATAAATTTAATGAAGAGGCTGAAATAATTAAAATGAATAAAGCAGACATTCTGGAGTCAAAAAAAATGCAATTGACATACTAAAGAATACATAAGAGTCTCTTAATAGCAAAACTGATAAAGCAAAAGAAAGAATTAGTGAGCTTGAAGATAAGCTACTTGAAAATACACAGTCACAGGAGACAAAAGAGAGAAGAATAAAAAAGAATAAAGCATGCCTACAAGGCCTAGAAAATCGCTATAAAAAAAGCAAATCTAAGAGATATCAGCCTTAAACAGGAGGTAGAGAGAAAGACTGGCATAGAAAGTTTATTCAAAGGGATCATAACAGAGAACATCCTAAATCTAGAGAAAGATACTAATATTCAAGTAGAAGAAGGTTATAGAATATCAAGCAGATCTAACCCAAAAAAGATTACTTCAAGGCACTTAATAAACTCCCAAACATCAAGGATAAAGAAAGGATCCTAAAAGCAGCAAGAAAAAAGAAACAAGTAACATACAATGGATCTCCAATATGTCTGGCAGCAGACTTTTCAATGGAAATCCTTCAGGCTAGGAGAAGAGAGGCATGAAATATTTAAAGTGCTCAAGGAAAAAACTTTTACCCTAGAATAATATAAATGGATAAAATATCCTTCAAACATGAAAGAAAAATAAAAACTTCCCAGACAAACAAAAGCTGAGGGATCTCATCAACACCAAACCTGTCCTACAATAAAGGCTAAAGGAAGTAATTAATCAGAAACAAAAGGACATGAATGAGCAATAAGAAATCCTCTAAAGGTACAAAACTCACTAAAAACAGTAAGTACACAGAAAAATACAGAATATTATAACAGTGTAACTGTGGTGTATAAATTACTCTTATTATAAGTAGAAAGACTAAATGTTGAAGCAACAAAAATAATAACTTCAACAACATATCACGACATAGTACAGTAAGATATAAACAGAAACAACAAAAAGCTAAAAAGTAGGGGAACAAAGATAAAGTGTAGAATTTTTATTAGTTTTCTTTTTGCTTGTTTGTTTCTCTGTTTATAAAAATAGTGTAAAGTTATTATCAGCTTAAAATAATGAGAATTTAAGAATTTCCAAGCCTCATGGGAGCCACAAACCAAAAAACATATAATGGATAAACAAACAAACAAAAAGGAAGAAACTACACCATACCACTAGAGAAAATCACCTTCATTAAAAGGAAGACAAGAAGGAAGGAAAGAAGACAAGCCCAAAAAACAACCAGAAAACAAATAACAAAATGGCAGGAGTAGGTCCCTACTAATCAATAATAACATTTAGTGTAAATGGACTAAACTCTCCAATCAAAAGACAAAGTGGCTCAATGGATTTTAAAAAATACCCAATGATCTGATGCCTACAAGAACACACTTCACCTATAAAGATACACACAGACTGAAAATTAAGGGGTAAGAAAAGATATTCCATGCCAATGGAAACCAAAAAAGAGCAGTAACAGCTATACTTATATAGGACAAAATAGATTTCAAGACAAAAACTGTAAGAAGAGACAAAGAAGGATACTACATAATGATACAGTTCAATTCCATAAGAGGATATAACAATTTAAAATATATATGCACTCAACACTGGAGCACCCACATATATAAAGCAAATATTGTTAGAGCCAAAGACAGAGATAGACGTCAATACAATACTAGCTGAAGACTTCAACACTACACATAGAAAATCAACTAAGAAACATCGCACTTCATCTACACTATAGACCAAATGGACCTGATACATATTTACAGAACATTTCATCCAACAGCTACAGAATACACATTCTTTCTCCTCAGCATGTGGATTATCCATACGTTAGGTCACAAAACAAGTCTTAAAACATCAAAAACAACTTGAAATAATATCAAGTATCTTCTCTTACCACAGTGGAATAGAAGGAGAAATTAATAACGAGGTATTTCAGAAACTATAGAAATACATAGAATTTAAACAACACATTCCTAAATGACCAGTGGGCCAATGAAGGAATTAAGAAGGAAATTGAAAATTTCCTTTAAAATGATAATGGAAACAGAACATACCAAAAAATATAAGACACAGGGAAAGCAGTACTAAGAGGAAAGCTTATAGCTATAAATGCCTGTATCAAAAAAGTAGAAAAACTGAAAATAAACAGTATTAACAGGGCATCTTAAAGAATTAGAGGCCGGTCACAGTGACTCACGCCTGTAATGACAGCACTTTGGGAGGCCGAGGCGGGTGGATCACCTGAGGTCAGGAGTTTGAGACCAACCTGGCCAATATAGTGAAACCCTGTCTCTACTAAAAATACAAAAAGTAGTCGGGTGTGGCGGCAGGCGCCTGTAATCCCAGCTACTCAGGAAGCTGAGGCAGAAGAATCGTTTGAACCTGAGAGGCAGAGGTTGCAATGAGCCAAGATTGTGCCACTATATTCCAGCCTGGGCGACAAAGCGAGACCTTGTCTCAAAAAAAAAAAAAAAAAAAAGAGAGAAGAATTAGAAAAGCAAGAACAAACCAAGCCCAGAATTAGTAGAAGGAAAAGAAAGATCAGAGCAGGAATAAATAAACTTGAAATAAAGAAAACAATACAAAAGATCAATGAAACAAAACACTGGCTTTTTGAAAAAAACAAACGAAATTGACAAACTTTTAGACAGACTAAGCAAAAAAGAGAGAAGACCCAAATAAGTAAAATCAGAGATGAAAATAAAGACATTACAACTGTTACCACAGAAATTCAAAGAATCATTAGTTACTATTATCAGCAACTATATGCCAATAAATTGGAAAACCTAGAAGAAATGGATAAATTTCTAGACACATACAACCTACCAAGTTTGAACCGTGAAGAAATCCAAAACTTGAACAGACGAATAAAAAGTAATGAGATTGAAGCCATAATAAAAAGTTACCCAGCAAAGAAAATCCCAGGACCCGACAGCTTCACTGCTGAATTCTATCAAACATTTAAATAAGAAATAAGACCAATCCTACTCAAAATATTCTGAAAAGTAGAGAAGAAAATACTTCCAAACTCATTTTACAAGGCCAGTATTACCCTGATAACAAAACCAGATAAACACAGATTAAAAAAAATTTAAACTATAAGCCAATATCACTGGTGAATACTGATGTAAAAATCCTGAACAAAACAGTAGCAAACTGAATTCAATAATGAAATGATCATCCATCATGACCAACTGGGGCTTATCCCAGGGATGCAAGAATGGTTCAACATATACAAATTGATGTGATACGTCATATCAACAGAATGAAAGACAAAAACCATATGATCGGCTGGGCGTAGTAGCTCACGTCTATAATCCCAGCACTCTGGGAGGCCGAGGCAGGTGGATCACTCGAGGTCAGGAGTTCAAGACCAGTCTGGCCAACATGGTGAAACCTTGTCTCTACTAAAAATGCAAAAATTAGCTGGGTACGGTGGCACACACCTATAATCTCAGCTACTCGGGAGGCTGAGGCAGGCAAATCACTTGAACCTGGAAGGCAGAGATTGCAGTGAGCCAAGATCACACCATTGCACTCCAGCCTGGGCAACAGAGCAAGACTCTGTCTCAAAAAACAAACAAACAAAAAAAAACAAAAACAAAACCATATGATCATTTCAATTCATGGTAAAAAAGTTTTTGACAAAATTCAACATCCCTTTATGAAAAAACACTAAGTACATAAGGAACATACCTCAAAATAATAAAAACCATCTATGACAGACCCATAGCTAGTATACTAAAGAAAGAAAAATTAAAAGGCTTTCCTCTAAGTTCAAGAACATGACAAGGATGCCCCACTTCCATCACTGTTATTAAACACAGTAGTGGAAGTCCTAGGTAGAGTAATTAGACAAGAACAAGAAAAAAGGGGTATCAAAATTGGAAAGAAAAAAATCAAATTATCCTTGTTTGCAGATGATCTGATCTTAACTTGGAAAAATCTGAAAACTCCGCCAGAAAACTATTAGAAATGATAAAGAGATTCTGTGAAGTGGCAGGATATAAACCCAATATATACAAATCAATAGCATTTCTATATACCAACAGCAAACAACCTGAAAGAGAAATAGAGAAACTTACAAATTAAAAAAAAAAAATTTTAAGACATCAAGAAAGTAATCCCATGTACGATAGCTATAAATTAAATACTTAGGAATTAATGAAAGAAGTGAAAGATCTCTACAGTGAAAACTATAAAACAATGCTGAAAGAAACTCTATGATTTTGATCCAGGTTCAGTGATTGGAAGAATTAATATTATTAAAATGTCCATACTACCCAAAGCAATCTACAGATTCAATACAATCCGTATAGAATACCAGTGACATTCTTCACAGAAATACAAACACCAACCCTAAAATTTATATGGAAGCATAAAAGACCCAAAATAGCCAAAGCTATACTAGGCTAAAAGAACAAAACTGGAAGAATCACATTACCTGACTTTATACTACAGAACTGTAGTAACCAAAACACTATGGTACTGGCATAAAAACACCTACATCAACACAATAGAGAACGCTGAGATAAATGCATATATCTGCAGTGAACTCATTTTTGACAAAGTTGCCATGAGTATACCCTGGGGAAAAGACAGTCTCTTCAGCAAATGGTGCTGGGAAAAATTGGATATCCATACACAGGAGAACAAAACTAGACTCCTATCTCTCATCATATATAAAACTCAAGTCTAAATGGATTAAAGACCTAAATGGATTCAAGACCTTAGACCTCAAACTGTAAATCTACTACAAGAAAACATTGGGGAAACTCTCCAGGACATCGGACTAGGCAAAGATTTTTTGAGTAATACCTGACAGGCAGAGGCAACAAAAGCAAAAACAGACAAATGTGATTTCATCAAGTTAAAAAGCTTCTGCACAACAAAGGATACAGTCAACAAAGTGAAGAGACAACCCACAGGATGGGAGAAAATATATGCAAACTACCCATCTGACAAGCGATTAATAACCGGTATAAAGAACTCAAATAACTCTACAGGAAAAAAAATCTAATAATCTGGTTTTAAAATCGACAAAATAATAGTCATTTCTCAAAAGAAGACATACCGATGGCAAACAGGTACAGGAAAAGGTGCTCAACATCATTTATCATCAGAAAAATGCAAATCAAACTATGAGATATCTTCCCACCCCAGTTAACTTGGCTTTTATCCAAAAGTCAGGGAGTAACAAATACTAGAGAGGACTTGGAGAAAAGGGAACTCTTGTACACTGTTGGTGGGAATATAAATTAGTAAAACCACTATGGAGAACAGTTCAGAGGTTCCTCAAAAAATTAAAAACAGAGCTACCATAGAATCTACTAATCCCAGTCAGACGCAGTGGCTCACTTCTGTAATCCCAGCACTTTGGGAGGCCAAGGCAGGCAGAAAACCTGAGGTCAGGAGTTTGAGACCAGCCTGACCAACATGGTGAAACCCCGTCTCTACCAAAAAATACAAAAATTAGCTGGGCGTGGTAGTGCATGCCTGTAGTCCCAGCTACTGGGGAGGCTGAGGTGGGAGAATCTTGCAGTGAGCCAAGATCACACCACTGTACTCCAGCCTAGGTGACAGAGCAAGGCCTTGTCTCCCCCAACCAAAAAAAAATAGAATCCAGCAATCACACTCCTAGGTATATACCCAAAATAATGGAAATCGGTATATCGAAGACATATTTGCACTTTCATGTTTATTGTAGCACTATTCACAACAGCCAAGACTTGGAGACAACCTAAGTGTCCATCAACAGATGAATGGATAAGGAAAATGTGATACATACAATGGAGTAGTATACAGCCATAAAAGAGAAAGATCCTGTCATTTACAACAACATGGATGAACAGGAGGTCATTAAGTGAAATAAGCCAGGCAGAGAAAGACAAACTTTGCATGTTGTCATTTATTTGTGGGATCTAAAAATAAAAATAATTGAACTCATGGAGATACAGAGTAGAAGGATGGTTACCACAGGCTGGGAACGGTAGTGGGTGGTGGGGGTGGAAGTACGGATGGTTAATAGGTACAAATATATAGTTGGAATGAATAAGAATTAGTATTTGTTAGCATAACAGGGTGACTACTGTTAAAAATAATTTAATTGTATATTTTTAAATAACTAAAAGAGTGTAATTGGATTTTCTGTATCACAAAGGATAAATGTTTGAAATGACAGATATCCCATTTATCCTGATGTAATTATTATCCATTGCATGCATATATCAAAATATCTCATGTAACCCATGAATACGTAACACCTACCATGTACCCACAAAAATTACAAGGAAAAAATCAGACATATTATTGGAGTCAGGAGGAGGAAAGTCAGTACTGAGGAGTCTCACTGGACATGAAAGATGAAGAATGGATAGGAATTAATCAGGTGAAGAAGATAGTGTGGGTGGAGAGAGCATTGCAGGCAGACAGAAACATAGTCATCAGTCAGCAGTAAAAGCAAGAAGAGATTAGCAGAGACAATCTATGTTACTGGTTATAAAATAAATGCAAATTAAAACAAATACAAGATATCATTATTCACCTATTAAGAAAGGTTTTAGTTATTATGGCAACGGTATAGTGATCATTCAAGGATTGCTACTAGGAGTACTAATCCAACTGCTCTGGAAAGTAAGTTGACAATGTTTCAAAAGGCCTAAAAAAGATCATACCTGTTGGTAAATGATTTCTCCTCTTAGGAATCTATCTTAAGCAAAAAAGTTTAAAACGCAGATATAAATTTACGTACAAAAATTTAAAATGTTAAAAAATTAGGCCAGATGTGGTAGCTCACGCCTGTAATTCCAGTGCTTTAAGAGGCCAAGGTGGGCGGATCACTTGAGGCCAGGAGTTCAAGACCTGGCCAACACGGCAAAAACCCCATCTCTACAAAAAATACAAAAATTAGCCAGGCGTGGTGGCACACACCTGTAATCCCAGCTACTCAGGAGGCTGAGGCACAAGAATCACTTGAACCCAGGAGGCAGAGGCTGCAGTGAGCCAAGACTGCTTGACTGCACTTCAGCTTGGGTGACAGAGTGAGATCCTGTCTCTTAAAAAAAAAAAAAAAGTTGAAAAATTAGAAAAAGCAATCAAATGATTAAGCAAGTTATGTACAGCCATATGATGGAATATTATACAGCCAATATTATATATGCAAGATATAATAATACTTTCATAATCAGTACCAAAAAAAAGCCAATTAAAACATTCCATTGCCAACAACAAAAAACAATAGCAAACTGAATCCAAGACCATATAAAAAGAATTATACAACATGACAAGTGGGATTTATCCCAGGTATGCAAGGTTGGTTTAACATCTGAAAATCAAAGTAATACACTATGTTAATAGAATGGGGGAAAAAAAACCATGACATGATCATCTCAATAGCTGCAGAGAAATCAAGATAGTATGTCACACTCTTTCATGATAAACACATTCAACAAACTAGAAAGAGAAGACTATTTCCTCAACTTAATAAACAGTATCTATGAAACTAACATCATACAAAATATTGAAAAACTGGATTCCTTCACACTATGATTAGAGACAAGACAAGGATGTCAGCTCTTGCCACTTTAACTCAACATGGTACTTGAGGTTTTAACCAGGGCAACTGGATAAGCGAACAAATAAAAGGCACTCAGATTAGAAAGGAAATTATCTGTAATTCCAGATGACATGATCTTGTATACAAAAATCCTAAAGAATTCACTAACAACAAATTTCACTCAGCCTCAGAAATAAAATATGTACAAATACATTTAACAAAAGTGTAAAACGTATACTCTGCAAAATATAAAATATTGGTGAAATAAATAAAAGACCTAAATAAATGGCAAAACACCCCATGTTCATGGATAAGACATAATATTATTAAGATGGCAGTACTTCCTAAAATTACCATACATTCAACACAATCCCTATTAGCATCTAAGCTGACTTCTTTGTAGAAATTTATAGGGGATTCTAAGGTTGATGTGGAATTCCAAGAGATCTGGAATAGCCACACTTTCCAATTTCAACATTACTTTCAAAGCGATGGTAATGAAATAGTGCAGTTATTAACACAGGGACTGACATATAGATCAATGGAATAGAATTGAGGGTTAGGAAACAAATACGTATCTCCATCATCAATTCCTTTTTAATGAGAGTGACAAAAGCCATTCAATAAAGAAAGAATATTTTTTTCAACAAACAGTCCTGGGACAAATGGATAACCACAGCAAAAGATTGAAGTTGAGCCTTTACCTCATATCATGCATAAAAATTAACTCAAAATGGATCAAAGACCTAAGTGCAAGGACTAAAACTATAAAACTCTTTTAAGCAAACACAGGGGTTAAATCTTTACAACTTTTTATTTCGAAATGGTTTCTTAGATATGACACTAAAAGCACAAGCAACAAAAGAAAAAATAAATTGGAGGTCAACAAAATAAAATATTTTTGTGCATCAGAGGACACACTCAAGAAATCAACAGATGGCCAGGTATGGTGGCTCACACCTGTAATCCTAGCACTGTGGGAGGCCAACGAGGGAGGACTGCTTGAGCCCAGGAGTTTAAGACCAGTCTGGGCAAATAGAGGGAGACCTCATCTCTACAAAAAATTAAAAATAAATAAATAAAAGAAAGTGATATAGATCACAGAAACTTTTTTTTTTAATGAAAGCAAAAGACAACTCATAGAATGAGAGAAAATATTTGCAAATCATATATATAAGGGCCTAGTATGTAGAATATATGTTTTAAAACACATTTCAACAACAAAAAGATAAGCAATCCAATTCAAAAATGGGCAAAGGACCTGTATATCTATTTTTTCCAAAGAAGATAAAGAAATAGCCAACAAGTACATTAAAAGATGTTTAACATTATTAGTCATTAGAGAAACGAAAATTAAAATCATAAGATATCACTTCACAATCATTAGGATGGTTACAATAAAAACAAAAATGAAAAAGAACAAGTGTTGATAAGAATGTGGAGAAACCGAAAGGCTTGTACATTGCTGGTAGGACTGAAATAGTACAGGCAGTGTAGAAAAGTTTGGTATCACCATTTGTTTAAATAAATGAAAACTTGTATAACAAATGTACACAACAGTACTATTCACAACAGCTGAAAGGTGAGAACAACCCTAATATCTATCAAGACCACATATTACATGTTTCCATTTATACGACTGGTCCAGAATATATCAATCTATTAGAAACATAAAGGAGATTAGTGGTTGCTTATGTGAGGCAGTTTTGGGCTAGGTAGGGGAGTACTAGTTAAAGGGTACAGAGTTTTATTTGGTAGTGATTAAAATGTTCAAAAACTGACTCTAGTGATGTTTGCACATCTCTGTGAATAAATATATTAAAACCATTGAGTTCCACACTTTAAATGGGTGAATTGTACAGGATGTGAATTATCTCTCAAAAAACCTGCTTTAGAAACCAAAAAATTTTAATTTATCCTACAATTTCAACATCAAAGACTACTGTATTAGGAATTTTTCTTAAGTAAGTTGATATTAGCTGCTCTTGTCATCAAAAAAACTATGAGAGATGATAGATATGTTCATTTGCTTCACTACAGTAACCATTATACTATCTATATGTATCCCATAACACCATGTTGTAAACCTCAAATATAAACAATACAATTTTATTTTGAAAAACGCTACACATACATATGGATAAGGACAAAGAGATATTGCAAAAAAATGTTGATATATTAGTGTTGTGAGACTCTGGGTAGTTTTGTTTCTTTTGTTGTTAAAATGTTTGTATAGTATGTTTAAATCAGTATTTTAAAAATTACGATAGAGAAATATTTGTAGCTCACCTTTATAAATAAGGGGTTTATCTTTATCTTCTGTCTTCTCCCTACTAGCTAATTCAAGAAAATCTTCAATCAAGTCCAGAGATATGAGGGACTGGCTGAAAACAAGGCTAAAAAAACAGATTAGTGTTTATGGATTAGAAGATTCCTAGTAAAGATATCACTTCTTCCTAAATCAATCTACAAATTTAACACAATTGTAACAAAAATCCCAGCAGGATTTTTTTGTAGACATTACATGGTGATTGTAAAATGTATATGAGAATGCCACATCAGAGGAGGGAAGACAATTCTGAAAAAGAAAAACAAGGTTGGAGGGCTGACTCTTCATGATCTCAATACTTACAAAGTTACAGTAACCAAGACAGTGTAGTACCGGTAAAGGGACAGGCACAGATCAATAGAACGGAATAGAATTCAGATAGAGAGCCACATAGTATAATTAATTGTAGGGCCCAGGCATTTCAATGGTAAAACGATAGTGTTTTAAACAATGGTCTTGGTAGCCGGGCGCAGTGGCTCACGCTTTTACAATCCCAGCACTTTGGGAGGTTGAGGCGGGTGGATCACAAGGTCAGGACATCAAGACCATCCTGGCTAACGAGGTGAAACCCCGTCTCTACTAAAAATACAAAAAAATTAGCTGGGCGTGGTGGTGGGCGCCTGTAGTCCCAGCTACTTGGGAGGCTGAGGCAGGAGAATGGCGTGAACCCAGGAGGCAGACCTTGCAGTGAGCCAAGATTGCGCCACTGCACTCCAGCCTGGGCGACAAAGTGAGACTCTGTCTCAAAGAAAAAAAAAAAAAGGTCTTGGTAAAACTGAACATCCACATGAAAAAAAGTGAACTTCAACCTAAACTGCATACTTTTTGCAAAAAATAACTTAAAATGGAGCATAAATCTAACTGTAAAAACAAAGTTTAGAAGAACACAGAAGAAAATCTTCATAACGGGTTAGGCAAAAAATTATTTACACATGACACAAAGTATGATTGCTTTAAAAGTTGATAAATTAGACTTCATCAAAATTTAAAACTTTTGCTCTACAAAAGACACTGTTTAGAGAATGTAAAAAGTTTTCCTATTACAAGTATTTTAGTAATTTAAAATTACATGCATTCTATAACACTTTGTCATCACATTTCAAATATGTCTGCAAATTCCTGATTCTCTGCCCTAGTAATTTTCTAACTCCTTTTTAGCCATGAAAACTAGTTGTTCACATCAAGTTTTGTGTAGAGTTCAAATAAAATAAATTATAAAAGCAAGCTGTTTTAGGCATTGTGGGAGAAGGAGGAAAAATGTTACTGTGCCCTTACCCTCTCCTCTTGGTCATCAATTTGCAGGGGCTCTGAGAAATAGTTTTAAAATTATTATTCTGGTCTAACCCACTGGTGAGAATTTATAACATACTTATATACTAGAAAAGAAAAAAATCTCGAAAAAGAATATAAGAGGTCTTCTATTGTCCTTTATATATGCAAAGAAAGTAGATCAGTATATAAGAAACAATATACCTGTGGCAAGTATGCTTTAAGTTTTATTTTTATTCTAAAAGCTATACTATAGGAGATGAAGGTGCTTATGACTCCTGAAGATCCTTCAACATTCCCTGCTACATATCTTCAGAATTAGTAGAACAGAAAATTGAACCTATGAAACGGCTGTTGGAGTTAACCACATAAGTGTTTTTTATTGTATGACTTCCTGAGCTCCACACTGTTGGAGTCTAGTATCTCCCAGTTAACTATGTCTAGAATGCTGGTAAGAAAATGAATTGATTCCTAGTGCTCAGCTCAAATGACCAAGGCCTATGCTTTGATCCCTCAGTAGTTTATCTTTCCCAAAATCAAAAACATAATTGAATCAATTCTTTCTAAGCTACAAATTAAGTTCTTGAAAGTTCCTGTAAGTGAGAAACTTAAAGTCTTAGAAATACTAATTATTAAATTGGAATTAATCTGTAATCTGGGTTTCTATACTGGAAACAGGTTGATTTTAGTCAGTTAGTAATTAAGGCTGGTTCTGGGAACCACTGAACTCAGAGAAGTCTTACGGTGAAAAAGGAAAAAAGTTGTTAGGACTAAATGTCTATATGAACGGTTCTCTCCATTAACCTTTTCCAGTTGCAGACAACATGAAGAACTCTTTTGTTTCTGAGACCATATTTTGATATTTTTTTTAAACATAAAAGATTATTTTAGCCTTATTTAAAAATTTTATTAAAAGCATCTCAAGCTGAGCGCGGTGGCTCATACCTGTAATCCCAGCATTTTGGGAGGCTGAGGCAGGTGGATCACCTGAGGTCAGGAGTTCAAGACCAGCCGGGCCAACATGGTGAAACCATGTCTCTTAAAAATACAAAATTAGCTGGGCATGATGGTGTGTGCTTGTAATCCCAGCTACTCAGGAGGCAAGGCTGGAGAATCACTTGAACCCAGGAAGCGGAGGTGATTTCAGTGAGCTGAGATTGCACTGCTGCACTCCAGCCTGGATAACAAGAGCAAAACTTCATCTCAAAAAAAAAAAAAAAAAAAAAAAAACAAACAAACCAAAAAAACAAAAAGCATCTCAGATACCTTTTAAAAACCGTTTATAATCAAATGTTGGGACCTAGCAGCCTAGACAATAAGTCTGGTTCAAAACTTTAAAAATATGTTTTTGGAGGCCAGGCATGGTGGCTCATGCCTGTAATCCCAGCACTTTGGGAGGCTGAGGCAGGCGGATCACCTGAGGTCAGGAGTTCGAGACCAGCCTGACCAACAAGAAGGAACCCTGTCTCTACTAAAAATAAAATTAGCTGGGCATGGTGGTGCGTGCGTGTAATCCCAGCTACTCAGGAGGCTGAGGCAGGAGAATCACTTGAACCTGGGAGGTGGAGGTTGCAGTGAGCCGAGATCGCACCATTGCACTCCAGCCTGGGCAACAGCAGCAAAACTCCGTCTCAAAGGGGGGTGAAGATACAAAGAAGAGAACGGGCAAAAATGTTCGAAGTGGAACAAAAAACTAAGAATAAATGATAAAGAAAGAATAATTGGGCTGGGTGTGGTGGCTCACATGTGTAATCCCAGTACTTTGGGAGGCTGAGGCACGCAGATTACTTGAGCTCAAGACCAGCCTGGGCAACACAGTGAAACCCTGTCCCTGCTAAAAATAAAAAAACTAGCTGGGTATGGTGGCATGTGCCTGTGGTCCCAGCTACTGGAGAGGCTGAGGTGGAAGGATCACCTGAGCCTGGGAGGTCAAGACTGCAGTAAGCCGTGATTGTGCCGCTGTACTCCAGCCTGGGCAACAGAGCAAGACTCTGTCTCATGATGAAGAGAAAAAAAAAAAAAAAGAAGAAGAATAAAGAATAATCAAGCAGGTGAAATAAAATACAGCCTGAGAGATGTCCACTGGATTTGAGGATTAGAAGGTCACTAGTGACTTTACAGGGGGAAATCTCAGTACAGCAACAGGGTAGAAGTCACACTACATAAACCGAAAAATGATTTTGAAGATGGAGAAACACAAATTTCAACTAAGAGCTCTACCCAAGGAAGTAAGTTCAAGTTGAAATAGCTAGAAGCAAAAATTTACACTGAAGAAATAACCTGAATATGCAATCAGAACTAGTGGCTTACAAAAAAGATAGTTGCTTGTATTGGCCTAGCACTACAATGATCAAATAAATCACATCTTTAGGAAGGAAGGAAAAGCAACAGAGTTGTTCAAATACATTGTTTAAGCAATAAAAACATTATCAAAAATTCATTTATATAATAAATATGGTAAAGCACTTACACTTTATCCCCAATTTCCTCTGCCATTCGAAGAATTTCAAAGAGAAGTACCATTTTTCCAGAATGCTCTAAAACCTCAGCATCAGCATCTGTAACAAAATCTTTGTACCAGTCTGGAGCTGGGCTGCTTGGATTAGAAGAGGAAGTAGCTTTACCTAAATAAGGCAAATGGAACATAAGTAGGTAAATTAGAAAAGAAATGGAAAGAGAGCAAGAGAGACAGAAAAAGACCTACCAATGGGGAGGGTAAGAAACTGATGGGGACTTGGGAGAGGCGAGGGAAAAAAGACACAGGCAGGCACACACACACATACAGCACAGAAAGACGGAGACTATCCCAGAAGAGTGAGCTCTAGATAGAAAAAGGGAAAGGAAGGAGATGCCAAACAAGAGAACAAGCAAGAGATTGACTCTGAGAGAGTGCAAGTGTAAGAGACAAACCCTCGTGGTAGGAGTAGAGTTCAGAAAGACAGAGACCCAAAGAGATGAGGAACCACCCCCTCCCACCAGGCCCTAAGAGAGTAAAACACCCCCAAACATACTCCATGAGACAGGAATCAACAGAGATGGAAAGGCTCAGTCAGCACAACAGAAAAGACCTTGCGGGTAGAAAACATTTCACTGTGCTACTAGGATCTGGAAACCGCCAACAAGAATTGACCCCAGAATCGGCATATCATAGTAAATGATTTTGTTCTTACATATTTTCCCCACAAACTTTGACTATGAAAGGTGGAAGGAGAAAGTAGCATAAAATAATTTATTAAAAGATTTCAACATAGTTTGATTCAAAATAAGAAATATGCAGGTTTAGCATGTTTATACACTTTCCCAATTGCTTTTTAATACAAAGTATTTTAAAATATATTTTTGTTACAAAAATTTAAATACTCAGAAAAGTATATAAGAGATAAGAAACAAATGTGCTTCCACATTCCATCTTCATCAAATTTTAACACTGTTAAAACTTCGGATGAAGCTGAAGCCTAATAATCCGAAGCCTAATATAAGATCCTATATGATCCCATTCTCTTTCCTTCCTTCTTTTCCAATAGGTAACTAAACCCCTAAATTATATATTTACCCTTTTTTGCATGTGTTTTATGTTTTTTACTGCATGTGTATCACTAAACTGTACAAATGGCTATACTGTTTGTAAAATCCTACAAATTACTTTTTCACTCAAAGCAAGACTTACTCATGCTTGTCATGGAGTTCCCGTTCAATCATTCTAACTACCATGCAGTATTCCACTGCATGAATACACTATCATTTATTAGTTCTCCTCATAGACATCTAGATCGTTTCTTGTTTTTGGCTGATATGAAATGACTGCAATGAATGCTAATTGCTGAGTATATTTTTCTTAAATACTGTGTATTTTAAGTTTTAAATTTTCTGGCATAAAGTTATGATTGGAATTTTTAAAATACCATTTTAGACATATGTATAGTCTTTATCAAATACTTCTATCATCAGAAATTCTTGAGAATCTAATCATGCCATTTATTTTGTATGCTAACCTTCCTCAGGTTGACTACTAATACTTTCTGTTCCTAGCTTTTCCTAAGGTTATTTTCTCAGGTGTAGCTACAATTTGTGAGATTTCTGGGTAGCCCTAGTTAACGTCATATTATTCCAGAGTGATTCTACATTTGCTTCTACCAGGTCTCTAGGGAATCACCAACTCAGAATTACTTGTGAAGTTAATATTTCAGCTTAGGATTTTTTTAGAATATATGAGTAACATAAATTCAAACCATAAAGTATGTGAGGTGAAGGTCATGACCGTAAATTCAATGAAACTATTTTTCCCAACCAAGAGCCCCGGCTGAAATAGATAAACTTCCTCGTCAACTCCCTGGATTGTCCATGGGATTGTAAACTTTAAAGGGATTCGGCTTTGAGAAGGGGTCACAGAACTCTCCAACTTATAGAGGGCTCAAAGCCTCAAATTCTGTCCCTGGATAAATGAAAATCAAAGCTGCTAGTCTCAAGACTAGCATCTCCCTAGGATTTCCATAGCATACCTTCTTCAATTTACCATTTAGGCTTATCAGTTCCCTCCTTATGTCTGGGCATATAGTAAGCACTTTATAAATATCTGTTGAGTGAATAAATATGGTATATTAGTACTAATATTATGGCTCTACATCATATACAAGGATTCTGTCACAAAAGTTTATATCTATACAATTAATTACATACGTTTTAAAATGCAAATGCTTACCAATGAAGCTTACTCTAAAAGTACTTAATAATAAATCTACACTTTGAAGTAATTTACATAGTCATTTCGTGATCACAAACTCCCCTTCTAATAAAACATTTAAAACACAGAAATGGGGATGATGTAAGCTAAACTTAAATGACTCATTCAAGATGCTGCTTCTCAGAAAAATGAGAAAGCTACTACAAAAGCATTAAAGCAAACAGTAACTCTTTGACGTGAAAATAAAATATGTGGCAAAAATCATATTGTAGCACAATTATAGCTAGTTATTTAATATCCATTTCAAATTCCAGGTACAACATTGTCAGCCCTTTAATACTTCCCTCAGATTATGAGACCGACGTGCTGTCTACTGCGCTAAGGAGGCAGACAAGCCCCTTAATACTTCTTATTCAGGTTTTCTTATATTTACTGTAAGAAAGTAATTTTTTTAAAGTTATACAGTACCAGCTATGTATGTCCATACATTATGATACACTCCGTTTTATATGGAGTTAACTCAGATGCAAAGAAAAAAATAAATTCTTATTATCTATTAGTTCTGGAGAATGCTTCTAATATACTATACAGGTACATAAGCTACAGAAATATATAAAATATATCCATATACAAATGACTTATATTTGATTGCACACAACTAAAATGAAACAAAAATCCTAGACAAGTGGTCAAAATTTGTCTTTTGGAACTGACGGCCTTCCCTGCATGTTTTCGGGCTCATGACATGTAGCCTCCTACATTCTGCCCTCAGTGCTTTCCAACCCATTCACATTATGGCATATGTAAAAACTGTTAATGCTTATATAGTAGACCAGGAAAAACAGAAGAGACTACTCATTTATGGAGGCAAACCAGCTGCCTCAGATTCCAATTGTACTCCCAAGTGATGAAGGATCAACATCTCAGTACACTTAAAAAAAAAAAAAAATCTCAGTATACTCTTATGTAACCCATTTATAGCACAGGACAATGCACACTGACTGGTCTACTCTTCTGCTCCTCCTAGCCATAAGTTATGAGAAAAAAATTCAACAAGAGTATTTTAAGAAAATAATTTCCAGGAATATGTAAACTTTATATATTTTTAACCATGATCTGAGAGACTGAGGAATTTATGTGGAAAAGGCAGATTGGGTTAGCAGGGAAGGAGATACAGGAACCTCTCACTGTCTTAAATTACACAATAATAATGTATTATTCTGATAAAAATATTCTTTATATCTATCCAGAAGATGAACACTGATAGTAAACTGCTTTTATGGGGTAACAGAAGAGAAGAATGAGAAGAGAAATTTTGTAGTTTAATTTTCACTATTCCCCTGATTTCTTAAGAGAAGTCAGAGTCTACTGTTAGACTGCCATCTGTCTATTACATGGAGGTACTGAAGAGAGAAATGTTTATAAAGAAATCACCAAGTTATAAAGAATTTATGACTAATTCCTCAAAAACAATTGCAATAGAAACAAAAATTGACAACTGGGACCTAATTAAACTAAAGAGCTTCTGCACAGCAAAAACAAAAAACAAACAAAAAAACACAAAATAACAAAAAAAACTATCAACGGAGTAAACAGACAACCTACAGAATGAGAGAAAATACTCATAAACTATGTATCCAACAATGGTCTAATATCCAGAATCTATAAGGAACTTAATTCAACAGCAAAAAAACAAATAACTCCATTAAAAAGTGGGCAAAAGACAAGAACAGATACTTCTCAAAAGAGAACACACAAGCAGCCAACAAACATGAAAAAATGCTCATCATCATTAATCACAGGAGAAATGCAAATCCAAACCACAATGAGATACGATCTCACACCAGTCAGAATAGCTATTATTAAAAAGTCAAAAAACAGCAGATGCTGGAGCAGGGGCAAAGAAAAGGGAACATTTATGTTGTTGGGAATGTAAATTAGTTAATCACCTATGGAAGGCAGTTTAGAGATTTCTCAAAGAACTTAAAGCAGAACTGCAATTTGACCCAGCAATCTCATTACAAGTATAAAACAAAAAGAAAATAAATCTACCAAAAAGACACATGCACTCATATACAGCACTATTCACAACAGCAAAAACATGGAATCAACCTAAGTGCCCATCAACAGTGGACTGGATAAAGAAAATGTGGTACATATAAACCATGGAATATACACAGCCACAAAAAAGAACAAAATCATATCCTTTGCAGCAACAAGGATGCAGCTGGAGGCCATTATATACTAAGTGCATTAACACAGAAACAGAAAGCCAAATACTGCATGTTCTTACATATAAGTAAGAGCTAAACACTGGGTACACATGGATATAAAGAGGAGAGCAACAGACATGGAGGGCTACTAGAGTGGGGAGAGAGAAAGGGGGCAAAGACTGAAAAACTAACTACTGAGTACTATGTTCAGTACCTGGGGATGGAATCAATCACACCCCAAAGCTAAGCATCATGCAATATACCCATGTTAACCAACTAGCATATGTACCCCTGAATATAAAAGTTGAAATTATAAAAAATAAAATTAAAATAATTAATCACCAAGTTATTTCAGCTGTAGGCCTGAGACCAGCCAAGTTTATTTGATCACAGGATCACTAACCTAGTTGGCCCCCACAACTCTCTTCTTACAGACAGTTAACTACTTTGCTCCACAACTCCCAAATGCCAAATATTTAGAGCCACTACCTCGTTCTCTCTTCACAGCATCTGCTATTTCAAATAGGCAGATATTTGGTCCCAGTTTTTAAGCTCCTAGACATACAGGCTGCACTAGTAGGATACAGTGTCTCAACACTAATCCTTCAACTCATATATAGGTAAAGACAACTTAAACCACTGCAGAGTTCAGTCTAAGACTTCACTTTCATGCACAAGAGAGACAGAAAGAAAACAAAAGAGGTGATACAAACTGTACATAATATACAGGAAACCTAAAGTAGATAATTGCAGATTATGAAGAATCACAAAGGAAAAAGACTAAATGCTTAAAATAGTTTTACTGTATAATACTGACTAAAACTTAACTACAATCACACTTGATCATCTGAAATGTTTCCATTTATTCCCATATAGTTAAGTGAAAATATTATGGTGGCTTTGAGATTAGACATATCTAGGTCTGAATTCCAGTTCTCCTACTCATTTTTAAAACTATCAACTATACTGCAAGCCTGCTCAAGAATTCAGTTAGCTAACACATGTAGTTAAAATAATAGAGTTTAGGTATATACAAGTAAATAAACATTAGTTTTTCTTTTTACCTTTCCTCCCAAATACCAGAGAGCGCAGACTAGCTTGCTTATAATTAAAGATTCATCAGATATTTACTGTAATTATGAGTACTTGATTAGACTCATCAATTGAGGAAAGAAATTCCGTTGAGTCAATTAGTCAGGTAAGTGACTGAAAGAAGGACTAACGACATGACATTTTCCAAATCACTGTTCCATGATAAAGACAACATTCATTAGACTCACTTTCTTCCAGTTTTAAAGAAACAGAAGGATTGTTTCCTGTTTCATCCACATTTCCTTCACCACCTCCCCGAGATCTTGAATTCCACACCTTAATCACTTCAACATCATTGTCACTGCCACTTCCACTTGAGCTACTATCTTTTTTTCCCTTTTTCCCTTTTTTCTTCTTTCTAAAAAAACAAAACAAAACAAAACAAAACAAAAAACCATTCAGATTGTTAGAAAAGCATAGGAAAGATATAAATGCCAATTATAAGAGGTCAATCAGCAAGTAGGGGTTTTAACTTTGTCAATACAGGAGAGCATGAAAAAGTATTCAACTTACTTCGTATAATCATCGGAGCTTAAACTCATGGAGGTTTCATCAGAATCTGAGGCTATAAATTCATCCATACTGTCTTCGTCAAAATAACCCTAGAGAAAAAAAATGACCACTATTTTAATAGAATATCTCAACTTATATTGGAAATTATAATGATGTTCATTTAAGAATAAGTTAATTGGCATAAGCTAAGGAAGGACTGAGGAACTATTATAGATTTTAGTAGACAAAGAAGACAGGACAGATACGCTTACTAAATGCAATAGGAGGTCCTAGATTGGATCATGGAAAACAAAAAAGACATAAGTAAAAACATTGAAGAAATCCAAATAAAGCCTGCCATTTAGTTAATAGTATTGTACCAAAGTTAATTTCTTAGTTTTGATAACTTTACTAATGCAACATGCTGATATTAGAGGAAACCGGGTCAAAGGTATAGGGGAATTCTCACAAATATTGTTGCAACTTTTCTATAAGTATAAAATTATTTCAAAATAAAAAGTTTTTAAAAATGGGCTCAACAAAATAACATTTAACATTCCTTCTATAATCATAATACATGCAAGACATATAGAAGTTAGAAATAAGACATAGAATAGAACAAAGCAATAGAAAATTTGAATATATAGTCTGTAGGTCAATTATTCTTCTAAGTTTATTCTGCTTTCAATAGATGCCTTTAAACTAAGTTACCTGACTTACCTTATTTTCTTTGCTAATGTAGTCTAGCTGCAAACACCAAGGATGAGTCCATATTCTACTTAACATCTGAAAATCTTGGAAAAGCTTTGCACCTGCCTTTCCTCTTCCACCTTCACTATTATTGCCCACACCTGATCAAAAGAAATATGGTTAAAGACACAAAAATTGTCTATATCAACCAAGTTTCTAGATTAGGAGTTTTAATCTTGTGACATAAACCCTTTTGGCAGTGTAGAGAAGCTTATAAACTCTCTTTCTTAGAATATCGTTTTGAAACACGTAAAATAAATAGGATTACAAAAGAAACCCATCATATAGAAATTATCAAAACATTAAAGAACAAATTTGTACTACAGAAATATGTGCTTTGTAAAATTAATGCATTAAGTAACAAAATATGCACAGGTTTAATAAATACCTAAAATTCTGAAGTAAACATAAATGATTTTGAGGTATCAGGAACAACATGTAAAAATAGTTCTGATTTCTATTGGTAACACAGTCATGGTTATCACTAACACTACTATAGATTGCTGCCTCTATTCATCACTGGGAAAAATGCTGCTGCTTTAGCTAGAGGTTAAGGGAAATTAATACATAACTTTTTTCTTATCCAGGTACATATAATCACCTAATTTCTATCCATGGATCCTAGATTACAAATGCCTGTTATAAATAAACTTCGCTCCATGCAGATCATCCTTTACTGACTCTCGCCAACCATGCTCACTCAAAAAAATTACTTCTAGGGCAGTGACAGTAGCTCACGCCTGTGATCACAGCACTTTGGGAGGCCGAGGCAGGAGGACCGCTTGAGGCCAGGAGTTCAAGACAGGCCTGGACAACACAGCGAGACTCCGTCTCTACCAAGAAAAAAAAAAACCAAAAACATTAGCCAGGTATGATGGCACACAACTATAGCCCTAGATACCCTATATATTTGGGAGGCTGAAGTGGGATAACCACTTGAGCCCAGGAGTTTGAGGTCACAATGAGCTATGATTGCACCACTGCACTCCAGCCTGGGTGACAGAGCAAACTTTGTCTCCTAAAAAAAAAAAAAAAAAAAAAAAGACCTTCTAAAAATTATACTTTTGATGTACATAAAATGTAAATATTAGCTTTGCTCTATCCAGAATAATTTCAACAGAATTATCATTTTCCTACAAAACATAAAGAAAATGAATGCACATTTCATTAATATAATAATATTATCAAGAAGGTAACATGCAAAAGAACAAAACTGATCAAAAGGAAAAAACAGCATTTAAGCAATAACATATTTTCCTATTCACGGTTTTAAACAATGTAAGTTGTTTAAATAATTAGCAAATTTTGCCTCCATGAGTGAATGATAGAAAATTTAGTAGTGATATGAAACACTAATAATGCATAAAAACCTGCCGATTATTATTTTGCCTGATAGAGGTATTTCTATTGTGTAACAGAAATCACTGCTATGAAAATGAGGTATATAATTTCTTGGCATACAGCTGTTGACAATATTCACTTATAATTATTTTTATTTCTGTCAGGTCGGTAGTGATACTCTTTTATTCCTTACTTTAGGTCATTTTTCTTTGTTTTTTTTTTTTTTTTTCTTTCTTTTTTGATACAGGGTCTTACACTGTCACCCAGGCTAGAGTGAAGTGGTGCAATCACAGCTTACTGTAACCTCGAACTCCTGCGGGCTCAAGTTATCTGCCTGCCTTAGCCTCCCAAAAGCTGGTACTACAGGTGCATACCACTAGGTTTGGCTAATTTTATTTTATTTTATTTTTTGTAGAGACAGGGTCTTGCTTTGTTGACCAGGCTGTTCTTAAACTCCTAGCTTTAAAGGATTGTTCTACCTTGGCCTCCCAAAAGGCTGGGGTTAACAGGCATGATTCACTGTAGCCAGCCCTTATTTTAGCTGTGCCCTTTTTTTTTTCCCCATTACTTTGTAAGTGAAGGAAGGTTTGTCCATTATGTTAATCTTTTCAAAGAACCTACTTTTGGTTTCAATGATTTTCCCTACTGTTTTTCTGTTACCATATTTCTTTATTATTTCCTCCCTCCTGCTTGTTTTCGGTTTAATTTGCTCTTATTTTACTTTCTCAAAGTAGAAGGTTGGATTATAAATTTGAGATCTTTCTTCTTTTTTAATACAGGTATTTACCACCATACATTTCTCTCTAAGTATTACTTAAGTTATATCCCATATTCTAGAACCCTGTGTTTTTGTTTTCATTAACCTCTAAGCATTTTTCAATTTCCCTTGTGATTTCTTCTTTGGTCCATTGGTTACTTAGGTATATGTTGTTTAATTTACATGTATTTGTAAATTTTTAAACTTTCCTTCAGTTATTGGTTTCTAATTTCATTTGAATGTGGTTAAAGAAAATACTTTAGTAATAAAAGGAAAATTTTAATGATAAATGCCTACATTAGAAAAAAAATCTCAAATAAGGAATCTATCTTTACACCTCTAGAAGCTAGAAAAAGAATAAGCTAAACCCAAAGCTTGCAGAAGGAAGGAAATAATTATCAAAGCATTAGTAAATCAAATAATAGATGATATAGAGAAAAAATCTGGTTTTTTGAAAAAAAAATAAGGCAAGCCAACAAACCCTCAGCCTATTAAGAAAAAAGTGAGAGGACTCAAATAAATAAAATAGACATGAACACATTACAATCCAATGCCTCAGAAATAAAGAAGGATCATAAAGAACTAGTATGAAAAATTATATACCAAGAAGTTGAATAATCTACAGGAAATAAATTCCTACAAACATACAATATATCAACACTGAATAAGAAAGAAATAGCCTCAACAGACCAATTAAAAATAAAGAGACTGAGGCTACTGGGGCTCTTATTTGGTTCCATAAGACTTTTAGGATTTTTTTTTTCTAATTATATAAAAAATGACATTGGTATTTTGATAGAAATAGGTTTGAATCTGTAGAATGCTTTGGGTAGTATGGTCATTTTAATAATATTAATTCTTTTTTTTTTTTTTTCCCTAGACGGAGTTTCGCTCTTGTTGCCCAGGATGGAGTACAGGGGCGCGATCTTGGCTCACTGCAACCTCAGCCTCACGGCTTCAAGCCATTCTCCTGCCTCAAGCCACCGATGGGACTACAGGTGCCTGCCACCATGCTCGGCTAATTATTCTTTTGTGTGTGTATTTTTAGTAGAGACGGGGTTTTGCCACGTTGGCCAGGCTGGTCTCGAACTCCTGGCCTCAAGTGATCTGCCTGCCTCAGCCTCCCAAAGTGCTGGGATTACAGGCGTGAGCCACCATGCCTGGCCAATAATATTAATTCTTGAACAAAGCCAAAGGTATCACATTACTTGACTTCAAATTACCCTACAAGGCTACAGTAAACAAAACAGCATGGTACTGGTACAAAAACAGACACAAAGATCAATGGAACAGAATACAGAACACAGAAATAGAGACACATACTGACAGTCAACTGACCTTTGACAAAGTCAACGAAAACATATACTCAGGAAAGGACACTCTTTTCAATAAATGGTTCTAAGAAAATTGGATTCCCACATGCAGAAGAATGAAACTGCACCATTATCTCTAACCACATGGAAAAATCAACACAAGATAGATTAAAGACTTAAATGTAAGAGCTGAAACAATAAAAATACTAGAAGTAAACCTAGAGAAACTCATTCTGGACATTGCTCTAGGCAATTCATCACTAAGACCTCAAAAGCAAAGCCACAAAAACAAAAATACACAAATGGGACTTAAATAAAAAGCTTCTGTACAGCAAAACAAATAACTAACAGAGTGAACAGACAATCTGCAGAATGGGAGGAAATATTTCCAAACTATACACCCAACAGGGGACTGATATCTAGAATTTACAAGGAACTCAAACAATAACAAAAAACAAAACAAATAATTCCATTAAAAAGTGGGCAAAAGTCATAAATAGACATTTTTCAAAAGAAGATGTAACAAATGGCCAACAAGCATATGAAAAAATTCTCAACATCACTAAACGTCGGAAAAATGCAAATCAAAACCACAATGACGTATCTTCCCCAGTTAGAATGGCTATATTTAAAAGTCAAAAAATAAATGCTGGCAAAGATGGGGAGGAAAGAGAATATGTTTACACTATTGGTGGGAATGTAAATTAGCACAAACTCCATGAAAAACAGTATGGAGATTACTCAAAGAACTAAAAATAGAACTAACATTTGATCCAGCAATCCCACTACTAGGTATCTACCAAGAGAAAAAGAGATCATTATATCAAAAAGATTTTTAAAAAAGATACCTGCATTTATGTGTTTATTGTAGCACTATTCACAATAGCAAAGCTATGGAATCAACCTAAGTGTCTATCAAAAGATCAATAAAGAACATGTAGTATATATATACAGTGGAATACTATTTGGCCACAAAAAAGAACAAAAGCATGTCTTCTGCAGTAACAAGGATGGAACTGGAGGCCATTATCTTAAGTGAAACAACTGAGACACAGAAAGATAAGTAGTGTCATGTTCTCCCTTATAAATGGGGCTAAATAATCTGAACACACGGATGTAGAGTGTGTAATGATACACAATGGAGACTTGGAAGGGTGGGGGGAAAGGAGAAGAGTGAATGAGAAACTACTTAATGGGTAGAATGTACATTATTCTGTGGGTACACTAAAAGCCCTGACTTCACCACTACATAATATATCCATGTAACAAAATTACACATGTACCCCATAAATTTATACCAACAAAATTAAGATGGCTCACGCCTGTAATCCCAACACTTTGGGAGGCCCAGGCAGGTGGATCACACGGTGTCAGGAGTTCGAGAACAGCCTGGCCAACATGGCAAAACCCCGTCTCTACTAAAAATACAAAAAATTAGCCAAGCATGGTGGTGGGCACCTGTAATCCCAGCAACTTGGGAGGCTGAGGCAGGAGACCTGCTTGAACCTGGGAGGCGGAGGCTGCAGTGAGCTGAGATCACGCCACTGCACTCCAGCCTGGGAGACAGAGCAATACTCTGTCTCAAATAAAATAGAATAAAATAATTAGATTAAAAATAAAATTAAGAAAAAAGAAATAAGTAGTAATAAAAAATACCTGCCAACAAAAAGGAGCCCAGAACCATATAGCTTCAAAACTGAATTCTACCAAACATTCAAAAAACAATGAATATCAATTCTTAAACTCTTCCAGAAAACAGAATTACAGGAAATACTTCCAAACTCTTTTTGCGAGGTAAGCATCACCCTGATACCAAAGGCAGACAAAGACACCGAAAGAAAAGAAAACTATAGTCCAATATCACTGATGAACATAGATATTAAAACCCTCAATAAAATACTAACTAACCCAATTCAACAACACATCAAAAAGTTTATACGCCAGGACCAAGTGGGATTTATTCCTGGGATGTAAGGTTGTTTTAACACATGCAAAGTAGCCAATGTGATACATCACGTTAACAAAATAAAAGACAAAAACGATATAATCATCTCAATAGATGCAGAAAAAGCATTTGGCAAAGTTCAAAATCCTTTCATGATAAAACCTCTCAACAAAATAGTTATACAAGGCCGGGCACAGTGGTTCATGTCTGTAATATCAGCATTTTGGGAGGTCGAGGTGGGTGGATCACGAGGTCAGGAGTTCAAGACCAGCCTGGCCAAGAAGGTGAAACTCTATCTCTACTAAAAAAACAAAAAATTTAGCCAGGCATGGTGGCAGGTGCCTGTAATCCCAGCCACTCAGGAGGCTGAGGCAGAAAACTGCTTGAACTCCAGAGGGGGAGGTTGCAGTGAGCCGAGATCACACCACTGCACTCCAGCCTGGGCGAAAGAGCGAGACTCGTCTCAAAAAAAAAAAAAAAAAGAAAAAGAAAAAAGAAAAAAATAGTTACAGAAGGAAATGTCCTCGACACAGTAAAGGCCATTTATGGAACCCCACTGGTCATATCACACTCCATGGGGAAAAATTAAAAGCTTTACCTCTAACATCAGGAACAAGATAAGGATGCCCACCTCTCATCATTTCTCTTTAACACAGTACTGGAAGTACTACCAAGAGCAATTAGACAAGAAAAACAAATAAAAGGCATCCAAATCAGAAATAAAGAATTAAAATCATCCTAGTTTGCAGAGGACATGATCCTATATATAGAAATCCCTAAGGACTCCACTAAAACACTATTAGAACTAATAAGTCCAGTAACATTGGAGGCTACAAAATCAACATACAAAACTCAGTTTCATTTTTTTACATGAAAATAATCAGAAAAAGAAATCAAGAAAACAATGCCATTTATAGTAGTATGAAAACAAACAAAATGCTTAGGAATAAATTTAACCAATGAAGTGAAAGATCTGTACACTGAAAACTGAAAAACACTGATGAAAGAAATTGAACATAAATAGTCTACGTTTTGTGTATTAGCAAAATTAATACTGTTAGAATGTACACACTACCCAAAGTGACATACAGATTCAACACAATCCCCATCAAAATTCCAAAGAAATTCACCTTGAAAAAAAGAAAAAGCAATCCTAAAATGTGTATGGAACCACAAAACACCCCAAATAGTGAATACAATTGTGACAAAGAAAATCAAAGGTGGAGGCATTTCCTGGTTTCAAATTATATTACAAAGCAAAGTAATTAAAACATTATGGTCGTCAGGTGCGGTGGCTCATGCCTGTAATCCCAGCACTTTGGCAGGCCAAGGCGCGTGGATCGGTTGAGGTCAGGAGTTCGAGACCAGCCTGGCCAACATGGTGAAACCCTGTCTCTACCGAAAATACAAAAATTAGCACTCCGGCCTGAGTGACATAGCAAGACTCAGTCTCAAAATAATAATAATAATAGGGCCAGGCATAGTGGCTCACGTCTGTAATCCCACCACTTTGGGAGGCTGAGATGGGCCGATGACCTGAGGTCCTGAGTTTGAGATCAGCCTGGCCAACATGGCGAAACCCCATCTCTACTAAAAACACAAAAATTAGCTGGGCATCGTGGAGTGTGCCTGTAATCCCAGCTACTTGGGAGGCTGAGGCAGGAGAATAGCTTAAGCCTGGGAGGCAGAGGTTGCAGTGAGCAGAGACTGCGCCATTGCACTCCATCCTGGGCTACAGAAGGAGACTCTGTCTCAATAATAATAATAATAACAACAACAAGAACAATAACATTGAATACAAAAGGACTAGATTCTCCAATCAAAAAACACAGACTGGCCAAATGGATGTAAAAACAACAGCCATTGGTCAGTTGCCTACCAAGAAATACACTTCTCCTATAGAAACACACATAGACTAAAGTAAAGGGATGAAAAAGAAATATTCCATGCCAATGGAAACTGAAAAAGAGCCTATAAAAGAGTCACTATACCTACACAAAATAGATTTCAAGATAAAAACTGTAAGAAGAGACAAAAAAGGTCACTATATACTAATAAAGAGGTAAGTTCAGCAAGAGGATATAATTATTTTATTTATTTATTTAAAGACGGAGTCTCCCCGTGTCGCCCAGGCTGCAGTGCAGTGGCGGGATCTTGGCTTACTGAAACCTCTGCCTCCCAGATTCAAGCGATTCTCCTGCCTCAGCCTCCAGAGTAGCTGCGATTACAGGGGCCCACCACCAACCCCGGTTAATTTTTGTATTTTCAGTAGAGACAGGGTTTTACCATGTTGGCCAGGCTAGTCTCAAACTTCTGACCCAAAATGATCTGCCCACCTCGGTCTCCCGAAGTGCTGGGATTACAGGCATGAGACACCATGCCCGGCCAGGATATAATAATTTTAAATATATATGCACCCAACACTGGAGCAGCCAGATATACAAAGGAAACATTATTAGAGTGAGAGAGAGAGATAGGTCCCCGGTACAGTAATAGCTGGAGACTTCAACATCACAGTTTCAGTGTTGGACAGATAATCCAGAGAGAAAATCAACAAAGAAATATCAGACTTAATCTGCACTACAGACCAAATACACAAAATAGATATTTAAAGAATATTTCATTTAATGGCTGTATTATACATACTCTTCTCTCCAGCACATGGATCATTCTCAAGGAGACACCGTATATTAAGCCAAAAAACGTATTTAAAATTCCAACAAATTGAAGTCACATCAAGTATCTTCTCTGACCACAATGAATTAAAACTAGAAATCAGTAACAAGAGAAATTTTTGATATTCTGAACACATGAAAAGTAAACAATATACTCTTGAATAACCAGTGGGTTAGTGAAGAAATTGAAAAAGAAATTAAAAATTTCTTGAAACAAATAATAATAGAAACACAACATACCAAAAACCTATGGGATACAGTGAAATCAGTACTCAGAGGGAAGTTTATAGCTGTAAGTACCAACATCAAAGAAAGTAGAAAAACTTTGAACAAACAACCTAACGATGCATCTTAAAGAAGTAAAAGAAAGAGAAGAAAAGTAGAAAAGATCAATGAAACACTTGGTTTTTTGAAAAGATAAAGTCCACAAACCTTTAGCCAGACTTCTTAAGAAAAAAAAGAGAGAATACCCAAATAAATGAAATCAGAGATGGAAAAGGAGACATTAAAACTGATACCACAGAAATTTAAATGACCATTAGAGGCTACTATGACCAACTATATGCCAATAAATTGGAAAACCTAGAAGAAATGGACAAATTCCTAGACACATGCAATCTACTAAGATTGAACCAGGAAGAAATCCAAAACCCGAACAGACCAATAACAACTAATGAGATCAAAGTAATAATAAAAAGTCTCCAAAGCAAAGAAAACCTAGAGACCCCAATTTACCTAAATAATTTTCATTTTAGGTTCACGGGTACATGTGCGGGTAAATTTACCCCAATTTATGTGCACGTGTACCCCTGAACCTAAAATGAAAATGTAAAATAAAATAAACATATTATGGCATGTAAAGCCCCCACCCCACCCCCCAAAGAAAAATAAAAAAATGAAAAGTCAGGTACCTAATACCTTCACTGCTGAATTTTACCAAACATTCCAAGAAGTACTAATTCCAATCCTCCTCAAACTATACTGAAAAATAGAGAAGGAATACTTCCAAATTCTTTCTGAGACCAGTATTACAATGATACCGAAACCAGACAAAGACACATCAAAAAAGGAAAACTACAGGCCAATATTCCTGATGATCATTCACACAAAAATCCTCAACAAAATACTAGCAAAACAAATTGAACAACACATTAAAAAGGTCATTCATCATGACCAAGTGGGATTTATCCTAGGGATGCAACGATGGCTCAGTTTATGGATATCAGCCGAGTGCGATGGCTCATACCTGTAATCCCAGCACTTCGGGAGGTCGAGGTGGGAGGATCCCTTGAGCCCAGGAGTTCAAGACGAGCCTGGGCAACATAAAGAGACCTCACCTCTACAAACAAACAAACAAGCCAGAAAAACACATACATACATACATACATACATACACACATATAAATATACACACACACACACACACACACGGAAAATCAATGTGATACATCATATCAACAAAACGAAGGATAAAAACCATAACCTCAACTCTACAAAAAAAAAAAAAAATACATACATACATACACACACACATATAAATATATATACACACACACATATGGAAATCAATCAATGTGACACATCATATCAACAAAATGAAGGATAAAAACCATATAATTATTTCAATTCATGTTGGAAATGCATGTGATAATATTCATCATCTCTTCATAATAAAAAGCCCTAAAAACCTGGGTATCAGAAGAACATACTTCAACATATTAAAACTATATACGACAGACCCACAGCTACTATCATACTGAATGGGAAAAAAACTGAAAGTCTTTGCTCTAAGATCTTGAACACTACAAGGATGCCCACTTTCACTACTGTTGTTCAACATCATACTGGAAGTCCTACTAAGAGTAATCAAAGAAGATAAAGAAAGCGCAAACAAATGGAAAAGGAAGAAGTCAAATTATCCTTGTTTGCAGATGACATGACCTTACATTTGGAAAAAGAAAAAACAAACAAACTAAAGACTCCACCGAAAAAACTATTCAAACTGATCAATAATTTCAGTTAAGTGGCAAGTAACAAAATCAATATACAAAAATCATTGGCATTTCTATATGCCAACAATGAACAATTTGAAGAAATCAAGAAAATAATCTTATTTACAATAGCTACAAATAAAATAAAATATTCAGAAATTAACTGAATTAAAGAAGTGAGGCAGGGCACAGTGGCTCATGCCTGTAATTCCAGCACTTTGGGAGACCAATGCAAGTGGATCACTTGAAGCTAGGAATTCAAGACCAGCCTGGCCAACGTGGCAAAACTCTGCCTCTACTAAAAATACAAAAATTAGAGTGTGGTGATGCACACCTTTAATCCCAGCTACTCAGGAGGCTGAGGCATAAGAATCACTGAAACCAGGAGGCAGAGGTTGCAGTGAGCCAAGATCGCACCACTGCACCCCAGCCTGGGTGACAGAATGAGACTCTGTCTCAAAAAAAGAAAAAAAAGAAGAAAGAAGAAGAAGGAGGTGGAGGAGGAGGAGGAGGAGAGGAAGAAGAAGAGGAAGAAGAGAAGAGGAAGAGGAAGAAGAAGAGGAAAAAGAAGAGGAAGAAGAAGAGGAAGAGGAAGAAGAAGAGGAAGAAGTAGTAGTAGTAGTAAAAGAACTCTGTAGTAGTAGTAGTAGTAGTAGTAGTAGTAGTAATAGTAGTAGTAGTAGTAGTAAAAGAACTCTACAATGAAAAATATAAAACATCGACGGAAGAAATGGAAGAGGACACCAAAAAATGGAAAGACATTCCATGTTCATGAATCAAAAGAATCAATATTGTTAAAATGTCCACACCACCCAAAGCAATCTTCAGATTCAAAGCAATCCCTGTGAAATAAATACCAATGATATTCTTCACAGAAATTGAAAAAACTATCCTGAAATTTATAAGGAACCATTAAAGACCCAGAATAGTGAAAGTTATCCTGAGCTAAATGAACAAAACTGGAAGAATCACATTACATAACTTCAAAGTACACTACAGAACTACTGTAATCAAAACAGCATGGTACTAGCATAAAAAAGACACATAGGCCAATGAAACAGAATAGTAAACCCAGAAACAAGTTCACACACTTACAGTGAATGCATACTCTACACAGGTGTCATGGACATGCATCGGGGAAAGGATAGTCTCTTCAGTAAATGGTGCTGGGAAAATTGGATATACGTATGCAGAAGAATGAATCTGGACACCTATCTATTGTCATATTCAAATGGATTAAAAAGTTAAATCTAATACCTCAAACTATGAAATTACTAAGAGAAACCATTGGTGAAACTCTACAGGACACTGGATTGGGCAAAGATTTCTTGAGTAATACCTCAAAAGCAGAAGCAACCAACGCAAAAAAATGGACAAATGGGATCATATCAAGTTAAAAAGCTTCTGCACAGGAAAGAATACAATCCAATAAAGTGAAGAGACAACCCACAGGATGGGAGAAAATATCTGCAAACTACCTATCTGACAAGGGATTAATGACCACAATATATAAGGAGCTGAAACAAGTCAAATGGAAAAAAAAAAAAAAAAACTCTAATAATCTAATTTAAAAATTGGCAAAAGATCTGAGTAGACATTTCTCAAAAGAAGACATGCAAATGGCAAATAGATATAAGAAAAGGTAATAAGAAAAGGTACTCAACATCATTGGTCATCTGAGAAATGCTAATCAAAACTACAATAAGATATCATCTCACCCATTAAAGTGGCTTTTATCCAAAAGACAAATGCTGGCGAGGAGGTGGAGAAAAGGGAACCCACATACACTGCTGGTGGCAATGTAAATTAGTACAACCACTATGGAGAAAAGTTTGGAGGTTCCTCAAAAAAGCAAAAATAGAGCTATCATATGACACAGTAATCCCACAGCTGGGTATATACTCAGAAGAAAGAAAATCAGTATATTGAAGAGATACTGGCACTCCTATGTTTGTTGCAGCACTGTTTACAACAGCCAAGATTTGGAAGCAACCCAAAGTTTATCAACAGATGAATGAATAAAGAAAATGTGGTAGATGTACACAATGGGGTACTATGCAGCCATAAAAGAGAATGAGATCCTGTGATTTCAAACCACATGAAACAGCAAGAAAGACAAATTTCACATATTCTCACTTATTTTGGAGAGCTAAGATTCCTTTTTTTTTTTTTTTTTTGAGGCAGCTCTGTCACAAAGGCTGGAATGTAGTGGCATGATCACAGCTCACTGCAACCTCTGCCTCCCAGATTCAAGCGATTCTCCTGCTTCAGCCTCCTGAGTAGCCAGGATTATAGGCACATGCCACCACAACTTTTGCATTTTTTTGTATAGACAGGGTTTCACCATGTTGGCTAGGCTGGTCTCGAACTCCTGCCCTTAAGCCATCCACCTGCCCTGGCCTCCCAAAGTGCTGGGATAACAGGCCTGGGATTACAAGTGGGAGTCACCATACCCAGCCAGGAGCTAAAATTTAAAACAACTGAACTCACAGAGACAGAAAATAGAACAATAGTTAATAGAGGCTGAGAAGGGCAGTAGGGCAGGGGGAAAGGAGAGATGGCTATTAGGTACAAAAATATAGTTAGGTAGAATGAATAAGAGCTAGTATTTTATAGAACAGGGTGACTACAGGCAACAATAATTTATTGTATACTTTAAAATAAATAAAATATAAATTACTTCTTTGTAATACATTTAAGGATGAATGCTTGAGATGGATACCTCATTTACCCTGATGTGATTATTATGCATTGTATGGCTGCATTAAAATATCTCATGTACCCCATAAATGTATACACCTACTATGTACCCAAAAAACTTAAAACAATAATTTTTTTCTCTATATAATATCATGTCACTTGCAAATTGAAATAGTTTTACCCCTTCCATGACACTGTGGAATACTTTTATTAGTTTTCTGGTGTAATTGTCCTGGCCAGAACCTCTAGAAAATGTTAAATATAGGAGGCAAAAGTGACATCTTTGTTTTGTTCCTGACCTTAGGAGAAAGTCATTGAGTTTTACATTTCAATTAAATTCCTCTTAATAGCATAAGACACACATCCAAAGACAAAAACTACTTAGCTGGAAGATATGTCAGAATATACTAACTTAATGCAGCAGAGTTAAAATGATCAGGAATATGGAAGAGATCTTAAGAGACATGGTTGATGGAGTAAGAAGAGCTGACAAATGTCATATCAAAACAGAGAGAAAGGGATAGAGCCAAATTTGAAGAGGTAATTTAATACATAATACACATTATAGACACAATTCTACTAATTTGAAAATATTAGAGTGAACACTAAAAAGTATTTTGTGGCATTATCTTTTTGATCACTTTGCTATGCATTTTCATACACATCCTTTTTATTTCACAGAAATGGGTATGATTTCATCTTTATTACATAATATACTTATTCTATATATTCCTAATTATTAACACACAATATTCCATGTTATAATATTTAATGTATCTTCCTGCATGGTATTAGATTATGGTGATATACCATAATATAAACTATCCCCAAAAGTTGAGGATTTGAGTTTATTTCCAATTTTTTGTTATTATAAATAATGCCACAACAGGTAACAGTTCACTTTAGGTCACAAGCTGGATAACATAATTCCAGCCATTAAAAAAAAAAAAAAAAATATATATATATATATATATATATACACACACACACACACACAGAGTATATAAACACAATGTATATGTATTGTGTGTTTATGTAGTGTGTGTTTATGACATTTAAGTGTCACACATACATTTTAAAAACTGGAAAGCAAGATATCAAATATTAAATAAGTAGCAGTTCCAAATTCTAGTTTATGAGATTATAGGTAGTTTTTATTGTATCAGTGCCTTTCAGTATTTCATATATATTTCACAATGAACACACATTGCTATTTCTGCAGCCAGAAAACTAAGCTTTGAAACAAACCCTGAGATTAACATCCTTTACTATAAATCTCTGCATACATTTCTGACCATTTCCTTTGGAAAAAAGCTTACAATTGAAATTAATTTTGAGGTCCCTTTCCAAATTACTGTCCAATTTATGCTACCATCAAGAGGGCTCATTTCTCTGTAGCCTCAACAACACTTAGTATCATTTTATCTTTGCCAGTTTAGGAGTGTTCTGCGTTTAATGGTGATTCTGACAGTACAACCACATTTGGAAATTACTATTATACATTATTTTCGCAGCTTGAAGTGCACTATTCCAATGTTAGTCATAATATTTTTAAACACTAAATTTAACTTAATATTTTTTTTTAAACTTATTGAAATAGCTAGATGAGGCCGAGCATGGTGGCTCACACTTGTAATCCCAGCACTTTGGGAGGCTGAGATGGGATATCACTTGAGCCCAGTAGTTCAAGATGAGCCTGGGCAACATAGCAAGATCCCATCTCTCTCTATAAAAAATGTTTAAATAAATATTTTTAATTAAAATAAATAAAATTTTAAAAAATAGCTAGAAGAGAGAATTTTGAATGTTCTCACCACAAAGCAATGACAATTAAAAGAAATAAAATTTTAAAAAATAGCTAGAAGAGAGAATTTTGAATGTTCTCACCACAAAGCAATGACAAGTGTTTGAAGTGACAGATACACTAAATTACCCTAATTTTATCATTACACAATGTATACATGTATCAAAATATTACTCTGGGCCTATTAATATGTACAATTAATGTGTCAATTAAAAACAAAATGAAACTTTATTTTTCTGATTATGAAAGTTTTACATATATGTATATTTCTTGGATTTTGTGATTTTGCAGAAATGTATATAACAAGTAAAATACAAAAGAATTAATATTTCTACCACTTAGAGAAAATCACCAAAGTTAACACTTCGGTGTCATTTCTCCACGTTCCCCTTGTCTAGTTCACTCATCTCGGGTCTCAGCTCACCCCTTACCAAAGAAAAAAATTTGGAGCAATGGTTCTTAAGCTGATGGTCCATCAGAATCACCTGTAGGGCTCATAAAAATGCAGATGCATGGGCCCTACTCCAGACCTTTTGAATCAATCTCTAAAGAGTGGCACTTGGGTCCATGTATTTTTAGAGACAAAAGCATATTACTGTGCTCCATTTGGGAGTATTTCTTAAATTATGGTAAAATATACATTTAAAAAATTTACTGTTTTAAATGAGAACACATGGACACAGGGAGGGGCACATCACATACTGGGGCCTATCAGGGGGTTGGGAGCAAGGAGAGGAAGACCATTAGGACAAATACCTAATGCATGTGGGGCTGAAAACCTACATGACAGCTTGATAGGTGCAGCAAACCACCATAGCACATGTATACTTATGTAACAAACCTGCACGTTCTGCACATGTATCCCAGAACTTAAAGTAAAATAAAAATAAAATAAAATAAAAAATTTACTATTTAACCAGTTTTTAAGTACACAATTCAGTGGCATTAAGTATAATCACAATGTTGTACAAAAATCAGCACTCTCTATTTCTAGAACTTTTTAATCATTCCAAACAGACACTTAGTACCCATTAACAGTAACTTCCCATACCCTTCATCCCCCAGAACCTGGTAACCACGATTCTACTTTCTACTCATAGAGTTTGACTACTCTAGGTACCTTTAAGCAGAATTATACAGTATTTGCCTTTTTGTGTCTGATTTCTTTCACTTAGCATTAATATCTTCAAGCTTCATCTATGTGGTAGCAAATGTCGGAATTTCCCTCCTTTATGAGGCTGAGTAATATTCCACTGAAGTATGTCCATACCACATTTTGTTTATCCATTCATCCATCAGTGGACATTTGGGTTGCTTCCACCTTTTTTTGCCATTATGAATGATGCAACTATAAACATAAGTGTCTCAGTATCTGTTTGAGTTCCTGCTTTCAATTCTTTTGGGCATACCTATAAGTGGAACTATTAGATCAAATGGTATATATTTAACTTTCTGAGTTACTACTACAATGTTTTTCCACATCTGACATTCCTACTAGCAATGCACAGGGTTCCACTTTCTCCACATCCTCTTAAGCACTTATTTTCCATCTTTTTTTTTTTTTCATAATTGCCACCACAATGGGTGTGAAATGGTATCTCACTGTAGTTTTGATTTGCATTCCTCTAATGAGGAGATATGTTGAGCATTGTATATCTTCTTTAGAGAAATTTCTATTCAAATCTTTTGCTTCTTTTTGAAACAGACTGTTTCTCTGTTGTTGAGTTGCAGGAATTCTTTACATACAGTTGACCCCTGTGCACCAAAGGTTTAAACCACATGGGTCCACTTATACACAGATTTTGTTTCAACCAAATGTTGATTGAAAATACAGTATTCACAGAATGTGAAACCCATGTTTGACTTTTCATTTATGCAGGTTCTGCAGGATTTGTGTATGAGCAAGTTTTAGTATATACAGGCAGGTCCTAGAACCAATCCCCCACATATACCATGGGACAACTATATTCTGCATGTGAATCCCTTATCGGATATATGCTTTGCAATATTTTCTCACATTCCATGGGTTATCTTTTCCTGTGTTCTATTTTTTTGCACAGTTGTCAAAATAAGACACGTGTGGATTTTAAGTTTAAAGCCAGACTAATATTTAGTTATTAAAAAACTAAGTATCCACATGCTTATAAAACCTTAAGTGTTTACTGAATTGCAGAGGCTTACATTTTATTATAAACTTCTGATACCTGACAATAAAAGGCAAACCATAGAATTACACTGAAAAAAAGAGAACTAAGAAAAATTAAGAGGATTTTAGATTTCCTCAATATTCTTTAACAGCCAGTCTCTTAGGACTTTCATTCTGCAAATATTAAACATATTACAAATTATCACTAAAACTAACATGAAACTGCTGTTAATGTTAAAAACAAAATTTGGGTGAACTTCTTAAAAGTAACCACAGTCTAAAAAAGCCTAATGTAGAAACAAAAAATTTCTGGAATATTTAACAGATAAAATACCAAACATTTTAAATGCAAGTAAAATAGGCAGGTGATATTTCAAGAGAAATACTGTGAAGATTTGTACTGAGAAACAAGACAAGAATAGCCATTAATATAACCCACTTGGCCTTTTATGAATCTTTTTAAAAGGGGTTATTTAACTCAGGTTATTCTAATCTACAGGTAATATTGCATTTGGTAAGGGGGAAACCCCACACCCTAAAACCTAAAGATTCATGGTACCAGATGATAATTTAACAATCGCATCTTTCAGATTTTAGCTATGGCAATTAGTGCTTTAGATATTTACTCCTATCAATGACAGTCACAAAGAATAAAGCAAAGCCCCCTAAATTCTTAAATAATTGCATTGCTCTCAAAAAGAGTAAGTTTTTGAAAATTTTTAAAAATTGATACATAATATTTATACATATTTTGGGAGTACATGTGATATTTTGTTACATGCATAGAATATGCAATGATCAAGTCAGGGTATTCAGGCTATCCATTACCTTGAGTATTTATCACTTTTATATGCTGGGAACATTTCGAGCCCTCTCTTCTAGCTATTTTGAAATATACAATGCATTGTTGTTAACTATAGTCACCCCATTCTGCCATCGAACAGTAGAACTTATTCCTTCTATCTAACTACATGTCTGTACCCATTAACCAACCTCTCTCTATCCCTCCCTCAACACACACATACTTCCCAGACTCGGGTATCTATCATTCTACTATCTACCTCCATGAGGTCAACTCAAAAGGGTAGAGCTTAACATCTATACCTGAGCTGTTAACATTTGTGATTGGTTGTTGTTGTTGCTGAGACAGGGTAGTGCTCTGTTGCCCAGGCTGAAATGCAGTGGCACAAGCATGGCTCACTGCCGTCTTGACCTCTCAGGCTCAAGCAAACCTCCTGCCTCAGCCTCCCAAAGTAGCTGGACTACAGGTGTGCATCACCATACCTGGTTAATTTTTTGATTTTTTGTGGAGATGAGGTTTCACTGTGCTGCCCAGGCTGGTTCTGAACTCCTGAGCTCAAGTCATCCTCCCACCTTGGCCTCCGCCTCCCAAAGTGCTGTGATTACAGGCATGAACCACCATGCCCAGCCTAAGATTGGTTATTAAAGACAACCAATTCTATAAAATCTGAAAACACTATTGTGAGCATTTTCCCTAATATAAAACATTTTAAAAGGAAAAAATATTAAATGACCAAATTTATTACTCCTTATCACTCAGAGATTAATGAAAGACAGATCTGAACATCCCTCTCTTAAACTACACAGCAACTCTCTCATTGGGATAACTATTTGGTTATTTAATTATGCCTGCAATTTTTATTATTCAAAAAAGAATAGTATAGTAAATCCACCAGCTTCTGATAGATATACAAATGAAAATGTGTGCTTTATTGGAACTGATTTTCTTCCAAAAGTCAATACAAAAATTGTTTTTATAAGAGCAAAAAAGCAGTTCCATAAAATACTAAGATTCAAATACTGTTTTCCCCAGCAGAAGGTTTCTTGAGAACCATCATCATATTACACTCTAGGATACACTGCTATTACAAAAAGAGTACCACTTTAGCTATAATTAAGTATCATTTTAATATGTGTGTACATACTTCCATCCTCCTCTATTTTTTTGATCAATTACTGTATTCACAATGGGCCAAAGAGCACCCTCTAACCTGTATCTCCTAATTAAATATGTAGTATCATTTGGGGAAATGTACCAGAATAAGTGACCAACAAGTAAGAAATCTCACTCCAGTCCAAAGGTTTTGTTGTGTGAAGACAGACATCTTCAGGCACAGAGGGACACAGACACACACACGCAAAAGCTTATTGATGGTAAAACAATAACTACTCATTGTATTTTTTTAAAGCATAGAAAAATACAAGAAATAAACTAGAAGGTCTTCATAACAAAAACACCCAGAAAACAACTTCTGTTAGCATTTTGCTGTATTTTAGGCATTTGTGTTCATTTTTATAATAACATGGAGTGCATAATAACATGGAGTGCATACTACATGCCTTGCCTTCCATGTTACCTTTTCTGCCTTCAACCTTTGTTAATTAAATAACTGAGAAACAAACTCATGAATTTAACTTACATGCCTTTTATTATTAATGTGGGTGAATACTTTTTAAAAAATACTCTGGAATTTTGTATATCTTCTTTTATGGATTTATTCACATTCATAATTTTTCTGAAATAAAAGCTCTTTACAAATTAAGGGCATTATTCATATGTGCTGTATATCTTTTTCATCAGTTTGCTCCTTGATTTTAATTTTGACAGCATCAGTGTTTTTTAATTAGAAATATTTTATGCTTTTAAGTATACCCATTTTATTCAAATGGAAAACTGAAAAAGAACAGACATAGTAAGATGACTGGAATAATCTTTGGAAAAAGAATGTCTTTATAGAGAAGATGAAATCAGCAAGGTGTATTGGTTACCTGTTAAGTGATCTAAGTAGTACTGATAGAGCTTGCACTGAATAGGAGTCATTCTCACAGCTAACACATATTCGTGTTTTGGAGGCAAGAATTTTGTTAATGCTGTATAATCTTTCCTCTGTAATTAACAAGAAAGAGAATGAAAATTAGTCTAAATATTTAACAGGAATGAACTACAAATTCTCATTGCTTATAACTGAAATATACACATAAATAGGCACTAAACATATAAGAAAACATTTTCTTAAATATATTTACCGTTTCTAAACCCATAATTTTCTACACAATGTATTTCATATGACTATACAATATGGTACACTGGTAAAAAGATACTGCAACACACCAGGTAGGTTTTAAATTGAAGCAGTCACATTGCCAAGTGAGCATTTAGGTTTTCGAAATAGTCTTCTCTGTACAGAAACAAAAATAACAAAAGATGTGGAGAGGATGTAGTAGGTAGTGTTAGCAAAATGACTTGCTTTAATCATATAGTAAAACCTAGGAATCAAAGTCTAATGCAGTCTGAGTTGGCTTCTGAGAAGGATATGCTAATACGTCAAACAATAACATATAATTTTAGAGGGACTATTTGCCCAATTAAGAAAGCAATCCATCTACAAGCACTCTTGAAACCATTTTATTATAAGAATAGAAAAATAGAACACCAGTGTGCTAAATAGAAATTACTACTTAAACCAGAAGGAAAAATGCTGCCTGGGTAGTAGCAGCAATACAGAAACAAGAGTACTTGCTAGCACGTGTAGCCAATCTGACCAAATGGAACAACTACTCCTTATAATGATGGCAAGTACAGTCATCCCTCAGTATGTATGGGAGACTGGTTCCAGAACCCACCCCCACCTCCACAGATATCAAAATCCATGAAAGCTCAAGTCTCTTATATAAATAATGTAGTGTTTGCATATAACCTATAAACATCCTCCCATTAAATCATCCCTAGATTACTTATAATGCCCAATACAATACAAATACTATGTAATACTTGTTATACTCTATTGTTTAGGCAATCGTGACAAGAAAAAAGTCTGTACATGTTCAGTACAGACACAGTCATTCATTCTTTTAATTATTTTCTTTCTTTTTTTTTTAAGAGTCAGGGTCTTACTCTGTTGAGGCTGAAGTGCAGTGGCATGATCTTAGCTCATTGTAGTCTTGAATTCCTGGGCTCAAGCAATGCTCCTGCCTCAGCCTCGCAAGAGACTGAGACTACAGGTATGCACCACCGTGCCTGGCTAATTTTTTATAACTTTTTTTTAGAGACAGGGTCTTGCTCTGCCATCCAGCCTGGAGTGCAGTGGCATGATCTTAGCTCACTGCAGCCCTGAACTCCTGGGCTCAAGTGATCCTCCCACCTTGGCCTCTTAAAGTGCTGGAATTACAGGTGTGCACCACTGTACCTAGCCTCTGTCCATTTTATCTATTTTTTAAAATATTTTTGATCCATGGTAGGTTGAATCCATGGATACAAAACCCGCAAATATGGAGGGCAAACTATATATCCAACCAAAAGAATAGCCTGTCTCATTTGTTAAAACATCTTTGAGGCTATCATTAGTACCTAACGTTTGCAGAGAAAGTGCATATCTTGAGATCTATTAACTGCCAGCTCAGTCTCTAGATATTTATCCATTCATTAATATAGATTCACTGAAAATCTGTATGTAAACGACACCACTAATCTGTTCAGGTTATTATATATAATTGAAAGCAACAAAACTGTTTCTCCAGGATTACTTTAAAAATGACTCCTCTCTTAATTCGTACTGGCCTTTCCTATAACCATTTCAAAAATGTGAGATTTATAATACTATACTATAGAATTAGGGTGAGCATAGGAACTTCATCATAATAGTTGTGTTCCTCTTAAGGAACTCCCTATTTTAAGGATGAAAAATCTAAACATTAACATAATAAGATATGAGGCTTTACACTTGGCAAATGAATTAACTATGTTTTAAACTTCTCAGCGGAACTTTTTTTAAAAGTTGAATGCAGCAGAAATTTTTGAAGACAATACAAGGAGATATAACTGTAAAACTATCTACTGAAAGAGTGGGAAAGAAAACACAAAATTATTAAACTTTAAGCTCAGAAAATATGTCGGGATTGTAATATAAAAAAGTAAGAATATTTTACTACTATGGAACATATCTGTACCTGAACACATCCAGCTAACATCTCATAGAGAATGTGAGCACGTTTTTTCATCACTCTGACATCTACCATGGTAGAATCTGCACACTGACCATTTTGAATTGGATTTATAAATCTATTCCTGAACTCCTTAATGGATCCAAGTAAATTTTCCTTGATAAAATTAACCATACAATGATCTAAGAGAGAAGACATTATTCATTAACAACATTAACAATGGTTGAAAAGACTTAGAAAAATTCCCCAATGAAATGTTCATGTCAAAAACACATGCATTAGAATTAAGCTACAAAAAAAGAATATCAAGCTAAGTATAGAATAAACATGGTTATAAGTCTGATCTACAAGTGAATTACCAAAACGAGAGAGAAAACTGAAGTAAAAACCGTCCCTAAATACTAGACATGAATGTTTTTAAAAAATACCTAAGGACATTTTATTCAAGCTCACTATTCTTTATAAGAGATATGAAGTATAAAACAAGTGGTCCATTAATCTAACCATGATTTATGGTCTGTGAGGCTATCTTGTGAAGAAAGGAGATACTAAGTCAAAACAATAAAAGGAGGTAATAAGCTACTATGCAAGTTAATTTATATTAACTGATTCATTTCCAGAATAATCAAATAATATTTGAGAGATCAAATAATAACAACTGTTATTCAGTATTCAGTTGGGGCTACACAAATAGTTAAAAATAAATTAATTACTAATGTATTTTGTAAGACTAACCCATTTTGTAAAAATTAATAGAGCTATCACTTGTCCCATACTATATAGGACCACAATATGAAACAGTATTTCTATAAATAGGGTAATAGAACAGAAAAGAGGAAACTGGAACAGATAAAAACAAACATAAAGTATAGGCTAAAGTGAAATGACTAGTATTGCAAACGATAAAATAGCAAAAAGTTACCATAAATACACTAAAGGAATGTAACACAGAGAAAAATAACAAAAAGCCATTACAGTCGGAAAAAAAGTGAGCGATTACAACAGGAAATTTCAATTTGTTACTTGCCGAATAATCTCATGTTCCCTTCTTTAGTGTCACCACAGACATATGAAAATGAGGGAAATTCACAACTTACTTCCCTAGGTTTACATCAACTACCTTTAACCTCAGCAAACTGTCCTGCCATGGATTCAGCAAACCTCTCCTTCTCCCATCTCCACTTTACTGAAATGTTCACAGTTCCCATTTCTTCTTGATTTCTTAACAGTACATGCCCCAAAACTGGAATATCTCCTTAAAGTTATCTGGAGTAATCATATATGCTTATGTACTTTTTAAAGCAATCATTAAGACTTCTGATACTCTTGCAATAAATCACATTCCATATTTATATATGAACATTCACAATGGCGTATCTCTTGACTGTCTTTTACCACTCATATTTATAAAACATCTCATTTGAAAAGTATGTTATTCTTTCACAGCAGACTAAGATGAACGTATGTAGATCATGGTCTAGGATTATACTAGAGTAAGTAGAAGAAAGGGCAAATGGTAAAGTTACAAACATATTATCCGAGGAAATACCGATATTATACTGCATAATCAGAGATATTAACTCACACTCAATTAGGTTATTTTGAAGTGGTGTTCCTGTTAAAATAATCCTCCTCCTTGATCGTATAGAATTCATAGCTTTAGAAACAGCAGATGCTTCATTTTTTAGAATGTGGCCTTCATCACAAACAACAAAATCAGGGCCTACAAAAATATATAGAAAAATAACACAATTAATAAACAATAAAACTGAAAATGTGATCCATTTAAGTAAATAAAGTCAATCCCTTTAAAGTGCTGATCTTAAAGGAAGATAAAATGATATCACTGTAAGTATAAACATATTTTATCTGCTCCTGTATCTGGTTAATACAACACTAATTATACTAATTATATCCAAATGGTAGAGCATTGAAGTACTACTATAAATGGTACTCAAAGTCCTCTGAGTATACAAAAATAAGCAAAAATAAAAACAACAAGAGGGAAAAAGTTCCCCCTAACAGATACAGCTTATGTTTTAAAATGTCTTTTAAAATTGAAAAGTCTTTAAAGCTATTTCAGCATTAGTATATCAACTTAAACTATCAGCAAAGACTAAGAGCAATGTATACATACTTGAAAAGACAAATTTCAAAACTTACACTTTTAAGAATAATATATGTCACAATAGACCATATAATATTTCCCACTTAGTTCAAATAACATTCATTGCTGAGGAAAAATTTTAACTGATAAAAGAAAGTGAAACTGATTGTTACATGGGTACAGAGGGTAGGGAGAACAGCTTTCTAGCTATAAAAGATCTTAAAAGCTTAAACTCAGAAAATATTTGGGATTGCAATATAAAAAAGCAACAATATTTTATTACTATGGAATGCATTTGTAACTGAACAAATAAGTTCCACAGCATTTGTGGACTCTTTTAGAAAGGCTTATTTGTTAAAATAACAGATACATATATTTTTTCCTTTTTTTTTTTTTTTTTTATTTGAGATAGTGTCTCGCTCTGTCGCCCAGGCTGTAGTACAGTGGCGCAATCTTGGGTCACTGCAACCTCCACCCTCCGGGTTCAGGTAATTCTCCTGTCTTAGCCTATCGAGTAGCTGGGATTACAGGTGCCTGCCACCATGCCTGGCTAATTTTTTGGTCTTTTTAGTAAAGATGGGGTTTCACCATGTTGGTCAGGCTGGTCTCGAACTCCTGACCTCAAGTGATCTGCCCGCCGTGGCCTCCCAAAGTGCTAGGATTACAGGCATAAGCCACCAGGCCCAGCTGATATATATTTTTTCTAGGGTATAATACATACTCAATTTGCTTGCTGGTTAACATATATACACATATTACTTAATTGTTGATTTCAACAAAGCAGCTGTCAAATTATCCCCCATCTGGTAAGCATTAGAGAAAATGTAACTTTTACATGACTTCAAAAGTAACTGCTTCAGTATGACAGACCAAATAATAACAACTGTTATTCAGTATGCAGTTAGGGCTACACAAATAGTAAAAAAAAAAAAAAAAAAAAACAACAAAACTACTAATATTTTGTAAAACTAAAATCTCTAGCTTTGTATTTAAAAATTATGCATGCCTTACTTTGAATCTGAAAATATTTTCTACAGAGAAAATAATGCCTTTTACAGAAGTGATTTAAATGGTTTTATCACTTAATATTCCATATCCATGAGGATGCGTTGAAATGGGTACTCTCATACACTCTGTGGGTGTCTAAATTAGTATCAAACATTTTGGAAGTCAATTTTACAATAACTATCAAAATGCAAAATGTACAAACTCTTTGACCCATATTTCAATTTCTAGGAAGTGGTCCCAAAGATATTCTTCCACAGGCACCCAAAGATACCAAAAGAATGTTCTCTGTAGCACGGTTTGTTATGGAGGAAAATTGAAAACAACCTAAAAATTTTTCAGAGGGGATCTGGTAAATGGGGCTTAAACCATGGGATAATGGAATAAGTCACAGAGTTAAAATTAATGATGTAGACACACCCCCACTGGCGAAGCTGAAGGTTTGTTTGCAGGAGAAATTCTCGACTTTACCTGGAGTTGAGTCAAGTTAGAGAGCCAAGTCAAGCGAAATAAAGGGGTAGAGGAAGTAGCAGAAAGGCACTGGGAGCTCGCTGGATACCCAAGCAGCCCATTCCTGCCTGGCAACACAGGGATCCATCAGGAGGGTGGCCATCAGAGCAGGGGATAAAACTCCACAGGAAGAAGGACTTCTGTAGCTGAACTTCTTAACAATTTGAATGGGGCAAGAAGCCTCCCGGCCAGAACTCCGGGGGAGGGTGCAAATCCAGATTGCAGACTTCACAGGTGGGGGATGAACTAAAGCCCTTTCTTTTGCAGCTTGGAGGTGGAAAGCCTCTGGCAAGTTTTCAAGGCAGACTCGCCCTCCCCCAGGAAACACAATCTGGGCTGTTTGGGTGGTGGGGCGGGGCGGGGGGGGGGAGAGGTGCACGGTGGGAGTGAGACAGACCAGCCTTTCAGTTTGCTTGGGAGCTGGGTGAGGCCTGTGACTGCTGGCTTTCCCCCCACTTCCCTGACAAACTGCATGACTCAGCAGAGGCAACCATAATCCTTCTAGGTACACAACTCCAGTGGCCTGGGAATCTCACCCCATCCCCCACAGCAGCCACAGCAAGACCCACCCAAGAAGAGGCTGAGCTCAGACACGCCTACCCCCGCCCCCACCTGATGGTCCTTCCCTAACTACCCTGGTAGCAGAAAACAAAGAACAAATACTCTTTGGAGTTCTAGGGCTCCGCCCACCACCCACACTACTATAGCTGATGCATTCTGGAAAGCGCCACCTCCTGGCCGGAGGCCAACCAGCACAAAAACAGAGCATTAAACCAGCAAAGCCAAGGACCGGCATGGAGTCCATTGCATCCTGCGTCACCTCCACCAGTTCAGGCGCTAGTATCCATGGCTGACAGACCCATATACGGTTCACATTACAGGACACTGTGCAGACAAACCCCAGTACCAGCCTGGAGTCGGGTGGACTCGATGGGTGGCTAGACCCAGAAGAGAGACAACAATCACTGGAAGCCATATCCACAGGAAAAGGGGGAAAGTACTACATCTAGGGAACACCCTGTGGGACAAAACAATCTGAACAACAGGCTTCAGCCCTAGACCTTCCCTCTGACAGAGCCTACCCAAATGGGAAGGAACCAGAAAACCAACCCTAGTCATATGACAAAACAAGGCTCGTCAACATCCCCCAAAAAACACACTAGTTCACCAGCAATGGATCCAAACCAAGAAGAAAGCCCTGATTTACCTGAAAAAGAATTCAGGACATTAGTTATTAAGCTAATCAGGGAGGGACCAGAGAAAGGCAAAGCCCAATGCAAGGAAATCCAAAACATGATACAAGAAGTGAAGGGAGAAATATTCAAGGAAACAGATAGCATAAAGAAAAAACAATCAAAAATTCAGGAAACATTGGACACACTTTTAGAAATGCAAAATGCTCTGGAAAATCTCAGCAATAGAACTGATCAAGTAGAAGAAAGAAATTCAGAGCTCGAAGACAAGGTCTTCAAATTAACCCAATCCAACAAAGACAAAGAAAAAAGAATAAGAAAATACAAACAAAGCCTCTAAGAAGTCTGGAATTATGTTAAACAACCAAACCTAAGAATAATCAGTGCTCCTGAGGAAGAAGACAATTCTAAAAACTTGGAAAATATATTTGGGGGAATAATCAAGGAAAACTTCCCTGGCCTTGCTAGAGACCTAGACATGCATATACAAGAAACGCAAAGAACACGTGAGAAATTCATCGCAAAAATATCTTCGCCTAGGCACACTGTCATCAGGTTATCCAAAGTTAAGGCGAAGGAAAGAATCTTAAGAGCTATGAGACAGAGGCACCAGGTAACCTATAAAGGAAAACCTATCAGATTAATAGCATATTTCTCAGCAGAAACCCCTGCAAGCTAGAAGGGATTGGGGTCCTATTTTCATCCACTTCAAACAAAACAATTATTAGTTGAGAATTTTGTATCCAGCAAAACTAAGCATCATATATCAAGGAAAGATACAGTCATTTTCAGACAAACAAATGAGAGCATTTGCCATTACCAAGCCACCACTACAAGAACTGCTAAAAGGAGCTCAAAATCCTGAAACAAATGCTGGAAACACATCAAAACAGAACCTCTTTAAAGTATAAATCACACAGGACCTATAAAACAAAAATACAAGTTAAAAAACCAAACGAAAAAACAAAATGAAAAACCCAAAGTATGCAGGCAACAAGGCGCATAATGAATGCAATGGTAGCTCACATTTCCATACTAACATGGAATGTAAATGGCCTAAATGCTCCACTTAAAAGATACAGAACCGCCGGGTGCGGTGGCTCATGCCTGTAATCCCAGCACTTTGGGCGGTGGATTGCGAGGTCAGGAGATCGAGACCATCCTGACCAACATGGTGAAACTCTGTCTCTACTAAAAATACAAAAATTAGCTGGGTGTGGTGGCACGCACCTGTAATCCCAGCTACTCGGGAGGCTGAGGCAAGAGAATCGCCTGAACCCGGGAGTCGGAGGTTGCAGTGAGCCACGATCGCCACTGCACTCCAGCCTGGTGACAGAACAAGACTCTGTCTCAAAAAATATTAATAATAATAAATAAATAAATAAATAATCCAAAATGCATAAGAACTCACCAAACAACTATCTGCTGTCTTCAGGAGACTCACCTAACACATAAGGACTCACATAAACTTAAAGTAAAGGGGTGGGAATTTAATGAAAATGGACACCAAAAGCGAGCAGGGGTAGCTATTCTTATATCAGACGAAACAAACTTTAAAGCAACAGTGATTAAAAGAGACAAAGAGGGATATTATATAATGGCAAAAGGCCTGGTCCAACAGGAAAAGATCACAATCCTAAACATAGATGCAACTAACACTGGACCTCCCAAATTTACAAAACAATTACTAATAGGCCTAAGAAATCAGATAAAAAGCAACACAATAATCAGGGGAAGGTTTCAGTACTCCACTGACAGCACTAGACAGGTCATCAAGACTGAAAGTCAACAAAGAAACAAAGGATTTAAACTATAACCTGGAACAAATGGACTTAACAGATATATACTGAACATTTCATCCAACAACTGCAGAATACACAGTCTATCCAAGAGCCCATGGAAATTTCTCCAAGACAGACCATATGATAGGCCACAAAACGAGCCTCAATAAATTTAAGAAAACTGAAATTATATCAAACATTCTCTCAGGTCACAGTGGAATAAAACTGGAAATAAACTCCAAAAGGAACCTTCAAAACCACGCAAACACATGGAAAATAACCTGCTCCGGAATGAGCAGTGGGTCAAAAACAAAATTAAGATAGAAATTTAAAAAATTCTTCGACCCGAATACAATAATGACACAACCTATCAAAACCTCTGGGATACAGCTAAGGCACTGCTAAGAGGAAAGTTCATAGCCCTGAATGCCTACCTCAAAAAGTCCAAAAGAGCACAAACAGACCATGTAAGGTCACTAGGAACTAGAGAAACAAAAACAAACCAAACCCAAATTCAGCAGAAGAAAGGAAATAACCAAGACCAGAGCAGTACTAAATGAAATGGAAACAAAACAAAACAAAACAAAACAATACAAAAAATAAACGAAACAAAAAGCTAGTTCCTTGAAAAGATAAATAAAATTGATATACCATTAGCAAGATTAACCAAGAAAAGAAGACAGAAAAGCCAAATAAAGTCACTGAGAAACGAAACAGGAGATATTACAACTGACACTACTGAAATACAAAAGATCATTCAAGACTATTATGAACACCTTTACGCACATAAACTAGAAAACCTACAAGAGATGGATAAATTCCAGGAAAAAATACAACCCTCCTAGCTTAAATCAGGAAGAATTAGATACCCTGAACAGACCAGTAACAAGCAGCGAGATTGGAATGGCAATTTAAAAATTACCAATAAAAAGAAGTCCAGGTCGGGCGCGGTGGCTCCGGCATGTAATCCCAGCACTTTGGGAGACCAAGGTGGGTGGATCACCTGAGGTCGGGAGTTCGAGACCAGCCTGACCAACATGGAGAAAACCTGTCTCCAGTAAAAATACAAAATTAGCTAGGCGTGGTGTTGCATGCCTGTAATCCCAGCTACTCGGGAGGCTGAGGCAAGAGAAGTGCTTGAACCCGGGAGGCGGAGGTTGCGGTGAGCCGAGATCGTGCCATTGCACTCCAGTCTGGGCAACAAGAGTGAACTCTGTCTCAAAAAAAAAAAGTCCAGGACAAGACCAAGTCACAGTAGAACTCTACCAGACAGTCAAAACATTGGTACCAATCCTTTTGACACTATCCCATAAGATAGAGAAAGAAGTAACCCTCCCTAATTCATTCTATGAAGCCAGTATCACCCTAATAGCAAAACCAGGAAAGATCACAACCAAAAAAGAAAACTACAGACCAAAATCCTCGATGAACATAGATGCTAAAATCCTTAACAAAAATATTAGCTAGCTGAATCCAACAACATACCAAAAAGATAATCCATCATGATCAAGTGGGTTTCGTATCAGGGATGCAGGGATGGTTTAACATATCCAAGTAAATAAATGTGATACACCACATAAACAGAATTAAAAACAAAAAATCACATGATCATCTCAATAGATGCAGATAAAGCACTCGACAAAATGCAGCATCCCTATATGATTAAAACCCTCAGCAAAATCGACATACAAGGGACACATCTTAATGTAATAAAAGCCATCTATGACAAACCCACAGCCAACATAATACTGAATGGGGAAAAGCTGAAAGCATTCCCTCTGAGAACAGAAACAAGACAAGGATGCCTACCCTCACCACTCCTCTTCAAGATAGTACTGGAAGTCCCAGCCAGAGCAATAAACGGAATCCAAATCAGTAAAGAGGAAGTCAAACCGTCACTGTTCGTTGATGATATAATCATTTACCTTGAAAACCCTAAGGACTCCTCCACAAAGCTCTTAGAACTGATAAAAGAATTCAGCAAAGTTTCCGGATACAAGATTAATGTACACATATCAGTAGCTCTTATATACACCAACAGCAACCAACTAGAGAATCAAATCAAGAACTCAACCCCTTTTACAATAGCTGCATGCATACATACATACATACATACATACATATATACATAAATAAATAAGATAGGAATATACCTAACAAAGGATTCAAAACACCTCTACAAGGAAAACTACAAAACACTGCTGAAAGAAATCACAGACGACACAAACAAATGGAAACACGTCCCATGCTCATGAATGGGTAGAATCAATATTGTGAAAATGACCATATTGCCAAAAGCGATCTACAAATTCAATGCAATCACCATCAAAATACCACCATCATTCTTCACAGAGTCAGAAAAAACAATTCTAAAATTCATATGGAACCAAAAAAGAACCCGCATAGCCAAAGCAAGACTAAGCAAAAAAAAACAAAAACAAAAACAAAAAACAAAAAACAAATCTGGAGGCTTCACACTACCTGATTTCAAACTATTCTGAAAGGCCACAGTCACCAAAATAGGCACACAGGCCAATGGAACAGAATAGAGAACCTAGAAATAAACCCAAATACTTACAGCTAACTAATCTTCGACAAAGCAAAGAAAAACAAAGTGGGGAAAAAGCCACCCTTTTCAACAAATGGTGCTGGGATAATTGGCTACCCACATGTAGGAGAATTAAACTGCATCCTTGTCTCTCACCTTATACAAAAATCACCTCATGATGGATTAAGGACTTAAACCTAAGACCTGAAACTATTAAAATTCTAGAAGATAGCATTAGAAAAACCCTTCTAGACATTGGCTTAGGCAAGGATTTCCTGATCAAGAACCCAAAAGCAAATGCAATAAAAACAAACATAAATAGCTGGGACCTAATTAAACTAAAGAGCTTTTGCATGGCAAAAGGAACAGTCAGCAGAGTAAACAGACAACCCACCAAGTGGGAGAAAATCTTCACCATCTATACATCTGACAAAGGACTAATATCCAGAATCTACAACGATCTCAAACAAATCAGTAAGAAAAAAACAAACAATCCCATCACAAAGTGGGCTAAGAACATGAATAGACAATTCTCAAAAGAAAATATACAAATAGTCAACAAACATATGAAAAAATGCTCAACATTACTAATGATCAGGGAAATGCAAATCAAAACCACAATGTGATACCACCTTACTCCTGCAAGAATGGCCATAATCGAAAAACAATAGATGTTGGTGTGGATGCAGCGATCAGGAACACTTCTACACTGCTGGTGGGAATGTAAACTAGTACAGCCACTATGGAAAACAGTGTGGAGATTCCTTAAAGAACTAAAAGTAGAACTACCATTTGATCCAGCAATCCCACTACTGGGAATCTACCCAGAGGAAAAGAAGTCATTATTCGAAAAAGATACTTGCACATGCATGTTTATAGCAGCACAATTCACAATTGCAAAATTGTGGAACCAGCCCAAATGCCCATCAATCAATGAGTGGATAAAGAAATTGTGGCATACATATACGATGGAATACTACTCAGCCATAAAAAGGAATAAATTAACAGCATTTGCAATTACCTGGATGAGACTTGGGACTATTATTCTAAGTGAAGTAACTCAGCAATGGAAAAGCAAACATCAAATGTTCTCACTGATATGTGGAAGCTAGGCTATGAGGACACAAAGGCATAAGAATGACACAATGGACTTTGGGGACTTGGGGGTAAGATTGGGAGGAGGGCGAGGGATAAAAGACAACATATATGGTGTAGTATATACTGCTCAGGTGATAGATGTACCAGGATCTCACAAATCACTGCTAAAGAACCTACTCATGTAACCAAATACCACCTGTACCCCAATAACTTATAGAAAAATAAAATAAATAATAATCTGAAAAAAAGATGTATATCTCTATGTGCAAACCTTGAAAGATATGACAAATATATTACTAAATAAAAAGGAGTATGTTACAGAATAGTTGTCTATATTATGATCCTATTTGTGTATTTTTGCTGTAATAAATCATAACCATGAGTCTAATGGATTTTCTGAGTTCTGTGAGTCCTTCTAATGAGTTACTAAGCCTGAGGGTGGCTTTGAGGACCACCTAAATGTTGCAATACCAAATACATGCTTCTGTAAGCACAAAAAATTCCTATAAGGATGTAAATGAAACAATAATGGGACTAGGAGGTAGGGAACTTTTACTTTTCAATATACAACATTTTCTTCTGTTTTTATTTTGCTTAAGGATATGTATTACTTTTATAATTTAACTTAAAAGAACTATTTGTTAGCATGGCAATGGAAGGAGAGTGGTAGCCCTATCGTTAGTAAGGATATCTGAAGAACTAGAAGAATTAAGAATAAAAGTAGGCCAGGTGCGGTGGTTCACACCTGTAATCCCACCACTTTGGGAGGCCGAGACGGGCGGATCACGAGGTCAGGAGATTGAGACTATCCTGACTAACACGGTGAAACCCCGTCTCTACTAAAAATTTTTTAAACATTAGCTGGGTGTGGTTGTGGGTGCCTGTAGTCCCAGCTACTCGGGAGGCTGAGGCAGGAGAATGGCGCGAACCTGGGAGGCGGAGCTTGCAGTGAGCCGAGATCTTGCCACTCCAGCCTGGGCGACAGAGCGAGACTCCATCTCCAAAAAAAAAAAAAAAAAAAAAAAAAAAAAGGCTGTGCGCGGTGGCTCACGCCTGTAATCCCAGCACTTTGGGAGGCCGAGACGGGCGGATCACGAGGTCAGGCAATTGAGACCATCCTGGCTAACACAGTGAAACCCCGTCTCCACTAAAAAAACAACAACAACAAAAATAGCCAGGCGTGGTGGCGGGCAACTGTAGTCCCAGCTACTCAGGAGGCTGAGGCAGGAGAATGGCGTGAACCCGGGAGGCGGAGCTTGCAGTGAGCCAAGATCGCGCCACTGAACTCCAGCCTGGGCGACACAGCGAGACTCTGCCTCAAAATAAATAAATAAATAAATAAATAAATAAAATAAAATAAAAGTAAATGCACTCATTAATAACCCTCAGTCAATGAAAAAGTTAAATTGTTATTCATATATCAAACATGTTATTCATCATATTAGAGTATGAATTATTATAAGATAGGAATGTATATAACATTTACTAACATAAAAAATTACAAATAAGTATTTTTAATGTTCGAAAAGAGTGAGTTTTAGCTGGCCGTGGTGGTTCACACCTGTAATGCCAGCTACTACTCAGGAGGCTGAGGCAGAAGGATTGCTTGAGGCCAGGAGAACAAGACCAACCTGAGCAACATAACAAGACCCTCATCTCCAAAAAATTAGTTGTGTGTCAGGAGTTCGAGACCAGCCAGGGTAACACAGTGAGATCCTCATCTCCAAATAATTATCTGGGTGTTGTCAGAAGTTCAAGACCAGCCTGGACAACACAGTAAGACTCTGTCTCTACCAAAAAAAAAAAATTTTTAGTTGGGCATGGCGGCATACTCCTGTAGTCTTAGCTCCTCAGAAGACTGAACTGGGAGGATCACTTGAGCCCAGGATTTGAAGCTACAGTGAGCTATAATCATGCTACTGCACTCCAGCCTAGGTAACAGAATGAGATCCCCATCTCCCTGCCCCCTAAATACATACATACATACATACATACATAAAATACATAAAATGAAATGTTTTAGTTACCTTTTATACTTTCTAGAAAACTTCATTCCCAAACAATGACATATATATATCAGATAGGAGGGTTTCAAAATACCTACACTTAGAAATACTTATACAGAAACTACAGGGGGAATGGCAGTCATGAGGCTCTGGAGAGCAGAAGAACAGGAATTTTGAGAAAGACTTGAAGAGAATTTCTTCTGTTCAAAAAATCAAGTGTGACTAAAAGACTATGTTAACTTAAGATAGTTCAATACCCTATGGAAACTTGTCATTATTTTATAAAACTACATAGATCTACCTTATTGCTTAAAACAAAGAGTACCTTGAATTAATATTGTGCATATCCACATTCACACATACACATAAAAATTATGTCCTCTCAAGCTACAAAATGTGGAACATTCTTCTAAAAACAGTAATGTGAATTAGAAAACTCCACCAGATCAGTTTAAGTACATTAAGTAGAAAAATATGCCTCAAAACAAATGGTAAATTAGGGAAGAAAGGTCAAATAAAGGTTTTGTCACATACTATTATAGTTAAATGTAAATTATTTTTCAGTGTTACATTGCCACCTATTGGTGAATTTTTTACATAAAAAACCATAAAGAGAAAAGTTGATAAAATGTTTAGAACTGTCCAAGTAAACCTCTATTAAATCCCTGATCCAGTAGAAATAGGAAAGGTAACAAAATGTTGTCACTTTCTTGTTCAAGAAACTGGGTCTCTCACGCCGTGATGATTACGATCTCTATGATCATAGTTCACTGCTTCCTTGAACTCCTGGACCTCAAGCAATCATCCCATGTCAGTTTCCTGAATGGCTGAGACTACAGGTGTGTGCCACCACACCTGGTTAATTCTTTTTTTTTTTTTTTTTTTTAGATATGGGGTCTCACTATGTTGCCCAGGCTGGCCTCAAACTCCCAGCCTCAAGCAATCCTCCTGCCTTGGCCTCCCAAAGTATTGGTATTACAGGTGTGAGCCATTGCACTCAGCTGATTCTTGTCACTTTAAGCTACTAAGGCTTGGGATAATTGTTATGCAGCAATAGATAACCAGAGCAGCTAAGTTCAAAGATGAACACTACTATCTTAACTCTAGTCAGCTCTAAATACTGTTTCCAATCCTAATACGTACTCCCAATTTTCCAGGCTTCTGATCTAATAGCCTACCTTTTAAGTTTACAACCTCAGCTCATCCTTGAGAATCTCATACCCAAAACTGTCTGGTTCTGACATTTTGCTTCCATCTTGAACTTCAATTTAGACTTTTCTTTGACATTACACCCAAACTTCAGTCTTCACATACTCTGCTGCCATTTGTATGATTCTTCACTACCACTAATTTGTTCCAAATCAGAGAAAATAAATTGGGCAGAAAATGGAAAACATGTACTGGAAAATTAAGTGTTATACTTAACAGATCCCTTCTAATAAATCTAGAAGTACTTAACAGATCCTGACACTTTAGACTTCAGTGGCAAAGAAAATTATATCTAAATACTACCACTAAACAGATCCTGACACTTTAGACTTCGGTGGCAAAGAAAATTATATCTAAATACTACCACTAAACCTTAAAACTTACTATAGTTTTAATATATTCCATGTTATACATGATGGATATTAGAAGATTCTTGTTGTAGATGGTTACCAAGCTATGGCAGAGGAACTATCTCTAATACTCATATATACTCTGGAAAGGAAAATAGAAGTAGAGCTTCAGTTTCCTGAAGAACTTCCAAAAAAACCTAATGGAGAAACCAGCCCCGCTTAAGTTTTAACAAGGGTAATCTAGGTATTTATTTTTTTAATTATCAAAACAAACAAAAAATATAACTTACTCAACCTGATAAAAGACACCTATTAGAAATCCACAGCTAATGTCATACTTAATGGTGGAGAACTGAAAGCTTTCCCTGAGATAAAAAACATGACAACCAACTGCTCTCACCACTTACGTTCAACATTATATGGAAATTTCTAAACAGGGCAATTATGCAAGAAAAAGAAGTTAAAGACATTCATATTGGAAAGGAGAAAGTAAAACTATTTCTACTCATCGACTGTATGATTTTCTTAATAGAAAACCCTAAATCACGTGCACACACACACAACTATTAGAACTTATAAATGGACTCAGCTAAATTGCAGGATACAGAATCAGAATACAAAAATCTGTTGTATTTCTATATACTAACAAAGAACTATCTGAAAATAAAATTAAAACAATTTCATTTCCAATAGGCTCAAAAAGAATAAAATATTTAGGAATAAATTTAAGAAAATAAGTCCAAGACTTGTACACTAAAGAAATTAAAAGACCTGAGGGAAGTGGAGCAAGATGGCCGAATAGGAACAGCTCCAGTCTCCAACTCCTGGCGCGAGCGACACAGAAGACCTGCGATTTCTGCATTTTCAACTGAGGTACTGGGTTCATCTCACTGGGGAGTGCCAGACGATCGGTGCTGGTCAGCTGCTGCAGCCCGACCAGCGAGAGCTGAAGCAGGGCGAGGCATTGCCTCACCTGGAAAGCGCAAGGGGGAAGGGAATCCCTTTTCCTAGCCAGGGGAACTGAGACACACAACACCTGGAAAATCGGGTAACTCCCACCCCAATACTGCGCTTTAAGCAGACAGGCACACCAGGAGATCATATCCCACACCTGGCCGGGAGTGTCCCACACCCACGGAGCCTCCCTCATTGCTAGCACAGCAGTCTGTGATCTACCGGCAAGGCAGCAGCGAGGCTGGGGGAGGGGCGCCCGCCATTGCTGAGGCTTAAGTAGGTAAACAAAGCTGCTGGGAAGCTCAAACTGGGTGGAGCTCACAGCAGCTCAAGGAAACCTGCCTGTCTCTGTAGACTCCACCTCTGGGGACAGGGCACAGTAAATAATACAAACGCAGCAGCTCTGCAGACGCAAACGACTCTGTCTGACAGCTTTGAAGAGAGCAGTGGATCTCCCAACACGGAGGTTGAGATCTGAGAAGGGACAGACTCCCTGCTCAAGTGGGTCCCTGACCTCCGAGTAGCCTAACTGGGAGACATCCCCCACTAGGGGCAGTCTGACACACCACACCTCACAGGGTGGAGTACACCCCTGAGAGGAAGCTTCCAAAGCAAGAATCAGACAGGTACACTCGCTGTTCAGAAATATTCTATCTTCTGCAGCCTCTGCTGCTGATACCCAGGCAAACAGGGTCTGGAGTGGACCTCAAGCAATCTCCTACAGCTACAACCTACAGCTGAGGATCCTGACTGTTAGAAGGAAAGCTATCAAACAGGAAGGACACCTACACCAAAACCCCATCAGTACATCACCATCATCAAAGACCAGAGGCAGATAAAACCACAAAGATGGGGAAAAAGCAGGGCAGAAAAGCTGGAAATTCAAAAAATAAGAGTGCATCTCCCCCGGCAAAGGAGCGCAGCTCATCGCCAGCAACGGATCAAAGCTGGACGGAGAATGACTTCGACGAGATGAGAGAAGAAGGCTTCAGTCCATCAAATTTCTCAGAGCTAAAGGAGGAATTACGTACCCAGCGCAAAGAAACTAAAAATCTTGAAAAAAAAGTGGAAGAATTGATGGCTAGAGTAATTAATGCAGAGAAGCTCACAAACGAAATGAAAGAGACGAAAACCATGGCACGAGAAATACGTGACAAATGCACAAGCTTCAGTAACCGTCTCGATCAACTGGAAGAAAGAATGTCAGCGATGGAAGATCAAATGAATGAAATGAAGCGAGAAGAGAAACCAAAAGAAAAAAGAAGAAAGAGAAATGAACAAAGCCTGCAAGAAGTATGGGATTATGTAAAAAGACCAAATCTACGTCTGATTGGGGTGCCTGAAAGTGAGGGGGAAAATGGAACCAAGTTGGAAAACACTCTTCAGGATATCATCCAGGAGAACTTCCCCAACCTAATAGGGCAGGCCAACATTCAAATCCAGGAAATACAGAGAACGCCACAAAGATACTCCTCGAGAAGAGCAACTCCAAGACACATAATTGCCAGATTCACCAAAGTTGAAATGAAGGAAAAAATCTTAAGGGCAGCCAGAGAGAAAGGTCGGGTTACTCACAAAGGGAAGCCCATCAGACTAACAGCAGATCTCTCGGCAGAAACTCTTCAAGCCAGAAGAGAGTGGGGGCCAATATTCAACATTCTTAAAGAAAAGAATTTTAAACCCAGAATTTTATATCCAGCCAAACTTAGTTTCATAAGTGAAGGAGAAATAAAATCCTTTACAGATAAGCAAATGCTTAGAGATTTTGTCACCACTAGGCCTGCCTTACAAGAGACCCTGAAGGAAGCACTAAACATGGAAAGGAACAACTGGTACCAGCCATTGCAAAAACATACCAAAATGTAAAGACCATCAAGGCTAGGACGAGCAAAATAACCAGTTAATATCATAATGGCAGGATCAAGTTCACACATAACAATCTTAACCTTAAATGTAAATGGACTAAATGCTCCAATTAAAAGACACAGACTGGCAAACTGGATAAAGAGTCAAGATCCATCAGTCTGCTGTATTCAGGAGACCCATCTCACACGCAGAGACATACATAGGCTCAAAATAAAGGGATGGAGGAAGATTTACCAAGCAAATGGAGAACACAAAAAAGCAGGGGTTGCAATACTAGTCTCTGATAAAACAGACTTTAAACCATCAAAGATCAAAAGAGACAAAGAAGGCCATTACATAATGGTAAAGGGATCAATTCAACAGGAAGAGCTAACTATCCTAAATATATATGCACCCAATACAGGAGCACCCAGATTCATAAAGCAAGTCCTTAGAGACTTACAAAGAGACTTAGACTCCCATACAATAATAATGGGAGACTTCAACACTCCACTGTCAACATTAGACAGATCAACGAGACAGAAAGTTAACAAGGATATCCAGGAATTGAACTCATCTCTGCAGCAAGCAGACCTAATAGACATCTATAGAACTCTCCACCCCAAATCAACAGAATATACATTCTTCTCAGCACCACATCGTACTTACTCCAAAATTGACCACGTAATTGGAAGTAAAGCACTCCTCAGCAAATGTACAAGAACAGAAATTATAACAAACTGTCTCTCAGACCACAGTGCAATCAAATTAGAACTCAGGACTAAGAAACTCAATCAAAACCGCTCAACTACATGGAAACTGAACAACCTGCTCCTGAATGACTACTGGGTACATAACGAAATGTAGGCAGAAATAAAGATGTTCTTTGAAACCAATGAGAACAAAGATACAACATACCAGAATCTCTGGGACACATTTAAAGCAGTGTGTAGAGGGAAATTTATAGCACTAAATGCCCACAAGAGAAAGCAGGAAAGATCTAAAATTGACACTCTAACATCGCAATTAAAAGAACTAGAGAAGCAAGAGCAAACACATTCGAAAGCTAGCAGAAGGCAAGAAATAACTAAGATCAGAGCAGAACTGAAGGAGATAGAGACACAAAAAACCCTCCAAAAAATCAATGAATCCAGGAGTTGGTTTTTTGAAAAGATCAACAAAATTGACAGACCACTAGCAAGACTAATAAAGAAGAAAAGAGAGAAGAATCAAATCGACGCAATTAAAAATGATAAAGGGGATATCACCACCGACCCCACAGAAATACAAACTACCATCAGAGAATACTATAAACACCTCTACGCAAATAAACTGGAAAATCTAGAAGAAATGGATAATTTCCTGGACACTTACACTCTTCCAAGACTAAACCAGGAAGAAGTTGAATCCCTGAATAGACCAATAGTAGGCTCTGAAATTGAGGCAATAATTAATAGCCTACCAACCAAAAAAAGTCCAGGACCAGATGGATTCACAGCTGAATTCTACCAGAGGTACAAGGAGGAGCTGGTACCATTCCTTCTGAAACTATTCCAATCAATAGAAAAAGAGGGAATCCTCCCTAACTCATTTTATGAGGCCAACATCATCCTGATACCAAAGCCTGGCAGAGACACAACAAAAAAAGAGAATTTTAGACCAATATCCCTGATGAACATCGATGCAAAAATCCTCAATAAAATACTGGCAAACCGGATTCAGCAGCACATCAAAAAGCTTATCCACCATGATCAAGTGGGCTTCATCCCTGGGATGCAAGGCTGGTTCAACATTCGCAAATCAATAAACATAATCCAGCATATAAACAGAACCAAAGACAAGAACCACATCATTATCTCAATAGATGCAGAAAAGGCTTTTGACAAAATTCAACAGCCCTTCATGCTAAAAACGCTCAATAAATTCGGTATTGATGGAACGTACCTCAAAATAATAAGAGCTATTTATGACAAACCCACAGCCAATATCATACTGAATGGGCAAAAACTGGAAAAATTCCCTTTGAAAACTGGCACAAGACAGGGATGCCCTCTCTCACCACTCCTATTCAACATAGTGTTGGAAGTTCTGGCTAGGGCAATCAGGCAAGAGAAAGAAATCAAGGGGATTCAGTTAGGAAAAGAAGAAGTCAAATTGTCCCTGTTTGCAGACGACATGATTGTATATTTAGAAAACCCCATTGTCTCAGCCCAAAATCTCCTTAAGCTGATCAGCAACTTCAGCAAAGTCTCAGGATACAAAATTAATGTGCAAAAATCACAAGCATTCTTATACACCAGTGACAGTCAAACAGAGAGCCAAATCAGGAATGAACTTCCATTCACAATTGCTTCAAAGAGAATAAAATACCTAGGAATCCAACTTACAAGGGATGTAAAGGACCTCTTCAAGGAGAACTACAAACCACTGCTCAGTGAAATCAAAGAGGACACAAACAAATGGAAGAACATACCATGCTCATGGATAGGAAGAATCAATATCGTGAAAATGGCCATACTGCCCAAGGTAATTTATAGATTCAATGCCATCCCCATCAAGCTACCAATGAGCTTCTTCACAGAATTGGAAAAAACTGCTTTAAAGTTCATATGGAACCAAAAAAGAGCCCGCATCTCCAAGACAATCCTAAGTCAAAAGAACAAAGCTGGAGGCATCACGCTACCTGACTTCAAACTATACTACAAGGCTACAGTAACCAAAACAGCATGGTACTGGTACCAAAACAGAGATATAGACCAATGGAACAGAACAGAGTCCTCAGAAATAATACCACACATCTACAGCCATCTGATCTTTGACAAACCTGAGAGAAACAAGAAATGGGGAAAGGATTCCCTATTTAATAAATGGTGCTGGGAAAACTGGCTAGCCATAAGTAGAAAGCTGAAACTGGATCCTTTCCTTACTCCTTATACGAAAATTAATTCAAGATGGATTAGAGACTTAAATGTTAGACCTAATACCATAAAAATCCTAGAGGAAAACCTAGGTAGTACCATTCAGGACATAGGCATGGGCAAAGACTTCATGTCTAAAACACCAAAAGCAACGGCAGCAAAAGCCAAAATTGACAAATGGGATCTCATCAAACTAAAGAGCTTCTGCACAGCAAAAGAAACTACCATCAGAGTGAGCAGGCAACCTACAGAATGGGAGAAAATTTTTGCAATCTACTCATCTGACAAAGGGCTAATATCCAGAACCTACAAAGAACTCAAACAAATTTACAAGAAAAAAACAAACAACCCCATCCAAAAGTGGGCAAAGGATATGAACAGACATTTCTCAAAAGAAGACATTCATACAGCCAACAGACACATGAAAAAATGCTCATCATCACTGGCCATCAGAGAAATGCAAATCAAAACCACAATGAGATACCATCTCACACCAGTTAGAATGGCGATCATTAAAAAGTCAGGAAACAACAGGTGCTGGAGAGGATGTGGAGAAATAGGAACACTTTTACACTGTTGGTGGGATTGTAAACTAGTTCAACCATTATGGAAAACAGTATGGCGATTCCTCAAGGATCTAGAACTAGATGTACCATATGACCCAGCCATCCCATTACTGGGTATATACCCAAAGGATTATAAATTATGCTGCTATAAGGACACATGCACACGTATGTTTATTGCAGCACTATTCACAATAGCAAAGACTTGGAATCAACCCAAATGTCCATCAGTGATAGATTGGATTAAGAAAATGTGGCACATATACACCATGGAATACTATGCAGCCATAAAAAAGGATGAGTTTGTGTCCTTTGTAGGGACATGGATGCAGCTGGAAACCATCATTCTTAGCAAACTATCACAAGAACAGAAAACCAAACACCGCATGTTCTCACTCGTAGGTGGGAACTGAACAATGAGATCACTTGGACTCGGGAAGGGGAACATCACACACTGGGGTCTATCATGGGGAGGGGGGAGGGGGGAGGGATTGCATTGGGAGTTATACCTGATGTAAATGACGAGTTGATGGGTGCAGCACACCAACATGGCACAAGTATACATATGTAGCAAACCTGCACGTTGTGCACATGTACCCTACAACTTGAAGTTTAATAATAATAAATAAATTTAAAAAAAAAAAAAAAAAAAAAAAAAAAAAAAAAAAAAAAAAAAAAAAAAAAGAAATTAAAAGACCTAAATAAAATTTCATTACTAAAAGAAATTAAAGATCTAAATAAATGGAAAGAAATTAGATGTTCATGGAGGGGAAGATTTAATATTGTTAAGATGGCAATATTCCTCAAATTAATCTATAGATTCAATGCAATATCTAACAGAATCCCAGCTAGCTTCTTTGAGGAAATTAAAATTTCAAGGAACCTCAAATAGCAAAACAACCTTGAGACAGAAAAATAAAGCTGTAGGACTTCCTCCTGATTGCAAAGCTTACCACAAAGCTACAGTAATTAAAACAATGTCACACTGGCATAAGGACAGACATATAGATCAATAAAATAGTACTGAGAGCCTAGAAATAGACACATACATCTATGGTCAATTGATTTTCAACAATGGTGTCAAGACTCTTCAATGAAGAAAGAATAGTCTTTTCAACAAATGTTGTTAGAATAACTGGATATCAAAATGCAAAAAATGAAGTTGAACTCCTACCTCATACCATGTACAAAAATAAACTGAAAATAGATCATAAACATAAATACAAGAGCTAGAATTATAAAATAAGAAAACAGGTGAAAAAATTCATGACCTTTGATTAAGCAATGAATACGTGGATATGCATTAAATGCAAAAGCAACAAAAGAAAAAATAGGTAAATTAACTGTAATCAAAATTTTAAAGATTAGTACTAAAAAGATTATATAAAAAAGTAAAAAGACAACTCACAGAATGGAAGGATATATTTGCAAATTATATGGGTGTGTTTACATTTGTAAATGTCAATTTTCAATAAAAGGAACCATGATGTCTTCAAGAAATGGCTGACTCTGGGGCCGGGACAACATAACCTGAACCTGGAGCATCCTGTAATGCCAGCAAGTAATAAAGTGCTCAAAGCCAAAAGGATAGGGACATATCAAAGGGTAGAGGACCTAACCTTAAAAAAAGCTCCCAATGGCCAAAGTAAAACAATTTGAGCAAAAAAAAAGTAGTAATGGTTTATAGTCCAATGCACAAACTAAAAATAGATGAGTATATAATTATATAAATCAAAGGCTAAAATAAATGGGTGAGAAAAGATAAATTTTTCTTTAAAAAATCCAAATTTGATGTGTAGATACTACCCACTATAGGAGATGGAGCTTAATTTCTGCCATCCTTGCATTCAGGTGGGCTAGACCGAGTGACTGGATTCCAATGAACAGATGGGGGACAGGTAAAAGTAGCAGTTCTACAGGAGAGAAACCTGACAAACTCGACCCTAACCAAGTGATGAAAATTAACATCATCAGTGACAGCATGTGCTTATCATGTACCCCCGATATGAGATATGATGTGACAAAAGGGTATGTCACCTCTGGTATATTCTTTCAAAACCTCAGTCTAATCTCAGTCTAATCACAAGAAAAACTATAAATTCAGATTAGTAAATACTCTACAGGATATCTACCTGGACGGTGCTCCTTAAGATTGATAAGATAATGAAAAAATAAAGATTGAGAAACTCTCATAGACCAGAAGACTGTTAGAGACATGATAGCTAAATACAATGTAGTACCCCAGATAGAAAAACTGGTGCACTACAAATGCAGTTCAAGTTATTAATAATAATGTGTCAACAATGTGTCAATTTCTTAGTTTTGAAAATCTACCATGGCAATGTAAGATGTTAACAATGGAGGAACCAGATGTTGGGTATATGGGAACTCTCTGCACTACCTTTTCAACTTTCATGTAAACAGAAAATTATTCCAAAATAAAAAGGTTTTTTTCTTTCCTTTTTTTTTTTTTCTCAGATGGAGTCTTGCTCTGTCACCCAGATGGGAGAGCAGTGGCACGATCTTGGCTCACTGGAACCTCCAGCTCCCAGGTTTGAGCGATTCTCCTGCCTCAGCCTCCCGAGTAGATGGGACTACAGGCGTGCAACACTATGCCCGGCCAAATTTTTTTTTAAATGTCACTAAATGATAAAACATGGCAATGACAAATGTTACCCTTCGTGTTAGAAGCTTTAATTTCTTTTTTTTCTTTCATTTTTTCATGAATAAGTACACTAAGCACCTGAAATTGTTATATTAAACAATTTCAAGGAAATCTTGTGGAAAAAAATCTGCTACAATGATACTTGACACTAGCTTATAATAATTTTTCAACAATAAACCAGCCACAGGATTTTTAGACACCTATTTTAATCGTGGGAAAAAGATAAACTTATTATTAGGCCTTAGATTTGTGATGGCAGTTATTTTGCTATGTATTAACTACCTCATTATCTTTAAAGAAGAGGCAAAGCCATGGATTCTAAAGATTACTATCACTTTGACAATGACAATTACCCAGACTTTCTCAACAAAAATAAAACCTCAATAGTGTCTTAAAGTAATATGATATGACAAGATAAACATATGAAGAAAAAAATTGCACAAATTAATAATCGTAGATTAAAAATTAATTTTAGTTTTGCAGACAGTACAACGTGTTGCTTTTCCAAGTGTCAAATATATCAACATCTGGCTCTCACATCAGATTACTGTCACATAAGGATAGACAGTATTGAAAATACTAACCTTTCATACTGATGGCCCCTTAAAAGGAGATAAGCAAGCAGCAATTCTTCTAATGACATGAAGTTTGGAAAGACACAAACTGTTTTCAGGATATGGAGAGAGCTCTTGTTATCACCTAGTATTTGGATAGCTGGAAGAATCTTTGATTGCAACACAGGCATCTGATGCATTTTTAAGTGTTTACAAAGTATCCCCTAAAACCCTAAACACTTTCAGACTCAGCAAATAAATTCTTAACAGCTGGTGACATTAAGGGTGATTTTATCTTACTGAAATACTAAGAATTTTTTAAAAGGTAAAAACCTGAAGGATAACCAAAACAAAGTCCAGATACTTAGTAGTGGTGCAATTAGTATTTGTTAAATAAAATATAAACACATCTTTGATTCAACTTGCTTCTTTATGTCACTCTCTATTAATACCTTACCTGGATCAACCAAAGCTTTGTTAAATATTTCTTTAAGTTTCCGACTCTTCACATTCCTTCCTTGAGCAAGATTTCTATACATCTCATAGCCTATGATCATAACACCACCATCTTCTTGCCACCTCTGCAGCATGTAGCTTCTCTCCTGAGGACGTTTCACAGTTGCTAATTCAGAAACCTTTTGTGGGGAAATAAAGATTTTTTTAAGTAGCTACTAAAAACATGTGAATACTAAATATTCCCATTGAAATATGCATCACTAGTAATTAAAAACAGTTTACGATATGAATTTCATGTGACTATTTTAATAATAGAAAACATTTAAAATAAGTTACCTCAAGCTTCTCATCATCTTTTAATCCCTCTTGCCACTTCTCAAATTCATTCATCCAATTCAAAGCAGTATTAAGAGGACAAACCACTAACGCCGTGCTGAAATCCAGTTTGTCACACAAAAGAACTGTATGAAGAAAACTTACTACCTATAAGAAAACAGATTGTCACCTTCGTAAATATCCAGAAAAAAAGTAATAAATTAAGCAATCTTACAATGTTATAGCTTTGTTTTGCTATAAACAATAAAGCAACCAACCAAACTGCCAGAATTTCCAAACCAGGCAAGGCAGAGGGAAAGAGATAGTAAAATGCAGAAGTTCAAATAGATGATGTATCAGGCTCTTCCAACTCTAAAGCTCCATGATTCTATGAGCAATGTGAATAGTATAAAATGATCCCATACCAATACTAAGTCCTAGGTCTCCACAAAATGTCCCTATAGTCTTTCAGAAAATATCATGGCTCATTTAGAAGAGAATCATGTCACATAATATTTTTCCACTTTAATGTGTTCTGACCCATTAAATCTATAATTACTTTATAGTTTAAAAGTACAAATACATTCACCAATTTTACATCTGTTACAACTCCTGCCATTTGGAAATGCAGTAATTTTAATAGTAAAAGATACTTTACATCATACTTTACTTTTCTCATTACTTTAACATCATAAGCCATTAAAAGTTGCAAAAAAAAAAAAAAAAGTTAATTTCTACTTTAGAATCTTTACAGTTGTTGGTCATACCTGAAACCCCACAGCCTCGCTTCATTAGGACCTCTGCTCAAATATTACCTCCTAAAAGATGCCTTTCCTAACTCAATATCCTCCCTTAACATTCATTTTCTGAAAGTACATATTTTTTATTTGATTAGCAGCTCTCTCCTCCACTAGAATACAAGCTCCTTGGAGACAGATCTTGTTATTCTTGTTCACTGCTTTATCTTCAGCCCCTACGACTGTGCCTGAAACATAATAGAATCCAATATATATTAATGAATCCACAAAAACAAGATACCTTCATATTCTTCAGCTCTTACCTGTAAAGTCTTACCAAGGCCCATACAGTGGGCAAGAATGCATCCTGAACCTGGAGATTTCTTTGTTTTTTTCACAGACTCACAGCAGCAATCCCACATAAACTGAACACCTAAAAATAACAGCTTCATTAAGCTAAATTTAAAGGTCCAAGTTAAAAACTTCCTTTATATAAACACATCAAAAACATAACCAAAACTTCTAAGAAACAGCATTAAAGAAAACACTTAGCTAAAGAATTTCTTAGACGTAAATGGGATTTTTTCCCACCAAAGTAAACCAGAAACAAGTTAACACAAATATAGGACAGGGGGACTTTCCTTCATCCTCTCTAAGCTATCCACAGCAGATGTTCTCTATTCCCTGAGATGGTTCAAAGAAACATAATACTCCTCTAAAAGAGAAACATGGCCGGGCACAGTAGCTCACGCCTGTAATCCAAGCACTTTGGGAGGCCAAGGCAGGTAGATCACTTGAGGTCAGGAGTTCGAGACCAGCCTGGCCAACATGGTGAAACCCTGTCTCTACTAAAACAAAAAATAAGCTAGGTGTGGTGGTGGTGTGCACCTGCAGTCCCAGCTACTCAGGAGGCTGAGTTGGGAGAATCACTTGAGGCCAGGAGGCAGAGATTGCAGTGAGCTGTTATAGCACCACTGTACTCTAGCCTGAGTGACAGAGTGAGACTCCATCTCAAAAAATAATAATAATAATTTTTGTAAAAAGAGAACAACTTTATCCAAAGAGAGAATAGCTTCCTATCAAAAATACCTTTGAGTTTATTGAGTCAATCAGGGAAAAAAAAAAACCCAGGAGATAATTTCATCATCTTTTCCTTTATTCAATAGTAAACATTGAGAAAGAAAGGGGCCTAGCAACTCAAAAAGTAGGAACTACAGAACCTCCCTTACTAATTAATTCACATAAACACTCAAAACTGACTTACTGATTCAACTCTAATAAAGCAGAGGGTAGGAACAGTTTGGTATTGTTCTAATACAAATGTAGGAATATTATTTTTAAAATACCTGAAAATGGCTGAAATAGCATTTCTAAAACAGGCTTTTAGCTAGCTACAGCTCTTCCCAACCCCTAGCTGCCCTTAGGCCAATCTTTGCTAACTAGGTGAAACCCACTTGCTATATCTACCCATTTTTAAGTAGCACTTCTCTCCCTTTTTATAATACTCATTGTGTTTGCAATCACCCAATTTTTTTCTTCCTCATTTGTTTATGAGCTCCATAAAGGCAGGGGGATTGTGGATTACCCACCCCAATCAATAATTTACCTCCAGCACTTAGCAGGATGTAAGGCAGCTGCCTCACATCCAAATATTGGTAAAATTTAACTAAAAATTATGGAATCATCTAATAGTTTCTTACCATCTACTTGATGGGGTTTCAATTTGATAACCATATTTCTATGAACCTGCACTAAAGGTTCTTTGGTTTCTTCATCTTCATCTAAAACCAACTTGGTTGTTATTGGACACTTGGTGGGTGAAGCATCTTCAATTTCTATCACCTACAAGAAAAGGAGTTGTTGATAGGTAAGCTCAAAGAAATCATTCCAGCAATGGTCATTCTTACTAAGGGAGATTTTCCAAAATATAGACACATTTACTCCCATACCACAAATCCAATTGTATGATTTGGATATGTGTACCCACCAAATCTCATGTCAATTGTAATCCCCAGTGTTGTAGGTGGAGCCTGGTGGGAGGTGGTCGGATCATGAAGGTGGATTTCTCACGAATGGTTTAACACCATCCCCTTTGGTGCTATTCTCGTGACAGTGAACGAGTTCTCACAAGATCCAGTTGTTTAAAAATGTGCAGCACCTCTCCCTCACTCTCTTGCTCCTGCTCCCACCATGTGAGGTGCCGCACTCCCCCTTTGCTTTCTGCCATGATTGGAAGCTTCCCGAGGCCTCCCCAGAAGCAGAAGCCACTATGTTTCCTGCACAGCCTGCAGAACCGTGAGTCAATGAAAACTCTTTTCTTTATAAATTACCCAATCTCAGGACTAATACACCACTATTTTGCTTCAATAAAGCCAGGACAGAGCCCAGAGTTTTATGTCTTCTAAAATCAAAACTCTCCAAAAAATTTTAAATCACTTTGATAATGTCAGTAATTTAGCTCAACAGATCTCACCCTGGGCATTTCGACACACATTTATTACGCAGAGTTGTGAAAAAAGCAGTGTTCCCTGTTGCTGGTTGCTATGCCAAAAAAAAAAAAAAAGAAGAAGAAGAAGAAGAAGAAAAAGAAATAAGAAAAAGAAGAAGAAGAAAAGAGGGAGGAGTGGAGGGGAGGAGGAGAACTCCAAACTAATCTACGGTAGTACCATTACAATTTGAATGAACATGTGGCTCCCAACAAAAGATAGTTCTATTCTTCTAGAGGATATTTGAAAATGTGCAATCGTATTTATGATTGTCATAATTATTGGTCAGAGCTAGAATTTAATGTAGGAGGAAGGGAAGGCAAATACAAACATTCTATAATGTGAAAGACAGTCCCAAACAAGAACTGTACAACTCAGGATGTCAACACGACTACCACTGAAAAACACTATGAATACATGGTGTGAAAAGAAAAAACATTTAGAAACACTGGTTTCGGAACCACAGGCTCAAAAATCATGATAGGAACATATAATACCTTCTAATTACAAAAAGGAAACAATTATCACAAGTTCCTTATTTAAAATAAAACTTAAGTAGATATAATATATGCACACAGGTAACAACTGTGTGTTTGCATATATTTTTTGCTGTCTTATCCTAATCTCTATCCATTACATAGTATATTCAGTAACTACATAAGATAGGTACAAGTATTACCATTTGACAGATGAAAGAACTGAGGGACAGAGAAGTTAAGTAACCTGCACAAGGTCATACAACTATTGAGTATCATGACACTGAGATTTACATAGAGGATTGATCCCCCGAGTCCATGCTCTTAAACATTACAAAATACTAGTTTAGTAAAAGAAATGCTTGTAATAAACAGTTTTATGGTTCCACTGAAAAAAAAAATAGAAACTTGTGATTTTAAAATCACAAAAACATTACGCAGTTGGGTGTGGTAGCTCACTCCTATAACCCTAACACTTTGGTAGGCTGATGGGGGTGGATCGCCTGACGTCAAGAGTTCAAGACCAGCCTGGCCAACATGGTGAAACTCTGTCTCTACAAAATACACAAAAATTAGCCAGGCTGGTGGTGGCTGCCTGTATTCCCAGCTACTCCAGAGGCTGAGGCCGGAGAATCGATTGAACCTGGCGGCAGAGGTTGCAATGAGCCGAGATTGTGCCACTTCACTCCAGCCTGGGTGAAAAAGCAAAAGCTCCATCTCAAAAAAAAAAAAAAAACTTAAAAAAATTTTAAAAACAAAAACATTACGATGGGGAAGAAATAAAATTTTAGGAACTTTTTTCTTATTTACAATTGAAACTAGTAACAAATGAATTTGTTAAATGTTCAATATAGAAATTCTCAAACATACACAAAAGCAGATGGAAGAGAATAATAAATCCTATTACCCATCACTCAGCTTCAAAAATTATCAACTTAAGGCCAGGCGCGGTGGCTCACACCTGTAATTCCAACACTTTAGGAGGCCGAGGTGGGCAGATCATGAGGTCAGGAGTTCGAGACCAGCCTGGCCAATATGGTGAAACCCCATCTCTACTAAAAATACAACAACAACAACAAAAATTAGCCAAGCGTGGTGGCGCGCACCTGTAGTCCCAGCTACTCAGGAGGCTAGGGCAGGAGAATTGCTTGAACCTGGGAGGTGGAGGTTGCAGCGAGCCATGATTGCACCACTGCACTCTAGCCTGGGTGACAGAGTGAGACTCCGTCTCAAAAGAAAAAAAAATTATCAACTTAAGGCCAGTTTTGTTTCACTGACAGCATCTTACCCATTATCCAACTCCCCAGATCCCACAAATCATTTTGGAGCAAACACAAGAAAGTATGCAATATCATCTATAAAATGTTTGTAAATGTCTCTTTAAAAAGATACTTCCTCTTTGTAAAACCATAACATCATTGTCACATCCAAAAAACTACAAACAAGTCACAGATTTGCAGTAAATTATCTGAATAGATATTGTACTTACATAAAATTGTGATATCCAAAACCAAGATTAACACTGAGAAATAGTGTGGTGAAGCAAAAATAGCATAGGCCATTTAGACCCAAATTCCGTTTCATCAAGCTATCTAAACCCTCTTAGCTTCTGTGTCTGAATCTGCAAACTGGGAACGATTATCAATAGTTTCCACAAGGTTGTTCTGGAGATTGAATAAGGCAATGTATGCAAAGTATCTGGCATAGGCTAAGTATTCACTAAATTATTACTGTGTCCTAACCTGGATGTGTAGTAGCTTCATATCACTGGGGTAAAGCCATTATATAAAAATGGAAGATTCCCTAAATATCTTATCCTGTTTACAAGGTGTGGTACACAGAATCCTGAAGTGGCCCCAGAATTACCGACATCTGATATAAACACCTTGCATAATCCCCTCACCTTCTGAGTATGGTTGAGACCTGTAAATATAATTGGGCTATCATTCGCATAATTGGCCCACTAATAAGCTGACTCTGATTTAATCAAAAGGGAGATATTCTAGGTGGGCCTGACCTAATCAAAGTGAGCCCTTTAAAAGATTGAAATGCTTTCCTATTGATCTCAAAGATGATGCAATCTGCCATGTTGTGGAGCGAGAACTCTAGTAGCTAAGGACCTAAGTGTAAGAACTGAAAGGAACTAAATTCTGCCAACAAGTGAACTGGAAAAGGATACAAAGTCTTACATGAAAGAAAAACTTGAGTTAACATCTTAATTTCAGCTTGGTGGGACACTAAGCAGAAAACCCAGTAGAGTCATGCTCAGCTAAGCCATTCCCAACTTCCTGACCTGTGAGACAAATCAATAAATTTGTCTTAAGAGGTTAAGTGTGTGGTACATTTTAATGCCGCAATAAAAAACTAATATACAAGGCTTTAATTAAGATTTCTGAACCATATATTAATCAGTGACTTGATGATACTTTTTTTATTAAGTGCTGTCTTCAGGATTGAGGATTAGTGTATCTTCATCCTAAATGCAGGAGGAGATAAGTTATAAAGAAATCATCTACCTATTAGTGACTAAGTAGATCTGTTTATGCACTCAAGCTACAATACAAGGAAACTTTATTTAACTAATAATACTGGGTATACACCCAAAGGAAAATAAATCATTCTTCCAAAAAGACACAAGTACTCTTATGTTCATGCCATGCTATTCACAATAGCAAAGACATGTAATCAGCCTAGGTGACCATCAATGGTGGATTAGATAAACAAAATGTGGTACATATACACCACAGAATACTATGCAGCCATAAAGAAGAAAATCATGTCCTCTACAGCAACCTGGATGCAGCTGGAGGCTATAAATCTAAGCAAATTCACATAAGAACAGAAAACCAAATACCACATGTTCTCACAAGTGGGAACTAAACACTGAGCACACATGGACATCAACATGGGAACAACAGACACTGCGGACTACTGGAGGGGGAGGGAAGGAAGAGGGCATAGGCTGAACAACTATTGGGTACTATGTTCACTACCAAGGTGATGGGATCCACACCCCAAACCTGAGCATCACACAATATACCCAGTAACAAACCTGTACATGCACCCCCCCCATCTCGTATCTAAACTAGAAGCTGAAATTTAAAAAATAATAAATACACAGCAATGAAATAGGAGAAAAACTTAGGACAAATAATCACTTAAGGTGTAGTAAAAATAAATACAGACATGAAATGTCTCCCATATCTGAATTGAAGGGAAAATAAAGGAAAAAAATCACCTGACCAAAATATTAAAAGGTTGAGCCAAACTTCTGCTTCTAGTCATGATAGTTTATTAGGAACCAGGTTTACCTTCCTGCTGTAATCTAGTAGAAAAGTGGGCAAAATATACGAAAAAAATTTTTTTCAGACATTGAATAAAGACACCACAGGACCCTGATCCCTGAAAGTAGGAAAACCAACAAGAAGACCCCTATATTCCCCTTGAATTGGTGCCTAAAGGATCAGGGAAAAACGATTCCCAAGGAGAGCACTGGAGATATATTAAGTTGAAGAAACAAAGATCAGGCTAAGATGACTGAAGTTGCGGGGCAGACTACAAAGAAAAAAGAGCCACACAAAAAGAACTCAAAATCGAGACAGGATTCACTGCGAGTCATGGCTGAACATTAAAATGCACACATGAGGAGTGAAACTTTGTGAAGCCAGGCAGAGCAAGACCAAGAAGCTGTGAGCTGAACAGCTCCCAGCGATCACATGGTACTGGGAGGCATTTGATTTCAGAGGAGGCACAGTAGCCTCTTCACGTATAACCCAGGGCATTCAGTAGAGACCACAAAGGGACCAAACCTTAGCAGTGGGAGAAAGCAATTTGTAAATTAAAGAGTATTGAAGAAACGCATTAACCAGGCTTTTTAAAAAGCTTCAAAATTAAACTGAACTTTTAAATAAAACATTACTAGGTTAGTCAAGAAGAAAAAAAAATATGAAGAATAACCAGGGAAAAAACGAGTCAACAAAAATGGGCCAAGAAGTAACAGAAATAATGAAATGGGCAGACAAGTAAAGTGAGACAGCTGATTAAAAATGCCCAAATAGGCTGGGTGTGGTGGCTCACGCCTGTAATCCCAGCACTTTGGGAGGCAGAGGTAGGTGAATAGCTTGAGCTCAGGAGTTTGAGACCAGCCTGGGCAACATGGTGAAACCCCACCTCTACTAAAAATATATTAAAAATTAGCTGGGCATGGTGGCACACGCCTGTAGTCCCAGCTACTCGGGAGGCTGAGGCAGGAGAATCGCCTGAACCCAGAAGGCAGAGGTTGCAGTGAGCCAAGATCACACCACTGCACTCCAGCCTGGGTGACAGAGCGAGCCTCCAACTCAGAAAAAAAAAAAAAAAAAAAAAGTCCAAACACTGAAAATATGAACACAATGAAAACAAAAATAGAAGATATTTTTAAAAACTAAATGCAATTCCTAGTGATGAAAATTATGGTACACTGTAATTCACTAAGTGGATTAATATCATAATAGTGCAGAAGAAAAGATCAACAAAACTGAAGACAAAGCAAGAAAAACTATCCAAAATGAAATAGACGGGGGAAAATAAGAAACCTATGGAACAATATTGAAGAGCATAATATGTAAGTCTCAAAGAAAAACAGAACAGGAAAAAATTATTTGAAAAAAATAATGATGTGAACTTTCCAAAAAATTTGATGGAAGCTGGATGTGGTAGCTCACACCTGTAATCCAAGATCTTTGGGAGGCCAAGGTGTGAGGATCACTTGAGGTCACAAGTTTGAGGCCAGCCTGGGCAACATAGCAAGACTCTGTTTCTACGAAAAACTTTTAAAATTAGCAATAGGGCACACCTCTAGTCCTAGCCACTCGGGAAGCCGAGGCAGGAGTATCTCTTGAGCCCAGGAGTTTGAGGTTACAGTGACCAATGATCATACCACTGCATTCCACCCTGGGCAACAGAGTAAGACCCTGTCTCTAAAACGAACGAACAAAAGTTTGATGAAACTATAAATTCACAGATGCAACAAGTTCAAGGAATCCAGAGCAGGATAAACAAAGAAAATAAAAATCTTCAATTTCTGAAAGTCAGGCATTAAAAGAAAATCTTAAAATCACTGAAAAATCTTTTAAAACTATCTTTTCAAGAAATAAAAGGTGCATGCAGAGGAGCAAAGATGAAGGAAAAAGGAGAAAGATAACAAACAAAATGTCACAAAGAAGTAACATCTTTAAAGAGATTTCTTAAAAGTATCAATTTAGAATTCTATAGCCAGGGAAAACAACTATCAAAAATGAAGAGATTAGCTTGCTCCTGTACTTTTAGCTACTCAGAAGGCTGAAGTGGGAGAATTGCTTGAGCCCAGGAATTCCAGGCTACAGTGATCATGTTTCTGCATCATTCCAAGCTGGGTGACAGAATAAGACTGTCTCCAAAAAAAAAAGAAAGAAGGGAAAATGTAGATATGAACAAAACAATAGACTAGGAAGCTCCAAGCTCTAGTCACAACACAGAACTATTTTAGAAACAAGTAGAAACTTTCTGAACCAACTTTGTCAGAGTTCTGAAACATAGTCAAAGGTTTACAGCAACCAAGCAAATATCCAATCAAGAAAACAACATCTTAGCCAGGCACGGTGGTGAGCGCCTATAGTACAAACAAGTAGGCCTAGACAGGAGGATCGCTTGAGCCCAAGAATTTGAGGCTAGCCCAGGCAACATAGCAAGACTGTGTCTCTAAAATAATGAAAAAGAAAAAAAGCCATCTTCAATACAATAGGAACGTTTTACAGCATTTTTACTTGCCCTTGCCCCACCACATACCAGAAGGTGACAGTTTTAGTCTCAAAGCAGCAGCACCCTGTTTCCCAATATCCTCCCACAAACCAGAGGGAGCAAAGCAGATGTTATTTACAAATTATTGTGTAAATGTCATCTAACCTGTCTGAAGGATACTTGAAGGACTGACATAAGGCTCTCATCTTTTCTTCACCTAACTCAGAGCTCTGGTGAGAAAGACAGCAAGAACAGCTTTAACACACATACACACAACAATTGCAACGTGATGACAGACCCATAGAGGCCTGGGGCAAGGCATTACAGGAGAACACACCCAAAACACCACCTAAGGCACAAATAGCTGGAGATAGGATACTTTTGGAATTTTTTTTTTCAAGATACAGGGTCTTGCTTTGTCACCAAGGCTGGAGTGCTGTAGTGTAATTATAGCTCACAGCAGCACTGAACTCCTGGGCTGAACTAATCCAGACACCTCCACCGATCCAGTGACCTCAACCTCCAAAGTAGCTGGGACTGTGGGTGTGCACCACCACACCCAACTAGTCTTTATTTTTGTAGAAACAGTGTCTCACAATGTTGCCCAGGCTGGTCTCACACAACCGGGCTCAAGCTATCCTCCTACCTCAGTCTCCAGAGTAGATGGGACCACAGGTGATGAGCCACCACACCCAGCTGCTTTTCAAATTTGGGACACTCAAAAGCAGCCAGGTATATAGGATAATTCAGAAAGCCATATGTATGTCCAGGCAAAATACATGCTCAGAAAAGATCTTTATTAAAATCTTAAATTATCCCCTCAGGCTTATCTTTAGGTTTAGTGGAAGCCTAGTTATGGATTAAAGGAGTGCACCAGCATAGTCAATCTACAAACAGAGAGAGCAGGCATTTTAAAACAAAACAAAAAAAAACACCTTTTTTTTTTTTTGAGATGGAGTCTTGCTCTGTCGCCCAGCCTGGAGTGCAATGGCACAATCTTGGCTCACTGCAACCTCTGTCTCCGGGGTTCAAGCAATTCTCATGCCTCAGCCTCCCAAGTAGCTGGGATTACAGGCACGTGCCACCATGCCTGGCTAATTTTTTGTATTTTTAGTAGAAACAGGGTTTCACCATGTTGGCTAGGCTGGTCTCGAACTCCTAAGGCAGGTGATCTGCCTGCCTTAGCCTTCCAAAGTGCTGGGATTATGGGCACAAGCCACCACACCCAGCAGACATTCAAAAAAATATTTCAAAACATTAGTTGAACATGAATGACAGGGACAGAGACTTCAGTGATGACACACAACAAGAACGCTCTTTGAAAAAATAATGTGGGGGAGTCTTAAAACAATAGGTCTACTACAATTTATATATATTTTAAAACCCCAGCAAACCCTTGAAAAGGGAGAGAACCTTATATGCAGAGTTACCAAGTTATAACAGTCAAATGCCCAATATGCAATTTTTTAAAAATCACACGAGTTGACGGGTGCAGCAAACCAACATGGCACATGTATACCTATGTAGCAAAACTGCACATTGTGCACATGTACCCTAGAACTTAAAGTATTAAAAAAAAATCACAAATAGGAAAATATGGCCCAATCAAAAGAGGATTAATAGCAGATTTGAGCAAGCAGAAGAATCAGCGAATATGAAGATATTAACTGAAATCATCAAGTCTGAAGATCAAAAAGGAAAAAAAAACTAAAGTGAAAAAAGAAAAAGGGATGCGAGGAAAACCATCACGAAGAACATCTTATGTATTATGAGAGTCACAGAAAGAGAAAAGAAAAAGAAAGAAGCAACAATTATTTGATGAAATAATTGTGGAAAACTTCCCAAATTGAAGGAGAGAGACTTAAATCTACAAATACAGGAATGAACTCAAACTGGAATAAACTCAAATACATATAGATCAAAACACATTACACACAAACTGTCAAAGGCAAAGACGAAGAGAATATTGAAAGCAGCAAGAGAGAAGCAAGTCAACACATACAAAAAATCTTCAATAAGATCATCACCTAATTTCTTATCAAAAACTTAAGAGGTCAGAGGGCAGTGTGACAATATATTTCAAAGTGATGAATGAAAAAAAAAGTAGCTGAGAATTCTTTTTTCTTTTTTAAAAAATAGACACAGCATCTCACTCTGTCATCCAGGCTATGGTGCAATGGCATAATCACAGCTTACTGTATCCTTGAACCCCTGGCTAAAGCAATCCTCCAACCTCCCAAGTAGCTTAGACTACGAGTGTGTGCCACCACATCCAGATAATTTTTTAATAATTTTTTAATTTTTTGTAAAGACAAGGTCTCACTATGTTGCCCAGTCTGGTCTTAAACTCCTGGCCTCAAGTGATCCTCCTGCCTTGGTCTCCCAAAGTGCTGGGATTACAGGGGTGACCTACTGTGCCAGGCATCAGCTGAGGATTCTATAACCAACAAAATTATCCTTCAAAATAGAGAAACAAGTTAAGACAATCCTAAGCTGAATGAATTTATTAAAACTAGACCTGCCCTATAAAAAAATGCTTCCTAAAGGGAAGTCTTTGGGTTGAAATGAAAGGATGCTAGAAGTTAACTCAAAGTCATATAAAGAAATAAAGATCTCCTAGAAGATATACATACAGGGGCAAATATAAAACCTAGTATCACAAAATTTTGTTTCATAACCTCACTTTTTACTTTCTTTAGGATTTAAAAGACAAAATGATAAAATACAATTATGAATAAATGTCACCATTCACAACATGTATAAAAATGTAATTTGTGACATCAATAATTGTAACAGAGTCACCACATAATATGCAGAGGAATGGAACTGTGGAAGAGTAGAACTTTTGTATGCCACTGAAGTTAAGTTCATATCAATTCAAGTAAAACTCTCATAACTTTAGAATGTTACATGTAATCTCCATGGTAACTACAAAGAAAATACAGAATATACAAAAATGAAAGTGAGATGGAAATCAAAATATGTCACTGCAAAAAATTAACTAAACACAAAAGAAAGCCATAATGGAGGAAATAATGAACAAAATAGTAGTAAGAAAACACAAAATGGCAGAAGTAAATCCTTATTTATCACTACTTACCTCAAGTGTAAATAAATTAAACGCCTGGATCAAAAAGACATAGACGGACATAATGATTTAAAAAAACATGATCCAAATACTGGTTATCTAAAAAAGATTCACTTTAGATCTAAAGACACAAATAAACTGAAAGTGAAAGAACGGTAAAAGACATTCCATGCAAATAACAACCAAAAGAGAGCTGAGATGACTATATAGACATCAGACAAAATAGACTTTAAGTCAAAAACTGTGACAACAGACAAATAGGAAATTATGTATTGATAATACAGCCAGGTTCTCAAAAAATGTAATTATAAGCATATATACAACAAACAACAGAGCTCCAAGACATATGAAGAAAGCACTAAAAGAACTAAAAGGAGAAATATACATCAGTGTAGTGTGGGAAAACTAAAAAAAAGGGAGAAACAGTTGGAGACATAAATAGCTCAACAACAATAAATGCGTAAAACAAGTAGACAAAGATCATTAAGGAAATATCAGACTCGAATAACACTATAAACCAATTGGAGCTGGCCACAGTGTTTCATGCCTGTAATTCCACCACTTTGGGAAGCCAAGGCAGGAGGATCACTTGAGGCCAGGAGTTCGAGACCAACCTGGGCAACACTGTGAGACCCTGCCTCTACAAAACAGTTTTAAAAAATTAGTTGGGGTGGTGGCATGCACCTATAGTCCCAGCTACTCAAGAGGCTGAGGCAGGAGTATCACTTGAGCCCAGGAGTTCGAGGCTACAGTGAGCTATGATCACGTCACTGCAGTCTGGCCTGAGCAACAGCGCAACAGAGCAAGACACTGTGTCTTTAAAAAAAAAAAAAAAAAAAAAAAAAAAGACCTAACAGACATATAAAGAACACTCCACTCAACAATAGTAGACTATACATTTTCTCTCAAGTGCACCTTCTCAAGGACAGACCATATGATCAGGCACAAAAAAGCCTTAATAAATATAAAAAGACTGAAGTATCTTTTCCAATCAGAAGGGAATGCGACAAAAAATCCGTAACAGAAGACAACTGGAAAAAACACAAATATGTGGAAATTAAATAAGTAACTAAAGGATCAAATAAGAGATCACAAGAGAAATTAGAAAACACCTTGAAACAAATGAAAGTTAAAACACAAAATACAAAACCTATGGGATGCAGAGAAAACAGTACTAAGAAGAGGATTTACAGTGATAAAGGTATACATTAGCAAAGAAGAAAGATCACAATCAAGAACCTAACTTTACACTTTAAGGAACCAGAAAAGGAAGCACAAACTAAACCCTAGCTAGAGAATAAAAGGAAATAATACAGATTAGAGCAGGGACAATTAAAATTAAAAAGGTTGATGGATGTATAGATAAAATAGATATGTAATAAAGCAAGTACAGCAACATGTTAAGAAATGAAGAAGCTACATGGTAGGTACATTCGTGTTCACGTTTATAATTCTCTCCATATATTTACAAATTTCATGATAAAATTGTGGGGGAACAAAATTACTAGAAAAAATAATGAGAAAATATATACCATGTATTATTCAAAAACAAATCTACACAAGATTTGTGCATTTCATTTTAAGTAAATTTCCTTTTACATAAAAAGGAAAACATAAATATTGAACTTTAGCTAATGATACACATGCCAAAGCGTTTGAGATAAATGAAATGATGTATGGAATTTACTATGAAATGCATAAAAAGATGTACTGATGGATAAAGATTAGTACATAAATAGGAATGTAATAAGGCAAATATGAAAATGAAAAAAATCTAGGAAGTTAGTTTATGGGAAATCAATGAAATACTTTCAACCTGGCTGTAGAACTGAAACTTTTCCTAAGATGTTGGAAAAGAAAGATGATGTCGTTACGTTATTATCAAATACAGCAGACTTCAGGTGAAAGAAAATTACCAGATAATACAGAGTCACATTTTATGTTGTTAAAGGGGGAATTAACCAGAAAGATGTAATCCTAAATGTATATGTACCTAACAAAACAACTTCCAGCAAACATGAAGCAAAATCTGAGACCTACAAGGAAAAAGAGATGAATTAACAATTATAGTTGGAGACATCAACACTCCTCTAATTGGAGAGAATACCATTAAAACTATAGAAGATCTGAATATAATCAACCATCAATATAATCAGATCAAAATTTATAGAATAAATCACCTAACAACAGCAGAATATAAACAATGAACATCCACCAAGACAGATCATATTCTGGCTCATAGAAATTAGAAAAGATTCAGAGCAGAGTAAAAATGAACACAAAATACCAAAATTTGTAAGATGCAGAGTTTAAACAGTATGCACAGTGGCAAATTTTATACCTTTAAAAATGCTATATTAAAAAAGATCCAAAATCCACCTTAAGTAGCTAGAAAAAGAAGAGAAAATAAGTCCAAAGAAGGATAAACACAGTAAAAATAAGAATGAAAATCAATGAAATAGAAAAGGGTCAAACAATAGAAAAAAAATTAATAAAATCCAAAGCTGGGTTCTCTTTTATGAGATAGTGAAATTGTGAAATTTTTGCACAGGTTAATCAAGGAAAAAAAATGATAAAACACAAATTTCTAACAGAAACAATAAATGACAGAACCTACAAAGTATAACGAAAGACTATAAACAAATTTACATAAATAATTTGACTACTTAAATGAAAAGGAAAAATTCCTTAAGGATGAAATTTACCAAAACAGACCTAAAGAAAAAGAAAAGATCTAAATAGTTCTACATGTATTAAAGAAATGGAATACGCCAGGTGTGGGGGCTCCCAACTATAATCACAGCACTTTGGGAGGTTGATGGGAGAGGACCACTTTTGGCCAGCAGATCAAGACCAGCCTGGGTAGCATAATGAGACCCAATTTCTAAAACAAAAAATTAACCAGGTATGGTGGTACATGCCTGTTGTCCCAGCTACTTGGAAAGTGGAGGCAAGAGGATTGCTTGAGCCCAGGAGTTTGAGGCTGCAGTAAGCTATGATCACACTACAGCACTCTAGCCTGACAGACAGAGGAGACCCTATGAAAGAGAGAGAGGGGGGGGGGGGGGGGGGGGGAGAGAGAGAGAGAGAGAGAAAAGAAAGAAAGAAAGAAAGAAAGAAAGAAAGAAAGAAAGAAAGAAAGAAAGAAAGAAAGAAAGAAAGAAAGAGATCAGCAAATGCAATACAATATATAAAAGGAGCAATACAACACGACTAAGCAAGGTTTATTCAAGGAATCCATGACATTTTCTAGGTCACTCCAACAGACGCAATGAAAAGCATTTGAAGAAATTCACCATTTATAATTTAAAAAGAGAAATAAATGATAGATTGGAATGGAATTAGCAAAATAGTTTTTCTTCACAGACAACACAAATGTATACATGAAAGTCATAAAGAATTTATCAAAAAAGAGCTACTATAACAAGTAAGTAAATTTAGAGCTGAGGACACAAGGTCATTATGCCAACATTACTTGAAACTACATTTACTATATGATATGGCTTGGCTGTGTCCCCACCCAAATCTCATCTTGAATTCCCACATGTTGTGGGAGGGACCCAGTGGGAGGTAACTGAATCACGGGGGCAGGTCTTTCCTGTGCTGTTCTTGTGATAGTGAATAAGTCTCACAAGATCTATAGTTTCAAAAAGAGGAGTTTCCCTGCACAAGTTCTTGTCTGCCACAATGTGAGATGTGCCTTTTGCCTTCCACCATGGTTGTGAGGCCTCCTCAAGCCACGTAGAACTATAAGTCCAATAAAACTCTTTGTTTTATAAATTGCCCAGTCTTGGGTATGTCTTTATCAGCAGCATGAAAATGGACTAATACAATAGAACATCAAAAACCATGAACTACTTGGGGATAAATCTTTTAAAATATGTACTAGACCTATACAGTGAAAACTACAAAACATTCCTAAGAGAAATTAAAGAGAAGGTAAATAAATAGAGGTACACTATATTCATGTAATAGGAGACAAAACACTGTTAAGATGTCGATTCTGGCCACACTACAAGAAAGATTCAACAAAATTCCAATAGAAATTCCACAGGGATTTTTGTAAAAACCAACAACATAATACTAAGTGGAAATGCAAAGAACTGAGAATGCCCAGAAAGATTCTGAAAAAGTGGAACAAAGTTAGAGGAGCTGTACCACAAAAAGGGGACAACCAGATTTAAAGTACCTCTTAATGAGATGCAAAAGGAAGTACTATTACTGCCCATGAGTATTTCTACCAAAAAAAAGAACTGAATCTAAATCTGCTTGGGACTCTAGATTCTATTACTAGTTTATAGGAAATAAAGATGCCAATGAAACTGTACTACAGGGATGCAAATAACAAAACTCAGAATATAGAAAATTTTACAAAACTAATCTGTTTTCTTAAACAAATGAACTGTAAGAATGGGTAAAGAAAAAGAAAGAACCAAAGGGAAACTAGGTTAAAATTAGGAAAGAGATTTAGCATTCAAATACAACAGAATATGCAGATGGCCCTTGTTAAGACCTGATTCAAACCAACTATTTTTTTTTTTTTTTGAGACTGAGTTTCGTTCTTGTCACCCAGACTAAAGTGCAATGGTGAGACCTTGGCTCACTGCAAGCTCTGCCTCCTGGGTTCAAGCAATTCTCCTATCTCAGCCTCCCAAGTAGCTGGGATCACAGGTGTGCACCACCATACCTGGCTAATTTTTTTGTATTTTTAGTAGAGATGGGATTTCACCATGTTAGCCAGGCTGGTCTCCACCATCTGACCTCAGGTGGTCCACCCGCCTCGGCCTCCCAAAGTGTTGGGATTACAGGCATGAGCCACCACGACAGGCCCACACCAACTATTTTTTAAAACTACTATGTGAGGCAATGAGAGAATTCAGTGTAATAATGCTACTGTAGTAATGTTTAAAATACTATTATCTTTTAACAATACATTCCCAACTATTTATAAACAGAATATGATTTCTGAGATTTGCTCCGAAATAATCTGAAGGAAAAAGAATAGATGAAATGGCCGGGCGTGGTGGCACTCACTCCTGAGTATGTAATCTCACATACTCAGGAGGCTGAGACAGGAGAATCACTTGAACCCAGGAGGTGGAGGTTGCAGTGAGCCAAGATTGCGCCACTGCACTCCAGTCTGGGTGACAAGAGTGAAACTCCATCTCAAAAAAAAAAAAAAAGATGAAACAAGACTTGTACTGTGTTAGTAACTGCTGAAACTGACTTCATAGATCCAGGGAGAATTATTACACTATTCTCTCCACCTGTGAATTTGAAAATTTTTGTAACATAAAGTCAATTTAAAAAACTGAAATCTTTTATGGATTTAAGAAGTAATTTTGAAACATTTCTCTACCCAAAATACAACATAACCATTTTGGTGATCATTCAAGAATCTCAATTCTTTCCATGCACTTAATTAAATTAATAAAGCTTAATGACGACTTTGAGTTGCATGAAATAGTGACAGTAGGAAAAATCAACTGCAACTAGAAATCCTGTGGTTGAGGCTGGGCACGGTGGCTCACACCTGTAATCCCAGCACTTTGGGAGGCCGAGGCGGACAGATTACTTGAGGTCAGGAGTGCAAGACCAGTCTGGTCAACATGGTGAAACCCCGACTCTACTAAAAAATACAAAAATTAGCTGGGTGTGGTAGTGGATGCCTGTAGTCCCGGCCACTTGGGAGGCTGAGGCACAAGAATTGCATGAACCCAGGAGGCAGAGGTTGCAGTGAGCTGAGATCATGCCACTGCAATCCAGCCTGGGTAACAGAGCCAGACTCCATCTAAAAAAGAAAGAGAAATCTGTGGTAGATTACAACATTCTACTCTTAAAATGCTGAAATATATTGAAGTCATATACCAAATAAAATAAATCATTAATAGAAATAAATTAAGGCTGGGTGTGTTGATTCACGCCTGTAATCCCAGCAGTTTGGGAGGTCAAGGTAAGAAGATCACTTGAGCCCAATAGTTCGAAGCCAGCCTGGGCAACATAGCGAGACCCTGTAGCTACAAAAGAAGAAGAAGAAATAAATTAGTCACCTCTCTCAATTTTTCTCGCTCACGCTCCCTCTCAGCAATACGTTTTCGCCTCTCTTCCTCTTCCTTAAGAGCATTTTGTGTTTCTGTTCTCAGTTTATCATCTTTAAGAATCTTCCGAATTTTCTTTCTGCCTTTTCCAGGAGACTTGGAATCATCATTTTCATCTTCTTCCTCCTCCTCCTCCTCCTCCTCCTCCTCCTCCTCTTCTTTTTCCTCCTCTTCCTCCTCAGAATTACTCTAGGGAATTTAAACAATTAGAGGTAAACAGTACAAAGTCATTTAATTTATCCATTTCATATTCCATTAATTAATACACCAGGAAAAGGTGGAAGAAAACATGCTGAAAACCTTTAGAATTATATTTAGCAATAAAGAGTAGTATTAAAAAAAAAAAAAAAAAAGGTCTTCGGGCGGGCGCAGTGGCTCACACCTGCAATCCCAGCACTTTGGGAGGCCGAGATGGGCAGATCACAAGGTTAGGAGATCGAGACCATCCTGGCTAACACAGTGAAACCCCGTCTCTACTAAAAATACCAAAAAAAAAAATTAGCCGGGCGTGGCGGTGTGCACCTGTAGTCCCAGCTACTCAGAAGGCTGAGGCAGGAAGATGGCGTGAACCCGGGAGGTAGAGCTTGCAGTGAGCTGAGATCGTGCCACTGCACTCTAGCCCGGGCCACATAGCGAGACTCTTTCTCAAAAAACAAAACAAAACAAAAACTCTTCAACACCTATTAAAAAAAAAACAAAAAACTCATTAAAAATGGGCTACCGACTAGAATAAACATTTCTCAAAAGAAGATATAAGCATATGAAAAGATGTTGAATATCACCAGTCATTAGGAAAATACAAAGAAAAACCACAATGAAATGCCACTTCCCACTCATTAGGATGTTTCTTGTTGAAAAAGAAAGAAAGAAAGAAAAAGAAACAAAGGAAGTGTTGGCAAAGATGTAGACAAATTGGAATCTTGGTACATTGCTAATAGGAACGTCAAATGTTACAGACACTAGAGAAAAACAGTGTGGAGTTTTCCAAAAGTTAAACATACAACTACTATATGATGTAGCAATTCCATTTTTCCATATATACCCAGAATAATTAAAAACAGGGACTCAAACAGATATGTAAACACCCATATTCATAGCAGTATTATTCAAAATAGCCAAAAGGTAGAAACAACCCAAATGCCCATCAACAGATGACTGGGCTAACAAAATGTGGCACACACATACAATGGAATATTATTTGCCTTAAAAAGGGAATGACATTCTGATACATGCTGCAACATGGATGAACCTAGAAAATATGTCAACGAAATAAGCCAGACACAAAAGGACAAATATTGCATGATTCAACTTATATATATGAGGTACTTAAAATACACAAATTCATGGAGACATAAATGAAAATAGAGGTTACCAGAGGATGGGGGATAGAAGGGAATGGAGTTAATGTTCAATGAGTGAAGAGATTCTGCTTGTGAATATAATTAATGCCACTGAATTGTACACTTTAAAATATTTAACAAGTTAATTTTCAAAAGATAAATACCCCTCTGGAAGAGCACTGTGTTGACAGAATCAAACATATTTCAGACACCTTTTACTTTATGTAAGCCTGCGTATATACAAAAAAACTCAAACTGGCTAATTTCACTACGTGATTTATTCCCATATAAGTCATCATTCAGGATAGTATTTTGTCTTCAGAAAACAGAACACTCACATCACTACAAATATAAAATCATGAATTAGAATGGCTTAAAATTCCATTAGAAATTAAGGAATAGGAAAAAAACTGATAATGTCAAATTAATACTCTTACATATATATATATACACACACACACACAATAACCAATCCTTCCCAAGTGTAAAATGTAAATAAGCCAGTAGAATAAAATGAATGAATGGAACAGAGAGGTGACAGCATGATTACCATAGTCTACTGTACCAGTTATAATTCAAGCATGTGGTAAATGTCATTATTACCTTGTTTTCACTGGATGAATCTTCTTGAACCTTAATACGTCGCCTTTTCTTTTTCTGTTTATAGCTCCGCTGATTTTCTTCCAACTCTGCTTTCTTTGCAGACCTGAAGAAAATTTAAAACACAAAATAAACTATTTCATGATTAACTTCCATCAATATGTTATGTACTATTTTAAAACTGTTCTACCTCTATATGCATTCCTAAAAACAAACAGGAAAAAAAAAAAATCAGTAGGTTAAAAATGGATATTCCAGCAGAAGCATAACCCTTCATTTTAATCCAATGATCAACAATTTACAGTATCCTGAGGGGAGGTTTGTTATATGAGTAAGAAGATGCATTAAAGGACATTAAGACTATTCTTCTAGTATAAAATACAAACAGCCAATAGACATACTAAAAAACATTCATCATCACTAAAAAAAGCAGATTACAAATTTGAACACTGTTTTCTTCATAACAGACCACAGAGATTTAAAAACACAGTAACAACTTTTGGTGAGAAAAATATTTCTGGGTTTAGAAATTTGTACACAAAGCTACATTAATCCAGACAAAATAACTACTGTCAGTAAGGATGTGGAGAAAGTGAAACCCTGTTCACTATTAATGGAAATGTAAAATGGTGTAGCTGCTATTATGGCAGTTCGTCAAAAAATTAAAAATAGAATTACCATGCAATTCCTTTTCTGGTTATATACCCAAAAGAAATGAAAGCAGGAACTTGAAGAGATATTTCTACACCCATGTTCAAAGCAGCATTATTCATGACAGCCAAAAGGTTACAAATCAAATGTCCATCAACAAATAAATTGACAAACAAAATGTGGTATACAATGGAACATTAAACTTTTAAAAGGAAGAAAATTCTGAAACATGACTCAATATACATGAACTTGGAACACATGATGCTAAGTGAAATAAGCCAGTCAAAAAAGACAAATACTGTATGATTCCACTTATATGAGGTTCCTAGAGTAGTGAAATTCATAGAGACAGAAAACAGAATGGTGGTTGCCAGGGGCTTCAGGGAAGAGGAAAAAGAGAGTGGTTTAATGAATAACATTTCAATTTTGCAAGGGGAAAAGGTTTTGGAGACTGGTTCAAAAAAAGTAAATGTACTTAACACTACTAAGCCATACACTTAAAAACGGTTAAGAGGAAAATAAAAATCCCCAGTAATACCATGAAAGAAAAAAAATGGTTAAGATGGTAAATGTTATGTGCATTTTACTACCATTAAAAACAATCATTAAGGAAAGAATGATACAGGCTACAACATGGATGAACCTTGAAAACATTACACTAAGTGAAAAAAAAATCCATGAAAGGATATATATTATATGAATCTACTCATGCAAAATGTCCAGAACACGCATATCCATAGAAAGTAGATTTTAGTGTTTATTAGAGTACGAGGGCATGGGGAATGGAAAATGACTGCTAATAAGTACAGGATTTTTTTCTTGGGTGATGGAAATGTTCAGAAATTATAGAGTGGTGTTTTTTGCACAACTTTGCAAACACTCTGAAGACCACTGTATTCCACAGTATAACATGTTGAATTATATCTTGGTTTAAAAAAAAACTCTCAACGTATCTTATCATTTTCATTTTATATTGACTTAAAGTATAATATATTGCTATACTCTAAGCACAACCTGATAAGTATTAACCTAAAAAATCTCAAATGTTTTAAAACTTGCAAATGCAGATAGACACCTTTGTAGACATATATACACAAACACACACAGATTGTTCATTTGATAAACTGTAGAAAGATTATGTTATTCTGGGGGAAATAAAAAAATTGTAGTAGTAGTATTATCTAACATACCATACTAAGAAGGAAGCCAAATTTTAAATTACAGGTAATCTAGATCAGTGACTGTTCATGTTACAAGACCAAGCATATCATTATTACTGTAGTACTACTAAAACCGATAATTTATATATCGAGCACTTACTATTTGCCAGGTAGGTACTGTTATAAACCTTGTACATGTATTGTCTCATTTAATGCCCACAATAGTCAGTCAAGTATATTGTAATCCCCTACTTTACAGATGAGGAAACTGAAGCATAGAGTATTTATACAAATAGAAAGTAGAAAAGCCCAGAGTTAGACTGAGGCAGTTTTTCTATAAAGCCTCTTCACTATTACCCTACAATTTCCCCCATAACAATAAAAAACTGCAGCCACGAGTAGTTTTGCAGACTGAAAATCTACCCAGGTTAGAATACACAATTCAATTACACATAAAATATGCTTAGATTCTTTTTAAACTATTAAGTATAACAATTAGTTTCAAATCAAAATATTATATATTGCACTAACTTAACTTTATTGGTAACAGTAACCATACAAATCATTTGAAGGCATGGTCATTCAGATTAACTCCTAAAATTTTTAAAATATCAATTATAATACCTTGTTCTGGGCCGCTGTTCATCTTCAGATTCACTAACTTCTTCACTAACTCCTGATTCCTGAAAATCAGAATCTTCTGAATCTTCACTGCTCACTTGAATTTTAAAAAAATACATAAAATTGTTAATTATTTTTCAATAGAAACCCAATTCACTTAATTTACCAATGACTCGACATTAAAACAGAGCATTATAAGAACGTCAGAGGTATATATGTGAATGGATAATACATAATATAGAATATATCAGTTAATGCTTTACATGATATATATAAATAAAATTCAAACGTATTTCAAATGTAATTATAAAACTGTGGTTGTACATTAAAATATAAGTATCAATTGTATATTAATTGACAAAATAAGAATAAATTACCTGTCAATAAAATATATGTAATTACCAAAGGTAAAATTAATGAAAAAGAAGTTTGGCTATTCAAAACAAGCAAGGTAGGCTGGCCAAGATGGAATAAGATTACAGATTCTCTCCTCCAATGATGATACAACCGAAGAACTCGAAAAGGGAAATAATAATAGGCAGATTGGAGACTGAAATCAAAACTTGAATAATGACCCCTCTACAATTGGTGGAGGGGAGACAGCTGTAAGTGCATATGGTTATTTTCTTTCTTTGTTTCCTGGTTTTGACCAGAAGGCAGGCTAAATTCCAAAGGTATGCAGAGGTTACTGACAACAAGACTGTGAAGAAAATCCCTATTTCTAGCCACAACACCAGGAAATCAGGTTCTACATGTGGAATCCTCAATTTTTTTTTCTCACAATTAATGCAGTAATGGAAGCATATAAAACTCCAGGAGATAACCTCTTTTTGGCCAGAGGAAGCAGGGCAGAAAAAATACAAGATAAGCTTAGAACATCTTATAGTGCCAGAAAATAAAGCAGTGTTCAAACATGGACAGGCACATGTTGAAAGGACACAAGATTCAACTTGAAGGAGCTCCCAACAACCAAAGCTAGAACAATTTGAGTAATAAAATAAATGGTACTATTGGATTATAACTGGTAAAATAAAAATCTATAAGTCATATTGATATAAACAATGCAATAAATAAATAGGGGAAAACAACTCTTCCTTACAATTACTAAATGTGGAAGTAATGAAATAAACAGAAAATTACAACTAGGCAAATACCACAGTACTAACGGCTTCACCCAAGATGAACACTAAAATTAGTGGGCTTAAGTATGATAAGAAACAGAATATATGCATGGTCACAAAGTATCTCCCGATAAAATACTAAATATACACAGAAAAATAATGTCTTCTTCTTTACAGTGGAAAAATACTAGCAGACACCAACTTAAGCAAGTAACAAAAGTTAATCGTGAGAGTAATAAGACATATTGATGGCTGGGCATGGTGGCTCATCCCTGTAATCCCAGCACTTTGGGAGGCCAAGTTGAGAGGATCACTTGAGCCCAGGAATTTGAGACCAGCCTGGGCAACGTAGGGAGATTCTATCTCTACAAAAAAAAATTAAAAATCAGCCAGGCATGATGGTACACACCTGTGGTCCCAGCTTCTTGGGAGGCTGAAACAAGAGGATCACTTGAGCCCAGGAGGTTGAGGCTGCAGTGAGCCATGATCGCACCACTGTACTCCAGCCTGGGCAAGAGTGAGGTCTTCTCTCAAAAAAAAAGACATACTGACATCATCTATTCTTGGTATCATGCACTGAAGACACAACATCACTTCTGTGGTATTCTGTCAAAATGCATAATAACCTCAATTCAATCATGAGAAAACATTAGACAAATACATATCAAGGAACAGTTGAGAAAATAAGGAATCAATACTCCACAAGTGTCAAGATCATCAAAGGAAAGACTGAGGAATTCTCACAGACTGCAGTAGATTAAGGAGACATTATAATTCAATGCAATGTGAGATCCTAGATTGAATCCTAAAGCAGAAAGAAAACATTAGTGGGAAAACTAATCTCTGAATAAGATCTATAGTTTACTTCAGAGGTCATAAAACGGTTTATGTAAAAAGCTTGATAGTAAATATTTTTGACTTGTGGACAATATGGTCTCTGTTGCGACTACTCGTCTCTACTCAACTTTGCCATTGTACATATGTGAAAACAGTAAATTAAGGCCGGGCGCGGTGGCTCAAGCCTGTAATCCCAGCACTTTGGGAGGCCGAGACGGGCGGATCACGAGGTCAGGAGATCGAGACCATCCTGGCTAACATGGTGAAACCCCGTCTCTACTAAAAATACAAAAAAATAAGCCGGGCGAGGTGGCGGGCGCCTGTAGTCCCAGCTGCTCGGGAGGCTGAGGCAGGAGAATTGCGCGAACCCGGGAGGCGGAGCTTGCAGTGAGCAGAGAGCGGGCCACTGCACTCCAGCCTGGGCGACAGAGCGAGACTCCGTCTCAAAAAAAAAAAAAAAAAAAAAAAAAAAAAAAAAAAAAAAGAAAACAGTAAATTAATGAATATGGCTGTGTTTCAATAAAAAGCTTATTTATAAAAACAGGCAGAAGATCAGATGTGGCCCACAGGTGCAGTTTGTAAACCCCTGGCTTAGTTGATAGTATCGTACCAATGTTAATTTCCTGGTTTTGATCATTGTACTATGATAAGGTATTAAATCAGAGAAGCTACGTGAAAGATACACAGAACTCTGCACTATCTGTGTAACATTTCTGTAAATCTAGAATTGTTTCAAAATAATTTTTTAAACATCTATCATAACCTGAGATCAGAATCAAAGTCCTATTCCAGTGAAAAAATGGGAGAACATAAATGCTAACAGAAATGCTATAAATGGGAGAACATAAATGCTATATAGAATATGTGGGGGGAGAAGGGAACAAAGAGTTATTGTTTAATGGTTAAAGAGATTCCATTTGGATTCCCTATTTAATAAATGGTGCTGGGAAAATTGGCTAGCCATAAGTAGAAAGCTGAAACTGGATCCTTTCCTTACTCCTTATACGAAAATTAATTCAAGATGGATTAGAGACTTAAATGTTAGACCTAATACCATAAAAATCCTAGAGGAAAACCTAGGTAGTACCATTCAGGACATAGGCATGGGCAAAGACTTCATGTCTAAAACACCAAAAGCAACGGCAGCAAAAGCCAAAATTGACAAATGGGATCTCATTAAACTAAAGAGCTTCTGCACAGCAAAAGAAACTACCATCAGAGTGAACAGGCAACCTACAGAATGGGAGAAAATTTTTGCAATCTACTCATCTGACAAAGGGCTAATATCCAGAACCTACAAAGAACTCAAACAAATTTACAAGAAAAAAACAAACAACCCCATCCAAAAGTGGGCAAAGGATATGAACAGACATTTCTCAAAAGAAGACATTCATACAGCCAACAGACACATGAAAAAATGCTCATCATCACTGGCCATCAGAGAAATGCAAATCAAAACCACAATGAGATACCATCTCACACCAGTTAGAATGGCAATCATTAAAAAGTCAGGAAACAACAGGTGCTGGAGAGGATGTGGAGAAATAGGAACACTTTTACACTGTTGGTGGGATTGTAAACTAGTTCAACCATTATGGAAAACAGTATGGCGATTCCTCAAGGATCTAGAACTAGATGTACCATATGACCCAGCCATCCCATTACTGGGTATATGCCCAAAGGATTATAAATTATGCTGCTATAAAGACACATGCACACGTATGTTTATTGCAGCACTATTCACAATAGCAAAGACTTGGAATCAACCCAAATGTCCATCAGTGACAGATTGGATTAAGAAAATGTGGCACATATACACCATGGAATACTATGCAGCCATAAAAAAGGATGAGTTTGTGTCCTTTGTAGGGACATGGATGCAGCTGGAAACCATCATTCTTAGCAAACTATCACAAGAACAGAAAACCAAACACCGCATGTTCTCACTCATAGGCGGGAACTGAACAATGACATCACTTGGACTCGGGAAGGGGAACATCACACACCGGGGCCTATCATGGGGAGGGGGGGGCGGGGGAGGGACTGCATTGGGAGTTATACCTGATGTAAATGATGAGTTGATGGGTGCAGCACACCAACATGGCACAAGTATACATATGTAGCAAACCTGCACGTTGTGCACATGTACCCTACAACTTAAAGTTTAATAATAATAAATAAATTTTAAAAAATAAATAAATAAATAAATAAAATAAAGTGGCAAGAATAACTGTTTCAAAAAAAAAAAAAAAAAGAGATTCCATTTGGAATGATGACACGTTTTGGGGACATATAGAAGTGATGGTTGCATAAAAATGTGAATGTACTTAATGTTACTGAATTGTACACTTAAAAATGGGTAAAATGGCAAATTTTATGTTATGTATATTTTACCACAATAAAAAAAACGAATAGTTAAGCAACTGGAAAGCTGGGAGAATATCAAAAACACACATATATCCCTGCATTCACACACAAAAAAATCCTGTAATTAAGTATAATTTTAAGCCTAGTATTAATTTTTCACCCAACATTTAAAAATTTTTGAAATCTACCAAAAATTTGAAAGAATTATTGAATGAACACTTGTATGCCTTATCCTAAATTCACTTATTATTAGCAGTTTACCACATTTGCTTTTTTCTCTCTCTCTACACACACACACACACACACACACACACACGCACACACCTTTTCTTACACTGAACTGTGATATTAAATGCGGATGACACTTTACCCCTACGCATAAGGATACCACCCTACATAATAAATACCATGACCACATCTGAAAAAAAATTACTATCATCTAATAAAAAGGCAATATTTACAGTTTCAAATTGTCACTAAAATAATTTTGTAACATTTTTCTAATTTAGGAGAAAATTAGAGTTCATATGCTGCACTTTGTTCTTATGCCTCTTCAATGCATTTCAATTTAATTCAACTACATTTAATAAGTAGACTATTCACTTTTGATTTTTCCCATCTCTCAATTCAAATTTCCAAATAATATAGGAACACCAGAATTTACAAAACTCAGAAAATCATGCAACTTCAACTATATATCAACCACTATGATCATAATCCATATTAGAAACACAAATATGATGGGATTTTAGAAGTTTACTCTCTCCTACACAAACAAAAAACAACAACAACAAAATCACCTGGGTAATAAATTACCCACAGAATCAGGCAGTAGAAACACAGATCATAGAAAATTCAGGTTTTAATAAAGCAAATCTCAAATGTAATCATATATAATAAAAGGGTCTATATATTGAACTAAGCCTCAGAAGCAAAATCAATATTGCCCCTTTTGTTGAAGAGGCACAGGAATCCATGTTGTGATATACATAACATGTTAAATCACACAGTTCCTTTACAGAATCTGTAAGAGCTTGCAGCCATATTGCAAAGAACTTTATAAGACAGGCCGGGCGCAGTGGTTCACGCCTGTAATCTCAGCACTTTGGGAGGCCGATGCAGATGAATCACGAGGTCAGGAGATCGAGAACATCCTGGCTAACATGGTGAAACCCCGTATCTACTAAAAATATAAAAAATTAGCCGGGTGTGATGGTGGGCGCCTGTAGTCCCAGCTACTCAAGAAGCTGAGGCAGGAGAATAGCGTGAACCCGGGAGGCGGAGCTTGCAGTGAGCTGAGATTGCACCACTGCACTCCAGCCTGGGCGACAGAGCGAGACTCCGACTCAAAAAAAATAAATACATAAAAAATAAAAATAAATAATTTTTAAAAATGTATAAGACAAGTAGTCACAAAATGATGCACTATTATTTATTAACATGAAAATGTCCATAACATGTATTAATTGTATATGTATGTGGCAAGAACTTCTTCCTCCTCATCTTTAGTGAATAACTCTTGCCCAAAAACCCTATAAATGTTTAGGATTCCAAGACTATGTCCTTAGCTTTCCATTTGTAGAACATTACAACTCCACTGAATAACCTCAACTATTTTTGTGATATTGTACATATACCATGAAAACTGTAAAAACCTGACACTCATTGTAGACTTTTCCCTTTCATATCAATTAAGAAGACCTAACAATTCAACGTCCTATAAGACTTAAGTCAATCTTCCTCTTCTCCAACAACCCCATTTGTTGTTATGTATATTTTACCACATCAACTACAGCAATACCTTCCAAACATTCAGTGCCTTCACTCTCACTGAATAATAAGGAACTAATCTAATCATATGATATCTTTGATTAAAATCTTTCAATAGGAAAAAAAGTGGTCATGCTGAGGTTGTGATTCTTGGGTGTTAGTAATCAACACCTTGTTCCTTGATCTGGGTGCCCTACATTTTCATCAAGATGTCTACCTATTGATAACGTGCACTTCTTTGTACATATATTTCAAATAAAACATTTTTTAGAGTGGTGGTAATCCTCTATGATTATACTAAAAACTGCTAAATTGTATACTGTAAATGGGTGAACTGTGTGGTTTGTGAGTTATATCTCAATATAGCTGTTATACAAAAAGTTTAAAAATAAGGCCAGTACAGTGGCCCACGCCTACAATCCCAGCACTTTGGGAGGCCAAGGTAGGTAGATCACCAGAGGTCCAGAGTTCAAAAATAAATACAGTAATTTAAAAAAATACATTTTCAATGGCTCTGCATCCTTTAGAGCCTATTATATTTCCCAAACACTTGCAAAAATGCGTTCCTATTCCTAGGTGGCAAAAAGAGTTCATCTGCCATCCATGGGTTGGGTACTAACAATAGTCTTCAAAATTTACCCCTAGTCATCAAAAAGCCAAACAACAACAACAAAAAAATTCTTTGTACTTTTTGTTACCCAAAATTCACAGGCAAAATTTACCCAAATTAATTGCAATTTCTACCCTTCTACAGGAAAGCACTATGTTTTTGCAGTTTTATATGCAATCTTATACTTTCTACATAATGTTTATTAAATCATATTTATTTCTCTTTATAATCTAAAGGTTAAAAATATTCTTTGTGTCATCTAAAGTTTCTGGTTTATCTTCCCACTCTAAATTATTAATTTTAATCTCATGTGATAGTATACCTGTTGCCAGTGTACTGACATTTGCTTAATATAGTTGGTCAATTGTTTGAGTAGATATGCTTAAATTTCTTTCTATTTTTTTTTTCTTGGAGACAGAGTCTCGCTCTGGGGCCCAAGTTGGAGTGCAGTGGTGCTATCTCAGCTCACTGCAACCACCGCCTCCCAGGTTCAAGCGATTCTCCTGCCTCAGCCTCTCGAGTAGCTAGAACTACAGGCGCGTGCCACCACACCCAGCTAATTTCTTGTATTTTTAATAGAGACAGGGTTTCACCATGTTATCCAGGATGGTCTCAATCTCCTGACCTTGTGATCCACCCGACTCAGCCCCCCAAAGTGCTGGGATTACAGGTATGAGCCACCGTGTCTGGCCATATACTTAAATTTCATTACTATAATTAGTTTACAAAACCAGCATGGTTTTTTTTTTGTTTTTATTTTTGAGACAGGGTCTCACTCTGTCACCCAGGCTGCAATGCAGTGGTGCAATCACTGCTCACTACAGCCTTGACCTTTGGGGTTCAGGTGATCCTCCCACCTCAGCCTCCCAAGTAGCTGGGACTACAGGTGCACACCACCACGCCCAGCTATTTCTTCTATTTTTTGCAAAGATAGGGTTTCCCTATGTTGCCCAGGCTGGTCTTAAACTCCTGGGCTCAAGCAATCTGCCCACCTCAGCCTCCCAAAGTGCTAGGATTATAGGCATAAGCCACTGTGCCTGGTCCAATATGTTCTTTACATTCAGCATTAAAATGTCTTACCCTTTCTTCTGTTTCTGCCTTTGACTTCTTTATGCTCTTTAGGCTTTGTCTTTTTTTCTTCTCCAGATTCTCCATCACTCACAGTCAGTTTGTGCCTCAAAAGCCTATGTCTGTATCTTGGCTTCTTAGATTCTTCAGAATCTGAATCTGACTCAGAATTGATTTGATTTTTTGCTTCTAAATGAAGAAAATAAATCAATAAAACCTTCTTCAGTCTTTAAAATGTCTTGTAAATCTATTTTGCCTGTTGATAACTACTGCAACTTACGAAAAAAATCAGAGTTATACACATACTTTGGTATCATTGGTGTTATCAGGTAATCTCACACATCAGACTTGACATATTACTATTATTAAATATTGACTAAATATCACCTATATATTTATAGAACCTTTTATAAGGTATAAAATATTTTGCTTTGAAAATCATCTGTTTAGGGCCGGACGCGGTGGATCACCTGTAATCCCAGCACTTTGGGAGGCCGAGGCGGGCAGATCACTTGAGTTCAGGAGTTCAAGACCAGCCTGATCAACATGGAGAAACTCCGTCTCTACTAAAAATACAAAATTAGTAGGGTGTGGTGGCACAGGCCTGTAATTCCAGCTACTCGGGAGGTTGAGGCAGGAGAATCACTTGAACCTGGGAGGCAGAGGTTGCAGTGAGCCAAAATTGCGCTATTGCACCCCTGCCTGGGCAACAAGAGCAAAACTCTGTCTCAAAAAAAACAAAAACAAAAAACAAAAACAAAAAACAAAAAATATCTGTTTATTGGCAGTAACTGATAAAATTAGAGCAACTTCCATAATTATTACAAGATATTCAAGAGAAGTCATGGTAACAAAGTTTTAAACATTTTCATGAACTCTAAATGCCTGTATTAAGAGATTTCTTTTTTTTCCTCTTCTTCTTCTTTTTGAGATGGAGTCTCGCTTTGTCACCCAGGCTGGAGCGCAGCAGCACGATCTCGGCTCACTGCAACCTCTGCCTCCCAGGTTCAAGCGATTCTCCTGCCTCAGCCTCCTGAGTCACTGGGACTACAGGCACGCGCTACCACACCCAGCTATTTTTAGTAGAGACAGGGTTTCACCATGTTGGTCAGGCTGGTCTCAAACTCCTGACCTCAACTGATCCACCCGTTTTGGCCTCCCAAAGTCCTGAGATTACAGGCGTGAGCCACCACACTCAGCCATATTAAGATATTTCTTGGTCAGATATTCTTCAAAGACTGAATTAGTCAAGGAATCAAACTATAACATTATAAACTTCTCTTTGGGGAGCTCACCCTCATCTCCTGGGTTTTCTTCATTTTGTTTTCCAGTTCTTTTTTTCCCTTCTTCTGGCTCATCATCTGAAGATCCATCCTCATCAGAGGAAAGATTGGCTTTAATTTCTTCTAAAAGCATCTTCTTGGCAATTCTTGAGAGTAAAAAAACAATAAAAAAAGAACTATATATCTGGGGGTGACATATACCAAATTAAAAATAAAAGCAGACTTCTTGGCATCAAAATAGAAATAAATGTGCCAATAGATTTTACATTGTAAATAAATAATTAGCAAAACCACGTTTTAACCTAAGCTATAAACAAAAACTTTTGAAAATGTTCTTTACACTTATTATTTCTCAATTTTATACAATTCTGCAATATACTGAAAACTCTGAAGGACATATTCTATTGACTATTTTTACTAATTGCAATTCGATGCTGGATAACCTTCCAATCCTCTATTTGCTTTGCTGACATCATCCTACAACTACAATGTCAGACAGGTCAACAATAGTAAATGAACTTGTTCAGACACATGGCATTCCAAGATAAACTCCACCAGAGGTTTAATTCAACAGCAAAATATATTCTTGGAAAACCAATGTGTAATAAACCACTATATAATAACATCTTGCCTCAAACTAGAGGATGATAGTTTTGGACCTTAATTTCAATGTACTACATAAATTCTGTTAACCAGATGAAAGTATACACAAATGTTAAGTATTGCAGCAATAAATAATCTCTAATGATATTCAAGACAGGGGAAAGAAGGGACATGATTGCTATTAATTACATACATGGTAAAAAGAACATGAATTACCATAAATGGGTTACTTTAAAAAAAATAGTGCAGTTGTTTCACTCACAACAAAATTTCTCAAGATGCTCCTCAAAGACCAATTTGCTAATGGAAAAATCAATTACTAAAAGCATAAGAAAACACTACTTTTACTCCTACCATCATATGTTAAAATAAAATATATTCCTAGGAAATCTCCATGTTTGTACTCAAGAAAAATAACTGAAAAAGTAAGATAAAAGCAATCATACAGCTTTTGTGCAAGACAAGATGTTTTGATAAGTGTGGGTATCCTTTCAATACAAATTCACAAATCACAGTAACAAGAAAATAGTTTATAGGAAAGTTCAAAAAGAAGATGGCATGATCCTGACAGTCTGCCATGAGCTAATCTGTATGGGATAAACATGTTCTCTGCAATCAGGACTGACTCTCCAGCTAAGTCAAAAACTTGTAGTTGGGATGATGGAACATTTGTTATTTCTGGATCTGAAACCCCTCTTTACACTTCTTAGCACACACCCACATTTCAATGAAGAATTCATTCAATGGCAGGAGATATTAATGCATGTTAGCTGCCTCCTAAATTTTATTTGACAGATAGATTGCTCATTACTATTCATATTCAAAGATGCATAGCAAAGGCATCTAAATAGACTGAAGCAAAATAGGCAATCACTTCCATAAATGTTTATTATATGCCTTTTGGTGCTTTCTCCCTCAAACAGATGGATCAGAAATATTTAGACAACACAGAGAATCATCAATTGCTAAAGGAAGCCACAGATGCATTTGTTTTTCTGAGGATTTCTGCCCTGATTTGTATTTCAATAAAGTGAAGATTAGACCACACCAATTTAAATCTTACTAAAGTTGAGCTATAAAGTTTTGCTCTTACATTTCTAGATCAATGGTTTGCACACTGTAAGCTTTTCTAAAATGGGACAAATACAGGGTTGCCAACTTTTCATTTTGCCAAAAAAAGAAGTTTAAACCCAAACTCCATTTACTTTCATCATTTTATAAAATAAAGACTATTGACAACATACCCTCCCCAAATTAGGAAACAGTTTCAGAATAAAGGGAAACCCTTTAAATTGAAGAAATATATCTTTCTGGAAAAATTCTCTAAAATCATCTTTTTTTAAAAAAATTTCAGCCAGGCGTAGTGGCTCACGCCTGTAATCCCTGCACCTTGGGAAGCAGAGGCGGGCAGATCACCTGAGGTCAGGGGTACGAGACTAGCCTGGCCATGGTGAAACCCTGTCTCTACTAAAAATACGAAAATTAGCTGGGTGTGGTGGCGCGCACCTGTAATCCCAGCTACTCAGGAGGCTCAGGCAGGAGAACTGCTTGAACCTGGGAGGCGGAGGTTGCAGTAAGCTGAGATCATTGCACTCCAACCTGGGCAACAAAACTCCGTCTCAAAAGAAAAAAAAATTTTCATGGATGTTTATTACAATGTTGTCTGCAATAGCAAAGGGTGAGAAAATGTTTAAACATTCAATATCAGAAACTGATTAAATAGTATTATCACATGATTATCCATAAGAGATAGAAATTAAAATGATACTCTAAATAAGATTAATATAGAAAATATTTATTAATATTAAGTGAAAAAGTAATTTATAAACCACAATATAGTTCTATTTTATATATAAAAAAAAACTTCTAAAATTTGTATGTCCCTAAAAAAGACCAGAAGACTCTAAAATAAAATGTTAGCAGTAAATTTCTACGTCTGGCATAGCACTTTTTTTTTTCTGTTGGTATATATTAAAACCATCTTTAGTAATACTACACTGTCATTTCTCATGAACCAGAAGAAACTTCCTCAAACTAATATGAATAATGAATTTTGGGACGAATAAATGTGTGTATGTGTGTGTGTGTGTGTGTGTGTGTGTAAAATATATAAAGCATTGAACACTAGATTAGAAATGGAAAAACATAAGTTACTTGCAAGTACAAGGAGATCTCATACCACCATTTGGGTTGAACACTAAACAGCCAAAAAAAATACAATTCCTAATCTAGTTACTTGAAAGGCTAGTTCAACAACATGATTTCAGTTTGTGTTTACAAGTTTGAAAAAAGTCTTTAAAAAATTCTTATTAACTATAAAGATTTGGTTGTTAATTGTAGGAAATCACGTAATTTTTCTTCTTTCAAATCCTAGTCTCCAAAGAATATGTCTACTAAAAAATGGAAGGTCACAATAGGTAAACGTACTTAATGCATTCTCAAGTTCTGGATTGTCATTAGACTAAGAAATGTGATGTACATGAGATAAGATACAATTGCATACCTATTAATAAATCATATAAAGTGAAATCAGATCCACATACTGTAGAATTACAACTTAGCGACAACTTTCAATAAGATCATAACATATAGAACAATCATAGTACATTCAGAAGCCGAAAAATTACAAACTTCAGGTCATTTTTCTCCAAATCATAAATTATATACAGAGTGATGGAGACAGGTTACCTGGCTAAAAGTTTTATTTTTGCTCTTTTAACACCTTCTGTCCAAAGGAAAACTTAATTTATAGCTATGTAAATTAAGCCCTAAAAAGAATAATTTGAATCATTTTGCATAAGTTATTACTGAAGTCCAATATGTCAAAGACCCAGTCTACCATAAACCTAGCCTATAACATAATAACCTACATTTCAAAATTAGAACTTAATTTAATGGACCTAAGGGCTGAGGCTGACCTTCAACCTGAGTAGTCAGCAAGCATGTTGAAGTGAGATGTGTCCCATCTACAAAGCCTGCTGTGAGATGCTTTAAAGGGAAACTCCACTACCTTAACTCTGGAGTCACGGGCCACAGAGACTTCAAGGATATCATCACTTGAGAACCAGCTGAGGCTGGCAAAGCATCATTTTGGAGGCCTCGGCTGGACCCATGCTGGTATGCATGTGATGGATGTATAGTCATGATCCCTAGTTGATTCTGTTTGCTCTGAAGTTTCCTTTCTTGAGGCTTTCCAGGACGATGTACTGCCCCTGGAATCTCAATGCTCAATATTACATCTTGGGGCAGGTGTAGCATCCAAAGCAGTCACGACTCTATCAGAAGCATTAGAGGCACAGGCCGTGCCACTCTTGTGGCAGAAAACCTGGGCAGAGCCAGAAGTAATGGAGCCACTCCTCCATTTTCCTGAAAGGGAGGGAAGGGAGAGGGGGAGAAAGCAAAACAATATGGGAGGAAGGGTAAAAACCCACAAACAAACAATGATCGGAACTGGCGCATGAGAAAATAAATAGGACCCCAAAACCCACATATACTAAGTCTTCCAAGTACATAATAAACACCAAGATAACACCATTACTAAAAGAAAGCACAAATAATAAGAAGTGAGCCCAACAACACAATGAAAAACAAGCAATCGGAAAAAAAAAAACTAGGAGAAAGCCAAGAAAGCCTTTATTAACTCCAATCCTATCTAGAAAGGAAAAGAGTAATGTCTCTTGTTTAAGCACTCAAACAGGAAAGGAAAATAAACCACCTCTTGCTGATAGGTAAATCAATAATTCAAAATATTGAGTTACTTAAAATGCAATCAAGAGAAGGACCTCTTGCACCAGGGAGCTTTTGAGCCATAAGAAAAGCAATACAAAATATTAGAGCTAAAACGATGAACCTTAGAGTACAGCTTTGTCATTTTACAGATGAGGAAACAGGCTTAGATATAGGAAATGACTCTGTCAAAGAAACAAAGCTAACTAGTGGCAAAGTCAGGAGTAGAACCTAAGATCCTAAATCCCAATCTGCTATTAATTTTACTGTGCCAGCACTATATCCTCTACTTGTTAACATTTGTACGCTAATGAGTGCCTGGGCAAATACAGATGATCCCTTTTTTTTAGACAGAGTCTTGTTCTGTCACCCAGGCTGGAGTGCAGTAGTGCGATCTCAACCTGGAGTGTGAGAGGCTCACTGCAACCTCCGTCTCACAAGTTCAAGCAATTCTCCTGCCTCAGCCTCCTGAGTACCTAGGACTATAGGTGCGTGCCACCACACCCAGCTAATTTTTGTAGTTTTAGGAGAAACAGGCTTTCACCATGTTGACCAGGATGGTCTCAAACTCCTGACCTCAGGTGATCCACCCACCTCAGCCTCCCAAAGCGCTGGGATTATAGCCGTAAGGCACCGCACGGGCACCCATTTTAAAAAATATGTGTATTTCGCATATTTCAAATTTGCGTATTTAGAAATGCAAGAATTCAAGCTTTAATTTTTATTTTATTTTAGAGACAGTCTTGCTCTGTTGCCCAGGCTAGAATGAAGTGGCACAAACACAGATCCTTGTAACCTTGAACTCCTGGGCTAAAGCAATCATTCTACCTTGGTATCCTGAGTAGCTGGAGCTACAGGCATGTGCCACCATGCCCAGCTAATTTTTTTTTTTTTTTTTTTTTTTAGTAGAGACAGGGTCTCACCATGTTGCCCAGGCTGGTCTTAAACTCCTGGCCTCAAGTGATCCTCCCACCACAGCCTCTCAAAGCATTGGGATTGCAAGTGTGAGCCACTGCACCCAGTTTGATTTTTTAAAGACTAAAAAGGAGTTTTAAACATATTTAATCCAGTATGCACTCTAAAATGCACTGATAGGCCATCTGAGATACATTCTACAATTACCATTTTATCTTTTAAGAGGTTCTGTGAACAGGTTTGAAGAAAATTGCTGGAAAAAAAATATATTTTTAGAAGGCCAAAATACTGGGCATCCATAAACAAGGTGATAAAATTTGCTTAAAAATTTTTTGTGTACAATATCATAATAGAGTACTTAATTAACAGAATTCTAAATAAGATAATAGGTTTAAATGCATGCACTTTAGAGGTACCTAAGTATATGTAGTACTAAAGCATCACACCATATTTTAAAGTTTGATATTTAAAATAATTCAAAGGAATATAGCCAAGGAATGTTAAATATTTTAGTAGGGTGTGAGGCTTTGTTTTAATAAATGTCATATATCTAAGGGATAGGAATTAAAAAACAAAACATGTGGCCGGGCATGATGGCTTGCACCTGTAATCCCAACAATTTGGGAGGCCAAGGCAGGCGAATAACCTGAGGTCAGGAGTTTGAGACCAGCCTGGCCAACATGGCAAAACCCCGTTTCTACTAAAACTACAAAAATTAGCTGGGCATGGTGGCAGGCACCTGTAGTCCCAGCTACTCAGGAGGCTGAGGCAAGAGAATCGCCTGAACCCAGGAGGCGGAGGTTGCAGTGAGCGGAGATTGTGTCACTGCACTCCAGTCTGGGTGACAGAGTGAGACTCTGTCTCAAAAAAAAAAAAAAAGTTATAGAATATGGAATTATTCAAAATTCATATTAGTATATATTTTAACTCAGGTTCAAAATTAGTATCAATATTAAGTTTTCTATTAAAAAATATGACTGGCCAGGAGTGGCGGATCATGCCTGTAATCTCAGCACTTTGGCAGGCTGAGGCGGGCAGATCACTTGAGGTCAGGAGTTCAAGACCAGCCTGGCCAACGTGGTGATATCTCGTCTCTACTAAAAATTCAAAAATTAGCCAGGTGTGGTGGTGGGCACCTGTAATCCCAGCTACTCAAAGGAGGCTGGGGCAGGAGAATTGCTTGAAACAGGGAAGTGAAGGTTGCAGTAAGCCGAGATCACGCCACTGCACTCCAGCCTGGGTGACAGAGCGAGACTCTGTCTCAAAAAATATATATATATTATATTTTTATATATATTATATATATTACATATAATATATATTATATATAAATATTATGTATATATTAAAAAATTAAGGCACAAGGATCTGTACCCCAAAATAGTAGAATTCATGAGGTAATAATGAAGTCGCCAAATAATCAAAACGCTAAACAATGGTTTGAAACATTTTTTTTAGTCACAAATCCTACAATGTGGGTAGTTAATTAAAAGCAGCTCTGTATCCTTTTTGGTGAGGGTACCAGGAAAATTAATATCAAATGACTTTTTAAAAAAATCTTGGGAGTAGAATAAAAACTATGAAATTAAGAACCCACAGTTATTAATAATTCATACAGACTCTTATGTTTCAATAGACCTGAATTATTACATGTGTATTCCCTCATTTTATACAAAAATTTAAACCAGTTTTAGAGGCATTTTAACAAGAAAAAACATATTCAAATTAATATGGGAAATTTGATCATATTAAATAACTAGTTCAATATTTTTATACTTGAAAAACGAAAACACAGAAATTACTCATCTCAATTTATTTTGAAATTTCAAAGTTAAAGACAAAGGATATTAAGTCAGAAAAATGAATCACTTTTGCTAACACTAGCAATCCAAATTCTCTCCTTTTTCTTTTTTCTTTTTTTCTTTTTTGAGGAAGACCTATTTCTTATTTTCTGGAAGTTCCAATATCACCAAAGAACAGAGAACAAGAAAGAAACACTGGTTATAATGTTTAAATTTTGACCATAAAAGGACAAAGGTCACCACTACACATCATATGTCTTTCCTTACTTGGAATTCTAGTAGAAAAAAGAAAGCCAATAACAACTACAGCCAATTTAGATATCTACAAGTAGATCCTATCAACTGGCTGGACACCTGTGTTGTACTTAAATGACTTGCAATACTTACCTGCGCTATATAGACAAAGGAAATTGAAAAAAAATTACCATAAAATTGCTAGATATTTAAATCCCTTACTCAAATGGAAAAACAAGTAAAATACTTAATTTAAAATGCCACCTTTGTCTTTCAAGTACAATAAAGGAGAATCAAAGAAGTTTTGCTAACGAAACAGAACTACCACAAAAAAAATCAGGAAAAAAATAATTCCAAATTTAGCAAATTTGCATAGAGAAGAGACAACATGTGTAGGAGAAAGACATTTGAAAAAGTGTTTAAAATGAAAGCAAAGTGAACATCAAATGATTAAGGGACTTGTGATATACCCATGCCATTAACTGTGCTGAAATCAAGTAAACAATCATTAAATATCTTCTTAGGCATAAATAACATCCAGAAATCATTAGTTTCCTCCAAAAATATGCTAGATTAACAGTATAGAGCCTTCATCAACAGAATACCCACACCAAGCCAATAGGAAAAAAAAAATCATTAGCATATTTTCTAGTTTGAAATGCAAAATTATTATCAAATGATACAACAATAGTTAGTTGGAAATTTAAAATGCTATGGTCTTGTCCCAATATAATTAAATAGAACAATGGGGCAATTTTTTTTAGCAATCTCCATATCAAATTTAGCTTCTATGGAAAAAAAAAGCATTCAGTCGCACCCACAGAGAAATTATGAGAAAAAATGTGGAGTATTACTAGACCCAATTAAGCACATTTCAACAATAAAATAAACGTGTTTGTTGGGGGAGCAGACATCCATGTAGAAATTTCAGCTCTTAATCAAAGTTGTCAAGGAGAAAGAATGCTAATTTAGAAAAACCTAGCAATTTGGTCTCTTGCTCTCAAAAGTTCAACTGTAAATATTTTTCACATCCTGCAAAATAAATGAATAAAGAAATTTCAAAAGATAATTTTTTTGGGGATAAATGGTCTCTTCAGTGATTGTTCGGTACGCAGTCTCTAAAGACAAGCCTAGTTTAATGACCTCAAAACTAATACTGTTAACACTTGAACACACTACTATCTTATTACTTGAGGCTCATTCCCAGTACAGATATTAAATTAAAATATATGATATTATTAGAAAATGTTTGGTCAAAATATCCCCATTTATATTGAACATATAAAGGAATTATGATGTATTTTCAATGCCAGCCTAATTATTGAATTGAAATAAATTATATGAATGGATGTCTTTTCAAAGAAAGAACCAATTTAAAATCCAATTAACAAGTATTTGAAAGGCCAATGAAACCCTATCCTAATGGTACATTCAAATATATTACTTTAAAATTGCGTGTATAAATTTGAAAACCTGGCAACCTATTTGGTATTATTATTCTGCCATTGAAAAACCACATAAAGCCTAAGCTCTAAAAATTTGAAATAAAATTTCAGTTATATAAAATTCAAAATATATGATTAGTCTACTTTTTTTATAAAAAACTAAACCAGAAACATACAAGTGTTGATCAACCTAAAATATTTTGTCCTTGTTCACTAAGTAAATGCAATTAAATAGTAATTAATTTACAGGTTAGACCACTCTGTCTCATAATAGTATACATTTACTTTCAAATATGAGTGATGCTACATAATAGTATGCTAAAACAGAAATGTATTCACATTTACTAAAATATTCAGGATATGACTAAGTTTCTTAAATGACCTCAAAAGCTATCATAGCTTTAAAACTGAAAAAGTAAATAGTAGTTAAATCTATCGCAAAACTTTCACACAAATATATTTAAGTATGTATGTTAGGGGAATTAAAAGCATTTACGTCCTAAATTTCAAAATTTCAAAACTTCTTTGGCTACAAACTAGCCTATATATTGTAATAACAAATTACGTCAACTCTCATGATATAAAAAAGTAACATTATTAAAATTAAATGCTTGAACAAGAAAAAAGGTTTACAAAAATTTATTGCATCCAAATAGTTAACCATTTGCAATAATACACTATTTATCTCTTCATAAACACCAACACTGAAAATGTATTACAATACTGCTAAAAAGGCAAAGCATATAAGATTTATGCACAATTTATACACAATTGTGTACAAATTTACATACAATTACAATATGCTGTCTACCAAAATACAACCTACTAAAAAATTAGGAAGTTAGAAAAATAATTCTAAGACTTAATCGTGATCTGCAAATGAATTTTTTAAGTTGCTTAGTGCATATTCAACTATGCTCAAATATATAATCTATACTAAAATAGTGCAAGAAAGTATTTGTATCCCCATCATGACTACATAACCCATGGGTATTAGATCTCTCTTTGGTATAGTGAATATTAAACAAGTTAATGAATTGTATATTTTATGAAAACACATTAAACTGAATATAGAGACACAGGCTCAAGATAAAATTCAGTTCTTCTCAAAAGTACTCAACAGGGTTGTATTTTTTAATCACAAATTCAAGATGGAATTAAAGATACTTTCCAATAAAATACTTGCCAGTTACAAAGAGATATGATCAGGTAACTTAAAAGTTGAAAATGATATTTATATTTTGACAAGCTCTAACACACACACACAAAAATTATACCTTAACAACACTCTTATTTGGTGGTTGAATATGAAATTAAAGTAATCATTCACAGTTAAATTAAGATGCAGACTGTTTAAAACATTATTAGCCTTTGAATAACATCTGAGGCCTCATGATGTATAGAAAATCAAATAGTAGCAAATATAAATGAAGAAAAAGTAAAGTATCTTAAAAAAGAATAAAATTTTAAATGCTTTCAGTATCTGGCTGTGATGATGTAATATAAAACCCCTGATGAATAAATTGTATGCCCTTATTACTCCATTCTGGAACCTACCACCTATCCCACAAAATAAATGGATATACATTTTTAAATTTAAAAAAGGAGGCAAGCAGAATCTGAATCTTTGTGTCCACAATTAAGCTCTATTCAAAAGTGTAAAATAAAACTGTTCATTCACCTTAATAAAAACATGATTCTGTTAATTAGCAGAATGCTGACCTTTGCAACAGAGAAACCTAACAGCATCAGCAAGATATAAAAGAGTGAGACTAACAGCTGAACCCAGGGCATTTACTAACTCAATTCACTTCTTACAAAATTATGACAAAAAATTACATGTGTATTTTTATGTTTTCTTAATGTTAGAACTTACTATTAGGAATAAATGAATGGTTAATGTAGTGCTCTTTAATGAAATCATCTCAAATCTATCATGGATTTTTTGGTACAAGAATTAGAGAAAATTTCGCCCAACTTTTTCTTCTTAAATATAGTAAATTTTTGACAAAAAGTAAAGTCACTTGCCCATGATGACACAGACAGTTGTTAAAAATGTTAGAAATCAGATACCCTTATGCCCATTATTCCAAAATTCCATGCACTATACCACACTATCTTCTTGTTGAAGATTATGAGCATAGGGTATGCTATTGTCCAGGAAGTGTTTAAAAGTTATGTTGAAACCTTATAGCTATATTCTTTAACACCGTTGTTTTCCTTATTCTTCTCTATACTGATAGTGTCTTTTTTTTTCTTCACCCAGCCACTCCTTACTTAAGTATATCTGTATAGGCTACACTGTTGATATTTAAACCTATTAAGTCTTACTAAAGTAAATGCTCTCATACCGTGTGTTTCTATTTTATTTGAAAACTGGTTTAACTCAGTCTAGATACCTTGTAAATTTACACTTATTTTGAAAGCAATTTCTTAATCTTAAATATCTGAGTAATCTCTCCTTTTGTTTACTCTCAACAGGCCTTAATAAATAGGACCACCATACTGGATGGCAATTAACAATAGTCAAATATAGAGGAGATGTCTGTTGTTACCAATTTATTGAGATATGATTTACTTTCATCAATAATCTGTCAAAATAAATTATTCCAAAAAAATTATCGCAGTTTACACAGAAACATAAAATTGACAGTTCTGTATTTATAACACACCCTATGCTAGGTGTGTAAATAATATTACTTTCTCTTAAGGTTTCTGAGTTTTAGCCCATTTTCTGGCCTTTCTTTCAAACTTGCAGGAAGACTGTGAGCGAGTCTTTCTAAGGCAGGCACTCCTGGTTTTTACAACCTGCTTGCTGTTCCGTTGCTGCTGTTTGTGCCCATGCCTAGGGTGTGTTATAATCTTTTTAAAGTCCTTACAGATGGAATCATACCTATTCTCAGGATCATTGTCGTCATCATCATCATCCACTGTGACAGGCACTGATTTAGATAAGGCTTCATCTCCTTGAGGGAAAAAAGTGTACTTAAAATTAGCTTTAAATAAGCTATATAATTAAAACCATGTAAAATAAAACTGAAAGCCAAAAACTTTAAAGCAAACTAAGTGGGGTCTAAACTCTGGACTCCAAAATATGAGTAAAAAGCATTCTTATAGAAAACATAACCAAGTATTTGTGAAGTGCCAGCAGTAAAATGATAAATAGCTGGCCCTTATATATTTCAGAGTTCCTTCCCAGGGCACAATGCTTTTAAAGTCCACCCTTCTCTGTAACAATTCTATATCAACAGTCATCATATTAGCACAAGTTTCTTGCCGCAATAACCTTTGTACTGATCCATTTTAATTTTGACATTAACAGGTGCTGTAACTTCGAGGAATAGCAAAACCGGTATTAATGTTTTGGTAGTAGCAAGTAATTTTAAAATGCAGTTGAATGTGTATGGTATTCGTGATCTGAGTTACCCAGTGATACAGTTCAGTACAGTAAAACTTATTTTCTTATAAAAAGCTACATTTCTATCTTCTGATTAAAAATCTAAAGAGGGCCAGGCGAGGTGGCTCATGCCTGTATTCCCAGAACCTTGGGAAGCCGAGGCAGGTGGATCACCTGAGGTCAGGAGTTCCAGACCAGCCTGGCCAACATGGCGAAATCCCGTCTCTACTAAAAACACAAAAATTAACCAGGCATGGTGGTGTACACCTGTAATCCCAGCTACCAGGGAGAAAGAGGGAGAAGAATCACCTGAACCCGGGAGGCGGAGATTGCAGTAAGCCGAGATTGCACCACTGCACTCCAGCCTAGGCAACAGAGTAAGACTCTATCACAAAAAAAAAAAAAAAAAAAATCTAAAGAGGTTAAGATTTGGGCATTTCATTCTACATAACTTTTACTTAAAAAGAAAAACAAACTGAAATATCAAACTGTAGGTTAATATTATGCATGCTTAAGTATTTCAGGAGAAGTATGCTGATGTGTACCATTTAATTTGAAATGCATCAAAGATTTTACGGGTATTATACTAAGTGAAAAAAGCCAATCTCAAAAGGTTATATACTTCATGATTCCATTTCAAAATAGCAAAATTACAGTGATGAAGAACAGATTACTAGTTGCCAGATGTCAGGAATGGAGGTAAGGACAGCAGTATCATTAGGGAGCCTTGTGATAATGGAACTGGTTTGATATCTTAGTTGTGGTGGTGATTATGCAAAGATACACATGGGGTACAACTGCATTGAACTATACTTGCACACACACACAAATGAGTGCATGTGAAACTGGTGAAATCTGAATAAATCTTCAGTTTTCTGGTTTTGACACTGTACTATAGTTACAAGATGTTACCCTTGAGGGAAACTAAGTGAAGTGTATCTGAGACCTCCCTGTATTTCTTATTTTTTTACAAATTCTTGTGGATTTATAATTATGCAAAATGAAAAGCTAAAAAGGCAAAAAAAAAAAAATACACTGATGGATAGACAGAAGGATATATAGATATGTTATCAAGAAAATACAGTATAATATTAATGGTAGATGCTTTGATGTATACTTCAATGTTTTTCACAATAAAATGTTGAAGAGAAATGGAGGAAAAAAAATCTATAAAGAAAACAGACACCTACAGGCTCAGGATAGAAATACACTAAATAAGGCCAGGCATGGTGGCTGAAGCCTGTAATGCCAGCACTTTGGGAGGCTGAGGCGAGCAGATCACTTGAGGTCAGGAGTTTGAGGCCAGCCTGGCCAATATGGAGAAACCTCATCTCTACTAAAAATACAAAACTTAGCCAGTGTGGTGGCATGTGCCTGTAATCTCAGCTACTCGGGAGCCTGAGGCACGAGAATTGCTTGAACCCAGAAGGCGGAGGTTGCAGTGAGCAGGGGTTGTAGTGAGTCGAGATAGTGCCACTGAACTCCAGCCTGGGTGACAGAGTGAGACTTCAACTCAAAAAAAAAAAAAAAAGAGAGAGAGAGAGAGAGAAGAGATTTCATAATATCCCAGCAAACTCACAATAAATATCTCATCCAAACAGACCAATCTTCAAATGAAATATAATTAGCACTGTCACTCCCTCTTTACTACACCTTTCAAAATTTGACCTATCCTTTGAGGTTCAAATGCCAACTATTCTTCTACATATTTCCCCAAATATTTAAATATCTCACTTGCTATTTATTGTGTAGCCCCATTATAGATTGTCGTTGTTTTTGTTTTGAGACAGAGTCTCGCTCTGTTGCCCAGGCTGAAGTGCAGTGGCATGATTGCGGCTCACTGCAATCTCCATCTCCTGGGTTCAAGCGATTCTCCTGCTTCAGCCTCCCAAGTAGCTGGGATTACAGGTGTGTGCCACCACACGCGGCTAATTTTTTTGTATTTTTAGTAGAGATGGGGTTTCACCATGTTGGCCAGACTGGTTTCGAACTACTGACCTCAGATGATCCACCCACCTTGGCCTCCCAAAGTGCTGGGATTACAGGCCCCAATCTAGTTTTATATCTTTCTTCTATTACCTTTTTTAATGATTTCTCTATGTCTGTCTTGCATTAAACTGCAATCTCCTAGGACCATGTTCTTCATCTTGGTTATTCATGCCATTACCAAGCCCCAATTTCTAGGAAAATACTGTAGCTGTAATATGATACCCAAATACTGCAAATAAACTGGAATCCTCTAAACTCAATAGGGGGCAGGGTTTTTGTTTTAACCTTCTAAAACTGTGACCTAAAATTAAGTTAGACAGAGGAGTACATAAATTCAGCATGCTTATATAAGCATGTAAGTAAATTCTGAAGGAATATCGTAACATTGGCTCACACACAAACTTATCTTTAAAAACAGAACTTTTTACACAGTGCTTATTTTCAAGGCACTCATATTCTATTCTACTTGTTTCTATTGACAAGGCCCCATTTTTGACAGGTTAAATTCCCTAACAAATTTATCTTCTTTCTTATTTTATCCCAAATAATCAGCTTAGCTCCCAAAAATATCCAGGGTAAAGAAAATCTCAATAAGGCATATTTCACCAAGGAGTTGAAGGATTGGCATTTGCTGAAGTAACAGATTCTCAAAGTTTCTCTTGATACACACCTCAGGAAAAGTTTACCTCCCCATCAGCCTATTTGTCCCTCAGATCAAAGTTAAATAAATCAAAATGGAACACAGTGATCTAGATCAGTGCTGAGATAAGTAATTATCAGAAGATGTATCAATTGAGTATTTGCCACATATCACCATCCCTTCTTAAGGCCTAATGAATGCATATTAATTATTACACCAAAAATTTATAATTCTCAACATGAGAGGTGTGTAATACTTTCATAGGTATCAATAAATCAAGTGAGATCTTGAGAAAGAAAAGTAGTAAAATACTTGAAATCAAACATATTGATTTCACCAGTGAAACTGTTTAATCACAGAAACCAATTTTCCAAAGTTTAAAATTAGCCATACTAAAAAAAAAAGAGAGAAGATCCAAATAAATAAAACCAGAAATAAAATTAGTTGTGACATATAATTTTTAATGGATTTTTAACTAAATTTTTAAACACCATTTATTATTCTTAAACTCTAATCCTTAATAAGGATTTTCACAGCTAACCTAACAACTAAAACATTGATTTGACATCAAAGTAACTATTAGATTCTGTATTTTTAATATAAGTCCATAATCCCTTATACATAATTTTGAAATCTAAAACACTCTCAAAACGGAAAGTTTCTGTAAGAGGGTACCAAAGACAATCTGGCAGCAAAACCTGTTCTAAACTGCTTATTCCTTTAAATGTGAATCTTCAAATGTTTTGCTGCAGAAATACGGTGTTTGATTATCTGGTGTTGCATACTGGGGCTTTTATAAAATATATAGTAACTGCTCTCTATTATTTTTCTAAAAGACAAAAAGTTGTAAATTCTGAAACACAATAGACCCCAAGAATTTCAGGTAAGAAACTGTGAACTTGAATTACAATAGCCACACAAACAGAGCTCCATCTAGTCATCCGATATAGCAGAGCATTCAACTGAAGCACACACCATGCATATCACATGTGGTTTTCAAGTCAAGTCATAAGTACTTCATAAAAGAAATGAAAAGTTTTATTTAAAAAAACAAGATTTTGCTGGGCACAGTAGCTCATGCCTGTAATTCCAACACTTTGGAAGGCCAAGGTGGAAGGATTGCTTGATGCCAGGAGTTCAAGACCAGCCTGGGTAACATAGCAAGACTTCATCTCTACAAAATTAAAAATTTTAATTTAAAAAATAGCCAAGATTCAAATTAATTCCATTAAAATCCAATTGGGATAAATTGAAAACTGTAACATAAGAACTGAAAGGAAAAATTTTTTAATTCTACCTATGTTGGAAATACAATTTTATGTAAAACCCACTTCATAAAAATTTTTAAATAAATTCTGAGTATCCATAGTTAACTGACACGTCTTACTGACTAAAAAAAAAAGACAAATGACCAATACACATTTATTATACAAATGATTTTTAAAGTAACTTTAATAATAAAAACCTCTTTTTAAAATTATTTTTCATAAATTTTTATAAGATTAATTTTAATTAATTCCTAAGAATATTTTTATTCACCAGCTGACCCAAACTTTAATGTTCCTAGTACTCTACCTCATCAGGGTAGGCTAATCCAGCTAGTGTTTGGATTTTCTTCCTTTCTTTATTTTGACAGTGTTTTTAAAAGAAAAACGTCTGTTCATGTCATTAGAAACTAGTTAATAAGCACCAACAAAGGGTTTTACTTAGGTAAATTAAAAATAATTAAAGGGAATTTCATAAGACACAAAGTTATCTGTTCAAACTTAAAAAGCCATATGCATGGCAGTTAAAATTTTGACACACCATGTCATACCAGTACCAAGGATTCACTTCCATTATATAAATAAATAGCTACTGAACCACTGGTACCAATCGCTTTTCCTTCATAAACTACTGCTCATTACTCTAGAGAAAAGCACTAAATATTGATAAAGAAATTTTGTCATTTACTCAACAAATTTGGGATCCCTGATACTGAATACTAGCGATGTTCAAAATATCTTCCAATGGCAGTAGAAAAATAAATGGGGAAATGTTTTTTTTAATAAACTCCTAAATAATTTTAAGTGGTATTCTCCTTAGTAACCCTAAATTTGATTAGCTTCAGGGAAAATTAAACAATGTAGTAATTCAAGAGGGGGAAAGTACAAATTATGAATTTTTTATTTATTTTTGCATACCTGAAGATTGGCAAAATCCAGTATGTGAAGACAGCACTAAATTTTCAGTCACGGGCTTAATTTTCTGTTCATCACTGCTTCCCTCGCCTATAGAATTCTGATCATCATCTTCTATATCAGAAGATGAGGATGTAATGTCGGCTTGCTTCCTTTTATTGCTTGTTCTCAGGGAGTTTCTCTTTTTCTCCTTGACAATGACTGCCTTCTTTTTAGATGATGTTCTTTGCTTCTTCTTTTTATTATCTTCAGAACTTTCCTCAGCATCAGATGATGATGAGCCACTTTGTATTTCCTTAGTATTTCTCTTTGAACTTAAATTTCTTCTTTCCCTCAATTCTATTCTTTTCAATCTCTTATCAGAAGAGTTACAACCATCTTCTTTCATGGAATATTTCTCAGTATCAGATGATGAACAATCTTGTCTCTTCCTTGAACTCTTTCCAAGCAACTTGCACCTTTTCTTCTCTCTACCATATGCTCCATTCTTACTCTTTTTATCCTCTGAAGAGTCACAACTATCTCCTTTCCCTGTTGATTTCTCAGCATAATCAGATAATTCATCCTTCTTTTTAGAAGTTTTCTCTCTTATTTTTTTACTTTTCTTTTCTCCATCAGTTGTTTCATTCTTATTTTGTTTTATGCCCTTAGGAAAATGACAAATTTCTTCTTGCTCAGGTAACTTCTCAGTGCCATCAGATGAAGATTCATACTGTTGTTCCATTTTAATTACTTTTTTCTTAAAGTCTGAAGTTTCCTTTTTTTCTTCAGCTCCCTTTTTGCTCTGCTTTTTATCATCTTCAGAAGTTTCATCACTCTGGTCTTTCTTTAGGAATTTCTCAGCAATATCAGATAAGCCATCCTGTACTTTTTTACATGTTTTGGTTTTGAGATGCTTGCTCTTTTCTTTAGTTTCAGCAACTTTTCTGACTTCCAAAGAAGTAAAACTCTCCTCTTTCCCAGAAAGCTTATTGACACCATCAGAGGAAGCACTTGCTTGCTGCTTCTTAGGAAGTCGATCTCTTAATTCCATGATGGTTGTGTCTTTATCAACTGTGCCTTCTGCTGAAGAGAAATTCTCTCTGTCTTGTTTCCTTTCAGCATCATCAGATGATCCTTCTTGCGAGGTCTTCAAACCTTTGTGCCCTTGATTATCCATTCCTTTTTTGCTGTGTTTTTCATCTTCGGAAGAGTCAAAATCCTTTGTATTTGGAATTCTTTTTTTGGTGGTTCTGGCAGCACCAATTTTACTCATGCTCTTTATCTCTTTTTCTAATTCTGAGTCATAATTAGAAGACTCAGACTGGGTTTGTCGTTTCTTTTTAGAAATTATAGCGCTCTTAGCTGATTTGCCTTTTTTAGTATCAAAATCTGAGCCAGATGTAGAACTTTTTCGTTTCCTTTTTCCTTTATCATCTTTCCCCGCCTGAGTCTTTAAATCATACAAAGTCTTATGGTTTGTATGGATTTCATTAACATCAGTATCTGAAGAAGAACTGTGACTCATCCTGCTTACCTCTTTCAGGATTGCTAGCATTTCATCAGAATCTGAATTTTGATCCACAGTCTCTGATTGCTTAGATTTTGGCAATTTATTAGGTTTAGGATTATCTATAGCACTGTCAGAAGAATTCCGCTTATCCTTTTTTCTCACTGGAACGGGTAGTTTTTGTTTCTCCTTAACTGTTTCATTACATTCTTCATCTGAATTAGATGTTACAGGGTTGGTTTCTGTCTGTCGCCTCAAGGGTGTAGTCTTTACACGTGGGGATCTTCGAAGATCAGATTCCTCTAAAAGTAATGAAACTTCATTTTCAACCAAATGCTCATTATCACTGTTTTCCTGTCCAAGTCCACATTTCTCTAACTTGGGGTTCAGACCACAACTTTTATAGCCATCTTTATCTTGTGGAACTTCCTGACAATCAGCACCTTTAATTGGGGAATTAGAAAGGGAAACAGGGGTGAGTTTAACATATAATTCTTTTGTTACTTTAGCTGTAGTTTTTGATTTAATACCTCCTCTGTTGTCTTTTGAAGAAATATTTAATTTTACAGATGCACTCTCCAGTTCTTGTTCAGTTCCACTGCTGCCATCCCCTTGATGATCAACTGAACTCTGAACTTCCATAGCAGTCTCAAGATTCTCAAAAATGTCTTCTGGAACTGAGGAAGGAACAGACACAATATCCATGTCTAAGTCTTCCGAAGTGTTGGCAGGTTCATACTGAGGTTCTTCTTTTCTATCAGATTTCTTATGTTCACCACCGGTACTTTTATTTGCTCTTTGTTCCTCTGTTGGAACATTCTGATCCATGTGCTCACTATCTACCTGTTTTCTTGAAAGTTTAGCTTCTGACTTTGAAATATCCTTCCTTTCCAAAGCACAAGGTTTTTCTCCTTTTCGTGCTTTTGTTTCAAACTTAGCATCTATGACTTTATGCTCTTTGGTATTTTTCTCTTTATTTACAGCATCCAATGCTCGAAACTCTGAATTTAAGTCTTCTTCCAATGCAAGATGAGCCTTCTTAATATCAGCCAACACAGACTTAAAAGCTTTAAGCTGACGTAATTTTGTAGCAGAACTGATTTCTGAATTATCTGTTGCCTGCTTTAAAAATTTAACATAACTGGAGTTCATGTTGGCTGTGGTCTCGATCAGTTTTTTTGCCTTCTTAATCATTTCTTTGGGCACAATTAGTGCGGAATAAGAGTAGGTTACAGAGCCAGAACAGGAATCATCTAATTTCTTTTCTTCTCCATTACAATTTGAACTAGTCTTCTTTGGAGAAAATCTGGATGTATGTTCATATACTTTATTACTCTTTTCACTGTCAACTTTTATCTTCTTCTTATTTTGCTGCAACAACTGTTCCAAATTCTCAAATACGCTGTTACATGCAGTGACCAAGTCCAACAAAGGCTCTGGGTGACAAATGTAGCAATACCATTGGTTGTTTTCATCCATTATTGTGGACAACTCCTTTCGACCAAGGTTGCGCAGAATGCATTTCTTGCAGAAAGCATTATGGCAAAAGTCACAACAAATCAAGTTTCCACCTTCTGCACACCATCTGAAATGTTTTAAAGATTAAAACATTATTCCCTTCTTTCAGGAAACTGAAAAGATAGGTAAAAAAATAAAAATAAACACTATTCCCAACAAAACTCATTTTAATCTCTTTGTTATAATGCAATTTAAATTTTACTGCCAGTAATTTTAGTAGTAATTTATGTCATCTGCTTATTCTTTACTAGAAACTTAAACTAGACATAAACCTAGGGTTTGATAGAAAATAACAACCTTTCATTAAAGACATCAATGATGATACTATGAAAGACAAACCTCATAAAAGATTATGTAACAATTCCTCCCAAAAGTAGGAAACACTGAATGTTAGCTCATCTATATTACCTACCTACATTGTTCATCCATTCCATCTGAGTCACGGCTAATATCATCACTCATGTAATACTTAAAGCAATTCTATTAAAAGAAAAGAGGAAGGGGAAATTTAATTCAAAATTGATAGCATTCATAAAGGACAAAAACTTTACTTTTTTAAGTAATTAAAAACACTGGGGAAAATCTCCAGAACACTGGTATGGGCAAAGATTTATTGAGCAATATCACACAAGTTCAGGCAACCAAAGCGAAAATTGGCAAATGAGATCACATCAAGTTAAAACGCTTCTGCACAGCAAGGATACAATCAACAAAATGAAAAGACAACCCACAGAATGGGAGAACATTTTGCAAAGTGCCCATCTGACAATGGATTAATAACCACAATATATAAAGAGCTCCAACAATTCTATAGGAAAAAAATCAAATAATCCAATCAAAAAATGGGCAAAAGATTAGACTGGACATTTCTCCAAAGAAGACATACAAATGACAAATAGACATATGAAAAGCTGCTCACCATCACTGATTATCAGAGAAATGTTAATCAAAACTATAGTAAGATATCATCTCACCCCAGTTTAAATGGCTTATATACAAAAGACAGGCAATAACAAATGCTGGCAAGGATGTGGAGAAAAAGGAACCCTTGAGTACTGTTGGTAGGAATGTAAATGAATACAATCACTATAGAAAACAGTTTGGAGTTTCCTCAAAAAAACTAAAAATTGAGATACCCAGCAATCCACCTGCTGGGTATATACACAAAAGAAAAGAAATGAGTTTATCAAAGAGATACTGGCACTCCTATGATTGTTGGGCCACTGTTTACAATAGCAAAGATCTGGAAGCAACCTAAGTGCCCATCAACAGATAAATAAATAAATAAATAAATAAATAAATAAATAAATAAAATGTGATACATATACACAATGGAGTACTACTCAGTCATAAGAAAGAATGAGATCCCGTCATTTGCAACAACATGGATGGAACTGGAGATCATTATATTAAGTGAAATAAGCCAGGCACAGAAAGACAAACATTGCATGTTGTCACTTATAAATGGGATCTAAAACTCAAAACAATTGAACTCATGGATGAACTAATGAAGGATGTCACGAAGGATGGTTACAAGAAGCTGGGAAAGGTAGTGAGGGGATGGGGAGGAGGTGGGGATGGTCAACGGGTACAAAAAAATACAAAGAATAAGACCTACTATTTAATAGCACAATAGGGTGACTACAGTCAATAGCAACTTAATTGTACATTTTTAAATAACTTAACGAATATAATTAGATTGCTTGTAACTCAAAGGATAAATGCTTGAGGGGACAGATACCCTATTTTCCACGATGTACTTATTTTACATCGCATGCCTGTATTAAAACATCTCATGTACGCCATAAATATATACACCTACCAAGAACCCACAAAAATTTTAAAAATAAAAAAAAAAATAAAAAAAAAAATAAAAAAAAAAAGGAGTATGTGTGCATGTTTCAGAGACTCAAAGCAAAAACACTGTACTACCCCAGCTGGGCGCAGTAGCCCATGCCTATAATCCCAGCACTTTGAGAGGACGAGGAGGGTGGATCACCTGAGGTCAGGAGTTCAAGACCAGTCTGGCCAACATGGCGAAACCCAGTCTCTACTAAAAATACAAAAATTAGCCAGGCATGGTGGCAAACGCCTGCAATCCCAGCTATTCTAAAGGTTGGGGCAGGAGACTCACTTAAACCTGGAGGTGGAGGTTGCAGTAAGCCAAGATCACGTCATTGCACTCCAGCCTGGGCAACAGAATAAAACTCAAAAAAAAAAAAAAAAAACAAAAAACACTGCTACCCAATATCTGTATTGTGCAGACATCTAACTATTTCAAGTCTCAAGAATTAATGCCTTGAAATAGATTTCCATACACTCAAATGCCACTATTCCTTATTTAAAAGTTTATAAAAGATTTTTGGCTGGGTGCGGTGGCTCATGCCTGTAATCCCAGCACTTTGGGAGGCTGAGGTGGGTGGATCACTTGAGGTCAGGAGTTCAAGACCAGCCAGGCCAACAGGGTAAAACCCCGTCTCTACTAAAAACACAAAACTTAGCCAGGTGTGGTAGCGGGCACCTGTAATCCCAGCTACTCGGGAGGCTGAGGCAGGAGAATCGCTTGACCCAGAAGGTGGATGCTGCCGTGAGACAAGATTGTGCCACCGCACTCCAGCCTGGGTAACAGGGCAAGACTCCATCTCAAAAACAAACCAAAAAAACAAAGTTTATAAAAGATTTTAGTAAAGCTAATTTCTGGTCTCATACAACTAGCTACTAAAGCTCTACATAAAAATGTATTAGATGTGGGTACTTAGCAATTTTAATAGCCACCATATACAAACAGCTACTATACATACAGCAAAAGAATTAATCTATATTATCTCTAAATATCGAAATACCTACCATGCAAGGTAGGACGTATTATGAGAGAAAAGGCTAACTTTCATTAATATGTAAATAAATCTAAAGTCATACAACTAGTAAGAGGCAAAGCTGTTATTCAAATCCAAGTTTGACTGACTTCAAAGTCTTTTCAGTGGGACTGCAGAAAGGGTAAAGGTGCTCACTGATACAAACTACAGATGAGTGAAATGGCCTAGGCTCAACAGACTGGTTCTTGAAAAAAGACAATCATATAGATAAGAAAACAGAAAGGCAAATACATGTCACAAATTCAGCAATATTAGATTCTACTGTCAAAATTTAAAATGAAACTCTCTAATACATACCCTAGATAGGCCCCTGCTGAACTGAATTCAAGGAAAGGAGGGATACAAATTGCTAAAGAACAAAGTACAGTTCATTTAAGCATGTCTGAATCTATCAAAAATTCATTCAAGAAAAGATCTAGAGCTAGAATTCCAAGGAAAACATGGCCTGCCACTGCATTTCAAAGGCAGCTTTTTATTGGGAAACAAACTAACATAGGATTAATCTTAGCAGGAATATGAGTTAAGAAAACCATAACCATGACATTTATAGGAAGTTACCGAGAGGAAGTTTTGCTCTTGTTGCCCAGGCTGGAATGCAATAGTGCAATCTTGACTCACAGCAACCTCCACCTCCCAGGTTCAAGCGATTATCCTGCCTCAGCCTCCCAAGTAGCTGGGATTACAGGGACCCGCCATGCCCGGCTAATTTTTTGTATTTTTAGTAGAGATGGGGTTTCACCACGTTAGCCAGGCTGGTCTCGAACTCCTAAGCTCAGGTGATTCACCAGCCTTGGCCTCTCAAAGTGCTAGGATTACAACCATGAGCCACCGTGCCAGGCCCACATTGATAGATACTTAAAATTAACTCCAAGGTATTACTAACAAAAATGTGGCACAGACCGTTAAAACTATAATCAACACATAAAAAACATTTTTAATTCTATTATCTCCAAGTTACGTCAAAACCCTGCTCCACATAGATAGTTTACATTTGGGGAAGTAGGATATATAAGGGGAAAGATTATAAAACACAAACATTTACACACATCCACTCTTGAGATTTTCAAACACACCAACGTCTCCCTCAACTACCAGTATCTAAATACCATGTTGCCTCTTCCCAGAACATGATGAACCAATCTCACTTACCAGGCTAATTCTTATTCATATTTCACATATCACCTTTCCGCTAGAAAGCCATCCGACCCAAATCATATTTACACAGGCTTCCTGTGTGCTCCCATAATCACAGTATCTCCCCTATCATGACACTTAGGCTTTGTATGTCTATCTTCCTCACTACAATAGAAGTCTTCCAAGGGCAGATACCATTTCCATCTTTCTTCAAGACTGTGCCCTCAAAGGCCTGGTATATGGTAAGCATTCAAATATTTATGGCATGAAATATCAACAGATCATTACGTACCTTACAAATAAGAACTTGCAATGAAGGGTGTCTATAAATGGAATCTTTTTGAAAATGATTGACCTGTTGTCCACAAGCAGTGCAGCTCACAATTCCATGAAGCCCATCTTCTAGGAGAAAGGAGTGACTATTATTCACACATTTACACAAAGAAAAAGATATTTACTTTAGTCAGCATTTTGTAACTTTTGTATTAGAAATGAAATACCTCATAATCCTTAGAAAAAATGGCATCTTGGATACAAGTAAAAAAAGGTTAATATTTTATCGACTTACTAAGCACATGACAACCTTGGCAAATTCCAAGTTACAAATCCTAATTATTTCCTTTTACAGATGCAAATGCCATTTTTTACAACTCGAAATAACATTAAGAGAACCCACAAAAATTTCTAAAACTAGGGGCCAAGAGCTCTTTTATATTTTATTATTGCTTTGCAAATAAATTCAGTATCAGTCCTTACAGAATGGGGAAGTAACATATATGGAACAGATTCTTTTGCAATCCTATACTTAAGTATGCCATAAAGGATTTTATTCTAAAAGTGGAATTGTCTGCACAGATCCTATCAATATGGTACGTAAAAACTTGGTAATTTTAAGATATTACCAATTTCCTTCCCAATATTTACTTCAACACTATCCAAAATTGTCATTAACCTGCCTTTTCTCTATGTGTACTCCACTATCTACTCCATACCAACACTGTCAACTATTTTCAAATAAAGATAAACAAGATATTGCAAGTATATCTATTTTGGCAGCAAAACATCAGAACGACTAGGGGTAAAAGGCAGAGTTCCATTCTGTACTGTCCCCTGAAAAACAGACTGAAGAAAACCTACAGAAACCTCTCCAGCCTTCTACTTGTCCCTAGTTCTGCTAAGGCAGTGTTTCACACCCTGAGCTAAACATTAGAGTCATCTGAAGAACCTTTTTAAAAACAGCCATTCCCAACCCTAAACCACTGAATTAAAACCTCTCAGACATTTTCTTAAAGTTTCAAAGATGATCCTGATGTGCAACCAAGACCTTGATCAAAATAAGATGGTAGATTATAATTCAGAAGAAGCCACTCAAAATGCTTACATTCACAAATAAAAAGGAGACAACTAAAAAACAAATTGGCACCATACTTAAATAAAAAACAAAACATCACATGTATTTCTCACCCTTTTAATTTTCTCTTTTGGGTTTCTATTAGGTTTAAGGTCCAAAGCACTATGGACCCAAATATTATCATGAATATTTTTATTTGTAAAAACTTCTTTAAAAATTTAAGAGCTAGAGCTCACTCTGTCACCTAGGCTGGAATGCAATGGTGCAAATTCAGCTCACTGCAGCCTCTACCTCCCAGGCTCAATCAATCCTCCTACCTCAGCCTCCTGAGTAGCTGGGACTACAGGCACACACCACCACACCTGGCTAATTCTTTGTAGAGATTGGGTCTCACTGTGTTGCCCAGGCTGGTCTCCAACTCCTGGGCTCAAGCAATCTTCTGGCCTCAGCCTCCCAAAGTGCTGGGATTACAGGTGTGAGTCACTACACCTAGCCAGAAGCTAAAAGTTTTAAAGTTTAAGAACACCATCATACTGTTTTAGAAGATAAAAGTAAACTTAAAGGTTTACTATTTATGTTACTAAATTTTTTATTTATTTATTTATTTAATTTTAAAGATGTGGTCTCAGTGCATCACCCAGACTGGAGTACAATGGCACAATCACAAGTCACTGTAGCCTCAAACGCCTGAGCTCAAGCAATCCTCCCACCTCATCCTACCTAATGGCAGGTATTACAAGCCTAATTTATTATAATCACATTATTTACAAACTCCAGTTTGATCTTGGGTATTCATATATTCTGTATTCGTTTTAACAGAAACAAATACACCACAGCATACTTCTTCATTTCAAATAATTATTCCATTCAGATAAACTAACAACATAAATAAAATGTAGAATCTGAATGTTCATCCAATGTTAAGTAATGCTTACTAAGCATCTTCTGTGTGCTTTGGTGCATATATCACTCAAGAATTAAACAAAACTAGGTAATTCTTTGGAGATTTTCTCCCACATGTGCACAAGGAATCAAATATAAGGATATTCACCACAGCACTAATTAGAAAATTAGAAAAGGAAAAATTGGGAATAGCTTCCTATGTGGGAAATGAATAGTGACTTATTGATACCACATAATTCTATAGAGCAGTGAAAAATAAGCAAACTAGATGTACATTTACTGACATGAATACAATTCAAAAACAATGTTAAATGAAAAACGTTCCCAAATGATATATACAGCATATTATTTTGTTATATTTTTAAATGAAAAATGTTTTATGAATACATATATAAAAAACATAGAAAAACATGCACACACATGCACATGCATAAAACTTCAAGATAATCATTACCTGTGGGGTGGGAAGAAGGGGAAATGGATGAGAGTAGGACTGAACCAATATTTTACTTAAGTGAGATCTGAAGCAAATATGGTAAAATGTTGAAATGTTACTTTATGTACTTGTTGCTGTACACATGTTTAAATTTTTTATTTTTAGTTATGAAATATATTTAAAATTGTAACACAGGGTATAAATGAAAAAGAGGCATTTTCACTTCTGAGCTCAATACATTTTAATGGTTTTAAAGAGAGAACAAAATTATTGTGTCATGTAAAAAAGTTAGGTGTAAAATATACTTTCTAACAATTAAAACTGGGAAAAGAATGTCAAAACAGGGTATGATACTGAAACTTAAAGAAAAAAAAAAATCCGCTCCTGAAATGTTAACTTTAGCCATATCTTTGTGTTATAATATTATTCCAAATCAATATAAGACTTTGTATATAAAGTTTACATTCTTGACAGTTTCCTATGTTAGGCTTCAATTTTGGAACTAGCTTTCTTAAAAAGTTTAAATATTATCTACACCAATTCAGCATTTCAGATCACCAATTTATCTATATATGTGTATATAAAGTAAACCTAGTGTTAAATTTCCTGTGTGATTTCTGACAGCTTAAAAATGTAACAAATCATTAAGATGAAAACAGACGTGAAAGATTTAAGTGCTACTGATAGCTATAAATGTTATGTATTCCCTTAAGCGTGATACCAAAACATTCCTACACAGAACAGTCAATAAAATGTTCCTGAAACTTATCAGCTGAGACCAAATGCCAGCAGCATACCAAAGTAGCACTAGGAATACCCTCATCAACAACAGTGGTTCTTTTATTCTTTCAGCCCTTATCCACATTTCAGACATTGACTGCTCCAGGGTCCCTTCCCAAAAAAACACCACTTAGGCACTCTGTACACCAAGTGTACACAATGCAGAACACTTAGTTATTTGTCTTCTCCAGAGAACCTATGATCAGAGGAAAGAAACTCTTACTACTGATCTTTACCATCACTTTCTAATTGAGGATTCTCTTAAATTTTAAGACTACTACCTTAGCTTTAATGAGCTCTGTTGCTGCAATGGCAGTTTCCCTACTATGAACCAGAGTCTCAGAAAGATTCCTTATGCTCAAAAGGAGTTGACTACCCCTTTGTGGACAAAAGACTAAACACTATTTCCTTTATTTTTGCCAACAACCTTACAAATTATTTAATCTGACAATGAATATATATAACATTTTATAAGTATAGATATATTTTACTGGTTCCATCAAGATAATCATAGCATTAAAATAAAAATCCACACAAAAATTTCACCAATATAAGAGCTTAACTATAATTTCACAATTATATAATCTGATCAATATTAAATGGATATGCTTTCACTACACTTCTACTTAGAAATTTAGTGTCATGTTCTATCATTTGGAGATTCATTCCTTTTACAGTTATGAATTCTGGCTCTGTTAAGCTGCCCCAAAATATATATACACACTATCTAAGAATCACACACAAACAAGTGGGACACATAGTCCACTATCATACATTTCTAAATAAATATAAACTTTTTATAGATGGTTAGCCAATACTGAGAGAGAGAGTGTGTGTACGTGTGTGTGTATGCATGTGCGTTAATTTTTTTGAGACAGGGTCTGACTCTGTCATCCAGGCTGCAGTGCAGTGGTACAATCACGGCTCACTGCAGCCTTGATCACCGGGGCTCAAGTGAGCCTCCCACCTCAGCCCCCAGAGTTGCTAGGACTACAGGCATGCGCCACTATGTCCAGCAGATATTTTTATTTTTTGTAGATATGGGGTCTCACCATATAGACCAAGCAGGTCTCGAACTCCAGGACTCAAGTAATCCTCCTGCCTTGGCTTCCTAAAGTGCTGGTATTACAGGTGTGAGCCACCACTCCCCACCGTTTGTGTGTTTAAGGGAGGATAGACAGACAAAGGGAGAGGCGCCTCCGGCAGACAGAGGGAGGGTTATCAGCTCTAGCTCCCTACTCCTTCCTACTTATGTCCATGTTGCTGTTCTTAGATTAATGGATCTGAAACTTCAGTGTACACAAGAACAAACTGGGGTACATTCTTGACCTCATCAACAGAAATTCTAATTTGTGAGGAGTGGAGTCAAGGGACTTGCATTTATAATACCCCAAACTAATACTAATGCAGATGTATGTCACTCTATGCAACTCTAACTATATATAAAGTTACCTGGAGGCCACAGACAAGATTTTGCATAAATCTAAAATTCTTTTAGGGTTGGGGGGGAAACATAGTATTATGGCATATATGTATTACAGAACATGTGGAAGAAGGAAATGCTAAGCTTCTTGAGATAACTTAATAGCCACTGAAGGCAAAGGTGTTTTGATAAATAGTGTTTAACCTTTTCTGCTTCAGAGCTCAGAGAGAAACAGAAGTTATATTTAAGTAGTGCTTTTAATAAACAAAAGGCAGAAAAGTGGAGGTATTTTTAGTAAGCACATCAGATTTTCCAATATGGTCATAAACAGCAATTTAAATTCATGTTTCATTTTCACTTGTATTTACCTCCGCGTTTTTTGAGATTTTCAGTTTTCATTTTACTTCTGCTTCTAAATTCAGGCCCTTTAAAATCATCTTTGTCTTCATTCAGCACTGGCTCTGGCTGTACAATCACTGTACCTAGAATGATTTCATTTAAAAAACCATTACACATATTAAATGTGCAAGTGAAGTACAAGACTTCAGTTCAGATAAAGCCAACATTGCTGGTACATAGTTTGTTTCTTTCAAGCTTTAGATATTGGTATAAGGACCTCACAAAAGTAAATAAAACAGGGAAATAGTATAAGGGCCAGGTGTCAACAATCAGTTTATTTGTTGAAATATAGTTCATAAAAACAGGAAAGGGAGGTATTATGGCGTGATTAAAAAAGAAATGTGTGAATCAAATAGAAAGCCTCAACCCAGTTCTGAATTTTTATAGTGCCTATCACAAAAGCTGTTATGAATATGAACATCTATGCTAAGTTCCATAAAGAATTCATAAAATATGTGGTTCAGAGGGAAAAAATTTTTAAAGACATCCTATTTTCATAATCCAAATCATAAACTCAGAAAGATTTTTAAGGGTAGTTTTATACTGCAAGGGAGGGGTATTGGTGGGGGAAATGAAGTTCATTCTATTACTCCTGTATCTATTCTGCAGCATTTCCCAACCGGTATGTCAAAGCTTCAGTATTCTGTAAAGTCCTTAAAGAGTTTTTAGAGATTAAGATACTTTAGCTAAAGTACCCTAACAATAAATTGTAGAATGACATCATTTGTTGATCCCTATGTTAATATTTTAGAAAGAATGTCCTTCCTTAACTATAAAACATGTGAATTGAGGAGAGAGGCTGTCGATTTAAGTTTTCATTAGTTTTCTCAAGAGCAAATAAGACAGGCATAGTAAAAAGGGTTTAGGTCTCAATGTTTACCTACATTGCTTGGCTTAGTAACTGGCTATCATCGGCAACAATCAAGGAAGAAAAAGCAGGTAGTTGCCAGGGGCTTTCTCTGAAACATGGCTCTATGTTACTCAACAAGCAAATTTTGACAAGTTATAACATCTAGTTGGTAAATGAGTTTCTGAGTCTCTGAAAGGGTGTGGGGAGAGGACACAGATGATTGAGATTTTACAGACTGTAGTAAAATTAAATAATCCCCACCAAAAAAAAGTTATTCACAGCAATCATTGCATGTATATACTCTCAGAGAAGCCCCAGCATTTGAAAAGAACTAAAGATTTTAAATTAACAACAACAACAACAAAAAAAAAAAAAAAAACCTGAATTCTCCCTAGAGATTCTTCTAGGGAGAATTGGAAGCAAAGCAGCAGAGTGAAAAGAGCACTCACTAGGCTTTGGATTCAAGCAGACCTGGGTTGAAATCTTAGCTTCTCAATTTAAAGCTGAAAAAGTTCCTTGGGTTCTGAATTTGTTCCTTTATCTCTACAAGCAAAATAATAACTACCTTACAGTGTTGTTTTGAGGATTAAAGGAGTTAATTCTGTAAGAGCCTGGTACTTATATATACTCAATAAATATTACAACAATAATATAAACACCCAAATTTAACCTTATGAAATGGGTTTGTTTTTGTTTTGTTCTGACAGAATTAGGCATAGTTCAGGTTAGTAACATCATATGCTGACTTTCTTCCACAGTACCATTAAAACAAAAGTTTGAATTCCTATTTCTTATATCATAAACACTCCCAGTGACAACCACTGAGAATGTAAAAATCCAAAGTAAGTCACCACCTACGGGACTTAGACTCCCATGTTAGTTGTTTCTGCCCTTGGCCACCAAAACCATTATGTAAAATTGTCATAAATGATTTGCAAAGCTAAGTAAGTGGTAGGCCCCTATCTCTCTTCTTTCATTAATTTCCTTTCCTCATTTCATTTATCACCTTTTGTAACTTCTAATTTATCCTAGTCAAGGAAAGTCCCATCCCTCCTACCTACCGTATATTTTAAATTTCCATAATTTGAAAATGTGTCATAAAAACATAGACAGGGAACAAGGTTTAATAAGCACTGCTGTAAAAGATCTATGAGAATGAATTTGAAAACTCTGCCAAGAGACTACAACATATTATTTAACAAAGAAAAAAATATAAAATTTGACTCTTTGAACCAAGTGCCCTGTCATTCTCATCATCCAATTATATTGCTCTCAGATTTGAGCTATGAAGAGTCCAAGATACTCATCTGGCTTTTTCCCCCATTATTAACAAGGTTTTATGGTTAGAACTTCCACAGTTAAGAGGTATGTGACAAAGTTTTTTTAAAAAGATAACAGCAAGAAATACAACTAAATCTATCTATGGTAGTTAACTTCAGCTTCTAGCCTTAGAGAATTTAAGAATGCAATAAGACTAAATTAGACTGTAAATGATTTTTAAGTTTTCAGGAACGGTCATTACATTTTTGTATAAAGCAGGCACATTAACATTGACTGAACCAAAACCTAATATAATAAAGTTTTAAACCTGCTTACACATTGAAGTATAATTTGGAAACTAAAGCCTCTTGTCTAAAACTCGATGGAAAGAAAAAAATAGATTTCATTCTTTACAAAACTAACTGAATATTCCAAATTTTTAACTTCGATAACACACATTATCATTGGCATACAAATATATTTCTAGACAACCACTAGGAAAATGCCATGTTTGGTCTTTTGTACATAGCTAACAGTAATCAAGTTCCAATTTTATAAAAATGATGTTTAAAAATTCATTTCAACTTTAACTTCATGAAAAATTAACACACATTACCTTTTGGCAAGCTTTGCATAGTAATATCATTTTCTGAATTTTCATTAGATGCATCTTCATTTACAGTTTCGTCATCCAAAGGTTTTTCATCATCTGATTCTACATACTTTGTTACAATTGAAGGTTTCCTATGAAAGAATTAAGTTCAAAGAATTATGAACATTTCTGACAACTGGAACAATACCCAAAGAACATAAATAACATGTTGAGATTGAGCAGTGGGTCTCAACCAGGAAGCACATCAGAATCACCTAGGGAAGCATGTGTGCCTACACTATATCACTGAAGATTATGATTCAGTAGGTCTGGAGTAAGACCAAGGCATACGCATTCTGAAAAAGCTACCAGGGAGACCTTGGAGGACACTCTTCTTTAAGAATCACTACTTTAGAGAATAAATTAATATCAAGCAAGCTTGGTTTTTAAGAGACATTCCCACTGCTTAGAAACAATGAAAGTCCAATAGACTAAGCGGCAAACTTCTAATAAGAATTATACTGCACAGTATATTGGGAATTATATTATGTTAGAAAATAGTTTCAGTTTTTATGTATGGCTTCACAATTTAGCAGAAAAAAGTGTTTTTTACCACTCTTTTTTCTCCTTGTAACTTACAACTATGATGACTAACTCCCCATCCTAGACAATTTCAAAAAACCCATTGCCTCATAAGGCATTCAAAAATTATTTTCTCCTTTTTCAAAGACATATATTGTCGAATGAAATAAACTACATATTGCAAGGGCCACTAATACATAATAAATCCTTTAAAAACCCTTTAAAATTCAAAGTTGGAATGAAAAATAATTGTTAAAATCAGGTGACAGATACAAAGGGATTCATTATATTATACTTATCATTTTTAAATATGTATATTTGTATAGAACAGTTAACTCAGAATAGTGCTTGACATGAGTTCAGAAAAAATTTGGTTCTAGAAACAGAAAATAACCTGAAAAAGAAAATAACTTTTTGTCCCTTCAACATCAACCAACCTCTTTGATCGTGACGATCCTGAAGACTTGGATTTTTCTGAAGAGCTAGTTCCCTAGATGTGAGACATAAATATAAAAGTGAATAAAACTCTCAAAACAGCACCCCTACAATTAGCTATTTCCCTATAGCAACTTCAATACGGGGATATAATGAGATGCTATTTATGTACCTAGAATATTTTTCTAAAAGGAATTCCAAAAACTAATTCTCTACCACATAAGGAACACAGATGCAAAAAAAATAAAAATAAAAACTAATTCTCATTGACTGCCAGGTTTCCTTGGCTGAAGATTAAATTTCTCGTTTTTCACATGGTTGTTGTCACATGCTGTGGGGGATACACTGCTGTAAAATGATCATGGCCCCAGTCAACAAAGACAAAACAAAGAGGCAGAAGTAATCAGATCTCAACAGAAGTAGGGAGTTTTAAGGCTCTAAATATGTTTCATTATTCTCTAAGCTAACATCTGGCATGAAGTAACTTCTACAACTTGCTTTGAGATACTAAACTTACCCTCATTTTGCCAGTATAATCAATATATTTTACTGGATTCAGTTTTTTTACAATAGGTAAAAAAAATTCCCAAAACCATAGTTGTAGACCTGTGTATCAGGCAAAGGACCTTGTTATGAGTTGCTAATAATAATGCTTAGCAGACTCTAGATACCAAGTTTTGAGAGATTTCACAACCATGAAGTTCATGCCCATAACATCCACCTCAAACACCTCTGGGGTAACATAAAGACAGTTGAATATCTATCTGTTGGAAAGTCTTCAGCTGTCTGACTTTAGGTAAACTGCTGAAGTGAACCACACAATAACAGAAACAATGAACACCTTCTCAAACTGGAAAACAACGAAACTGAAGTATCATAATGACAACTGGGTATCAGTAGCCCTCGACACATACATGTGTCTAGAAGCAATCTAACGACATATGCTCTAGTCGGTTAATAGTAACTAACAAATATCTCTAAATAATTATCCTTACCTCTTCCTTGCTGTTTTCCATCATATCAGAGTTACTTCCAGAACCACTGATTTTATCTAAAAAAGAAGAAATAAAGAATATTATTTATCTCTTTGATGCATTATCAAATAGAACATCAATACTTATAACTCCATAAACCCATTCTCACACTATGAAGTCTGGCAGTATTGTTAACACACTACTCACATTAAAATATTCCTAGAAGAGTTCTTTCACTAGAATCACTCTCCTTTTGCATACTAACCGCTCCTTATAAAGCATGAAATCTCTATAAAGATTACTTTGATATAAAAACATTTCCAGTTGCAGTTTATAAATATTACAAGACATTTCCCAGTAGAAGAAAATTTAAACTATTACACTGAAAATAAAAAACATACTACCAATAAAGTATATTTCATTTCACCATAAAATACTGGGAAAATAACAGCAAACTAAACCAAAATCAAGGAGAAGGAAATAATAAAGATTATGGCAGAAATTCATGAAACGGATGAAATAGGAAATAGAAAAACAATAGGGGAAAAAAAAATCAATAAAACCAAAGAGTAGTTCTTTTTCTTTTCCTCCTTTTTTTTTTTTTTTTTTTTTTTTGGAGATAGGGTCTCACTCCATTGTCCATACTAAAGTGCAGAGGTGCTATCATGGTTCACTTTAGCCTCAACCTCCCAGGTTCAGGTGATCCTCCCCTCTAAGCCTCCCAGGTAGTTGGGACTATAGGTGCGCACCACCACACCCAGATAATTTTTTGTGGAGATGGGGTTTCGTCATGTTGCCAAGTTGTTCTCTAACTCCAGGGTTCAAGTGGTCTGCCCACCTTGGCCTCCCAAGTGCTGAGATTATGGGCATGAGCCACAGGCACCTGGCCAAAAACTAATTTTTTAAAAAGATGATCAAGGAGGAACTTGGCCATTCAAGTTGGAATCTGCTAGGGATTGTATAACAACTTACCTGCGGGGGAAGAAAAGATGAACAAACTTTAGGCTAGACTGACCAAGAAAAAAAAGAAACAAGACTCAAGTTACTAGACTCAGAAATGAAAAAGAGGACATTACTACCAAACTTACTGAAATAAAGGGATTATAAAGGAATACTATGAACAACTGTATGCCAAAAAATTAAATAACTTACATGAAATGAACAAATTCCAAAACACAAACTACTAAAACTGACTCAAGAAGAAACAGTTGTGAACAGATCTGTAACAACTGATGAGATTAAATCAGCAATAAAAAAAGCTACCCATAAAGGCCCAAATGTTCTCACCACTTAATTATAACAAACATTTAAAAAAGGACTAATATCAATTCTTCACAAACTCTTCAAAAAACAGAAAAGGAGGCAACATTTCCCAACTCATTTTACGAAACTAGTATTGACCTGATATAAAAAATCACAAATAGAGAAAACTACAGGCAAGTATCACTTATGAATATAGATGCAAAAGTCCACAAAATATTAGAAAACTTCAAATCAGAAGACAGGCTAGAGACTGGGAGAAAATCTTTACAAAGTACACATCTGACAAAAGACAATTATCCAAACTATACAAAGAATGCTTAAAACTCAACAATAATATAACAAACAACATGATATTAAAGCAAGGAAAGAAAAAGAAACCTATGTGAACAGACATCTCACCAAAAAAGATATACAGATGCAAATAAGCACATGAAAAAATGCTCAACAATATATGTCATTAGGGAATTGCAAATTAAAACAACATACCCCTACACGCCTATTAGAATAGCCAAAATCCAGAACACTGACTATACCAAAACCTGCTGAGAAGGGTATGGAGCAAAAGAAACTCTCATTTATTGCTGGTGGGAATGTAAAATGGTACAGCCACTCAGGAAAACAGTTCAGCAATTCCTTACAAAACTAAGCATACCATACATAAAGCAGCAATCACACTCCTTGGCATTTATCCAAAGAAGCTGAAACCATATATCCACAAAATAACCTGCATGGAGATGTTTATAAACATCTTTATTTTATATAAACATCTTCGTTTACTTATATAAACATCTTTATAAGCAGCTTTATTCATAACTGCCAAAACTTGGAAGCAACCAAGATATCGTTTAGAAGATTAATGGATAAACAAACTGTAGTACATCCAGAAAATGGAATATTATTCGGCACTAGAAATAAATTAGTTACCAAGCTACAAAGAGACATGGAGGAAACAAATGCAGATTACTATGTGAAAGAAGCCAGTCTGGAAAGGCTACATACATATGATTACAACTATGACAATCTGAAAAAGGCAAAACTATGGAGAAAGTAAAAAGATCAGTGGCTGCCAGTACTCACAGGGGAGAAAGGGATGAAGAAACAGGCACAGCACAGGAAATTTTTAGGGCAATGAAACTATTCTGTATGATATCACAAAATGTTGAATGCAGGTCATTATATATTTGTCAAAAATCTTTAAAATGTATAACACCAAGAGTAAACCTTAACGTAAACTATGCATTTGGGGTAATAATGACATGTCAATGTAGGTTCACCAATGTTATATAACAAATGTACAACTCTCTTACGGAATGCTGATAGTGGGAGATGTTCTGCATGTGTAGAAGCAGGGGCATATGGGAACTCACTGTACTCTTTGCTCAATTTTGCTATGAACCTAAAACAGCTCTTTAAAAATACCTTTTTTCTGGCTGGGTGTGGTGGCTCACGCCTGTAATCCTAGCACTTTGGAAGGCTGAGGCGGGCGGATCACCTGAGGTCAGGAGTTCAAGACCAGCTTGACCAATAAGATGAAACCCTGTTGCTACTAAAAATACAAAAATTAGCTGGGCATGGTGGCATGTACCTGTAAACCCAGCTACTCGGGAGGCGGAGACAGGAGAATCGCTTGAACCCAGGAGGTGGAGGTTGCAGTGAGCCAAGATCGTCCCATTGCACTCCAGCCTGGGCAACAAGAGCGAAACTCAGTCTCCAAAAAAAAAAAAAAAAAAAAAAATCTTTTTTCTAATAAGGAAGACAGGAAATTTAAAATCTACAAAAACCCATAGGTAGGTAATATCATACTTAATGGTGACAGACTGAATGCTTTCCCCCTTAAGATCAGGAACAAGGCAAGGAAATCTGCTCTCGTCATTTGTATTCAACTTTGCACTACGGATTCTACTCAGAGCATGCATGTTAAAAAAAAAATTGAAAGGCATCAGTATTTAAAAGGAAGGTATGAAACTATCCCTATTAGAGGGCCAGGTGCGGTGGCAGATGCCTGTAATCCCAGCACTTTGGGAGGCTGAGGCAGGTGGATCACCTGAGGTCAGGAGTTCGAGACCAGACTAGACAACACGGCAAAACCCCGTCTCTACTAAAAATACAGAAATTAGCCGGGTGTGGTGGCGCATCCCTGTAATCCCAGCTACTAGGGAGGCTGAGGCAGGAGAATCACTTGAACCCGGGAGGCAGACGTTGCTGTGAACTGAGGTCACGCCATTGCACTCCACCCTGGGCAACAGAGTGAGACTCTGTCTCAAAATAAATAAATAAATAAAACTATCCCTATTAGAATATGGCATGATCTCATACATAGAAGATCCTAAGGAATCCACTAAAGAATTATTGGAATAGGCTGGGCACGGTGGCTCACACCTGTAATCCCAACACTTTGGGAGGCCGAGGCGCGCGGATCACCAGAGGTCAGGAGTTCAAGACTAGCCTGGCCAACATGGCAAAATCCTGTCTCTACTAAAAATACAAAAATTAGCTGGGCGTAGTGGCAGGTGCCAGTAATCCCAGCTACTTGGTAGGCTGAGGCATGAGAATTGCTTGAACCTGGGAGGCGGAGGTTGCAGTGAGCCAAGATCACATCACTGCACTTCAGCCTGGGGAATAGAGCGAGACTATCTCAAATTTAAAAAAAAAAAAAAGAATCATGGGAATAAAATTAGTTCAGGAAGACTGATGGGTACAAGGACAATAAACAAAAATCAACGTTATGTCTATACACTTGCAATGAATAATCTCAAAATGAAACTAAGAAAAGAATTCCATTTATAACAGAATTAGAAGGAAATAATTTACAAAAAAAAAAAAAGTACAAAACATACTCTGAAAATTATAAAACGCCATTAAAGAAATTAAAGATCTAAATCAGTGGAAAAACACTTCATGTTCATGAATTAGAAGACAACATTTTTTTTTAAATTAGGGACAGAGTCTCACTCTACTGCCCAGGCTGGAGTGCAGTGGTGTAATTATAGCTCACTGCGGCCTCAAACTCCTGGGCTCAAGTGATCCTCCTGCCTCAGCATCCTGATTAGCTGGCACTACAGGCACATGCCACCATGCCTGGCTAATTTTTAAATGTTGTGTAGATGGGGTCTGGCTATGTTTCCCAGGCTGGTCTCAAATTCCTGTCCTCAAGTAATCCTCCCACCTCAGCCTCCCAAAATGCTGGAATTACAGGCATGAGTCATCGCACCTCGCCAGTGATAAAACATTAAACACCCCTGAGATACAATTTATATACCATACAATTTACCCATTTAAAGCACACAATTCCATCAGCCACCAGGCCAAGCCACAAGATTTATCATTCTTATGATGCCAATGTTACAGAATCTTTGGGGGTGTCACTTTTCTGGCCAGAAACATCTGTGGCTGGTGGCACCTGTGCCAGAGTTTTGCTCGGGCCTGCTGGGCTCATCCCGCCTATTTGGCCTGGCCGGCTACACTTGGCTTATGCCACTGGCCTGTATCCTATGCTGGCCAAGGGAGACTGCATGAAGCAGCAAGGGGTATGTGAGCAAGTGTGGGGTCCAGCCACTGCGCAATCAGACATGCTAGGGGCTGCAGCAGGGCACGCATTTCCAGATGCCAGCATGGGCATCAGTTCTTTCTCTGTGAGGCTGCAGCTGGACCAGGAACACCACAAGCAGCATCCACAGCTGGCACCAGGGAACACGGTGGCACCCAGAAGGTTGGAGACACCAGGAACCGCAGAGAGAGTCACAGCCCTGGCTCAGGGCACTCCCAGGTCTGGGCTCCCCAAAGGGCTGCAGCTCTTCTTTCCTTCTCTTTACCTGCAACATGTCGCAGCCCTGTTTGTGTTACAGCTCTTTTAGCCTCATTCAGCAGGTCCCAAGTTCTTGTCCTGCACCCAAGAAGAATGAGGTACACAGAAAAGTGGAGAGTAAGCAAGATAAAGAGGGGCTTTATTGAGCAATAGAACAGCTCAGAGGAAACCCAAAGGGACAACTCCTTTCCACAGTCAGGGTATCCCAACAAGTGCTCAGCTCCTAGCAGAGAGGGTGGCTCTTCTCTGCTAGGCAAGTCGTTACTACAAGTGTTCAGCTATCAGCCGAGAGGGTAGCTCCTCTCAGCAGCTGATCATCCCATCACCTGCACAGCTCTCAGTAGAGAGGAGGCCCTAGTATGGGTGGTACCTCTCTGCAGGAAGGTCGTCCCATTGACTCTGCAGCTCTCAGCAAAGAGGAGGCCCTAGAGTGGGTGGCACCTCTTTGCAGGAAGGTCATCTTGTCATCTCTGCAGCTCACAGCAGAGAAGAGGTCCTAGAGTGGGTTGCTCCTCTCTGCAGCTGGTTGCCTGACATCTGTACAGCTCTGGCTGAGCCTGGGGCTTTTATGGGCCTCAGAGGGGAAGATGTGCACGCCAACTGGTCCGGGGCGGGCCCAGAAAAGGCACCACAAGTTCCCACTCTGATTCATGTGACTGGCAGCCCAACCCCCAGCCTTCAGGCTTTCCATGGCCTGAAGGTGGGTCCTCACCAGGGACCCACCATCTTCTACTCAGGAACCTGTCTACCTCCTGCTGCTGTTCATGGCACCCAGGCTGTAGATGCAAGGGGGCACCTGCAAGTCAATGATGAACTGCCCTCAGCCCTGCCTCAGCTTCCCTATGTTTGTCAGTACCCAAAGTCTGGAGGGGGCCAAGGCAGCAGGAGGCTGGCGTGTCAGCAGTTCCCCAAGCATGTGCACACCTGGCCAGGCTGCAATAGCATCCAGGCTCGGCCCCAACTTTGCCCCAAGATCACAGCAGGTGCCAACAGCAGGGAGAAGCCAGGCAGCAGGAGCAGGCACTTCCAAGCCTATGAGGGCAAGGCAGGGGCCTTCCCTGGCCCCAAGAGTGCAGAGACGCCTGGGTCTGCAGCCCCCCCACGATTTGGGTGGCTGCAGCTGCACCCAGTGGGGCAGGGCTCCTGCCTGTCCCATAAAGCAGGAGGCCCAGGTCTACACCCACGATTTGGGCAGCTATAGCTGTGCCCAGGAGGGCGGGACTCCAGCCTGCTCCATAAAGCAGGAGGACTGGATCTGCAGCCATGGTTTGGGTGGCTGTGGCTGCACCTGGGGCTCCTGCCTGCTTCATGGAGCAGAAGGCCAGGGTCTGTAGCCGCAGTTTGGAAGACTGCAGCTGCACCCAGGAGGGTGGGTCTCCTGTGTGCTCCATGGAATGAGAGACCTGGGACTGCAGTCATGGTTTGGCCAACTGCAGCTGCACCTAGGAGGGTGGGGCTCCCGCCTGCTCCCAAGACTCAAGAGCACAGGGATGCCCAGGTCTACAGCCATGGCTTAGGCAGTTGCGGCAGGACCCAGGGAGCTCCTGCCCCAACTTGGAAGGGGCAGGACTCCTGCTTGCCCCTGGCTCCCACCAACTCTATAGACCGTGCAGCCCTGGCCATGTCTCCCTGCTGCAGCCAGTGTGACGGCAGCAGCCACTCCAGACGGCCCACCACTGCCATCAGCAATACTCCACAAACTAATCTATAGATACACTGCAATCTCTGTCAGAATCCCAGCTGACTTCTTTGTAAAAATTGACAAGCTCATTCCAAAATTCATATGGACCAGGCATGGTGGCTCAGACCTTTAATCCCAGCACTTTGGGAGGCCAAGGTGGAAGGATCACTTGAGGACAGAAGTTTAAGAACAGTCTCAGAAACATAGTGAAACTCCATCTCTACCAAGAAAAAACAGAGTTAAAATTCATAGGGAATTGAAAACATTCAGAATAGGCAGATAATCTTGAAAAATGAAAAGTATGAAGACTCACACTTCCTGATTTTGCCAGTACTCCACAGTCTTGATTGCCATAGTTTTGTAAAACTACATAACAACTTTGGTACAACTTTGCACAAAACTGTAAAACAATGCAATCAAGACCATGGAGTACTGGTAAAAGGACAAACAGATGAACAGAATAGAATTAAGAGTCCAGAAATAAACCCACATATCTATGACCAGCTGATTTCTTTTTTTTTTTTTGAGACAGGATCTCACTCTGTCACCCAGGCTAGGGTTCAGTGGTACAATCATGGCTCACTGCAGCCTCAATCTCCTGGGCTCAAGTGATCCTTCTGCCTCAGCCTCCCAAGTAGCTGGGACTATAGGCACACACCACTAAGCCTGGCGTTTTTGTTTTTTTTAAATAGAGATGGAGTCTCACTGTGTTGTCCAGGCTGGTCTGGAACTCCTGGGCCCGAGTACCCTTCCGGCCTCAGTCTCCCAAAGTGCTAGGATTACAGACGTGAGCCACCATGCCCGGCAGGCCCACTGATTTCTGACAAAGGTGGCAAAACCATTCAATGAAGAAAGGATCGTCTTTCAACAAATGATGCTGAGACAACTGGATAGAAACCTACAAAAAATGAAGCTGGACCCCTACCTCACAATATATACAAAATATTAACTCAAAGTAGACCAAAGACCTAAATGTAAGAACTAAATCTATAAAACTTTTAGGAGAAAACATGGGGGTAAATCTTCATTACCTTCAATTTGGTAATGGATTCTTAAAGACACCAAAAGAATGAGCAACAAAAGGAAAAACAAATAAATAAAAGTTCATCGAAATTAATAACTTTTATGCTTCAATTAAAGACAACCCAACTGGGTGCAGTGTCTCGTGCCTGTAATCCCAGCTACTTGGGAGCCCGAGGTGAATCGCTTGAGGCCAGGAGTTCAAGCTCAGCCAGGGCAACATGGTAAGACCTTATCTCTAAAAAATAAAAAATACTAGCTGGACATGGTGGCACACAACTGTAGTCTCGTCTACTTGGGAGGCTGAGATGGGAGGATTGCTTGTACCCAGGAGTTCAAGGCTGCAGTGAACTATGATCTTGCCACTGCGCCCCAGCCTGAGCAACAGAGCAAAACCCTGTCTCTAAAAGTAAATAATGACAACTCAAAGAATAGGGGAAAATATTTCCAAATTATATATCTTATCCAAGTGTCCATTGAAGTATGAATGGATAAACAAAATGTGGTATATACATACAATGGAATGGTATTCAGACTTCAAAGGAAATGAAATTTTGAGATACACTACAAAATGGATAACCTTCAATACATTGTGCTAAGTAAAATATGTCAGAAGGACAAATATTGTAGGATTATACATATATGAAGTTCCTAGAGTAGTCAAATTCATAGGAAGAGAATGTAGAACGGTGTTTGCCAGGCTAAGAAGAGGGAAGATTGGGGAGTTAGTATGCAATGGGTACAGAGTTTCACTTGGGGAAGATGAAAAAGTTCTAGACATGGATGGGGGTAGTGAATGCACAACAATTTTACTTAATGTTACAGGACTGTACACTTAAAATTAGTTAAAATGGTAATTTTTATGTTACGCATATTTTACAATGAAAAAGGTACAATATATAAAGAATTCTTACAAATCAATAATGAAAGCATAAATACCCATTTAAAAACTGGGCAAAGGGGCTGGGCATGGTGGCTCACGCCTGTAATCTCAGCACTTTGGGAGGCCGAGGTGAGTGAATTGCTTAAGCACAGGAATTCAAGACCAGCTTGGACAACAAATTAAGACCCTGTCTCTATAAAAAATAAACAAAAATTAGCTGGGCACTGTGGCACACACCCATAGTCTTAGCTACTCGGGAGGTTGAGGTGGGAAGATCATTTGAGCCAGGGAGGTTGAGGGTGCAGTGAGCTGAGATCACGCCACTGCACTCCAGCCTGGGAAACAGAGCAGGACCCTGTCAAAAAAAAAAAAAAAGACTGGGCAGAGGGTTTGAATAAAAATTTCTCCAAGGAATATATACAAACTATAAATAATCATGTGAAATGATGTTCAACATCCTTAGCCTTCAAACAGTTGAAAACTAAAATCACAATGAGATACTACTTCACATGCACTAGAATGGCTAGAGTCAAAGTCTGTTATTAACAATGTTTGGCATGGATGTCAAGAACTCACAATCTTTATACACTCCTGGTGGAAAAGTAAAATGGTATCTCCACTTTGGAAAACAGTTTGACATTTCCTCACACAACTTAACATAGTTACCATATAAATCCAGCAATTAAGATTCCTAGGTATATACACAAGATAAACAAAAATATATGGCTACACACAAAACTACATACCAATATTTACAGCCGCATTATTCCTAATAGCCAAAACATGGGAACAAGCCAAATGTCCATAAATGGATAAATGGATAAACAAATATGGTATACACATATAATGGAATATTATGTGGCCATAAAAAGGAATAGAGTACTAATACATGTTACAACAGATATCTTGAATACATTATGCTAAATGAAAGAAATCAGCCACAAAAACACATATTTATATGATGCCATTCATATGAAAGTCCAAAACAGGGAAATAGGCCAGGTGCAGTGGCTCATGCCTGCAATCCCACAACTCTGGGGACCTGAGGTGGGCAGATAACTTGAGGCCAGGACTGTGAGACAAGCCTGGCCAACACGGCAAAACCCCATCTCTAATAAAAACTACAAAAATTAGCCGGGTTTGGTGGTGCACGCCTGTAATCCCAGTTACTTGGGAGGCCAAGGCACAAGAATCACTTGAACCTGGAAGGCAGAGGTTGCAATAAGCCAAGATAGCCACTGCACTCCAGCCTGGGCAACAGAACGAGACTCTGTCTCAAAAAAAAAAAAAAAACTCAAAACAGGGAAATATAAAAAATAAGAAAGTAGATCAGTGATTTCTTAGAGCTAGGGGGTCATAGCTAAAGGGTATGGAGTTTCTTTTTGAGGTGATAAAAATGTTCTAAAATTGACTGTGGTGATGGTTGCACATATGTGTAAATATTAAATATACTAAAAACCACTGAACTTTATACTTTAAATGGGTTAATTGTATGGCATGTATTTCAATAAGGATGTTTAATGTTGTATTACCAGGTACAGTGGCTGATGCCTGTAATCTAAATACTTTGGGAGGCCACGGTAGGAAGATCACTTGAGGCCAGAAGTCAGAGACCAGCCTGGGCAACAGAGCCAGGCCCTGTCTCTATGGAACATTAAAAAATTAGCTGGGTGTGGTGGCATGTGCCTGTAGTCTCGGCTACTCCAGAGGCTGAGGCAGTCTCAGCTACTCAAGAGGCTGAGGCAGGAGGATCACTTGAGCCTAGGAGTTTGAGGCTGCAGTGAGCTATAATTGCACCACTGCACTCCAGCCTGGGCAACAGAGCAATATCCTGTTTCTTTTTAAAAAGAATTTATTACCCATTAAATAAATGCAAATTAAAACCACGAGACACCATAAATATCAAATGGCAAAAAGTTCAAAATAGTATTAACACCCAGTGTTAACAAGAATGTGGAGAAAATGGATCACTCATACATTGCTGTGGGAATATAGAACAGTACAACCATTCTGGAAAACAGTTCAAAAGTTTCTTTTAAAAACATGAACATGCAAGAGCAGAAAAGATAACTATTAGGTACTGGGCTTAATACCTAGATGATAAAATAATCTAAACAATAAACCCCAGTGACGCTACTTTACCTATGTGACAAACCTTCACAGGTACCCCTGAACCTAAAAGTTAAAATAAATAAATAAATATCAATAAATAAATAAATAAATAAATAAATGCACTGATAGAGTCCAATGGAGTTTAAAAAAAAAAAAAAAGAAAGAAATGCAAGCCAGGTGCAGTGATTACCTGAGGTCAGGAGTTCATAACAAGCCTGGCCAACATAGTGAGACTGTCTCTACCCAAAATAAAATAAAATGTAAATGTAGTTTAATTAATTTAATAAAAATAAATGTATAACCATCATATGAACTGCAAAATGCACTCCTGGCATTTATTGCAAAGAAATGAAAACGTAAATTCATATAAAAACTTATATATAAATATTCACCACCAGCTTTAATTGTAACAACCGAAATCAGGAATTGGCCCAGATTTGCTTTAACAAATAAATGATTAAACAAACTACAGTACAGGCCAGGCGCGGTGGCTCACACCTGTAATCCCAGCACTCTGGGAGGCCAAGGTGAGTGGATCACCTGAGGTCACGAGTTTGAGACCAGCCTGGCCCACATGGTGAAACCCCTCTCTACTAAAAATACAAAAATTAGCCGGGTGTGGTGGTGCGTGCCTGTAATCCCAGCTACTCTGGAGGCTGAGGCAGGAGAATCACTTGAACCTGGGAGGCGGAGGTTGCAGTGAGCCAAGATCATGCCACTGCCCTCCAGCCTGGGTGACAAAACGAGACTCTGTTTCAAAAAAAAAAACTGCGGTACAGGTTGCATATCCCTTATCCAAAATGCACAGGACCAGAAGTGTTTCAAATTTTGGATTTTTTCAGATTCTAGCATATTTGCACTATTCTGGTTTATTCACATTAGGAATTTAGCATCCCTAATCTGAAAATCCCAAAGGCTCCAATGAGCATTTCCTTTGAGTGTGTCACATCAGCACTCAAAAGTTTCTGATCTTGGAACATTTCAGATTTCTGATTCCAGGGTTAAGGATATTCAATCTGTATATCCATACCATGGAATATTATCCTGCAATTAAAAGGAAAGGACTGTTGATACATACAACAACATGAATGAATCTCCACAGAATTATGCCAAGTGAAAACACTCCAAAACACCCCAAAAGATTACTTACTATATAACTCCTTAAACATATTTGAAATGACAAAATTTTCAAAATGGAAGACAGATTAGTGGTTGCCAGGTGTTAAGCATAGGCAGAGGTAGGGGGAGGGAAGTGTGTGTGATTATAAAATGCCAAGATGAGGAATCCTGTGTTGATGAACTATTCTGTATCTCAACTGTGGTGGCAGATGCATCAATCAACCCAGGTAAAAAAAATTATATAGAACTTTAACACACACACACACAAGTACAAGTAAAATGGATGAAATCTTGATTAATAGATTTTATCAATGTCAATATTCTGGTTGTGATATTGTATTCTAGTTTTATATGTTACCATTGGGGGAAACTGCTAAAGTGCATAAGAGTTCTCTTTATATTAGTTATTACAACTGCATGTAAATTTATAATTACAAATAGAAATTTAAGCTTAAAAAAATTCTCAGCAAACTAGGAATAGAGGGGAACTTCCTCAACTTGATAAAGAGCATTTACAAGAAACCTGTAAAGCAAACATACTTCACTGTGAAAGACTGAATGTTTTCCCACTAAAACTGGCAACACTAAGAAGATGTTTGGTATCATCATTCTTCTTCAATGTAATACTGGAAAATACAGAAAATCCTAGCTAATATAATGAAGCAAGAAAAGAAATTAAAAGGCATACAGATGGAAAGGAAAAAATAAAATTATCCCTATTTGCAGGTGACATAACTGTCTAAGTAGAAAATTCCAAAGAATCTACAAGAGGGGGGAAAATACTATTTAGAACTAATAAGTAAGTTCAGCAAGTTCACAGGATACAAGGCCAACATAAAAAGTCACCTGGGCTGGGTGTGGTGGCTCACGCCTGTAATCCAAGCACTTTGGGAAGCCGAGGCAGGCGGATAACCTGAGGTCACGAGTTCAAGACCAGCCTGGCCAACATGGTGAAACCCTGTCTCTACTAAAAATACAAAACTTAGCTAGGCGTGGTGGCAGGCGCCTGTAATCCCAGCTATTCAGGAAGCTGAGGCACAAGAATCACTTGAACCCAGGAGGTGGAAGTTGCTGTGAGCTAAGATTGCACCACTGCTCTCCAGCCTGGACAACAAAAGCAAAACTCTATCTAAAGGAAAAAAAACAAACAAAAAGTCAACTGAATTTCTATATACCTGCAATGAATAAATGGAATCTGAAACTTCATTTTATTTTGATTTTATTTTTATTTTATTTCTAGTTTTTTGGGTTTTTTTTCTGAGACAAAGTTTTGCTCTTGTTGCCCAGGCTGGAGTGCAATGGCACGATCTCGGCTCACCACAACCTCCACCTCCTGGGCTCAAGCGATTCTCCTGCCTCAGCCTCCCGAGTAGCTGGCACTACAGGCATGTGCCACCATGCCTGTCTAATTTTGTATTTTTAGTAGAGACGGGGTTTCTCCATGTTGGTCAGGTTGGTCTCGAGCTCCCGACCTCAGGTGATCCGCCCGCCTCGGCCTCCCAAAGTGCTGGGATTACAGGTGTGAGCCACTGTGCCCGGCCCAGAATCTGAAACTTTAAAACAAAAGAATTTAAAACAGCACTCAAAAACTTGAACTACTTGGGTAAAATTCTCACAAAGTGTGTGCAAGATTAGTATACAGATAACTACAAACACTAGGCCAAGTGAGAGTTTCTGTTGACTCCTTTTCTTCCTGAGTATGGTTTAAACATTCCTATCCTTTACATGTGTTTGGTTGATAACGATCCCGTTTTATAGTTGTTTCTTGTAGAAAGGATTCAAGTTTTTCTGTACACTTTTTAATGTTTTCTGTTTTCTACTGGCTCTATTGGTCTATTAATCAATCATCAAATTCACTGACACTTCTACTGCTACCTTGCATGTCTTGTTAAGTACAATGATGTTATTCTGAACTTAGTAATTTATTCAGAAATTAAACTTTTCAGTTCTAGAATTTCAAAATGGTTTTTAACAGTTTCTATTTCTGCACTGAAATTTTCTACCTGTCCATTCATCATGAACATATTTGCCTTTTTGTACTCAAATATGACTATAATAGCTGCTTTAATATTCTTGTTGCTAAGTTCAACAGATAAGTCAGTCTCTATTGATCCCTTTTCCCTTTGAGCATGGGTCACATTTCCTTTCTTCATCTATCTAGTATTTTGGACTGGACACTGGGCACTGTGAAAAATAAGACACTGCATTCTGTTAGATTCTTCCAAAGAGTTGACACTTTTGTTAAAACAGACAGTTGGCCAGGCTCAAGCCTGTAATCCCAGCACTTTGGGAGGCCAAGGCGAGTGGATTGCCTGAGGTCAGGAGTTCAAGACCAGCCTGGCCAACATGATGAAACCCCATCTCTATTAAAATACAAAAATTAGACAGGCACAGTAGTAGGTGCCTGTAATCCCAGCTACTAGGGAGGCTGAGGCAGGAGAATCGCTTGAACCCGGGAGGCAGAGGTTGCAGGGAGCTGAGATTACGTCACTGCATACCAGCCTAGGCAACAGAGTAAGACCCTGTCTCAAAAAACAAACAAACAAACAGATAGTTAACTTACTTGAAATGAAACTCCAAACCCTTTCCACCCTGTAGTACCAAACAACTCAAAGCTTTAGTTCTGTTCTTTTAGTCCTAATCAGGCTGGTTGGAATCTGGGGTGCACTTAGGCAACTGGACCAGAGCTATCGGTAGAGTTTTCGTGCGACCTGGTTTTCCCATTCTGTGGTTCTTTTTGAGGTGGGATCTCTCTACTCATGTCAGAGCTGCTGTGGTCTCACTAAATCTTTTCCTTGATTTCACATCTAATAAGACTATAGATTTTTATCCAAGTCTTAAGTGCCACAGATGGAGCTAAGTGGATCCTTGGCTGAAGCAAAAAGGATTAATGGGGAAAATTCAGTCATTGCCACTTCTTTCTTCCATGTGTTAACTCCCCTCCAGTTTATCTACTTTGTTGATATCTAGCCTTCAGTATGCTGCCCAGAATTTATAATTGGTATTTGTGAGTGACATCTGTTTGTACAACTGGAGATACCACTACTGAAGGAGTTCCTCAACTAGTGAACACAGGACTCCAACAACATAACATTACTCTAAAGAGAAAAAGAACTTTAAACAAATACTGAACTATAGTTACATTTCTTTAATGTGATGGTATGGTTAACAATTCTGAAACTGTGGGTACAATGAGGACTAGACAAATGAATACAAATAAATTGGGGAAAGGCCGGGCTTGGTGGCTCACGCCTGTAATCAGAGCACTTTGGGAGGCTGAGGCAGGTGGATCACCTAAGGTCAGGAGTTCCAGACCAGCCTGGCCAACATGGCAAAATCCCATCTCTACTAAAAATATAAAAATTAGCTGGGCACAGTGGTGCACACCTGTGGTCCCAGCTACTTAGGAGGCTGAGGCAGGAGAATCGCTTGAACCCAGGAGGTGGAGGTTGCAGTGAGCTGGGATGGTGCCACTGCACTCCAGCCTGGGTGATAGAACGAGACTCCATCTCAAGAAAATAAAAAAATAAAAATAAATAAATAAATTGGGGATAGGCCAGGCGCAGTGGCTCACACTTGTAATCCCAGCACTTTGGGAGGTCGAGGCAGGCAGATCATGAAGTCAAGAGATCAAGACCATCCTGGCCAACATGGTGAAATCCCGACTCTACTAAAAATACAAAAATTAGCTGGGTGTGGTGGCGCGTGACTGTAGTCTCAGCTACTCGCTAGACTGAGGCAGGAGAATCGCTGGAACCTGGGAGACAGAGGTTGCAGTGATCTGAGATCACACCACTGCACTCCAGCCTGGCAACAGAGTGAGACTCCATCTCAAAAATAAATAAATAAAAACATAAAAATAAATAAATTGGGGATAATAGGAACCAGGTTTCTTTCTGTTGGAGAAAGAAGTTAAAAATATGAAAAGGGGAAGTCTAGAAAGAAGACTGTGGAATTGAATTAAAATTAAAAGTATCAGTATCAACTCATGAAAATATAAAACATATTATTAGCTTTCTCTGTGAAAGAGCTTGGAAACAAAGACATCTTGGTGGCAATGAGCACATCACACACCCTGATCTTGATTTCCAAACACTATATCCCACTAAAAGAAATCAGAACTCCTGGGAAAAATAACTGATTCTGGGGCTGGGGAACAGCAAATGGAAAGCAAGCTTTGAATACTTTGAGGGGACAGAAAGAAAGAAAGTGTTCAAGAAATGATGAGGACTTGTAAAAAGGTCAGCGGGAGCCATCCAGATGGGGTTCCTACTAGCCAAAACTGATGCAATTTGAGCATCAAAATAAATAATGACAGAGAATATTCATGGAAAAATTGTAAGTACATACTGATACAAATAACTGAATAGGTTAGAACATGAACCCCTCCCTTACAATAATATATCAACTCATAAACACAGAAGGAAAGACAGATTAGAACATCATCATTTTGAACCCATCATAGGAATAAATTATTCAGCTAAGAATCACAAACGTGTGCTGTGATAAACAGACTTTCTAGGAATGGCCCACAAGATTCTACACCACTAATCCCCAGAAACGATCAATGTGATGACATATCACTCCCATAACTGTGTTATGTAATATAGCACAGTTGATCTTAAACTCGACAGATAACCAGGAGGAGATGAGAGGGAGGGGGACCTAATCTAATCACATGAATCCTTAAAAACAGAAAAATTTCTCCAGCTGGTAGCAGGTGGCTGCAGAATTAGCAAGCAAAAAGCTAAGTCAAAGAGCTTCAAAGCTTGAGAGAGACTTGATGTGCTGTTGCCAGTTTTGAAGATGGAGGGCATCATGTGAGAAGAAATGAAGACACCTGAAAAGAGCTAGGAGGGGGTCCTGCCCAATAGTGAGTGAGAAAGAAGGACTTCCAACCTATCATCATAAGGAACTGAATTCTGCCAACAACCTGAATTGAGCTTAGGAATGGATTTTTCTACAGTCTCCAGAAAGGAACCTAGTCCTACTAACATCTTGACTTTGACCTTGTGATACCCTGAGAAGGGTCCAGCAAGGCCCAAAGGACTCCAAACCTACAGAACTGTAAAATAACAAATCTGAGTTACTTTAAGCTGCAAAGTTTGTGGTCATTTGCAAAAGAAAACATAACTGAGTTAAGTTTTGATAATAAAAAGAATACCTTAGTAATCTCAAAGTGCCCCCCATTAAATTAGTTATTAGTTACAATGGAATACATCATAACTTTATACTGGGTTTATCTAGCAAACACAACCATAACCAAACAACCTAAGTTGACATCACTAGTAAAGGAGCAAATCACATCATGTGCCATGTAATAGGATGCATGGAGAACAGAACATCACTTTATGTAGTATTCCTGCCAAAAATATATAACCTGAATCCAATCACAACTAAACAGATAATCCCGAGGGCCATTCGACAAAGTAATACACCTATACATTTTTAAAAAAGTCATAGTCCCAAAAGGCAGACAAACTGCTTCAGATTTTTAAAAGACCAAAGAAACATGACTACTAAATCTTGAACTTGATCCTGAATTTAAGGGGGAAAAACTTATCTATGAACATTACTGGGGGAATTGATCACATAAGAACGGGGACTGTGGCTTAAATAACTTCATGTTATTTACTTTACCTACCTATTTAGCTTTCCCATTCTTACTACTCATTACTTCCTGTATTTTGGTGTTGCCATTTCAAATTATTTTCCTTCTCATTTCAGAAAACCTGTAATTTCCTCTAGTATAGTTATTCACTCTAGTGTAGATTTGTTGACATCAAGTTCTCACTTTTTGTTTGCCCAGATATGGCTTGATTCCACCCTTCATTTATGAAAGATGTTTTCACTGAATATATAGTTCTATGCTGGCAATTACAATCACATGCTGCATAAAGACATTTCACTCAATGACTGACCACATATACATCGGTGGTCCCACAAGATTGTAATACTGTATTTTTACTGTACCTTTTCTATGTTTCCATGTGTTTAGATACACAAATATTTACCATTGTGTTCCAATTACCTACAGTATTCAGTACAACAACATGCTGCACAGGTTTGTAGCCTATGAGCAACAGGCTATAACATATAGCCTACGTGTGTAGTAGCCTATGTAAGTACACTCCATAATGTTTGCACAATGACAAAATCATCCAACAATGCTTTCTCAAAAAAACATATCCCCATAGTTAAGTGATGCATAACTGTATTTTTCTTTGATATTTTAAAGAAATCATTTCGTTTTTATCTGCCTTCTATCATTTCTGTTGTTAAGTGAGCTGCCAGTATTACTGTTATTCCTTTGAAAATAATATTTTTTTTCCTCTGGCTACTTAAGAGATTTTTCTCTTGGTTTATGTTCTTTAGGAGTTTGGCTATGACATGCCTAGCTGTAGTTTTCTTTATATTTATCCTGCTCAGGGTTCACAAAACTTCTTGAATCTCTAGTTCGATGTCTTTCATCACTTTTTAGAAAATGCTCAGCCCGCATCTCTTCAAACTGGACTTTTAACCAATTTTCTTTCTTCCTTCTAGAACTCTAATTACACATATAGTTGAACTTTTCACTATAACTCTCTTGTACTTTTTTTGTACATATCGTGTGTGTCTGTGTGCACGTGTATTGTAGTTACCCTTGAAAACCTGAAAATGCTAACTGTTGCATGATACAAAATGTTTTTTAAAAAAGGGAACCAGGTACAATGGCTCTTGCTTATAATTTCAGCTACTCAGGAGGCTGAGGCAGGAGAATCATTTGAGGCTAGGAAGTTCAAGACCAGTCTGGACAACATAGCAAGACCATGTCTCTAAAAAATTTTTTTTTGAAAATTAACCAGGCATGGTGGCACACACCTGTATTCCCAGCTACTGGGGAGGGTGAGGTGAGAAGATTGCTTGAGCCCAAGGAGTTTGAGGCTGCAGTGAGCTATGATCACACCACTACACTCCAGTCTGGGTGACAGAGTAAGACCTCGTCTCTAAAAAAAAAAAAAATCTTTTTAAAGAGAGACAGAGACAGGGACGTAGAGAGGAGGTGTTAAGTGGTTTTATTTAAAAAAATAAATACACCAAATCTACTCAGGGATATTATCAAACAACATAAAAATTTAACTCTTATGTTGGGTGCGATGGCTCATGCCTGTTATCCTAGCACTTTGGGAGGCCAGTGAGGGCGGATCACTTGAGTTCCAGACCAGCTTGTACTAAAAATACAAAAATCAGTCGGACATGGTGGCAGATGCCTGTGATCCCAGCTACTCAGGAGGCTGAGGCAAGAGAACAGCTTGAGCCCAGGAGGCGGAAGTTGTAGTGAGCCAAGATCATGCCATTGTACTCCAGCCTGGGTGACAGAGCGAGACTCCATCACAAAAATAAAAATAAAAATTTAACTCCTAATACATGAATAATTGCTAGGATAAAACATTCCTGTACTACTCCTGCCTCTTCTAATATTATTTTTTCACCATCAACATTGACTAGCCATTCTATAACACATTTCCATTACAAATAAAACCATAAGTGCTTCCTTTTCTAAGCTTTCTATAGTCATACTCACCAAAATTAAAATCTCCTATATCAGATATAGCTAAGATACATAATAGGGGCTTCTATAAAGCTTGCTAATCTGTCATTTTTCACAAACTGAAATCTTCTAAAAGCTGCTCCCTGAATAAAATAAATGGTTACCTCCATAAGTGTAAAAAAAAAAAAAAATAGAAAAAAGACTAGAAGATATAGCACATTCTTTTTCAATTTACCTGTGTTTTGATTCATTGCAAGTCGTGGAGGAGAACTTGTTTCTTCAGATTCTTCTGATGAGTGTGCAAGGAAGTCATGAAGCTTCTGCACCAATGTATTCAACTTGCTTTCACTATTAAAACAAAATTTAAAGAATTCCCTTAATTAGCCTTTCATGTTTTAAATTAATTGTAAAGCTCTAGCAAACTGAAAATATAGCCATACTGTAAGTCGTGTAAGAGTATGCACATTCAAAGTAAAAACTAAGGGAAATGTTACAGCTGTGGGTGTAGAAAGAAAAAATATTAAAGAAAACGAATTTTAGGCTGGGTGTGGTGGCTCATAATAGAGCACGGTGGCTCATGCCTGTGGGTCTCAGCTACTCAGGAGGCTGAGGTGGGAGGATGGCTTGAGCCCTGTGAGGCAGAGGTAGCAGTGAGCTGAGATCATGCCACTGCACTCTAGCCAAGGCAACAGAGTCAGACACTGTCTCAAAAAAAAAAAAACAAGAATTTTATTTCACTAAGGATATAAAAATATGAGTAACACAACCTACCTGTACACTTACCTAGGATTAAAATATCATTTAAGGAAACTGCTATTACTTACTAAACATTTCAAAAATACTGAGGTCTTTCAATGTACTCTATATGCTGTTTTTAAACAGAAGTTAAACTTTGTGTTACTTTGTGTTACTTAAAAATGTATCAGAAAATGCTACCCTTAAGTTAATTCTTAACAAACAATAAACCTACCTACCACAAAAGAATTTTAAAAGAAATCAAAAGAAAATTTGGGGGATTAAGCAGCAAAAAGGTATTCATATTTAAATTATATCCATTCCTATTTCACAACAAATAGCTGATCCTTATACTTATCTTGTCATATTACCATTAGGTACCTAAGTTATTATTTCCTCTCACTTGTATATAGCTTATATTTGGAAAATCCTTAGAAATCAAAACATAGATGTAGAATATCACTTCAAGAAAGATTTATACTAGCCAACACCCAGAAAAAGAGAGGTTAAGATTTTCCTTTCCATCATTTAATAAAAATAATTCAGTAATTTATCAAATACATATACAGAACACTTACTCTCTGAAAGGCCTAAGCAGTGTTTTGGTTTAGTATTCTATCCTCTGCTTGACACAAAAGAACTGTATAAGAGACTGGCATAAAGATGAACAAAACATAGAAGAGGACTCGCAAGAGCTCCATCGCCCAGGGAAATATTTCCTTAACTAAGTTTTATAGCATCAACTCTTAAGTTACATAATAGATGTATCAGTAATTCAACAGGGTTTTAAGGAGTTAAAACTTTAAATAAGGAAAGTATAAGTTTACCCCATTTTTTTTCCTTAGAGTTAGCCTCTTGCTCTGTCACACCAGCTTGAGCACAGTGGCGTGACCTTGACTCACTGAGGCCTCAAACTCTTGGGCTAAAGCGATCCTCCAGCCTCAGCATCTTGAGTACCTATCGCACACACCTATGCTCTTAGTTGAGGAATTGTGGCACACAACTATACTCTTAGCTAAACTTTTTCTTTAATTTTTTGTAGAGATGGGGTCCAGTTATGTTGCCCAGGATGATCTGAAACTCCTGGCCTCAAGAAATCCTCCCACCTCAGCCTCCCAAAGCATTGGGACGACGGGTGTGAGCAACCATGCCCAGGACCATTTTTAATAAAAGTCAAAACTTTTGCATGTCAAGGGGCACCATCAAGAAAGTGAAAAGACAATCAATACAATGAGAGAAAACGATTTTCAAATCCTATATCTCATGAGGGTCTGGTAACCAGAATACAAAAAGAATTCTTACAATTAAAAACAAAAAGACAACTCAATTTTTAAAAGGGGTAAAAGACTTAGATATACATTTCTCAAAAGAATATATACAAACGACCAATAAGCACATGAAAAAATGCTCAAGATCATTAGTCATATCAGGGAAATGCAAATCAAAACCACAACAAGAAACCAATTTATACTTAGTAGGATGGATATAATAATTTTAAAAACAAATTAAAGACATACATAGGCTCAAAATAAAGGGATGGAGGAATATTTACCATGCAAATGGAAAGCAAAAAAAAAACCAGGGGTTACAATTCTAGTCTCTGATAAAACAGACTTTAAACCAACAAAGATCAAAACAGACAAAGAAGAATGTTACATAATGGTAAAGGGATCAATGCAACAAGAAGAACTAACTATCCCAAATATACATGTACCCAATACAGGAGCATCCAGAATCATAAAGCAAGTTCTTAGAGACCTACAAAGAAACTTAGACTCCCACACAATAATAGTGGGAGACTTTAATACCCCACTGTCAATATTAGACAGACGGACGAGACGGAAAATTAACAAGGATACACAAGACTTGAACTCACCTCTGGACCAAGCAGACCTAAGAGAACTCTCAACCCCAAAGCAACAGAACATACATTCTTATCAGCACCTCATCGCACTTATTCTAAAATTGACCATATAATTAGAAGTAAAATACTCCTAAGCAAATGCAAAAGAACAGAAATCATACCAGTCTCTCAGACTATAATGCAATCAAATTAGAACTCAGGGTTAAAAAACTCATTCAAAATCGCACAACTACATGGAAACTAAACAACTTGCTCCTGAATGACTACTAGGTAAATAACGAAATTAAGGCAGAAATAAAGAAGTTCTTTGAATCCAATGAGAACAAAGAGATAACGTACCAGAATTTCTCGGACAAATTTAAAGCAGTGTGTAGAGGAAAATTTATAGCACTAAATGCCCACAAGAGAAAGCAGGAAACATCTAAAATCGACACCGTAACATCACAATTAAAAGAACTAGAGAAGCAAGAGCAAACAAATTCAAAAGCTAGCAGAAGACAAGAAATAACTAAGATCAGAGAAGAACTGAAGGAGACAGAGACAGGAAAAACCCTTCAAAATATCAATGAATTCAGGAGCTGATTTTTTGAAAAGATCAACAAAACAGACCACTATCCAGACTAATAAAGAACAAAAGAGAGAAGAATCAAATAGACGCAATAAAAAATGATAAAGGGGATATCAACCACTGATCCCACAGAAATACAAACTACCATCAGAGAATACTATAAGCACCTCTATGCAAATAAACTAGAAAATCTAGAGGAAATGGATAAATTTCTGGACATACACACCCTCCCAAGACAAAACAAGGAAGAAGTTGAATCCCTGAATACACCAATAAAAAGTTCTGAAGTTGAGGCAGTAATTAATAGTCTACCAATCAAAACAAGTCCAGGATCAGACAGATTCAAAGCCAAATTCTACCAGAGGTACAATGAGGAGCTGGTACCATTCCTTCTGAAACTATTCCAATCAATAGAAAAGGAGGGAATCCTCCCTAACTCATTTTATGAGGCCATCATCATCCCGATACCAAAACCTGGCAGAGACACAACAAATAAAGAAAATTTCAGGCCAACACCTCTGATGAACATCGATGTGAAAATCCTCAACAAAATACTGGCAAACCGAATCCAGCAGCATATCAAAAAGCTTATCCACCACGATCAAGTCGGCTTCATCCCTGCGATACATGGCTGGTTCAACATATGCAAATCAATAAACATAATCCATCACATAAACAGAACCAATGACAAAACCACATGATTATCTCAATAGATGCAGAAAAGGCCTTCAATGAAATGTAACACCCCTTCATACTAAAAACTCTCAATAAACTAGGTACTAATGGAACATATCTCAAAATAATAAGAGCTATTTATAACAAACCCACAGCCAATATCATACTGAATGGGCAAAAACTGCAGGCATTCCCTTTGGAAACCGGCACAAGACAAGGATGCCCTCTCTCACCTCTCCTATTCAAAGCAATATTGTAAGTTCTGGTCAGGGCATTAAGGCAACAGAAATTCAATCAGGAAAAGAGGAAGTCAAATTGTCTCTGTTTGCAGATGACATGATTGTATATTTAGAAAACTCCATCGTCTCAGCCCAAAATCTCCTTAAGCTGATAAGAAACTTCAGCAAAGTCTCAGGATACAAAATCAATGTGCAAAAATCACAAGTATTCTTATACACCAATAACAGACAAACAGAGAGCCAAATCATGAGTGAACTCCCATTCACAATTGCTACAAAGAGAATAAAATACCTAGGAATACAACTTACAAGGGATATGAAGGACCTCTTCCAGGAGAACTACAAACTACTGCTCAAGGAAATAAGAGAGGACACAAATGGAAAAACATTCCATACTCATGGATAGGAAGAATCAATATCATGAAAATGGCCATACTGCCCAAAGTAATGTATACATTCAATGCTATCCCCATCAAGCTACCACTGACTTTATTCACAGAATTGGAACAAACTACTTTAAATTTCATATGGAACCGAAAAGGAGCCTGCAGGGTCAAGACAATCCTAAGCAAACAGAACAAAGCTTGAGGCATCATGCTACCTGACTTCAAACTATACTGCAAGGCTACAGTAACAAAAACAGCATGGTACTGGTACCAAAACAGATATATAGACCACTGGAACAGAACTGAGGCCTCAGAAATAACACTACACATCTACAACCATCTGATCTTTGACAAACCTGACAAAAACAAGCAATGGAGAAAGGACTCCCTATATAATAAATGGTGTTTGGAAAACTGGCTAGCCATATGCAGAAAACTGAAGCTGGATCCCTTCCTTACACCTTAAACAAAAATCAACTCACGATGGATTAAAGACTTAAACGTAAGACCTAAAACCATAGAAACCCTGGAAGAAAACCTAGGCAATACCATTTAGGACATAAGCATGGGCAAAGACTTCACAATTAAAATATCAAAAGCAATGGCAGCAAAAGCCAAAATTGACAAATGGGATCTAATTAAACTAAAGAGCTTCTGCACAGCATATATATATACACATATATATATATATAAACATAATAAAACATAATTTTTATAATATATATAAAATAGATATATATATAAAATCAGAGTGAACAGGCAACCTACAGAATGGGAGAAAATTTTTGCAATCTATCCATCTGACAAAGGGCTAATATCCAGAATCTACAAAGAACTTAAACAAATTTACAAGAAAAACACAAACAACCCTAACAAAAAGTAGGCAAAGGATATGAACAGACACTTCTCAAAAGAAGACATTTATGCAGCCAACAAACATATGAAAAAAAAACTCGTCACTGGTCATTAGAGAAATGTAAATCAAAACCACAATGAGGTAACATCTCACGCCAGTGAGAATGGTGATCATTCAAAAGTCAGGCAACAACAGATGCTGGAGAGGACGTGGAGAAACAGGAACACTTTTACACTGCTGGTGGGACTGTAAATTAGTTCAACCATTGTGGAAAACAGTGTGGCGATTCCTCAAGGATCTAGAACTAGAAATACCATTTGACCCAGCCATCCCATTATTGGGTATATACCAAAAGGATTATAAATCATGCTACTATAAAGACACATGCACACGTATGTTTACTGTGGCACTATTCACAATGGTAAAGACTTGGAACCAATCCAAATGTCCATCAGTGATAGACTGGATAAAGAAAATGTGGCACATATACACCATGGAATACTATGCAGCCATAAAAAAGGATGAGTTCATGTCCTTTGTAGGGACATGGATGAAGCTGGAAACCATCATTCTCAGCAAACTATCACAAGAACAGAAAACCAAACACCACATGTTCTCACTCATAAGTGGGAGTTGAACGATGAGAACACATGGACACAGGGAGGGGAACATCACACACCGGGGTCTGTCGTGGGGTAGAGGGAGGGGGGAGGGATAGCATTAGGAGATATACCTAATGTAAACGACGAGTTAATGGGTGCAGCACAGCAACATGGCACATGCGTACATATGTAACAAACCTGCATGTTGTGCACATGTACCCTAGAACTTCAAGTATAATAATAATAAAAACAAAAATCTCCATTAGAGAAACTTGGGTTCAGCCTTCAGTCTCACATTCACATAACTACAACAGGAGCTTGATGCAGATGGCAGTCTATGAGATCTGATCTGCCTATCTGCAACTGGGTCAAAAAAATAAATCTAAATCCTGATGTTAGCTAACTAAATAATAAACGACTAGGTTTCACACAAATTTTAAATCCTAATGTCACTTTAAAAAAAACAAAAACAAAAACAAAAACTATGGCCCACGATCATTACCATCAATGTTTGACTGCTTTTTTACCCATGAGGAATTGGGAAATTTAAAAAATTATTAGTGTTTTTTAATACATCTGACAAAGGTGATATCCAGAATCTGCAAGGAACTTAAATTTACAGGAAAAAAACAAACAACTCTATCAAAAAGTGGGTGAAGGATATGAGCAGATACTTCTCAAAAGAAGACATTTACGTGACCAACAAACATATGAAAAACAGCTCATCCTAACTGAATCCCCTTGATTTCTTTCTCTTGCCTGATTGCCCTAGCCAGAACTTCCAACACTATGTTGAATAGGAGTGGTGAGAGAGGGCATCCCTGTCTTGTGCCAGTTTTCAAAGGGAATTTTTCCAGTTTTTGCCCATTCAGTATGATATTGGCTGTGGGTTTGTCATAAATAGCTCTTATGATTTTGAGGTACGTTCCATCAATACCGAATTTATTGAGCGTTTTTAGCATGAAGGGCTGTTGAATTTTGTCAAAAGCCTTTTCTGCATCTATTGAGATAATCATGTGGTTCTTGTCTTTGGTTCTGTTTATATGCTGGATTATGTTTATTGATTTGCGAATGTTGAACCAGCCTTGCATCCCAGGGATGAAGCCCACTTGATCATGGTGGATAAGCTTTTTGATGTGCTGCTGAATCCGGTTTGCCAGTATTTTATTGAGGATTTTTGCATCGATGTTCATCAGGGATATTGGTCTAAAAGAAGAAGTCAAATTGTCCCTGTTTGCAGACGACATGATTGTATATTTAGAAAACCCCATTGTCTCAGCCCAAAATCTCCTTAAGCTGATAAGCAACTTCAGCAAAGTCTCAGGATACAAAATTAATGTGCAAAAATCACAAGCATTCTTATACACCAGTGACAGTCAAACAGAGAGCCAAATCAGGAATGAACTTCCATTCACAATTGCTTCAAAGAGAATAAAATACCTAGGAATCCAACTTACAAGGGATGTAAAGGACCTCTTCAAGGAGAACTACAAACCACTGCTCAGTGAAATAAAAGAGGACACAAACAAATGGAAGAACATACCATGCTCATGGATAGGAAGAATCAATATCGTGAAAATGGCCATACTGCCCAAGGTAATTTATAGATTCAATGCCATCCCCATCAAGCTACCAATGAGCTTCTTCACAGAATTGGAAAAAACTGCTTTAAAGTTCATATGGAACCAAAAAAGAGCCCGCATCTCCAAGACAATCCTAAGTCAAAAGAACAAAGCTGGAGGCATCACGCTACCTGACTTCAAACTATACTACAAGGCTACAGTAACCAAAACAGCATGGTACTGGTACCAAAACAGAGATATAGACCAATGGAACACAACAGAGTCCTCAGAAATAATACCACACATCTACAGCCATCTGATCTTTGACAAACCTGAGAGAAACAAGAAATGGGGAAAGGATTCCCTATTTAATAAATGGTGCTGGGAAAATTGGCTAGCCATAAGTAGAAAGCTGAAACTGGATCCTTTCCTTACTCCTTATACGAAAATTAATTCAAGATGGATTAGAGACTTAAATGTTAGACCTAATACCATAAAAATCCTAGAGGAAAACCTAGGTAGTACCATTCAGGACATAGGCATGGGCAAAGACTTCATGTCTAAAACACCAAAAGCAACGGCAGCAAAAGCCAAAATTGACAAATGGGATCTCATTAAACTAAAGAGCTTCTGCACAGCAAAAGAAACTACCATCAGAGTGAACAGGCAACCTACAGAATGGGAGAAAATTTTTGCAATCTACTCATCTGACAAAGGGCTAATATCCAGAACCTACAAAGAACTCAAACAAATTTACAAGAAAAAAACAAACAACCCCATCAAAAAGTGGGCAAAGGATATGAGCAGACATTTCTCAAAAGAAGACATTCATACAGCCAACAGACACATGAAAAAATGCTCATCATCACTGGCCATCAGAGAAATGCAAATCAAAACCACAATGAGATACCATCTCACACCAGTTAGAATGGCGATCATTCAAAAGTCAGGAAACAACAGGTGCTGGAGAGGATGTGGAGAAATAGGAACACTTTTACACTGTTGGTGGGATTGTAAACTAGTTCAACCATTATGGAAAACAGTATGGCGATTCCTCAAGGATCTAGAACTAGATGTACCATATGACCCAGCCATCCCATTACTAGGTATATACCCAAAGGATTATAAATTATGCTGCTATAAAGACACATGCACACGTATGTTTATTGCGGCACTATTCACAATAGCAAAGACTTGGAATCAACCCAAATGTCCATCAGTGACAGATTGGATTAAGAAAATGTGGCACATATACACCATGGAATACTATGCAGCCATAAAAAAGGATGAGTTTGTGTCCTTTGTAGGGACATGGATGCAGCTGGAAACCATCATTCTTAGCAAACTATCACAAGAACAGAAAACCAAACACCGCATGTTCTCACTCATAGGTGGGAACTGAACAATGAGATCACTTGGACTCGGGAAGGGGAACATCACACACCAGGGCCTATCATGGGGTGGGGGGAGGGGGGAGGGATTGCATTGGGAGTTATACCTTATGTAAATGACGGGTTGATGGGTGCAGCACACCAACATGGCACAAGTATACATATGTAGCAAACCTGCACATTGTGCACATGTACCCTACAACTTGAAGTTTAATAATAATAAATAAATTTAAAAAAACAAAAAAAAAAAAGAAAAAAAACAAAAAAAAAAAAAAGGAAAAACAGCTCATCATCACTGGTCATTAGAGAAATGCAAATCAAAACTACAATGAGATAACATCTCAGGCCAATTAGAATGGCGAACATTAAAAAGTCAGGAAACAACAGATGCTAGAGAGGACGTGGAGAAATAGGAACACTTTTACACTGTTGGTGAGAGGATAAATTCGTTCGACCATTGTGGAAGATAGTGTGACAATTCCACAAGGATCTAGAATTAGAAATACCATTTGACCCAGCAATCCCATTACTGGGTATATACCCAAAGGATTATAAATCATTCTACTATAAAGACACATGCACACATATGTTTACTGTAGCACTATTCACAATAGTAAAGACTTGGAAGCAACCCAAACGTCCATCAATTATACACTGGATAAAGGAAACGTGGCACCTACACACCACGGAATACTACAGAGCCATAAAAAAGGATGAGTTCATGTCCTTTGCAGGGACATGGATAAAGACGGAAACCATCATTCCCAGCAAACTAACACAGGAACAGAAAACCAAACACCACATGTTCTCACTCATAAGTGGGAGTTGAACAATGAGAACATACGGGCACGGGGAGGGGAACATCACACACTGGGGCCTGTCGGGGGGTTGGGGGCAAAGGGAAGGATAGCATTAGGAGAAACACCTAATGGAGATGATGGGGGATGGGTGCAGCAAACCACCATAGCATATGTATACTTATGTAACAAACCTGCACGTTCTGTTCACATATCCCGGAACTTAAAGTATAATAAAAAATAAAAAATAAAAAATTGAGAGTACTTTTAAAACAATAGTCTTCTTATAAACCAGAAAAGAAGTCTGAATAAACAACAGATTATGGCAGACTGTCTACAAATTTACAAATGATGCATTGGTTCAACACCAGAAATGGGATGAGAAGGAAAGCACAATGAGAAAGGTGAAAGATGGATAATTAATGGTAGAATGTGTTATGTACAATGCCACCTGTCCTCGAATCCACAAAAAGTATAATAAAAATTCCACTATTAAACCAGGTGTGGTGGCTCATGCCTATAATCCTAGCAATTTGAGAGGTGGAGATGGGAGGATCACTTGAGGCCAGGAGTTCGAGACCAGCCTGGTCAACATAGCGAGCCCCCATCTTCATTTAAAAACAAAACAAAAAAAAAGTCATTATCACTTTGCACAAGGATTAGCTGAAAACAAGCTCAGTTCGATGAGCCAATTTCTGTAATACTTCTTTTCATTTTTAAATTCAATTACCTCTATCACAGACATTTTACATGAAAATAATTCCAAGTTATTAGGATCATCCTTTTGGTCAATAATTAAATTATGTTTGGTTAGCAAAATAAATAATGAAAAACACATTACTTTGCTCTCATTCCCTATAGAAACTTGTGAAAAAAAGTACACAAAATGAACGAGGAAATGAATATAAAATTGCAACTTCTTAAAGCCTATGAAGTGTTAAATGTGATAGTATTTTTTAACTTATCAAATATTTAGAGGTAAAATGACTATTCATTGTAGGCTAAGTTCCCGTGAAATAGACACTCTCATAGATAGCCTGTGGTAATACATACATTTACAAAACAAATTGGCAAAAACCATCAAGAGACTTTGATCTAGTAATTCTATCTCTCTTTATCTACACAAAGAAAGTATTCCTTTTTTTCTTTTGAGTCGGAGTCTTGCTCTGTCGACCAGGCTGGAATACAGTGGTGCGATCTCGGCTCACTGCAACCTCTCCACCTCCCGAGTTCAAGCAATTCTCCTGCCTCAGCCTCCTGAGTAGCTGGGACTACAGGCGTGCGCCACCATGCCCGGCTAATTTTTGTATTTTTAGTATAGAAGGGGTTTCACCATATTGGCCAGGTTGGTCTTGAACTCCTGACCTCATGATCCACCTGCCTCAGCCTCCCAAAGTGCTGGGATTATAGGCATGAGCCACCGCATCCGGCCCAAAGAAAATATCTCTACATAATAACTTTACTCAACAGAGGTATCTATCTGTGAGATACAGAAAAAAAAAAAAAACTGTAATCAATTAAAGTGTATAATAAAGACTAGGTGAACAAGGATGCAAACAAGTCATACAATATCATACCAACCATTAAATTTTAAAAGTTCAAATAATATGGAAAATAGCTCATACTACAATGCTAACCAAAAATAGCAGGCTATAAACTGTCTATGATGTATGACAACAATTATGTTTAAAACTGAATTAAAATATTGCTAATAAATATACCCCAAAATGTCTATAGTAAGTAATATCTAGCTAATATTACAGAAGATATTTTTCTTCTACCTCTTTGGTACATAATAAACTCATTGCTTTCATGCAGGAAAATTTTTATTTTCTTTTTTAATTCATAGACTTTTCTTTAAAATTTGATAAAGACATGTATGACTCAAACTAATTCAAAATTTAAAACATCACTTTTCTAAGATTATTCAAGGTAATTCAATTCCATTTAAGAAATGACTCACATGTGCGTGTGTTTCTAGTTTCAAAATCGTCATGTTTAAAGTACATTATATGGCCCGGCATCCCAGCACTTTGGGAGGCCAAGGCAGGTGGATCACTTAAGGTCAGGAATTCGAGACCAGCCTGGGCAACATGGTGAAATCCCAACTCTACTTAAAATACAAAAAACTTAGCTGGGCGTGCCCGTGCATGCCTGTAGTCCCAGCTACTCGGGAGGCTGAGGCATGAAAATTGCTTGAACCTGGGAGGTGGAGGCTGCATTGAGCCAAGATCACACCACCGCACTCCAGCCTGGGCAACAGAGCAAGACTGTCTCAGAAAAATAAACACATGGCCGGGCGCGGTGGCTCAAGCCTGTAATCCCAGCACTTTGGGAGGCCGAGACGGGCGGATCACGAGGTCAAGAGATCGAGACCATCCTGGTTAACACAGTGAAACCCCATCTCTACTAAAAAATACAAAAAACTAGCCGGGCGTGGTGGCGGGCGCCTGTAGTCCCAGCTACTCGTGAGGCTGAGGCAGGAGAATGGCATAAACCCGGAAGGCGGAGCTTGTAGTGAGCTGAGATCCGGCCACTGCACTCCAGCCTGGGCGACAGAGCGAGACTCCGTCTCAAAAAAAAAAAAAAAAAAAAAAAAGAAAAATAAACACATTATAAAGCATACAGTTATTTGTTAATACCTGTAACTTCAGTTTTAAATTAAACAGTAATTAACGATTTCGACTTTTCACTAATCCAAGAGATTCTATTCATACCTGCTTTACTTACAAGTTTACTACTCACTTGTGTTGAAAACTTCCTAACACGTGTTCTTATCAAACATAATTATGACAAACATTTTCCAAAGCCAATGAAAACCAAAAAAGTGCAGAAGTGGCTATACTTACATAAGACAAAATAGATTTCAAGACAAAAACTATAAGAAAAGCCAAACAGGGTCACCATATAATGATAAAGCAGTCAATTCAGCAAGAGGACATAACCATTTTAAATATAAATGCACCCGACACTGGAGCACTCACATATATAAAGCAAGTATTATTAGAGCAAAAGGGAGAGACACACCCCAATATGATAATACCTGGAGACTTCAATATCCCACTTTCAGCATTGGACAGACCTTCCTAAGAAAACCAACAATGAAACATCAGACTTAATGTGCATTACAGACCAAATGGACCTAATAGATATTTACAGAACATTTCATCCAAGGGCTGCAGAATACACATTCTTCTCCTCAGCCCATGGATTATTCTCAAGGACAGAACATGTATTAAGTAACAAAACAAGTCTTAAGATATTAAAATACTGAAATAATATCAAGCATCTCCTCTGATAACAGAATAAAACTAGAAATCAATGAGAAATTTTGAAAAATATACAAATATATGTAAATTAAGCAATATGTTCCTGAATGATCAGTAGGACAATGCAGAAATTAAGAAGAAAATTGGAAAATTCATTGAAACAAATGATACTGAAACACAACATACCAAAACTTATGGGATATAGCAAAAGCATTACTAAAAGGGAAATTTATAGCTGTAAGTGCCTACATCAAAAAAGAAGAAATACTTCAAATAAACCCTAACAACACATCTTAAAGAACAAGAAAAGCAAAAGTAAACCAACTCCAAAATCAGAAGAAATAGTAAAGATAAGAGTGAAGCAAATGAAACTGAAATAAAGAAAACAATACAAAATATCAATAAAACAAAATGTTGGTTTTTGTAAAAGTTAAAAGAAGATTTAAAAACCTTTGGCCAGAGTGAAAAAAAAAGAAGATCCAAATATATAAATCAGAGACGAGAATGGAAACATTACAATTACAACCAATCTACAGAAATAAAAAAGTTCATTCATGGCTACTATGAAAAACTATATGCTAATGAATTGGAAAACCTAGAAGAAATGGACAAATTCCTAGACACAACCTACCAAGATTGAACTATGAACAAATCTACAACCTGAACACAACTATAACAACGAGATTGTTGCCATAACAAAAATTCTCCCAGTAAATAAAAGCCTGGGACCTGATGACTTCACTGCTGAATTCTACCAAATATTTAAAGAAGATCTAATACTGATAGGGGCAGGAGGCAGAGAAATTCTAGGAAGACAGGGGCAGACCCTGGTGAAACTCCACGTTCAAGCCAAAAAGCCTGAAACCCAAGGCCCAAAGTGAAAACTTCTATTCCTGTTTGTCTGTTCTCTCCCGATTGGTTCTGTTTGAATAATTTCTCTTTACCAATAGAATGTTGCCTTTTCCAAAACTCCTACAGCCTGCCCCGTCCCCATCCTGTGCCTATAAAGACCCCAGATTCAGTTGGTAGAGAGGAGAGAAACGGCTTAATTTCAGAGAAAAGATGGCCAAACTTTGGCAAAGGAGATGGCTTGACTTAGGGAAGAAACGGCCGGACTTCAGGGAAATCAGCCCTTCCCGTCCCCTCTCCAGCTCCCCTCTCCGCTGAGCCATTCCCACCGCTCAATAAAATTCTTCACCTTCACCATCCTTCAAGTGTCCACTCGACCTCATTCTTCTTGGATACCAAGTGAGTGTGGGTACCCAAAAAAGACTGTCACACCGGCCCTTTGCCCTTGCCAGTAGAGGGCAGCCACTCCACATGACAAGGAAAGAGGCCATCTGAGCTGTTAACACACAGCCATCGGCAGACAGCAGAACTAAAGGAGCACTGTTAACACAACCTTGGGGGCCTCAGGGTCACAGACAACACCCCCTTCCCCATCAACCTGGGTGCTGTGCCCACAACAGCCGGGTCCCACACTCACTCGCTTGTGCCTGGTCTGGCCGTGGTCCCTGCACAGAGCTTGCTACCGTATCAGCCCAGCCGGCCAGGTCCCGGACTCACTCATTCACATGCACCCGCCAACAAGGGGTTGAGCACCCAGGCTGAGTAAACATTTGCCCCTGTCACAAGTCCAACAAAGGGGCCGAGAAAATTCCTGCATCAATACTATTCCTACTCAAACTATTCCAAAAAATAAAAGGACGCAATACTTCCAAACACATTCTGTGAGGCCAGTATTACCCTGTTACCAAAACCAGACAAAAACACATCAAAAAAAGAAAATGACAGGCCAATATCTCTGATAAATATTGGTGCAAACATCCTCAACAAAATACTAGCAAACCAGATACATTAAAAAGATCATTCATCATAACCAAGTGGAGTTTACCCCTTGGATGCAAGAGGGGATCAATATATGCAAATCAGTGTGATACATCATATCAACAGAATGAAGTACAAAACCCATATTCTATCAATTGATGCTTAAAAACCATTTGATAATATTCAATATTCCTTCATGATAAAAACCCTCAAAAAAATGGGCTTAGGAGGAACATACCTCAACATAATAAAAGCCATATACAACACACCCACAGCTAGTATCAAACTGAGGGGAAAAACTCAATGCCTTTCCTCTAAGATCCAGATCATGACAAGGATGCCCACTTCCAGCAGTTACTCAACAAAGTACTACTGGAAATCCTAGCTACAGCAACTAGACAAGAGAAAGAAATAAAGGGAAAGGAAGAACTCAAATTACCCTTATTTGCAGATTATATGATCTTATATTCAGAAAAACCTACACTCTACAAAAAAACTATTAGAACTGATAAATTCAGTAAACTCTCAGTATAAAAAATCACTATACAAATATCAGCAGCATTTCTATATATCAACAGTGACCAATCTGAAAAGGAAATTGAATAAAATTGAAGACACCAAAAAATGGAAAGATATTCTATGTTCATGGATTGGAAGAATCAATATTGTTAAAATGTCCATACTACCCAAAGCAATCTACAGATTCAATGCAATCCCTATCAAAATGTCAATGACATTCTTCACAGAAATAGAAAAAACAATCCTAAAACTTACATGGAACCATAAAAGTTCCAGAATTTCCAAAGCTATACTAAGCAGAAAGAACAAAACGAAGAATCACATTATCAGACTTCAAATTATACCACAGAGTTATAGTAACCAAAACAGCATGATTCTGGCATAAAAGCAGACACATAAACCAATGAACAGAATACAGAACTGAGAAACAAATCCACACATCTACGGTAAACTCATTTTCTATTTTACAAAGGTGCCGAGAACATACGCTGGGGAAAAGAAAGGCTCAATACATGATGCTAGGGGACAGTCACAGTGGCTCATGTCTGTAATCCCAGAATTTTGGAAGGCCAAAGCAGACAGATCACTTGAGGTCAGGAGTTTGAGACCAGCCTCGCCAACATGGTGAAACCCCATCTACACTAAAAATATAAAAATTAGCCAGTCATGGTGGCAGGCACCTGTAATCCCAGCCACTTGAAAGGCTGAGGCAGAAGAATCACTTGAACCCAGGAGGCAGAGGTTGCAGTGAGGGGAGATAGCATCACTGCACTCCAGCCTGGGCGACACAGTGAGACTCACTCTCAAAAAAATAAATAAAATAAAATAAAGTAAAATAAAAGGTGCCAGGGCCAGGCACAGTAGCTCACACCTGTAATCCCAGCACTTTGGGAGGCCGAGGCGGAAGTATCACCTGAGGTCAGGAGTTCGAGACCAGTCTGGCCAACATGGTGAAACCCCGTCTCTACTAAAAATACAAAAATTAGCTGGGCATCATGGTGGGTGCCTGTAATCCCAGCTACTTGGGAGGCTGAGGGAGGAAAATCACTTGAACCCAGGAGGCAGAGGTTGCAGTAAGATGAGATAGCACCACTGCACTCCAGCCTGGGCAACACAGGGACACTCACTCTCAAAAAAATAAATAAAATAAAAATTAAATGATGCTGGCCGGGCACGGGGGCTCCTGCCTGTAATCCCAGTAATTTGGGAGGCCGAGGCAGGTGGATCATTTGAGGTCAGGAGTTCAAGATCAGCCTGGCCAACATGGTGAAACCCCATCTCTACTCAAAATATAAAAATTAGCCAGGCATGGTGGTACACGCCTGTAAACCCAGCTACTCGGGAGGCTGAGGCAGGAGAACTGCTTGAATCCAGGAAGTGGAGCCTACATCACACCACTGCACTCCAGCCTGGGTGATGGAATGAGACCGTCTCAAAAAAAACAAAATAAATAAATATAAAAAAATAAATGGTGCCAGGAAAACTGGATATCCATATACAGAAGAACGAAACTAAACTCCAGGCCAGGTACGGTGGCTCATACCTATAATCTCAGCACTTTGGGAGGCCGAGATGGCCGGATCACCTGAGGTCAGGAGTTCGAGGCCAGCCTGGCCAACATGGCGAAATCTGGTCTCTATTAAAAGTACAAAAATTAGCCAGGCGTGGTGACTCACGCCTATAATCCCAGCACTTTAATCCGAGGCCAAGGGAGGCAGATCACAAGGTCAGGAGATTGAGACCATCCTGGCTACAGTGAAACCCTGTCTCTACTAAAAATACAAAAAATTAGCCAGGCATGGTGGTGGGCACCTGTAGTCCCAGCTACTCGGGAGGCTGAGGCAGGAGAATGGCGTGAACCCGGGAGGCGGAGCCTGCAGTGAGCTGAGATCGCACCACTGCACTCCAGCCTGGGCGACAGAGTGAGACTCCGTCTCAAAAAATAATAATAAAAAATAAATAAAAATTTAAAAATACAAAAATTAAATGGGCATGGTGGTGGGCTCCTGTAATCCCAGCTACTCGGGAGGCTGAGGCAGGAGAATTGCTTGAACCTGGAAGGCGGAGGTTGCAGTGAGCTGAGACCATGCCATTGCACTCCAGTATGGGCAACAAGAGCCGAAACTCTATCTCAAAAAAAAAAAAAGAAAGAAACTAGACTCCTATCTCTTGCCATATACATAAATAAAATCAAAATGGATTAAAGACTTTTATCTAAAACTTCAATTTATGAATACTCTACAAGAAAACATTGGGGAAACTCTCTAGGCCATTAGTCTGGGTAAAATTTTCTTGAACAATATCCTACAAACACAGGTAACCAAACAAAAATGGACAAATGGGATCACATCAAGTTAAAAAGCTTTTGCACAACAAAGGAAACAATCAACAAAGTGAACAAACAATCCAAAGAATGGGAGAAAGTATTTGCAAACTATCCATCTAACAGGGGATTAATAACCAGAATATGTAAGGCACTCAAACAACTCTACAGAATAAAAATCTAATAATCCAATCAAAAATGGGCAAAAAATGTGGATACACATTTCTCAAAAGAAGACATACAAATTGCAAAGAGGCATACGAAAAAGCGTTCTACATCACTGATCATCAGAGAAATGCAAATCAAAACTACCATGAGATATCATCTCACCTCAGTTAAAGTGGCTTATATCCAAAAGACAAGCAATAACAAATGTTGGCAATGATATAGAGAAAAGGAAACCCTCGTACACAGTTGGCGGGAACGTGAAATAGGACAACCACTACGAAGAACAGTTTGGAGGTTCCTTAAAAAACTAAAAATTGAGCTACCATATGATCCAGCAATCCAGTTGCTTGGGTATATACCAGAAAGAAAGCAAATCAGCATATCAAAGGGATACCTGCATTCCCATGTTTATTATAGCACTGTTCCCAATAACCAAGATTTGGATGCAACCTAAGCATCCATCAAGAGATGAATGGATAAAGAAAACGTGGTATTTACACAAAATGGAGTACTATTCAGCCATAAAAAAGAATGAGATCCTGTCATTTGCAACAACATGGATGGAACTAGAGGTTATTATGCTAAGTGAAATAAGCCAGGCACAGAAAGACCAACATTGCATATTCTCACTTATTTGTGGGATCTAAAAATCAAAACAATTAAACTCATGGAGATACAGAGTAGAAGGATGGTTACCAGAGGCTGAAAAGAGTAAAGATGCGGTGACGTTTAATGGGAACAAAAAAAAAAGTTGGAAAGCATGAATAAGACCTAGTATTTGACCAGGTGCAGTGGCTCACACCTGTAATCCCAGCACTTTGGGAGGCCACGGCAGGCAGACCACGAGGTCAGGAGTTCAAGACCAGCCTGGCCAACATGGTGAAACCCTGTCTCTACTAAAAATACAAAAATTAGCTGGGCGTGGTGGTGGGCGCCTGTAATCCCAGCTACTCAGCAGGCTGAGGCAGGACAATCATTTGAACCCGGGAGGCGGAGGTTGCAGTGAGCCGAGATCGCGCCATTGCACTCCAGCCTGGGCGACAGGGAAAGACTCTGTGTCCCCAAAAAAAAAAAAAAAAAAACACAAAAAACAAAAGGTCTAGTATTTGATAGCACAACAGGGTATATACAATAAATAATAAATGAATTAATCTAATTAATCATGTGAGGTCAGGAGTTTGAGATCTAATTAATGTATTTACTGTATTAAATTAATTAATTGTACATTTTTTAATACCTGAAAGAGTAAAACTGGATTATTTTTAACTCAAATGATACATGCTTGAGGGGATGGATAGCCCATTTTACATGATGTGATCAGTACACATTTCATGCCTGTTTCAAAATCTCATAAATCCCACAAATATATACACTGACTATGTACCCACAATTTTATTTTTTGTTTAAATTTCATGCCTTAATTTTACTCCCAAATGTGATACAAGCCCATATACATTTCCTCCATGACACCAAATTTCAACCACTGAAAAAGCATCTCTTAGGGTAAATGCTGGAATTCTCTGTAATGGGTCCACATGTCTTTGGTTTTCTTACTAACCTTACCAAATTCTAACATGTACATGTAATACACACTGACCTGATTTAAAACATATAAAAACCTTATTACAGGAAACTGAGGCTCAGAAAGACATTTATTTGCTGAATGAAATAAAGGAGTTAAATAATTTGCACTTCTGGCTGGGTGCAGTGGCTCACACCTGTAATCCCAGCACCTAGGGAGGCTGAGGTGGGAGGATGATTTGAGCCCAAGAGTTCAAGACAAGCCTGAACAACATAGTGAGGTCCCATCTCTACAGAATTTTTTTTAATTAGACGGTGTGGTGGCATCTGCCTGTAGTCCCAGATACTCAGGAGGCTGAGGTGGGAAGATCGCTTGACCCTAGGAAGTCAAGGCTACAGTGAGCCAGGATCAAGCCACTGCACTCCAGCCTAGGCGATACAGTGACACCCTGTCTCCAAAATAATAGTAGTAATAATAATAATAATAATAATAATAATAATAATAATTTGCACTTCTAAATACTAAGTGGAAAATCAGGAAGTCTATGTCCAATCAAAAGTCTACACTATACTGCATCCTTTCAGGGAAATCAAGGCACAGTCACTAATGGAATTTAATGAGTAGAAAAGTACTTGCCCTAGTAGATAATCATAAAAACTAACAATACCTTTCTTTTTTTTTTTTTTTTTTTTTTTGGTAGGGGGAAACAGTGTCTCACTCTGTTGCCCATGCTGGAGTTCAGCGGCACAATCTTGGCTCACTGCAACCTCCCCCTAAGTAGCTGGGATTACAGGCATGCGCCTCCACGCCCGGCTAATTTTTATATTTTCAGTAGAGACGGGTTTCACCATGTTGGCCAGGCTGGTCTCAAACTCCTGGTCTCAAGTAGTCTGCCTGCCTCAGCCTCCCAAGGTGCTGGGATTACAGGCATGTTCCTGGCTAAAACTAACAATATTTAAATGGACTAAGGATAAGCTAAGATGTCCATAAAAGTACTTTTAGGTAATACCGCATACTTTTTCATCTTTGTTCTTTGCCATCTTTGTTACTGTCATATTTACATTTGCATTTTTTTTTAATTTTTTATTTCCACAGGCTTTTGGGGAATACGTGGTATCTGATTATTTTTTATTTCCACAGGCTTTTGGGGAATACGTGGTATCTGGTTACATGAGTAAGTTCTTTAGTAGTAATTTTTGAGATTTTTGTTGCACCCATCTCCCAAGCAGTATACATGAACCCAATTTGTAGTCTTTTATCCCTCAGCCCCTTCCTACCCTTTCCCTCTGAGTCCCCAAAGGCCACTGTGTCGTTCTTACGCCTTTGCATCCTTATAGCTTAGCTCCTACTTATGAGTGAGAACATACAACGTTTGGTTTTCCATTCCTGAGTTACTTCACTTAGAATAATAGTCTCCAATCCCATCCAGGTTACTGCAAGTGCCATTAATTCATTCGTTCTTACAGCTGAGTAGTATTCCATCACATATATATAATCGGATATACATATATCAGTTTCTTTATCCACTAGTTTCTAATTATTTCTTAATTTTTAAATAAAACACTTTATAAACACATAAAATTATGAGATCTCTAGTTATATTTCTCATATCTAAGGCACTGTGCTTACCACACTATCCAAATAAGCACAGCAGCAACTAAATATAGGGTGCTAATAATAAGAAAAACAAATTATTTTTAAACTAATTCTTTTCTATTTTTTGAGACAGCATCTCACTCCGTCGCCCAGGCTGGAGTGCAATGGCGTGATCTCAGCTCCCTGCAACCTCCGCCTCCCAGGTTCAAGCAATTCTCCTGCCTCAGCGTCCCGAGTAGCTGGGACTACAGGCGCCCGCCACCACGCCCTGCTCATTTTTATATTCTTAATAGACATGGGGTTCCACCATGTTGGTCAGCATGGTCTCGATCTCCTGACCTCATGATCCACCCGTCTCGGCCTCCCAAAGTGCTGGGATTACAGGCGTGAGCCACCACGCCCGGACTTAAAACGAATTCTTAAAACATCCAGTTGAAAGCAGAACCTGATCCTCACAAAGACTAAGACCTGGGAGGTATTTCACAAGAATTTCAAACAAAAGAGAACATAAAAATAAGCCCACAGACACTTATGACAGTTTACATGAGGTTATTTTTACTAAAAGCAAGAAAAAATGGGCCGGGCAAGGTGGCTCATGCCTGTAATCCCAGCACTTTGGGAGGCTGAGGCAGGTAGATCACCTGAGGCCAGGAGTTCGAGACCAGTCTGGCCAACATGACGAAACCCCGTCTCTACCAAAAATATAAAAAATTAGCCAGACGTAGTGGTGGGCGCCTGTAATCCCAGCTACATGAGAGGCTGAGGCAGGAGAATTGCTTGAACCTGGAAGGCAGAGGTTGCAGTGAGCGGAGATTGCGCAACTGCACTCCAGCCTAGGGAACAAGAGCGAAACTCGTCTCAAAAAAAAAAAAAAAGGAAAAAAATTTTTTTTTAAAAAAAAGAAAAACCAAACAAAACTCACCAGGCAGCTACAATATGTAAGGATCTTAGAGGTCCTCACTTCTATCCTAACAAGAAAAAATGCTGAAAAAACTGAAAATCAGTAATTTATCTTAGAGCAATCCAAAAACTGAGGTCATAAGGCAAACCACCAAAAAAAAAACTAGAAAGACAGATACAGAGTATCACAGCTTTCCTAGAACAGGAACACTCAAGCAGAAACTGACGAACAACTTCTGGAGGCCAAATATGGATTAGTTTGAGAGTTTAAAAATCGCCGGTGGCTCACGCCTGTAATCCCTGCACTTTGGGAGGCCGAGGCGGGCGGATCACGAGGTCAGGAGATCGAGACCATCCTGGCTAACACGGTGAAACCCCGTCTCTACTAAAATACAAAAAAATTAGCCGGGCACGGTGGCGGGCGCCTGTAGTCCCAGCTACTCGGGAGGCTGAGGCAGGAGAATGGCACGAACCCGGGAGCGGAGCTTGCAGTGAGCCGAGATGGTGCCACTGCACTCCAGCCTGGGCGACAGAGTGAAGACTCCGCCTCAAAAAAAAAAAAAAAAAAAAAATTCCTGGCATCCTAGTCTTAGAGGGGCCACTACACTTTCCTAGGTTTTACCTCCAGGAATCCTACAAGGGTTTTAGTATGTTTTTCCTGCAAATATTTGAGGAAATTTTCCTTGTGCCTTGAGCAGGAGGAGGGCAAAGAAACTATATCGAAATAAGATCACACCATTATCTACCTAGAAGAAGGACAATTAGAAAACCCCTGAGGCTATATAGCCTTCCTGTCTCATCTAAGTGGGAGGGCAAGGGCTAAGAAACACTTCTGATAGTCACAATTCAGGGACTCGGGACCACTTAAAAAAAAAAAAAAAAAAAAAAGATTTAATAATGAGATTACAAAACACTTCCCCTCCCTAATTTCTTACCACTACATCAATAGGGTTCCAGTATAATAACAGTGAAAGACAACTGAAAGAGTAGCAAGACAGGTTCTTAGAGAAACTCAAAAGACAAATGGGGAGGAAAAAAATTAAAATAAAGAAACTAGGCGAGGCACAGTGAATCACGCCTATAATCCCAGCCCTTTGGGAGGCTGAGGCAGGTAGGACTGCTTGAGTTTAGGAGTTCAAGACCAGCTTGGGCCACATTATCAAGATCTCATCTCTACTACAAGTAAAAATAAAAGTGAGAGGATTACTTGAGCCCGGGAGGTCAAGACCAGTCTGAGCAACATAGTGAGACCCCGTCTCTACACACACACACACACACACACACACACACGCACGCACACACAAAGTCACATGTGGTAGTATGAGTCTGTCATCCTAGCTACTCCGGAGACTGAGGTAGGAGAATCACTTGAGTCCGGGAGATGAAGGCTGCGGTAAGCCACAATCACACCACTGCACTGCAGCCCGAGCAACAGTGTAAGACTTTGTCTCAAAAAATTTAAATTTGAATTAAAAAAATAAAGTCATGGCTATTGAAGGCCTTTGTTCATTTCTTGAAGGCCTTTGTTCATTTCTTAATTGGGTTTTCTTTTTGTTGCTCAGCAAAAGTTCTTTACACATTCTGGATATTAAACCCTCATCAGTCATATGATTTGCAAATATTTTCTCCCATTTTGAGTTGCCTTTCTTTTCACTCTCTTGATAGTGACTTTATTTTTTTGGGGGGGGGGGATTGCTTCATTTTGTTTGTTTGTTTGTTTTGAGATGGAGTCTTGCTCTCTCGCCCAGGTTGGAGTGCAGTGGCGTGATCTCAGCTCACTACAACCTCCACCTCCCACACTCAAGTGATTCTTCTGCCTCAGCTTCCCAAGTAGCTGGGATTACAGGTGTGCACCACCACGCCCAGCTAATTTTTGTATTTTTAGTACAGACAGGGTTTCACCATGTTGGTCAGGCTGGTCTCGAACTTCTGACCTCAAGTATCTGCCCGCCTCAGCCTCTCAAACAGCTGGGATTACAGGTGTGAGCCACAGTGCCCAGCCGACAGTGACCTCTGATGTAAAAAATTTTTAAATTTTTAATGAAGTCCAACTTACTTATTCTTTTGCTGCCTGTGCTTTCTACATTTTATTTATGAAATCATTGCCAAATCCAAGGTCATGAAAATTAGCCCAAAGGTTTTCTGCTAAGAGTTTTATAATTTTAGCTGTTAACTTCAAGATCTTTGATGCATTTAACTGTTTTATATGGTACAAGATAGGGGCCCAACTTCATTGTTCCATGTACATATAGAGGGTTTTATTTTTTGCATATAGAGTTTTATTGGGGATGATGAAAAAGTTTTGGGCATAGGTAGTAATGATCATGATACATTATAAATATATTTAATGCCACTGAATTGTACACTTAAAACTAATTAAAATGATAAATAGTAGACTAAGAAGAAAAGGCAGTAAGTTCTTCATTCTGATAGATAAGTCGAAAATAAACCAACAAACTCATCCATCAACTCTAATCCTCCTGAATCAAGACAAGTAGAGTAGTTCAAGTTTTCTAACCTAATGTTCTAACCTTTTCTAACCTTTATGTTGCTCCCTCAGCCCTAATTTTCTCTGCTATAAAATGCTCCACAGAACCACTTTAAGTAGCAATTCTAGTGGAAACCTCATCTGGGTGGACAAGGGAGAAGCAGGATTGGGCAGAAAGAAAACTGCCTTTCCCACATACAGGGGAACTGTGAGACCCTGGAGGAACCTGGGGAATGGGGCAGAAGAGACAAGATCAGGAAAAGATGGATGTCTGCAAGAATTTCAAACGTGCCTCATCCACGTACAAGAGCTAAGAACTGTGCCTCATCCACGTACAAGAACTGTGTAGACAATGACACTTTGGATATATTATCCCAGAGGGAACACAGGAGTTCAACAGAAAAGCGACAGCAAAAACCAAAATCTAGGAAGCAAAAGGAAAACAGAGAGCCTGTGTGGCTGGGACCCGCAGGGAACCAGGAGTGATTCCCCAATATGGGAGAGGGTGAGTATTTTTCTGTGGTCCACTACCACATGGGAATTAGTACAATCCAGTCCTCAGTAGAGCACCCTGACCCTCTCAAGCCCTGAATCTAACTTAGGGAATGACTGGAAGACTGTGAGAAGGAACTGTTTCAGGGAGGGAACACGTTCTATGTCCCATGCCATTTTTGAAACCTAAGCAACTATAACAAGACACGATGCAGGATCCCAGCTCATAACTGTGAGCAGTACGGAGAAGCAACAGGGCCAGTCCTAGCCATTAGGGAAACCTGGGCTGCTGTTTGGTGAGGCAGAGTGTGAGTAGGGGCGGGGATGGGGTGGCTCTGCCTGGTGTGGGATACAGCTACCACCAGTGCTAGAAGAAAACACCACCCCCAGGATTTAAGCACGATGAATTGCCCTGGAGGCTTAAGTCTTGAGCTGGATGGGCTCATACGACCCGACCCTGGGATGATTTCGGGACTAGGCAAGAACTTCAGAGTTCTGACTGAACAGCAAGGACAAGGGCTTCGAAGGAGCTCCACCTGGACTGGGGCATGAAAGGAACACAACTCACTCCTGGGACCAGGCCCAACTTCCCCATGGCAGGATCTCAGCACAGTGGCACTCATCCCTCACCCAAGCATTTTGCCAGCAGCCTAAAGATCGTTTCATCCCACCTATCACGACATTACACCACTGTGGGGGCCTGAGTGCAAGCTTTCCCAGTCCAACTCTACCAGGTTTTGACGTGGCCCGCGAGAAACAGTGCCAGATCCAGGTTACCAGGGAATTCCACAACCAAACCCACTACCTGAAACACTCCGAAACACCAGGGTACTTCTCCCAGGGGACAGAGGTCAGGAATAACACCCTACCAGTAACGGCCTTAGCTGCCTCATACCTGCAAGTACCACCTTACTGGCCTGGATCCCATTGCAACCACTGCTAACACAAACGTAAAGTGCTCGGGACCCAGAAGAGTATCTCAACAAAACTACTACCACCATAAACTATGCCACGCCAGTTGCCCAGGAGCTAGAGAGCCAGCTCATCCACCTGGTACACTATTACAACAGCCATCTGAGAAAGTCACTCAGAAGCCCAAGAATCAGCCTATCTGGAACTGCCAAGACAGTTACCAGCACACGCTGCCCCAAGGCACATGGATAGACATGCTTAGCCCACCATCACTACCATTGAAACCTAAAGACAGGCCTATTAGGCATTCCAATCACCAGCACAACTTCAGCCTCCACCAATAAACCCAAGCTAAGACATCAAGGAAACCACAGATACCATTAGTGCTATTTACAGCCAAAGAAATCATACAGAGACTTCACTACTGCGCGCACCCAGAAGCAAGACCAAAGGGCCCTGCCCAACCAACATTATAGTCACATCTTCAGGAAAAAAATCTCCCCTCACCATGAAAGTAAATTCAAAGATAAGAAGTGACTGTTACAACACATGCACAGAAATCAATGAAAAGACACAGGAAACATCAGAAAGCAAGGTAATATGACACTGTCAAAGGAACACAACGATTCTGCAGCAATAGATCTTAACTAAAATGAAATCCACAAAATCCCAAATATTCAAAATATTGATTTTAAGGGTCAATGAGATGCAAGAAAAATCTGAAAACCAATACAAGAAACTCAGAAAATCAATTCAAGATATGAATAAGAAATTTACAAAGGAGAAACCCTTAAAAAAACAGTTCTGACCAGGCACGGTGCCTTGTGCCTGCAATCCCAGCACTTTGAGACGCCAAGGCAGGAGGATCACTTGAGTTGAGGAGTTCGAGACCAGCCTGGACAACATGGTGAAACCCTGTCTCTACAAATAATTAAAAACTAGTTGGGTTAGCCAGTCATGGTGGTGGGCGCCTGTAATTCCAGCTACTTGGGAGGCTGAGGTAGGAGAATGGCTTGAACCGCGGAAACAAGTTGCAGTGCGCCAAGATCACGCCACTGCACTCCAGCCTGGGTGACAGAGTAAGACTCTGCCTCAACAACAACAACAACAACAACAACAAAAACCTAGCTGGGCATGGTGGTATGCGCCTATAGACCCAGCTACTTGGAAAGACTGAAGTGGGAGGATTGCCTAAGCCTGTGAGGTTGAGGCTGAAGTGAACCTCCGCCACTGCATTCCAGCCTGGGCAACAGAGTGAGACCCTGTCTCAAAAATGAAAAAAAAAAAAAAAACCTAAATAGAGAGCTATCATATAATCCAGCAATTCCACTGCTAAATACGTACCCCAAAGAAAGGAAATCAGTATATCAAAGAGTTATCTGCACTCTCATGATTACTGCAGCACTATTCACAATAACCAAGATTTGGAAGTAACCTGAGCGTCCATCAACGGACAAATGAATAAAGAAAATGTGGTACATATACACAATGGAGTCCTATTCAGCCCTTAAAAAAAGTATGAGATCTTGTCATTGCAACAACATGGATGGAACAGTAGGTCATTACGTTAAGTGAAATAATCTAGACACAGAAAAACAAACTTCACATGTTCTCACTTAATTGTGGTATCTAAAAATCAAAACAATTGAACTCATGGAAATACAGAGTAGAATGATGGTTACCAGAGGCTAGGAAGGATAGTGGGGGCCAGGGCACTAATGGGGATGGTGGCACAGTGGGGATGGCTAATATGTATAAAAATATAGTTAGATAGAATGAATAAGACCTAGCATTTGATAGCACAATGGGGTGACTACAGTCAATAATAATTCATTGTGCATTTTAATATAACTATTAGAGTACAACCAGATTATTTCTAACACCAAGAAAGGATAAATGCTTGAGGTGATGGATACAACCCTGATGTGGTTACTGAACACTGTATGCCTGTATCAATATTATCTCATGTACCCCATAAATATACCTATGTACACACAAAATCTTTTTTATTTTAAAAATACCCACAATGAGGTATCATCCAGCCCCAGTTAGAATGACTATTACCAAAAAGACAAAAAATAACACAAGTTGGTGAGGTTGCAGAGAAAAGGGAACACTCATACACTGTTGGTGGCAATAACATGTTCTCACTCACATGTGAATGCTGAAAAATGTGTACACATGGACGTAGAGCATGGAATGATAGATAACAGACTTGGAAAGGGTGAGAGAGCAGGAGGTGGGAGATCATGAGAAATTACTTAATGAATACAATGTATGTTATTTGGGCGATGGAAACTCTAAAAGGCTTGACTTGACGGCTCTGTAATCTACGTATGTTTAAAAAAACAGTGCACAAGTACCCCTGTAAATTTATATAGATAAAAAAGGGATCATCAACAAAACATAAATTCCTTTGAGAATGTTTAGAAATGAAGCATAAAACCCTCTTTTCATTAATTAAAAAAAAGAAAACTAGAGTTCCTAGTCTGTATATACTTATTATATTTGAGCATCTTGTCCTAGATAAATGTAACCTAACAATATCACAGTCTTACCACCTAAAACTACATATCAGTACTTAAACTTATTTATTTTCAGATGGTCGTTCTACTCCTGGAGAATCTAAATTAGTACGAACTCTTGAAATGCAGATTCCTATATTCAACTATTGAATGGTTTTCTTATCAAAATGGCCAATATCCTGATTTTCTAAATTTCTGGTCTGGCTTTAACATCAACAAAAGTCATATAGGTCTGTTTCTTTCAACAGGCTAATGCTTTAGGGGAAAGAACAGTCATAATCTAGGATTAATAACATAAGCAAATAGAATTAAGGGACACAATGTTCTAATTGTACTTAATTTTTTGAAAAATACTTTTTTCTTTTTTTGTGTGTGAGATGGAGTCTCCCTCTGTTGCCCAGGCTGGAGTGCAGTGGCGCTATCTCGGCTCTACTGCAACCTCCGCCTCCCGAGTTCAAGCGATTCTCCTGCCTGAGCCTCCTGAGTAGCTGAGACTACAGGCACACACCACATTTTTGTATTTTTAGTAGAGATGAGGTTTCACCATGTTGGCCAGGATGGTCTCGATCTCCTGACCTCATGATCCACCCGCTTCAGCCTCCCAAAGTGCTGGGATTACAGGCATGAGCCACCACGCCCGGCCTGAAAAAATCCTTTTACAGCATCTGTGTAGCATTAAAATTTCAAAACAAAGGCCATTCATGTCAAATTCACAAGTATCTCTTGCCTGGAAAACTCCCATTTAACCTCTTCTAGTACTGACATAAAGGATTTTAACCCAAAATCAGCCGGACGCAGTAGCTCATACCTGTAATCTCAGCATTTTGAGAGGCCAAGGCAGGCAGAGCACCTAAGGTCAGGAGATAGGGACCAGCCTGGCCAACATGGTGAAACTCTGTCTCTACTAAAAATACAAAAATTAAGCGGGTGTGGTGGCACACACCTGTAATCCCAGCTACTTGGGAGGCTGAGGCACAAGAATTGCTTGAACCCCAGAGACAGGGGTTGCAGTGAGCTAAGATTGTGCTACTGCACTCCAGCCTGGGCTATAGAGTGAGACTCTGTCTCAAAAAAAAAGGGGGTGGGGGACTTAACCCAAAATCAGAGTTAATCTTACTTCTCTTCTATTCAAGAGAAGTTAAGATTCATTTACACATTTTATAGTAGGTACACCAAATGCTGAATATATTCTTGGCACTTGGTATTGAAATAAAAAATAGATAAAACCTGACCTCAAGGAGCTCACAATCTAATAGAGAAGACAAGCCATTAAGCAGCCCAGGGGTAATCTAGGATAGAAAAGGGGGATCCATCTCTCTGTGAATTTCCTAATGTTTTCTAAATTTCTGACTACATATAATTTTTATATAGTTTCCTTTAAGTGTTAAAATTTTACCTTATTTCCAACACCTGCTAACCTCCATTTTAAGAAACAAAGTTTGCTAGAGTCAAGACTTTCCTGAAGAATACCTTGGGAAAGCAAATATATATTATTATGCAAAGAATACTTAATCCTGATTTAAATAAGAGTCTGATTTCACCTTTGATAAAGAAGGGTAGAAGAACAAAATCTAGGTTTCCTGACAAAAAATAATCATGTATTCCTATACCAGTAGCTAAATATCCCAGTGCTTTAACTAAGCCCATCTACAAACCTTTAGAGTAATCACTTAATTTGGGGCCCACTATTCAATTGTTTTTCTGATCCATGCATTTATTGTATATAAATTTAAAAATAAAACAATATAAGAAAGTTTTTCATGTAGTGATATATGGAAAGCTCCTCAAGATACATTAAGTGGAAAAAGCAAGGGGGAGGCAAGTGTATGTAACATACCACCTTTTATGGCATAAAGGGGAATGATTAAAGATCTGTGGTTAACTGCTACTGAACACACAAAGAACTCTGGAAAGATAGGTTAGGCATCAGTAGCAGTGATTGGGCTGGGGGGTGGTAAGTTGCTGGCAGCTGTGGGAATAGAGAACAGGGAGATTTCTAACTTTTATACTTTATACCTTTAAAAATATCTTTTATACTTTTTGGTGTTCAAACCATATAAATATTGTTTCTCATTCCAAAAAATAATTAAGTGAAAAGAAGATAACATTGAAACAGAACTAAAAAGGTTTTTTGTTTTTCAGCTTTTTTTTTTTTTTTGGTTTTTCATTTTTGTTTTTTTGAGATGGAGTCTCGCTCTGTTGCCCAGGCTGGACTCGGCTCACTGCAACCTCCGCCTCCTGGGTTCAAGTGATTTTCCTGACTCAGCCTCCCGAGTAGCTGGGATTACAGGCGTGCGCCACCATGCCCAGCTAGTTTTTGTATTTTTAGTAGAGACGGGGTTTCGCCATGTTGGCCAGGCTGGTCTCGAACTCCCGACCTCAGGTGATCTGCCCACCTCGGCCTCCCAAAGTGCTAGGATTACAGGCATGAGCAACAGCGCCCAGCCTAAAGGTTTTAAAATGAGATACAAAATGATTTCAATTATTCCCTATGACAGGCTATTTACTAAGTGTTTTAAAAAACTTTTATTTGTGTATATTTAGGGGGTACAAGTGCAGATTTCATACATGCATATATTGCATGGTGGTAAAGTGTGATTTTAGTGTACCCATCACCCAAATACTGAACAATGTACTCAATAAGTAATTTTTCAACCCTCACTCCCCCTGCCACCCTCTCACCATTTGGAGTCTCCAATGTCTATTATTCTACTCTGTATGTCTATGTGTAACCATATAAGTTCCCACCTACAAGTGAGAACATGCAGTATTTGACTTACTGAGTTATTTCAGTTAGGATAATGGCCTCCAGTCCCATCCATATTGCTGCAAAAGACATGATTTTTTTTTCATTTTTGTGGCTGAATAGTATTATTCCACAGCGTGTATGTATATACACAAACACACACACACACACCAAATTTTCTTTATCGCTTACGTTGATTCCATATCTTTGATCTTGTGAACAGTGCTACAATCAACATACAAATGCAGGTATCTTTCTGACATAATAATTTATTTCCCTTTCGATATATACTCAGTAACCACTACTCAATTTTGAGGAAGCACTAAGAAACAAATCACTCTAAATAAAAATAAAGCTTATTTCCCTAATCAATAAAAATGAAATCAGACAAATTCTACAATGCAAGCACTAGCTAGATGGAGTTTTGAAAAATGCTAATTAAAATCTGAAATAATACAGTAATCCCACTTTATCCATGTTTTGCTTTCCATGAATTCAGTTACCTGTGGTCAACTGCAGTCCAAAAATATTAAACGGAAAATTCCAGAAATAAACAATTGGTAAGTTTTAAACTGTGCACCATTCTGAGTAGTGTGATAAAATCTTGCACTCTCCTGCTCTGTCCAGCCATGGACATGAGACATCCCTTTGTCCAGTGTATATATGCTATATACGCTGCCTGCCCATTAGTCATGGACACTGTCTGCTCCTGACATCCAGCCATAGACATCATAAGGACATGATGATTCAGGACCACCCAAGCAGATAATCCTCCTTCTGGTGTAATGCCAGAAGGTCAATAGTAGCTTCATGCTACATTACAATGCCTAACATAATTCACCTACCTTCGTCTCATTACATAAGCATTTTATTATCTAACATCATCATCATAAGGGTGAGTACAGTACAATAAGATTTTTCAAAACCAAATTCACATAAATGTTATTACAGTATATTGTTATAATTGTTCTATTTTATTACAGTTATTGTCAATCTCTCACTGTGCATAATTTATAAGTTAAACTTTATCATAAATATGAGTGTACAGGAAAAAAACATAAGTGTATATAGGATTCAGTACTATTCACAGTTTCAGGCATCCATTGGGGTCTTGAAAATTATCCCTTGTAAGGGGAGACTACGGTAGTATTAAATTTATTACACAAGCGAGGAAATCATCATGCCAGGGGCAAAAGATACACAAACATATAACACCACCTTTCAAAATAGAGTGTTTACTTTACCATTAGAATGTAATAAACTTGTTCTACATAATAGACACCTAAGGGAGGAGGTATAAACATATTTTATTAACATCCATAGTAACTTCCATATCTTTCTTTTTTTAACTTTATGATCTGAGATACATGTGCAGAACATGCAGGTTTGTTACACAGGTACAGATTTGCCATGGTGATTTGCTGCACCTATCAACCCATCATCTATGTTTTAAGCCCCACATACATTAGGTATTTATCCTAATGCACTCCCTCCCCTTGCCCCCCACCCCCCGACAGGCCCCGATGTGTGATGTTCCCCTCTCTGTGCCCATGTCTTCTCACTGTTTGACTCCCACTTATGAGTGAGAACATGCAGTGTTTAAAGGTTTTCTTTTCCAGTGTTACTCTGCTGACAATGATGGCTTCCAGTTTCATCCATGTACCTGCAAAATACATGAACTCATTGTTTTTTATGGCTGCACAGTATTCCATGATGTATATGTGCCACATTTTCCTTATCCCGTCTCTCACTGATAGGCATTTGAGTTGGTTCCAAGTCTTTGCTACTGTAAATAGTGCTGCAGTAAACATACATGTGCATGTGTCTTTATAGTAGAATGATTTATAATCCTTTGGGTATATACCCAGTAATGCTGGGTCAAATGGTATTTCTGGTTCTAGGTCCTTGAGGAATCGCCACACTGTCTTCCACAATGGTTGAACTAATTTACACTCCCACCAAAAGTGTAAAAGTGTTCCTATTTCTCCACATCCTCTCCAGCATCTGTTGTTTCCTGCTTTTAATAATAGCCATTCTAACTGGCATGGAATGTTACCTCATTGTGGTTTTGATTTGCATTTCTCTAATGACCAGTGATGATGAGCTTTTTTTCATATGCTTGTTGGCCGCACAAATGTCTTCTTTTGAGAAATGTCTGTTCACATTCTTCACCCACTTTTTGATGGGGTTTTTATTCTTGTAATTTAAGTTCCTTGTAGATTTGGGATATTAGCCCTTTGTCAGATGCATAGATTGCAAAAATTTTCTCACATTCTGTAGGTTGCCTGTTCACTCCAATGATAGTTTGTTTTGCTGTGCAGAAACTCTTTAGTTTAATTAGATCTCATTTGTCAATTTTGGCTTTCGTTGCCATTGCTTTTGGTGTTTTAGTTATGGAAGTCTTTGCCCATGCCTATGTCCTGAATGGTATTTCCTAGGTTTTCTTCTAGGGTTTTTACAGCTTTAGGTTTTACATTTAAGTCTTTAATCCATCTTGAGTTAATTTTTGTATAAGCTGTAAGGAAGGGGTCTAGTTTGTTTTCTGCGTATGGCTAGCCAGTTTTCCCAGCACCATTTATAAAACGGAATCCTTTCCCCATTGCTTGTCTTTGTCAGACTTGTCGAAGATCAGATGGTTGTAGATGTGTGATGGTTGTAGATGTGTGGTGGTTATTTCTGAGGCCTCAGCTCTGTTCCATTGTTCTATATATCTGTTTTGGTACCAGTACCATGATGTTTCGGTTACTGGAGCCTTGTAGTGTAGTTTGAGGTCAGGTAGCATGATGCCTCCAGCTTTGTTCTTTTTGCTTAGGATTGTTTTGGCTCTAAGGGCTCTTTTTTGGTTCCATATGAAATTTAAAGTTTTTGCTAGTTCCGTGAAGTAAGTCAATGGTAGCTTGATAGGAATAGCATTGACTCTATAAATTACTTTGGGCAGTATGGCCATTTTCACGATATTGATTCTTCCTATCCATGAGCAAGGAATGTTTTTCCATTTGTTTGTGTCCTTATTTCCTCGAGCAGTGGTTTGTACTTCTCCTTGAAGAGGCCCTTCACACCCCTTGTAAGTTGTACTCCTAGGTATTTTATTCACTTTGTAGTAATTGTGAAAGGCAGTTTGTTCATAATTTGGCTGTTTCTCTATTATTGGTGTATAGGAATGCTTGTGATTTTTGCACACTGATTTTGTATCCTAAGACTTTGCTGAAATTGCTTATCAGCTTAAGGAGTTTTGGGGCTGAGACAATGGGGTTTTCTAAATACACAATCATGTCATCTACAGAGACAATTTGACTTCCTGTCTTGCTATTTGAATACCCTTTATTTCTTTATCTTGCCTTGCCAAAACTTCCAATACTATGTTGAATAGGAGTGGTGAGAGAGGGCATCCCTGTCTTGTGCCAGGAATGCTTCCAACTTTTGCCCATTCAGTATGATACTGGCTATGGGTTTGTCATAAACAGCTCTTATTATTTTGAAATATGTTCCATCAATACCTAATTTATTGAGAGTTTCTAGCATGAAGGGGTGTTGAATTTTATCAAAGGCCTTTCCTGTATCTATTGAGACAATCACGTGGTTCTTGTCACTGGTTCCGTTTATGTGATGGATTACTTTTAGTGATTTGTGTATGCTGAACCAGCCTTGCATCGCAGGGATGAAGCCGACTTGATCATGGTGGATAAGCTTTTTGATGTGCTGCTGGATTCTGTTTGCCAGTATTTTATTGGGGATTTTCACATCGATGGTCATCAGGGATATTGGCCTGAAATTTCCTTTTTTGGTTGTGTCTCTGCCAGGTTTTGGTATCAGGATGATGCTTGCCTCATAAAATGACTTAGGAAGGAATCCTTCTTTTTCTATTGTTTGGAATGGTTTCAGAGGGAATGGTATCAGCTCCTCTTTGTACCCCTGGTAGAATTCAGCTGTGAATCCATCTGCTCCTGGGCTTTTTTTGGTTGGTAGGCTATTAATTACTGCCTCAACTTCAGAACTTGTTATTGGTCTATTCAGGGATTCGACTTCTTCCTGGTTTATTCTTGGGAGGGTGTATGTTTCCAGGAATTTATCCATTTCTTCTAGATTTTTAGTTTATTTGTATAGAGGTGTTTATAATATTCTCTGATGGCAGTCTGTATTTCTGTGGGACCACTGGTGATATCCCCTTTATCATTCTTTACTGTATCTATTTAATTCTCTCTTTTCTTCTTTATTAGTCTGGCTCATGGTCTATTTTGTTAATCTTTTCAAAAAACCAGCTCCTTGATTCATTGACTTTTGGAGAGGTTTTCATGTCTCTATCTCCTTCAGTTCTTCTCTGATCTTAGTTATTTCTTGTCTTCTGCTGGCTTTTGAATTTGTTTGCTCTTTTTCTCTAGTTCTTTTCATTGTGATGTCAGGGTGTTCATTTTAGATCTTTCCTGCTTTCTGATGTGGGCATTTAGTGCTATAAATTTCCCTCTAAACACTGCTTTACCTGTGTCCCAGAGATTTCTGGTATGTTGTCTCTTTGTTCTCATTGGTTTCAAAGAACTTCTTTATTTCTGCCTTAATTTCATTATTTACCTAGTAGTCATTCAGGAGCAGGTTGTTCGGTTTCCAAGTAGTCATGGGGTTTTGAGTGAGTAAGTGCGATGTGGTGCTGAGAAGAATGTATATTCTGTTGATTTGTGGTGGAGAGGTCTGTAGATTACTATTAGGTCCGCTTGGTCCAGAGCTGAGTTCATGTCCTGAATATTTCTGTTAATTTTCTGTCTCATTGATCTAATATTGACAGTATGGTGTTGAAGTCTCCCACTATTATTGTGTGGGAATCTAAGTCTCTTTGTAGGTCTCTAAGATTTGCTTTATGAATCTGGGTGCTCCTGTATTGGCAGCATATATATTTAAAATAGCTCTTCTTGTTGCATTGATCCCTTAACCATTATGTAATGTCCTTCTTTGTCTTTTTTTGATCTTTGTTGGTTTAAAGTCTGTTTTATCAGAGACTAGGATTGCAACACCTGTTTTTTGTTGCTGTTGTTGTTGTTGTTGTTGTTTGCTTTCCATTTGCTTGGTTAATTTTCCTCCATCCCTTTATTTTGAGCCTATGTGTGTCTTTGCACATGAGATGGGTCTCCTGAATACAGCACACCAACGGGTCTTGACTCTTTATCCAATTTGCCAGTCTGTGTCTTTTAATTGGGGCATTTAGCCCATTTACATTTAAGGTTCATATTATGATGTGTGAATTTGATCCTGTCATTATGATGCTAGCTGGTTATTTTGCCCATTAGTTGATGCAATTTCTTTATAGTGTCAATGGTCTTTACAATTTGGAATGTTTTTGCAGCAGCTGGTACTGGTTTTTCCTTTCCATATTTAGTGCTTCCTTCAGGAGCTCTCATAAGGCAGGTCTGGTGGTGACAAAATCTCTCAGTATTTGCTTGTCTGTAAAGGATTTTATTTCTCCTTCGCTTATGAAGCTTAGTTTGGCGGGATATGAAATTCTGGGTTGAAAATTTTTTTAAGAATGTTGAATATTGGCCCCCACTCTCTTCTGGCTTGTAGGGTTTCTGCCCAGATATCCGCTGCTAGTCTGATGGGCTTCCCTTTGTGGGTAACCCAACCTTTCTCTCTGGCTGCCCTTAACATTTTTTCCTTCATTTCAACCTTGGATAATCTGACAATTATGTGTCTTGGGGTTGATCTTCTCAAGGAGTATCTTTGTGGTGTTCTCTATATTTCCTGATTTGAATGTTGGTCTGTCTTGCTAGGCTGTGAAAGTTCTCCTGGATAATATCCTGAAGTGTGTTTTTCAACTTGGTTCCATTCTCCCCATCACTTTCAGGGACCCCAATCAATCGTAGGTTTGGTCTTTTCACATAGTCCCATATTTCTTTTGAAGGCTTTGTTCGTTCCTTTTCAACCTTTTTTCTCTAATCTTATCTTCAGGCCTTATTTCAGTAAGTTCATCTTCAATATCTGATATTCTTTCTTCCGCTTCACTGATTTGGCTATTGATACATGTGAGTGCTTCACAAAGTTCTTGTGCTGTGTTTTTCAGCTCCATCAGGTCACTTATGTTCTCTCAACTGGTTATTCTAGTTAGCAGTTCTTGTAACCTTTAATCAAGGTTCTTAGCTTCCTTGCATTGGATTAGAACATGCTCCTTTAGCTCAGAGGAGTTTGTTATTACCCACCTTGTGAAGCCTACTTCTTTCAATTCATCAAACTCATTCTCCATCCAGTTTTGTGGTCTTGCTAGAGAGGAGCTGCAATCATTTGGAGGAGAAGAGGCATTCTGGTTTTTGGAATTTCCAGCATTTTTGCACTGGTTTTTCCTCATCTTTCGTGGATTTATATACCTTTGATCTTTGAGGCTGATGACCTCTTCATGGGATTTTTGTGTGGGGGGTCCTTTTTGTTGATGTTGATATTATTGCTTTCTATTTGTTAGTTTTTCATCTAACAGGCCCCTCTTATGCAAGTCTGTTGCAATTTGCTAACGGTCCACTCCTGACCCTGTTTGCCTGGGTATCACCAGCGGAGGCTGCACAACAGCAAAGATTGCTGCCTGCTCCTTCCTCTGGGATCTTTGTCCCAGAAGGGCACCAGCCTGATGCCCACCAGAGTTCTCCTGTATGACATGTCTGTCAACCCCTGCTGGGAGGTCTCTCCCAGTCAGGAGGTACTGGGGTCAGGGACCCGCTTGAGGAGGCAGTCTGTCCCCTAGCAGAACTCGAGCGCTGTGCTAGGAGAATCCTCTTTGTCAGGATCCACTGCTCTCTTCAGACCTGGCAGGCAGGAACATTTAAGTCCACTGAAGCTGTACCCACAGCTGCCCCTCCCCCAGGTTCTCTGTCCCAGGAAGATGGGAGTTTTATCTATAAGCCCCTGACTGGGGCTGCTGCCTTTCTTTCAGAGATGCCCTGCCCAGAGAGCAAGAATCTAGAGATGCAGTCTGGCCACAGCCACTTTGCCACGCTGTGGTGAGTTCTGCCCAGTCTGAACTTTCCAGCCTCCTTAGCGCTGTCAGTGGAAAACTACCTACTCAGTAAGTCTCAGTAATGGCAGACGCCCCTCTCCCCACCAAGCTCAGTCTTCGTAGGTCGGCTTCAGACTGCCGTGTTGGCAGTGAGAATTTCAAGTCAGTAGTTCTTAGCTTGCTGGGCTCCATGGGAGTGGGACCCACTGAGCAAGACCACTTAGCTCCCTGGCTTCAGGCCCCTTTCCAGGGGAGTGAACGGGTCTGTCTCACTGGGGTTTCAGGCACCACTGGGGTATGAAGAGGAAAAAAAAAAATACTCCTGCAGCTAGCTTGGTGTCTGCCCAAACAGATGCCCAGTTTTGTGCTTGAAACCTAGGGCTGGTGGAGTCGGCACACTAGAGAATCTCCTGGTCTGCGGATTGCAAAAACCGTGGGAAAAGTGTGGTATCTGTGGGAAAAATGTAGTATCTGTGCCGGACAGCATAGACTCACGGGTTCCATCGGCTTGGGGGAGGGAGATCCCTGGCTCCTTGCACTTCCGGGACAGGTGACGCCCCACCCTGCTTCTGCTCCCCTCCATGGGCTGCACCCACTGCCTAACCAGTCCCAATGAGATGAACTGGGTGCCTCAGTTGGAAATGAAGAAATCCCCTGCCTTCTACATTCTGGTCTCATTGGGAGCTGCAGACCAGAGCTATTCCTATTCAACCATCTTCTTCTTTGTTTTTGTGGGTTTTTTTTTTTTCTTTTTAGGCGGAGTCTCACTCTGTCGCTCAGACTGGAGTGCAGTGGCACAAAATTGGCTCACTGCAACCGCTGCCTCCTGGGTTCAAGCAATTCTCCTGCCTCAGCCTCCCAAGTAGCTAGGATCATATGCACACACCACCACGCCTGGCTAATTTTTGTATTTTTAGTAGAGACGGGGTTTCACCATGTTGGGCCAGACTGGTCTCGAACTCCTGGCATCAAGTGATCCACCGGCCTCAACTTCCCAAAGTGCTGGGACTACAGGCATGAGCCACCGCACCCAACGTATATCTTTTGATATATACATATCATGAAATTTATGCTCTTTTCATGAAATCCATACCCTAATAAATTCAGCATCTATTAAATGCATCCACTCGGAAAAATAGATGTCTACGCTAGACATCTCATGAAATCTTCGTTTTTGGTATTATTGTCTCTACTGCACACATGAAGAAACAACTCAGATGCTGGGTAAATTTCCCAAGGTTACACAGCAAGAGAACTGGATTTGAACCCAAATCTGACACCACATCATGCAATTCCAAATTAAATCAAGTTGAGATTTTTATTCCAAAGGATTGGAGATGAATTCATTTCTCCACTATTTCCTTTCTCCAAAACTAAAAAATATCAGATGCAAATGTAACTCTTACTGAAGTTAAACGGCAATCTCTAAATGATGAATAATCTCTAAATAGATAATAAATAAAATAATCTCTAAATCAAAAAAAAATTCTTTGAAAAACTCCTCTAATGCTGGAAAAACAATGGGTAAACAATAACAGTTTGGTTGGTTCCACTTGTAACTTAAGAAAAGCCTGAAATTCAATAGAAGGAAAATTTTTTTTTTTCTTTTTTTTGGTGGTGGGACAGAGTCTCACTGTGTCACCCAGGCTGGAGTGCAGTGACACGATCTCAATTCGCTGCAACCTCCACTCCCTGGGTTCAAGCGGTTCTCCTGCCTCAGTCTCCCGAGTAACTGGGATTACAGGCCCCTGCCACCGCGCCCAGTTAATTTTTGTATTTTTAGTAGAGATGGGGTTTCTCCATATTGGCCAGGCTGGTCTTGAACTCCTGACCTCGCGATCTACCCGCCTCGGCCTCCCAATTAACTTATCTTTAAAAATGGGAACAATTACACCTCATTCAATCTCTTCTCTTTCCTATAATATTCCAACTATGGAAGTTTTAGGTTAAGAACTCTTCCCTTCTCCTTGCATTCCTCTTCCCTGGTAATAGTAAATCCAATACAGAAAATGAAATATTTAATGTGTGAAGTACAGGCTGGGTGCAGTGGCTCATGCCTGTAATTCCAGCACTTTGGGAGGCTGAGGAGGGTGGATCATTTGAGGTCAGGAATTCAAGACCAGCCTGGCCAACATGGTGAACCTCCGTCTCTACTAAAAATACTAAAAATTAGCCAGGAATGGTGGCAGGTGCCTGTAATCCCAGCTACTCTGGAGGCTGAGGCAGGGGAATCGCTTGAACCCGGGATGCGGAGGTTGTAGTGGGCCAATATCACGCCATTGCACCCCAGCCTGGGCAACAAGAGCGAGACTCCGTCTCAAGAAAAAAAAAAAAGTGTGAAGTACAATATAGAAGTCACCTACAATCTGACCATCCAGAGATAAGCATGTAAGGAAATGCTCACTGGGCGCGGTGGCTCACGCCTGTAATCCCAGCACTTTGGGAGGCCAGGGCGGGTGGATCACTTGAGGTCAGGAGTTCAAGATCAGCCTGGCCAACATGGTGAAACCCCGTCTCTACTAACAATACAAAAAAATTAGCCAGGCGTGATGGCGCGCTCCTGTAATCCCAGCTACTAGGGAGGCTGAGGCAGGAGAATCGCTTGAACCCGGGAGGTGGAGGTTGCAGTGAGCCGAGCTCACGTCACTGCACTTCAGCCTGGGTGACAGAACAAGACTCCATCTCAAAAAAAAAAAAAAGTTAACATAGACCTGATTTTAACAAAATGAAATGGTTACTGCTTTATAACTTTTTCTCTCCATTAAGATGCTGTGAATATTTTTCTGCATCATTAAATATTCTTCTAAAACATCATTTTTAGTGGCAGCACAGTATTCCATGACGTAAAGTTGCCATTTCTTTTTCAAGCTAACAGAACTTAAAGATGGGATATTCTTTGGCTGCATAATTGCAGGTGCCTACTAACAGGATATATAACATGGCTGTTAAATTTTAAATTTATTTATTCAGATCATAAGTACTACAATAAAAACTGGGCAATGTGAGTTGACTATTACAAAAGATTCACTGAGAAAAATAAGCTGACACTTATTTTATATTCACTTAAAGAATTACCAATGCTTCCTTATGCTTTTGACTTAAGTATTAAATTAGAGTTGTCTACACAAAAACATTGACCAGGATGAAGAACTGCAGAACAAGAACATTCTCAAGCTGCCAGTGGAAGTATAAATCAGAAGAACCATTAGGGAGAAAGAAACTCTAGCATATGTGCAAAGAAGACCTGTTTAAGAATGTTCATGAGAACAGTTTTTAGTAGCACCAAATTAGAAAAAACAAAAAATATCCACCAGTAGCAAACTATTCTCTATATAACTTAATACTAAACAGGAGTGAAGGCTGGGAGCAGTGGTTCACACCTGTAATCCCAGCACTTTGGGAGGCCAAGGCGGGTGGATTACTTGAGGTCAGGAGTTTGAGACCAGCCTGGCCAACATACAGAAACCCCGTCTCTACTAAACATACAAAAATTAGCGGAGTGTGGTGGTACACACCTGTAATGGCAGCTGCTTGGGAGGCTGAGGCACGAGAATTGCTTGAACCTGGGAGGTGGCAGCTGCAGTGAGCAGAGATCACACCACTGCACTCCAGCCTGGGCGACAGAGCGAGACTCTGTCTCAAAAAATAAAAATAAAAATAAAATAATAATAAATAATAAATAAACAGGAGTGAAAAGTGGGTAATATAGATCAGTGCTGCCCAACAGACATATAATGTAAGGCACAAATATATATTTAAATTTTCTAGTAGCCACATTTTTAAAAAGGAAAACACTGGTAAAATTTTTATATTTTATTTAATCCAATCTATCCAAACTATTATCAGTTCAATAAGTGGTCAATATATCAGATTTTTTTAAGATTTTGGAATATCTGCATTAAACCTTTGAGCATTTCCTTTGAGAGTCATATCAGTGATCAAAAAATTTGGGGTTTTGGAGCATTTTCTATTTCAGATTCTTAGGGATACTAAACTTTTAGTGAGATATTTTACATTCTTTTTTTAATACAAAATATTTGAAATTCCATGTACAAATATATTTCCAGCACATCTCAATGTGGACTAGCTACATTTCAAGTGCTCAATAGCCACAGATAGTTAGTGGCTATTGTATTGGACAGTGCAGATCTAGAGTTACATCAAAATGCTAAAAACAACATTGAGTAAAAAAAAGTTGCAAAATAATATGTACTGAATGGTACCACTTACATAAACTTATAAAACTGAAAAAATTCTAAATAAGGTTTATGTATATGGAAACATATTTATGTAGGAAACATATTAAAATAACCCATGAGGCTTCAACTCTATCTGTAATGTTTTAGTTCTTTAAAATAAATCTAAAGCAAATATGACATAAGATTTTAAAATATTTCCCAATTAAATAATAATAAAAATAGAATATGCTTGCTTCTATTTACATTCAATTACTTCTGAAAATACGCTACAGAAATATTTGTGTGTAAATTTCATATTTTACTTTGTACTACATAGGTATATAGCATCTTTCTGTTGTTCACGTATTAAGTTTGATGATAGAAGTTCAAGGAAAAGTTCAAAAAATTAAGTAAGGATAAAAACTGATGAATTTTGTCTTGTTTATTCAACAAGCATTTACTATATGATTATTGTGCGTATTCCGGGAGTTCATAATGTGGTTAACAGCTTTTTGTTACAAGCAGTCATATGGAGATGAAAGTATATTTTAGCACTACATAGAACACCACGATCAAAGTAAAAGAGCAAAATATTAAAACATTGAGTTTTGGCCCTGAGAATAATTGTTAAATGGAAAATTTTTGAAGGCATTCTTCTTTTTATGTATATATTTAAAGGGTATGGCCAGGCACAGTGGCTTATATCTGTAATCCTAGCACTTTGGGAGGCAGAGGCGGGCAGATCGCTTGAGCTCAGGAGTTCAAGACCACCCTGGGCAACAAGGCAAAACCCATCTCTACAAAAACTACAAAAATTGGCCAGGCATGGTAGCATACACCTGTAGTCCCAGCTACTTGGAGGGCTGAGGTGGGATGATCGCTTGAGCCTGGGAGGTCAAGCAGACAAGTGAACTGTGATCATGCTACTGCGCTCCAGCCGGGGCAATAGCACAAGACTCTGTCTCAATCAATCAATCAAGTGTACAACATGAATGTTTTGATATACATATACACAGTGAAATGTTTACTATGGCCAAGCAAATTAACATGTCCCATCTCCATATCTAGTTACCTTTTTCTGTGTGTGCTGAAAACACCTGAAATCTACTCTTTTAACAAATTTCCAGTATATGATACAGTATTATTAACTATAGTCTTTGTGCTGTACATTAGATCTCTAGACCTAGTCATCCTATATGATTCCAACTTTGTAACCTTTAACCAATACCTCCCCATTTCTCCCACCTTCCCACCCCTGTTTAACTACCTTTCTACTCTCTTCTTTTGCAGACTTGGCATTTTTAGATTCCACATGTAGGTTGAAGTCATGAAGTATTATTTTTTCCGTGTCTGGCTAACTTCACCTACCATAATGTCCTCCAGGTTCATCTATAGTGTCACAAATGGCAAGCATATTAGTTTAGTGTACCATCTTAATATACACAATGACTCACTAGAAGGGATTTTTTTTAGAGACTGGAATAAACACACAAGCAAACCCTCATTATTCATTCTACTTAGTTTTAGCTAAATACTGTACATATTACTTGTACATAGCTCTAAATATTCTAATAAAGGTTCACAGAACATGAAAGAAAAGTTCAAACTGGGAAGCACTGAAACCAGAGACTATGAGTTGTCATAATGGGGAACTTCAGATATAACAGTCTTTGAAAACAAGAAAAACAATTAGTTAAAAATATGACTTTAAAAACTGAACCTCAACTACACTAATATTTGTAATTTACTTTGAAATGAATAAGAAAATAAAATGAAATGTTACATCAATGGAGAGTTGGACAGATGGATCAATATGTGATAAAACAAGAAGAGTAAAATGTTAAAGGTAGACTCTAGGTGCTAATAATATTGGTGTTCAGTTTAGAATTCTTTAAGCTTTGCTGTAAGTTTTAAATTTTCATAATGTGTTTAAAAAATAAACTTTAATGTAAGGATAATAGCTTCTAAACTGCAACTATGATGTGTATTGGCACCAGAAGAAAAAAAACCAACTTATCTTTTTGCAAATAGTTCATTTTAGGTAAATACGCCATGGTATAGTTTGTTTAAAAAATACTTCAATACAATATGATTATGTCTGGAATTTAGTCTAGAATAATCCACCAAAGGGGAAATGTTAACCAAATTCAGCTAACTGCGTGATGATAATTATTGAAGCTGGGTGACAGGTACTTAGGGGGGGTTCGTTTTATATATATATATATATATAAATAGAGAGAGAGAGAGAGAGAGAGAGAAAGAGAGAGAGAGAGAGAGTTGTTTTTTGTTTTTGTTTTTTTGAGATGCAGTCTCACTCTTATTGCCCAGGCTGGACTGCAATGGCACAATCTTGGCTCACTGAACCTCCACCTCCCAGGTTCAAGAGAGTCTCCTAACTCAGCATCCTACGTAGCTGGGATTACAGGTGTCTGCCACCATGCCCGGCTAATTTTTGTGTTTTTAGTAGAGACAAGATTTCACCATGTTGGCCAGGCTGGTCTTGAACTCCTGACCTCAGGTGATCCGCCCACCTTGGCCTCCCAAAGTGCTGGGATTACAGGCGTGAGCCATGGGACCCAACCCATTATACTATTTTCTTTTTTTCTTTTCTTTTTTTTTTAAAAAAAAAAAAGATGGAGTCTTGCTCTGTCACCCAGGCTGGAGTGCAGTGGCGCGATCTCGGCTCACTGCAACCTCTGCCTCACTGGTTCAAGCAATTCTCCTGCCTCAGCCTCCTGAGTAGCTAGGATTACAGGCGCCCGCCACCACGCCTGGCTAATTTTTGTATTTTTAGTAGAGACGGGGTTTCACCATATTGGACAGGCTGGTCTCGAACTCCTGACCTCGTGGTCAACCCGCCTCAGCCTCCCAAAGTGCTGGGATTACAGGCATGAGCCACCACACCAGGCCCCGTTATACTATTTTCTTATTTCTGAATATGCTTGCAATTTTCCAGAATAAAAAAGTCAAATAGCCTGGACGCAGTGGTGCACACCTGTAATCCCAGCACTTTGGGAGGCTGAGGCAAGCGGATCACTTGAGCTTAGGGGTTTAAGAACAGCCTGGGCAACATGGTGAAACTCCATCTCAACAAAAAATACAAAAATGAGCCAGGTGTGGTGGCAAAGGCCTGGTGTCCCAGCTGAGGAGGCTAAGGTGGGAGAATCACTTGCGCCCAGGAGGTCTAGGCTGCAGTGAGCCAAGATCATGCCACTGTACTCGAGCCTGGGAGACAGAGTGAGACCCTGTCTCCAAAAAAGAGAGTTAAATATATAGAGAATGTTTTAATACCTAGCTCAGTATATTATAGCCTAGAACAGATAAAATAAGCTATTTCAATTTTTTATATTAAAGTTATAACTAATCCTGGCTCAACTTTAAATCACTATCTTGTAGAAACATACAGATCCTTGTTTTTATGAACAGTTACTTCTAAGTTTGCCAGATACCTCTGCATTCCTTGATCTACTATTGTATTGTGCACTTAGGGTATTAAGAGAAGGGTCATGAACTTAGGGTATTAAGAGAAGTATCATGAGTTCCCTAAGTCCGATCCAAGTTTCTGGACTCTTCTCACTCTGATCAAAGAATTTAAGAGAATGTTACCTGTTCTACAGTCAACTTCTAACTTACTCCACATTTTTCACAACAAAAACCCACAAGTAATGAAGAAATGCCGATCCAAACTCCAATGCATATAGAAGACATATGATGCAAAAATCAAATAAGATATATTTTTCCTATAGAAAGAGTAGAGACAGAAATTACTCAAATTTTACAGAAGACTGGAATTGGTTTACTCCTCACTTTCCTCCCACCACAGACTTCCTCCTAGTACAGTAAGCAGGACTGTTCTTTCTAGTAAAGTTAACCTACTCTGACCTCTAACAAGTATACTACTAAGCTACTTATTGAACTTAAAACAGTCAAAACTACAGACTACACAAATTCAATGTAGAAACTGCATTTCACAATAAAGAACAGATACAAGTTACTTTGAGATTAGGAAAATAAACTTTTCCAATCAAAAACAACTATGTTGGCAGGGCACGGTGGCTCATGCCTGTAATCCTCACAGGCCGAGGCAGGTGGATCACCTGAGGTCAAGAGTTCAAGACCAGCCTGGCCAACATGGTGAAACCCTGCCTCTATAAAAATTAGTTGGGTGTGGTGGCAGGCACCTGTAATCCCAGCTACTTCGGAGGCTGAGGCAGGAGAATTGCTTGAACCCAGGAGGTAGAGACTGCAATGAGCCGAGATCACGCCATTGCACTCCAGCCTGGGCAACAGAGCAAAAACTCCATCTCAAAAACAAACAAAAACAAAAACAAACAAACAAAAAAAGTTATGTCAACGACAAATTGCATACTCTTAGAAAACCCCCTGCTCGTCTTCACTGGTCTGTTTCCTATTCTCCTGGAGGCCCAGTCTCTGTGGCCCTGTGACCTACAGGTATTGGGAGATCCACGGCTAAAACGCCAGGACCCCCTGAAAGCCTAGAAATGGTCTTCAGACAATCAGTAATAACAAACTCCTCCAAGTTAAAGGAGGATGTTCGAATCCATCTCAAAGAAGCTAAAAACATTGAAGAAATATTCGACAAATGGCTAACTGTAATAGACCGTGTAGAGAAGAGCTTCAGTGACTTGATGGAGCTAAAAACTATGACATAAGAACTACGTGATGCATATACAAGCTTCAGCAGCAAATCTGATCAAGTGGAAGAAAGGGTATCAGTGATTGAAGATCAAATGAACGAAATGAAGCAAGAAGAGAAGTTTAGAGAAAAAAAAACTAAAAAGAAATGAACAAAGCCTTCAAGAAATATGGGACTATGTGAAAAGACCAAATATACATCTGATTGGTGTACCTGAAAGTGACGGGGAGAAAGGAACCAAGTTGGAAAACACTCTTCAGGATATTATCCAGGAGAACTTCCCCAACCTAGCAACGCAGGTCAACATTCAAATTCAGGAAATACAGAGAACACCACAAAGATACTCCTCAAGAAGAGCAACTCCAAGACACATAATTGTCAGATTCACCAAAGTTGAAATGAAGGAAAAAATGTTAAGGGCAGCCAGAGAGAAAGATCGGGTTACCCACAAAGGGAAGCCCATCAGACTAACAGCAGATCTCTCGGCGGAAACTTTACAAGCCAAAAGAGAGTGGGGACCAATATTCAACATTCTTAAAGAAAGGAATTTTCAACCCAGAATTTCATATCCAGCCAAACTAAGCTTCATTGGCAAAGGAGAAATAAAATCCTTTACAGACAGACAAATCCTGATCGATTTTGTCACCACCAGGCACTGCAAAAAAAGTTCTTGGTACCTTACAAGAACTCCTGAAGAAAGCACTAAACATGGAAAGGAACAACCGGTACCAGGCACTGCAAAAACGTGCCAAATTGTAAAGACCATCAGTGCTAGGAAGAAACTGCATCAACTAACAGGCAAAATAACCAGCTAACATCATAATGACAGGACCAAATTCACACATAACAATATTAACCTTAAATGTAAATGGACTAAATGTCCCAATTAAAAGACACAGACTGGCCGGGCACGGTGGCTCAAGCCTGTAATCCCAGCACTTTGGGAGGCCGAGACGGGCGGATCACGAGGTCAGGAGATCGAGACCATCCTGGCTAACACGGTGAAACCCCGTCTCTACTAAAATACAAAAAAAATTAGCCGGGCGAGGTGGCGGGCGCCTGTACTCCCAGCTACTTGGGAGGCTGAGGCAGGAGAATGGCGTGAACTCGGGAGGTGGGGCTTGCAGTGAGCTGAGATCCGGCCACTGCACTCCAGCCTGGGCAACAGAGCCAGACTCCGTCTCAAAAAAACAAAAAAAAAGACACAGACTGGCAAACTGGATAAAGAGTCAAGACCCACCAGTGTGCTGTATTCAGGAGACCCATCTCATGTGTAGAGACACACATAGGCTCAAAATACAGGGATGGAGAAAGATCTCCCAAGCAAATGGAAAACAAAAAAAAAGCAGGGGTTGCAATCCTGGTCTCTGAAAAAACACACTTTAAACCAACAAAGATCAGAAAAGACAAAGAAGGCCATTATATAATGGTTAAGGGATCAATTCAACAAGCAGAGCTAACTATCCTAAATAGATATGCATGCAATACAGGAGCACCCAGATTCATAAAGCAAGTCCTTAGAGACCTACAGAGATTCAGACTCCCATACAATAATAATGGGAGATTTTAACACTCCACTGTCAACATTAGACAGATCAATGAAGCAGAAAGTTAACAAGGATATCCAGGAATTGAACTCAGCTCTGCACCAAGTAGACCTAATAGACATCTACAGAACTCTCCACCTCAAATCAACCGAATATACATTCTTCTCAGCACCACATCGCACTTATTCCAAAACTGACCACATAGTTGGAAGTAAAGTACTCCTCAGCAAATGAAAAAGAAAGGAAGTATAACAAACTGTCTCTCAGACCACAGTGCAATCAAACTAGAAATCAGGATTAAGAAACTCACTAAAAACTGCTCAACTACATGGAAACTGAACAACCTGCTTCTGAACGACTACTGGGTACATAATGAAATGAAGGCAGAAATAAAGATGTTCTTTGAAACCAATGAGAACAAAGACACAACATACCAGAATCTCTGGGACACATTTAAAGCAGTATGTAGAGGGAAATTTATAGCACTAAATGCCCACAAGAGAAAGCAGGAAAGATCTAAAATTGACACCCTAACATCACAATTAAAAGAGTTAGAGAAGCAAGAGCAAACACGTTCAAAAGCTAGCAAAAGGCAAGAAATAACTAAGCTCAGAGCTGATTTTTTTAATGGGCTTTATTGATGTTATTGCAGAGAACATGATTTTTTTTTTTTAATGGCCACAGAGTATTCCATGATGTTTATGTGCCATATTTTGGGGTTTTTTTGTTTGTTTTGTTTTTTACTAAATCTTTTATTTTATTTTTTAAAAAAAATCCCTTAGCCTCTGGGCTATACCATAATGATTTTAAATAGCAAGGAAACAGCTCTGAAGCACTGGAACAACAATACAAGTAATCAAGAAGATTCTAAATAATCTATTGTCACAACAATAGAACTGTAGCTAATTTACTTTCTTCAGATTGTGGCACTGATAGAAAAACATAAAAATCACTTTAAGATACAACAGGTGTCCTTTATGGTATTTTCTCAAACAAGAGTTTTAATATACCTTAGAGAAAAATATTCTACTTTCTTACAGAAGTGTTATAAAATACACAGAAAACAACCTAACGGACTACTTAAAAACACAGTACTGCACCAAGAACCTTGAACTGGGCATCAGATAACCTTGGTTCTAGTCCTAATTACTAATTAGATCTATGCTGTTAAGAAAACTGCAACCGCAGGAGAGCTCAATTTTCTCATTTGTAAAATGAGAGAATTTTACTAGATGAATTAAAATGCTTTCCATCTATAAAATTTGCTTCTGGAAAAGACCATCTATCCAACATAATAGATTTTTTTTTTTTTTTAAGATGGAGTCCCGCTCTGTCACCCAGGCTAGAGTGCAATGGCACAATCTCGGCTCACTGCAACCTCCACCTCCCGGGTTCAAGCAATTCTCCCACCTCAGCCTCCCAAGTAGCTGGAATTACAGGCACCTGCCATCATGCTCGGCAAATTTTTGTATTTTTGTAGAGACAGGGTTTCACCACATTGGCCAGGCTAGTCTTGAACTCCTGACCTCAGGTAATCCGCCCGCCTCAGCCTCCCAAAGTGCTGGGATTACAGGCATGAGCTCCAGTGCCCAGTCCCAACATAATAGATTTAAGAGTAGCTGCAGATCCACTCCTGGAAATAATAACCTTTTCCTCTGCAATATATTGATGCCCACATCCCTCAGCGTTTTATTCACACTATCTTCGGACCAAAGGAGAAGTCGGGATCACTTAAAGATTCCCAACCCCAAACTGTATTTCTGAAATGTTATTGCCTTGCTCTTCTTATCCAGGTTACCTGATACGATTGTTATATAACTCATCAGGTCATTGAGATAAAATTTTAGAGCTAAAAGCAGTTTAAAATGAGAGACTGAACTAAAAAGTATCACTACAGATTAAAAGGAAAAAACTGAGGCTCAGGGTCACAGTTATCATGAGACCCAGAACTAAAAGTTACAGAAAGCATGATCCAGTGCTTTTTCAACACTCCATTCTATTAATAACACTATGTTCCATAACTTGAAAATATTGTGATTTAATTTCATGTTACCCGAGGTTTCAAAGTTATTTGATTTCATCAACTAAGTGAAAATCCAGTTATTATCGCTTAATGGAAGATATGTCATAACAAATCTACTTTACCTATCACACCACTGTTAATTTATCATCCTGTTTATAGCAGAAAACTCAACAGTCCTCACAGACATCTGGTCCCAGGGTAAGGAAAGACTTCTCCTTACCATATGTTTCCTACATTTTGAAAAGCATATAAAACAATAACAAAGATTATATCATTACACAAATGAATACTGCTTTTAACAGTAATTTTTCTTGAAAAACTTATGAATAAAAGGAGATGTTTTAACTGTCCAGCTGACTTTTTTAGTAAATTATCCTTTTATTTTCTATGTATTTATTCAACTGATTTTTAAAAATTGGATCACAATGAAGCCATGCTACTCAAAACTAAGGAAATGTGAACCACACCCATGTTTCCTTAGAAGAAGACATTAAAGACACATACAGAAAAAATTCTGCTCATAGGCAATTTTCTTACAAAATAGAGATACGTAAGTCATATATACTAAACGCATCTATGGAAATACTCCCAGCTACTTCTTAAGAGGGCAAAATACTATGAATACCATTATCATAACATTAAAAACCATGAAAATCTCACTTCTGAAATCAATGTCAACGGTGTCCCTTTCAGAAATTCTGCTTTAAAGTAACAAAGTTTGGAGCCTTCTTTCAAATTTAACTTATCTATGTTGTATCTATGTATCTAATGTTTGTTTGCATGGTAAACAAAAACACATTAAAGGCTCAGAGCTTGTAGCTTACCAACTTTTTCTTTCCCTACAAACCACCATCACAATCCAAAATTTTTACCCCAAAGGAAGAGAGGGGAACAACGGACAAAAATGGAAAAAGTAAGCAAGGCACTGTGGTGTGCACCTGCAGTCCCAGCTACTCAAGATGCTAAGGTCAGGAGTACGAGGCTGTAGTGTACTATGTTCACACCTATGAATAGCCACTGCACCCTAGCCTGGACAACATACTGAGACCCCATCTCAAATAAATACTTTTTTTAAAATTTTCTAAATGGGAAAGGCAGCAAATTGTGTCACACACAAAGATTGTTTTTCCCACAAACTGTTCTTTTTTTTTTTTTTTTTTTTGAGACGGAGTCTCACTCTGTAGTCCAGCTCAGGCTGGACTGCAGTGGTGCTATCTCAGCTCACTGCAACCTCCACCTCCCGGGTCCTGGTCCAAGCAATTCTCCTGCCTCAGTCTCCCGAGTAACTGGGATTACAGGTACATGCCACCATGCCCAGCTAATATTTATATTTTTAGTAGAGACGGGGTTGCACCATGTTGGTCAGCCTGGTCTTGAAATCCTGACCTCATGATCCATCAGCCTCGGCCTCCCAAAGTGCTGGGATGACAGGCGTGAGCCACCGTGCCCGGCCCAAAAACTGTTCTTAAATGGATTGCAACAAACGGAAACAATCTGGGAGTTGTAGGCTTTAATACAATTTCCACAGACCTGTCCATATGTGGATTTTTATTCTCTGTACTATATTATTTGACCCTCTCATTTGTTTCATTACATCAATTTATTTTCAAATATGAGAACTGCTATTGTTTTACACCATCCAATTCTCCATGATAATGTAACCGTTAAAAATATTTTTCAGGGCCAGGCGTGGTGGCTCACACCTGTAATCCCAACACTTTGGGAGGCTGAGGTGATCAGTGCTCTTGAGCTCAGGGGTTCAGCCCCCAGCCTGAGTAACATGGTGAAACTCCACTTCTACCAAAAAATACAAAAAGTAGCCGGGTGTGGTGGAACACACTACTTAGGAGGCTGAGGTGGGAGGATCACTTGAGCCCAGGAGGTTGAGGCTGCAGTGAGCTGAGATTGTGCCAATGCACTCCAGCCTAGGCAACAGAGCAAAACTATTTCTCAAAATAAAAATGGGAAATGATAAACTTTTTTTTTTTTTTTTTTTTTTACATAGAATCTCACTCTGTCACCCAGCCTGGAGTGCAGTGGCACAATCTCGGCTCACTGCAACCTCCGCCTTCAGAGTTCAAGTGATTCTCCTGCCTCAGCCTCCTGAGCAGCTGGGATTACAGACACATGCCACCATGCCTGGCTAATTTATGTATTTTTTTAGAGATGGGGCTTCACCATGTTGGCCAGGCTGGTCTCGAACTCCTGACCTCAAGTAATCTGCCCACCTCAGCCTCCCAAAGTGCTGGCATTATAGGTGTGAGCCACCACATCCGGCCGGAAACGATAAACTTCACATAGAAAATTCTACTGGAAACTACCCAAGTGATTAAAATTACCATCATCAGTACTGGGACCAACCAATGTCATGCATCTCCTGTTACAGAGGCACTGAAAACAACATACCATCACTTCTGTGTTACTTCTGCCAAAAATGCATACCCTTCATCTACTCATAAGGAAGCATCACACAAACCCAAAGAGAGATACATTCTTAAAAATAATTGTTCTATACTCTTCAAAAATGTCACGATCAGGACAGAAAAAGAGAGGCCACAGAACTGCTCCAAATTAAAAGGACATTATTAGCATAATGGAAATTCGAGTACAGATTTTTGCCCACTTCACTCTTGCTTTGAATACCAAGAATCTTCATAAATCTCCATCCCTTCCTATTTCCTACTTTACAGGCTAGAATTATCTTCTTGAGTTTAATATTCACCATTCACTATTTTTATCATTTCGCTGTATCACCGTTCTTTTAAAAAGCTGATCATATAACTCTACAGACTTTAAAAGTATTTGTTGATTTTCTATAATGAAAGGGGGAAAATGAAACATTTTAGCATAGCATAAAAAGGCTTTCCTGGCCAGGTGCGGCGGTTCACGCCTGTAAACCCAGCACTTTGGGAGGCCGAGGCGGGCAGATCACGAGGTCAGGAGTTCTGAGACTAGCCTGGCCAACATGGTGAAACCCCGTCTCTACTAAAAATACAAAATTAGCTGGAAGTGGTGGCATGCGCCTGTAATGCCAGCTACTAAGGAGGCTGAGGCAAAAGAATCACTTAAACCCAGAAGGCAGAGGTTGCAGTGGGCTGGGAGTAAGGCATTGCACGTTAGCCTGGGTGACAGGGCGAGACTCCGTCTCAAAAAAAAAAAAAAAAAAAAAAGGTCTTTCTTAAACCTGACCCCAACTAGTACCCTTCTTTCCAATTCTACCTCCCATATTCTCTCCAATCATACTTAATACCTCATTTTTCTCAAAGCACCCAAAGGCTCTTCTACCATATCTCTAGACGTACCCTGTTCCACCACCTAGAATATTTCCCCCTCCTCACCACATTTCCCCCCACCATCCCCAATGACCCAAGTCAAAATTGCTGTCTCTCTTGGGAAAATACTTGCCATCAACTCCCTAAGGTAATTTTTTGCTATTTTTCCACATCTCTTGGTTTATAACTCTGTAACTGTACTTAACCATATACTCTATTTCAACCATTTACTCCTCCACTTAGCTCAGTATTCATTATCTACAAATACTATTATCTAGAATAATGGTTCTCAAACCCATACCACCCACAGGGAACATCTGGCAATTTCTGGAAATATTTTTGTTTGTCACAACTCAGGGTAGGGGTGTTACTGGTATCTAGTGGGTAGAGGTCGGGGTAAAATGCATTCACAGGACAGCCTCTAACAAAAAATTTTCTGGACAAAATATCTACAGTGCCAAGGTTGAGACAATCTATTCTAAAATAATACTTGGCTCATGTTAAATCTTAAAGGTGTTTATCGGTCGGGCACAGTGGCTCATGCCTGTAATCCCAGCACTGTGGGAGGCCGAGGCGGGCGGATCACCTGAGGTTGGGAGTTTGAGACCATCCTGACCAACATGGGGAAAATCCATCTCTATTAAAACTACAAAAAAAATTAGCCGGGCATGGTGGCATGCACCTGTAATCCTGGCTACTCAGGAGGCTGAGGCAGGAGAATCACCTGAACCCGGGAGGCAGAGAACTGGGAGGCAGAGGTGCAGTGAGCCAAGATCGTGCCACTGCACTCCAACCTGGATAACAGAGCAAGAATTCATCTCAAAAAAAAAAAAAAAAAAGAAAAAGTTTATCAAAATAGAAAAATAAGGCCAGGTACAGTGGGTCACTCTTGTAATACTAGTACTTTGGGAGGTCAAAGCAAAAGGATTACTTGAGGCCAGGAGTTTGAGACCAGCCTGGATAACAAAGCGAGATCCCATCTCTCAAAAAAAAAAATAGCTTTTTTTTGAGATGGAGTCTCGTTCTGTCTCTCACTGCAACCTCCACCTCCTGGGTTCAAGTGATTCTCCCACCTCAGCCTCCCAAGTAGCTGGAACTTCAGGCACGTGCCACCATGCCCAGCTAGTTTTCTTTGTATTTTTAGTAGAGACAGAGTTTCACCATTTTGGCCAGGATAGTCTCCATCTCTTGACTTTGTGATCCATCCACTTCGGCCTCCCAAAGTGCTGGGATTACTGAGATAACTCCCAAAGGCATGAGTCACCACGCCCGGCCAAAAACAAACTTTTTTAATGGTTAAAACACTAAATTTTGTGGTATGTGTACTTTACCACAAAAAAAAAAAATTTTTTTTTGAGAGATGGGGTCTGGTTCTGTCTCCCAGGCTACAGTACAGTGGTATAATCACAGCTCACTGCAGCCTCAAACTCCTGTGCTCAAATGACCCTCCCTCCTCAGCCTTCCAAGTATTTAGGACTACAGATGTGCACCACCACACCTGGCTAATTTTTTTTTTTTTTTTGAGACAGAGTCTCACTATGTTGCCCAGGCTGGAGAGAGATTTTCCTGTGGCAAATTTCAGCCAAAAAAAAAAAAAAACCATGAACTGAGATGTTCAGCAAGCTACGTTAGATGCACTACAGTATAGTCAGCCTTTCATATGCTTAACAAGTAACAGGTCCAGTCACTTTAATACAAAATATTCACCCTTAATTCTCTGCTTTTAGCTAGATGTTCAGAATACAAAATGAAAATTCACAATCGGGGTGTTTGGTTTTGAACTTTGAGGATATCTGAGGAAGGTGAAAACGGAAAAAGCAAGAAAAATGAGAGGTGGGAAAATTCTCCCCAACTCTGCAGAAATTAACCAGGCCTAACTTCAAATCTCTAAATAAAATGGCAGAGAATGAGCTGATTAATAATTTTAGTATGAAAAGCAAAATCGGCCAGGCATGGTGGCTCACGCTTGTAATCCCAGCACTTTGAAAGGCCAAGGCGGGCGGATCATGAGGTCAGGATATTGAGACCATCCTGACCAACACAGTGAAACCCCGTCTCTACTAAAAATACAAAAATTAGAGGCGGAGGCTGCAGTGAGCCAAGATCGTGCCTCTGCACACCAGACTGGGTGACAGAGCAAGACTCTGTCTCAAAAAAAAAAAAAAAAAAGCAAAATCATTCTAAAACACAGTAAAAGCAAAAGCATTATGCACCTCCTGATAAAATGTGCTGTGAAGGACAAAACATCACTTCATAGTATTCCTACCAAAATATATAATCACGGGGAAACATCAGACAAATTCAAATCAACTGGCCTGTGTTCTTTTAAAAATGGAGAAGAGGCCAGGCACGGTGGCTCACATCTGTAATCCCATCATTTTGGGAGGCTGAGGCGGGCAGATCACCTGAAGTCAGGAGTTCAAGACAAGCCTGACCAATATGGTGAAATCCCATCTCTACTAAAAATACAAAATTAGCCGCATGTGGTGGGGCATGTCTGTAGTCCCAGCTCCTGAGGCAGGAGAATTGCCTGAACCCGGGAGGTGGAGGTTGCAGTGAGCCAAGACTATGCCATTGCACTCCAGCCTGGGCAACAAGAGCGAAACTGTCTCAAAAAAAAAAAAAAAGGAGAAAAAAATGGCAAGGTGAGGTGTTCCAGATGACAATGAAATACAATGAGTGTTCTAGAATTAGATGGTAGATCAGAAAACAAGAACTTTTTGTCTTTCATCATGAAGGATGTCATGAAGCAATTGGTAAAATGTGAATAAGGTCTGTAGATTAAAAATGGTATTGAATCAGCCGGGCGCGGTGGCTCACGCCTGTAATCCCAGCACTGTGGGAGGCCGAGGCAGGCAGATCATGAGGTCAGGAGATTGAGACCATCCTGGCTAACACGGTGAAAACCTGTCTCAACTGAAAATACAAAAAATTAGCCGGGCGTGGTAGCAGGCGCCTGTAGTCCCAGCTACTCGGGAGGCTGAGGCAGGAAAATGGTGTGAACCCAGGAGGCGGAGCTTGCAGTGAGCCGAGATCATGCCATTGCACTCCAGCCTGGGTGACAGTGTGAGACTCTGTCTCAAAAAAAAAAATGGTATTGTATCAATGCTAATCTCTCTTTTATTTTAAGAGATGGGGGTCTCACTCTGTCATTCACACTAGACTGCAGTGGCATGATCATAGTACACGGCAGCCTGAAACTTCTGGGCTCAAGTGATCCTCCTGCCTCTAGCTTCCTGTATAGCTGGGACTCCACGCATGCTCCACACCGGGCTAATTTAGTGTGGTTTTTTTTGTTTGTTTTGGTTCTTTTTTTTTGTAGAGACAGAGTCTCACTATGTTGGAAAGACTGGTCTTGAACTCCTGGCCTCAAACAATCCTCCTGCCTCAGCCTCCCAAAGTGCTGGGATAACAGGTGTGGGAGGCCGCACCCAGCCTTAATGCTAATTTCTAATTTTGCTGACTATACTGGGATCATTTAAGAGAATATTCCTAGTTTCGAGAAATACATATTAAAGTATTTAGGAGTAAAGGGACATCATGTCTGCAATTTACTCTGAAACAATTCAGAAAAATAATAATAGAGGATGATAAAGTAAACATGGTAAAATATTACCACTTGCTGCAGCTGGATGAAGCACATCTGAGAATCTCTGTGCTATTTTTACAAATTTTCTACAAGTCTGAAATTATGTTTTTTAACCTTTTGTACAGTAAAAAAAACAAAGGGATGATAACTCTTTATCTCCCTAAAGATAGATCGGATTCATCTCCTGAGGTTACAGTTACAAAAAACAATCATGTGGCCAGGTGTGGTGGCTCATGCCTGTAATCCCAGCACTTTGGGAGGCCAAAGAGGGCAGATAGCTTGAGTATAGGAGTTCGATACCAGTCTGAGCAACATGGTAAAAACTCATCTCCACAAAAAATATGAAAATTAACTGGGCATGGTGGCATGCGCCTGTAGTCCCAGATATTCGGGAGGCTAAGGTGGGAGTATCACCTCCACCCAGGGAGTTGGAGGCTGCAGTGAGCCATGACTGCACCAATGCACTCCAGCCTGAGTGACAGAGTAACAGCCTGTCTCAGAAAAAAACAAACATTAAAAACAACAATTTTTTTTTTTTTTTTTTGAAATGGAGTCTCGTTCTGTCACCCAGGCCAGAGTGCAGTGGTGAGATCTCGGCTCACTCCAACCTCTGCCTCCCAAGTTCAAGCAATTCTGCCTCAGCCTCCTGAGTAGCTGGGATTACAGGCATGCGCCACCACACCCGGCTAATTTTTGTATTTTTAGTAGAGACGAAGTTTCACCATGTTGGCCAGGCTGGTCTTGAATTCCTGACCTCAGGTGATCCACCTGCCTCGGCCTCCCAAAGTGCTGGGATTACAGGCGTGAACCACCACGCCAAGCCAAAAACAATAATTCAATAAAATATTATACCCTATCAATGAGACACGGCTGAGAAAGCTGTTTTAAGTGAAATGTCTTTGACTTGTGGATGAATCTTAAAATATTCTTTTTAGTAACAGCAAAACTTTTTATGGGGCAAGGGCTAGGTTATTAGCCAAAATGTATATTAATAGATTTTTTTAAATACAATGTAAGCTTCATGGAGACAGGTCCCTTATCTGTCTTGTTCATCAATGCACTACTTATTACAGTTCCTGACTTATGGTAATAGTAATCAGTAATAACTAACATTTGAGTAATAATAAAGACATAAGTGCTTTATGCCCATTTAACCCACTCAATATTCACATTACCCCAGAAATGTTTGGTGAATGAATTAGTACTTTTTGCAGGATGATAATTACAGTCAGTTCCTCAATAATGTAACATATGGGTTCCTAAAAACCACCAAACTATGTAAAATTGTACAATTAACACCATAGAACTCACAGGAAAAATGAGGTTAGAAGCACAACGCTCAAAAACTTCATCAGTGACACTTTTTTTAAAACAAAGAAACCAAAGAAAAATGGTAGCACAGACACATGTTAAGAAATTAATAAATGCTCAAACATAACAACAAATATGGCACTTTACTTTGAAAAAGACCTGAAGTTTGCTTGTGAAGTGGGCATCAAAAGGGTTGCAGTTCATGAATTATTGTGAGGTGGTAGAAGGAAGGTTATCTGAAATCGGATTGAAAATTGTAACAACAGATGTAGATGATTGTGGTTTATAACCCAACTGGTAAAATGAGATAGCTGGTAGATGTCTGAAGTGTGTGCATCTATATGCATGTATTTTTATGCAGCTCTTTTTAGAAGGGAGTAGTATCCTGCATTCATCTAGCAAAATAATCAGCAAACTCTTTCAATACAGGCTCAGATAGGAAACATTTTAGGCTTCATGGGCTATTAGGTCTCTGCTGCAGCTATTCAACTCTGCAACTACAGTGCAAAAGCAGCCACAGACAATGTAAATAAATGGACACGGGTGTATTCCAATAGAACTTTATTTACATGGCTCATACTTATAATCCCTGCACTTTGGGAGGCAAAGGCAGGCAGATCACCTGAGGTCAGGAGTTCAAGACCAGCCAGGCCAACGTAGTAAAACCCTGTCTCTACTAAAAAAAAAAAAAAAAAAAAAAAATACAAAAGTGAGCCAGGCATGGTGGCAAATGCCTGAAATTCCAGCTACTCGCGAGGCTGAGGCACGAGAATCGCTTGAACCCGAGAGGCGGAGGTTGCAGTGAGCGGTCATCATGCCACTGCACTCCAGCCTGGGCGACAGAGCAAGACTCCATCTCGACAAAACAAAACAAAGATCAAAAACAAAAAAAAAGAACTTTATTTACAAAAAACAGTCCACTAGTTGGTAGGCCACAGTTTGCTGATCCCTGATCTTGCAGATAAAATCCCCCATAAGCAAATGCAAATTTTGTCATATGCTCCTAATTGTTCCCTGAAATATCAACGCTGTTAGAAAAAAATCCACACTTTCAAAACACGCATTATAGCAAAACTAAATCTGGAATACTATCAAGTAAACCAAAAACTAACTAATAAAATTCAAATAAGCAAAATAACAAATCCAGTATTACTCAGAAATAATTTATTTTAGATTTTATAAGTCAAATGTTACCCACCCAAAAGTCAACTGAGCACTTCAAATGAGCAAAATGAAGACAACTAAGGATGCATTTTGATCACAGTCATTCAAAATCTGTGCATTCTACACAATCTTATTTAAAAGTAGGTAATACTGGCCGGGTGCGGTGGCTCACGCCTTTAATCCCAGCACTTTGGGACGCTGAGGTGGGCGGATCACGAGGTCTAAGAGTTCGAGACCAGCCTGGCCAGTATGGTGACACCCCATCTCTACTAAAAATACAAAAACTAGCCGGGCATGGTGGCTCACACCTGTAGTCCCAGCTACTCGGGAGGCTGAGGCAGAAGAATCGCTTGAACCCAGGAGGCGGAGGTTGCAGTGAGCCAAGATGGTGCCACTGCACTCCAGCCCAGGTGACAGAGCAAGACTCTGTCTCAAAAAAAAAAAAAAAAGTAGGTAATACTTTTGACAATTCTGAACTAAAAGTATCAGGCCCATTCACAAAGGCACATGTACCTTTCACGAGATCATCAAGCCACAAAAGCTACCATACAAAATACACAATAGTAGCTGGGCACAGTGGCACATGCCTGTGGTCGGGTCTCACCTACTCAGGAGGCTCAGGTGGGAGGATCACTTGAGCCCAGGAGTTCGAGGATGCAGTGAGCTATGAGCTACGATCACCCCCCACTGCACTCCAGGCTGGGCGACAGAGGAAGTCCCTGTCTCTTAAAAAAAGTACAATCAGCAAGGCATGGTGGCTCACGCCTGTAATCCCAGCACTTTGGGAGGCTGAGGCGGACGGATCATGAGGTCAGGAGATCAAGACCATCCTGGCCAACACAGTGAAACCCCATCTCTACTAAAAATACAAAAATTAGCTAGGCGTGGTGGCACACGCCTGTAGTCTAAGCTACTTGGGAAGATGAGGCAGGAGAATCGCTTGAATCCAGGAAGTGGAGGTTGTGGTGAGCCGAGATCGCGCCACTGCACTCCAGCCTGGGCGACAGAGCAAGACTACGTCTCCAAAAAAAAAAAAAAAAAAAACAGCCACAATAGTTAGACAGTATTTGCACAGAAATTAAGTTTAAAATTCTATGTTGACCTTCTTCCAAACAGAAAATGCTAATATACGCAACGTTCCTTTGCTCAAGCTGCTACTCCTCATATCTGGAATTCTCCCAGTCTCCTTTGTCAAAACTGTACCTATACTCCAAGGACTAGATTCAAATACTATCTCTGTTTTTTTTTTTTTGAGACAGAGTCTCACTCTGTTGCCCAGACTAGAGTGCAGTGGCTCACTGCAAGCTCCGCCTCCGGGGTTCACGAAGTTCTCCTGCCTCAACCTCCTGAGCAGCTGGGACTACAGGGGCCCGCCACCACACCCGGCTATTTTTTTTTTTTTTTTTTGTATTTTTAGTAGAGACGGGGTTTCACCATGTTAGCCAGGATGATCTCAATCTCCTGACTTTGTGATCCACCCGCCTCGGCCTCCCAAAGTGCTGGGATTACAGGTGTGAGCCACCGCACCCAGCAGTTAATTTTTAAGAGTGTAAAGAGGTGCTGTGACTAAATGGTTTGAGAACTGCTTGTATAAAGGAATGAACACTGAACTGTGAGCCAAGCCTTGGTTTTTTAGTCATAGCTCTGTTGCTTAACTGACTGTATGACTGTGGACAAATCGTTTATCCGTTCCAGGCTGCTGCTTTGTCATTTGCAGAATGAACAAGACTAGATGGTCTGTAGCATTAATATTTTGGGGGACAAGGTCTCACTGTCACCCAGGCTGTAGTGCAGTGACGCTGAACATGGCTCACTGTAGCCCTGACCTCCTGGCTCAAGCAATCCTCCTGCTTCAGCCTCCCATGTAGCTGGGACCACAGGTGTGTCACCATGCCTGCTAATTTTTTTTATTTTTTTGTAGAGACAGTGGTCTCACTTTGTTGCCCAGTCTGGTCTTGAACTCCTGGACTTAAGCGATCCTCCTGCCTTGGCCTCCCAAAGTGCTGGAATTATAGGTGTAAACCACCGTACCCTGCTTAAAGTTATTTTTTAAAATATTCTGCTTATAGGCCGGGCACAGTGGCTCACGCCTGTAATCCCAACACATTGGGAGCCCGAGGCAGGTGGATCACGAGGTCAGGAGTTCAAGACCAGTTTGGCCAAGAAGGTGAAACCCCATCTCTACTAAAACCACACACACAAAAAAAAAATTAGCCAGGTGTGGTGGCCAGCACCTGTAATCCCAGCTACTAGGGAGGCTGAGGCAGAGAACTGCTTGAACCCGGGAGGCAGAGGTTGCAGTGAGCTGAGATCGTGCCACTGCAGCCTGGGCGACAGGGTGAGAGTCCGTCTCAAAAAAAAAACAAACAAACAAACAAACAAAAAATTCTGCTTATATGAATATTTATCATTTTCTTATCTGCTTTTTGTAGGTTAGGGAGAAGGGTAGTGGTGAGATAAAGTTTCTTTATTCAATGTATTTATATCTTTTTGCCTTAAAACTTACATGGTTAGGTTACAGGTGCTTTGTTGCTGATACTTTCAGAGTATCATGTATACCTGGTTGTACAAACATTTATTGGAACGGAAAAAACATTTTTGTTGAAAGTTTGGTAATTATTGTGGCTTAGGACATGTTCTATTTTGAAAGACTGCTATATCCAGTATATTTCTGCCCTTTTATGACTAAAGATGTATGTCTAAAAAGTGCTATGTTAGTTCTAGCCAGTTGTTCTTTTTGCCCTGGGAAAACTCTTTGAATTTTGCACTGTGGCTGCTATTTTCAGATCCTGTCTCTGAAACTTTGTCTCCCAGTTTTGGTTTGAAGTAGCCATTTCCAGTACCTGTAGTCCAGCACTCTTGTTAACTGTCCCATACAATATTTGTTAAGAAATTATTGTTCTGGCAGTAGTATTCACATGTATACATCCTGCACTCCATATTTTGGGGAAATGTTTTATTAGTTGATCAAACACTTAAGTATCAATTGGGGGCCAGGCATGGCACTGTGCTAGGGATATGCCAAAGGTAATAAAATTCCTGTCACCTTAAGGCATTCTTAGTCAAGTGAGGGAGACTGCTAAGTAAATGAGCAATTAGAAAGCAGTGCTAATATGGAAATATACTGATTGCACTAGGGATCAGAAATGAAAGAAAGCCTAATTTGGGGGATGTTTAGGAAGGTTTTGCAAAGGAGATGTTATCTGTATTGAGTCTTGAATGAGTTAGCAGTTAAGGGTTGGCTGTGAGAGGTGAGTCCAGACAGACCTATTAGTATGGTTAAAGATTAGTCTCATTTTCCATATATCAGAGGAAATAAGACGTGTACACAATTAGTTTTGGCACAAGATATAAAGTGATAAATGCTGCATGACGTAAAAAGTAAAAGCTGCTGTGTGAGTTCAAAGTAGAAAGACATTTCTGGTGGGAACCAAGGAAAGCTTTATAGAGAGATAGCATTTGAGCAGGGCACTGTGGCTCACACCTGTAATCCCAGCACTTTGGGAGGCCGAGGCAGGCGGATCACAAAGATCACAAGGTCAGGAGATCGAGACCATCCTGGTTAACACGGTGAAACTCCATCTCTACTAAAAAATACAAAAAATTAGCTGGGCATGGTGGCGGGCGCCTGTAGTCCCAGTTACTTGGGAGGCTGAGGCAGGAGAATGGCATGAACCTGGGAAGCAGAGCTTGCAGTGAGCCGACATCGTGCCACTGCACTTCAGCCTGGGCAACACAGCAAAACTCCCTCTCAAAAAAAAAAAAAAGAACCATTGTTACAAACATGTTACCTCCTTCGGAATACCTTTAGACTTTATCAATATCCATTATTGATAAATATTGATATTTACTCCCATTTACTCCTATTTGAGCTTACTCCCATTTTATAGATAGAAGTTAACCATCTTGCATGTCAGCTTTCAAGCAGATCATAAGACAAGCATTAGGATAAAATTAGAGAGACTGCTTAGACATTCCTTTCACTGCCCTGTTATATTCAACATTTCTAAAGGAAGATCTATGCATCAATTTTCACTGGCTTCAACTATTTAAATAGTTTATGATATCCAAAAAAAATTCACTGTCTGGGGGAAAGCACTTCACGTAAATTCAAGAATTGCCAGTATCCTATCACCCAACCCATAAGTTTATTCGGACCCCAAAAGTGAAAAAGACACATACAGTTATTTATGAAACAATTATTTCACACACCTACATCAATACTTAAAAGAAATATTATTTTAAGTACTACATTTATCTTATCTCTAGAAATACAATATATAACTGACAGCTCATGGTCAACTACGCCAAGGGTTGCCAATAATAAAACCGAGCCTGATAAAAATTAAGGTCACAAATGTCTTTCTTTCCACCCCAACCCATTACATAACCAAGCAATTGATATTTAAATGCTTTTTTAAAACCCTTCATAAAATTTGCATCTCCTCCCCCTCCAAGGGCCTTAGTTTCATGCTTTTCACATAGTGGAAATACAAGTATTTCACAGATAACATTTTTCAACAATTAGGTTACAATGTAACTGCTCATTAACTACCACCTTAACAGATACTTTCTAAGACATTCAAAATCTCTCAATTTAGATAACTTCTGCCTTTTTATATTTAAGACCAGTAACAATATAGCTATCAGCTTTTCAAGTAATCAATTGCCATAAGGATTAGAATGACAAATTTCACCAAATCTCCTAATACTGAAATCTTTATATGCAAATAAATTAAGGCCAAGCGCAGTGGTTCACACCTGTAATGCCAGCACTTTGGGAGGCGGAGGCAGGCAGATCACCTGAGGTCAGGAGTTTGAGACCAGCCTGGCCAACATGGTGAAACCCTGTCTCTACTAAAAATACAAAAATTGGCCAGGCGTGGTGTGGAGGCATGTGCCTGTAATCCCAGCTATTTGGGAGGCTGAGGCAGGAGAATCACTTGAACCCAGGAGGTAGAGGTTGCAGTGAGCCAAGATGGTGCCACTGCACTCCAGCCTGGGCAACAGAGTGAGACTCCATCTCAAAAAAAAAAAAAAGAAAGAAAGAAAATAAATTAAAGTGAATCAGTCATGAGGCCTCCATTCCAGGCCCTAGCTCCGGGATGACAATTCTAGACACATCCTGGGCCAGAAGGGAATCTGCTGCCTTGAAGGGAAGGACCCAGTCCTAGCAGCATACATCACCTGATAACTCAAGAGCCCTTGGGCCCTGAATAACCAGCAGAGAGCTGGGCGCGGTGGCTCACACCTGTAATCCCAGCACTTTGGGAAGCCAAGACAGGTGGATCACTTGAGTCCAGGAGTTCAAGACCAGTCTGGCCAACATGGTGAAACTCCCTCTCTACTAAAAATACAAAAATTAGCCAGGCGTGGTGGCATACACCTGTTAATCCCAGTTACTTGGGAGGCTGAGGCATGAGAATCACTTGAACCTGGGAGGCAGAGGCTGCAGTAAACCAAGATCATGCCACTTCACTGTAGCCGAGGCAACAAAGTGAGACTCTGTCTCAAAAAAATAAATTAAAAAATTAAAAAATAATCAGCAGTGATACCCAGGTACCCAAGTATTAATGGGCTTGGTGATTATAAAAGACCTTATCTTTTATAATGCCAGAATCAAGCCAATCTTATTTCAAACAATACAAACAACCAAAAACATCCTTTAAAAATAACAAAACCTTTAAAGACTGAGCCACTGATTAGTCAGTATACGTTTTAGACAGGTCATTGGTTTATTTGTCTTCCTCTTGTCTTTTGGCCATTTTTCCACCACAGAATCCTAGAATATTACTTTTTTTTATAAACACAAGTAAAAATTAGAACTAGTCTTTGTTCCTGCTTTTTAAGTGCTTGACAAAAGATTTGATAAAGAGAAAATCTGGAACTACTGTGTAAAATAATATTAACAATAATGCTCATATTATTTCTGCCTCACATTAGAAAAGACTCAAGAGGGATTTGGTACTGTGGGTTCAACTCAAGCGTTACCTGTCAGATTCTCCTTTAACCATGATTATCCTTTAGGAGATCGATGACACTTTAGCCTGAGACAGTTCTGAACACCTACTTGGAGCTCTTTCGCAGTAAATCATCAGGGAGTGTCATACTTTTTAATTAATTCCCTACATTCACATATGCAGTTCTTTACTAGAGGTTTTTCATGTAGCTTAAGACTCTCCTAGCATTAAATGTTTCAGTTATCTCACTACGTAGTATATCTGGGCATAAAAGATGTAATATTATAAACAGTTACAAAATCACAGACCTGCAACAAATGAGAGTAGGTAATATGAACTTCTTTCATTGTAACACTTGGGCTAAATTTAAATGGTTATAATCAGGTTAGACCTGGCAGCTGCAGGGGGCATTAATGCCTTGTGGTTAAGAACATAAGCTGTGAAGTCAAGATGGGGTTCAATTCCAGCTCCACCAATTACAAGCTGTATAACTTCGGTCAAGTTCTTGATCTCTCTCTGTCTCAGTTTCCTCCTCATCGGTAAAATGGGCAAAACCAAGTACTTACCCCATAGGTTTGAGAACTAATCAAGATTATAAAAAACGACAATAAGCACTCAACTTAGTTATGATTATTACTCTTACCATCAAGATTTACAGAAATTCAAGACTAGTAAGAAAAACTGACCCTCGTGTAAAATTATTCTATTCAGAAATTCTATATATGTAATTTGTTCATTGTAAAGAAACTGAGAAGATCCGACTTCAAACTATAGTTTCAAATGTAGACTTTGTGAAACTTAGTAAAATCCAGAGGTCATAATTTAACTGTAAGGTACACCATCCATGCATATGAACATGAGTGCCTGGTAATTATAGGCCAACAAGTTACACTAGGTACCACTTACATGCCTAATACCCCACACATAAAGATTTGTTGTAATTGAGCCAACTGACAAATTCAGAAACCTAGGCCACAATCGTGTATACAACTAGAGATCTGTAATCTAAGAACTGAAGCATATCTTTCCCCAAGGTAAAGAAAATATAATCTATCTATTGCTTGTTCCTGCAGAAAAACAGACATACGTATCACAGGCTCATTGCCCACTTCTACATTCTAGCTAAAGTGCTCTAAAAACATATGCCAATCTAAGAGTTACTCAAAGGCACATTTCGCCAACTTGAAATGCAATTCTGACCCATGCTCCTTGTAATTTTATTTTGCCACTGGACGCCAAGGATACATCTCCGAGTAAAAAAAAAAATTACTTAATTCACATCGTGGGATGAAAATTCAAATGTCAAACTGAAACGCCAGCCAGCCACCTGGGCAAAAGTGTATACATTTCATACTGACTACCCAAATTTTGAGACCCGTCAAGAGGCAAATCAGAAGCACACAGAAAAACAGCTTCAACCTAATAAACGTGCTTGATTGGTTAAGAGGAGGCCTGCCAGGCAGTTTCCCTTGCAATAAATCTTACTTCGCATCAGCCCACGTTAACCTGCCCTTCATCCTTCATGGAATAAATAAGTAAATAAAGATAGGGCCTAATTACTCCTCGAAATCTGCCCAAAAAGAGGAGAAACATTTGAGGTCCCATTAAGGTTGGACTTCACAAAAAGTAGTATACTAGGGTCCTCTGGAAGCAAAACCCTGTGTTAAGTCTCCCCTCGCCTAGAAATAAACCCAAGGATGATACCCTTCAGGATACGGAGTAGAAAAGATACCTAAATACCTGGAACGGCACCACATCCCAATCAAAAAAAGGTTTGTCTCCTGGGGCTGCAGGAAAAAAATCCCGCAGGGCCCGGGTGCTTCCCGTCTCCAGCAACCTAAACGCCTCTAAGTCGTCCTGGGATCTCACATCCTCGCGCCCGCCCACCCCTCCCCCTCTTCTCACCCTCCCCCCGCTTCTTCCCCACGCAGTTTCTAGGCCCAAAGATTAGGAAAAATGACCGGGATACCAAAGACCGCCTCCGACTTCGAGGTCTCAATACCACAGGCATCAAAGAATAAACAGAGGAGCCCTACCAAGCGTCACCGTTTAGAGGAGATTGCAAGAAGCGCCCCATACCCTAGGCCGCGCCCCCCCCACCTCCCCCCACCCCCACCCCCACCCCCGTCGGAGCCTTGCGCCGATACCCCAAACCCTTCTCACCTAAAGAGAAAACGATGCCTCTTTCGGCTAAGCAACACACAGGCCTAACCCACCAAGCGAACGCCTTCCCAAACACCCGACTCAGGCGGTGCCTGGGCCCAGACCGCTGGGGCCCATGAGACGGGATTGCGTTTTACCTCATGGGCTCAGCGGTCATGTTTTCGCTTGAACGCCTTGTCGGCTTCTGCGATTGCTGGGCGCCAATCTGCGCTCCCCCGCGCCCGGTTACGATAGAAATGCACTGGAGTCTTAGTCGTCACTGTAGCTGCTGCTGGAACCTCCCCACAGCTCAAAGGCCGCTACCACTGCCACCGCCGCAGGAGCCACGGAAACAAAGCGACACCGCTGCCGCCGCCATTTTGTTGGGCCGAGGCTCAGGCAGGAGAATTGGCGCGTCCTCCCTCTTTCTCTTTTCGTCATCCATTGGCTACCTCCTCCAAAGCACAGAGTTTTATTGGCTACGGAAATTCACCTTCTTTGGGGGCCTGTTGCTAAGGCGGTCGACGTCATTTGATCCCCTCCACCTTTTCGCAGGGGGTCCAATTTAGTCCCAATTGACCTGAAAGTGCTAGTGACATATTTTGACTTTATTTTGAAAATGCTCTCTTGGTCCAATCTCTTTTTTCTTAGACATATTAACGAAGCAATAACAGCAACTTACATTTATTGAGAGTTTACTATATGCTTGGCACTACACTAATCCTTTATCCAGGTTATCTCATTTAATCTTTACACTGTCTGAGGTAGACAAACCTACATTTTCCAGATGAGGAAACCGAGACACAAAGTCCCATAGTAGTGGAGCCGAGATTCACCAGACACTCTTAACCACTAATCTATATGGCCATCCTATGTAAGTATTTTCTTTCCTATATGCTAGGCTATCATCAAGTTCTTTTCTTTCCTAGATGTTTTATACATAATATTTGGCACACCAACATGCTCGCAAATGTATATGTGTATAAGGTACTTATATATATATATATGTATATGTGTGCAGATGACATAAGACCAACTTGAACGCTGCATAAAATTCTTTCCCTATTGAATAAAGTGTCTCTTAGAATACACACACACACACACACACACACACACACGAGCCATTTCCCCAATTTGATGTAATGTTTAGCTCACAAACCAATCAATTTAGATCTGCTTCCTCCTCATTACAGAGGAAGCTTGGCTGGATGATCTCTAAATTTGCCTTTCCAGCTTTTATGATCTATAATTTGATTTTACATTGGTAATCTCTGCTAATCACAAACAAGTTTTCTAAAATCTAATCGCTTTGAAATTTATTTCCAAACTTATTCTGCCATGCATGCTTTAGTTCATTCTATTTATTTTTCTTGAAATATGCAAGAGCTCCTGTCGGGGTTAGGTGATAGGGTTGCTGCTTTCTACTGGGATAGCAAGAGGTGAGCCTTTTTTTAATGAAACACTTTGAAAATCTGATAGACTCAGGCAACTTTTTTTTTTTTTCCTGAAACAGGGTCTAGCTCTGTCACCCAGGCTGGAGTGCAGTGGCGTGACGCAGTTCACTGCAGCCTGGACCTCCTAGGCTCTAGCAATCCTCCCACCTCACCTCTCAAGTAGCTGGGACTGCAGGCTCACGCCATCAAGCCCAGCTAATTATGTATTTATGTATTGGTATAGATGAGGTCTCTCTGTTGCCCAGGCTGGTCTCAAACACCTGCGCTCAAGCCATCCTCCAACCTCGACCTCCCAAAGTGCTGGAATTACAGGGGTGAGCCACCGCGCCTGGCCTCAGACAACTTTTTAATCAACAGACGCCTGTACACATTGCAATTATATCTTTCAAATTGAGTTCAATTGGCAATTGTAGAAACCAGACCTCTGTACCTGCTATACTGACTTTGTCTTGTACACATTAAATATCACTTCAACATACAATTTACAGGAGCCATTTTTTCTCTCTATGGTAAATGCAGTGAATTTGAATGATGTACTCCATCACAAGGCAGCACAGAAATATGCTTACTGTCCAACCGACTTCATTATGAGAAAAATAGTAAATAGTCAACACGTTACCAGGTTCTTGGCGTTTTGAACAAAGAATTGGACAAAATGCACAAAGCAAGGAAAGAATGAAGCAACAAAAGCAGAGATATGTTGAAAATGAAAGTACACTCCACAAGAGTGCAGGAGCTACCAGAACGCAGGGGCTCAAGACCCGCATCACAGAATTTTCCGGGATTTAAATACCCTCTAGAGGTTTCCCATTGGTTACTTGGTGTACACCCTATGTAAATGAAGTAGTGGCCGGCAATCGGAGGCTAAAGTGAAGTTACAAGGGTCACACCCTATGCAAGCATCTAATTGGTTGTGGAAAGCAACCAATCAGAAGCTAAAGTGAAGTTACAAAGTTACACTCCTCTACAAACATCTGCGTTCTGCAACCAATCAGAGATACTTTCAGTTTTCCATCTGCCAAGCAGAAAAGGAAGAAGATTTGCAAAGGGAGTAGTCTTTTTGTTACTTAGGTGTGGAAAGTTGGGGTTTTCCTTTTGATTTAGTTCTAGGAAGTCAACTTTAATCAGCCTTAGGTTCCCTTCCTCCAGACCCTATTCTCCTGCCTCACATTATTTTTAAATGAATTGAAATTATTAAGGTAGAAACTAGCTGTTGCTGACGAGGCTTCTTAACACTAAACAGCTTTAAATGACAGATCTCACAAAAGAAACATTTTAATAATAAAACTATAATTACAATTTTTTTTTTTTTTTTGAGATGGAGTCTCGCTCTTGTCACCCAGGTTGCAGGCTGGAGCGCAGTGGCACGATCTCGGCTCACTGCAACCTCTACCTCCCAGGTTCAAGCGATTTTCCTGCTTCAGCCTCCCGAGTAGCTGGGATTACAGGCACCCGCCACCACGCCTGACTAATTTTCTTATTTTTGGTAGAGACGGGGTTTCACCATGTTGGCCAAGCTGGTCTTGAACTCCTGACCTCAGGTAATCCACCTGCCTCGGCGTCCAAAAGCGCTGGGATTACAGTCGAGCCACCATGCCCGGCAATCACAGATTTTTTTAATTTTAATTTTGTTTTGAGACAGGGCCTCACTTGGTCTCCCAAGCTGGAGCATAATGTTGTGATCATGGATCACTGCAGCCTTGACCTCCCAGGCTCAAGCAATCCTCCCACCTCAGCCTCCCAAGTAGCTACAACTGCAGGCCTAAGCCACCACACCCCAGCTAATTTTACCTTTTTGTTTTTATTTTTTTAGAGAATAGGTCGTAAATGTTGCCCAGGCTCATGTCTCAAAGTCCAGAGCTCAAACTATCCTCCCACCATAACCTCCCAGTGCTTGAATTACAGGCGTGAGCTGCCATGCCCAGCAATAATCACATTTTAAAAATGAACAACATTTGTGAATATTGTTGTGAATAACAACTTGTGAATATGTTGTGAATAACAACTCACTATATTTGTGAAGCATAAGAGAATTCCTGAGCTGGACATGGTGGCTCATGCCTGTAATCCTGTAACTTTGGAAGGCCAAGAAGGGAGGATGGGTTAAACTCAGTAGTTCGAGACCAAACTGGGAAAAATAGTGAGGCCTCCTCTCTAAAAAAAAATTTTTTTTTTTTTTTTTTTTTTTTTACTTAAAAAAAAAGAAAAAGGGGCCAGGCGCAGTGGCTCATGCCTGTAATCCCAGCACTTTGGGAGGCCAAGGCAGGTGGACCACCTGAGGTCAGGAGTTCGAGACCAGCCTGGCCAACATGGCGAAACCCCATCTCTACTAAAAATGTAAAAAATTAGCCAGGCGTGGTGGTGGGCATCTGTAATGCCAGCTACTGGGGAGGCTCAGGCAGGAGAATTGGTTGAATCCAGGAGGCGGAGGTTGCAGTGAACCGAGATTGCACCACTGCCCTCCAGCCTGGGCAACAAGAGTGAAACTCCATCTCTCCAAATAAAAAAAAAAAAAAAAAAAAAAAGAAAGAAAGAAAGAAAGAAAGAAAGAAAGAAAGAAAGAAAGAAAGAAAGAAAGAAAGAAAAAGAATTCCTTTGTTAGTAAAGGATGGCCAACAAAGTTTTACTGATATACATATTGGTGTATTGCTTTCAGTTATGATTATCAATGGGTTCCCATCAACTATTTTAGAAGAAGTTTACTGGTACACATCTTCACATTTTTCTTCAAATTGCCACAGAAAGCAACCTAGACCTTTCTCTGACTCTTGACCATAAATGTGTAACTTGTGAATGTGCTTATTTGTTTTGGAAGAAATAAAAGATAAAGTACCTGAAAGAGAGCAAACCAGCTGAGAAAATAGTTACTCTCATAATTTTTAATAAACAGCTTTGGCTGGGCTTGGTGGCTCAAGCCTGTAATTCCAGCACTTTGGGAGGCCAAGGTGAGTGGGTCACTTGAGCTCAGGAGTTCGAGATCAACCTGGCCAACATAGTAAAATCCTGTCTCTACCAAAAATACAAAAAAAAAAAAATTAGCTGGGCGTGGTGGTGCATGCCTGTAATCCCAGCTACTTGGGAGACTGAGGAGGGAGAATTGCTTGAGCCCAGAAGGCATAGGTTGCAGTGACTTGAGATTATGCCACTGCACTCCAGCCTGGGCAACGGATTGAGACTCCGTCGCAAAATAAATAAATAAATAAGCAAACAAACAAACAGCTTCAAAACCCCTATTTTATGTAAGAATCATAATTCTTGAGCAATATTTATGAAATTTTAAAGTACATATATTATTTAACCCAGCCATTTAACTTCTAGCAATTTATCCAACAGATACACTTCACAGGGGCAAAATGAGATGTCTACAAGATTATTCACTGCAGCATCATTTGTAACATCAAAACACTGGATAGCTGGGCACAGTGGTGTGTGTCTGTAGTTCCAACTACTCAGGAGGCTGAGGTAGGAGGATTACTTAAGCCCAGAAGTTCAAGGCCAGCCTGAGCAACATAGTAAGACCCTATCTCGGGGGAAAAAAAAAAAACAGGCCAGCCAAGGGGGCTCACGCCTATATTCCCAGCACTTTGGGAGGCAGAGGTGGGAGGATTGCTTGAGCCCAGGAGTTCAAGACCATCCTGGGTAACATAGTAAGACACTGTCTCTATCAAAATAAATAAATATATATATAAATTGGAAACAACCCAGATGCTCCTCAACAGAAGACTGGTTAAATAAATTATGTTACATCCACATAGGAAATACCATATAGCTCCACAAGTTTTACCAAAAATTGGTTGCATTTCTATGTACTAACAATGACCAATCCAAAAAGCAAATTAAGGCCGGGCGTAGTGGCCCACGCCTATAATCTCAGCACTTTGGGAGGCCGAGGCAGGTGGATCACCTGAGGTCAGGGGTTCAAGACCAGCCTGGCCAACATGGTGAAACCCCGTCTCTACTAAAAATACAAAAATTAGCCAGGCATGGTGCCATGTGCTTGCAGTCCCAGCTACTCAGGAGGCTGAAGCAGGAGAATCGCTTGAACCCGGGAGGCAGAGGTTACAGTGAGCCAAGATTGCACCACTGCACTCCAGCCTGAGCGACAGAGCAAGACCCTGTCAAAAAACAGAAAATTAAGAAAACAAAACAATCCCATTTACTATAGTATCAAATAAGATAAAATGTTTAAAATAAACTTAACCAAGGAGGTAAAAGCCTCACACACTAAAAACTCCAAAACATAGCTAAAAGAAATCAAAGAAGATTCAAATAAATAGAAGGATAGCCCATGCTGATGAATTAGAGGACTTAATGTTGTAAAAATGTCCATACTACTCAAAGGAATCTACAGATTAAATGCAATCCCTATCAAAATCCCAATGGCATTCTTTGCAGAGAAAAGCTCATCCTAAAATTTACATGGGATCTCAAAGAATACTGAAACGCTAAAACAATCTAAAAAAAAAAAAAACAGCAAAGCTGGGGGCCACAAATTTGCTGATTAGTAAACAAGATGGTGTGGTATTGGCTTAAAAATAGATATATAGACCAATGAAACAGAATAATAAACCCTTGCATATATGGCCAAATAATTTGATTCTTTCTTTCTTTCTTTCTTTCTTTTTTTTCTTGAGACAAGGTCTCTCTCCCTGTCTGTTACCCAGGCTGGAGTGCAGTGGCACAATCACGGCTCACTGCAGCCTCCACCTCCTGGGCTCAAGTGATCCTGCCACCTCAGTCTCTCAAGTAGCTGGGACCACAGGTGTGTGCCACCACGCCCGGCTAATTACTGTATTTTTTGTAGAGATGGGTTTTCACCATGTTGCCGAGGCTGTTCTCGAACTCCTGAGCTCATGTGATCAACCCACCTCAGTCTCTCAAAGTGCTGGAATTACAGGCATGAGCCACTGCACCTGCCCAGTGGTCAAATGATTTTTGACAAGGATTCCAAAACCACACAATGAGAAAGGACGATTTCTTCAATAAATGGTGTTAGAAGTACTAGATAGCCACATGTAAAAGAAAGAAGTTGGACCCTTATCTGACACCACATACAAAAATTAACTCAAAGCAGATTAAAAAACTAAACATAAGACATAAAACTATAAAACTCCTGGAAGAAAACATAGAAGAAAAGCTTCAGGACATTATATTTGGCAATTATTTATTGGATATGACACCAAAAGCACAAGCAACACAAGCATAAAAAGACAAATGAGGCTGTATCAAACTTGAAAACTTATTCACATAAAAAGAAACTATCAACCGAGTGGGAAAGAGACAACCTATGAAATGGGAGAAAATAGTTGTAAGTCATATATCTGTTAAGGGGTTAATATCCAGAATATAAAAGGGACTTCTAAAAATAAAAATAAAAAAATTCAAAAACGTGCAAAGGACTTGAATGGACAATTCTCTAAAGAAAATGTAAATTGGCCATTAAGCATGTTAAAAGATGCTCAACATCACTAATCATAAAAGAAATGCAGCTGGGCGCGGTGGCTGCCGCCTATAATCCCAACACTTTGGGAGGCGGAGGCGGGAGGATCACGAGGTCAGGGTGGCTAGCACGGTGAAAGCCCGTCTCTACTGAACATTCAAAAAATTAGCCGGGCGTGGTGGTGGGCGCCTGTGGTCCCAGCTGCTCAAGAGGCTGAGGCAGGAGAATGGCATGAACCCGGTAGGCAGAGGTTGCAGTGAGCCGAGATCGCGCCACTGCACTCCAGCCTGGGTGACAGAGCGAGACTCCGTCTTAAAAAAAAAAAAAAAAAAAAAAAAAGAAAAGAAAACAAAACAAAACAAAAAAGAAAAAAAAGAAAGAAATGCAAATTAAAACCACAATCAGGCGAGGCGCGGTGGCTCACGCCTGTAATCCCAGCACTTTGGGAGGCCAAGGTGGGCGGATCACGAGGTCAGGAGATCGAGACCATCCTGGCTAACAGGGCGAAACCCCGTCTCTACTAAAAATACGAAAAATTAGCTGGGCGTGGTAGCGGGCGCCTGTAGTCCCAGCTGCTCGGGAGGCTGAGGCAGGAGAATGGTGTGAACCCAGGGGAGGCGGAGCTTGCAGTGAGCCGAGATCGCACCACTGCACTCCGGCCTGGGCAACAGAGAGAGACTCCGTCTCAAAATAAAAAAACACAGTCAGATATCACTGCTCACCCTTTAGGATGGATGCTAACAAAAGAACAGAAAATAGCAAATGTCAGCAAAATGGAGGAGAAAGTAGAATCCATGTGCACTGTTAGTGGGAATGTAAAATGGTCCAGCCATTATGGAAAAAAAAGTATGGAGATTCTTTAAAAAGTTAAAAATGGAATTATCATGTGATTCAGTAATCCTATTTCTGGGTGTATATCCAAAACAATTCAAATTTGTATATTAGAAAGATATCTACACACCCATGTTCACTGTAGCATTATTATTTATTTATTTATTTTGAGACAGAATCTCACTTTGTCGCCCAGGATAGAGTGCAGTGGCATGATCTCAGCTCACTGCAACATCTGCCTCCCAGATTCAAGCTATTCTCCTGTCTCAGCCTCCCAAGTAGCTGAGATTACAGGCGTACACCACCACACCCAGCTAATTTTTGTATTTTTTAGTAGAGATGGAGTTTTGCCATGTTGGCCAGGCTGGTCTCGAACTCCTGACCTCAAGTGATCCGTCCGCCTCAGTCTCCCAAAGTGCTGGGATTACAGGCATGATCCACCACGCCTGACCCACCTGTACCATTATTTACCATAGCCAAGAGGTAGATTCAATCCAAATGTCCATTGAAAGATGAATGGATAAAGAAAACGTGGTGTATACATACATTGGAATTGTATGTAACCTTAAAAAAGAAGGAAATTTTTCTTCTTCTTTTTTTTTTTTTTAACACGGGTGATACCCTAAGGATACTACGTTAAGCAAGATAAACCAGTCACAAAAGGATAAATAGTGTATGATTCCACTTGAAGTATCTAAAGTAGTCAAAATCATAGAAACAAAAAGTAGAAAGGTGGTTAACAAAGTTTGAGGGAGAGGATTTAGTGTTTAGTGGATACAGAGTTTCAGTTTTGCAACATAAAAAGATTCTACAGATCTGTTGTGCAACAATGTGAGAATACTTAACAGCACTAGGCTGTATACTTAAAAATAGGTATAATGAGGCCAGGCATGGTGACTCACACCTGTAATCCCAGCACTTCCTGAGGCCCAGGCAGGCGGATCACTTGAAGCCAGGAGTTCGAGAACAGCCTGTACAACATGGTGAAATCCCATCTCTATTAAAAATACAAAAATAGGTGGGGAAAAGGGTGTTGGCAAACATCTCTAGTCCCAGCTAGTCGGGAGGCTGAGGCAGGAGAATCTCTTAAACCTGTGAGACAGAGGTTGCAGTGAGCTGAGATTGCACCACTGCACTGTAGCCTGGGTGATAGAGTAAGACCCTGTCTCAAAATAAAAATAAAAATAAAAATAAAAATAAAAATAAAGCTTTTCACCAGGCTTGGTGGCTCATACCTGCAATCCCAGCACTTTGGGAGGCTGAGGTGGGAGGATCATTTGAAGCCAGGAGTACGAGACAAGCCTGGCCAACATGACGAAACTCTGTCTGTACTAAAATATACAAAAATTAGCCAGGTGTGGTGGCACACACCTGTAGTCCCAGCATTCAGGAGGCTGAGGTGAAAGAATTGCTTGAGGCCGGGCGCGGTGGCTCAAGCCTGTAATCCCAGCACTTTGGGAGGCCGAGACGGGCGGATCACGAGGTCAGGAGATCGAGACCATCCTGGCGAACACGGTGAAACCCCGTCTCTACTAAAAATACAAAAAACTAGCCGGGCGAGGTGGCGGGCGCCTGTAGTCCCAGCTACTCCGGAGGCTGAGGCAGGAGAATGGCGTAAACCCGGGAGGCGGAGCTTGCAGTGAGCTGAGATCCGGCCACTGCACTCCAGCCTGGGCGACAGAGCCAGACTCTGTCTCAAAAAAAAAAAAAAAAAAAAAAAAAAAGAATTGCTTGAATTCGGGAAGCGGAGGTTGCAATGAGCTGAGATGGCACCACTGCACTCCAACATGGGCAACAGAGCAAGACCATATCTCAAAAAAAAAAAAAAAAAAGAAAGAAAAAGAAAAGGGTATAATGTACATTATTTGGGTGATGGACATTATAAAAGCCCTGACTTCACCACTATGCAATCTATGCATGTGACAAAATTGTACTTATACATCGTAAATTTATAGACAATTTTTTAAATGTTTAAGAGGTAAATTTAATGTTACATATTTTTTAACCACAATAAAAAAATTTTTAAAGAGGCAGGTCTAGATGTACAGATATGGGATGATTTCCTAGTTATATTGTTAAACAAAAAAAGCAAGTTGCATAACACTGTGCATAGTATTTTAATATCTGTGTTAGACAAGAGATAGAGAGAGAAGATAAAAGGTAAAATAACTCTGAAAGAATGAAAATTAAATTTGATAATAGTAGTTTCCTAAGAAGATAATCTGGTAGGTGGGGACGAGGGCAGGAGGGAAACTTTTCACTATATATTCTTTTTTACCTTTTATAGTTGGTAACATCTTGGTGTATATCCTATTCAAAACATGAATGTAATTTAAAAATTCAAATGTCATTGGTGAAAGAATAGACAAATAGATCAAAGGAATAGAATAGAGAGACCAGAAATAGACCCACACGAATCTAGTCAACTGATTTCTGACAAAGAAACGAAAAAATAAAAAATAAAAAAAGACTCTAAACATAGACTTTACACTTTTCACAAAAATTAATTCAAAATGGATCATAGACCTAAATTTAAAACACAAAGCTATAAAATCCCTAGAAGACAGCACAGGAGAAAATCTAGATGACCTTGGGTTTGACAATGACTTCTTAGGTATAACACAAAAAGTATGATCCATAAGAGAAAAAAATTGATGTTGGATTTTATTCAAATGGAAAACTTGGGGCCGGATGCAGTGGCTCACGCCTGTAATCCCAGCACTTTGGGAGACCGAGATGAGCGGATCACGAGGTCAGGGGATCGAGCCAGCCTGACCAACATGGTAAAACCCCATCTCTACTAAAAATAGAAAAATTAGCTGGGCATGGTGGTGGGCGCCTGTAATCCCAGCTACTCAGGAGGCTGAGGCAGGAGAATCGCTTGAACCCGGGTGGAGGAAGTTGCAGTGCACTCCAGCCTGGGTGACAGAGTGAAAAACTTGGCCGGGCGCGGGACTCACGCCTGTAATCCCAGCACTTTGGGAGACCGAGATGAGCGGATCACTTGAGGTCGGGAGTTTGAGACCAGCCTGCCAAAAATGGTGAAATTCCATCTCTACTAAAAATACAAAAATTAGCCAGGCGTGGTAACGCGTACCTGTAATCCCACGTACTCCGGAAGCTAAGGCAGGAGACTAGCTTGAACCTGGGAGGCAGATGTTGTGGTGAGCCAAGATCGCCACTGCACTTCAGCCTGGAAGAAAGAGGGAGACTCATCCTCAAAAAAGTAAAAAGGAATTGTGAATTAAAACAACAATATGATACCACTGCATACCTATTAGAATGGCTAAAATCCAAAACAGTGATAATACAAAATGCTGACAAGGATGTAGAGGAACAGGAGCTCTCATTCATTGCTGCATGAAATGCAAAATAGTACAGCCACTTTGAAAAGACGTTTGGCCAATTCTTACAATGCTAAACGTACTCTCTTTTTTGTTTGTTTGTTTTGTTTTGTTTTTTTCTTTAGTAGAGACAGGCTTTCACCATGTTGGCCATGCTGGAATTAAACTCCTGAGCTCAAGTGATCCACCTGCCTTGATCTCCCAAGTGCTGGGATTACATGCATGAGCCACTGCACCCAGCCACTAAACATACCCTTATCATTTATCCTGCCATTGCATTCCTTGGTTACATGAGTTGAAATTTTTACATCTACACAAAACCCTGAAGTGAATGTTTATAGTAGCTTTATTAACAACTGCCAAAACTTGGAACCAACCAAGATGTCCTTCAATATATGAATGGATAAACTGTGGTACATCCATACAATGGAATATTAGTTGGTAATAAAAATAAATGAGCTATCAAGTCATGAAAAGACATGGAGGAACCTTAGATGTATATTGCTAAGATAAGGAAGCCAACCTAGTTCCAGCACAGTGGCTCACACCTGTAATCCCAACGCTTTGGAAGGCCGAGGCAGAAGGGATTGCTTGAGCCCAGGAGTTCAAGACCACACCGGGCAACATGGAGAAACCCTGTCTCTACAAAAAAATACAAAAATTATCCAGGTGTGGTGGTGCATGCCTGTGGTCCCAGCCACTTGAGAGGCTGAGGTGAAAAAATAAGGACAGTCTAAAAAGGCAACATACTGTATGATTCCAAATTGTATAACATTTTAGAAAAGCCAACACTACGGAACCAGTAAAATGATTAGTGATTTCCAGGGGTCGAGGGGACATGGCAAGGAGGGAAAGTGATAAATTGGTAGACCACAGGGAATTTTTGGGCGGTGAAACTATTCTGTTTGATACTAGAATGGTGAATATATGTCATTATACATTTGTCAAAACCCGTAGAATGTACTACAAAAACTCTTATGTACTGTGAACTCTTACGTAAACTGTGGACTTTAGTTATATAACATATCAATTATAACAAATGAACCATACTAATGCAATTTTTTTGAGACAGTCTCACTCTGTTGCCCAGGCTGGAGTACAGTGATGCAAGCACAGTTTACTGAACTTTGTTCAAGCAATCCTCCTGCCTCAGCCTGCCAAGTAGCTGGGACAACAGACACTCACCACCACACCAGTGTTTTTGTTGTTGTTGTTGTTGTTGTTGTTGTTGTTGTTTAATAGAGAGGGCAAGCCAGTTGCGGTGGCTCACACCTGTAATCCCAGTACTTTGGGAAGCCGAGGCGGGCGGATCACTTGAGGTCAGGAGTTCCAGACCAGCCCTTCCAACATGGTGAAATCCCATCTCTACTGAAAATACAAAAAAAATTTAGCAGGGCATGGTGGTGAGGGCCTGTAATCTCAGCTACTCGGGAGACTGAGTTGGAAGAATCACTTGAACCGGGGAGGCGGGGGTTGCAGTAAACCGAGATCGCACCACTGCACTCCAGCCTGGGTGACAGAGCAAGACTCCATCATAAATAAATAAATAAATAAATAAATAAATAAATAAATAAATAAATAAGGTGTCTCACTGTGTTGCCTACGCTAGTCTCAAACTCCTGGACTCAAGCAATCCTCTCATCTCAGCCTCCCAAAGTACAGGGATTACAGGTGTGAGCCACCATGCTTGACCACAATCTTTAACAGTAAATCAAACAAACTTAATCTGATAGCCCCAAACCAGATGTTTCCTGTTCATAAACCAGTGAAAGTTCAATTAATAATGCAATAGTTCTTAAATATTCTAAACTTAAGGAAATCTTATATTTAAGGTGTATACTCTCCAAATTGTGTAATCTTTCAAAGAGTTACTAAAAGGAAAATAAAAGATCAGGCATATTTGAAAATGAACCAGACAGAAATCCTAATTACAAATAGAGTGAAGTAAAAACCTCAATAGACATACTGAAGAAGAAAACAAGATAAGGAATTTTAAGAAGCTATCTATGACAAAATAAGACATTTCCTAGTTTGTGGGAACATCAAGAAAATTATGTATTTAAATTATAAATGTCATTAACATATACTAAGTTATTACAATAATGCTTCATTTTTCAGATTACCAAAATCAAGGTTATGTTCAGAAGAAGAAAGCAAGTCAGATGATGTGTTATAAGAGAAAAAAGGCCTGGAGGACACATCCAACAGTGTAAAGATATCTTCGGGTGATATGTCTGAGTAATTTTTTCCTGCATTGTACTTTCCATTTTTCCAGATTTCCTGTAATGAGAATATATTATAAAGATGATGAGAGAAATGAAATAATTTTAATCATTGTAAGCAGTAACAGGGCTATTTTCTGCCAGCATATGTGAATCCAGATAGCAATTATACCCACATAAATCTTAGCTCAATATTCTTTTAAAAGGTACTTTCCTAGATTTCAATACAATAGTTAGGCTTTCTCAGCTTTCTACCTCAAAATCTTACTAGTAGGTTTTTTTTTAAATATATACTTTAAGTTCTGGAGTACATGTGCGAAACCTGCAGGTTTGTTGCATAGGTACACACTTGCCATGGTGGTTTGCTGCACCCATCAACCATTCATCTACATTAGGTATTTCTCCTAATGCTATCCCTTCCCTAGTCCCCTGCCCCCTGACAGGCCCCAGTGTGTGATGTTCTCCTCCCTGTGTCCGTGTGTTCTCATTGTTCAACTCCCACTTATGAGTGAGCACATGTGGTGTTTGGTTTTCTGTTCTTGTGTTAGTTTGCTGAAAATGATGGTTTCCAGCTTCATCCATATCCCTGCAAAGGATATGAACTCATCCTTTTTTATGGCTGCATAGTATTCCATGGTGTATATGTGCCACGTTTTCTTTATTCAGCCTATCATTGATGGGCATTTGGGTTGGTTCCAAGTCTTTGCTGTTGTGAAGAGTGCCGCAATAAACATATGTGTGTATGTGTCATTATAGTAGAATGATTTATAATCCTTTGGGTATATACCCAGTAATGAAATTGCTGGGTCAAATGGTATTTCTAATTCTAGATCCTTGAGGAATCTCCACACTGTCTTCCATAATGGTTGAACTAATTTACACTCCCACCAGCAGTGTAAAAGTGTTTCTATTTCTCCACATCCTCTCCAGCATCTGCTGTTTCCTGACTTCTTAATGATTGCCATTCTAACTGGCATGAGATGGTATCTCATTGTGGTTTTGATTTGCATTTCTCTAATGACCAGTGATGATGAGTTTTTTTTCATATGTTTGTTGGCCGCATAAATTTCTTCTTTTGAGGAGTGTCTGTTCATATCCTTCCACCACTTTTTGATAGGGTTGTTTGTTTTTTTCTTGTAAATTTGTTTAAGTTCTTTGTAGATATGGGATATCAGCCCTTTGTCAGATGGATAGGTTGCAAAATTTTCTCCCATTTTCTAGGTTGCCTGTTCACTCCCATGATAGTTTCTTTTGCTGTGCAGAAGCTCTTTAGTTTGATTAGAGCCCATTTGTCAATTTTGGCTTCTGTTGCCATTGCTTTTTAGTCATGAAGTCTTTGCCCATGCCTATGTCCTGAATGGTATTGCCTAGGCTTTCTTCTAGGGTTTTTATGGTTTTAGGTCTTACATTTAAGTCTTTAATCCATCTTGAGTTAATTTTTGTATAAGGTGTAAGGAGGGGGTCCAGTTTCAGTTTTCTGCATATGGCTAACCAGTTTTCCCAACACCATTTATTAAATAGGGAATCCTTTCCCATTGCTTGCTTTTGTCAGGTTTGTCAAAGATCAGATGGTTGTAGATGTGTGGTGTTATTTCTGATAACCTCTGTTCTGTTTCATTGGTCTATATATGTGTTTTGGTACCAGTACCATGCTGTTTCGGTTACTGTAGCCTTGTAGTAGTTGTAGGATTTCTTTTTATTTTGAGACGGAGTTTTGCTCTTATTGCCCAGGCTAGAATGCAGTGGTGCGATCTCGGCTCACGGCAACCTCCGCCTTCTGGTTTTTAGCGATTCTCCTGCCTCAGCCTCCCAAGTCTCTGGGATTACAGGCACCCACTACCACACCCAGCTAATTTTTTTTTTTTTGTATTTTTAGTAGAGATGGGGTTTCATCATGTTGGTCAGGCTGGTCTCAAACTGCTGACCTCGTGATCCACCCACCTCGGCATCCCAAAGTGCTGGGATTACAGGCATGAGCCACCGTGCCCGGCAGTTGTGGAATTTTTATAAATGTCTTTTATCAGGTTGAGGAGATTCCCTTCTATTCCTACTTCCCTAAGTATTTTTTGTTTTTTTTTTAAATCATGAAACATATTGGATTTTGTTCTGCATCTATTGAGATGATCGTGTAGTTTCTTTTCCTTCATTCTATTAACATGTTGCATCACATTGATTTCTTTTTGTATCACTTTTGCATTCCTGGGATAAATCCCTCTTGGTTATGGTGTGTAGTCCTTTTTTTTTTTTTTTGAGACAGAGTGTCACTCTGTTGCCCAGGCTGGAGTGCAGTGGCACAATGTCAGCTCACTGCAACCTCCGCCTCCCAGGTTCAAGCAATTCTCCTGCCTCAGCCTTCCAAGTATCTGGGACTATAGGCACACGCCACCACACCTGGCTAATTTTTGTATTTTTTTTTTTTAGTAGAGACGGGGTTTCACCAAATTGGTCAGGCTGGTCTTGAACTCCTGACCTCAGGTGATCCACCCACCTTGGTCTCCCAAAGTGCTGGGATTACAGGTGTGAGCCACCGAGCCCGGCCTTGTAATCCTTTTAATATGCTATTGAATTTTGCTCTTCTTTTCTAGTTCCTTAAGCTGTAAAGTTGGGTCATTGTTTTGAAATCTTTTGTGTGTGTGTGTGTGTGTGACAGGGTCTTGCTCTGTCACTCGGGCTGGAGTGCAGTGGCATGATCTTGACTCACTGCAACCCCTGCCTCTCAGGTTAAAGCGATTCTCCTGCCTCAGCCTCCCAAGTACCTGGGACTACAGGCAATTGCCACCACGCCCGGCTAGTTTTTGTATTTTTAGTAGAGATAGAGGTTTCATTATGTTGGCCAGGCTGGTCTCGAACTCCTGACCTCAAGTGATCCACCCGTCTCAGCCTCCCAAAGTGCTGGGATTACACGCATTTTATTCCATTCTGATCAGAGAAGATACTTCACATGATTTCAATCTTTTCAAATTTATTAAGTCTTGTTTATGGCTTAACGTATGGTCTAACTTGGAGAATGTTCCATGGGCACCTGACAAAAATGTGAATTTTGCTCAGGTTGGTTGAAGTGTTCTGTATATATTTGTCGGTATATATTTGCATATGTTTGTCAGTCTAGTTGGCTCATAGTGTGGTTCAAGCCTTCTATCACCTTATTTACCTTTCTGGTTGTATTCATTATCAAAAATGGGATATTGAAGTCTCCAATTATTATTGTAGAATGATCTAGCTCTCCCTTCTATTCTATCAATGTTTGATTTGCATATTTTGGGGCAATATTGGTAAGTGTGTCTATGTTTATAACTATTATATTCTCTTGATTAATTGTCATTTTTTCAATATATAGTATCCTTTGTCTCTTATAACAATTTTTGACTTCAAGTCTATTTTGTCTGATATTAGTATAGCTACCCCACTCTCTTTTGATTACTGTTTGCATGGAATTTTTTTTATTCTTTCATTTTCAATCTACTTGTGTCTTTCCATCAAAAGTGAGTCTCTTGTTGACAGCATATAGTTTGATTGGGGTTTTGCTTTTTAAATCTCTTTTATTATTCTCTGCCTTTTAATTGGGAAGTTTAATCCACTCACATTAAAAGTAATAACTGTTAAGGAATGGCTGACTTCTGCCGTTTTGCTATTTGTTTGCTATATGTCTTTTATATTTTTTTTGAGACACAGTTTCACTCTGTTGCCCAGGCTCGAATGCAGTGATATGATCTTGGCTCACTGCAAACTCAGCCTCCCAGGTTCAAGCAATTCTTCTGCCTCAGCCTCCTGAGTAGCTAGGATTACAGGTGCACACCACCATGCTCAGCTAATTTGTGTATTATTAGTAGAGGTGGGGTTTCACCGTGTTGGCCACGCTGGTCTTAAACTCCTGACCTCAAGTGATCCGTCCGCCTTGGCATCCTAAAGTGCTGGGATTACAGGCGTGAGCCACCGTGCCCAGCCTGTTTACTATGTGTCTTATGTGTACTTTGTTCTTCATTTCCTCTATTACTGCCCACTTTTGTGTTTAATTCTTTTGTAATGTGCCATTTTGATTTCCTTCTTATTTCCTTTTCTGCAAACATGCAATAAATGTCTTTCTGTATATTTTTTATTTTTTTCATGATTATCCTGGCAATTACCATAAATATGTTAAATTTGTAACAGTCTAGTTTGAATTGATAGCAATGTAACTTCAGTAGTATATACAAATTGTGATCCTATGCAGCTCTGTCCTTCCCCCTTTATATTGTCATTGTCATGATTTATGTCTTTATGCATTGGAAGCCCATGAATATAGATTTATGATTATTGTTTTATGTATGTCTATAAATTATATAAGAAATTAAAGAGTAGTTACGAAACAAAAATGTAATAATATTTGCTTTTTTTTTTTTTTGAGACAGAGTTTTCCTCTTGTTGCCCAGACTGGAGTGCAATGGCGTGATCTCAGCTCACCACAATCTCTGCCTCCCGGATTCAAGTGATTCTTCTGCCTCAGCCTCCTGAGTAGCTGGGATTACAGGCATGTGCCACCACACCCGGCTAATTTTGTATTTTAGTAGAGACGGGGTTTCTCCATGTTGGTCAGGCTATTCTACGAACTCCCAACCTCAGGTGATCCGCCCGCCTTGGCCTCCCAAAGTGTTGGGATTACAGGTGTGAGCCACTGCAACTGGCCAATATTTGCTTTTATATTTACCTAGGTAGTTACATTTACTAGTGTTCTTTATTTCTTCACATGGTTTCAAGCTACAATGTAGTGTACTTTTGTTTAGGCATGAAGGATTCACTTTAGCATTTCTTCTAGGGCAAGGCTACCTGAAACAAACTCAACTTTTGTTTATCTGGCAATGTCTTATTGTTTCCTTCATTTTTGAAGGATTGTTGTGCCAGATATGGAATTTTTGGTTGACTTTTCCTTTCAGCACATGAAATATGTCATTCCACTGCTTTCTAATGTTCGTGATTTGTAACGAGAAATTGGCTGTTAATTTTACAGAGGATCCCTTGTAAATGATTAATCAATCACTTCTCTATTGCTACTTTCAAGATTCTCTCTCTGTCTTTCTCTCTGTTTCTCTGGCTTCCAACAGTTTGATTATAATGTGACTTGGTGTGGACCTCTTTGTGCTTATTTTACTTGGAGTTTGTTGAGCTTCTTAGATGTCTATAATCACATCTTTTATGACATTTGAGCCACTTTATTTATATATATTTTCTGCCTTTTCTTTTCTCTCCTTCTGGGACTCTCATTACATGTGTATTCTATGCTTCATGGTTTCCCATAGGTCTCTTAGGTTCTGTTCACTTTTCTTCATTCTTTTTTATTTTGCTTCTCAGACTGAATAATTTCTTTCTTCTTTTTCATAGGTATAAACTTATTTGATACATGTGCAGTTGTGTTACATGCATAGGTTATGTAGTAGTGAAGCCAGGGCTTTTAGTGTATCCATCCTCTGAATAACATACATGGTTCCCATTAAGTAATTAAGTAGTTTCTCATCCTCCTCCGTCCTTCTACCCTCTCACTCTTCTGAGTCTCCATTTTATTTTTTCTTTTCTTTTCTTTTCTTTTTTTTTTCAGACAGAGTCTCATTCTGTCTCTCAGGCTGGAGTGCAGTGGCACGATCTCAGCTCACTGCAACTTCTGCCTCCTGGGTTCAAGCGATTCTCATGCCTCAGCCTCCCGAGTAGCTGGGATTACAGGCGTGTGCCACCATGCCTGGCTAATTTTTGTACTTTTACTAGAGACATGGTTTCACCATGTTGGCCAGGCTGGTCTTGAACTCCTTACCTCAAGGGATCCACCCACCTTGGCCTCCCAAAGTGGTGGCATTACAGGCATGAGCCATTGTGCCCAGCCTCAGTCCCCATTTTCTCTTTTTCCACCTTATACATCCATGTGAACACATTTTTTAGGACCCACTTATGAGTGAGAACATGTGATAAACGTGTTTCTGTGCCTGGATTGTCTCATGTAAGATAATGACATCCAGTTCCATTCATGTTGTTGTAAAGGACATGATTTCATTCTTTTTTTTTTTTTTTTTTGGAGATGGAGTCTCGCTCTGTCATCAGGTGGCACACTGCAACCTCTACCTCCCGGGTTCAAGCGATTCTTCTGTCTCAGCCTCCTGAGTAGCTGGGACTACAGGTGCAAGCCATGCCTGGCTAATTTTTTGTATTTTAGTAGAGAGGGGCTTTCACTGTGTTACTCAGGCTGGTCTCGAATTCCTGAGCTCAGATGATTCATCCGCTTCGGCCTTCCAAAGTGCTAGGATTACAGGCATGAGCCACCGTGCCCAGTGATTTCATTTTTTTTATGGCTGAATAGTATTCTATTGTGTATATATACCCTACATTTTCTTTATCCAATCATCTGTTGATGGACACTTAGGTTGATTCCATATCTTCACTACTGTGAATAGTGCTGTGATAAACTATGATTGTGGGTATCTTTTTGATACACAGATTTATTTTCCTTCGGGTAGATACCCAATAGTGGAATTGCTGAATTGAATGGTAGTTCTTTATTTTATTTTATTTTATTTTTATTTTTTTGAGACAGAGTCTCGCTCTGTCACCCAGGCTGGAGTGCAGTGGTGCAATCTCAGCTCAGTGCAACTTCCACCTCCTTGGTTTAAGTGATTCTCATGCCTCAGCCTCCCAGGTAACTGGGATTACAGGCATGGGTCACCATGCCTGGCTAATTTTTTTTGTAGTTTTAGTAGAGATGGGGTTTCGCCATGTTGGCCAGGCTGGTCTCGAACTGGCCTCAAGTGATCCACCCTCCTCAGCCTCCCGATTTGCTAGGATTACAGGTGTAAGCCACTGCGCCTAGCCTTGAATGGTAGTTCTATTTTTAGATTTTTTAAATTTTGAGATAAAGTCATACTCTTTCGCCCAGGCTGGAGTGCAATGGCATGATTTCTGCTCACTGCAAACTTTGCCTCCCAGGCTTAAGCAATCTTCCTGCCTCAGCCTCCCAAGTAGCTGGGACTCTAGGTGTGTGCCACCATACCCAGCTAATTTTTGTATTTTTTGTAGAGATGAGGTTTTGCCATGCTGCCCAGACTGGTCTCAAACTCCAGGCCTCAAGTGATCCACCGACTTTGACCTCCCAAAGTGCTGGAATTATAGGTGTGAGCCACCACACAGCCTATTTTTAGTTTTTTGAACAATCTCTGTACTGTTTTCCATATTGGCTGCATTAATTTACATTCCCACCAACAGTAAATAAGAGTTCCCTTTTCTCGGCCGGGCACAGGGGCTCATGCCTGTAATCCTAGCACTTTGGGAGGCTGAGGCGGGCAGATCCCTTGAGGTCAGGAGTTTGAGACCAGCCTGGTCAGCATGGTGAAAACCTGTCTCTATTAAAAATACAAAAATTAGCGGAGCGTGGTGGTGGGCACCTGTAATCCCAGTTACTCAGGAGACTGAGGCACGAGAATCGCTTGAACCCAGGAGGCAGAGTTTGCAGTGAGCCGAGATCATGCCACTGCACTCCAGCCTGGGCAACAAAGTGAGACTCAGTCTCAATAAATAAATAAATAAATAAACAAACAAATAAATAAATAAATAGAGTTCCCTTTTCTCTGCATCCTCACCAACATCTGTTATTTTTTTCTTTTTAGTAATAGTCATTCTGAATGGGGTAAAATGGTACTTCATTGTAGTTTTGATTTGTGCTTCTAATAAATATTTTTACATATGCTCGTTGGTCATTTGCATGTGTAGTTTTTCTTTTTCTTTTTTCTTTTTTATTTTTTTTTTGAGACAGAGTCTCGCTCTGTCGCCCAGGCTAGAGTGCAGTGGCCGGATCTCAGCTCACTGCAAGCTCCGCCTCCCGGGTTCATGCCATTCTCCTGCCTCAGCCTCCCGAGTAGCTGGGACTACAGGCGCCCGCCACCTCGCCCGGCTAGTTTTTTGTATTTTTTAGTAGAGACGGGGTTTCACCGTGTTAGCCAGGATGGTCTTGATCTCCTGACCTCGTGATCCACCCGTCTCGGCCTCCCAAAGTGCTGGGATTACAAGCTTGAGGCCCCACCGCGCCCTGCCTTTTATTTATTTATTTATTTTTTGAGACAGATTCTCACTCTGTCACCCAGGCTGATGTGCAGGGGCGCAATGATGGCTCACTGCAGCCTCAGCCTCAACCTCCTGGGCTCAAGCAATTCTCCCACTTCAGCCTCTCAAGTAGCTGGGAATACAGGCACATGCCACCATGCCCAGCTAATTTTATGACTATTTGTAGAAATAGGGTCTCCCTACATTGCCCAGACTAGTCTCCAACTCCTGAGCTCAACCGACTATCCTGTCGTGGCCTCCCAAAGTCCTGGGATTACAGCCACGAGCTGTATGTCATCTTTTGAGGAATGTCGATTCATGTCCTTTGCCCACTTTTTTATGGAATTGTTTGGTTTTGTTGTTGTTGTTGAGCTGTTTGAGTTCCTTGTATATTCTGAATATTTGTCTTCCCTTGGATAGTTTGTAAATACTTTCTCCCATTCAACAGGTTTTCTGTTCACTCTGTTATTTCTTTTGCTGCGCAAAACCTTTTTAGTTTAGTATAGCCCCATTTGTAAATTTTTGTTTTTGTTGCCTGTGCTTTTGAGGTCTTAGTCATGAATTCTTTGCCTAGACAAATGTTGAGGAGGGTTTTTCCTAGGCTGTGTGTCTTACATTTAAGTCTTTAATCTTTAATCTAAGGCTGGGCACGGTGTCTCATGCCTGTAATCCCAGAACTTTGGGAAGCTGAGACACGAGGATCACATGAGGCCAGGATTTTGAGACCAGCCTGGGCAACATAGTGAAGTAGCTAGGTATGGTGGCACGCACCTGTAGTCCCAGCTATTCTGGAGGCTGAGGCAGGAGGATCCCTTGAGCCTAGGAGTTCAAAGTTGCAATGAGCTGTGATCTCGCCATGGTACTCCAGCCTGGTTGACAGAGCAAGACTCTGTCTCAGAGAAAAAAAAAAGAAAAGAAAAAGTGAATGCATTTTTAGTTGATTTTTGTGTGTGGTGAGAGATAAGAGATTAGACTGGATACTGTAAATTGACATATTCATGTTTATTATTTTTATTTTTTATTTATTTTATTTTTTAATAGTTGCATGAGAATAGGTAGTTTTTGGTTACATGGAGAAGTTCTTTAGTGGTGATTTCTGAGTTTGGAGCACTCATCACCTGAGCAGTGTACACTGTACCCAGTGTGTAGCCTTTTACCCCCATCCCTCTCCCATCCTTTCCCCTGAGTCCCCAAAGTCTATTATATCAGTCTTATGCCTTTGCATCCTCCTAGCTTAGCTTCCACTTATAAGTGAGAACATACAATATATGGTTTTCCATTCCTTAGTTACTTCCCTCAGAATAATAGTCTCCAACTCCATTCAGGTTGCTGTGAATGCCCTTCTGCCTCCCTTCCTTTCCTTCCTTTCTCTTTCTTTCTTTCTTTCTTTCTTTCTTTCTTTCTTTCTTTCTTTCTTTCTTTCTTTCTTTCTTTCTTTCTTTCTTTCTTTCTTTCTTTCTGTCTCTTTCTTTCTTTCTGTCTCTTTCTTTCTTTCTCTTTCTTTCTTTCTTTTCCTTTCTGTTCTTTTCTATTCTTTCTTAGATGGAGTTTTGCTCTCGTCGCCCAGGCTGGAGTGCGATGGCGCGATCTCGGCTCACTGCAACCTCTGCCTCCCAGGTTCAAGCAATTCTTCTGCCTCAGCCTCCCAATTATCTGGGATTACAGGCATGTGCCACCACGTCCAGCTAATTTTTTTCTATTTTTAGTAGAGACGGGGTTTCTCCATGTTGGTCAGGCTGGTCTCAAACTCCCGATCTCAGGTGATCCACCCGCCTCAGCCTCCCAAAGTACTGGGATTACAGTCGTGAGCCACCATGCCCTGTTCTTTCTTTCTTTTTCTTTCTTCTTTCCTGTTTTTCTGAGACAGGTCTCACTTTGTCCCCCTGGCTGGAGTACAGTGGCACCATCTCTGCTCACTGCAGTCTCCACCTCCCAGGCTCAAGCAATTCTCCCACCTCAGCCCCTCAAGTAGCTGGAATTACAGGCATGTGCCACCATGCCCAGCTAATTTTTGTATTTTTATTAGTGATGGGGTTTTGCCATGTTGCCCGGGCTGGTCTCAAACTCCTGAGCTCAAGCGTCTGCCCTCCTGGCCTCCCAAAGTGTTGAGATTACAGATGTGAGCCACTGTGCCCAGCCAGAATGCCATTATTTCATTCCTTTTTATGGATAAGTAGTATTCCATGGTGTATATATATCACATCTCCTTTATCCACTCATTGGTCAATCTGCATGTAGTCTGGTTCCATGTTTTTGTAGTTGTGAATTGTGCTGCTATGAATGTGTGTGAAAGTGTCTTTTTCATGTAATGACTTCTTTTCCTTTGGGTAGATAGCAGTAGTGGGATTGCTGGATGGAATGGTGATTCTACTTTTAGTTATTTAAGGAATCTCCATACTGTTTTCTGTACTGGTTGTACTAGTTTACATTTCCACCAGCAGTGTAAAAGTGTTCCCTTTTCACCACATCCTTGCCAACATCTATTGTTTTCCGGCTTTTTAATTATGGCCATTCTTGCAGGAGGAAAGTGGTATCTCATTGTGGCTTGAATTTGCATTTCCCTGATAATTAGTGATGTTGAGCATTTTTTCATGTTTGTTGGCCATTTGTATAGCTTCTTTTGGGAATTCTCTATTCACATCCTTGGCCCACTTTTTGATGGGATTATTGGTTTTTTTCTTGCTTATTTGAGCTCCTTGCAGATTCTAGATATTGGCTCTTTGTGAATATTTTCTTCCACTCTGGGTTGTCTGTTTACTCTGCTGATTGTTTCTTTTGCTGTGCAGAAGCGTTTTAGGTCCTATCTTTTTACTTTTGTTTTCGTCACATTTGCTTTTGAGTTCTTGGTCATGAACTCTTTGCCTAAGCCAATGTCTAGAAGAGTTTTTCTGATGTTATCTTCTAGAATTTTTATGGTTTCAGGTCTTAGAGTTAAGTCTTTGATCTATCTTGAGTTGATTTTTGCATAAGATGAGAGATAAGGATCTGGTTTAATTCTACATGTTGCTAGCCAATTATTCCAGTACCATTTGTTGAATAGGATGTCCTTTCCCCACTTTATGTTTTCGTCTGCTTTGTCAAAAATAAGTTGGCTATAAGCATTTGGCTTTATTTCTGGGCTCTCTATTCTGTTCCATCGGCCTATATGCCTTTTTTTTTTTTTTTTTTTTTTTGGTGGAGTCTTGCTCTGTCGCCCAGGCTGGAGTGCAATGGCGAGATCTTGGCCCACTGCAACTTCTGCCTACTGGTTTCAAGCGATTCTCCTGCCTCAGCCTCCCAAGTAGCTGAGATTAGAGGCACCTGCCACCACGCCTGGCTAATTTTTGTATTTCAGTAGAGACGGGGTTTCACCATGTTGGTCAGGCTGGTCTGAAACTCCTGACCTCAAATGATCCGCCCGCCTCAGCCTCCCAAAGTGCTGGGATTACAGGCGTGAGCCACTGCACCTGGCCTACATGCCTATTTTTATATCATTACCATGCTGTTTTGGTAACTATAGCCTCGTAGTATGGTTTGAAGTCAGGTAATGTGATGCCCCCAGATTTGTTCTTTTTATTTGGTATTGCTTTGGTTATGTGGGCTCTTTTTTTAGTTCCATATGAATTTTAGTTTTTTGTTTTTTTTTTAATTATGTGAAGAATGATGATGGAATTTTGATGGAAATTGCATTGAATATGTAGATTGCTTTTGGCAATTATTTCAAGATATTGGTCATTTTCACTATATTTGTTTCACCCATTCGTGAGCATGGGATGTGTTTCCATTTGTTTGTGTCATCTTGTTTTATCAGCAGTGTATTGTAGTTTTCCTTGTAGAAATCTTTCGCCTCCTTTATTAAGTATATTCCTAAGTATTTTTATTTGGAGCTGTTGTCAAAGGGGTTGAGTTCTTGATTTGATTCTCAGCTTGGTCATCATTGGTGTACAGCAGTGCTACTGATTTACATATATTGATTTTGTGTCCTGAAACCTTACAGAATTTATTTACCAGATCTAGGAGCTTTTTGGATAAGTCTTTACAGTTTTCTAGGTATATAATTGTATCATTGGCAAACAGCGAGTTTGACTTCCACTTTATAGATTTGGATGCCCTTTATTTCTTTGTCTTGTCTGATTGCTCTGGCCAGGACTTCAATACTATGTTGAATAGAAGTGGCTAAAGTGGTCATCTTTGCCTTGTTCCAGTTCTCAGGGGGAATGCTTTAAACTTTTCCCTGTTCAGTATGATATTGGATGTAGGTTTGTCATAGATGGCTTTTACTACCTGGAGGTATGGCCCTTCTATGCCAATTTTGCTGAGGCTTTTTATCATAAAGCAGTGCTGAATTTTATCAAATACTTTTGCTGCATCTATCGACATGATCTTTTTTTTTTTTTTTTTTTTTTTTTGAGACATAGTCTCCCTCCATCGCCCAGGCTGGAGTGCAGTGGCACGATCTCGGCTCACTGCAAGCTCTGCCTCCTGGGTTCACACCGTTTTCCTGCCTCAGTCTCCCGAGTAGCTGGGACTACAGGCACCCACCACCATGCCCGGCTAATTTTTTTGTATTTTTTAAGTAGAGACGGGGTTTCACTGTGTTAGCCAGGATGATCTCGATCTCCTGACCTTGTGATCTATCTGCCTCGGCCTCCCAAAGTGCTGGGATTAAAAGCGTGAGCCACCGTCCCTGGCCTAATTTTTGTATTTTTAGTAGAGACAGAGTTTCACCATGTTGGCCATGCTGGTTTCAAACTCTTGACTTCAGGTGATCCACCCGCCTCAGCCTCCCAAAGTGCTGGGATTACAGGTGTGAGCCACCGTGCCCAGTCTAAGTTGTTTTTTTTTTGTTTGTTTGTTTGTTTTGAGACTGAGTCTTGCTCTGTCGCCCAGGCTGGACTGCAGTAGTGTGATCTTGGCTCACTGCAACCTCTGGCTCCTGGGTTCTCTTGCCTCAGCCTCCAAATTAGCTGGGATTGCAGGCACGTGACACCACACCTGGCTAAATTTTTTTTCTTTTTTCTTTTTTGTATTTTTTTGTATTTGTAGTAGAGACAGGGTTTCACTGTGTTAGCCAGGCTGGTCTCAATCTCCTGACCTCGTGATCTGCCTGCCTCGGCCTTCCAAAGTGCAGCGATTACAAGCATGAGCCACTGTGCCCGGCCAATGTATTATCTTTTTGATATGCTGTTGGATTCAATTAGCTAGTATTTTGTTGTGGTTTTTCGCATCTATTTTCATCAGGGATATTCTTCTGTAGTTTTCTTTTTTTGTTATGTCCTTTCCTGGTTTTGGTATTAGGGTGATACTGGCTTCATAGAATGAGTTATGGAAGATTCCCTCTTTCTCTCTCTTTTGAAATAGTTTCAGTAGGATTGGTAGCAATTATTTGAATGTCTGATAGAATTCAGCTGTGAATCCATCTGGTTCTGGACTTTTTTTGTTGGCATTTTTTTTTTTTCTTTTGAGACGGAGTCTCGCTCTGTCGCCCAGGCTGGAGTGCAGTGGCACGATCTCGGCTCACTGCAAGCTCCGCCTCCCGGGTTCACGCCATTCTTCTGCCTCAGCCTCCCAAGTAGCCGGGACTATAGGCACCTGCCACCACGCCTGGCTAATTTTTTGTATTTTTAGTACAGACAGGGTTTCACTCTGTTAGCCAGGATGGTCTCGATCTCCTGACCTCGTGATCTGCCTGTCGTGGCCTCCCAAAGTGCTGGGATTACAGGTGTAAGCCACCATGCCCAACCATTGGTGGCAATTCTTAAATTACTGTTTCAATCTCACTACTTGTTATTGGTCTGCTCAGAGTTTCTACTTCTTCATGATTTAATCTAGGAAGCTTATATATTTCTAGGAATTTATCCATCTCCTCTAGATTTTCTAGTTTGTGAACAAAGAAGTACAAAAGATCATTCTTGTTTGCTATTTCTTTCTTCTGCCTTCTCAAATATGCTTTTGAAACCCTCTAAGGATTTTTTTTTATTATTGTATTTTTCAGCTCAAGAGTTTCTATGTGGTTGTTTTTTACATCCATCTCTCTATTGATATTCTGTATTTGGCGAGACATGGTTTACTGTGTTTTATTTAGTTTATTGGACATGGTTTTCTTTAGCTCTCTAAACATAGTTTAAATATATGATTTAATGTCTATTTCTAGTAAGTCCAATGTGTGGGCTTCCTGAGGTATAGTTTCTGTTCATCTTTTCCCCCATGAAGGGGCTAAACTTTCTTGTTCCTTTACATGTCTCATAATTTTTTTGTTGAAAACTGGAAAATTTGAATATTATAATGTGGCAACTCTGGAAATTAGATTCTCCTCATTCCTCAGGGTTCTTTGTTGCTGCTCATTGTGGGTTGTAGTTGTTGCTTAGTGACGTTTCTAAACTAGTTTTGGGAAGACTGTATTCTTTGTTATGTGTCATGGACACTGAAGTCTCTGTTCCACCAGCTTAGTGGTGAGCTAGTGATTTACCAGAAATTTCCTTAAACATCTGGAGACAAAAAAAAATAAATAAAATTTTAAAAAATAAAATTAAAAAAAACACTACAAACATTTTGTAGATTAGCCCTGTGTTGGTGCACACCTTCAACACTTACCCAGTCAGTTCACAAACTTTTAGCCTTCACTTACTGCTTGCACTGAACTTAAAGATCAGCTGGAGCTGAAAGCTTAGAGACCGCTCAAGTCTTTTCTGAGCACGCGTCATCCTGCTGGGTGTATGAAGCTTGTTCCTCAAGGCTCCACAAAGTAAGTCTCTTCTCACCTTTTCCTCCCAGATTTTTTTTTTTTTTTTTTTTTTTTTTTTTTGAGACGGAGTTTCGCTCTCGTCCCCCAGGCTAGAGTGCAACGGCACGATCTCGGCTCACTGCAACCTCTGCCTCCCAGGTTCAAGAGATTCTCCTGCCTCAGCCTCCCAAGTAACTGGGATTACAGCCACACACCACCATGCCTGGCTAATTATTGTATTTTTAGTAGAGATGGGGGGTTTCATCATGTTGGCTAGGCTGGTCTTGAACTCCTGACCTCAAGTGATCTGCCCACCTCGAACTTCGAAAGTGCTGGGATTACAGGGATGAGCCACCACGTCCGGCCTTCCTCCCAGACTTTTGACATGTCTATTTATTGACCCAAATGCAATGTTTTGACCCAAGCAGCAGCAGCTTGTTTATTTGCCTGTCAATGTTTTCAAGGAATACCCTATGCATAGCTGCTTTTATGCCCTGAGAGTTCAGAGTTAGTCAAAACTAAGGCAATCCTCTTGTGTCATTCCTTCACTCTTATCCCCTCTGCAGACAAGTCAAACAGATAAACACAATTTTCTGAGAACAAGGTCTGCTCTGCCCTCTCTGGGACCAGGTACTTACACTGAGAACACAGACTGCCATCTTTCAGACTCCTGCCACACTGAAGTTGGTGGGGGTAAGGCTGAGGGAAAATACCACAAAGCTCTCCTACTGCACTTAAGTCATCATTTTCTTGATTCAGCATTTGTTTGAAACTTTGGCTATTTTCTAGAGACTGACAAAGTTGATTCTGACCATCTTTGCTCATTTTTTCATATTTCTATGCAAGAAAAGGCCCTTGGAGCTTCTTACTCTGCAATTTTCTTTTTCTTTTTTCTTTTTGAGACAGGCTCTTGCTCTGTTGTCCAGAATGTACTGCAGTAGTACAATCATAGCTCACTGCAGTCTCGAACTCCTGGGCTCAGGTGATCCTCCCACCCTCAGACTCCTGAGTAGCTGGGACTACAGGCACATGCCACCATGCCCCGCTAATTTTTTTATTTTTATTTTGTGTAGAGACAGTGTCTTCCTATGTTGCCCAGGCTGGTGTCTCAAACTCATGGCCTCAAGTGATCCTTCTACCTTGGCCTCCCAAAGCACTGGGATTACAGTTGTGAGCCACTATGCCTGACTCAAAGAATATTTTTTGATTTAGAGATTATTTTATTTATTTATTATTTATTTAGAGATTATTCATCATTTAGAGATTGCCATTTAACTTCAGTAAGAGTTCCATTTGCATGTGATATTTTTTAGTTTTGGAGAAAGGAAATAGTGGAAAAATGGATTCATCTCCAATCCTTTGGACTAAAATTCAGATAGTTTAAACTCTAGTCTCAACTTCATTTAATTTGGAACTGCATGATGTGGTGTCAGATTTGGGTTCAAATCCAGTTCTCTTGCTGTGTAACCTTGGGAAATTTATCCAGCATCTGAGTTGTTTCTTCATGTGTGCAGTGGAGACGGTAATACCAAGATGAAGATTTCATGAGATGTCTAGCGTAGACAACTCTTTCTCAGAGTGGATGCAGTTAACAGTTGGATGCTGAATTTATAAGAGTATGGATTTCATAAAAAGAGCATAAATTTCATGATATGATCTATATTCCAGAAGATATAGGCCGGGCGCGGTGGCTCACGCCTGTAATCCCAGCACTTTGGGAAGCTAAGGTGGATCACTTGAGGTCAGGCGTTCGAGACCAACCTGGCAAACATGGTGAAACCCTGTCTCTATTAAAAATACAAAAATTAGCCAGGCGTGGTGGTGGGTGCCTGTAATCCCAGCTCCTTGGGAGGCTGAGGCACAAGAATCACTTGAACCCAGGAGGCAGAAGTTGCAGTGAGCGGATATCGTGCCACTGCACTCCAGCCTGGGTGACAGAGTGAGACTCCGTCTCAAAAAAAAATAAAAAAAGAAAAGAAAAGAAAAGAAAATGTACTGAACATGTACTATGCAGGCATGTTAGAAAGTGAGCATCTAAAGATGAGTAAGACAGTGCCCCTCTTCTCAAGTGGGAGATAGGACAATTACAAGATGGAGTAACGAAGATCAACATGTACTGAGGAACAGAGGGAGGGTATAGTACCCAAACTGGGAAGTCAGGAAAGCTTCCCAGAAGTTGTGTTTAAGCTATGTTTGAAGGGGGAGAAAGCATTTCATTGATTTTGTTTGAAAAGCATTGAAAAAACCCCTTCAAACCCTAAGTTCTGTAGCTGCATCTGTTACAGAAAAGGGGTCCCAATCCAGATCTCAAGAGAGGGTTCTTGGATTTTGTGCAAGAAAGAATTTAGGGCGAGTCTGCAGTGCAAAATAAAAGCAAGTTTATTAAGAAAGTAAAGTGGTGAAAGTACAACTACTACATAGGCAGAGTAGGGCGCTCCTGAAAGTAAGAGGAGGAATGCGTCCACTCTAGGTACAATGCTTGTATATATAGGGAGATGTGCTCTGCTACAAGAGTTTGTGATAAAGGATTAATTTTCTTTTTATATATGTGTGTGTGTATATGTATATGTGTGTGTATATATGTGTGTGTGTGTGTATATATATAGAGAGAGAGAATTGGAGTCTTGCTCTGTTGCCTAGGCTGGAGTGCAGTGGCATGATCTTGGCTCACTGCAACTTCCGCCTCCCAGATCCAAGCGATTCTACTGTCTCACCCTCCTGAGTAGCTGGGATTACAGGCGCCCACCACTATGTCCAGCTAATTTTTGTATTTTTAGTAGAGACAGGATTTCGCCTTGTTGGCCAGGCTGGTCTTGAACTCCTGACCTCAGGTGATCCGCCCACCTAGGCCTCACAAAGTGCTGGGATTACAGGCATGAGCCACCGTGCCTGGCCTTAATTACTATATTTTGCAAGAATCAATATTATTATTATTATTATTATTATTATTATTATATTTTTTTGAGATGGGGTCTGGCTCTGTCACCCAGGCTGGGGTGCAGTGGCCGGATCTCAGCTCACTGCAAGCTCCGCCTCCCGGGTTTACACGATTCTCCTGCCTCAGCCTCCCAAGTAGCTGAGACTACAGGCACCCGCCACCTCGCCTGGCTAGTTTTTTGTATTTTTTAGTAAAGACGGGGTTTCACCGTGTTAGCCAGGATGGTCTCGATCTCCTGACCTCGTGATCCGCCTGTCTCGGCCTCCCAAAGTGCTAGGATTACAGGCTTGAGCCACCGCGTCCGGCCTAAGAATCAATATTATTATCTTTAAAGCAAAATTAGGAATTCCTTCGTTCTCCAGATATCGGGATATCTGGAAACTCCCAAGTCTGGGTGTGCTTAGTAAACATTATTAATTTGTTCCCTTAACCTTAAACATCTAGAAGCTAGGAATACCTTAATTTCTGGGAATGCAGCCCAGCAAACCCCAGCCTCATTTTCCTAGCCCTTATTCAAAATGGAGTCGCTCTGGTTCAAACACCTCTGACATATCTCCCTCCTCCCTTTACAAGAGGACCCTTAATCCTAAGGGTTGCAGAGGGACCAAGATCCATATTCTGTAACTTCTTTAGGCTGAATAGGGGCAATGATATTCCTGCTTAAATGTTAGGGTCTCTTGCATTTAGGGTAGAGTGAAGCTCAGTCAGAAAGTGTTGGTATGGTGAAGGTCATTCATAACTCCAAGTTCTGACAAAAGGTGATATCTGGAAGATTAATACGTGTCCAATTTAAGAAAGCATTGAGTGAGCTCATCTTGCATTCCTACACAAAGAGTACAACCGCAATATATTCCACAACAGCAAAGCAAAATAAGTAAAATCATTCCAAGTAAACTAAACAGGAAGGCTGTCCAAGAATTGGGCAGTTGTTGGAACCAAGCCAATATAGGGTCGACTGACATTATATCAATGGCAGATATGAGTGTCTAAAGCTTTCATAGCCTGGGTAATATTACGTGAATAGTCTGGAACGTACATACAACATTTGGTTTTGATCAAAGCACAAGGTCCCTCTTGGGCAGCTGTTAAAATGTCCACACACTCAATAGTTTGTTTGATTATGTAGAGAGGCTAAAGTCTGTGCCCACTCAGTAAATCAGTTACTCACTCCATGATTCCAACTTAAACCCAAAAGTAGAATGCCAATCCGTATCTTTATGTTACCCATCCCTTTCATATCCTCTGAACAGTAGTCGGAGGTCACTGATTGGCTCACATGAATAAACAGGATCAGTCTCTTGTGTTCTGTCGGCCTGTGGGACTTCATAAGAGACAGGTTTAATTCGAGATAGGTGAACTCAGCTGCTTATTCCCAGAAGTTTAACGGCAGTTGGGGTACTAAGGAGACTTTGATAGGGTCCCTTCCATTTTGGGGAAAGTTGATCTGCTGGGGATCCTTCCTTCCAAGTTTATAATAGGACCCAATCTCCCAACCGAGTTGTAACAAAATTCTCTTCCTTAGTGGGGGAAGGGAGTCTTTGATTTCCACATTCAAGGAGTGCCTTTTGCACTTGCCCTAAGTTGATCACACAATTCTGTTGCTTGAAAGTATCTATATCTATTAGGAAGTCAGTAGTTAAGAAAAGCCTTCCATACATTATTTCAAAAATGACTGAGTTGCAGATTTCCCTTAGGGGTCAGTCCAGCTTGTAATAAAGCTACAGGTAATAAAGACAGCCAGGTTTCTGATGTTTCTTGGAATAGTTTAGAAAGAGTCCTTTTTAGGGTTTGATTAACTCTTTCTACTTTCCCTAAGACTGTGGTCTCCACGCTGAGTGAAGGCGGTACTGAATTCCTAGGGCTGAAGATATGTTTTGGGTAACTGTCGCTGTGAAAGATGGGCCATTATCGCTCTGTAAACTTTTAGGCAGCCCAAATCTAGGAATTATTCCCTTTAGTAGGAGTTTAGAAATGCCTCTGACACATCTACTGGACACAAAGCCATGAGCAGGCATGATAAGCTGGAAGGTTTAGACCAAATGGATCATTTCTGAGCCTGGATATTGGATGGAGCCAACACATCTTAATGAGATTTTCCCAGCTGGATGTCATTATTTATGAAGCACTCATTGGAATATATTAATACAAATAATCACTGATGCTGTAAGCAAGGTTTAGTCAAATGTGCTTAAACTATCACCCAAAAGTGGCTGAAGACCATCTCTTAACTTTTCCAACATGAGTCATACACTATTCAGTTGTATTCATATTTTAAGGACCCACATGAAAGAACAAATACAAGGTGGTGTCAGTGGAGATGTACCAATACAGGTTTGGGGCCCAGGCATTGGTATTAACAAATAATAATTGTAGTAAAATACACATACAATTTATCATTCTAACTTTTTTGTTTTGTTTTGTTTTTTTGGTTTTTAGGAGATGGGGATCTTGCTATGCTGCCCAGACTGGAGTGCAGCAGCTATTCACAAACAGGATAATAGCACACTGCAGCCTTGAACTTCTGGGCTCAAACGATCCTCCTGCCTCAGCCTCCTGAGTGGCGGGACTAAGATGCACACCACTGTGCTCAGCTTAACCATTTAAAAATATATATTCAGTAGTGTTAAGTGCATTCACATTGTTGTGCAACCAATTTCCAGAACTCTTTCCATCTTGCAAAACTGAAACTCTATACCCATTAAACAACTCCCCAATCCCCCTTCTCCCCAGCCCCTGGCAACCACCTTTCTTCTTTCTGTCTCTATGAATTTGACTACTCTAGATACCTAATATAAGTGAAATCATACAGTATTTGTCTTTTTGTGACTGGCTTATTTCACTTAGCATCATGTCCTCAAGGTTCCTCCACGTTGTAGAATGAACTTTCTTCTTTAAGGCTGAATAATGTCCCACTGTAGGTATACACCACATTTTGTTTATCTATTCTTCTGTGGATGGACACTTGGGTTGCTTCTACCTTTCGGCTATTGTGAATAATGCTACTATGAACATGAGCATACAAGCATCTTTTCAAGTCCCTGCTTTCAATTCCTTTGAGTATATACCCTAAAGTGGAATTGGTGGACTCTATGGTAATTTGATTTTAAATTTTTTGAGGCAATTCTAGATTGTTTTCTATAATGGCTACACCATTTTACATTTCCACCAAGAGTACACAAGGGTTACAATTTCTCTATATCCTTGCCAACATTTTCTTTTTTGTTTTTTTGTTTTAGAGACAGGGTATTGCTCTGTTGCTCAGGCTGGAGTGCAGTGGCGTGATCATAGCTCACTGTAACCTCAAACTCCTGGGCCAAGCAATCCTCCTGCCTCAGCCTCCTGGGTAGCTAGGACTACAGGTGACTGGTTTTTTGATAGTAGCCATCCTAATGGTATGAGGTGGTATCTCATTCTGGTTTTGATTTGCATTTCCCTTATTATTAGCGATAGGCAGTCATAATTAACTCCTTTATTATGCACAGGCCAAGTTGAGAACACAGTTTAAGGGATGTACAAACACAAAGTTCTGAACAGTAATCTCTAGGCGACAGTTCCTGCCTCCTTTCTAAATAAAAGTCTGTCTCTGTGATGACATTATTATTATTATACTTTAAGTTCTGGGGTACATGTGCAGAATGTGCAGGTTTGTTACATAGGTATACATGTGCCATGGTGGTTTGCTGCACCCATCAACTTGTCATCTATATTAGGTATTTCTCCTAATGCTATCCCTCCCCCAACCTCCCACCCCCGACAGGCCCCAGTGTGTGATGCTCCCCTCCCTGTGTCCATGTGTTCTCATTTTTCAACTCTCACTTAGGAGTAAGAAGATGCAGTGTTTGATTTTCTGTTCCTGTGTTAGTTTGCTGAGAATGATGGTTTCCAGCTTCATTCATGTCCCTGGAAAGGACATGAACTGATCCTTTTTTATGGCTGCATAGTATTCCATGGTGTATATGTGCCACATTTTCCTTATCCAGTCTATCAATGATGGGCATTTGGGTTCATTCCAAGTCTTTGCCATTTCTTTTCTTTTTTTTTTTTTTTGAGACGGAGTTTCGCTCTGTCGCCCAGGCTGGAGTGCAGTGGCACCATCTCGGCTCACTGCAAGCTCCGCCTCCTGGGTTCACGCCATTCTCCTGCCTCAGCCTCCTGAGCAGCTGGGACTGCAGGCGCCCGCCACCACGCCCAGCTAATTTTTTGTATTTTTAGTAGAGACGGGGTTTCACCCTGTTAGCCAGGATGGTCTCGATCTCCTGACCTCGTGATCCGCCTGCCTCAGCCTCCCAAAGTGCTGGGATTACAGGCGTGAGCCACCGTGCCCGGCCTTGCCATTTCTTTAAGAATGTTGAATATTGTCCCCACTCTCTTCTGGCTTGTAGGGTTTCTGCTGAGAGATCCGCTGTTAGTCTGATGGGCTTCCCTTTATGGGTAACCCGACCTTTCTCCTGGCTGTCCTTTACATTTTTTTCTTCATTTCAACCTTGGTGAATCTGACAATTATGTGTCTTGAGGTTGCTCTTCTTGAGGAATATCTTTGTGGTGTTCTCTGTATTTCCTGAATTTGAATGTTGGTCTGTCTTGGTAGGTTGGGGAAGTTCTCCTAGATAATATCCTGAAGAGTGTTTTCCAACTTGGTTCCATTCTCCCTGTCACTTTCAGGTACACCAATCAAATGTAGATTTGGTCTTTTCACATAGTCCCATATTTCTTGGAGGCTTTGTTCGTTTCTTTTCACTCCTTTTTTCTCTAATCATGTCTTCTCGCTTTATGTCATTGAGTTGATCTTCAATCTCTGATATCCTTTCTTCTGCTTGATTGATTTGGCTATTGATACTTGTGTATGCTTCACGAAGTTCTTGTGCTGTGTTTTTCAGCTCCATCAGGTCATTTATGTTCTTCCCTAAGCTGGTTATTCCAGTTAGCAATTCGTCTAATCTTTTTTTCCAGGTTCTTAGCTTCCTTGCATTGGGTTAGAACACGCTCCTTTAGCTCGGAGGAGTTTGTTATTACCTGCCTTCTGAAGCCTACTTCTGTCAATTCATCAAACTCAAACTCATTCTCCATCCAGTTTTGTTCCCTTGCTGGCGAGGAATTGTGGTCCTTTGGAAGAGAAGAGGTTCTGGTTTTTGGAGTTTTCAGCCTTTTTGCGCTGGTTTCTCCCTATCTTCGTGGATTTATCTACCTTTGGTCTTTGATGTTGGTGATGTTAATACTATTCCTTTCTGTTTGTTAGTTTTCCTTCTAACAGTCAGGCCCCTCTGCTACAGGTCTGCTGGAGTTTGCTGGAGGTCCACTCCACACCCTGCTTGCCTGGGTATCACCAGCGGAGGCTCAGTTGGAAATGCAGGAATCACCTTCCTTCTGCGTTGATCTCGCTGGGAGCTGCAGACTGGAGCTGTTCCTATTTCGCCATCTTGCCAGCTACCTCCCTCTGTGATGATTGAGTGTCAACTTGATTGGATTGAAGGATGCAAAGTATTGTTCCCGGGTGTGTCTGTGAGGGTGTTGCCAACAACACCCTCCATTTGAGTTAGTGGACTGGGAGAGGCAGACCCACCCTCAATCTCGGTGGGCATCATTTAATCTGCTGCCAGCATGGCTAGAATAAAGCAGGCAGAACGTGGAAGGACGTCACTTCCTGAGGCTTCTGGCCTTCATCTTTCTCCTGTGCTGGATGCTTCCTGCCCTGGAACATTGGACTTGGTTCTTCAGCTTTTAGACTCTTGGACTTTGGCCACATTGAAGGCTGCACTGTTGGCTTCCCAACTTTTGAGGTTTTGGGACATGGGCTGACTTCCTTGCTCCTCAGCTTGCAGATGGTCTATTGTGGGACTTCATCTTTTGATCGTGTGAGTTAATATTCCTTAATAAACTCCCCCTCCCCTTTTTTTTGAGACGGAGTCTTGCTCTGCTGCCCAGGCTGGAGTGCAGTGGCTCGATCTCGGCTCACTGCAATCTCCGCCTCCCGGGTTCAAGTGATTCTCCTGCCTCAGCCTCCCGAGTAGCTGGGATTACAGGTGCATGCCACACCACCATGCCCGGCTAATTTTTGTATTTTTAGTAGAGACAGGGTTTCATGTTGGCCAGGCTGGTGTTGAACTCCTGGCCTCAAAGTGATCCACCCACCTGGGCCTCCCAAAGTGCTGGGATTATAGGTGCGAGCTACTGTGCCCAGCCTAAACTCCCCTTCATATACACATCTATCCTATTAGTTCTGTTCCTCTACAGAACCCTAATATACAGTGTCCCCACCTAAATTCTACATTCACAGATTAAAGGTAGATTAAACTCCTTCCTCTTTAGGAAGTCTGCTCAGCTCCTCTAGGGAAGTATCTCTCTCATTAGGGCTCTTCTCCAAGCAATCTAGATGTCAGGAAGCAAACCTACTGAGCATGAACTACAGCAGGGGTGTCCAATCTTTTGGTTTCCCTGGGTCACATTGGAAGAATTGTCTTGGGCCACCCATAAAGTACCCTAACACTAATGATAGCTGATGGGCTAAAAAATGATCAGAAAAAAACTCATAATGTTTTAATTAAGTTTATGAATTTGTGTTTGGCTGCATTCAAAGCCATCTTGGGTTGCATGCGGCCCATGGGCTGTGGGTTGGATAAGCTTGAACTACAGTATGGTTTCAAGGGAGTAATTTGCATCTACACTTGAAATGTAATCCATAGGGAATTTGCAGCTAAATAGGAAACCTGTAGGCACGACCCTGGAATAAACTTCAGTAAATTGCTTCACTTTTCTATGGCAGGTTTCTTCAGCAGTCAAAATGAAGGGGCTGATTTAAATGGTACCTAAGGTCCTTTAGGCTTTGACTTTCTGTTGTAACAGCATACTATTACAGTTGCTGACCTCATTCTTGCTCAGAATTGGGCTGAACCCATGTAAATCAAGACCTCGAGGCTGGGCACGGCGGCTCACGCCTGTAATCCCAGCACAAGACAGGTGGATCACCTGAGGTCAGGAGTTTGAGACCAGGCTTGTCAACGTGGTGAAACCCTGTCTATACTAAAAATACAAGAATTAGCCAGGCGTGGGGTGGCATTTGCCTGTAGTCCCAGCTACTCGGGAGGCTGAGACATGAGAATCGCTTGGACTCGGGAGGTGGAGGCTGCAGTGAGCCAAGATTGCCCCACTGCACTTCAGCCTGGGCAACAATGCAAGACTCCGTCTCAAAAAAAAAAAAAAAAAAAAATCTTATTAACATATTGTTTCCGATATGGTTTGGATCTTTGTCCCCACCCAAATCTCATGTTCAATTGTAATTCCCAATGTTGGAGGTGGGGCCTGGTGGGAAATGACTGGATGGGGGCAGGTTTCTCATGAATGGTTTAGTACCATCCCTTTGACACTGTCCTTGCGATAGTGAGTTATCGTGAGATCTGATCATTGAAAAGTGTGTGACAACTCCCCCAGCCTTTTTGCTCCTGCTCTGGCCATGTAATGTGCTTGCTCCTCCTTTGCCTTCCACCATGATTGTAAGTTTCCTGAGGCCTCCCCAAAAGCTGAGCAGATGCCAGCATCATGCTTCCTGTACACCCTGCAGAACTGTGAGCCAATTAAATCCCTTTTCTTTATAAATTACCCAATCTCAAGTATTTCTTTACAGCAATGCAAGAACGGTCTAATAGAGTTCTAAGTGCATCCTTTCTAAAAAATATTTCAATGCATATTAAGCAATTTGTAGTTATAATGGACTCCACCAGCATTTCCTAGCTTCTTCAGAAATCTGAGTGCAGAACATCCTCCATTTCAACTGATTTTAGTTCAGCACCAAATCCAGATATAAAAATATTATCTACTCAAATTTAAGTACATCTTTAATATTTTGCATAATAGAACAATACAGCAGGAAAGACTACTAAGGTAATTTAGTCTAATACACTCTACTTAGTATAAAGAAATATGTTCAGAGAGGTTCAGGTGACACCTATGGTCATATAGTTAGACAGAAACAGAGCAAGGGCTAAGTGTCAGATCTCTTTACTCCCTGTGCAGTGTTTCTACTCCATGTTTGCAAATGAGCTGCTGTCTAGTTTCATATAACTTGATAATCTGCCAGGGTAATTTTCAAATCAAGTTTCTATTACCAAAAGGAAATTACCTAGTTAAGGAATGTTCACTGTCTGGGACGAAAGGTAGATCAATTGTTGCAAACAGTCATTTATCTACTCATGTTGGTTGTTTTGAGTCACCTAATGGGTAACATTAAGAATGAGGGACCATGTATGGATTCCTAGAAGAATATATCCCAATCCAGAAATACTTAAAGAAACTGTCCCATCAAACTGTCCTTAGGACAATATGAAATTTAAATGAATTTAACTATAACTTCAAAATGGAATATCCTAATTTTGCAATTCTAGTTTAGTGTTTAAAACTCACTCCTCTTTAGATGGTAATCAAAAACTCAGAATTTAGATTGTAAAAGTTTATTGATATGGTCAAAAAGCAAACAGCCAGACATTTGGTTATCTTTGCCACTACAATGTGTCTTTCTGAATTGTATCTTAAAAATGCATAACAAATGATATTTAAACCATTACTAGAAAAGTAAATGAAGAGTCTACTTAAGGCACTTCATATGAAAGCTAATTCAAAATTTTCACAAAAGTAACACTATTTTATAAGTGTAGTAAATTAGCTTTCTACACATTTTAGCCAGAATGCTGCCTTTCTCCTTACAGAAGAATGTGCTCTTAAAGGGAGAAAAAGCAAATACAAAAAACTGTCATTCTGTCAATGTTCATGTCAAATTATCTGGAACTATACAGATTACATGGCAGTAGTATTCCTGTGGTGAATCTGTACAAATCAGGGCATCTTCATACAAGTCTCATAAGAACCATAGCATAGATTTGGCCTGAGACAAGTACAAGAATAGCAGGTAAGGAATTCAGAATCTCACAATTTACAGGTGAGTAATTAACAAAAAGTGGCTGCTCCATTAAAGAGTAAAAGGTCAACCATATCCCCTCATCCATGAAATCTAGTAATGAAAAACAAAAAAACCCACATAAAATATTTCTTCTAAGGCTACTATATCCATCTCTTTCTGCAAACCACATGGCAGGTTTATTAGAAGGTAAATAGCAGGTGGCAGTCATAGTATCTTTTTAATGTAATACTTGTAAGATTTCCTTAAAGTTATTTTTTCACAATTACAATTATCCTATTTCCACAACAGTGGCATTTCAGGTTACTCTTCACAACTATGGGGAGGTTATAGTTAGATATAATGATAACCACGAAAACATTCTTCACAGAAATTTGGTTAGCACATATGGTTATTTCCACCGACAAAAAAAAAAAAAAAGACAAAAAAAAAATCCCTTCAAATTTGTACGTTGTTTCTCCACCTAAAGGAAGAGAATAAAGACAAAATAACAGCAAAACACAGAACAGCTTTCGAGAAACGCTTAATTTCTATATACAGGCAACACCTCAGTATTTTATGATTTTCCTTTCCCATTCTAAGGGAGTCCTTTTCTTTCTTTTTTTTTGAGATGGAGTTTCGCTCTATTGCCAGGCTGGAGTGCAGTGGTGTGATCTTGGCTCACTGCAACCTCCATCTCCTGAGTTCAAGTGATTCTTGTGCCTCAGCCTCCCGTGTAGCTGGGATTACAGGCGCCCACCACCACACCCAGCTAATTTTTGTACTTTTAGTAGAGATGGGGTTTCACCATGTTGGGCAGGATAGTCTTGAACTCCTGACCTCATGATCCGCCTGCCTCAGCCTCCCAAAGTGCTGAGATTACAGGCGTAAGCCACCACACCTGGCCAGGGAGTCCTTTTCTAACTGAGTCTATTTTTCTCTTAGGTACAAATGGAATAAGTGACAAACTCTAATTTGCAGAAACATTTTAGACCATGTATAAATCACACTGATTTTAGCACTAAGTTATATTTTTATCACAGATGGGTCACCTTAAAAGAAAACTAAGGAGATGGAATGAATCTGAAATCTTTCTAAATACAAGGTAGTTAACACCATACTCAAGCAGAAATCATAATCCTGTATTTAGAGATACTTTTTTTTTTTTTGAGACAGAATCTCACTCTGTCACTCAGGCTGGAGTGCAGTAGCATGATCTTGGCTCACTGCAATCTCTGCCTCCCAGGTTTAAGCAAGTCTCGTGCCTCAGCTCCCAAGTAGCTAGGATTACAGGCATGAGCCACCAAGTCCAGCTAATTTTCATATTTTTAGTAGAGACGGGGTTTTGCCTTGTTGGCCAGGCTGGTCTCTAACTCCTGGCCTCAAGCAATCCACCTGCCTTGGCCTCCCAATAGATGTCCTTTTTCATGTTTACAGCTATCGAGAAGTATAGACATTGCTGGTGTGGTAGCTCACACATGTCATCCTCGCGCTTTGGGAGACTGAGGTGGGCAGATCACTTGAGCCCAGGAGTTCAAGACCAGCCTGAACAACTTAGCAAAACCCTGTCTCTACTAAAAATCCAAAAATTAGCCTGACATGGTGGTGCACACCTGTAAATCCCAGCTACTTGGGAAGCTGAGGCAGAAGAATCGCTTAAACCTGGGAGGCAGAGTTTGCAGTCAGCCGAGCTCACGCCACTGCACTTCAACCTGTGTGACACAGCGAGACCCTGTCTCAAAAAAACAACAAAACAAAACAAAACAAAAAATCACAGGCAGCACTGTATTTCAGTAGGAAATAGGCAAGGAGGAGGAGAAATGACTGTCTTTTTGAGGGCTAGACGTGTGCTCTAAAGAATGGTGTTCCGTTTTCAGAAGACCACATGGCACATATAATTTCTCTACCCAAAAGGAAAGATGCGTAAAGTATACACATCCATGCAAAGATGGAAAAGCTAAGAATGAATTCCTGATGTAGTTACCTGTAACAGGCATATGTGGGAACACCTGGTCAGGACTTACTTTCCCTATCTTTGGATAAGGCAATATAAAATCAGATGACCAAGTTAACTGAAGTAGTTTTGAGCTTTGTGCTAACTAAAACAAAGTAGTAGTTTTACAATTTTTATAATATACTTAATTCTACTAAATTAAATGTTCCATAAAGTTCACTGGGAAGAGAAGGTTAAGAGGATAATCATTTTCAAATACCTCATGATTTTGACAGAGAATTGTTTGTTAAGGCACTACACATCTTCTTTGGTTAAATGATTAACTATTTAAATCACTTGAAAAAAAGAGGTAATACAAAATACACAAGTTGCATTCTTCTTTTCAAACACACACAGTTTTCATTTTTCAATTTCCAGTACTCCAGTGTCAACATATCTCTGGGACCTTTTTAACTCATCAGAAAGCTGAAACAAAAATATATACCAATCTATTAGTCTCTGAAAGAAAAGTAGGCTTTACTTTTAATCAATAAGCAGTATGTTGGTTTTATCAGATAAAAGAGCATTTTGGTACGTACGTGATAATCTTTGGGTATCAATAACAAAAAGTGAGAAACACTGAGAGACCCATTAGTCTTATGACAAAACGAAATAGAACAACCCTCAAGCTAAACTATCTCCCGAAAAGAGACACTAACTAATAATTTTATTTTTTCGTTTTTTTTTAGTGATGGGGTCTCACTATGTTGTCTAGTCTGGTCTGGGACTCCCAGGCTCAAGTGATCATCCTGCCTTAGCCTTCTGAGTAGCTGGGACTACAGGCACACAACACTGCTACTGAATCAACTCTGCTGATCAAATAATTAACAGAAGTCCCAGCAAAATTACCCTCACATCCCAATTAGTGTTCTGTAGAGGATAAATTATTATAATTATTATTTTTGAGATGGGGTCTCACTCTGTTACTCAGACTGGAGTGCAGTGGCACTCTATTTCTTAAAAAAAGTAGAGGTGAGAAGTTTTTAAAAACATTTAAAAAAATCATTTCTTCTTCAAAAGGAAGTATAGTATGCAGACAGGGAGCTATGTGAATAGATAATGGCATAAAATGTTCTAATCATTATGTATTATAGAGATATCTAGAATAAACTAGGTATGGCAAAATAAACCTAAAAGATGTTCCTGAGAAATCACATACTAATATTGTCCATTATACTATAATTAATTTTTATATGGAACATATCTGAATTACAGCTGTCTGGGCATGGTGGCTGGCTAATGCCTATAATCCCAGCCCTCTGGGAGGCTGAGAAGGAGAACCGCTTGAGGCCAGAAGTTCAAGACCAGCCTGGATAACATAGCAAGACCCTGTCTTTACAAAAAATAAAAATATTAGCTGGGTGTAGTCATGTGCAACTGTAGTCCTAGCCTCCTGGGAAGCTGAGGTGAAATGATGGCTTGAGCTCAGGAGTTCAAGGTTACAATGAGCTATGAACACACCATTACACTTTGGCCTGAGTGACAGAGTGAGACCCTGTCTCTGAAAATAAATGAATAGGCCGGGCTCAGTGGCTCACGCCTATAATCCCAGCACTTTGGGAGGATGAGGCAGGTGGATCACTTGAGGTCAGGAGTTCGAGACCTGATCAACATGGTGAAACCCTGTTGATACTAAAAATACAAAATTAGCCGGGTATGGTGGCACACGTCTGTAATCTCAGCTACTTGGTAGGCTGAGGCAGGAGAATCGCCTGAACCCGGGAAGCAGAGGTTGTAGTGAGTCGAGATTGCGCCACTGCACTCCAGTCTGGGCAACAAGAACAAAACTCCATCTCAAAAATAAATAAATAGTAAATAAAAAAATAGATGAATAGAAGATAAAATAGTTTGGAAGCAAAGCAAAAAGAACAATATTATAAAGCAATATCAACTCTAATCATTCCAAGTATTGGTAATCACTATATAAATAAAAAAGAAGAATCATACCTGTATGGGTAGCCATGATATTTAGATCTAAAAATAGAGAGCATCCAACTGAAGAATAATACAACGAGTCCAATACCAGCCACACACATTACTGCAGAAAAATAAAAGGAGAGTAAAATGAGCAGGTTGAATATAATAAATAACCAGGGAAGTCTACACTTTCAGAGAGTGAAAAGGAAGGGGTATACATTATTGATAAATCTAAACTTTTCAACAATTTTCATCGCCATTTCTTAATCTTCAGGAATCTGCCTTCCCCTTTAATTTGCTCCATTACAATGTAATAGAGTAACTCCTTCACATAATTATGCAATTCAAATGTATGGAATAATGAATTCCTTTAAAGCCATCACACTGAAGGGTTTACTGTTAGAAACACTGTCTTACTATTGACAAGAAAATCACCCATTTTTTTTTTTTTTGAGACAGGGTCTTGCTCTGTTGCCCAGGCTGAAGTGCAGTGGCACAATCACAGCTCACTGCAGTCTCAACCTCCTGGGCTCAAGCACTCCTCCCACTATAGCCTCTCAAGTAGCTGGGACTACAGATGTGTGCCACCATGCCTGGCTAATTTTTAATTTTTTTTGAGAAAATGGTCTCACTACATTGCCCAGGCTGGTGTTGATTTCCTGGGCTCAAGTGATCTTCCTGCTTCAGTCTCCCAAAGAGCTGGGATTACAGGCATAAACCACTGTGCCTGGCTTAGTTATTTATTGAACTTTAAAACCCCTAAAAGTGGCCTTGTAGTATTATTGATAAATATTAACTTAAACATCTGATGACTTCACTGTGATAGCCTCACTTGAAAGTACTTTATTCACGCACAGGTAACTACACAGCCTTATATTATGTAACTCAATCAACATGGATTTCTTATTTGAATAATGAGAAAAAAAAATCTGATCCCAAGCCCTAGATTCATAGCTCTCTCCACTAATCCCACATATCATGTTCTACATTAGCACAGCAGTTATTAAAGTGAACTACAAATACTAATCCCCAAATGCTCAAGTATGGATTGCCATGACGTGAGGCTCTTTGAATCCCTGGACTAAAAATGGCTAAGAAATATAGAGATAGGGATGTAGGAAAGCATGTGTCCAACAGCAAAGGAAGCTCTAGGGCAGGGGTGTCCAATCTTTTGGCTTCCCAGGGCCGCACTGGAAGAAGAGCTGTCCTGGGCCACACACAAAATACACTAATACAAATGAAAACTGATGAGCTGCAAAAAAAAAAAAAAAAAAAAAATCGCAAAAAAAAAACCCCTCATAATGTTTTAAGGACGTTTACAAATTTGTGTTGGGCCGCATGTGGCCCACAGACTGGACAAGCTTGTTCTAGGGAAACTTACTTAGTGAATGATAAGAAAATCAACTTTCGGTCGGGTGCTGTGGCTCACGCCTATAATTCCAGCACTTTGGGAGGCCGAGGCAGGTGGATCACGAGGTCAGGAGTTCAAGACCAGCCTGGCCAAGATGATGAAGCCCTGTCTCTACTAAAAACTACAAAAAAAATTAACCAGGCATGGTGGCAGGCACCTGTAATCCCAGCTACTTGGGAGGCTGAGGCAGCAGAATCGCTTGAACCCGGGCGGCAAAGCTTGCAGTGAGCCAAGATCACGCCACTGCACACCAGACTGGGCGAAAAAGTGAGACTCTGTCTCAAAAAAAAAAAAAGAAAAAAAAAAAGGAAAGAAAAGAAAAGAAAATCAACTTTCAGTTTTGTTTTACTTATGGAACAATTCTTTTGCCTTTTCTAATTTTCACACAATATGACTAGGGGCTAATGTGTAAATGTTAAACAATATTTCTCTTTAATTCTTTTCCCATTTACAAAAAAGAAGTGCAGCTTGCTGCCAATGCTCATTTAACTTTACATAATCATGCTCTTTGAGGCTGAAGTAAATCTGATTTTCAATGTTAAAATAAAACAGAAAAACTGTTGTTGGAGTTATTACTAAACAGAACATCAGAATCATCTGAATCATCAGAATTGTCTATTTCAGAAAAATTGAATTCATCAAATGAATCTCTGGCCAACAACTGTTCGAGAATGGTGTAAACATTACACGTGGAATGCTACATTTTCTAGGATTTGACATTTTCAGTGATCAATAATTATTATATTTTATAAATGGAAATACCACTATAATAGAAATACAAATGGAATGATATCTAGTATATTATTCTATTTACAGCCATCTGTTTTCAGTAGTGGTAGTGGATCATTTGAACCCAGTGATATCTGACATGTCAATTTTGTTTCCAAAGTTGATATACTAGAGTGGATGTGAAAATAATAATTAAAGCAAGATATTTTGCGGCAGAGTTATCTCAGGGTAAACACTGCAGCCACAAGCACTGCCGGTAAGTATTCTCAGGGCAAATGGGAAAAGGGTTAACTTAACCAAAGAAGTGAAAGAACTCTATGATGAAAACTATAAAACACTGCTGAAAGAAATTGAAGAGGACATCAAAAAATGGAAAGATGTTCCATGTTCATGGACTGGAAGAATCGATGTTGTTAAGATGTCCATACTATCCAAAGCAATCTACAGATTCAGTGCAATCCCTATCAAAATACCAATGACAACTTCACAGAAATAGAAAAAATAAAATTTATATGAAATCACAAAAGACCAAGAATAGTCAAAGCGATCCTAAGCAAAAAGAACAAAACTGGAGGAATCATATTACTTGACTTCAAATTATACTATAGAGTTACAGTAACCAAAACAGCATGGTACTGGCATAAAAACAGACATACAGACCAATGGGACAGGAGAGAGAACTCAGAAACAAACCCATACAGCTACAGTGAACTCATTTTCGACAAAGGTGCCAAGAACATACACTGGGGAAAACACAGTCTCTTCAATAAAAGGTGCCAGGAGAACTGGATATCCATAGGCAGAACAAAACTAGACCCCTATCTCTTGCCATATAGAAAAATCAAGTCAAAATGGATTAAAGACTTAAATCTAAGACTGTAAACCATATATATGTTTAATATATATTTATTTATATATTTACATATTAATATATATTTAATATATATTAATATATATATTTAAAGACAGATTCTTGCTCTGTTGCCCAGGCTGGAGTGCAGTGGCATGATCTTGGCTCACTGCAACGTCCACTTCCTGGGTCAAGCGATCCTCCTGCCTCAGCCTCCCAAGTAGCTGGGACTACAGGCACACGCCACCACGCCTGGCTAATTTTTGTATTTTTAGTAAAGACAGGGTTTCACCATGTTGGCCAGGCTGGTCTCAAACTCCTGGCCTCGAGTGATCTGCCCGCCTTGGCCTCCCAAAGCATTGGGATTACAGGCAATCTACACATTGTCCAGCCTAAGATTGCAAACTATTAATATGAAACAACTACAAGAAAATATTGGGGAAACTCTCCAGGACATTAGTCTGGGAAAAAATTCCTTGAATAACACCCCAGAAGCACAGGCAACCAAAGTAAAAATGGACAAATGAGATCACATCAAGTTTAAAAGCTGCTGCAGAGCAGAGGATACAATCAACAAAGTGAGGAGTCAATCCACAGAATAGGAGAAAATATTTGCACAGTATCCATCTGACAAGGGGTTAATAACCAGAATATAAAAGGAGCTCAAACAACTCTACAGGAAAAAAATCTAATAACCTGATAAAAAAAAACAAAAACATTTGAAATTTACTCTCTTAGTGATAATGAAATATACATTTGAAGTGATGGATATGTTAATTAGTTTGGTTTAATTATTCCACATTGTATTAAAAAATCGTAACACCTTGTACCCTCTTAATATATATGACTATAATTTGTCAATATATAATAAAAAGTCAAAACAAAAACAAAAACAAAAACAAAATAATTCAATAGACGTTTCTCAAAAGAAGACATACAAATGGCAAATAGGCATAAAAAAGCTACTCAACATCACTGATCATCAGAGAAATGCAAATAAAAACTGCAATGAGATATCTATCATCTCACCCCAGCTAAAATGGCTTATATCCAAAAGACAAGCAATAATAAATGCTGGTGAGGATGTGGAAAAAAGGGAACCCTTGTACACCGTTGGTGGGAATGTAAGTTAGTACAACCGCTAAGGAGAACAGTTTGGAGGTTCCTCAAAAAACTACAAATTGAGCTACCATATGATCCAGCAATCCCACTACTTGGGTATACACCCATAGAAAAATAAATCAGTATACCAAAGAGATATCTGTACTCCCATGTTTGTTGCAGCACTGTTCCCAATAGCCAACATTTTGAAGCAACCTAAGTGTCCATCAACAGATGAATGGATAAAGAAAACGTGGTACATATATAAAATGGAGTACTATTCAGTCATAAAAAAATAAGATCCTGTCACGTGCAATAACAGGGAACTGGAAATTATTATTATTACTGAGATGGAGTCTCGTTCTGTCACCCAGGCTGGAGTGCAGTGGCACCAGCTCATCTTACTGCAACCTCTGCCTTCCAGGTTCAAACAATTCTCCTGCCTCAGCCTCCCAAGTAGCTGGGATTACAGGTATGCACCACTACGCCCAGCTAATCTTTGTATTTTAGTAGATACGGCGTTTTACCACGTTGGCCAGGGTAGTCTAGAACTTCTGACCTCAAATAATCTGCCCACCTTGGTCTCCCAAAGTGCTGGGATTACAGGAGTGAGCCACCATGCCCAGCCTTGGAAATCATTAAGTGAAATAATTCAGGTACAGAAAAAAAAAAATCACATGTTCTCACTTATTTGTGGGATCAAAAAATCAAAACAATTGAACTCATGGACACAGAGAGTAGAAGGATGGTTACCAGAGGCTGGGAAGGGTAGTTGGGCAATGCCGGGGGAGGTACGAATGGCTAATGTGTACAAAAAAAATAGAATAAATAAGACCTACTATTTGATAGCACAACAGGATAACTACAGTCAATAATAATTTAATTGTACATTTTGAAATAACTAAAAAAGTATAAGTGGATTGTTTATGACACAAAGGGTAAATACTTGAAGGATGGATACCGCAGTCTCCGTGATGTGACTATTACACATTGCATGACTATATCAAAACATCTCATGTACTCCATAAATATATACACCTAGTATGTACCCACAAAAATTAAAATATTTTTTCTGAGTATTAACACATGCTCAGTGTAGACAAGTTAGCCTTTTATTCTCTAAGAAAATGTACTCATAGACTGGGTGTGATAGCTCATGCCTGTAAATCACAGCATTTGGGGAGGCCAAGGCAGAAGGATTGCTTGAGCCCAGGAGTTCAAGACCAGCCTGGACAATGTAGCAAGGCCCCATTTCTACCAAAAATTACCCAGGTGTGGCGGTGCATGCCTGTAGTCCCACCAGTAGGGAGGCTGAGGTGGGAGGATCACCTGAGCCAGGGAGGTCAAAGCTGCAGTGAGTTATGATCTCTCCACAGCACTCCAGCCTGGGCGACAGAGTGAGACCCTGTCTCAAATTTTAAAAAAAGAAAAAGAAAATGTGCACATACATATATATAGCATCACTCTGTATATATTTGTATCCTCCTCTTTTCATACATCTAAAAGTGCTTAGAGCAGTTCCCAGAACATGCTAAAGAAACATCTATTAATTTGTGATCATTTTGTTAGGTAAGAAACTTAGATCAAATTGTGACTATTTCAGTATATGTTGCCAAAGTGTTTAACAATTTAAGTTCATGTCAGCAGTGTACTTTGATGGCCTTTTCCCAAGAATAAACACTGAAACAGGCAATTTTTTAAAAGTCAGGCAGAGTCTACAGTCATAGCACCCTGAATGCGCCTGATCTCGTAAAAAGTCAGGCAGTGAAAGGATGTATACTGACTGGATTAAAAACTGATAAAGTGCTTGCTTTGGCAGCATATATACTAAAACTGGAATCATACAGAGAAGATTAGCATGGCCCCTGTGCAAGGATGACACGCAAATTCGTGAAGTGTTCCATATTTAAAAAAAAAAAAAATTTAAAAACTGATATTTTTCTAATATGTAAAAATTCATTAATTTATGCTTTTAGAGATTGAGTCTCGCTCTGCTGCCCAGACTGAAGTGCAGTGGTGTGATCATAGCTCACTGACCTCAAGCCATCCTCCTGTACCAGCCTCACAAGTAGCTGGGACTACAAGTGTGTGGCACCACATCCAGCTAAAAAAAATTTATTTTAATTGAGCAAAACAAGTACTTCTCAAATTTGAAGTTTAGTATCTTCATCTTTTTTCTAGAAGTTAAAGTAAATATTAGACTTTATTTAGGTAGGGTAATTTTGATGACATCTAACATTTTTATTTTTATTTTTTTGAGATGAAGTCTCGCTCTGTCACCCAGGCTGGAGTGCAGTAGTGCTATCTTGGCTCACTGCAACTTCCACCTCCTGGGTTCAAGTGATTCTCATGCCTCAACCTCCCGAGTAGCTGGGATTACAGGCGCATGACACCATGCCTGGCTAATTTTTGCTTTTTTAGAGATGGGGTTTCGCCATGATGGCCAGGCTGGTCTCAAACTCCTGACCTCAGGTGATCCACCTGCCTCGGCCTCCCAAAGTGCTGGGATTTACAGGTGTGAGCCACCACGCCTGGTTGACATTTAACTTTTTAATCATAAAAGGAAAATCTTGACTTATACTTATTTCAAGAAAGTAAAACCAAATTACATTGTTAGCTTCTCTCTGTAACAGACAACAATGTGTGAATATTCTAATATATAAAAAGTTCATGCAGGCTGGGCATGGTGGTTCATGCCTGTAATCTTAGCACTTTGGGAGGCCAAAGTGGGAAAGGTTCCTTGAGCACAGGAGATACAGACCAGCCTGGGCAACAAAGTGAGACCCCATCTCTACAAAAAATAAAATGAAATTAAGTGGGAGTGGTAGCATGAGCCTGTGGTCATAGCTACCTGGGAAGCTGAGGCAGTAGGATTGTTTGAGCCCAGGAGTTCGATGCTACAGTAAGTCATTATTGCGGCACTGCACTCCAGCCTGGGCAACAGAGTAAGGTCTTGCCTTGGGAAAAAAAAAAAAAAAAAAGTCTGGCCAGGCAGGGTGGCTCACACCTGTAATCCCAGCACTTTAGGAGGCCGAGGCAGGCAGATCATGAGGTCAGGAGTTTGAGACCAGTCTGGCTAACATGGTGAAACCCCATCTCTACTAAAAATACAAAAATTAGCTGGGCGTGGTGGCGTGCACCTGTAATCCCAGCTACATGGGAGGCTGAGGCAGGAGAACTGCTTAAACCCGGGAGGCGGAGGTTGCAGTAAGTCAAGATCGCACCACTGCACTCCAGCCTGGGAGACAGAGCAAGACTCCGTCTCGAAAATAAAAAAAGAAAATTCCTTGCAAACCAAAGGGCTAAGACTCTAACAGATAAATGGCAAAAGATAAAAGGACAATTTATAGAAGGAAAAACATAAACACAAATGACTAATAAACATTTAGGAAAATATTTGACCTTATAACAATAAAAGTAGTACAAAATAATATATTTCCACCTTATCTGATTAGCAAATCTGTATGTATCTATAAAACAGATACATATTTATGAGATTAATGTTGATAAAATTACAATGAAACGGCCGGCGCGGTGGCCCATGACTGTAATCCCAGCACTTTGGGAGACTGAGACGGGCGGATCACGAGGTCAGGAGATCGAGACCATCCTGGATAACACGGTGAAACTCTGTCTCTACTAAAAATACAAAAAATTAACCGGGCATGGTAGCGGGCGCCTGTAGTCCCAGCTACTTGGGAGGCTGAGGCAGGAGAATGGCATGAACCCGGGAGGCAGAGCTTGCAGTGAACCGAGATCGCACCACTGCACTCCAGCCTGGGTGACAAGTGTTTTGAGACTCCGTCTCAAAAAAAAAAAAAAAAAAAAATACAATGAAACATTCTTCTTCTTCTTTATTATTATTAATTTTTAAGATGAAGTTTCACTCTTGTAGCCCAGGCTGGAGTGCAATGGCGCGATCTCAGCTCACTGCAACCTCCGCCTCCCAGGTTCAAGTGATTCTCCTGCCTTGCCTCCCAAGTAACTGGGATTACAGGTATGTGCCACCACGCTCGGCGAATTTTTTTGTTGTTGTTTGCTGTTTGAGATGGAGTCTTGCTTTGTCACCCAGGCTGGAGTACAATGGTGCGATCTTGGCTCACTGCAACCTCCACCTCCTGGGTTCAAGCGATTCTCCTGCCTCAGCCTCCTGAGTAGCTGGGATTAACACGCACATGCCACCACGCCTGGCTAATTTTTGTATTTTTAGTAGAGACGGGGGTTTCACCAGGTTGGCCAGGCTGGTCTCGAACTCCTGACCTCGTGATCCACCCGCCTTGGCCTCCCAAAGTGCTGGGATTACAGGCGTGAGCCACCGTGCCTGGCCAAATTTTTGTACTTTTAGTAGAGATGGGGTGTCACCATGGTTTTTTTTTTTTTTTTTTTTTTGAGACAGAGTCGCTCTGTCGCCCAGGCTAGAGTGCAGTGGCGAGATCTCAGCTTACTGCAAGCTCCGCCTCCCGGGTTCACACCATTCTCCTGCCCCAGCTTCCCAAGTAGCTGGGACTACAGGTGCCTGCCATTACGCCCGGCTAATTTTTTTTTGTATTTTTAGTAGAGATGGGGTTTCACCGTGGTCTCGATCTCCTGACCTCGTGATCCACCAGCCTCAGCCTCTCAAAGTGCTGGGGTTACAGGCATGAGTCACCACGCCCGGCAAGGTTTCACCATGTTGATCAGGCTTGATGGCCTCAAGCTCCTGACCTCAAGTGATCCACCCACCTCGGCCTCCCAAAGTGCTGGGATTACAGGCATAAGCCACTGTGCCCGGCTGAAACAAACATCCTTAAATACCAGTAGTAGAAATCTAAATTATTTTAACTTGCCAAAGTAATCTCTAATGATTAAAAACATCAAGAGAATTGAAAATAGACAGAGGATCACACAGTTGGTTCTTCTTCTAGGAATCTACCTGAAGGAAACAACGTAAAATAAGAATGATGGCTGGGCTCGGTGGCTCATGCCTGTAATCCCAGCACTTCGGGAGGCCGAGGCGAGTGGATCACCTGAGGTCGGGAGTTTGAGACCAGCGTGGCCAACATGGTGAAACACCATCTCTATGAAAACTACAAAAAACAAACAAACAAACAAACAAAAACACAAAACCAAAAAACAAAAAAACTAGCTGGGCGTGGTGGTTGGTGCCTGTAATCCCAGCTACTCAGGAGGCTGAGGCAGGAGAATCTCTTGAACCTGGGAGGCAGAGGATGCAGTGAGCCGAGATTGCACCACTGCACTCCAGCCTGGGTAATAAGAGCGAAACTCCATCTCAAAAAAAAATAAAAAATAAAAAATAAAAGATGCTTAATGTATCATGATAGTTATGGAAGAATAATTATAATTGAAATTAGGAAAAAACTAAACATTGAAAAAAATTGGAATACTTAAATTACAATATAGAGTATAAGTCGGCCAGGCACGGCAACTCACGCATGTAATTCCAACACTTTGGGAGGCTGAGGTGGGAAGATCACTTGAGTCCAGGAGTTTGAGGCCAGCCTGGGCAAAGTGGCAAAACCCCATCACTACAAAAAGTACAAAATATTAGCTGGGCATGGTGGCACGTGCCTGTAGTCCCAGCTATTACGGAAGTTGAGGTGTGAGGACAGCTTGAGCCTAGGGGCGGAGGTTACAGTGAGCTATGATTATGCCACTGCACTCCAGCCTGAGTGACAGAGTGGGACCCTGTCTTAAAGAAAACAAACAAAAACAGAGTATAAGTTTAAAATTACATATATAGAAAAAGTTATTAGTTATTTAACTCCAGTTTAAAAAGGGGGTGTGAAGTGTCAAAATTTTATATATATAGTTTTTAAGATGTTTTTATAAGTGCAAAGAAATATATTTCAGTTTACTAATAATTAGTTTTTCAGTGGTGGAATAAATGCTTCATGCTCCTGTTTTTTTTTTTTTTTTTTTTTTTGAGATGGAGTCTCGCTCTGTCGCCCAGGCTGGAGTGCAGTGGCCGGATCTCAGCTCACTGCAAGCTCCACCTCCCAGGTTTACACCATTCTCCTGCCTCAGCCTCCCAAGTAGCTGGGACTATAGGCGCCTGCCACCTCGCCCGGCTAGTTTTTTGTATTTTTTAGTAGAGACGGGGTTTCATCGTGTTAGCCAGGATGGTCTCGATCTCCTGACCTTGTGATCCGCCCGTCTCGCCCTCCCAAAGTGCTGGGATTACAGGCTTGAGCCACCGCGCCCGGCCTTTTTTTTACATTTTCTATAGAGCATATACTACTTTTATAATAGTAAAGGGGTTTAATAACAGACACGACATTTAAAGAAAAAATAGTAAAGGGGTAAAATAACCTACTTATCCTATAAGTAAGAGGAAAAGTGATTAAGAGATCAGTCTTTTTCCATATTACAGGCAGCACTGTTACATTTTGAGTAAGGTGACTTACTCTTTCGCTTTCCAATATCCATGTCAGAGGTAGCAGCTTCACATAAAAGCACCATTCCTAAGGTAACTCCACCATCTTAGAAAAATTGTTTAAGGAGAAATTTGCACAGACATAAAAGACATCCCATTTTACTATTTCCAGTTTCTCATGAAGAAAATTAAAATTAATATATAAACCTTCAACTCTTCATTATAAAAAACCAAAACAAGGAATCTTGTATCTATACAGCATGACGATTATTTCCTCTGAAGATATAAAAAATTAAAATTGGAAGATCACTTCATTTGCACAAAGAAAAACTGATACTTTAAACAAATGTCCCACCATAACTTACAGATGAAATATGAGTTTTCCCAAAATTGTACTTTGAAATAACCTGTCCGGACATTCAGTTATTGCCCTGACCTCAAACACATTTAAAAATATTAAATATTGCCGGGCCGGTGGCTCAAGCCTGTAATCCCAGCACTTTGGGAGGCCGAGATGGGTGGATCACGAGGTCAGGAGATCGAGACCATCCTGGCTAACATGGTGAAACCCCGTCTCTACTAAAAAATACAAAAAAATAGCCGGGCAAGGTGGCGGGCGTCCGTAGTCCCAGCTACTCGGGAGGCTGAGGCAGGAGAATGGCGTAAACCCGGGAGGCTGAGCTTGCAGTGAGGTGAGATCTGGCCACTGCACTTCAGTCTGGGCGACAGAGCGAGACTCCGTCTCAAAAAAAAAAAAAAAAAAAAAAAAAAAAAAAAAAAAAAAAAATAGTGTTTTTTTTTTTTTTTTGAGACAGGGTCTGGCTCTGTCACCCAGGCTGGAGTGCAGTGATGCAATCTCAGCTCACTACAACCTCCACCTCCCGGGCTCAAGCCACCCTCCCACCCCAGCCTCCTGAGTAGCTGCAACTACAGGTGCTCACCACCACGCCCAGCTAAATTTTGTAATTTTTTTTTTTTTTTTTTTTTTGGTAGAGGTAGGGTTTTGCCACGTTGCACAGGCTGGTCTTGACCTCTTGACCTCAAGCAATCCACCTGCCTTTGCCTCCCAAAGTGCTGGGATTACAGGTGTGAACCACCATGCCCAGCCCTAAATACCCATTTTGAATATTTCACCCCACCTCCCTAAAGAACACATTTGAAATATATATCATTTAGGGAGAACAGTAATACTTCTTATTTGAAAATTAATTTCTCAAAAATTTTTCCTGGCCTAGTTTAGCGGTTCACACCTGTAATCCTAACAGTTTTGGGAGGCCGAGGTGGGTGGACTGCTTAAGTCTGGGAGTTCAAAACCAGCCTAGGCAACATGGTGAGACCCTGTCTCTACCAAAAAATATAAAAAATTGGCCAGGCATGGTGGCACACACCTGTAGTCCTCACTACTTGGGAGGCTGAGGTAGGAGGATTGCTTGAGCCTGGTAGGTTGAGGCTGCAGTTAGCCGTGATCATACCACTGCACTCTAGCCTGCATGACAGAACTAGACTGTGTGTCAAAAAAAAATTCTCCATAGTTTCAATACTTTATTTTTAATTTTTTCCCCATGCCAAGATGCCAAGTGCATCAATAATTAGCCTTTAAAGCACAAATTACTACTAACCTATCTAATTTTATCCTATTCCAATAAAAAAGAAAAATCCCAGCCGTGAGTGGTGGCTCACGCCTGTACTCCCAGCACTTTGGGAGGCACAGGCAGGTGGACCTGAAGTCAGCAATTCAAGACTAGCCTGGCCAACATGGCAAAAACCCGTTTCTACTAAAAATACAGAAATTAGCCAGGTGTGGTGGCAGGCGCCTGTAATCCCACCTACACGGGAGGCCGAGGCAGGAGAATCACTTGAACCCAGGAGGCAGAGGTTGCAGTGAGCCGAGATGGCACCACTGTACTCCAGCCTGGGTAACAGGACGAGACTTTGTCTCAAAAAAAGAAAAAAGGAAAAATCCCACATGTGCCATGACCACACTTTTATTCACCTTAATAGGAGCTGCATAAATACAAAATAGAACTAACCACACAAATAGGTAACAGATGGCATGGTTGAATGTTAAAATAAGCAAATTCAAATTTTAAAGCAAATAGAATGTATTCTAGTAGAAAAGACTGACAGATCCACCCTGAAGTTTAAGGAATACTAACAGTAGTAAAACACTCCCAAATCAATTACGCATACGTACATATATGTCGTATGCTACCACATGTGGGTATCATTAAGCAGAAAGGGAAAAACATGTGTTTAGATGAGGCCTGAATTTATAATTGGCTCTATGCCTGAATTTATAATTGGCTCTAAAATTTGACTTTTCATCCCTTCATTACCATCTTGCATTCTTTAAAAAAATTTTTTATTTTATTTATTTGAGACAGGGTCTCACTCTGTCACCCAGGCTGGAGTGCAGTGGCACAATAACAACTCAGAGACAGGGTCTCACTCTGTCACCCAGGCTGGAGTGCAGTGGCACAATAACAACTCACTGCAACCTCCACCTCCCAGGCTCAAGAGATCCTCCTGCCTCAGCCTCCTGAGTAGCTAGGACTACAGGTGCATGCCAGCATGCCAGGTTTGTTTTGTTAATTTTTTTTTTTGTAGAGACGGGGTCTCACTATGTTGCCCAGGCTGGTCTCGAACTCCTGGGCTCAAGCAATTCTCCAGCCTCGGCCTCCCAAAGTGCTGGAATTACAGGCATGAACCAATGTGTCTGTGCCCCATCTTGCATTCTTTCTTCAGTAGCCTCTTGTTAGGGATGATTCCCATTCATCATGTTTTCAGTTGTTCAGCCAAGTCTCTTCTCTAGCAATTTTTTCTGAGTTATTTATCTGCAGATTTGTGCAAAGATTCTTTCTTTCCTTTCTTTCTTTCTTGTCTTTCTCTCTCTCTTTTTTTTTTTTTTTTTTTTGGAGTTTTGCTCTGTCACCCAGGCTGGGGTGCAGTGGCACCATCTCGGCTCACTGCAACCTCTGCCTCCTGGGTTCAATAAATTCTCCTGCCTCCGCATCCTGAGTAGCTGGGATTATAGGCGCATGCCACCACGCCTGGCTAATTTTTGTATTTTGAGTAGAGACTGGGTTTCGCCATGTTGGCCAGGCTAGTCTTGAACTCCTGACCACAGGTGATCCACTCACCTCGGCTTCTCAAAGTACTGGGGTTACAGGCATGAGCCACCATGCCTGGCCAAAGATTGATCATTTCTATAGGCTTTGATTACTGGGTACTCTCTGATTAATGATCGAGACTTGTTCTGGGGAAAGCTTGTCTTTGTATCATGGTTTATATGCTTTTGCTTTGAATGAGCTTTCCATTAGTCTTTTGTGTACTCTTCTTATCTGTCAACAGCTATGATGCACTTCAGTGTATACTGTTTTATTTCATTTATTGCATCTTTAAATTTTTACTAACACTGCCTACTATATGGCAGGCACTACAAACTGTTGGAAATAAAAACTTGAACAAAATAAAGATCCTACCATGAAGAAGATTACACTCTAGTGAGGAATACAAACAATGAAATACATACATTACATAGTCCTGATTAAATGTTACTCCAGGAGAACTGAGCAGAAATAGAGGAGACAGTATTCCATAACATACAACAACTAGGCTATTAAAAGCTACTAGAAGGCCAGGCGTGGTGGCTCACACTTGTAATCCTAGCACTTTGGGAGGCCAAGGCGGGTGGATCACCTGAGGTCAGGAGTTCAAGACCAGCCTGGGCAACATGGATATGATATATCCATTATATAAACATTAAGAATATTGACTACTTTTCTTTTTCTTCGTATTTTCAGATTTCTTTGTAATTTTTATGTATTTTTATAAAGGCCATACAACATAGAAAATGCTTATATTAAGATAGCAAACTCCATGCAAAACATGTCTATAAGTATAAAACATGAACACCCTTACCATGAAACATTCATACAGAAATGAATGCAAGAGAATACGCAAAAGTAAACGTAGTTTATACCATTAAGGTTTCAGGTTAAAGGTGAACATTTTCCATACTGCTACTTTATTTTAAAAATTCAGGAGGCCAAGGTACGAGGACTGTTTGAGCCCAGGAGATTGAGACCAGGATGGATGACAGGGCGAGACTCCATCTCTAGAAAAAATACAAAAATTAGCTAGGTGCAGTAGTGCACACCTATAGTCCCAGCTACTTGGGAGGCTGATGTGGGAGGACTGCTTGATCCTGGGAGGTTGAGGTTTCAGCGAGCTATGGTGACCCCACTGCACTCCAGCCTGGGCAACGCAAACTCTTTAAATCTCTTAAAAAATAATAATAATAAAAAAATCCAGATATATTTATTGTGGGATTCCATTTACTGTGTTTGCTTTCTTTCTTTCTTTTCTTTTTTTTTTTTTGTATTTTGAGACAAGGTCTGGCTCTATCAGCCAGGCTGGAGTGCAGTGGTGTGATCTCAGCTCACTGCAACCTCCACCTCCTGGACTTGAGCCACCCTCCTGCCTCAGCCTCCCAAGTAGTTGGGACTACAGGCATGCAGCACCACATTCAGTTAATTTATGTATTATTTTTTTACTAGAGAAAGGGTTTCGCCATGTTGGCCAGGCTGCTCTTGAACTCCTGGCCTCAGGTGATCTGCCCACCTCGGCCTCCCAAAGTGCTGGGATTACAGGCGTGAGCCACCACACCCAGTCCTGTAGCATTCCATTTATGTAAGTTAACAAAAATAGGTAAAATAAACCCATAGTGTTAGCCGTCAGGATAGCAGTTACTTCTGAGTGGGAAGGTGGCAATCAGGAGGAATGATGGTGGAGAATGCTCTGAGATGTGGGTAAAATTTTATTTATTGATGTGAGTTCTGGTTACGTAAGTGTGTTCATTCTGTGAAAATTCATCAAACTGGGCTGGGCACCGTGGCTCACGCCTATAATCCTTGCACTTTGGGAGGCCAAAGCGGGCGGATCAGTAGAGCTCAGGAGTTCAAAACCAGCCTGGCCAACATGGTAAAACTCCTTCTCTACTAAAAATACCAAAAAAACTTAGCCAGGTGTGGTGGCAGGTGCCTGTAATTCCAGCTACTCCAGAGGCGGAGGCAGGAGAATCGCTTGAACCTGGGAAGTGGAGGTTGCAGCGAGCTGGGATCACACCATTGCACTCTAGCTGGGCAACAGAGCAAGACTCCATCTCAGAAACAAAAAACAAAAAACAAACAAACAAAAAAGGAAATTCATCAAACTGTAAACTTTTGTAAACTTTTCTGCATAATTGCAACACTTAAAATGTAATTTTAAAGGTTGCTTAGATCAGGCAACTGATTATATAGTCTGCTTTATTAATCATGCAATAAATTGTACAACATTAAACTAATAATAAACGTGAATATTTTCCAAAATCATAACTACTACTTAGAGGTGGCCTCAGTCTATTAATTCTTATCAACCTGGAAGCTGTAAACAATGTTACTGGTCTTGAGGTTTCATATTTACTTTAAAAGAAAGTAGGCGCCGGGTGTGGTGGCTCACGCCTGAAATCCCAGCACTTTGGGAGGCCGAGGCGGGTGGATCACCTGAGGTCAGGAGTTCAAGATCAGCCTGGCCAACCTGGTGAAACCTTGTCTCTACTAAAAATAAAGAAATTAGCCGGGTTTGGTGGTGCACACCTGTAATCCCAGCTACTCAGGAGGCTGAGGCAGGAGGATCGCTTGAACCCAGGAGGTGGAGGTTGCAGTGAGCTGGGATCATGCCACTGCACTCCACCCTGGGCAACACAGTGTGACTCCGTCTCGAAACAAAAAACTAACTAACTAAATAAAAAAGAAAGAGGGGTCAGGTGTGGTGGTACACGTCTGTAATCCCAGGTACTCGGGAGGCTGAGGCAGGAGGATCGCTTGAATCCAGGAGGTGGAGGTTGCAGTGAACCAAGATGGTGTCACTGCATTCCAGTTGGGGCAACAGAGCAAGACTCCACTCAAAAAAAAAAGGGGGTTGGGGAGTGGTTAAGCCTTCCCTAATATTCCTTACCTCTGACAAAATTATTCATTTTCTCACTATTTCTGGTACACAGCACTTAAGTCACTGTCTTACAATCTGTACATATGTCTGACCCTGAAAAAAGTTCACTTTTTGCATCCTAGTAACCAAACACAAGACATTCTATATCCCAACAGGCTTGCAATCTGTTCCAAATGTATACGAAACCTTAGGCTAATGCTCAATCTTTAGGGAGAGGTAAAATGACAATTTTCTAATTTCTTAAACTTCTTATATATTTAAAAGTTTAAGACAAAGCTAAAAGACGAACAAACCCCAAATCAACTAATTAATATTTTACACTTTTAATTGCTCTTTTGCTCCATTATTCAATTTCAAAGTACTAGTGAGACAAATTGATTCAAGATACTGAAAATTTTCCAAGGTGTAATACTTTGTTAATCCATCAAACCAATAATTTGTTAGTCCATCAAATCATACTTTTCTGTTCTTTTTTTTTTTTTCCTTTGAGACAGAGTCTCACTCTGTTGCCCAGGCTGGAGTGCAGTGGCAGTCTCGGCTTACTGCAACCTCCACCTCCTGGGTTCAAGCAATTCCCATGTCTCAGCCTCCTGAGTAGATGGAATTACAGGTGCACACCACCGTTCCTGGCTAATTTTTGTATTTCTTGTTGAGATGAGGTTTCGTCTTGTTGGCCAGGCTGAATTCATCAAACCATAAATGAACATTTTCTTTCTTTTTTTTTTCTTTTGAGACAGTCTCACTCTGTCATCCAGGCTGGAGTGCAGTGGCACCATCTCGGCTCACTGCAACCTCCGCCTCCCAGGTTCAAGCAATTCTCTGGCCTCAGCCTCCCCAGTAGCTGGGATTACAGGCGTGCACCACCATGCCCAGCTAATTTTTGTATTTTTAATAGAGACAGGGTTTCACCATGTTGGCCAGGCTGGTCTTGAACTCCTGATCTCAGGTGATCTGCCTGCCTCGGCCTCCCAAAGTGCTGGGATTACAGGTGTGAGGCAGCACGCCTGGCCGCCTGGCTAAGTTTTGTATTTTTGGTAGAGACGGGCTTTCACCATGTCGGTCAGGCTGGCCTCAAACTCCTGACCTCAAATGATCTGCCTGCCTCCACCTCCCAGAGTGCTGGGATTACAGGCGTCAGCCACCACGCCCAGTCCATAAACGAACATTTTCAAGTAAAATTTTAGGATTAAAAAAATAAAGTTTGGGTAATATTTTTCTTTCAGTCTTTTTTTACCCCCTGAGATGGAGTTTCACTCTTATTGCCCAGGCTGGAGAGCAATCACACAATCTCTGCTCACTTCAACCCCCGCCTCCCAGGTTCAAGAGATTCTCCTGCCTCAGCCTCCTGAGTAACTGGGATTACAGGCACCTGCCACCAGTGGGTTCGGCAAATTGTTTTTGTATTTTTAGTAGAGATGGGGTTTCATCATGTTGGCCAGGCTGGTCTCGAACTCCTGATCTCAGGTGATCTACCTGCCTTGGCCTCCCAAAGTGCTGGGATTACAGCATGAGCCACCGCGCCTGGTCTCAGTCTTCTTTCTTCTCATATGGACTAGGTATATATTGTTAATCTTTCAGCTTACCATTTCATGGTTGAATAGATTAACTCTCCCAGGTTTGGGCTGGATGTTAAGCAGTAAGTATATTTTCCACAGTGCATAAGAATATTTTCCCAAATATCCTTCAATTAAAATCAGTTAAAATCAAAAGCTTAATTTTTTTTAGAATGTTTTCCTTAAAATCTCTAATCATCAACATAGTATAATAAAACTGGGAAAGACATACACAAACATTTACTAAAGACAGAATTTTCAGTGGTTTTGAATTTTTTTCTTTATACTTATTTGTATTTTCTAAATTTTCTTTAATCTGTATTCCTTTTGCAATCAGAAAAAATATATATTTAATTTTTATTTTTTTTTCTTTTTATTAGAGACAGGGTCTCACTGTGTCGTCCAGGCTGGAGTGCAGTGGTATGATATCGGCTCACTGTTGCCTTGACCTCCTGGGCTCAAGCGATCCTCCCACCTCAGCCTCCCTAGTAGCTGGGACCATAGGCATGCATCACCATACTTGGCTAATTTTCTTGTGTGTATTTTTTTGTAGAGATGGGGTTTTGCCATGTTGCCCAGGCTGGTCTTAAACTGCTGAGCTCAAGCCATCTACCTATCACAGCCTCCCAAAGTGCTAGGATTACAGGTGTGAGCCACCACGCCCAGCTGATTCTAGTATATCAATGGCAGGACACCCTGGCTGAGAAGCACAATTCCAGGAACATTAGATTTGTTTGCCTTGTTGATTTGTTCCAGAGTCAGTGCTTATGTATTCAGGTGGGTAAACTATGTTTAGCAATATTATGAAATTTAGATTCTTACTTATCTGACATTGCTTTTACCTGTCTTTGCAGCTTATAGAGGCATCCACTTTTAGATGTAAGAAAATAAAAATTAGCTCGGGCCAAGAAAGTAAAAATATTCCCTGCCATTCAAGAGGATGGAACAACACACACATAAAGCAGCTGCAAAGTCCACAGGAAGAATTTTTCCCTAGCACACACTTCAGCTGTAAAATGTCAAAATATCCCTATCTCTGAGTAACTACTGTTTTCTTACTGAGGAATATTGGTCTTTAAATAGACTTCTTGCAATTATGTGAGTAAAAATGAAATATTCTTGCTTGGCAGATCTAAGTCACTCAATTTACAAGTATAATTTCTAAGTAGCCTCAATTTACAACCAAGGTATAGAGCTTCAAAGAAGAAGTTTTTGAAGACAAAAATTCCACATTTATGTTAACTTTGTAGTTCCCAAGGAAACAGAACCCTGGGTTTGCTTCACAGTTCAGACCTGATGTTGACCCCTTTACACAGTCTTACACTGCTTTTAGCCTATCAAAACAATGCTTTGTTTAAATTTCATATAAACTCCACTATTCTCCCAAATCCTATTACAACTCTATCTTTTCTTTGTTAAGATGTTCCATGGTTCTTCTAACGTATAGTCGTCCTTGTATTAATAAGCCAATAAACCTGGCCCTATCAGTGTACAGATTTGTTCCTAGTAGTCTTTAGTTTTTTGGGCTGGAGAGGATGACACAGTAATGATTTTCAAAGGATATCGTGACCTGCATTAAGAGAACAGCCCCAGCCGAATGCTGTAGAGAGAATACTAGACTGTGAGAAAACAGACAAAATACAGTAAGAAAGACTTATTGTAAAAGGATACTAAACAGAAGAACAATGTGTGTTTCAGCTACAAACTGGGCTTGACTGCTTCCATGGATATAATTCTAGGAGGGAAAAAAGACAAAATGGAATCTTTAGGTATACATTAAATGTTGGTATGCTAACCCTAAAACAGGATATTTTAAACTATGAAATTATTAATTCACCTGATAAACCATGTGACATACTCTGGGTCTCTGGCATTCATCAGTAAGTTTGGTTACTATAAAGCTATTTTTGTATTATCTCTTCCCTATTTGTCTTTTCATTGTACTAATACTATGTTTATTTTTGAGACAAGGTCTTGCTCTGCTGCCCAGGCTGGAGTGCAGTAGCATGATCATAGCTCATTGCAACCCCAAAGTCCTGGCTCCGGCGATCCTTCTGCCTCAGCATCCCAAGTAGATGGGACTACAAGTATGTACCACCATGCCTGCTCAGCTAATTTTTAAATTTTTATTAGAAATGAGATCTTGCTATGTTGGCCAGGCTGGTCTCAAACTCCTGGGCTCAAGCAATCCTCCCACCTCAGCCTCCCAAATGCTTGGATATTGTACTTATATTTTCAACAGTAGAATATGTCAGAAAACTAGTTGTTTTTTTTTCTCTTTTCTTTTTTGTTTTTCATAGAGATGGCGTCTCACTATGCTGCCCAAGTTGGTCTTGAACTCCTGGCCTCAAGTGGTCCTCCTGCCTCAGTCTCCCAAAGTGCCAGAATTATAGGTATTAGTCACCACATCTGGCCCTGTTTTTTTTTTTTTTTTAAAGGAGATGGATCTTGCTATGTTGTCCAGGCTGGGCTAGAACTCCTGGATTCAAGTCATCCTCCTGCCTCAGCCTCCCAAGTAGCTGGGACTACAAATGCAAAACACTGCACCTGGGTGAGAAAACTAGTATTTAAGTGTACAAGACCATGAGGTACAATAATGTAGGCTCCATGAAGACAGGGATCACGTTTTTCTTGTTTATCACTATATTTAATAACACTTAGCACAGTGCTTAGAAACAGAGGATGCTCAGGTACTTGATCAAATTTTCTATTTAGTTGAAGGCTGTCTTTCATTCTTAGCCAGCTTGGTTAGAAGGATTCACCCATGGGAAAGGAACTTCCCACTTTTAAAAGCACTGCGGCCGGGTGCAGTGGCTCATGCCTGCAGGCCTATATTCCCAGCACTTTGGGAGGCTGAGGCAGGTGGATCACCTGAGGTTGGGAGTTTGAGACCAGCCTGACCAACACGGAGAAACCCTGTCTCTACTAAAAATACAAAATTAGCTGGGCGTGGTGGTGCATGCCTGTAATCCCAGCTACTCAGGAGGCTGAGGCAGGAGAATTACTTGAACCAGGGAGGTGGAGGGTGCAGTGAGCCGAGATTACGCCATTGCACTCCAGCCTGGGCAACAAGAGCGAAACTCCGTCTCAAAAAAAAACAAAACAAAACAAAACAAAAAAAGCACTGCATGGTCTTATCAGTGATGGAAGCTTGTTAACACAGAGAGACTGAAAAGTGAAGACTAAATCCAGCTCCTTCATATGCTGGCACTGTTCTCACAGTGTAATAATCATTGAGTTAACTTTGGTCTACAAAAGGAAAGAAATCCCAGACTTCCCTTACCACATGTCCTGTGTGGGGATTCTTATGGGCATATGGTGGTCCTCTTATATGGTTCCACATTTGACCAGATGTCATAGCAAGCACAAAACACTAGGAAACAAAAAATAATAAAATATTCATGGTCAAACTGTCCTTGTCTTGATTAGATAATAGGAATATGAAAATGTGCATCTGTTTAGATAAGACATAGAATTTTTTGCAGATAAATGATTTATTGATTAAGGCTTATATTTCATCCCAAGGATCACAATTCGGTAATACTTCAAAGGAAAACACTACATATATATATATTTTTTGAGATGGAGTCTCACTCTGTCAGCAGGCTGGAGTGTAGTGGCGCGATCTCGGCTCACTGCAACCTCCACCTTCCAGGTTTAAGTGATTCTCCTACCTCAGCTTCCCGAGTAGCTGGGACTACAGGTGCATGCCACCACGCCCAGCTAATTTTTGCATTTTTAGTACAGAGGGTTTCACCATGTTGGCCAGGTTGATCTCGGTCTCTTGACCTTGTGATCCGCCCACCTCAGCCTCCCAAAGTGCTGGGATTATAGGCGTGAGCCACCATGCCAGACCAGGAAAACACTATTTAAAAATTATAACTATGCAGACACAAGTTTCAAAATTGAACAGTGAAAAGGCGTTTTAGAATAATATTTTCAGGCTGGACATGGTGGCTCATGCCTGTAACCCCAGCACTTTGGGAGGCCAAGGTGGGCAGAGCACCTGAGGCCAGGAGTTCAAGACCAGCCTGGCCAACAGGATGAAACCCCGTCTCTACTAAAAATACAAAAAAATTAGCTGGGCGTGGTGGCACGCGCCTGTAATCCCAGCTACTTGAGAGAGGCTGAGGCAGGAGAATCGCTTGAGCCCAGGAAGCAGAGGTTGCAGTGAGCCGAGATGGCACCACTGCACTCCAGCCTGGGCGACAGACCAAGACTCTGTCTCAAAAAAAAAAAGAATAATATTTCCAAAACAACTAGAGATTTTCATAGAGATGACATTCTGTCATTTAGGTTGAATAAAAGGCAGGTACAATCAGTTCCTTGAAGTTCTGTCCATCCTAATGAGATAATGAATGAAACAAAATGATTTTAAGACAGAAAATAAAAATACATAAAACAATTTTCTTCAGGTAAGAAATAAAATGCTACTTCTCATATAAATAAAAGTTTACCTAAAAATACATTATTAGTTTTATTCAAATAATTTTTTGTCTTCTAAAATTCACTCACCAAAGCTGCAAAAGCCCATCCAGTTTTATTAAAGAGAAATTCCATATTGCTTCTTCGAAGATACACAAGTCCACCAATAACAGCCAAAAGCAATCCCAACATAAGGGGACCAGCATAATTTGGGGGTCTAATCACTCTAATCTAATGGAAAGGAGAGAAAAACATGTTAAAGTATAAAATTTTTTACTAATTATATGGGTCAAAATAAAATCTGAAGTGAAAGCAATCAAAATTAGTGTGGTTACTTTCAGAAAAATGATTCTTTTTATTTTATCCCAATCAAAATAGTCTATAATGTAACCTAAAATAGGACAGAATAGGTACAATATTCTATTTAACCACAACATAACATCTTTTAGATTAAGAAGGATTCACCAGGTGCAACTAGATAACCCACGGACTTAAGAAGGTTGAAAGAGTGGTTTCCATGTTGAACAGGGTAACAGAGAGTGTTTTGCAATTTCACTCATTCATCAAGATGATTCTGTTTAATGCTACTTATGAAGGGACTGACAAACTAGTACCACCTCAGTGATATGGGGACAAGACTAATTAGGGCCTTTCAGTAAGATTCAAAGGGGATAATGGCCAAGAAACAGTCTACAAAGTTGGGAAACTTACATTGACATCAGTTCTGTCGGCTATCCACCGGGCAATCTGCTCAGCTGAAAAACCCCGCACCTGTAACTCATATGTATCACCCCGTTTGGGTTTCCCTTTTGCCGGAAAGTTGATGAAAGTTGGAGCTGAATTCATGTTTAGCTGAATAAAAAGGAGCCCATGAAAATATACATTATCAGGAAAATAATCTTAATTGCAGTTAACATCTTGAAATTTAGGCATTTTACAAAGACGAGGAGGCCTGGGTTTAGGTAGGTTAAGTGATTTGGTTCACCCAAGGAAAGCGGTAAGTGGTGGAGCGGGCTTTAAAAACAAAGCTGCCTGTGACCTTAAGCATTACACTCTACTCACCAAATATACATTCCTAGCTAAGAAACCTATATTTTACTCCACTAGAATGGAAACTTTGCCATACCACAGAGATTTTAATCTGTTCAGAGATTATGCAAAATGAATACATTTATGAGCACTAAAATAATCTTATGTAGCTGAGTAAGCTCCAAATAGAGTGCATTCTCAATCTGGAGGAACCAAGATAATAAAATAATGCTCTAAAACGGCAGTGAAAAACAATACAAAATGGAGGCTACATGCAGAAATAGTCAATTCCAAAAAGGTTCATAAATGTCTACTGATGAGCGTCACATTTCTCTATTCTCCATCATGACATCATAATATATTTGAGAAGACAACACTGTAAATACTAAGGTAAAGAAACCATAGCCCTCTCAATCTGCATTTTATCGTTTTTTATTTTTTTGAGATGGAGTCTCACTCTGTCACCCAGGTTGGTGACAATCTTATAGAGATTGGCTTGCACAAACTAATATTTATTTATTTATTTATTTATGAGATGAAGTCTCACTCTGTTGCCCAAGCTGAAGTGCAGTGGCACGATCTTGGTTCACTGCAACCTGTGCCTCAGCCTCCCAAGGAGCTGGGATTACAGGTGTGCGCCACCACACCCAGCTAATTTTTGTATTTTTAGTAGAGACAGGGGTTCACCACGTTGGCCAGGCTGGTGTTGAACTCCTGACTGCAAATGATCCACCGGCCTCAGCCTCCCAAAGTGCTGGGTTTATAAGCATAAGCCACCGTGCCCGGCCTTACAATTATAATTTTAAAATCTCAGCCAATAAAATAATCCAACTCCCATGCTTTGATTTCTTTAGTTAAAATCCTTTTAACAGTAAGTTTTCAGACTTTCCCATAAGGTGAGAGCATGTACTGACTACTGCTTATCATTATTTTGGTCTCTTTGCCTGTACAATATGGTAAATTAATGAATTAATAGATAACTCCTTCGGTTACCAATGTCCATAGATTGATATGCCTCGGTCAGTAGGCACAAAATCCCTAGAGGTAAATAAATTCCGGTTATCCTGTTAAAATTCAATTTCTGTGATTGCAAAGCTAAGAACCAAATTTTACACAATGTTCAGTCTACCAAATGCTACCCAAATTTTAGGTCAAACTCTTTCTTCAATATTTGTTTAGTTACACCACCTTTACATTTTTGAAAATGTGTATAAAAAATAAAAACTGGCCAGGCACGGTGGCTCACGCTTATAATCCCAGCACTCTGGGAGGCTGAGGTGGGTGGATCATGAGGTCAGGAGTTCGAGACCAGCCTGACCAAGACAGTGAAACCCCGTCTGTACTAAAAATACAAAAATTAGCTGGGCGTGATGGTGGGCACCTGTAATCCTCAGTCTTGGGAGGCTGAGGCAGGAGAATTGCTTGAACCTGGGAGGCAGAAGTTGCAGTGAGCCGAGATTGTGTCACTGCACTCCAGCCTGGGCGACAGAGCTAGACTCTGTCTCTAAATAAATAAACAAACAAAAAATAAAAACTAAGTAACATATAAACACATTTATCTTGTAAAAACTATTTTTAAAAACATTATATGGTTATAAGGAGCAATTCTAGTGCATTCTGGCAGCCACAGTTACCATTTCCAGATCTTTTTGAATTTATTAATATATGTGTTTATACTACCAGAAAACATATAATATTGCTTTCTGTTTTAACATAAATGGTATCATATTAATGGTATTTTCCTAGTTGTTTTCCTTTTTACCAACTAAAAATAACGTTGCAGTGAACATCCTTGCACATATCTCCCTGTACCCATGTGAAAGTGATTCCTAGCAATGGGATTGTTAGGTCATAGGATAGAAACATTTTTTAATTAAAATGGATATAGTGGCCAGGCAAGGTGGCTCACGCCTGCAATCCCAGCACTTTGGGAGGCTGAGGCAGGTGGATCACTTGAGGTCAGGAGTTTGAGACCAGTCTGGCCAACATGGTAAAACCCCATCTCTACTAAAAATACAAAAAATAGCTGGGCATGGTGGTGGGTGCCTGTAACCCTAGTTACTCAGGAGGCTGAGGCAAAAGAATCACTTGAACCTGGGAGGCAGAGGTTGCAGTAAGCTGCAATCATGCCACTGCATTCCAGCCTAGGCGACAGAGTAAGATTCTGGCTTAAAAAAAAAAAAAAAAATGGATACAGCCAAATTGCCCTCCAAAGTGGCTGTGCCAAGATATACTTCTACCTAACAATGCAGTAATGTATCCATTTCCCTACATACTTGCCAAAAGTTGATCTGATGAATGAAGGCTGTACTTTATCATTATCATACTATTAATTTGTGCTTCCCTGCTTATTAATAAAATATCTTTACAACAACTTAGTTAATCCGAAAACATCTTTTTTTTCTTTTGTTTGAGAAGGAGTCTCACTCTGTTGTCCAGGCTGGAGTGCACTGGTGCAGTCTTGGCTCACCACAACCTCTGCTTCCTGGGTTCAAGCGATCTTCCTGCCTTACCCTCCCCCAAGTAGCTGGGATTACAGGCATGCACCATGATGCCCAGCTACTTTTTTTTTTTTTGTATTTTTAGTAGAGACAAGGTTTCGCCATGTTGGCCAAGGTGGTCTCGAACTCATGACCTCAAGTGAACTGCCTGCCTCAGCCTCCCAAAGTGCTGGGATTACAGGCATGCATGAGTCACCATGCCCGACCTGAAAATATCTTGTAGCCCAATGACACAATCAACAGAGTAAAAAGAAAACCTGTGGAATGGGAGGAATTATCTGCAAATCATTTATCTAATAAGGAGTTAGTATTCAGAATAGTCTGGGCATGGTGGCTCATGCCTGTAATCCCAGCATTTGGGAGGCCAAGGCAGGTCTATCACTTGAGGCCAGGAGTTTGAGACCAGTCTGGCCAACATGGCGAAACCATGTCTCTACTAAAAATACAAAAAATAGCCAGGTGTGGTGGCGCATGCCTGTAATTCCAACTACTTGGGTGGCTGAGACACGAGAATTGCTTGAACCCGGGAGGCAGAGGTTGCAGGGAGCCAAGACTGTGCCACTGCGCTCCAGCCTGGGTGACAGAGTGAGACTCTGTCTCAAAAAACAAACAAACAAAAACAAAATAAAAACAACAACAAAATTTAGAATATATAAAGACCTCCTACAACTCAACAACAAAAAACAACTTGATTAAAAAATGGGCAACACGGGTGGGCACAGTGGCTCATGCCTGTAATCCCAGCACTTTGGGAGGCCGAGGCGGGTGGATCACCTGAGGTCGGGAGTCTGCGACCAGCCTGACCAACGTGGAGAAACCCCGTCTCCACTAAAAATACGAAAAAAGTAGCCGGGCATGGTGACGCATGCCTATAATCCCAGCAACTCGGGAGGCCGAGCAGGAGAATCGCTTGAACCTGGGAGGTGGAGGTTACGGTGAGCCGAGATCGCACCATTGCACTCCAGCCTGGGCAACAAAAGTGAAACTCTGTCTCAAAAAAAAAAAAAAAAAGAAAAGAAAAGAAAAGCCACACACACACAATGGGCAAAGAACTTGACGTCTCTCCAAAGAAGATATACAAATGGCCAACAAACACATGAAAAGATGTTCAATATTACTAATCATTATGGAAATAAAAACCAAAACCACAATGAGATACCACTTCACACTCATTAAGATGGCTATTATCCAAAACAAATGAACAAAAAACCCCAGAAAAGAATAAGTGGTTGCGAGCATGTGGAGAAACTAGAACTCTTGTGCACCATTGGTGGAAAAGTAAAATGGTGTATCTGCTATGGAAAACAGCATGGAAGTTCCCCAAAAGAGTAAAAATAGAGTTACCATATGATCTAGCAATTCTACTTCTAAGTATATAACTGAAAGAACTGAAAGCAGGGTCTTGAAGAGATTATTTGAACACTCATGTTCATAGCAGCATTATTCATAATAGCCAAAAACTGGAAGCAACCTAAGTATTCACTGACAGATGTATGGGTAGACAAAATAAGGTGTACACATACAATGCAATATTATTCAGCTTTGAAAAGGAAGTTCTGACACAAGCTATAACATGGATGAACATTGAGGATATAATGCTAAGTGAAATAAGCTAGTCACAAGTAGACAAATACTATATAATTCCACTTATATTAGGTACCTAGTCCAGTCAAATTCAGAGATAGAAAGTAGAATGGTGGTTGTCAGGGACTGGGGGAGTGGGGAAATGAAGTTGTTTAATAGCTATAAAGTTTCAGTTTTGGAAGATGAAAGAATTCTGGAGATTGGCTGTACAACAATGCGAATGTACCTAACACTACTGACCTGTACATTAAAAAAATGGTAAACATAATAAATTAATTATATATATTTTGCCACTACTAAAAATTACCAAAAAACCCCACCAAAACCCCTTGTAGACTTTGAAATTCCTTGGAGGTTAATGAGCCAAAATAAGTTACAGTATTTTTAGTAGGTATCAGTTTTCACACATGCTTAGCTTTTGCATACTGTGGCATATGACACTATTACTTAGAGAAAGATCTGAATCTCTTCCACAGATGGACACACTACCATCCTTATACCGTTGGCTCTAAAATCTAGCTCTAAAATAGAGTAATGGAAATTAATATTAAAAACTATTCAAGGTACAAAACTGTAGGTAACAAAAACAAAAATAGACAAATCGGTCTATATTAAGCTAAAAAGCTTCTGCAAAGCAAAGGAAACAATCAACAAAGTGAAGAGACAATCTGTTGAATGGGAGAAAATATTTACAAACTATTCATTCAACAAGGAACTAATGTCCAGAATATACAAAAAATTCAAACAACTCTAAAATGAAAACAACTCTAAAAACTAAAATAGAAACAAAAAAAATTCAAATCACTCAACAGTAAAAAAGCAAATAATCCCATTAAAAAGTGGGCAAAGGACATGAATAGCCATTTCTCAAAAGCAGACACACATGGCCAACAGGTGTATGAAAAAATGCTCAACATCACTAATCATCGGGGAAACGCAAATCAAAACCACAGTGAGATATCATCTTCTCCCAGTTAGGATGGCCACTATCATTATCATTATTATGATTAGAAAAGCTCCTTTTCTGCTCGCCTGTCTGTTGCCTCCTTGCAATGTGTTTTCCTACTTTCTCTAATAAATCTGCCTTTCTTTACCTTAAACAAACAAACAAAAACAGATGCAAGGATATGGAGAAAAGGGAACTCATGGCCAGGCATGGTGGCTCATTCCTGTAATCCCAACACTTTGGAAGGCCGAGGTGGGTGGATCACCTGAGGTCAGGAGTTCAAGATCAGCCTGGTCAACATGGTGAAACCCCATCTCCACTAAAAATACAAAAATTAGCTGGGTGTGGTGGTGTGCGCCTGTAATCCCAGCTGCTTGGGAGGCTGAAGCAGGAGAATCGCTTGAACCCAGGAGGCGGGGGTTGCAGTGAGCTGAGAACTGCACTCCGGCCTGGGCAACAGAGCGAGACTCCATCTCAAAAAAAAAAAAAAAAAAAAAAAAAAAAAAAAAAAAAAAAAAAAAAGAGAACTCATACACTGTTGGTGGGAAATTAAATTAGTATAGCCATTATGAAAAACAGTATGAAGATTTCCCAAGAAACTAAAAATAGAACCAGCATTTGATCCAGCAATGCCACTACTGGATATGTATCCAAAGGAAAGGAAATCAGTATATCAAGGGGATACTTGCACCCCCATGTTTACTGCAGCACAATAGCAAAGATATGGAATCAACCTAAGCATCCATCAACAGACGAACAGATCAAGAAAATGTGGTATTGGGCCAGGCACAGTGGCTCACGCCTGTAATCCTAGCACTTTGGGAGGCCACGGCAGGTGGATCAGTTGAGCTCAGGAGTTGGAGACCAGCCTGGCCAACATGATGAAACCCCATCTCTACTAAAAATACAAACCAATTAGCCGGCAGGGTGGTGCACGCCTGTAATCCCAGCTATTCAACACACTGAGGCAGGAGAATCCCTTGAACCTGGGAGGTTGCAGTGAGCCAAGATCGTGCCACTGCACTCTAGCCTGGGCAACAGAGCAAGACTCCATCTCAAAGAAAAAGAAAATGTGGTGTATATACACAATGGAATCATGTGGAATACTCCACCATAAAAAAGAATGAAATCATGTTATTTGCAGTAATATGGAACTGGAGGTTATTTTGTGAAATAAGCCAGGCACAGAAAGACAAATATGGCATGTTCTCATATGTGGGAGCTAAAAAGTTGAACTCATGCAGGTACAGAGTAGAATGGCAGATACCAGAGGCTGGGAAGAGTGTATGTGTGTGTGTTGTGGTGGGGGGGTGTGGGGGGAGAGGGGTGCGGGAGCGGGCAATGAAGAGAGGTTGGTTAATGGGTACAATCATACAGTTAGAAGGAGGAAGATCTAATGTTCGATAGAGTAGGGTGACTGTAATTAACAACAATGTATTATATTACAAAACAGCTATAAGAGAGGACTTGAAATGTTCCCAACATATAGAAATGATAAATACTCAAGGTGATGGATACTCCAACTATCCTGACTTGATCATTCTATGAATGTAACAAAATATCACATGTACCCCATAAATATGTACAAATATTATGTTATCAGTAAAAAAACTAAGGTCGAAAAAAATTGGGTTTTCTGTTTTTATAAATCACTAACAGAAAGTATGTTATCTTGCTAAAATAAATGAAATTAAAAATTGTAATTTCCAAAAATAATCGCAGCCTAAATAGTAGAGAATTAAAAAGCATTTTTTGTTTTTTTAGATAAAGTCTAGCTCTGTCACCCAGGCTGGAGTGCAGTGGTACGATCTTGGCTCACTACAACCTCCGTCTCCCGGGTTAAAGCGATTCTCCTGTCTCAGCCTCCCAAGTAGCTGGGATTAAAGGTGCCCAACACCATGCCTGGCTAATCTTTGTATTTTTAGTAGAGACGGGAATTCACCATGCTGGCCAGGCTGGTGTCGAACTCTTGAGCTCAAGTTATCCCCGCACCTTGGCCTCCCAAAGTGCTGGGATTACAGGTGTGAGCCACCACGGCCGGCCTCAATTTCTTAAACTCTAGAAATTGTTTCCTTTGGTCTAATAAATCCTAAATGCACTAACCTTTTAGGTTACAATATTTTTATAAATGCACTGATTTTGATTTATGGTAACGGCTATGTGAGACTGGAATATGAATAGCACAATGAATGATATACTGTAAAATGGAAACATTAAGCCATTTTTTTCAACATTTACTGAATACCTGTTATGTGCTTAGCACCAACAGCTATAGGATATGGCTCTGCCATTAACTAAGTAGTAACTATATTCTAAGGGAGACTGTCAAACAACTACAGAGCTAACTCTACTGTAAGACAAAATGTGGATAAATGTATAACAGAAATTTAAGGCAAGTAGTATAACAATACAAGAAAAGGAGTGACTCATTTTTTATTTGGAGAAGTTGAGAAAGCTTACAGGGAGTATCTGAAACAAGGCTTAAAATGTAAGCAGAATTTTGAGAGTGACGAGAAAGCAGACAGGGAAGAAAGGATGCTTCACGTTGTTGTAAACCAACAATCAACAGTGCTGACATACGAGAGTGAATCAGGCCAGGCGTGGTGTCTCACGCCTGTAATTCCAGCACTTTGGGAGGCCGAGGCAGGCAGATCACCCGAGGTCAGGGGTTCGAGACCAGCCTGGCCAACATGGTGAAACCCCCATCTCTACTAAAAATAAAAAAATTAGCCAGGCGTGGTGGCGTATGCCTGTAATCCCAGATAGTCCAGAGGCTGAGGCACAAGAATCTCTTGAACCCGGCGGCAGAGGTTGGCAGTGAGCCAAGACCGCACCACCGCACTCCAGCCTGGGTGACAGCAAGACTCCATCTCAACAACAACAACAAAAAGAGTGCATCAAAGAATATGATTATGGGAAAGGTATGACTAGAGTAGAGTACATGAAGTTAGGACTAAGGAATTCTGGCTTCAGTCTATACACTACTCCTTTCAAAAACATGTTCCATGGAATCTAGCCAAATGCTCCATTAAGTGGTCCAATATGAGAAATTCTGTATATTAGAGCCCCCATTGGAAAGTATAACACGTATCAGCATCAGCATGTTAATGTCTCTGACCTCTCAAAAGCTGTGTTGGAAGACAATTCTTCACGAGTTTCTCAAGTTTCGGCACATCTTGTGGACAAGGGCCCTAACTGACTTGGTCCTGGACAATCTTCTCAAGGATATTTGTATATCTTTGGAAGATAGTTGAAACAGTCTTTGCAAAATTATGACTGAGACAGGGAAAGAGATCTAACTTAACTGACTCCAACTTGGTTCTAACCTCCAGGCTGTCCTTGTTCATTCCTGGTCATAGGCTGAACTAACTTTAGGAGAAATTTATAGTTTATAGTTTAAACAAAGACGGTGACAGTCCTTTCCCAAAGCAGACCTCCTTCTTGCCTGAGAACTAGATTGCCTTTGTAGGACTAACATTAGCCACAAGATGAAAAATTATGGTTTAGGAGTCATGCAGCTAGAGGCTACAAGATTCTGACCCTCCCTAAACTGCTCCTAAGATCAGCGCTTGAGATATTTTGCAGACCCTGCACTTGATGGATCAGCTGACATCACCCAGATCAATAAACTGGCTCATCTGATCTTGTGGCCCCCTCCCAGGAACTGACTCAGCACAATAAGACAGCTTTAACTCCCTATGATTTAATCTCTGAGCAATCAGCACTCCTGGCTCACTGGCTTCCCCCCACCCACCAAGCTATCCTTAAAAACCCTGCTCCCCGAATGCTCGGGGAGATTGATTTGAGTAATCATAAAACTCCGGTCCCCCACAAAGCTGGCTGTGCATGAATTACTTTCTCTATTGCAATTCCTCTGTCTTGATGAATTGGCTCTGTCCAGGCAGCAGCAAAGTGAACCCCTTGGGCAGTTACATAGTCTCCCTCCATAGCAAAGGGGAGGCACACTTACTATCCATTACAGAAAATGTGGGTTCCCAGAGCTTGGTATTCTTCTCCCATAATGCAGTCCACTGGCCCTCTTTGTTATTGTTTTTTTAAGAGTTGAGGTCTGGCTCTGCTGCTCAGGCTAGAGTGCAGAGGCACAATCACAGCTCACTGCAGCCTCAAATTCCTGATCTCAAGCAATCCTCCTGACCCAGCCTTCCGAGTAGCTGACCACTGGCCCTCTTTGGACTGCCCTATGGGAAATGGGGCTTGGGGAATCTATGACGTTTTGGCTACTTGTTGTGAGTAGTAAAGTCCTTTAACTTGAGCCAGGCATGGTGGCACAAGCCTGTAATCCCAGCTACTCAGGAGGTTAAGGTGGGAGGATTACTTGAGACCAGGAGTTCAAAACTAGCCTGGGCAACATAGCAAGACCCAATCTCAAAAACAAACAGCAAAAAGTCCTTTGCTGGACTCTGACTCAGGAGTGTCATATTTTCTGCCAGCATCCATGAAACTGTGGCAGACTAAGTTGTTAGCTTGCAAGTAGGGTAAGAACTTAGACCCTTCCCAGTTTTTGAAACCTGAAGTAAAAAGGAAACTTAATTTTGTTTAAACTAGGGTTTCCCAAATTAATTTTTTTCCAAGAATTCTTATTAATACCACATAGAAAAAACTCTAGGAAATGTTATAGCAGGCAATATGGAGAGAGCGCTAAATGGAAGGTAAGTGGACCAGTTAAAAGGCTACCGCATTAGCTTGAATGAGAGATGAATGTGGGCCTTGGAAAGTCAAGGGGGTATGGCTATGACACATGTTGTACAAGAAGATGAAGATGACAAAGAAGTGTCATTGGCTGGGCGCAGTGGCTCACGCCTGTAATCCCAACACTTTGGGAGGCCGAGGCAGGCAGATCACGAGGTCAAGAGATCGAGACCATCCTGGCTAACACGGTGAAACCCCGTCTCTACTAAAAAAAAATACAAAAAATTAGCCGGGCTTGATGGCGGGCGCCTGCAGTCCCAGCTACTTGGGAGGCTGAGGCAGGAGAATGGTGTGAACCTGGGAGGCGGAGCTTGCAGTGAGCGGAGATCGAGTCACTGAACTCCAGCCTGGGGGACAGAGTGAGACTCCGTCTCAAAAACAAAAAAAAGAAGTGTCATTAATGATACAGAACATAAGATGAAGTTTGGGTGAAAGTGGAAGAGAAAGGAGTCTAATTTGGGACATAATAAATTTTTAGATTGGGAAGTCATTCATGTGAAGATGTATAGCAAGGCGTTATATCCAGCTTTTTCCTTTTATGTTTTATACAATTGAGTAAAATGTATTCAAATACATGAATTAGACATATTTATAAACAAAGACAAAACTGAATCTGTCCTTAAGTATTTATATGCAAGGGGAAAGAACTAGTAGAGAGGCTGTAGTTAAAAATAGGCCAGGTACGGTGGCTCACGCCTGTAATCCCAGCACTTTGGGAGGCCAAGGTGGGTGGATCACCTGAGGTCAGGAGTTCGAGACCAGCCTGGCTAACATGGCGAAATCCCATCTCTACTCAAAATACAAAAAATGGCCGGGAGCGGTGGCTCACGCCTGTAATCCCAGCACTTTGGGAGGCAGAGGCGGGTGGATCACGAGGTCAAGAGATCGAGACCATTCTGGCTAACACGGTGAAACCCCATCTCTACTAAAAATACAAAAAGTTAGCCGGGCATGGTGGCGGGCGCCTGTAGTCCCAGCTACTCAGGAGGCTGAGCCAGGAGAATGGCGTGAACCTGGGAGGCGGAGCTTGCAGTGAGCCGAGATGTTGCCACTGCACTCCAGCCTGGGTGACAGAGCGAGACTCTGTCTCAGAAAAAAAAAAAAATTGAGCAAGGCATGGTGGCGGGCACCTGTAATTCCAGCTATTCAGGAGGCTGAGGCAGAAGAATCACCTGAATCCAGGAGGCAGAGGTTGCAGTGAGCTGAGATCGAGCCACTGCACTCTAGTTTGGGCAACAGAGTGAGACTCCATCTCAAAAAAACTAAAACTAAAAAGAAAAATAAAAAAAACTAGCCAGGCATGGTGGCAAGCACCTGTAATCCCAGCTACTTGGGAGGCTGAGGCAGGAAAATTGCTTGAACCCAAAAAGGCAGAGGCTGCCAGTGAGCCGAGATTGTGCCATTGCACTCCAGCCTGGGCAACAGAGCAAGACTCTGTCTCAAAAACAAAAAATAGTTGTGAGGGGTCATGACTGACAGAGCAGGTGGGTATGTGATCCAGGGCCCAGGAAACAGGTTCAGTTTCAAACAAGAAAAGATCTACTTTTCTACTAAGACTAGAGGTAAGGGGACAAAAAAAATCAACTTATGATGGACCAGAAACTTAAATCTAAGAACTGAAACCACAAAAATTCTAGAAGATAACATTGTAAAAACTCTTTTTTTTGAGACTGAGTCTCACTCTATCGCCCAGGCTGGCTATCTCGGCTCACTGTAACCTCCACCTCCTGGGTTCAAGCGATTCTCATGCCTCAGCATCCCGAGTAGCTGGGATTACGGGCATCCGCCACCACACCCGGCTAATTTTTGTATTTTAGTAGAGACGGGGTTTCACCATGTTGGCCAGGCTTGTATTGAACTCCTGACCTGACCACCTCAGCCTCCCAAAGTGCTGGGATTACAGGCGTGACCCACCACGCCCAGCTGAAAAACTCTTCTAGACATTCGCTTAGGCAAAGAATTCATGGCTAAGACCACAAAAGCAAATGCAGCAAAAACAAAAATGAACAAATGGGACCTAATTAAACTAAAAACCTTCTGTACAGCAAAAGGAATAATCTGCAGAGTAAACTAACAACCCACAGAGTGGGAGAAAATATTTGCAAACTGTGCATCTGACAAAGGACTAATATCCAGAATCTACAAAGAACTCAAACAAATCAGCAAGAGGAAAACATACAATCCCATCAAAAAGTGGGTAAAGGACAAAAATAGACATTTCTCAAAAGAAGATATACAAATGGCCAACATCTTATCAGGGAAATGCAAATCAAAAGTGAAATACTACTTTACACCTGCAAGAATGGCCATAATTAAAGTCAAAAAACAATAGATGTTGGCGTGGATGTAGTGAAAAGGGAATACTTTTAACACTGTTGGTGGGAATGTAAACTAGTACAACCACTATGGAAAACAGTATGGAAATTCCTTAAAGAACTCAAAATAGAACTACTATTTCACCCAGCAATCCCACTACTGGGTATCTACCCAAAGGAAAAAAAGTCATTATATGAAAAAGACACATACACTCGCATATTTATAGCAGCACAATTCACAATTGCAAAGATATGGAACCAACCTAAGTGTCCATCAACCAATGAGTGGATAAAGAAAATGTGGTATACATAAATCATGGAATACTACTCAGTCATAAGAAGGAATGAAATAATGTATTTTGCAGCAACTTGGATGGAGCAGGAGGTCATTATTCTAAGTGAAGTAACTTAGGAATGGAAAACCAAGTATTGTTATGTTCTCACTTATGAGTAGGAACTAAACTATGAGGATGCAAAGGCATAAGACTGATATAATGGACATTGGGAACTTTGTGGGGAAAGGGTCAGAGAGGGATGAAGGATTAAAGACTACATATTTGGGTACACTGTACACTGCTCGGGGGATGGGTATGCCAAAATCTCAGAAATCACCACTAAAGAACTTATCCATGTAACAAAAAACCACCTGTTGCCCCAAAACTATTGAAATAAAAATAAAAATTTTTAAAAAGAGGTAAGGGGATAAAGATATCTATAGTATAGATAGCTATACTAAACACTTCAATATTACATAATGGTGGGACTCGTGTTGTGATTTTAAAAATTCCTTAATACATTATATACTTAAAATGGTTAAAATGATAAAGTTTGTTTTATATATTTTACTACAATAAAAATATATATTATCTAAATACTACCCAATTTCCATATTCTAGTAGGTTAGCATTGATAACTACATTTTATGGTTAGCTCAAGTTTAGCTTTTAGTTTGCTACTCTAGATCTTACATAAGAGCAATCCCATTTAATGTCTTATAGCCACCGAAAAAAATGTATTCCACTTTCACTATATTTTACCTATTTTTACATAGCAGAATAAACCAAAGATCTTACCATTTGAAATACATCAGAGCCTTCATCAAAATCCACCATGGCAAAAAATATCCTGTTGGTGAATGCACTGGAGTATCGCCAGGAGTTTGCCAGGATCTGGAATTCTTCATCAGCTTGCCTGGATGCAATGAGATTTGTGAAGACAACATATAAAACAATTTTTGAAAGCAATCTCGTTTATCACCAGTAAAACAGGTCCAAGCAAGCAATAGCAGTTTTTCCAAAGGGAGAAACAATAAAAAACACTGACAAGTAGGTCAGACTCTGCTGACAGGGTTAAGACAAACCTTGTTTTGGCATAAGAGAAGCCTTATCCAAAGTTAGGGATTTCATGAGAAGTAGTAATTACCTGACTCCGCCTCATACTTTGTGCCTGTCTCTTATCCCAAAACTCTTTCAACAATCACTGGAAATATATAGCTAATTATCTCTACAGTAACTTTCAATACCCTAAATTACTTCTAACAGTTCAAAGACAAGACAGAAGTGTATTCCCTAAAGAAAGCAGAAATACAACATTAATCCATTTTTAAAAATCTAAAGTGCAAAAGCTACTTGGTAAATAACACAATCAGATAAATTGTTAGGATGAAAGATAAGAAGAGTCTAGGAATTGAAATTAATTGAGGCCAGCTCACACCTGTAATCCCAGCACTTTGGGAGGCTGAGGTGGGTGGATCACCTGAGGTCAGGAGTTCAAGACAAGCCTGGTCAACATGGCAAAACCCTGTCTCTATTAAAAATATGAAAATTAGGCCAGGCGCGGTGGCTCATGCCTGTAATCCCACCATGTTAGGAGGCCGAGGTGGGCGGATCACAAGGTCAGAAGTTCGAGACCAGCCTGGCCAATATGGTGAAACCCCATCTCTACCAAAAATAAAAAAAAATTAACAGAGTATGGCGGGGGGCACCTGTAGTCTCACCTATTTGGGAGGCTGAGGCAGGAGCATCGCTTGAACCTGGGAGGCAGAGACTGCAGTGAGCCGAGATCACACCACTGCACTCCAGCCTGGGTGGCAGAGCGAGACCCCATCTCAAACGAAATTAAAAAAAAAAAAAAGAAAAGAAATTATTGAAACCTCAAGTCATCTTTGCATTTTTCCATATCTCCCATATGCTTTTAGTTCTCATGATCTGTCAATTCTTATTTGTGATAAAATTTTCACTCCATACCCTCTTGTCTATTTTTATTGCTATCATCTAAGGTCAGATCTTTGTTATCTAATAGTAGGATATTTAAAAATATTGACTCTGGTTTCTCCTTCTCCAATCCTTCCTTTTTTTTTTTGAGACGGAGTCTCACTCTGTGGCCCAGGCTGGAGTGCAGTGGCGCCATCTTGGCTAACTGCAACCTCTGCCTCCCAGTCTCAAGCAATTCTCCTGCCTCAGCCTCCTAAGTAGCTGGGATTACAGCACCCACCACCATGCCCAGCTAATTTTTAGATTTTTAGTAGAGACAGGGTTTCACCATGTTGGCCAGGCTGGTCTCGAACTCCTGACCTCAGGTGATCCGCTTGCCTCAGCTTCCCAAAGTGCTGGGATTACAGGTGTGAGTCACCATGCCCAGCCCTCCTCCAATCCTTACACTGCAACATACATCCATATTCCTAAATTACTACTTTCCAGAAACACTTCTCAGAAATCACTGTTGTTTTCTTATTACATTCAGAATACATTCTCTAACCTCCTTTACTAGTTATTGAAGGTTCTTTATCACACAGCTTCAAACAATACATCTAGTTTTTATCTAGTCTTACTACTAATCAATATCAAACAGTAACCTTTAATCCCAATATTTTATTTACTCCTATCGCTGTACTCTTGTGTACATCATGCTTCTAACCAGAATATCCTGCCTGTATCAAAATCTTATCCATTTGTCTAGCCCTAACACAAATCTTATTTCCTCCATTAGGCCAATCCAAATCACTCCTATTAACTTTCTTTCCTGAAATTTTACAGTATTTATTATATGTACAGTTGATCTGGTACTTAATCACAAATTGCCTTATATTGCCATCTAAATTTTCATATGCGTAACTCATTTCCTTAACCAGATGATAAGGGTAGGGTATCTATTTTACAATTCTCATCCCAATAGCACCACAAATACAGTATTATTCATGTTGCTGTTGCTTAATTTTTATTTGTTGAATGAGTGTAGAAAATTTTGAGTTAATATTAAATTTGGTCTTATAGAAAGTAAGATGCCAGTAAAAGCTTAGGTTAGGAAGAATTCCATTAATTTGCATTTAAGAGAATTATGAAGGAGTTTGTGTTTGTTCCCTGCTATTTTTGTATACTCTTGATTCCTACTGAGTGAACTGATGGAACTAGAAGTAATTCTAGATTTCAAGTTTATTCAGTTATTACTTATGATTCCTTTTTCTTTTATTTATTTTTAATTTATATTCAGCATATACTCCACAAAATAGGCACTATGGAACCAAATACCTTGACTATACCCTAGCTCCAGGGAGAAAATCGTTAAAGAAAAGTTATCAAGGCTTGGGGTGGCAGAACACACCATTCTGAAACAAGCTGTCTATTCCTTTGCATGACTCTCAGGCTGTCAGAATCTGGAGAACCTCCAAGTTTTTACTAAACCAATTATTCATACAGTAGCTTTGTCATTTTATTTAAAGTTAATTACCAAATCAGATACACTGATCTAAAAATAGGAGTAAAAAGACACTAAAAAGCAAAAGGTATTTTATTTTTTAGTATCCACCATTTTGAATTGTTCATGGTGCTTTTATTTAAAAAGAAATAGCAATCTTTGCTCCTAAGATCATCAAGAAACAATAAAATAAAATCAAGAAACCACTGTTTGATGAAAACTTAAGCAAGACTAGTCTCCATCTCCAAGGTTTACAATCACTATAAAACAATTGGGAAATTAGAAACATCCCTAAATCATGGATCTTTGGGATTAAAAAAATAATTAATATACCCATCACCTTACCTATTTATTATTTTTTGGTGATGAGAATATTTAAAATGTTTTTAGCAATTTCAAAATCTACAATACATTAACTATGGTCACCATGCTGCGCAATAGATCACCAGAACTTACTCCACTCATCTAACTAAAACTTGGTACACTTTCCCCACCGTCCTCTCCCAAGCCTCTGAAAACCACAATTCTACTCTGCTTCTAGGAGTTCAACCTTTTCAGATTTCACATGAGATCCCGTGCATCTTTGTTTTTTTGTTTGCTTGTTTTTGAGACAGGGTCTTGGTCTGTCACCCAGGCTGGAGTGCAGTGGGATGATTACAGCTTTCTGCACTTTTGACCTCCCAGGGTCAAGTGATCCTCCCACCTCAGCCTCCGGAGTAGCTGGGACTACACCACACCCAGCTAATTTTGTTTATTTTTATAGATACAAATTTTCACTATGTTGCCCAGTCTGGTCTCCAATGCCTGGGCCCAGGTGATCCTCCTGCCTCAGCCTCCCAAAGTGCTGAGATTACAGACTGAGCTACCACACCCAGCTGCATCTTTAAAAAAAAAAAAAAATTACCAACCGGGTGTGGTGGCTCACGCCTGTAATCCCAGCACTTTGGGAGGCCGAAGTGGGTGGATCATGAGGTGAAAAGATCGAGTCCATCCTGGCCAACGCGGTGAAACCCTGTCTCTACTAAAAATACAAAAATTAGCTTGACGTGGTGATGTGCACTTGCAGTCTCAGCTACTTGGGAGGCTGAGGCAGGAGAATTGCTTGAACCCGGGAGGTGGAGATTGAAGTGAGTCAAGATCACGCCACTGCACTCCAGCCTGGGTGACAGAGCAAGACTTTGTTTCAAAAAAAAAAAAAGAAAAGAAAAGAAAAGAAAATTACCAGTTTTCTTGAATTCCAAACTTGGATGAAGCCACCATTATTGCATTAGTAAGCATCTCAAGTATTGGCATTGGGTAGACCAGTTAAAATTCTGGAGCCTGTTTCTTCTAAAAATGGTAGGATATTTGCTTTACCTACCTTTTGGGATTTTGACAATACAAGAGTATGAAGTTGAAAGCACTTATAAATAATAATAAAATACTACATCAATGTTACTGGCATACAGTTACATAAGTTGATACTGATTTTTTTTTTTTTTGAGACAGAGTCTCGCTCTGTCGCCCAGGTTGGAGTGCAGTGGCGTGACCCTGGCTCACTGCAACCTCTGCCTCCCAGGTTCAAGCGATTATCCTGCCTCGGCCTCCCAAATATCTGGGACTGCAGGCAGGCACCACAATGCCTAGCTAATTTTTTTTTTTTTTTTTTTTTTAGTAGAGACGGGGTTTCACCATGTTGGCTGGGCTGGTCTTGAACTCCTGACCTCAGAAGATCCACCTGCCTCGACCTCCCAAAGCGTTGGGATTACAGGCGTGAGCCCCCATGCCCGGCCAAGTTGATACTAATTTATAAGATGACTGATCTTTAAGTTACTTTTATGATGGCTACCACAATTATTTATCCATGCTTCCCCCACTAATGTGGATAATCAAGAATTGACTATAAAAGAGCAGTAGTATTGCTACCATAGACATCCTGAGTAAGGTATACACATTATTTAACTACCTACTGCACTGATTTGGCTCTTCTGGGATTGAGAAATGGTTGACGTTATATGAGTTATTTAATTTTAAAGTGTAGTTGAAGTTCATACTTGCAAACGACACACTGTCTATGAAGTTGGAGAGCAGTGAACATGACAATAACGGAGTAATTTCTCGGTGGGGCTTTCACAAGGCGACGGAACTTGTCTCCATTCATTCTTATTACAGGTCTTTTGTTAGTCCATTCCATCAGCTGACTAACCTTTTCAGATAACACCATCTAAAAAAGACAAAGTGAGCATGCTATTAATATACTCAACTTGGCATTTAAGTTCTTTTAATTAGGCAACTTACTTAAAACCAATACTAACAAGCTGAGGTATACAGAAAATGTGAGACATAAAATCAAAATTTGGTAGTTGGGCTGGATAATTATTCTTAAAATACATTATTTCATAATATTTAGTCAGACATTATACTTTTGAAGTAATGAATTATGAATGAATGAATGAATGAACGAACGAATGACACTGTCTCACTCTGTCATCCAGGCTGGAGTGCAGTGGTACAATCAGGGCTCACTGCAGCCTTGACCTCCTGGCCTCAAGGGATCCTCCCAACTCAGCCTCCCAAGTGCTTGGAATACATACATGTTCCACCATGCTCAGCTGATTTTTGTATTTTTTGTAGAGATGGGGGTGTCACTATGTTGCTCAGGCTAGTGTTGAACTCCTGGGCTCACATGATCCTCCCACCTCGGCCTCCCAAGTGTTGGCATTATAGTCATGAGCCACTGCACCCAGCCAGAATTATTTATTATTTACTAATAACATAAGACAAAAATAACAAAACCTTTCATTTGCCAAAAATTCCAAAGAATGTTGAGTTAAACCAATGGCCAGTTTTATACACAATTTTACTTCTCTCAAAAAAAAAAATACAGTGAAAATCTTGAAAACGAAGAGTAAAGTGGGAGGAATCATTATTCAATTTTAAGGTTTACTATGTAGCCACAATAATCAGGACAGTGTGATACAGATGAAGGGATAGGATCACAGAACAACAGAATAAACAACCCAGAAATAAAACCATACAAGTGTAGCCAAATGATTTTGCACAAAGGTGCAAAAACAACTCAGTGGAGGAAGAATAGCCTTTTCAACAAATGGTGCAGAAGCAATTGGTCATCCATAGCCAAAAATATGAACTTCACACCTTATATAAAAACTAACTCGGCTGGGCACAGTGACTCACGCCTGTAATCCCAGCACTTTGGGAGGCTGAGGCGGGTGGATAACCTGAGGTTGGGAGTTCGAGACCAGCCTGACCAACATGGAGAAACTCCATCTCTACTAAAAATACAAAATTATCCAGGCGTGGTGGCACATGCCTGTAATCCCAGCTACTTGGGAGGCTGAGGCAGGAGAATCGCTCGAACCTGGGAGGCAGAGGTTGCAGTGAGCCGAGATTATGCCATTGCACTCCAGCCTGGGCAACAAGAGCGAAACTTCATCTCAAAAAAAAGAAAAAAAAAAAAAAAACTAACACAAAATAGATTATATACTTAACTGTAAAACTATAAAACTTTTACAAAAATAAATAGGAGAAAATATTCAGAAGCTAGGGGTACACAAACGGTTCTTAGGCCTGACAACAAAAGCAGGATCCAAAAAAAGAGAAAAAAATTATATACTGGACCTCATCAAAATTCAGCCGGGTGTGGTGGCTCATGCCTGTAATCCCAGCACTTTGGGAGGCTGAGGCGGGCGGATCACTTGAGGCTAGGAGTTCGAGACCAGCCTGGCCAACATGGCGAAACCCAGTCTCTACTAAAAATACAAAAATTAGCTGAGCATGGTAGCACATGCCTAAAATGCCAAAATCCCAGCTGCTCAGGAGACTGAGGCATGAGAATCGCTTGAGACTGGGAGGCAGAGGTTGCAGTGAGCCAAGATTACACCACTGCACTCCAGCTTGGGTGACACAGCGAGACTTTGAATTAGTTATAAATATGTGGAGTTTTCTTACACAAAATTTTTTTGTAAGAAAACTCCACATATTTATAACTAATTCAAAGCACATATATTTCTTTTGTTGGCATGATTATATATCTATATGGTTGAATAGAGATAGGAGGATGTAAAACTATGTAAATACCTGTTACTTCACACTTGTTTTTCTCAGCCCCATACAGATTATGTAGTCACCCTGAATAAAATAGCCAAATCATATTTGTATTTGCTGGTAACTGTCAAATTTAATTTGAAAATATGGCAAAATTAATTATTGCTTCTAAATACAGATTGTATATTTTAAAATGTGAACCGATATTGTCTGTGCTGTGATAATCATTAAAACAGTATCAAATAATAGCAATTCATTTTGTTGGAAAAACTGAAAAAAATTGAAAATATGTGGAGTTTTCTTACACAAAAATTATTCAATAAACTTTTTCAAGTAGGTCTACATAAAAAATTTATGGCCAGGCAAGGTGGCTCAAGCCTGTAATCCCAGCACTTTGGGAGGCTAGGGAGTGAGGACTGCTTGAGCCCTGGAGTTCAAGACCAGCCTGGTCAACATAGTGAGACCTAGTTAGTACAAAATATTATAAAATTGGTCGGGTGTGGTGGCATGTGCCTGTAGTCCCAGATACTCAGGAGGCTGAGGCAGGAGGATCACTTGAGCCCAGGAGTTCGAGGCTGCAGTGAGCTCCGATCACATGTCACTGAACTCTAGGGGGGACAACAGAGCAATACCCTATCTCTAATATATATATATATATATAAAATAGAGGAATTATAATCCTTATTCGCAATGACCTCTAATATATATATGTATAAGCATATTTGAATTCATCTAATACTGACCACAACTTTGCAACATGTATATCTCTATGAATGAGATATATATATATATATATATACTTATGAGGTACATGAGATGTTTTGATACAAGCATGTAATATGCACTCATCACATCATATAAAATGAGATATCCATCTCCTCAAGCATTTATCCTTTGTGTTACAAACAATCCAATTATACTCTTAATTTTTTAAATCTACAATTAAATTATCCATTGTGCTATCAAACAGTAGGTCTTATTCATTCTGTTTTTTTTTTTTTTGTACTCATAAAGCATCCCCCCTCCCCCCACCACCCCCAGCTTCTGGTAGCTATCATTCTAAGCTCTATCTCCATGAGTTCAAGTGTTTTCATTTTTAGCTCCCACAAATAAGTGACAACACGCAATGTTTGTCTTTCTGTGCTCAGCTTATTTTACTTAGTATAACGACCTCCAGTTCCATCCATGTTGTTGCAAATGATAGGATCTCATTCTTTTTTACGGCTGAATAGTACTCCCAAAACTTATTCGTGTCTTTGTTCTAACCATCAGGGTTTATTCATAAAAATTCTTCATATTTTCAGCTTTCTTAATCATCTACCAGTCCTCAGGTGTTAGTATGAAGTAGAACGAAACAAATTCTTAGTTAAGGTATACATTTGCAACTCCCTCCTTAAATTAAGAGATCTGGAACAGATCTGGAAATATAACTGGCAGATAATTACTGAAGAAGACAGTGAACAGAGAAGCGAGCATTTTTAATCCTTAAATGCCATCTGCTCCATTATCAGTTCACCTACTTCCTGGATAGGGTTAAAATCTATGGTTGTCCCCTTTCCTTAGTTTTTAATTTTTTGGTGGTGTCTCCAATTATTTGTTCCGCAATTGCTACTAAGCCTATTTCTCTGTAATCAGATATTTTCTAGAGAACTGCAGGGTTTTTTGCACATGTGATACCTTCAAGTGTCAGTTCTCACCGCAAAGTTTTTCCAATGATAGCCTGCCTTGTTAAACATCCCAAAAAGATCAACTGGAAAACATTTACCACCCAGAGGACTCTCACTTTATTTTCTAACATTTACTTAACGTCTTTCTAACATTACCTAACATCTTCTATGTGCCAGGTACTGTATTAGGTACCTTACAGCCCTCATCTCATTTAATTTTCACAACAGCCAAAGAAATCAGCATTTTTTCCATTCTTCTGATGAGGAAAATGAGACTCAGAGCAACTTGTTAAACATCATTGGGGGTGGATTAAAGCATATCCTTTTTAAAACTACAGACTTTTTTTGAAAAATTGGGGAGGGAGACCCATCTGCCATCCTAGCATTATCACGACCAGTTTTATTATGCTTCAGTATGCATTGCGTGTTCATCACTTTCCACGTTTCATATTATTTATTTATTATTATAGATTCCCAGAAGAAATATGAATAATTTTATCAAAGACCATGCTTTTTCATTTTTATCATGCTGCCTAAGATAACACTAGATGCGAGGACGAACAACTTCCCTTCCACAAAAAGGGGAAAGGATTCACCATAAAATAAAACCAGTCGCTGCAAAAACAAGCCTTTGTTGCCTAGCAGAAAACATAGGCTTTGGAACTAGACAGACCAGTGTGGGATCCCAGCTCAATTTCTTAGAGCTGTGCTTCTCTGAGCAAGCCCCCAACCTCCCTCTTACTTACTGTCAGCTCCCTTATCTATCTATCTATCTATCTATCTATCTATCTATCTATCTATCTATCTACATGGGGTGGACAAAGACGAGCCTGGCTGTATTGTTCAGGCTGGTCTCAAACTCTTGGCCTCAAGGGATCCTGCCACCTCAGCTTCCCAAAGTTCTGAGATTATAGGCATGAGCCACCATGCCTGGCCAGTCCCCTCATCTTTCAAGTCCCATCATCTTCCAAAGGGAGTTGCTTACTCTGCAATGTTAATGTGTGGATTATAGATAATGAGTATAAACTATGGTGCCTGGCATGGAGAATGCATTCGACAAATATCAGAGAATAAATGGCTGGGCTCAGTGGCTCACGTCTGTAATTCTGTCACTTTAGGAGGCCAAAGCAGGAGGACTGCTGGAGGCCAGGAGTTTTAAACCAGCGTGGTCAACATAGTGAGATCCCGTCTCTACAAAACATTTTTAAAAATGTAAAAAGGAGAATAAGGCCATGTTCCAATGAAAGCATTGTTAAAGGTATGAATAATAAGCAGGGTAGCATTCCATTTAACAACAGACAACTATGAGGAACTTGAGTGATTTTTAATCATATTCATTTAGAGGAGGTATCTTTTAAAAATAACATACACACACACACACACACACACATACACACACACTTTTTTTTTTTTTTGAGACAGAGTCTCACTCTCTCATTCAAGCAATTCTCATGCCTCAGCCTCCTGAGTAGCGGGGACCACAGGCATGTGCCACCATGGCCGGCTATTTTTTTTTGTATTTTTAGTAGAGAGGGAGTTTCCCCAAGTTGGCCGGCCTGGTCTTGAACTCCTGACCTCAAGTGATCCACCCACCTCGGCCTCCCAAAGTACTGGGATTACAGGTGTGAGCCACTGCACCCGGCAATAAAATAGATTTTAAGATCAGACAATATCCTATTATTTAAAGTCAAGTTTACTATAGTAGATAGACCTGGAATTTTTTTTAAATAGTGTTTTCAAAAATGGACAAAAAAATGTTCTGCAACAGAACACCCATATTTTGAAACTGTGTCTAAGGAGTACCATAGTAATCTTTTTAAAAACAGCCTAAACCATTCTCAGAGAGGGAAGGAGGAAAAACTAAATCATCTTTGGCAGCCTATATAAATTACATGCTTACTGATGAGAAAATCCAATTTGATGTTGTGAAATCTAAGAAAACCTACAACTGAAAGAACGGATTCCTGGCTGAACACAGTGGCTCATGCCTGTAATCCCAGTACTTTGGGAGGCCAAGGTGGGTGGATCACTTGAGCCCAGGAGTTCAAGACCAGCCTGGACAACACGGCAAAACCCCATCTCTACAAAAAATACAAAAAATAACTAGGCATGGTGGCACATGCCTGTAGTCCCAGCTGGGAAGGCTTAGGTGGGAGGATCACCTGAACCCAGTGAGGTCATAAGGCTGTACTGAGCTATGATCATTCCATTACACTTCAGCCTTGGCAACAGAGTGAGACCCTGTCTGGAAAAAAAAATATATATATATATATATATATACACACACACACACACATATATATATATATTTATTTATTTATAAAAAGAAAGAACAGATTCCTGATTTTATATAAGTACACAGTTAATTCGATGTTTGTTGAGGACATTTTGACAGACAATGCTGGATGTGAGGTAAAGAAAAATTAAGAAGTTTCAGCATTCAAGATGCTTACAGTGTTAGGGCAAAGACTGGCATATAAACAAGGACAATACAGGTCAGGCACGGAGGTTCACTCCTGTAATCTTAGCACTTTGGGAGGCCAAGGTGGGAGGATCACTTGGCCCTAGGAACTAGAGGCTGCAATGAGTCATGATAGTGCCACTGCACAGCATGCAGCCTGTGTAAGAGGCCCTGTCTCAAAATATATACATACATACCTACAATAACTATATGATGTGCTGAATTCATCTCAGTTCACCTGGAGGCACCAAGAAAACTTTAGCCAAGGAAGAAAGAAGATACTGTTTGAGCTAAGACTTGAAGAGCAGGAATCTTCAGGTGAATGAAAGGGTGGGGTAAGAGAAAAGGAAGATATTCTCACATAAGTCCTGTACATGCATGAAAAGGGTGAATGTAATTCCAAGAGAGTACAGAAGGATCAAGGAAGGCATGTCATCTATTGCCTTAACATAAAATTCACATAACATAAAATTCACCATATTGACCATTTTAAAGTATACAATTCAGTGCTGGTTCCTTTAAAAAAAAAAAAAAAAAAAACCTATTTTCAGCTAGGCCATTCTGCTTCCAGTTCAGTGAGAGAGTCAATGAATAAATATAATTTCACTGGTAGAAATGTTAAGTTTTAAAAAGCCTTCACTTTTTTTTTTTTTTTTTTTGAGACGGAGTCTTGCTCAGTCGCCCAGGCTGGAGTGCTGGCTGGAGTGCGGTGGCGGTGGCGCAATCTCGGCTCACTGCAAGCTCCGCCTCCCGGGTTCACGCCATTCTCCTGCCTCAGCCTCCCAAGTAGCTGGGACTACAAGCGCCCGCCACTAGGCCCCGCTAGTGTTTTTTTTTTTTTTTTTTTTTTTTTTTTTGTATTTTTAGTAGAGACGGGGTTTCACCGTGTTAGCCAGGATGGTCTCGATCTCCTGACCTCGTGATCCGACCGTCTCGGCCTCCCAAAGTGCTGGGATTATAGCATCAGCCACTGCGCACGGCCAAGCCTTCACTTTTTAATTAAAAAGAACAAGTGCACTAGGCACAGTGGCTCACACCTGTAATCCCAACACTTTGGGAGACCAAGGCGGAAGCAACACTTGAGCCCAGGAGTTCCAGACTAGCCTGGCAACACAGAGAGACTCTGTCTCTACGAAAAGATAAAAAAGTAGCTGGGGATATTGTGGCACATGCTGGTAGTCCCAGATATTCGGGAGGTGGAGATGAGAGGATCACTAGAGCCCAGGAAGTCGAGGCTGCAGTGAGCCATGATTCCGCCACTGAACTTCAGCCTGGGCAACAGAGCGAGATCCTGTCTCAAAAAAAATAAAAAAAGAAAAAGAAAAAGAAAAAAAAATGTGATCATTGTGGAAAATCAGGTAATACCAGCAATACCAGCATGTAAAGTAAAAAGTGAAAACGTTCTGCTCATCGACAGTCCCAACTGTCCAGAGATAGCCACTGTTAAGGTACTGTCATGTATCCTTACAGAGATTTCTCTATACATACACATATACTTATATATAGGGGATGCTGTTGTTTTCAGCATAAAAAATTTCTAAGACATAAAATTATGTATTGCTCTGCATCTTGTTTTCCACATAATAGCTTAGGATCCTCCCAAAGAAGGACATCAATTTCTAGTTTCAGTGTCTGAGCCTGCTCACTTCATGATATTTTTGACAATTGTATATTTTTATTGTATTCTTTGCCAATCTAATAAGCAACTCATTAAGTTTAATTTCCTTGCTTAGTTTTTCTTATGTAATAGTTCGAATATTTAGAAACATAGAGAAGATAGCTTTCTTTCTTAATTCAGTTCAAGTAGAACAAGTATCTGAAGTGCTTAACTGGTATTTTTAAAGTATGTGTACAGTTCTTCTGTAACAGAGGAAGCACAGAATGTACAGGAAATAGCATTAGAATGACTGACGTAGGGTTTGAGTCCTTGTTCATTTTCTAAATTTAAGACTCTATTTTTCTCATCTATAAAATTAGAGGGTATAAATAATTGCTAGTAGTCTTAAAGTTCTAAGAGTATATGACTCCAAATCACGAACGTTTGAAAACACACTGTTAAAATTCCTCTACTTGAATTGCTTAATGGTGAGAATACTCTATCTCCTCCACTTCCCAAAGCCTATAAATTCCACAAGATCTTAGTTTTGTTCATGTATACCAAGCGCCTAGAACATTGCCTAGCATGCTTACATTTGTGGAATGATTGAAAATGGTTAGGAATTTTCAATCTGGTAAATTGTCTTGAAGCAATTATTTGGACAAAATAATAAACCTGGCATAATTTCACTCTTCGGTCTAACTCTCACACTCCTGAAATGAAAATGCTACAAAATAGAGAACTCTTATACATCATTCTGGGAGTTACATCTGAGATCCAACAGTAGAGAGTCTCAGATATTCTACTCCCGGGATCTAAGTCGAACTCCCCACCCCCAACACCTGATGGGGCCCACACTCAAAAGTGTCAAAACTCATAGCTATGCAGATTCACAAGCCTATAGAAGTCGGGCTGTCACCTACCCTACCCCACTCTCAAACTCTATATCCCCAGAAGACGAAGAGTTACAGTTCCTTCTCTCACGAATTCCACAACTCCGAAAACCGCGGAATTGAAGCCATCAGGCATAGAAGCGGCAGGGAAAGGGGGTTGGGAAGAGGCGAACAGACCCTCTCAAGCCCCAGTCATTGGGAAAAGTCCATGTCGCTGGAAACCGCGTCCTCACCTCCTTCTTTCTTTGGGCAGAGGCCGAGGGAACGTCGTAAACGATGAGTAGCGCCACCGCCATGGTCACAGAGACACACCAAACCCACCAACGCGCTGCCATGTTCGCTCCTCTCCCTTCTATAAGCGAAACTTTGCTCCGGCTAGGTCTGAGGGTGGGGCGTGAGAACAGGCAAATCGACCCCTTGCCTTTCCTCATTGGTCCAGCTCAGCCCTGCCGGGCGACCCCCTCACATTACGTCACAGTGCCCTGGCGCTACACGCCAGCTAATAGACGGTTGATTTCTAACTGGCCCCGGCAGGCCAATAGAAAAAGGATAATCTGGAGGTTTTTCATTGGTCCGCTAAAGATAATGACCCGCCCCTTCCTCGATACGTATACATCTAGCGCGCTGCCGCTTTCCAAGCACGCATGCGCAGTTGTGAAATATTGCGGCGTTACTGAGTCCAAAATGGCTTGAAGTTGCTAGAACGGAGTAGTTCACCCAAAGGCTCATTTAGAAGTCCTTGGAATTCGCTTCCTTCATGTAATATTTTAGAAAAATGGGACCTAGCCAAGCGAGGGATAAGAGCTATCTAGTCCGTCATCCTGCCTCCAAAGTACTTCAGAATGAAAAAATAAAAGTAGGAAAGCAAAAATATACCTAATATCTCTGAGGGAAATTTTTAAAGGTAAATATGAACAAGAGCTTGTTGAATACCTATTGTGTCCTAGAAACGGTGCCAGGGGCGCTGAAAAAAGAGGACATCCAAGATTATTTTTAAAAGTTTTTATTTATGGCTTTTTTTGAGATGGAGTTTCGCTCTTGTAGCCAAGGCTGGAGTGCAGTGGCGCGATCTCAGCTCACTGCAACCTCCTCCTCCCGGGTTCACGCGATTCTCCTGCCTCAGCCCTCCCGAGTAGCTGGGATTACAGGCGCCCACCATCACGCCCGGCTAATTTTTCGTATTTTAGTAGAGACGGGATTTCACCATGTTGGGGCAGGCTGTTCTCAAACTCCTGACCTCAGGTGATCTGCCCGCCTCGGCCTCCTAAAGTTCTGGGATTACAGGCGTGAGCTACCGCGCCGGCCGGCTGCATTTTTATTTTTATTTATTTTTTTAATCAGTTAAATTCCTTGACTTAACTATTTAAAGCACCAACAAGGACTTTAATTGCAGGGTACAGACAGCAAATTCCTTCCTTTTATTCATTATTTTGTTTGGGGGATGGGTGCAAAAGTAAGGTTGTAAAGAAGAAAAACACCAACAAGATAAAATCAATCTGCCTGCAATTTGGATTCATTTTGATGGTGTGGAAAATATTATATGACTATTATTTTAGGCGCTACTGGAAAAAAAAAAAAACAGGAAATTAATTTCAGTATGTTGGAGAGACAAGGAGATGGGATGGAAAGAAAAATAGCTGGTTCCGAAGTGAAGAGATGTGAAGTAGAGATGTGAAAAAAATTAAATTATTTATGGAAACTTATATTAAGAAAACGCAGGCCGGGTGCGGTGGCTCATGCCTGTAATCCCAGCATTTTGGGAGGCCGAGGTGGGTGGATCACCTGAGGTCGGGATTTCGAGACCAGCCTGACCAACATGGCAAAACCCCCGTCTCTACTAAAAATATAAAAATTAGCCGGCCATGGTGGCGCAGGCCTGTAATCCCAGCTACATGGGAGGCTGAGGCAGAAGACTCGCTTGAACCCCGGAGGCGGCGGTTGCAGTGAGCTGAAATCATGTTATCGCACTCCAGCCTGGGCAACAAGAGTGAAACTCCGTATACATAGAACAGATTAGTGATTGCCAGGGGCTAGGTTTAGGGAAAGGGGTTGATTACAAAGAGGTCAAACAAGGGTGTTTTTATGGTGCTAGAACTATTCTGTCCTTAATTGTGGTGGTGGTGACATAATTGTATGCGTTTGTCAAAACGCATAGAACTGTACACTAAAAAGTGAATTTTACTGTGTGTATGTTTTAAAAATAAAAATTTTAAAGTTTAAAAGGGATATCTTACCTATCATATTGACAAAAATCCAAAAGCTTGACACTACATGCTATTAGCAAGGCTGTGGGGAGACAGGCACCCTTTATATTAATACATTGCTGGCGGGAAGGCAAAATGTTACATCTATAATTTGGTGATATCTAACAAAACTACACATATATTTATCCTTTAATCCAGCAATCCCACTTCTAGTAACCTACCTTGGAGAGATACATCCAGCAATATGAAAATATGTGTGCACAAAGTTACTCATTTCAGCACTATTGAAACTGAAATATTCTTGAAACTACCTAAATGTTCCAACATAGGAGATTGACTGAATATACTATAGCACATATACACCACAGATTTTGCAGCTATAAAAAAGGAATGAGGAAGACTTATGTAAAATGATAGTGGATTTTTATGCTACATTTGTATAAAATAGAGAAATAAGAAAACATACAGGTATTTGCCTATTTTTGCAAAAGGAAACACATGAAAGATAAACCAGAAAGTAATGAAATCGGTTACCTATAGGAATTGGTGGAAATGGAATGCAACAGTTGGGAGGGAATGACACTTCTCTAAGTACACTCGTCTGTTTAGTTTTGACTTTTGGAATAATGTTAATATTTTCAATAGTCAAAATGTATAATCAAATCATTTAGTTTTACAAGATGAAAAAGTCTTAGAGAGATGGATAATGGTGATAGTTGCACAACAATGTGAATGCCATTAATGCCACTGAACTGTATGTATTTTACTTTTTGTTTTGAGACAGGTCTCAGGCTAGCGTGCAGCGGTGCGATCTTGGCTCACCCTAACCTCCGCCTCCCCGGTTCAAGCAAGTCTCATGCCTCAGCCTCCTGAGTAGCTGGGATTACTAGCGTGTGCCACCACGCCCAGCTAATGTTTTTGTATATTAGTAGAGAAGGGGTTTTGCCATGTAGTCTTTTCTTTTGTTTCTTTCTTTCTTTTTCTTTTCTTTTTTTTTTTGAGACGGAGTCTTGCTCCGTTGCCAGACTGGAGTGCAGTGATGCCATCTCAGCTCACTGCAACCTCCGACTTCCTGGTTCAAGCGATTCTGCCGCCTCAACCTACAGAGTAGCTGGGATTACAAGCACACGCCACCACGCCCAGCTAATTGTTTGTATTTTTAGTAGAGACAGGGTTTCACCATGTTGGCCTGGATGGTCTCGACTCCTGACCTCGTGATCCACCCACCTCGGCCTCCCAAAGTGCTGGGATTACAGGCGTGAGCCACCGCGCCCGGCTTAACAGCTTTCTTTTCTTTTCTTTTTTTTTTTTTTGAGACGGAGTCTCGCTCTGTCGCCCAGGCTGGAGTCCAGTGGCACAATCTCGGCTCACTGCAACCTCCGCCTCCCGGGTTCAAGCGATTATTCTGCCTCAGCCTCCTGAGTAGCTGGGACGACAGGCGCGCGCCACCACGCTTGGCTAATTTTTGTATTTTTAGTAGAGACGGGGGTTTCACCATCGTGGCCAGGCTGGTCTTGAACTCCTGACCTCGTGATCCGCCCACCTTGGCCTCTCAAAGTGCTGGGATTACAGGCGTGAGCCACCGCGCCCGGCCAATAGCTTTCTAAATTTGTTTTATCACATATTTATCTACATATTACAATAGTTTTTACTGTTCTTGCAACTTTTCTCTAAACTTGAAGTTATTTGAAAACTAAAAGCTAAGCCAATTAGTATAGTAGTAATAGCAGACAAAAAAAAAAAAAATGACAGAAGTAAAGGAAGTTTTGGGGGAACAGAAAGAAGAAAGAGCTAGTGTGGAGATACCAAACCGAAGCTTGTGGAACTTTAACACCATTTTGAACCTAGTTCCTTAAATGATTCCGCCGAAGATCAGTGTCTCGGCTGCCCTCTATAGAGCTCTAAACCTGGCTTAGAGGAGTTCTTTCATTCTTCTTTAAACACCACCCACCATACGTCATTTTATAAAGCCGGAAACTACATTTCCCAAAAGGCCATTTTTTTCTTCGCGGTAAAAAGGATTGCAATTACTATAGGTTTTACAGATCTCGCGAGATTGCACCAAATGTCGTTAAGAATCCCGGCTGAAAGCCATTTTGTTTTTCAGCTCTCTTCAAGGGTACCTGAAGAGAATTTGCACCAAAGCAGCAGCTACATTGTCGCAGTTCTAGCTTCACCTTCACGATGTTTCCCTTGGTCAAAAACGCACTAAATCGTCTCCAAGGTGAGCAAAAATTATGACAAATCATTTACAACAACCTTATATCAATTTATCCTCGCAGCCTCGTATCCTTTCCCTCTACCAACATCTCGGCCTTCTAATCCTGAATGCTGTCTCCCATCTTATCCCAAGTTATTGGGATGATGTCGTTAGCATTGGCTTTATCACCCAGTCTTTCTGTTTCGGTTTCCTGCTCTCTTTGTGTTATCGGAGTGATAGTCTAGCTCTGCTTTTTAATTCTTCAGTAACCTGTGATTTCAGAGAAGGACACTCTTGGTAGACACCTCGTTCCTTAAGTGATGTCCTACATTTTAGCTTTGGGGATATGTTTACTCCTAACCCTGTATAGAAGAATATCTTCTCCAATTCCTATTACTGCAATAGACGGACACTGTAAATCTAGCTCTTCACGTGGTTTAATTGCAGGGAAACAACCTAAATGGTGTCGATGCAGCTTTGAAGTTATTTGTGGATTAACAGTGTTAGCTGGCCAGGCGCGGTGGCTCACGCTTGTAATCCCAGAACTTTGGGAGGCCGAGGCTGGGCGGATCACCTGAGGTCAGGAGTTCGAGACCAGCCTGACCAACATGGTGAAGCCCTATTTCTACTAAAAATACAAAAATTAGCCCGGCGTGGTGGTGGGCGCCTGTCAATCCCAGCTACCTGGGAGGCTGAGGCAAGAGAATCGCTTGAACCCGGGAGGCGGAGGTTGCAGTGAGCCAAGACTGCCACTGCACTCCAGCCTGGGCAACAAGAGCGGGACTCCGTCTCGGGAAAAAAAAAATAAAAAAACAAAACAATGTTAGCTGTCCTGAAAGTAACCGTGTTCATTTTTTTCTCATTAAAAGGTTGGGCAGGTACAGGGAGTTTTGAGACCACCATTATGTAGTGAAAATGCAGTAGACTGAGGAGAACAAATTAATTTTCATACTTGATTTGGGCAGAAGGTGACCTTCAGTAACGTGGGCAGTTGTTACAAAATGAAGGTGACCCTGAATTACTATTTAGTTTGTTTAGCCATCTTTTGATTTTCACTTAACCAGAATCATTGGAGGATATTACTAGATTGTCTTCTAAACACGTAAGCAACTTTGAAAATAACTACAAAATATTAGCTGGACTATTTTCATATTCCAAAAGTAGCATTTATTATCTCTTTTACTTTGGGCATATGATTTAGCCTTTCTCAACCTCAGTTTCCTTCTTTGTAAAATAAGTAATTTGTAAATAATGCCTAAATTATAAATTGTAAATAATACCTATTTCATGGGGTTGTTGAGGATTTTATGAGATCACCAATGTATGGTAATTAAACAGTTGTCACAAAGGAGAGGGCTAATGAAATCCACCAGAGTGTGTTGAAGTTATGAGATGTTGCAGAATTTTTTGGTAGTCTTAATTTCTTTGCTTTTTGAGCAAATAGGGCCACCTTGTACCTCAGGAAATGTTTTTTATTTTTTTTCAGTGTGGAATTCACATGCCCACTTCTTATCTTTTCTGGAGCAGAATATATTATGAAATATTTGTAAATTTGCCTATCCCAGTGTGACTAAAAGCTGAAAAGGGAAAGCTATGTAAGACAATTAGAAGATCCAATAATGGTCAGATAACTATCTTGAAGTAACCCATTGCACCACGTAGAAATATTAATTGCTAGTGAATGGGCAACATTGCAGTTTCTTTTTTTTTTGAGACAAAGTTTCGCTCTTGTTGCCCAGGCTGGAGTGCAGTGGCTCAATCTTGGCTCACTGCAATCTCAGCCTCCCAGGTTTAAGTAATTCTTCTGCCTTAGGCTCCCTAGCTTTTCATTGTATATTTATAAGTACCTTTTGAGGCTCTTTAAAACAATAAGGACCTGCTACTTAAATTGGACAGGAAGGGAAAAAAAAAAAAAAAACAGCTAGAAACAAGCTTTTTCCAGTCTCGGCTGTTTCCGAAGCCCTCCTTTTTAGTTCCTCCAGGGTCCATTTGGAAACTTTTTTGTTCTCTTTCTACTAGTATAATAGTAACAGCAAAGTTTATCATTCTGCTCAAAAACTAACTCCTTAGCTAATTCTGCTTCCTTGTACGATACTGATTTTTATCTACATGTGTAATCCTCTAGACTGGAAGTTACTTGAGGACAGAATCTCTGTCTTACACTTTTTTATGTACCCCATTTCTCATTTTTATTTTTAGGGACAGAGAATTGCTCTGTTACTCAGGCTGGAGTGTAGTGGTGTGATCATAGCTCAGTGCATCCTCTAACTCCTGGACTCAAGTCATCGTCCAGCTACAGCCTCCTGAGTAGCTGGGACTACAGGTGTACATGCACCACCATGCCGGGCTAATTTTTAATTTTCAATTTTTTTGTAGAGACAGAGTCTCACTGTGTTTCCCACATGGTCTGAAACTCCTGGCCTCAAGCGATCCTCCTACCTTGGCCTCCAAAAGTATTGGGATTACTCTGAAAGTACTGGGATTACTGGGCCACTGTGCCCGGCCCACTAATTTTTTAAAAATCAAGATTACTCTAGTTTTGGCGAGTATTTTTGTTACTGTAGCAATTTTACAATCATAAGCATTTAGTGTGCTTTAATTTGAAGTTCATTTGAGTTCATTCACCCTTGTATGTTGTAAGTTGTTGGGCTCTGTTAGTAAACTTTAATGAAAATTTAACTCATAAGTATTCGAATTAATCAATGGGAGCCAAAATTTCAGGGGTTATGTAAATACCACTTTGTAGAGAATGTTACTGACATCATTCGTTCTTTGCTTTTTTCCCAATACTATTATGAAAACTCTGAGGCATACAGAAAAGTTGGAAGAATTGTATGAACACCCATATACCCACCACAAAGATTCTACAGTTAACATTTTGCTATGTTTTATCACGTATCTGTCCATCTGTCAATTCATATTCTTTTTGATGCATTTCAAAGTACACTGCTTTGCTTTGATTAATAGCTACAATGTGTTTTAACATTTTATTGAACTACATAATACTGTAAAATTAACTTCCTTGGCTTTCCTGATTGGCAGTATCAATCACATATGTTTTCTTTTCCTGACAATTGATAATATGCTTCTGTAATTTTTTTTTCCTGTAAGTTCGAAGCATTCAGCAAACAATGGCAAGGCAGAGCCACCAGAAACGTACACCTGATTTTCATGACAAATACGGTAATGCTGTATTAGCTGGTGGAGCCACTTTCTGTATTGCTACATGGACATATGTAAGTACTATTGATTACTAATTTCTATTTTAGATGTTTTTCATTCTCATTTAGTCTGTGCATTCAAAGTGTCTTAACATAGTAGTGTATATATCTAATTAGGAGGGACTTGAGAGATTCTGTAATCTAATTACCTACCCAGTACAGAGGTTTTTTTCCCGCAGCATTCATCCATCTTCTGTTCTTAACACTCCCGGTAATAAATTGCTTACTGGATCACAAGGCAGCCCTTTCCATATTATGTAGCTGTTTTTTGTTTGTTTGTTTGTTTTTTTAGAAGGAGTCTCGCTCTGTCTCCCAGGCTGGAGTGCAGTGGTACGATCTTAGCTCACTGCAACCTCTGCCTCCCTGGTTCAAACAATTCTGCCTCAGGCTCCCGAGTAGCTGGGACTACAGGCGCACGCCACCATACCTGGCTAATTTTGGTTTTGTTTTTTATTTATTTATTTATTTTGAGACGGAGTCTTGCTCTGTTGCCCAGGCTGGAGTGCAATGGCGTGATCTCGGGTCACTGCATCCTCTGCCTCCTGGGTTCAAGGGATTCTCCTGCCTCAGCCTCCCAACTAGCGGGATTACAGGCACCCTCCAGTATGCCCGGCTAATTTTTGTATTTTTAGTAGAGATGGGGTTTCACCATGTTAGTCAGGCTGGTCTCGAACTCCTGACCTCAGGTGATCCGCCCACCTTAGCTTCCCAAAGTGCTGGGATTACAGGTGTGAGCCACCGTGCCCATCCTTGTGTGGCTGTTAAAAGGATCGTATGGTGAGTTAAAAATCTGCCTTTTTCCTATGCTAACCATCGTTCATTGCAACACAGAAATTCTGATCCACTTCCATATAACAGCCATCAGATAATAGAAAATTGCTATCATATCTCCTGAATTTTCTTTTTCAAATTAAACATCCTTAGTTTTATCAGTAATTTTTTTGTTCATGGTTTCCAGGATTTTTACTACCTTGGATCACCTTCGTGGACATAACTTCACTTAACAATTTTTCTTTTAAAATTTTGCGCTCAGAACTTAGCACAATATTCCTGACAGATGAGATGTAATATAACTTTTTATATTTTAGTTTCTTTACATCTTACATTTAACAATCTGTTTTTCAGTCACTGTACTTACTGGCAAAAAGTAGGAGTCCTGAAGTCTTTTTTTTTTTTTTTGAGACAGAGTCTCGCTCTGTCACCCAGGCTGGAGCGTAGTGGCGTGATCTTGGCTCACTGCAAGTTCCGCCTCCTGGGTCCATGCCATTCTCCTGCCTCAGCCTCCCGAGTAGCTGGGACTACAGGCGCCCACCACCACGCCCGGCTAATTTTTTGTATTTATAGTAGAGATGGGGGTTTCACCGTGTTAGCCAGTATGGTCTCGATCTCCTGACCTCTTGATCTGCCTGCCTTGGCTTCCCAAAGTGCTGGGATTGTAAGTGTGAGTCACTGTGCACGGCCTGAAGTTTTAATAAATACATAAGTTGGTTTAAAAAGATACAAATTAACCCTTACCGTAATAATCTGTATTTAAATAAATAGGCTTTTTAAATTTTTGTTTTGATTTTCCTGAAATCAAATATTAAGATGTGTGCCTAGGCTGGGCATGGTAGCTCACGCCTGTAGTCCCAGCACTTTGGGAGGCCCTGGCAGGTAGATCACCTGAGGTCAGGAGTTTAGTACTAGCATGGTGAAACCCCATTTCTACTAAAAATACAAAAAGTAGCCGGGCGTGGTGGTGGGCACCTGTAATCCCAGCTACTTGGGAGGCTGAAGCAGGAGAATCGCTTGAACTTGGAGGGGGTGGAGGTTGCAGTGAGTCGAGATCGTGCCACTGCATTCTAGCCTGGGTGACAAAGCGAGACTGTCTCAAAAAAAAAAAAAGTATCCTTAATTAGAAGGATAAACAGATGTTGAACAAATGTTTGATCAGAGGAGCTATTGGAGGTGAAATATTCCTTAGTGATACAGAGAATACAAAACACTCTTTAACAGTTATTAGGTAGTCGTGGTTGAGGGAATCAATGTTTTGAGTGGGTAGTATAGAAATGTGAAGTATAAATTTGAGTTAAATACAATTTAAAAATTCATTTCCTGAGTGATACTAGTCACATTCCAGGTGACCAGTAACCACATGTAGCTAGTGACTACTGTTTGGGACAGTGAAGATCTAGAACATTTCCTTCAGCTCAAGAAGTTCTATTGAACAACAGCACTGCGCTAGAAAATTAGGACAGCAATCAGGTTTGGCCTATATGGAGGGTATTAGATCTACCCAGGTGAGTTTCTGTGTATTTTTAACCTATAGAGCAGAATATCTGTCATTTTCAAGAAATAGTCTCTAAGGGAGAGTAGACTCTGTTTTAAGCATGTAACTGACAGTATTTTAATTCTTACAGGTAGCAACACAAATTGGAATAGAATGGAACCTGTCCCCTGTTGGCAGAGTTACCCCAAAGGAGTGGAGAAATCAGTAATCATCTCAGCTGGTGTAATAATGATTTGTTTTAAAAACAGCTCATAATTGATGCCAAATTATAGCACTGTGTACCCATTAAGATATGGCATTATTGAAGAAATAAAGTACATTTGAAACCTTCATTGTAGGTTTTGTTTCTTTGTAAATGAAACCAAGCTTGATCACTTTAGCCTTTATGTTAAAGTCAAATGCTGCGCAACTTCTTAAATAGGTTTTTGTTTTTTGAGACGAAGTCACACTCTGTCCCCCAGGCTGGAGTGCAGTGGTGCCATCTCGGCTCACTGCGACCTCTGCCTCCCGGGTTCAAGTGATTCTCCTGTCTTAGCCTCCTGAGTAGCCAGAACTACAGGTGCATGCCACCACACCCAGCTAATTTTTGTGTGTGTGTGTGTATATATATATATATATATATATATATATATATTTTTTTTTTTTTTTTTTTTTTGAGGCGGAGTCTCACTCTGTTGCCCAGGCTGGAGTGCAATGGTGTGATCTTGGCTCCTGCAACCTCCACCTCCCGGGTTCAAGCAATTCTCCTGTCTCAGCCTCCTGAGTAGCTGAGATTACAGGCACGCACCACCAGGCCCAGCTAATTTTTGTATTTTTAGTAGAGATGGGGTTTCACCATGTTGGTCAGGCTGGTCTTGAACTCCTGACCTCGTGATCCACCCACCTCGGTCTCCCAAAGTGCTGGGATTACAGACTTGAGCCACCATGCATGGCAATTTTTGTATTTTTAGTAGAGACAAGGTTTCGCCATATTGGTCAGGCTGGTTTCGAACTCCTGACCTCAGGAGATCCGCCTGCCTCAGCCTCCCAAAGTGCTAGGATTACAGGTGTGAGCCACGGCACCCAGCCCTTAAATGGCTTTTATGAGGTAATGTGAAAGGAAAATTTGCCTTTGACCTGGAAGTCAACTTTATAGTAAGCTGAAATTATGTTTATAAATAACTGATCACAGAACTATTGTAGATCACCTTTGAGCCAAAAATTTGGCCCGGATTTTGGTTATGCCTACTACTATGTGACTCTCATTTGTATTTATACTTGGAATTGGCATTATTAACTCCTTTTCACTCCTGCCTAGAAAACTTAGAAGTACCACCAGACCCAAGGGAGGAGTGGTCCTATAAAAGAAACTCCTAGCCTGTCTGAAGACTAGCTACTAGCTCCTTGGCTGTTTTGGCATATTCAATTTTTTTTTTTTTTTTTTTTGGAGACGGAGTCTTGCTCTGTCGCCAGGTTGGAGTGCAGTGGCATGATCTCGGCTCACTGCAACTTCTGCCTCCTGGGTTCAAGTGATTCTCCTACCTCAGCCTCCCGAGTAGCTGGGATTACAGGCATGCGCCACCATGCCCAGCTAATTTTTGTATTTTTAGTAGAAACGGGGTTTCACCATGTTGGCCAGGATGATCTCGATCTCTTGACCTCGTGATCCGCCTGCCTCGGCCTCCCTAAGTGCTGGGGCATATTCATCTTGATTATAGCTCTTGGTTTTTCATCATATTTATTATTAGGAATGTTTATGATATTAAAGAAAATCTTGTCAAATGCAATCTGTTCCCAGTTATCTACTATCAGTCACCTGTTGACTTGCTATAATTATTAACAATGTTTGGATTTGTGGATTATTATTTTAGTACATAACATTGGATTTTATGTATGTTACCTGAAGAAAAACAGTATCTGCAGCACATATTTCTTTGTTTTTCTTTTTTGAAATGGAGTCTCACTCTGTTGCCCAGGCTTGAGTGCACTGGCACGATCTCGACTCACTGCAACCTTTGCCTCCCGGATTCAAGCAATTCTCCTGCCTCAGCCTCCCTAGTAGCTGGGATTACAGGCGCCTGCCACCATGCCTGGCTAATTGTTTGTGTTTTTAGTAGAGACGAGGTTTCACCATGTTGGCCAGGATGGTCTTGAACTCCTGACCTCAGGCAATCCGCCCACCTCAGCCTCCCAAAGTGCTAGGCTTACAGGTGTGAGCCACCGTGCCCAGCTTATATATCATTACTTTCTTGGCTAAGAGCTGTAATCTGTGGTGTTTTTTTTTTTGTTTGTTTGTTTGTTTTGTAGTTTTCTTGATAGTGATCAAGTCAGCAGAAAGTAGAATTTCAGTCAAGTAACCTGTCTATATTAGCTAAATTATTTTTTGCTTATTACTTAGAGTGCTGGAAGTATGCTGTCATGGGATATGTCCTAGTTTCTCATCAAATGGACCAAAGTCAGTGATTTTATTTGAAGAGGAAAAATTGAAAGTCATTATAAATTAAGTTGCGAGTTTAGTAACCATATTGTATCACTATTTGATAAATTTGAATGCTTTATGGTATTTCATATTTAGAATGTTCAAAATAGTACTGAAGTATTCAGATACATATAACCCTGAGAGAGATTGAAGTAAAATAAACATGCATTTAAGGAAGTGTCAACCTTCAATTATATACCTTTTTGTCACTGAATTAACACTATTTCTTAAGACGTGGAGGCAGTTTCAGTATGGTTTGTACTAAGCTAAGTGATAGTTGTCATCTATATGACAATTTAGAATGTTTTCTGTGTCCATTTGCGACCAAAATTATATGTTGCTTTGTGTGATAAAACCTGGTGGTGGTAGTATCTTTGAACACACTTTTTGAACTTAGTTTTGTAGTTATCTTGATGAGTAATTCTAAAACTATTATGACCACTACTAGAAATGAAGCTGTGTGTGTGTGTGTGTGTGTGTGTGTGATCACAATATATACTGACCTTGGAGCTTTCCTAGTGCTCTCAGAGCCAAGAAAATACCCTTTCACACAAATTTTCTCAATGTACCTGTAACATCACTTTGAGTTTTAGTTACACCTAGAGTTGGAAAGTCACCAAATTAGTCTTCTGTCCTCAAGTATCTGTATGTCTGAAGAATTTAGGTAAGTTACTTACCTTTAAAGCATTGCCAATCCTTTATTTGGATGACTATGAAATATTTTAACATGAGTGTGAATGTCATAAATCCCATTCTTTTTTTTGAGACAGAGTCTTGCTCTGTCGCCCAGGCTGGAGTGCAGTGGTGTGATCTTGGCTCACTGCAACCTCCGTCTCCTGGGTTCAAGGGTCTCCTGGGTTCAAGGGATTCTCCTGCCTCAGCCTCCCAAGTAGCTGGGATTACAGGCGCCCACCACCACACCTGGTTAATTTTTGTGTTTTTAGTAGAGACAGGGTTTTGTCATGTTGACCAGCTGGTCTCAAACTCCTGACCTCAGGCGATCCACCTGCCTCAGCCTCCCAAAGTGCTGGGATTACAGTCATGAGCCATGGCGCCCAATCTCGTAAATCCCATTCTTAATTTCACTCTAGGACAGAATTATTTTAGCACCTGTGTTCTGTTATTTTAGATTCATTTAACTTACCTAGAAATAGGTACTGTGGTAGTTGTAGAGGTACAGATGTTGAGTTCCCATCCTGGCTTAACATCATTGGGGTTATTAATACACTTCATAAGCATTTTAGGGATACCTGCTATCTGATACCCCAGCAAACCTGATTATTTCTTGAAGACATTCCTTTCTATGCTTGTGCATTGGTAAGGAGGATTAGGGATGATGCATTTAAAGACAGAGTTTTAGTCTGGGCCTGGTGGCTCATATCTGTAATCCCAGCACTTTGGGTGGCTGAGGTGGGAGGATCATTTGAGGCTAGGCGTTCGAGACCAGCCTGGGCAACGAAGGGAGACTCCCATCTCCACACACGGGAAAACAAAAATTAGCCAGGTGTGGTAGTGTGTGCCCATAGTTCCAACTACTTGGGAGGCTGAGGTGCAAGGATCGCTTTAGCCCCAGAGTTTAAGGTTACAAGGGCCTATGATCACACTTCTGCACTCCAGCCTGGGTGACAGCAAGACTCTCAAAACCAAACAACAACAACGAAATATATACATAGCTCTCTAGGTTTTTATGTTAGAGTACCTAAGAATGTACATGGTTGGCAGAGGATCTTGCAGCTCATAGTGATGAACTTTAATATTTACATAAAAATACTAGATAGCTAGTAGATTCAATATTCTGGTTCTGATAAAGCTATATTTTTGGTTTTGCCTTTTAGTGAATTTCTTTTGGATGCTTAACACAATGTTAATATAGTTACAAACCAACTTGCTAATATTTGGAAACCCACTTAAAAGCTATCTTAATTTCCTATGATGTGATTTTTAAGATTTTAAATTTGGGGCTGAGTTTGTATCTTAATTAAGGCTGCACACATTGACAACTACAAAATAATGCCTGGGAAGATGAGTCCTGAGGCTGATTTTATATTTATGTGGATGAGTGTAGAGGGGGAGAATAGCCGGGCGCGGTGGCTCACACCTGTAATCCCAGCACTTTGGGAGGCCGAGGCGGGTGGATCACTAGGTCAGGAGATCGAGACCATCCTGGCTAACATGGTGAAACCCTGTCTCTACTAAAAATACAAAAAATTAGCCGGGCGTGGCGGCGGGCGCCTGTAGTCCCAGCTACTCGGGAGGCTGAGGCAGGAGAATGGTGTGAACCTGGGAGGCGGAGCTTGCAGTGAGTGGAGATCGTGCCATCGCACTCCAGCCTGGGTGACAGAGTGAGACTCCGTCTCAAGAAAAAAAAAGAAAAAAAAAAAAAAAAGGGGGAGAATAATTCTGAAATACTTAATCACAGACCTAAAATGTAGATCTATGGGTAATTTTAAATGTTGCCTGTCAAGGCTTAATAGGGACTTGACAACAGGTAGGATGGAAATTATTTCAACACTTAAATATGCTTACTTTATGCCGGATGCTGTTCTAAGTCTTTTACAAATATTTACTTGATATTTGTATTTTGTGTACTATTTTGATTTCTGCAACATTATTAGACTTCATACTCTTCTGTGGGAACTGGGTTCAAATAGTTCCAGATGAAAATACAAATAGCCCTGTGATTAGTTTTGTTTTACATCTTATGACAGATACTTCATGAAAGGAAATATGAAAAGGCCACATCTTGCTTTGAAATAAGTGAGATGGAGCCTCTCCCTCTTTTTACTGTTAATGTTCATAGTTTTAAAAATCCTAGAATTTTTCTGCTTTTTAAAATGTCAAGCTGGAAAACGAATAAAATAATACCCTTTTCTCAAATGTTTTCTGTACCATTTATTGCATTGTTTACATTTTATGCATCTCATCTCTTTATGAACTCATGGTAATAGAGACTAACATTTTTGCATCACTGGAATCTTCTAGGTGTTTAAAATGAGGGACGAGTGAATGAATAAATGGGAGAGTGGTTCAGAGCTTGGAATGGCACTATGAAGATGGTGAAGTGACGTCCCTACCCCCTCAACACACATATAAAAATTACGAATTTATAAACGTTTTCCTCTTGGTGTCATTTTTCAATGGAGGAAAGAGGGCAAATTCACAGTTCTGGTATTTACATCTGGAATTAGGCTACACAGTCTACAGGAAGCAAGTTAACACAGTCTAACAGATGCACGTGAATTTCTTGCTGGGCAAAGATGAACTATGTGGAAGATGACTTATAAGGAACTTTTATGTTACATCTTGGCCCGAGGTTAGGAAACTAAAGATGACAAAGGCACTGTTTTAGTATGGGTTTTCTGGTTTTGTTTTTGTCGTGGGGGCGGGGTGGGGTAGCGGACTTGTACCCTAACAAAGACCCACCCGAGGCTGCGTGTCTGCCCGGGGGCAGCAGGGGGCGGGAGAAGCTTGGCTCTAGAACACGCGTTCCTTGTCACGTGACCTGTCGCTCTCTTTCCCGTGGCGGCCCTGCTTCCGGCAGGGGCATCACCCGGAAGTGGGGGTAGTCAAGGGAGGGAGGGATAAAGGCGGATGGCCGCGGCGGCCGGGGGTGGGAAAAGAGAAGCAGAGGGAGGAGTTGCTGCTGCCGCCGCCGCAGGAGTTGCTGCTGCCGCCGCCGCCGCAGCCACGGCTACTGTGACTTCTCCGATTGTGTGAGCTTTGTTGGAGCCTGCGTACGTGGATTTATCGCTGCCACGGTCTGCGTAGCTCCAGAGGTTTAACCATAGGATAGAGAAACCAGGTAAGTCCTACACTGGCTTCCCATCGTCCTTTCTTCTGCAGGGAGTCTTGTGTGCTGTCAGTTTGTACTACGAGTGTGGCGAGAAGGTCATGTTAGTCTGGGGCAGTCTCGAAAGTCTCACTTATTCACAATTCAGATATTACTACACTTATGTTTTACCTCCCCTAACAGGGGATAGAGGAGGGGAAATTAAATCCTGACCTGTGTCACTTTCTTGTACCCTCTTGGAGAGAGTGTCTTGATCATCTATGGCCTACGTTACCCAATTAATTGAGGGTACAAGAAAGTTTGTGTTTGGCATTGGAAATCACATGGACAGGGGTCTTTGCTTAGTGACACCTCTTTATACTTTGGAAGCTAAGGTTACTAAAATGACCATAATTGATGAAATAATAATTGAAAAATAGATATTTGGCTTCTTGTCTTGCTCTGGGAGTGTAAGGTATACTGAGAGAACACTCTTGTTTCCACTTAGTTTTGTTCATTGTGCCCCCTTTCCGGTAAAGTTACTGTCCATTGTCCACCCCTGTGGCATCTTATCTTTGACACTTTTCTTCGTTGTAGACGTTGAGATTATCTGAAGCACAAACTCTTACTGGTTCACAATTCAGCGTTTTTCCAGGATCTGATCTTTATTTTAATCCGAGACTCTTCATCTACAATAGTATGGCTTTGTACTGAGAATATGTGTAGAACATTGAATTAGATGATACTGAGGTTATTAATTTTTTTTTTTTTTTTGCCGGGGGCGGGGGCGGGGGAGGGGGCGATGCACGAGAAATAAGACAGAGTTCCTGGCCTCAAAAGAGTTTACGTGCAATAGGCCGGGCGCAGTGGCCCACAGGCCTGTAATACCAACACTTTGGGAGGGTGGATCACTTGAGGTCAGGAGTTCGAGACCAGCCTGGCCATCATGGCGAAACCCTGTCTCTACTAAAAATACAAAAATTAGCTGGGCGTGGTGGCGGGCGCCTGTAATCCCAGCTACTCGGGAGACTGAGGCAGGATGATCGCTTGAACCTGGAAGGCGGATGTTGCGGTGAGCCGAGATCTCGCCACTGCACTCCAGCCTGGGCTACAAGAGCAAAACTCTGTCTCCCAAAAAGAAGAAGAAAAAAAAAAGAGTTTACATACAATTGAGTCCTAATTGAGTCAGTTGAAATCAGCTATGAAGACAATGGTTTCTAGCAGCCCCACTGACTGAATTACTACGTTGCTTATTGCATCCTTTTTAATGGTTATTTTTGAACTGGCATTTTATTATATTTAACATTTTCTTGTGTCTAAGGTCATGACATGAGAGAGTTTTTTTGTACTTGAGGGTCTCAATGTAGTAGGAAAGATACACGATTACCTAAACATTTAAAAAATCTCACTAACATTCTATAGTAGAAACAGGAAGTGTTATGAGAGTGCAGGGAAGGGAGCATGTGAACTGGGCTTTGAAAAATAGATAGGATTTGGCTTTGCAGGAATGGAGGAAAAGGAAGACATCTATCTGGACTGATAGATAGAAGACATAATGTGAGCAAAGCCGTGAGGGTCTGGAAAGTTGCCCGACATCCAGTAACACACTGTATGTCAGTGTCCCTACTTCTAACAGCCACATCTTCCAATATGTCACTGATTAAAATTAGAAAAAAATATAGAATACAAAACTAGTCAGCTCACAGACATATCCAACTGCCCTTCAGCCAACAAAAAAAGCTTATATAGAGAAAAAAATACACAGACATGACAAAAACAATGTTAATGTATGAGGCTTAATTCTGATGTAAACTCAAATCTAAAAGAGAAAAATGTAAAACTTGCTAGCTATACTTTAATTCTGATTGAGTGTTGTGCCTTAAATATAATTTGGAATCATTTTTTAAATTGTTGAGAATGAATAACATTTTCTGAAGTGAGCAGCTGTTCCAGGTTTTCCCCAAGGAGTCTCTGCTTTTCCTTTTTTCCTCTAAATTGATTTCTCTCTATTGGTCTTCTTAACTTGATAGGAACATTTCTTTTCGATCATAGCCTTAGAAAGATCTTGATTCCTGCCCTCAAGATAAGGTTAAACACTAATCCCTCCGAAGGATAGGTTAACATCTCTGTTCTCTAAAGCAGAAGATTGATTTTCTTTGAAAAATGCATGCAGAAGCAGTAAAATTTGCTTACAAAACAACAGAGAGAGAGAAAAAAGAGTGCAAAAATAACCCCAGCTAACACTCTACAACCTTCACTTCTGTGAGGGTGCTAAAGGAAATACATTTTTAAAAAATAAATTCCTGTTATAACTCCTTTTATCTATATATATTTAAAAGCTCTTGGCAAACTTTATTAATCAAGACTTTGGACATCTTGATGAGTGAAAATAATCTTCATTTGCCAGTTGGGAAAGTAAATTGCAAGGAGAGATTTTTGTGTGAACTCATACAAGCACTAGCATAGATGAGAATAGTATTTGGGAGTTTTGTCTCAAAATTCCTTCTATTCATCTTTGTTAAAGGGCAGTTCAGGTTTTACAGTGTTTTGTTTTTTAGACAACAATATTTCTTAGGATATAACTCAACATGGGGCCGGGGCAAGAGTACTGGGGGACTGGGGGACAGACGAGTGATAGGCAATGGCTAGGCAGAGTATTTTAGTTCAGTCTACCATCCCAGCAATCATGTTTTTCCCTCTTAAATCTCAGTCTTCAGGTTGATTTAATGTGATATTACTTGCTTACTTAACTTGCTGAGATAGTTTGGCAAGAAAAATATCAAAATTCCTTTAGAATGTGTTTCATTAAAGTAAAAGGGTCCTGTGTTTCTGTTTTCCTAAAATGTTCTTACTTTTTGCAGCACTGTTTGCAAATTGAAGTGATTTCCTAATCTTTGTGTTCCCAAATGTATAAGGTATTGATAGACTACATCAGTTTTCACAGATACCTCTTTCCTTGAAGGAAATGAGGGTAAAATACCCCATTTTGAGCCAGTTATGTGTACTTTGTACCATATTTTTTGTCCGCATTTAGAATTATACAGCTATGTCACAAGGATGAAAAAAGTTTTGCTTATTTTTACTATTAAACTCTAGTGTAAGAGTCCAGTTTTTCAGACCTATGATCAGGAGTGCATTTTTAACAATTTACCAGTTGAAATAAATGGGTTATTTCACATTGTAGGGATATTGTTTTAGATTGACCATTAACCTTATTTTATTTTATTTTTATTTTAAAAGATGTTTTTGTTATTATTTATCTATGTATTTATTTATTTTTAGAGACAGGGCCTCGCTCTGTGGCCCAGGCTAGGGTGTAGTGGTACAATCATATCTCACTGCATCCTTAATCTCCCGGGCTCAAATGATCCTCTGGCCTCTCAAGTAGCTGGAACCACAGGTGCATGCCACCATGCCTAGCTACTTATTAATTAATTAATTATTATTATTTTTAAGAGATTGGGTCTTGCGCTGTCACCTAGGCTAGAGTACAGCGGCGCCCTCATAGCTCACTGTAGCCTCGATCTCCCAGGCTCAAGCGATCCTCCTACCTCAGCCTCCTGAGTAGCTGGGACTACAGGTGTGTGCCACCACTCCCAGCTAATTTTTAAATTTTGTGTAGAGACAGCATCATGCTGTGTTGTCCAGGCTAGTCTCAAACTCCACTCCTGGCCTCAAGCAATCCTCCTGCCTCAGCCTCCCAAAGTGTTGAGATTACAGGTGTGAGCCACAGAGCTTAGTTGAGATTACAGGTGTGAGCCAGACCCTTAGTTGATTTTGTTTGTAAAAAGGTAAGGTGTTTTCTCCATCTGACTTCAGACCAGCCCGAGAACAGAGCAGAACCTCCTACAGACATCCATTGCCCTGCTGCTGTACACTTCAACAGCTTGCACAAGGGAACTCACTTGGAGAAATTATGTAGTTTTAAAATGTATTTTGTATAAAATAACTTGCTCTGCTATAAACCACCATTAAAAACCAGTGTTTTGATTTGGCACTTAAATATTTTTGGAGTGAAAATTTTCACTGAAGTAACATATGACTCCCAACAAAAAATATGGTTTTATTATGTTAAAGAGTACTGTATTGATTTGCCAAAGTTTTGTAACTTAATAAAGATATTAACTTCCTTGGATTTGTACTTTGTGATTTAGTATGCTGTACTGTGGGCGGGTTATGTTAACTGAAAAAATAAAGTCATTACCTGGAAAAAAAAGTTAATGTGTTTTGTTTTGTGCCATTGTAATTGCTGCTGATCCTGCATGTGCAATTGATGTCTCAATAAAAGCAGATAGGGAGGGAAGAATATCTGAATTACATCCCTTCCATACTCCCACTTGAGAGTTTGCAGAGCGCTCACTGTATACTTTTGGTATTGTGAAGAAAATGGTTTCTGCTTTCTTGAGTGTGCTACCTGAAGTGTGCTACTTGCCACTCAGGAGAGTAAAGCATTAAAAGAACTTCTATTAAGACCTGAGAAACTGTCAACAGAGATATAAGAACAGAGAGAAAAAAGTTAAAAGTGGGAAGCCCTTTAAAGAAAATTATCAGAACTATTTAGGATAAACTTGTAGCTGACCTACAGTGTCATGAGGATACTTAAGAGCTGATCCTTGAGCTAACAAAAACTTAAGGAGAGCTTAGTTGTTAAAGAATTCCAAGTGTAATATCCTTTGTTGTGGTAGGCATAAAAGAAGATATCTAACTTTTTTGATGATGATAAAATTGTTTGCTCTAAGACTTCTTATTAATTATAAATTTATTAAGTTAATATATTTTAATTATTAATACAAATTATTAAATATATATATTAATTATTAATAGATTGTATTATTAAAGCAATAATATTATATTAAATTATTTGCATACAGCCAGTTTCTTTTTTCTGTTTTTTGAGACAGGGTCTTGCTCTGTTGCCCAGCCTGGAGTTCTACAGTGGCATGATCTCAGCTCACTGCAACCTCTGCCTCCTGGGCTCAGGTGATCCTCCTACGTTAGCTCTTGAGTAGCTGGGACTATGGCACGGGCCACCATGCTCTGCTAATTTTTTTATTTTTATTTTTAGTAGAGACTGTGTTTCACCATGTTACTTAGGCTGGTCTTGAATTCCTGAACTCAAGCAATCTGCCTGCCTCACCCTCCCAAAGTACTGGGATTACAGGAGTGAGCCACTGCTCCCAGCCTACTTTCTTTAAAAAATTTTACACCATTGGCCTGAAGGAAAAGCCAGCTTCATTTTGACCAATAAATGCTTTCTTCTATTTTGCTGTTAATTCTAAATATTACTTTTTACTTCAGATTTTATCCACAATATCTTGTTATTAATTTCTAATCACACCTGTAAGTGCATTTTTATGTTCTTAGTAATCAGATTGGTGTCATATATCTTCACGTATTGTTCATCTAAAGCAAAGTGTTTATTTTGCACATCTGTTTCTGCCTAGGTGATAATAGGATTAATTTTGATCACAAAAATCTTTAAAACCTTCAGATAGTTTTAAAGCCTTAAGTTCTTTGAGTGATGATGAGAAAAAGGATATATATATGTATATTTAAGACAGAGTCTCACTCTGTTGCCCAAGCTGGAGTGCAATGGCACGATCTCGGCTCACTGCAACCTCCACCTCCCGGGTTCAAGTGATTCTCCCTGCCTCAGCCTCCTGAGTAGCTGGGATTACAGGCACCCGCCACCATACCCGGCTAATTTTTGTGTTTTTAGTAGAGATGGGGTTTTGCCATGTTGGCCAGGCTGGTCTCGAATTCCTGACCTTAGGTGATCTGCCCACCTCTGCCTCCCAAAGTGCTGGGATTACAGGCATGAACCACCATGCCTGGCTGAAGGATAATTTATTTAGTACAGTACATTATTTGACCTTGAGTGCCAAGGTATGATTAGAATTGCTTAAGAGTTTGTCCACTGTGTTTATTGCAAAAATAACCCACAGATTCCTCTTTCTTTAGGGCAAGTAATAAGTCATGGGATCTTGACTCTTACTATTTTTTTTGGATGCAAATAAGTGAAGGTGACCAGAATTGTTCCTCTGTCTGGTGTGGAAAATAGATCTGGTACTTTATTGTTTGCATTTTGCTAAGAGTGCACATACTCTTTCATAGGGCCAAATTTTATTCCCAGACCTAGCAAGTGGTTAAACTGGGATTTAAATCCAGTAAGTTTTGGCTTCAGAACCTGTGCTCTTACCTAACATAAAGGAACTGTGTTTTTAAAAGTACATAGACATTTGAGTAAAGTAGGTATATTCGAATTAAGTTCCTTGTTTGTCTTAAAATGGGAAATATTTATCGTTTAATGTGCGAATGAGGAAATTGATTTTGTGATTAAATGATTAAGATATTGGTAGCTCATAATTTCCTTGGTAATTTAAAACTAATCTCAAAAGTAGGGAACCATAATTTTGTTTTTAGCTAATTATGTTATTTAAAGATATGCTGGGCCAGGCACTGTGGCTCACGCCTGTAATCCCAGTACTTTGAGAGGCCGAGGTGGGTGGATCAATTGAAGTCAGCAGTTCAAGACAAGCCTGGGCAACATGGTGAAACCCCATCTCTCCTACAAATACAAAAATTAACCAGACGTAGTGGTGTGTACCTGTAATCCTAGCTACTCTGGAAGCTGAGGCAGGAGGATGGGTAAAGCCCAGGAGGCGGAGGTTGTAAGGTTGTAGTGAGCCGAGATTGTACCATTGCACTCTAGCCTGGGTGACGGGGAGTAAAACTATGTCTTAAAAAAAAAAAATACTAAAACACCTAATGTTTATTTGTGGTTATTTCTTTATTTTTGAGATGGAGTCTGGCTCTGTCACCTAGGCTGGAGTGCAATGGTGCGATCTCGGCTCACTGCAACCTCCGCCTCCTGGGTTCTAGTGATTCTCTTGTCTCAGTCTCCCAAGTATCGGGGACTACATGTGTACACCACCGTGCCTGGTTAGTTTTTGTAATTTTGGTAGAGAAGGGGTTTTGCCATGTTGGTCAGGCTGGTATCGAACTCCTGACTGACCTCAAGTGATCCATCTGACTCGGCCTCCCAAAGTGCTGGGATTACAGGCTTGAGCTACCGCTCCCGGCCCTGCCACCATGCCCAGCCCAATACTTAATTTCTAAGTTACACCATAGAAAATTGGCTTGCGCGGTGGCTCATGCCTGTAATCCCAGCACTTTGGGAGGCCTAGGTGGGTAGATTGCTTGAACTCAGGAGTTCTAGACCAACCTGGGCAACAAGGTGAAACCCCATCTCTACAAAAATTGCAAAAAATAGCCAGGCGTGGTGGCGTGCGCCTGTAGTCCCGGCTACTGGGGAGGCTAAAGTAGGGGGATTGCTTGAGCCTGGGAGGTTGAGGCTGCAGTGAGCTGAGATCATGCCACTGCACTCCAGCCTGGGCGACAGAGTGAGACCCTGTCTCAAAAAAAAAAAAAAAAAAAGAGAGAGAGAAAGAAAATGGAAAACTCAGATTGAGAGGGTCCCCCGGTAGTCTATAGTACACCTACATATGCTAACATGGCATCTTAAAGCTCATTATGACAGCTGGCAGATCAAATCACTGTGATGTGCTCATCCTGTTTCCCTATCAAGGAAACTCATAACAATCTACTTCTGTAATTAGTGAGCCACAGACTCTAGGCCATCGAGATTTTCCACATTCCCTAATTGTCAAATGCTGAACCATACTTGTACTGAATAAGTTGTGATACAGTGTAAGCAAGGGAAAAGGCCTTATGTATGTCTAACCTACTCTACAAATAGCTGCATTCTTACAGAGTTGTATGTAAATTGAAGTTTTACAAAGCATGTCAGCACTTCGATTAGTACATTTTTATTGTGTGCTTATTGCATATTCAGTGTTTACTGTGAGCTACACAAATAAGTATAAGGCATATGTTCCAGTGTCTAGCAAGAGAAAGAAGTTTAATACCAAGCAGAGAGAAATTAGGTACTACTAAACTATGAAACTGATTCCAGGGTATTCGGAATTTAAAAAGAAAGTAGCTAGGAGTATTTGACATGATTTTTCATGAACGAGGTGGGACTTCATTTCTTACTCAACAGTGATTTATTGAGTACCTACCATGTTCAATGGTGGTATGATAGTGAACATAGCACATATGGTCCTGCTTTTGTGGAGTTTACAGTCTAGTGAAGTAATAGAACTTAAATATGTGCAAGAAAACATTCTAGGTGAGGGGACCAGTTCTAAACAAAGTCATAGAAATAAATGATAAGAGCATGGACTGCATGGCAGTCAGTGAAGGGACTTGCCTGATTGTAGTAGAGATTTTATGTTGGGGAGGAGCATTGCAAGTGACAGATGCAGACCATCTTTTGAATGCTTTGAAGAACTATCTAAGTCTGTCTAAAAGTCCTTTGGATACACTGTTCCGGAGAGAGTTTGGGGCTTTGGGGTCATACTGCCTTGGTTTGATCTCATCTCCACTCTAATTTGTTTAAGTTTAGAATTTTATAGTAAGTTTTCTCAGTGACCCAACTCTACAGGCAATAAAATGATATTTACAGAGTGGCTGGGGTCAGTAACCCTTGTATCAGTTAAGCAATGTACACATGAAGCGCCAGTAGGAAGTCCAAGGAAAGGTTGGGAGAAATAAAAGGAGGTTAGTCAAGGAAAGAGAAATACATTCTGTGATGGTTGGTAGAATGTCATCAGAAATGTCTTCAAGCAAAACAGTTCATTTGCCTGTCTTTGTTTCTAGTTGCGTTTAACGGTACTGTGTTTTCCTTGTCTAAATATGAAGAAGAGAAACTAAACTGCAGCTATTTGACTTGGGCATCTGAGAGCTACCAATGGTTGGCTTAGGTTATGTTCTACATTTGAAGCATCTGGTCAATTTTAGATTGTCTTCTATATTTGAAGCATCTGGCTAGACCAGTTGTGTCCCAGTTTTGTATTTTACCTAAACTCAACTTGGTCAGAAGCTTATGTAGTAAGTATTGTTTGTAACCTGTGTTAGTACTCTCTTAACATGGCTTAAGGCGTGAATGGATTGCCAAATGAATACCTGTTATGACCTGTATTTTTTCATGTTACCTTTGGATTTAATGTAAGTATAATAATGCTCCAAGAACATTTGACAGTATTGTTCAGGCACCATTTTTTTTTTTTTGAGAGAGGGTCTGGCTTTATTGCCTAGGCTAGAGTGCAGTGGCATGATCACAGCTCACTGCAGCCTCAAACTCCTGGGCTCAAGCGATTCTCCTACTTCAGCATTCCAAGTAGATAGGACCACAGGCATGTGCCACCATGCCTGGCTAATTTTTATTTATTTATTTTTTTGTAGAGACGTGACCTTACTTTGTTGCCCAGGCTGGTCTTGCACTCCTGGGTTCAAGTGATTCTCCTGTCTCAGCCTCCCCAAAGTGCTGGGAGTACACAGGCATGAGCCATCATGCATAGCTGCTTATTCAGGTGCCTTTAAGAAATTTTTTCCACCAGAAAAGTAGAAATGATCATACGAGACTACCTTTGTCTCCTCCCAATCTTTTATTATGGTGATGTCTAACCTTGTTATAAGGAGGAGCTTCTTTTAATCTCAGAGTCATGAGATCAGGGCAGATACTGACAGTGTAGTTCCTAAGAAGTAGTTGCTGGCTGTGCTGTTCTTCCTTTCACACTGGAAATCTTAGCTGAGACATGTAGCAGAGAGAAGACATTATGGGGAACCAGCATAGAGCTTTATAGGAGGTGAGGTGTCTAGATCTACCAGTAGATCCCGATTTGCAGGTTTGAGACTCCTACCTTATTTCATCCGTGGCTCTTGCATTATACAAATCTAGTGGGCAGCAGCCACAGTCTGTAAAAATTATGACATGGACTTACGCAATGTGGCAGCCCTGGAAGCTATCCAAACCACTTCTATTTCTAGTCCTGTATTCCCTTCAATACCTCCTACATCCAACAGCCATGATAGTCCCAACACGTTTATCATTTGAATATCTTTGCTTCCCACTTTAAGGCTCCCCTTTAATCCAACAGATAAAATTTACATCTTTGTCTAAGGATTTCAAGGAGTTGCATAAATTTTCTTATTCTCTTTAAGTATACTCATCAAGAAAATAACACCTGCCTCGTCTAATTCATAGGGTGTTATCAGTATCAAGTGGAATAATGTATGCAAAAACACTTCATAAATTAAAGAATACTACACAAACATAATATTCTTTTTGAATGATTATGTTGTGGAAAGAACACTGAATTTGAATTAGATGTCTGGCATCTCAGTTCTTTCTACTGTTAATGAACTGTGACTTTGGACAAATTACTTTGTGCTTTGGGGACTTTGTTTCCTTACCTATAAAAGGAAACTAATAATGCCACTCTTATCTACCCAGAAACCTAAGAGCTACTTTTTCTTCACCTCCACATTCAGTCACCAAATTTGTTGTCTAGTTCTTAAAATTTCTTAAATTGGTCCTCTCCTCTCTATCTCCATTCAGTTCCTAATCACTTCCCTTTTGGGCAGTAGCCTGTTAAAAAAATTGTGGTAAAATATGCATAATATAATATTGACCTTCTTAACCCTTTTTTTTTTTTTTTTTTTTTTTTTTTTTGAGATGAAGTCTCACTCTGTCGCCCAGGATGGAGTGCAATGGTGTGATCTCTGCTCACTGCAGCCTCCACCTCCCAGGCTGAAGCAATTCTCCTGCCTCAGCCCCCTGAGTAACTGGGATTACAGGCACTCGCCACCCCTGGCTAATTTTTGTATTTTTTTTTTTTTTTTTTTTTTGAGATGGAGTTTTGCTCTGTCGCCCAGGCTAGAGTGTAGTGGCACCATCTTGGCTCACTGCAAGCTCCACCTCCTGAGTTCACGCCATTCTCCTGCCTCAGCCTCCCGAGTAGCTGGGACTACAGGCGCCCACCACCACGCCCAGTTATTTTTTTTTGTATTTTTAGTAGAGACGGGGTTTCACCGTGTTAGCCAGGATGGTCTTCATCTCCTGACCTCGTGATCCGCCTGCCTCGGCCTCCCAAAGTGCTGGGATTACAGGCATGAGCCACTGCGCCTGGCCTAATTTATGTATTTTTAGTGGAGATGGGGTTCCACCATGTTGGCCAGGCTGGTTTCAAACTCCTGACCTCAAATGATCCACCCACCTTGGCCTCCCAAAGTGCTGGGATTACAGGCATGAGCCACTGTGCCTGGCCCCATTTTAACCATTTTTAAAGGTACAAGTCAGTGGCATTGAGTGCATTCTTAATGTTGTACAATCATCACTGTTATGCATCTCTAGATTTTTTTCATCATCCCAAACTGAAACTCTGTACCCATTAAATAATAGCTTCTCATTCTGCCTTCTCTCACCCCCTGATAACCTCATTCTCCTTTCTGTGTCTATGAATTTACCTATTCTAGGTACTTTTTGAAAAATAATTTCAATATTTATTTTTGATTCAGAGGGTACATGTGCAGGCTTGTTACCTGGGTATATTGCATGATGCTGAGGTAGGGATACAATTGATTACCGGCAACCAGGTACTGAGCAGAGTACACAATAGTTTTTCAACCCTTGCCCCACTCCCTCCCCACCGAGTAGTCCCCAGGATCTATTGCTGCCATCTTTATATCTATGAGTACCCATTGTTTAGCTACCACTTATAAGGGAGAACTTATGGTATTTGGTTTTCTGTTCTGCGTTAGTTTGCTTAGGATAATGGCCTTCAGCTGATTCCATGTTGCTTCAAAGGACATGATTTTGTTCTTTTTTTAATGGCCATAGTGTTTCATGGTGTATATGTACAACATTTTCTTTATCCAATCTATCATCGATGGGCATCTAGGTTGATTCTATGTCTTTGCTATTGTAAATAGTGCTGCAATAAACATACAAGTGCATGTCTCTTTTTGGTAGGACAATTTATTTTCTTTTGGATATATACTCAGTAATGGGATTACTGGGTTGAACTGTAGTTCTGTTTTAAGTTCTTTGAGAAATCTCCAAACTGCTTTCCACTGTGGCTGAACTAATTTACATTCCCACCAACAGTATATAAGCATTTCTAGGTACTTTTAATAAATGGAATAATACAATATTTGCCCTTTTATGTCTGGCTTATTTTACCTAGCATAATGTCTCAAAGTTTCATCCATATTGTAGTATGGGTAAGAATTTCATTACTTTTTATGGCTGAATAATATTCCATTGTTGAGTAATAACATTTTAACTGGTCCTCCTAACTCCAGGCTTCGCCCTATCAAATTTGCCCTTCATGATCTGACCTTACTTACCTTTACAATCTCCTTATTGTTACAGTTCATGCCATATGCCTCAGCCATACCAACGGTAGTCCTTAAATATGCCATGCTGTTTGACAACTCTGTAACTTTATTCATGGCTCTTTTATCTGAAATTTATTTCCATTCTTCTGGAGAACTTCTACTCAATCTTCAAGACCCGGTTTACCTAACAATAGTGGATGGGTTAAATTATGATATGTTCATATAGTGGACTTCTAGTCAGCCTTTTAAAATTATGGCATATATATTAGTGGTTTAAAGCACAGACTCTGGACCAGGCTTACTGGGATCAAATTTCAAATCTGTCACTTACTAACTATGTGACCTTGGGAAAGTTCCTTACCCTCTCTGTATCTCAATTTTTTCATCTATAAAACAGGGATAGTAATTGTATCTATCCCATCAGGTTGCTGTAAATATTTAATTACTTAGAAGTATTAGCTAGGCTGGGCACAGTGCCTCATGCCTGTAATCCCAGCATTTTGGGAACCCGAGGCGGATGCATCACTTAGGTCAGGAGTTCGACACCAGCCTGGCCAACATGGTGAAACCCTGTCTCTACTAAAAATATATATAAAAATTAGCCAGGCTTGGTGGTGAGCACCTGTAATCCTAGCTACTTGGGAGACTGAGGCAGGAGAATCACTTGAATCCAGGAGGCGGAGGCTGTGGTGAGCTGAGATCACGCTACTGCACTCTAGCCTGGGCAACAGAGCTAGATTCTGCCTCAAAAAAATAAAAATAAAAATATTAGCTATTATGTTTTCTTTTATTTATTTTTTAGTTTTTAAATTTTTTGTAGAGACGGAGTCTCGCTATGTTGCTCAGGCTGATCTTGAACTCCTGGCCTCAAGGAGTCCTCCTGCTTTGGCCTCTCAAAGTGCTGGGATTACAGGCGTGAGTCACTGTGCTCGGCCAAAAGTATTAGCTATTGTTATATATTAATATTTACTGTCATAGAAAAATGTTTATTATATAGTGTTAAATGAAAAGAAACATGCTGTAAACCAGAATAGTACATCATTTTTGTTAAAAATGTGTGTGTTGTTGGGTGTGGTGGCTCATGCCTGTAATCCCAACACTTTGGGAGGACCAGGCAGGAGGGTTACTTGAGGCCGGGAGTTTGAGACCAGCCTGGGCTATATTGGGAGAACTAAGCTCTACAAAAAATACAAAATTAGCTGGGCATGTGGTACATGCCTTGAGTCCCAGCTACTCAGGAGGCTGAGGTGAGAGAATTGCTTGAGCCTAGGAGGTCAAGGCTGCAGTGAGCTATTACTGTGCCATTGCACTCCAGCCTGGGCAACAGAGTGAGACACTGTCTCAAAAAAATGTGTGTTTATATGTATACACACATATAATATCCTCCTAGACTTACATACATCCCCCACCACACACACACAACCCTCAACTTGTTAGTCTTCGTTATTTCTCAGTGATAGACCAATTAGTTGTTTATTTTTTACGTTTGCTCATCTATATTTTCTGTTTTTCTCCATTTGACATTTATTTCTTACATTGGAGAGGGTGAAAAAAGACACAATTAAAGCATCTATTCTGTGAAGGCTTCCCTGATTTCCCTTCCTTCATCCTTTAGGGCACCAGAATACCCTGCATTCCTGAACTCCTTAAAGCCTGTGTTATGTTCATTTACCTTTTAATCCCCAACTGGGACTAGTGCAGAGCCTAAAAATTACATGCACTTAGCCATATTAGTAAGGTGAAAATGGAATTATGTGCAAGCACTTTACACATGTTATCTCATGTACATCACTCAGCAGTCCCATGAGTAAGAGTTATATGTATTTTTCAGATGAGGAAACTGAGCATCAGAAGAGACCAAACAATTTGCTGAAGGTATACAACAGTAAGCAACAGAATTTGGATTCAAATCCAAGTCTGTTTGATGCCAAAGGTGGTCTTTTCAATGTATATTGAATGACTGAATGATCTAATGAATGTATCTGCTGTCTCAGATGACATAATTTATGAAAGACTTATTGATAAATAAATATGCTATATGGATGTAAAGATATGTTGTTATTTTTGCTATATTTTCATCTGCACCCTAGATTCTGACAAGGCAAACCAGCTTTCCTTCTCCCCATGCACAACTTTTTCCTTCTGTTAGTCTAAATTGGCAATTTTGGCTCTCCATTTGTCTTTTTATACTGCCCATGCTCTTTCCACTCTTTAGGAACCTGACTCATAATTATGATATTAAGCTTTTCAGATTAATCTAGCCATGTCCATCAGATTTACTGTTGTGTGTGCATGTTGAGGAAACTCATTGGAAAGTATCTGGCCAGATATAATTTGTTTCAGTGATGCCAAAGTATGGTAATTCCTAGTTTAATGTGTTTACCTTTTTCTTTTTTCTTTCTTTTTTTTTTTTTTTGAGACAGAGCCTGTTTTCCTTTTTTTCATGTGCTGATATGTCCACATTTAATTTCCTACATTCATACTCATACCGCTTTCAAAAGAAGGTGTTGTCAATGATAAAACGTTAGACAGAAATAGTTTTTAGACATAGGATGTTAATTAATAAGTTCAGCCTATGGCTTATTTAAGTTTATGTTTTGTATGTATGTGTGTGCAGCCTTCATCAAAAGAAAAAAGGGGGATAGTCAAGAGGCATTTTAATAATTTATTTCACAGCTACAACAGAATATACTAAACCAAAATTTAGAATTTGATTATAGCTTGACTCCCTACAATTTTTTCAGAATTAAAAATTTGAATCCCCTTTAAAGCCAACTAACTGAAGGGAAGCATCTACTTTGTGAAAATTGCCTATCTAAAATGGGGGGGAAATAACCCCCTTTTAAGTACAGCACATTTTTTATTCTACCAGAACCAGGTTTCTAAAGATTTCAACCTATTTTTATAGTCTCAGTTTTTTGAGATGACAAAGTTCATCTTAGTGATTTCTAACTAAGAAAGCACAATCCACAGAACTGAAGAATGGATTCTGGAAAGGGAAACTTCCTGCAAATTATGATGAATTTATAGAAATAGTAAATATTTAAATTCCATAAATAGTAAATATTATTGTTGGTAGTTATTTGTCTTGATTTCTGTTCAACAAGTGTGCATTTGAATTAGCACACAATTTATTTTATTCCTAGCAATTCAGTATATTTTTCATAGCCATCAATATTTGGGATTCTGCTTGCTTATAATTACAAATCACTTGAAACCTGCCAGTTGAAAACTCTCAAGGGTGTGAAATGATATGGACCTTCTGTGAATTCATTCCCCTTTATCTGTATAAAATACCTGGCCAACCAGTTGTCTTTGACAATTTTAAAGTACTGTTTCCTTTCTTAAAAACTCCTTTCCAGAAGCTGGTCTCCCACACATTTCCAGTACATAATTTTTCATCCGTATCTGTCCTGACAGTGATTCAGCTTTGAATAGGAGAGAATGTAACCAGATTTTCACCCTTATTGGCCTAAGTCTTTACTTTTTGAGACAGAGTCTTGCTCTGTCACCTAGACTGGAGTGCAGTGGCATGATCTCGGCTCACTGCAACTTCCGCCTCCCGGGTTCAAGTGATTCTCCTGCTTCAGCCTCCCGAGTAGCTGGGACTACAGGCACGTGCCACCATGCCCAGCTGATTTTTGTATTTTGGGTAGAGACGGGATTTCACCATGTTGGCCAGGCTGATCTCGAACTCCTGACCTCAGGTGATCCACCCGCCTCGGCCTCCCAAAGTGCTGGAATTACAGGCATGAGCCAACACGCCCAGCCAGCCTAAGTCTTTAAAACAGGACTTGAAAGAAATTGAAGGGTTGGATATGGGTGGGGATGTAGATCTAGACTATATTTCTGGAATGTTTGCTTCCTTCATGCTGAAAATTGTTCTTTGGATCTTGGTATGAAAAGAGAAAATATATGAAAAACAAGAATGTTATGAAAAGTCTAAGTATTCTGAAAAATACATCAGTATACTACTTTGTAATCATACCATATAAATATTTCAGCTATAAAAATTATGACAAAATAAATTTTCTCCCAGTATGTTAACTGCTTTAAGAAAAGTATTGGGAAGTTTGATTATATTCTATTCTAAGAGGAAAGATAACTTTGCATAATCACCAAGATGGTTTACCAACATACACCACATATGCTGAGTATTACAGTCTTCACCAACATGAGTCATATGCTAGCGTGAATAGGGTTGGTAGTATAAACCTACCTGGTACCTTTTTGGTTTTGCTGATTAAATGGTGCTAATGAAGCCAGGGTTATATACTTCATCTCTGTGGGAGTCACTTGTCCTTTGAAGTCATTAGGTATGCCACTAACTCTACTCCACAGTTTTCCGAATGCAGTTTGTTCATTCAGAAAGGGAGGCTAGTACAGAGTAAAAATAGCTCATCAAAAAGCCATCATCAGTACCCATGCCCTTATCCTCCTGATGGGGGGAGGAGGGTCTGTAATGTCCAGGCTTTCAAACTCACATATACATTTTTATTATTAATCAATGGAGGCTGCACTTAGAAATTTATTTCTTTGGACTTCTGCAATATTCTGCTTATAAAGTGTTTCTGTGGTTCCCTCTTTGCCTTTATCTCCAGACTCTTTTGTCTCAAAACTTTACGATCTCAGAGAACTAAGAAAAGGCATGGCTCACTATATGCATTTGCAGAAAGTAATAAGGCTTTTTTTTTTTTTTATCTCCATAAAGTGATCTCAACAAATTTCTCTAGAGTGACAAATCCACAGTTTCAGAATTGAAACTAAACAACTCTTTTGGGGTTTATTAGACTCCTCTATATTAAGTAGAGCAGTTTTAGGTGAGCCTCTGGGAATCTCATGAAACTGAGCTTCCAGTGTGGCTCATAGTCTTTTGTAATCTATACAAATCTATAGTATCTTTTATTGAATATCATTAAAGAATGAAGTATTTTGCAGAAGTGAATTTCAAAATAACTGAAGTATACCCTTTACATTTTTGTCATTCAGAGATCTTAAAGGGGGATCTGATGCATGCATCCTACAAAGGTATCCTTGAAATATGTTAACTTTCCAAAATAAAAATACTTTTATTTCTGATTAGAACATTGATAAATGGTCAATGTAAAAACAAAATCCAGTCAATATTTATTTATTTATTTATTTGAGACAGAGTCTCATTCTGTTGCCCAGGCAGTGGGGGCAATCTCAGCCCACTGCAACCTCTGCCTCCCAGGTTCAAATGATTCTCCTGCCTCAGCCTCTTGAGTAGCTGGGGCTACAGGTGTCCACCACCACACCTGGTTAATTTTTGTGTTTTTAGTAGAGACAGGGTTTCACCATGTTGGCCAGGCTGGTCTCAATTTCCTGACCTCAAGTCATCCACCTGCCTCAGCCTCCCAAACTGCTGGGATTTTAGGCGTGAGCCACTGCGCCCAGCCCCAGTCAATATTTTGATATCTCTCCTTTCTGAGATTTATTTTTTCTTACAGCATTTATCACTACTTGACTTTTGCATTTTTTTTTTTTTTTTTTTTTTTTTTTGAGATAGAGTCTTGCTCTGTCACCCAGGCTAGAATGCAGTGGTGCGATCTCAGCTCACTACAACCTCCACCTCCCCGGTTCAAGTGATTTTCCTGCCTCAGCCCACCGAGTAGCTGGGATTACAGGTGCACACCACCATACCCGGCTAATTTTTGTGTTTTCAGTAGAGACAGGGTGTCACCATGTTGACCAGACTGGTGTTGAACTCCTGACCTCAAGTGATCCTCCCACCTCAGCCTCCCAAAGTTCTGGGATTACAGGCATGAGCCACTGTGCCTGGTTCACTACTTGATTTTATACATTCCTTTGTTTGCTTATTGTCCATCTCCCTCACGAGAATGTGAGCCCCATGAAAGAAGAGACAGTGCTCCTCTTCACTGCTGTATCACCAGCACGTAGGTTAGTGCCTGAAACATAATGGGACTTCAATAAATATGTGCTGACTAAATGAAGAAAGTAGAAATCACTCTTAATTCCATCATCCAGGGATTAGCCACTGTTAAGATTCTGGTATACTTTCTTTCTTCTTTTTTGGGGGGGATTTCTTTTTTTATTATTATTATTCTTTAAGTTCTAGGGTACATGTGCACAACGTGCAGGTTTATTACATATGTATACTTGTGCCATGTTGGTGTGCTGCACCCATCAACTCGTCATTTACATCAGGTATAACTCCCAATGCCATCCCTCCCCCCTTCCCCCTCCCCATAATAGGCCCCGGTGTGTGATGTTCCCCTTCCCCAGTCCAAGTGATCTAATTGTTCAGTTCCCACCTATGAGTGAGAACATGCGGTGTTTGGTTTTCTCTTCTTGCAATAGTTTGCTGAGAATGATGGTTTCCAGCTGCATCCATGTCCCTACAAAGGACACAAACTCATCCTTTTTTATGGCTGCATAGTATTCCATGGTGTATATGTGCCACATTTTCTTAATCCAGTCTGTCACTGACGGACATTTGGGTTGATTCCAAGTCTTTGCTATTGTGAATATTGCTGCAATAAACATACGTGTGCATGTGTCTTTATAGCAGCATGATTTATAATCCTTTGGGTATATCCCCAGTAATGGGATGGCTGGGTCATATGGTATTTCTAGTTCTAGATCCTTGAGGAATCGCCGTACTGTTTTCCACAATGGTTGAACTAGTTTACAATCCATCTAGTTTACACCAGCAGTGTAAAAGTGTTCCTATTTCTCCACATCCTCTCCAGCACCTGTTGTTTCCTGACTTGGTCAAAGGATATGAACAGACATTTCTCAAAAGAAGACATTCATACAGCCAACAGACACATGAAAAAATGCTCGTCATCACTGGCCATCAGAGAAATGCAAATCAAAACAACACTGAGATACCATCTCACACCAGTTAGAATGGCAATCATTTTTTTTCTTTTTTGAAGAGCAACCCTATTAACTGATCTGGTATGATTTCTAACAAAAGTATTTTTCTTTTACATACACATTCTCATGTGTATATATACATTTATACATTTTAATAAAAATAGGACTATCGTCAATTGTAGCCTCTTTTTTCACTTTACTCATCACAGACATGATGTCATTAAGCAAACAACTCTGTGTTTTTAATGGAGATATGATAATGTATTTGACCAATTCCATATTGATGTTTAGGTTGGTTCCAGTTTTTCAATCACATAAACAACCTTGTGATAAGCATCCTTAGCCATACATCTTAGTACAGTTGTCTGTACCTTTCCTCCCCTTTGAATATATTCTTAGAACTGGAATTTCTTGGTTAAAGGGTATGCATATTTTAAGACTTTTCTTTGAGACAGGGTCTCACTCTGTCAACCAGACTGGAGTGCAGAGGTGCAAACGCAGTTCACTGCAGCCTCAAGTGATCCTCCCACCTCAGCCTCATGAGTAGCTGGGACTACAGGTGTGCACCACCACACCCGGCTAATTTTAAAATTTCTTTGTAGAGACAGGGTCTTACTGTATTGCCCAGGCTGCCTATTTTAAGACTTTTGATAAATATTGCCAACTTGTCTTTTGGAAACTCTGTAAGGATTGGTGTTAGTTTATACTACTCTCAGCAGTATATCATAGTTTGTTAACTCAAAACTATTTTGATATTAATGATTTTGGAAAAAAAAAAGACTTTCTAGAACACATTAAGTATTTTTAGTGCTTTATTGCTTTTCTAGGCAGAATATCTGTACCTGATTTAATTGTAACACACACACACACTCACTTACTCATATATATATGGCCTGACATGTGCTCAACCTGTTATTGCTCACTGTCCTTGAGTTGAGAGTAGTGTTCTTCCTTCTACCACTGCCTCAGGAAAGGGGCATAGAGGTCCTTTCCAGAGCTGAGAATGTCAGTAAGAGATATATGTTCCTTGGCATCTTGACTTCCTAATTGGAATTTACTATATGTTTCCCCACATGAAACAGTGTTATAGCACTATTAATGTATAGCTCAGCTGCACTATTGTCTCAACTCCTAAAAGTGGGCCTTTGAACCTAGCCATCATGTATAAAGTTCTTCCTATGAGAAAACATGTTTCATCTTCAACATTGAGAAACAACTGTTCAAGAAACCCATTTTTAAATTGAAGGTACTCGTTCAGTAAGTACATATTGAGGGCTTATTGTATGTGTGAAGATAAATGTGCTAGGCCCTCAATGGGTAATTCTTTTCTTGATGATGCAGTGTTAAGGTACTCCCTAGTCGTCGTTTTGGTCAGGTCAGGACAACCAGTTGCAATTGTAACCCAGGGAGAAAATATTACTGGAGTGTGTTTGCTAGGCAGGGGACCACTTACAAGGGTTTCTGCAGAACTTTGGAGGCCAGGATTAAAGGAATAGCTGCTCAGAAGAAGTAGAAGAGAAAAACATATAGGAAATGGTAAGGAAGTGAGAAAGTTGGAAAGATTAATGTGTTTCTTTTAGATTAAGGGGAGAAGAGGGTACTGTTTGTCTTCTCAAGATGAGTGAGGATGGACATTCAGGCTGACATTCGGCCATCAAAATGCCTTGTGTAGGAATATTAGTCTTTGCATATACCTTTACAAAGCTGACCTGTCATTGTTCTCTTTTTGCTTGAGGATGGTGCCACACTGCTGCTGCCGTATACCCAAAGAATTGCTTGAACCCATCCCCTTCATTACTTCAACTCTAATGACCATTACTTTTCATTAATTTAGGCTGTATTCTTTTCAGACAACATAAGGTAGGGGAAAAGAGCATAGTTTTTGGAATCTCTGACGCCTGAGTTAGAGTCAGATTCTATCATTCATTAACTTATTTGTATTAGGCAAAGGGGGTCTTATTATCTCTTCGAACTTTAATCTTCTCTAGAAGGAGAAAAGTTTTATGTGATTACTAGGATTAAAGTGTTTAAAATGTCTGGAGTATTGATAGGAACTAAATAAATTTTAATTTGGTTCTTTTTTTTTTTTTTTTGAGACAGGGTCTCATTATGTTGCCCAGGCTGGTCTTGAACTCCTGGACTACAAGCAATCCTCCTGCCTTGGCCTCCCAAATTTCTGTGATTACAGGCATGAGCCACTGTGCTCAGCTAAATCTTAATTTCTTTTATTCTCCTCTCCTCCACCTCATTTTCTACCCACTACCAGAATCATCTTCTATTTTAAAAATCTGTGTCTGAAAGGATACCATTATAAAAGTAGTATATGAGGTTAAACATGGCCACCTGGCCATGTGTTTAGCTCTTGTCCTTCACAAAACTCCATTAATGTGACAGTGAAAAGATTTTAAAAAGGTTACACCTGCAAGGAAAAGAAAACAGGAGCGCTAAATCAGCAGAGAGATGAATTTAATATATTTTTGGAAGATAGGAAGCACATGAAGAAGGAGAACTTTCCTGCAGAGGATATTAATGAGAAGTGAGCTCTTTAAGCTCACATTACCCATGATAGGCTCAGAATTTGAAGGTAAGTTGTTTCTTCTGAAAGGTGAAGAAGAGACCCAGGGCTGAAAATAAGGCAAGTGTTTTAAAAACTGCACAGGAAGGGATTGGACCTCTTAGTTTTTTCTCAGGAGACCAGGAGTATAGTCTCAGTACTAAGTGAATCTGAAAGACTCTGAGCTCCTGGACAGTGGGGCAGAGTGGAGGATACTAAAGCATTGGGTTGAGAACAGGGAAATTCAGAGGAAGTCTGCATACTGTGTGGTCAGCTCCTTCCCCACACCTTGCTCCCAAATATAGCAGCAAATATAGCTTGCTTTGCAGATGGGAGATTGGAGAATTATTTTCTTGGAAAATGAATGATCCCAGAGAAAAGAATTCCAGATGGTAACATGATAGGGTTCCGCAATGAAAAAGCTAGCTAGCTGCCATTCACTTGATACTGAAATGCATAGTGGTTAAAGACATGGGCTCTAGAGTTAGGCTTCCTGAATTTGAACTCAGACTTAACTACTTACCAGCTATATGACCTTGGGCAAGTTACTTAACCTATTTGTTCCTCAGTGTTCCCATCTTTAGGATGGGGAAAATTATGTTTACCTCAAGGTTGTTGCAAAGGTTAAATGAGTTAACAAAGCACTGCTGATGGTAAGCTCTGGTAAATGTTAGCTGAGGAAGGAGGAACTACCCAGGGGGACTTCCTTAGTTGTCAGAGGCAGCTCTGGACTTTAGATCATGCCCCATGGTGACCAGCAGTCTTTTCTACTTAGGTAGTACATGGGGTCTGAACCGGGACTTTGACCCCACAGAAGACACCTTTCCTCAGTCCCTCTCTCTCATTCTTAACTCTGTCTTTTAGGAACATTCTTAAGACTGTCTCCAACTGGAGCATTGAACTCTTACTGTTCATTTATTCAATAAATGTTTATTAGGTGCCTACTCTGTGCAAGTACTGCTCAACCTGCTGGAATAACAGCAGTGAACCAGGTCTGTAATAATAGCTAACATTTACTGAATGCTTACTGTGTGCTTTACATGTGTTAAGTTGTTGAATTCTCGAAACAACCCTCTGAAACAGATGCTGTTATGATCTCTATTTTACAGATAAGGAAACTGAGGCACAGAGATTAAATAACTTGCCAAGGTCACACAGCTAGCAAGCAGCAGAGATAGGAATCAAATCCAGACAGTCTGGTTCTTGAGTCTGTTTAAAAAAAAAAAATTGTAGAAACAGGGGTCTCGCTGTGTTACCCAGGCTGGACTGGAACTTGAGTCTATGTTTTTAACCATTTTGCCTCCCTGTTCTCATGGAGCTGATGTTCTGGAAGTGGGAGACTGACAGTAAATAAGTAAAAAAAGAAAATAGAGTCCAAGTAGCAATAGGCAGTAGCAATTGAGTATCCCTTATCAGAAATGCTTAGGACCGGAAGTGTTTCGGATTTCAGAATTTTTGGATTTTGGAATATTCGCGTATATGTAATGAGATATCTTGGGGCTAGGACTCAGGTTTAAACATGAAATTCATTTATGTTTCATCTATAACTTGTACACATAGCCTGAAGTTAATTTTATTAATATTTTAAATAATTTTGTGCATGAAACAAAGTGTGTACAATATACCCTTAGAAAGCAAAGGTGTCACTATCTCAGCCACCCATGTGGACAATCTGTGATCGGCCTAACCATTGTTCCTGACTCTGAATTTATATGCTACTGGTAAGCAATCATTTTCTTGCACTTATTCACATACCTATAAATTTTAATCAATTAAAAAACATGACATACCATTAATACAGTGAAAAACAAGGTATTCAGGGTAGTTAAGCAGCACAGTAGCATCACCAGAATTCCTTTTTTAGCTGTTAAACCACAGCAACAAACAACAACAAGTTTTCAGTCTCTACTTATGATACTGTGTTTTGATTAAAAGATTACTGTATACTGTATTTTATGTTTTTAGGTGAAAAGAAACATTAGAAATAGTTGAAGGACCAGAAAATGGGTCCTCTAGGGATGAGGAGGCATTCTGCTGCATGGCTTTTAAAAATGTCTCTTCTAGGCCAGGCGTGATGGCTCATGTCTGTAGTCCCAGCACTTTGGGGGGTCAAGGCAGGAGGATTGCTTGAGCTCAGGAGGTCGAGACCAGCCTGGGCAACATAGCAAGACCTCGTCTCTACTAAACATTTAACAAAAAATTAGCTGGGCGTGGTGGCACACACCTGTAGTCCCAGCTACTTGGGATGCTGAGGTGGGAGGATTGATAGAGCCCAGAAATTTGAGGCTGCAGTGAGCTATGATAACACCACTGTACTCCAGCCCGGGCAACAGAGCAAGAACCTGTCTCCAAAAAAACCCTAAAGTTTCCTCAAGAGTCTTCTGCCTCATTAACAATGGTTTTTTCTTAGAAGTCTCTCTTTGATATTTTGGACAGATATGATTTCTTGTCCTGTTATGAATGCATGCAGGTACGTTGCAGCTGAAGGGAGCTGGGAAGGCCTTTTTTTTTCCCCTTAGGGATGCTGAATAAACTGTTGTGTGCCTGCATTTTGATTGCAACCCATCACATGAGGTCAGGGGTGGAATTTCTCAACTCGTGGTATCATATTGGCACTCTAAAAGTTTCAGATTTTGGAGCATTTAAGGTTTTGGATTTTCAAATTAGGAATGCTCAACCTGTCTGATAACATATAAAACAAGGATCGTGATACAGAGGGACTGGCAGAGGGTAGCTTTAGTTGGGGTGGTCAATGTTTATGAGCACCAAGTGAGATAAGTTATAGAGTTATAGTTCTTTTTTTTTTAAATAGCCTTACTCTGTCGCACAGACTGGAGTGCAGTGGTGTGATCTCGCATCAGCCCTCAGAGTAACTGGGACTACAGGTGTGCACCACCACACCTGTTTTGTGTGTGTGTGTGTGTGTTTTGTTTTTTTTTTGAGATGGAGTCTCGCTCTGTTGCCCGGGCTGGAGTGCAGTGGCTGGATCTCAGCTCACTGCAAGCTCCGCCTCCCGGGTTTACATCATTCTCCTGCCTCAGCCTCCTGAGTAGCTGGGACTACAGGCCCGCCACCTCGCCCGGCTAGTTTTTTGTATTTTTTAAGTAGAGATGGGGTTTCACCGTGTTAGCCAGGATGGTCTCGATCTCCTGACCTCGTGATCCACCCATCTCGGCCTCTCAGAGTGCTGGGATTACAGGCTTGAGCCACCGCGCCCGGCCTGTGTGTGTGTCTTTTGTAGAGATGGCATTTTATCATGTTGCCCAGGCTGGTCTTGAACTACTGCGCTTGAGCAATCCACCTGTGTTGGCCTCCCAAATGCAGGATTACAGGAGTGAGCCACCAGGCTTGGCTGAGTTCTTTAAGAATTAATTACTTAGAGTATTGCTGTCTCTGCAGATTTGCAAAATGCCCTTTCTATGATTTGATTTATAATGCTACCCCCACACATTTTAATATTTCTAATAAAAAGCAGGAATAGTTCATGTGCACTGGTGTCTTACTGTGTATGAGGGACTATACTAAGCAATTTATATAGAGTGTTTCATTTTATGCTCATAGCAATGCTATAACAATTCTTTTCTTTTTCAGTCATGGAAAACTAAAGCTTCAGGAGATAAGTGACAGGCCCAGGGCTTTAAATTTAGCAAGTGGCAGAGCCAGGATTTGAACAGAGGTAGCCTGATTCCAGAACCACTGCTGTTAAATACTTAACAATTTTATCGATGAAGTGATTTGTGCAAGGTAATTCTTTTTATAAAAAATAGCCAACTTCTATAGAGATATAAAATATTCTAAGCGTTACTGGGTCTTCACAGTAACAGTGAAGCTTACCTATATTTTGGAGGCTTCAAGATAGGACATAAACAACACATTTTGAGTTAAGAAGCTTCTAGGAGGCCGGGTGCGGTGGCTCAAGCCTGTAATCCCAGCACTTTGGGAGGCCGAGACGGGCGGATCACGAGGTCAGGAGATCGAGACCATCCTGGCTAACACGGTGAAACCCCGTCTCTACTAAAAAGTACAAAAAAACTAGCCGGGCGAGGTGGCGGGCGCCTGTAGTCCCAGCTACTCGGGAGGCTGAGGCAGGAGAATGACGTGAACCCAGGAGGCGGAGCGTGTAGTGAGCTGAGATCCGGCCACTGCACTCTAGCCTGGGTGACAGAGCGAGACTCCGTCTCAAAAAAAAAAAAAAAAAGAATCTTCTAGGGTTGTATGATTTTATCACCCCAAATTAGCAATTTTGTTCATATGAACTAAGATGCATAAGATTCTTTAGCACAAAGCCAGAGCCAGGATTTGACACCAGGCCATTTGACTTAAGATGTAGAGCCACTGCACTGCAGAGTAAATGATAACATATAACTTATCTTTGTTCAGTGTACTGTGGGAAACCAGTCTAGTGAAATTACATTTTAACAGTTCCCAAGGAATGTTTGTTAAATAATTTTTAGTTTTCTAAAACTTCTAAATTTCTCACAACAAAAGCTGAGTGAAGGCAGTTTTATTTTACAGACTTGGAGATAGTGTAGAACAGTGGCCCAGAGTGAGAGTTCTTGGGTCAGATTGTCTGGTGGCTTCTGCTAATTTTCACTTCTTGATTTAACTGATCCAAGTATTAATATAACTTTGAACAGGCAACCTTGCCCTCCAAGCCTTAGTTCCCTTCATTGTGAAAGAAGCTTATATAGTATCTTCCTCATAGGATAAGTATGAGGACTAAATGAGACAACCTCTCTACAAAGTGCTAGGCATGGTGCCTTTTGACCAGCCATCTCTTATCTTGGAAATGGAGCCCTCATTCATCATTCATGAATCCAAAGTGAAGTTTTGGCTCCATTGCCTTGTTTATCAGTGCCTGAAATATTCTTCTGACAAATAGTGTGCATGAACTTAGAGTATAGACTTCCCTGACATATTTTTATTGCTCAGTGCCAAGTTTTAAAAACTTACAGTAAAATACCTATACCATAAAATTTACCATTTAAACCATGTTTAACTATACCGGCTCTATGGCATTGAGTATAGCCACATTGTCGTGCAACCATCCCTACCATCCACCTCCAGAACTTTCTTCATCTTCCCAGACTGAAACTCTGTACCCATTAAACAACACTAGTGGCAGTTTTTGCTTATTATTCTTTGTGACCGAGGCTGCTAGTTAGGAGAAATGTTACTCTGTTTGTACAAAGAAAGACTTGAAAAGAAATGTGATTAGAAATCTATATTATCCCAAAAGCATAATCCATAAATAAAAAATGGATATACTGGACTTAATTAAAATGAAAGCTTTTGCTCTGTAAAAGAAAATGAAAAGACAAGCCATAAACTAGGAGAAGATATTTTAAGTCAAATTTTTGTTTAAGAGATGCAGTCTGTGTTCTCCAGGCTGGACTTGAACTCCTGGCCTCAAGTCATCCTCCTACCTCAGCCTCCTGAATAGCTGGGACTACAGGTATGTGCCACTGTGCCCAGCTGCAAATCACATTTTTGCCAAAGATTTGTATCCATAATAAACTTTTAAAACCCTCCAAATGTAACAATGAGAAAACAACCAAATAACAAAATGGGCAAAAGATGTGAATAGAGACTTCACCTAGAAGATATGAAAGTAGCAAATAAAAGAAATGCAGATTAGGCAGATGAAAATTAAAACCAAAATGACAATTATAACAAATGTACCACTCTAGTATGTGATGTTACTAACGAGGGAGGTTGTACATATATGGTGGTAGGAGGTATTTGGGAAGTCTCTGTACTTTCTGCTCAATTTTGTTGTGATCCTAAACATCATCTGTAAATAAAGTGAAAGTGAGATACCACTGTACACTTATTTTTAGAAGGTCTGGAAAAAACAAAGGTGGCAATCCTAATTGTTGGCAGGTGTGCAGAACAACTGGAACTTTTATACGTTGCTGTTGGGAATACAAAATGATACAGCCACTTTGGAAAACAGTTTGCCAGCAGTTTCTTATGAAATTAAACCTGTATCTCCAATATGACTCAGCAATCCTACTTCTAGATATCTCTCCAAGAGAAGTGAAAACCTGTGTTTACACAAAAACCTGTATATGAATGTTTATACTAGCATTGTTCAGCATTAGTCAACAAAAATTGGAAACAACCCAGTTCTTTCAACTGGTGAAAAAGATGAATAGATTGTTGTATATTTATACCATGGAATACACTCCTTGATTCATGCAATAACATAGATTAATCTTAAAATGCATTTTGCTAAGTGAAAGAGACCAGATACAGAAGGCTATGTGTCATTTCATTTATCCACTTATATGAATAATCATTCCGTTTATATGAAAATCTGAAAAAGCAAAACTATAGGGAGGAAAACAGTGGATGCCAAGGTTTGGGGGTAAGGGAAGTATTGGTTATAAAGTAAAGGCATGGCATGAGGGAATTTTGGACGTCATGGGATGGTTCTCTCTCTCTCTCTCACACACACACCCCACTACCCCTCTCTCTCTCACCAACTGTCACCAAATTGATGGGCATGTTGTCAGTGTTAATATTTGGTCTGGTGTACTAATTATCACCCTCCCCCAAAATCTATATTATCAGCTTGGTAGCATATATAGTACAGTTTCATTAAAGAAAATAAATGATGATTTATTAACTAATATGTCATATAAAAAGTCATAGAAGTGTGTTTTTTAGTTTAAAAATATGGGTATGGGGATATACACACACACATTTATTTATCGTAAACTTCTTACTTCACTGGAATGTGCTGGTTATACCAGATAAACTTTTTCCACTGCTTGAGCTTTCAGTAGACCATTGTGCAAGTTAATGATAAATTTCGTGAGCATAACACCTACTTAAGTTTCTCAGACTCTGTTACAGAAAAGCATTTATCTTGTGGTTCAGGCAGCCTGGGATGGAAGGTAAATGCTTTCTTTTTATAAGTATCCTGAAATTTCAAGTGTAATAGGGAACAAGATATTAACATACATTTTCAGAACGCCTCATTCAGTTCTAGTTCCTTTTTTTTCCTTACAAACTTAAATCTCTTCATAACCATCGGACGCCATACCACCCTTGTGAAACAGCCTGCTAGAACTAGACATGTCTCGGGATTCTTAGAGGACTGGGCTAACCAAAGTGGGATTTGAACTTGTTTGAGGAATAAACATGGGTAGTGAGCTGAACCTCTTAATTCCTAGAATTTATGGGTTTAACACTACAAGGGTTGTCACCCTGTTTATACCTGTAAATAATTAAGGCATGTTTATTGTAGAAAACTTCACAATGCACGGCAGAGATTATAAGAGTACTACCATAATTATTACTCCTAAGATAACTGTTCATTTAGTCTTACAAATTTTGCTATGTAGGTATATACATGTGTGTCTGTCCATGTTTCCTTTTAAAAACAACCAAAAAAACCTCATTTTAATATTCAATATATTATTGATTGTCTTTGTATGTCAGAAAATTTAAATATAATAGTTGTGTATTCTACTGAATATTTGGAATATTATTTATTTTACCAATTCCCTTTTTATTAACTTATATCCACTTGTTTTGGCTGGGCGTAGTGGCTCATACCTGTAATCCTAGCACTTTGGGAGGCCGAGACAAGTGGACCACATGAGTCCAGGAGTTCGAGACCAGCCTGGCCAACATGGCAAAACCCTGTCTCTACTAAAAATACAGAGAATTAGCTGGGTGTGGTGGTGTGCGCTTGTAATCCCAGCTACTCAGGAGGCTGAGGCACATGAATTGCTTGAACTTGGGAGGCGGAAGTTGCAGTGAACTGAGATTGCACCACTGCACTCCAGCCTGGGTGACAGAGCAAGATACTGTCTCAAAAAAAAAAAAATTACATATATCCACTTATTTTTGCTCTGATGAATATTGCTATATTAGTATCTTTGAGTATCTCTCCATTATCCCTCCATTTATTGCTGAAAGCAGTATGGCCAGGTCAGAGAGTGGCACTTTTTTTTTTTTTTTTTTGAGTCTTCCCCTGTGGCCCAGGCTGGAGTGCAGTGGCGCGATCTCGGCTCACTGCTAACTCCGCCTCCCAGGTTCATGCCATTCTCCTGCCTCAGCCTCCTGAGTAGCTGGGACTATAGGCGCCTGCCACCATGCCTGGTTAATTTTTTCTATTTTTTACTGGAGACGGGGTTTCACCGTGTTAGCCAGGATAGTCTCGATCTCCTGACCTCGTGATCCGCCTGCCTCAGTCTTCCAAAGTGCTGGGATTACAGGCGTGAGCCACCGTGCCTGGCTGGCACTTCTTTAAAACTTATTTTTTATTATCAAAGTAGTACATATGCTCATAGTAATGAGAAGACACAAGGTGCAAAAAGGTATAAGGTTAACAGTAAAATGCTCTGACTTAACAGTTCCCCTCTCAGAGGAACTGTAAAATAAACAGATATAAATTTACGTTAATTTATACATTCTGTAGGAAATTCATGTGTGTTAGATGATATATTTGTTTTCTTGAAACATCCACTCTAATTACAGAGTTAATAAGGTTGAGTTAATATAGAGATGTATTAGAGAGTTTAATAAGGTTGGCAGTTAAATATATCAAAATTATGCAGTTACACAATTATATCACGTATACACCAACAATAATCATCTAGAAAATATAATGAAAAAAAGCTCTTATTCATATATATCTTCTTATTAAGTTTATTTCTTTAGTTTTTTTTTGTTTTTGTTTTTTTGGGAGGGGACCCCAAAAATACTAAAGAATAAACTTAAGAAATGTGTAATAAGATTCAATATTGTAAAAAGAGGTTAACTATTTAAGTTAGTCTATAAATTTAAGAGATTTTGATGGAGGGAGGATCTGACACAATGATGTTAAGGTTCATATGAAAGAGTAAATATTTGAAAACACACAGACAAATTCTGAAAAAGAAGGATGACAAGGGAAATGTGCCTTATTAGACAAAAAATGCATTAAAATATACAACAGTTTTAAAAGTTAACATTGTACCTAATATGTTGTACACTTAAAGATGTGTTAAGAGGGTAACTCTCATGGTAAGTGATTTTACTCCAATAAATAAAAGTTTAAAGAATTTCTTTATTCCCCCCCCCCCACCAAAAGTACTGGCACCAAAATAGAATAACAGATCAAGGGAAGAGAACATCCCAAAAGAGACCCCTGAATAAAAATTTAGTGTACTGTATATTTAATAGTGGTAGCTTTTCAGGTAGATGAGGAAAGAGTGACTTACTTAACAAATGGCATTGGGACAATCAGTTAATGATTTTGAAGAAAAAAATGTTAGTTTCTTATGTTATATACTTAAACTGAAATAAATTCTAGATGAGTTAAGGATTTAAATGTAAAGTACAAAAGGTACTAGAAGAGAATATAAATTGAGGTAAGAAAGGCCTTCCAAAGCCTGACACCAAAGGCATGGTACTTAAAAATTTAAAAACCCCACAAACAGATAAAAGATAAACAAGAAACTTAAAAAAGACTAACAATATATGACAGGTAAATGATGAATAGCTTTAATATGCAAAGATCTCTTACCTATCTGTAACAAAAAAGGTAAACAAAAGAAAAATGCACAATGGAGGTAAACAGGCAATTCGCAAATGAAGAATACAAATGGTCAAAAAAATCTCACAAAGTTATTGGAGATAAAAAACAGATGACCATTTTTCACATAACAGATTGACAAAGCTTAAAAAGAATTTTCATAGTACCTGGTAAAAGTGTGGCTAGACACTCTCCTATACTGCTAGTGTAAGTGTGAAATGATATCTTTCCAGAGGGTGATTTACAGTATGTATCACAAGCCTTAAGAAGTACTATTTATATTTAGAACATGTGGAAAAAAAAAATAAATAAGTACTATTTATATATGTCATTAGTGGGTGTATAAATTGATACAGTTTTTCTGGAGGGCAGTTTGGAACTATTTATCAAAGTTTAGAATGTACATGCCCTTTGTCCTAGCAATTACACTTCCAGGAATTTTATCTAAAAGATATGCTCATGAAGATGTATATACAAGGATATTCATTGAAGCAGGGTTTACAATAGCACAGAACTGAAAACAACCTAAATGTTAATCAAAAAGGAACTAATTAAATAAAATATAGCATATCCACACAATGGAATATTACAACCATTTTATAAAATGGTAGGTCTATCTATTTTCTTTGGGGATAGTTCAGTTTTGTTTTTTATTGTGGAGGTCTGTATGTCCTTAAAAATTTTTTTTCTCTTTTTAATAATTAGAGATGAGGTCTCACTATGTTGCCCAGGCTGGTCTTGAACTCCTGGCCTCAAGTGATCCTTGGCCTCTCAAAGTGCTGCGATTACAGGCATGAGTCACTGCACCTTGCAGGAGGTCTATGTCTTGATACAAGATGTAAAAGATATGTTAAATGGAAATTGCAGGGTGCAAAATAGTACATATAGTATGATCCCATGTGTGTAAAGAAGAAAAAATAGGAAAGATGGGCATTACGGAGGCGCTAAAATGCACTGGGAATAATAAAGTTTTCATTTTTATCTTTATAATTCGTGAGTGAATTCTTTTCAATTTTTTTCCCAGTTGACTTAAAAGCTCTGTTGATTGTGGATCTGAGAACTAACATCACATGCTATAAAATCCAAATAGAAAATATCTTTAAATTATTAGACAATGTAAAGCTTATGAGACTATAAGAATAAAATCACTGCATTCCTTTGCTTATTAATTAAGTATAGCACACTAACAGAATTTATTTCTATGGGAACAATGTTAACTCATAGGTCCCAAATGGAAATTATATGCCAGGGTAGAGATTCAGATCTTTGAGCCTTTTGGCAGATTTTTCTCAGAAAAAGAAAGACATTCTCGCAGGTTTACTATTTTTAGGCAGATTGAGATGACCATGATGTCTCAGTTATCCAGGCAGTCTGACTTCTAAAGTTATTTTGCCCAATGCAGATTGATTGGTATTTGTTATTGAACTGAGTCTAAAAAAGAATATTTTCTCAACTCCAAGTCATCATATTATCTTCTAATATCGAAATCTTCATTTAACATACTAACTTCTGTAATTGCTCATCCATGGGTTTTTAATGTAACTTACCCATGTCTTGTTCCTAATTTGATAAATTTTCTATATTACTAGTTTTGGAGTAGAAGATTTAATTCAAATGTTACCAAATTCCTTTGTCCCAAACCTATCCCCAAAGTCAGAACAGAACATGCTGTTTTCCTCAACCAGTTTAGGAACTCCTTTTTTTGTGGGGGATGGGGGTTGGGGGGACAGTGTCTTGCTCTGTTACCCAGGCTGAAGTGCAGTGGGGCGAGCATGGCTCACTGCAGCCTTGACCTGGTCCCAAGTGATCCTCCTTTCTCAGCCTCCTGTGTAGCTGGGACCACAGTCACGTGCCACCATGCCTGGCTAATTTTTAAAATTTTATTGTAGAGACGGGGGTCTCATTTTGTTGCCCAGGCTGGTCTTGAACACCTGTGCTCAAGCGGTTCTCTCACCTTGGCCTCCCAAAGTGTTGGGATTACAGGTATGAGCCACCGCATCCAGCCCTCTTTCTCTGAGAGTATTATTTTCTTTTCACAAATGGATTTTTCTAGGTTTTTGTTTTTTGTTTATTATTTATTTATTTATTTATTTTATTTTTATTTTTATTTTATTTTATTTTTTTGAGACAGAGTCTCGCTCTGTCGCCCAGGCTGGAGTGCAGTGGCCTGATCTCAGCTCACTGCAAGCTCCGCCTCCCGGGTTTACAGCATTCTGCTGCCTCAGCCTCCCGAGTAGCTGGGACTACAGGCGCCCGCCACCTCGCCCGGCTAGTTTTTTGTATTTTTTAGTAGAGATGGGGTTTCACTGGGTTAGCCAGGATGGTCTCGATCTCCTGACTTCGTGATCCGCCCGTCTCGGCCTCCCAAAGTGCTGGGATTACAGGCTTGAGCCACCGCGCCCGGCCGCTATTATTTATTTTTTGAGACATAGTCTTGCTCTGTCACCCAGGCTGGAGAGCAGCGGCATGATCTCGGCTCACTGCAAACACCGCCTCCCGGTTTCAAGCGATTCTCGATTCTCGTGCCTCAGTCTCCCGAGTAGCTGGGATTACAGGCAAGCACCCCCATACCCAGCAACTTTGTGTATTTTTAGTAGCAATGGGGTTTCACCACGGCCAGGCTGGTCTTGAACTCCTGACCTCAGGTGATCCACCTGCCTTGGGGCCTCCCAAAGTGCTGGGATTACAGCCATGAGTCACTGTGCCCTGCCTTCTAAGCTTTAAACTAATTATAGTGAGACTTGTTGGTGCTGCTTTTTAAAAATTATCCTTTTGTGATTGAAGAAAACTCTGTTTTTCTTTTTGATTCTCTTACAAATTTAAGATTAAATAATCTTACAAATTTGAAAATTAAAGAATCACATTCTGCTAATTATTTTAGTGCCCAGCACTAAAAGAATTCCTTTTTTGATATGTTTTCTATCAGCCTTCTCTTACTGTTGTTTTCTTCACTTCCTTAATTGCAGTTTCCTCTTTGTTATCTTTAACCTTTGCCCATTTCTGCTTTTAAACAGGAACTGTATATGACTTGCTTACTCTTGGGTTTGGGAAAAAGCTATCGACAAATGTCCAAAGCTATAGAAGACAATAAATGCATCCAATTCAGGCAAAGAAAATGTTTGGCTAATTTCCGCATTTTCTTTGTTATTTTCCTGAATAGTAAAGTAATAAATGCAAAAAATAGAAATAAGAAATTTTAAAAATAAATAATACATGCTTGTTTTAATGAAACTAAAGTAATATAGAATTACATAAAGTAAAAAGAGAGTCACTCCCTCAAAGGGTAATCACTATTAATAGCTTGTATTCTTCTAGACCCTTTACTAGTCACAGATATGCTTCCATGTCAGTATATGCAGATTTAACTTGCTGTTCTTAACTGCTGTATAGTACTCTATAGTATGAATGCACCATAATTTATTTATCTATTTCCTAATTGATAGGCATTTAGAGAGTCTCCAAATTTTAACTATTTTAGATATGCTTACACCTATAACTTTATACATCTGTGTAAGTATTTTTGTAGCTAGATTCTTTTAAGTAAAATTGCTGAGTCAAGTTATGTACACGTCATATGTTGATAAGTATTGCAAAATTGCCTTTCAAAAAAGGCCATAGCAGTCTGGGCGCGGTGGCTCAAGCCTGTAATCCCAGCACTTTGGGAGGCCAAGACGGGCGGATCATGAGGTCAGGATATCGAGACCATCCTGGCTAACACGGTGAAACCCCGTCTCTACTAAAAAATACAAAAAACTAGCCAGGCGAGGTGGCGGGCGCCTGTAGTCCCAGCTACTGGGAGGCTGAGGCAGGAGAATGGCGTAAACCCAGGAGGTGGAGCTTGCAGTGAGCCGAGATCCGGCCACTGCACTCCAGCCTGGGCGACAGAGCAAGACTCCGTCTCAAAACAAAACAAAACAAAACAAAAAAGGCCATAGTGATTTACACTTCATCAACAGTAAGATAAAATATTTTTCTATACCCTAGACCATCCTTGATAGATAGATACGTAAGTCTTCTAAATTTTTGCCAACATCATAAGAAAAAAACACGATGTCATTGTTTTAGTTCGTATTTAAATTTCTCAAATTTGTGTTTTTAACTAGTTTAATTGAACATCTTTTCACAACTACATTATATGTCAAATAAAAAAGTTTGTAAATTAGATCGTATGCTATAAACCTTCAGCAAGAAAAAAGTGTACACAGAAGAAAGTGTGTAATTGTTTACCCCTCTTTTTCTGCATATGTTTGAAATAAAGTAACATAGTATATGAACTGATCATCTTTTCAGGTGCCTATAAAGAACTCCCAACTGGTAGACTTTAGCATCTGTTGGGATGATAGGCCAAGTGATATTTTTAATTTAAAATTTTTTTAGAGACAGGATCTCTATAGCTCAGGCTGGAGTGCAGTGACATGATCATAGCTCACCACAACCTCGAACTCCTGGGCTCAAGTGATCCTTCTACAGCCTCTTGAGTAGTTGGGACTATAGGTGCACTAACATGCTCAGCTAATTTTTTTTTAAAGTTTATTTAAAGACGGGACCTTTCTATGTTGCCCAGGCTGATCTTGAACGCCAATCCTCAAGTGATCCTCCTGTGCCCGGTCCCAAGTGGCTCTTTTCTACCCTGCTATCTCACTTGTTATCTGGCTGAACAGGCTCAAGTCTGCCAGTGAGAGTGACTTAGTTTTGTGGACAGTTTTGTCATTCCTCAGTATGGCATGTATGTATGTATGTGTGTGTGTATGTATGTATTTATGACAGAGTCTCTTGTTGCCTAGGCTGGAGTGCACTGGCACAATCTTGGTTCACTGCAACCTCCGCCTCCCAGGTTCAAGCAATTCTCTTGCCTCAGCCTCCCAAGTAGTTGGGATTACAGGCGCCTGCCACCACACCCAGCTAATTTTTGTATTTTTAATTGAAATAGGGTTTCACCATGTTGGCCAGGCTGGTCTTGAACTCCTGACTTCAGGTGATCTGCCTGCCTCAGCCTCCCAAAGTGCTGGGACTATAGGCATAAGCCACCACATCCGGCCAAGGATGTTATTTAATGTTTTGTTGAGACAAGATCTGACTCTGTCGCCCAGGCTGGAGTGCAGTGGTGCCATTTTGGCTCACTGCAACCACTGCCTGCCTGGCTCAGGTGATCCTCCCACCTCAGCCTCCTGAATAGCTGGGACCACAGTCATACACTACCACACCCAAGTAACTTTTTTATGTTTTTTTGTAGAGGCGGTGTTTCGCCATGTTGCCCCAGCTGGTCTCAAATTCCCCAACTCAAGCGATCCGCCCGCTTTGGCCTCCCAAAGTGCTGGGTTTACAGGTGTGAGCCACCACGCCTGGCCTGGCAATTATCTTTGACTTTATAAATCTTTCTTATATTTTAGATAACTGATGTAGCTCACTACTATTTGACATTTATCTGCCTTGATAACTCTTTATGTTGTGTTTATAGACCAGAGTCCCTGTAGACATATGTACTAATTGACCAGAATTATACAATAAAATTGCAGAGCTACATAGTAGCAGAATTGTAATTTGCCAGATTATTTTAATAGGTCAATACTGAAAAGATAATATTATTTGCTGACTTTTATTAAGACCTATATTAAGATTCTATAGTATTATATTTCTAAGGTTACAAGTTTTTTCAAGAATAAAAATATATGTTTAATTATGAGGTTCACTGTTCATCCAAAGGTGTGATGTAAAATAAATTTACAGGTGTGATAAGATGGATTGAGTTACAATTTTTTAACCTCAGGATCTTTGACGGCTAGTTCCCAGCCCTAAGGTCATCTTATGTGTTCATATGCGGTAATGCTTTTTTCATTAGATTTTGCATTTCAATCACAGACATATTTGTCAAAAAAGATGAGGTAGGCTGGACACCATGACTCACACCTGTAATCCCAGCACTTTGGGAGACCGAAGTGGGAGGATTGCTTGAGTCCAGGAATTTGATGCCAGCCTGGGCAACATAGTGAGACCCCATCTCTACAAAAAAATTCAAAACTTAGCAAGATGTGGTAGCACATATCTGCAATCCCAGCTACTCAGGAGGCTGAGGCAGGAGAATCGCTTGAACCCGGGAGGTGGAGGTTGCAGTGAGCCGAGATTGTGCCACTGCACTCCAGCCTGGGCGACAGGGCGAGACTCTGTCTCAAAAAAAAAAAAAATCCCATTTCCTTTTTTATATCCACTCTAAAAATAAGCATATGATGAGCCAAGAACATCCACTAATGACCAGTTGTTACATCCTTTTATCTTGATGCCTTTGAACTCATTCCAAGTTATTGTGCTAACGTATTAAGCTGATTGTTCATGAAATAGAAATCAAAGCCAAGTATTTCACATTTTAAGTATATATTACAACCAGTTCTTGCCAGAAAATCAGAAGAGAGGAGATATGATATAGTCAAGAAAAATTACAAGAATACATTATAAATGAAATAAATAACAAGGAAATGACTGACAATGAAATGTATCTTTCCATTTATTTATAGTTAATTTTGATTCTTCAATTCTTCATTGAAATTTCTGAAATAAAAAAAATAAGTGTGTTACCACTTCACATCCACTAGGATGGCTATTACTTAAAAAAAAAAAAACCCTCAGAAAATATCAAGTGTTGGCAAGAAACTGGAACTCTTGTGCATTGTTGATGAAATGTAAAATGGTTCAGTCATGGTGGAAAACAGTATGGTGGTTCCTAAAAATATTAAATATAGAATTACCACATGATCTAGCAACTCCACTTCCAGATGTATACCCAAAACAATAAACAATTTGAAGTAGGGATTTCAACAGATATTTGTATACCAGTGTTCATTGCAGCATTGTTCATAGTAGCCCAAAGGGTAGCAGCCCAAATGTCCATCAACAGATGCATGAATAAACACAATGCAGTGTGAATATATATATATATGATACAATAGAACATTAGCTTTAAAAAGGAATGAAATTCTGACACATGATACTACATGGGTGAACTTTGAATGTGTTATGCTAAATGAAATAAGCCAGCCACAATAGGACAAATATTGTATGAGTTTACTTATGTGGAGTACCTAGGGTAGTTAAAATCATAGAGATATAAAGTAGTACCGTGGTTACCAGGGTCTGAGGGGGAGGGAGAATAGGGAGTTATTTTTTAATAGGTATAGAGTTTGAATTTGGGAAGATGAAAAAGTTCTGAAGATAGATGGTGGCGACGGTTGCACAACAATGTGTATATACTTAATTCCACTAAATTTTACATATAAAAATGGTTAAAATGGTAAATTTTATGTTATGTGTATTTTACCACTTTTTTTTTTTTTTTTTTGAGACAGAGTCTTGCTCTTATAGCCCAGGCTGGAGGGCAATGCCACAATCTCGGCTCACTGAAACCTCCACCTCCCAGGTTCAAGTGATTCTCCTGCTTCAGCCTCCTGAGTAGCTGGGATTACAGGCGCCAATCACCACACCCGGCTAATTTTTGTATTTTTAGTAGAGACAGGGTTTCACCATGTTGGCCAGGCTGGTCTTGAACTCCTGACCTCGTGATCTGCCTGCCTCGGCCTCCCAAAATGCTGGGATTACAGGCATGAGCTACCATGCCCGGCCAATTTTTTTTTTTTTTTTTTGAGACAGAGTTTTGCTCTTATTGCCCAAGCTGGAGTGCAATGATGCGATCTCGGCTCACTGCAACCTCTGTCTCCTGTGTTCAAGTGATTCTCCTGCCTCAGCCTCCCAAGTAGCTGGGATTACAGGTATGTGCCACCATGCCTGGCTAATTTTTTGTATTTTTAGTAGAAACGGGGTTTTACCGTGTTAGCTAGGCTGATTTGAAACTCCTGACCTCAGGTGATCGCCCGCCTCAGCCTCCCTGAGTGCTGGGATTACAGGTGTGAGCCACTGTGCCCGGCCATTTTACCACAATTTAAAAAATGTTATTTATTTATTTAAGAATTTATTTATTAAGATGGAGTCTCACTCTGTCACCCAGGCTGGAGTGCAGTGGCACGATCTCGACTCACTGCAAGCTCCACCCCCAGGTTCATGCCATTCTCCTGCCTTAGCCTCCTGAATAGCTGGGACTACAGCTGCCCACCATCATGCCCAGCTAATTTTTTTGTATTTTTAGTAGAGACAGGGTTTCACCATGTTAGCCAGGGTGGTCTCGATCTCCTTACCTTGTGATCCGCCCGCCTCGGCCTCCCAAAATGCTGGGATAACAGGTGTGAGCCACCGTGCCTGGCTAAGAAATCTTTTTAAAAAAGTGTCTGCCTTTCTCAGAAAATAGTCATTTTGCTATAGCCCATACATATTTTGAGAGAAAAGACAAATGTATAAAACTATGTGTGAGGAAAACCATCTCTGACTTAGTAACTGAGTATTCTGAACTTAAAGAATACAACTTAAAGAATAGCAGCAAAACTTATTGGACATATCCATTTATAATAGGACATTGCAGCCATGACTTTATAGGGCAAACACTGGGGAAAATTCAATGATGGGAAGAACAAAGTGGAAGTCGGTAGTTTTTCTTCTTTGTTCTGTGGTATGGTCCAGACTCTTTCCTCACAGACAATGGAAACATGGTAGAAACTCTCTACCATGGTTGGTCAGTTGAAGAAGGGAATCATAAAAATTATGTAAATATGGCCTAGTCATTTTTTTTTAAAACCTAAAACATATGTTGATTTATTCTCCAATATTTATTTGTATTTATTTTATGCTTATTTTTATTTTTTTGGAGATGGAGTCTTGCTTTGTTGCCCAGGCTAGAGTGCAGTGGCGTGATCTTGTCTCACTGCAACCTGTGCCTCCCGGGTTCAAGCAATTCTCCTGCCTTAGCGTCCTGAGTAGCTCAGACCACAGACGCACGCCGCCATGCCCAGCTAATTGTTTGTATTTTAATAGAGACAGGGTTTCACCGTGTTGCCCAGACTGGCCTCGAACTCCTGAACTCAGGCAGTCTGCCACCTTGGCCTCTCAAAGTGCTAGGATTACAGGCGTGATCCACTGTGCCTGGCCTTATTCTCCAATATTTATATGTAGGGCCACAACCTTTTCTATGCCTATGAGTCCTTTGGAATTCTTCCTCTCCTTCCTTGTATAAACCACATACATATTGCTTAATTCTAGAGTTCTAACTTCTAGTTTGGCTTTATTAAAATAGAGAACAAATTTAAGAGATGAGAATTCTTTTAGGTTTTTATTATTACCCCCCAATCTTTCAAAGTTGCTTCATGTACAGCTATTTTAGCAGTAAGTTTGCTACTCACCTTATCGAACATTCCTAATGCATTCAACTTTGTTTTCATAGAAAGAACAACTCTCCTTCATGCTGTTATTTAATCAGTGTACGTAATATTTAATTAAATCACTTGGCCATGAGAAGTTCAGTGGACATAAACAGCTTGAGGGCAAACACAACTGAATCTCTATATGCCAACAATTCTACTAGTGGGAACAAGAAGTGTGCATCTAAGTGCTAAGCGTGCTGTGGGCATCTCAATATTTTAGTGATAGAAAAGAGACCATCAGTTAACCCATTGGAGGTTGGGTAAGATAACTTTTTGCAGAGTATAAAATATGCTTTTTCTTAATGTATCCTAACATTTTTCTTGTCTGAAAATGGAGATCTACATCATTGTTTTTAATGGCCACATGGTATTTATTATACATGCATTAGGCTGGGTTCTTACTTGAACACAACATAAAGCAGTTCTGGCTCGCTTAACCAGAAATGGAATTTATTGGTTAGGCTATTTGGATTGCTTATAGAGACAACAGAAGTCAATCAGAGTCAGCCAGGCTTGGAAAATAGGTAGGAACACAATGAGACTAAAACAGGCCAAGGACATGCCCCAAGAAGTCTAGTGAGGACCTCTTCACTGGCACTGGCTTTCTCAGGACTTTTGCCAGTGCCACTACTGGCATCTTGACTGTGTTCCTGCCTGTGCTGAGAATTATCTCTATCTGTCCTTATGTATTCATGTCACTTTCTAATGATTCAAAATCCTGGGCAGAAGCGTCTGACTAGCCAAGTCTAGAATCATTTAGCAGCATCTCAGCTTCAAGGGGACAGGGAAAAGGAATATCTGTCTCCTGCCTTCTCCCTTCCTCCCACAACACACACACTTCGGCTTTAATAATGGGAGTCAGGATTGTACTGTTTATTTCCAAGACGCTTGCGGTGGGGGCATTTTCTTGACATGGGATGTGTGTTTGAATGCTGGGTAGCCAAAAATATGGCAACTGTTATACTGTGATGCACTAGAGTTTAATTAATATCCTATTGTAAAAAATTTAGATCGTTTCCAGTTTTGTTCTGTTTAAAGCCACATAGTAATGGACATGTGAGCAATCTACTAGGGGGAATAAGGTATCTTAGCTGTTTTAATTATTATTTTAATTGTAATTTTAACTGTTTTAATTTAGATTTTAAAAGTTATTAGTGAGGTGGAGTAACTTCATGTGTATTGGCATTTTGGTTTTCTTATTTTGTCAATTGTCTGGCATATATATTTTTTGAGATATAATTTAACATACCATAAATTCATTATTTAAAAAATGTCGTCCGGGCGCAGTGGCTCATGCCTGTAATCCCAGCATTTTGGGAGGCTGAGGCTGGTGGATCACGAGGTCGGGAGATCGAGACCATCCTGGACAACATGGTGAAACCTCGTCTCTACTAAAAATACAAAAATTAGCCCGGTGTGGAGGCGCACGCCCATAGTCCCAGCTACTTGGGAGGCTGAGGCAGGAGAATCACTTGAACCTGAGAGGCAGAGGTTGCAGTCAGCCAAGATCACGCCACTGCACTCCAGCCTGGTGACAGAGCGAGACTCTGTCTCAAAAAAGAAAAAAATTTAAAAAAAATTTTAAAAAAGGTCAAATTCAGTGATTGCTAGTATGTTCACAAACTTGTGCAACTATCATCGCTATCTAATTACAGAATATTGTTATTACTCCAAAAAGAAACTCCATGCATATTTTTTTTGATAGGTCCACTTTTATTCAATCTATTTCTTTAAAGCTAATATTAAGGTTTCAGGAAGTTACTCTGCAGGTGGTATTAGGGTATATATAAGGCTTCTCTGATTAACCCTTTGGCTTTTTAAAATTATACTTTTAAGTTCTAGGGTACATGTGCACAACGTGCAGGTTTGTTACATATGTATACATGTGCCATGTTGGTGTGCTGCACCCATCAACTCGTCATTTACATTAGGTATATCCTAATGTAATCCCTCCCCACTCCCCTGACCCCACGACAGGCCCCAGTGTGTGATGTTCCCCTTCCTGTGTCCAAGTATTCTCATTGTTCAATTCCCACCTATGAGTGAGAACATGCGGTGTTTGGTTTTTTGTCCTTGTGATAGTTTGCTGAGAATGATGGTTTCCAGCTTCATCCATGTCCCTACAAACGACATGAACTCATCCCTTTTTATGGCAGCATAGTATTCCATGGTGTATATGTGCCACATTTTCTTAATCCAGTCTATCATTGATGGACATTTGGGTTGGTTCCAAGTCTGCTATTGTGAATAGTGCCGCAATAAACATACGTGTGCATGTGTCTTTATAGCAGCATGATTTATAATCCTTTGGGTGTATACCCAGTAACGGGATGGCTGGATCAAATAGTATTTCTAGTTCTAGATCCTTGAGGAATCACCACACTGTCTTCCACAATGCTTGAACTAGTTTACAGTCCCACCAGCAGTGTAAAAGTGTTCCTATTTCTCCACATCCTCTCCGGCACCTGTTGTTTCCTGATTTTTTAATGATCACCATTCTAAGTGGTGTGAGATGGTATCTCATTGTGGTTTTGATTTGCATTTCTCTGATGGCCAATGATGAGCATTTTTTCATGTGTCTGTTGGCTGCATAAATGTCTTCTTTTGAGAAGTGTCTGTTCATAACCTTTACCCACTTTTTGATGGGGTTGTTTTTTTCTTGTAAATTTGTTTGAGTTCTCTGTAGATTCTGGATATTAGCCCTTTGTCACATGAGTAGATTGCAAAAATTTTCTCCCATTTTGTAGGTTGCCTGTTCACTCTGGTGGTAGTTTCTTTTGCTGTGCAGAAGCTCTTTAGTTTAATTAGATCCCATTTGTCAATTTTGGCTTTTGTTGCCATTGCTTTTGGTGTTTTAGACATGTCCATGCCTGTGTCCTGAATGGTATTGCCTAGGTTTTCTTCTGGGGTTTTTATGGTTTTAGGTCTAACATTTAAGTCTTTAATCCATGTTGAATTAATTTTTGTATAAGATGTAAGGAAGGGATCCAGTTTCAGCTTTCTACTTATGACTAGCCAATTTTCCCAGCACCATTTATTAAATAGGGAATCCTTTCCCCATTTCTTATTTTTGTTAAGTTTGTCAAAGATCAGATGGTTGTAGATGTGTGGTATTATTTCTGAGGGCTCTGTTCTGTTCCATTGGTCTATATCTCTGTTTTGGTACCAGTACCATGCTGTTTTGGTTACTATAGTCTTGTATTATAGTTTGAAGTCAGGTGGCATGATGCCTCCAGCTTTGTTCTTTTGGCTTAGGATTGTCTTGGCAATGTGGGCTCTTTTTTGGTTCCATATGAACTTTAAAGTGGTTTTTTCCAATTCTGTGAAGAAACTCATTGGTAGCTTGATGGGGATGGCATTGAATCTATAAATTACCTTGGGCAGTATGGCCATTTTCACAATATTGATTCTTCCTATCCATGAGCATGGAATGTTCTTCCATTTGTTTGTGTCCTCTTTTATTTCACTGAGCAGTGGTTTGTAGTTGTTCTTGAAGAGGTCCTTCACATCCTTTGTAAGTTGGATTCCTAGGTATTTTATTCTCTTTGAAACAATTGTGAATGGGAGTTCACTCATGATTTGCCTATTTGTCTGTTATTGGTATATAAGAATGCTTGTGATTTTTGCACATTGATTTTGTATCCTGAGACTTTGCTGAAGTTTCTTATCAGCTTAAGGAGATTTTGGGCTGAGATGATGGGGTTTTCTAAATATACAATCATGTCATCTGCAATCAGGGACAATTTAACTTCCTCTTTTCCTAACTGAATACCCTTTATTTCTTTCTCCTGACTGATTGCCCTGGCCAGAGCTTCCAACACTATGTTGAACAGGAGTGGTGAGAGAGGGCATCCCTGTCTTGTGCCAGTTTTCAAAGGGAATGCTTCCAATTTTTGCCCATTCAGTATGATATTGGCTGTGGGTTTGTCATAAATAGCTCTTATTATCTTGAGATACATCCCATCAATACCTAATTTATTGAGAGTTTTTAGCATGAAGGGCTGTGGAATTTTGTCAAAGACCTTTTCTTCGTCTATTGAGAGAATCATGTGGTTTTTGTCTTTGGTTCTGTTTGTAAGCTGGATTACGTTTATTGATTTGCATATGTTGAACCAGCCTTGCATCCCAGGGATGAAGCCCACTTGATCATGGTGGATAAGCTTTTTGATGTGCTGCTGGATTCGGTTTGCCAGTATTTTATTGAGGATTTTTGCATCGATGTTCATCAGGGATATTGGTCTAAAATTCTCTTTTTGTGTTGTGTCTCTGCCAGGCTTTGGTATCAAGATGATGTTGGCCTCATAAAATGAGTTAGGGAGGATTCCCTCTTTTTCTATTGATTGGAATAGTTTCAGAAGGAATGGTACCAGCTCCTCCTTGTACCTCTGGTAGAATTCGGCTGTGAATCCTTCTGGTCCTGGACTTTTTTTGGTTGGTAGGCTATTAATGATTGCCTCAATGTCAGAGCCTGCTATTGGTCTATTCAGGAATTCAACTTCTTCCTGGTTTAGTCCTTGCGATAGTTTTCTGGTTTTGTGTGTGTGTCCAGGAATTTATTGATTTCTTCTAGATTTTCTAGTTTATTTGCATAGATGTGTTTATAGTAGTCTCTGATGGTAGTTTGTATTTCTGTGGGATCGGTGGTGATATCCCCTTTATCATTTTTTATTGCATCCATTTGATTCTTCTCCCTTTATATGTTTTTGCAGTTTGTTTACATGGTGGTTTTGCCACACAAAATTTTAAAATTTCATTTAATTACATTTTAATCTCTTTTCCTTTACAGTTTCTGTTTTGGCTTGCTTAGAAATGCTTTCCCTACCCCATGTTTTGTTATTGTTAGGTAATATTTATTTTTATATTTTTCTAGTATTTTTTACTTTTTATTTTTACATCTTGTTCTTTAACTTGAAATTAAAGATTATAAGATGGGTTCTAAAAATGTTCACAATTATTAAATGTTTAGCATATTATCCCAGCACCACTTACTGATTTCCTCAGTGATTTGAATTGCTGCCCTTGTTATATACTGAATTCTTATATACACACATATGTACGTTTCTGGAACTTTCTGTTCTGTTGCAAGGATCTTTTTGTTCTGACATCAGCACAAGACCTTTTTTTTTTTTTTTTTTTTTTTGAGATGGAGTCTCGCTCTGTTACCCAGGAGTGCGGTGTCGCAGTCTCAGCTTACTGTACCCTCTGCCTCCCAGGTTCAAGTGATTCTCCTGGCTCAGCCTTCCAAGTAGCTTGGACTACAGGCATGCACCACCACGCCCAGCTAATTTTTGTATTTTTTAGGTAGAGACGGGTTTCGCCATGTTGGCCAGGCTGGTCTCGAACTCCTGACCTCAGGCGATCCGCCCGCCTTAGCCTCCCAAAGTGCTGGGATTATAGGCGTGAGCCTGGCCAATACTTTTTTTTAATAAACTATGTTTTAGTGTAATTTTAGGTCCACAGCAAAATTGAGCAGAAGGTACGGTATGTAGCCTTTTCAGATTGGCTTCTTTCACTTAGTAATGCACATTTAAGTTTCCTCCATTGATAGCTCATCTTCAATGTGTGTACTGAATAATATTTGATTGCCTTGCTGCACTACAGTTTATTTATCCATTCACCTACTAAAGGGTATCTTGGTGGCTTCCAAGTGTCAGCAATTTTGAATAAAGTTGCTATAAACATCTGTGTGCGGTTTTGGTGTAGACATAAGTTTTCAACTCTTTTGGGCAGATACCAAGCAGTGCAATTGCTGGATTGTATGGTAAATTATATTTAGATCTGTAAGTAACTGCCCAACTGTCTTCCAAAGTGGCTGTACTATTTTGCATTTCCACTAGCATTAAATGAGCATTCCTAATGCTCCACATCCTCTTCAGCATTTGGTGTTGTCAGCATTCTGGATTTTGGCCATTCTACTAATAATAGATACGTAGTAGTGTCTCATCATTGTTTTAATTTTCATTTCCCTGATGACGTATGACGTGGGGCGTCTTTTCATATGCTTATATATTATCTGTATATCCTCTTTGGTGAATTGTCTTTTAAGGTCCTTAGCCCATAACATCAGGTTGTTTTCTTAGCACAAGACTTTTTAATAATTAAAACTTTTAAAGACTCTTTTAATGTCTGGTTGGGTAATTAGCATTTAGCATCATTATTTTTTAGTAATGACTTTTATAAAATTAATGGTATACTTGAAATGTTTGGCCAAACTGAGTTATCCTTTTCAGCCTCACCAAACTTTTATTGTTTTCTTGTAGTTTACTCTTAACAAGTTATGACAGATATAAAATAAGTGTTTTTTCTTTTTCCTTTTTTTTTTTTTTTTGATAGTCTCACTCTGTTGCCCAGGCTGGAGTGCAGTGGCCTGATCTCGGCGCACTGCAACGTCTGCCTACTAGGCTCAAGTGATCCTCCCACCTCAGCCTCCTGAGTAGCTGGGACTACAGGGGTGCACCACCGTGCTCAGCTAATTTTTGTATTTTTTGTGGAGACACGGTTTCACTATGTTTCCCAGGCTGGTCTCGAACTCCTGCGCTCGAGCACTCTACCCACCTCAACCTCCCAAAGTGCTTGGATTACAGGCATGAGCCACCATGTCTAGCCTGTTTTTTCAACTTATTCTACATAAGTGGTTAAATACTGACAGTTACTTTAGTTTTCATAGGCATTTAATGTTTTTGCATTTGTTAGTTTTGGCACTATTTTGCCTTAGAAGTAAAATAGTAAGATGGATGTTTCCCTATGAATAAAGCAATAACATTACAGGCAGTTGTTGATTTAGACATAGATTGTGTCTGACGAGTTGAATCAGGTGATTTAAAAATAAATTTTCTTTTCTTTTTAATATTTTTACATTCGGAGGTACGTGTGCTTGTTTGTTACATGGGTATTACATGTGTAATGAGGTGATTGTTTTGATGAGGGGGAAGAGGCATTCCAATCACCAAATAGCCTTCAGAGACTCTAAGATTCCTGCACCAAGACCATATTTAACACATAACATTGTTGAAAAGCAACTGACTCATTTGTAATTTCAAATAGTTGAATTCTACTTCCCCATTCCTTCCTGAGATAATGATAGCTGCCTTGCAAGAAAAGTTCCGCACACACTAAAAACATGTTTCTACCTTTTGTCTGTTATTGACATGGCAGCACTTGCTTAGCCCCTGTTGGAAAGGGACATAGATACTTGAGGCATATTTCTGACTTTTGGGGAACCTGTTTCTACCTGTGTTTATTGCAGGGTATCCGTATTTTTCAAGCATTCTCTCCACACCACTCTCACCTTTGGCTGGTTTTACTTCATGACTTTTGTAAACCTTGCCCTGTTAAGTTAATCCTTTTGAGGTTATTGTTATCTTTGGACTCCAGTCTGAATTGACTGTATGAACATAGATAAGTTTCAACTTTAGCTTCCTTAATTTTAGAAGATTATGATTCTATTTACATAGCAGGATTGTTGTGAGATGCATGCAGTGCTATAGAAATCTGAAGTATCTGTATTGTTATCATAGGACAGCTTATTTGTAGAGATGCTGTGACTAGTCTAGGAGTCACAAAAATGGCCAGTGAAGTACATTGCCTTTTAATTTGAATGTTCTGTTCTTTTTCGACCTTATTAATGTGTTTAAGTATTGCTACCTAATCTTTTAGGAATGGTCAAATGAAAAAAAACTGTTATTTATTTTATTTATTTTTCCCAAGATGGAGTCTCACTGTGTCGCCCAGGCTGGGATGCAGTCGCGTGATTTTGGCTCACTGCAACCTCTGCCTCCCGGGTTCAAGCAATTCTTCTGCCTCACTCTCCGAGTAGCTGGGATTACAGGCATGTGCCACCACGCCTGGCTAATTTTTGTATTTTTAGTAGAGACGGGGTTTCACCATATTGGCCAGGCTGGTCTCGAACTCCTGATGTCGTGATCTGCCCACTTTGGCCTCCCAAAGTGCTGGGATTACAGTCGTGAGCAACTGTGCCTGGCAAGAACTGTTATTTTTTAATATATACCTGCCTACTTCAGCTGTTTCATCTGGAATCTTAGTCCTCTGTTTATATAATACTGGTTGGTTGATGAAAGAAATTAGACACTCAGTATTTTGGAAACAGATTAATAAGATTAATTTTCATTTTAAAGGTTTATACAATTTAAAAGAAAAGGATGCATTATATAAAATAATAGAGAAGCTAATGCTTTCCCCTTTTGTTTTCATTTTAGAGGTGGTAGTGATTTTAAATAAAAGTGAATGGGTAGGAAAAAAATTAATTGATCTGGAAATATTATATAGATACCTTGAAGACAACTAGTTGAATGTTATTTGCATAGCTAGAAATCATCTATTTATTAATAAAATAGGCATGTTTTTATAGCCTCGGTATAATAAAACAGGTTATTTGGGCTTTTTATATATGTGAATTTATCATTGGTCTTACTTATTGAATTATTTCAGTTTCAGTAACTTTTCTCTTAATTTCTGCATACTTCCTATTTTTTTTTCTTTTTCATTTCCCATTAAAATGAGAAAATGAGCTGGCTTTATAAGATGAAATAATTTAGGCCTACAGTGAGTATAGGTAGTACTGTAACATACCTGTATATTTACTACCCAGCCTAAGAAGTTAAACATTGAATATATAGTTGCATTTCCCCTTTGTGCTCCTCTTAAGTCGCTCCTCTCCTCTCTCCCACCTCAGTCTATTGAATTTGGAGTTTATCATGTCTGTGCACATTTTTGTATTTTTACTATTTTATATTTTCACAACTATATATGTATGCATACAAAAACAATGTATAACATTGTTTTATGTTTTTAAACCTTTGTATCCTTTTTTTGGACATAACATCAACATTTTATTTTTTATTCATAAACATTGTTTTATTTTGTCTTGCATATTTTAAAATGTATTAGATGGTGTCAAACTAGCACTTTGTCATTTGCGTTTTTCTTAGAACATTGTTTTCTTAGAACAATGTTTCTTAGAACATTTTTCTTAGAACATTGTTTTCTTAGAACATGTTTCTTCAACATATGTTGATACATAAAAATACTTCTAGTTCATTTGTTTTTAAAATTATTTTTATGGCACATTGTAATTCATATTTATGGGGGACAATTTGATGTTTTGATACATCTACATGTTGTACAAAGATCAAATCAGGGTATTTAGTATATCTATCACCTTATACATTTATCAGTGCTTTGTGATGAGAACATTCAAAAGCCTCTCATCTAGCTATTTTGTAATGTATAATACCTTAATGTTAACCATCCTCAACCTACTGTGCAATAAAAACACCAGAACTTATTCCTTCTATCTAAATGTGACCTTGTACCCATTTACCAACCTGTTTCCATCCTTCCCTCCCCGTCCTTCCCTCTGGTAACTACTATTCTACTCTATGACATCAATCTTTTTTTTTTTTTTTTTTTGAAATTCCACATGAGCAAGATCATGTGGTATTTGTCTTTTTGTGTTTGGCTTATTTCACTTAACATGATGTCTTCCAGGTCCATCCATGTTGTGACAGATGGCAGAATTTTATTCTTTTTTATGGCTGAATAATATTCCATGTATATATATATACACCACATTTTGTTTATCCATTTATCCATTGTTGGACATGGATTGATTCCATATTTTGGCTATTGTAAATACTGCTGCAATAAACATGGAAGTGCAGATAATCTCTTCACCATAACAATTTCATTTCCTTTGAATAAATACCCAGTAGTGGGATTGCTGGATCATATGGTAGTTCAATTTTCAATTTTTTGAGGAATCACCATACTGTTTCCCATAGTGACCATACTAATTTACAATCCAACCAACTGTGTATAAACGTTCCCTTTTCTCCGTATGGTCACCACCCCTCTTTTCTTTTGTTATTTTGATAGTAACCATTCTAACTGGAGTGAGCTGGTATCTCCTTGTGGTTTTCATTTGCATTTTCCTGGTGATCAGTGGTATGGATTGGATCTGTGTCCTGGCCAAATCTCATGTTAAAACGTAATCCCCAGTGTTGGAGGTGGAGCCCAGTGGGAAGGGTTTGGAACATGGGGGCATATCCCTCATGAATGGCTTTGCACTATCCCCTTGGTGATAAGTGAGTTCACATGGGTTGTTTAAAAGTGTGTGGCACCTCCCATTCTCTCTCTCTTGCTCCCACATCACCTTCCACCATGAACAAAAGCTCCTTGAGGCTTCACTGGAAGCTGAGCAGATGCTGACACCATGCTTGTACAGCCTGCAGAACTGTGTGTCAATTAAACCTCTTTTCTTTATCAATTACCCAGTCTCAGTTATTTCTTAATTTTCTTTTCTTTTCTTTTCTTTTTTTAACGGACACAGGGTCTTGCTCTTTCACCTAGGCTGGAGTGCAGTGGCCCAGTCACAGCTCACCAGAGCCTTGACCTCTTGGGCTTACGTGATCCTCCCACCTCAACCCCCGGGTAGCTGGGAATACAGGTGTATGCCACTACACCTGGCTAACTTGTATTTTTTGTAGAGACTGAGTTTTGTCATGTTGCCCAGGCTTATCTCAAACTCCAGGGCTCAGGCATTCTGCCTGCTTTGGCATTCCAAAGTAGTAGGATTACAGGTGTGAGCCACTGCCCCTGGCCAGGTATTTCTTTATAGCAATACAAGAGCCGCCTAGCACAATTAGTGATGTTGAGTGTTTTTTCATGTGCTTATTGGGTATTTGTATGTCTTCTTTTGAGAAATGTCTATTAAGGTCTTTTGGTCATTTTTTAGTTGGGTTATTTTGCGTTAAGTTCTTTATATATTCTGATATTAACCCCTTGATAAATGTATAGTTTGTAAATATTTTCTCCCATTCTGTAGATTGTCTCTTTACTTTGTTAATTGTTTCCTTTGCTGTGCGAAAGCTTTTCAGTTTTATGTAATCCCATTTGTCTACTTTTGATTTGTTGTCTGTGCTTTTGAGGTCCATTCAAAACTTCCTTGCTAAGCCCAATGCTGTAAAGCATTTCCTCTATGTTTTCTTCTAGTAGTTTCATAGTTTCAGATTTTATATTTAAGCATTGAATCCATTTTGAGTAGATTTTTGTATGTGGTGAGAGGTAGGGGTCTAGTCTCATTCTTCTGCATGTGGCTGTTCAATTTTCTCAGCACCACTTACTGAAGAGAGCAGTGGTGTTTGATATGGTTTGAATGTTTGTCCTTTCCAAATCTCATGTTGAAATGTGATTCCCAATGTTGGAGGTGGGACTTGTGAGAGGCAATTGGATCATGGGGGAAAATCCTTCATGACTGGTTTAGTTGGCACCATCTCCTTGGTGATAAGCAAGATATTGTGTGCTTTTTTTTTTTTTTTTCCATCTCTTACAGGAAGGAGAAATCTGGTTGTTTAAAAGATTCTGGGACCTCCCCCTGGTCTCTCTTGCTCATTCTCTTGCCATGTGACATGCTGGCATACCTTTGCCTTCTGCCATAATTGTAAGCTTCCTGAGGCCCTCACAAGAAGCAAATGCCAGCATCATGCTTCTGTATAGCCTGTACAACCATGAGCCCAAATAAATTTTCTTTTCTTTATAAATTGCCCAGTCTCAGGTATTTGCTTATAGTGATGCAAAAATGGACTAACAGTATTCTTAGTACCTTTTTTTGAAAATCAGATGGCTGTAGGTGCATGAATTTATTTTTGGGCTCTATTCTGTTCCATTGTGTATGTGCCTGTTTTTATACCAGTACTATGCTGCTTTGATTACTATAGCCTTGCAACATATTTTCAAGTCAGCTAGTGTGATGCCTCCAGCCTTGTTCTATTTGCTTCAGATCGCTTTGGCTATTTGGGGACTTTTGTCATTCCATATGAATTTTAGGATAGTTTTTTCCTATGTGAAGACTGTCATTGATATTTTTATAGGGATTGCATTAAATCTATAGATTTCTTTGGGTAGTATGGCCATTTTAACAATATTAATTCTTCCAATCCATGAACGTGGGATAGCTTTTCATTTGTTTGTGTCATCTTCAATTTCTTTCATCGACATTTTTTAGTGGTTTTTTTTTTTTTTTTTTTTTTTTGGAGACAGAGTCTCACTCTGTCACCCAGGCTGGAATGCAATGGCATGATCTCAGCTCACTGCAATCTCTGCCTCCAGGGTTCAAGTGATTCTCCTGCCTCAGCCTCCCAAATAGCTAGGATTACAGGCACGCACCATCATGCCCAACTAATTTTGTATTTTTAGTAGAGATGGGGTTTCTCCATGTTGGCCAGGCTGGTCTCGAACTCCTGACCTCAGGTGATCTGCTCACCTCAGCCTCCCAAGATGCTGGGATTACAGGCGTGAGCCACTGCACCCAGCCAGTGTAGCTTTTAGTGTAGAGGTATTTCGCCTCCTTGGTTAAGTTTATTCCTAAGTATCTTTTTTTTTTTATAGCAATTGTAAATGGAATTTTTTTTTCAGGTGGTTTGCTATTAGCATATAGAAACACTACTGATTTTAATAAGTTAATTTTATATCTGTGACTTTACCAAATTTATTTTTTTATTTGATTATTCTTTTCTTTTCTTTTTTTTTTCTTTTTTTTTTTTTTTTTTTGAGATGGAGTCTCACTGTGTCACCCAGGCTGGAGTGCAGTGGCGCGATCTCGGCTCACTGCAAGCTCCGCCTCCCAGGTTCACGCCATTCTCCTGCCTCAGCCTCCTGAGTAGCTGGGACTACAGGCGCCCACCACCATGCCCGGCTGATTTTTTGTATTTTTAGTAGAGACGGGGTTTCACCGTGTCCTAGGATGGTCTCCATCTCCTGACCTCGTGATCCGCCCACCTTGGCCTCCCAAAGTACTGGAATTACAGGTGTGAGCCACCGCGCCCGGCCCCAAATTTATTTTTTAGTTCTGTTTTTCAGTAGATTTTTTAGAGTTTTCTGTATATAAGATCATGCCACCTGCAAACAGTGACAATTTGACTTTCTTCTGAAACTTTTTTTTCTAAACTATGTTTATGGGATTTATCCTTGTTGCTACTTGTAGCTCTGCTTCAAGCTTTCTCATTCTCAGTGCTATAGACATTTGGGGCCAGATAATTCTTTGTTGTGAGGGGCTTTCTTGTCCATTACAGGATGATTGGCAGTATCCATGGCCTCTATGCACTAGGGGCCAGTAGTACTCCCTTGCTGCACTCTGAGTTGTGACAACCAAAAGTGTCTCCAGACATTTTGAAATGTCCTGTTGGTGGTGACATCACCCCTTTTCTCAGTGGGAATCACAACTCTAGTTCATTCATTTTAACTTCTATATCATGTTTCATTATAAATATACCACAACCAGTTTTTTCATTTCCTTGTTGGTGGACATCTAGATTATTTCCAAAGTTTTATCTATTAGCAACATTGTTGCAATGAGCATTTTTGTTCTCCTTTCCTTGTGCACATGTGTGAGACTCTATCTAGGGTACTATGCTTAGGAGAGAAAATGTTGAGTTTTAGTATATGCATATTTTCAACTGTACCAGCTATCACAAGGCAGTTTCCATAATTGTACTAATTTATACTCTAACCAGTGGAACAAGAGAGATCCCGTTTCTCCATCTCCTCACCAACACTTGGTATTGTCAGATTTTGAGATTTTTATCTACCTGATGGAGGTGCATTATATTCATTGTGGTGTTAATTTGAATTTCCTTGATTACTACAAGGATCACAAATTGTGCAGATAGAGTTGTATCCAAAAAAGAATTAAGGCTGGGTGTGGTGGCTCATGCCTGTAATCCCAGCACTTTGGGAGGCGGAGGTGGGTGGACCACTTGAGGTCAGGAGTTCAAGATCAGCTTGGCTAACATGGTGAAACCCCATCTCTAGTAAAAATACAAAAATTACCCAGGACTGGTGGCATATGCTTTTAGTCCCAGCTACTCAGGAGGCTGAGGCAGGAGAATCACATGAACCTGGGACATGGAGGTTGCAGTGAGCTGAGACTGTGCCACTGCACTCCAGCCTGGGCGACAGAACAAGACTCTGTATCAAGAAACAAAAACAAAAACAACAGCAAAAAAAAAAAAAAAAAAAAAGAATTAAATCTTACTGCATGATTATTGAGAATACAGGAGCCTTTCCCAAATTATAAGTGCTGATTATTTTAGGGGAGTTTTAGAATGATGTTTGCGCTTCTGTGACCAGCTTTAAGAAGTGGTTTTGAACAATCAGACTTCATATGTGCCATGTTTTATACTCAATTTCTGTAGTTTGTTTCCAAACCAGAGATGATCATCTAGTCATTGTACTTCCTCTTAGAAAATGATATTACTAATGGTGATTACCATCTCTGCTTAGGGAATGGCTCAAAACATAGTAATAACTTGAAGTTATTTCCCTCAGTGTTGTTGGATGCTTTTGTTCTCAGAGTCACTCATCACTAATAGCTGGTTGCCAATTTTGTCTCTTTGATACTGTGGTTTCCCAGAAGCCTGCATTTTTTTTCCATACCATATGAAATTGTTTATGATCTTACTCTGTTTTCTGAGTCATTTTCCTGAATGCAATGGGATGTTACAAAAGATATTCCTGGTTTTGTACCTATGTTTAAGACATTTAAAATGAAAAAGATGGACATAAAATATATAACAAAGTCAATTAGAGTTGTGTGTATATGTAATAAAGTAGTGAAAGTGAGATGGAATTCCTCTGAGGTTTCACGTGTAAAGTCCAATTTAAGTAGAGTTATGAAAAAACCAATGCAGGTGAATTACGAAAGCAGAAATAAGTATGTATTCAGAGTTGATATGACTTAAATTAAGATGTAGTGGGAAAAGTGGCTTCATTAATATAATTTTTGTTTGTGCTCACACATTGTGGATTTCTCAATACTTACTTCCTGGGTGAATGATCCAGTGCCTTTCTGCCTGACTCATCTCTCTCAGTTCCTCAGTAAGCCTGAGAGATAGTCCAGTGCTTTGGTCTGGGACATACCCCATGATAAAACTGTATTTCAATCTTACATTTCTAAACAGGTAAACTAGCCTTCACCTACCAAAGGTATTGTCTTCTAAAAGTTTGTTGCCAATTCTGTTTGTTGAATCTGATGTTTTCCCATAAAATGATTTAGTCAGCTCTGGTAATCTTGCTAGATCAGCCCTCACAAGCCCCATTTGACCCATAAGATACAGGAGCAAGTTTGAGTTCTGTGTTCTGGAGGTAGACAGTCAAAGCTCTAAGAAGAATAAGGAAGAGTTTCCTTTTTTAGGCTCAGGACTATCCTTAGATAAAATTTTGATAGGATCTATTTGTTTTAGACATTCTTCTACTTCCATTTTTATACCCTTGTACTGCTTCCCACTGACTCCCTCCCAGGTCCCTAATAGCTTCATGCTTGCCTTAAGTACTCCATCTTGGACTCACCACCTGAACTCATCCTATTTGTCCTTTGCTCCCAAACCTGCCTTTCCTGTCCTATCTGGGCTTTTGTTCTCTTGTAGTAACTGACCTTATGTAGGTATTAAGAGGGATAATTCCAACTATCATCCCCCTGATTATCAAAAAAGAGTTTATATTTTAAAAAGAAGATACAATGGATGTTAAGACAACTGACCTTCAAAAAGTCACTTCATGGGGGAAAAGAGATATGGAAGGAGCTATTCTAGATTAAATGAGGCAAAAGAGACATAAAACCAAATGCAGTGTGTGAACCTTGTGAGGGTCCTGAATAGTAAAATTGGACTTCTTCCTACTTGAAAACTTATACACAAAAGGCACTATCAAGAGAATGGAGGATTTGGGTACAAGCAGTTGAAAGATGGTTTGGATGCTCTGGGCGGATTCTGCCGTCCCAGTGAGGCTGGAAAATAGAGTCTGGAGGCAGGAACATAAGGCTGATTCACACTTCAGCTATGACAGGAAATATCCTCCCATAGAGCATAGGCCAAGTAAATGACTTTGTAACTTTACTTCATCCTCTCCTTTTACATAGGGTGTACTCCAAGTAGAGGGTATTTAAACTCACAAAAACTCTTTAAGAGGGCCTTTTGAGCCCCTGTGCTCAGGCCTGCTCCCATACTGTGGAGTGTACTTTCATTTTCAATAAATCCCTTCATTCCTTCCTTGCTTTGTTTGTGCGTTTTGTCCAATTCTTTGTTTAAGACGCCAAGAACCTGGACACCCTCCACCGTTAACACCAGCCCTTCCCTGTGGCTGACCCTGAGGTGTTACGAGTTTTTTCACAACCCTGCTTCCTCTCTCTTCTCCCTCATTTTCAGACCCCTCTTCAGCATCTTCCCTGGGAATTGCTGTGAGTTTAGGCCGGCTCGTTTTGAGCAGGAGCAGCAGCTGAACAGTAGACCTGCTGGAGGAAGTGGGGTTGCAGATTGGAGACACAGCATTTTTGTTAACCAAACTTCTTGAAGCCCTATCTACAGTGTCAGCTCAAGTGGAAGAGCTTGCCATCAAATGTCCGGAAAATGCACGTTTCCTTAAAGCATGATGGGACCTCTTGAAAGAACGCTGTGATTCTTGGAAACCTGACAATTGATTTGGCATACTTAGCTGTTTGATAGTGACTGTGTAATAATTTATACTTCCTCATATGTGATCATTTCACATGTGCCACATATATAGGATAATATCTAGCAGTTCTCTATATCTTCAGAATGAAATTTTTCTTGGTTTTCTTGACCTTTGTAAAAGCAGAATACTGATTCTATTTTTGATGTTCATCAGTACTTGTTTATTCTTACACTTTCTGCCCTTCAAACTTTCATAGAATCCTTTACAAAATTTAATTTTATCAGTAGATGGTTAATATTAATTGTGCCACAGTGCTACCAGTAGCAAACTAAGTGAACCATTATTTGTTGTGCAGTAACATGCCGAGCATGGCAGAGTTAGAAGTTGAGCTTCATCTTATGGACCAAGGGAGGTAGCTTTAAGGTTGCCAATGGTAGTTCCAGCTCCATTAGGCTAAGTTCTCTAGAGCAAATGATTGTCTTACTTACTTCGATATCCCCAGCACCTAAAACAGTGTCACACAGCATTCACTAAATGTTTATTGAAAAGAAGAGTTGACTAACATAAAAAAAGCTATTTTTTCTTCCTGTATTTAGTAGGAAGACTATAGTTGTTTCTCTAAAAAAATGTATGAATCAGGACTTTGTTGACTTGAAGGAAAATGTTATCTTTTTCACAGAGATTTTAACTTTGATGATAGCTTTTAAAAATGTGATAAATACTTTTATCCTCCTATGATTATTTTTAAAAGTCTTTTTTTTTTTTTTTTTTTTTTTTTTTTTGAGACAGGGTTTCATTCTGTCTCCCAGGCTGGAGTGCAGTGGTGCGATCTTGGCTCACTGCAATCTCCGCCTCCTGGGTTCAAATGATTCTCCTGCCTCAGCCTCCCCAGTAGCTGGGATTACAGGTGTGTGCCACCATACCTGGCTAATTTTTTTGTATTTTTAGTAAAGACAAGGTTTCACCATGTTGACCAGGCTGGTCTCGAACTCCTGACCTCAAGTGATCCACCTGCCTCGGACTCCAAAGTGCTGTGATTACAGGCATGAGCCACTGCGCCCAGCCTAAGAAGTCTTTATTTCAGAAAATGAAAGACTGTCTAGAAAGAATGAATTTTTTTCCTATTTATTTCTATGGTTACTGCTTTTACACTTAATATTTTTTGTTTTTGTATTTTTAGATGTTTGATTGCTGTCTTTAAAGTGCCTTATCAGATTTATGGCTCTGTACTATGACTTTTGGAGCTTTACAAGTTATTTACGTAATTCTAACTAAGTTACTTTGCTTCCAATACGTCAAATTTAAATAGCATGATTGTTTTTATATTATTTGACCTTAGTGACAATGTCCTATTTTGTTTGTTCTGTATCTTATGTCACTTTTTGGTAGTTTGTATTATGTGTCAATGATCAAGCCATCTAATTCTGTACCATATATAACTTCTGGATATCTTTGATATGACATCTTAATTCTTTATAGATATGGTGATGCGTACAGAATGATATTCTGAAGCTCCACAATGGTGCAATGAAAGGCTGCAGATGGAAGGGTAAAGAATAGTTTTGTTTAGCATATTAGGTCTGGTTCTGAACTTTTTTTTATATACTTTAAGTTCTGGGGTACATGTACAGAACATGCAGTTTTGTTACATAGGTATACACGTGCCATGGTGGTTTGCTGCAGCCATCAACCCATCACCTACATTAGGTATTTCTCCCAATGTTATCCCTCGCCTAACCCCCACCCCCTGACAGCCCCTAGTGTGTGATGCTTCCCTCCCTATGTCCATGTGTTCTCATTGTTCAAATCCCACTTATGAGCGAGAACATGCAGTGTTTGGTTTTCTGTTCATGTGATAGTTTGCTGAGAATGATGGTTTCCAGCTTCATCCATGTCCCTGCAAAGGACATGAACTCATCCTTTTTTATGGCTACATAGTATTCCATGGTGTATATGTGCCACATTTTCTTTATCCAGTCTGTTATTGATGGACATTTGGGTTGGTTCCAAGTCTTTGCTATTGTGAATAGTGCCACAATAAACATACATGTGCATGTGTCTTTATAGTAGAATGATTTATAATTCTTTGGGTATATATCCAGTAATGGGATTGCTTCTAGTTCTAGATCCTTGAGGAATCACCACACTGTCTTCCACAATGGTTGAACTAATTTACACTCCAACCAACAGTGTAAAAGCGCTGGACTTTTTTTTTTTTAAGTTAAAGATTGCACATAGGGTGTGATTTCTATACCAAAGATATGCTTATTTCAGTATTAGGAAAAATATTTTTCTTACATGTCCTGAAAATTGCAATTTTAAAAATGTACAAAATAAATTTTTATTAAAAGCAAATTTTATTTCCAAAAAACAAAAAAGAATGAAAGACAACCAACCGGATAGAAGAAACTATTTGAAAGTCTTATATCTGATAAGGGATTAATATCTAAGAATATAAAGAACTCTTACAACTCAACAACAGCAACAAAACAACCTTATTAAAAATTGGGTAGAGTGCTTGAATAGACGTTTCTTCAAATATATACAAATACCCAATAAGCACATGAAAAGATGCTTGTCATCATTAGTAATCAGAGAAATGTGAATCAAAACCACAATGAGATACTGCTTCACACCTGCTAGGATGGGTAGAATAAAAAAGATCATAGGTATTAGAGGTGGAACAATTGGGGCCCTCATATACTGCTGATGGGAGAATAAATGGTACAGTCGCTTTGGAAAACAGTCTGGCAGATCCTCAAACAATTAAACGTAGAGTTATATGACCCAGCAAGTCTACTGTTAGGTATTACCAAAGAGAAATGAAAACACAAAAGTTTGTACATGAATGTTTATAGCGGCATTATTCGTAATAGCCAAACGATGGAAACAACCCAAATGTTCATCAACTGACAAATAGATAAAATATGGTATATCTATGCAGTGGAATATTATTCAGCCATAAAAAGGAATGATGTACTGATATATACTGTAACATGAATGAACACTGAAAATATGCTACATGAAAGAAGCCAGTCATGAAGGACCACATATTACATGATTCCATTCATATGAAATGTCCAGAAGAGGAAAATCTATACAAACAAAGTAGAATAGTGGTTGCCTAGGACAGAAGGCTTAGGAGGTGATGACTGATAGCCAAAGGGTATGTTTTGTTGTTGTTATTGTTGTTTTTAGGTGAAAAACATGTTCTGAAATTGCCTGTGGTGATGGTTGCACATGTCTGTGAATATACTGACAACTATTGAATTCTACACTTTAAATGTGTGAATTATGTAATATGTGAACTACATCTCAAGAATGTTTTAAAACTGATGTTGGGAAAACAGGACATCTATATGTAAAACAATGTATGTTAGATCCTACCATGTACAACAATTAACTCAAAATGGATTAAAGACCTAAATATGAGAGCCAAAACTACAAAAACTCTTGGAAGAAAACATAGCAGTAAATGTTCATAACTTTGAATGTGGCAATGGTTTCTTAGATATGACACAAAAAACACAAAAGAAGAAAGATAAATTGGACTTCACAAATTAAAAGCTTTTGTGATTCAATGGATACCATCAAGAAAGTGAAAAGAATGGAATACTGATACATTTTACACATCAATGTACCTTGAAAACGTTATGCTAAGTGAAAGCATCCAGACACACAAGGGCACATATTGAATGAATTCATTTATTTGAAATGACCGTATAGGCAAATTCATAGAGATAGGAAATAAATTAGTGTTTGCCAGGGGCTGTGAGTAGAGAGGAATGGGGAGTGTTGCTACTGGGCATGGAATTTCTTTTTGGAGTAATGAAAATGTTCTGCAACTACATAGTCATTAGGGTTGCACATCCTTGTGAATGTACTAAAAAGTACTGAACTGGGTATCTTAAAAGGCTGAATTTTTTTCATTTCTTCTAAGAAAAACCCAGGATAGATGTGCAGAATGTGCAGGTTTGTTAAATAGGTTTATGTGTGCTATGGTGGTTTGCTGCATCTATTGACCCGTCCTTTAAGTTTCCTCCCCTCAACCCCCACCCCCCAACAGGCCCAGTGTGTGATATTCCCCTCCCTCTGTCCATCCATGTGTTCTCATTGTTCAGCTCCCACTTATGAGTGAGAACATGCAGTGTTTGGTTTTCTGTTCCTGTGTTAGTCTGCTGAGGATGATGGTTTCCAGCTTTATTCATATCCCTGCAAAGGACGTGATCTCATTCCTTTTTATGGCTGCATAGTATTCCATGGTGTATATGTACCACATTTTCTTTATCCAGTCTATCATTGATGGGCATTTGGTTTGGTTCCAAGTCTTTTCTATTGTAAATAGTGCTACAATAAACATACGTGTGAACGTGTCTTTATAGTAGAATGATTTATATTCCTCTGGGTATATACCCAGTAATGGGATTGTTGGGTCAAATGGTATTTCTGGTTCTAGATCCTCGAGAAATCACCATACTGTCTTCCACAATAGTTGAACTAATTCAGATTCCCACCAACAGTGTAAAAGCGTTCCTATTTTTCCACAGCCTCGCCAGCATCGGTTGTTTCCTGACTTTTTAATAATTGCCGCTCTGGTGTGAGATGGTATCTCAATGTGGTTTTGATTTGCATTTCTCTGATGATCTGTGATGTTGAGCTTTGTTTCATATGTTTGTTGGCTACATAAATGTCTTCTTTTGAGAACTGTCTATTCGTATCCTTTGCCCACTTTTTGATGGTTTTTGTTTGTTTGTTTAAGTTCCTTGTAGATTCTGGATATTAGACCTCTGTCAGATGGGTAGATTGCAAAATTTTTTCTCCCATTCTGTAGGTTAAAAGGCTGAATTTTAAAGCATGTGAATTATATCCCAATTTTAAAAAGAATGCATATGTCTTAGTTCAGGCTTCTATAACATAATACCATAGACTGGGTGGTCTAATTGTTCAAAGCTCCACAGAAACTGGTTGGAGAAGTTACAAGAGTCCATTAATCATCTTGCTTTGTTAGTAGCGGTGGGCATGGTTCAGCATTTTCTGTTAAAGTTTCTCTGAGCTCACTAAAACTAAAATGATGTAGTAATACGTTTTATACCATTTGAAGTAAAAGGTACAAAAGGTTATACACTGAAAATTCTTTTTCCCACCCTTGTTCCCTAACCACTCATTTCCCCTCATCAGAGGAACCACTGTTTCCATGGTATATATTAGATTGATTTATATGAAATTGCCAGTGTTTGACTATGATGATTTTATGTGGTTCAGCCTAATATCAGTGAAAAAACAGTCCTATCTTAATGGAGTTTTTATTCTAGTGGGAAATGTGTTACTTAATTATTGCATTGTAACAAATAACCCCAAAATTTAGTGGCTTAAAGCAACAAACATTTATTATCTGTCATTTCCTATGACTCAGTAATTTGGGAGCAGCTTAGATGGGTGGTTCTGGCTCAGGGTGTCTCATGAAGTTGTAGTCAATGTGGTGTCTAGGGATGCAGTAGTTTAAAGGCTTAACTTGGGTCTGAAGGAGCAGTTTCAAAGGTGGTTCACTTACCTGGATATTGGCAGGAGGCCTTAGATCTCTGCTGGTTTTTGACATGAGGCCTCAGTTCCTTGCCATATGAACCTCTCCATAAGGCTGCTTGTATGTCTTCATGCATGGTAGGTGGCTTCCCCCAGATTTCATGATTCAGGAGAGAGGACAACAAGGAAAACACAATGCTTTTTTCTCCTCTTGCAATGTTTTTTATGACCTAGTCTTGGAAGCTACACCTTGTCACTTCTACCTTAGTCTATTCATTAGAAACAAGTCATTAGGCCGGGTGTGGTGGCTCATGCCTGTAATCCCAGCACTTTGGGAGGGTGAGGCGGGTGGATCACTTGAGGTCAGGCATTTGAGATCAGCCTGGTCAACATGGTGAAACCTTGTCTCTACTTAAAATACAAAAAATTAACTGGATGTGGTGGCATGCGCCTGTAATCCCAGCTACTGGGGAGGCTGATGCAGGAGAATCACTTCAATCTGGGAGGCAGTGAGCTATCATGCCACAGCACTCCAGCCTGTGAGACAGAATGAGACCCTGTCTCAAAACAAAACAAAACAAAACAAAACAAGACAAAAAAAAACAGAACAACAACAACAACAAAAACCAAGAAACAAGTCATTAAGTTCAGGCACACTGAAGGGGAAAGGATTAAATTCCACCTCTTGAAGGAAGGAGTAGCAAAGAATTTGTGGGCATATTTTAAAACCACCACAGGAAGGCAGACAATAAAGCAATAAACAGAATAAATCAGCAAATTATGGAGTATGTTAGCAGGTGGTAAGTTCTATGAAAGCAAAAGAAAAAGCAGAGGTAAGGGGAATCAGAGTATGTTTGTGTGGAAGGGATGTAGGTTGCAGTTTTAAATAGGATGGTCAGCATAGTCCTCATTAAGGTTAGAGTCAAACAAAGACTTGCAAAGAAGTTAGCCAAGCAGTTATCTGGAAGAAGAAAGTCCCAAAGCAAGAGAATAGCTAAAACGAAGGCCTTGAGTTAGGAGTCATCCTTGCATGAGTAACAGCCAGGAGGCCAGTATGACTGGCACAGAGAAGGGTTTGGTGAGTGGTAGAAGAGGAGGCCAGGTAAATTCAAGGGGGACAGGCATGGGAAATCATGTGGGACGTCGCTGGCTGTTGTAAGGATTTGGGGCATTTTTGGTTAGTTCTTAATTTCTACTTACAAATGTTAAATGAGATTATGTATAGGAAACTTTAGTAATCAGGAAATCACTCTATGAAAGCTAGTTACTTGTATTAAAGTATTGAAATTTTTATTTTTAGTTAGCATAGCCATAGAAACAACTTTCCTTTACTTCATCAAAGGTAATGAAATTTTTTTTTCTAAGCAAGAAGAATGCTTACCATATTTTATTACTAGCAGATTTTAATTTTTTAAACATGACACTTGAGCATATATAAAATATAGCATATTTTTAATTGGGGAGGTGGGGGAAAAATTAAGGAAAGATTATTTGCATGGCTGAAATTAATGGGTTTATTGTTTCTAACAGGCATGTAAAGAGGAAATCAAAATGGATCCAAGTATGGGTGTGAATTCTGTTACCATTTCTGTTGAGGGTATGACTTGCAATTCCTGTGTTTGGACCATTGAGCAGCAGATTGGAAAAGTGAATGGCGTGCATCACATTAAGGTAAGTTACTCTTTGGAAACTGAAGTCAAATGCCATTGAAGAGAATTCTACTAGAAATTACTTCTAACACTGAGTTAGAAGCAGAGACACTGACACATTTGGCAATAAAAACTATTGTTTTTCTTATCTTGAAGCTAAATAAGTTTTCTTTGACCTATTCCTCTTCTGAAGAAAAAAGATATATTTTGAATTTAAAAACATCTGAATATGGAATCTTGATATTATGGTTGTATATTTACAGATTTATATTATATTATAAGTATATGAGTATTTATATACTGCTTATTACTCTGAATCTCATACTGAACTAAAATATATGTTCTCAGGCAATGGGTTGAGGTTTTCTTTTTCTTTTATAACATGGTGATTATTTTGCAATTAAAAATTGAAGAGAAAATGTCTAGAGAATTACTAGTATACTTTGGTTTTTATTTTTATTTTTATTTTTTTCAGACAGGGTCTTGCTCTGTCAACCAGGCTGGAGTGCAGTAGCAAAATCACAGCTCACTGCAGCCTAGATTTCCCAGGTTCGAGCAATCCTCCCATCTCAGCCTCCCAAGTACCTAGGACCACAGGCGTGCACCACCATGCCAGCTAATTTTTTTTTTTTTTAAGGTGGAGTTTTGCTCTTCTTGCCCAGGCTGGAGTGCAATGGTGCAATCTCAGCTCAGCACAACCTCCGCCTCCCGGGTTCAAGCAATTCTCCTGCCTCAGCCTTCCGAGTAGCTGGGATTACAGGCATGTGCCACCACGCCCAGCTAATTTTGTATTTTTAGTAGAGACAGGGTTTCTCCATGTTGGTCAGGCTGGTCTCGAACTCCCGACCTCAGGTCATTTGCCCGCCTCAGCCTCCCAAACTGCTGAGATTACAGCGTGAGCCACTGCGCCCGGCTGCATGCCAGCTAATTTTTTAATTTATTTTTTGTAGCGATGGGGATCTCACTATGTTGCCCAGGCTGATCTCAAACTCCTGGACTCAAGTGATCCTCCCACCTGGGCCTCCCAGAGTGTGGGGATTACAGGTGTAAGCCACCATGCCCAGCCAAAATTATTAGTACACCTTGTATGATATGCCTAAGAAAGACTCTATCATTGGTTTTTCTGTTTGTTTTTTTCAGACTCTTGGACTTTAAGTTGAAGACGCTATTATTGTTTAACATTCCTTGAGCATCAACAACATTCTAGATACACTGTGGTTAAAGATGTAGTTCAGGTTATAAAAAAGCCTTCTGAATACTGCATGAAGTACCTGTGGTTATCATAAGAAACTTCATGCATATATGGCAGGGATTGGAAAATGATGATCTGCAGGTCAAACCCAGTTTGCTAACTGCTTTCACATGGCTCATAAGCTAAGAATACCTTTTACAGTTTTACATGGTTGAAAAAAAATACAAAAAAATATTTAGGAACTTTTGAAAAGCATGTGAAATTCAAATTTTTGTGTGTGTAAGTAAAGTTTTAGTAATGTAAAGTTTTATTAGAACACAGCCACACTCATTCATTTACGTATTGTGTACAGCCCTTTTTTTCACTACCACAGAGTTGAATAGTTGTGACAGAGCCCATATGTGGTGTCCTCATTGGTAAGTGATATACTGCCAAATGATTTACCACAGTAGAAATACCATTTTGTCTTCCCACCAGCAATGTTTGTGTTCCACTTTGAAAGTGTTCCATTTTCTCCACATTCTCTCCAACAATTTGTATTGTCAGTCTTTTAAATTATAGACATTCTAATGGGTATGTAATATTATGTCACTAATTCTCATTTCCTTAATGGCTAATGATGTTGAGCATCTTTTCATGTGCTTATTAGGCATTTGTATACCTTCTTTGGTGAAATGTGTGTTAAACCCTTTGGCCAAATTTTTAGTTGTTTTTTTTTTGTTTTCTTGTTACTGAATTTTGATTATATATTCTGAATATAAGTCTTCTGTCAGATATGTGTTCTACAAATACATTTTTCCAGTCTGTGGCTTGGCTTTTCAGTCTCTTAAAAAGTGTCTTTTGCAGAGCAGAAGTTTTTATTTTTGACGAATTCCAGTTTATCCACCTTTTTTCCTTTTATGCCTTATGCTTTAGTATATCTAAGAAATCATGGCCTAACTCAAGGTCACAAAGAGTTTTCTCCTATGTCTTTTTCTAAAGACTTTATGATTTTAGGTTTAACGTTTAGGTCTATGATCCATTTTGAATTAACTTGTATACATTGTTAGATACTGGTTGAAGTTAATATTTTTTGGATATGAATATCCATTTTTCCCAGCATCATTTGTTAAAAAGTCTGTTCTCTCTCCATTGAATTGCCTTTGAACCTTTGTTGAAAATCAATTGACCATATATTTATTGGTTTATTTCTTTCTGCGCTATTCTGTTCCATTGATCTGTATGTCTGTCCTTTGGCCAATACCACACAGTTTTGGTTATTGTAGCTTTATAATAAGTATTAAAATAAGTATCAAAATCAGATAGTATGATTCCTTAACTCTTTCTTCTTTTTCAAAATTGTTTTGGTTAGTCTAGGCCCTTTTCCTTTCCATATAAATTTTAGAATCTTATATGGATTCTAAATCTTATATAAATTTTAGAATCTTATATGGATTCTAAAGTTTATAAGTTTCTATAAAAATATCTGCTGGGATTTTCATTGAGATTGTGTTTATTCTACAGATCCATTTGGACAGAAGTAACATCTTAACAATATTGAGTTTTCCAATCCATGCACATAGTATATGTCTATTTATGTTGGTATTCTTTAATTTCTTTTATCAGCAATCTGTAGTTTTCAGCATGCAGTTTCTGTACATATTTTGTTAGATTTATTTTTAAGTACTTTATGTTTTTGAATGCTGTTATACATGGTACTGTTTTTAAATTTTAAATTTAAGTTTAATTTCAGTTGTTCATTATGAGGTTTTTGTATGTTGACTTTGTATCCTGGAACCTAGCTAAACTGACTTATCAAACCTACTAGCTTTTTTGTAGATTTCTTGGGATTTTCTATGTAATTATGTCATCAAGGTATATAAATAGTTTTTTTTGTTGTTGTTTGTTTGTTTGTTTGTTTTAAGATAGAGTGTCACTCTGTGACCCAGGCTGGAGTACAGTGGCACAATTTTGGCTCACTGCAACCTCCACCTCCTGGGTTCAAGTGATTCTCATGCCTCAGCCACCCAAGTAGCTGGGACTACAGGCACATGCCACCACACCGGGCTAATTTTTGTTTTTTTAGTAGAGTTGGGGTTTCGCTGTGTTGGCCAGGGTGGCCTTGAACTCCTGGCCTTGAGTGATCTGTCCACCTCGGTCTCTTAAAGTGCTGTGATTGCAGGTGTGAGCCACCGCGCCTGGTCACATAGTTTTATTTCTGCCTTTGTAGTCTGTATATCTTTTATTTTTTCCCTTGTATTATCAAACCTTCATTACAATTTTGATTAGGAGTGATGAGAGTAAATGATGGTGGGGGGAACATTCAGTCATTTACTGTTAGCATTGTGTTAGTTGTAGAGTTTTGTAGATGCTATTTGTCAGATTAATGAAGTTATTTCTATTACTAGTTTGCTGAGGGTTTTTTTAAACATCATGAATGGATGTTGAATTTTGTCAAGTGCTTTTTCTGTGTATAGAGATGATCATATGATTTTTCTCCTTTAGTCTGTTAAGATGGTGAATTACACTGATTGATTTTCAAATGTTGAACCAGCCACGCATTCCCAGGATAAGCCTCACTTGGTCAAAGAAGACTTACTTTTCATTAAAAATTTCAAACATACACAAAGGTGGAGAAACTATTAATAGTACAAGGATCTACCCTATACCCATCACCTAGAAAAATCCTTCCTATTTATTTGCATGCCATTCTTATCAGTTGAAGTTAATAATGTGTTTTGCTGATGGTCCTAAGAGTTGGTCTACGCCTTCCTGCCTGTTGTATTCTGTTAAGGTAGATGTCTCTGACTAGTGGATTGGAACTTCGTAGTATATCTCCATACCAGTTTCCATTTCTAAGCCTTTCGGCCACCCCCTGCCACCACCCCTACCCGCCCCTTTCCCTTGTCACTCTTCACAATTCTCAGCCCTAATTGTAGTATATATAATTTCAGTACTCTTTCCCATGCTTTATTTAGTTTGTTTTTGAACATATTTTTTTCCTATTTCTCTCCAACTTGTATCTCAGGATCCAAAGAATTAACAATATCTCATGCCAAAAGCTTGAGGATTCCTACTGTATTGACAATAACATACAGAAGCTTTTGCTTAAATATTATGCTAACTTTTTTTTTTTTTTTTTTTTTTTAAGATAGAATCTCACTCTGTCGCCCAGGCTGGAGTGCAGTGGCACCATCTCAGCTCACTGTAACCTCTGGCTCCTGGGTTCAAGCGATTCTTGTGCCTCAGCCTCCCAAGTAGCTGGGACTACAGGTGCACGTCACCATTCCTGGGTAATTTTTTGTATTTTTAGTAAAAATGGGGTTTCACCATGTTGGCCAGGCTGGCCTGGAACTCCTGACCTCAGGTGATCCTCCCGCCTCGACCTCCCACAGTGTTGGGATTACAGGCATGAGCCACCACGCCCAGCCTGAATTGCTTACTCTTAAACATGTTTATTTTTACTGCCAGGCCTTAATGAGTCAGTATTGGATGTGTCATTTTAGCTGAGTTGTATTCTCATTTGTGTAATATACTTATCATTTTAATGTTATTTTATCATTAAAACAACTTTATATTGGCGGTAATTCTATTTGCTGGAGGTTCTCTGTAATTTTGCTTTTATGCAATGTTCATTACAGTACTGGCGGGAAGTTAATGCCCCTTTGGAATTTGATCTTGCATCAATACTAAAATGGTTTTCCTATGACTAGTTGAGATTCACATGCAATACATTTTTTTGACATACTACCAGGAGCAGATGTTTACCTTATAATGAAAGCTTTGTCCAACTGGACATCAGATTTAGCACAAAATTCAAAATTAGGGACATGATGGATTCTTTCTAATTATCAGAAGCTCATTATATTTTTAAGGGCATGAATGATTACATTGGAACTAGAATATTTTGTGTCTCCAGATCAGATACTTGTGACAGCTCTACTTTTTAACTATTCTTGATCTAAACATTAATTTTTACCATTTATTTTTCAGAGATTTCAAAATGGTCTTGGCTCTTTAGTGAAATACAGAATTTATACTTTATCTCTGCAGTATTCTTATCTAAAATTCTGATTTCTCATAAAATCTTGAGTAGATTGGTTTCAGTTTGCCTTGTTTTTATCACCCAAAATTGGCTGATTAGCCCATCATTACTCTCTATGAAGTCTGATACATTTCCTTAATTCAAGAGTCCTATGAAGTGTGGTGCTAATATGTGGACAATTCTTCTCTTCCTAATCTGGAACTGTAGGTGATTTTTTCCATGTCTAAGTTTTATATTCATCTTGGCCAGAGAGTAAACTTTGGATCCATATTACTATTTGTGTGAGGGAAAATGCAGTATTTCTCATTTCTTGACTCTACACTCTGATTAGCTAAGACTATGTTGATAGCTGTGGCTAGAAAAGTTTTATTTGCATAGTACGTATTCCTTCTCCTAAGTTTTCTGTACTGTTGACATCCATGTGAATACTTAGATATGAACTTTCCATTTTCACATGCTCCAAAGGTAGAGTTTTTTTGTTTTGTTTTGTTTTTTGTTTTGTATTCACCATCTACCGTGGCATAACTGCAGTCTTAGAGGCTCCCACATTGCTTCTTCCCAGCAACATCCCTGAACAGGGATACAGTTGCCTTTAATGATCTTTGGGGAAAGAGCCAAGTTGGAAAAGCTGAGAGATGACAGATAATTATTTTATGTATTTATCTTCAAAATATTCAAATTTATATAAAAATATTTCCCCTTAATCATATCTATGCAAAAGTTAAAGGCATATTTTGCAGTTTGTTGATTAGGAAAGAGAATAGCAAAAGTAGCTCTGCAACCTCAGTGCTAATGCTTTAAAAATGAGTTGCTTAATTTCAATGAGTAATAAGTATGACACATGCATTTGATTTATCCTCAAATGAAACTAATTAAACCTCCTCCACTTGATCTAAGGTGGGGCTGGTGTTGAGGGCCAGAACAGAAGCTGAACCTTACTAATTATATAGTAGTGTCTGCTAATTGCAGTAAAGCTGTTTTAACCATTTGGAAACTAGTTCATGTAATTTTTTGCCAAGTGACTTAGGTACTTATTGTCTACTGACAGCTAAAGTATTTTCCAAAACCCTCAACTCTCTGTCTAGTAAACTATTGTAGGTGAATATTTGTCTCTGCCAACATATCCATGCATAACTATAAAACTAGATTCTGCTTTGATATTTGCAAATACATTCTTGCTTCCCAAAACAGCCTGTTTGCATCACAGTCATATATAAGATGACTATTTCCACTGCATCTTCCCAAAGTTCACCACTGCTTAATAAGGTCTGTTTAAGGTCAAACAAATGCAATTGAATTTTGATTACATTGAAAATGAAGAATAGCAGCAATATAATATGAAAGCACTTTGTGTTGTCAACAGTGATTTATACAAATCCCAGTGACAGATACTCAAGACTACTTTCCAGGGCACATTCATAATTTCATTGCTAAAAATAAAAGAAAATACACTTATTCTGCCTTTTTCAACTCTGCCTCTCCTCTTTCAGTCAAAAGCCCTTATGTTAGTAACCTTTATTCTTTTTTTTTCTTTTTTTAAAAAATATTTTACTAAGTGTGAAGTCTTCGAGGGCCAGAGACAGATTTCCTGTGAAGTTAATTAAGCTTAAGTTTCAGAGCTCCTCATTTGCATTGACCTTCTAAGACTCTAGAAGGAGTATCAGCAGTGTGTTTACATGGTCATGTGTTTTTGTACAATTTGAAAAAGTAAAAAAAATTTAACCACAGCCCTTCAAGACCATTGTCCATTTCTACTTCGATGACTCTTCTGTTAGACCTCCCCTTTGTGTTAGCGTGATATTGGAGTGGCCATGAGCATTTTGGGGATGTGACTAAGGGGAGGTTGAGTTGGGGATATGTTTAGTTCGGGGTTAGTAGGCTATTTGACTATATAGGTGATTCTTTGTCACTTCTGTGTATAGTGGAGTTTTTGCAAGGAATTCTGATATAGGGATGGCTTCTTGGAACACCCCTACTACTCATGGTGCCAACTCACTAAGCATCATGACATGAAGGTGTGGGGCTCAGTGTAAAACTGGTAAATGAATGTTACCAGTTCAAAGAATATGTAAGATTAGTCACTTCACAAGTAAATTTGAAATGCCCTGAAATCTTACAGCTCATATATGAAAGAAACTCAATAGTTTTCTCAAATTTGACAGCAGCTCTAAAAATTTATCAATGCCTAGTTGTTATGTTGAAAGGAACATTTCTAAACTATCATTAATTAAAAAAAAATTTATCTAGAGAAAAGATTTAACTATTTTTATTTTCTTTATATACAAGTGATTTTATAAAGTTGTCAAATGAGGCACTAAAGAATATACAGCCAAAAATATAGGAAAAGAAAGTATCAGAGAGGTATATCAGGCATTATTAATAAAAATGTTTTTGTTATGGATTTTTATGATATTTGTTAGCTTTAAAAACTTATAACTCCTGATTTAAATTTTTTTTTTTTTTTTTTTTTTTTTTTTTTTTGAGACAGAGTCTTGCTCTGTCGTCTGGACTGGAATGAGATGGTGCGATCTCGGCTCACTGCAACCTTCGCCCTCCTGGGTTCAAGCAATTCTCCTGTCTCAGCCTCCCGAGTAACTGGCATTACAGGCACGCGGCACCATGCCCGGCTAATTTTTGTATTTTTAGTAGAGACGGGGTTTCACCATGTTGGCCAGGCTAGTCTCAAACTCAGATGATCCGCCCCCCTCCGCCTTCCGGAGTGCTGGGATTACAGGTGTGAACCACTGCACCTGGCCGTATAACTTATGATTTTTGTAATGCGCTCGGAATATTTTCTCTGGTACAAAATTTTGTTGTTTATGGTTTTGTATTCTTTTTTTGAAAGAAGGCCCTTCAAATTGTTTAAGTTTCAGACACCACAAAGTGTGAATTCCTCTCTTTCTAGACATCATATAGAAAACTGTCTTTGCCCAAACATAATTTATAGTCAGAATGTAGTTCAACATGATCATACATAAATATTGATTACTTTTTAAAGAATGTTAAAGCTTAAAATTTCTGCAAATAATTAATGGGAACCAGGCTTAATACCTGGGTGACAGAATAATCTGTACAACAAACCTCTATGATACAAGTTTACCTATATCACAAACCTGCACATGTACCCCTGAACTTAAAATAAAAGTTAAAAAAGAAATGTACACAAAAAATAATATTTCTGTATCATAACTTCTAGGATTATAATTAAGCCTGAGGTGCAGTTCATTTAGAAACCAGATTTGGAGAGAAGAGTGTTTCAACTAAGTCAAGGAGCTCTTGGTAGTGTTTGGAATGAAGTAATATAATTGTGATATTAAATTGAGTAAGTTGTTTTATTGGAAAATGCAACAGCAGAACAGATTAGAGCTTTAATTAACAGAATTCAAAGAGAGTGAATAGTCAGGAAATCTCTAATTTTGGAATAAATAGAATATGACTGTTTGCCTTTGCAACTTTAGAATTTAAATACATTTTGGAAATTGTGTCCTAAGTTATATAGTACATAAATGTAATCTTCTTGTTTGTCCTGCCAGTGTTAAGACTGTAGACTTTAAAGGGATTAACCTGAAGTTTAATTTAATCACCCCGGTAGTCTGTTCAAAGGAAAAGTAAAATAGGCAGATAATGTGAAGATCTTTCTCTGGGGTTGTTTGGCCTTTTTGAAAGTAGAAATGTAAAAACAAATTTAATAAGATATAAGTACTGAATGATTCCAAAGGTTAATGCCTTATTAACAAATTAGTTTGTCCCTGAAACTTACAATGCTAACTTTTTAAGTGCTTTTCCCCTTTGATTAGATAAAGGCTATAGTCCATTCTCTTAATATAGACTATCCTTTAGAAAAATGACCACATCACGGATCACGAGGTCAGGAGTTCGAGACCAGCCTGACCAACATGTTGAAACCCCGTCTCTACTTAAAATACAAAACTTTAGCCGGGCGTGGTGTCGTGCGCCTGTAATCCCAGCTACTCAGGAGGCCAAGGCAGGGTAATCGCTGGAACCCTGGAGGCAGAGGTTGCAGTGAGCTGAGATCATGCCACTGCACTCCAGCCTGGGCAACAGAGCAAGACTCCAACTCAATAAATAAATAAATAAAATAAAATAGAATAAAATAAAATAAAATAAAATAAAAATGACTACATAAATGCTAGCAGTTACTAAATTCCTCCTTTGGATCAATAAATACATTCGTTACTCCCCTTACAATTAATTGGTGTTTTTATTATTGAAAAAGTAACACATATACAGAGTAAAATTCCTCTCCCAAGGAAAACCAGTTGTCCTATGTATATGTATCCTTCCAGAAAGACTATTAATATACAAATTTTTTTTTTTAAATTTTTTGAGATGGAGTCTCTCGCTCTTGTCGCCCAGGCTGGAGTGCAGTGGTGCGATCTCGGCTCACTGCAACCTCCGCCACCCAGGTTCAAGTGATTGTCCTGCCTCAGCCTCCTGAGTAGCTGGGATTACAGGTGCCTGCCACCATGCCTGGCTAATTTTTGTACTTTTAGTAGAGACGGGTTTTGTGCCATGTTGACCAGGCTGGTCTCGAACTCCTGACCTCAGGTGATCCGCCTGCCTCAGCCTCCCAAAGTGCTGGGATTACAGGCGTGAACCACCGTGCCTGGCCAAAACTGTTTACATGTACATCAATATATATACTTGATGTGTGTGTGTGTACTCTTTCTAAAAATGGAAGCATACTATGCACATCATTCTGCACGTTGCTTTTTTTTTAAATTAGCAAATGTATCTTAGATATTGTTCCACATCAATATATAGAGACCCATCTAATATTTTTTCTTTCTATGTGGGACTCTTTTTTTGGCTTCTTAGCTTTTTCTATGGCAAATGACAGTGCATTGAATATTCTGTTTTTCAAACTGGTGCTCTGTCACCAATACTATATTAGGGTAACATAGGCATTTTTATTATTATAAATTAGTAGGTAATAATCATTTATCTATGAAGATGTAGAATCAGCTTCAAAGAGGATTAGGTTTCTGATTTAGTTGAACTCTATTCTGAGGATCAGGGGAAGGTCAAATCCAAGATAAAAAAATTAGCAGTGAAGGAATGGTGTAAAGAGGGACTTTCACTATTTCTTTTGTATATTTTTGTATTTATATTTTTATAGCAAACAATCATACATTTGTTGTATAATTTTTGAAGCAAAGTGAAAATACATTAGAAATGGCCAGGCATAGTGGTTCATGCTGTAATCCCAGTATTTTGGGAGGCCAAGGTGGGAGGATTGCTTGAGAACAGGAGTTTGAGAACAGCCTAGGCAACATAGCAAGACCCTGTCTTTTAAAAAGAGAGAGAGAAAGAAAGCGAGAGAGAGAGAATGAGAATATATTAGAAATGAGAATTCTGACAAAGTACTCAGTTTAAAGATAGTTTAGTTCGCGAAAAGCAATACTACAATGTAATAAAAACTAACAGAATCTGCATCTTTTTCATCTTAAAATATTTGATTTTTGAAGTTTTAGATTGATTTTGAACTATTATTAGTTTTTAAGAATTGTCTTTTTCTAGTTTATAATCTGATTTAAAAGTTTTAAAGTGGTAACCTTTATTTAGGTTACTCAAATAGGATAAATGTTCATGGAGCTTGATGGCTTCCTCTTATGATATTTTAATTTTCAATATTCTATATTGAAATATCAAATAGAGTGTTGCCCTATTAATGTAAACACATTTTATTTTTCAACAAACCATAATGTAATTTGTATTGAGACTGTATGTATTATAAATGAGGATCGTTTTGTTTATTATAAATAGTTTTTAGTTGATTCAAAAGTATATTATGGGTGGTGAATCAAACATATTAGAAATTCGGGATAATTGATTAATCATCTCACTTTTCTGATTTCAGTCTCCACATCTATAAAATAGCAATCCTTTCAAGCTGTGAAAAATCTCTTATTACCTTTATGTTGAGTTGTTATATGAAAGTGTAAGAAAGTAAGCTTTAAACTATCTGAAGACTCCCACACTGAGCAGCATGCTAACCTGAACTTATTATGATCATGTATAAATTGATTCCTGGGGGATTAAAAGGAATTTCACTGTGCTAAAACTTGAGCTAAGTTATTTTCCCGTAGTGACTTTTTAAAATGTGGAAATACTAGAATGTTCTGATTGTCAGTTCTGTTAAAAACTCAAATATGTTTTAAAACCATTTCAAATTTAAACTAGCATGGGAGAATATGTGAAATGTGAGGGGAAAAAACAACTAAAATTTGGTTCAAACACTAGAAATATTGTATATTGTTCAGATTATTTATAAGCCATACATTGCTCAAACATAGGCATAGAATTTTAGTTTTCCAAGGAAATTGTAGATTATCTAGCCTAATCATTTATAGATGGAAAGAGTGTAGATTTTGGAGTTACATACACCTGCATTTGAATCCTAGCTCTTTCATTTTCTTGTTGGGTTCCTTGGGCAATTTATTCAATTTCCTGGCCTTCATATAGGAACCTGGATCACCTTTGTCTTAGTCTGTTCAGGCTCCTATAAGAAAATACCATAAAGTGGGTGGCTTATAAACAACAGAAATGTATTTCTCACAATTCTGGAAGCTGGGAAGTCCAAAATCAAGGTGCTGGCAAATTTGGTGTCTGGTGAGGATTGACTTCCTGGTTCATGTATGGCACACCTTCTCCCTGTGTCCTCACATGGTGGAAGGGACAGGGTAGCTCTCTCGGACCTCTTTTATTAGGGCACAAATCCCAATCTTGAGGGCTCTGTCTTCATTATCTAATCACCTCCCAGAGGCCCCCCCACCAATATTATCACCTTGGGAATTCGGATTTCAACATATGAATTTTTGAGGGACACTCTCAGATTATAGCACCTTTCCTTATCAAATAAGAAAGAATACAGAAGAGAAAACATGTACTGATGACAACTTAAGAAGTGGTAGTAACATAGTTTTTTAGTTTTTATAGAAAGTTAGAACTGAAAAGATTATTTTATCTAGTCTCAGGAAACTGAAGCCCTCAGAGGTAGGGTGATTTGTTTAAGGTTCTAGCTTTCATATTGCCTAAGAATAGAAGATGCAGTCTTTGTGGGTTTATGCAAATTATGCAGAAATCATATGCAAATAAAGTATACTGTGCCTGAATTTCATGTTTGACATTTCAAGAGACACAGAACACCACAAAGATTAAAATAAAGGATCTTTACAATCCCTGTGACAGCACTCTACACCACCATTAATACTATGAAGGCCACACAGTACGTTTGGTATATTTTACTTTTTTCTCTCCCACAACTGCCTTCATCAAAATAACAGTGAATAGTCCTCCATCTTCAGTCTTTCCTATAAGCTATATTTATAATTTGTAGGCTGTTACATTTATTTTCAGAGGAACTTTTTTTTTTTTTTTTTTTTTTTTTTTCCTGAGACAGAGTTTTACTCTCTTGCCCAGGCTGGAGTGCAGTGGCGCGACCTCCGCCTCCTGGTTCAAGCGATTCTTGTGCCTCAGCCTCTTGAGTAGCTGGGATTACAGGCACCCACCACCATGCCCAGATAATTTCTATATTTTTAGTAGAGATGGGGTTTCACCATGTTGGCCAGGCTGGTCTTGAACTCCTGGTCTCAAGTGATCCACCCACCTTGGCCTCCCAAAGTGCTGGGATTACAGGCATGAGTCACCACTCTGGCCCAGAGGAACGGTTGATATAATGGAAAAATAGTTCCTCTGAAAATAAAAATAACAGCCTTAGCTCCTAAAAAAGATTATGAGAAAAAGACAAGCTGTTGAAATATTGGAGCAATGTGGGGAATGAGGAAGGTGGGATAGGGCAGGGAAGGGAGATTATTTTTGGGGCAGGGGTTGGGGTTAGAGGACGTATGAAAGGAGAGCAGCACAGACCCCAGAATCAGACTGCCGCCAGCACTTTCCAGCTGTATGCAGTTTGCCTGGAAATGCTCACCATTGTATCTCTAGCAGCTAGCATACTGCCGGGCACATAATGAGCATTCAGTAAATATTTGTTGAATACGTAAGTACCTTTTTTTTTTTTTTTTTTGGAAACGAAGTCTTGCTTTGCCGCCAAGCCTGCAGTGCAGTGGCACAATCTTGGCTCACTGCAACCTCCGCCTCCCGGGTTCAAGTGATTCTCCTGGCCCAGCCTCCCGAGTAGCTGGGATTACAGGCATGCGCCACCACGCCCAGCTAATTTTTGTATTTTTGGTAGAGACGGGTTTCCCTGCCTTGGCCAGGCTGGCCTCAAACTGTGATCTCAAGTGATCCACCCGCCTCAGCCTCCCAAAGTGCTGGGATTACAGGTGTGAGCCACCGTGCCTGGCCTATAAGTACCATTTTGACTTCCTGCCCAAAGATTTAGCACCCAGAGCTGTACTGTAAATTTGTTTCCTTTGAGACCTTAGGTTTGAAAAGTCTCTTTGCTATCTAACATTCAGAGGAAAAGTTGAGTGCTGTTAACCCTGAAGACGGATACTTTTGTTTGTGCTGAGTGTGGTTGGTCAGTTTTTAAAACAGAAATAGAATTTACTAAAGGAAGTGTTTTCTCATCTGCAGTGTGCAAATAGCATAGGGTACTCTGACTTCTCTTTTGTACAGAATTTTATGCATAGTTTTCTTATGCCTTTTATAAATAAAAGATAGGCTAAAGCAGTTAGAAAGTATAGCAAACCATCCAGTGACAAAGTGATTTTTTTTTTTTTTTTTTTTTTTTTTTTTGAGACAGAGTCACCCAGGCTGGAGTGCAGTGGCACGATTTTGGCTCACTGCAGCCTTGACCTTCGGGCTCAGGCAATCCTCCCACCTCAGCCCCTTGAGTAGCTAGGACTACAGGAGTGTGCCACCATGCCTGGGTAATTTTTGTACTTTTTGTAGAGACAGGGTTCCACCATGTTGCCCAGACTGGTCTGGAATTCCTGAGCTCAAGCTATCTCCCCAACTACCTTGGCATCCCAAAGTGCTAGGATTACAGGCGTGTGCCACCTGGCCTGACGAAGTGATTTTTGCTTTTAAAATGAGAACAATTTCTGACTGGCTATGTTGGCAAATTGATATTTTTGGGGAGCGGGTGGGTACAGGGGAACCAGGTCTTGTTTAAGATGTGCCAGATACAACGTATTTGAAGGGCAAGAATCCTTTACCTTGGTACTTTATCAGAAGAAGTATAGTAGTACCTAGAGCAATACCACCCAAGAATGGTCTGTGATGATGGAAATACTGTGTATCCGCCCTGTCTGGTAGGGCTAACCACATTGTCCAATGAGCACTTGAAATTTGGCTAGTGCAACCAAGGAACTGAATTTTTAATCTTATTTAATAATTTTTTTTGTTTAAAAAATAATCATCTGGTAAAATAGACTTTTTTAGGTATATAGTTCTATGAATTTTTTGTTTTAGTTTTGTGAATGTTAACACATGTATAGATTTGTTTAACACCAACACAATCAGGACATAGTGCAGCCCTGTTACCCCTAAAAAACTCCCTCTTGCTACCATTTTCCCTACCTCTAACCCCTGGAAACCACTGTTCTGTTCTCCATCTTCCCCATTAGTCGGAAAGTTTAAATTATTTACAGTCATTTTCTTAATCCTAAAATCACCTCAGGGGAGTGAAATTAAAGTTTAAAAGAGGCCCTCTAAAAACACAAGGACACAAAAGCCTTCATTTGATGGTGGCTACTGTTATATTGCATCTCTTTCAGTAGTATATGTCTCAACTATACGTGGTTTGACTATTCTGCATTTTTTTTTCATGGAAAATGTTATATAGTATAATCCAAAACCAAATATAAATTATTTCTCCACTTCTGTTTTGGATCATTTATGCTAGTGATTTCCTCCATCCCTAAGAACCAACTAGCCAAGTAGAATTATCAGAGTCTTAGAAACTTTCCATGCCATGGGTACATTTTACATTTTCACCCAAATACACAGTCATCAATTATCAAGCTAAAGGAAGAAATAAAAATATGTTCATTAAAATAAGTGAAAGATTTAACTAACTATTGTAGACAATTTTAAGAGATATTTTCTATGCTGAATTACTTATATCTTTGAGTTTTTATTTTATAGAGCAAAGCTTTTCACTAGAAATTAATAACACCCATATTTAACTGCTTTTTGAATATTAATATCCTACTGCCATCTCAAAAATCAATAGGTCCAGCACTGAATTTATCATCTCTCCTTTCCCTCCACTTTAACTTCTTAATTTCTTCCTGATTTCCTCCTCTCTTTCTGATATCAGTTAATGGCGCCACCATCTATCTATCCACTGGCCCAAACCAGATACCTTTAAGTCATTCAAGTCACCTCCTTTACCCTATACATCTTGTTAGGAGGCCCTATCCTCCTAAGTGTGTCTTGGAGCTGCCTCTTTTCTCTTTGTCCCCAATATTCATGTCTTAATTCAGACCCTCTATTGCACTACTGTTGCAGTAGCCTCCTAGCTGATAGTCCTCCCTCCTGTATCACTCCACCCTATTCCACTGTCATCTTCCACATTGCCTCCAGAATGATCGTTCTCTAAAATGAAAATCTAATCACATAATTCTCTGCTTAACTTTTCCATGGCTTTCTATTACCTATAGGATAAATCACAACCATAATTGGCATATAGAACCCCATAATAGAGCAGTTGCTGAATTCTCAAGCCTCTTACCTTTCTCTACTTTTTTGTTTCCATTCGTCTGAAATTCCCTGCCTCATATATCCTTGCTGATTCCTGTTTGTCCTTTAACACTCAGGTATTATCTCTCCTAAGAAGACTTTTCTGACCCCTATTCCCAGGGATGAATGGGTATCCCTTTTCTGTATTCTTTGTCCTATTGTTCCTGTGACATGGTTAGCTTTGTATTCTGAGAATCCCAGTTCCTGACACACATAATAAGTGCTCAATAAATAGTAGTTGCTCAATGTTTAATTTTATAAATTCACGCTGTTACAAAGAACTTTCCTATCTACTTACTCATATGATCCTTATAATAGCCCTGGAAGATAATAGGACATATTTTCTCATTTTTCAGATGGTAGAACTAATAAGTGTGGTTAGCTAATAAGTGGAGAATTGATGCTGGAATTTAAATGTTTTGACTCCCAACCGGGTATTTGTGTGTGTGTCTGTGTGTGTGTGTGTGTGTATGTATCTTCATCATGAATCTTTGTAAGATGTCAGCCAAAGAGATGCAGTCATGACAGTAGTTAAATTATATGCAGTAACTAAGCTTTAAGAATATAATAATTGTTTTATCATCTAATTAGGCAAAACAATAAAGATGTTCTTATTTTGAACAAAACTAATAGTATGCTCTAGTGACTTAGGGGGATATAGGAGTATATGCTATAAAATCCTATGAATACTGCCTTCACTCATAAACTGGCATGTTTATACTTTTTCTTGCCAACAAAGTTATCCCAATTGAACATTATTTTTATTTTTTAAAAATGATATATGATAGTTATACATATTTTTAGGAAATTGAACATTTTAAAAGATTAAACTTCATACTACCTTTTGTTTTTCTGGAGCTGATCCTGTTTCATGTATAACCTTTTCAGTTGGTAGAGTGTGAAGTGTTGGAGTAATTTATGAAAGGAGGTGGAAGGAAAGAGTAGTTTGTACTCTGTTGTGAAATTCTAGGGTGTGTTTGTCAATATACATGTTTCAAATGCCTGATAGGTACCATAGTCACATATGTCTGCATATATAACTTTACCATTCTTGTAGGTACACAAGACATTTTATGTTTCTTTCTAACAAGAAGAGGAAAAATGAAAACTAATAGGGAAACTCCATTAGATTGAGTTGTCTCACTCTTCTTGAATGTGGTGTGATGATTGATATTTTAAATCCTATGTGATAGAATTTAATTAAACTGACTTTTGGAATTTCCTTCCAAAAGGTATCACTGGAAGAAAAAAATGCAACTATTATTTATGACCCTAAACTACAGACTCCAAAGACCCTACAGGAAGCTATTGATGACATGGGCTTTGATGCTATTCTCCATAATCCTGACCCTCTCCCTGTTTTAACTGACACCTTGTTTCTGACTGTTACGGCTTCACTGGCTTTGCCATGGGACCATATCCAAAGCACATTGCTCAAGACCAAGGGTGTGACACACATTAAAATTTACCCTCAGCAAAGAGCTGTAGCAGTGACAATAATCCCTTCTATAGTGAATGCCAATCAGATAAAAGAGCTAGTTCCAGATCTCAGTTTAGATACTGGAACACTGGAGAAAAAGTCAGGAGCTTGTGAAGATCATAGTATGGCTCAAGCTGGTGAAGTCATGCTGAAGATGAAAGTGGAAGGGATGACCTGCCATTCATGTACTAGCACCATTGAAGGAAAGATTGGGAAACTGCAAGGTGTTCAGCGAATTAAAGGTAATGTATCTGGTGTTGTTTGATTGTTTTGTAAGGCTTAGGTGTCTGTTTTGATCTTTTAACTTTTTCCTTTCTTCTTTTTTTTTTTTTTTTTTTTTTTTTTGAGTCTTACTCTGTTGCCCAGGCTGGAGTGCAGTGGCACCATCTCGGCTCACTGCAAGCTCCGCCTCCCAGGTTCATGCCATTCTCCTGCCTCAGCCTCCTGAGTAGCTGGGACTACAGGCGCCCGCCACCGCGCCCAGCTAATTTTTTGTATTTTAGTAGAGACGGGGTTTCACCGTGTTAGCCAGGATGGTCTCGATCTCCTGACCTCGTGATCCACCCGCCTTGGCCTCCCAAAGTGCAGGGATTACAGGCGTGAGCCACCGCGCCCGGCCCTCCTTTCTTCTTAAGCATGAATTTTGAATCCATGGGACTAGAGTGCTTGCTGTATCATTGAGGTACAGCATATTCCCAGGATTAATGTCAGGAAAGTAATGATTATAATTAAAGGCAGCTGGGTTGGCAATTCATGGAATTCAGGGTTCTTAACACAACATGACTAGCGTACTCTTTACCTCTAATATATTTTACTCAGGCATGGAGAAACTTGGAGACCATAGCTACAGTGGTCCTATCTCTTACTTGTTTCTAGTCTATGCTAATAACATTTTCTGAAAAGAAAAAAAAATTAAGAAAAGATGATGACAAGAATGAGAAAGAAACAATTATTTGTGGTTATTTAGAAAACAGGATGTTTTCTGAAGTAGCCCAGGAATAACTAAATTAATTATGTTTCTTTTTATTAACTAGTCTCCCTGGACAATCAAGAAGCTACCATTGTTTATCAACCTCATCTTATCTCAGTAGAGGAAATGAAAAAGCAGATTGAAGCTATGGGCTTTCCAGCATTTGTCAAAAAGCAGCCCAAGTACCTCAAATTGGGAGCTATTGATGTAGAACGTCTAAAGAACACACCAGTTAAATCCTCAGAAGGTTCACAGCAAAGGAGCCCATCATATACCAATAATTCAACAGCCACTTTCATCATTGATGGCATGCATTGTAAATCATGTGTGTCAAATATTGAAAGTACTTTATCTGCACTCCAATATGTAAGCAGCATAGTAGTTTCTTTAGAGAATAGGTCTGCCACTGTGAAGTATAATGCAAGCTCAGTCACTCCAGAATCCCTGAGAAAAGCAATAGAGGCTGTATCACCGGGGCAATATAGAGTTAGTATCGCAAGTGAAGTTGAGAGTACCTCAAACTCTCCCTCCAGCTCATCTGTTCAGAAGACTCATTTGAATGTAGTTAGCCAGCCTCTGACACAAGAAACTGTGATAAACATTGATGGCATGACTTGTAATTCCTGTGTGCAGTCTATTGAGGGTGTCATATCAAAAAAACCAGGTGTAAAATCCATACGAGTCTCCCTTGCAAATAGCAATGGGACTGTTGAGTATGATCCTTTACTAACCTCTCCAGAAACCTTGAGAGGAGCAATAGAAGACATGGGATTTGATGCTACCTTGTCAGGTAATTATCATTTTTTCTTTGATTACCCTAATGTTCTTTTACTTCCATTTTGCGCTGCTTTAGGCATTTATCAATGAGAGATGATTCTTAGGCACTGTAATTCCACTTTTGCAAATAAGTCCTATGGAGGTAGCCAACAGTGTATACAAAGATGCATAAGGATGTTTATATAATTGCTTATGATATTTAAAAACTGGAAACAATAAATAACTCATGGTACAACTATAAATAACTCATGATGACATGCTATGAAGTCATAAAACATTATGGCATTAAAGATAATTAATGCCACAGGAAGCTGGCTGAGATATTTTGTCAAATGAAAAAAAAAAAAAGCTGAAAAGCTATATATATACTGTGATCAACATTTTATAAAGAAATGTATCTGAATTTATACCATGTATATATTGTTTTTGTATATGAATAAGATTCCTGATAGGACATGAACCAAAATTTTAACAGTGATTATCTTTGGGTGGTAGGATAAATGTGATTTTTGTTTCCATTGTGCTTTCCTGGGTTTATAAGTTGTTTTTACAATAAGAATGTATGTATGTAGCTATGTATTTATATAATGGGGGAAACCAGTGCTCTTTTAAAAACAAAATAATTGAAATAAGTAATAGGATTTTAACTGTAATTTTATATTTAGGCATTCAAATTAAACTGACTCCAGAGCCGTCACAAAGTTTTCGTATTTCCTGACAGCTCTTACCTTTGAATTGAAACAAAAACTGTGTATTCGATGGAATTTAATTATGTGAAATTGTTCTTTTGAACCAGAATTGAACCTGGCCTTGAATTAAACTGGAAAATGCCCAGATGAAATTTTTTGCTTGAAATAACAATTGAAAAGTTTTACAACCAATTTCTAGACAATATAATTAATCTTTGCTATCCTGATTAGAATGAAAGATATCAAATAGTAATATTCCCTTTTTAGACTCCCTGAAGCTGAGTAAAAGATTTTACTAAACACATGTCTAAATTGTTATGGTAGATTAATGTCAGTGAGAGAGGACTCAGAGGTATACCATTATTAATTTTAGTTCTTAACTTTTGTATTGATGACAAATGGTAGAAATTATAGAATTCTCACTTTTTAAATTATACTTTAAGTTCTAGGGTACATGTGCACAGTGTGCAGGTTTGTTACATATGTATACATGTGCCATGTTGGTGTGCTGCACACATTAACTCATCATTTACATTAGGTATATCTCCTAATGCTATCCCTCCCCGCTCCCCGCACCCCACGACAGGCCCCAGTGTGTGATGTTCCCCTTCCTGTGTCCTAGTGTTCTCATTGTTCAATTCCCACCTATGAGTGAGAATTCTCACTTTTAAAAATTGACACAGAGTTCACGTACCATAAAATTTGCCCATTTAAGGTACACAACCCAGTGGTTGTTAGTATACTTACAGAGTTTTCCAGCCATCATCACTATATAATTTTAGAACTTTTTTATCACTCCCAAAAGAAATCACATGCCCATTAGCAGTCATTGCCCATTTCTTCTTCCCCTTCCCAAGCTCCTGATAACAACTGTTCTACTTTCTGTCTCTGAATTTGACTATTCTAGGTACCTCATTTAAGTGGAATCATACAACATTTGTCCTTTTGTGCCTGGATTCTTTTATTCAGCATAATGTTTTCAAGGTCCATCCATGTTGTAGTATGTATTAGAACATCATTCCTTTTTATTGCTGAATATTATTCCATTGTATGGGTATATCACATTTTTGTTTCTTCATTCACCAGTTGATGGGAATTTGGATTGTCTCCACTCTCTTGCCTATTTTGTATAATACTGCTATGAACAATTTGAGTTCAAATTTTTGTATGAACATATGTTTTTATTTCTCCTGGGCATATACCTAGGAGTGGAATTGCTGGGTCATATAGCAACTAAACTTTTTGAGGGACTGCCAGACTGTTTTTCAAAGTAGCTGTGCCATTTTACATTACCATCTGAAATTCCCAGAATCTGGCCAGGTACGGTGGCTCACACCTGTAATCCTAGCACTTTTGGAGTCTGAGGCAGGCAGACCACTTGAGCGCAGAAGTTCAAGACCAGCCTGCGTAACATGATGAAACCCCGTCCCTACAAAAAATACAAAAATCAGCTGGGCATGGTGACACACACCGATAGTCCCAGCTACTCAGGAGGCTAAGATGGGAGGATCGCTTAAGCCTGGAAGTCAAGGCTGCAGTGAGCCGTGATCATGTCACTGTACTCCAGCCTGGGTGACAGAACAAGACCCTGTCTTTAAAAAAAAATAAATTTTAGATTAGAATCTAATCTTAAAAAATAGATTCTTTTTTTGTTTTTTTGTTTTGTTTTGTTTTTGAGACGGAATCTTGTTCTGTCGTCCAGGCTAGAGTGCAGTGGCATGATCTCGGCTCACTGCAACCTCCGCCTCCCAGGTTCAAACAATTCTCCTGCCTCAGCCTCCTGAGTAGCTGGGATTATAGGTGCCTGACACCACACCTGGCTAATTTTTGTATTTTTAGTGGAGATGGGGTTTCACCATCTTGGTCAGGCTGGTCTCGAACTCCTGACCTCGTGATCCACTGGCCTCTGCCTCCCAAAGTGTTGGAATTACAGGCGTGAGCCACCATGCCTGGCCTTTAGATTCTTTTGCTCTAAAAATGAGATACATAGTTCTCTATTAGAAAATTAATATAGAACACTAAAATGTTAAAGAGACTCTAGTACCAAAAGCCTGAACAAAGTATAGGAAATCCATAATTGCAAAAGGAAATAATTATGAAACCAGAAGAAAAATTTAAGTTGGAAATAAGTGCAGTTATATCAGGGAGCCATAAAAATAACTAAAATTAGTTTCAGCAAATTTTCGTTTTACCTATCACCACTTAATTTTTTTTTTTTTCCTTCTTTTTGAGACAGAGTCTTGCTCTGTCACCCAGGCTGAAGTGCAATGGCGCGATCTTGGCTCACTACAACCTCTGCGCCCCGGGTTCAAGCGATTCTCCTGCCTCAGTCTCCCAAGTAGCTGGGGTTACAGGTGCACGCCACCATGCCCAGCTGATTTTTTTGTATTTTTAGTAGAGACAGGGTTTCACCATGTTGGTAAGTCTGGTCTCGAACTCCTGACCTCTGGTGATCTGCCTGCCTTGGCCTCCCAGAGTGCTGGGATTACAGGCGTGAGCCACCGTGTCTGGCCCACTTACATTTTAAAAAATTTTTGAAAATGACAGTGTTTGAAATTACATTGATTCACATTTCACTACTTCATAATGTTGGATTATTTCTCAGAGCTTCTATTAAATTAAAATACTTTGATATGCATAAGGGATTATGTTGTCAATAATGAACACCACATAAATTAGTTTATATCAGTATCACCAAAACAAGTTACTTACATTGTAATATTCCTATGCCTCTGACATATAGGAACCCAAATATAATCATCTTATATCACATGGTATAAAACCGAAATATTTTTCATGTTCACATATGGTATCTGTCATTACAGTAAGCAAGGGCATCATAAACTTTCAGATGGGACTCAAAAACAGAATTTTTTCTATTCAGTTGGGTTTGTATTTTTGCGACTTATATTTTTACAAGTGTGGTTCACAGACCAGCAGCACCTGGGACCTTGTTAGAAATTAGACTCTGGCCCTACTGCAGACTCAGTAAATCAAATTCTCCATTTTAATTTTAATGAGCTTTCCAGGTAATCCATTTGCACATTAAAATTTGAGAACACTGATCTACATAATGTGATGCATTGACCTTTAAATCTCTAAGTTAAATCTATAATAACTTTGTTTACATAAACAAGTCCAGAAATTTGACTGAAGGCAATAATAATATCAGTCATAACAACATTTCGATCAACAATGGACCACACAGACGATGGTGGTCCCATAAGATTATAATGGAGCATATATAGTAACCTCATATAAGGCATTTGATATTGGCATAGTAGATCAAGCAGGAGAAATGATATTCATTAATGGTGCTGGGATATTTGGTGTTCCATCTGAAAAAATATATATAAATACAAAGAGCATCTAGCTTTGTGTAAGTACACTCTTTGATGTTCACACAATGATGAAATTGCCTAAAGCATTTTTCAGAACATATTCCCATCATTTAAGTGACTCATGACTGTATAATATTAAATATTATAATTTAAAATAGCTTTTTTTTTTTTAGGAGAAAAGGCATATAAATTTGTTTGATCATAGTTTTACATGACATGGGAGCCTTCAGAATGAAGACTCAAAGATACAAGAGAAACTGCCCATTTCTGTGCTTAGATTTAACACAATGTGGATAGCTAAAATAGCTAGCATTTTATTATTATTATTATTATTATTATTGTTATTATTGGAGACAGTTGACACTCTGTTGCCCAGGCTGGAGTGCAATGGCGTGATCTCGGCACACTGCAACCTCTGCCTCCCAGGTTCAAGCAATTCTCTTGCATCAACCTCCCGAGTTGTTGGGATTACAGGTGCATGCCACCATGCCCTATTTTTGTATTTTTAGTAGAGACGGGGTTTCGCCATGTTGGCCAGGCTGGTCTTGAGCTCCTGACCTCAGGTGATCCGCCTGCCTCGGCCTTCCAAAATGCTGGGATTACAGGTGTGAGCCACCACACCCAGCCAAAATAGCTAGCATTTTATGAGGGTTTATATAACAGATGTGAGCAGAGTAAAAGCAACTTTTTAATTACCTTAGGTGATCAAACTAGTAAATGGAATTCAGAAGTGTTTGAACATTCTCTGGCACCATGTATAGCATCTACCTACTTCTTAGGAACTATGACTGCAGCATGTTCACTAACTTTTTTTTTTTTGAGACACAATCTCGCTCTGTTGCCCAGGCTGGAGTGCAGTGGCACGATCACGGCTCACTGCAGCCTTGACTTAGGGGCTTAAGCTATCTTCCCACCTAAGCCTCTTGAGTAGCTGGGACTATAGGCTTGTACCACCACACCCAGCTATTTTTTTTTTTTGTATTTTTTTGTAGAGATGGAGTCTCACTTTGTTGCCTAGGCTGTTCTCAAACTCCTGGGCTCAAGCAGTCCACCCACCTTGGCCTCCCAAAGTGCTGGGATTACAGGTTTGGGCCACCATGCCTGGCCTCAGTAACTTTTAGCAATGTCTTTTACCTCAACCTACTATTGTTAAGGGCCCCGGGAATCAATTATTCAACAAATGATTACCAGGAGCCAGTTATATGCCCTGCATCTGTTAGGGCTTATAACATACATACTAATGGCCATGATGGGTAGGTAAAAAACCTTGGCATAGTGAATGTCATCATAAAATAATTGATAGAGCTTAACTACAGTGACCCATATTATCGGGATAAAAGGTTGATATGAAATGATTGCATTCTGTGATTCTGCTAGAGATTAGAGTTTAAGATTTCACCGGAATCATAACTACCCATTTTTTTAAGTGTAAGTGTCAGTGCTGATCCAGGTCTCACAGTCTACCTCTGCAACCCATTCTCATACAGAAGGATTCACACATTTTGCCTTTGTATCATACTAGTCCTAGGTGAGCTATAAATCTTAAAAGAGGTACTGAGAGGCTAGACGCAGTGGCTCACACCTGTAATCCCACAACTTTGGGAGGCCGAGGCGGGTGGATCACCTGAGGTCCGGAGTTCAAGACCAGCCTGGCCAACATGGTGAAACCCCGTCTCTGCTAAAAATGCAAAAATTAGCTGGGCGTGGTGGTGGGCGCCTGTAATCCCAGCTACTTGGGAGGGAGGCTGAGGCAGGAGAAACACTCGAACCTGGGAGGCGGAGGTTGCAGTGAGCCGAGATTGCGCCACTGCACTGCAGCTGGGTGACAAGAGCAAGATTCCATCTCAAAAAAAAAAATAAAAAGAGATAGAAAAATGGAAGATGCCTTTTATCCTGACTATCTATATCATCATTTCCTTAAAGTAAAAAGGCATAATATATGAAGTAATCACTAACCAATTAAAGCAATCTAAATACTTGATTAAATTCCTTCCTTTTTGTGCCTTTTTATTTTTGTTTGTTTGTTTTGAGAAGGAGTCTTGCTCTGTCATGCAGGCTGGAGTGCAGTGGCACAATCTTGGCTCACTGCAACCTCTGCCTCCTGGGTTCAAGCGATTCTCCTGCCTCAGCCTCCCAAGTAGCTGAGATTACAGGCTCACGCCACCATGCTCGGCTAATTTTTGTGTTTTTTTAAGTAGAGACGGGGTTTCACCATGTTAGCCAGGATGGTCTCGAACTCCTGACCTTGTGATCCACCCACCTTGGCCTCCCGAAGTGCTGGGATTACAGGCGTGAGCCACCACGCCCGGCTGTGACTTTTTATTTTTAACTAATTTCAAGCTTACAAAAAACTTCAAGAAGTAGTAGAGAATTCCTGTTTACCAATTTCATGCAGGTTCCACAGTTAATATTTTACATCGCTTATCATTCTCTCTTAATAGATAGATATACATTTATATATATATACACACACACACACACAATTTTTTCTGAACTATTTGAGAGTAAGCTGCAGACACGATGTTTATAATTATTTTAAAGCCATTTTTAGATTATTTATTTATTCTTCACATTACACCAGAGGCTGAACTTCACATCAGTTTTGAGTATCAGATTGGAAATCCTTTCTTGAAATATTTGGAATAGTTTGTAATTGTTGCCTCAAGTGCGGGAAAATCAACTTTCCTTTGAATTTATTTAAAAGTTTAAGTAGTGTTGTTACAGCCTGTAGAAAAATTAATTAAAAGAAACCAGGCATTTTATTCATTGTGACCTTTTAACACCCTTGTTGTCTCTGTGGAGGATGGAGAAGCCTTTGCTTTTTTGCTTGCCACACTCACAGAGCTAAAGGATACAATTTTATGGATCTTTGTTTAGAGGTCATGCTAAGGTAGCTAAAAGAGACTACCTCTATGACTTATTTTAATATAACACTGTACTTCCAGAGTGTGAAAATTGCAGATGGTATTCCAGGTTACCTCTGGTACCTAAAATAATGAAATTGCTCTGGAACAACAGGTAAAGTGATGGACAGAATAAACTTTATTTTCATTGTGCAAGTTCATAATTAAATCTCAGTAGTAATTATGAGAGAATGAAGGAACCTTCTGGTTGGATTAAAATAATGGTTTTATTCAAAACCAAAGCGATTTCTTTTTGGCTGCTGAGCCTCCTTTTTGTTTTTCTTTGGTTTTTTAAAAAATGTAACAGCAGTACTATTTGGTAAATTTCACAGTCTATGTTCTAAATAATGTTCTCACAATCTGAATCAGTATCTTTCTAAAGTGATTCAATTAAGACCGGAGATGGGCTAATTAAGGAACACTGTACTGTTCAAAGTGTCCTTTGCTGGAATCATCCAAAATCCACACCTCAGTGTCATGCGGTGTTCCCATGTGACAGACTTGTACACATACCCCCTGAATCTAAAATAAAAGTTGAAATTTTTTTTTTTAAGTGTCCTTTGCTATACTCAGACCTAGGCTGGCAGCACTGCCATCACCTCAGAGCTTGGTGGAAGTGGAGAATCTCAGACCCCACCTTAGATGTACTGAGCCAAAACCTGCATTTTAACAAGCTCCCCCAGGTGATTGTATATGCATTCAGATTTAAGAGGCATTAATATACTTATTTGAGAAGTCTACATTATTCTGTAGGGAAGTGGTCAGGCTTTTGTTAAAGTTTCTTCCAAACATGCTCATCTTCAACATCCTGCAAACCAACTCTTCTGTGCAGGGGTTCCTTTGTGTCCTAGCTAAATAGACATGAGCTGGTGTTTTGTCTAAGGACAAGAACGAACAAATTAGATAGGCTAGTGGAAATTTGCTCTTTTCTTCCTTTTCTCTATGAGGGAGGAGAAAATCTTTGGCTTTTTTTTTTTTTCAGGTGCAAGGATGTGTTAGAATAATTTCTCCTTTCTTGGGAGGTAATTAATACTGCAGTGGATAAACTAAAACAAAATAGCAGAATTTCAGAGACTTCAGGGGAGTTTCTGGGATGATATGAGCTTCATATCATATTATGATATGAGTCCATAAATATTCTCTGAATACTCCATTGTGCAAAATAGACTTTTTGCTGACTTATTCCTTGCCTCTTCTTCCACTGTCCACAGACATTTTAAAATTTTTAAATATTATATATGTATGTTAAAAATTCAAAAAAAATAGAAGTATAGATAGAGGAAATGTATTCATCTGTCTGTCGTTCTATTCCTGCCACTGTTAATAGTTTGGTATGTAACCCCTCAGCCTTTCTTATGCATGTTCTCATCTATGCATACACTAAAAATTTTAAAAAATATCAGCACACTGCAGTGCTGTTTTTGCAAATTGCTTTTTGTTCCACTTAATATATTGTGAATTACTTCGATGCCAGTATGCCAATCATCAACATGATGGTAAAATTTCATTATAAAAATAAGAACTATCCATTAACAAACTACTCTCTCTCTGTGATTGGGAGTAGAGATAATGGCTAGAAGAAAAAAAGTTTTGTTTATTCAGGTAGCTCAGATTTTCCTGGGAATTGGGATGGGAAGTATTGACATAGGAAGTCACTGCAGAGAAAAGTGTAGAGATAACTTAATGCTAATGGATAGTAGGAACTTGCTGGTTTTAAAAGAACAGATTGTCAGTGCCTGGAGGTATGGATTGTGAGCGAGGCAATGATGCAGTTGAATGATCAATACTGCAAATGAAAAGAATCTTTCCCTTTCCACAGACACAAATGAGCCGTTGGTAGTAATAGCTCAGCCTTCATCGGAAATGCCACTTTTGACTTCAACTAATGAATTTTATACTAAAGGGATGATACCAGTTCAAGACAAGGAGGAAGCAAAGACTTCATCTAAGTGTTACATACAGGTCACTGGCATGACTTGTGCTTCCTGTGTAGCAAACATTGAACGGAATTTAAGACGGGAAGAAGGTGAGACACTCTTGAAGCTTGTTATTTTATGTGCTAGTTTGGGAACTCCATCTTTTTTGTTCTCTTACATGTTTTGTAACTATGTTTATGATTCTTGGTATAAGGCCTCATAAAAATTTTCATTTTCAGTAATGTGTGGGACAACCCTGATGTCCCGGAAGCCAGTTTTTGTTAGTGTTTTGTTCCCTTAGATAAAGTTCCTCTCTTGTTTACCTCATGATCACATTTGTATATCTATGAAATTCATAACAAACAAATGGCAGAAAGAAATACACGAGATTACTATATTTTATAGATCATGGTTGTGTTGGATTTAAAGGAACATAAATTTTTTTTTTTTTTTTTTTTGAGACTGAGTCTTGCTGTATCGCCCAGGCTGGAGTGGAGTGGTGCGATCTCAACTCACTGCAACCTCTGCCTCCTGGGTTTAAGTGATCCTTCTGCCTCAGCCTCCCAAGTAGATGGGACTACAGGCACGTACCACCACGCCCGGCTAATTTTTGTATTTTCAGTAGAGACGGGGTTTCACCATGTTGACCAGGCTGATCTCAAACTCCTGACCTCAGGTGATCCACCCACCTCGGGCTCCCAAAGTGCTGGGATTACAGGCGTGAGCCACCACACCCGTCCCATAAATTTTCGTCTAAAGCTATGCCTAAAACTGACAACTAGAATATTTAAGAATTTCATTATTACTATACCCAGACCAAGCACCAGACCAAAAACAAATTTGTTTAGAATTAAATTGTTCTCTTTGCTTGTGGTAAAAATGTTCACAAGTTACTTAATATTGTATACAAGTGTTAATTTTAGGCTACAAATCTTAGAAAATGTATACCACAGTTTTTTTAAATTCAGTCACATTCAGATGTTTTGGCTTATTAATTTGTACTCATATTTATAGACTTCCCAGTATAGCACAGTAGATTTGTTAACCATAAAGATATGTGATGATGGCCAGGCACGGTGACTCACACCTGTAATCCCAGCACTTTGGGAGGCCGAGGTGGGCAGATCGCTTGAGGTCAGGAATTCAAGACCAGCCTGGCCAACATGGTGAAACCCTATCTCTACTAAAAATGCAAAAATTAGCCAGGTGTAGTGCTGCATGCCTGGAGTCCCAGCTACTTGGGAGGCTGAGGCAGGAGAATCGCTTGAACCTGAGAGGCAGAGGTTACAGTGAGCTGAGATTGTGCCAGCTACTGTACTCCAGGCTGTGCGACAGGTCAAGACTTCATCTCAAAAAAAAAAAAAGAAAAAAAAAGATATGTGATGAGTTTTCATGAGATCAATGTCATAGAGTTGGTACTTTGGCTGCCCTAGCCCTAGGTATCTTAATGATACATATGGTTAGTCACAGAGCTAAATAAAGAAGTATGGACTAGTATAAGCTTATCCCCACCATTAAGAACATTACTCAAAATGTATATAGTAATCACCTCACCTCATATGTTAATATTAAGGGCAGAACATTGTTATAACAAAATGCATGGTATACAGAGCCATCTTCAGTTCAATATTACCTTGTCCGCATTCTATGATTTCTGCTTCAGTTTAGCCTCCATTCTTTCTAACTGGAATGCACTCAAGGCTAAAGCTTCTATTATTCTTTTTTAGATTAATTTAAAAAGAAAAGGAGGGAGGTTGCCAAGCAATTGAAAACAAAAAGAAGCATTCAAGGTTTCTATTTAATTTAAGAACCAACTATTTTGGGGCAATTCAGAAATAACCTTCATGAGACAAGCAATGCCTATGCCAGTTACAATTTTTTTTTAAGTCTGTTAAGCTGATTCTTCTAATTACTTCCATATTATCCCTTTTACAACCTCTTAGCCCAGTTAGAAATAACTTTAGCCTAGGTGGAGTCACTATATTCACTTTTTTTTTTTTGACTAAGTAGCATTGGTCTTCTCTCAATTTAGTCTGCATTATACATATATATATATTTATAATATATGTTATATATAAATATATAAATATATAAATGTATATTAATATAATATGTAAATATATGAAATATGTATGTAATTTATATTTTGAGACAAGTCTCACTCTGTTGCCCAGGCGGGAGTGCAATGGGACCATCTCGGCTCACTGCAACCTCTGCCTCCTGGGTTCAAGCGATTTTCCTGCCTTAGCCTCCCTAGTAGCTGGGACTACAGGTGTGTGCCACCATGCCTGGCTAATTTTTGTATTTTTAGTAGAGACAGAGTTTCACTATGTTGGCCAGGCTGGTCTTGAACTCCTGACCTCGATCCACCCACCTGGGCCTCCCAAAGTGCTAGGATTACAGGCATGAGCCACCGTACCTGGCCCTGCATTATATTTAAAAAAATGAATAGAAAGAGTTCTTATGATCGTTTGAAGAGTCTTTTAAACTATCTGCAGTTTACATAAGTATTGAACTTATGTTTTCGGCATTTGAAAAATCAAATTTTCCCTTCTATTTCTGTTTGCCCATAGATTACATTCAGCTGAAGCAAAAAGATTTTTTCCTACTTTCTCTATACCTTTCCCATATTACTGACACTTCCCCATGAACTGATCACCTGAATTGTTTGATACCAGCAAAGCCCAAAATGTAAGCACTTTATATAGAAAAATTAGATTATATTAGGTATTTTGTTTTCTTTTTTTCACCGTGTATACGTTCATCTATTTTTTTAATTTTTAATTTTTGTGAGTATATAGTAGGTGTGTATATTTATAGGGTACATGAGATGTTTTGATACAAACATGCAATGCATAATAATCACATCATGGAAAATGGGGTATCCATCCCTTCAAGCATTTATCCTTTGTGTTATAAACAATTCAATTATACTCTGTTACTTTTAAATGTACAATTAAATTATGATTGACTATAGTCACACTATTGTGCTATCAAATACTAGGTCCTATTCATTCTTTTTCTTTGTACCCATTAACCATCCTCACTTCCCCTTACACCCCCCACTATTCTATTTACTTATTTAAAGCTATTAAATTAATATTTAATCATTTTTTCTTTTTTATCAAACCTCAGACTTGACCTATGGACTGTTGATCACCATTCCCTGCAGGTAGCCATCAAATGCCACAGATTCCTAGAAAGAGCTTTATTTTTGCTATGTAGAATTAATTTTCTTCCTGGCAATGACAGCATTAGCTGGCCTAGAAAAGTGGAATGGTTGTTAAAAAAAAGGTTTGCACTAGTGAACAGCATGACTGCCATAAAATGAACTCCTTTTTTTGTTTAGCAAGTTGCGTGGGACTTTTTTTCTAGGAATAAGAGCTTTTTAGATTACTGTGTGTCAGACACTAAAACCTGATAATTTAAATAAATGACTATTATTTGATAGTATTATAATGTGTATGTTGGTATATTTTTGGATTCTTTGCTGCAATTATGATTTCATAAGTGCATGAACTCCTTTCTCTATTTTTTTTTTTGAAACAGGATCCTACTCCGTCACACATGGTGCATTGCAGTGGCATGAACACTGCTTACTGCAGCCTCGACCTCCCAGGCTCAAGTGATCTTCCCACCTCAGCTTTCTGAGTAGCTGAGACCACAGGCATGCACCACCATGCCCAGCTAATTTTTGTATTTTTTTGTAGAGACAGGATTTTGCCATATTGGGCAGGCTGATGTCAAACTCGTGGACTCAAGCGATCCGCCCTTCTTGGCCTCCCGAAGTTCTGGGATTGCAGGCATGAGCAGTCATGCCCAGCCGAGTCCCTTTCTCTAGTACTCTGTCTTATTAATTTCTAAAAATGCTTTATATGTACAAGATACAGTCTCAAGCAATTGCAATTCATAGGCCTTATTTGGATCCAAGTCAAACAAAAAACTGTTAAACTAGTAAACAGTTACAAGACAATTGTAAAAATGTGAATACTGGCCAGGCTTGGTGGCTTAAGCCTGTAATTCCAGCACTTTGGGAGGCCGAGACGGGCGGATCACGAGGTCAGGAGATCGAGACCATCCTGGCTAACACGGTGAAACCCCGTCTCTACTAAAATATAAAAATACAAAAAGCTAGCTGGGTGAGGTGGCGGGCGCCTGTAGTCCTAGCTACTCGGAAGGCTGAGGCAGGAGAATGGCGTGAACCCGGGAGGCGGAGCTTGCAGTGAGCTGAGATCCGGCCACTGCATTCCAGCCTGGGTGATAGAGCGAGACTTCGTCTCAAAAAAAAAAAAAAAAAAAAAAAAAAAAAAAAAATGTGAATACTGCCTGGATATTTGATGATATTGAAGAATTATTTTAGGTGTGAAAATGGTATTTTGGTTTTTTAAAAAGAGTGTATTTTTTAGAGGTACATATTTAAATATTTACACATGAAATGATGTGATGTCTGGGACTTGCTTCAGCATAATCTGGGTAGAGGGCAGTGAGTGGTGGGTGTAGGAATGTATATGAAATAAGATTAGCCAAGTATTATGAAGCAAGGTGATAGGTACATCAAGTTTATTATGTTCTTATACACACACACACACACACACACATAATTGAAAATTTCCATAATAAAAAGTTTAAGAAAAATGAGGCTATCTTTTGGAATAGTTCTAATTGCTTGGGGTCAAGACTGGTATAAAAGTTAAATAATAAATTTCTCCAGATTCACTTTAATCCTTTCATACTTAAGAGAAATCCTTTCATATTTGAGGATATTAAAAGGTAATTATAACATTACTCTTTTTAAAAAGAATGTTACCTGTATTGTTTTTCTTATCAATGCTCTTAGGAATATATTCTATACTTGTGGCCCTGATGGCTGGCAAGGCAGAAGTAAGGTATAATCCTACTGTTATACAACCCCCAATGATAGCAGAGTTCATCCGAGAGCTTGGATTTGGAGCCACTGTGATAGAAAATGCTGATGAAGGAGATGGTGTTTTGGAACTTGTTGTAAGTAAGAATTTTTGTGTGATTAATAAAATTTCCAGAAAAAAACTTGGTAAGGTTCAGAGAAGAGTTGTGAAGATAATTAAAGGTGGGGAAAATAAGATATGATTAAAATTAAGGAAACTGGAAAATGGAAGGATAAGGTATGATTTAATGGTACTCTTCAAGCATGGAATGTAGAAAGATAATTGTCATATCTCTATTAACCAAAAAAGAATTGGGTTTGAATGAATAAATGAAAATTAACTTTTAAAATACAGTATGATTCCTATCTAGTAGCATGTAATTGAATAAATTCCAGATGCATTAAAGACTCAAATTTTATAAAGTCTTAAAACCCGGTATAAGGCATATTGATTTAAAGTGATCACTTTCTCCAACCCAGCAAATCAGCTGCTAGGATTCTTTCCTGTGGAAATATGATCATATATGGCTGGGCAGGGTGGCTCACACCTGTAATCCCAGCACTTTGGGAGGCTGAGGTGGGTGGATTACTTGAGGTCAGGAGTTCGAGACCAACCCGGTCAACATGGTGAAACCCCATCTCTATGAAATATACAAAAATTAGCCAGGTGTGATGGTGTGCTCCTGTAGTCCCAGCTACTCCGGAGGCTGAGGCATGAGAATCACTTAAACCCAGGCGGCGGAGGCTGCAGTGAGCTGAGATCACACCACTGCACTCCAGCTTGGGTGACAGATTGAGACTTTGTTTTTTAGAAAAAGGAAGATGAACATTCATAAGATTATATTTATTATATAATTTTAAGAGCAAAACTTTAGAACCAATCTATATTAAATGTCCTTTAATAGGGAATATTTAAATAAATTATGTATAGACATATTGTAGAATACAATACATATGTTAAAAGAGTAAAATAATATTAACTGACAAGTAAAGATTTCTAGGACTTATTATTTACTTAAGCAAAACAAGTTGCAGTGTAATACTTGTGGCATAATCCCATTTAGTAAAAAATGCAAAACTACATGTATATGTACTTATATATGTATATAAACACCTAGAGAAAGGACTAGTGTATACACATGATTAACAGTGTTTATCTCAGGAAGAGAGTAGGATTGAGGGAGAAGAGCAAAGAAACTTGCATCGTTTCAACACTGAAAATTTTACAGCTAGAATGTATTTAAGTTTATTTGTATAATTAAAAAAATTAACTTTGTACCAAAATAAGTTCCAGTTTAAGCAAAAATTTGAATGTAGGCTGGATGTGGTGGCTCACGCCTGTAATCTCAGCATTTTGGGAGGTTGAGGTGGGAGGATCACTTGAGCCCAGGAGTTCATGACCAGCCCAGGCAACAGGTAAAACCCCACCTCTACAAAAAGTAAAAATTTAGGCCAGTCGTGGTGGCTCATGCCTGTAATCCCAGCACTTTGGGAGGCCGAGGTGGGTAGATCACCTGAGGTCAGGAGTTCAAGACCAGCCTGACCAACAGCCTGACAAACCCCTCTCTACTAAAAATACAAAAATTAACTGGGTGTGGTGGCGCGCACCTGTAATCTCAGCTGTTCGGGAGGCTGAGGCATGAGAATTGTTTGAACCTGGGAGGTGGAAGTTGCACTGAGCCAAGACTGTGCCACTGCACTCCAGCCTGGGCGACACAGTGGGATTCTATCTCAAAAAATTAAAAAATAAAAATAAGAATAAAAATTAAGTAAAACTTTAGCGAGATGTGGTGGCATGTACCTGTAGTCCCAGCTACTCGGGAAGCTGAGGTGGGAGGATTGCTTGAGCCTGGGAGGTTGAGGCTGCAGTGAGCTGTGTTCATGCCACTGCACTCCAGCCTAGGGGACGGAGCAAGACCTTGCCTGCCTCCCAAAATTGAATGTAAATAATGAAATCATGAAATTACTAGACGAAATATTTGGAGCATTTTTTTTCAATATTATGAAACTTTCAGACATACAGAAAAGTCAGAAGAATTGTACAGTAGATACCCTATATACACCAGCTAGATTCTACAATTAATATTTTACTGTATTTGCTTTATCATACATCAATCCATCAATTCATCACTGAAATACTTTTAGACTCACAAGGAAGTACAAAAATAGTACAGAAAATTTCCATGTAGCCTTCATCTAGCTTTTCCCAATGATAACATCTAATTCATTTATACAACAATATTAGGAGCCGGGCGCAGTGGCTCATGCCTGTAATCCCAGCACTTTAGGAAGCCAAGGTGGGTGGATCACCTGAGGTCAGGAGTTCAAGACCAGCCTGGCCAACATGGTGAAATCCTGTCTCTACTAAAAATACAAAAAATTAGCCACGCATGGTGGCATGCGCCTATAATCCCAGATACTCAGGAAGCTGAGGCAGGAGAATTGCTTGAACCTGGGAGGCGGAGGTTGCAGTGGGCCAAGATCATGCCATTGCACTCCAACCTGGGCAACAACAGTGAAACTCCTTCTCACAAAAAAAAAAAGAAAAAGAAAAAAAAAAGAAAAAAACAATATTGGAGTAGGAAGTGTTTTTCTAAAATATGATACAAAACTGATAAAAGAAAAGATTAATAGATTGATGAATTCAGATACCTAAACATTTCTTCTTGGGAGGAAAACACTGAATGGAAAGTCAAAAGGCAATTAAAATAATTATAATTCATATCATAGATGAAGGTTAATTTTCTTCATATATGAAGAGCTTTTATACATCAATAAGACAAACGTCATCAACCCAAAATTTCTTTTTGATGATAAAGGATATGAACTAACAGTTCACAGAAAAGCAAAAATGATGCCTCTTAAACATGAAAAGATGTTCAACTTCATTTGTAATGAGTAAAGCAAATTAAAATGGCACTGAAGTACCATTTTCACCTATTGGATTGGTAAAGTTAACCATTTTGTTAACACTGTGTTTTTGATCTGTCATGTATTGCTGGTGGAGTGTACATTGATACAAGCTGCCAACAGAGGAATTTGGCAATATCTGTCAAAGGTGAAATTGCACATAGCCTTTGCCTCAGAGGTTCCACTTGTAGAAATTTATCCAACAGACATGTTTGCATATGTATGAAATGATATATATGCAAAGATGTTCATTATAGTATTGTTTACAATAGCAAAAGATAGGGAAAAACTAAATTTCAGTCATTAGAGACTAAATACATTATGATACATCCATATCATGGGATACTGAGTAGATATTAAAAAGAATGAAAAAGAATGAGTAGGCTTTTATATGTTTTTAAGGATTGAAAAATAATAGCTTTTTTGAAATACCATAAAACTCACCTTTTTAAAGTGTACAACCCAGTGCATTTTAGTATATTCACAGACTGTGCAACTATCACCACTATCTGATTTCAAAACATTTTCATCCCCATTAAAATAAAACTCATTAGTAGTCATTCTTTAGTCCTAATCTCTTACCTGTACTGGTTCTACTCTCTCTGCCCTAGGCAACCACTAATCTACTTTATATTTGTATAGATTTGCCTATTCTGGACATTTCATATAAATGGAATAATATAATATGTAGTCCTTTGTAACCGACTTCTTTTATTTACCATAGTGTATTCATGATTGATCCGTGTTCTAGCATGTATCATTACTGCATTCCTTTGTATTACCAAATAATATTCTGGTGTATGAATATACTACATTTTGTTGATTTATTCATCTGTTTATGGACAATTGGGTTGTTTCCACTTTATGAATATTGCTGCTATTGTAAGTAATGCTGCTATGAACATTCATGTACAAGTTTTTGTGTGAACTTATGTTTTTAATTCCCTTGGGGATATACCTAGAAGTGGAATTACTAAGTCATCTAGTAACTCTATATTTAGCCTTTTAAGGGACTGCCAAACTTTTTCTAAAGCAGCTGTATCATTTCATATCCCCACCAACATTGTATTGACGTTCCAATTGTTCCATATGCATGTCAACACTAGCTATTACCCTTTTATTATAGCCATCTCAGTGGAAGCGAACTGGTATCTCATTTTGGTTTTGATTTGCATTTCCCTGATGACTAATGATGTTGAGTATCTCTTCTTGTGCTTATTGGCCTTTTATAAATGTCCTTTGGAGAAACAATTCGAATTTTTGCCTTTTTTTTTTTTTTGAGACGGAGCCTCGCTTGTGGCCCAGGCTGGAGTGCAATGGCGCGATCTCGGCTCACTGCAAGCTCTGCCTCCCGGGTTCACACTATTCTCCTGCCTCAGCCTCCCGAGTAGCTGGGACTACAGACGCCTGCCACCACGCTCGGCTAATTTTTTTGTATTTTTAGTAGAGACGGGGGTTTCACCATGCTGCCAGGATGGTCTCGATCTCCTGACCTTATGATCCACCCGCCTCAGCCTCCCAAAGTGCTGGGATTACTGGCATGAGCCACCGCGCCTGACCATTTTTGCCCATTTTTAATTGGATTGTTTGTCTTTTTATTACTGAGTTGTAAGAATATGTATTCTAGATACAAGTCCCTTATCTAATATATGATTTTCAAATATTTTCTCCCATTCTGGTATTGTCTCTTTACTTCCTTGGTGGTGGTGTTTAGAGCACAGAAGTTTTCTGGGTACAGCGTAGGTGCATGTGCATATATTTATGACGTATATGAGATGTTCTGATACACGCATGCAATGAGTAACAAACACATATAAAATGGGGTATTCATCCCCTCAAGCATTTATCCTTTGTGTTACAGATAATCCATTTATACTCTTTTAGTTATTTTTAAATGTATGATTAAGTTATTATTGACTATATTCATCCTGTTGTGCTATGAAATACTATGTCTTATTCATTCTGTTTTTTTGTACTCCATCTTGTTTTCTTGAATAAATGCTTCCTAGATTGCTGCAAACTTTTGTTTGATTTCCAGATTTCTGGAAAAAGATGGTTCTTACAATTTCTGCCCGTTTTCTCATGGTTTTTACAGAGAGAATTTTAGAGGTCTTACTGCACCATTTGCACTGATATCCCTTCAGCAGATATTCTTGAATAAATCCTTCTTAATTTGTGGTATGCCCTTTGGTCAATTTCCAGAGTATTTCAATGGCTATTTTTTGATACTTTTGTCAGTTTTATCATTGCTTTCTGAGGAAAGGATTTGCTGAGCTTCTCACACAGTCATTCTAGAAGTCATGCCCATCCATCTTAGAATTTAATGCCCAGCTAAACTATAACCCCACTCAAGATATAGGGAAAAATACATTTTTTAGACATAAATAGTCAAAACACTTTTGCCATCCATTAACTTCACTAAAAGTTATACTAGTGGTTATATACTTTAGCAGGATGAAAAAAAAAATCCAGAGGGAAGCAAGACTTTGGATACAAGAAACAATAATAAATGTCAAATCCTCTATCACTGAGTAGTAGTGACAGGAATTGGGAGACTTTTAATGAGATCCTTTTCTATCTGGGACCATATATTTGATGAATGTGGTATAAAAATGATATCCTAATGATCATATCTAAAGCATACTAGTAGTGCAATTAAGATCTTGTGTGGCAATCCCATGAGTCCTTTTGTGAAAAGTGGTAACTCGGGCTGGGCACAGTGGATCACTTGAGGTCAGGAGTTCGAGACCAGCCTGGCCAACATGGTGAAACCCCGTCTCTACAAAAAAGACAAAAGAATTAGCCGGGCATGGTAGAACATGCCTGTAACCCCAGCTACTTAAGAGGCTGAGGCAGGAGAATCACTTGAACCTGGGAGGCGGAGGTTGCAGTGAGCCGAGATTGCGCCGCTGTATTCCAGCCTGGGCGACAGAGCAAGAGCCTCTGTCTGGGGAAAAAAAAAAAAAAAAAAAAGATAACTCATGTTTAATGGTGGAAAAAGTATATTCCTGAATAATAAATGCTTTGTCTTTAACAGGTGAGAGGTATGACGTGTGCCTCCTGCGTACATAAAATAGAGTCGAGTCTCACAAATCACAGAGGGATCCTGTACTGCTCCGTGGCCTTGGCAACCAACAAAGCACATATTAAATATGACCCAGAAATTATTGGTCCCAGAGATATTATCCATACAATTGAAGTAAGTGCCAAGAATTTATGTTTCTGTGTTCTTACCTATTTAATCAGCATTCCCGTGAATCATTTCTGGTTTGCATCAGATAGAGGCAATGAAAAAAAAAATCTAACTCCCTTGAATATTTCAAACAAGATCTGTCTCAAAATTTAATGTAAATGTGTCTGCATTTTTTTTTTTTTGGTCTTTTTCAGGAAAAGTTAGGCAAAGGTACATTTACACTATTAATCAGGAGCAAACAAGTTAGAACCACAAAACATGCAAAATATTTAGAAAATGAAAATAAAGTATAATTTGTTATAAATAAGATTCATAGTAGTTACTAAGAAAGTGAAGAATCCTGCTTGATGGCTTTTTGTTTGTTAGGTCAAAACAAAAGACCTATTTTTAAGTTAAAGTAAGAAATTTAAAAGACCAAACCCAGCTGGACATGGTGGCTCATGCCTATAATCTCAGCATTTTGGGAGGCCTAGATGGCAGAATCACTTGAGGCCAGGAGTTCAAGACCATCCTGGGCAACATAGTGAGACCCTGTCTCTGCAACAAAAATGAAAATAATTAGCCAGGTGTGGCGCCACACACCCATAGTGTTAGTCACACGAGAAGCAGAGGTAAGAGGATTGCTTAAGCCCAGGAGTTCAAGGTTACCATGAGAGAGACCCTGTCTCTAAAACAAACGACACAACCCTTTCTTTGTGACAGATTCATCCTGTGTTCTTCAATAAATCTTAAGTGGTAATACATGTGAATGTATTTTAAAAGTTTCAGTATGCTATAGAATTGGTGTTCAAGTGATTTAAAGCATCTTAATGGTTCAATTAAGATCCTATTAGTATAGATGACATTACCATTACCATTTTTGTGAAACTAGTGTTACTGAGTACCTACTATGTGCCGGTTACCAAGACTGCAAAGCTTCAACCCTTAATTGCCACAGCAATGTGGTCATACTCATTATGGAGGTGAGGAAACTCAGATTAAGAGAAGTTAAGTTACTTACCAGAGTCACATAGCTAGTAACTGTCATAACTGGGATTTGAGCCTAATTACTCTGACTCCAAAGCTCACGCTTGTTCTATTCACTGTGCACTGCCAACAAATGTAAGATGGCAGCATTTCCCCTAGCAGTTGGAAATATAATGTGTATTACTATCTATGGTCAGATAAGTCTTGCTTAGGGGTAGTTTCCTTTTTATACTTTGTTTTATTGGGGAAAATGATTTTTGTTCATGTTATTTTTCTGATAAAACAAAAATAAATACTGCATATACAAGGCCTTGAATAATCTATTTAGTATGGTGCTAGCTTTTTTTTTTTTTTTTTCCTGAGACAGAGTCTCACTCTGTTGCCCAGGCTGGAGTGCAGTAGCACGATCTCAGCTCACTGCAGCCTCCGCCTCCTGGGTTGAAGTGATTCTCCTGCCTCAGCTTCCCGAGTAGCTGGGATTACAGGCGCCTGCCCCTACACCCAGCTAATTTTTTATATTTTTAGTAGAGACGGGTGCTCTCGAACTCCTGACCTTGTGATTTGCCTGCCTCGGCCTCCCAAAGTGCCGGGATTACAGGTATGAGCCACCATGCCCAGCCTGGTGCTAGCTTTTATGGCCTATTAATGAGAACCTCTACTGAGGACAGTTGTACTTGAGTTAAACTGTTATATATAGGATAGGTATTAACTAGAATTAAGGAAATATTCACTTCTTTGATGAAAGTTTAGAAATAAAGGCAATCAAGAACAGGAAGCACATCTTCATCTTTGTATTCCCCAGAGTGACTTGCCCTCAGTAATGGAACTGTTCTTAATGACAATACCATGGCTTAGAATTTCTGTACACAACGTATGTTCACTGAAATAATTTTTTCTCATGAATTTCCTTAGAGCTTAGGTTTTGAAGCTTCTTTGGTCAAGAAGGATCGGTCAGCAAGTCACCTAGATCATAAACGAGAAATAAGACAGTAAGTACTTTAAGAGTGTCAGTAAGAAACAGATTTTGACTCCTTATTACAAGTTTAACATCCTTTTTGCATGTCAGTTTTTATAATATCATCCTTATACTGGATGAAACGGTCACAATGTGTATCTCTCTATAGTACATAGAATCTTTACCTGTTAGCTATTTATGACCATTATTTTTCTTTTTTTATTTTTTCCATATAAGATGGAGGCGGTCTTTTGTTGTGAGTCTGTTTTTTTGTATTCCTGTAATGGGACTGATGATATATATGATGGTTATGGACCACCACTTTGCAACTCTTCACCATAGTCAAAACATGAGTAAAGAAGAAATGATCAACCTTCATTCTTCTATGTTCCTGGAGCGCCAGATTCTTCCAGGATTGTCCATTATGAATTTGCTGTCCTTTTTATTGTGTGTACCTGTACAGGCAAGTGAATTGTTAGCAAATATATTTGTTAATAATGAAAAATAAGCAAAATTTGGCAGGCAAGGTTTTAATTTCAACTACAAAACTGATGTTGGCCAGAAGTCTGATCATTTTATGCCATATGCTTTACAAAAATAATCTTCAACTGAGTAGTTATTTAAGTAGATAATAGACGCCATTTAACCCCTAAGAAAGAGGTCAAGTTTTTTGGATTTGGTGTTTATATCTAGTACTGTATATAATGTTATTTTATTTTTAAATTTTTATTTATCTATTTTTTTTTTTTTTTTAGAGATGGAGTTTTGCTCTGTCACCCAGGCTGGAATGCAGTGGTACAAGCACAGCTGACTGCAGTCTTGAACTCCTGGGCTCAAGCAGTCCTTCTGCCTCAGCCTTCTGAGTAACTGGGACTTACAGGCGCTAGCCACTGCACCCAGCTCAATGACTTTATTTTTGTTATTTCTTCTTGGCACTTCAGTTCATTACTTTCTGTATGTTTTAAACTCTTTTTTCGAGATAAACTTTTACTGAGGAATAGAATACTTCTATCAAATAAATATTTTCCTTTATCTGATCCTTATAAAAGGCAATAATTATTTTAAAAAAATCTTAGTTTCTCTGTTTTAATGAAATAAGCTTTCCAGTTAAATTTACCAACAAAAACAGCCAACAGATTTCATAGCTTGTGATACACCACTTAGTTTGAGCTTTGGAAAGATGGGTGAGTTTTATACAAAAAAAAGTAATTCCTTTCCTAGTTCCTGTTTTTGCTGGCTTCAGAAAGAAAAATCTGCTTGGTGTGATGGCTCATGCCTGTAATCCCAGCTACTTGGGAGGCCGAGGCAGGAGGGTTGCTTGAGGCCAGGAGTTTGAGACCAGCCTGGGCAACATAGCAAGACCGTCTCTTTAAAAAAAAAAAAAAAAAAGGAAGAAACATCTGATTTTCCTTGTATTATGGAATATCCATTGGATCATAGATGATAGCCCCCACAGGCTTATGCAGCAATTTGAATACCTCCCTCTGCATGTACATCTATTGAAATACAAACATGATTGTTTTGGCTTAATCTCCTTTTAGTGTTTATGGGTTAGCTAAAAGCCAAAGAAAGTGACTATTGATACTTTAAGTTATTGAGATATATATGAATTTTTAAAAATTCATTGATTATCATTCCTATATTGCAGTTTTTCGGAGGCTGGTACTTCTACATTCAGGCTTATAAAGCACTGAAGCATAAGACAGCAAATATGGACGTACTGATTGTGCTGGCAACCACCATTGCATTTGCCTACTCTTTGGTTATTCTTCTAGTTGCAATGTATGAAAGAGCCAAAGTGAACCCTATTACTTTCTTTGACACACCCCCTATGCTGTTTGTATTTATTGCACTAGGCCGATGGCTGGAACATATAGCAAAGGTAAGGTAAGAAAGGGTGACATTTGTTAAAATGTTGGGTGGATAAATGACCGTAGTATTTTTTAGGCCAGTCATTGGAAATACATGTTTTTATGTAGTTAACCATTTACTGAAAGACGTATTTTCATTTTGGCAATATTTTAAGTTAAATATCCATTTAGAAGACTTACCAAATATGGAATTAATACTGTAGATTGTACAGTATGTCTATTTATTTTAAGAGAGACAAATGAGAAATACTTATCACTTGTTTACTTACATCACATTATTAATTGAAAATTGACATGACCACATGGTTTAAAATAATGATAGAAAAAATTCATCCATATTCCCTTGCTATAATGTAAATCATTTTCTAATTCCATTCTACATACCTTTCTATTTAACAAAGTTGCAAATGTAGTATTCATGCTACTTTGTACCCTTAACACTGTAAAGTTTTCCCCCATTTTTGCAGTCTAGATAATTATCTAATATTTCTGACTAAGTCTGTCATGTCAGTTTGCTTTAATTTACTAAACCATTCAGGTATTTTTCACCATTAGATTGTTTCTATTTTTTTATTTTTAGATAATCCTGCATTGAACATATTCATGTCTAATAGTCATTTCCATTGAGCTAATATCTTGGAAGACATTACAGAGGATGTGATTACTGGGTTAAAGGGCATAAATATTTCTCTGGTTCATGCTACAAGTTGTAACAGTTTTTGCCAGCAGGGGTATGTCAGTGAAGTATTTTTACTACAACTTCACCAGCATTGCATCCCCCCCAAATTCTTGCTAAGTTAATAGACATTAAATGGTATTACAGGGTTACTTTAGTTTGTGTTTCTTCCATTAATGGTGGGGATAAACATTTTTTCATCATCGGATGTTTATATTTCCTTTTGAATAATTTGCCTGTATATGTCCTTTGCTTGTGTGTTTATTGGGTTCCTCATGTTTTTCTTATTAATTTATATAATTTCTTCATAAATTATCCCTAATAATACTTTTAAAAATATTTTGTGTACTTTTAGGCTGGGCATGGTGGCTCATGCCTGTAATCCCAGCACTTTGGGAAGCCGAGGTGGGCGGATCACAAGGTCAGGAGTTTGAGACCAGCCTGGCCAACATGGTGAACCCCATCTCTACTAAAAATACAAAAATTAGCCAGGCGTGTAATCCCAGCTACTCGGGAGGCTGAGACAGGAGAATTGCTTGAACCCAGGAGGCAGAGGTTACAGTGAGCCGAGATCACGTGACTGTACTGCATCCTGGGTAACAGAGTGAGACTCTGTCTCAAAAAAATAAATAAATAAAAAATAAAACATTTTGTGTACTTTATCTTTTTGAAGTGCAACATTTTCTAGTGAAACATTTTGAAGTAAAACATTCAAACATTTTGAAGTGAAACATTTTCATATTAATTTTTGGACAAATTAATATTCCTAAAGCTGTCTTTTGGGTAAATGCTAAAGATTGTATTTTTATTTTAGTTAAGACCTGAACTTTTTCTTCCTTAGCATTTTCAATGTGTTTGTTTTAATTTATAGGGCAAAACATCAGAGGCTCTTGCAAAGCTAATTTCACTACAAGCTACAGAAGCAACTATTGTAACTCTTGATTCTGATAATATCATCCTCAGGTATTTATCTTCCCTCTTCCCTCTTCTCTTTTTCTTAACTTCTTAAAAATTTCAGATATACACAGAAGTAGAAAAAGGACTATCATGAATTCACATAATCTGTCTCCCAGATATAAAAATTATCCACATTTTACCATGCTTCATCTATCCATTTTATCTTTCTTTCTTGTTGCAGTAGTATTAAACCAAATGTCAGTCATATTGTTTTACTGCTAAATATTCTGTATTATCTCTAAAAAGGATATATTCTGATATAACTATACTACCATATTGTACCTAACAAAATGAACATTAATTCCTTAATGTCACCTAAGACCCAGTTCATATTCATGTTTCTCCTGTTGTCTCCAAAATGTTTTAAGTCTCTTTGCCTGAAATAGAATTCAAACAAGATCCATGCATCATCGCATTTGACTATCATATGACTTATGTTCTTTTAATCTAAAACAGTACCTCCCTTCTTTCTTTTCATTCTCCTTCCTTCCCTCCTCCCCCCAAAACAATTGACTTGTTGAAGAAATAGCCATCAGTTGTTCTGTAGAATATCCCACAATCTGAATTTATCTCTTTGCTTCCTTTTGGTTTCATTTAACTTGTTCTATAACTCCTGTGTTACTTGTAAATTGGAAGATAAAGCTAAAGACTTGATTAGATTTCAATCTTTTGTATTTCTCATTTTTATACTCATAAAATTGTTTAGGCAAAGTTACATAATAAATAAAGTTTTAGTTAAATGAAACCTATTACATTATTTTTTAAAACTTTCATTTTTTAACTTAATGACTGTTCAAAAAAATATTTAGAGTGCCTACTTTGTGCTAGCTACTGTGCTGTTCATTAACAGTAAGCAAGACTGACATACTAGTTCCTAGCTTAAATGTTGGTTCTAGCTTCCATTGGTAGTAATTATGGAGCCACAAGCTTGACGTGAACTAAAGAGCTTGCATGGAGAGGTCAGGGTAGGAAGCATATTATAATGGTGCTTTTTATGTTAACTTATATCCAGTGAAGAACAAGTGGATGTGGAACTTGTACAACGTGGAGATATCATTAAAGTAGTTCCAGGAGGCAAATTTCCAGTGGATGGTCGTGTTATTGAAGGACATTCTATGGTAGATGAGTCCCTCATCACAGGTATGTTCTTTCAAAGGATCATGACCAAAATGTTAAGAAGAATAGACATGAAAGATGAAGCATTTTTTGTAGAAGCTATGAATACATAAATTATGAACAAAGAAAATAAGTTCTTTTAAGACTGTATTAAATCAGTTTCCTCAGATTTACTTTGTGGCTTTAGTTATGCTATTAGTCCATTTTCACATTGCTATGAAGAAATACCTGAACCTGGGTAATTTATAAAACAAAGAAGTTTAATTGACTCACAGTTCCATATGTCTGGGGAGGCCTCAGGAAACTTGTAATCATGGTGGAAGAAAAGGGGAAGCAAGGACCTTCTTCACAAGGCAGCAAGAGAGAGAAGTGCTAGCAGGGGAAATGCCAGATGCTTATAAAACCATAAGGTTTCATGAGAACTCACTATCATGAGAACAACATAGGGGAAACCGCCCCCATGATTCAATCACCTCCCCTCCTCGACATGTGGGGATTACAATTTGAGATGAGATTTGGGTGGGGACACAGAGCCAAACCATATCATCCCACCCTTGACCCCTTCCAAATGTCATGTCTTTTCACATTTCAAAACCAATCATGCCTTCCCAACAGTCCCCCAAAGTCTTATTTCAGCATTAACTCAAAAGTCCACAATCTAAACTTTCATCTGAGACAAGTCAAGTCCCTTCCACCTATGAGACTAAAATCAAAAACTATTTCCTTCCAAGATACATTGTGGGTACAGGCATTGGATAAATGCTCTCGTTCCAAATGGGAGAAATTGGCCAAAACAAAGGGGCTACAGGCCCCATGCAAGTCTAAAATCCATTGGGGCAGTCATTAAATCTTAAAGCTCCAAAATGATCTCCTTTGACTTCATGTCTCACATCCAGGTCATGCTGATGCAAGAAGTAGGCTCCCAAGGTATTGGTCGGATCCACCCCTATGGCTTTGCAGGGTACAGCCCCCCCAAAATGGCTGCTTTCACAGGCTGGTGTTGAGTGTCTGTGGCTTTTCCAGGTGCACAGTACAAGCTGTTGGTGAATCTCTACCATTCTGTGGTCTGGAGGATAGTGGCCCTCTTCTCACAGCTCCACTAGGCAGTGCCCCATTGGGGACTCTGTGTAGGGGCTCCATACTCACATTTCCCTTCTGTACTGCCCTAGCAGAGGTTTTCCATGATGGCTCCTCCCCTGCAGCAGACTTCTGCCTGGACATCCAGGCATTTCCATACATCCTCTGAAATCTAGGCAGAGATTCCCAAACTTCAGTTCTTTACTTCTGTGCACCTGCAGGCCCAACACCACGTGGAAGTTGCCAAGGCTTGGGGCTTGCACCCTCTGAAGCAATGGCCTGAGTTGTACCTTGACCCCTTTTAGCCCTGACTAGAGCTGAAGCTGCTAGGATGCAGGATACCATGTCACTGAGGCTGCACAGAGCATCAGAGGCCCTGGTTCCCAGCCCCCAAAATCATTTTTTCTCCTAGGCCTCAGGGCCTGTGATGGGAGGGGCTGCTGCCAAGATCTCTGACATGTCCTGGAGATGTTTTTCCCATTGTCTTGGTGATTAACATTTGGCTCCTCCTTACTTGTGCAAATTTCTGCAGCCAGCTTGAATTTCTCCCCAGAAAATGGGTTTTTCTTTTCTATTGCATTGTCAGGCTGCGAATTTTCGAAGCCTTTATGCTCTGCTTCCCTTTTAAATGTAAGTTCCAGTTTCAAACCATCTCTTTGTGAACACATAAAACTGAATGCTTTCAGAATAATGCAGGTCACGTCTTGAATGCTTTGCTGCTTAAAAAATTTCTTGTGCCAGGTATCATAAATCATCTCTCTCAAGTTCACTATTCCACAGATCTCTAGGGTGGGGGCAAAATGCCACCCATCTCTTTTCTAAAGCATAGCATGAGGGACCTTTACTCCAGTTCCCAATAAGTTCCTCATCTCCATCTGAGACCACCTCAGCCTGAACTTCATTGTCCACATGACTATCAGCATTTTGATCAAAACCATTCAACAAGTTTGGCTGGGTGCAGTGGCTCGTGTCTGTAATCCCAGCACTTTTGGGAGGCCGAGGCTGGTGGATCACTTAAGGTCAGGAGTTTGAGACCAGCCTGACTAACATGGTGAAACCCCTTCTCTACTAAAAATATAAAATTAGCTGAGTTTGGTGGAGCATGCCTGTACTCCCAGCTACTTGGGAGGATGAGGCAGAAGAATCACTTGAACTCAAGAAGCAGGGGTGGCAGTGAGCCGAGATTGCGCCATTGCACTCCAGCCTGGGCAAGAAGTGCGAAACTCTGTTACAGAAACAAAAAACAAAAAAAAAGCCAAAACCATTCACCAAGTTTCTATGAAGTTCCAAACTTTCCCACATTTTCCTGTCTTTTTCTGAGCCCTCCAAACTGTTCCAGCCTCTGCCCATTACCCAGTTCCAAAGTCGCTTCCACATTTTCAAGTATCTTTATAGCAGTGCCCTACTCCCTGTGGTAACAACTTACTCCATTTACTACATTAGTCGGTTTTCACACTGCTCTAAAGAAATATCCAACACTGGGTAATTTATGAAGGAAGGAGGTTTAACTGATTCACAGTTCTGCATGACTGGGAAGGCCTCAGGAGACTTAAAATCTTGGCAGAAGGTGAAAGGGGCAACGACCTTCTTCATAAGGCAACAGAGAGAAGTGCCAGCAGGGGAAATGCCAGACACTTACAAAACCATCAGATCTTGTGAAAACTCACTCATCACAAGAACAGCATGGGGAAAATGCGCCCCCATAACTCAGTCACCTGCCTCCCTTGACATGTGGGGATTATAGGTCCCTCCCTCAACATGTGGGGATTACAATTAGAGGTGAAACTTGGGTGGGGACACAGAGCCAAACCATATCAACTATTGAAGGCTTTTATCACTGGAGATTATTAGCTACTAGAATGCATAACCAAAGGAAGTTGTCTGTTTCCTGTAGACTTGATGGACTTTGGCAGATTTTCCTGGGCAAATACCTATTCTGTCTTTCTGCTATAAAGACTGGTCTAATCTGAGCTATGATACGAGTCCAGGTTTTCCACATCAGGGTCTACTCTAAGGGAATAAGCCTGGCATAGTTTTAGAAATCTTAGGTAAAATCTGAAGCAGAACCAAAATGATACCTTTCCCATCTCAACTCTCTGATAGTCCTAGAAGAAACTCAGTTTATGAACCATGTGGAAGTAATGTAGGACTGTGTGTTTCTTCCTTTATTTTATTTTATTTCTTTTTTGAGACAGGGTCTTACCCTGTCACCCAAGCTGGAGTGCAGTGGCACAATCTCGACTCATGGTATCCTCTGCCTCCTGGGCTCAAACAATCCTCCCACCTCAGCCTCCCGTGTACCTGGGACTACAGGTGCATGCCACCATGCCTGGCTAACTTTTGTATTTTTTTGTACAGATGGGGTTTTGCCATGTTGCCCAGGTTGGTCTTGAACTGCTGAGCTCAAGCCATCTGTCTGCCTCAGCCTCCCAAAGTGCTAGGATTACAGGCATGAGCCACTGTGCCCAACGAGACTGTGTGCTTCTCAATAGGGGTGCTATTGCCAGTTTGGATGGGGCAATTCTTAGTTCTGGGGGACTCTCTTACACACTGTAGTACAATTCAGTGAGCCTGACCCTGGCACTGGCACACTAAATCGAAGTAGTAGCACCCCCTTCCCCATCCCGTGCAGTCATTATTACAAACAAAAACTCCCTCCCACATTTCTAAATGTTCCTTGAGAACAGGTTAAGAACCGATGTTCTAGGACTAGGGTGAAACTCTAAAAGTATCTGCCAACAAGAGCTACCATACAGGTTTTTCCCGTTCAAGGTTTATATTCCTGGCTTTGGCCTAGAATTGATACAAGGGAAAGGGGAAAGCAACTTTTACCTAGGCATTTGTTCAAATTCTATTTTATATCTAGATATTTTTGGCAAGTAACAAATAATGATATGTTTCATGATAGTGATCATTTATGCTCCTTAAATGTATCTCTACTCTCCATACAGGGGAGGCAATGCCTGTGGCTAAGAAACCTGGCAGCACAGTGATTGCTGGTTCCATTAACCAGAATGGGTCACTGCTTATCCGTGCAACTCATGTTGGAGCAGACACAACCCTTTCTCAAATTGTCAAACTTGTGGAAGAGGCACAAACATCAAAGGTAACTTAACTCCCTAGGAGAAACAAACTATTTTCTTTAAAGCCTTCTCAGTATAAATCTTCACCTAGTTTTTACGTTTTCCGATAAAAATTTTAGTTGCATTAATATGGAGTTTGTGTGTTTTTGCTTTGAGACAGGGTCTCACTCTGTTGCCCAGGCTGGAGTGCAGTGGCACCATCATGGCTCACTGCACTTGACCTCCTAAGTTCAAGCAATCCTTCTGCCTCAGCCTCCCGAGTAGCTGGGACTGTGTGTGAGCACATGCCCGCACACCCCGCTAATTTAAAAAAAATTTTTATACAAACAGGTCTCCCTAAGTTGCCCAGGATGGTCTCAAACTCCTGGACTCAAGCTATCATCCTGCCTTAGTCTCTCAAAGTGTTGGGATTACAGGTGTGAGCCACCACACCTGGCCATTAACATGAAGTTTGTTAAAATATTTCTATTTGTGCTAACTACTAAATATACTCTGCATTCAGTATCAGAAAAGACTTTGATATGCTTCTTATTATTGTTGTTATTTTTAATTCTAGGCTCCTATCCAGCAGTTTGCAGACAAACTCAGTGGCTATTTTGTTCCTTTTATTGTTTTTGTTTCCATTGCCACCCTCTTGGTATGGATCGTAGTTGGATTTCTGAATTTTGAAATTGTGGAAACCTACTTTCCTGTAAGTAACTTGTAATAACTCTTTACTATATGCAGAACAATTTGTGAGTCTTTTGCATTAGTAATTCAGTGGAAATAACTTTAATAATTACCAGGACCTTTAAAGGTTTGGAGTGGGAGGGTGATAAGAATAATATTTGCATTTTCATAAATATAAAAAATTTCCTTTTGGAGAAAAATTTTTATTATGACTTGTGATTTTTCAAAAACAAATACCAAACTTTTACATGTTATGCTTAGTCTCATTTCTGACATGGTTTTGCTTTCACAAAGGACTATAGATATATTGAGGAAAACCTCAGGATTTCAGCTCCGTCATTTACTGTCAATGTGATCTTAGACTACTTAATTGCTCTCTGAGCTTCAGTTTCCTCAACTATAAAGTGAAGTTTTAGTAATACCCATTTTGTGTAACTTAAGATTGTTGTGTAGGTTAAATAAGATAATATATTAGAAATAATTTATAATTTATTAAATACTTTACAAATATAGGATATTATTAGTGTCTGCTCATCTAGTTCTCTGATGCTGTCTATGGTGTTGTAAAGTGGTAAAGTGTAGAACTGGACTGTGCCTCAAATTAGATATATAAACTTTAAGTCATGTAACTTTTACTATCCTCAGTTCTCTTATCTGTAAAATAGGGAAAATAATACCTAAGATACAGGATTGGAATTAGTATAGGTGAAAGCATCTAACATATTGACAGATGCAGGTGACAGCCAAGGGTCCCCCAGTGAAACCCCTGAAGGTTGAAAACCTTTAAGCCTAAAACATCCTGAAGGTTGAAACACCAGACTGCTGGTCCCAGATGAAGCCTGCCCTACCCCCCAACGCCCCACTGATTCTTTCTAAATAATGTCCACCTATGCACTGGGAGGTTGGGGTGGGGCCCCGGGAAGTTCACCCCGTTTGTATAGGGGAGGAGTCTGGCCTGTCCTGTTCCTGGGTGGTACCTGGGGTTCAGTCGGTGAGGTGGAGAGCCTGTTAACAGGACTCAATCTCATTTTGCTGAGTTGTTTTTCCTTTTTCCGTTTTGGCCAACAAATTCCCTTCCCCCTCACCCTTCAAAGTGTCTGCAAACCTAATCTTTCCTGGCCGTGTGACAAGCATCTGTTCTTTTTCTACAACAACATGTGTACATCTATGAAGTTTATGGAAGCATAAGCCTAGAAATCTATGAAAGCCCCTTCCAGCTGTGTTTCCATATCCATCTGTAACTCTTGGATAAATATTGAAGTATTTGAGAACTTAATAAGAACCTAACACTGTAAAACTATTACTGATAAGAGCTGCAGTGAGCCATGATTTCACTACTGTACTACAGCCTGGGCAACAGAGCGAGACTCCTACTCACAGTAAATAAAGCCTTAGTTTGTTGTGTTTATTTATTTTATTTTTTATTCAGGAGGTACATGTGCAGGTTTGTTTGTTTGTTTGTTTGTTTGTTATTGAGGCAGAGTCTTGCTCTGTCACCCAGGCTGGAGTGCAGTGGCACAATCTCAGCTCACTGCAACTTCCACCTCCCAGGTTCAAATGATTCTCATGCCTCAGCCTCCCGAGTAGCTGGGATTACAGGCTTATGCCACCATGCCCGGCTAATTTTTGTATTTCTAGTAGAGATGGGGTTTCGCCATGTTGGTCAGGGTGATCTCAAATTCCTGACCTCAGGTGATCCACTTGCCTCGGCCTCCCAGAGTGCTGGGATAACAGGCGTGATCCACCGTGCCTGGCCCATGGGTGTATTGTTTATTACATGAGTATATTGGGTGATGCTGGAGTTTAGGCTTATGGTGACCCCATATCCCAAATAGTGAACATAGTACTCAATAAGTAGTTTTTCATCCCTTGCCCCCCTCCCTTCTTCTCACCTTTTGGAGGCCCCACTGCTCATTGATTCCCATCTTTATGTCCATGTGTAACCATTGTTTAGCTCCCGCTTATAAGTGAGAACATGTAGTATTTGATTTTCTGTTCCTACATTAAGTCACTTAGGATAATGACCTCCAGCTTCACCCATGCTACGCAAAGGACATGATTTCATTCTTTTTTTATGGCTGCATAGTATTCCATAGTGTATATGTACCACATTTCCTTTATCCAGTCCATCAATGATGGGCACCAGGGTGACTCCAAGTCTTTGCTATTGTGAAGAGTGCTGTGATAAACACACACGTGCAGTTGTCTTTTTGATAAAACAATTTAAAATAAATAAAGGAAAATCCTTTGAGTAGATATCCAGTAGTGGGATTGCTGGGTTGAATGGTAGTTCTATTTTAAGTTCTTGGAGAAATCTCCAGACTGTTTTCCATAGAGGTTGAACTGATTTACATTCCCACCAACAGTATATAAGTATTCCCTTTTCTCTGCATCATTGCCAACGTCTTGTTATTTTTTGACTTTTTAATTATAGCCATTCTGACTGGTGTGAAGGGGTATTTCATTGTGGTTTTAATTTGCATTTTCCTGATGATTAGTGATGTTGAGTAGTTTTTCATGTGTTTTTTGATAACTTGTATGTCTTCTTTTGAGAAGTGTCTATTTATGCCCTTTGCCCACTTTTAAATAGGGTTGTTTTATCCTTATTGATTTGATTTGTTTAAGTTTCATATAGAGCCTAGATATTAGTCCTTTGTTGGATGCATACTTAGGAAATATTTTCTCCCATTCTGTACGTCTGTACGTTCTGTGCTTATTCTGTTGATTGTTTCTTTTGTTGTGTAGAAGCTCTTTAGTTTAATTAAATCTCCTTTATTAATTTTTGTTTTTGTTGCAATTGCTTTTCAGGTCTTAGTCATAAATTCTTTCCCTAGGATAATGTCCAGAAGAGTTTTTCCTAGGTTTTCTTGGGGTTTTTATAGTTTGAGTTTTTACATTTAAGTCTTCAATCTATCCTTAGTTAATTTTTATATATGGTGAGAGATATGAGTACAGTTTCATTCTTCTGCACATGGCTAGGTAGTTTTCCCAGCACCATATATTGAATAGGGTGTCCTTTCCCCATTGTTTGTTTTTGTCAACTTTGTTGAAGATCAGTTGGTTGTAGCTGTGTGGCTTTATTTCTGGGCTCTCTATTTTATTCAATTGATTTACGTGGCTATTTTCGTATCAATACCATGCTGTTTTGATTACTATAATCTTTTAGTATAATTTGAAGTTGGGTAATGTGATGCCTCTAGTTTTATTCTTTTTGCTTAGGATTGCTTCGGCTATTTAGGTTCTTTTTCCGTATGAAATTTAGGATTGCTTTTTAAATTCTGTGACAGAAGACAGTAGTAGTTTTATAGGAATTGTGTTCAATCTATAGATTGCTTTGGACAGGATGGTAGTTAGGGTTAGGGTTAGACATGGAGAGAAGATCATCTCCTGCCAAACCCTTCCCCCACACCTACAGTGCTACAGATGCAGCAGTGGTATTTCCCACCAGGAGCCAGCTAACGCACACTTGGACAAAGCATATTTCATGCTTTACATGGTGGCTCCAGCCCTACTACAAGTGAGTCACATGCTGCTTGGGCTTTATCCAAGGGCAAGGCTCAACTTCTTCTCCCGACAGAGTGGCACTGTCCCAGCAAGGAGGGACAGACAAATCACTGAGTTGCCTGCTTTGGTCTGGGGGAAAAGACTAACCCAAACCCATTTTAGTGGTAGCTATCAGAGGGGCATACTCATGGGAACCAAAGGACAAAGTCCTTATGAAATGAAGGTCAGGAGCCCTACAACAAGGGCACAAAAGAGAAGCTGATCATGTTCTTGCCAGCACAGGATCAGGAATGGGAGTGCACCCTAATGTAATCTCTTCCCACCATGCCTGCATCAGGGCAGGTACTTCCACCTGACACCAACCTACCTGCTGTCTCTTACTCTTGAGTGCCATCTACTGGTCTGTATCCTGAACTGCATCATAAAATTTAAAATCTGCTAACAGAAAGGCTTAATTCTAGCCCTTAAGATAAGTCCACAGGGACCTCTGCACCCTAAACCCTACAGGAGATTGTCAGCTCTAATGGCTAATACCTCACTACAAAAAGCAGCATCTGAGAAACCTACAGCATGGAAGCTATCCACAACCAAGGAATCTGTACAGCACCTTGGTCCCCTAAAAGTACCAAAAACAAAGCTAAATAATCATACACAACATGCACCACAGTAAAGCACCCAAAGGAAAGAAAAGAAGGAAAGAAAAAGTCCCATGGAAATGATAGCAAATTCAAAAATAGGAAGCAAAAGTTCCCTTGGATGAGAAAGAATTAGTGCAAGAACTCCAGCAGTACAAAAAGTGTTTTCACAACACCAAAGGATTGTAATAGCTCTCTAGCAATGGCTCCTAAGCAGACTGAAATGTCTAGAATGACAGATAAGTAATTTAAAATATGGATTGCAAGGAAACCTCAATGAGATCCAAATGAAAGTTGAAATCCAGTATAAAGAAACCAGAAAAACAATTCAGGATATGCAAGATGAGGTAGCCATATTAAGAAAAAAAAAAAAAAAAAAAAATTGGAACTGCTGGAACTGAAAAATTCACTAAAGGAATTTCAAATCCAGAGAACTCCTGCAAAACATTATAGAAGATGACCATCCCCAAGGCACACAGGCATTAGAATATTCAAAGTCAATGCAAAAGAAAAAAGTCTTAAAGGCAGCTACAGAAAAGGGCCAAATTACCTACAGAGAAAACCCATCAGGCTAACCACAGACTTCTCAGTGGAAATGTTACAAAGCTGGAAGTGATTGAGAGCCTATTTTTAGTTTCCCTAAAGGAAAAAAAAATTGGCAACCAGGAATTTCATATACTGCCAAATTAAGCTTCATACATGGAGTAGAAACAAAGTCTTCTCCCAGACAAGCAAACAGTAAGGAAATTCGTCACCACCAGACCAGAGCTATAAGAAAGGTTCAGAGGAGTTCTGAACATGGAAACAAAAGAATGACACTTGCCACCACAAAAACATGTATAAATACAAAGCTCACAGACCCTATAAAGCAATTACACAATTGAGACTACAAAGAAACTAGCAAACACCACCATGAGGAACAAAACCTCATATATCAATATTAAACTTGAATGTAAATGGCCTAAATACTCCACTTAAAAGAGATAGAGTGGCAAATTGGAATAAAAAAACAAGATCCATCCTTTTGCTGTATCAAGAGACCCATCTCACAGGTAATAACTCATAGGCTCAAGGTGAAGGGATGGAGAAAGATCTGTCATGCAAATGGAAAACAAAGAGCAGGGATTGCTATTCTTGTGTTAGATAAAACAGAGTTTAAACCAACAATAGTTTTTAAAAAGGCAAAGAAGGGCACTACAAAATGATAAAGGTCTCAATTCAACAAGAAGATTTAACTATCTTAAATACATATGCACCCAACATTGGAGCATCTAGATTTATAAAACAAATACTGCTAGACCTACAAAAAGAGGTAGACTGCCATACAATAATAGTGGAGGACTTCAGTACCCCACTGACAGCACTAGAGAGATCATCAAGGACAAAAAGTAGCAAAGAAATTCTGCACTTAAATTGGATTCTCAACCAAGTGGACCTAATAGATATCTACAGAATACTCCACTCAATAATCACAGAATATACATTCTTCTTATATGAACACGGAACATTCCCTAACATTGACCATAGGCTTGGTCATAAAGCAAGTCTCAATAAATTAAAAAACAACTAGATCAGATCAGGCATCCTCCTACACTACAGTGGAATAAAATTAGAAATCAATACCGAGAGGAACTCTAAAAGCTGCACGAGTACAGGGAGACTAAACAACAAACTCCTGAATAAATTTTGGGTAAACAATGAAGTTAATGCATTTCTGCCGGGTGTGGTGGCTCATGCCTGTAATCCCAGCACTTTGGGAGGCCGAGGCAGGTGGATCACCTGAGGTCGAGAGTTCAAGACCAGCCTGGCCAACATGGTGAAACCCTGTCTCTACTAAAAATACAAAAATTAGCTGGGCATGGTGGCGCATGCCTGTAATCCCAGCTACTTGGGAGGCTGAGGCAGGAGAATCACTTGAACCCAGGAGCTGGAGGTTTCACTGAGCCTAGATTGCGCCGTTGCACTGCAGCCTGGGCAACAAGAACAAAACTCCGTCTCGGAAAAAAAAAAAATTATCTCTATTCCTGATGACATGATTCTATACCTAGAAAACCATAAAGATTTCTCCAAAAGGCTCCCAGACCAGATAAACTACTTCAGTAAAGTTTCAGGATATAAAATCAACATACAAAAATTATTAACATTTCTATATACCAACAGTGTCCAACTTGAGAACCAAATCAAGAACTCAATCCCATTTACAATAGTCACACACAAAACATACCTAGGAATACATTTAACCAAGGAGGTGAAAGATCTCTACAAAGAGAAACATAAAAAACTGATGAAAGAAACTGAAGAGGGCACAAACAAATGGAAAAACATTCCATGCCCATGGATTGGAAGCATTAATATTATTAAAACTACCATACTGTACAAAGCAATCTATAGATTCAACACAATTCCTATAAAACTAATGTCCTCTGTCACAGAATTAAAAAAGCAATCCTAAAATTAATATGGAAAAAGAACCTAAATAGCCGAAGCAATCCTAAGCAAAAAGAATAAAACTAGAGGCATCACATTACCTGACTTCAAATTTTACTAAAAGGCTATAGTAATCAAAGCAGCATGGTACTGATACAAAAATAGACATGTAAATCAATTGAACAAAATAGAGAACCCAGAAATAAAGCCACACACCTACAACCAACTGATCTTCAACAAAGTTGACAAAAACAAACAATGGGGAAAGGACACCCTATTCAATATATGGTATTATTATATGGGATTACAGACATGAGCCACCATGTCCAGCCCATTACTGTAATATTAAAAAGTTTCTTTAAATTATTCATGTCTGTTTAGTACACACTGAACAAAAGGATTGTTGAAAAGCTTTTTTTTTGTTTTTTTTGTTTTTCAAGACAGAGTCTCACTCCATTGCCCCAGCAGTAATGCAGTGGTGCAATCATGGCTCACTGCAGCCTCAAACTTCTGAGCTTAAGCGATTCTCTTACCTTAGCCTCCCGAGTAGCTGCGACTACAGACATGCACCACCATCCCTGGCTAATGTTTTGTGTTTTTTTGGGTTTTTTTTGAGATCGAGTTTTGCTCTTGTCACGCAGGCTGGAGTGCAGTGGCATGATCTTGGCTCACTGCAACCTCTGCCTTCCAGGTTCAAGCAATTCTTGTGCCTCAGCCTTCCAAGTAGCTGGAATTACAGGCATGTGTCACCATGCCCAGCTAATTTTTGCATTTTTAATAGAGATGAGGTTTCACCATGTTGGCCAGGCAGGTCTTGAACTCCTGACCTCAGGTGATCCACCCGCCTTGGCCTCCCAAAGTGCTGGGATTACAGGTGTGAGCCACCGTGCCCGACCATGCCTGACTAAAAAAAAATTTTTTTTGTAGCGATGAGGTCTTACCATGTTGCCCAGGGTGGTCTCAAACTCCTGGCCTCAAATGATCCTCCTGCCTTAGCCTCCAAAAGCACTGGGATTACAGATATGAGCCAGTGCACAGGCCAGCAAGTAGCTTGGAATGTGTTTCCTTCAGGAATTTTTCTCATGAGTTCAGGATGTCTTAGATTTCTTCTAAAACTACCAATTATATTGTTCCCACATGAGCGAACACTGAATGTCACTAAGAGTTTAATTAGTAGATATAGTTGGTTTACATTGTTATGTCCAAAAGGATTTTGTTGAAATATGACTAAGGTCCCTTTGCATGCCATGTGATTCTTTTTTCATTGTCTTTCAAGAATAGTGTGAAAGGCAGATTTATGGTTTTACTATACAGAGATTGAGACTTCTGTTTATTCAGTATCAAATTTTTTGAAAATTATGTTTCACGTTTGCAGCTATTTCTGAAGATCTCTAATAAAAACATTCATTCTCAATATGGAGCCCTTATATTCAGTCCATAGTTTGTAATTCTAGAATCTCAGTATGTCCTAATTTCTTATGTTCATAAAAGAAAGTGTTTTCTTACCTGTAACTAAAAAATATATGTAGGTAGCTAGGTAGGATATGTCACTTTTTAAATTGTGGTTTTATTTAAATAGTGTTAAGTTTTGTTTCTTTTGTTTTGTACAGCTCTAAATTAATAACGAAAATTTATGCCTTTCTTCTAAAGGGCTACAATAGAAGTATCTCCCGAACAGAAACGATAATACGATTTGCTTTCCAAGCCTCTATCACAGTTCTGTGTATTGCATGTCCCTGTTCACTGGGACTGGCCACTCCAACTGCTGTGATGGTGGGTACAGGAGTAGGTGCTCAAAATGGCATACTAATAAAAGGTGGAGAGCCATTGGAGATGGCTCATAAGGTAAGACAGTCCCCAGAACTAAAACTTGTCCCACCAAACTATCAGTATCACCCCTGTTGAGAAACACATACTCCTAAATTATGTCTCTGTGGTCCATGAGCTGAGTTGCTTCTAGGACTATCCAGAGATTTGAGGCAGGAAAGGTGTTATTTTGGTTCTGCTCCAGATTGGCCTTAGTTGCCTAAGATCCCTAAAACTACTCCAGGCCTATTCTATTAGAGCAGACCCTAATGTGGAAAACCTGGACTCCTATCCTAGCTCAGACTAGACTAGTCTTTATGGCAGAAAGACAGAATAAGTATTTGCCCAGGAAAATTTGCCAAACTCTAGCAGCCTTCTTATTTGTGTGTGACTTGTTTTCTTCACTGGGACCTTCAATTACAGTGCCATTTCTTTGCCTTTGCTGCCACCAGCCGACAGTTTGCAGCTATCATTTTAGGAATATAATCCTATCTCTGATCTCATATTACGCTTTCCATAATCATCACAAGGCTACATGACTTCAACTAAAACCATGTTTCTACTAGTATGTTCTTATTATGAGAATGTAAGCTATATACATAGGTATGTAGTAAACATAGAACATATCTTAGAACAAATCTGGAAACTCACCTAGCCAGAGAATACAGGCTAGTAATTTGTATAGACATTTTAAATTTTGATATAATTTCAAAATTAAAAGTTGCAAGACTAGCCTGGTGCAGTGGCTCACACCTGTAATCCCAGCACTTTGGGAGGCTGAGGCAGGCGGATCACGAGGTCAGGAGTTTGAGACCAGCCTGACCAACATGGTGAAACCCCGTCTCTACTAAAAATACAAAAATTAGCTGGGCGAGGTAGCGTGCCTGTAATCCCAACTACTCAGGAGACTGAGGCAGGAGAATAGCTTGAACCCGGGAGGCGGGGGTTGCAGTGAGCCGAGATAGCTATTTTTTCCCCTGTCCAGAATCATACTTTGTTGGTTTATTTTTTTCTTTTTTCTTTTCTTTTCTTTTCTTTTCTTTTCTTTTCTTTTCTTTTCTTTTCTTTTCTTTTCTTTTCTTTTCTTTCTTTCTTTCTTTCTTTCTTTCTTTCTTTCTTTCTTTCTTTCTTTCTCTCTTTCTCTCTTTCTCTCTTTCTCTCTTTCTCTTTCTTTCTTTCTCTCTCTCTTTCCTTCCTTCCTTCCTTCCTTCCTTCCTTCCTTCCTTCCTTCCTTCCTTCCTTCCTTCCTTCCTTCCTTCCTTCCTTCTTTCTTTCTTTCTCTTTCTTTCTTTCCTTTTTTTTTTTTTTTCATGAAGTCTTGCTCTGTGGCCCAGGCTGGAGTGCAGTGGTGCGATCTCAGCTTACTGCAAGCTCCACCCACCAAGTTCCAGCGATTCTCCTGCCTCAGCCTCCCGAGTAGCTGGGATTACAGGCATGCACCACCACACCCAGCTAACTTTTTATTATTGGTAGAGACGGGGTTTCACCATGTTGGCCAGGCTGGTCTCGATCTCCTGACCTCAGGTGATCCATCCACCTCGGCCTCTGAAAGTGCTGGTATTCTAGGCTTGAACCACTACATCTGGCCTTTTACCTTTATTCTTATAATCATTTCCCTACTGCCTAGATTTTCCCATCAGATCTATAATTCATTAGTATTGAAAGCCTTTCTTTTTTACCTTGAGGCACCAGAGGCGTCTTTTAATTACCTGTTAACAGTCAACCCTTAAAAATTAGCTCTGGTTGTTTAACATATATTCACAGTCATTCAGTATGAACAAACAGTTCAACATTGGCAGAGGAGAGCTATTATGTATAACTAAGAGTATTTCTTCTTTTATTTTCTCAAAGATCATCAGTTTTTTAAGTCAAATTAAGTCAAAGGTCAGTTTACTAAGAAACTAAATAGTCATCTGTTTGTCAAAACAGACCTTTTTCTTATTTCTGGAAAGATGATGTGGAGGATCATCAAGTCATTGTATCTTAATTTTCTTACAGGTAAAGGTAGTGGTATTTGATAAGACTGGAACCATTACTCATGGAACCCCAGTAGTGAATCAAGTAAAGCTTCTAACGGAAAGTAACAGAATATCACACCATAAAATCTTGGCCATTGTGGGAACTGCTGAAAGTAACAGTGAACACCCTCTAGGAGCAGCCATAACCAAATACTGCAAACAGGTACATTTTTCCCCTTGTTTATTAATGTAGTTATCTCCTGTAGGAATTCCCCGGATCAAATCCAGACTGGTGTTTGATTTGCATGTATGGTTGGTATGAGACTAAAAAGACTTGTATTTTCTCATTTAATTGTATGTAACTCATTTCTTCATACAGGCAAGTAAGTATACAGATGAAAACAAATGAACTATAATCCTGTCACACAGATAACTCCTGTTGACCAAAAAATTAAAATAGAAGTTGTACATATTTGTGGTAGGACAATTCAGATAGTTCAGAGAATTACATATTGAAAATTGTAAACCTCATTCCCTGCCCCCTTCCATAATTCCTTTCTCCAAAGTTTAACAACTATTAACCTATTAAGTCTTTTAAAATGACAGCTTTATTGAAATATAATTCATGTACTATAAAGTTCACATTTTTAAAGTGTATAATTCAATAATTTTAGTATAGTCATAAAGGTGTGCATCTGTTAACAGTTTTTAATGCATATAGCCACATATATGTATTTATCATATTTTAAACTTTATACAGAAAGGTCATACAATGATCAATCTTTGTTACCTTGCTTTTTTATTTTATTAAGTGAATTTTCCTGTCAGGAAATGCAGATCTGCCTCATTGTTTTTAATGGCTATATTGTACTCTATAATGTGATTGTTTGGTTTTTTTGGCTTTTACAGTATACACTCAACATCCTTATCAGTTTTTGCAAGTCTGTCTCTACATTAAATGCCTATCAATGCAATTGCTAAGTCAAAGGATGTATGCAGTTAAATTTTGATGAATCTTACCAATACCCATATGATGAGGATTACCAATACCCATGAGGGGTTATACCAATTTATACCTGCACCAAAAGTTATGAGTGCTCCTTTCCCCACATTCTTACTGACACTTTATTTTTATTTTCTCAATGTAATAGGTGAAAAACTATTTACTTGATGGTTTGCTTTGCATTTTCTTAATTATGAATAAAGTTGAGCATCTTTTTATATATTTATTGGCTATTTGAATTTCTTTTCCTCTAACCTGTTTGTATCCGTGACCTATTTTTCCACAGAATTGTTTGTCTTTTTCTTATTCATTTGCATGAGTTCTTTATGAATTGTCTCACACTAATTTTACACTTAAAATGTGGCAGTTTCTACCATTGGTGTTGCCATTTATTTATTTGTTCTTTCCCTTTTACCTATTACCTGTTACTGACCTGGCTTCCTTACACCAAAATCAAACAACAGAGAGGATGAAGCTATAAAGAGCTAGGAAACAATGAGGGCCCCCAGAACTTTTCGGCTTACTAAAGACATAGACTAGAGAGCAGATGGAGAGCCTCTGGTAACTAAAGGCCCTATACTTTGTTACCCTTTGTTGCCCTGTATTGAATAGAAAACCTGACTTGACTACAGAATTAAAATTTTAATTTGTAATTATCTACTGGAAAGACCAGAGAATACTGATAAGCTTTCCATGTTTTCTATAAATTTTAGAGAGTGGGATTAAAACAAAGATTTTTTTTTTTTTTTTTTTTTTTTGAGACAGAGTCTCTCTGTCACCCAGGCTGGAGTGCAATAGTGCAATCTCGGCTCATTGCAACTTCCACCTCCTGGGTTCAAGCGATTCTCCCACCTCAGCCTCCCTAGTAGCTGAGATTACAGGTGTGCACCACCACACCTGGCTAATTTTTTTTGTACTTTTAGTAGAGACAGGGTTTCACCATGTTGGCCAGCCTGGTCCCAAACTCTTGACCTCAGGTAATCTGCCCACCTTGGCTTCCTAGCCGGCTTCTTCGGCTGGAATTACAGGTGTGAGCCACTGCGCCTGGCCAAAACAAAGATTTTGAGGCACTTCTGTAACTTTGAATATTATGTTTGATGCTCTATTCCTTTGTCTTTATCAAAATCCACTGTCAAGTAGGCAATAAGTGACAATTTTATTATAAACATTTAGAATTAACTTGGTGTTATCTTTTATTGTGCTAATAAATGACCTTGCATTATCAGAACAGTAGAGGAAATCCTTTTGTTTCTGTTTGTTAGGAACTGGACACTGAAACCTTGGGTACCTGCATAGATTTCCAGGTTGTGCCAGGCTGTGGTATTAGCTGTAAAGTCACCAATATTGAAGGCTTGCTACATAAGAATAACTGGAATATAGAGGACAATAATATTAAAAATGCATCCCTGGTTCAAATTGATGCCAGTAATGAACAGTCATCAACTTCGTCTTCCATGATTATTGATGCCCAGATCTCAAGTAAGCTAATTTTCTTTGTAGTACCAGTTATGGGGCAATTATGAACATATGGCTAACTTTATAACCCTGAACTGTTATAGAAGAAACAAAAATTGGCATCATAATTTCTTGTCCTCAAGTCAGTTTTATCCTATGCCTTCTGATCATTCAAATTAGTCAAGAACATTTCCCAACTGTGGTCATTAACACCACCATAGGGTGATGAGGTCTAGCCTTAGCTGATTATCCATGATCATTCTTTTCTCACTACAACTACTCCAGACCTTTTCTATCGTTCACAAGATCCTGTGACCCTCTCCTTTGTCCCCTCTGCAAATTATCTTATTTTTTATATAGAAAATTATGGTTCTTGGTCATGTGTTCTTACACATTTTTGCCCAGAATCATTCCTTTTTTCAGGGAAAGCAGCATCCTTCATCTTGCCTAATGAATCCCTTCATCTAGATCCCACCCTCTCTTGATTCATCAGGGACCTCCCTCTTTCTGTTAGGTCTCCTTGCTTCTTCATTTTTCATCTCTTTCTGTTTTAGTTTCTTCTCCTAAACATATAAATATTTCTTCCATCTAAATCACTATATTCCCATCTAGATTTTGTCCTTTCCCATCTATATTCCCATATAGATTCTGTCTTTTTCTTTTATATCAAATTTCTAGAAAGGGTAATCTAGGTTTGTTGAATTCACTTACTCCACAGTCAGGCCTCAGTTCATTGCAGTCTGGCTTTTCCCCCATCCATACTACTGAATCCATTCTTTCTAAGTTAACTGATGACTGTTGACCTCAGTGCTCTCTCCAGTGGTCACTTTTCAGTCCTCATCCTGCATGACCTCATTAAGATATTTGACAATGTTGACCATCCCTTACTTCCTAAGGGATGATTCCATGACCCTGCTTTGTTTAGATTCTCCTCTCACCTCCCCGGCTGTTCTTTTTTTTCGAAAAGGGGTCTTGCTCTGTCACCCAGGCTGGAGTGCAGTGGTGCGATCTCAGCTCACTGCAACCTCTGCCTCCTGGATTCAAGCAGTTCTCCTGCCTCAGCTCCCAAGAAGCTGGGATTACAAGTGCATGCCGCCACGCCTGGCTAATTTTTTGTATTTTTGGTAGAGATGGGGTTTCACCATGTTAGCCAGGCTGGTCTCAAACTCCTGACCTCAAGTGATCCACCCACCTCAGCCTCTCAAAGTGCTAGGATTACAGGTGTAAGCCACTGCACCCCTGGCTGTTCCTTTTAATTGTCCTTTGGTTCCTCATTTCTCTTGCTTTCAAATGTAGAGTATGTTGTCAGGGTTTTTTTCTTTGTCTTTTTCTCATTTTATAATACATACTCTCTCTGTACAATCTTATTCATGCTCATCACTTATTCTACCACCCACAGACTTCCACTATCACTCCAAAATCCATATCTTTAGCCAAGTCCTGTTTCCTTGGCTCCATGCTGATCTATCCATCTGCCCCCAAAACATGATCTACCCAACTAAGTGTTCCAATACCTCCCTCCCCATTCGTGCCTGAGTGATTTTACTAACATGCAAATCTAGTCATATCACTTTCTGATCAATACCTTTGATTACAGTGGTTTATAAGCTGTTTTTGAGCCATAGACCTTTGGAGGAATATGATGAAAGCTATGGGCCCACCCCTCAGAAAATTTTTGTTTCAAGAGATGCACATGTATCCTGAAACCCATCCACGGGTCTCTGTTAAGGATCCCAGCTTGAATGGTTCTCTCTCTCCTCCTGGACAAAGTCCAGTCTCTCTGTACTTTGTTTAAGATCTGTTCCCCATGATATGTCTCCTGCCTCCCTGCATCACTCATCTTGTCTTTTTCCACTACCGCATATGTACTCCATGTTCCATCCCTACCTAACTACTTACAGTTCTTCCTTACGGTGTGTCATTTCCTGCTTATTAGATCATTTCATTTATCATTTTCTCTATGTAATGTTCTTGTTCACAAATGGAATCTACCTCGTGAACTTATGCTTAGCTTTCAAGACCCAGTTTATGTCTCTCTCTTCAGTGACACCTTCATTGACTGACATGTATTGGCAGAGGTATTTGCTCTTCTTCCTGAATCATAACTGTACTTAATCTCTGTTATTGTATTAGGACAGTGTATGATAATTATTTATTTACCTGCCTATTTCTACTAGTCTGTGACTTCTTTATTATTTGTCTATGAACTTCTAGTATCAAGCACACTGACAAATAGGAAATTCATTTGACAGCTTTTATTGAGCACCTACCGTGTGTCATGCACTGTTAAGGCACTAAAGAATCAGCAGTAAACAAGATAAACTACGTTCTTATTTCATGGAGCTTACATTCTTGGTGGAAGAACACAAGAGAGTGAGCAAATAAATAAGAAAATATAATAAGTCCAATGGAGATAGTGCTATGGAGAAAAATTAAGTGGGGCAAGGGGTATAGGGGTGCTGGGAGTAGTGGGTTCTTCATATAGGGTGATCAGGGTAGGCCTCACTGAGAAGGTAGTGTTTGAACGAAGATCTGAGGGGATGAGAGAAAAAGCTATGTGGATTTCTGTGGCAAGAACATTCCAGGCAGGAGAAATAGTAAGTACCAAAGCCTTTAGTCAGGAGTGTGCTTGACTTGTTTGAGGAATGGAAAGGAGAACAGTGTGACAAGTGCAGAGTAAATGGGTGGGCAAGGGGTATAAGACAAGGTCATAGAGGTGGTTTGGGACTAGATATGTAAGGACAAAACCAATCTGATGGTTTTGAGTAGAAGAAGGACAAAATCAATCTGACTTAACATTTTAAAAGTAAACCAGGTGCAGTGACTCATGCCTGTAATCCCGGCACTTTGGGAGGCTGAGGCGGGTGGATCACTTGAGGTCAGGGGTTCGAGACCAACCTGGCCAACATGGTGAAACCCCGTGTCTACTAAAAATATAAAAATTAGTCGGACGTGGTAGCAGGCACCTGTAATCCCAGCTACTCAGGAGGCTGAGGCAGGAGAGAATCTTGTGGGGATGGGGGGCAAGGGCAGAAGCAGGGAGATGAGTTGGTGGATGTTGTCATAATCGAGGTGAAACATAATGGTAGCTTGGACCAGTATAGTAGAGGTTGTAAGAAATGGTAGAATTCTAGATGTGTCTTAAAAGGAGAGCCACAGATTTTTCTCATGGGTTGGATATATATGGTGTATGAGAGAAACAGGAGTCAGGAATTATGCCAAGGTTTGTGGCCTAAGCAGAAGGATGGAGTTAATCATTTAAATAAGATGGGGGATCCCATAGGAGGGACAGTATTGGGGAAAAGATCAGGAGTTCAGTTTTGTACATGTTAAGTTTGAGTACCTATTAGAGATATCCCAAGTGGAGATATCATATAAATGGAAATACCAAGTAAGCAGTTGGCTACATAAGTTTGGAGTTCCAGGAAACAGACTGGATCAGAGAGATAGATTTGGGAGTCCTCTGCTTATAGGTCTGTGGTGTCTAGGAAAATAGCCACTAACTACATGTGACTCTTTAAATTAGTTAATTTACATTTAATTTAATTTAAAATTCATCTTTCAGTCATACTAGCCCCATTTCAGTGCTCAATAGCCACATCTCTGTGTTGGTGGCTATTGTATTAAACATAGCAGCTACAGAACATTTCTAATATCACAGAAAGTTCTCTTGGACTTCAGTGGTATAGATGGTATTTAAAGCCATGAGACTGGATTAGAACCCCAAGGTGTGAGAGTAGATAAAGGGAAAGAAAGAGTTAAGTACTGAATCCTGCAGCACTATAAATTAAGAAGTTAGTGAGATGAGGAGGGATGGGCAAAGAAGGCCAAGAAGTGGCCAACGAGGAGGTAACCCCTAAGAATGTGGTATCCTAGAAGCCAAATGAAGAAAGTATTTCCAGGAGGGAGTGAACAGCTGTGTTAAATTCTGCTAATAGGACAAGTAAGATGAGGACTGAGAATTAAAGTAAAGATCACTGGCTGTAATAATTCACTGGAGTACTAGAGTCAAAAGCACAAAGCTTTTGACTACCCCAATAAATGGAGTAGGTTCACAAGAGAGTGGGAAGATATTTATTGAAGACAGCCAATAGAGATACTTTTGGGAAGTTTTGCTATGTACAGAAGCAGATAAATGTGGTAGCTACAGAGGTGGGTGAGATCAAGAGAGGTTTTTTTTTTTGTTTTTTTTTTTTGTAAGATAGGACAGTGTACATCAGAAAAAAGTTGTGTAGGAGTGGACAGGGAGAATTGTTGGAGAGGTGTTCTAGAATAGGCAAAGGAGGCGGGTGTCTAGTGCACAAGTAGAAAGGTTGGCCTTAAATTAGGAGCAGAATCCGTTTATAATAACAGAAGGGAAGCTAGATACACGGACACAGGAGGCACAGGTAGTTGAGTGAATGTGGCAGTGAGAGCTGTGGAAGTTCTTTTCTGATTGCCTCTATTTTCTTTCTGAAGTAGGAAGCAGAGTCATCATCTGGTATTAGGATGGGGCAGGAGAAGTTGGATATTTGAAGGGAGATGAGAAGGTATGAGATAGTCATCTAGAAGAAATGGAGAATGAATGGACTAGGGAAATATAGTCAAGTTGCCAGATAGCACTAAGGGCCCACTTAAAGAAAATGAGATGTCAGCATGATTATACATGTTCATCTAGCCACATTCAGCTCCTGATGCACAGTATTTTTAAATTTGATTGAATTGTTGTGGAAGGTCGAAGGGAAAGCCTCACTATTTGAACTGGCTCTTGAAGAATGTGATAGAGTTTGCTGTCTGGAGAGGAGGGATAAGGACATTTCAGATGAAGGCAGCAATGTGTGCAAAGGCCCAGAGGCATGGAAGAGCAGAGTATGTTCTCAGAAAATTTGAACATCACTGTTGGAGGCTATGTTCTAGGAACAATACAATGTAGTGACTGTGCAAGATTAGACAGGAAGAACTTGCTTCATGGGTTTTTATAAAGATTAATTGAACTTACTAAATGTTATATCTGTGTCTACTTTCAGATGCTCTTAATGCTCAACAGTATAAAGTCCTCATTGGTAACCGGGAGTGGATGATTAGAAATGGTCTTGTCATTAATAACAATGTAGATGATTTCATGACTGAACATGAGAAAAAAGGTCGGACTGCTGTATTAGTAGCAGTTGATGGTAAGGTTTTCCATAAGTATGCTATAACTCAATGTTATCATTTGTTATTGTTTTATTAATTTATATATTTTCGAGAGACCTCTGAACTATGAGGGTTATTCAAAAGCATCTTGAATGCAAAGTGAAAATGTCAACAACACATGATTATTACTGATTAATTTAAAATTATCTCGCATTTGCCTGCCTTTGTTACTTTCTTCTCTAGCCTATATTTTAAATAAAGGCTAATCAAGGATTTTTTAAAACCTAAAAATAGCAACAGTAAAATAATAGCAAAGTAAAATAATATTCATAATCCCATCATCCTAACACAATGTCAGGTTTTTTGTTTGTTTCTTTGTTTTTGTTTGTTTGTGTGTTTGTTTGTTTTTGAGACGGAGTTTCACTCTTGTTGCCCAAGCTGGAATGCAATAGTGCGATCTTGGCTCACTGCAACCTCCACCTCCTGGGTTCAAGCGATTCTCCTGCCTCAGCCTCCTGAGTAGCTGGGATTACAGGCGCGCGCCACCACGCCCTGCTAATTGTTTGTATTTTTAGTGGACACGGGGTTTCACCATGTTAGCCAGGCTGGTCTTGAACTCCTGACCTCAGGTGATCCGCCCACCTTGGCCTCCCAGAGTGCTGGGATTACAGGCGTGAGCCACTACGCCCGGCACACAATGTCAGTTTTAATTTTGTATATTCCATTCCTAGTTGTCTTGAAATATGTGTGTGTCCAACATGGCACATGTATACATATGTAACACACTTGCACGTTGTGCACATGTACCCTAGAACTTAAAGTATAATAATAATAATAACAAAATTTTTAAAAAAGAAAGAAATGTGCGTGTGTTTGCAGAATTACAGTGTTAGTACATATACCATTTTTTACTGGGTAGATTTTATTGTAAGTAAATTTTACCTCAATAAAGTTAAAATCATTTGTACACATACGATTTTATTATGCTTTATTTTACTTAATGCTTTCTAATGTTGCTATATAATTTTATTATAATACTGCATAATTTATCAATCTTACACGCTATAATCATTCCCCTCTTGTTGGAAATTTAGACTATTCCTTCACCATTGTAAATGATGCTACAATAAATATCTTTGAGGTTGTATGTGCTTTATTTTGTTCAATTATTTCTTAAGGTAAATTTCTATTTGTGAGATTAATTCCACTCAACGTTTATGTTTGCTAAGTATGAAGGCAGTATTTTACTATGGCCTTTTTAGGTCTGGGAAGAAGCATAGAATACCATTTTACTTTTGTAAATAGAATAAAATAATAAAATTTATGGTAATATTTTTCCCACTATAAAGTACCCATTTTGTCTCTCTCTGCCCACCCTTTACCTTAAAAAGAAAAAAAGTATTAGTCTTCAGTTTCATTTGCCTTTAAATTAGATAAAGTGTTTGAGGCTATTGGCAAATACCTTTCTAAGGAACAAAAAGGGTCTTCTAATATCCAGTAAGGTCTCTCTTTATATTTTCCTATGATTACTTTATTAGTAACCCCTACCTCACTCTGAAATTTTCATAACCAAATGTGGAGACTTGTTACAGAGTTTGTAGTATAAATCTGTGTGGGCTCAGAGATATTTTAAGTTAAGCCATGCCCCTGTGAACAACTTTACTTAAGAAAATTCATTTCATTCTGAAATTTCAAGTCAGAATGTTATTCTGCTTTCACCATATTCCAAGTTCTCTTATTTTGTGCTGCCCCTATATTAGATGAGCTGTGTGGCTTGATAGCCATTGCAGACACAGTGAAGCCGGAAGCAGAACTGGCTGTCCATATTCTGAAATCTATGGGCTTAGAAGTAGTTCTGATGACTGGAGACAACAGTAAAACAGCTAGATCTATTGCTTCTCAGGTAATTGATAGGGGTATGTGATAACTTCTAATTATTGATATACATTTTATGTCTTGCCTTCAAATGCTAAGAAATTTACATTACCTACTATTTTCATTATCACTGAGTTGTCCTATCTAGTTCCTTTGAGAAAATTTACCATGCTTTGCTGGAAGGACTTTGGGCTTTGTGTGTTGCTGTTATAAGTAAAAAGGTATTTGCTTAGTTCACGGGATGCTTGCGTGACACTGTACATCAGTTTCTGTTGATGTATCCTTTGAAATGTTGCTCATATTCTTTACCAGTGCTGCCAGCCTAAGCTGGGCTCTCCTGATCTTATGGCTGAAACACGGCAATAGCTCCACACACATCCTTCTCTAGTCCATCCTAAACACTACCAATGGAACTATTTTCCTAATGTGCCACTTTGACATACCATTTTTCTGCTTCTGACTCCCACATTTGCCTTACCTCTAACATTTTTCAATCTTTTTATCTTTGGAATGCCTTCTCCACTCTTCTAATAAATAATGCAAGTGATCTTTTAATACATTCTTTTTTTTTTTTCTTGAGACAGAGTTTCACTCTCATTGCCCAGGCCGAAGTGCAATGGCATAATCTCGGCTCACCGCAACCTCTGCCTCCTGGGTTCAAGCGATTCTCTTGCCTCAGCCTCTCGAGTAGCTGAGATTACATGCATGCGCCACCACACCTGGCTAATTTTGTATTTTTAGTAGAGACAGTGTTTCTCCATGTTGGTCAAGCTGGTCGCGAACTTCTGACCTCAGGTGATCTGCCTTCTTGGCCTCCCAAAGTGCGGGGATTATAGGTGTGAGCCACCACACCCATCCTATTAACACCTTCTTATGTAAAAAATACAGAAGGATATAAAGTAAAAATGTTGTCCTCTTTTCCCCATGCTCCCCGTCCAGTCCTACTGCCCCCCACACTGCCACTTTTTCATATGCATATATGTGCATCTACAGAGTACATATACAGTATAATTTTGGTCTTTTCAACATCCTTTAGATCATTTTGAACAGATTATTCAGTAGTTTGCTTTTTTTACATAACAATATACTTTGGAGCTTCATCCACATCTGAACATAAAAAGTTATTTTGGCTGAGTGCGTTGGTTCACACCTGTAATCCCAGCACTTTGGGAGGCTGAAGCCAGCAGATACATGAGGTCGGGAGTTTGAGACCAGCCTGGCCAACATGGTAGGACTTTGTCTCTACTAAAAATACAAAAATTAGCTGGGTGTGGTGGCACATGCCTGTAATCCCAGCTACTCAGGAGGCTGAGGCAGGAGAATCGCTTGAACTCAGGAGGCGGAGGTTGCAGTGAGCCGAGATCGCACCATTGCACTCCAGCCTGGGTGACAGAGCAAGACTCTCTCTCTCAAAAAAAAAAAAAAAAAAAGTTACTTTATTCTTTCTATACTGAATTCTATGGTATGGATGTATCATAATTCAATTAACCATTTCCCTAATGATGGACATTTGGGTGGTTTTGAAAATTTTCTTTTTGCAAACAAGGCAATAATGGACATCTTTGGACATGTATCTTTCTGTACATGTACAAGTTTGTCCAAAATAGAGTTAGACGTGGAATTGCTAGACCAAATGATGCTCACATTTTGATAGATGCTGCCAGATGCCCTCCAAAAAGAGTCGCCATTTACACACCAGCCACCGGTGTATAAAAGAGCTCATTTCTCTGCATCCTTGCTATCACTAGATATTATCAGTCTTTTAAAATGTGGACATCTTGTGGGTGAAAAGTGATGGCTTGTTATTGCTCAGTTATGTTTCAGGTACTCATTATTATTTTTTGAAATGAATTGAGTTTATTTTTATCACATAGGTTGGCATTACTAAGGTGTTTGCTGAAGTTCTACCTTCTCACAAGGTTGCTAAAGTGAAGCAACTTCAAGAGGAGGGGAAACGGGTAGCAATGGTGGGAGATGGAATCAATGACTCCCCAGCTCTGGCAATGGCTAATGTGGGAATTGCCATTGGCACAGGCACAGATGTAGCCATTGAAGCAGCTGATGTGGTTTTGATAAGGGTAAGTGCCATGGCTTGACCTTTGAGGAGTATGAGACTGCCCTTCATGGTCAATGATAGTGTCATAAAGTATATTGAGCACAACAATTCTGTCTTAAGTTCCATGCTATCGGCCATTAAGAGTTTGAGAATATGGAGTGGGATTATGGGAAGTCATGCTAATTTACCCCCTGACTTTCTCAACCCTGCTAATAAGCAAGTGAGAATTATATGTTTCTATAGTGAAGAAGATTTAAGAGGATTTGGAATAAAATGATCTTCAACAAATAGTTGCTGAGATTATTTTAAGTAGATTTAATCCTTGTACCAGCATACACCCCTAAAAGTGTTTTCAGAACCCTGAGGAAAATTTTTGAAAAACACCTTCGGAAGCTGAGTCCAAGTTTTAGCATTATCTGAGATTTGTAGTTAATTCACATATTACCCTAAGGTAGATGTAATCTTCAATATATACAATATCAAATGTAAAAGTTACTGGTTAAGTTAGAGTCTCTTACTAATATCACAAATATTTCTGTTCCCAGAATGATCTTCTGGATGTAGTGGCAAGTATTGACTTATCAAGAAAGACAGTCAAGAGGATTCGGATAAATTTTGTCTTTGCTCTAATTTATAATCTGGTTGGAATTCCCATAGCTGCTGGTATGTGACTCTTAACTAGTATTGCTTTTTCCACTAAAGTCATTAGAGACCTAACATATTGGAAGCCTGTCTTCTTACTATTAGTTTTGAGCTTAGTTTTTGTTTCTAGCCTACTGGTATGGTGAGAGGTAATGTTAAAATCAGTCATTTTAATTTTCAGTAATGTTTCTTATAGCTTAAAAATATATAAGCATTTATTGTTTTTTCCCTCCAAGTTTTTTTCTTTTTTTTTTTTTTGAGACAGAATCTCACTCTGCTACCCAGGCTGGAGTGCAGTGGTACAATCTCGGCTCACTGCAACCTCCACTTCCTGGGTTCAAGCAGTTCTCCTGCCTCAGCCTCCTGAGTAACTGGGACTATAGGTGCCTGCCACAACACCCTACTAATTTTTGTATTTTTAGTATAGACGGGGTTTCACTATGTTGGCCAGGCTGGTCTCGAACTCCTGACCTCAGGTAATCCACCTGCCTCGGCCTCCCAAAGTGTTGGGATTACAGGTGTGAGTCACCGCTCCCAGCCTTCAACTTTGTATTTTGAAAAATTTCAAACTTCATGCCTGTAATCCCAGCACTTTGGGAGGCTGAGGTGGGTGGATCACCTGAGGTTGGGAGTTCGAGACCAGCCTGACCAACATGGAGAAACCCCGTTTCTACTAAAAATACAAAATTAGCCAGGCGTGGTGGCACATGTGTGTAATCTCAGCTACTCGGAAGGCTGAGGCAGTAGAATCGCTTGAACCCAGGAGGTGGAGGTTGTGGTGAGCCAAGATTGTGCCATTGCACTTCAGCCTGGGCAACAAGAGCGAAACTCTGTCTCAAAAAAAAAAAAAATTCAAACCTACGAAAACATTGAAAAAAATGGTACAATGAAAATCTGTATGCCTTTCGCCTAAACTCACCAACTGATAGTATTTTGCCACATTGCTTCATCTCTTTCTCCATATATTTGCACAGAGATATGTATTTGTTTGCTTATTAATTAATTTTTTTCTAAACAGATTTACCTTTAATCTGACTACCCAAATACAAACACTGTTAGCAAGATTAATTCATGGAGCAAATGATTTTTAAAGAATTATACAAGTATAGTTTCCTCTAGTCTTTTTTTTATTCTACATCAGTTTTTGTCTTGTTACATAGTGATGATTGTAGCACACAGAGAATTTTCTGCTCTTCACTTAATATTCTATTATAGTCAGGTGATTTTTTTTTAGGTTGAGAGACCAGATGAGAGAGAGAGAGTGAACAAAGGAATATAACTGAGAAAAAATAATTTAGTTATTTAATAAGCGTCTGAGAATCTCCTAAACTTAGGGACCTGGTAGGAGTTAGTAATGATGACATAAAAGAAATAATTATCGTTTTCTTCTTGTTCTCTCTGGTTTGAGGGCCAAGGAAAGACATGAAATGACATGAGAACAATTACAAAACTGTTTATCAGCAAGGACACACAAATACTGAGAGAACAAAGAGCAAAAGAACAGTCTAAGTCCAGTAAGATTAATTCATGGAGCAAGTAATTTTTAAATAATTATACAAGTAATACATGATCACCATAGAAAAAGTAGAAAAATATAGAGAAGCACATTAAAAGTGAAAAGTATAAGTCTATTTCATCCTCATCATATGAGCAAACATTCTTATGTCTGTCAAAACCAAGTGTGGATGAGTTTGTAGAACATGAACTCCCATACGCTATTGGTTGGATTATGAATCACTACAACCACTTTGGAGAACAACTGAGGAGTATCCACGTAAAGTTGAAGATGTGCCCATGTTATGACCCAGTAGTTTCACCCCTAGGTATATACCCCACGGAAACTCTCAGACATGGGCACGTGGAGACATGTACAAGAATGTTAACTGCAACACTCTATTAGTGAAAAAATGGCAACAACAAAAATCTCCACCACCAAGAGGATAAATGCTGAAGAAATATCAAATAAAGAAATGATTTGTGTATATGTTAGAAACACATTGATAATCTGTTTAGTATTATCTACTCTAACTAATCTATACTTGTTTCTTAGGAGTTTTTATGCCCATTGGTTTGGTTTTGCAGCCCTGGATGGGATCTGCGGCAATGGCTGCTTCATCTGTTTCTGTAGTACTTTCTTCTCTCTTCCTTAAACTGTAAGTATGATAGCTTGCTCACATTTGTATTTTGTATTCCTTTTATCATCCAGTCGTTCTTGGTAGGTTTTATTCTTGTATTGATCAATGATAAGCCCAAACCATTCTTAATGAGAATTATTATTAGCGGCCAGGCGTGGTGGCTCGCACCTGTAATCCCAGCACTTTGGGAGGCCGAGGTGGGCAGATCACCTGAGGTCAGTAATTTGAGACCAGCCTGGCCAATATGGTGAAACCCTGTCTCTACTAAAAATACACAAATTAGCTGGGCGTGGTGTGGTGGTGGACGCCTGTAATCCCAGCTACTCGGGAGGCTGAGGCAGGAGAATCACTTGAACCTGAGAGGTGGAGGTGGAGGTTACAGTGAGCTGAGATTGTGCCACTGCACTCCAACATAGGCAACAGAGCGAGATTCTGTCTCAAAAAAATATATATTATTATTAGGTAACAGTAATAATTAGCTATGTAATTGTTACCTCATGTACTTTATGCATAGCAACCACAAGCACTGAGTGGGATAAAATATAGTACACTAACTCTGATAAGTAGGATTTCTGATGTTGTGACTCCACACAATTCATTTCAACTATTTTCCTACCAGTGATCACTTGTATACATTTCAAACCAAAACCAAGTGTGGATGAGCAAATCTTTCTTTTGTGCATGTAGCAAGCGTCTCATTTACTTTTGGTTATTTCAAACTAATGTAATTTTGCCTGTGTCCAGTTACAGGAAACCAACTTACGAGAATTATGAACTGCCTGCCCGGAGCCAGATAGGACAGAAGAGTCCTTCAGAAATCAGCGTTCATGTTGGAATAGATGATACTTCAAGGAATTCTCCTAAACTGGGTTTGCTGGACCGGATTGTTAATTATAGCAGAGCCTCTATAAACTCACTACTGTCTGATAAACGCTCCCTAAACAGCGTTGTTACCAGTGAACCTGACAAGCACTCACTCCTGGTGGGAGACTTCAGGGAAGATGATGACACTGCATTATAAAAGGCCATGGAGAGTGCTGCCAGTTTAACTTGTCATGCACTGACACAGCATTCATGATGTTACCTTCACTTTTCAAAATATTGTAGAAGGATTTTATGTTGATCTCATGCTCTTATATTAGGGATTCTATTTGAGTTGCGTTTATCTATTGGCAAATATATCTTTTTCAAGGTATCAGCTCTGAACGTAGCTTTATTTAAACTTGAATTTCCAGTATATTTTTGTTTTCACTAACAACAGATAAGGTAGAGCAGTGAGGTTTACAAGCCCTACAATTAGAGATTGCTGAACTGCTGCTAAAGTAATATATATTTTTTATTTGACCAAAAAAAAAAAAATGGCCCAAGAAGAAGAAAATGAAAAATTTCAAGGTTTGAGAGCATGAAGATATTCATGCTTTTGAATTCAAGATATTGAAGATACTCTCAAGCCTGTATCCCTGCCCCACTGGGGAGCAATGACTTTCAAAGCACTGTGTATAAAACATCTAGTTTTAGAAGGGAAACAGTTGAAGCTGTTTAAAAATAGATGTGCCTTATTTATTGCAGGCTTTCTTTCCCCTATTCTCCCTGCATCCTTGTCCTTGCAGTTGCTTTTTTAGATGCTCCAGTATGTCTTCTTTTGTTATTTTCTTTCGAGCTAACCAAGTTTAGGTGGTTTTCATTGATTAAAAATAACTGACAACTGTTCTAATATTTTGCTCCTTTTTAAATGTTGTGGCTCAAAAGACCTTAAAGGTCTGTAGGGTTCCCTGCTTCCCATCTTTCCACTGTTGTAAAAAGTATATCAAATTATTCCTTCAAGTTTCCTAGCTCTGTGCTCAGTTTCAGTTCACTCCTGCCGAGTTGGGCTCCAAGTTGTTCTTCATGTAGTCTGTTGATCTCAGTCCGGAAACTTAACATTATGAGCCTCTTCTGCTCAAAAAATTTTCAAAGATTAACACTATTATACATATACAGGTCATATAAAATTACCTGGATTCACTAAATTTGTTTCTTGTTTTTGTTTTTGTTGAGACAGAGTCTCGTTCTGTAGCCCAGGCTGGAGTGCAGTGGCACCATCTTGGCTTACTGCAACCTCTGCCTACCGGATTCAAGGAATTCTCCCTGCCTTGGCCTCCCAAGTAGCTGGGATTACAGGCGCCTACTACCACACCCAGCTAATTTTCATATTTTTTAGTACATGGGTTTCGCCACGTTGGCTAGGCTGGTCTTAAACTCCTGACCTCAGGTGATCCGCCCACCTTGGCCTCCCAAAGTGCTGGGATTACAGGCGTGAGCCACCATGCCCAGCCTAAATTTGTATTTTTTGAATTGAGTATAATCACTTTGCTAGTATATATAATTTAATAGATTTTATTTATCTTTTAGTGTTTCAGATAACCTCTCAAACATACTTTAAAATAATGCTATTACACAAAGGTGCATTTGCCAAAAATACAGTAAAATCATAATACAGAAACTAAAATTTCCCTAGGTTATGATGCTTTTTAGCTAAATATATACTTTTCTCCAGTTTAAAACATTTGAACTTGCCTAGTTGGTGTGGTTGACAAATTTAGGAGCTTGTTCCCATTGCCAAATGAATTTAGAAATTCCCTTGTGAGTGCCTGGTAGCTAATACACTGGTCAGAGATCTGGTACTTGTAAGACTATTTAAATTTCTTTGTTAGTTGCAAGATGAATTTCATATGCAGAATATGTCAATGAAGAGGACTCATAAGTAAATTCCTAACATTTTGTTCCCATTACCATAAGCAAAGCTGCTGCTAACCCAACATCTGGCACATAGGTTTTGTACTCCGTAAATGTTGGTTCTTTTCTCCCCTTGAGGTCAGTAATAAATACAAAAAATCATTTTTCTAGAGCAGACTCTTAAAATCAGGTGGGGGTAGGGGATGGAGTTCTTCCTTTCCTATCCCCTTTTCTCTTTTATCCTTTCATATATACACATTCAAAGTTTACAATCTTATTCCATGCTGTCTTTCAGATTTAGAAAAGATCTAATTTCTGTCTCAGCTGTCTAAAAGAGAGAACTGAAGCTTTTGATGAAGGTGCTATTAATCTAGAAAGACAAATCCATTTCACTGAAATATCAATGAGTTTGTATATCTAGGCCCTTTTTTTAGACCAATGCCTATGCCATCCTCCATGCTTTCAGTTTGAGTTTTATTATTTATTATTTTAATTCAAGTGACCCATCTTATAACTCAACTTGTTTCTTCTAGAAGACACAGCTGATAGGCAAATGTTGAAAAAAGAAGCATCCCTCCTTCTCCCTCCCACCCACCTCAAGCAGTTGAACACAGCCAGTTACTCTTCCATTATTATGTGTACCTTTGAGTCATCCTCTTGGTCTTGTATTCATATTGTGGGACAGTGGGAATAGCAGCTTATAGTATTGAAATAATCAAATAGATAATTTCAGCTCTTACAACAAGAATAGAAAACATGCTATTTAGAAAGGGTCCTGCTTTAAGTAATATGTAGCCACATTTAAATTCTCTACCATAAGTCTCTTTTGCAATCTTGAACTTTCATTAGCTTCAAAGAGAAGCTGTATTTACAGGAGAAAGAGCTGATTATGGAGGGAATAAAAAATATTGCTTTCAGTTAGTAGCTAGCTTTAAGTCAGGAGTTACTAATGAGAAATTTTATAAATGTGTGTTTGTGTATATTCACATACATATATATATACACACACATATATATGTACATACACATACATACATATTACCATACTGAGGGGAAATGGATTTATATTTGAATTTGATATTTGAAGTTCTCTATTTGTATTTCATTTATCATTCTTCTGTATTCACTCAGCAACCATGCCCTTAGTCTGAAGATAACAAGGATACTTTAATATCCAGTGCTGGTTCAGACTCACCTATGGGGCACCTTAAACTTAAATATCCAAAGATGCCTTTTGAATTTCAAAGATTAAAACACAACTAGAGTAGTACTATTGTAGTCTCAAGATGTATGGTATGTCATTTGTGAAAATAGCAATGTTATTTTTCCTAGTTTAGTATCAACATTTTAGAATGTCAAATTTGATGCCTTGTGAACAAGTAATTTTATATTGTGCTTTACTTTTTAAAAAGTATTCTTTATTCATATGTATAGAATGCTTAAAATAGCACTGTAGACAAGATGTTTCCAAAACTTTAAGTGCACATATCTTTTGTGTATACAGCTTAAAATCAAAAATGTATGTTAAGAGAATTTTTTTATTACTTATGGATCATGCTTTAAAATGATTTTTCTTGATATTTATTTTACTCCATTTTGTTTTTTTCTCTGGGTGAGGCATCTGGTTACTGGTTATTTTAAAAAGAATAAAGACATTCCTGGGATCACTCCTTTTGGGTTTTTGTTTGTTTTGTTTCTTTTCTACATTTTTAAGTATTATTTTACAAAATAGAAAAAATACAGATTCTTGCCAAATTATTACCTGTTTTTACACTAACTTTCTGCAGTCCCTCCATCTGGTGTGAGTAACCAGATAGAGCACAAAGCACGAGTTCTTGTTCTTCAGTTAAAAGAGCTGCTTTCACAGTGTTGATAACAAATGCCTTTTGTAGCCAAAACCAGGCGTCTCAACCTTATGTTTTTAGTTAAAGAAATGTTTAGCTAAACGTTGTTAAACATTGATTGTTTGGTGCCCAAAACAGCAGTGGACGATGTTGTGCAATATCCATCTACTGTAGTTAAGATATTCATAGTTTGTTTTTCATAAGCATGTAATTGATCATATTTCTGCCAAGGATGTGCCTTCAACTTTATAATTATAGTGTTATAAAATTTTTTTGTCTGTCTCTTTTGTTAAATCATCCAACCCCCTCTATCAGCAGTTCTGAACTACCTTTGTTATGTTTTCAGATTTTTTTTCAACTGTTCATCTATGATGGGAGTGGATTATAGGCATCACTACACTTTTGGTAAGGATGGGAGGAAAGAAATCTATTTTCCTTCGGACTCTGCTACACCTGCCGTATCATTCAGTGAGGATGAGAAATAAAGGAAGGAATATTATTGTCCTCCTTTCCTTTGTAGTCTCTAATACATTCTTGATAGAATGTCTACTCCAAATGAGCTAAACAGAGAAAAGAGATTTTCTCACCATTGGGGAGCCCTATACAGAGTGTTTGAAGTTTGAAGTTCCCACCCAAGATACATTCCCATACCCAAACATTCCTCTTTGAGTTAAGGAAAGCATTGTAAACTTACTTGTGAGGAAAAACTAATTTTCCTTTCCCCCAGAATCCTTGGGGTTACTCAGGGTGAGGAGATAAGATGGGAAATGGCAATATAAGAGTAAAATCCCCAAGGCATCCACTCAGCTTGCCAGCCTCCCTTTCTTATTGGTATCCTGACCTCAGAGAAGGATGTGCAATGATGGCTCCCTCCCAGGTGAGCCTTCAAAACCTTCCAGATCAACAAAACAAAACAAAAACCTTTCTGTCTGAGAATTCTTGCTAGGTTAAGGCATTAAAGTCCCTGCTCAAATTAAAAAGAAATAGAGCTGCCTCTTTCACAAATTTGACTAGGGCCAGCCAGCCCTACTCGTTTAACAGCTTCACCTTCCTAGGTGTGACCCCTGGTTGTACAAATGACATGAGATATAAAAGGCAAGGCTTTTGAAGATGAGGTTTAAGTGAAGCTGCTAGTATAAAGAGGGTCTTGTGCAGTTTAAGAAATTTGAAAACATCTGTACGGTCAGTCACCCTCTGGAAAGTTTGAAATAGGTTGAGTAGTCTTTGGCATACTGTAACTATTGCCCTCAATGGCCCCAAGCTTTTCATTGTCATCATCTTCTCTGCCCACTAAGGCCTGCCTGTAAACTGAAGTGCTGCCAATACTTCAAAATTATTTGCTTCACCTCACCCAATCAAAACTCCAATTTCTTTTTAAAAAAATCTTAATTGGGCCGGGCGTGGTGGCTCACACCTGTAATCCCAGCACTTTGGGAGGCTGAGGCAGGCGGATGATGAGGTCAGGAGATCAAGACCATCCTGGCTAACACAGTGAAACCCTGTCTCTACTAAAAATACAAAAAATTAGGCATGGTGGCGGGTGCCTGTAGTCCCAGCTACTTGGGAGGCTGAGGCAGGAGACTGGTGTGAACCTGGGAGGTGGAGCATGCAGTGAGCCGAGATCGCACCACTGCACTCCAGCCTGGGCAACAGAGCAAGACTCCGTCTCAAAAAAAAAAAATCTTAATTGTACGTATTATGGGATACAATTCAGTGTTTTGATACATGTATACATTGCATAATGATCAAATCAGGGCAGTTAGCATATCCATCACCTCGTGCATTTATTATTTCTTTGTGGTGAAAGCATTCAAAAGTCTCTCTTCTAGTGTTATACCCAGACCGTTTGTTCCCCAAAGAAAACCTCCAGAGTCCAGAGTCAAAGCCAAGCGGCAAGGATCTTTTACTACAAGTTCGAACTAGGTCCCTCCATTCCACAGCATATAAGAGGGCCCCGAACAATGCGAGTGCTTGCTTTTTATAGCCTTATGTAAACAGGATATGTAAAGTTATAGGGGAACAAGGTAATTCTCTCGGTTACAGCATTACAATTGGTTAATATTATATATTTAGCATTTTTTATTGGTTCCCATTGCGTCCTTATTGGAGATTTCCCAGGTGGTGTTTTTCTGAAGTTTGAAAGAAATACGGAGGAATGTGTTTGTGCTGGGCTCAGGGAGTTGAGAGATATATGGTGGGTTGTGTTTGTGCTGGGCTCGTGCTGGGCTCAGGGAGTTGGGAGATATATGGGGGATGTGTTTGTGCTGGGCTTGTGCTGGGCTCAGGGAGTTGGGAGATATATGAGGAATGTGCCTCATTCCTTTCACTAGCTTTTTTGTAATATACAATTACCTTACTGTTAACCATAGTCACCCTACTGTGCAATAGAACACCAGAACTTATTCCTCCTTTCTAATTGTAACTTTGTACCTGTTGACCAACCTCTCTCCATCACCCCCTCTCTTCACCCCTACCCAGCCTCTGGTAACCACTGTTTTACTCTTTGCTTCTATGGGATCAACTTTTTTTTAGATTCTGCAAATGAGTGAGATCTTGTAGTATTTGTCTTTCTATGTCCGGCTTATTTCACTTAATGACATCCTCCAGGATTATCCATCTTGTCTCGATGACAGGATATCATTTTTTTATTGCTGAATAGTATTCCATTGTGTATATATACCATATTTTCTTCAACCATTCATCTGTTATCGGGCATTTAGGCTGATTTCAAGTCTTGGCTGTTGTGAATAGTGCTGCAGTAAACATGGAAGTGCAGATATCTGTGATGTACTGATTTTGTTTCCTTTGGAAATACACCCACTAGTGGGGCTTCTGTATCATATGGTAGTTCTATTTTTAATTTTTTCAGGGACATCTGTACTGTTTTCTGTAGTGTCTGTATTATATTCCCACCAGCAATGTGTAAGCATTTCCCTTTTTTGCCACATCCTTGCCAACACTTATTTTTTTAATAATAGCCATTCTAAATTAACAGTGAAGAGACAACCTACATAATGGGAGAAAGTATTTGCAAACTATACATCTAACAAGGGGTTAATATTCAGAATATATAAGGAAACTCAAAAAACCCTATTAAAAATGGGCAAAAGATGTTAACAGACATTTCTCAAAAGAAAACATACAAATGGCCAACAGGTATATGAAAAAATGCTCAACATCACTAATCATCAGGAAAATACAAATCAAAATCACAATGAGATATCATCTCATTCCAGTTAGGATGACTATTATCAAAACTCCAATTTCTTCATTGAAGTTAATAATCACCGAGTATAGGAAAAAAACTGAGATTAACTCAATACATCCTAAAGTGCCATTGACCTTTGGATCTTGCCAGAGGTATTTGCAATAATTTGAAAAGAGTGCTTTTGAACCCAAATGACTTCATGATTATTGACATGAAAAACATCAGGCCATATGGAAGAAGTTATTTGAAGGTAAGTAGACCCCATTATCAGCACTCCTACACTCTTCTTGCTTTTTACAGCCATTGCCTTCCACTTTTGAATCCGCAGTTTCTTTAAAACCACCACATCCCCATGGATGGAAAGAGCACTGATTTTGGAATCCATCACACCTATTTGCAAGATACCAACTCTGCTACTTACCAGCTGGGTAACTGACTATGTTAGTTTCTTATTGCTATTGTAACAAATTACAACAAACATAGTGTGTTAAAACCAACTTATTATCTTACAGTTTTGAAGGTTAAAAGTCTGAAATGGGCTGAGATGGGAGGATCGCTTGTGGCCAGGAGTTCAAGACCAGCCTGGAAAGCATAGTGAGACTCTCTCTATAAAAAATTTTAAAAGTTAGCTGCATGTGGTAGTGCATACTGTATTCCTAGCAACTCGGGAGGCTGAGATGGGAGAATCACTTGAGCCCAGAAGTTCAAGACTGCAGTAAGCTATGATTGTACCACTACACCACTGCACTCCAGCCTGGGTGGCAGAGCAAGACACTATCTTTGAAAAAGAAAAGGAAAAAAATAAAGTATATTAGTCCATTATTGCATTGCTATAAAGAACTGCCTGAGACTGGGTAATTTGTGCAGAAAAGAGGCTTAATTGACTCACAGTTCTGCAGGCTGTACAGGAAGCATGGCTGGGGAGGCCTCAGGAAACTTACAATCATAACGGAAGGCAAAGAGGAAGCAGGCACATCTTACATGGCATAAGCAGGTGAAAGAGAGTGAAAGGGGAGGTGCCACACACTTTTAAAGAACCAGATCTCATGAGAACACACTATCATGAAAACAGCAAGGGGGAAGTCTGTCCCCATGATCCAATCACCTCCTCCAACATTGGAGATTACAATTCATACGTGAGATTTGGGTGGGGACACAAATCCAAACCATCTCATTCCACCCTTGCCCCCTCCCAAATCTCCTGTTCTTCTCAGGTTGCAAAATACAATCATCCCTTCTCCACAGTCTCCCAAAATCTGAATTCATTTCAATGTTAACTCAAAAGTCTACAGTACAAAGTCTCATCTGAGACGAGTCAAGTCCCTTCCACCTATGAGCCTGTAAAATCAAAACCAAGTTAGTTACTTCCAAGATACAGCGGGGGTACAGGCATTGGGTAAACACATCTGTTCCAAAAGGGAGAAATTGGCCAAAACAAAGAGGCTACAAGCCCCATGCAAATCCAAAACTCAGCAGGCCAGTCATTAAATCTTAAAGCTCCAAAATAATCTCCTTTGAGTCCATGTCTCACATCCAGGCAACACTGATGCAAGTGGGATCCCAAGGCCTTGGGCATCTCTGCCCCTGTGGCTCTTTAGGGAACAGTCCACAAAGCTGCTTTCACAGGCTAGCCTTGAGTGCCTGCAGCTTTTCAAGGTACACAGTGCAAGCTATCAGAGAATCTACCATTCTGGGGTCTGAGAATGGTGACCTTCTTCTCATAGTTCCACTAGGCAGTGCCCCACTGGGGACTTTATGTGGGGGCTCCAACCCCACATTTCCCCTTTGCACTGCCCTAGTAGAGGTTCTCCATGAGAGTTCCACCCCTGCAGCAGACTTCTGCCTGGATATCGAGGCATTTTCATACATCCTCTGAAATCTAGGCAGAGGCTGCCAAGCCTCAACTCTTTCCCACTATGCATCTGCAAGCCTAACACCACATAGAAGCGACCAAGGCTTGAGGCTTGTACCCTCTGAAGCAACATCCTGAGCTGCACCTTGGCACCTTTTAGCTATGGCTGGAGCTAGAATGACCACAATGCAGGGTTCCATGTCCTGAGGCTGCACAGTGCAGTGAGGTCCTGGGCCTGGCTCACAAGACCATTTTTCCCTTCCTAGGCATCCAGGTCTGTGAGGGGAGGGGCTGCTGCAAAGGTCTCTGAAATGTCTTCAAGGCATTTTCCCCATTGTCTTGGATATTGACATTCAGCTTCTCCTTACTTATGCAAATTTATGCAGCTGGCTTGAATTCCTCCCCAGAAAATGGGTTTTTCTTTTCTACCACATGGTCAGGCTGCAAATTTTCCAAACTTTTATGCTCTGCTTTCTTTTTAAATGTGTTCCAGTTTCAGATTATCTCTTTGGTCATGCGTATGACCATATGCTGTTAGAAGGAGCCAGGCCAAATTAATATGGTTTGGCTGTGTCCGCACCCAAATCTCATCTTGAATTATAATCCCGTCAAAATCCCCACATGTCATGGGAGGGACCAGGTGGGAGGTAACTGAATCATGGGGTGGTTCCCCCATGCTGTTCTCATGATAGTGAGTGAGTTCTCGTGAGATCTGATGGTTTTATAAATGTTTGGAATTTTCTCTGCTGGCACTCATTCTTTTTCCTGCTGCCTTGTGAAGAGGTGCCTCCCACCATGATTGTAAGTTTCCTGAGGCCTCCCTAGCCAAGTGAAACTGTGAATCAATTAAACCTCTTTTCTTTATAAATTACTCAGTCTCAGGTATTTATTCATAGCAGCATGAGGATGGACTAATACACGCATCTTGAACATTTTGCTGCTTATTTCTTCTGCCAGACACTGTAAATCATCACTTTCAAGGTCAAAGTTCCACAGATTCCTAGAACAGGGACACAATGTCACCAGTCTCTTTGCTAAAGCATAGCAGGAGTGACCTTTGTTCCAGTTCCCAATAAGTTCCTCTTCTCCATCTGAGACCAACTCAGCCTGAACTTCATTGTCCATATCACTGTCAGCAGTTTGGTCACAACAATTTAACAAGTCTCTAGGAAGTTCCAAACTTTCCCTCATCATTCTATCTTCTTCTGAGCCCTCCAAACTGTTCCAACCTCTGCCCATTACCCAGCTCCAAAGCCACTTCCACATTTTCAGGTATCTTTATAGCAATGCCCCACTCCTGGGTACCAATTTTTTGTATTAGTCCATTCTCGCATTGCTATAAAGAACTACCTGAGACTGGGTAATTTGTAAAGAAGAGAGGTTTAATTGACTCACGGTTCCACAGGCTGTACAGGAAGCATGATTGGGGAAGCCTCAGGAAACTTCCACTTATGGTGGAAGGTGAAGAGAAAGCAAGCATGTCTTACATGGTGGGAGCATGAGAAAGAGAGTAAAGAGGGAGGCACTACACACTTTTAAACAACCACATCTCATTAGAACTCACTTTCACGAGAACGGCAAGAGGGAGGTCCGTTCCTATGATCCAATCACCTCTCACCAGGTTCCTCCTCCAACACTGGGGATTACAATTTGGACGTGAGATTTGGGTGGGGACACAAATCCAAAGCATATCAGAAAGCAAAAGAGCCTTACTTCTGATATGGAGAAAATTTGAATATTTTAGTTGTCTGGATAAAAGATCAAACTAGCCACAACAACCCCTTAAGCCAAAGCCTAATCCACAGCAAGACCCTAACTCACTTCAGTTCCATAAAGGCTGAGAGAGGTAAGGAATCTGCAGAAAAAAATTGAAAGCTATCCAAGGTTGATTCATGAGGTTTGAGGAAATAAGTAATCTCTATAACATAAAAGTGCAAGATGAGGCAGCAAGTGCTCATAAAGAAGCTGCAGTAAGTTATCCAGAAGATGATGAAAGTGAATACACTAAACAACAGGTTTTCAATGTACACAAAACGGCCTTCTATTGGAAGAAGATGCCATCTAGGACTTTCATAGCTAGAGAAGAGAAGTCAATCCCTGGCTTTAAAGCTTTAAAAAGAGAGTCTTACTCAATTGTTGGGTGATAAAATGTAGCTGGTGATTTTAAACTGAAGCCAATGCTTGTTTACCATTCTGAAATCCTAGGGTTCTTAAGAATTATGCTAAATCTACTCTGTGCTCTATCAGTAGAATTACAAAGCCTGGATGACAGCACATCTGTTTATAGCATGGTTTACTGAATATTTTAAGCCCACTGTTCAGACCTGCTGCTCAGAAAAATAGATTCCTTTCAAAATATTATTGTTTCTTGACAATGCATGTAGCCACGTAAGAGCTCTGACAGAGAAGTACAAGGAGATTAATGGATTGGTGTGGGATGCAATATACAACAGAAAGTATTTGGTTCTACTAGCTTTCACACATGTAAACAACACCATAATGAGTATACAAAACAGTTCTATCACCCCAAAAAACTCCCTGATGTTATCCCTCTGTCACACCCTTCTGTTATATGTAACCTCTGGTAATCACTGATCTGTTTTCTGGCCTTATAGTTTTATCATTTCAAGAATGTCATATAAATAGAATCATACAGTGTGTGTAATGTTTTGAGACTAACTTATTTAACTCAGCATGATGCTCTTGACATCCATTAAATTTGTTATGCCTATTAATGGCTCTTTCCTTTTTACTACTGAGTGTTAATTCATTGAATAGATTTCCACCATTTGTTTAGCCATTCGCTCATTGAAGGACATTTGGGTTGTTTCCAGTTTTTGGCAATTATGATTAGAACCCCTGTAAACATTTGGGAACAGGTTTTTTTCTGAAGATAAGTTTTCATTTTTCTAGGGATGTGGTTCTTCACTGGGGACTATTTTGCCCCCACCAAGGGATGTTTGACAATATCTGGAGACTTGGGGTAGGGGAAGTGCTACTGGCATCTAGTGGATAGAGGCTAGAGATGCTGCTAAACATTCTACAATGCACAGGTCTGTGTATTAGTCTGTTCTTACAGTGCTATAGGGAAATATCTGAGACTGGGTAACTTATAAAGGAAAGAGGTTTTGTGTGTGTGTGTGTGTGTGTTATTTTTATTTATTTTTTTTTTTGAGACAGAGTCTCACTCTGTCAACCAGGCTGGAGCGCAGTGGCATTGGCTCACTGCAAGCTCCACCTCCCGGGTTCATGCCATTCTCCTGCCTCAGCCTCCCAAGTAGCTGGGACTACAGGCGCCCACCACCACGCCCGGCTAATGTTTTGTATTTTTAGTAGAGACAGGGTTTCACTGTGTTAGCCAGGATGGTCTCGATCTCTTGACCTCGTGATCCACCCGCCTCGGCCTCCCAAAGTGCTGGGATTACAGGCATGAGCCACCGCGCCCGGCGGAAAGAGGTTTAATTGACTCACAGTTCAGCATGGCTGGGGAGGCCTCAGGAAACTTACAATCATGGTAGAAGGCGAAGGGGAAGCAGGTACATCTTACATGGCAGAAGGAAAAGGGGAAGCAAGACACCTTCTTCATAAGGTGAAGGAAAGTAGGTAGGAAGGAAAAGGACCACAGGAGGAACTACCTAGCACTTATAAAACCATCAGATCTTGTGAGAACTCACTATCATGAGAACAGCATGGGGGTGTGAACCCTGAAAATTTGAGACAGGTCTCAGTTAATTTAGAAAGTTTATTTTGCCAAGGTTGAGGATGCATCTGTGACACAGCCTCAGGAAGTCCCAATGACATGTGCGCAAGGTGGTCAGGGAACAGCTTGGTTTTATACATTTAGGGAGAAAAGAGACATCAATCAATTTATGTAAGAAGTACATTGGTTCTGTCTGGGAAGGTGGGGCAACTTGAAGCAAAGGCAGGAGGACTGGAAGAGGGGAGGGAGCTTCCAGGTGACAGGTAGGTGATACACAAATGGTTACATTCTTTTGAGTTTCTGATTAGCCTTTCCAAAGGAGGCAAATCAGAGATATACATCTATCTCAGTGAGCAGAGGAATGACTTCGAATATATTGGGAGGCAGGTTTCCCCTAAGCATTTTCTAGCTTGAGTTTTCCTTAGTGATCCTGGGGGCCCAAGATATTTTTCTTTCACAGGGGAAACCGCCCCGTGATTCAGTTACCTCCAGCTGGCCTCTCCCTTGCCACGCAGGGATTATAGGGACTATGGGGACTACAATTCAAGATAAGATTTTGGGTGGGGACACAGCCAAACCTTATCAGTCTGCCTCCCACAACAATGAATTAGCCGGCCTGAGATGTCAGCGGTGCCAAGATTGAGAAACCCTGGGTAAATACCAAGGAGTACAATTGCTAGATCACATGGAAAGCATATGTTTATAAGAAACAGCCAAATTGTTTTTCAGGGTGGCTGTACCATTTTACATTTCCACCAGTGCTATAGAAGAGTTCTAGTTGCTTCACATCTTTACCAGCAGACTAAGACGTTTTAAATAGATGTGTAGCAGTATCTTATTTGTGCCACTTTTTAAGAGTAAGGAAACATTCCCAGAAGCCCAAGAATAATCCACCTGGTGTCTTATTGGTCAGAATCACATCACATACCTATTCCTAAACCAATCACGAGCAAGGAGAATGGAATTATTATTCACTATCTAGAGGACATGCTGTCTGGGGCTTCCTATCTACTTTCTTTATGCCTTCCCTTTATTTTCTCATGAAATAAAATAAAAAAGTACTACCTACAAGAAATCCCATACCTTGACCCTGTTCTTGAAAGACCATGCAGTGACACCTTCATTGTCAGTGGATTCAATAGGGGAGAAGTAAAGAAGAGGCCATTTCCCGCACCCATTTCTGTTTCCAGGAAGAGTTATTGCAGTACCATAAACAAATCAATCCTCAATCTGCCATTTTCCCTCCTTCTTCCTCCCTCCGGGTATTTCTCCAGTAGGGCAGACTGGGAAATTAGATGGCCTCATCTCAGATCCAGGAGAGGGCGGAGGGAGTTGTGTACTGATTTAAGAAAAGCATCTGACAAAAATGGAATTCCTTTTATTGTTTTAGGGAGATAAAAACAGTGCATACAAATAAATGTTTCTTCTTTGTGGCATCAGACTTCATTGGTTTATAGGCTGTGCTTGGTTGGAAGAATGTGCAATTCTGAGAGTGTCCAGTTCAGCATTCTGGTATATTCACCTACAAAAAACAGCACTTACTAGCACTTGAAGTTATTTCATAAATTACTTACAAAATGAGCTAAAGTATGGCTTTCACTTTACCTTTCTTGGTAACTTAATTGGGAGAACTAAGCACAAATGGTTTCTGGAAGGAAATTCATAAAGAAGCCGTCTCTGAGTAGCAAAGAAGGAGAGGATATCTTACCGGTAAGCTTCTAAAGACCTTTTTTATGAAGGAAAATCTGATAGGAAATAGTATTTCCAGAAAAATTAATGAAAAGACAGTTTTAGGAGTGGTATCACTTAGTGTGACTGTTATTATTATTATTTTTTAAATTTTTGTGGTTTTCTAAATTGTCTCAGCCAAAACAAGTAATTTTTTTTTAAGGCCCAGGCCTCAAAGCATATCCAGAGTGTTCAGAAAAGCTGGCAGTGCCATGAGCAAGAGAGATCCAGGATCCCAAAGTGAAGAAGGCAGTAGCCTAACCCACCAGCAGACAGTACATTGGATCAACAGAAGCCACAGTGGAGCTTGGACGAATGGGGCTTGCTGTAACAGCTCTGCTCCTCACTGGCTGGGTGGCCTTGAGCCACTTAATCATTCCATGCCTCAATTTCTTCATCTAAAAACTGAGACAATGATAGTATTTACCACATAGAGTTGCTTGTTACCTGGGTAAATGCATATAAAGCACTTATTACAATGTCTGGCACATGATATATGTGCTATAATTTTCACTATTAGCTATTATAATTATTAGAAAACAAGAGAGGATACATAGTATCGGCAAGAGTGTTAAAAAGCTAAAAGAGAGTCCCCCTCCCACCCCTAATGAGGACACTGCCACGAATCTCATGGATCCTGGTAGAGAATGTCTCCTTATCCACAAAAAGAAGACCTTGTCTGGGGGTAGCTCACCTCCTCTCCATTATGAAGTTATTGCAGAATATATATGATTCCATCTTTATCTCTTTCTTTGAACTATATCTTTACTAAAACCTTGTGGTTCTAGTGCTTAAAAGTGGGCCGGGCACAGTGGCTCACACCTGTTATCCCAGCACTTTGGGAGGCTGAGACGGGTGGATCACCTGAGGTTAGGAGTTCGAGACCAGCCTGGCCTACATGGTGAAACCCCATCTCTACAAAAAATACAAAAATTAGCCGGGCATGGTGGTGAGCACCTGTAATCCCAGCTACTTGGGAGGCTGAGGCAGGAGAATCACTTGAACCCGTGAGGCAGAGGTTGCAGTGAGCCGAGATGGCGCCGTTGCACTCCAGCCTGGGCAACAAGAGCAAAACTCTCAAAAACAAAAACAAAACAAAGCAAACAAACAAAAAACCAGGCCGGGTGCAGTGGCTCACGCCTGTAATCTCAGCACTTTGGGAGGCCGAGACGAGCAGATCACTTGAGGTCAGGAGTTCAAGACCAGCCTGGTCAACATGGTGAAACTCTGTCTCTACTTAAAAAAAAAAATAAAATAAATAATAGCTGGGTGTGGTGGTTGGTACCTGTAATGCCAGCTACTTGGGAGGCTGAGGCAGGAGAATCACTTGAACCCAGGAGGCGGGGCTTGCAGTGAGCCAAGATTGTGCCACTGCACTCCAGCCTGGGAGACAGAGTGAGACTCTGTCTAAAAAAAACAAAAAATGTGAAGAGCACTGGGCTATCAAAGGGAGGTGCATCCCCAAGTTTCTGGAGTGTGACATGCCTGGTAGAAGGCAATTTTGGTCCCTGATACACTAGAGATATGTGAAGGTTAAACTACCAAGACCTGGCTAGAAATTTCTCAGTTCTGCCAAGGGCTGGCCCCGAAACTGGGTTTTTGTGTGTTTCTTCTTCCCTCTGTCTAGTAGTTGTCTCAAATCAGTTGTGGATTGCATGGCAGTTTAAGGATTCAGTCTCCTCGCAAGCTTCTCTTGGGGATCATTTTAGGGGAAAGACAAATTCTGTACCCTAAACCAAACTAAATGCAGGACAAAATGGAAAATCTCTTCAGATAGGCAGCCAAGTTGGTGGTAGAATTAAAGGGTCAGAGGGGAAGAAAGTAGGGTGAGACAGCCTGGTCACAAGACTTGAACACAGCTGGAACCTAGAGGTAAAAGCAGTACGCTGGTTTCAGGAAGGAAAGAGAGGAAGACAGGTCTCTCTCTACCAGTCAACTGTGCAATTCTAGTCACATTTGCTGGAACTGCTCCCAAAACAGGGCCTGAACCAGCTGAGCAACCCCAAGAGCTTCCAGGGAGCAAGAAATGTGGAGCAATCTGTAATGCGCAGAAGGTGAAATCTCATTAGAAACCTGTTCGCTTTTGTAACACATGACAAGCAGGATTTTGACACTTGTGAAGAAGCTCCCCAGAGCCCGGAGAAAAAGATGAATTCTGAAAAGGAAGAGAATGCTTCTTGCTTTTGGCCACATGTCCTGAGAGGTGTCTGAAGAGATATGTGAACAATCATCTTGATTGCTGATTGATATGTGAGAGCAACCATCATAGAGTTTTAAAGATTCCCAAGAGAAGGTCCTTATTTTAGAAAAAATCTGACTACAGAAGGAGGAACAACAGGAACGTGTACCAAGTATACTGTATTAGTCAGGGTTCCCTAGAGGGACAGAACTAATAGGATATATATATGAGATATATATATATGTGTGTGTGTGTGTGTGTGTATGTGTGTGTGTATATATATGTGTGTGTGTGTGTGTGTGTGTGTATATATATATATGAGTTTATTAACTTACATGATCACAAGGTCTCACAATAGGCTGTCTGGAAGCTTGAGGAGGAAGGAGAGCCAGTCTTAGTCTCAAAACTGAAGAACCTGGAGTCCGATGTTTGAGGGCAGGAAGCATTAAACACAGGAGAAAGATGTAGGCTGGGACACTAGACCAGTCTCACCTTTTCACATTTCTCTGCCTGCTTTGTATTCGCTGGCAGCTGATTAGATTGTGTCTACCAGATTAAGGGTGGGTCTGCCTTCCACAGCCCACTGATTCAAATGTTAATGTGCTTTGGCAGCACCCTCACAGACACACCCAGGATCGATACTTTGCCTCCTTCAATCCAATCAAGTTGACACTTAGTATTAACCATCACATGTACCAAGAGCTTCTCATAGGTATGTTGTTTTCCTTGACTCTTGATTTCATCCCAGCAATATACAGGGCATTATGGGAAGAAGTCCTTGGTTTCTCAGAATGGTACCAAGAAATAGATAGCATTGCTAGAGACTGAGGGATCAAGAAAAAATAATTTTTTCTTCAAAGTAACTCACTTCAGAAATTCCACCATAGACACTGGCATTACATAGAGGCAGACAAGCATTTATTTTAATATTGCCCAATAAGCCTCTGATCCCTGATGCTTATACCTTTCTGCCCATAGCCAGCAGCTTAAGCAGTTCTTAAGAGTTTGAGATTCCCACATACATCCCAAGATGGGTGTTGCCGTAACTACTGTGCAAAATCTGCTATGCAAGTTATTATAATGCTTTAAAAATGTAATTCCATGTTCAGTCTAATAAACTCTCTAAGACAGCATATACAAGTTTAGGGTTAATTTTCATTTTGACCACTGCAGTGGTTCTTGATTGGGTTTCACCACACTTCAGATGTGCCAGGAGCAGGCAGTTAGAAGGAGCAGGTAGAATTCTAGACAGAACTCTGGGCTCATATTACCCACCGTCTATGCAGTAGCCTTTGGGGAACAGGCATCAAGGTCTGTTTTGTACCACCTCTGCTGAGGTGCTAAGAGCACTGGATTTGAGGTCAGGAGGCTTGGATTTGAATTTCAGTCATACATACCCTCTTGGTAACTGGGTTCTTGTCAAGTGTCCGGGAAGAATCAGGTCACACGGACTTGAAGGATGGTGAATGTGAAGACTTTATTAAGCGGTGGAAGTGGCCCTCAGCAGAAGGGGAGCTGAAAGGGGGATAGTGCAGGAAGAAGGCCAGGCTTCAGGAAAGTCATTTGTCCACAGACGACAACTGCTAAAAGAGCATTATTTATAACACACATCTTCTGGGGCTCCAGAGGTCACGGGCAACTGCTAGACACTGTCACAAGCTGGTACAGGATTTGTTCCTGCCAGCACTCGACCTGGCTCCTGCACCCACTCACCTGCATGCTCCCCCCCTCCCTCTAGGGGTTTGAATTCAATTTGAGCAAAATGAGTCCCTGCTACCTACACCCTTGCAAGTATCTCGAGGGAGTCAGGGAACTCTCCCGTCCTCCAGTCTCACTACTTCTCTGGGCCTCCTTTTCTCTTCTGTAAAACTTCATAGAAAATCATGTGACAAGACTGAAAATTGTCAACGCTAAGCAATTCTGAAGTGCTTTTTCTGGGCACCAAGTTCCATTAGATCCCTTAGACTAGAGTATGTACCCTGGGTCACCTCCTCCCTCATTTCCTCCATTCCCACACTAATGCTCAAATAGTAGCACTGTCAAAAAACTGCCAAGGGTAGAGATGGAAGCATCCATTCCTTCCACTTCCACAGAGAAAGCCTAGAATATTTTTTTTAAAAATAAGCTATTTACACTTTATAGCAAGCTTTTTTTTTTGAGATAGAGTCTTGCTCTGTTGCCCAGGCTGGAGTGCAGTGGCACAATTTCAGCTCATTGCAACCTCCACCTCCTGGGTTCAAGCAGTTCTCCTGCCTCAGCCTCCCAGGTAGCTGGGATTACAGGCACCCACCACCATGCCAGGCTATGTTTTTGTATTTTTAGTAGAAATGGGATTTTGCCATGTTGGCCAGGCTGGTCTTGAACTCCTGACCTCAGGTGATCCACCCACCTCTGCCTCCCAAAGTATTGGGATTACAGGCATGAGCCTCTGTGCCCGACCTATAACAAGCTTTTGACTGAGACTCTTAGAGTGCCTTTTCACAGATGGTATAGGGCGTTATTTGAAGGAATGTCACACTCCTCATGAGAGTGAGTCATGAGTTCCATATGAGTCATGGCTTTTTTTTTTTTTTAAACTCTCACTATGACTCCATTCCACATTTTGAGCTTTCCACAGACCCTTATTCTCTGCCCCTATCTACAAGTTCAGCAATGCCTTTGAAGGATGCTGGCAAAAGCAATGGGGTCATCAGCCTTGGAAAGAAACTCAGAAGTTCTTGTGAAGTATGATAAACCTTGTAAGTGTGACAAGATTAGGTTTCTGATCTCAGAATTAAGTTTATCTCCTGCTGGAAAAGTGTTTACTTTGGCTGCTGATACATCTGTGCATTCTGTATTATGTAGGCTCCAGTGAAAGAGTGAGGTCAAAGACTGCTATTCCCTGATGGGCCAGCCCTCCTCTTCAGAAGCCAGTTGTGAAGGTTTCACTGTTGAGGGGAAAATTCAGCTTGAGAGTATATATGTGTGTGTGTCCCTCTGCTTAAGTTGTGGTGACCTTGGGAGGGTTGTGAGCTGATTATTTTCTGTAGTGATACACAAGGTAAAGACTGACTTGATAACTGAAGTTTGGGGTTAGTTCTAACATCCTCAGCAATGATTTGGTGCAGGGGCAAACTGAGGAGGATGCCATAGGAATTCTTAGAAATCAAGGCCGGGCCAGGCACGGTGGCTCATGCCTGCAATCCTAGCACTCTGGGAGGCCACGGCAGGCAGATCACGTGAGGCCAGGAGTTCGAGACCAGCCTGGCCAACACAGTGAAAAGCTGTCTCTACTAAAAATATTACTTTTAATGGCAAAAGCCACAATTACTTTTGCACCAACCTAATACAAAAATTAGCTGGGCATGGTGGTGCATGCCTGTAATCCCAGCTACTAGCTGAGGCATGAGACTTGCTTGAACCTGGGAAATGGAGGTTTCAGTGAACCAAGATCATGCCATGGCACTCCAGCCTGGGCAACAGAGTGAGACTCTGTCTAAAACAGAAAGGAAAAGAAAGAAAAGAAAAGAAAAGAAAACAAGAAAAAAGAAAAGAAAAGAAAAAAGAAATCAAGGCCAGACTCTGATAGGTTATGCCAGTTGTTTGCAGAGTGTGGTCTCTGGAACCAGTAACATCAACATCACCTGGGAAATTGATGAAAATTCAAGTTCTTGGGCTGCTCTCCAGACATGTGAATCTACAACTGCTATGGTGGGGCCCAGCAATTCACAGTTTAACATGCCTTCCAGGTGATTCTGATTCATGCTATTGTTTGAGAACTACTGGGTTAAGAGCTTTAGTTCTCAACCCGGGCTGCATACCCAAGTTGTTTGTTTTAAAATAGAAATTCTGGGATGGGGCCCAGTATCCCCAGATAACTCTGATGTTCGGGCAGGATTGAGAACCACAAGCACATTCTCTCCTTAGGGGCAAGTTACTTGGGATTATGGGTAGTTTTTGTCACGAGCCTTCCATCTCCTTGTTGGGATTGTAGGTTGGAGTTTTAGGATTATATGGCGTTTCCTGGCCCAGGGCCTGTCTCTGTGATGGAATTGAGGTCTAGCTAGAGAGTGATGGCTGTGCTTCTTGTTAGAGAAGTCAGGGTCTGTCTGACTATTGGTCCCCCATCTCTTTCCTCCCTTAACAATCTAGGCTGGGTGCAGTGGCTCACGCCTATAATCCCAGCACTTTGCGGGGCTAAGGTGGGCAGATCAAGAGGTCAGGAGACCAGCCTGGCCAACATGGTGAAACCCTGTCTCTACTATAAATACAAAAATCAGCCCGGCTACTGGTAGCATGCACCTGTAGTCCCAGCTACATGAGGGGCTGAGGCAGGAGAATCACTTGAACATGGGAGGTGAAGGCTGCAGTGAGCCAAGATCGTGCCACTGCACTCCAGCCTGGGCAACAGAGTGAGACTCTATCTCAAAAAAAGAAGAAGAAGAAGAAGAAGAAGAAGAAGAAGAAGAAGGAGAAGGAGAAGGAGAAGGAGAAGGAGAAGGAGAAGGAGAAGGAGAAGGAGAAGGAGAAGGAGAAGGAGAAGGAGAAGGAGAAGGAGAAGGAGAAGGAGAAGGAGAAGGAGAAGGAGAAGGAGAAGGAGAGGAGGAGGAGGAGGAGGAGGAGGAGGAGGAGGAAGAGGAAGAGGAAGAGGAAGAAGAAGAAGAAGAAGAAGAAGAAGAAGAAGAAGAAGAAGAAGAAGAAGAGGAGGAGGAGGAGGAAGAAGAAGAAGAAAGAAGAAGAAGAAAAGCTCCCTCAAATCAGGCATATCCAAGTTCAAATCCTGGTTCTGCCTGACATTGTGTCTCCTTGGGGAAGTCAGATCACATGAAGCTCAGTCTTATCTGTAAAAGGCAATAAGAATCTCACAAGATTTTTGTAAGGATTAAATATAGTGAGATAAGTAATGTAAATGTCTAGCACATAGTCCTGCAGTTAATGTTACCATATTTATCTGTATTCAATATACTTTCTGCCAAATGTATATATACATTACTCAGTGTCTATAGCATACTCTTATTATGACACAAAGCCAAGAGAAGGAGATATGAAATAACAGATTGGCTTAACTGCAAAGGAAAGTTTGTATTATCTCACCACTGCTCCAGAATTCAATATTTAAATGAATGAACTAAATTTTGCCTCTGAAAAACACTATTAAATCACTTTTAAAACAAGTAGGATAAAGAGTGGAGACCCCCCAACACACACACACACACACACACACACACACACACACACACTCACTGTGTAGTGGAGATGGTTTTACTGTCTTGTGCATCTTAAACATTGACAAATGTAAGTAGTCTCCCCTCATTGGTCCTTCCCTCATCTCTGCCTGTCCTCTTAACATTTTGAGTGATAACAGGCATTGGTTCTGTTCTAAAATGGAGAAATGAAAGCAAAAGAAGCCCAAGGTCATAGACCACATGTCTAATGGAGTTGGGCATAATAGGGAGAAGATGAAAGAACTAAAATAACTAGAGATGCCTAGTTTGAAATAGAGAAAGTTTGGGGGCTAACATAACTATATCTTGGCAACCGTCATCTACCATTCACTATTTCTGCAAAACGTCTTCTTCCAGGCTTCTGTACAAGGAAGGCCAACTGCTTCTTCTAGATTTTTATTTATTTTTTATTTTTAATTAATTAATTAATTAATTATTGAGATAACACTTCACTCTGTTGGCCAGGTTGTAGTGCAGAGATGCGATCTTAGCTCACTGCAATCTCCGCCTCCCAGGTTCAAGCAATTCTCCTGCCTCAGCCTCCTGAGTAGCTGGGATCGCAGGTGTGTGCAACCATGTCCAGCAACCATGTCGCCCAGGCTGGAGTGAAATGGCACGATCTCAGTTCACTGCAATCTCCGCCTCCTGGCTTCAAGTAATTCTCCTACCTCAGCCTCCCAAGTGGCTGGGATTACAGGCATGAGCCACTATGCCTGGCTAATTTTTGTATTTTTAGTACAGACAAGGTTTTGCCATGTTGGCCAGGTTGGTCTCGAACTCCTACCCTCAGATGACCCACCCACTTTGGCCTCCCAAAGTGTTGGGATTACAGGCGTGAGCCACTGTGCACGGCCTATTTCTTCTTATATGATCACCAGAGTTGTTGTCACTTCCCTGACCCTCACATTAATGCTGTTGGTTATGAAAGCCAGCCAAGCTGAAGTGAGATCCTTCTGATGGGCATATCAATACAGGGCAAATAAAGGATTTGCTCCAGATGACTCACTAAAGCTAAGACTGGAATCTAGTTTTCTTGACCATCTGCCAAACCAGAAAGCACATCTTAGGTCAAAAGATGAGGGAGCCTCTTCTTGCTGTGTAGCAGGATGAGCCACAGACAAACTCCCTCAGACACTGGGTTAAAGAAGGAAGAGGCTTTATTCAGCCAGGAGCATCGGCAGACTTGTGTCTCAAGAACCAAGCTCCCCGAAGAAAGAGTTCCTGGTCCTGTTAAGGGCTTACAACTCTAAGGGGTCCATGTGAAAGGGTCATGAAAGATTGAGCAAGGATGGGGTACATGACTAGGTGAGGGTGGTAAGCAAGGCAAGCATTTCTCCATACCATTGTCTGTGATCTATAGATAGTACAAGTGGTTAGGGTGGGGGTTAATCTTTAACCTACAGGCCTGGCCAGTGGCCCCAATCAGTCTGTGATTTTTCAGTTTTTACTTCCTCCTTTTCTTTGGAGACGGGGGAGAGTAGGAGAAATGGCCTCTCTCCTCAGCTGCAGCAACACAGACACTGACCAAGAAAATAAGAAAGGGGTTAGCATGTCTCCCCTTCTCCTTGGGTTCTGAAATAGGATCCTAACATTTCAGATTGGTGAAAGAAGGTCCTTGCAAAGCTTTTCAAATAGCAAGAATGATATGGGTCACATTATCAGAGACAATAGCTACTGGAGTTGGGAATTCAGCTTTCTTTGGGCTATACTTTTGTCCAGGTTTTTTAAAGCTTCAGCTTTGGATTTCAAAATATAAGTGGACAAAGTTAAGGGGGCAGGAAAGCAATCATAAATATATTTATTTATTTGAAAAACTTTTACATAGTTCTTACTTTGTGCTAGGTGCTGTTCTAAATATTTTACCTATATTAACTCATTTAATCCTCATAACAATGTTTTTCAGTGAGTACAATTATTATCTCCATTTTACAGATGAAAATATTGAGGCTCTGAGAGGTGAAATGTTTACCCAAGGCTACAAAGTCAATAAGTGGCAGAGCCCAGAGTTAAACCTTTGCAGTCTAGCTCCAGACCCCATACTTTCAGCCATAATACTGTGCTGCTTCTTGAGGCTACAAGCAGAATTCTAAAACCACAGATTCACAGTTGGAAAGGCAATTAATGGAGTTTTAGTCCAACCTTCCAATCACTAGAGGAATCCTTTCTATGCCCTCCCTGCCCCGCTTGAAAATTTTCAGTGTCGGGAGCTTGGTATCTCAAAAGTAGATCATTCCAATATGGATTGTCTCTGATTGTTAAGAAGTTTAACTTAACAATAAACTGGGGAAGCTGGGGAAGAAAATATTCTTAGCTCGTGTTTGCTGAACTTGTATTACGTTCAAACCATTCTATTTGGTATATACAAAGAAACGGATATACCTTATACCTTACAGACTCTTAAGAGAAATAAACATTCATATAATGGCTACTATACATGGAAGACTGTGCTACATGCTATAATGTGAATACAGTCATGCATCACTTAACAATGAGGATATGTTCTGAAAATGCATTATTATGTGATTTTGCCCTTGTGTGAACATTGAGTGTACTTACACAAACCTAGATGGTATAGCCTGCCGTACACCTAGCCTACATACCATAGTCTATTGCTCCTAGGCCACAAACCTTTACAGCATGTGACTGTACTGGATACTGTAGACAATTGGAACACAATGGTCAGTGTTTGTGTATCTAAACATATCCCAAATATAGAAAATATACAGTAAAAATATAGTATAGAAGACAAAAAATGGTACACCTGTATAGGGCACTTACCATGAATGGAGCCTGCAGGACTGGAAGTTGATCTGGCTGAGTCAGTGAGTGGTGAGTGAACATGAAGGCCTGGGACATTACTGTACATTACTGTAGACTTTATACACACTGTACATTTAGGCTTTGCTAAATTTATTTTTAAAATTTTATTTATTCGATAATAAATGAGGCTGGGTGTGGTAGCTTGTTCCTGGACCAAACTAAGGGTCGAGCTGCTTATTCTCGTGGCCTAACGAGATGCAGATGAGGGAAAGGAGGGAGTTTTTAGCTCTGTAACCGGTTACAGAAAAGGCCTAGAAAATATCGCCAGATCAACTCAAAATTACAAAGTTTTCCAGCGCTTATATACCTTCTAAGCTGTATGTCTACATGTAAGTGCGCATTTATCTAAAGAAATAAGTGATTAACTTCTTTTAATTTATAACTAAGGTCTGAGTCCTGAAGACCTTCCTCTGTAACCTCAGTAAATTTATTCAGTCTAAATGGGTCCAGGTGCTGGAGTGATTACCCTTATTTTGTCTCCAGCTAAATCATGGAGATTTGGGGAGTTCCTTCAGACCCCCAATACACTTGTTTGTGGAGGTCTGGGGAGTTTCTTCAGGCCCCCAATAAAACTTGTTTAATCCTAAACAGGTTCTGTTAAGAATTCCTTCATTATTTTGTCATGCTTCAAGGCCCAGGAGGGCCTAGGCAAAACTCTTGGTGGACTTTTGTTACATCCCAGCCTTTGTATAAGAGCACTGGCTCTTTCAGCTTTTAATATTTAACTTAACCACTCAGTCAGTGCTGAAACAGTTGTTAAGGAGGCCTATATTAGTGAGACCTGGCCTGACACACACTCACACTTGTAATTCCAGCATTTAGGGAGGCTGAAGCATGAGGATCACTAGAGGTCAGGAGTTCGAGACCAGCCTAGACAACATAGTGAGACCCTGTCTCTACAAAAAAATGTTTTTAAATATCTGGGTGCCTGTAGTCCAGGCCACTCGGGAAGCTGAGGTGGGAGGATTGCTTGAGCCCAGGAGTTTGAGGTTACTGTGAGCTGATCATGCCATTGCACTCCAGCCTGGGCAACAGAGTAAGTGTCTTTTAAATAATCATAATAATAATTATAAATTAATCTTAGCTTATTGTAACTTTTTTACTTTATAAATGTTTAAATATTTTTCACTTTTGACCCTTTTGTACTAACACTTAGCTTAAAACACAAACACCTTGTACAGCGCTACAAAATATTTGATATTTTCTTTCTTCTTCTTCTTTTTTTTTTTTTTTTTGAGACAGACTCTTGCTGTGTCACCCAGGCTGGAGTGCAATGGCGTGATCTCGGCTCACTGCAACCTCTGCCTCCTGGATTCAAGTGATTCTCCTTCCTCAGCCTCCCAAGTAGCTGGGACTACAGGCACCCACCACCATGCCCAGCTAATTTTTGTAATTTTAGTAGAGATAGGGTTTCACTATGTTGGCCAGACTAAGGTCTTGAACTCCTGACCTTGTGATCTGCCTGCCTCAGCCTCCCAAAGTTCTGGAATTACAGGTGTGAGCCACTGCACCCAGCAATATTTTCTTTCTATATATCTTTATTCTATAAGCTTTTTTCTGTGTTAAAATATTTTATTTTATTTTTACTTTTTAAACTTTTTTGTTAAAAACAAAGACACAAGGCCGAGGCAGGTGGATCACTTGAGGTCAGGAGTTCGAGACCAGTCTGACCAACATGGTGAAACCCTGTCTCTACTAAAAAAAAATACAAAAATTAGCCAGGCGTGGTGGTGGGCACCTGGAATCCCAGCCACTCAGGAGGCTGAGGCAGGAGAATTACTTGAACCAGGGAGGCAGAGGTTGCAGTGAGCCAAGATCAGGTCACTGCACTCCAGCCTGGGCGACAGAGTAAGACTGTCTAAAAAAAAAAAAAAAAAAAAAAAAAAGACACACACACATTAGGCTAGGTCTACACAGGGTCAGGATCATCAATATCACTGTCTTCTGCCTTCACATCTTGTCCCACTGGAAGGTCTTCGGAGGCAAAATAACATTCATGGAACTGTCACCTACTTTGATAAAAATGCCTTCTTCTGCAATACCTACTGTAATACTGCCTGTGGCTGTGTTACAGTTAACTTTTTTATATATAAGTAGAAGGAGTACACTTTAAAATAATGACGGAAAGGACAGTAAATACATGAACCAGTAACATAGTTGTCTATCATCATTATCAACTAATATGTACCGTGTAAGATGGTATGTGCAAACCTACTGGCAGCACAGTAGGTTTGTTTACTTCAGCATCACCACAAACACGTGAGTAATGCATTGTGCTATTGTGTCCGGAATTGGTTCCTTCTGGTGGGTTCTGGGTCTTGATGACTTCGAGAATGAAGCCGCAGACCCTCATGGTGAGTGTTACAGTTCTTAATGTTTGGATGTGTCTGGAGTTTCTTCCTTCCAGTGGGTTTGTGGTCTTGCTGACTTCAGGAGTGAAGCCGCAGACCTTCACAGTGAGTGTTACAGCTCTTAAAGGCGGCGTGTCTGGAGTTGTTTGTTCCTCCCAGTGGGTTCGTGGTCTTGCTGACTTCAGGAATGAAGCCACAGACCTTTGCAGTGAGTGTTACAGCTCCTAAAGGTAGTGCAGACCGAAAGAGTGAGCAGCAGCAAGATTTATTGTGATGAGCAAAAGAACAAAGCTTCCACAGCATGGAAGGGGACCCGAGCAGGTTGCCACTGCTGGCTGGGATAGCCAGCTTTTATTCTCTTATTTGGCCCTGACCACATCCTGCTGATTGGTCCATTTTACAGAGCACTGATTGGTGCATTTACAATCCTTTAGCTAAACACAGAATGCTGATTGGTGCAACTTTACAGAGTGCTGATTGGTGCGTTTACAGTCGTTTAGCTAGACACAGAGTGTTGATTGGTGCATTTGCAATACTTTAGCTAGACACAAAAGTTCTCTAAGTCCCCATCCGACTGAGAAGCTCAGCTGGCTTCACCTCTCACCATGATGTTATGATAGCTATGATATCTCTAAGTGATAGGAATCTTTCAGCTTCATTATTATCCTATGGGTCCACCATAATATATGTGGTCTGTTGTTGACTGAAATGGTGTTATGCAGTGCATGACTGTACAAAGTTGAACTGCAGGAGTACAGAAGAAAGTGAAACTAATTCCAAGAAAGGTGGTTTAGGTAAAGTATCCTAAAGACAGTAACAGCTGTACCTTGAAGCGTGGATAAGATTTCAATAAGCACAGCTGAAGCAGAAAGATAGAAATGAAACATCAGATAAGCACAGAGATATTCTCTTTCTATGGCCACCCTTTGGCTAGCTGAAGAAAGCCAGCATGATGCTCCGAGTCCGTCTTTCTCTTGTCCCCTTAGCTGGTTTGCTTTTCATTTAAAGGTGGAGAGTATCGGTTCTGCATTTGGATCCCAGTTTGGCCACGCATTACCAGGGCCACATTATAACTTTTGTAGAATGTGGGCCCACTTTTACCTTTGTGGGCTCCTTCCTTCTTTAAAAACAAAAACAAAAACAAACTGGCCAGGCACAGTGGCTCACGCCTGTAATCCCAGCACTTTGGGAGACCGAGGCGTGTGGATCACCTGAGGTGGGAATTTGAGACCGGCCTGACCAACATGCTGAAACCCCATCTCCACTAAAAATACAAAAATTAACTGGGCGTGGTGGTGCATACCTGTAATCCCAGCTACTTGGGAGGCTGAGGTAGAAGAATTGCTTGAACCTGGGAGGCAGAGGTTGCAGTGAGCTGAGATCGCGCCATTGTACTCCAGCCTGGGAGACAGAGCAAGACACTGTCTTAATTAAAACAAAAAAAAAGAAGAAGAAGGCAAGGTGCAGTGGCCCACGCCTGCTATCCCAGCACTTTGGGAGGCTGAAGCAGGCAGATTTGACTTGAGGTCAGGAGTTCAAGACTAGCCTGACCAACATGGTGAAACCCTGTCTCTACTAAAAATACAAAAATTAGCCAGGCGTGGTGGCACACACCTGTAATCCCAGCTACTTGGGAGACTGAGGCATGAGAATCGCCTGAACCCAGAAGGTGGAGGTTGCAGTGAGACCATATCACGCCACTGCACTCCAGCCTGGGAGACAGAGTTAGACTCCTCAAAAAAAATAGAATGAAAAGGGGGAAGGGTAGTTTGTATTTCTGTGGGATTGGTGGTGATATCTCCTTTATCATTTTTTATTGCATCTATTTGATTCTTCTCTCTTTTCCTCTTTATTAGTCTTGCTAGCGGTCTATCAATTTTGTTGATATTTTCAAAAAACCAGCTCCTGGATTCATTGATTTTTTGAAGGGTTTTTTTGTGTCATGAAGCTGAACCTGCCGACTGGTATTCCCATTGTCTATGAATTGGATAAGAACTTGAAGTTCATCAAGCCCATGCAGTTCTTGGGGCATGAAGAGACTGTGTAAAGCCATGGAAACGGTGGCTGTCCAGCACAAGGCCAAGAAGTGAAGGCCAGTGGGCAGATTACTATCCCAAGGAGTACCCTCCCTGCCTATCACATTCTTCTGCACCATCTCCCTCCTGCACATGTCACACTGACCACATCTGTAGGCATCTTAAGTTGTGGCTGTAGATGGGGACCAGTGGCTCCCATTTTCATTTTAGCCATTTTGTCTCCTGCACCCACTCTCTTCATACAATTCAGTGAGAATAGCACTTCTAGTGCATGAGTTCTCAGGCCAAGCTGAGGAAAAGCTCTCCTTGCCCAAGAGAGTTCAAAGGTAATGACTTGGGGTTTTGCCAGTGCTTTATTCACTACGGACTTGTGGGGAGGATCCATGCTAAGCCATGACCAGTGAGGAGAAACAAGAGAGCCTGTCTATCCCCAGGAGCCAGTCCTGTGCTCTTCTGTAGTCAAGCCACTGCCTGGGAGCTCCAGTCATCCCAGTAGAAGATAAATGTAACCTGCAAGGGGATGTGAAAAACAACCGTTTCCTCCCTGACCCCAGAGGAGCTGGCTCTAGGAGGCTGAGATCAATCCTGAATTTAGTTTATGTGTTACATTTACAAAAAAAAAAAAGTATATATAAATAATACAAAACAGAAATCCTTCTGGGGTTTCTTGTGGCCGTTGAAATAGTCCCACATGTGATCATCAGAAAATAAGCCATTCTGGCCAGGCGTGGTGGCTCATGCATGTAATCCCAGTACTTTAGGAGGCTGAAGGGGGTGGATCACCTGAGGTCAAGAGTTCGAGACCAACCTGGCCAACATGGTAAAACTCTGTCACTACTAAAAATACAAAAATTAGCCAGGTGCGGTGGTGGGCGCCTGTAGTCCCAGCTACTTGGGAGGCTGAGGCAGGAGAATCACTTGTACCCAGGAGGGGGAGGTTGCAGTGAGCCAAGATCACACCACTGCATTCCAGCCTGGGTGACAGAGTGAGACTCTGTGTCAAGAAAAAAAAAAAAAAAGGAACCATTCCTCACACCAATATGGGATAAGGTCCTTGACCTCTAAGGGGTAGGAGTGCCTCCTGCTGTGGATTTTAGAACCCCTACACCACATTGTTTTGTGGCAGTAAGATGCCTCTTGATCACGTCCAAGTGTGTCTTTCACAGACTTATTTTTAAACCACGCTCTAGTTGCTTGGCCCTGCTATATGGGCCCAGTGTTCATTTGTGCACAACTGTACTAAATCCTTTTTCCAGATCAGTATAATAAAGAAGTGACGTGCAATTAAAAAAATAAAAATAAAAGAATGGCTATTCCATAGGCGGAGCAGTCCCAAGGATTGCTGGTTGGTTGTTAAAATTTTGTTGTGGTTGTTTGGCTACTTTTATGGTTATTTCTTGGTTATATGCTAAACAAAGAGTGGATTATTATTCATGAGTTTTCCAGGAAAGGGGTGGGCAATTCCCAGAACTGAGGGTTCCTCCCCTTTTCAGACCATGTAGCATAACTTGCTGACATTGCCATGGCATTTCTAAACTGTCATGGCGCTGGTGGGAGTGTCTTTTAGCATGATAATACATTATAATTAGCATATAATGAGCACTGAGGACCACCAGAGGTGGTCTTCATCGCCATCTTGGTTTTGGTGAGATTTGGCCGGCTTCTTTACTGCATGCTGTTTTATCAGCAGGGTCTTTGTGAACTGTATCTTGTGCTGACCTCCTATCTTATCCTGTGACTAAGAGTGCCTTAACCTCCTGGGAATGCAAGCCAGTAGGTCTCAGTCTTATTTTACCCAGTCCCTATTCAAGATGAAATTGCTCTGGTTTTAACACTTCTGACAGGCTCAGCATTCTTCTGTTTCGATTTATTAGGTATAGTCTTGTTTCAAGATCTTGATGACCTTTGGAATTCCCTCCCAGGTCTGGGATTCTCTAACTACTTTTTAAGGCTCTATTAACAAATAAAGTTCAGTCGGCTGTATCAGTAGATGATCCCAGGATGGATTAAACCATAGGGCAAGAAAATCTTGACCTCTATTAGGAAAGGTGCAAATGAATGGCAGTCAGTCTAGGCAGTTCTTAGTGGAAATTTCAGGATTCATCTTTCTCAAGCTGGGTTTTCTAACCGCATCCATAGAAGCCAAGGGCAATGATAGCCTATGTCAGAATACTGCCTGAGTCCCACATCCACTCCTCATTTTTCCACCTCAAGGCAGCTGAGTTGGGCACAGTGGCTCATGCCTATAATCCTTGCACTTTGGGAGGCTGAAGCAGGAGGATCACTTGAGGCCAGGAGTTCAAGACCAGCTATGGTAACACAGGGAGACAGCTTCTCTACAAAAAATTTTTAAAATTAGCTGGGTGCAGGGGGACACACCCGCAGTCCCAGCTACTTGAGAGGCTGAGGCAAGAGGATGGTTTAAGCCCAGGAGTTCAGGGCTGCAGTGAGTCATGATCATGGCACTGCACCAGCCTGGGTGACAGAATGAACCTCTGTCTCAAAAAAATGAAAGAAAAGAAAAGCAGCTGGCCTACCTTCTGGTATGGGAAAGACTAGACTGCCCAAAGCCCCATCTACTTCAAAGACTCCCTACTGATTGGAACTACATAAGCCACAATTTTCTAGACTGGCTTCTTACACAACCTTTTTATTTATGGTCAAATCTTTCTGGTCTTGGTGAATTACAGCTCCCCTCTCCAATCCCTACCCCAACCTCCCTTACTTTCAATCCTACCCAACAACAGTTTCTGTTTCATAAGTAAAACTATGCCCCAGTGAACTGCACAGTAACTTTCAGTTGTCCTATTGGGTTTTGCTAAAAAGGCCCAGGAATTTGGACATGGTTCTAGCCCCCCCAGCAGGGTTGAGGATCTCTGCATCCCTCTCAGCAACACAGAACAGTTTTCCCCCTGCCCCTCCCCAGTTGGCTTCGTGGTCCCTCAGTTCAGTTCTGCTTTTCTCTAGGAGCACAGAAAATTCCAGCTGATGGGTAACATTCCAGGAGATGTGTGGACTGACCAGAAGCCTGGTGGCTCAGTGCTCAACTAAAAGCTTTTGGCCTGGTTAACTGGGCCGGATGATTGGCCATCAGTTGAATTCCAGGTTACAAATGAGGAAACCGAGGCTGAGACAAGTATATAATTTGAACACATCTGATAAGTAACAGAGCTGGGATTTAAAGCCAAGTTTGGCTGACTTCAAAGCTGAGCCCTGGCCGAGCGCGGTGGCTCATGCCTGTAATCCCAGCACTTTGAGGGGCCAAGATGCGCGGATCACTTGAGGTCAGGAGTTTGAGAATAGCCTGACCAACATTGTGAAACCCTGTCTCTACTAAAAATACAAAAATTAGCCGGGTGTTGTGGAGGCGCCTGTAATCCCAGCTACTTGGGAGGCTGAGGCATGAGAGTCACTTGAACCTGGGAGGCAGAGGTTGCAGTGAGTGGAGATTGCACCACTGCACTCCAACCTGGCTGACAGAGCGAGACCCTTCTCAAAACAAAACAAAACACGACACAAAACAAAAGAACAACAAAGCTGAACCCTACTTTAGGTCAGGTCAGCCCAAGGACTTCCCACCTCTTTTCCTTACTTTCCAGGAGTGATGAGTACTCCCCACTGGATTTTCAGATGAGTTTCAGAAGACACAAAGGCTCCAAATTTCTTAGGGTCTAGGCAATATGGAATGTGCAGTTCCTCCTGCTGAGAGATGCAATGGGAAAAACTTGCATTAGGCCCATGCAAACTGCTAAATGTTACGTCCCTTTGTGGTCCAGTCTTGGCACAGGGTTAACACAGAAATGCAACTTCCCATAGCCTTTTCTTAAAGAACATTTTCTGTAGATTTTCTTAAATGGGCAGTGCAGTAATTTACACAGCATGTCAAACAGTACAGTTTGATAAAATTCCTCTTCTCTTATCCATGCCCTTAAAGTCTCCACAGCCACAGGTTCAAATCTGTCTCTTCCCTCCCATCCCCACCATCCATTCTCATACCCTTTCTTTCTTCACTCCATGCTGCTCACTCCACTTCTTCCTTTTCAGAACACCTAAAAACCTGGGCTCTTTGCCTTCAGGCTTCCAGGACACATAAAACCTCCCAGGATGTCGAATCTGGTCTCTTGCTCTGGCTATTTTTCTCCTGTAGGGAGAACTCCCCTCCCTGGATTTTGGTGAATAATAGTCTCCTTCTTGTTACACCTGTATAACCTAGAAATGATTACTAAGTTATGCACATCCTGAAAAATTGATGTTTTCAATGAACATGATGTCTTTTTTTTTTCCTTTTTTCTTTTTAGACAGAATTTCACTCTGACCCCCAGACTGGAGTGCAATGGCGCAACTGGCTCACTGCAAGCTCTGCCTCCTGGGTTCAAGTGATTCTCCTGCTTCAGCCTCTCAAATAGCTGGTATTGCAGGCACCTGCCACCATGCCAAGGAAATTTTTGTATTTTTAGTAGAGACGCAGTTTTACCATGTTGGCCAGGCTGGTCTCGAACTCCTGACCTCAAGCGATCCACCTGCCTCAGCTTCCCAAAGTGCTGGCATTACAGGCATGAGCCACTATGCCCAGCCTGATGTCTTGATCATTTCAGAACAAACTTAAAACACCTAGGCTTATACTTTTATGGTCTTCTTGTATTTGGGATAGTTTAGGAGCCTCAATTCCTGCTTACCAAGAATCGGCATTTATTGAGCACCTACAAAATGCTGAGCCCTGTGCTAGGCAATTTCACCAATGTTATCTCATTTAGTGCTTCCAAAACTGAGGTTTTAAGGGGTTAAATCACTCATGCAATGACACAGAGCAAGGATTCAAATATGATTTTGAAGCCTCATTTTTTCCCCACTCTATCAAATTACCTTTTTATAGGTGAAGTGAAGTACAAACAATAATAGTAATAGATACTTTGTGCCTAAAATATCTAAAGATGCTTCCTAGCTCTACTTTTTGTAATTATTAAACATGTTATTTTTGCCACTGAATTAAAAACACAATTTGGTGGTAGCTAAGTCTTGTGTTCTGTATCAGACATAAACTGAAAAGCTAGTAATAGTTTTTATCATAAATGTTTGACTAATCCACAAATATACTGTCTTTTTAATACAAAAAAAGTCTTGAAGCATTTCATTTTGGAAGAAGTTTTCTAAGCCTTTTGGTCAACATTGATTTGCTGAGAATAGTATTAGAATCAATATTAAATATACAAAATCATGTGTCAAGGATATTGTTAAGGGAGAACTATACTTTACTTCATTTTATTTTGTGTGTGTGTGTGTGTGTTTGTGTACTTTTGAGATGGAGTCTCGCTCTGTAACCCAGGCTGGTTGCAGTGGCATGATTTCAGCTCACTGCAACCTCTGCCTCCTGGGTTCAAGCAATTCTCCTGCCTCAGCCTCCCAAGTAGCTAGGATTACAGGTGCCCACCACCACGCCCAGCTAATTTTTCTATTTTTTAGTAGAGACAGGGTTTCACCATGTTGGCCAGGCTGGTTTTGAACTCTTGACCTCGGGTGATCTGCCTGTCTTGGCTTCCCAAATTGCTGGGATTACAGGCATGAGCCACTGTGCCTGGCCTCATTTTATGGTTTTATCCTAAAGGAATCTGTGTATCAAGACTGGTTTGTAGAATAACCATTCATCTGGCAAAATAGCATAATTTCTAGTGGATTTTTATTGCCTTTTCTATCTGTTGTGGACTAGAGCTTACTTGAGCAACTTAGTGGAAGGTAAGAGCATCTTGAAATCAGGAAACTTGCTTTATTCTCATGGCTTTTCTTTCGACAAGTCACTTCACTTCCCATGAAAGTTCATGGCACATAGTAAGTGTTTGATATTTTCATGATTCTATACTTAAAGCCAGTTTATCATTTGTGCAAAAAATGTAATCTTCTAAATATATTGTGCCTGTACACACTTCCTTGGTTGATACCTCTATTTCCTTGTCCCTCTTTTGTGTTCTGGTCAAATTCAACTATACCCTTACTTTAAAAATTAGAAGTAAGAGAGAATTTTGCTGACTTTATATATACCAAAACCTATAGCAAATAACATAATTAGTGAAAAACCTATAGATGTCATCCTATTAACCAGAAGATATCCTCTATCACCACTAAGGTTTTATGTATTATTATATTAATTATTAATAATATTGGAGGTCATGACGAATATTATAAAACCAATAAAAAAGAAAGGCGTAGATAATTTAAGAATTTGAAAAAGATAAAACTTCCATTACTTGAAGATAGTGTAATCATTAACAAATGAAGCCTAATGGAATAAACACTCAAATTCTGAAAACCAATGAAAGAGTTCAGAAAGCTTGATTAACAAGAAAAACAAAAATTCAAACCTTCTGATACCCTTGCAGTACCAAGCTTGAAAAAAAATTGAAATAAGATATCCCTCAAAATAGCAACAGGATCTAAAAGGCTTCAGGAAACAACCTAACGCAGAAAGCATGGGATTTTACAGAGCGTATTTTAGTGCTCTTTAAATACATCATATCCATGTTTAGGGTGATTTGACATAGTCAATCTGTGTACCAATCCACGGCACATTAATTTGCAAATTCAATGCAATTCCAAACAAAATTCCAACTGGACTTTGAGGAAAAGTTGGTAGATTTACTTACATTTATACTGAAAATATTTTCTTTTCTTTTTTTTTTTTTTTCCTAGATAGGTTCTTACTCTGTTGTTCAGGCTGGAGTGCAATGGTACAATAATAGCTTACTGCAGCCTTGAGCTTCTGGGCTCAGGTGATCCTCCCACCTCAGCCTCCAGAATAGCTAGGAGTACAGGCATGTGCCACCATGCCTGGTTAATTTTTAAATATTTTCTATAGACGAAGTCTCCCTTTAAATTTTTTGTGTAGATGAAGACCAGCCCAGACTGGTCTTGAACTCTTGGGGCTTAAGCAATCTTCCTACCTCAGCCTCCCAAAGTGCTGGGATTACAGGAATGAGCCACCATGCTTGGCTGGAAAATTTTTCATGAATAGTTAATCATGATGAAAACCAACTTGAGAAAGAAAAGCAAAGAGAAACAATTCACCCTATTAGATTTTAAGCTATACTTTAATGGCATAGTAATAAAATGACATGGTACCCTTGTAGGAACGGATAAGGAAAAAAAGGAACAGAAAGAAAGCTCAGCAAGATATCCATATAGAAGCCTCCACTGATCATCCTCATCACAGAAACACCAAATTTAACCACTATCTACATGAAAAAAGCATCTTTTTAAGAACCAAAAATTAGGTAAGTGATCAGAGTAGCTGATTTTAACTTCATATCACTCAAAGAGGCACTAAAGAGGGTAGGAAACACAGTCTTGAATTGCTGACACCACCCCCTTTTCATCCCCAGGAAGCAGCCACATAGAACAAAGAAGCTATGCACCTAGGTCTGGGTGAGTGTACTGACTGTGAGACTTTGTACTGGAACTCAGTGCTGCCCTGTCACAGTGGAAAGTAATACTAGGCAGAACTAGCCCAATACCCACAGAGTGAGCATTTAGACCAGCTGTATCCAGAGGGGAATTGTCAGTCCCAGTGATCAGAACTCAAGTTCTGGCAAGCCTTGCTATAGAGGGCTAAAAGGCTCTGGGTTTCTAAAGAAACGTGAAAGGCAGTCAAGGCCACAAGGATTGCAACTTCTAGGCAATTCCTAGTGCTGTGCTGGGCTCAGAGCCAGGGAACATGCAAGGAGCTAGTGCAACTAAGGGAGTGTTTGTGCTACCCTTTCCCCAACCCTAGGCAGTGCAACTTGCAGCTCCAAAAAAGACTTCTTCCTTCCACCTGAGGAAAGGAGAGGGAAGAGTAAAGAGGACTTTGTCTTGCAACTTGGATACCAGCTCAGCCACAGTAGAATAGGGCACTGGGCAGAGTCCCGAAGCCCCCATTCTGGGCCCTACCTCCCAGATAAAATTTCTAGACATACCTTGCACCAGAAGGGTACCCAATGCCTTAAAAAGAAGGAACAGTCCTGGCAGGATTCATCATCTGCTGACTAAAGAGCCCCTGGGCCCTGAACAGTCAGCAGCAGTAACCGGATAGTACATGCCTTGGGTTTTTGGGGAGACTAGATATCCGTATGTAGAAGAATGAAACTAGACCCCTATGTCTCATCATACACAAATGTCAAATCAAAATGGATTAAACATTTAAATCTAAGATTTCAAACTGTGAAACTACTAAAGAAAACATTGGGAAAACTCTCCACGACATTGGACTGGGCTAAGATTTCCTGACTAATACCCCACAAACACAGGCAACTAAAGCAAAAATGGACAAATGGGATACCATCAAGTTAAAAATCTACTGCACAGCAAAGGAAACAATCAACAAAGTGAAGAGACAACCCATAGAATGGGACAAAATATTTGCAAACTACTCAATAGACAAGGGATTAATAAACAGAATATATAGGGAGCTCAAACAACTCTATAGGAAAAAATCTAATAATCTAATTATAAAAATGGGCAAAAGATTTGAACAGACATTTCTCAAAATAAGACGTATAAAGGCTAGGCATGGTAGCTCATGCCTGGAATCCCAGCACTTTGGGAGACTCAGACGGGTGGATCCCTTGAGGTCAGGAGTTTGAGACCAGCCTAGGAAACATGGCAAAACTCTTATCTCTACAAAAAATGCAAAAATTAGGCTGGGCGCGGTGGCTCACGCCTGTAATCCCAGCACTTTGGGAGGCCAAGGAGGGTGGATCATAAGGTCAGGAGTTCAAGACCAGCCTGACAAATACGGTGAAACTCTGTCTCTACTGAAAATACAAAAATTAGCTGGGCAGGGTGGCACGTGCCTGTAGTCCCAGCTACTCGGGAGGCTGAGGTAGGAGAATTGCTTGAACACAGGGGTCGGAGGTTGCAGTGAGCTGAGATCATGCCACTGCACTCCAGCATGGGCAACAGAGCGAGACTCCATCTCAAACAAAAACAGAAACAAAAAACAGGCTGGGCGTGGTGGCTCACTCCTGTAATGCCAGCACTTTGGGAGGCTGAGGCAGGTGGATCATGAGGTCAGGAGTTCAAGACCAACCTGGCCAACATGGTGAAATCCCCTCTCTACTAAAAATACAAAAATTAGCCGAGCATGATGGTGCGTGCCTGTGGTCCCAGCTACTCAGGAGACTGAGGCAGGAGAATCACTTGAACTTAGGAGGTGGAGGTTGCAGTGAGCCAAGATCGTGCCATTGCACTCCAGCCTGGGTAATAGAGTGAGACTCTGTCTCAAAAAACAAAAAACAAAACTAAAAGAAAAACAAACAAAATAAAATACAAAAATTAGTCAGGCTTGGTGGTACATGCCTATAGTCCCAGCTACTCAGGAGGCTGAGGTGGGAGGATCACTTGAGACTGGGAAGTGGAGGTTAGAGTGAGCCGAGATTGCGCTGGCACTACACTCCAGCCTGATGCGAGAGAGCAAGACTCTGTCTCAAAAAAATAGATAAATAAATAAATAAAATAGCAAACATGTATAGGAAAAGGTGCCCAACATCACTGATTATCAGAGAAATGCAAATTGAAACTACATTGAGATATTATCTCACCCCAGTTAAAATGCTTTTTTTTTTTTTGAGACTGAGTCTTGCTCTAATGCCCAGGCCGGAGTGCAGGGGCATGATCTTGGCTCACTGCAACCTCTACCTCCTGGGTACAAGCGATTCTCATGCCTCAGCCTCCTGAGTAGCTGGGATTACAGGCGCCTGCCACCATGCCCGGCTAATTTTTGTATTTTTTTTTTTTTTTTTTTTTTTTTTTGAGACGGAGTCTCGCTCTGTCACTCAGGCTGGAGTGCAGTGGCCGGATCTCAGCTCACTGCAAGCTCCACCTCCCGGGTTTACACCATTCTCCTGCCTCAGCCTCCCGAGTAGCTGGGACTACAGGGGCCCACTACCACACCCGGCTAGTTTTTTGTATTTTTTAGTAGAGACGGGGTTTCACCGTATTAGCCAGGATGGTGTCGATCTCCTGACCTCATGATCCGCCTGTCTCGGCCTCCCAAAGTGCTGGGATTACAGGCTTGAGCCACCGTGCCCCAGTCCAATTTTTGTATTTTTAATAGAGATGGGGTTTCACCATGTTGGCCAGGCTGGTCTCGAACCGTGACCTTAAGTGATCCGCCCTCCTCGGCCTCCCAAAGTGCTGGGATTACGGGTGTGAACCACTGCACCCATCCTAAAATGGCTTTTATCCAAAAGACAGGCAATAACAAATGCTGATGAGGATGTGGAGAAAAGGGAACCCTCATACACTGTTGGTGGGAATGTAAATTAGTAGAATCACTAAGAAGAACAGTTTGGATGTTCCTCAAGTACTAAAAACGGAGCTACCATATGATCCCACAATCCCACTGCTGGGTATATACTCAAAAGAAAGGAAATCAGTATATTAAAGAGATATCTGCAGTCTCATGTTTGTAGCAGCACTATTCTCAATAGCCAAGATTTGGAAGCAACGTAAGTCTTCATCAACAGATTAATGGAAAAAGAAAATGTGGTATATATGCACAATAATCTTTTTCAGTCATAAAAAGGAATGAGATCCTGTCATTTGTAACAACATGGATGGAATTGGTGGTCATTATATTAAGTGAAATAAGCCAGGCACAGAAACACAAACATTACGTGTTCTCACTTATCTGTGGGATCTAAAAATAAAAACTATTGAACCCATAGAGATAGAGAGTAGAATGGTGGTTACTAGAGGCTGGAAAATGTGGTGGGGAGGTGATGGGGAGGTGAGGATGGTTAATGGGTACAAAAAAATACAATAAATAAGACCTACTATTTCATAGCAGAACAAGGTGACTATAGTCAATAATAACTTAATCATACTTTTTTTTTTTTTGAGACAGAGTCTCGCTCTGTCGCCCAGGCTGGAGTGCAATGGCTTTATCTCTGCTCACTGCAACATCCGCCTCCTTGGTTCAAAAGATTCTCCTGCCTCAGCCTCCCAAGTAGCTGGGATTACAGGCGCCCACCATCAAACCCTGCTAATTTTTGTATTTTTGTAGAGGCAGGGTTTCACCATGTTGGCCAGGCTGGTCTCGAACTCCTAACTTCAGGTGATCCGCCTGCCTCGGCCTCCCAAAGTGCTGGGATTACAGGTGTGAGCCACTGTGCCTGGCCAATCATACATTTAAAAATAACTAAAAGTGTATAATTGGATTGTTTTTAACACAAAGAATAAATGCTTGAGGTGATGGATATACCCCATTTACCCTAATGTATTATTATACATTATATGCCTGTATTAAAATATTTCATGTATCCCATACATATATACATTTATGTGCCCCCCAAATTAAAAAAATACATTCAAGTATATATGATAATTTGATATATCATAAAGATATGCCTCAAAACATTGGAACAGCAATAGATTTTTTTAGTTTGTAGTGAGCTAATTCACTAATGGGAAAATACAGCTGGATCCTTACCTTATACTACTATATGGAAAAATTGAATTTAGGAAAATTAGACATAAGTGGGAAAAGCAAAGCCATGTGTACAGTATCCATGTAATCTAAGGAGGCAAAATATTTTAAACAGGAGTTCAAAAGAAAAACCTTAAAACCAGAAAAATGATGGCTTTTTACCTTACCATGATTAAAATTTTCTGGTCAACAAAGGACATCATTGACAATATTAAATGATAGATGACAGAAGATATTTAAAACATTAAAACCAACAAGGGATCAATATCAGAATGTGCATGAATGCCTACAAATCATTTTTTTTAACCCCAAAATCCAATAGAAAATTAAAGAAAAGATACAAATAAGCAGGCTGGGTGTTATGGCTCATGCCTTTAATCCTAGCACTTTGGGAGAATGAGGCAGGTGGATCACTTGAGGTCAGGAGTTCGAGACCAGCCTTGCCAACATAATGAAACCCTGTCTCTACTAAAGACTCAAAAATTAGCCAGGCATGGCGGTGCACACCTGTAATCTTAGCTACTTGGGAGGCTGAGGCAGGAGAATTGCTTGAACCCGGGAGATGGAAGTTGTAGTGAGCCAAGATTGCACCACTGTACTCCAGCCTGGGCAACAGAGTGAGACTCTGTCTCAATAAATAAATAAATAAATAAATAAATAAATAAATAAGCAGGTCACTGAAAGAAAAGTCCAGGTGGCTATCAAATATATGGAAAGATTCTTAAAATCACAAACATTCAGATATCACATCAGGACCTCACCAGCCAAACTGTCTTGTCTCAAGTTGTATTAAATTGTCTCCGTGTCCCCTCATCCCTCTGCCTGCAATGTTTCTTCTAATATCTCCCCTTTCCCTTCCTCCTCTTCCTGCTTCCCATTCTTCCCTTGGTTCAGCATAGGCAAAATGGTTAACCCTCCCTCCCTTCTCCACTTTCTTGGATCACCAACTTCATGTCATCATGTCATGTTTCCTTCTCTTTTCTTTTGTATGTGTTTGTTCTCTCTCTCTCTCTCCCTCTCTCTCTCATTTTAGTTTCTCTCAAGCTTCCAAAATGGTGCTTACTGCTTCAAGGAAAGAATGAAGGAAGGAAAAGGGAGGGAAAGAGGGGAAGGCAAGGCAAAGGAGAAACATCTGTGAAAAAAAGCAGCCTGACAGTCCAGCTGTTTGTAAACTCATAACACATTCTCTAGTTATATGTCAGAAGAGGAGGATCAAAAAGAAAAAGGGGAAGAAGAAGAAAAGAAATGAGATAAATAGTGATTGTCACTATTTATAAGAAGTGATTGTCCATAAAAGACAATGAGATATCACTTTAATACCACCAGTATCACAAAAAGTATTAAAGTGGATAATACCAAGTTACCGATGTTGTAAGCAGATGGGCCATCTGGTGCACTACACTTGAGAGTCTTAATATTACAGACTTCAGGAAGTGGCTTACATTACTTATAAAAGATTTTCAAGGTCATGTTTTGTGACTGTATTCAGTGTAATACTGCCCTGATTATAAATGTACCTATCCCAGAAATTCTCATTTCTTAGGGTGTACTTTGTTAAAGCAAATTAAAATGGAGACCAGGCCCGAAAAATCCTTGAGAAGACAAAACCAGTTAAGCCTCATACGTGACCTAAGTCTTGCTTAAATTGCAAACACAAGTGAAACTTAAGTTGGGTCATTGCTGATAAATGCTTATGTTAGACTAAAATAAAACTTAACATCAGCCAATCATAAGCAGCCAACTAACATACGATTATGTGACTAGGAACTTTCCAACAAGGTATCTTAAAAAAAGGCAATTCTGTAATTGCAAACAAATCAAATAATTTATTTATTTTGCTGCTGCATTTTCCCAATACATTTTGTCATCAGAACACCAAACCTTTTTCAGTTTAATGTTCCTCAACTCATGAATTGCTTCCTGCTCAAATAAACTCTTTAACATTTTATCGTGCCTCAGATTTTTATTTTATAACATATACATATATATTGCCAGTTTCTGTAGTGGATATTTGTCCTATGACTCCAAGAATTACAAACAGTGCTAGCAAGTATATTATATATCTTTGTGTGCATATGAAAATATATACAAAGGAAAGAAGCCCAGTCAACTATACTGTTTCTCTCTTTCCTCTGTGGCCACCGGTGCTCTTAATACAAGCGCTAGAAGATCCACACAAAGACAGTGTACTGGTGTTGGCCTACAGTTAAGAGAAAAAAAGAGAAGAACCTTTTAGTGAGCTTCACAGTGTACTAGGCACAAGCTGGGCACTTTAAGTTGTCTTTTTTGAATCATCACAATGTTATAAGGGAGTAGGTATTATTATTATCCCATTATATGGATAAGAAAACAGGTTCCAAGAGTTTAAATAATTTGTGAAAGGACACTGAATTGGAGCTCAGGTCTGTCTGAGCTGGAGATTCTTTTCACTACATCACCACAAGTGACTGTGGGAATAGGTTGAACCCAGGAGGCAAGGCTGGAGAAACCTTGAGCAGCACACATTGGCAAGTAGATTGACAGATTTAAGTTGATTGTAGCTGTATATTTTTAGGTTTACTGTGAATGTAATATGCTGATAATAGGTATAGTTGTCTGACATATATAAATGCAAATTGTGGTGAAATGAGTGGCTTTAAATCAAGGACTCCTGTATTTATTCACATTAAGGTAGAGGTGGCCTGTAAACCTTGATTTTTTTTTGTTCCTATCATGGATGATTATCTTTTAACTAGACAGAGATTCATAGACCCTCCACTCCACAGGCCTCTCCAGTGGTGAAGAGAGAACTGTTTTATTGTGCAGAGGTGAGAGGAGGGTTTGGAAATTTGTTAATTCTCCTAAATTAAATTAGGTATGCAATTGCCTTCTCTGTGTCCATGTTGTGACAATTTTGGCTGTAGGAGAAAGAATAGTAGTCCTTGCTAATACACATAGAGTGCTTTGGAGATGAATTTATTTTGGAAGTTAACTTTAGGCAAAGCTCTTTAGTTTCCTTGAAAAAGTTATGAAATATTTGTTAGGAGACAGAAATGTAAACTAAACAACTCCCTCTTTTCTTTGCGGCAAAGTCAAAATGGAAAGGCCATTTCTTCAAACATGAGCATCATACATGCAAAGAGATTTTTTTTCTTAGAGTAACTCTAAGGCCTGGGACTAACAAGATGGGTTTAAAGAGTCTCCTGCCTCTTCAACAGCTCCGGCTCATTTTAATTGAGCTTTCTCTGCTGCCTTTGGCAGAGACATATGGGTTCAGTAAATGCACACAGTGTCAATTGGACATCATGTGTTCTGCATTCGGAAGAAGATTGCCAACTTGACAGATGCGGTTAGTGACATCCCTGGACATGCTACTCACCTCAATCTGACACTGAACCAAATTCAGATCCTGCCTCCCCATAGTTTCGCTAATTTGTTTGCTCTGGTGGACTTGCAACTGGAGTGGAATTCCATTTGGAAGATTGGTGAGGGAGGATTTTGGGGACTTGAAAACCTGGCCCTTTTGAATTTAGTAGAAAATAAGATTCAAAGTGTGAACAACTTCCTTGAGGGCCTGTCCAACTTGGAAACCCTGCTCCTGAGAGCCACAATGAAATTACCCATATTTGCAATACTGCTTTTGTCCCTCTTATCAAATTGAAACATTTAAGCCTATCTCAAAACATTATTACCAACTTTTCCAATATTCTTGAAGCAGTCCAGCATCTTCCATGCCTGGAATACCTTGATCTTAATAGTAACAGCATCATTTCCTTGAACAACAACTCCAGGTTATTACTCTCTCTGACCCATCTGAGCCTGCAGGGGAACAAGCTAACGGAGTTAAATTTCTCTACTCTGTCATTGCCTAATCTGACTACTCTGGATGTTTCTCAGGATAGCTATCAACTCATCCGGAATGTGTATCTGGAAACTCCGTCCCTACTGAGGAGTTTGAATCTGAGCGGAACATTGATAAAATTAGAGATGCTTCTAGCCAAACACCTGCAAAATCTAAGGGAAATGGATCTCAGTAACAGGAAGCTTAGAGGGGGTCACTTAAACTTGAACACAGTGTGTAACCTCCTCAGAAACTTACCCACATTAGAAGCTTTGGTTTTTTTGAAAAAATGCCACTGATATAAGTGGAATAAAGCACCTTGACAACTGCACCAGGCTTTTGTCCCTTGACCTGAGTCAAAGCAGTGGTTTGGTTCACCTCAATGACAGTGAGAGTGATGCTGTGCCCAGTCACACATCATAATTTTCTTATGATAGTTCTCAAAAGAATAATAACAATAGTATAGCTTTACATATGTGTAGTTTATTACTGTTTTCTTTTTCTTTCTTTCTTCTTTTTTGAGACGGAGTCTCACTCCAGCCCAGGCTGGAGTGCAGTGGCGCAATCTCGGCTCACTGCAACCTCTGCCCCCTGGGTTCAAGCGATTCTTCTGCCTCAGCCTCCTGAGTAGCTGGGATTACAGGCGCCTGCCACTGCGACTGGCTAATTTTTGTATTTTTAGTAGAGACGGGGTTTCACCATCTTGGCCAGGCTGGTCTTGAACTCCTGACCTCGTGATCCACTTGCCTCAGCCTCCCATAGTGCTGAGAATCCAGGCATGAGCCACCGCACCTGGCTTATTACTGTTTTCAAAGCACTTTCATATCTATAATTTCATTTGATTCCTCTATGATGGATAACCCATTAAATTAAAGCACTCTGGTCATTCTACCAATAAATATGAAGTTAGTTCAATACTATATTGCTTTTTCTTAAAGGACACTTAAAAATCCAAGAATAGCATATAGGTACAGTGAAACTGAATAAAAAATAGGCATAAGATACAAAAGTTACAAGATAGAAAAAAATATAGTGAGGATATATTTCTAATCATGAAAATATACAACATTCATAGACTCGGATATTCATAATTAGGTAGATTTAATTATTGCTTCTAAAATAATGTTCATTGTAATTGTCAAGGTAAAAAAAAAACACAGGCTCTGGAAGTCACATATGTGTTCATTTAAAACAGTAAGCAGGGAGACGGAGCAAGATGGCTGAATAGAAGCCTCTTTTCATCTTCCCCAGAGAAACAGCAAATTAAACAGCTATCTATACACACACACAAAATCATCTTCATAAAAAACAAAAATCAAGTGAGCAATCACAGTGCCTGATTTTAACTTCATATCAGTGAAAGAAACACTGAAGAGGGTAGGAAAGACAGTCGTGAATTGCTGGTGCCACTCCTTCCTTATCTTCAGAGAGCAGTCATGTGGTGCAGAGAGTGAATTTGTGCAGTTGTGGGAGGGGAGAAAGAGTTCAGTGATTGTGGGACTTTGCATTCGAACCCAGCACTGCCTATCACAGCAAAAAGTAACACTGGGCAGAACTCAACTGATGCCCACAAAAGGATCATTTAGATCATCGCTACCCACTGGGGAATTGTCCATCCCGGTGGTTGGAACTTGAGTTCTGGCAAGCCTTGCCACAGACAGCTAAAGTGCTCTGAGGCACTGATATGGTTTAGCTGTGTTCCCACTCAAATCTCACCTGAATCATAGCTCCCATAATTCTCATGTGTTGTGGGAGAGACCCAGTGGGAGATAATTGAATCATGGGGTCCGTTTCCCCCATGAACACTGTTCTCATGGTAGTAAGTCTCACGATATCCGATGATTTTATAAGAGGAAACCCCTTTTGCTTGATTCTCATTTTCTCTTTGCCTGACACCATGTAAGATGTGCCTTTGCCTTCCACCATGATTGTGAGGCCTCCCCAGCCATGTGAAACTGTGAGTCCATGAATCCTCTTTTTCTTTATAAATTACAGAGTCTCAGGTATGTCTTTATCAGCAGTGTGAAACAGACTAATATACTACATTAGTACCTGTAGAGAGGGGCACTGTTGTAAAGATACCCAAAAATGTGGAAGTGACTTTGGAACTGGGTAAAAGGCAGAGTCTGGAATAGTTTGGAGGGCTCAGAAAAATACATGAAAATATGGGAAAGTTTGGAACTTCCTAGAGACTTATTGAATAGTTTTTACCATAATGCTGATAATGATATGGACAATGAAATCCAGGTTGAGGTGGTCTCAGATGGAGATGAGGAACTTGTTGGGAACTGGAGAAAAGGTGGTTCTTGCTATGTTTTAACAAAGAGACTGGTGGCATTTTGCCCCTGCCCTAGAGATTTGGAACTTTGAACTTGAGGGAGATGATTTAGGGTAACTAGCAGAAGAAATTTCTAAGCAGCAAAGCATTCAAGAGGTGACTTGGGTGCAGTTAAAAGCATTTCGTTTTAAAAGGGAAACAGCATAAAAGTTCAGAAAATGTGAAGCCTGATGATGCAATAGAAAATAAAAATCCATTTTCTGAGGAGAAATTCAAGCTGGCTGCAGAAATTTACATACATAACATGGAACCAAATGTTAATTGCTAAGACAATTGGAAAAATGTCTCCATGGCATGTCAGAGACCTTTGCGGCAGCCCCTCCCATCACAGGCCCAGAGGCCTACGAGGAAAAAATGGTTTTGTGGTCTGGGCCCAGGACCCTCCTGCTTGGGACTTGGTGCCCTGCATCCCAGCTGCTATAGCCATGGCTAAAACAGGCCAAGGTACAGCTCAGGCCATGGCTTCAGAGCATGCAAGCCCCAAGCCTTGGGGGCTTCCACATGGTGTTGAGCCTGTGGGTACACAGAAGTCAAGAACTGTGGTTTGGGAACCTCCACCTAGATTTCAGAGGATGTGTGGAAATGCCTGGATGTCCAGGCAGATGTTTGCTGCAGGGTCGGGGGTCTCATGGAGAACCTCTGCTAGGGCAGTGCAGAAGGAAAATGTGGGGTCAGAGCCCCCATAGAGAGTTCCCACTGGGGCACTGCCTAGTGGAGCTGTGAGTAGAGGGCCACCATCCTTCAGACGCCAGAATGGTAGATCCACCAACAGCTTACACTGTGAGCCTGGAAAAGCCACAGACACTAAACACCAGCCTGTGAAAGCAGCTGGGAGGGAGGCTATACTCTCCAAAGCCACAAGGGCAGAGCTACCCAAGACCACAGGAACCCATCTCTTGTATCAATGTGACCTGGATATGAGAATATGAGACATGGAGTCAAAGGAGATCATTTTGGAGCTTTAGGATTTGACTACCCCACTGGATTTTAGGCTTGCATGCGGCCTTCAGCCCCTTTGTTTTGGCCAATTTCTCCCATTTGGAATGAGTGTATTTATCTAATGCCCGTAGCCCCATTGTATCTAGGAAGTAATGACTTACTTTTTATTTTACAGGCTCATAGGTGGAAGGGACTTGCTTTGTCTCAGATAAGACTTTGGACTGTGGACTTTTGAGTTAATGCTGAAATGAGTTAAGACTTTGGGAACTGTTGGGAAGGCATGATTGGTTTTGAAATGTGAGGACATGAGATTTGAGAGGGGCTAGGGGTGGAATAATATGGTTTGGCTGTGTCCCCACCCAAATTTCATCTTGAATTGTAGCTCCCATAATTCCCACATGTTGCGGGAGGGACCTAGTGGGAGATAATTGAATGGGGGCAGTTTCCCCCATACTGTGTTAGTGGTAGAGAATAAGTCTCACAAGATCTGATGATTTTATAAGGGGAAACCCCTTTCACTTGATTCTCATTCTCTGTTTGCCTGCCACCATGTAAGACATGACTTTCGCCTTCTGTCATGATCATGAGGCCTCCCCAGACATGTGGAACTGTGAGTCCATTAAACCTATTTTTCTTTATAAATTATCTAGTCTCAGGTATATCTTTATCAGCAGTGTGAAAATGGACTAATAGAGGCCCTAAAAAAACTTGAAAGGCAGTCTAGGCCACAAGGAATGCAACTTCTAGGCAAGTCCTAGTGCTGTTCTGGGCTCAGAGCCAGTGGACTTGGGGGGCACACGGGCACACCAGCCAGTGCAACCAAGGGAGTGCATGTGCTACCCCCTCCCAACTCTAGATAGTGAAGCTCACAGCTCCAAAAGAGATTCATTCCTTCCACTTGAGGGGAGGAGAGGGAAGAGTAAAGAGAATTTTGTCTTGTAACTCGGATAGCAGCTTAGCCACAGTAGGATAGGCCACTGCACAGAGTCCTGAGGTCCAAATTTTAGACCCTAGTTCCCAGATGACATTTCTAGACATACCCTAGGCCAGAATCAAATCCCCCAACTTGAACAGAAGGACCCAGTTCTGGAAGGATTCATCACCTGCTGACTAAAGAGACCCTGGGCCCTGGATAATCAGCAGTGGTAGCCAAGTAATACATTCTGTGAACCTTAGGTGAGACTCTGAGATGTGCTGGTCTCAGGTATGACCCAAGCACATCTCCAGCTGTTGTGGCTATGGGGAGAGACTCTTGCTTGAGAAAAGTAGAGGAAAGAGTCAATGGGACTTTGTCTTGTAGCTTAGGACCAGCTCAGCCACAATGGGGTAGAGCAATAAGTGGGTGCTTGGGGTCCCTGATTGTAGGGCTTGGTTCCTGGATGACATTTCTGGACCTGCCCTGGAACAGAGGGGAGCCCACTTTCTTGAAGGGTGAGTCCTGGGCCTGGCAGCATTTACCATAAGCTGACTGAAGAGCCCTTGTGCCTTAACTAAACATTGGTGATAGCCTGGCAGTGTTCCCCACTGGTCTGTGGTGGCGGTGGCCATGGGGAGAGAGTCCTCTGCTTGTGGAAGGGGGAGAAAAAAGTGGGAAGGGCTTTGTTTTGTTGCTTGTGTGCCAGTTCAGCCACAGTAGAATAGAGCACTAGGTAGATACCTAAGGCTTCCAACTCAATGCTCTGTCTCCCGAATGGCACCTCTAGACCTGTCTAGGACTAGGGAGAACTTGCTGCCCTGGAGGGAAGAGCACATTACCACCTGCTGATTATAGAGCCCTAGGTCCTTAAGTGAACATAGGCAGTAGCTGGGTAGTGGTTATAGTGGGTTTTGGGTGAGACCCAGTGCTGTTCTGGCTTTAGGTCTGACCCAGCACAGTCCCAGTGGGGGTCACAGGAGTGCTTGTGACACACATCGCCCCAGCTCCAGGCAGCTCAGCAGAGAGAGAGAGAGTCCCCATTTGTTTAGAAGAAAGTAAGGGAAGAGAACAAGAGTCTCTGCCTGGTAATTCAGGGAATTCTTGTGGTTCTTTTTTGAGATGGAGTCTCGCTCTGTTGCCAGGCTAGAGTGCATCTCAGCTCACTGAAACCTCTGCCCCCAGATTCAAGCGATTCTCCTGTCTCAGCCTCCAAGTAGCTGGGACCACAAGTGCATACCACCACACCCAGATAATTTTTGTATTTTTAGTAGAGACGGGATTTCACCACGTTGGCCAGGATGGTCTCGATCTCTTGACCTCGTGATCCACCTGCCTCGGGTTCCCAAAGTGCTGGAATTACAGGTGTGAGCCACCATGCCTGGCCTTCTTCTTGTTCTTATCGAAGGATACCAATGTGGTACTTCTATGAGTCTGCAAGAGTCACAGGATTACTGGGCTTGGAGTGCATCCTAATGCAAATATGGCTGCAGTGATTAAAAAAAAAAAAAAAAACTGGCCGGGCGCGGTGGCTCAAGCCTGTAATCCCAGCACTTTGGGAGGCCGAGACGGGCGGATCACGAGGTCAGGAGATCGAGACCATCCTGGCTAACACAGTGAAACCCCGTCTCTACTAAAAACACAAAAAACTAGCCGGGCGAGGTGGCGGGCGCCTGTAGTCCCCGCTACTCGGGAGGCTGAGGCAGGAGAATGGCGTAAACCCGGGAGGCGGAGCTTGCAGTGAGCTGAGATCCGGCCACTGCACTCCAGCCCGGGCGACAGAGCAAGACTCCGTCTCAAAAAAAAAAAAAAAAAAAAAAAAAAAAACCTTAGATCACAACGCCCAAGTTCCTTCGAATGCCTGGAAAGCCTTCCCAAGATGGAGGAGTACACAAGCCCAGACACCAAAGACTACAATAAATACCTAATTCTTCAATGCTCGGACACCCCAGAACATCTGCAAGCATCGAGACCATCCAGAAAAGCATGACCTCAGCAAATGAACTAAATAAGTCACCAGGGACCAATCCTGGAGAGGCAGAGATATGTGACATTTCAGACAGAGAATTCAAAATTGTGAGGTTATGTCTGTTTTGAGGAAACCCAACAATATTCAAGATAAAACAGAAGAAATTCAGAATACTGTCAGATAGGAGCTCCAGTGGTGCAATCAGTTAGCACACAGTACTTACACATAATATTATGAGATAAATTTAACAAAGAGATTGAAATAAAAAGAATCAAGCAGAAACTCTGGAGTTGAAAAATGCAATTGACATATTGACTTATGTATCAGTCTCTTAATAGCAGAATTGATCAAGCAGAAGACGGTATTAGTGAAACTGAAGACAAGCTATGTGAAAATACAGTCAGAGGAGGGGCTGGGCACAGTGGCTCACACACCTGTAATCCGAGCACTTTGGGAGGCTGAGGCAGGTGGATCACCTAAGGTCAGGAGTTCGAGACCAGCCTGACCAACATGGTGAAACCTCGTTTCTATTAAAAATACAAAAATTAGCCGAGAGTGATGGTGCACGCCTGTAATCCCAGCTACTCAAGAGGCTGAGGCAGGAGAATCGCTTAAACCCAGGAGGCAGAGGTTGCAGTGAGCCGAGACTGCACCATTGCACTCCAGCCTGGGCAACAAGAATGAAACTCTGTCTCAAATAAAATAAAATAAAATAAAATAAAATAAAATAAAATAAAAATACAAGAAAGAAAATACAGTCAGAGGAGGCAAATGAAAAAAAGAATAAAAAAGAATGGGACGGGTGTGGTGGCTCATGCTTATAATCCCAGCAGTTTGGGAGGCCAAGATGGGTGGATCATCTGAGGTCATGAGTCCGAGACCAGCCTGGCCAACATGGCAAAACCCAGTCTCTACCAAAAAATACAAAAATTAGCTGGGCGTGGTGGCACACGCCTGTAATCCCAGCTACTTGGGAGGCTGAGACACGAGAATCACTTGAACATCAGAGGTTGCAGTGAGCCATGATCAGGCCACTGCACTCCAGCCTGGGTAACAGAGCGAGACTCTGTCTAAAAGAAAAAGAGAAAAAAGAATAAAGCATGCCTACAAGATCTAGAAAATAGCCTCAAAAGGGCAAATCTAAGAGTTATTGGCCTTAAAGAGGAGGGAGAGAGAGAGAGAGAGAGATAAGGTAGAGAGTTTATGCAAAGGGATAATAATAGAGAACTTCCCAAACCTAGAGAAAGATATCAGTATTTAAGTACTGGAAGGTTATAGAACATGAAGCAGACTGAACCCAAAAAAGACCACCTGAAGGCATATAAAAATCAAAGCCCTAAAGATCAAGGATAAAGAAAGAATCCTAAAAGCAGCAAGAGAAAAGAAACAAATAACATGCAATGAAACTCCAATACATCTGGCAACAGACTTTTTGGTGGAAAATTTACAGGCCAGGAGAAAGTGGCATGACATATTTAAAGTGCTGAAGGAAAAAAAAAAATTTACCCTAGAATAGTATTAGGTTGGTGCAAAAGTAATTGCAGTTTTTGCAATTACTTTTAATGGCAAAAACCTCAATTACTTTTGCACCAAGTTAAATATATCTGGTGAAAACATCCTTCAAACATGAACGATAAACACTTTCCCAGACAAACAAAGCTGAGGGATTTCATCAACACCAGACCTGTTCTACAAAAAATGCTCAAGGGAGTTCAACACAATAAAAGCCATAAACAACAGACTCACAGCAAGTATCATACTGAATGGGGAAACACTGAAAGCCTTTCCTCTGAGACTGGGAACATGACAGGGTTGCCCATTTCCACCACTGTCATTCAACATAGTACTGGAAATGCTAGCTAGGGAAATCAGACAAGAGAAAGAAATAGAGAGCATCCAAATTGGAAAGGAAGAAGTCAAATTATCCTTGTTTACAGATGATCTAATCTTATATTTGGAAAAACCTAAAGACTCCATCAAAAAACTATTAGAACTAATAAATACAGTAAAGTTGCAGGATACAAAATTAATATAGAAAAATCAGTAGCATTTCTGTATGCCAACAGCAAACAATCTGAAAAAAAATTAACAAAGTAATCTCACTTATAATAGCTACAAATAAAATAAAACACCTAGGAATTAACTTATCCAAAAAAGTGGAAGATTTCTACAATGAAAACTATAAAATACTGATGAAAGAAATGGAAGAGAACACCAAAAAATGGAAAGATATTCCATTTTCATGGATTGTAAGAATCACTATTTTTAAAATGTCCATACTACACAAAGCAATCTACAGATTCAACGCAATCCCTATCAAAATATCAATGACATTATTCACAGAAATAGAAAAACCTATCCTAAAATTTATAGAGAACCACAAAAGATCCAGAATAGACAAAGCTATCCTAAGCAAAAAGAACAAAACTGGAGGAATCACATTGCCTGACTTCAAATTGTACTACAGAGCAATAGTAACCAAAATGGTATGGTACTGGCATAAAAACAGACATATAGATGAGTGGAAGAGAATACAGAATCCAGAGATAAATTGTTACATCTACCATGACCTCATTTTTGACACAGGTGCCAAAAACATACATTGGGGAAAGGACAATCTCTTCAATAAATGATGCTGGGAAAGCTGGATATCCATATGCAAAAGAATGAAACTAGACACCACTCCCTTGCCATATACAAAAATTATATCAAAATGGACTAAAGGTCTTAAATCTAAGACCTCAAACTATGAAACTACTACAAGAAAACATTGGGGGAACTCTCCAGGCATTGGACTTGGCTAAGACTTCTTGATAGATACTCTACAAGCACAAGCACCCAAAGCAAAAATGGACAAGTGGGATCACATCAAGTTAAAAAGCTTCTGCACAATAAAGGAAACAATCAACAAAGTGAAGAGACAACACAGAATGGGAGAAAATGTTTGCAAACTGCCTATCTGACAAGAGATTAATAACCAGAATATATAAGGAGCTCAACCAACTCTATAGGAAAAATTCTAATAATCCAATTAAAAATGGGCAAAAGATTTGAATTGACATTTCTCAAAAGAAGACATGCAAATGGCAAACAGATATAGGAAAAGGTGCTCAACATCACTGATCGTCAGAGAAAAGCAAATCAAAACTACAATGAGATACCATCTCACCCCAGTTATGATGGCATTTATCCAAAAGATAGGCAATAACAAATACTGGAGAGGATGTGGAGAAAAGGGAACCATCAAATATGGTTGGTGGGAATGTAAATTAGTAAAATCACTGTGGGGAATAGTTGGGAGGTTCCTCAAAAAACTAAATGTAGGGCTACCATATGATCCAGCAGTCCCATTGCTGGGTATAAACCCGAAAGAAAGGAAATCAGTATATCAAAGCTATATCTGCATTCCCATGTTTATTGCATCACTGTTTACAATGGCCAAGATTTGGGAGCAACCTAAATGTTCATCAATAGATGAATGGATAAATAAAATGTGATACATACACACAATGGAGGACTTTTCATCCATAAAGGAGAATGAGATCCTGTCATTTGCAACAACATGGATGGAACTGGAAGTCATTACGTTAAGTAAAATAGGTCAGGCACAGAAAAACGAATATTGCATGTTCTCACTTACTTGTGGGAGCTAAAAATTGAAATAATTGAAGTAATGGAGATAGAGAGTAAAAGAATGTATCCTTCACAACTGGGAAGGGTAGTTGCTGGATCGGGGAGGGGGGAATGTTAATGGGTACAAAAAATAGAAAGAATGAATAACACTTAATATTTGCTAGCAAAACAGGGTAACTTTAGCAAAAAATAACCCAGGCCAGGTGCAGTGGCTCACACCTGTAATCCCAGCACTTTGGGAGGCCAAGGTGGGCGGATCACCTGTCAGGAGTTCGAGACCAGCCTGGCCAACATGATGAAACCCTGTCTCTACTAAGAACACAAAAAATTAGCCGGGCATGGTGGGGTGTCCTGTAATCCCAGCTACTCGGGAGGCTGAGGAAGAATCACTTGAACCCGGGAGGCAGAGGTTGCAGTGAGCTGAGATTGCACCACTGCACTCCAGCCTGGGCAACAAGAGCAAAACTCTGTCTCAAAAATAAATTGAAGGGTTGGCCTGCCCCTCCACACTTGTGGGCATTTCTCGTCAGGAGGAAGGAGAGACTTGAGAAAAGAAATGAGACACAGAGACAAAAGTATAGAGAAAGAAAAAGTGGGCCCAGGGGACCGGCGCTCAGCATACAGAGGACCCGCGCCAGCACTGGTCTCTGAGTTCCCTCAGTATTTATTGATAATTATCTTTACTATCTCGGAGAGGGGTAAGTGGCAGGACAATAGGGTCATAGCAGGTAGAAGGTCAACAGAAAGACATATGAATAAAGATCTCCGTGACATGAATAACTTTAAGGAAAAGTGCTGTGCCTTGATGTGCATATGCAAACATCTCCATAAACATTTTCAGTGAATAAAGAGTAGCATTGCTGCTAGCACGTCCCACCTCCAGCCCTAAGGCGGTTTTCTCCTATCTCAGTAAATAGAACATACAATTCGGTTTTACACCGAGACATTCCATTGCCCAGGGACGGGCAGGAGACAGATGCCTTTTTTTTTTTTTATCTCGACTGCCAAGAGGGCTTCTTTCCTCTTATACTAATCCTCCTCAACACAGACCCTTTACCGGTATTGGGCTGGGGAACAATCAGGTCTTTCCCTTCCCACGAGGCCATATTTCAAACTATCACATGGGAAGAAACCTTGGACAATACCTAGCTTTCCTAGGCAGAGGTCCCTGCGGCTTTCCGCAGTGTTTGTGTCCCTGGGTACTTGAGATTAACAGAATGGTGATGACTTTTAACAAGCATACTGCCTTCAGGCACTTGTTTAACAAAGTACATCCTGCACAGCCCCAAATCCATTAAACCTTGAGTCACCATAGCACATGTCTCTGCAAGGACAGGGTTGGGGGTAGGGTTACAGATTAACAGCATCTCAAGGCAGAAGAACTCTTCTTAGTACAGAACAAAATGGAGTCTCTTATGTCTACTTCTTTCTACATAGACACAGTAACAGTCTGATCTCTCTTTCTTTTCCCTACAATAAATAAATAAATAAATAAATAAATAAATAAATAAATAAATAAAAATAAGATGAAATAACCTAATTGAGCTGCATGCAGTGGCTCACGCCTGTAATCCCAGCACTTTGGGAGGCTGAGGTAGGTGGATCACCTGAGGTCAGGAGTTCAAGACCAGCCTGGCCAACATAGTGAAACCCTATCTCTATTAAAAATGAAAAAAAAATTAGCTGGATGTGGTGGCACGCGCTTGTAATCCCAACTACTTGGGAGGCTGAGGCAGGAGAATCGCTTGAACCCGGGAGTCAGAGGTTGACGTGAGTTGAGACCACGCCACTGCCCTCTAGCCTGGGTGACAGAGTGAGACTGTTTCAACAAACAAACAGAAAACCTAATTATACATTAAAAAATAACTAAAAGCATATAATTGGATTGTTTGTGTAACACAAAGGATACCCCATACCCCATTTACTCTGATGTGATTATTACGTATTGTCTGTCAGTATCAAAATATCTCATGTAACTCATAAATATATACACCTACTATGTACCCACAAAAATGTAAAAAACGGTCTACTCTGGACACACTGCCTATAGGTTAGCCCTGCTCTGCAAGGAACAGTAATTTTTTAAAAATGCAACCATTGAGGAAAATGTGGCTTCCTCACTAATCCTGCCTTGTGGATCCAGGAGAGAACTTGTTTGTGGACTTCTAGTACTGACTCCTGGTTTCCTTTTCCGAGTTTTCTCTCAAACATAAAAAAGTATACTTAATATTATGCATTATACACAAGTAAATTTATTTATGCATGTGTGTGTCTACAAAGTGTTGGGTAGATCTTTTGAATCATCTCTTTGAAAATGCAAAATTATAACCACTTGCAATGAACTGTGCTAACAAGATGAAGAAATGCTCATAATCCAATTTTCAAAATTTTTATTTTATTGTGGTAAGAGCTACATACCATAAAATTTACCATTTTAACCATTTTAAATGGTCATTATGTTCAGTGGCATAAGCATGTTAACATTTTGTGCAACTGTCACCGCCGTCCATTTCTGTAACCAGGCATCTTAACTTCAAAATGCATTTTAAAACTTTTTTTCCCTTTCTTTTGAGTTTCAAGATGTAACCTTGAAGCAAACTGGAGAAGTCCTTTGCCACAGCCTTAAAATAGACTCCATGTCTCTCCCTTTCTCACTGTATATACTCCCTTCACATTTCTCTAACCATGTGCTAGTATCTAATTATGTGGCTACTTAGAAGCCCCAGGGGCTAATCTTGAGACAGACAGAACATGCCTGCAGATCTAGCTGAAAATTCCTGAGATTACCTCAAGGCTGACTAGTCAACAACCCGTCCATTGTTTAGCTGATGCTAGTTCATGCTGTAAGTGGACTGAGACCCAAGATAGCCACCAGAACAAGACACATAGACATTGTGTTCAGCACAATTCTTGCATGCCTTTCATATCAAATTTTCCCTTTTTAAGCTCTTGCCTTCTCCCCAAAATTTGAAGTGATTGCTTTGAATGGAAATCCAGCCACTCCCCTATTACCAGTTTTGGCTAATAAAGTCACTTATTTTCCTAACAGACCTTGCTCTTGTTATTTTACTTATTTATTTATTCATTTATTTATTTTTGAGAGACGTAGTCTTGCTCTGTCGCCCAGGCTGCAGTGCAGTGACATAATCTATCTCGGCTCACTGCAACCTCCACCTCCTGGGCTCAAGCGATTCTCCTGCCTCAGCTTCCCAAGTAGCTGGGACTACAGGCTTGTGCCACCACGCCCAGTTAATTTTTGTAATTTTTCGTAGAGATGGGGTTTCACTATATCTTGGTCAGGCTGGTCTCAAACTCCTGGCCTCAGGTGATCCACTCGCCTCAGTCTCCCAAAGTGCTGGGATTGCAGGCATGAGCCACCGTGCCCGGCCCTTGCTCTTGTTATGATTGGACTCTGCAAACAGCAAGCAACTGGACCTGTGTTCGGTTACATTTCCAGAACTTTTTATCATCCCTAAACTGAAATTGAAACTCCGTACTCATTAAACGATAAGTCTCCATTCCTCCTTCCCCCAACCTCTGGTAAGCACTGTTCTGCATTCTGTCTCTATGAATTTGATGACTCTATGTACCTCATATAAGCAGAATCATACACTATGTGTCCTTTTGTATCTGGCTTATTTCACTTAGCATAATAAATTCAAGGATCATTATTTATTTTTAATACGAAAAAAGAAAAGTAAGATCTATGTGTACTACCATGAAAATCTCTCTAACACATATTGAGTGAAAAAAAGCAAAACCATGTGTATATTATCCTGTAATTTTGTGAAAAACCAAGAGGGACTTGGAAGGTATGGAGTAAGAGGAAGACTTATTTTCATTGCTTATCCTTTTGTATGATTTGAATTTTAGTCAACCTATGTATGTATGTATGTATGTGTTTTCCATTGTTTTTTCAATGCCCATATTCTTTGACCTAGTATTTTGAATGCAGGAATTTATAGTAAGGAAGTAACTGGACAAATACTTAAAGATAGGACTATTTCTTGAAGCATTAATGGTGAAAACTTGGAAACTGTAATTATGGTTAGCCACAGCACACTGATAAAATAAGTTATATGTCCATATAATGGAATGTGATAGAGGCTTCATAAATGACAGTATTAAATTATATATTTATTGAAATGGAAAGATGTCACAGTATATTGTAAACTAAAAAAGCAGGTCACAAAATGGTATGTCAAGCATTTTTTTCACTTTCATATACATGCATTTATATGTCTGTATGTGAAGGAGCATAGCTATAAGGATACGCACCAGAATTATTTATTTATTTTTTTATTTTGAGATGGAGTCTCGCTCTCCTGCCCAGGCTGGAGTACAGCAATGAGATCTCGGCTCACTGCAACTTCCACCTCCCGGGTGTAAGTGATTCTCCTGCCTCAGCCTCCTGAGTAAGCTGAGATTATAGGGGTGTGCCACCATGCCTGGCTAATTTTTGTATTTTTAGTAGAGATGAGGTTTCACCATGTTGGTCAGGCTGGTCTCGAACTCCTGACCTCGTGATCTGCCCACCTTGGCCTCCCAAAGTGTTAGGATTACAGGCTCCCAAAGTGTTAGGATTACAGGCATGAGCTGTGTCCAGCCCAGAATTTCAACAGAGATGATCATTGAATGGTGAAACTTTGGGTGGTTTAAAATTTTTCTGTTAATATACCTGTATTTTCTAATTTTCCCTCAATCCGTATTATTTGTGTGTATGGTGTGTGTGTGTGTGTGTGTGTGTGTGTGTATTTTAAATTTAATATATATAAAATTTAATTTAATTTTTATGTAAAATTTTATATAAAAATGTGTATAATTTTATTTAACATATAAAATATTTTATTTATATTATATATTATATATATTTGTTTAAACCCTTAGCACTGGAAATAATTCAATATATTAGTAATAGTGGGTGTCTTTATGAGGTGGAACTGGGGGACAATTCTTCATTTTACTTTTTGTGTCTTCTAAATGTGCTATAATAAATATCTATATTTTATTTATTTATTTTTTGGAGACAGAGTCTTTCTTTGTCTGCCAGGCTGGAGTGCAGTGGTGCAATCACCGCTCACTGCATTCTTGACCTCCCGGGCTCAAACAATCCTTCCACCTCAGCCTCCTGAGTAGCTGGGACTACAGGCACATGCCACCATACCCGGCTAATTTTAAAATTTTTTTGTAGAGATGGTGTCTCCCTATGTTGCCCAGGCTGGTCTTGAACTTCTGACCTCAAACAATCCTCTCACCTCAGCCTCCCAAAGTGTTGGGATTACAGGCGTGAGCCAGTGTGCCCAGTCTTATTTTATATTATAAAAGGAATGATTGGAAAGTGATGTTAGGGACCATCTTATTTTGCTATCATTTATGATTATGTTTTCTTTCTTTCTTTTTTTTTTTTTTTTTGAGACCGTGTCTTACTCTGTCGCCAAGCTAGAGTGCAGTGGCACGATGTCGGGTCGGTGCAACCGCTGCCTCCCAGGTTCAAGCAATTCTCCTGCCTCAGCCTCCTGAGTAGCTGGGATTACAGGCACCCGCCACCACGCCCAGCTAATTTTTGTATTTTTAGTAGAAACGGGGTTTCACCATGTTGACCAGGATGGTCTCGGTCTCCTGACCTTGTGATCCGCCCGCCTCAGCCTCCCAAAGTGCTAGGATTACAGGCCTGAGCCACCGTGCCTGGCCAATTATTTTTTCTTTAATGATCTCTCAGCAGAATCAGGGACCAGTTTTCACTTTTTACTTTATTTACTTCCATGTCATTTGAATTTGTGGCAGCAAGCATGTATTATTTTGTAATGAAAAGCTAACATTAAAAATGTATTTCAGGGGGCTGGGCGCGGTGGCTCAAGCCTGTAATCCCAGCACTTTGGGAGGCCGAGACCGGTGGATCACGAGGCCAGGAGATTGAGACCATCCTGGCTAACACGGTGAAATCCCGTCTCTACTAAAAAATGCAAAAAACTAGCCGGGCGAAGTGGTGGGCGCCTGTAGTCCCAGCTACTTGGGAGGCTGAGGCCGGAGAATGGCGTGAACCCGGGAGGCGGAGCTTGCAGTGAGCTGAGATCCGGCCACTGCACTCCAGCCTGGGCGACAGAGCGAGACTCCGTCTCAAAAAAAAAAAAAATGTATTTCAGGCCGGGCACGGTGGCTCAAGCCTGTAATCCTAGCACTTGGGGAGGCCAAGGCGGGCAGGTTATGAGGTCAGGAGTTTGAGACCAGCCTGGCCAATATAGTGAAATCCCGTCTCTACCAAAAACACAAAAATTAGCTGGGCGTGGTGGCTCGCCTGTAATCTCAGCTGCTTGGGGGGGTGAGGCAGGAGAATCATTTGAACCTTGGAGGCGGAGGTTGCAGTGAGCCAAGATTGCGCCATTGCATTCCAGACTGGGTGACAGAGTGAGACTCCATCTCAAAAAGAAAAGTATTTCAGAAAAACTCCTATTTTTAAATAAAAGATGAATCAACCACATAAAAACGTACACACAAATGTTTGTTTATAGCTGCTTCACCCATAATTGCCAAAATTTGGGAGCAACCATAATGTTCTTCAATACATGAATGGATAAACTGTGATACATCCAGATAATATAATATTTATTTATTCAATGATAAAAAGAAATGCGCTCTCAAGCCACAAAGAGATGTGAAGGAATCTTAAACATGTATTGCTAAGTGAAATAAGCTAATCTTAAAATGATACATACTGTATGCTATGGTTTGAATGTGTGTTAAAATTTCATATGTTGAAACCTTAATCCCCAAATTCGTATTTTGATGGTATTTGGTGGTGGAGCCTTGGGAGGTAATTAGGATTAGATAAAGTCATTAGTGTGGGACTGGTGGCTTTATAAGAAAAGGAAGAAAGACCTGAGCTAGCATGCTCTTGCCCTCTTGCCAAGTGATGCTTTCTGCTGTGTTATGATGCAGTAAGAAGACCCTCATCAGATGTGGCCCCTTGACCTTAGACTTCCCAGCCTCCAGAACTTTAAGAAATAGATTCCTTTTCTTTATAAATGACCCAGTCTCAGGTATTCAGCTACAGTAACAGAAAACGAACTAAAATACTGTATGATTCCAAGTGTATGACATTCTGGTAATAAAGCAAATCTATGGAGACAGTAAAAGGATCAGTGGTTGCCAGGGGTTAGGGAACAGGGAGGGAGAGATGAGCAGGTGGAGCACGGAGATTTTTAGGGCAGTGAAAATATTATTTATGATTCTGTAATGGTGGATATATGTCATTGTACATTTGTCAAACCCACAGAACATAAAACACAAAGAGTGAACCCTAATGTAAACTATATACTTAGTTAATAATATTAATGTGTCCAATGTAGATTCATCACTTGTAATACATGTACCACACTAAATGCAAGATGTTAATAGTAGGGGAATCTATGTATATGTGAGGGAGTGGGTAAAGGGGGATGTCTATGGGAACTTTCTGTACTTACTGCTCAATTTTTCTATAAAGCTAAAATTGTTCAAAAAGATAAATTATCACAAATGAAGAAAATCATGGAGAAGTTCCTAAGTGGCAGAGTTGACCCTCTCTTCAAGTTCTGTGAAGCTGCAGATTCGAGGCCCACATCCAGTGCCCTTGACAGGCATCTCCTGTCAGCTGTGGTGTGCAGTGTCCTGTGCAATTCAACGGACGGTCTTCCTTTGATTTCCACAGGTTTTGCACTCAGGCAAGGAAATGTATCAGAATAAGCAAAAGTGATAGAGTTAACCATGTACTTCCTGATATTAAACAAGAACAAATATGTGAAATAAATAATTGTGATATTAACATTTTTATATAAGCAGACTGCTGTGGGCCTATGTCTGGATGGGAATGTGAAGAGGAAATAAAGGGAGATGGTAAAAGGTTAGGAAGCATTGATGGGAAAGGGAGAATTTCAGAGGTAAAATGAGGAATGAATGTACCTCGTAATATTGTTGAATAACCAGATAATACATGTATTATGGGCTGAATTATGTCTCTTCAAAATTCATATGATGAAGCTCTAACCCCCAGTATCTCAGAATGTGACTGTATATGGAGATAGGGCCTTTAAAGAAGTAATCAAGTTAATATGAGGCTGTAAGGGTGGGCCTTAATTCAATCTGACTGGCATTCTTATCAGAAGAGAACATTTGCACAAACAAAGAGACACCAGGGATGTGTGTGCACAGAGGAAAGACCATATGAGGGCACAGTGAGAAGGTAGCCACCTGCAAACCAAGGAGAGAGGCCTAGGAATAAAATCAACCTTGTCAACACCTTGATCTTGGAATTCTAGCTTCCAGAACTGTGAGAAAATAAATTTCTGTTGTCTAAACCATCCAGTTGTTATGGCAGCTTGAGCAAACTAACACAACATGTAAAGCATTTTGCACAACGCTTGTTGAGTCTTAAGTACTCAATAATTATCTCCAGTTTAGTTAGAACTGATATGTGTGGTTACTATAACTCTGTAATATAATTTGAAGTCAGGTAATGTGATCCCTCCAGTTTTGTTCTTTTTGCTTAGTATAGCTTTGGCTATTCTGGGTCTTTTGAGGGTCCATATACATTTTAGGATAGGATTTTCTATCTTTGTGAAGAATGTCACTGATATTTTGATAGGGATTGCATTGAACCTATAGATTGCTTTGGGTAGTATGGACATTTTAACAACAGTGATTCTTCCAATCCATGAACATGGAATAAGTTTCCCTTTTTTGGCATTCTCTTCCATTTCTCTCATCAGTGTTTTATAGTTCTCATTATAGAGATCTTTCACTTCTTTGGTTAATCTTAGGTATTTAATGTTACATGTGGCTATTGTAAATGGGATTACTCTTTTAAAATTTCTTTTTCACATTGTTCACTGTTGGCATATAGAAATGCTACTGATTTATGTGTGTTTATTTTGCTTCCTGTGACTTTACTAAATTGTTTATCAGTTCTAATAGTTTTCCTGTGAAGTCTTTAGGTTTTTCCAAATATAAGATGATATCATTTGCAAACAAGGATAATTTGACTTCTTCATTTTCAGTGCGGAGGCTCTTTATATCTTTCTCTTGTCTGATTGCTCTAGCAAGAACTTCTAGTACTATGTTGAATAACAGTGGTGACAGTAGGCATCCTTGCCATGTTCCCAGTCTTAGAGGAAAGGCTTTCAGTTTCTCCGCATTCAGTATGATACTAGCTGTGGGTTTGTTGTATATGGCTTTTATTACGTTGAGGTATGTACCTTCTATGCCCAGTTTTTTGAGAGTTTTTATCATGAAGAGTTGTTGAATTTTATCAACTTCTTTTTCAGCATCAATTGAATGATCTGATATGGTTTTTATCCTTCATTCTGTTGATATGATGTATCACATTGATTGACTTGTGAATGTTGAATTATCCTTGCATCCTAGGCATAAGTCCCACTTGGTCATGATGAATCATCTTAATGTATTGTTGAATTTGATTTGCTAGTATTTTGTTGAGGATTTATACATTAATATTCATCAAAGATACTGGCCTATAGTTTTCTTTTTTTTTGATGTGTCTTTGTCTGGTTTTGGGATCAGGGTAACACTGAATGTGTTGAATGAGTTTGGAAGTATTCCTTTCTCCTCTATTTTTAAGAATAGTTTGTGGTTTGACAAACCTGACAAAAACAAGAAATGGGGAAAGGATTCCCTATTTAATAAATGGTGCTGGGAAAACTGGCTAGCCATAAGTAGAAAGCTGAAACTAGATCTCTTCCTTACACCTTATACAAAAATTAATTCAAGATGATTTGAGACTTAAATGTTAGACCTAAAACCATAAAAACCCTAGAATAAAACCTAGGCAATACCATTCAGGACATAGGCATGGGCAAGGACTTCATATCAAAAACACCAAAAGCAATGGCAACAAAAGCCAAAATTGACAAATGGGATCTAATCAAACTAAAGAGCTTCTGCACAGCATAAGAAACTACCATCAGAGTGAACAGGCAACCTACAGAATGGGAGAAAATTTTTGCAATCTATTCATCTGACAAAGGGCTAATATCCAGAACCTATAAAGAACTCAATCAAATTTATAAGAAGAAAACAACCCCATCAAAAAGTGGGCAAAGTATATGAACAGACGTTTCTCAAAAGAAGACATTTATGCAGCCAACAGGCATATGAAAGAATGCTCATCATCACTGGCCATCAGAGAAATGCAAATCAAAACCACAATGAGATACCATCTCACACCAGTTAGAATGGCAATCATTAAAAAGTCAGGAAACAGCAAGCGCTGGAGAGGATGTGGAGAAATAGGAACACTTTTACACTGTTGGTGGGATTGTAAACTAGTTCAACCATTGTGGAAAACAGTGTGGTGATTCCTCCAGGGTCTAGAACTAGAAATACCATTTGACCCAGCAATCCCATTACTGGGTATATACCCAAAGGATTATAAATCATGCTACTATAAAGACAATGCACACGTATGTTTATTGTGGCACTATTCACAATAGCAAAGACTTGGAATCAAACCAAATGTCCATCAGTGACAGACTGGATAAAGAAAATGTGGCACATATACACCATGGAATACTATGCAGCCATAAAAAAGGATGAGTTAGTGTCCTTTGTAGGGACATGGATGAAGCTGGAAACCATCATTCTCAGCAAACTAACACAAGAACAGAAAACCAAACACCTCATGTTCTCACTCATAGGTGGGAATTGAACAACGAGAACACATGGACACAGGAAGGGGAATATCACACACCGGGGCCTGTTGTGGGGTGGGGGAAGTGGGGAGGGATAGCATTAGGAGATATACCTAATGTAAATGACGAGTTAATGGGTGCAGCACACCAACACGGCACATGTATACATATGTAACTAACCTGCACGTTGTGCACATGTACCCTAGAACTTAAAGTATAATAAAAAAGAAAAAAATAATAAATAAACAAAATAATCCTAAAAAAAAAAAAAAAGGAATAGTTTGTGGATGATTGGTATTAATTCTTCTTTAAATGTTTGGTAGAATTCAGTTCCCAGGTTTTTTTTTTTTTTGGAGACAGAATCTTGTTCTGTTGCCCAGGCTAGAGGGCAGTGGCGTGATCTTGGCTCACTGCAACCTCTGCCTCCCAGGTTCAAGCAATTCTCCTGCCTCAGCCTCCTGAGTAGCTGGGATTACAGGCACTCCCTACCATGCCCAGCTATTTTTTGTGTGTTTTTAGTAGAGATGGGGTTTCGTCATGTTGGCCAGCCTGGTTTTGAACTCCTGACCTCAAGTGATCTGCCTGCCTCGACCTCCCAAAGTGCTAGGATTACAGGCATAAGCCACCATGCCCAGCTGGGAGACTTTTTATTATGGCTTCAATCTTATTACTTGTTATTGTTCTCCTCAGGTTTTGGATTTCTAGGATCTAGTATCTAGGGATTTGTCTTTTTATTCTAGATTTTTTAATTTATTGGTATATAGTTGCTCACAGTAGCAACTAATGATCCTTTGAATTTCTGCAGTATTGGTTGTAATGTGTACTTTTTCACTTCTTATTTTATTTATTTGAACCATCTCTCTTTTTTTCTTAGTGTGGCTGAAGGTTTGTTAATTTTGTTTAACTTTTTGGAAAACCAACTTTTTGTTTCCTTGCCCTTTTGTATTATCTTTTTCATTTTAATTTGATTTATTTCTGCTCTGATCTTTATTATTTCTTTTCTTCTACTAGTTTTGGGTTTGATTTGGTTTTACTTTTCTAGTTCTTTATGATGCATCGTTAAGATTGTTCATTTGAAGTTTTTCCTCTTTTTTGATATAGGCACTTATAGCTATAAACTTCCCTGTTAGTACTGCTTTTGCTGTATCCCATAGGCTTTTGTATGTTGTGTTTCCACTATCATTCATTTCAAGATATTTTTTCAATTTCTTTTTCTTTCTTTCTTTCTTTTTTTTTTTTTCTTTTTTAAAATAGAGTCTTGCTCTGTTGCTTAGGCTGGAGTGCAGTGGCACGATCTTGGCTCATTGCAACCTCCACCTCCTGGGTTCAAGCAATTCTCCTGCCTCAGCCTCCTGAGTAGCTGGGACTATAGGGGTGTGCCACTGTGCCCAGCTAATTTTTTGTATTTTTAGTAGAGATGGGGTTTCACTGTGTTAGTCAGGATGGTCTCAATCTCCTGACCTCATGATCTGCCTGCCTTGGCCTCCCAAAGTAATGGGATTACAGGTGTGAGCCACTGCACCCGGCCTCAATTTCTTTCTGCATTTTTTCATTGCCCGCTGGTCATTCAGGAGCATATTTTGTTTAATTTCCATGTATTTGTATAGTTTCCAAAATTCCTCTTATTAATTTCTAGTTTTATTCCAGTTTGGTCAGATAAGATGTTTGATAGTATTTCAATTTTGTGAATGTTTTAAGGCTTGTTTTGTGACATAACGTATAGTCTCTCCTTGAGAACGATCCATGTGGGGAGGAAAGAAATGTGTATTCTGCAGCTCCTGGGGATTAAATGTTCTGTAACGTCTATTAGATCCGTTTGATCTATGATGTAGATTAAGTCTGATTTTTTTGTTGATTTTCTGTCCAGAAGATATGTCCAATGCTAAAGGTGGGGTTTTGAAGTATCCAGTTAGTATTGTATTGGAGCCTATCTCTCTCTTTATCTCTAATAATATTTGCTTTACGTATCTGGGCACTCTAGTGTTTGGTGCAGACATATTTAAAACTGTTATATCCTCTTGCTGAATTGACCCCTTTATCATTATATAGTGACCTTCTTTGTCTCTTCTTATAGTTTTTGTCTTGAAATCTCTTTTGTCTGCTGTAAGTATAGCTACTCCTGCTCTTTTTTGGTTTCCATTGGAATAGAATGTTTTTTTCCTGTCCTTTTATTCTCAGTCTACATCTGTCTTTATAGGTGAAGTATGTTTCTTGTAGCCAACAGATCAATGGCTTTTGTTTTCTCATCCCTTCAGTCATTTTCTTTTCTTTTCTTTTTTTTTTTTTTTGGAGGTGGAGTCTTGCTCTGTCACCCAGGCTGGAGTGACTTAGCTCACTACAACCTCCCCACCTCTTGGGTTCAAGTGATCTTTCCATCTCAGCCCCCCGAGTAGCTGGGATTACAGGTGTCTGCCACCACACCCAGCTAATTTTTGTATTTTTAGTAGAGATGGGGTTTCAACATGTTGGCCACGCTGGTTTCAAACTCCTGACCTCAAGTGATCTGCCCTCCTCAGCCTCCCAAATTGCTGGGATTACAGGCATGAGCCACCTCATTCAGCCTCCATTTTATGTGTTTTGATTGGATAGTTTAGTCCATTTACAGTCAATGTTATTATCGATAAGTAAGGACTTACTCCTGCCATTTTGTTATTTGTTTTCTGGTTATTTTGTGGTCTTCTCTTCCTTCTTTTTCTCCTTGAATTCGTTAGGGAAGATAATTTTCTCTAGTGATATGATTTACTTTCTTGCTTTTTATTTTTTGTGTATCCATTGTATGTTTTATGGTTTGAGGTTGCTATGACGCTTGGAAATACTATAACCCATTATTTTAAGCTGATGACAACACTGTTTGCATAAACAAGCAAAAAAAAAAAAAAAAACCCACTAATACTGTATGCCTTAATTTTATACCTCCACTTTTTAACATTTTATTGTTTCTATGTATATTTTATTGTACTGTCTGAGTCTTGAAAAATCATTGTAGTTATTATTTTTGGATTGGTTCATTGTTTAGTCTTTCTACTTAAGAGTAGTTACACACAACAGTTACAGTGTTATAATGTTCTGTGTTTTTCTGTGTACTTACTATTACCAGTGAGTTTTGTACCTTCAAATGATTACTTATGTCTCATTAATGTCTTTTTTTTTCTGACTGAAGTACTCCCTTTAGCATTTCTTATAGGACAGGTCTGATATTAATGAAATCCCTCAGCTTTTGTTTTTCTGGGAAAGTCTATTTCTCATTCATGCTTGAAGGATATTTTCACCAAATATACTATTCTAGGGTAAACATTTTTTTCCTTCAGTACTTTAAATATGTCACGCCACTCTCTCTTGGTCTTAAGGTTTCCACTGACAAGTCTGCTGCCAGATGTATTGAAGGTCCATTTAATTTTAATTGTTTCTTGTTTTCTTGCTGCTTTAAAATTTTTTTCTTTACCCTTCATCTTTGGGAGTTTGATTGGTAAATGCTTTGAGGAAGTTTTCTTTGAGTTAAATCTGCTTGGTATTCTAGAACCTTCTTGTTTTTGGATATTGATATCTTTCTTTAGGTTTGGGAAGTTCTCTGTTATTATCCCTTTGAATAAACTTTCTACCCTTATCTCTTTCTCTACCTCTGCTTTAAGGCCAATAACTCTTAGATTTGCCCTTTTGGGGCTATTTTCTATACCCTATAGGCATGCTTTACGGTTTTTTATTAGTTTTTCTTTTGTCTCCTGACTGTGTATTTTCAAATAGCCTGTCTTCAAGCTCACTAATTCTTTCTTCTGTTTGATCAGTTCTGCTATTAATGGACTCTGATGCATTCTTCAGTATACCAATTGCATTTTTCAGCTCCAGAAATTCTGCTGGATTCTTTTTAATTATTTTAATGTCTTTGTTAAATATCTCTGATACAATTCTGCATTCCTTCTCTGTGTTATCTTGAATTTTTTTGAGTTTCCTCAACACAGATATTTTGAATTCTCTGTCTGAAAGGTAGCATATCTGTTCCTCTAGGATTGGTTCTTGGTGCCTTGTTTACTTCATTTGGTGAGGCTATGCTTTCCTGGATGTTGTTGGTGCTAGCAGATATTCTTTGGTGTCTGGGCATTAAGGAGTTAGGTATTTATTGTAGTCTTCACTGTCTGGGGTTATTTGTAGCTGTCCTTCTTGGGGAGGCTTTTCAGATATTTGAAAGAACTTTAGTGTTGTGATCTAAGTTATATCTACTTTAGGGGGCACTCCAAGCTCAGTAACGCTGTGGTTTCTTCAAACTCATAGAGGTACTGCCTTGATGGTCTAGGATAAGATCTGAGAGAATTCTCTGGATTGCCAGGCAGAGACCCTTATTCTCTTTCCTTACTATCTCCCAAACATACTGAGTCTCTCTCTCTCTGTTCTGAGCCACCTAAAGCTGGGGATGGAGTGACACAAGCACCCCTGTGGCCATCACTACTTTGACTGCTTTGGGTCAGACCTCAGGCCAGCACAGCACTGCATCTCCCCCAAGGTCTGCTGTGACCACTCCCTCGCTACTGTTTATATTCACTCCAGGCCCTGGGCCTCTACGATCTGCAGGTGGCAAAGCCAGCGAGGCCTGTATTCTTTCCTTCAGGGCCGCAAGGTTCCTCAGGCCCCAGATGGGTCTGGAAGTGTTGTCTAAGGGTCAGGGACTACAGTCAAATATCTTAGATGTCTACCTGTAGTTTTACTGTATTGCAGCTGAGCTGACACTCAAGCCACAAGATGCAGTCCTTTCCACTCTTCACTCCGCTTTGCAAAGGATGATGAGCCCCACCCAGTGTCCACTGCCACCCTAGGCCATGAGGACTACTGTCAGGCTGTAGCCGATGTTCCCTTAAGCCCCAAGGTCTCTTAAGTCAGCTTGTGGTGAATGCTGCCTGACTTGGGACTTACCCTTCAGGGCAGTGGTTTTCCCTCTGGGCCAGGGCATGTCCAGAAATGTCATCGAAGAGTTAAGTCCTGGAATCAGAGACCCCAAGTGCCTGCTTGGTGCTCTACTACCCCCCTGTGGCTGTTCTGGTACCTAAGCCCCTTTACTTTTCTTTCTGCTTTTCTCAAGCAGAAGGAGTTTTTCCTGGTAGCCACCGCAGCTAGTAATGTGCTGAGCCTCATGTGAATTCAGCAAATCTCAGAGGCTCACTGAAGGCCCTTGATGTAGTACCTGGGTATTGCTACTGTTTATTCAGGGCTCAAGGGCTCTTCAGTTAGCAAGTGATAAATGCTGCCGAGAACTGGGTCCTTTCCTTCAAAGCAGTGGGTTCCCTTCTAGAAATGTCATCTGGGAGCTAGGGTCTGGAACAGAGGCCTCACAACTCAGACCAGTGCCCTATCCTGCTGTGACTGAGCTGGTTTCCTAGATGTAAGACAAAGTCCTCCCTACTTTTCCTTCTCCTCTCCTTAAGTGGAATTAAGAGGTCTCTTTTGGAGTCTCAAGCTGTGCAGCCTGGGGTTAGGGGAGAGGTGATGCCAGCACTCCCTTGGCTGCCCCAGCTGGTGTCTCAGTATGACACATCGTGCCCCCTCAGTCCACTGCCTTTAGGCCTAGTTCAAGACTAGGGCTGCCTAAGAGTTGCAGTCCTTATGGCCTAGATTGTCTTTTAAGTTTACTTGGAGACACGGAGTGCTGTAGCCCTCGGTGGCAAGGTTTGAAAGCACTCAAGAAGCATCGCTGGGATTGGCGATTCCCTTCTGGCTAGGGTTGGTTTAAATGCTCACTCTGTGGGTGGGTGTTATCTAAGTTTGATTCAGGTTTCCTTTCTACTCTGACAGGGTGGCACTGAGTCCAGTGCCTCACAATTGCTGTGCTCTGCCTCCCCCACCTCCCAGAGATGCTCTCCACACCATGCTTTTGCTACCAGGGTTGGGGAGGGGTGGTGTTATAGATCCAGCACTGTTTTTCCTATCTCTTCAGTGCGTCTTTCAGTAATACGAAGTTAAAACAACGTACTAGGAGTGTTTATCTAATTTTTGGTTCTTATGAAGGTGTTGTTTTCTGTGTAGATAGTTGTTAATTTTGTGTTTTGCAGAGTGGGGGGATAGCCCCTAGAGCTTTCTATTCCCCCATCTTGCTTTGCCTCGACTTATCAAGAAAAGGAATTTATATTTTACAGTCATGGAGGCAAAAAAGTCCAAGAGTGAGAAGCTACATCTGGTGAGGGCCTTCTTGCAGGTAGGAACTCCCTGAAGAGTTCCAAGATGGCACAGGGCAGCGCATGGCAAGGGGGCTTACTGTGCTAGCATGCTAGCTCAGGTCTCTCTTCTTTCTCTTACAAAGCCACCAGTTCCCTTCCCATGATAACTCATTACCCATTAATTTATTAATTCATGAATGGTTTAATCCATTCTTGAGGATAGAGCCTACATGAACCAATCACCTCTTAAAGGCCTCACCTCTTAATACTGCTACATTGGGGATTAAGTTTCAACATGAGTTTTGGAAGGGATGTTCAGACCATAGCAGTATGCATCTCTAAATTAACAGCAATCCCTTAATATCATCTAAAACCTAGCCATATGCATACTTCCCCAATAGCCTCTAAATGTCTTTAATGCACTCAGCATGAAAACATGTACTAGAACATGAAATATTAGAGTGTGTTGCAGGTAGAAAGGGTAAGCATTATTTCTTGAAAATGTGTCTGTGTTTGTGTGTGTCTGTGTGTATACTGGGTTGCAAAACTAAAATGTTTTCTGTTTGTTTTTTGCTGTGGGACATTGTAAAAAAAGTTGAAAAACTTTTATGTAGATGGTGAAAGTGTCTATAAAGTCAAAAACAAAAGCAAGATGTTCAACAACACTGCTTCTCATCAACATTTTCTTGGAGGTTCCAGTCAATGTGAAAGAGAAAGAAAAATGTATAAATATTGCAAAGGAAGAGACAAAACTGTCACTGTTTGCAAACAATATAATTTTCTTCTAGAAAATCTGAGAGGATATATATAGCCAAAAAGCTTTGTCTTATTGCTTTTGAAAGTAATGTTGGCCGGGTATGGTGACTCACACCTGTAATCGCAGTACTTTGGGAGGCAGAGGTGGGTGGATCACCTAAGGTCACGAGTTTGAGACCAGTCTGGCCAACACGGTGAAACTCTGTCTCTATTAAAAATACAAATATTAGCTGGGCATGACGGTGCATGCCAGTAATATCAGCTACTTGAGAGGCAGAGACAGCAGAATCACTTGAATCCGGGAGGCAAAGGTTGGAGTGAGCCAAGATCATGTCACTGCACTGCACTCCAGCCTGGGCAACAGAGCAAAACTGTCTCAAAAAAAAAAAAAAAAAAAAAAAAAAAAAAAAAAAAAGAAAGAAAGAAAAAGAAATACTGTCAAAAATTTAATTCACATTTGTTCAGTCATTCACATCCATATCCAAATTTTCTTCCACATGCAGTTCACATTTATCTCTAGATTGGTGAGTGGGACAGGGTTGTTTGGTTTTCACCAAACTTACAGGAAAATGAGACAGCATCAGCTGGGTGTGGTGGCTCATGCCTGTAATCCCAGCACTTTGGGAGGCTGAAGAGAGAGAGTTGTTTGCAGCCAGGAGTTCAAGATCAGCCTGGGCAACAGTGCGAGACTCCGTCTCTATAAAATTAAAAAATTAGCTGACTATGGTGGTGTGTGCCTATAGCCCTTGCTACTCGGGACGCTGAGGCAGGAAAATGACTTGAGCCTGGAGGATGGCTTGAGTCCAGGGGTTCAAGGATGTTGTGAACTATCATGATGCCACTGTACTCCAGAATGGGCAACAGGGCGAGACCTCATCTCTCCAAACAAAACAAAAAAACAAAAAAACAAAGGAAAAAAAGAAAATGAGATAGCATCTGTTTAGATATAATGCCCTAGCATTGTTTATGTTTTGTTGTGTGTTCTTTCTGTTTTCCTGCTATACTTCTGTCCATCCTTTATTTTATTTTAGAGACAAGGTCTCACTCTTTTGTCCATGCTGGAGTGCAGTAGTGTGATCATAGCTCACTGCAGCCTCAAACTCCTGGGCTCAAGCAACCCTTCTGCTTCAGGTTCCTGAGTCGCTGGACTACATGAATGCACCACCACACTAGGCCTCCATCTTTTATTTTTAACCTTTTGATTGATGTATACATACATAAAAGCAAACATATTGTAAGATGATGAAATTCCAGAAACTGAAAACACCCATGTAATGGGCAGCCAATCAGCAAACAGAACATTGTTAGCACCCAGAAGCCTCCTTGTGTCCCTTTCAGTCATTACTTAAGTGCCCCTCAACTCCCCAAATAATTAAAAACAAATTTAACAGATTTAAAGAGATGGCAACAAGAGGAATTATTATAAACAGAATCATACTGTAAGCACACTTGCTACAACGCAAAAAAATCTTTTGTAATTCGAGTAAACACCTGTTATCATCTGAGTTTTGATATATATTTGGTTTTGCTAAAGCAGAGCACATTTTAAAATATATTCCACAGCCAAACTGATATTCGTTTTGAATTATTTGATAGCTTGAATTATCTGACATTGCTCACCTCCATTGGTGAAAGTACTTAAATTACATATATTTAATTTATTGTCCTTTACGTTTAATGATAACATGGCTAATAGTGAGAGAAATGTGATGTGGTGGATGGTTCAGTGTATGATCACTAATTATTTTAATACTATGTATATGTGAACATTATCCTTCAGTTTGTAACTACAATAATAGATTCTACTGGAATTTGTGAGTATGTCTTATAACCAAAAGAGGGTCTGGCTGCTTGATGGTTGCAGTAAGAAGTTAAAATAACAAGAGCCGGGTATGATAAAAAGAGAGTGAATTTTATTATCCATTGCCAGCAAGGGGGAAAGTGGCTGGAATCCTTTCCAAACATTGCCAATTTCCAATTTCTGGAGAGATGGCAAGGGTTTAAGAAGAGGGGCTTGGAATGCAAGACAGGAAGGGGGCTAGGAGGTGCCAGATGGTGTGATTTGCTCTGAAGGCTTATCTTGAATTATTGTTCCATCTGGTGAAGTGGCTGGCACCATTGTGGACCTGACAGGTTACAAATCAATCACATTCAATCTTGCAGTCAATCTCTAGCCCAGAGGGAACTCTTGAAGTAATCTCCTGCTGGGGAGAGAATACTGGAGGTGCCTGTTTCCTGTCAGGATTTGGTCCTTGAAGCTTCTAAGGAAATATATGACCAGATAGGTGAGCCAGTGTGAACTTAACAAGCATCCGGGTAAATAAATATGCATAAGGCTTGGGAGCATAACGTGGGAAAGGGGAGGAAGTGGAGTTTTAAAGCGCATCCCCAGGCTGTATTTCAAGAAAAAAGAAAATACTTCTGTAGTTTGTCTCAAAGCTATGTCTTGAGACTAGAGGGAAATAAGAAAAGAAAAAAAAATTAAAACATGGTTTGAAGCTAAGCTGCTCTATTACTCACTGATATAATTTTTGCAAAGCCAGTTTCAATTCCTTCATCTTATGATTAGGCCAGTGTCTGTGCAAATTTGCCTTACTTTAAACTGTTCTTAAAATGTTTATTTTGCCCTCTCTGTTTTCGTGTGTGTTAATTCCAGTCTTCGATCTATTTGGCTACCCCACTCTCATTGGGGAATTACGCATGTCCCAGGGTTGATCCCTTCAGAAACTACCTGACTGAAAAAATAAATTTATTTGCAGTGAGAAATATAACTGTCATGGCCAGTAGATACCAGAAAGTTGTAGTTTGCGAGGCTTACTGTGCATTAGATTCACCTGGGGTACTTGAGAAGTTTTATAACTTCCCTTTAACTGCATTACATTGTTGTTCCATTTGGAATTTCACAGGACATATGATTTAATAAACCTAGGTGGGGCCGGGCGCGGTGGCTCACGCCTGTAATCCCAGTACTTTGGGAGGCCGAGGCGGGCAGATCATGAGCTCAGGAGTCCGAGACCAGCTTGGCCAACATGGTGAAACCCCGTCTCTACTAAAAATACAAAAATTACCTGGGCATGGTGGCGGGTGCCTATAATCCCAGCTCCTTGGAAGGCTAAAGCAGGAGAATCCTTTGAACCCGGAAGGCGGGAGTTGCAGTAAGCCAAGATCGCGCCATTGCAGTCCAGCCTGGGCAACAAGAGCAAAACACTGTCTCAAAACAAAAACAAACAAAACAGATGAATAAACAAACGAAACACTAAACCTAGGTGGGGCTTGGACATCTGTGTGGCAAATTACATGGAACTAGGCAGTTTTTGTAATGGCTCCTCCATGACCAGGTCTGTACCTTGTTATTTCCCAGACTCTCATGTTTCATCCCCTTCCCCAAACCCCCATTATTGCTACTCTCCCAAGCCTGCCCTCTTCTGATACTATTCATTGCACTATTCCTTTTAGCCTTTATTTCAGCATGAAAATCTAATAACTTATTGTTCACATTTCAGAATTCTAGTTAACTGGCCAATGCATAATAAGGTGTTACTGGGTGGTAATTGCCTAATATGATAACTCCCCAACTCACTATTTAGCCACAGCATTCCAACCTTTTACTCAATCATTGCCTTAAAGGGTAACATTTGTATCCTTGGTAGTTCAAGGCAGAAAATCTGAGCAAGGGAGCTACTTAGCCTATCGGAAGTCATTTGAAGATCATTATCAATTCTCCCTACACATCTAGCTGTCTTTGCATGTATCCCAGAGGCTAAGTGATTCAACAAGAGCTCATTGCGTTTTGTGATCTCATTGTTGATCGTCTCTGCCATTTTACTATGTGGTCTAAAGTGACTGCACGTGAAACCATACTTGATGACAAGAAAAGGGACAGAAAAGGGACAGAAAGAAGTCTCATCTACCACCATAGAGAATGCTAAACCCATCAACTTCTGTGTGAATTTCTACTGTCGTTTCATGGTATCTGGATTCTCTAGCCAGTTTACAGCCCAACGACTTGCCAGTTTTCTTGATTTCCTTTTCCGTAGGTTCACTGTGGGCACACTGGTATTCAGTGGGTTGTTTAAGTAGCAGAGGCTACTGACAGCTTTAGCCTCTCCGAAAATCTTGGGCTTTCCTAATGTAGCTTATGGATGATCTTGTTTCTCTAACCCAGATTTTTTTTTTAAAGTTACTTATTTATTTTGAATAAGTAATACATTAACATGGATCAAAAATTAAAGTAATAAGTTTTACATTTAGAACCCCCATAGCTACTCCTGTCCCCATCTAACTTACACTTTCTACTCCAATAAATAACAACATTATTCGTTTCTTATATATCCTTTCAGTGATCCTTCTTCTTCTTCTTCCTTCCTCTTCCTCCTCCTCCTCCTCCTTCTTCTTCTTTCTTCTTCTTCTTCTTTTCTTTTTTGTAGAGCCAGGGGTCTTGGTATGTCGTCCAGGATGGTCTCGAACTCCTTGCCTCCAGCGATTATCCGGCTTTGGCCTCCCAAAAGGCTGGGATACAGTCGTGAGCCACCGTGTCCTGCCGGTGTTTCTTTAGGCAACCACAAGCCATATATATATATACACACATATATATATATATATTTTTAATAGAGACAGGAGACAGGGTTTCTCTCTGCCACCCAGACCAGAGTGTAGTGGTGCCATCATAGCTTATTGCAGCTTTGATATGGAATGAGCTCCTTCATTCTTAAGCTTCATATAGTACAGTATTCAATTGTATTGCTGTACCATAGTTTATTTAACTAGTCCTTTATTGACAGACACTTGGGATTTTTCCTGTCTCTTGCTATGACAAACAATGAGAAAATGTACATACATAAATACATAAAGTCCAGATCTATACTTACACTAGATTCACAGAAATGAAACTGCTGGCTCAAAGGGTAAATCTATTAGATCTTTGTACCACTTAGAGTTTTCCAGCCATATATGTGAAGAAGAGATCAATTTTTTTTTTTTTTTGAGACAGAGTCTTGCTCTGTTGCCCAGGCTGGAGTGCAGTGGCGCAATCTCGGCTCACTGCAAGCTCCACCTCCTGGGTTCACGCCATTCTCCTGCCTCAGCCTCCTGAGTAGCTGGGACTACAGGCGCCTGACACCACGCCCGGCTAATTTTTTGTATTTTTAGTGGAGACGGGGTTTCACCGTGTTAGCCAAGATGGTCTCGATCTCCTGACCTCGTGATCCGCCCGCCTCGGCCTCCCAAAGTGCTAGGATTACAGGCGTGAGCCACCGCACCCGGTAAAACTTTACCTTTCTATATAGTTATGCTGCTGTCTCAAGATCATTGATTTAAAATAAAAGTCCATTATTACCCCACTGATTTGACTCGGTACTAATATTCTATATGCATTTGGTTCTATTTATAGACTTTCTATTCTGTCCCATTGGTCTTTCTACTTATGTTCCAGTGACTCAATGTGTGCGTTTTTCATTTTGCAAGGTTAGCTCACCATAGTTTTATTAGGGAGGGGACTGGTACTGTAACAAAGATTGTACACAAGTAGTTTAAACAAGATAGAAGTTGATTTCTCTGTCATGTTAACAGTATAGAGGTGAGTGGTCCAGGGCTGGTGAGAAAGCACTACCATCACTGAGACCAAGGTGGCTGCCCCAGCTTCTGCCATCTCCTAGTCAAGGGCCAAAAGACAGCATAAACTTTCCTTTTTAGGGTCACTATGTGGCAATGGCTTACATCAGTTGTCCAGAACTTGGTCACATGGCCACTCCAAGCCACAAGGAAGATGGAGAAATGTAGTCTCTTGCTGGATAGCCATGTGTTTGATTAAAATTTAGGAGTTCTATTAGTAAAGAAAGGGAAAATTGTCTCTGTCACAATGGTGACCTGATGGTAAGGACCCCAATGTAGAAGGTATTAGGGCATTGTAACGTAAATAATGGCATAAACTTTCCTCCAGGAATTCACAATAGAGGATTGGTACAGAGGAGTCTAGGATTCATATAGGCTCTACCTCTTACCTTCACATTTTTGGGATTCTCTTTGCTTAGAATTGTATTTACTATTTTTTAGAGCTCTTGCACACTCTTTCTCTTTTTCTGCATATGTTGCTGTATGTGTGCATTTTTTTGTTGTTGTTCTTTTCTCACTGCTTTACTCACATGTCCCCGGAGTTATCAATCTATTTTTGAGGCAACTCTTGGGGCTTGTTAATGAATTAATTGGCAAAAAGAAGCCTCTCAGGGAACAAAAGCCCGAGCCTGTTTATACCTCTGAACTTCCTATCTCCCTTCCTTTGCTATCTCCCTTGAATGTGATAAAGAATAGACAATTTAAGTGGCTCAAGTAAGTGGCTCTTTTATATTTACAGAAGGCTACACTTGTATATAAAAGGGGATCTGGGTAATAGATAACTAAAGGATAGGAAAAAGCCACAAAGGAAAGATTCTATAGCCTTAGAGAGACCATATGATTTACCACCTAAACTGGGATACTTTAAAGAGTTTAGGTAGGCTGGGCGTGGTGGCTCACGCCTGTAGTCCTAGCTACTTGGGAGACTGAAGCAGGAGGATCCCTTGAACCCCGGAGGTTGAGCCTGATTGCAGTGAGCTGATTGCTGGACTGCACTCCAGCCTGGGAGACAGAGCGAGGTCCTGTCTTTAAAACAAGCAAACACCCCCCACAAAAAAGAACCACACACAGATTTTTTTGGGGCATACATGTATTTTGATCAGTTGCTTAGCTATCTCTGTCTCTAATACCATGTTACTGGTAATTTTCTGAAAAATGTATTTTTTTAATATGGTCTTATTAAGTTTTTTCATAAAATTGCCTGCAATCTGTCTCACAGTTGCATTTTATGGTTAACAAATTTAACATTACAGGTATCTTCAATTGATTTTTCTCTATAGATCATGTCTACCTAAAAGGAAGAAGTGTAGGCAAAATATGGAGAGGTCATTTCAGCCATGGCTGAGAACTGCAGCCTGGGACACACTTCCAGGTTGCCTTGAACAGTACTCTGGAGAACAATGGGGAGGTTCAAATTTTTTAAGAAAAAAGGATGAATCAGGAGAGGGGGTCATTGCAAAGTTGTTTGTCAAGAATTCTCATTGGTTTAAATAAATTACATTGGGCTGGGTGTGGTGGCTCACATCTGTAATCCCAGCACTTTGGGAGGCCGAGTCAGGCAGATCACTTGAGGTCAGAAGTTCGAGACCAGCCTGGCCAACATGGTGAAACTCCATCTCTACTAAAAATACAAAATTAGCCAGGTGCGTTGGCATGCACCTGTAATCCCAGCTACTCAGGAGGCTGAGGTATGAGAACTGCTTGAATCCGGGAAGCGGAAGTTGTAGTGAGCCGATATTGTGTCCCTGCACTCCAGCCTGGGCAACAGAGTCAGACTCCGTCTCAAAAAAAAAAAAAAAAAAAAAAAAAAAGCCAACAAGGGAGTCTCTCTAGACCAAACTAGAAAGATGGACTCTCATATCCACATCATAACCTCATCATGGGAGTTACATCTCATCACTTTTGCCACATTCTATTGGTTAGAAGCCAGTCATAGGTCCAGCTCACATTCAAGGGGAGGAAATTATAGAAAGATGTGAACACTAGAGGGCAGAGATCATGGGCACCATCTTAGAATTCTTCCCAGTGTTCCCTGGGAAATGGCTCCGAGATTGAGATTTGTGTGCAGGTGGATTACTGGGGGTTGCTTCTGGGAACAACACCTGTAAAGGAGTAAGGAAATCAGACCTGGGATAGAGAGGGAGAAGTTTCAATAGAGGCTTCAGCCAACCCCACAGACAGTTCTGAAGCAGAGGTGGTCCTTTAAGAGATGTCCTGAAATGAAGCAAAGAAGCCAGGCCTTTGGAACTGCATTGAGCAATCACTGATGGATGCCCCAGGGAAGTGGGTATAACCTTAGGCAAGGCAGCTTCCTTCAACAGAGGGCAGTTTCTGGGGAGAGACTCAGCTGTGAGCTGTCAGTAACTAATACTCCCATCAGCTAATAATGAGTGCCTCAGTTCTGAAAGGGAATCTGAGTGATATATCATCATTACACTTGGTTAACTGGAATATCTCCTCAGTCAGTATACATATTTTCCCAGCACCGTGAATAAAAGTCAGTTGAATGAGAAATTGAAAGTACCTCTGATTGTTCCCCTCCTGCAACCAATCAGGCTGGTGGCAGGCCAAGTTTTCATTTGTATAGGAGTGTAACTGTGTAACTTCACTTCAGCTTCTGATTGGTCGCTTTCTGCGACCAATCAGACTGATCATGGACCACTACTTCATTTGCATGGGGTGTAATGGGAAACCTCTAGAGAGTATTTAAACCCCAGAAACTTCTGTAATCAAGCTCTTGAGCTGCTTGCTCAGGCCTGCTCTCGCCCTGTGGAGTATACTTTTGAAACCGCCTTTGCAAAAATCATAACTGAGGAAATTATGACAGTGAAAGAGATCAGACCTAACCTACCCTACCCTATCTTCCTTCTAAATTCTAAAATGTCTTTGTTCATTCCTGGGTATAGGGCAAACTAGCCTTGGGAAGGAATTTATAGTGTACACTCTGAGACAAAATTGATAGTAGCCCTTTCCCCTTCTTGGCGGGGACCAGATTAGAAATTACGGTTTAGGGACCATGCAGCCTTTGGCTGCAAAAGTCTGAACCTCCCCAAATTGCTCCTGGGAATAACATCACCATTGCAAAACCTAAGATCAGTGCTTGAGATGTTTTGCAGCCCCTGCATTCTCATGCAGCAGAGGACACCACCCAGACTGATAATCTGGCTCAACTAGCTCCACGATCCTACCCAGGAAGAACTCACTTCTGCAAGAATTCACTTCGACCTCCTGTTAGTTCATCTTCATTCCGACCAATTAGCACTCCCCACTTTCCCAACCCATACCCGCCAAATTATCCTTAAAAACTCTGATTCCGGAATGCTCAGGGAGACTGATTTGAGTGATAATAAAACTCTGGTCTCCCGCACAACCGCTCTGCGTGAATTACTCTTTCGCCATTGCAATTTCCCTGTATTGATAAATCAGCTCTGTCTAGGCAGCGGACAAAGTGAACCCATTGGGCGGTTACACTTTCGTTTTCAATACATCTCTGCTTTTATTGCTTAATTCTTTCCTTGCTTTGTGCATTTTGTCCAGTTCTTAGTTCACGGCTCCAAGAATCTGGACACCCCCACAGGTAACAAGACTACAGGTGCCTGCCACCACGTCTAGCTAACTTTTTGTATTTTTAGTAGAGATGGGGTTTTGCCATGTTGCTCAGGCTGGGTTTCTTTTTTTATTTTTTGTATTTTTAGTAAAGATGGGTTTTGCTATGTTGCTCAGGCTGGTCTCGAACCACCTGGCTCGAGCAATCCGCCAGCCTTGGCCTCCCAAAGTGCCGGGATTAAAGGCGTGAGCCACGCTGGCGCCTGGCCCACTAAACTTCTTTGTGCATCAGCTACTTCATTTGCCTAATGAGGATGAAAGTAGTCCCTTCTGCGTTTTGTGAGTTTTGGTTAATACACGAAAAATGCCATATCTGTTTGCCATTAGCATCCATCATGCCATAACCAAAAAAATTACATTGCATTTTTATTTTTAAAAAGGTGGGGGCCAGAGTGGACCTGGGCCTTTTCCAACTTATGAGAGGTCTCTTATTAAGTAAGCCTTAAGTAGCAGAATTCCATGAAGGGAGCTGGGAAACCAGGATTTTCTAAAAGGAGGTGGCATTTGCATTAATCCTGGCAGGGCAGCTGCGAATTCCACAGGATTGGGGGTGGCGCCTTTTCCAAGGCAGTCCTGGGCTTACGCTGGGCTGCGGCTGCTCCGGGCGCGCTTCCGGCAAACGCAGCGGCGCCGACCTTGGGTCTCGCACATTCTTCACGTCCGTTCGTAGCGTCACCCGGATCTTCGCCGCTTCACTTGTGGGCCCCTCAGCGACGCTTCCCGCTCCGCCCCTAAGTCGAGAAGGTTCCTTGCGGTTCGCGGCGTGCCGGACGTGACAAACGGAAGCCGCACGTCTCACTAGTACCTTCGCAGACGGACAGCGCCAGGGAGCAATGGCAGCGCGCCGACCGCGATGGGCCGTGGCCAATAGCGGCTGCTCTGCGCGGCGCGCCGGGAGCAGCGGCCGGGAAGGGGCGGTGCGGGAGGCGGGGTGTGGGGCGGCAGTGCAGCCCCTGTTCCTGCCCGCGTGGTGTTCGGCATTCTTCTCGTCTCCCGAGGGCACGTCTGCGGTAGGCTCCCTGGTTGTCCGAATCGCCGACCTCTCTTCCCAGCTGTATTTCCAAAATGTCGCTTTCTAATAAGCTGACGCTGGACAAGCTGGATGTTAAAGGGAAGCGGGTCGTTATGAGGTAATTCTGCACGTTTGCCCGCGTGGCCTCTGTGCTCTGTCGCAAACCTCTTTGGCCTGAGCCGACTTGTTCTCTCGTCTGTTCTACGTCGCTTTTAGCTTTTGGCTGGGCCCCACGGGTCCTAGGCTTGGAGGGCGAGGCTGCTCACGGGTTTGGTGGTTTCTAGCCGCATTTTCTGCAGCCCAGAAAGCAGCCGAAACCCCCTTCGGGGATGGGTCCCACTAAGGAAGGGCTGAGATTGCTGCTGGGACCCATTTTGTCCTTTTTCCTATTGGTGAAATGCAGTTCCGTTGCCTCCACCTCCCAGTCGGCGAGATGAGACTTAATGCTTATCCTGCAAATCTCTAGGCTTCAAGGAAGGGACCTTGAAAGGTCATTTTGTTAATTTCCCTTCCCCCACACTCCTAGACCATCGCAGACAAATGAGAAACGGCCCACATCTCACAGGTCCCTGCACAAAAGGATATCTTTCCAAGAGGATGTTGATTTAACTGTTCAGGAGTAGACCCCCCAGTCCCCCGTCCCTAAAGAATTGGGGTGGGAGGGTAGGGCGGGGCGCACCGGAGGAGGCCCTGCAGAGCTTATGTAACAGGCCTCTGCTGCCCTGCAGCGTGGTATCGTTGGACTCTTGGGCACAGGATTTGCATCAGGATTGTGACATACTAGGTAATGGTAGAGCAGGGTGTGGCTGCTCATACTTGCTGGCCTCCAACCTCATCCCCACGTGTGGCTGGAAAAGCAAAATTTTGAAAGTGGGGGAAGGTTCCTTGTGCACTTTGGGTCTCTTACTCTGCGCATGTGGATCTCTGGTCACTTGCCAACACGGCTTCTCTCTTATCTGCCAGAATTGTTGGTATAGTGTGGAGCTTTTATCTTTATCCTTTTTGTCACGTGTGGTATATTTGTGCATGCCAGGAGCAAGGTGCAGGAGGATGAGTCAGTATGTAACTGATGGACTTGACTGTTCATATACCTTAACAGGATCCAAGAGTGGTGTTTTTGAGGGGTCATAAAGGTTTCTGTTGATAGCATTTTGCAACCTTGACCTTTTTGGGAAGTGGTTGATTGATGGGTAGGCATGTGGCTGGTGTAATCTAGCCCCTTTTCCAATTTGGGCTGGTTCAAATGAGGGCTTGTGTTGGATATTAACAGACACATAAGTCAGTAGGAGATCTCCCTTTAACTTTAAACATACGAGGACACGTTTGAGTTAGGGAAGTGTATGGGTACTCTAAAAGTACATATAGCTCTCCCCTTCTCTCTAATTTCACTTTGGTCAGTATTACTTTGCAGGTAACCTCTGCCCTGCTGTGGAGATAGAATAACCCAATAATTTATGTCCATGAAAAATACCTGATTTCCACATTTCCCCAAATGGCATAGGCCTTTGTAATCTGGACAAAGTAGGAATCACAGCCATGTTAGTACTAGAAGAGTGCCCTTTCTGGCCCTCATATAATCCTAATAAAAGGGGATAGACCCTGTAAAAAACAGGACAGGTGGACATTGGCATGCAACTAGCTTTTAGGTTTTAATTAGTTCCTTGCATCTCCCGTGTGTTCGAGGCTGATTCTTCCAGATGCTTGGACCAACTAAAAGACAAGGAGTGGGACATCATGCGGATAACCTTCCTATAATTGCAGTCTTGGGCTTTATTTCCTCTCTCTGTAGGGAAACTGGCTTGAAGAAGCTAGCTGGGGGTGGGATTGTAGGAGCTGCTTAACTTTTCTCCTTCTGGACCTAATAAAGTTTCATTTAGCACACACCAACCCAAAGCCTTGAAATGATTGGCTAGTCATGTTTTGCTGATGGAAAATGACCTGTTCAGGGTTACTGAACTACTAAGGTGGTGGCAGAGCTGAGAGTAGAATTTGGGTCTCCTTGGCTATCAGCTAGATCCTCTAGATCAGCTAGATATTCGAGACAATGACCAAGGATACGTTGAAATAGACCTTTCTCCTGTAATAGACCTTTCTCCTGTAATCTGGATACCTTCTTATTTAGGCTGAGGACAGGAAGTTACATCGTTCCCTGATTATTAATGTATTTCTTTTGAACAGAGAGTTTCATTGTAGGCCTACTTTTTTGGAGATGCCTAGGCAGCCATGTGGTGTCAGCTCAATTCTTTTTTGTTTCAACGTGGTGGTTGCTGGCAGTGTTTCCGGAGTGGGGCTTCCTGAGTAGTGGCTGCCTCATTTGTCGTCTTTGTCCTGCAGAAGTGAACTCTGGTATTTGCTGACTCTTCTGGTCCACTGGTTTGGATTGCCAAGGGAAATTGATTTGTTGAAGGAAAACGGGGTAGCCAGAAACCTCTGACTTGTTAATTACCAGTTCCATCTTAGTTTTTTAGGACTCCCCAGTTGACTTGACACCCTCTTTGAATACACTTCTGCTTTTTTTTGTGGTAATTTCCTTTCTTTCTCTCATAGGTTGCCAGTCATCCTTTGCTTGCACTTCCTTTTTGCTTGCTCCTGCCTGTTTTTTTTTTAAACCTCACTGGTTTTCTCCAACCTGTTGTAACTTGTAAAGAAACTGCTTTGATGTAGTAGGAAGAGAAACAGGAAAAAATTGAGAGCAGAGAAAAAGTCTCTAAGACACCCACAATATCCCAGTTTTCCATGTGGGGCAGTGAAGCATTGATGGACATGGTTCCTTTGAGAGTTTTTAATGGAACTGGACCTGGGACCTGAGATTTCAGGGGATAGAGACTTGATATTCTTATTCCAGCTAAACCAGTATATTTTTTAATGTTTTATTTTGAAATAATTAAAGATTCATGGGAGGTTACAAAGTTAGAGAAGTCTTGTGTTCACCCATTTTCCCCCAATGAATGCATCTTACCTAATTATAGTACAATATCAAAAGTAGGAAATTGCATTGGTATAAAGTGTATATGGTTCTATGCCATTTTTACGTGCATAGATTTGTGTAACCACCACCACAATCAAGATACAGAACTATTCATTCAATCACCACCAAGATCTCCTTCTTGCTACCCCTTTATAATAATAACCACCCTGTTTCCTAACTCCTGGTAACTACTGATCTATCCGCTGTTTCTAAAATTTTGTCACTTCAAAAATACTATACAGATAGAATCACGTGGTGTATAACCTTTTGGGATTAACTTTTTTCACTTAGCATAATGTCCTCAAAATTTATCCACATTGTCACATGTATCAAAAGTTCATTCCTGTGTATTCTTGAGTAGTATTCCGTGGTATGGATGTATCATAGTTTCTTTAACTATCATTGAAGGGTATTAGGGTTGTTTCTGATTTGGGGCTATTACAAATAAAGCTGCTGTGAACATTTGTACACAAGTCTTGGTATGGACATATGCTGTCATTTTTCATGGGTAAACACCTAGGAGTGGAATTGCTGGGCCACATCCTTTTGAGGTATCCCCAGACTGTTTTCCAAGGTGGCTGCAGCATTTTACATTTCTACCAGCAGTATGTGAATAATGAGTTTCTCTGCATCATTACCAGTACTTGGTGGTGCTATTATTTTTTATTTTAGTTATTCTTCGTTCTGATGGCTATGTAGTAATAACTGACTTTGTGCCTGAAGTAAAGCTCAGGAGTGTTATAAGGAAACGAAAAAAAAAAAAAGGAAATTGTGCATATTTTATGTAAAATGGAACCCGTAGAATCTGTAGGCAAGAGCAGTTTCTGTGTTGGAGTCCTCAGAGGAGAAGTAAAAGCAGAGCTGTTTGAGTGTAGGAGATGAGGGGAGGTAATCCAGAGGGCATTGAGGAGAGAGTACAAACCAAGTCTAATTCATTAGTAAGCTGACACCATGGCAGCTAGGGTAGATGAGACAGATTCTTAGGTGTCTCTGCCCAAAGATATTCCTCTCTGTAAGGGTCAGGGGTAGAGAGTAGCACTGCAAGAAGTGGCTTGTGCCCATCCTTTTGCCATTAGTTCTTTTGAGCATAGGCCTTCTGGGAGGTTGCATGGGGCAAAATGACCCATGGTAATGGGATACTCTCTTCTTTGGAATGTACTTTAAGGCTGGCAGGCACCTTGTTCAGGATATTTAAAGAAGACAGAATCAAGTGGCCTGAAGCAAAGTAGAGTATATTTCTTTCATCAGAGGCTTACTGCCTTTAATTTTGAAGACTTTAAAACATGTTTTAATATAGAATTATTTTTTCTCAACCTACCTTTGGAAAGGCTGTTTCTTCAGTGAGGTGTATTGGAGTTCAGGCCTAGTGGATATAGGAAATTGGTGGTCTTCTCAGTATGTCTGTAGGAGTTTGTAATTGCCTTAGCCTTAGAGAGGAAGGGGTATTTAAAAAGGCAGATGAAAAAGATGGAGGCTTATAATCAAGGATAGCAGCGGTCTTCTTGATTAGGTCATACTTCGCTGTAGTCCCTTTGCAAGTGATGCTAGCTAGCTGTTTTTAGTAGTGGTTGATGCACTTGTCAAATCACAGAATTACATGTTGGAGAAACATATAACAACAACTAACACTTTTATGGCACTTACTGTGTGTCAGGTACACTTCTAAGCACTTTACAAATTGCTGGCTGACTTAATTTTCTCAATAACTATGAGGTAGATACTGTCATCCCCATGAGAAAAAAATCACTTAAAAATGATCATGGTAGGCACAGACCTTAAAAATAGCTACTCTACATTATTGTTTTCATTCACATTGAAGTAGGCTGAGGTTCCAAGGAGTTCAGAATAATTGGTTCTTAAGAATGGTAACACAGTAATCTGTTGGGTAAGAGAGACTGCAGTGCATTATTATCTTGTGTCATCTTGATTACTTCCCTTCTAATTTGCCTGTTTGTCAGGTGGGCTGGGACACATGTCCCACCCTCTCTTCTCAGGCTTTTTGAAAGAGGCTGTCTTATGTTAGTGTGTATTGCTTGAAGGACCTCTAGTCTTAAGGCCCCAGACTTTCTCCAAAAAGAATGATTTTCTCTTAGTGTGTTTTATTTTTCCAGTTAATTTTTTTCTCCAGTCATGTTAGTTTCACGAGGACCCAGAAATAGTATCAAGGGAATTAGGATCAAGATGCATTCCTTATTATTCCTCACCCCTCCAGCTGCTACCCAGATACTATTGTGCTAGACCCAGACAGATATCTTTTTAGATGGAACTGGCTTTAGCTTCCCAGATCTTCAGGGCTAGTTCCTGTGATTTAAGTTAGGTTTTATTTTTTTAAAATTCTTTTTAAAGTATGAATACATACCTAAAAGGGCACAAATCACAATTTCAAAGAATTACCACAAAATGAGCACATTTGTATGATCACTGAGGTTAAGAGATAGAACATTACCAGAACCCCAAAGCCTCTGGTGTCCTATCCCAGTCACCACTCCCTCCATCCTCCCCACGACTAACCACTATTTTAACTTTTAATGCCACTGATTATTTTTAAGATGAGATTTGAATTTCCGACTTATTTAACTGGTTCATTAAAAGTGCATCTCCTAATCTTAGATGGAACAATAAGTTGATCATGGTCTTGAATCTTTCTTTTTTAGAGTCGACTTCAATGTTCCTATGAAGAACAACCAGATAACAAACAACCAGAGGTAAGGTCCCTGCTCCCTGCTAAGCCTTGGGCTGGGTTTAAATGTGTGGGTACATAGGATGAAATGTTTTTCCTTTCATATTGTGTTATGGAACTGTAGCAACTTGAGACATATGATTTTGGCTTTCTATCAACCCACTATCTGATCTGCTTTCTTATTTATGAGAATATACAAATGTAAGCAAAATCTTAAGAAAGTGTAAGAATATACAAATGTAAGCAAAATCTTAAGAAAATTAGAAGAATTTGGAGTTCATTTTGTTTTTTGGAGATAGGGTCTTACTCTGTCACCCAGACTGGAGTGTAGTGGTGTGATCACGGTTCACTGCAGCCTTAACCTTCTGGGCTCAAGCAATCCTCTGGCCTCAGCTTCCCGACTAGCTGGGACAACAGATGCATGCCACTACGCCTGGTTAAATTAAAACAATATGTTTTTGTAGAGATGGGGTCTCACTGTGTTGCCTAGGCTGTTCTCAAACTCCTGGACTCAAGTGATCCTCCTGTCTTGGCTTCCTAAAGTGCTGGGACCACAGGTGTGAGCCACCACACCTGGCAGAGGTATTCATTTTTAAAGAATATAAAAGCTGGCTGGGTGCGGTGGCTCACACCTGTAATCCCAGGACTTTGGAAGGCCGAGGCAGGAGGATTGCTTGAGGCCAGAAGTTCGAGAACAGCCTGGCCAACATAGTGAGACATCATCTCTATAAAACACACAAAAATAAAAAGAATATAAAAGTTTAAAGTTACTTGGCTTCTCTTGCAAAATGAAGAACTATGTAAGAGAAGGATTTTAAAAGTACCAGTAGTTATTAAGGTTATGTGTAGTTTTACAAGCCCTCATTGCAGGTGGCTCAGATAAAGTCAATTTTTGAGAATTTTCATTTGTTTTGGCTTCCAAAAAACAAACAGGAAAGACTTCAGAAGTACATTTTCAATCAGTTTAGCTGCTCCAATGTCTTGGATCCTAGATTCAGAAACAGAAATTTTAAGTGAGAGTACTGCTCTTGCTTTTGACTAGATTGTAAAAGGTCTTTATTTATTTTTGTCTTTACTTTTTAATTTTTAATTTTTGTAGAATATATGTATATATATGGGTTACATGAGATATTTTGATACAAGCATGCAGTACATAATAATCACATCAGGTTAAATGGGGTATCCATCAAGAAGGTTTTTATTTAATTTTTTTTTTTTTTTTTTTTTTTTGAGACAGGGCCTTGTTCTGTCGCCCAAGCTGGAGTGCAATGGCACGATCTTGGCTCACTGCAATCTCTGCCTCCTGGGCTCAAGTGATCCTCCCATCTCAGCCTCCCAGGGAGCTGGGACCACAGGCGTGGGCCACCACACCTGGCTACTTTTTTGTATTTTTTTTTTGTAGAGACAGGGTTTTGCCATGTTGCCCAGGCTGGCCTTGAACTCCTGGACCCTGCCCACCTTGGCCTCTCAAAGTGCTGGGATTACAGGCGTGAGCTACTGTGCTTGGCCTATTTTAAATTTTAAATGAAGGGTTGTACTGGCAAGGTGCTTTCCAATGATGTAGACCAGTGGCATCTAATAGAAACATAATGTGAGCCAAATTGTATTAATTAAATTAAAGGGACATTTAACTTTTTTGGTACTAAGTCTTCAAGATCTGGCATGTGTTTTTATACTTACAGCACATCTCAATTTGATCTAGTTATATATCTAGTACTCAACAGACACGCAGACTTAAATGACTGTCATATTGGATGGTGCAGGTCTAGACCCAGAACATTTTCAGGTATTGGTCCCAGAATAGAGCCTGTCATTTTGCCAAGCACATCCCTTATATCTGTTAAATATTAATAGCATAAGATATTTTAGAAATACAACTTTTTTAATCATTCCATTCTTTGCTAAGATGTCATCTTATCAGACTGTCCCTGGCCATCTTATCTAAAAATCTCCTCTACCATTGTTCTCCGATTATTTTTGTCCTCAAAAGTAGGGAGACAAAAATGAGGAACAATGGTGTGTTTTTTTCTGTATGTCACCATCTGATGTATTACATGTACACACACATACATACATGTTCATTGTCTTTCTCCATTAGAATTTCACTTCCATGAGAACATAGACTTTTTAAAAAAGTTTTCCATTTCATTCTCAGAACCTGGAATGATGCCTGGCCCAAAAGAAGCATTCAGTAACTATTTGGTGAATAAATAAATGCTTTTCTTTATCAATTTTAATTTCTTATAAACTGGCAAAATGGCAAGTTAGTAGCAGGTTTGTAACAAAACTTTTAAATGTCTAAAGGGAGTTAATTTTTTGATTAATTTATAATATAATAAACGTGATACATTATGGAAACCAAGCTCTGTACAGTGCAATTATTTTTTCCTACATAAAAAAGTGACTTAGTATCTATTAATATAATAGGTGCAGAAAAGTTACATGTTTTTGATTTTTCCCCAAATTTCCTTTGATGGTTTCAAGATTTGAGAATTTTATGTATTTTCCATAGTCATATAAGAAGAGTGTGTTCAGGGGTCCCCAGGACCACCCACATATCTCATGATGATTTACTAGGATTCAGAGTTGTTCTCATGGCTAAAGTTTATTACAGTGAAAGAATGCATGACAAGATTAGGAAGAGGAAAAGACCATGGGGCAGTCTAGAGAAATCCATAGGCTTCCAGTTACCCGTGAGGGGACACATCAAGTGTTTTTCTTCAGCTATGAAAAATGCAGTAATTGTCTGCAATGTTTCTGCCTGGAGAAGCCTGCTAGAGACTCAGATTCCACGATTTTTGTTGGGAACTGGTCATGTAGGTATCCTCTGCCTAGCAACTACCAAAATTCCAAACTTTGGCTGGGTGTGGTGGCTCATGCCTGTATTCCCAGCAGTTTGGGAGGCTGAGGCCGGCAGATAACTTGAGCCCAGGAGTTCAAGACCAGCCTGGACAACATGGCAAAACCCCTACAAAAAATACAAAAATTAGCTGGGCATGGTGGTGCATTCCTGTAGTTCCAGCGACTTGGGAGGCTGAGGTGGGAAGATCACCTGAGCCCCCGGGGAGGTTGAAGCTGCAGTGAGCCGAGATTGTGCCTCTCTACTCCAGCCTGCTGGGTGACAGAGTGAGACCCTGTCTCAAAAAAAAAAATTCTAGACTTCTAGAGTGGGGCAGGTGTTAAGCATAAATCACCATGTTTGTATAGACAGTCTAGGAAGAGTGAATAGCCCTTGTCGGTCTTGTCACTTGTCAGTTAACTTTGAAAGCCAAGTTCCCAGATACCAGCCAGGATCCAATCTTGCAAACAGGTCCTTCTGTAGATAGCAGCCTCAGGCCTGCTGTGTTAACTGTTTTCTGTGAAAGGGGCAGATACATAATGAGATTGTACAATCCTAGGTGGAGGGTTGGCATTGTATTTAACTTCTCCTAAGGACCACCATTGAATTACTGATAAGTAGATTTGAAGGAACTTGGAGAAGAAAAGGAACTTTATGCTTTATGAGGTTATCAATAAAGTAGTTCCCACTAATTTCTAGGACTAACTTCCTTCTGTTTGTTGTCTCTTTTTGGTTGCAGGATTAAGGCTGCTGTCCCAAGCATCAAATTCTGCTTGGACAGTGGAGCCAAGTCGGTAGTCCTTATGAGCCACCTAGGCCGGCCTGATGGTGTCCCTATGCCTGACAAGTACTCCTTAGAGCCAGTTGCTGTAGAACTCAAGTCTCTGCTGGGCAAGTAAGTGCCAGGCTCTGGTGCTGGTAGACTTTGTGGTGGGGGAGGTTGTCAAGCACGTTGTTACTGGTTCTTAACTTTCAGACTGCTCAAGTGTCTTCATTTCTTCCTCTCCTCAGGGATGTTCTGTTCTTGAAGGACTGTGTAGGCCCAGAAGTGGAGAAAGCCTGTGCCAACCCAGCTGCTGGGTCTGTCATCCTGCTGGAGAACCTCCGCTTTCATGTGGAGGAAGAAGGGAAGGGAAAAGATGCTTCTGGGAACAAGGTAGGACCTGTGATTTTGACATTATTGGGGATGAGGGCCTGAGTTTGTAAGAGACTGTGGTTGAAGAAGAGAGAAGGCTCATTTATTTTTCCTTAGACACCTTTTATTGAAGTATACAATGCGCACAGCTTGATGGATTATCTCAAAGTAAACACACTTGTGTAACCACCACCTAGGTCAAGGGATAGAATATTACCAGCATCCCAGAAGCCCTCCTGAATTCATGTTCACGTGGTGTTTAAATATGTTTGAAAAATATGTGAACACCTTTGTTGTGGAAGAGTATTCAAAAGTGAATATGATGGTCATGATGATGTCACCTTGGATTTAAGGCATTTTCTTAAGACGTATAAAGCATGTTCCTTTAAATCTCTCTTTAAGATAAAGAGGTACAGGTATCACCTTATTTCATAAAGAAACTAAGCCTCAAAAAAAAAAAAAACTTGAGTTTCTGAAAGGCAGTCATATGATTAAAGTTAGAGGCAGTGGTGCTGTTGGTGGGCTTTAGAGCTCAGCCCATTCAATCAGCAAACTTTTTCTGTAAATGGCCAGATAGTTAATATTTTAGGCTTTCTGTGTTGTGCAGTCACTTCCGTCTGCATATAGTCTCTGTTGGAACTACTCATCTCTGCCGATGTTGTGCAAAAGCAGCCTAGATAACTCACCAAACAGATGACTGTGAACTGACAACCGGAATTCAAATATTCAATGATAAAACTGTCTCTTTGCAGATGATTTTGAATTTGCCCATTGGCTAGAAAGGAAGCTGAAGGCATTTTTTAGTACTTTCCACTATTCTGGTCTTTAGTGTCTCAGAGAACAAGATGCTCTGAGTCTAGTATCTCAGTCTCCTTTGGCTTCTCACATTTCTTAAGGTCATTGGGAGTGCCTGCTTTCAAGCAGTTTCTTTTTTTAGCACCAAAGGTGCTGGTCTTGCCTTATCCTGCTTTTGGCATGGTCTTGCTACAGTATTAGGAGTCAAATGCTGACCTAAAATTTGGTGTCCTTTTAAACTGGAATTCATGATGCATGAACTCTAGGGCTTAGAAGTGGCAGGAGGCAACGGGCAAATTGAAGCAAAACTTTTTATTTAGGAAATGATGAGCTGACTGTGCTAGTCTATGACTGTTTTATTTAATTGACTTGACATTCACTATCCAATGGCTTTTAATACCTGAAATTTCAGGAGTCAGTCCCAAGTTCAAAATGGATGAAAAAAACAAAGTGAGGCTGGGCACGGTGCCTCACACCTGTAATCCCAGCACTTTGGGAGGCTGAGGTGGGTGGATCATGAGGTCAGGAGTTCGAGACCAGACTGGCCAACATGCTGAAGCTCCGTTTCTACTAAAAATACAAAAAAGTTGGGCATGGTGGCAATTGCCTGTAATCCCAGCTATTCGGGAGGCTGAGGCAGGAGAATTGCTTGAACCTAGGAGGTGGAGGTTGCAGTCAGCCGAGTTTGCACCACTGCATTCCAGCCTGGGCTACAGAGCAAGTCTCTATCTCAAAACACAAAAACAAAGTGAGGACATGAGGACATAAACATTTTCCCTTTATCCAAAGTGCCCACATTGATCTTTTAAGGGCCTTCTCTTTCTTCTAGTTATTTGCAGATCAGTAAATGAGAAATGAGTTCTGATTGATATTGTTTATTTCCATGGCACCTTTATTCATGAAGAGCTTTCAGTTTACCCCGTTTTTCCTTAAATATCTTTTTAAAGAGACAGGGTCTTGTTCTGTTGCCCATGGTGGAGTGCAGTGGCATGATCCTAACTCATTGCAGCCTCAAACTTGTGGGCTGAAGTGATCCTCCTGCCTCATCCTCACGAGAAGCGAGGACTACAGGCACATACCACCATGCCCAACTGACTTTTCCTTTTTTTTCCTGGTGGAGACGGGGTCTTGCTATGTTGGCCAGGCTCATCTCGAACTCCTGGGCTTAAGTGATCCTCCCATGTTGGCCTCCCAAAGTGTTGGGATTATAGGTGTGAGCTACTGCCCCTGGCCTCCTTAAATAGTTCTTAAATGGAGGGGTTGTTATGCCTTTTTGACAGAAGGGAAAATTTCAGAGAGAGCAACTTTCCAAAGGTTACACAATGAATTAGTGTCAGAGCTGGACATAGAACTCAGGTCTCCTTACATTTGAGCATTGTTATCATTACTACATGTGTCATCTTCCAATCACTAGTGGCAGATGTTATTCTATTCTAGAGAGGTTACGGGAGTGCCACAATCTTCAATTTTAGCATTAGTGCCTCAGCAGTTCTTTGGTTCTTTAGGGAAAAGCCCCATTTTTTATGACAGTCCATAAAAAATGGACTCCTTGATGCATAGGAGCATAGGAGTGGGCAGTGACTAAAATGAACATCTGCTTTGTGCTGTGTACTCTTCTGTGTCATGTCTCCTTTTATCTGGCTTGCTTCCTGTGCATCTTTGCTTAATCTCCTGCCAGAGACTCTCTATTTTGCTTATCCTCCCATCTTGCTTTCTGTCCCTTTTGGGGTATCCCTTGATGGCAAGCTGACATTTCAAAGCTCTATGTTTAACTTCTACATTTTCTTCCTTTCTCTTTCTGTAGAAGTATATTTCTTGTGTTCTCAGATGCCTAGCTTCCAGAGAAGGCCATAAAATACCTAAAGTATAATAATAATAATAAAAAATACCTTTTTGTCAATGTAAAGTGTTTCTGAAGCCCTTTTCTGTTGTCATGTTTCCTTCTGCCTTCTCTGTCCCAGCTTGCCCTTGTTGCTTTTATAAGGAATATGTGTGAGAGCCCCTTTCACTTCGCAGAAAGGCCTTGGTAGCCAGCAGCTTGAGTCAAGTATGATACTATCACAAGGAGAATGTTTAAAATGAGGAACTAAGTCAAGGAGAGGGAAGGATAATCAGAACCTTGAGCTGAAGGCTGGGGAGAGGCTAGTGGGATGTTGTTAACTTCATGTGATTAGAGGTTAAGCCATTGTTCAGGAATATTAGGTTTGCAATTTGAGGGAAGTTAAGGGAGAGTAGAAACATGCAGAAATGACCAAAGTACCTGGAATATTTGGAAGAAAGAACACATCCTACTGCTGGTTGTAAAAAATCACTGTCCCACCTACTCAGGGTCTTTAGAGATGTTTAAGAGGACTCTTGGTGTATGAAATGCTTTTATAGTTGTCTTTGGAGCCATCACATTTTCTGTTTTTGTTTTTCTCTATAGGTTAAAGCCGAGCCAGCCAAAATAGAAGCTTTCCGAGCTTCACTTTCCAAGCTAGGGGATGTCTACGTCAATGATGCTTTTGGCACTGCTCACAGAGCCCACAGGTACCAAGAACCTTGTTGACTACCACACTAAGAACAGCATTCCTGTTTACTTGAGTAGCCCAAGCTCTGGGTTGCTTTTGGAGAGTCCTGTATTATACTGTAATCCTTTCACCTTCTCTAATTGGAACTGCCACTGTGGCTCTTGTTGAGTAGCTTTCATCCAAAGAGGAAATAAAGGTAAAAAAATGTTGGTGACTGTAGAGCCTTTTGTGGAGTTTCAGGAAGAGGTTGCTCTTTCTCACCTTAGATACTTTGTACAGAGTTATCCTTTTATGAACGTTATAAGATCAGACTCTCATGCTGTCAGTAGGAAGCAAATTGAGGAATCCTCTTCTGCTATCATCAACCGGCCAATTACTTACCTGTGATTTGCCCTTTGGCCTGCTGAAGAGTGTTAACTGGGTAACTTAAATTCTACCTAAGTTCAATACTTTTTACTCTTTCCCCTTGACCTTGCACTATTAGTTAAAAATCTTATCTTGTACCTAAGTGTTTTTTGTTGCAATGTAGGGATGAAAACCATGATTTCTTGCAGTCCAAAAGTAGAACTGTTTTAATGATAAGGAGCTGGCCTCTAGGACTAGGAGGAATGATAGGGATTGACTAGAATTTGAATGTCTTTGATCTTTTCTAGCTCCATGGTAGGAGTCAATCTGCCACAGAAGGCTGGTGGATTTTTGATGAAGAAGGAGCTGAACTACTTTGCCAAGGCCTTGGAGAGCCCAGAGCGACCTTTCCTGGCCATCCTGGGCGGGTATGAAGAACTCTTTAAGATCATGCTTTAAGTATTGTTTGCCTGGTAGTAGGCCATAACTTGGGTGGTTTATTGTCATACAGCTCAGTCACACTGGGTAACTGAGGAGAATTTAATAAAGGAACTACAGGCTGGGCATGGTGGCTCACACTTGTAATCCCAGCACTTTGAGAGGGCCCAGGCAGGAAGATCGCTTGAGCCCAGGAGTTTGAGATGGGCCCAGGCAACAAAGTGAGACCCCATGCCTACAAAAAAAATTAGCTGGGTGGTGGTGATATGCACTTGTGGTCCCAGCTACCAGAGAGGCTGAAGTGGGAGGATCACTTGAGCCTGGGAGGTAGCGGCTGCAGTGCACTGTGATCACGCCACTGCACTCCAGCCTGGGTGACAGAGCAAGACCCTGTTTCAAAATGAGTGAATGAATCAATGAATGAATAAATAAATAAATAAATTACAGAGGTGTGGGTAGGGTTCAGGGAAACCGCAAAGGGACAGTACAGTAATTTGGGGCTAGCAACAGGCATCACCATCTCTAGGCCTGAAGGGACAAAGGGAGGGGAATGGTTTTCAGAATTCAGAGAGGACAGTTGGTGTGGAGAGAGCTATCTGATGGGAACTGTAGCCTTTGGTCAAAGGACACAGGATCTGGTAGGGAGGGGGAGCGAGGGCAATAAATACTCTAATCTTTCAGTCTCCTGCTGCTGCACTCCCTCCTACCCTCAATTTGGCTGAAACCCAAATGGAAACCAGAGGGCAAGAAAACTCCTTGATGTGGTCCATGCAGGTCCGCCTCCTGTGACACAACAGGGTAGAGAAGGATAGAAGATGGCTCTGCAGGGAAGAATGGGAAAGATCCACTATAGGTGCTCATCTAGCAATTTCGAAGTGCTTGAGCCTTTTACATACATACAACCTGGCAGGGTATAACTATGAAAACCTCTTCATATGTGTTTAATATATAATTTTGACCTAATTTCTCTAGATTACATACCTATTTTATTTTTTCTCCTATAGGATAAGGCAGCAAGTAGATAATGATTTTCTAATGGCTTAGTTAAAAACAGAAATTTCAGAATTGAGGGTTGAGAGGAGGATAAATTTTAGGTGATAAAGCAGGGATAGAGAGCCAGCAGTACTTGGATAAGACAACTTCCTGTGACTTGGTATGGTGATCTAGGTAACAGCCTCTTTATGGCTGGAGGCCCATTACTCTTCTATGAGCAGAGTTTTTTTCCCCCAGGGGAGTGAACATACTATTTCCTGATGAAAATTGACTCTGGAGTTGGGTGTCAATTTCAGGTAGTATAGTTGCTTATACCGTTTGGCTCTGTGTCTCCAGCCAAATCTCATCTCGAATTATAATCCCCATGTGTTGTGGGAGGGACCTGGTGATTGGATCATGGGGGCAGTTCCCCCCATTACTGTTCTTGTGATAGTGAGTTCTCACTAGATTTGATGGTTTAAAAGTGTTTGGCAGTTCCCCCCTCGCTTGCCTCTCTTTTGCCACCATGTAAGATGACTTGCTTCCCCTTTGCCTTCCGCTATGATTGTAAATTTCCTGAGGCCTCTCCAGCCATGGGGAACTGTGAGTCAATTAAACCTTTCTTTATAAATTACCAAGTCTCAGGTAGTTCTTTATAGCATTGTGAAAATGGGCTAATACAGTTGCTGTCTAGGCTTTATGAGCCCAGTTTCAGAGTCTTAAAAATAACTCACGTAGATACAGGTTGTTGTGTCTTGTTCTTGGAAAAAGATATATATTCCTGGGCTTTGTTCTCCAACTTTCTGTAGACCTGCAATATGGGAGTGAGTGCCACCTAGTGCCACCTTATGGTTAGGTTTTTAGGTTCAGACTGCAATAGCTGTTATGGGGAAGTGGATATGAGATTTTTTTGCCACCTTTCTTGCAGTGTAGTTTCCCTAGGCCATTAACAGTTTTTGGGAAAACTTTCATTTTTTATTAAACAAGCTTTATTGTAATAAATACTTATATGTACAGAAGTTGAGAGAATAGTATAGTAAACTCCCAGGTACCCATTACCCTGTTTCAACAATTAATTGACATTTTTGCTAATCTTGTTTCTTTTATGTCCTAACTCTGTTTTGTCAGGAATGTATGCACACATATATATACACACACACATATATATGTATATATTACTGACAAAGTGAATACAAGTGAAATATGTGTGTGTATCTCTCTCTCTCTCTCTCTCTCTCTATATATATATATATATATATATATATATATATATTTTTTTTTTTTTTTTTTTCTGCTGCCCAGGCTGAAGTGCAGTGGCATGATCACAGCTCACTGCAGCTTTGACCTTCTGGGCTCAAGCGATCCTCCCACCTCAACCTCCCGAGTAGCTGGGACTACAGGCATGCATCACCATGCCCGGCTAATTTTTGAATTTTTTTTTGTAGAGACAGGGTCTCACTATGTTGCCCAGGCTGGTCTCGAACTCCTGGGCTCAGGCGATCTGACTGCCTTGGTCTCCCAAAGTGTTGAGATTACAGGTGTGAGCTTATGCCTGTAATGTTTTTAAGTTAACCTTAGACATCATACACTTTCAGTTACGTAGGTTTGAGTATCTCTTATCTGAAATGCTTGGGACCATAAGTGTTTTGGATTTCAGATTTACTTTTGGATTTTGGAATATTTGCATGGTACTTACTAGTCGAGGATCCTAATCTGAAAATATGAAATCTGAAATGTTCCGATATTTCCTTTGAGCTCAAACAGTTTTGATCTTGGAGGATTTCAGATTTTTGGAATAGGGATCCTCAACCTGTAATACTCCTGTATACATCTTGTGACTGATAAGCAGATTTCTTTTAAATAATCACCATATTATACCTAACAAATTTAGCAGTTTTGTTACTATCATCTAATACCCAGTCTGTATTCAGATGTTCTTGATCATCTCAGAAGTGTCTTTTTACAGTTGGTTTGTTTGAATAAGGATTCAAATGAAGTCCATGCATTGCCTTTGGCTGTTAGGTATCTCTTGTAATAATCCCCTATTTATTATTTTCATTTTGTTGATTCGTTGAAGAAACAGGCATTCGAGCTGTAAGCTATTCTTTAGAAGAAATTGAACTCCTTTCTAACTGCTTTCTTCCGTGTGTGTGTGTGTGTGTGTGCGCGCGTGCGTATGTGTGTGTATTTAAAACAATCTATCTTTATCCTTGGTGGTAACCAATCTTTACAACTGAAATAAATAGTAAATAGTTTCTTGCCATCCGTTCACCCACATCACTGTTGTTTCATACCTCCTTTTCACAAATCCTGGCATAGGGTCTCTCACCGGATAGGCATTATCTTGTTTATTGAATGAAGAAAGAAACAGACGCAAGGTGATTTGTCCATGTAAGTGGGATTTAGTTATATGGGAATATTTATGGAAGGCCAGCTATTACTTTGTTTCTCTTTAGTTTGGATCTTTTCTGTCTCATAGGGAGATGAAAGATAAATGTGTGTTTATCTTATTTCCATCTACTAGAAAATAAACTCCCAAAGGGTAGGGTTCTTTTGTTGCCTTTGCCCTCTGATGTTTCTCAAAGACCTAGAATAGTGCTTGGCACAGAGTAGGTGCCCAGTAAATGTGTTGAATTGGGTGATCCAACAAAAATAAATGCCATAATGAAAATATCCTGGCTGGGCATGGTGGCTTAGGCATGTAACCCTAGTGCTTTGGAAGGCCAATACAGGAGGATCACTTGAGCTCAGGAGTTTGAGACTAGCCTGGGCAACATAGTGAGATCTTGTCTCTACAAAAAAATTTAAAAAGAAAAATTATCCAGGGGTAGTGTTGTATGCCTGTAGTCACAGCTACTTGAGAGGCTGAGACAAGAGGACTGCTTGAGCCTAGGAGTTCCAGGTTACAGTGAGCTATAATTGTACCACTGCACTCTAGCCTCAGCAACAGAGTAAGCCTTTGTGTTGAAAAGACAGAGGAAAAAAATGTCCCAGCAACTGAGCATAGGGTATGACTTCAGGAATATCTATTTTTGTTCAGTATATATTTATTTAGTATACAGTCTGATCCCTGCTCTAAGGTTAGGATAATTCTGAGTGTCTCCAGGATCCCACAGTTAGCAATCGTGCTTAGACACAATTAGCAGCCTTGATGCTCTGAATTGTGTGTGTGTGTGTGTTGGGGAGTGTGCAAAATAGATTTGGAACCCATAGTTTCTTTAGATAAGAGTAGGTCTTCTGAGCCCTACTTAAACAAAGAATATGGATTTAAATCTGTTGTCTGTCAGCTTCTAGGGGGAATTAAAAAAAAAATGTACTGATGGTAATTGGGGTGAGGAATTTTTAAAAAGATGTAGTGATGTCTGGAGCCATACCTTGAAAGGATTTCTTAGAAATGGATTGAGTTTTTGGGTTGGAGAAACATAGAGCAAAGTTAGGCAGTACTTTTGTCACTTTGAGACTTTCTTTGTTCCTGTGCCTTGAAATAGAAACTCAGGTTCTTTGTAATATCACTTCTCTAGTCCATTGTTCTTTAAGTGATGATTCTTGCTTTCTCTTCTAGAGCTAAAGTTGCAGACAAGATCCAGTTGATCAATAATATGCTGGACAAAGTCAACGAGATGATTATTGGTGGCGGAATGGCTTTTACCTTCCTTAAGGTGCTCAACAACATGGAGGTAGGAAACCAATGCCAAGTGGATGTGAAATAGCTCTCCATAATAATAGCAGGTTGTATAAATGTAAAAAGAAAACAGTCTTTTAACATGAGCCCTGTAAACTCCCATTTTTATTTATTTTGGCAAGTCTTTTGTCTTTGCATTGTTCGTTTTTACTGTATTGTGTCTGGTTCCTGTATGCTTTGTGAGGCAGTCTTGTTCTTAGTATAGATGCTGACCTCCATCATTTTGGCTCCCCTATGTAGATTGGCACTTCTCTGTTTGATGAAGAGGGAGCCAAGATTGTCAAAGACCTAATGTCCAAAGCTGAGAAGAATGGTGTGAAGATTACCTTGCCTGTTGACTTTGTCACTGCTGACAAGTTTGATGAGAATGCCAAGACTGGCCAAGCCACTGTGGCTTCTGGCATACCTGCTGGCTGGATGGTGAGTCACTTGAGTGGGTTGGTAGTATGAGTGAACAGAAACTTTGTGGTATCAATCATTCATTGATTCAGCCAATCAACAAGCATTTTAAAACAATCTCTATCAATCTCTATAGGAGATCTCTGCCAGAGAGGGCTCTGAATGTTGCAGTGAGTCCCTCATTATGGAAGAATCCGTGGGAGAAAAGCAGTGCTATTGGATTACTGGCCTTCAGTAATGTGTTGCAAAACCTTTTTTTTTTTTTTTTTTTTTTTTTTTTGAGACGGAGTCTCACTGTGTCACCAGACTGGAGTGCAGTGGCACGATCTCAGCTCACTGCAACCTCTGCCTCCCAGGTTCAAGCAATTCTCCTGCCTCACCCTCCCCAGTAGCTGGGACTACAGGTGTGCACCACCATGCCCAGCTAATTTTTGTATTTTTCGTAGAGATGGGGTTCCATCATGTTGGTCAGGATGATCTTGATCTCTTGACCTCATGATCCACCCGCTTCAGCCTCCCAAAGTGCTGGAATTACAGGCGTGAGCCACTGTGCCCGGCCCATTTTTAGTTTTATCTGTTTTTTCTTCATCTGTTTAATGTGTATTAAGTACTTACTATGTGCTGGAGATAGTGTCATGTACTTTCAAGGTTTGGGTTGTTTTGGATTATGTTGCTATCTAGAAAGCTATATAAGAAAACTTTATCATATGAAAAAATAAGTATACTGATTACAATCAGGGAGAAATGTAAGTGTGTATTAAAGACTAATATAGTTAATTTTAGGGTGCTCCAAATATCATTTTGATTGCTGTGTAAAATTGTATCGTGTTTTTACCATGCTAGTTTGCTTATTTTTCTTTTGTCAGGCATTCATGTATTATTTAGTTCCGTGTTTCTCAAAGTGTGTTCCTAAGACCAGCAGTATCAGTATCATTTTTGGAACTTGTTAAAAATGCAAGTTCTTGGGCCCCACCCCAGACCTACTGAATCAGGAACTGGGGGTGGGGCCCAACAGTCTGTGTTTGAATAAGCCCTCCTGGTGATTCTCACGCGTGGCAGAGTTTGAGTACTACTGATCTAGTTCACTGTCATTCTCAACACTATTGACATCTGTGTTTTTGTGGGGGACTATTGAATTGTAAGGTTGTTGAGAGCATCCTTGGCCACTAGATGCCAGTAGCACCCTCCCAAGTTGCAACAACAACACTATCTCTAGACATTGCCACATGCCTATCTATTGTGAAGGGGCAGAACTGACCCTGGTTGAGAACCATTGATCTAGTCTTCACTAACATAAATAGTGTGGCTAAGAATGTCTTTATTAAATAACTTTTGAGGTTTTCCTTTAGTCTTGATCTTCCATACAGCAGAATTTTTGAGTACAAAGGGCATGAACAGGTTTATAATTTTAAAGACTGAAGGGTACTATTTGGTTCTAGAAGAAACTTTGATGTGCAGCCCTGAGTTCTGTTCTTGGTGGAGGTGGTGTTTAAGTAGCTTTTCTTGATAGCTCATCTTCTCTCACCTCTACCCCTCAGGGCTTGGACTGTGGTCCTGAAAGCAGCAAGAAGTATGCTGAGGCTGTCACTCGGGCTAAGCAGATTGTGTGGAATGGTCCTGTGGGGGTATTTGAATGGGAAGCTTTTGCCCGGGGAACCAAAGCCCTCATGGATGAGGTGGTGAAAGCCACTTCTAGGGGCTGCATCACCATCATAGGTAAGTGGTACTATACAAAGCTACTACCAGTATAAGCTGGCAGAATTCTAATCAGAGGAAGGTGGAATGGAGAACTTCTTCTGTGTCTCTTTATTCTGGATAAATCTTAAGAACTAAACAGGTAGATAATTTACAGAGGAGCCTCTTCGTAAGATAGAGTTGGGGTTTATCAGCTACCTTTTGGATTGGAGAGCACACTGCCTTACAGTTTTGGTGCCAATCTGTTTTTTTTCTTTTCTTTTCTCTCTCTTCCCTTTTTACCTGGCTTTCATTCAACAGGTGGTGGAGACACTGCCACTTGCTGTGCCAAATGGAACACGGAGGATAAAGTCAGCCATGTGAGCACTGGGGGTGGTGCCAGTTTGGAGCTCCTGGAAGGTGAGGTTCTTCTGTTTTTTGACTTGTTTGGGAGAAGGGCGGGACTGTGTAGTGAGAGGTGGGTAGAATGGAGTGGAGAAAGTTAGTAGGTAGTGTTGTCATTAGCAGTCATTACTAGCTGAGCAATACAGAGGAACTTCAGATAAAGCTTCTGGCATCCGCTGAGGCGGGGAGGGACAGATAGAAATTTGTTCTGAGAGTTATGGTCTAGTAGACCTGGAATCCAAAATGTAAAAGTTGGCCAACTCCTGGCCATATATCCTAAAAAAGAGCTGGCATGTTATTGGGAAGATAAAGTGGGGGAGATCTGGTTTACTGGGCACTATAGTAATGTTGTCTATGTATGTGTGCTCTCTCAAAAACAGGTAAAGTCCTTCCTGGGGTGGATGCTCTCAGCAATATTTAGTACTTTCCTGCCTTTTAGTTCCTGTGCACAGCCCCTAAGTCAACTTAGCATTTTCTGCAACTCCACTTGGCATTAGCTAAAACCTTCCATGTCAAGGTTCAGCTAGTGGCCAAGAGATGCAGTGCCAGGAACCCTTAAACAGTTGCACAGCATCTCAGCTCATCTTTACTGCACCCTGGATTTGCCTACATTCTTCAAGATCCCATTTGAATTTCTTAGTGACTAAACATTGTGCATTCTAGAGTGCATATATTTATATTTTGCCTGTTAAAACAAGTGAGCTGTGTTAGCTTAGTTCTCTTTTGATGTAGGCTATTATGATTAACTTTGTCACTGTTTCACTACTCAGCATGGAAACAAGATGAAATTCCATTTGTAGGTAGGGAGACAAAATTGATAATCCATTAAATAAACAATAAAAGTGTCCACTGAAACCGTGATTTATTTTTTCCTGTCATACTTTGTTAGGAAGGGTGAGAATAGAAACTTGAGGAACGGATCAGATATCTACATTGCTGAATGCGAGAAGTGGGGCAGCAGCAGTGGAGAGATGGGACAATTAGATAAATGTCTTTTCTTTATCAAGGTCCTACTTTATGGCAGACATTGTGCTAGTGCTTTTATTCTAACTTTTATGTCTATCAGTTACACATGATCATAATTTAAAAAGTCAAGGCTTGTAACAAAAAAGCCCCAGCCCATTCCTCCCATTCAAGATTCCCACTCCCCAGAGGTGACCACTTTCAACTCTTGAGTTTTTCAGGTATATACCTCCATGTTTCTAAGTAATATGCTTATATTGTTCACTTATTTTTTTTTATTTTTTAAAGAAATCTATCTTTCATACCATGGAGGAAGGCTCTGTTTCACATATATTTCTATTTCTTCATTCTCAGTATAGTTTTGTCACAATTACAGATTAGATCAAAAATTTTCATACCTAATACTCACAGCTGAGCTATGTAGTATGCACGATTGAATTTACTTGTGTAACTTTTATTGTCTTTGGCGTTAACAGTGTTTAAAAAAATTTTCTTTTTCTGTGTATACCCATCAGTGATTCATTCCCAAATCTTCCAGAAGTGTGTTTCAATATATTAAAACATATTGAATAATCCTTGTTAGAGTTATCCCTGCAGGAGTCCTTGGTGCTCCTTTTCCAATTTGTACTTGATGCCCTCTAAGTAAGCTGTACAGCTAGCTATTGCTCTGGGATTTCCTGTAACCTTCTTGGGGATTCCTTTTACCTCCTGTGTTAGACTCCTGTTTTCTGAATTCCACCTTTTCCCTCTTTCTTGGTCTACTTTTTGTAGAACACAAGACTCTATACTAGCTTCCTGAGAAAGGGTGCCTGGGAGGCAAGATCTCTAAGACTTTGTAAGTCTGAAAATATCTTTATTCGACCCGTATGCTTGATTCCTAGTTTGGCTATATATAGAATTTTAGCTTGAGTATCACTTTTTGAGACTTGAAGCCACTGTTTCATTGTCACTGTTGAGAATCTAATGGCCATTCGGATTCTTTCATCATCTTTATAATTTTACCTTCCTATCTCTTTCCTGTCCTTTTAATGGAGTTTTGGGAGAGAGCAAAGGTAAACATGATTTGAAAAAGCCATGTCTGACCAGAAATTCTGTGCTGGCAAGATATGTATTTCACCTTTAGGGACAAAGAAATAGTTAAACTTTTGGACAGGACCACAGAGCTACTGAGTAACAGCAGGGATTCAAGTCCAGGTTTGTCTGGTTCCAGTGGCTGTTGCTTTTCCAATGTGCCTCCCTCCCTGACATGATGCTTCTAGACTATAGATGCTTCTAGACTATTTTGTTTAACCCTGGATAGAATAGCAAAAGAAAATTTTGGTGGTTGCTCTGAACAAAACAAATTTGAAAGCTCAAGTTTTTTCTTAACTTCATTTGTATTTTAGTTAATACTGTACCCATATTTGTAGTTAATTTTAAATTGCACCATGTTTCTGCATACCTCTAAGGGTACTCAGGAATTCTAGTCCAATTTTTTTGACTTTTTTTCCTACTGATTACCTTTCCTCCAACATTTAAAAAATTATTTCAAATAGAACTGAAAGAAGCATAAACTCCCATAAACCCAGCAGCTAGACTCTACAGTTGCCAACATTATCTATCCAACAATCTCCGACTGTACCTTTTAAGTACTTTCTACTGGACTGTTTCCAGGATCACCCCCCATTTATTTGGGTTGTTAACCTAAAGAACGAATGGGGGAAACTCCAGTCGTAAACAACTTGTCAGGCAAATAAATTTGAGTTCCTGCTATGTGCTTAAAGACGTGATAGAGGGAATATAAGATAGCATTTATGTTCCGAAGGAATTTTTAACCTAGCCAAAGAAGATAGTAGATAACTTATGTGCATATAAGCTAGAACAGCATAAGGGGCGGGGCATGGTGACTTATGCCTGTAATCCCAGGACTTTGGGAGGCCGAGGCGGGCAGATCACCTGAGGTCAGGAGTTTGGGACCAGTCTGGCTAACATGGTGAAAACTCGTTTCTACCAAAAATACAAAAATTAGCCGGGCGTGGTGGCGGGTGCCTGTAGTCCCAGCTATTGGGAAGGCTGAGGCAGGAGAATCACTTGAACCCGGGAGGTGGAGGTTGCAGTAAGTCGAGATCACACTACTGCACTCCTGCCTGGGTGACAGAGCGAGACTGCCTCATAACAAAAATGCCACAAAACAGTATAAGGGTGTGCTTTCTAATTTGGAATTATGAATTATTGGTAAAATATTGCAAAGGTATATGCTTTTAAGTTGTAAATTCACCTTTAACCCTAGACTATATACATGTATGTGTTTATATGCAGAAAAAAAAAATAATCCCCATGTCGTAAGTGAACAAATTGGTTCTTAAGCTCAGCGTTTTCCTGTTTTCTTCTTCATTTCCAAAATTTCCCTCCAGCACAGGGGTTTACACATGATCAAAAAGGAGTATACAATGAAGACACCTTGCTCATTCCCCTACCTACCAGTTTCCCTCCCCAGAAGCAACCTCTGGAAGAGCAGTTTCCTTTAATCTAAGGCTACTTAATATACATAAAGAGGCTGGGCGTGGTGGCTTACGCCTGTAATCCCAACACTTTGGGAGGCCGAGGTGGGTGGGTCACGAGGTCAGGAGATCGAGACCATCCTGGCTAACATGGTGAAACCCCGTCTCTAAAAATACAAAAAATTAGCCGGGCGTGATGGTGGGCGCCTGTAGTGGCAGCTACTCGGGAGACTGAGGCAGGAGAATGACGTGAACCCGGGAGGCGGAGATTGCAGTGAGCCGAGATGGGCCACTGCACTCCAGCCTGGGCGACTGAGTGAGGCTGCATAAAGAGCATACCATGTGTGTATATCTGTATATAAATATATTAAAATGTAAATGGTGGCATACCTGCTCTTCTGTAGTTCTGATTAGTGTTTTCTTTCCTGCCTCTTGAGTATTCCCTGTCACCTTGGATCCCTTAGACCATAGTGTGCATCATATCTTTCATTCTCCCCCTGCCCCATGCTGGCTATATTCCTATATTCATACTTAGATTATAGACACTTGTTTGCTACCCATAAAAGGAAGAACTAGAGGTAACAGTGTCCTAACCCCATTTACCATCAGCACATATTTTTTAAAAATTCCACCTAGAAGCTGAAGGACAACAGATTTAAATGCATATTCTTTTACTCATTTTCAATTTGCTTCACTATGATGTGTTACATGCTGATTCCAGATAAAAGCAAGTGATTTTCTGATATATAATTAACTGTTAAACAAGTCTTAATGGCTTTTGGCCATCAGAATTACTGGGCTTTGTTATCTCCCTTGAATCCTTTAAGTAAAAAATGAAAGAGCGCTGATAAGCTCAAATTTTTATTAATAACCTTGGAACAAATACAATAATTCCTTATACTCATATAGTATTTTACAGTTTTGAAAGAATTCACATATACCAATTGAACCCTCACAACAGCCCTGTGAGGTAGGCAGGGTAGGTGTTACTTTCCTACTACTAGTGAGGAGAACAAGGCTAAGAGGTGAAGTAAGGTCACACAGTTGGTAAATGATGGAACTAGGACTAGAACCTAGGCCTCCTGACTTGCTGCCTCCCTGAGAACATTCAAGTAATAATATCCTATGCTATATAATGAATATTTATCTCCTATGATGTTGATCAGGTCTGTTTTTATACATTTTACCTGTTTTTATATTACCTTTCCCTAATATCGAAAACACTAAAACTGATGAGACATTTCTTCTCTGTTATTGGACTTTTTCTTAGATATATCAAGCATTATCCTAAGATGAAACTTCTGTTTTGAGGATCCTTGGCTATAAATTCTAAATTATGATACGAACACATTTATTTTACAAAATTCTACAAAAGTACATTGAACTTAAGAAAAACAAAACAGGTGTGTTTGTATTTGCAAAAGCTTTGCCATCTTTCCCAATATGACTGTGTACATGGAAAACAGGGTATAAGTGTTCAGCAACATTACAGTATTATTGGGAAACCTATGCAGAGTGCACATAAATCCAAGTCACATCACACTAATTTGTTTTCCTTGTGGGCCTTACAGAGGATGGAGAACCATCAGCGTCTTACTTTCAGGTTTGATCCCGTCTTATATGTGACATCCTCATGTCAACAAGCTAAAAAACCGATCTGAATTATACCAATAGGGGGGCTCAAGCAGCAGTGATCAAAACATAATATGTATGTGGTAAAAAGGAACACTTGTTCTTCAGTGGTTTTGCCTAGGTCCAGTGTAATTACTTATCAAAACATGTTTTAAGCTACAGCATCTCGTTAAGTTTAGAAATGTGAAACATGTAGTTATCAACTTGGAATACAAGACTAAAACTGAATGTAACCCAAAACTACCTGTCAAGCACAGTAAAGCTTAACAGGCATAAAAACTAAGGTGTAAAACCCAACTGCTCTGATAAGAAGAGTGAAAACCAGCAAATGCAAACCATCAGGTTAAAGTGAATCACAAAACATTAGGCATGCAGAGCATGTTTTAAAAATAGGAAAATGACACTGAGCTGTATTACCAGGAATGATATTTTTAAAATTCCAGGTATGGCCTTTTACATTTAACAGCAATGGAGAGAAACAAGCCTATGGGGGAAGTGCAGAAAATGAATGGGATCCAGAAAAGGAGTTGAGTTTGGGAGTTAAGGAAGGCAAAGAAACAGATACATTCAAAATGGATTTAGAATCTCTCCTCTAAATCCACCGTTTCCAAAAAATATTTCCTAAATTGAGAGATTTGGTAAAAAAATAAGCTAGTGACAGTAACTATATTACCTTATAAAATAAAGTAGTATTTAAATGTAGATCAGAAATTATGCTGTTAAAGATAAATCTGCTGACCAGGCTGTAGAACCTGAAACTTAAGTGCTGCTATCAGTGATAGAAGGCAGAAAAGTGTCTCAAAAACAGAACTGCCATACTAGGACTCAACATTAATGAAACTATTAAGAAACAAGTACTTAACTGTTTGTAATTGCAGCCTAATGATAAACACATTTGTATGTTTACTAAAGAGATCTAAAAGTTTGATGAAAAATACTGCAGCTACGTTTCGGTCTTAAGGTAAAACGAGAAGATCTAGAATATTCTAGTTCAGTATACTGAGTTCAAAACCAACTTTCCTTTTGAAATGCATCTAGACTAGATTATATTCCTTACATAATATCATTGTCATCATCCTCTTCATGCTTTCTCTTCAGCGGGTTTGCTTCATTGGCCGTGTTCTGTGACGAAACCATGTTGGTGGTAATAAGAATATTTTTGGGCCCAATCATTGAAGGATTAATCAGAACATTTTGAACTGCAGTTGTTGCAGGAACTGTAAACAGAGAAGAAAGCCCCCCCAAACCAAAGCTATGAATTACCCAGAATCCAAAACATGGTAAAAAGTATACAACAAAGCTGAATGTAATTCTAATACCAATTTCAACAGCATGAAGTGCAACTATATCATAGAAGAAACACAGGTACTTATACTGCAATGAGTTGAATTTTATAAAATCTTTATTTTTAATTGGCAAATAATTGTATATTTATTTATTGTTAAATTATTTTTTTTTTTTGAGACAGTATCTCGCTCTGTCGTCCAAGCTGGCGTGATCTTGGCTTACTGCAACCTCTGCCTCCTGAGTTCAAGTGATTCTCATGCCCCGGGTTCCCAAGTAGCTGGGATTTTAGGCATGTGCCATCATACCTGGCTAATTTTTGTATTTTCAGTAGAGACAGGGTTTCACCATGTTGGCCAGGCTGGTCTCAAACTCCTGGCCTGAAGTGATCCTCCTGCCTCAGTCTCCCAAAGTGCTGGGATTACAGGTGTGAGCCATCGCACCCTGCCAATAATTGTGTATATTTATGGCATATAATGTGATATTCTGATCTATGTATAGATAAAGATTAAATCAAACATACCTAGTACAAGGTTGAAGAAGTTCTGTTGTATTTTAACAACCTAGAATTTCAATTTAGTCATGGGAAACTGCACTGGACTCATCATGCAACATACTACATAAAGGCCTATGTTCAAGGCCAGGAATCACTTCCCTAATAGGTCAGTATTTTACGTAAGTTATTTATTGTGTGCAGTTAGGTTTCAGAAGATGTGAAATCTAAACATACTTATTAGTAAACTGTGCTATGACAGAATTCTACTTATTCCAGCCGTGTGTGTCTGTGTGTGTGTGTGTGTGTGTGTGTGTATCCTATGAACTAAAGGTACAGTTTCATTTGAATTTACATTTATGTTCTGGATTGCATACACATATTCATCACTAAGTTTTGTCGCTTTCTTGAGCTTTTACTTTAACTGCTTTTCCTTGAAGATGCCTTAGATTTGTGGATCCTGTTTAGTTCATGGTGTTCTTTGAAAATCTGATGAACACACTTTTCCTCCTCCCCAAAACATTACATATATAGTAGTCCCCTGTTATCCGCAGTTTCAGCTACTTGTGTTCAACTGTGATCCAAAAATAGATGAGTACAGTACAGTAAGATACTTCGAGAGAGATCACATTCACATATATTTGATTACAGTATGTTGTTGTAATTGTTCTTTTTTTATTATTGTTAATTTCTTGCTGTGCCTAATTTATAAATTAAACCTCATAATTTAGAAAGTTTATAAATTGAACTTTAAAGGTTGTAAATTTAACGGGGGGGGGGTCTTGGAACATAATCCCTCAAGATAAGGGGGGAGACTCTGTAAAATTTCACAGAATTTTAGAGGGCTCATAAGTCCCTCTGAAGAACCATGATTTGCAGCATTACTGCCACCTTCCTGTTGGGATATTAAAACAATTTACCTCTTGCTATAGGAACACAAATGGTTCTACAATTTCAAATTATTCACAAATTCTGTTCCCTACCCCCGATCACATTACCTGGTTTCACAGGTGTGGACTGAGAAGGTGGAATCTGCACCGTAAATCTTTGGCTTGTCACTGACATTGGAGTTGCAACTTTATTTGGGACAGACACTGTTTGTGGGGTTGCTGTAGTTACAATAAAGAGACCATGTTTGTTAGGTGATTTATACAGATTTATATTCTACACTCAGCTTACCGCAAACTATTTTCAAAGCAAAGGACACTAATAAAAGGTGAGGAAAAAGTCATTAAAAATAAGAGCAAAAGAACCTTAAAAAATTTACAAGCTTGCTTAGATGTTACAAAATTCAGTTTAGAATAGTGGTAAAGAATGTTGGCTCTGTAGCCTACCTGCTTGAGTTTGAATTCAGGCTCTCACCTACTAGCTGAGTGTCCCTGGGCAAGTTATTTAAATTTTTGTGCCTCAGTTTTCTCCTCTGTAAAATGGGGGATAATATCACCTATTTCATATAATTCTTGTGAAAATTAAGTAAAACTAATCCCTGTAAAACTCTTCAAACAGCATCTGTTACATAGTAAGCACTGAGGTTTAGCTGGATGAAGACATAAAGATGAGAGTTTAACCTGCCAGAATAAAGACCCAGGTTTTCTATTTATTACCTTAGTTGGCACTTTTCATCTTGGTCGCTTGCTGAGAATCAGAAGATGTCATCTATGCCCATGAAACTAAAGCAGAGATCAAATATACCCCTTGAGGTCTCCAGGTGGGCCCAGAAAATTTATTCCCTTTCTGTGTTCGGATATTTCTTAAGCAGAAAAATATCTTGGAGATAACCTAGTCTAAACCCCCAATCATCTAAATTCTACCCATTATTCCAAGGTACAACTCAAATACTACCCCGTTTTATAAAACTTTCCTTAATTTTCTCAGTTAAATGTCTTATATTCTGCCTCTGAAGTTCCCTTAATGTCATAGGAGTCATTATTATTATTTTATCTCACTGACTAGATTACAAGCTTGGTTAACATTTTTCATCCTTGTGAGCACACGGCTCTTTTACCTTGCTCCTAATAGCTACTCAACAAATGTTTGCTTAATAAATGCATTTTGCAAGACTCGAAGACTTAATATATATACTGACATCATTGCTCTCTCAAAAAATACATTTATGGAAATGTATCCATTTCCAATTTTTCATTTGGGGATGCAGGCTATCCAATACATCCCTTCCCCCTGGAACCAGCAGCCTACCCAGAGATAGAGTTGCTGAGGACACTACAATTATCATTTCTAGAGAAAAAGGTGCAGAAAGTCTAAGGGAAGAAAGCTCAAAGGTACCGAGAAATCTGGGTTTTACTGCTTTCTCTCCCAAACACAGAAGGTGAGACCTTCCTCTAAAATATCTCCATCCCTAAGTAAGTTTTCCCATGTATTAAGGATCAGTCCAAAGAATTTGGTGAAGCGTAATGAAGCAATGTAAGTATTTTATTTTATAAAGAAAAAAGAAAATTCACAGTAGGTGAATGTTTTCTTGGCCTAAGGATTGTTAATACATTTAAGCAGGTATGGAGTTCAGGCTTTAAAACTGAACACATTAGACTGTAGATGGAGCCTCCCCAAATTGAACAGAGTAAATACTCAGGTCTTAAGGTCTATATAAATCATTTTAATTTTTTTTTTTTTTTTTGAGACAGAGTCTTACTCTGTCACCCAAGCTGGAGTGCAGTGGCATGACCTCCGCTCACTGTAACCTATGCCTCTTGGGTTCAAGTGATTCTCGTTCCTCAGCCTCCCGAGTAGCTGGGGTTACAGGCACCCCTCACCATGGCCGGCTAATTTTTGTATTTTTAGTAGAGACGGGGTTTCACCATGTTGGCCAGGCTGGTCTTGAACTCCTGACCTCAAGTGATAGGCCCACCTCGGCCTCCCAAAGTGCTGGGTTTACAGGCATGAGCCACCGCACCTGGCTAACTCATTTTAATTTTTTTTAAAGTTTAAAACTTGCATCTTTAGGCCTGGCGTGGTGGTTAGTATTAAAAACAGTTTTTTTCTTTGAGATCCTTAAGATTTTTGTACATCTTAATCTTCTACTGTATTCTCTTATCAATTTATTTGGAAATTTAAATTTCTAATAAGCAGTCTACTGCCATAAGTGTGTGTGGCACCTTATAGAAGGCACAAAGTACACAGCTAAGAGTAAATTCCTGTTTTTGGTATCAGAGTTTATACCACCAACAATGGGGGCAATGTCCAATTTTATACTCATTTGAGATCAGACGTTCCTTGTGGCTTTCTCACTTTGAAAGCCAGTAAAATGTATGTTTATAGTTTTATTAGAGGATGAGTAAAATTATTAATAGTAACACATACACAAGAATTTCTGATTCACTTTTTGACTTGCATTAAAGTTCAAAACCAAGTGCTGAGGCACTGCTTTACCAGCCAGAAATGCCATTGTCTCCTCTCACTTACCTATAGTAGGAGTAGTAGGTTTGCTACTAACAGCACCAACACTTAATCGTGGAACTAGTCTCCCTTGGTTAGGTCCCTAGGGGATTTAAAAAGCAAATTAATGTTAAGATGTGACACCTAACTTTACCAGGACTGAAATTAGGATTGCTGATGTAAATGATCATGGATAATCCATGGCAAGAAAGTCCTGTTTTTGTTCTCTCAGTGTTCTAAATCCAACATTTAATCTGGGGTTTGCATAAACATATATACATGTCTTTATATAAAAATAGATATGAATACATATATAATCTTATGCAGTATTAAAGTTTAAGATAGAGTCTTATTTGAATGGGGATAACAGCTAACTACTTTGTGATTTGTAATCTTAACTAGTCAATTTCTTAACCCAAAAAAGAATAAAACTCTTATAGTGGAACTTCAGAAAACAAAGGCAGCCTATTATAGGGAGAACTTTTTCAGTGGTGGGAGAGCTTTAGGTCATATTTCAGAAAGCTGGCCCAATTCCTGATGGTATCATTCCCTCTGTTATTAGGCCTCACTAAAAAACTAAGGTATAGTGGAAAGATTGGGAGTTATGAGGCTTGGAATCAGTCCTAGCTTTGCTACCAACTTCACAAATGAGTTCAGGCCCCGCTTCCTGATGTGAAAAATGACTGTTGAATTAGATGAGCACTAAAGTTCCATCTAGCTCAAAAAATTTTTAAAATTAAAAAAATTCTAGTAAGTTATCTTAACCTTTAATCTACTATACTAGCTACAGGAATTTGCTTCTCACAAAGTCCCCTATCATATTCCACCTTTTAAAAAAAGAAAAGTTGACTAAAATTTCTTACCTTTTTAATTAAGGACTTCAGCCTATAGTTTGGAGCTGTTAGGCAGTATCTATCAGGTGGCAGTCTAGGTCCTGCATATGGCTTAATCAGTGGCAAAGGGGTTTGATTTTTCTGCCTTGCGATATCCAGTAAAAACTTAAAAAAAAAATCCTTATTAGAACTACAGTTTAAAAAATTGTAAGTAAAAATAACTTCAAATCCAAGTTTGCTCACATCTCTTGGGGGAGGAGAGGTAAAAGATTGGTCAGCACGACACTGGATTGCCAGTCTCACATCATCTGCATCAACGTTAGGTTTCTTAGCATGGCTCGAATAAATTTTTGCATCATCCAGAATTGTAGTCACATAACCTTTAAGAACAAAACAATCTTTTCTTAAACATATGAAGACAGCTTAATATTTATGGCTACTTAAAAAAAGTTTCCACTAATTTGTAGACAGTTTATAAATTTTGTGGTTTTTTGTAGAGACAGGGTCTCACTATGTTGCCCAGGCATAACTCAAACTCCTGGCCTCCCGCCTCAGCCTCCCAAAGTGCCGAGATTACAGGTGTAAGCTACTGTGCCCAGCCTAAATGCTGATTTTAATAGGTAATTGTCCTGTCTATATGATCAGTTTTAAACATATCACAGTATGAATACTACTGTCCCCTAGCATGAACTCCTTTTTAGTTCTTTAGGCTGAATTCTACGATACTGTTAACATAATTTGGTTGAAAATGTTCTCACAAGGCTGGGCGCGGTGGCTTACGCCTGTAATCCCAGCACTTTGGGAGGCCGAGATGGGCGGATCACTTGAGTCAGTAGTTCGAGGCCTGCCTGGACAATATGGCGAAACTCCCTTTCTACTGAAAATACAAAACTTAGCCGGGCATGGTGGCAAGTGCCTGTAGTCCCAGCTCAGGAAGTTGAGGCATGAGAATCGCTTGAACCCAGAAGGCGGAGGCTGCAGTGAGCCGAGATCCCGCCACTGCCCTCCAGCCTGGGCAACAGTGAGTCCCTGTCTCAAAAAAGAAAAAAAAAAGAAAATGTGCTTACAATAAAAATATCCTTTCTAGTTCACAAGTTAGGCAAGTTTTTGGTGTTTCATTAACTTACGGAAAGCAAATTCCAACATTTGATTTATAACCCTTGGTTCATACTCTGTGATTCCCATATCCTTCAGGATCTGTGCCATCACCTGTGGATTCAAATAAAAATGCCAGATGCAGAATTTGGTACTGGAAATCAAGGCTGGACAGAAGGGTAGTATTTATATTTATGATACAAGGTTCCCCTTCTTTGGGCTCCAAAGTCCTACTCACCCTTGCCCTCCCAAGTGAGTCAGTGATCACACCAAATCGCATTGTATGCTTTTGCAGAAAACTTTTATTTTTATTTTTTGGCGGGGTTGGGGGCGGGGTGGGGGGCAAAGAGAAGACAAGTTGGCTTCCCCAGCAGAGGTAGGGATAGCTCCAGCTGGTTGTCATTTTTGGCTGTGGCGGCGGGATAAGCTAGCATCAGAACCCTGGACGCAGAGTCAGGGCTGGCAGATAGGTAGAGACGAGGGGGCGGCAGGGGCCCGAAGCCCAGGACACAAAGCTGGGCAGCCGTTCCGCAAGCTCTGCTGGACCACGACCCTCTGGCAGAGCTTGGCCGGAGCGGCGAGATAGGGGCCCGGGGGCATCCCCATCATCCTCTCCTCCTGACAACCCTGACCAGACTGAAACGAGCGTGCGAACCCTCCCTCAGGCCCTCAGGGTGGCCCTGCCTCGCAGGTCCCTGGCTGCACCTGGCTTCGCGCTCCGCCGCTCATCCTTCCCACTTACCAAGGCATCTCTCGGAGCGTTCTTGGGAGGCGCCATCTTGCCCGACTCCATATTATCCAGCCACTCGTCATCGGAGGACAGAGGAGAGAGAGAGGAGCTCGCGGGCTCCTCGCTCAGGCTCCACCCCTGCGGGGAGAGGGAGGAGAGAAGCGGAAGGCGGGGTTACGTGCCAGCCGCGGGGGGCGGGAGTTTCAGCAAGACGCTGGCCAGGGGAAGAGACGCGCTTGGGCGCCGGAGCTCAGGATTGGAAGAAGCAGGTAATCCTTCCCCGTGGAGCCTGCTGGGGGCTAAAAGAAGTAGAGGAGCCGAGAAGCTCGACTCCCCAGAGTTGTTCTCCGGCAAAGGGCACCAAATGGGCCAACTTCACCTTTGCGGGGGTCCCTCCTCACACCTCCATGGCTACCACCTTGGCCCCTTTCGGCTTCCCGAAATTCCAGACCCAGTCAATGTTAGGGCTGCTTGGTCCAACACAGTTGGACTCGTTACATTTGAATGTCACATCAACAACGAATACATTTTTAGTATAAGTATATCCCAGATTTGCACAGGCCATACTTATGCTACGAAATAATTGTTCTGATGTTCATATTTAACCGGGTGTCCCGGATTTTTATTAGCTAAATCTGGCAATCTTACCCAATAGCTTGCTGTCCACACAGGATTTTCGTTAGCCTTTGTCACACTCAAAGCCCTACCGTGGCTGCCCATTTCACACTGATGAAAAACTAAAGCCTTCACTCTGCCCGTTAGAGACCCTCTAGCCACTCTTGGCCCCGAGCAGCTTCCTGTCTCCCCGCTGAGGCCAACACAGGACCCTTCCTTGCCTCCCAGTTACACCCTTCCCAGCCCCTCCCCACAGAACTGCCCGAATGACTCTCGTGAGAACCGACCATCTAGCCCCAGTGACTTTAAAAAAAAAGTGCCTCAGTTAACTATCTCTGGCTTAAAATGTCGCAGATAACTTACTCTTAACCTACACATAAACCAACGCCCTAGGATTCTCCATCTCGGGAACAGGAACTCACCCAGGCCAGAAACGGAGCAGGCAGCCATGTTGGTGCTTTCCCTCACAATCCACATTCAATCTAGCAACAAGTGTTGTCCAGGTGACCTCCCAAAGTTCTATCCATGTCTCCACATCTCCATCCAGTGCTACTATGCTAACGAGTCCAAGCCAACATCCTTACTCACCAAGATTACAGATATATGCTCCCCAAATAGTGTCCCCCGACATTCATTACACAGCTAGACGGACCTTTCGGTCATAAATCCAATCACTGTTTTCCTTAAAACCCTCCAGCGGTTCTCCTCACAAACACATACACAAGTACATACTAATTTCCCAGGCTTAGTGCGCCTTTCAGTTTTGCGGAGCAGCTCACCTCATCAGACTCATCAGAATCAGCCGTCCACCTGGCCGCCATCTTGAAGTTTGGGCAGGAACCCCCAAGAACCAAGTGTTCTCAATACATTGTTTCGAGTGAGAGCACGTGCCCTCACGCTGAGCTAGTGCCTTTCCCCACTCTTACTGTGGCCAGCCCCTCTGCAGAACTAACAACAGTCGCTTGCTTTTGAATATTTGCAAGGTACATTTAAAAATAGGTGGAGGCCAGGCACGGTGGCTCATGCCTGTAATGCCAGCGCTTTGGGAGGCCGAGGCGGGCGGATCACTTAACGTCAGGAGTTTAAGATCGGCCTGGCCAACGTGGTGAAATCCTGTCTCTGCTAAAAATACAACATTTAGCCGGGCGTGGCGGCACAAGCCTATAGTCCCAGCTACTCAGGAGGCTGAGGCAGGAGAATAGCTGGAACCCAGGAGGTGGAGGTTGCAGTGAGCCGAAATGGTGCCACTGCACTCCAGCCTGGGCGACAGAGAGACTCCGTCTCAAAAAAAGAAATAAAATAAAATAAAAATACGTGGTATATTTGCAGGGTACAACATTTAAGACTACTTTAAAATACCCTAGTAAAAGAAAGCCTCTCTCACCTGTTCCGGCCACTGATGTCACTTTCACAGAAGGCACCATTGTTTATCAGTTTCTATTCTGTGCAATTTACAAATAGTGTCTTGTTTGTATATTTTTCCTCCCACTAGAATGGTACTACAGTCTTAGGGTGACCAACTTGCAGAGAGCCAACCCAGGACCTAGATGTTGTAGATGAAGAAAACCCATAACATATTATAAATAATTGTCCATATGTATCATTACTTAACAATAAGTGTTCACTTGAAATTATGTTTTTATGTATTATTTTCTGTTACATAAGTCCTATTTAAACAAAACACTAAGACTAAACCGTGGCCATTGGTAGTAATTAATAGTAGGATAAGTTAAATAATATGTGTGAGAAAATCTAACAATATTTTTCATTATATTTCTGTCCTCTGTGCAATCTAACTCTTGCACATTTAAATTTTGTACTCTGTATTGTGTATTCTTTATATACAGAAATATAAGACTTTTAAAAGGAATGTAAATACAATAAGACAAACAGCTATCTATATATATTTTTAATTTTTCTGTGTATATAGTAAGTATATGTATTTATGGGGTACATGAAATGTTTTGATGCTTGCATGCAATGTGAAATAATCACATCATGGAAAATAGGGTATCCGTCTCTTCAAGCATTTATTGTTTGTGTTATAAGCAATCCAATTGCATTCTTTGTTATTTTAAAATTTACAATTAAATTATTATTGACTATAGTCACCCTGTTGTGCTAGCAAATGCCAGGTTTTATTCATTGTTTCTATTTTGTTGTACACATGAACATACCTGCTATCCCACTATCCTTTCCAGCCTGTGGTAACCATCTTTCTACTCTCTGTGTCCGTGAGTTCAATTGTTTTGAGTTTTGGATCCCACAAATAAGTGAAAACATGTGATGTTTGTATTTCTGTCCTTGGCTTATTTCACTTACCATAATGACTTTTGGTTCCATCCTTGTGGTTGCAAATAACAGGATCTCATTCTTTTTTATGGCTGAATAGTACTCCATTGTGTATAAGTGCCACATTAAAAATTTTTTTTATTTTATGTTCAGGGGTATATGTGCAGGTTTGTTATATAGGTAAACTTGTGTCACAGGGGTTTGTCATACAGATTATTTTGTCACCCTAGTACCAAATAGTTATTTTTCCTAATCCTCTTCCTCCTCTTACCCTTCAATCTTAGGTAGGCCCCAGTGTCTGTTGTTCCCCTCTTTGTGTCCATGAGTTCTCATCATTTACCTCCCACTTATGAGTGAGAATATGTGGTATTTGGTTTTCCGTTCCTGCGTTAGTTTGCCAAGGATAATGGCCTTCAGCTCCATCCATGTTCCCAGAAGACCTGATCTTGTTCATTTTTATGGCTGCATAGTATTCCATGGTGTATATGTACCACATTTTATTTATCCAATCTGTCACTGATGGGCATTTAGGTTGATTCCGTGTCTTTACTATTGTGCATAATGCTGCAATGAACGTTCACATGCATATATATATGTGTGTGTGTGTGTGTGTGTGTGTATATTTAGATGGAGTCCTGCTCTGTTGCCCAGGCTAGAGTGTAGTGATGTGATCTCGGTTCATTGTAACCTCTGCCTCCCAGGTTCAAGTGATTTCCAGCTAATTTACGTATTTTTTTTTAGTAGAGACAGGGTTTCATCATGTTGGCCAGGCTGGTCTCGAACTTCTGACCTCAAGTGATCCACCTGCCTCGGCCTCCCAAAGTGCTAGGATTACAGGTATCCACTGCACCTGGCTTGTATTTGTCTTTATGGTAGATGATTTATATTCCTTTGGGTATATACTCTGTTATGGGATTGTTGGGTACAATGGTAGTTCTCTTTTTAGCTCTTTGAGGAATTGCCACACTGCTTTCCAGAATGGCTGAACTAATTTACACTACCTTCAACAGTGTATAAGCATTCCCTTTTCTCTGCAACCTTGCCAACACCTGTTATTTTTTTACTTCTTTTTATTTGAGCCTGGGTCTCACTCTGTCACCCTGGATGGACTACAGAGGCACGCTCACAGCTCATTGCAGCTTTGACCTCCTGGGCTCAAGCGATCCTCCCACCTCAGCCTCCTTAGTAGATGGGACTATAGGTATGTGCCACCATGTCCAGGTAATTTTGGTACTTTTTGTAGAGGTGGGGTTCTGCCATGTTGCCCAGGCTTGTCTCTGACTCCTGGACTCAAGCGATCTGTCCACTTCAGCCTCCCAAAGTGCTAGGATTACAGAAATAAGCTACTGTGCCTGGCCTGACTTTTTAATAACAGCCATTCTGACTGGTGTGAAATGGTATCTCATTGTGGCTTTGATTTGCATTTCTCTAATGATCAGTGATATTGAGCTTTTCTCATATACATGTTGGCCACATGTATGTCTTCTTTTGAAAAATATCAGTTTATATCCTTTGCCCACCTATTGATGGTTCTTGTGCATTTGTTTAAGTTGCTTAGAGATGCTGGATACTAGACCTTTGTCAGATGCATAGTTTGCAAATACTTTCTCCCATTCTGTAGGTTGTCTGTTTACTCTGTTGATCGTTTCTTTTGCAGTGCAGAAACTCTCAAGTTTAATTAGATCCCATCTGTCAATTTTTGCTTTTGTTGCAATTGCTTTTGGCATCTTTATTATGAATCTTTGCTCATTCCTATGTCCAGAATGGCATTGCCTGGGTTGTCTTCCAGGATTTTTATAGTTTTGAGTTTTACATTTAAGTCTTTAATCCATCTTGCATTGATTTTTGTATATGGTATAAGAAAGGGGTCCAGTTTCAATCTTTTGTCTGTGGCTAGCCAGATATCCCAGTACCATTTATTGAATAGGGAGTCCTTTCCCCACTGCTTGTTTTTGTCAGCTATGTTGAAGATCAGATGGTTGTAGGTGTATGAGCTTATTTCTGGGTTCCCTATTTTGTTCCATTGGTCTATGTGTCTGTTTTTGTATCAGCACCGTGCTATTTTGATTACTGTAGTCCTGTAGTATAGTTTGAAGTCAGGTAACATGATGCCTCCAGCTTTGTTCTCTTTGCTTAGGATTGCCTGGGCTATTAGGGCTTTTTTTTTTTTTTCCCAGATGAATTTTAAAATAGTTTGTTTTGGCCAGGCATGGTGGCTCATGCCTGTAATCCCAGCACTTTGGGAGGCCGGGGTGGGCGGATCACCTGAGGTCAGGAGTTCAAAACCAGTCTGGCCAACATGGCGAAACTCCCTTTTAGTAGAGATTTTTAGTCTCTACTAAAAATACAAAAATTAGCTGGGTGCAGTGGTGGGCACCTGTAATCCCGGCTACTTGGGTGACTGAGGCAGGAGAATCGCTTAAACCCGGGAGGTGGAGGTTGCAGTGAGCTGAGATCATGCCATCGTACTCTAGACTGGATGACAGAGCAAGACTCTGTCTCAAAAAAAAAAAAAAAGTAAATTTTTTTCTAGTTCTGTGAAGAATGTCATTGGTGGTTTGACAGGAATAGCATTGAATCTGTAAATTACTTTGGGCAATATGGCCATTTAAACAATATTGATTCTTCCTATCCATGAGCGTGGAATGTTTTTCCATTTGTTTGTATCATCTCAGATTTCTTTGAGCAGTGTTTTGGAGTTCTGATTGTAGAGATCTTTCACCTCACTGGTTAACTATATTCCTAGGTATTTTATTCTTTTTGTGGCAATTGTGAATGGCATTGTATTCCTAATTTGGCTCTTGGCTTCACTGTTGTTGGTGTATAGAAATGCTAGTGATTTTTGTCCATTGATTTTTGTATCCTGAAACTTTGCTGAAGTTGTTTATCAGCTAAAGGAGCTTTTGGCCTGAGACTATGGATTTTCTAGACACAGAATCATGTCATCTGCAAACAGGGACAGTTTGACGTCCTCTCTTCCTATTTGGATGCCCTTTGTTTCTTTTGCCTGATTGCTCTGGCCAGGAATCCAATACTATGTTGAATAGGAGTGGTGAGAGAGGGCATCCTTGTTTTGGTACCACATTTTCTTTATCCATTCAGCTGTTGATGGACGCTTAGATTGCTTCCAAATGATGGCTATTGTGAAGAGTGCTGCAATAAACATGGGAGTGCAGACATCTCTTTGATATATGGATTTTCTTTCTTTTGGGTATACCCAGCAGTTGGATTGCTGGAATACATGGTAGTTATATTTTTGTTTTTTTTGAGGAACCTCCAAACTCTTCTTTATAGTGGTTGAGTATTAATAATTTACAATCCCACCAACAGTGTAGGGGACTCTCTTTTTTTCACACCCTCGTCAGCATTTGTTACTGCCTGTCTTTTGTATAAAAACCATTTTAACTGGAATGAGATAATATCTCATTGTAGTTTCGATTTGTATTTCTCTGACGGTTAATGATGTCAAACACCTCTTCATGTACGTTTTCTATTTTTGTGTCTTCTTTTGAGAATGTCTATTCAACTCTTTTGCCTATTTTAAAAAATCAGATTATTAGATTATTTTCCTATAGAGTTGTTTGACCTTCTTATATTGTCTGGTTATTAATCCCTTGTCAGATGGGTAGTTTGCAAATATTTTCTCCTATTCTGTGGGTAGTCTCTTCACTTTGTTGATTGCATCATTTGCTGTACAGGAGCTTTTTAACTTGATGTGATCTCATTTGCCTATTTTTGCTTTGGTTGCTTGTGCTTGTGGGGTATTACTCAAGAAATCTTTGCCAAGATTGATGCCTTTTGGAGTTTCTCCAATGTTTTGTTTCAGTAGTTTCATAGTTTCAGGTCTTAGATTTAGGTATTTAATCCGTTTTGATTTGATTTTTGTATATGGCAAGAGATGTATGAGTCTAGTTTCATTCTTCTGCATATGGATATTCAGTTTTCCCAGCATCATTTATTGAAGAGAGTGTCTTTTTCCCAGTGTATGTTCTTGGCACCTTTGTCAACAATGAGTTCACTGTATTTGTGTGGATTTGTTTCTGGGTTTTATATTTTGTTCCATTGGTCTATGTGTCTGTTTTAATGCCACTACCAGGCTGTTTTGGTAACTGTAGCTCTGTAATATAATTTGAGGTCAGGTAATGTGATTCCTCTAATTTTGTTCTTATTGCTTAGGACAGCATTGGCTATTCTGGAGTTTTATTCGTTCTATAAACATTTTAGGATTTTTTTTTTCTGTTTCTGTGAAGAATGTCCTTGGTATACTGATGGAAATTTTATTGAATCTGTAGATTGCTTGTACCTTACAGATCTCCTGGCCGGTAAGGTTTTCTCTGAAAAGTTTGGTGCCACATGTATTGCAGCTCCATTGTATGTTATTTGTTTCTTTCCTCTTGCTGCTTTTATGATCCTTTGTTTGTCCTTGACCTTTGGGGTTCTGATTATTAAATGCCTTGACATAGTCTTCTTTGGGTAGTGATATGGTTTGGCTGTGTCCCCAACCAAATCTCATCTTGAATTGTAACTCCCACATTTCCCACGTGTCATGGGAGGAACCTTGTGGGAGGTGACTGAATTATGGGGGTGGGTCTTTCCTGCACTGTTCTTGTGAGAGTGAATGAGTTTCATGAGATCTGAATGTTTTAAAAATCTAGGGTTTTTCTGCACAAGGTCTTTCTTTTTCCCTGCTGCCATCCATGTAAGATGTGACTTGCCCCTCCTTGCCTTCTGCCATGATTGTGAGGTCTCCCGAGCCACGTGGAACTGAGTCCAATTAAACCTCTTTCTTTTGTAAACTGCCCAGTCTCGGGTATGTCTTTATCAGCAGTGTGAAAATGGACTAATACAATAAATTGGTACCAGAAATGAGGTGCTGCTGAAAAGACCCAAAAATGTGGAAGTGACTTTGGAACTGGGTAACAAGCTGAGGTTGGAACAGTTTGGAGGGCTCAGAAGAAGACAGAAAAAATGTGGGAAAGTTTGAAACTCCCTAGGGACTTGTTTAATGGCTTTGCCCAAAATGCTGATAGCAATCTGGACAAGAAAGTCCAGGCTGAGGTGGTCTCAGATGGAAATGAGGAACTTGTTGGGAACTGGAGCAGAGGTGACTCTTGTTATGTTTTAGCAAAGAGACTTGGTGGAATTTTGCCCCTGCCTTAGAGATTTGTGGAACTTTGAACTTGAGAGAGATGATTTAGGGTATCTGGCAGAAGAAATTTCTAAGCAGCAAAGCATTCAAGAGATGACTTAGGTGCTGTTAAAGGCATTCAGTTTTATATGGGAAGAAAAGCATAAAACTTTGGAAAATTTGCAGCCTTACAATGCCATAGAAGAGAAAATCCCATTTTCTGAGGATAAATTTAAGCCCACTGAAAAAATCTGCATAAATAACAAGGGGCTGAATGTTAATCCTCAAGACAATGGGGAAAATGTATCCAGGGCATGTCAGAGGTCTTCAGGGCAGGCCCTCCATCACAGGCCCAGAGGCCTAGGAGGAAAAAGTAGTTTTGTGGGCCAGGTCCAGGGTCCCAGTGCTGTGTTCAGCCTAGGGACTTGGTGCCCAACATCCCAGCCACTCCAGCCATGGGTGAAAGGGGTCAATATAGAGCTTGGGCTGTGGCTTTAGAGGGTTCAAGCCTCAAGCCTTGCCACATGGTATTGAGACTGCAAGAGCACAGAAGTCAAGAATTGAGGTTTGGGAACCTCTGCCTAGATCTCAAAGGATGTATGGAAATGCCTGGATCCCCAGGCAGAAGTTTGCTGCAGGTGCAGAGCTGTCATGGAGAATCTCTGCTAGGGCAGTGTGGAAGGGAAATGTGGCGTTGGAGCCTTCTCATGGAGAACCTCTTGCTAGAGCAGTATGGGAGGGAAATGTGGGGTCAGAGCCCCCACAAAGAGTTCCTACTGGTGCACCACCTTCTGGAGCTGTGAGATGAGGGCTACTGTCCTCCAGACCCCAGAATGGTAGATCCACTGACAACTTGTACTGTGTGCCTGGAAAAGCTGCAGACACTCACTGCCAGCCTGTGAAGGCAGTTGGGAGGGAGGCTATACCCTGCAAAGTCACAGGGCTAGAGCTACCCGCTACCCAAGACCATGGCAACCCATCTTTTGCATCAGTGTGACCTGGATGTGAGACAGAGAGTCAAAGGAGATCATTTTGGACCTTTAAGATTTGTCTGCCCTGCTGGATTTTGGATTTGCATGGGGTCTATAGCCCCTTTCTTTTGGCCAATTTCTCCCATTTGGAATGGCTGTATTTACCCAATGCCTGTACCTCCATTGTATCTAGGAAGTTAGTAGCTTGCTTTTTATTTTACAGGCTCATAGGCAGAAGGGACTTGCCTTGTCTCAGTTGAGACTTTGGACTGTGGACTTTTGAGTTAATGCTGAAATGAGGTAAGACCTTGGGGGACTGTTGGGAAAGCATGATTGGCTTTGAAATGTGAGGATATGAGATTTGGAAGGGGCCGGGATTGGAATGATATGGTTTGGCTGTGTCCCCACCCAAATCTCATCTTGAATTGTAACTGCCACAATTCCCACGTATTGTGCGTGGGACCCAGTGGGAGGTAATTGAATCATGGGGGCTGGTCTTTCCCCTGCTGTTCTCACAATAGTGAATAAGTCTCAGGAGATCCGATGGTTTTATCAAGAGGAGTTCCCCTGCACAATCTCTGTCTTTGCTTGCTGCCATCCATGTAAGACATGACTTGCTCCTTCTTGCCTTCCACCTTGATTGTTAGGCCTCTGCAGCCACGTGGAACCATAAGTCTATTAAACCCCTTTCTTTTGTAAATTGCCCAGTCTCGGGTATGTCTTTATCAGTGGTGTGAAAATGGACTAATAGACCTTCTTAAGTTAATTTTTAGGTATTTAAATTTATTTGTGGCAATTTTAAATAGGATTACTTTTTTTGTTTATTTCTTATTCACATTGTTTACTGTTGGTATATAGAAATGCTACTGATTTTTGTATGTTGATTTTGTATTATACAACTTTACTGAATTTGTCAGTTCTGATGGTTTTTTGATGGAATCTTTAGATTTTTCCAAATATAGGATTATATCATCTGCAAACAAGGATAATTTGACTTCTTCTTTTTCAATTTGGATGCCCTGTATTTCTTTCTCTTCTCTGATTGCTCTAGCAAGCACTTCCAGTACTATGGTGAATAACAGTAGTGAAAGTGGGCATCCTTATCCTGTTCCATATCTTAGAGGAAGGGCTTTAAGTTATTCCCCATTTAGTATGATACTATCTATGGGTCTGTCATATATGGCTTTTATTATGTTGAGGTATGTTCCTTCTATACCCAGTTTTCTGATGGTTTTTGTCCTGAAGGGATGTTGAATTTTATCAAATGCTTTTTCACCATCAATTGAAATAATCATATAGTTTTCATTCTTTATTTTTTTGCTAAGATCTATCACGTTGATTGATTTGTGTTTGTTGAACCAGTTTTTCATCCCAGGGATAAATCCCACTTGATCGTGATGAATTATCTTCTTAATGTTTTGTTTAACTTGGTTTGCTAGTATTTTGTTGAGGATTTATGCATGAATATTCATCAAAGATATTGGCATGTAGTTTTCTTTTTTTGAAGTGTCTTTGTCTGGTTTTGGTATCAGAGTAATATTGGCCTTGTAGAAAAGAGTTTGATGGTGTTCTATCCTCCTCTGTTTTTTGAGAATAGTTTTAATAGAATTGGTATTAGTTCTTTAAATATTTCATAGAATTAATCAGTAAAGCCATCAGGTCCTGGGCTTTTCTTTTGTGGGAGACTTTTTATTGTATCTTTGATCTCATTAGACTAATATTCTAAGTGAAGTAACTTAGGAATGGAAAACCAAACATCATATGGCCTTTAATTATCATTGACCTTAAAGACTGCTTTTTTTTCATATTCCTTTAGACAAGTCAGACTGTGAAAAATTTGCTTTCACTGTAACTTCCATTAACAATTCAGCTCCTGCAGCTAGATATCAATGGAAAGTTTTACCTCAAGGAATAATTAACAGTCCTACTATTTGTAAGTTGTTTGTCGGTACTGTGTTACAACCTATCCAACAGACTTTTAAAAATAATTACCTTCTTCATTATATGGATGATATACTGATTGCTGCCCCCACTAAAGATGAATTAATTCAATGTTTTACTTCTTTAAAATTAGCTGTTGCCAATGCAGGACTCCACATCGCTCCTAATAAAATTCAACAAGCCACTACTTTTCTGTACTTAGGAATGCAGCTAGAAGCTCACTCCATTAAGCCTCCAAAAGTCCAACTTTGTACTGACAATTTAAACACCTTAAATTATTTTCAAAAATTACTAGTGACATCAACTATCTCAGACCAACCCTAGGCATCCCTACTTGTGCATTATCTCATCTATTTGCTACTTTATCGGGAGATACAGATTTAAACAGTCCTCGCTGTCTATCTGAACCAGCAAAACAAGAGTTGTCTTTTGTAGAACAAAGAGTGAGAGAGGCACAAGTCTCTCGTATTGACCCAAATTTGCCTTTACAATTTTTAGTTTTTCCTTCCATGCACTTTCCTATGGGACTTACAGTACGAGATGATTCTCTAGTTGAAAGGGTATTTCCTCCTAATTCGGCCTCTAAAACTCTTTCATTATATCTTGATCAAATGGCCACTTTGATTGGGTTAGGATGTCAACATATCACTAAAATTTCTGGCTTTGATCCAAACATTATTGTGGTCCATTTGTCAAAAAATGAAGTTAAAACTGCCTTTTCTACATCTTTGTGCTGGCAGACTAATCTGGCTGACTTCACTGGCACTATTGATAATTATTTGCCTAAGTCAAAGTTCTTTCAATTTCTGTGAAATACTTCCTGAATTCTACCAAAACTTACTAGTTCATCACCACTAGAGGCAGCTGTTACCATTTTTACTGATGGATCCAGTAATGGAAAGGCAGGGTATGTAGGACCAAGAGATAAAGTCGTTTCTACTCCATACACTTCTGCTCAAAAAGCCGAGTTGTTTGCTGTTATCTCTGCATTACAGGATTTTGATCAGCCTCTTAATATTGTCTCTGACTCAGCTTATGTAGTCCATGCCACTAAGGCAATAGAAACAGCTGCCACCAAAAATATTACTGACACTAATCCATTTTCCTTGTTCCCTTTGTTACAAAAAAAGGCAGAAACTGAAATCACCCTTTTTTCATCACTCGCATTTGATTTCATACTAATTTGCCTGGACCTTTATCCAGTGGTAATCATAACGTTGATACTATAGTTTCTCTAGCCATTATAGATGCAGAACAATTTCATCAACTCACCCATACTAATGCCTCAGGTCTTAAACATAAATATTCTCTCATTTGGAAACAAGCTAAACAAATTGTACAACACTGTTCTCAGTGTCAGGTTCTTATCTTACCCACATAATCTCCCGGAGTTAATCCCCAAGGCCTTTCTCGTAATGCTATTTGGCAAATGGATGTTACTCATGTTCCTTCTTTTGGAAAATTAGCTTATGTGCATGTCGCAGTTGACACCTTTTCCAGTTTCATCTGGGCTACCTGTCAAACTGGAGAAGCCACTTCTCACATTAAAAAACATATGTTTTCATGTTTTGTGGTTATGGCAATTACTAGTGAGCTCAAAATAGACAATGGTCCAGCCTATTGCAGTAAAGCTTTAAAAAATTGTCTTGATCAGTGGCATATTAAACATATTACTGGTATCCCTTATAACCCACAAAGCCAAGCTATTGTAGAAAGAACTAACAAAACTTTAAAATTACAATTACTGAAACAAAAAGAGGGGAATAAGGAGTTGTCTATCCCTCACATACAACTAAACTTGGAATTGCTCACATTAAATTTTCTTAATATTCCTAAATCTAGTTCTGTTACTGCTGCTGAAAAACATTTCTCTGGTAACTGTCCCACGGTAAATCAAGGAAGGGAAGTATGGTGGAAAGATGTTCAATCTAATATGTGGTCAAAAGGTTCTATTTTAACGTGGGGAAGAGGCTATGCTTGTGTTTCTCCATGTGAACATTAATCTCCTGTTTGGATTCCTGCTAGACACCTGAAATTGTGTCCTGAAGATGCATGCAACAACAAGACAGAGAAATTTGCTGAAAAAAATGCCACAGCAGGAAACAACTAATACATCCAATCGTCAAAAAGAAGAAAATGACCACGCTAACTCCTTTACAACAGACAATCCAGTCAGTCATCCTGAACAACTTGTCTGCAGCGATCCAGGTCTGGCTCAACCTCTGCCTCCTCCTGATGACACTGATCCTTTTACCATCTGTCACCCCACAGACTGTTGAAAACCATACATATTGAGCCTGTATTCCTTTTCCTCTTCTTATTCGAGCCATGACATGGATGGACGCCCCTATCGAGGTCTATGTTAATGATAGTATTTGGATGCCTGGTTCTGTAGATGATCGTTGTCCTGCTCAACCTTCAGAATAAAGAACCCCTTTCAATATCACTTTAGGTTTTAGGTATCCACCTTGGGCCTGGGACCCACTAATGGATGTCTCTCATTAGATATTCAAATTTGGGCAGTTACACTACCATCTAGTCACTCTGTCCCTCCTTTAGGACACTTGGTATCAGTGCTCTCATTAAAACCTCTAAGACGGATCAAAATAAGAATCACTGATTATATTCACACATCCCAAAATAAGCCTTTAGGACCTGCGTGTCCCCTGAACTTGTCTTTAAATGCTGACAAATTAATATAGAAGGATTGTGTTAGTTCAGAAGGAACTGTGTTATTTAATTCTTCTCACTACACCATTGCTGATTGGGCTTCTAAAGGTCATATTACTAATGATTGCTCTCAAAGTCACAGAGATTATCAACATTTTCTCCATGATATTACTTATCAAAAAAGTAATGATAATCCTCCCCTATTATATCATATGTTTAACTCCTTTTTTCCTTTTAAGTGGAAAGGGGCAGGGGTTGCCCCTCCAAAGCCAAGGCTCGTTGTTCCCCACTTAGGACCTGAACATTCAGAATTGTGGAGATTAACCATAGCTATGACTGGTATGAGACTTTGGGCTGGAGAAAGTGTTATAAGTAAATCCAACTTGTCACCTCGAAAACTAAAACAACAGATTGATTTACACTACTATTTCCACACAGCCAAAAATATCACTATGGCAGTCATCAAAAGGTCAATTCAAAGACGGGACAGTAAAGATTATGAGAACTTCTACCCCCCTGTTGCTAATGTCCCCCCACCACCTCTCATTCAACTTATTCCCCCCACTCCACATTCACAAAAAAGAGTACCATCCCCAAAATATATATACTCTCTATATGGAGTCCAATAAAACTATCCCACTTAAAAGTTGTATTAAACCACCATATATGTTCTTAGTACAAAAGATGCATATTATTTAAAAAAAAATTACCTGTCTTAATTGTTACTTGTATACTTGTATTGACTCATCCTTTAATCAATACCATAGTATTTTAATAGTCAGAGTCAGAGAAGGTATTTGGCTCCCTGTAGCCTTACATAGGCCTTGGGAATCTTCCCCTTCTATCCATGTTATTAACAATATTCTACAAAAATTTCCTAAAAGGAGTAAATGATTTATTTTTACATTAATTGCAGTAATAATGGGCTTGATTTCTGTTACTGCAACTGCTGCTACTGCTGGAGTTGCATTACATCAATCTATTCAAACTGTTCATTGTGTGGATAAATGGCAAACAAATTCTACTCAGATGTGGAATTTTCAGTCAGGTATTGATCAAAAATTGGCCAATCAAATTAATGATCTAAGACAAGCTGTTATATGGATGGGAGATAGAATTATGAGTTTAGAACACAGATTAAAAATGCAATGTCATTGGAATACTTCTGGTTTTTGTATAACTCCGTTTCAATATAATGAGTCTGTTCACAATTGGGAATTGGTAAAATGCCATTTACAAGGAAGTGAAGGTAATTTAAGTTTAGACATAAGCAAACTAAAAGAACAGATTTTTGAGGCCTCTCAAGCACACTTAACTGCTTTACCCAGTGCTGAAGTTTTAGACGGTATCTCTGAGGGGTTATCTAATCTCAACCCCATTCAATGGGTAAAATCTTTGGGAGGATCCACTATCGTTAATTTTGTTCTGTGTATAATTTGTGCTATTGGTTTATTGTTCATGTGTAAAATTGGAAAAAGTATTCTTCAATCTAGTCGTAATCAGTGCCAAGGTATGATTGCTATGGTTCATTTAAATCAGAGAAAAGGGGGAGATGTAGGGAGACCCCCCTGAAACTATTGCTATGGAATAAAAGATGAAATGCTCCTGATTGTTGTAAATACAAAATTGAATGCAGGATTGTGTAAAGACAATGCCAGGTTGGACTGCCAGAATGAGCCAACAGCGCATGACGTGCTTTCCCCTGCAGAGAGCCTGTGAACGGACGTGCAGTCAGGGAGGTTTCACATCACTAAGATTCCTATCCCAGAAAAGTGGATGTTCATAGCTCTGGGAATGGAATGCGACCCTTGTGGAGAGCCTATAAACACATGCATGAGAGGCACCTGTCCTTATGGATAAGATAGGGCTATAAATGCCCTCATCTTGCCATGGCTCTTCTAGATCTCTTTAGGGTTAAGGCATACTCCCTTCTGAGAATTTCTGGTCTAAATGGTTGTCTAGCTTCACATCCTGTTGCTGTGGATTGTTTGTAACCAGCTTTTGCTGCAACTGTTACTGCTGATTAATATCTGGCTAATCATAGGTTATGGAAAGACTATGTTTCTGTTTTAAGTCTCTGTTAGAAATTACTGATGTACGCACTATATTGTAAATTCTTATCTCTGTATACTTTACTTCTGCATACAGATGTTATGTTAAAGAATTACTTCATCCCCATGTGACCATCTAACCTCATAATCAAATGACCCTAAATCCCTCACTAACCTACCCTTGCCCTCACTGAATATAATAATAAATGCTGGTATATCCAGTGCATTGGTGACACCATGGGACCAGAAGGCAGTGACCCCCCTGGACCCAGCTTTCACTATCTTGTGTGTATCTATTATTTCTTGACCTGCCGATCCACCTGGGAACAAAGAAAGAGCCCCATTGCATTGCAGGCTGCTGGCCAGATCCTGCAATATTCAGTCCCATCCAGGTTGCTGTGAATGCCATTAATTCATTCCTTTATGGCTGAGTAGTATTCGATCACATACATATATACCACAGTTTCTTTAACCACTTGTTGATTGTTGGGCATTTGGGCTGGTTGCATATTTTTGCTATTGTGAATTGTGCTGCTATAAACATACTGAAATTGTGTATTCAGACAATTTCACAGGCTGATAGTTAACTCTAAAAATAGAAAATAGGGCTCAAACAAATGTTAGTCCTCAATGGTATAAATGAGGTTGAAACTCAGTCTAATGTATAAGGAAACCATACCATATGAATGACCTAGTGGTTTAAAATAATATTTTTAAAAAAAAATTTCCATGGGTTATTGGGAAACAGGTGGTGTTTGGTTACATGAGTAAGTTCTTTAGTGGTGATTTGTGAGATTTTGGTTTACCCATCACCGGAGCAGTATACACTGCACCCTATTTGTAGTTTATCCCTTTCCCCCTGAGTCCCCAATGTCCATTGTGTCATTCTTATGCCTTTGCATCCTCATAGCTTAGCTCCCACTTATAAGTGAGAATATAAGATGTTTGGTTTTCCATTCCTCAGTTACTTTACTTAGTATAATAGTCTCTAATCTCATCCAGGCCTTGATATTGAGGTTTTTTTTTTTTTTTTTTTTTTTTTTTTAGAAATATCCATACTGTTTTCCATAGTGGCTTTAATAATTTGTGTTTCTACCAGCAGTGTATGGAGTTTACTTTTCTTGAGAGACGGTGGATCATGGCAGATGAGAGGCAGGAATAGATTGCAGCTCTGGATAGAGCAGCATTGTGGAGGCTTGCATTGTGAATTTTAGCTCCAGATCGACTACAAGGACAAAACAGCAATCCTGAGAGGACCCACAGACCCTCTGAAGGAAGCAGACTGCTCCTGCAGGACCCGGGAGACACCCCAAATACTGTGAGTGCCCCAACTGTGGAACTGGGAAAGGGAGACCCTCCTTTCTGGAAAACACACCCCCAGTGGAGAAGTTGAAGGTCTGTTAGTGAGAGACATTCCGGACTTTATCTGGAGCTGAGTCAAGTTAGCAGAGCCGAGTGAAATACAGGGTGGAGGAGGCAGCAGGAAGGCCCGGGGAGCTCACTGAATCCCCAAGCAGCCTATTCCTGCCTGACACCACAGGGATCTATCAGGAGGGAGGCCAGAGGAGCAGGGGGTAAAACCCCACCAGGGAGAAGGACTTCCCTAGCTGAACTCTGTAACAATTTGAATGTGGCAAGAATTCTCCTAGCCAGAACTCAGGGGAGAGCGCAAATCTGGCTTACAGACTTCACAGGCTAGGGGAAGAACTAAAGCCCTTTTCTTTGGCGGCTGGGAAGTGGAAAACCTCGGGCAAGCTTTCAAGCCTGCACTCCGCCTGGAAACATACCTGGGGCTGTTGTGGGTGGCACAGTGGGAGTGAGACCGGCCTTCAGTTTGGGTGAGGCCTGTGACTGCTGGCTTTTCCCCACTTCCCTGACAACCTACATGACTCAGCAGAGGCAGCCATAATCCTCCTAGGTACACAACTCCAGTGACCTGGGAGTCTTACCCCATCCCCACAGCAGCCACAACAAGACCCACCCAAGGAGAGTCTGAGCTCAGACACACCTAGCACTGCCCCCACCTGATGATCCTTCCCTACCCACCCTGGTAGTAGAAGACAAAGGATATGTAATCTTGGGAGTTCTAGGGCCCTGCCCACGGCCGGTCCTTCTCCACACTACTACAGCTAATGCTTTCTGGAAAGCATCACCTCCTGGCAGGAAGCCAACCAGCACAAAAATAGAGCATTAAACCACTAAAGCTAAGAACACTCACGGAAGGTTCTTGCAACCTTCACCACCTCTACCGGCACAGGGGCTATTATCCACGGTTGAGAGACTCATAGATGGTTCACATCACAGGACCCTGTGCAGAAACCCCCAGAACCAGCCAGGAGCTGGGTAGACTCGCTGGGTGGCTAGACCCAGAAGAGAGACAATAATCACTACAGTTCAGCTCACAGAAAGCCACAACCACAGGAAAAGGGGGTGAGTACTACATCAAGGGAATACCCTGTGAGACAAAAAAATCTGAACAACAGCCTTCAGCCCTAGACCTTCCCTCTGACAGAACCTACCCAAATGGAAAGGAACCAGAAAAGCAACCCTGGCAATATGACAAAACAAGGCTCATTAACACCCCCCCAAAATCACACTAGTTCAACAGCAATGGATCCAAACCAAGAAGAAATCCCTGACTTACCTGAAAAAGAATTCAGGAAGTTAGTTATTAAGCTAATAAGGGAAGCACCAGAGAAAGCAAAGCCCAATGCAAGGAAATCCAAAAAATGATACAAGAAGTGAAGGGAGAAATATTCAATAAAATAGGTAGCTTAATTTAAAAACAAAAATTCAGGAGACTTTGGACACACTTTTAGAAATGCAAAATGCTCTGGGAAGTCTCAGCAATAGAATTGAACAAGTAGGAGAAAGAAATTCAAAGCTTGAAGACAAGGTCTTCAAATTAACCCAATCCAACAAAGACAAAGAAAAAAGAATAAGGAAATATGATCAAAGCCTCCAAGAAGTTTGGGATTATGTTAAATGACCAAACCTAAGAATAATTGGTATTCATTAGGAGGAAGACAATTCTAAAAGCTTGGAAAAACATTTTGGGGGGATAATCAAGGAAAACTTCCCCAACCTTGCTAGAGACCTAGATTTGCAAACATACAAAGCACAAAGAACATCTGGAAAATTCATCACAAAAACATCTTCACCTAGGCAAATTGTTATCAGGTTATTCAAACTTAAGACCAAGGAAAGAATCTTAAGAGCTGTGAGACAGAAGCACTAGGTAACCTATAAAGGAAAACCTATCAGATTAACAGTAGACTTCTCAGCAGAAAGCCTACAAGCTAGAAGAGATCGAGGCCCTATCTTTAACTTCCTCAAACAAAACAATCTTCAGCCAAGAATTTTGTGTCCAGCAAAACTAGGCATCCTATATGAAGAAAAGATATAATTGTTTTCAGATAAACAAATGCTGAGAGAATTTACCAAGCCACCACTATAAGAACTGCTAAAAGGAGCTCTAAATCTTGAAAGAATCCTGGAAACACATCAATCAAAACAGAATCACTTTAAAGCATAAAGCACACAGGACCTATAAAACAAAAATTCAAGTTAAAAAGCAAAAACAATGTCCAGGCACGGTGGCTCATGCCTGTAATCCCAGCACTTTGCGAGGCTGAGATGGGCGGATCACGAGGTCAGGAGATCGAGACCATCCTGGCTAACACAGTGAAACCCCATCTCTACTAAAAATACAAAAATTAGCCAGGCGTGGTGGTGGGCGCCTGTAGTCCCAGCTACACAGGAGGCTGAGGCAGGAGAATGGAGTGAACCTGGGAGGCGGAGCTTGCAGTGAGTGGAGATCGTGCCACTGCACCCCAGAGCCTGGGCGACAGAGTGAGACACTGTCTCAAAAAAAAAAAAAAAAAAAAAAAAAAAAAAAGCAAAAACAAAAAGCAAAGTACACAAGTAACAAAGAGCATGATGAATGCAATGGTACTTCACTTTTCAATACTAACATTCATAAATGGCCTAAATGCTCTACTTAAAAGATACAGAACTGCAGAATGGATAAGAACTCACCAACCAACTATCTGCTGCCTTCAGAAGACTCACCTAACACATAAGCACTCACATAAAGTTAAAGTAAAGGGGTGGAAAAAAGCATTTCATGCAAATGGACACCAAAATTAAGCAGGGGTAGCTATTCTTATATCAGACAAAACAAACTTTAAAGCAACAGTGGTTAAAAGAGACAAAGGGGGACATTATATAATGGTGGAAGGCCTTATCCACCAGGAAAATATCACAATCTTAAACATATATGCACCTAACACTGGACCTCCCAAATTTATAAAACAATTACTAATAGACCTAAGAAATGAGATAGACAGTAACACAATAATAGTGGGAGACTTCAGTACTCCACTGACAGTACTAGACAGGTCATCAAGACAGAAAGTCAACAAAGAAACAATGGATTTAAACTATACCTTGGAACAAATGGACCTAACAGATATCTACAGATCACTTCATCCAACAGCCACAGAATACACATTCTATTCAACAGCTCGTGGAACTTTCTCCAAGATAGACAATATGAAAGGCCATAAAATGAGCCTCAATAAATTTAAAAAAATTGAAAATATATCAAGCACTTTCTCAGACCACAGTGGAATAGAACTGGAAATCAACTCCAAAGGGAACCCTCAAAGCCATGCAAATACATGGAAATTAAATAACCTGCTCCCAAATGAGCATTGGGTCAAAAATGAAATCAAGATGAAAATTAAAAAAATTTTCAGGACAGGTGCGGTTGCTCATGCCTGTAATCCCAGCACTTTGGGAGGTGGAGGCAGATCAGCTGGGGTCAGGAGTTCTCAAGACCAGCTTGATCAACATGGTAAAACCCCATCTCTACTAAAAATACAAAAATTAGCCAGGTGTGGTGGCAGGTGCCTGTATTCCCAGCTACTTGGGAGGCTGAGGCACGAGAATTGCTTGAACCTGGGAGTTGGAGGTTTCAGTGAGCCGAGACTGCACCACTGCACTACAGCCTGGGCAACAGAGTGAGACTCTCTCTTAAATTTTTTTTTTTTTCACACTAAATGACAATAAATGACACAACCTATCAAAACCTCTGGGATACAGCTAATATGGTGCTAAGAGAAAAGTTCATAGCCCCAAACACCTACATCAAAAAGTCTGAAAGAGCACAGACAGACAATCTAAGGTCACACCTCAAGGAACTAGAGAAACAAGAACAAACCAAAACCAGCAGAAGAAAGAAAATAACCAAGATCAGAGCAGAACTAAACAAAATTGAAAGAAAAAAAAAGTATGAAAGATAAATGAAACAAAAGGCTGGTTCTTTGAAAAGATAAATAAGATTGATAGACCATTAGCAAGATTCACCAAGAAAAGAAGAGAGAAAATCTGAATAACTTCACTGAGAAACGAAACAGGAGATATTACAACTGACACCACCAAAATACAAAAGATCATTCAAGGCTACTATGAACAGCTTTATGCACATAAACTAGAAAACCTACAAGAGATGGATAAATTCCTGGAAAAAATACAACCCTCCTAGCTTAAATCAGCAAGAGTTAGATAACCTGAACAGACCAATAACAAGCAGTGAGATTGAAATGGTAATTTAAAAATTACCAACAAAAAAAAGTCCAGGACCAGAGGGATTCACAGCAGAATTTGACCATACATTCAAAAAATAATTGGTACCAATCCTTTTGACACTATTCCACATGATAGAGAAAGAAGGAAGCCTCCCTAATTCATTTTATGAAGCCAGCATTACCCTAATACCAAAACCAGGAAAGGATACAACCAAAAAAGAAAACTATGTGCTGATATCCCTGATGAACATGGATGCTAAAATTCTTAACAAAGTACTAGCTAACCGAATCTGACAACATATCAAAAAGATAATCCACAATGATCAAGTGGGTTTCATACCAGGGATGCAGGGATGGTTTAATACACACTAGTCAATAAATGTGATTCACCACATAAACAGAATTTAAAACAAACATCACATGATCATCACAATAGATGCAGAAAAAGCATTCAACAAAGTCTAGCATCACTTTATGATCAAAACTCTCAGCAAAATCGGCATACAAGGGGCATACCTTAATGTAATAAAAGCTATCTCTGACAAACCCACAGCCAACATGATACTGAATGGGGAAAAATTGAAAGCATTCCCCCTGAAAACAGGAACAAGACAAGGATGCCCACTCTCACTACTCCTCTTCAACATAACACTGGAAGTCTTAGCCATAGCAATCCAACAAAAGAAAGAGATAAAAGGCATCCTAATCAGTAAAGAGGAAGTCAAATTGTCCCTGTTTCCTGATGATATGATAGTTTACCTTGAAAACCCTAAGGACTCCTCCAGAAAGCTCTTAGAACTAATAAAAGAATTCAGCAGACTGCACGCGGTGGCTCATGCCTGTAATCCTAGCACTTCTGGTGGCCGAGGCAGGTGGATCACCTGAGCTCAGGAGTTCGAGACCAGCCTGGCCAACATGGTGAAACCCTGTCTCTACTGAAAATACAAAAATTAGAAAAGGCGTGTTTGTGCACACTTGTAATCCCAGCTACTTGGGAGGCTGAGGCAGGAGAATCACTTGAACCTGGGAGGAGGAGGTTGCAGTGAGCTGAGATTGCACCACTGTACTCTAGCCTGGGTGACAAGACTGAAACTCTATCTCCAAAAAAAAAAAAAAAAAAAAAAAAAAAAATTCAGCAAAGTTTCTGGATACGAGATTAATGTACACAAATCAGTAGCCCTTCTATACACCAACAGTGACCATGCAGAGAATCAAATCAAGAACTCAACCCCTTTTACAATAGCTGCAAAAAAAAAAAAAAAAAAAAAAAAAAAAGGAATATACCTAACAAAGGAGCCAAAAGACCTCTACATGGAAAACTACAAAACATTGCTAAAAGAATCAGATGACACAAACAAATGGAAACACATCCCATACTCATGGATGGGTAGGATCAATATCATGAAAATGGCCATACTGCCAAAAGCAATCTACAAATTCAATGCAATCCCCATCAAAATACCACCATCATTCTTCACAGAGTTAGAAAAAGCAATTCTAAAATTCATATGGAACCAAAAAAGAGCCCACATAGCCAAAGCAAGACTAAGCAAAAAGAACAAATCCAGAGGCATCACACTACCTGATTTCGAACTATACTATAAGGCCGTAGTCACCAAAATAGCATGGGACTAGTATAAAAATACACACATAGACCAGTGGAACAGAATAGAGAATCCAGAAATAAAGTCAAATTCTTACAGTCAACTGATCTTTGACAAAGCAAACAAAAGCATAACATGGGGAAAGGACTGCCTTTTCAACAAATGCTGCTGAGATAATTGGCTAGCCACATGTAGGAGAATGAAACTGGATCCTTATCTCTCACCTTATACAAAAATCAACTCAAGATGGATTAAGGACTTAAACCTAAGACCTGAAACTATAACAATTCTAGAGGATAGCATTGGAAAAACCCTTGTAGACATTGGCTTGGGCAAGGATTTCATGACCAGAAACTTAAAAGCAATTGCAAAAAAAAAAAAAAAAAAAGATAAATAGCTGGGACCTAAGTAAACTAAAGAGCTTTTGCATGGCAAAAGGAACAGTCAGCAGAGCCCAGCCTGATTTTGAACTCCTGGGCTCAAGGAATCCTCCCACCTCAACCTCCCAAAGAGCTGGGATTACAGGCCTGAGCCATCAAGCCTGGCCTTTGTCTTTTTAATTATAGCCTTCTGACTGGTTTAAGATGATATCTTATTGTGGTTTTGATTTACTAATGTTGAGCATTTAAAAATATACCTGTTGGCCATTTGTATGTCTTCTTTCATCACCTATCCTTTGGCTATTGCAATGACCTCCTAATTAATAAATATGTATTGTGAGAGCATTTTTTCCAACACAAAAAATAGTGACACCCAACAAATCTGACAAAGGATTTTTTTTTAAAAAAGACAACTTTCAGTTATGAAAGGCAATCTTTGGGATGGACATTAGATATCAAGTATCAGTGTTCAGGTTATGAATCTTACAGTTCTAGTAGTTAGGAAGAGGAAGAGATCACTTCCATTTTGGTTATCAGGGAAACATTTATACAAGAGCTTGGTTTTAAGGAACAAGATAGGCAGAGAGCACAGTATGAACAAATGCACATGGCATATATGTTAGTGGTGATGGCGGAGTAGACTTGCTTGTTTGGAATGGAGAGTTCATGCAGTTTTTCCTAATTGATGATAGTTATCACTTTGGGTGCTTGTTAAATATACGATTAGCAAACCTCTGGATTAGAAATTTTGATTCAATAGGTCTGAGTGAGGGTATAGGAGTCAGTGTTTTTAACAAGCATATCAGATGATTCTTAGGTTCAGGGAAATTTGGGAAACACAGAACTGTAGAGAGAATAATGGCAGATCAAGGTGGAATGGAAAGTAGGTGCTAGATTATGTGAGACTTTCAAAGCCAGGTGCAGGAGCTCAGAATGTTGCCACTGAATATGAGCAATATCTAACATTTGGAAGTCTATGACTATCTCCTGCTTTCCATACTGGAAATGCTGCCAGTATTATGACTGTGGATAGCATAAGTTATGAGCTGTTGTCTTGTTTACATTGGAGGAACTGTCAGGTTTACCTGGACTCTGCAAAAATATGTAGTTGCAGGAATGAGATCTTTAACTTCATAGCTCAAGCAAGGGCCTGTGTCAATCAAGTGCACTGATTTTTCAATTTGTCCCCACTGTAGCCTGTAATCAGTGATTTCAGCACCATTGCATACAGGAATGTGAAAGATGCAACAGACACAGAAATTGAGTTCTTTCTCTAGGTAGTCACTATACTAGATACTGTCAAGAGTTACAGCATGATCCTTTCAGTGTCAAAGCTTACAATCTATTAAATGCTATGAGATACAGACAAGTGTAGAAATAATTAAGCATAAGGCAGTATACTGTAATTAACATTAAAAGGCTCAAAACTAAGAAAAAGGATCATCTAATTTTACATATTAGATGAATGCCTTTAAAATTGTATTAAAATTATTTTTAAGTGAGTTACTTAAAAAAGAGCAAACTTACATATACTAATGTTGCTTTATATTACTATTGGTTACTGGGATGAAACACAAACCCCAATATTCTCTGGCCTTTGTACAGTGATACAGTGATACAGTGATGTAATCATACCTGTCATCTATTATTAAGAGACTAAGGCTTTTTGTTAATGCTACACATACCTTGCTAGAGTCTGGGAAAAAGGGAAGAAAATTTTAAAGATACTTACATGGCTAAATAATTAGGCCTTTTTTTTTTTTTTCTGGAGCTTAGTTTGAATGTGAAAATATTCACATGGATGTAAAAAAGTTATTTTCTGTCTTTTTTTTTTTTTTTTTTTGAGATGGAGTTTCGTTCTTGTTGCCCAGGTTAGAGTGCAATGGCGCCATCTTGGTCCACCGCAACCTCCGCCTCCCGGGTGCAAGTGATTCAGTGATTCTCCTGCTTCAGCCTCCCGAGTAGCTGGGATTACAGGCATGCGCCACCACACCCGGGTAATTTTGTATTTTTAGTAGAGACAGGGTTTCTCCATGATGGTCAGGCTGTCTTGAACTTCTGACTTCAGGTGATCTGCCTGCCTCGGCCTCCTAAAGTGCTGGGATTACAGTTGTGAGCCACTGCGCCCAACCAAAAGTTTGTTTTTTTTTAAAGCTTTATTATCTTATAGCCACATTTCTTATGTATCATACTGTATAGTTACATGCAAGCAAACATGACCAGAGATTTCCCAATGATGCTTTAAAAAATACTAAGTTCTATAAATTGATTTAACTTTGTCTCTTATTTTAGTTTTAAAAATTAAATTAGTGACCTATTGATATTCTACTTGGTTTTCCAAATGTATTACTCTCCTCAAATATAGGCTCTGTAGAGCAGGATTAGCATTGCTATAGCCTACCTAATACCATTAGTATTACATCCTAGATGTGTTCCAAAAACCATGATCCAAGATTTGTGGGATTCTAATTGTAAACTCTGACTCCTTAGGGAGTTCCAGAGTTTCCAAAAAAGATTCTAAAAAAATTACTGTGCTTTTATAATAATCATAAATTAATAACAATAAATTGATAACATACTCCCCAACTAACAACAACACAGTTTGGACCCTTTCAGGTTAGTACAGGTGTACCACATTGAGAAGGAGGGCCTGGGACTGATGCGGTTTCACACTTCATTGAAAGATCCAAACTACAAACAAACAAATAAGCAAACATACAAATGATTGTGCAGGCATGATCACTTCCCACCCTGACGGGAAGTAGCAGCATATATCCATCCAAAGTGAAATGGACTACAAATGGGACAACGTAACAATATAACTTCTCTATCCCTATTTGCTGTTTTTAACTAGAAATTGTGTATTCTACAGGAATTTGTTTACTCAATCTGTATTTCACTTCAGAGCCAGAGTACCCTTGTGTGTCATCGTGGTTACTGTTTGCTTTTTTGACACATACAAGTGCTTCAGGCTTTCCATTAGCAACAGAATTTTCTATTAAAATATATGAAATCAAATTTAAAGTATTTTGTAAATAGTTTTAAAGGTGCTTCTGTAAAATTATACAAAATAATTTGAGAAGACTGTTAAAACACTTAAAGTAACAGAAGACTCAAAATATAGTAATTGTGTCAATTAATTGTTAAATTTTATTTACAGACTTAAAAAAATTTGTGGTTTCAATTACTAAGTAAGAAACAACTGGCCAGGCTCGGTGGCTCCTGCCTGTAATCTCAGTGCTTTGGGAGGCTGAGGTGGGAGGATCACTTGAGGCCAGGAATTCATGACTACCCTGGGCAACAAAGTGAGACCCTGTTTCTTCAAAAAATAAAAAATGTAGCTGGATATGACGGTGCATGCCTGTAGTCCCAGCTGCTCGGGAGGCTGAAGAGGGAGGTTTGCTTGAGCCCAGGGGTTCAAGGCTGCAATGAGCTATGATTACTGTCAGTGCACTCCAGCTTGGGTGACAGAGTGAGACCCAGAATCTAAAAAATGAACAAAGTAAGAAAAAGAAACAATTGGCTGACCAATATTTGATTATATACTAAAAGAAAATCACTCTTTCTGCTTTAATATCATTTAATATATAAAAAATCAAAAGTTACAAAACAGGAAATATAGGCTTAGTCATACAAATCATACAAAGAAGCCTCACTACATAGGACATTGGTTTCTCTGGACTTTGTCTTATCATTCAAGGGTGGAGGACAGCAAGATGCAGGAGAAAGAGTAGGTGTTTGAATAGTCAATATATCTGGAGGCTAAGAGAAAGAAAAAATACGTTATGACTGTACTGAATTAAAGTTCAGTTTTGTAAAACATTTAGTAATATGATACAGCTCATTTCAGTCTTCAGTTTAAAATGTTTTCCATCTTTCTTTTCTCACCTGTCTGGACTATAAGTGAGTTACAAAAGACTCTCAGTTTATATGCAGTACCAGGTTGCAGGTGATTATATAGAAATTCCCTTTTGTTGCCACTGTAAATTATGTTCCAGAGATTCACTGAAGGGATAAAAGCAAATTTATTCAATTTATTTATAGGTAGCTTATCATTTAAAAAAATTTTTTTGAGTGGAGTCTTGCTTTATCGTCCAGGCTGGAGTGCAGTGGTGCAATCTTGTCTCACTACAACTTCCACCTCCTGGGTTCAAGCGATTCTCATGCCTCAGCCTCCCAAGTAACTGGGATTACCAGCCTGTGCCACCAAGCCTGGCTAATTTTTGTATTTTTAGTAGAGACGGGGTTTCACCATGTTGGCCAGGCTGATCTTGAACTCCTGACCTCAAGTAATCCACCTGCCTTGGTCTCCTAAAGTGTTGGGATTACAGGCGTGAACCACCATGCCCAGCTTGCTTATAAATGTTATCGGTTTCCATGATATCTCATGTATATACTAAGAAATAACAACTTTGGAAACGAAGTTGGTCCAGTTATCTATTTCAATAGTAAAATAATATATGTCCCGCGAATTAACCGTAAAATCATAAGATATCAGTCAGTAAACATGATTTATTACTAAAAACTGCAGAAACTCAAATAATTTCTTGGGTTTAGGTGATAGTATTATCCCAATGCCAATTTTCTAGTTTTGATAATTGTACTGTGGTTATGTAAAATATTAATTCTAGGAGAAGCTGAGTAAAGATTTAACATGGGAACTCTCTATACCTTTTTTTTTTTTTGCAGCTTCTAGTGAGTCTAAAATTATTTCAAAATAAAATATTTAAAAAAATCATGATGCCTTACCATCTGAATTTTCACTAACTTCTAAACTGTAACTTGAAATGTATGTTCCATCATTATCTTTGGATGGTTCTGCAAAGAGAAATAAAATCAAAATTATTCTTGAATAAACTTAAAAGTCTCCCACTTGAATGTTATCTCATGAGTTAACAAAAATTTTTCACAGAGGAAAAAATATAAACATGAAACAATAGTGTATTAATAACCAGACATTAATAAAGATAATAAAAACATAATTCAAGTTACATGTTTGGAATATTGGACATGAAGCATTTAAATAAATATTGTAAAGTTATTTGCAAGAGACTGAAAAGCTAAGTATATGTGCCATAAAGTTGATTTCTCTAGTTTGGAGAGAAAATAATTTGTATGAATATAATTTCTTAAGCTGATGTTTATCATTGATGTGACCTTCTAATTGTGGCCTCCATATTAGATGTAATCGTACTTAAGGACACGTAAAACTCAATAATTTGTTCATGTGCAAATTAATGAGATAGCAAGAGAGAACTAGAAAAATAATATAGTTTACAACTAAACCCATTTATATGGCAGAATATCTCACATATAAATGATTAAGAGAACATTTTATAAAGCTGAGGACAATGAGAGGAAGATTTCTTCTCAATATTAAGACAGAGGGAACATTTTAAATACAAAAACATTACTTACTCCATCCTATTTTTACACTGTGTGCATAGATCTTTCCCTTTATATATGGTTTTCTAGGGGATCCAGTTTTATCTGGACAGGTAGTATATTTTACTTCTCCACTGGAGTTGCTTCTTCCTTCCATATTGCAGGCAAAGATCTGTTTAAATAAAAGAGGATGATGTGGCTGACCATTGCAAATGAATGTCTGATTTGAAAATGTTCAGTTTGCAAATACAAAGTAAGTTGAGTGAGCATTTCTAAGAAGTAAATACAAAATAAGGTTTAATTTCAAATAAAATACACTCATTTCTCTGGTGAAAAGTATAATTTTATATTAAAATATGACACAAATTTATAAAGTATAGCCACATACCCTTGTATGTAGTACTTCTCTGAAGACTTCTTATAGTGCATAAAAAGTCTTCTCCATTGTATTTCGGCTTAAAATCTAAACCCTAGAAAGACAATGAACTTTGGAACTGGGCAAGCATGCATTACAACTTCAATTTATTTTCCATCTGGGTGATTCTGAGCAAGTCCCTTAGTGTCTCTGAACTTCAGTTTCTCTGTATAAAAAATGGAGATAATTTCTACTTTGACAGGCTCCTTCCTTTGGGGGGATTTAATGAGGTAATGAATGTGAAAGCACTTAGCACGTTACTTGCAACAGAGAACACTTCTCAAAATTTATCTACTTTATGTAAACTGTGGTAAAATATACGTAATATAATTTACAGCTGCTTTACAAATTTACCAGCCTATTCAGTACAGACTTGAAAGTTCAGGATGGAATGAAATAGTTGCCCGCCCTTATCAGGAATCTAGTGATACAAACAAAGGGTAGAAATATGTTGAGGTGCTGAAGATTTATGTGACTATGCAAGGTTGTCTGGTATAGGCCCAAAGTTAAAAACTAACACAATTCTCTGAGTCTCTATGCTATTGTTATGGCTGCTGCTGCTTTAGCTAATTTGCAGGGACTTGAGAAACTGATCTTTCTGTGCAGCATTGCCTAACCCCAGCTCTGCACTGGCCCCATCTAGAACACAGGAAGTCAGGAATCACGCAATTCCTGACCCAACCTTGGCTCTGTATTGGCTCCCTGCAGAACACAGGTGACTCGGGAATCATGCAATTCCTGAATGAATTGACTGAGTAGAAAGCAAATTGATTAAATTAAAACTCTTCTCAAGTGTGGAATCCATGTAACAAATACCTAAAACTGAGGTTGAAGATTAAAGCATATGAAAGAAAAATGTACAGATCCTGCTTCCTCCATTTCTAGTACATAAGTAGGGGTGTCATTTGGGTTTGTGTTGGGGCACACCAGTCTAATGACAAATAACGGATTCTTGCTTCTTTTAGCTTAGGAGGTGGAGGTGTTGGAGACATAGTTCCTGCTGCTATTTAACTGAAATCACTGAAAAATAGATTAAGATGGAAAATTAGTCTCAGATTCTTATTGAAGTATAGACTTAAATATTGTAAACATTTAAATATACTTCAAGCCAAAGTTATTTTTGGCAGCTAATCTGAATGAGTATTTTGTAGAAACACTCAGTCCAAGGATCTTGTGCTGTTTTATGATACTCATATAGCAACTTTTGAAGTCTTCACCTTTGCCTTTAATAATAGACACAAAATATTAGAATATCATAAAATGCTACAGTTAACAACAAAAATTCATCATAGCATTAATAATCATCCACAATCAAGTGCTTTTTAAAAATAAAACTGTATACTTCATCCCATTCCAAAAGAAAACTGTTTATTTTGGAACGATTATCATTGGAACACTAAAAATATTTTTAAAAAGTTATGAGGGGCCGTTTTTACATGGAATACATATATATATGCTAAATACATGTATGCATATGTATATACATTTAAAGTTGTATAAGTTACTCTAAAATTAATCTACTTATATTTTGTTTATGAAACAATCCAGATTTTAAAGCTAAAATGCACTTTTTACACTCTGCAAGACATTCTTAGATTCTTTGTGTTGTTATGTTTTCCAAATTGTATACAATGAAAAAAATTGGAACTTAAGCAAATTGAGAGGTAGATTTATTGGTAACTACAGTTATAAATAATTAAGTTATAGAAATCGATACTCCAACTTTGTTAATTATTGAAATTCTTACAAATATTTCTCAATTTTCCTTGATGCTTGGTATACATAGAAGTGAAAGATTACTATGAAGAACACAAAGTGCTAGGGAAATAAGTCGAACGAGACATGCATCATTCTATACAATTTAGGACACTGTAGGAAGGGTATTTTTAAATTATAAAAATATGTTCAGGTGCTTTTGATAGTAAAATCCTTACTTTCCACTGTAAATTCAGGCTGCTCTTGGATCTGTTAATCAGTCTGGGTGCAAGCGGAGGGTCCGGTTTGCAACTTGGGGTTATGAAGCTAACCACTTCAAACACAGTTGTGTGTTCTGAGCCTCTTATGGTTGTTACTCTAAAAATGTAATAACAATTGTAAACTTTCAAATATTTATCCTGACATACATGATAAATTGCAAACTTGGGTTTCAGACATATTTCCTATGAGCTAAGTATAAGAAATTTACTAATAAAAATTTTCTAATAAAGCAAAGTTGAGTCCCTGCAAATAATGATTCTCAAAGCACTCTCTTACCTGTTCCAAATGAAAGAAAGTGAACTAATGCTAGATTTGGAGGAGCCTATTTGGAAGCTTGAAGGCAAGGTCACTTTGTTGGCAAATAGTAAGGCAGACTGAAGGAATTATAAGTAGTGACTGATACAGATTAGAGAGTCTGGCTGGATATGGGGTGGTGTAGTTTGTTTAGAATGAAGTTCTTACCTTAAAAACTAGGTCATGGATGATTGTAGATCAACTAGGGTAAAGGTAACTCCATCACCACTGTGAAGACAATCTTTGTTTATAGTGGATCTCACACATATTTAAAAGCTAAGTAAGCAGTGTGAATCATATATATTCAACTGACAGAAAAAGAGAAGCACAATTGAAATTTGGATAACTTTAATCCGTTTTATGTGCATGCAAAATAGTGATTTAATAATTCATTACACTTTATTTGCATGCCAAATTAATATAGCTTTAAGAAATGAAATTTTACTATTTTACCATTGCATATTCTTCACACTGTAATAGTGCAGACTTCTCTTTAACTAGTTTATTTTAAATAGTATAGATATGAAAATCCTCAATGAAACCATGAATCATGAAATTTATTCATTCAGTCGTCAAGAAAAATTTTCCTGTGGTGGGCACTTATCTGCTACAATGAATAGAGTGACTGCTCCCAAACTGATGCCTTCCTGAGCAAACAGTCACAAGTACCTAGGTGTATTCTACCACCTTAGGAAACTCCTTCAGGCTACAGACTCTAAAATGTCCTCCAAAAAAAGGTAAAAAAATTGATGCTTCTAAGCACAGGCCACTCAGGGTGACCAGAGGTATCGGAAATAATATTTTCAATTAAAAATAATAATTTTTGTAAAGTGCATACTAGACAAATACCACCATGCAAATTCATACAAAAGTCATTTTTACAAAGAGCTTTTCATCACGTCACACCTTCCCATCCCCCATCCAATATAGAAGGTTACATACTGTAAAACTTAGACTTAAAAATTTTGGCTGCTAGTTATAAAATAAATAAAACTGATCATTAAATGCAAATCAAAACCACAATGAGACACCATCTCATACCAGTCAGAATGGCTATTATTTTATTTTTTTTGTTTCTTAAATTTTATTTTTCCATAAGTTATTGTGGTACAGGCGGTATTTGGTCACATGAGTAAAATTTTTGGTGGTGATTTGTGAGATTTTGGTGCATCCATCACCTAAGCAGTATACACTGTACCATATTTGTAGTCTTTTATCCCTTGGCCCTTCCCACTCTTCCCCCCAAGTCCCCAAAGTCCATTGTATCATTCTTATGCCTTTGCATCCTCATAGCTTAGTTCCCACATATCAGTGAAAATGTACAATGTTTGGTTTTCCATTCCTGAGTAACTTCACTTAGAATAATAGTCTCCAATCTCATCCAGGTCACAGCAAATGCTGCTAATTCATTCCTTTTAATGGCTGAGTAGTATTCTATCATATATATAGCTACCACAGTTCTTTATCCACTTATTGATTGATGGGCATTTGGGTTGGTTTCACAATTTTGCAATTGTGAATTGTGCTGCTATAAACATGCATGTGCAAGCATCTTTTTCACATAATGATTTCTTTTCCTCTGGGTAGATACCCAGTAGTGGGATTGCTGGATCAAATGGTAGTTCTACTTTTAGTTTTTTAAGGAATCTCTGCACTGTTTTCCATAGCAGCTGTACTAGTTTACATTCCCACCAGCAGTGTAGAAGTGTTCGCTGATGAACGCATCCATGCCAACATTGACTGTTCTTTGATTGTTTGATTATGGCTATTCTTGCAGGAATAAGGTGATATTGCATTGTGGTTTTGATTTGCATTTCCCTGATAATTAGTGATGTTGAGCATTTTTTCATATGTTTGTTGGCCATTTGTATTTCTTCTTTTGAGGATTGTCCATGTCTTTAGCTCACTTTTTGATGGAATTTGTTTTTTCTTACTGATTTGTTTGAGTTCATTGTAGATTCTTATTATTATTCCTTTGTCAGATGTATAGATTATGAAGATTTTCTCCCACTCTGTGGGTTATCTGTTAACTCTGCTCACTCTTCCTTTTGCTGTGCAAAAGCTCTTTAGTTTAATTAGGTCCTGGCTATTTATCTTTGTTTTTATTCCATTTGCTTTTGGGTTTTGGGTCATTAAATCCTTTCCTAAGCCAATGTCTAGAAGGGTTTTTCCAATGTTATCGTCTAGAATTGTTATAGTTTCAGGTCTTAGGTTTCAGTCCTTAATCCATCTTGAGTTGATTTTTGTATAAGGTGAGAGATGAGGAACCAGTTTCATTCTCTTACACGTGGCTAGACAATTATCCCAGCACCATTTGGTTCAAAAGGTAGTCCTTTCCCCACTTTATGTTTTTTGTTTGCTTTGTCAAAGATCAGTTGGCTGTATTTGGGTTTATTTTTGGATTCTCTATTCTGTTCCAGTGGTCTATGCATGTATTTCTATGCCAGTACCATGCTGTTTTGGTGACTATGGCCTTACAGTATTGTTTGAAATCAGGTAGTGTGGTGCCTCCAGATTTGTTCTTTTGGCCTAGTCTTGTTTTTGCTACAAGGGCTCTTTTTCAGTTTCTTATGAATTTTAGAATTGTTTTTTCTAATTCTGTGAAGAATGATTATGGCATTTTGATGGGGATTGCATTGAATTTGTAGAATGCTCTTGGCAGTATGGTCTTTTTCACAATATTGATTCTACCCATCCATAAGCATGGGATGTGTTTCCATTTGTTTGTATCTATGAATTCTTTTAGCAGTGTTTTGTAGTTTTCCTTGTAGAGGTCTTTTGACTCCTTTGTTAGGTATATTCCTAAGTATTTTATTTTTTTCCAGCTATCGTAAAAGAAGTAGAGTTCTTGATTTGATTCTCCACTTGGTCACTGTTGGTATATAGAAGAGCTACTGATTTGTGTACATTAATCATGTATCTGGAAACTTTGCTGAATTCTTTTATCAGTTCTAGGAGCTTTCTGGAGGAGTCCTTGGGTTTTAAAGGTACGCAATCATATTGTCAGCAAATAGGGACAGTTTGTCTTCCTCTTTACTGATTTGGATGCCCTTTATTTCTTTCTCTTGTCTGATTGCTCTGGCTAGAACTTCCAGTATTATGTTGAAGAGGAGTGGTGAGAGTGGGCATCCTTGTCTTGTTCCAGTTCTCAGTGGGAATGCTTTCAATGTTTCCCCATTCAGTATCATGTTGGCTACGGGTTTGTCATAGATGGCTTTTAGTACATTAAGGTATGTCCCTTGTATGCTGATTTTGCTGAGAGTTTTAATCATAAAGGGATGCTGGATTTTGTTGAATGCTTTTTCTGTGTCTATTGAGATGATCATGTGATTTTCATTTTTAATTCTGCCTATGTGGTGTATCACATTTATTGACTTGTGTATGTTAAACCATCCTTGCATCTCTGGTATGAAACCCACTTGATCGTGTTAGATTATCTTTTTGATATGTTGTTGTATTCGGTTAGCTAGTATTTGTTAAGGATTTTAGCATCCATATTCATCAAGGACATCAATCTGTATTTTTTTTTGGTTATGTCCTTTCCTTGTTTTGGTATTAAAGTGATGCTGGCTTCATAGAATGAATTAGGGAGGGTTTCTTCTTTCTCTGTCTTGTGGTATAGTGTCAAAAGGATTGGTACCAATTCTTCTTTGAATATCTGGTCAAATTCTGCTGTGAATTCATCTGGCCCTGGACTTCTTTTTGTTGGTGATTTTTAAAAAAATTTATACTTTAAGTTCTAGGGCACATGTCCACAATGTGCAGGTTTGTTACATATGTATACATGTGCCATGTTGGTGTGCTGCACCCATTAACTCATCATTTACATTAGGTATATCTCCTAATGCTATCCCTCCCCCCTCCCCCTCCCCACAATAGGACCCGGTGTGTGATGTTCCCCTTCCTGTGTCCAAGTGATCTCATTGTTCAATTCCCACCTATGAATGAGAACATGCGGTATTTGGTTTTCTGTTCTTGCGATAGTTTGCTGAGAATGGTGGTTTCCAGCTGCATCCATGTCCCTACAAAGGACACGAACTCATCCTTTTTTATGGCTGCATAGTATTCCATAGTGTATATGTGCCACATTTTCTTAATCCAGTCTGTCACTGATGGACATTTGGGTTGATTCCAAGTCTTTGTTATTGTGAATAGTGCCACAATAAACATACATGTGCATGTGTCTTTATAGCAGCATGACTTATAATCCTTTGGGTGTATCCCCAGTAATGGGATGGCTGGGTCAAATGTTATTTCTAGTTCTAGATCCTTGAGGAATTGCCACACTGTTTTTCACAATGGTTGAACTAGTTTATAGTCTCACCAACAGTGTAAAAGTGTTCCTATTTTTCCACATCCTCTCAATTACCATTTCAATCTCACTGCTTGTTATTGGTCTGTTCAGGGTATCTAATTCTTCCTGATTTAAGGTAGGAGGTATTTTTCCAGGAATTTATCCACCTCTTTCAGGTTTTCTAGTTTATGTGCATAAAGGTGTTCATAGTAGCCTTGAATGATCTTTTGTGTTTCAGTGGTGTCAATTGTAGGATCTCCTGTTTCATTTCCTAGTGAGGTTATTTGGATTTTCTCTCGTATTTACTTGGTTAATCTTGCTAATGGTCTATTGATTTTGTTTATCTTTTCAAAGAACCAGCTTTTTGTTTTATTTATCTTTTGTAATTTTTTTTTGTTTTAATTTCATTTAGTTCTGCTCTGATCTTGGTTATTTCTTCTCCTGGGTTTGGATTTGGTTTGTTCTTGTTTCTCTAGTTCCTTGAGGTGTGGCCTTAGATTGTCAGTTTGTGTTCTTTCTATCTTTTTGATGTAGCATTTATGGCTATGAACTTTCCTCTTAGCACCGCCTTTGCTATATCCCAGAGGTTTTGGTAGGTTGTGTCCTTATTGTCATTCAGTTTAAAGAATTTTTAAATTTCCATCTTTATTTTGTTTTTGACCCAATGATCATTCAGGAGCAGGTTATTTAATTTCCATGTATTTGCATGACTTCGAAGTTTCCTTTAGGAGTTGATTTCCAGTTTTATTCCACTGTGGTCTGAGAGAGTGCTTGATATAATTTCAATTTTCTTAAATTTATTGAGGCTCATTTTATGGCCCGTCGAATGGTCTATCTTGGAGAAGATTTCATGTGCTGTTGAATAGAATGTGTATTCTGTGGTTGTTGGATGAAATGTTCTGTATATATCTGTTAAATCCATTTGTTCCAAGGTATAGTTTAAATCTATTGTTTCTTTGTTGAGTTTCTGTCTTGATGACCTGTCTGGTGCTGTCAGTGGAGTATTGAGGTCCCCCACTATTATTGTGTTGCTATCTGTCTCATTTCTTAGGTCTATTAGTAATTGTTTTATAAATTTGGGAGGTCCAGTGTTAGGTGCATCTATGTTTAGGATTGTGATATTTTTCTGTTGGACAAGGCCTCTTACTATTATATAATGTCCCTCTTTGTCTCTTTTAACTGAAGTTGCTTTAAAATTTGTTTTGTCTGATATAAGAATAGCTACCCCTGCTTGATTTTGGTGTCCATTTGCATGAAATGTCTTCTTCCACTACTTTATTATAAGTTTATGTGAGTCCTTATGTGTTAGGTGAGTCGTCTGAAGGCAGCAGATAGTTGGTTAGTGAGTTCTTATCCATTCTGCAGTTCTATGTCTTTTAAATGGAGCATTTAGGCCATTTATATTCAATGTTAGTATTGAAACATGAAGTATCATTGCATTCATCATACTCTTTGTTGCCTATGTACTTTGCTTTTTTTGCTTTTTGTTTTGGTTTTTTAACTTGTACTTTTCTTCTATAGGTTCTGTGTGATTTATGCTTTAAAGAGGTTCTGTTTTGATGTGTTTCCAGGATTTGTTTCAAGATTTAGAGCTCCTTTTAGCAGTTCTTGTAGTGGTCGTTTGATAGTGGTGAAGCCTCTCAGCATTTGTTTGTCTGAAAAAGACTCTGTTGTTCCTTCATATTTGATGCTTAGTTTTGCTGGATACAAAATTTTTGGCTGATAATTGTTTTGTTTGAGGAGGCTGAAGATAGGGACCCAACCCCTTCTAGCTTGTAGGGTTTCTGCTGAGAAGTCTGCTGTTAATCTGATAGGTCTTCCTTTAAAAGTTACCTGGTGCTTCTGTCTCACAGCTCTTAAGATTCTTTCCTTTGTCTTAACTTTGGATAACCTGACGACAATGTGCCTAACTGATGATCTTTCTGCAATGAATTTCCCAAGTGTTCTTTGTGCTTCTTGTATTTGGATGTTTAGATCTCTAGCAAGAATGGGAATTTTTCCTTGATTATTCCCCCAAATATGTTTTGCAAGCTTTTAGAATTCTCTTCTTCCTCAGGAACACTGATTATTCTTAGGTTTGGTCGTTTAAAATAATCCAAGACTTCTTGGAGGCTTTGTTCATATTTTCTTTTTCTTTTTTCTTTGTCTTTGTTGGATTGGGTTAATTTGAAGACCTTGTCTTCAAGCTCTGAATTTCTGTCTTCTACTTTTTCAATTCTATTGCTGAGAGTTTCCAGAGCATTTTGCATTTCTATAAGTCTGTCAATGTTTTCTGCATTTTTCACTTTTTTTCTTTAAGCTATCTATTTCCTTGGATATTTCTCTCCACTTCTTGTATTGTTTCTTTTTTGGATTTCCTTGCATTGGGCTTCACCTTTCTCATGTGCCTCCCTCATTAGCTTAATAACCAATCTCCTGAATTATTTTTCAGGTAAACCAGGGATTTCTTCTTGGTTTGGATCCATTGCTGGTGAACTAGTGTGATTTTTTGGGGGTGTTGATGAGCCTTGTTTTGTCATATTACTAGGGTTGGTTTTCTGGTTCCTTCTTATTTGGGTGGGCTCTGTCAGAGGGATGGTCTAGGGCTGAAGGCTGTAAAGACTTTTTTTTGTCCCACTGCGTGTTTCCTTGATGTAGTATTCTCCCCATTTTCCTACGGATGTGGATTCCTGTGAGCTGAACTGCAGTAATTGTCTCTCTTTTGGGTCTAGCCACCCAGCAAGTCTACCTGGCTCTGGGCTGGTACTGGGGGTTGTCTGCACAGAGTCCTGTGATGTGAACCGTCATGGATCTCTCAGCTGTGGATACCTGTGCCTGTTTTCATGGACGTTGTGGGGAGGGGGTGCAGTGGACTTTGTGAGGGTTCTTAGCTTTGGTGTTTAATACTCTATTTTTGTGCTGGTTGGTCTCCTGCTGGGAGGTGGCACTTTCCAGAGAGCAATCAGCTGTGGTAGTATGGAGAGGGACTAGCGGTGGGTGGGACCATAAAACTCCCAAGATTATACACCCCTTGTCTTCTGCTACCAGGGTGGGTAGGGAAGGACCATCAGGTGGGGGCAGGGGTAGGTGTGTCTCAGCTCAGATTCTCCTTGGGTGGGTCTTGCTGCGGCTGCTGTGGGGGATGGGAGTGAGATTCCCAGGTCACTGGAGTTATGTACATAGGAGGATTATGGCTGCCTCTGCTGAGTCATACAGGTTAGAGAAGTGGGGAAAGCCAGCAGTCACAGGCCTCTCCCAGCTCCCACTCAGACGAAGAACCCGTCTCACTCCTACCGTGCCCCTGCCCCCAACAGCCTGGTCTCTGTTTCCAGGTGGTGGGCAAGCCAGGCTTGAAAACTTGCCCCAGGCTACCCTCCTCCCAGCTGCGAAAGAAAACGGCTTGGTTTTTCCCCTGTCTGTGAAGTCTGCATACCCTATTTGCACCTTCCCTGGAGTTCTGGCCAGGAGGCTTCTCTCTTCCTTCAAATTGTTAAACAGTTCAGCTAGAAATTTTCTTCTCCTTGTGGAGTTTTATTCCCTGTTCCTCTGGCCACCCTCCCCATGGATCCCTGTGGTGCCAGGCAGGAATGGTGTGCTTGGGGACCCAGGGAGCTCCCAGAGTGTTTCTGCTGCTTCCTCTACTCCTGTATTTTGCTTGACTCTCTAAATTGATTCAGCTCCAGGTAGGGTCAGAAACTTCTCCCGCAAACAGAGCTTCAGTTTCTCCAGTGGGGGTGTGTGTTCGGGAGAGGAGACTCTCCCTGTCCCACTTCTGCAGTTGGGGCACTCACAGTATTTGATGTGTTGCCTGAGTCCTGCAGGATCAGTCTGCTTCCTTCAGAGGGTATGTGGGTCCTCCGCTGGTTTGTTTTCACAGTTGATCTGGAGCTAAATTTCACAATGTGAGCATCCGTACACTGCTCTGTCCGAAGCTGCAATCTAGTCCTGCCTCCTGTCCACCATGATGATCCAGAATGGCTATTATTAAAAAGTCAAAAAATAACAGATGCTGACAAGGTTGTGGAGAAAAAGGAATGCTTATACACTGTTGGTGAGAGTATAAATTAGTTCAGCCATTGTGGAAGACAGTGTGGTGATTTGTGAAAGAGCTAAAGACAGAAATGTCATTTGACCCAGCAATCCCATTACTGGGTATATGCCCAAGGGAATATAAATCATTCTATCATAAAGACATGTGCACATGTATGTTCACTGCAGCACTATTCACAATAGCAAAGACATGGAATCAACCTAAATGCCCGTCAATGATAGACTGGATTTTTAAAATGTGGTACATATACACCAAGGAATATTATGCAGCCAAAAAAAAAAAAAAAAAAAAAAACACTGAGATCATGTCCTTTGCAGGGACATGGATGGAACTGGAGGCCATTATCCTTACCAAACTAATGCTGGAACAGAAAAGCAAATACTACATGATCTCACATATAAGTGGGAGCTAAATGATAAGAATACAGGGCCACATTGAGGGAAACAGTACACATTGGCGCCTTTTGGAGGGTAGAGGGTGGGAGGGAGGAAGGAGAGGATCAAGATGAATAATAGATACTAGGCTTAATAACTGGATGATGAAATAATCTGTACAACAAACCCCCATGACACAAGTTTACGTATGTAATACACTTGCATTTGTACCCCTAAACTTAAAAGTTAAAAAAAGAAATAAAACTTTATACAACATATAACCAATTACATTCAAGTTTTTCACTTTGAGCCTCTAAATAAAGGTGACAAATTCTAACAAAAAAAGTTGAGGATATCGTGTTTGTTAAAGTACAGTACAGACAACTTCACAATCTCTGACTTACTTATTGCCTAGTTGTTTGGTTTGGTGGGCATAGGAATTTCTCCTTCTTCCCCACTTGGGGTTTTTTTTTTTTTTTTCTTTGTTTTTTTTTTTTTCCTACTGTGCCTCCCTCAGCTTGCTGTCTTTCAGATTGTATATACCTCTGCAGTCCAGAAGCTGTTAGGAGTGACTGGGTGTGCTCTTGCTGTGCCTTCCACTGTATCCCTGCCCCCATCTTGGTTCTATCTTTGAGCACATTTCTAAGCTCATCCTACTACTACTATAGCCTCCAACTTATAACTAGCTACTATAATGAAATTCCCAGGAGAGTCAAAGTCTTAAATTTCCATTGCAATATAAATACCTCACTTGTGCACCCAAAGGCCTACCATCATGGGAAACTTTATTTTTCCCTAAAATGACCTAAGTGAAAAATGAAAAGGAGGATATGGAAGAGTCTTTTCTTCCTTGAGTCTAAACTTACCTAATAGGAAGTCTTCAAACTAAAGAAAATGGACCAGTTGATATTTAAGGCCCGCCTCAGCTCTAATCTACTTATGATCCAGTGAATTTTGTGGCGTGGCCTGGCCTGGTGACCTACCACCATTTGGAAAACTATTTCTGTGGAAAAATGCATTCAGTTGGGAAAAAAATTACAGAACTTTAGAACTCAAGAGGAGGTGTAAGTTGGTATTTATATGTTTAGATAGTATATTTGAATTGAATTATAAGAAATAAGATATGATCAAAAAGAGCTTACATATATATTTTTATATTTTCCATTTTTACCATGGTTAGATATTGCCAATTCAATGTTATAGGAGATTTAGTATGGTCACACATCTCAGAACCACGTAGAGTCCATGAAATAACAGCAGATGATGTTTGAGTATCAGAAACCTAAAATAACAAAAATTCAAGTAGCATACTAAAAATTATAATCTGTAAGTTATGATGCAGTCTTTCACTAAGTCTTATTCGATGCTAAGCATATTGTTCTTCTCATATTAGGTGCTTAAATACTGTGATTAAACAATGGACCATTAATTTTATTTTTAACAATGTCACACTTGATCTTTACTTGTTGAATTGCTAAAGGAGATTATCAAAGTTTTAAACAGGTAAAGCTTGAAATTAAAACTGTACTGGAGAATGCGTATGTTTTAGCCTGACAAAAGGAATAAATATGCACTTTAATTACTTACTACAGGTTTCCCAACGTTGAAACAACATGACTTTCCATTTTCTGCTTTGCTCTAAAAGTAAAAAAGGAGCAACCCAAAACAAAATATTACATTGACAAAAGCAAGAGAAAGGAGTTAGATGTCTGTTATGCAACTACAAATATATAATCACCAAGAGTTCTACCAAACACCTAATAGCAATTAACATTAAAATATTTTAAATGCGAGGGCAGTCTAAAGGTTGTACTATTAAACGAATTTTAACAAAAGTCCTCAGTTTAAATGAAATCATGTTAACTGGTTAGGGCTGTAGAATAATTCACAATCTTTTTACTAGAAGGCAACTAGAAAAAATTATGTGGTATATGTATTTTGCATGAAAGTAATTTCTTCACGATTTTAAGAGGCAGCTTAGATGGAGAACCAGAATATGTAGGGATAAGTACACAGAGGTTACAGCTCTTTTCAATTGAGAACTGAAGCTACAGAACACCAACATTTTTGCTGTGGTTGCTATTCTCTAGCCTTTAAATGAGACCCTAATAACTAAAGGATGTTTTGGTTTTCTGAATGTAAGCAAAATTAACAACCAAAGTACAGATGAAAAAGATGGCTGACTGAGGCAGCTGAGATGTGCCTCTTCCATGGAGAGGAACCACAATATTGAGTAAATTTTGATACTTTAAACAGATCTTTTGAGAGCAAACACTGAAATTTAATAGAGAGGCAATAGAAGGCACTGGTTGAAGAGGGAGGAAGCATAGCTGCCTGCTCAGTATTACTGGGTGCCAGGAATGGATCCCAGACCCAGACTGGACTCAAGGTAGGGGCAGTTTAAGGAACCCCAGGCACCACATTCCTTCTGTAGACCTCTGAGATCCTAGCTACAGGAGTTTCAATGACCTCCATAGACCTTTGGACTGGCAGGGGGAGTTGCCTGGAGAATAGGTAGAGGCACTGCTTGAACCCACGTGGAGACAAAAAGACTTCAGTATGCTGGGATGCTGCAGCACAATTGACTGGGTGCCCACCCCTAAGGCTGTGCATCCTGCTCTAAGCAGCTGCAGCTCCCGCTGTCTGGTGGGCCAGGAGAGAGTAGAGCCTACGCATCGTCATACACCCAAGATAGGCCCCACCGCCATTGCCCATTGGCGCAGGACCAAGGTGCATCCGAACTACACTCCCGCCTCCCCCGCCCAGGTTTGCTGGTCCCTACCAAGATTGCCTGCCTGCCTGTTCCTGCAGAGGGTGCCCACAGCATAGCCTCCATTGCTCATTGCTCCGCACCCCCAGTGTTTTGTTTGTGGCCTGGGTACCTCCCCCGTCACAGCCAGTGATTGACCCAGAGGGTGCAGGTGAGAAATCCACTGGCCTGGTCCCAGTTCTCCAGGACTTGATCACACCACCCAGGGGTATGGGGATGAGATTTGTAGCCTGACCCTGAGTAGGGGAGGAGACTCCACTGTTACAACAGAGAAAAGTGGTGCATGAGTTGGTATGGTGCCACAGGAGCTGGGCACCACTTCCTTTCTAATACTGGACTGGAAAGATTCTGGTCTGTTAGCTGAGGTTTCTGCCACAGGGCATTTCATGGTCCAGAATGCCTGGAATGGCGCAGCAATCTGGGCATGGGAAGCCAGATGCCAGAGCTGCCAAGTCAGGGGTGTGGGAGGTGAGTGGTCCCCACAGCTGCCTGCTGAGCTGAAAACCATGGGCTGTCTCTCTTCCCCTGAGTGGGCTCTGTGACACAAGGGGATGCCCCTGTCCCTCTTTGGAGGGTTGTCCTGGTGGCCTGAGAGTGGTCCTTAGACCCCCTTAAAAGTTGGCTCTTGCACCCACATTGGAGAGCCTGGTCATGGGCTCACCTGACCTAGCCCCGCCCACCTTTGCCCCATCCAGGTGCCTTGGTGAAAGAGCGTGTGATGGGACCCCTGAGAGCCTTATGCCCTGCCCATCACCAGGAACACCTGGGTACTTCCCTCAGTAGACAAAAGCCAAGCGAAAAATTCCACTGCTATGGCTGTAACTGCCTCTCACCTGCAAGTGCCACCTACTGGCCAGGAGGTCAAACTGCGTGGCTCATCACAACTTCAGGGGACCTCCTTGCACAGTGCTCAGCCAGATCATACCTTCAACAGCTGCCTACTGGCCTGCAGGGTCAACTGCACAGCCCAATATAATTTCTACTGACAGAAGTGTACAGCGCTGGAAAACAAGATAAGCCTCCTGAGGTATTTAACTTTGGTCTCTGCAGGAGAAAGTGAGCCTGACCACATGTACAGCACACTCCTACTACAACCTAAAAACAACTAGTATTTGAGAAAACCACTACACTAAGGCTATCTATAATCAAGGAATTCATAAAGAGCCCTGGCCCCCTGAAAGCACATAGAAATAAAACCAAAAGTCCCTACCTAACATAAGAAGGGAAGAAAAAAATCCCACCCGAACAAAAGTAAATTCAAAAGAAAGTGACAGCTTCTACAGATGACAAGAAAACAGCACAAGAACTCTAGCACCATGAAGAAATGAAATAGAATCAGGACCACACTAGCTCTCTAGCAATGGATCCTAACCAAAATGAAAACTTTGAATGACAGAAAAAAAAAATCAAGATGTGGGTTATAAGAAAGCTCAATGAGATCCAGAGAAAGTTGAAAATGAACACACAGAAAGCAGAAAAAACAATTCAGGAGATGAAAGATGAGATAGATGTAACAATAACAACAGCAAACAAAACTTTTGGAAGTGAAAATTTCACTGAAGGAATTTCAAAACAGACATAAAAGCTTTAACAACAGACTAGACCAAGAAGAAGAAATAAATTCAGAGTTTGAAAGGCAGTCTTTTGAAGTAACACACTTGGACAAAAAGAAAAAAGAATTTTAAAAAATGAACAAAGCCTTTGAGAAACATGGGATTATGTAAAGCTACCAAACCTATGACTTACAGGCATTTCTGAGAGAAGAGAAGAAAAAGTGAGAAGTTTGTAAAATATATTTGAGGGAATAATTCAGGAAAATTCCCCTAATCTTCCTAAAGAGGTACACATCCAAATACAAGAAATGCAGAGGACACCTGGAAGATACTATACAAAACAAGCATGTGTTAGGCCATTCTTGTATCGCTATAAAGAAATACCTGAGACTGGATAATTTATAAAGAGAAGAGTTTTAACTGGCTTACTATTCTGCAGGATTTACAGAAACATGGTTCTGGTATATGCTAGGCTTCTAGGGTGGCCTAAGGAAGCTTACAATCATGGTAGGAGGTGAAGGTGGAGCAGGCACATCAAATGGCAAAAGCAGGAGCAAGTGAGAGAGAGAGAGTGGGTAGGGGAGCTGCCACACACTTTTAAATGACCAAATGTTGTGAGAACTCATTCACTGTGATGGTTAATACTGAGTATCAGTTTGATTGGATTGAAGGATGCAAAGTATTGATTCTGGGCATGTCTGTGAGGGTATTGCCAAAGGAGATTAACATTTGAGTCAGTAGTCTGGGAAAGGCAGATCCACACTTAATCTGGATAGGGGGCAGCATCTAATCAGCTGCCAGCCCGGCCAGAATATAAAGCAGGCAGCAAAACGTGAGAAGGTTAGACTGGCTTAGCCTCCCAGCCTACATCTTTCTCCCATGCTGGATGCTTCCTGCCCTTGAACATCAGACTCCAAGTTCTTCAGCTTTGGGACTCAGACTGGCTTCCTTGCTCCTCAGCTTGCAGATGGCCTATTGTGGGACCTTGTGATCGTGTGAGTTAATAATACTTAATGTACATATATATATATATATATTTTCTAATATATATATTAGTATATATGTTCTATTAGTTCTGTATCTCTAGAGAACTCTGACTAATATAGATTTTGTTACCAGGAGTGGTTCTAGAGCATCAGAATATTAAGGATGGAGTCATTTCATTGATTTGGGGGTTTCTTGAGTTGGCTGCTTAATATGATTAGACCCCAAAATGCTAAGGACTCTACTTCTAATAGTGTGGAGAATACTGATAGTCCATTGCGTGAACTGTTTAGAGAGTTATGCAAAATAATGCATTTGACACTTCTGATTCACCACTCATGAGAGGTAAAGAGTTTAGGGACTCTATACATAATAACTTTGATTATATGTGCAGAACCAAGGAATACAGTAAAGTTGGCTGGTTGCTCCTAAGTTCACTGGACAAAGTGATGAAAGAAAATGAAGAATTCGGGGATCCTAACTCCTGGCTTCAGAAGCAGTTACTGAGCCTCAAGTTTGTTATGATTGCCCTGAGTGATAGTATTATCTTCTGTAGAGAAAGAGCTAAAATTGTGGAAAAACAGATACAAACTCCTATCATGTGAGTGGCTTACTTGAAATAAAAGGGCAATGCACAGCCTTGCCATGTGTCTACTGTTAAAGTGAGGGCATTGATCGGAAAAGAATGAGATCATGCAACTTGGAATTGGGACCGTGATGAAGCTGGGGACATTGAGCTTATAAACTCCGATGAACCATTTTTTTGCCAGAAGAAATAGCTTCTCCACCCCCAGTCGTGGCAACATCCCCTCCCCAACCCATGCTGCCATCAGCCTTTCCATCTTTGTCTGAGATAAACCCTTCACTGCCTGAGGCAACAGTGATGGCCTCCCCTAAGGCAGTTGCCAGGCAAGATGTTTATTCTCCTCAGGAGCCACCCCCAACACCCCTGTTTGCTTCTAGACCTGTAACTAAAGTCCTGGCAGGCCCCTAGAAGTGAGATTCAGAGTGTGACCCATTTGGAGGTGCATTACACTCGAAAAAAACTGATTGAGTTTTCTAATCCATATAAGCGGAAATCTGGATAACAGGAATGGGAATGGATATTAAGGGTAATGATGGAAGGAACATAGAGTTGGATCAGGCTGAATGTATTGATTTGGGCCCAGTAAGTAGGGATTCTGCATTTAATGTTGAAGCTCAGGGAGTTAGAAAAGGTTCTAATAGTTTATTTGCTTTGTTAGCTGAAATATGGATTAAAAGATGGCCTACTGTGAGCGAGCTGGAAATGCCCAATCTCCATTGGTTTAATGTAAAGGATGGGATCCAAAGTCTTAGGGATATTGGGATGGTGGAGTGGATTAGTCACTTTAGACCTACTCATCACAGCTGGGACGGTCCAGAAGATATACCCTTGACCAATGCCTTGAGAAATAGATTTGTGAGGGTAGCACCTGCATCTTTGAAGAGCCCTCTAATTGCTTTTCTCTGTATGTCAGATCTAGCAGTGGGAACCACAGTCATTCAACTACAAAATTTAAGTACAATGGGAATAATTGGATCCTGAGGTGGCAGAGGCCAAGTGGTGGCACTCAGCTGTCAAAGGCAAGGTAGATGTAACTACTGTAATGGACAACAGAGGCAAAGCAGCAATCAGAATAGTCTGACTCATGTAGAGCTCTGGCATTGGCTAATTAATCATGGTGTTCCTAGAAGTGAGATTGATAGGAAGCCTACTACATTCATACTTAATTTATATAAGCAGAAAACTTCCAGGTTGAATGGACAAAAGACTAATTTGAATTCTAAAAACAGAGAATCACTGCCCCTCAATCAATTTCCAGACTTGGGCTAGTGACAAATCTGGAACCACTTGAATGAAGGGGAGGCCAGGTCCCCTTGAGGAAGAAACCCCTACACTACCAGCAATTTAAGCTGTTAATCTTTCTCTCATCCTTCCCCAAGGAGAGCTCTGGCATTTTACCAGGGTAACTGTGCACTGGGGAAAGGGCAAACGATCCGACATTTTGGGAACTACTGGATACTGCCTCTGAGCAGATGTTGATACTGGGGGGGCCAAAACGTCATTGTGGTCCTCCAGTTAAAGTAGGGACTTATGGAGGTCAGGTAATTAATGGAGTTTTGGCTCAGGTCCAACTTACAGTGAGACCAGTGGGTCCTCAGACTCATCCTGTGGTCATTTCCCCAGTGCCAGAATGCATAATTGGCATAGACACACTTAGTAGCTGGCAGAACCCCCACATTGGCTCCCTGACTGGTAGGGTGAGGGCTATTATGGTGGGAAAGGTCAAATGGAAGCCATTAGAGCACAGCTACCTAGAAAAATAGTAAATCAAAAACAATATAGGGATTGCAGAGATTAGTGCCACCAAGGACTTGAAAGATGTAGGAGTGGTGATTCCCACCACATCCCCATTAAGCTCTCCTATTTGGCCTCTGCAAAAGACAGATGGATTTTGGAGAATGACAGTGGATTATTGTACACTTAACCAAGTGGTGACTCCAATTGCAGCTGCTGTATCAGATGTGGTTTCATTGCTTGAGCAAATTAACACATCTCCTGGTACCTGGTATGCAGCCACTGACTTGGCAAATGCTTTTTTTCTCCATTCTTGTCCATAGGACCCACCAGAGGCAATTTGCCTTCAGTTGGCAAGACCAACAATATACCTTTATTGTCCTAGCTCAGGGTTATATCAACTCTCTGGCTTTATGTCATAATCTTACTCAGTGATCTGGAGTGGCTGGCAAGATAACCAAATAGAAACAGCTCCAGTCTGCAGCTCCCAGTGAGATCAATGCAGAAGGCAGGTGACTTCTGCATTTCCAAGTGACATACCTGGCTCATCTCATTGGGACTGGTTAGAAAGTGGGTGCAGCCCATGGGGAATGAGCCAAAGCAGGTTGAGTGTCACCTCACCTGGGAAGCACAAAGGGTCAGGGAAATCCCTGCCCTCGCCAAGGGAAGCTGTGAGGGACTGTGCCATGAGAAACAATGCATTCCAGCCCAGATACTATGCTCATCCCATGGTCTTCACAACCTTCAGACCAGGAGATTCCCTTGGGTGTCTACACCACCAGGGCACTGGGTTTCAAGAACAAAACTCGGCGGCTGTTTGGGCAGACACTGAGCTAGCTGCAGGAGTTGATTTTCATACCCCAGTGGTGCCTGGAATGCCAGCGAGACAGAACTGTTCACTCCCCTGGAAAGGGTCCTAAAGCCAGGGAGCCAAGTGGTCTAGCTCAGCAGATCCCACCCCATGGAACCCAGCAAGCTAAGATCCACTGGCTTGAAATTCTTGCTACCAGCACAGCAGTCTGAAGTCGACCAACACTTGAGCTTGGTGGGGGGTGGGGCATCCACCATTACTGAGGATTGAGTAGGATGTTTTCCCCTCACAGTGTAAACAAAGCCTCTGGGAAGTTCGAACTCGGTGGAGTCCATTGCAGCTCCGCAAAGCTGCTGTAGCCAGAAGGCCTGTTTAGATTCCTCCTCTCTGGGCAGGGCATCTCTGAAAGAAAGGCAGCACCCCCAGTCAGGGGATTATAGATAAAACTCCCATCTCCCTGGGGCAGAGCACCTGGGGGAAGGGGTGGCTGTGGGTGCAGCTTCAGCAGACTTAAACGTTCCTGGCTGCCGGCTCTGAAGAGAGCAGCGAATCTGCCAGCACAGCACTTGAGCTCTGCTGAGGGACAGACTGCCTCCTTAAGTGGGTCCCTGACCCCCGTGCCTTCTGACTTGGAGACACCTCCCAGCAGGGGTCGGCAGACACCTCATACAGGAGAGCTCTGACTGGTATCTGGCAGGTGCCCCTCTGGATAGGGAGGGACGAAGCTTCCAGAAAAAGAAACAGGCAGCAATCTTTGCTGTTCTGCAGCCTCTGCTGGTAATACCCAGGAAAACAGGGTTTGGAGTGGACTTCCAGCAAACTCCAGCAGATCTGCAGCAGAAGGGCCTGACTGTTAGAAGAAGAACTAACAAACAGAAAGAAATAGCATCAACATCAACAATAAGGATGTCCACAGAAACCCCATCTGAAGGTCCCCAACATAGAAGACCAAAGGTAGATAAATCCATGAAGATGAGGAAAAACCAGCACAAAAAGGGTGAACATTCCAAAAACTGCAACGCTTCTTCTCCTCCAAAGGATCACAACTCCTCACCAACAAGGGAACAAAACTGGACGAAGAATGAATTTGGCGAATTGACAGAAGTAGGCTTCAGAAGGTGGGTAATAACAAACTCTCCGGGCTAAAGGAGCATGTTCTCATGCAATGCAAGGAAGCTAAGAACTTTGAAAAAAGGTTAGAGAAATTGCTAACTAGAATAACCAGTTTAGAGAAGAACATAAATGACCTAATGGAGCTGAAAAACACAACATGAGAACTTTTCGAAGCATACACAAGTATCAATAGCCAAATTGATCAAGTAGAAGGAAGGATATCAGGGATTGAAAATCAACTCAATGAAATAGAGCATGAAGACAAGATTAGAGAAAAAAGAATGAAAACGAACGAACAAGGCCTCCAAGATATAGGGGATTATGTGAAAAGACCAAACCTACGTTTGATTGGTGTACCTTAAGGTGACGAGGAGAATGGAATCAAGTTGGAAAACACTCTTCAGGATATTATCCAGGAGAACTTCCCCAACCTAGCAAGACAGGCCAGCATTCAAATTTAGGAAATACAGAGAACACCACAAAGATACTCCTTGAGAAGAGCAACCCCAAGACACATAATTGTCAGATTCACCAAGCTTGAAATAAAGGAAAAAATATTAAGGGCAGCCAGAGAGAAGGGTGGGGTTACCCACAAAGGGAAGCCCATGAGACTAACAGGAGATCTCTCTGCAGAAACCCTACAAACCAGAAGAGGGTGGGGGCCAATATTCAAAATAGTATTGGAAGTTCTGCCCAGGGCAATCAGGCAAGAGAAAGAAATAAAGGGCATTCAAATAGGAAAAGAGAAAGTCAAATTGTTTCTGTTTGCAGATGACATGATTGTATATTTAGAAAACCCTATAGTCTCAGCCCAAAATCTCCTTAAGCTGATAAGCAATTTCAGCAAAATCTCAGGATACAAAATCAATGTGCAAAAATCACGAGCATTCCTATACACCAATAATAGATAAACAGAGAGTCAAATCATGAGTAAACTACCATTCGCAATTGCTACAAAGAGAATAAAATACTTAGGAATCCAACTTACAAGGGATGTGAAGGACCTCTTCAAGGAGAACTACAAACCACTGCTCAAAGAAATAAGAGAGGACACAAACAAGTGGAAAAACATTCCATACTCATGGATAGGAAGAATGAATATCGTGAAAATGGTCATACTGCCCAAAGTAATTTATAGATTCAATGCTATCCCCATCAAGCTACCATTGACTTTCTTCACAGAATTAGAAAAAACTACTTTAAATTTCATATGGAACCAACAAAGAGCCTGTATAGCCAAGGAAATCCTAAGGAAAAAGAACAAAGCTGGAGGCATCATGCTACCTGACATCAAACTATACTAAAAGGCTACAGTAAACAAAACAGCATGATACTGGTTCCAAAATAGATATATAGACCAATGGAACAGAAGAGAGGCCTCAGAAATAATGCCACACATCTACAACCATCTGATTTTCGACAAACCTGACAAAAACAAGCAATGGGGAAAGGATTCCCTATTTAATAAATGGTGTTGGGAAAACTGGCCAGCCATATTCAGAAAACTGAAGCTGGACCCCTTCCTTACACCTTCTACAAAAATTAACTCAAGGTGGATTAAAGATTTAAATGTAATACCTTAAACCATAAAAACCCTAGAGGAAAACCTAGGCAATGCCATTCAGGACATAGGCATGGGCAAAGACTTCATGACTAAAACACCAAAAGCTATGGCATCAAAAGCCAAAATTGACAAATTGGATCTAATTAAACTAAAGAGCTTCTGCAGAGCAAAAGAAACTATCATCAGAGTGAACAGACAATGTACAGAATAGGAGAAAATTTTTGCAATCTACCCATCTGACAAAGGGCTAATATCCAGAATCTACAAAGAACTTAAACAAATTTACAAGAAAAAAAAAAACCCATCAAAAAGTGAGTGAAGGATATGAACAGACACTTCTCAAAAGAAGACGTTTATGCAGCCAACAAAGATGAAAAAAAGTGCATCATCACTGGTTGTTAGAGAAATGCAAATCAAAACCACAATGAGATACCATCTCATGCCAGATAGAATGGCAATCATTAAAAAGTCAGGAAACAACAGATGCTGGAGAGGATGTGGAGAAACAGGAATGCTTTTACACTGTTGGTGGGAGTGTAAATTAGTTCAACCATTGTGGAAGACAGTGTGGTGATTCCTCAAGGATCTAGAACCAGAAATACCATTTGACTCAGCAATCTCATTACTGGGTATATACCCAAAGGATTGTAAATCATTCTACTATAGTGACACATGCACACGTATGTTTATTGCAGCACTATTCACAATAGCAAAGATTTGGAACCAACCCAAATGCCCATAAATGATAGACTGGATAAATAAAATGTGGCACATATACACCATGGAATACTATGCAGCCATAAAAAAGGATGAGTTTATGTCCTTTGCAGGGACATGGATGAAGCTGGAAACCATCATTCTCAGCAAACTGACTCAGGTACAGAAAACCAAACACTGCATGTTCTCACTCATAAGTGGGAGTTGAACAATGAGAACACATAGACACAGGGAGGGGAACATCACATACCAGGGCCTGTTGGGGAATGGGGGGCTAGGGCAGGGATAGCATTAGGAGAAATACCTAATGTAGATGGTGGTTTGATGGGTACAGCAAACCACCATGGCATGTGTATATGTATTTAACAAACCACGTTTTGCACATGTATCCCAGAACTTTATATATATAAATATTATACATATAATATTATTATATATATAGTATATTTATTATATATATATCACTCAATGCCACTAATCATACAAATGCAAATTGAAACCACAATGAGATATCATCCTACACAAGTCCAAATGTTTATTATTGAAAAGTCACAAAATATCAGATGTTGGTATTGATGTGGAGAAAAGGCAACCCTCATTTGCTGTCAGTGAGAATGTAAATTAGTACAACCTCTTTGGAAAATAGTATGGAGATATTTCAAAGAAATAAAAATAAAGCTATTATTTGACCCAGCAATCCCACTACTGGGGATTTACCCACGGGAAAAAATTATTACATAAAAACATCAGCATCTTTATGTTTCTTGCAGCACTATTCACAGCAGCAAAGTTATGGAATCAACCTTAGCAGATGGTTGGAAAAAGACAATGCAGTATATATACACCATGGGATACTATGCAGCTATGAAAAGAATGAAATAATGTCTTTTGCAGCAACATAAATGGAGCTGAAGTCCATTATCGTAAGTGAAATAATTCAGAATCAGAAAATAAAATATTGCATGTTTTCACTTACAAGTGGGAGCTGAACAATGGGTACTCATGGACATAAAGATGGAAGTAATAGACACTGGGGACTCCAAAAGGGGGGTTGGTAGGGGATTAAATATTACCTACTGGTGGAACAGAATAGATAACTTAGATATGAAAGTCACACCTCTACAGCCATCTTATCTTTGACAAAGTTGGAAAAAAAAGCAATGGAGAAAGTCTCTCTATTCAGTAAATGGTGCTGGGATATTTGGCTAGCCGTATGCAAAAGAATGAAACTGAACCCCTATCTATTCCATGTACAAAAATTAACTCAAGATGGATCAAAGATTCAATGTAAGAACTGAAACTATAAAAATCCTAGAAGAAAACTTAGGAAACAGCATTCTGAATATCAGCCTTGGCAAATAATTTATGACTAAGTCCTCACAAGCAATTGCAACAAAACCAAAAATTGACAAATGTGAACCAAATAGATGAAAGAGCTTCTACGTAGCAAAAGAGATATCAACGGAGTAAACAGACAACCTATAGAATGAAAGAAAATATTCACAAACTATGCATCTGACAAAGCTCTAATATCCAGAATTAATAAGGAACTTAGACAATTCAGTAAGCAAAAAATAACCCCATTAAAAAGTGCACAAAATACATGAATATATACTTCTGAAAAGAAGACTTATGAGTGGCTAAGAAACATTAAAATGTCCTTCACATCAGTAATGTCAGAAAAGAGCAAATCAAAACCACAATGAGATACCGTAATAATAGTCAGAATGGCTATTATTAAAAAGTCAAATAACAACAGAGGCTGGCAAGCCTGTGGAGAATAGGGAACACCCATACACTGTTTGTAGGAATGTAAGTTAGTTTAACCACCGTGGAAAACAGTTTGGAGATGTCTCACAGAATTTAAAAACAGAACCACCATTTGACTCAGCAATCTCATTATTGGGTATATACCCAAAGGAAAATAAATCTTTCTATCAAAAAGATTCGTGCACTTGTATGTTCATTACAGCACCATTCACAATAGCAAATAAATGGAATCAACCTTGATGCCCATCAGTGATGGACTGCATAAAGAAAATGTGGTACATATATACAATGGCATACTATGAAACCATAAAAAATAAAATAATGTCCTTTGCAGCAACATGGATAGAGATGGAGGCCATTATCCTAAGTGAATTAATGCAGGAACAGAATACCAAATACTGCATGTTCTCACTTATAAGTGGGAGCTAAACATTGGGTACATGTGGACATAAAGATGGGAACAATAGGCACTGGGGACTACTAGAGGGGAGAAGAAGGGAGGGGGCAAAGGTTGAAAAAGTACTTGTTAGGTACTATACTGACTACCTGGGTAATGGGATCATTCGAACCCCAAACCTCAGCATCACACAATATAATCATGTAACAAATCTGTATATGGACTCCCTGAATCTAAAGTAAAAGTTGTAATTATTTAAAAATTACCTATTGTGTATAATGTTCACTATTTGGGTGATGGGTACACTGGAAGCCCAAACCTCATCATTATGCAATATATCCATGTAATAAACTTGAACTTATACCCCTCGAATCTAAAATTTTTTTAAAAGAGAAAAATAATAAAAAGCAGCATAATCATGGTTTCATAGATTATTTTGCCCTTAAGGGGGGGAAATTCTGTGATTTGCCACAAAATGGATGAATCTCTAGGACATTATGCTACGTAACATAAACCAGGCACAGAAAGACAAATGCTGCATGATTTCACTCATGTGAAATTTAATAAAGTTGAACTCATAGAAGTAGACAGTAGAATGATGGTTACTAGAAGCTGGAGGGTAGGAGGGAGTGAATGGGGAGTTGTTGATGAAAGGATGCAAAATATTTAAGATCTGTACACCAGGGTGCTTATAGTCAACAATATTGTATTGCATATTTTGAAATTAAATCGACAAATTTCAAATATCTTACCATAAAAATGATAGGTAAGTGTGGTGACAAATACGTAAATTAGCTTGATTTAAGCGTTCTGCATTTTTTGCATATGTCAAAGCATCACATTGTACCTTATAAATTGTATATATTTATGATTTGTTAATAAAAGTATTAATTTAGAAAAGAATTTAAACTTAAGGGTACAAACAAGAAAAGGAAATGAAAGTAGAAAATGACACCTTAATATTAAAAATGGACTGAGATTCCTAACCATTAAGATGTTTATTTATTGGCAACAAAACCAAAGTCCTGATCTTACCTTTATCTGCAGCATTTGGTGATGGTCACTTGTTTTGTTTTCCACTTGGTTTCTGCTTGATTTCTTCACCTCCTATAGCACTCTGTTTCTTTCTATGTCTAGTCTCAATCTCAGCACTGGCAGTGTTGGAAGTATTGAGAGCATTATCAATGTCAGAAGTGCTGGGAGCATTTTCAGAGATGAAAGTGTTGGGAGCACTGTGAGAAATAGAAGAGCTTGGAGTACTGTCAATACTTGATGGTTTGGGAGTACTATCAGATGATCTGGGATTTCTGTCAGAGGTGGCAGTCTTGGGAGTATGATTAGTGCTAGAAGGGTTCAGAATGCCATCAGAGGTAGCAGGGCTCAGAGTAGTGTCTGAGATGGAAATGCTAGGGACATGGTCAATGGAAGAATTTCTGGGAGTTTTGTCAGCAATGTTAGTGCTTGGAGGGCTGTGAACAGTGTAAGTACTGGGAGTACTGTCAGTGTAAACATTTACATTGCTCGCAGTGTAGGTACCTGGAGTATTGTCCACAGTGTAAGCGTTCAAAGTATTGTTCACAGTGTAGGTGCTCAAAGTATTGTCAACAGTGTAGGTGCTTGGAGCATAGTTAACAGTGCTTGGAGTACCAGAAATATTGAAAAAATCATTAGTTTTGTTCGCAAGCAAAGAAGTATGGTTAGCCACATAGCTATTCTTTTGTCCACCAACTTCTCTAGTTTTTTTCTTCATATGTTCTCCCATTTTAGCAGCTCTTTCACTGAGTTGGTTATAATTTGCTATTCCATGGGAATAGGTTTCTAAAAGAGACAATGGAATACTGTTTAATAATTATAATAATTACATATCTCAAAGCTTTTGTTTTTAGAGACAGGGTCTCACTCTGTCATCCAGGCTGGAGTGCAGTGACTCAGTCATAGCTAACTGTAATCTTGAACTCCTGGGTTCACGGGATCCTCCTGCCCTGACTTCCCAAAATGCTGGGATTACAGGCACGAGCCACAATGCCTGGCAAGGTCTTTTTTTTTTCTTTTTTCTTTTTCAAATCTAGTCAACAAAAGAACATTGATAAGCCACGCTTCGCTTTAAAAAATTTTTACTTTGCTTTAATACAAAGGCATTAGGGGTGTGTGTGTGTGTGTGTATGCATGTGCACATTTATAATGTATTGATAGGTACAGATAGAGAAACATGAGTAAATACAGTGTTTTCCTAGGTAGTAACTTTACTTCCAAGTTTTAAGTTCTTAAATCTAAATTTGAGCTTCTAGTGTCTTTTATATTTTTAGTATATGGCATTAACAATCAAAACATTTTTAATAATTGTTCAGTCTGATATTATAGATCCAGTAAGTAAAAATAAATACCACAAATTACATACTACGTCAAAGTACAGCAAACACTTAAGGAAAATTTGAATTTATAGAACATTTGCCCAAGATGTAAACTTTAGACAAAATGCTTATGCACGAGCATTTTGCCTAGGGATTGTCATCAATCCTAATATAAATGCATTAAATGCAATCATTTATGGAAGTGTTACTATCTTCCTCTTTTCATTTTAATAATTATCCAAGGTTGCTGATTTTAACAGACTCAAAATATTTCCTGTTTAAGAAAATTATATACTACCATGATGTTCTTGGTATATACACGTTGCTGGTAGTGGCGAGAGTGGTGGTGGTGGTGGTGGTGGCAGCCACAGCTGCTGTGGCACAGACTCTTGGATGTAGGTGGTGGAAATTCCTCTTGAGCTCAGGGATACATAAGCTGAGGGGCTTGTGGATATAAAGGAGAGGATGGTGTTATAAAGTGTGTTACTTGTATAGGTGCAGGCATGGATGTGTGATAGTTGTCTGAGAACAATGATAATTTTGCGAATCCCATTTTCTTCTACTACCTAAGATGGAAGAAAGAATAATATAAAAATATTAGAATCCATAAAAATCAGCATTTTGCTCTATTAAACTTTGTATTTATATTATATGCTTTTAATTTAGAAACAAAAAACAATTTTCAAGTGAAACTATAATGTCAAGCAGGAGGCAAGGTAATTCTTCTTTTTCCCCACATGTATTGCTTTTAAAGAGGTTATTTTTTTAAATTTAAATTTTATTTTATTTTATTTTATTTTTTTTGAGACGGAGTCTCGCTATGTCACCCAGGCTGGGGTGCAGTGGCGAGATCTCGGTTCACTGCAAGCTCCGCCTCCCGGGTTCACGCCATTCTCCTGCCTCAGCCTCCCGAGTAGCTGGGGCTACAGAAAAGAGGTTATTTTTTGACAATAGATAATATATTGACATGGTTCAAAACCATAAAGTATAAAGAAGCGTATGATTAAAAGTTTCCCAGCAGGGTGCCATGGCTCAAGCCTGTAATCCTAGCATTTTGGGAGGCCGAGGTGGGCGGATCACCTGAGGTAAGGAGTTTGAGACCAATCTGGCCAACACGGTGAAAGCCCCTCTCTACTAAAAAAAACAAAACAAAACAAAACAAAAATTAGCCGGGCGTGGTGGCGGACGCCATGGCGGGCGCCTGTAATCCCAGCTACTCGGAAGGCTGAGGCAGGAGAATCGCTTGAACCCGAGAGGTGGAGTTTGCAGTGAGCCGAGATCATGCCACTGCATTCCAGCCTGGGCGACAGAACGAGACTCAGTCTAAAAAAAAAAAAAAAGTAACCCTATCTGTTCAATACCTTCCCAACAGATAACTACTGTTCTTAGTTTCTTATGAATCCGTCCAGAATTTCTTTATACCTGTACAAGCAAATAAGAATGCATATTCTTATTTTTCCTTTATTTTTTATTACATAAAAGGTAGAATTGTAGGACTTTGTAACTTGAACTCAGCGTTAATCTTGAAGGACTCTCTGTATCAAAGTAGATAGAGCTTCTTTTTTTGCATAGCCAAAGAGTGCTCCCTTATGTGGATGTACTATACAGTCACCCATTGACAAGCATGTGGGCTGTTTTCAGCCTTTTGTGGTTATAAACAGTATTGTAATGAATAATCTTGTATATTTTTCATTCCAAATTTGTGAAAATATATATGTAGAATAAATTTCTTAACGTGGAATTGGTGGGTGAAAGGATTATGCATTTGTATTTTCATTAGATATTGCCCAATAGATAATTCCATTAAGAATTAAACCACATTAAATTTATTTATTTAGCATGTTATTCATATCCACAGCTGTGCAATAAACACAACGAAATAAGCCACTAAGGTAAACACTATGAAGAAGTAGAAAAAGTCATATTTTCAATTATAAAAATTTCCTAGGCTATGGAATATCTTATTAATCTTTATAGGAGTTATAGCTTCCTGCTCATTTTAGGCACTTGGCAAATACTTATGGAATTTCTTAAAAGTGCCCCTAGCGGCCGGGCGCGGTGGCTCACGCCTGTAATCCCAGCACTTTGGGAGGCCGAGGCGGGCGGATCACAAGGTCATGAGATCGAGACCATGGTGAAACCCCGTCTCTACTAAAAAATAGAAAAAAATTAGCCGGGCGCAGTGGCGGGCGCCTGTAGTCCCAGCTACTCGGGAGGCTGAGGTAGGAGAATGGCGTGAACCCGGGAGGCGGAGCTTGCAGTGAGCCGAGATTGCGCCACTGCACTCCAGCCTGGGCGACAGAGCGAGACTCCGTCTCAAAAAAAAAAAAAAAAAAGTGCCCCTAGCAGTTTGGGAATGAAATACTTCTGAACTGAAAATGCAAAGTAATTTTAGGGACTAAAGCACACACATCAGAAGCCATTAGTGTAGCAATTTTGATAGATAAGATGGGTGAAAATACTGAAAAACCAAAAAAAAAAAAAAAAAAAAGGAAGATTAGTGAATATTAAGAGATCCAAATTCACTGGACGAATTAAACATCGTTTATAAGGCAATCTAAAAGAGGACTGGTTTTAAAGCTTTGGTTAAATGCAATGGCTTTTAGCAATGATGATAACAGTAAAATAAATAAATAAATAACATGCCAGAAGTTATCTTATATAGTGACATAATGAAAAATGTTAAATGATAGAGCTAAACATCAGTTAAAACCACATGAGCATACCTGAGACATGTAGCCAGGAGGGAGATAGATTGATGGCAAAGTACCAGGTGGTGACATCAGAGGAACATCAGCTGATCCTAAAAGAGAATTATTTTAATAAATACTGTAATAACATTAAACAAAGTCCTTTACAGGAGTCAGTTAACTTTGTACAGTCAAAACCAGCTCCAAGCTTTAATAATAGTCAGCTATTTTACCAGGTGGTGACATCAGAGGTACATCAGCTGATCCTAAAAGAGAATTATTTTAATAAATACTGTAATAACATTAAACAAAGGCCTTTACAGGAGTCAGTTAACTTTGTACAGTCAAAACCAGCTCCAAGCTTTAATAATCATCAGCTATTTTGAAAATATGTGTTGTTTACTCACAAGCATGAGTCAGAGTATAGATGAATTGATGAAAATTAATCACAACTAATGGGAGAATAACGAAGGCATGGTTTAAATTTAAACTATAAAAAATATTGGTAATTCCTACTGCTAATGAAAATCAACTATCATACCAGCCTTCTGGTATAATTGTACCTTTACTTATCTATTGTTTCTCACCTATCATGGTCATATATTGGATAATAAAAAGTTTACTCTGTAACATAACATATATTTCTTATAGTGACATTGCCTAATAAAACTTAAATTTTCATTTAAGGCTTTCCATCAAATATACTAAAGTGGTTTTTAGAAAACAGTATGTTATAAAGAAGGACCCAATAATACTCATGTGATGCCCTACTTTCATACTACGTATTTTTAGTATCTTAAACATATGATTGCATAGTATCTAAAATACAACACGGAATGGAGACTTTTAATGTTGTAATTCTTTTGTTTATCTGAAGTTATTATAATTAATGCTTAGTTCTAGAAATATATGTGGCTTTCAAGTCCTAGAATGGTAATTTACTTTGAATAATGGGAAAATAATAAATATGAATTCATGATAAATTTTGAATAGCAGCAATACGAAATCCATTGCTAGGTGATGATGTTTTTAACATTACTGGATATATACCCAAAGGATTATAAATCATGCTGCTATAAAGACACATGCACACGTATGTTTATTGCAGCACTATTCACAATAGCAAAGACTTGGAATCAACCCAAATGTCCATCAGTGACAGACTGGATTAAGAAAATGTGGCACATATACACCATGGAATACTATGCAGCCATAAAAAAGGATGAGTTTGTGTCCTTTGTAGGGACATGGATGCAGCTGGAAACCATCATTCTTAGCAAACTATCTCAAGAACAGAAAACCAAACACCGCATGTTCTCACTCATAGGTGTTAACTGAACAATGAGATCACTTGGACTCGGGAAGGGGAACATCACACACCGGGGCCTATCATGGGGAGGGGGGAGTGGGGAGGGATTGCATTGGGAGTTATACCTGATGTAAATGACGAGTTGATGGGTGCTGATGAGTTGATGGGTGCAGCACAGCAACATGGCACAAGTATACATATGTAACAAACCTGCACGTTATGCACATGTACCCTAGAACTTAAAGTATAATAATAATAAAAAATAAGAAATATTAAAAAAAAAAGAAATTCTTGAGACAGCTCAAAATCACTTTAGGATACAAAATAATTGTCATCTCATTGAAATAATAATAAAGCTTATATGAAGCAAGTATTTATGAATTTTATATTACTACTGAAGCAAGTCTACATGCTATATATTTGCTATCTACCTATCTATAGAGTATGTGTGTGTGTGTGTGTGTGTGTGTGTGTATGTCTGTATAATCACCCCTTCTACACATTGTTGTATCCTAAGTGTCCAGTAGAGGGCTGGTACATGCTAGACACTGAGTAAATACTTGTTGAATGTATGAATGAATGAGCTGTCTGAAGGCCTTAGCAATCATCTCCTATAGGAGAATAGTCTAAAACTATAATCAGCTATCAATATCTCCAAAATCTGGACTTCAAATAGAATTTTGGAATTAATCTCCTTCAGTTTTTTAAAGTACTTTACTTTTGTAGGTCTCTAGTAAGATTAGCATGATTAGCCCGGGTTATTCTATTGATACTAACCTCCTATGAGGATTATATTTAGGAGCATTTAATCTGTCTCAAACAGTAAGTGGGCTACAGTAAAGTCATTTCACATTAATATTTAAGTTCACTCTATTTGATATCAAGTAACACATGCCTAATTACGCTTTAACTGACCTTGAATCTTCTGAATATTCTCATCATCAGACTTGATGGTATGGGTCTCCCCGGGGTTAACTTGAACCAACATAATCTAGAAATAATTTTTTAATGACTTCCTTTTCTATTATTCTATGAAAAATTATTATCTTTCTGAATAATATTTGGACTCACTAATTATGGGGATCTCAAGGTGCTCAAGGAGAAGAGTACAATTGGATCAATGGACATTTAGATGAAATTTAATATCCATTAATAAGACCAGATAATCCCCCACCCAAGTAAAATTTAACATAATAAGGTCATTGAAAATGGGTGCATTAGCTGGGTACAGTGGCTCATGCTTGTAATCCCAGCACTGTGGGAGGCCAAGGTGGGCGAGCTGCTTGAGCTCAGGAGTTTGAGACCAGTCTGTGTAACATAGCGAGACCCTGTCTCTACTAAAAATATGAAAAATTAGCCAGGTGTGGTGCTGTGTGCCTGTGGTCCCAGCTACTATGGAGGCTGAGGTGGGAGGATCACTTGAACCCCGGGGATGGAGGTTGCAGTGAGCTGAGATCACACCACTGCACTCCAGCCTGAGTGACAGAGTGAGATCCTGTCTTAAATAAATAAATAAATAAATAAAATAAAAATGGGTGCATTCCATGGAATACTATGCAGCCATAAAAAGGAATGAGATCATGTCCTTCGTGGGGACACAGATGAAGCTAGAAGCCGTTATCCTCAGCAAACTAACGCAGGAACAGAAAACCAAACATGGATGTTCTCATTTATAAGTGGGAGCTGAACAATGAGAACACACGGACACAGGGAGGGGAACAACACACACTGGGGCCTGTCAGGAGAGAGAGGGTGGGGTGGGGTGGAGAGCATCAGGAAAAATAGCTAATGCTTGCAGTGCTTAATACCTAGGTGATGGGTTGATAGGTACAACAAACCACCATGGTATGTGTTTACCTATGTAACAAACCTGCACATCCTGTACATGTACCCCAGAACTTAAAATAAAATAAAATGGGTGCATTAACATAGAAAGATCAACTCCTCTGTCCTGAAAAAAACCCCACAAGATGAAACACAAAACAGAGCTTCATATCTGAAGGTAAAATTCAGACATACTTGTTGTGTCCAGTACTGAGGACAAGAAGACCATTTGGTATATCTCTCGGGATGAGTCAACATTTGTGAATAAGTAGTGATATACTGTATTGCAACAGTGGTGTCTAGATGACTAGATACCAGGACACCAGTTTAAACTGTCTAGGCCAGTTTAAAGCTGGACATCTACAATAAGACAACCTCTAATTAGGTTGGGCAGTCAAATTTCATCTTTTTAACTCATAGGGATAGATGCGTGCTTATTTTGTTTACACATGACTTCTGAGAGTATTGCAGGAGTTTTAATCAAAGAAAGCAAATAATAAAAATAGTAGCAGTATTAATAATAATAATAGATAACACATGTTGCTCTCTTACAACATGCTAGATACTGTTCTAAGCATTATTCATGCATTAGCTCATTTAATCCTTACTATTACCATATGAAATTATTTTGTAAATGTTTATTATGTTATTATATATTGAGCATCTATTTTGTGATTTGCTTGTTCTGTGATTGTGAGGAATGTACAGTATCTTTCCTTTGCCATCTGCCTGCCTGCCCTGAAGTTGCAAAGGTAAGTTTTTCTTCTAAGGAAGGGCGTTTAGAAATAAAACAAATAAGGCAATCAATGTAGGTATTTCCCAAGTTCTGACTTGTGCCCTGCACATAGTCCTCCACCCTAACTCTTGGGCCTGATATTATCATCTGGTGGCCAAAACAAAGAATTGACTTCAGATTTTTTTTTTCTTCCGATTCATCCCCTAACCTAATTCACTCTGTACCCTATTGTTTTCTATATTTATTTTTATTGCTTAGTTAATTCTACCACCGACAAGATTTTTCTTACATACCATCTTAATTGTTTGGTCTTTCAACTCTTGCATAATTCCCACATTTCTGTCTAATCTGTGAACCTCAGGAGAGAAAAAAACCTTTGGCATCATTCATCAGTAAAAGGTAGTGCTGGTATTAAGTCTAAAATAAAGTATTAGATTTAGAAGTGAAATTATATATGGCCAATAAATGCCATTATCTGCTTGCCCAGAAGTTTCTTAACAATTCCCATGTTGCCAACTACTACTTTGACATGTCCTTTAATTTTAGTTCATTTTCTCTTAAATACCAGCATTCAATTTTTCATAAAAAGGACTTTAATGTTCTTTGTGGTTTCTGTTTTAATTAACACTGTAAAAATATAATGTTCTTAGTATTTGTCATCTCAGTTATACAGCATTTCAGTTAGATGTGTCAAATAATTTTTCTGGGAACTCTAATGACCATTTTATAACTTTTTTGGCAAAACGCATAAGGGGGGTCTTTATTAATAAACCTACATGCTTTTAACACACACCTATTTGTTAAATGGGGGTCACAATATAAAACAAAATGCTAAATTGAATATAATAAAATATTAACATATGCGATACAGACAGTAGGTTCCAGAATATGTCAGGAAAGTGAGAGATCAATGTGGCTTGAAATTATAGACAAATGGGGCTTGAAATGAGCTGTGAAATATGTATTTATATTAGCAAACCTCAAAGCCCTCTTGCTATAAATGTTCAATTAGGTTAGGATATATACACATATGAAGTATGCATATAATATATCCATAGAATTTGCAATAGAAAACTAGCATATAAATATGTGGACTATATAATGTGAAATAAATGAAAATATATAGAAATAGAAAACAGAATAATCTTTTACATACTGAAGCCAGGGGATGCAAGTGAGAATTTGATAAAGCTTCAACCGTCTGTGGTGTCATAAAGAGCAGGGACTATAGTCCTTAACTTTAAAGTTTCCTTTCATAAAATTAAAGCCCTGTTAATAACGGTCTTCTTTTAATGGTTCTTTACTTTAAAAAAGCACCTCTGAGGGTATGAAGTTATTATGTGAAAACTCTACACAGCCCCTGCCAATATCTGTGAGTCCTGGTAGAATGTGGAAGATCCATGACATAGTACCAAGCCAGACGCAGGGCAGATATATACACACACACTATGCATATATATATATAGATAGATATCTATCTATCTATCTATCTATATATATATAGATATAGATATACACACACACACATATATATATACACACACACACATATATATGCACACACACACATATATATTTTTTTGATCCAAAATTTTTCAAAACTACTTAGCTTTAGAAACAGTTATTCATAATGTTTGAATGATTATGGCTTGACTAATAAAGTTTTCAGAATCTTGAAGAAAGAAAAACTGCCTCTTGAAGAGAAAAGTCACATATTGACTGTTTTTCAGTGTGCCATTCTCTGAATTTAAAGCCATGGATTAGGTAGGTTGATAAAAATGTATTCCAAGGAAAATAATATACATAATTAGGTTGAGAATTGTAAGGAATAAATATTAAGATGTTTCCCTAAAAAATAGACACAAGAGGTAATAGTGGGGAGTAATATATAAAAAGTACACCATCACAAGTATTTTGAAGTTCCTATAGGCAGTTATAAAGAATATTTTTTAAACTAGAGATTTAGTATGCTACTATTATATGAAAGAAAATAAAACTTCAACAAAACTTGGGGTTCTGGTTAATATTTTCTGTATATAATAAATTTGGAAAGACATTGAGTGTAATTTTTAAAAGTGTCATATAGAATTTAAATATTTTTGGCAGACTTCCATAAATCAGGCAATGTTACCATAGAAGGGACACAAGCATATCTTGTGCTATATTGCATTTCAATGAAATATGCAGAGAAATAACACATCGTTTGAGATATAAACATGATTCCAAATCTCAATAAAGCAGGCATACTTAAAGATTGATTTTTTTTTATTATACTTTAAGTTCTGGGATACATGTGCAGAACCTGTAGGTTTGTTACATAGGTATACATGTGCCATGGTGGTTTGCTGTACCCATCAACCTGTCATCTACATTAGGTATTTCTCCTAATGTTATCCCTCCCCTAGTCCCCCACCCCTTGACAGGCCCCAGTGTGTGATGTTCCCCTCCTTGTGTCTGTGTGTTCTCATTGTTCAACTCCCATTTATGAGTGAAAACATGCGGTGTTTGATTTTCTGTTCCTGTGTTAGTTTGCTGAAAATGATGGTTTCTGGCTTCATCTATGTCCCTGCAAAGGATATGAACTCATCTTTTTTTTATGGCTGCATAGTATTCCATGCTGTATATGTGCCACATTTTCTTCATTTAGTCTGTTATTGATGGACATTTAGGTTGGTTCCAAGTCTGCTATTGTGAATAGTGCTGCAATAAACATACATGTGCACATGTCTTTATGGTAGAATGATTAATAATCCTCTGGGTGTATACCCAGTAATGGGAATGCTGGATCGGATGGTATTTCTGTTCCAGATCCTTGAGGAATCGCCACACTGTCTTCCACAGTGGTTGAACTAATTTACACTCCCACCAACAATGTAAAAACGTTCCTATTTCTCCACATCCTCTCCAGCATCTGTTGTTTCCTGACTTTTTAATGCTCGCCATTCTAACTGGCATGAGATGTTATCTAATTGTGGTTTTGATTTGCATTTCTCTAATGACCAGTGATGATGAACCTTTTTCTTATGTTTTTTGGCCACATAAATGTCTTCTTTTGAATACCTATTTGAATACCCTTTATTTCTTTCTTTTGCCTGATTGCCCTGGCCAGAACTTGCAATATTGTGTTGAATAGGAGTGGTGAGAGAGGGCATCTTTGTCTTTTGCCAGTTTTCAAAGATAATACAGCTTTTGCCCATTCAGTATGATATTGGCTGTGGGTTTGTCATAAATAGCTCTTATTATTTTGAGATACATTCCATAAATACCTAGTTTATTGATAATTTTTAGCATGAAGGGATGTTGAATTTTATTGAAGGACTCTTCTGCATCTATTGAGATAATCATGTGGTTTTTGTCATTGGTTCTGTTTATGTGATGAATTACGTTTATTGATTTGCATATGTTGAACTGGCCTTGCATCCCAGGGATGAAGCTGATTTGATCATGGTGGATAAGATTTTTGATCTGCTGCTGGATTAGGTTTGCCAGCATTTTATTAAGGACTTCACATCGATGTTCATCAGGGATACTGGCCTGAAGTTTTCTTCTGTTGTTTTGTCTCTGCCAGGTTTTGGTATCAGGATGTTGCTGGCCTCGTAAAATGAGTTAGGGAGAATTCCCTCTTTTGCTATTGTTTGGAATAGTTTCAGAAGGAATGGTACTAGCTCCTCTTTGTACCTCTGGTAGAATTCGGCTCTGAATCCATCTGGTCCTGGGCTTTTTTGGGTTGGTAGCCTATTAATTACTGCCTCAATTTTAGAACTTGTTATTGGTCTATTCAGGGATTTGACTTCCTTCTAGATTAGACTTGGGAGAGTGTATGTGTGCAGGAATTTATCCCTTTCTTCTAGATTTTCTTGTTTATTTGCATAGAGATGTTTATAGCATTCTCTGATGGTAGTTTGTATTTCTGTGGGATCAGTGGTGATATCCCCTCTATCATTTTTATTGTGTCTATTTGATTCTTTTCTCTTTTCTTTTTTATTAGTCTGGATAGCAATCTATCTATTTTGTTAGTCCTTTAAAAAAAGCAACTCCTGGATTTATTGATTTTTTGAAAAGTTTTTCGTGTCTCTATCTCCTTCAGTTCTGCTCTGATCTTAGTTATTTCTTGTCATCTACTAGCTTTTGAATTTGCTCTTGCTTCTTTAGTTCTTTTAATTGTGATGTTTGGATGTTGATTTTAGATCTTTCCCGCTTTCTCCTTTGGGCATTAAGTGCCATATATTTCCCTCTAAACACTGCTTTAGCTGTGTCTCAAAGATTCTGTTACATTGTGTGTTTATTCTCATTGGTTTCAAATAACTTATTTATTTCTGCCTTAATTTCGTTATTTACCCAGTAGTCATTTAGGATCAGGTAATTTAGTTTCCATGTAGTTGCGTGGTTTTGAGTGAGTTTCTTTATGCTGAGTTCTAATTAGATTGCACTGTGGTCTGAGAGACTGTTTGTTATGATTTCCATTCTTTTGCATTTGCGATAATTTCCAATTATGTGGTTAATTTTAGAATAAGTGCGATGTGGTGCTGAAAAGAATGTATATTCTGTTGATGTCAGGTGGAGAGTTCTGTAGATGTCTATTAGGTCCACCTGATCCAGAGCTGAGTTCAAGTCCTGTATATCCTTGTTAATTTTCCATCTCGTTGATCTAATATTGATAGTGGGGTGTTAAAGTCTCCCATTATTATTGTGTGGGAGTCGAAGTTTCTTTATAGGTCTCTAAGAACTAGTTTTATGAATCTGGATGCTTCTTTATTGGGTGGATATATGCTTAGGATAGTAATCTCCACTTGTTGCATCGATCCCTTTACCATTATGTAATGCCCTTCTTTGTCTTTTTTGATCTTGGTTGGTTTAAAGTCTGTTTTATCAGAGACTGGGATTACAACCCCTGCAATTTTTGCTTTCCATTTGCTTGGTAAATATTCCTCCATCCCTTTATTTTGAGCCTATGTGTGTCTTTGCAGATGAGATGGGTCTCCTGAATACAGCACACTGATGGGTCTTGACTCTGTCCAATTTGCCAGTCTGTGCCTTTTAATTGGCATATTTAGCCCATTTACATTTAACGTTAATATTGTTATGTGTGAATTTGATCCTGTCATTATGATGTTAGCTGGTTATTTTGCCCATTAGTTGATGCAGTTTCTTCCTAGCATTGATGGTCTTTACAATTTGGCATGTTTTCGCAGTGGCTGGTACTGGTTGTTCCTTTCCATGCTTAGTGCTTTTTTTCAAGAGGTCTTGCAAGGCAGGCCTAATGGCGACAAAATCTCTCAGCATTTGCTTGTCTGTAAAAGATTTTATTTCTGCTTTACTTATGAAGCTTAGTTTGGCTGGATGTGAAATTCTGGGTTGAAAAATCATTCCTTTAAGAATGTGGACTATTGGCCCTCACTCTCTTCAGGCTTGTAGGGTTTCTGCAGAGAGATTCACTGTTAGTCTGATGGACTTTCTTTGTGGGTAACCCGACCTTTCTCTCTGACTGCCCTTAATATTTTTTGTCTTTATTTCAATCTTGTTGAATCTGATGATTATGTGTCTTGGGTTTGCTCTTCTTGAGGAGTATCTTTGTGGTGTTCTCTGTTTCCTGAGTTTGAATGTTGGTCTGTTTCTCTAGGTTGGGGATGTTCTCCTGGATAATATCCTGAAGAGTATTTTCCAACTTGGTTTCATTCTCACCATTATTTTCAGGTACACCAATCGAACGTAGGTTTGGTCTTTTCACATAGTCCTCTATTTCTTGGAGGCCTTGTTCATTCGTTTTCCTTCTGTTTTCTCTGATCTTATCTTCATGCTTGATTTAATTAAGTTGATCTTCAATCTCTAATATCCTTTCTTCCACTTGATCTATTTGGCTATTGATACCTGTGTATTCTTCACGAGGTGCTCGTGCTATGTTTTTCAGCTCCATCAGGTCATTTATGTTCTTCTCGAAACTGGTTATTCTAGTTAGCAATTCCTCTAACCATTTTTTAAGGTTCTTAGCTTTCTTGCATTGAGTTAGAACATGCTCCTTTAGCTTGGAGGAGTTTATTATTACCCACCTTCTGAAGCCTACTTCTGTCAACTTGTCAAACTCATTCTCCGTCCAGTTTTGTTCCCTTGCTGGCAAGGAGCTGTGATCCTTTGGAGGAGAAGAAGCATTCTGGTTTCTGGAATTTCCAGCTTTTTAGTCCTGGGTTTTCCTCATCTTTGTAGATTTATCTACCTTTGGTCTTTGATGTTGGTAGGACGGTGTTTCTGTGTGGAAATTTTTTTTGTTGAGGTTGATGCTATTTGTTTCTTTCTCTTAGTTTTTTTTTTTTTTTTTTTTTTTTTTTTTCTCTAAGAGTCAGGCCCCTCTACTGCAGATCTGCTGGAGTTTGCTGGAAGTCCACTCCAGATCCTGTTTTCCTGGGTATCACCAGTGGAGGCTGCAGAACAGAAAAGATTGCTGCCTGTTTCTTCCTCTGGAAGCTTCATCCCAGAGGGACACTGCCAGATGCCAGGCGGAGCTCTCCCGTTCGAGGTGTCTGTTAACCCCTGCTGGGATGTATCTCCCAGTCAGGAGGCACGGGGGTCAGGGACCCACTTAAGGAGGCAGTCTGTCCCTTAGCAGAGCTCTAGCACTGTGCTGGGAGATCTGCTGCTCTTCAGAGCCTGCAGGCAGGAATGTTTAAGTCTGCTGAAGCTGTGCCCACAGCTGCCTCTTCCCCCAGATGCTCTGTCCCAGGGAGATGGGAGTCTTATGTATAAGCCCCTGACTGGGGCTGTTGTTTTTCTTTCAGAGATGCCCTGCCCAGAGAGGAGGAATCTAGTTAGGTAGTCTGGCTACAACAGCTTTGCAGAGCTGTGATGGGCTTTGCCCAGTTCAGACTTCCCAGCGGCTTTGTTTACACTGTGAAGGGAAAATATCCTACTCGATCCTCACTAATGGTGGAAGCTTCTCCCCCCACCAAGCTTGAGTGTCCCAGTTTGACTTCAGACTGCTGTGCTGGCAGCAAGAATTTCAAGCCAGTGGATCTTAGCTTGCTGGGTTACATGGGGGTGGGATCCACTGAGCTAGACCACTTGGCTCCCTGACTTCAGGATCCTTTCCTGGGGAGTGAACAGTTCTGTCTCACTGGCATTCCAGGTGCCACTGGGGCATGAAAAAAAAACTCCTGCAGCTAGCTCAGTGTCTGCCCAAATGGTTGCCCAGTTTTTTTTTTTTTTTTTTTGTGCCCCAGTGGGGGCCGTGCTGGTTTCTTTTCTTTTCTTTTCTTTTTATTTTATTATACTTTAAGTTCTAGGGTACATGTGCACAACATGCAGGTTTGTTACATATGTATACATGTGCCATGTTGGTGTGCTGCACCCATTAACTCGTCATTTACATTAGGTATATCTCCTAATGCTATCTCTCCCCCCCACCCCACTCCTCACAATAGGACTTGGTGTGTGATGATCCCCTTCCTGTGTCAAAGTGATCTCATTGTTCAATTCCCACCTGAGTGAGAACATGTGGTATTTGGTTTTCTGTTCTTGTGATAGATTGCTGAGAATGATGGTTTCCAGCTGCATCCACGTCCCTACAAAGGACACAAACTCATCCTTTTTTATGGCTGCGTTGTATTCCATGGTGCATATGTGCCACATTTTCTTAATCCAGTCTGTCACTGATGGACATTTGGATTGATTCCAAGTCTTTGCTATTGTGAATAGTGCCACAATAAACATACGTGTGCATGTGTCTTTATAGCAGCATGATAATCCTTTGGGTATATCCCCAGTAATGGGATGGCTGGGCCAAATGGTATTTCTAATTCTAGATCCTTGAGGAATTGCCACACAGTCTTCCACAATGGTTGAACTAGTTTACAGTCCCACCAACAGTGTAAAAGTGTTCCTATTTTTCCACATGCTCTCCAGCACCTGCTGTTTCCTGATTTTTTAATGATTATCATTCTAACTGGTGTGAGATGGTGTCTCATTGTGGTTTTGATTTGCATTTCTCTGATGGCCAGTGATGATGAGCATTTTTTCATGTGTCTGTTGGCTGCATAAATGTCTTCTTTTGAGAAGTGTCTGTTCTTATCCTTTGCCCACTGTTTGATAGGGTAGTTTGTTTTTTTCTTGTAAATTTGATTGAGTTCTTTATAGGTTCTGGATGTTAGCCCTTTGTCAGATGGGTTGATTGAAAAAAAATTTCTCCTATTCTGTAGATTGTCTGTTCACTCTGATGGTAGTTTCTTTTGCTGTGCAGAAGCTCTTTAATTAGATCCCATTTGTCAATTTTGGCTTTTGTTGTCATTGCTTTTGGTTTTTAGTCATGAAGTCCTTGCCCATGCCGATGTCCTGAATGGTATTGCCTAGGTTTTCTTCTAGAGTTTTTATGGTTTTAGGTCTAACATTTAAGTCTTTAATCCATCTTGAATGAATTTTTGTATAAAGTGTAAGGAAGAGATCCAGTTTCAGCTTTCTACATATAGTTAGCCAGTTTTCCAGCACCATTTATTAAATAGGGAATCCTTTCCCCATTTCTTGCTTTTGTCAGGTTTGTCAAAGATCAGATGGTTGCAGATGTGTGGCTTTATTTCTGAGGCCTCTGTTCTGTTCCATTGGTCTATATCTCTGTTTTGGTACAAGTACCATGCTGTTTTGGTTACTGTAGCCTTGTAGTATAGTTTGAAGTCATGTAGCGTGATGCCTCCAGCTTTGTTCTTTTCGCTTAGGATAGTCTTGGCAATGCAGGCTCTTTTTTGGTTCCATATGAAATTTAAAGTAGTTTTTTCCAATTCTGTGAAGACAGTCCTTGGTAGCTTGATGGGGATGGCATTGAATCTATAAATTACCTTTTGCAGTGTGGCCATTTTCACGATATTGATTCTTCCTATCCATGAGCATGGAATATTCTTTCATTTGTTTGTGTCCTTTATTTCGTTGAGCAGTGGTTTGTAGTTCTCCCTGAAGAGGTCCTTCACATCCCTTGTAAGTTGGATTCCTAGGTATTTTATTCTCTTAGTAGCAATTGTGAATGGGAGTTCACTCATGATTTGGTTCTCCGTTTGTCTGTTATTGGTGTATAGGAATGCTTGTGATTTTTGCTCATTGATTTTGTATTCTGAGACTTTGCTGAAGTTGCTTATCAGCTTAAGAAGATTTTGGGCTGATACAATGGGGTTTTCTAAATATACAATCATGTCATCTGCAAACAGGGACAATTTGACTTCCTCTTTTCCTAATTGAATACCCTTTATTTCTTTCTCCTGCCTGATTGCCCTGGCCAGAATTTCCAACACTATGTTGAATAGGAGTGGTGAGAGAGGGCATCCCTGTCTTGTGCCCGTTTTTAAAGGGAATGCTTCCAGTTTTTGCCCATTCAATAAGATATTGGCTGTGGGTTTGCCATAAATAGCTCTTATTATTTTGAGATACGTCTCATCGATACCTAGTTTATTGAGAGTTTTTAGCATGAAGGGCTGTTGAATATTGTTGATGGCCTTTCCTGCATCTGTTGAGATAATCATGAGGTTTTTGTCTTTGGTTCTGTTTACGTGATGGATTACGTTTATTGATTTGCTTATGTTGAATCAGCCTTGCATCTCAGGGATGAAGCCAACTTCATTATGGTGGATAAGCTTTTTATGTGCTGCTGGATTCGGTTTGCCAGTATTTTATTGAGGATTTTTGCATCGATGTTCATCAGAGATATTGGTCTAAAATTCTCTTTTTTTGTGTGTGTCTCTGCCAGGCTTTGATATCAGGATGATGCTGGCCTCATAAAATGAGTTAGGGAGGATTCCCTCCTTTTCTATTGATTGGAATAGTTTCAGAAGGAATGGTACCAGCTCCTCCTTGTACCTCTGGTAGAATTCGACTGTGAATCCATCTGGTTCTGGACTTTATTTGGTTGGTAGGCTCTTAATTATTGCCTCAATGTCAGAGCCTGTTATTGGTCTATTCAGGGATTCAACTTCTTCCTAGTTTAGTCTTGGGAGAGTGTATGTGTCCAGGAATTTATCCATTTCTTCTAGATTTTCTAGTTTATTTGCATAGAAGTGTTTATAGTATTTTCTGATGGTAGTTTGTATTTCTGTGGGATTAGCGGTGATATCCCCTTTATCATTTTTTATTGCATCTATTTGATTCTTCTCTCTTTTCTGCTTTATTAGTCTTGCTAGCGGTGTATCAATTGTGTTGATCTTTTCAAAAAGCCAGCTCCTGGATTCATTGACTTTTTGAAGGGTTTTTTGTGTCTCTATCTCCTTCAGTTCTCCTCCGATCTTAGTTATTTCTTGCGTTCTGCTAGCTTTTGAGTTTGTTTGCTCTGGCTTCTCTAGTCCTTTTAATCGTGATGTTAGGGTGTTGATTTTAGATGTTTCCTGTTTTCTCTTGTGGACATTTAGTGCTAATAATTTTCCTCTACACACTGCTTTAAATGTGTCTCAGAGATTCTGATATGTTGTATCTTTGTTCTCATTGGTTTCAAAGAACATCTTTCTTTCTGCCTTCATTTCGTTATTTACCCACTAGTCATTCAGGAGCAGGTTGTTCAGTTTCCATTTGGTTATGTAGTTTTGAGTGAGTTTCTTAATCCCGAGTTCTAATTTGATTGCACTGTGGTCTGAAAGACAGTTTGTTGTGATTTCTGTTCTTTTACATTTGCTGAGGAGTGCTTTACTTCCAACTATGTGGTCAATTTTGGAATAAGTGCGATGTGGTGCTGAGATGAATGTATATTCTGTTGATTTGGGGTGGAGAGTTCTGTAGATGTCTATTAGATCTGCTTGGTGCAGAGCTGAGCTCAAGTCCTGGATATCCTTGTTAACCTTCTGTCTCGTTGACCTGTCTAATATTGACAGTGGGGTGTTAAAATCTCCCATTATTCTTGTGTGGGAGTCTAAGTCACTTTGTAGATCTCTAAGGACTTGCCTTATGAATCTGAGTCCTCCTGTGTTGAGTGCATATATATTTAAGATATTTAACTCTTCTTGTTTCATTGGTCCCTTTATCATTAAGTAATGGCCTTCTTTGTCTCTTTCGATCTTTGTTGGTTGAAAGTCTGTTTTATGAGAGACTAGGATTGCAACCCCTGCTTTTTTTGTTGTTTTCCATTTGCTTGGTAGATCTTCCTCCACCCTTTTATTTTGAGCCTATGTGTGTCTCTGCGTGTGAGATGGGTCTCCTGAATACAGCACCCTGATGGGTCTTGATTCTTTATCCAATTTGCCAGTCTGTGTCTTTTAATTGGTGCATTTCGGCCATTTACATTTAAGGTTAATATTGTTATGTGTGGATTTGATTCTGTCATTATGATTTTAGCAGGTTATTTTGTTCATTAGTTGATGCAGTTTCTTCCTAGTATCGATGGTCTTTACAATATGACATGTTTTTGCAGTGGCTGGTACCGGTTGTTCCTTTCCATGCTTAGTGCTTCCTTCAGGAGGTCTTGTAAGGCAGGCCTGGTGGTGACAAAATCTCTCAGCATTTGCTTGTCTGTAAAGGATTTTATTTCTCCTTCACTTATGAAGCTTAGTTTGGCTGGATATGGTATTATGGATTGAACATTCTTTTCTTTAAGAATGTTGAATACTGGCCCCCACTCTCTTCTGTCTTGTAGAGTTTCTGCCAAGAGATCTGCTGTTAGTCTGATGGGCTTCTTTTTGTGGGTAACCCAGCCTTTCTCTCTGGCTGACCTTAACTTGTTTTCCTTCATTTCAACCGTGGTGAATCTGACTATTATGTATCTTGTGGTTGCTCTTCTCGAGGAGTATCTTTGTCGTGTTCTCTGTATTTCCTGAATTTGAATGTTGACCTGCCTTCTTAGGTTGGGGATATTCTCCTGGATAATATCCTGAAGAGTATTTTTCAACTTGGTTCCATTCTCCCTGTCACTTTTAGGTACACCAGTCAAACGTAGAGTTGGTCTTTTCCCATAGTCCCATATTTCTTGGAGGTTTTGTTCATTTCTTTTTACTCTTTTTTCTCTAAACTTCTCTTCTCACTTCATTTCATTCATTTGACCTTCAATCACTGGTACTCTTTCTTCCACTTGATCAAATTGGTTACTGAAGCTTGTGCATGCATCACGAAGTTCTCATGCCATGGTTTTCAGCTCCATCAGGTCATTTAAGGTGTTCTCTATTCTGTTTTTTCTAGTCATCCATTTGTCTAACAGTTTTTCAAGGTTTTTAACTTCCTGGCGATGGGTTAGAACATCCTCCTTTAGCTTGGGAAGTTTGTTATTACCGACCTTCTGAAGCCGACTTTTGTCAACTCGTCGAAGTCATTCTCCATCCAGCTTTGCTCCATTGCTGGGGAGGAGCTGCAGTCCTTTGGAGGAGTAGAAGTGCTCTTGATTTTAGAATTTTCAGCTTTTCTGCTCTGGTTTCTCCCCATCTTTGTGGTTTTATCTACCTTTGGTCTTTGATGATGGGGACCTCAGATGGGATTTTGGTGTGGATGTCCTTTTTGTTGATGTTGATGCTATTCTTTCTGTTTGTTAGTTTTCCTTCTAACAGTCAGGATCCTCAGGTGCAGGTCTGTTGGAGTTTGCTGGAGGTCCACTCCAGACCCTCTTTGCCTGGGTATCACTAGCAGAGGCTGCAGAACAGCAAATATTGCTGCCTGATACTTCCTCTGGAAACTTTGTCTCAGAGGGGCATCTGGCTGTATAAGGTGTCAGTCAGCCCCTACTGGCAGGTGTCTCCCAGTTAGGCTACACGGGAGTTAGATACACACTTGAGGAGGCAGTCTGTCTGTTCTCAGCGCTCAAACTCCATGCTGGGGGAATGACTGCTCTCTTCAGAACTGTCAGACAGGGATGTTTAAGTCTGCAGAGATTTCTGCTGCCTTTTTATCAGCTATGCCCTGCCCCCAGAATTGGAGTCTACAGAGGCAGGCTCCTTGAGCTGTGGTGGGCTCCACCCAGTTTGAGCTTCCCAGCTGCATTGTTTAGCTAATCAACCCTCAGCAATGGTGGTTGCCTGTCTCCCAGCCCAGGCTGCTGCCTCACAGTCTGATGTTGGACTGCTGTGCCAGCAGTGAGCAAGGCTTTGTGGGCATGGGACCCGCCGAGCGAGGCGCGGGATATCATCCCGCCGTTTGCTAAGACTGGGAAAAGTGCAGTATTAAGGCGGGAGTGTCCCGATTTTCCAGGTACCATCTGTCACAGCTTCTCTTGACTAGGAAAGGGAAATCCCCCGACCCCTTGTGCTTCCCGGGTGAGGCGATGCCCCGCCCTGTTTTGGCTCACCTTTTGTGTGCTGCACCACTGCCCAACTAGTCCCAGTAAGATGAACCAGGTACCTCAATTGGAAATGCAAAAATCAACCATCTTCTGCATTGATCATGCTGGGACTGCAGACCGGAGCTGTTCCTATTTGGCTGTCTTGGAACGATCTCTCCTGACTAGTTTTTCCAATTATCATTGTAAACCAAAGTATGCTGAACATTAAAAAGTGTGGCCAAATAGAATATCTTAAGTTAAAAATTGTATATTTCAGTCATTTATAAATTAAATTTTACTATGGGAGAATTATTCTTAATTGTTGAAACGTGTAAGCAGAAAGAACTCTTTACTTTCAGAAAACGTAAGTCAAAAAAGACAATATATTTGATAAGTATAAACATATCATTTTTTCTTTTAGCATATTTAGTTCACTAAGTAGTGTAAATGAAACCGAATGAGAATTTGTGAAAAATTTTGTTTTCAATTAGAGATGGAAAATATTGATGATGGTGCCAAGCTCTAATTCTAAATCATAGCAAAGAAAAACAACAACAACAAAAAACAACACACTTACAAACACAAAATGCAAAACCACTGTTGTTTTAAGGTTTTGGCAATCTTGAAAGCTGGCAAGCATACGTGTCAAATCATCATGAATTTAATTTTCAACAAATATTTTCAGAACAAATTGCAACATGAACTGTAATTTCAATTTATAAAACAGTGGAAACATAGTAAGAAGGAAACAGATATAATTTTCTTTGTCAATCTAATTCTACTGTAATTAAGCACAAGAAGTTTTGCCTAGAGCTTAAAACTGAATTTTGGGACCAAGAATATCAGGTTTGTATTGGTTGGCACAGAGCAATTTAAATTAGGAGTTGAAATTGATTTTACAATAAGTGACTCGCGTGTTTGATAAAGAAGTCAGTGCTGCAAAAGGCACTTGTATTTCTGCTAAAATTTGGTGCTCAGCGTTGATAAACTGCATGGAGATACCTCAGTCTGGAAAGATTTCATCACAGACTTGCTCTGAGACAGCCACCAAAACAGGTGATAAAATTTCCTGAAAACGAAACAAAACAAAAACAAAACCCCAAATTAAAGCATGCTTTGCTAATTCTGTCATTTAGGTTTCTATTTCATGTTGAATGAAAAATTATTAGAAACCTTTCAAATAAGTCATCTACCTTTGTGCTTGGAAAGCAATATAAAATAAAACTTGTAAATTTTTAAAATGGGAGTTACGTAAAAGTATTCTCACGATAAAAATTAACTCTCTTCAATTTGCCTTCCACCATGAGCATTTTATTCCTTTATCTCTGATTAAAAACAATGCATATTGGGAGTGGCACCAAGTCTGACTAGAAGCAGCTGGTTTTGGAGGCTGCCATCAACAAACAAACAAACAAAACAACAACAACAACAACAACAACAACAACAACAACAACGAAAAACCACCCTAAGCATGTGAATCTTTCAATGGTAACCAAAGTGTCCAGGTTCTCTCATCAAAATTGACTAGAAGGCTGGTGTGACCCATGGAGAGAAGGAAGAGCAGTGTAGTGTGGTGGCCCACCTGAAAGCCACATGGGGAAGGGGAACCCTCTCCCCCAAGCCAGGGGAGGTGGTGAGTGAGAATGCTACACAGCTGGGGAGACTCTGCTTTTCCCACAGAACTGTACAACCCAAGAACTGAAGATCCCACTTGTGAAACCACGCCACTGGGGCCTAGCTTCTCAACTCCGGAATGAGCAGATTCTTATAGCCTCTTAGCTGGAATCTGCTTAATCCGACTGAACACCTAGGGGAAGGGGTGACCAGCACCGATTGCAGCTGCTTGCTGTCTGAGCCTTTTGAGCTCCTTGCGGGAGGGTAGCAACCATCACTGGGACTTGCAACTGTCTAACATGCTAAGCTCCCTGGGCAGAGGAAGGGCGGCACACATTTCTATAGCTCCAGGCTGTGCTTTTACCCTGATGGTGCCAGGGAGGCTGGACGGCTTGGTCCCAAGACTTGTCTCCATAGACCAACACACCAGCTGTGGCAGTCTGTGGCCACAGTGCCTCTTCAGGTCTAAACTTGACCCATCCTTTCTGAGTGGGTGGGGCTTCCAATCTCCAATAATTCCAGCCAGAGGCTCAGGGACAGAATTCGGATGTCTTTGGGCCTGAGCACCTATGGAGAGTGGTGGCTGCAGTCTCTGTGGACCAGCATACTTAGCCTCTCCTCCTGGTATTTCTGAGGAATCCAGGCAGCCCAGACAAGTGGGTTTCCCCCCAGTGAAACACACCCTCTCCACCAAGGGACAAAGTGCTTCGTTAAATGGGTCCTGCTCCCTGTGCTACCCAACTAGGTGAGACCCTCAAACAGGGGTTGTCAGACACCCTATACAGAAGCAATCCTACTGGCATAAGGTTGTGCCCCTCAAGGTCAGAGGTCCCAGAAGAAAAGAAGGTACCCATCTTTGCTGTTTTCCAGCCTCTTAAGTGACATCTCCAGGCACGAGAGTGAATCAGATGAATAGGGCCTGAAGTGAACACCTAGCAAACTGCAGCAGTCCTACGGAAGAGGGACCTGACTATTGAAGGAAAAAAACAAAACAAACAAGCAGAAAGCAACAATGGCATTATCAACAACAACAACACAAAGGTCCACACAAAACCCCACCCAAGGGTCAGCAGCCACAAAAACTAAAACTAGACAATCTCATGAAGATGAGAAAGCATCAACATCAACAACAACAACAAAATGCTGAAAACCGAAAAGGTCAGAGTGTCTCTTCTCCTCCAAATGATGGCAACATGTCTCCATCAAGGGCCCAGAACTAGACAAGGGATCAGATTGACAAATTGACAGAGGTAGGTTTCAGAAGATGGATAATAAAAACTATGATGAGCTAAAGGAGCATGTTCTAACCCAATGCAAAGAAACTAAGAATCTTGATAAAAGGTTGGAGGAATTGTTAATTAAAATAACCAGTTTAGAGAGGAAAATAAGCGATCTTATAAGGGAAATAAGACATGAAGACAAGAATAGAGAAAAAAAGAATGAAAAGGAATGAACAGACTCCAAGAAATTGGGAAATTCATAAAAAGTCCAAACCTACGACTGATTGAAGTACCAGAAGGAGACGAGGAGAATGGAAACAAGCTGGAAAACACACTTCAGGATATTATCCAGGAGAACATTCCAAACCTAGCAAGATAGGCCAACGTGTAAATTCAGGAAATTTAGAGAACACCATTAAGATACTCCATGAGAAGGTCAACTTCAAGACACATGATCATCAGATTCTCCTAGGGTGAAATGAAGGAAAAACTGTTAAGGGCAGCCAGAGAGAAAGGGCAGGTCACCTACAAAGGGAAGCCAACCTGATTAACAGTGGACCTCTCTGAAGAAACCCTACAAGCCAGAAAAGATGGGCCAATATTCAACATTCTTAAAGAAAAGAATTTCCAACCCAGAATTTCATATCCAGCCAAACTAAGCTTCATAAGCAAAGAAGGAGTAACATCCTTTCCAGACAAGCAAATGCTGAGAGATTTTGTCACTACCAGGTCTGCCTTGCAAGAGCTCCTGTAAAAAGCACTAAATATGGAAAGGAAAATTCTGTACCAGCCACTGCAAAAACATACCAAATTGTAAAGACCATCAACACTATGAAGAAACTGCATCAAATAATGAGCAAAATAACCAGCTAGCATCATAACGATAGGATCAAATTCACACATAACAACATCAACATTAAATGTCAATGGGCTAAATGCCCCAATTGAAAGACACAGACTGGCAAATTGGATAAAGAATCAAGACCCATCAGTGTGCTGTATTCAGGAGACCCGTTTCATGTGCAAAAACACATGAAGGCTCAAAATAAAGGGATGGAGGAAAGTTTACCAAGCAAATGGAAAGCAAAAAGAAAAGCAAGGGTTGCAATCCTAGTCTCTGATAAAACAGACTTTAAGCCAATAAAGATCAAAGAAGACAAAGAAGAGCATTACATAATGGTCAAGGGATCAATGAAACAAGAGCTAACTATCCTAAATATATATGCACCAATACAGGAGCACCCAGATTCATAAAGCAAGTTCTTAGAGACCTAAAAAGAGACTTAGACTCCCACACATTAATAGTGGGAGTCTTGAACATCCTACTGTCAATATTAGACAAATCAACAAGACAGAAAATTAACAAGGATATTTAGGACTTGAACTCAGCTCTGGATCAAGTGGACCTAACAGACATCTAAAGAAATTTCCACCCCAAATCAATAGAAGATACATTCCCCTCAGCATCACATCACACTTACTCTAAAATTGACCATAAAATTGGAAGTAAAACACTCCTCAGCAAATGCAAAAGAATGGAAGTCATAACAAACAGTCTCTCAGACCACAGTGCAATCAAATTAGAACTCAGAATTAAGAAACTCACACAAAACCATGCAACTACATGAGAACTGAACAATCTGCTCCTGAATGACTACTGGGTAAATAACAAAATAAGGCAGAAATCAGTAAGTTGTTTGAAACCAATCAGAACAAAGAGATGACATACTCGAATCTCTTGGACACAGATAAAGCAGTGTCTAGAGGGAAATTTACAGCACTAAATGCCCACATCAGAGAGCTAGAAAGATCTCAAATTGATACCCTAACATCACAATTAAAAAAGCTACAGAATAAAGACCAAACTAATCCAAAAGGTAGAAGAAAACAAGAAATAACTAAGGTTAGAGCAGAACCGAAGGAGACAGAGACATGAAAAACCCTTCAAAAAAATCAATGACTCCAGGAGCTAGTTTTTTAAAAAGATTAACAAAATAGATAGAACATTAGCCAGACTAATAAAGAAAATAGAGAAGAATCAAAATGACACAATAGAAAATGGTAAAGGAGATGTCACCACTGATACCACAAAAATACAAAGTACCACCAGAGAATACTATAAACACCTCTACACAAATAAACTGGAAAATCTAAAAGAAATGAGTAAATTCCCGGACACATACACCCTCCCAAGACTAAACCAGGAAAAAGTCAAATCCCTGAATAGACCAATAACAAGTTCTGAAATTGAGGCAGTAATTAATAGCCTACCAACCAAAAAGGCTCAGGATCAGATGGATTCACAGCCGAATTCTACCAGAGGTATGAAGAGGACCTGGTACCATTCCTTCTGAAACCATTCAAACAATAGAGAAAGAGGGAATCCTCCCTAACTCATTTTACAAGGCCAGCATCATCCTGATACCAAAACCTGGCAGAGACACAACAAAAAAGAACATTTCAGGCCAGTATCCCTGGTGAACATCGAAGTGAAAGTCTTAAATAAAATACTTGCAAACCGAATCCAGTAGCAAATCAAAAAGTTTATCCACCATGATCAACTCAGCTTTATCCCTGGGAAGCAAAGCTGGTTCAACATACACAAATCAATAAATGTAAACCATTACAAAAACATAAACAATGACAAAAAACACATAATTATATCAACAGATGCAGAAAAGCTCTTGATAAAATTCAATACCTTTTCATGGTAAAAATTCTCAATAAACTAGGTATTGATGGAAAGTATATCAAAATAATAAGAGCTATTTATGACAAACCCACAGCTAATATCATACTGGATGGGTGAAAGCTGGAAGCATTCCCTTTGAAAAGTGGCACAAAACAAAGATGCCCTCTCTCACCACTTTTATTCAACATAGTACTGGAAGTTCTGGCCAGGGCAATCAGGCAAGAGAAAGAAATAAAGTGCATTGAAATAGAACGAGAGGAAGTCAAATTGTCTCTTGTTTGCAGATGACATGACTGTATATTTAGGAAACCCATCATCTGAGCCCCAAATCTACTTAAGCTGATAAGCAGCTTCAGCGAAGTCTCATGATACAAAATCAATGTGCAAAAATCACAAGCATTCCTATACACCAATAATAGATAAACAGAGTGCCAAATCATGAGTGAACTGCCGTTCACAATTGCTACTAAGAGAATAAAATACCTAGGAATACAACTTGTAAGGGATGCAAAGGACCTCTTCAAGGAGAACTACAAACCACTGCTCAAGGAAATAAGAGAGAACACAAATAAATGGACAAGCATTTCATGTTCATGGATAGGAAGAATGAGTATTATGATAATGGCCACACTGCCAAAGTAATTTATAGATTCAATGCCATCCCCATCAAGCTACCAATGACTTTCTTCACAGAGTTAGAAAAAACTACTTTAAATTTCATGTGGAACCAAAAAAGAGCCCGAATTGCCAAGACAATCCTAAGCAAAAAGAACAAAGCTGGAGGCATCACCCTACCTGACTTCAAACTATACTACAAGGCTACAGTAACCAAAACAGCATGGCACTAGTACCAAAACAGACATATAGACCAATGGAGCAGAAAAGAGGCCTCAGAAATAATGCCATACATCTACAATCATCTGATCTTCAACAAACCTGACAAAAACAAGCAATGGAGAAAGGATTCCCTATTTAATAAATTTTGTTGGGAAAACTGGCTAGTTATATGCAGAAAACTGAAACTGAACCTCTTCCTTACACCTTATACAAAAATTAACTCAAGATGGATTAATGACTCAAATGTAAGACCTAAAAATCATAAAAACCCGAAAAAGGAAACCTAGGCAATACCATTCAGGATGTAGGCATGGGCAAAGACTTCATCATTAAAACACCTAAAGCAATGGCAACAGAAGCCAAAATAGACAAATGGGATCTAATTAAAATAAGGAGCTTCTGTACGTGAAAGAAACTATCATCAGCATGAACAGGCAACCTACAGAAAGGGAAAAAATTTTTGCAATCTATTCATCTGACAAAGGGCTAATATCAAGAATCTACAAAGAACATAAACAAATTTGCAAGAAAAAAACAAACAACTCCATCAAAAAGTGGGTGAAGGATATGAACAGACACTTCTCAAAAGAAGACATTTATGCAGCCAACAGACACATGAAAAAATGCTCATCATCACTGCTCATCAGAGAAATGCAAATCAAAAGCACAATGAGATACCATCTCACACCAGTTAGAATGGCGACCATTAAAAAGTCAGGAAACAACAGGTGCTGGAGAGGATGTGGAGAAGTAGGAAAATAGGAAAATAGGAATGCTTTTTTTTTTCTTTGAGACAGAGTCTCGCTCTGTCACACAGGATGGAGTGCAGTGGCATGATTTCAGCTGACTGCAAACTCTACCTCCCAGGTTCATGCCATTCTGCTGCCTCAGCCTCCCAAGTAGCTGGGATTACAGGTGCCTGCCACCACGCCCGGCTAATTTTTTGTATTATTTAGTAGAGACGGGGTTTCACCATGTTAGCCAGGATGGTCTCAATCTCCGGACCTCGTGATCCACCTGCCTCGGCCTCCCAAAGTGCTGGGATTACAGGCATGAGCCATTGCGCCCGGCCAATAGGAATGCTTTTCATTGTTGGTGGGAGTGTAAATTAATGCAACCACTGTGGAAGACAGTGTGGCGATTCCTCAAGGATCTAGAACCAGAAATGCCATTTGACCCAGCAATCCCATTACTGGGTATATACCCAAAGGATTATAAATCATTCTACTATAAAGACGTGTGCACACGTATGTTTATTGCAGCACTACTCACAATAGCAAAGACTTCAAACCAACCCAAATGTCCATCAGTGATAGATTGGATAAAGAAAATGTGGCACATATGCACCGTGAAATACTATGCAACCATAACAAAGGATGAGTTCAAGCCCTTGGAAGGGACATTGATGAAGCTGAAAACCATCATTCTCAGCAAACTAACACAGAAACAGAAAACCAAATACAATATGTTCTCACTCATAAGTGGGAGTTGAACAATGAGAACACGTGGACACAGGGAGGGGAACATCATACACCGGAGCTGGTTGGGGGATGGGGGGCTAGGGGAGGGATAGCATTAGGAGAAATACCTAATGTAGATGATGGGTTCATGGATGCTGCAAACCACCATGGTACGTATATACTTATGTAACAAACCTGCACATTCTCCTCATGTATCCCAGAATTTAAAGTATAATAATAATAATAATAATAATAATAATAAACCCAAACTATAAAAACCTTAGAAGAAAATCTAAGCAATAGTATTCAGGGCATAGGTACAGGCAAAAATTTTATGATGAAAACCTCAAAAGCAATGACAACAAAAGCCAAAATTTACAAATGGATCTAAGTAAGCAAAAGAGCTTTTGCACAGCAAAGGAAACTATAATCAGAGTGAATACACAACCTTCCCAATGTGAGAACATTTTTGTAATCTATGCATCTGACAAATATCTAATATCCAGAATCTGTAAAGAACTTAAACAGATTTATAAGAAAAAAACAAACCCATTAAAAATGGGCAAAGGACATGAACAGACACTTCTCTAAAGAGGACATTCATGTGGCTAACAGACATATGAAAAAAAGCTTAATATCACTGATGATTAGAGAAATGCAAATCAAAACCACATTGAGATATCATCTCATGCCAGTCAGAATGGTGATTATTAAAAAGTCAAGAAACAACAGATGCTGCTGGGCTGTGGAGAAATAGGAATGCTTTTACACTGTTGGTGGGAATGTAAATTAGTTCAGCCATTCTAGAAGACAGTGTAGTGAGTCTTCAAAGACCTAGAAGCAGAAATACCATTTGACCCAGCAATCCCATTACCATGTATATACCCAAAGAAATATAAATTATTCTATTATAAAGATACATACATGCATATGTTCATTGCAGCACTATTCACAATAGTAAAGATGTGGCATCAACCCAAATGCCCATGAATGATAGACTGGATAAAGACAATGTGGCACATATACACCATGGAATACTATGCAGCCATAAAAAGGACTGAGATTATGTCCTTTGCAGGGACATGGATGGAGCTGGGAGTTATTCTTAGCAAATTGATACAGGAACAGAAAAACATATGCACCATGTTCTCACTTATAAGGGGGAGCTGTAAAATGAGAACATGTGGACACAGGGAGGGGAACAACACACACTGGGGCCTGTCAGGGGGTTGGGGGAAGGGAGACCATCAGGATAAATAGCTAATACCTGTGGTACTTAACACCTAGGTGATGGGTTGATGGGTACAGCAAACCACCATGGCAAACGTTTACCTATATAACAAACCTGCACATCCTGCACATGTATCCCAGAACTTAAAATGAAATAAAATTTTAAAATGCACAGTTAAAAATTGTTGTTTAATTGTGTGTGTGACTGTAGTTATCCTGTTGTACTAGCAGACAGTAGGTCTTCATCCCTTGTAAGTATTTTTTTGTGCGCGTTATGATCCTCACCTTTTTCCCACCCTAACTACCATTCCCCACGTCTGATAACCATCTGTCTACTCTCTATCTCCATGAGTTTAATTGTTTTTATTTTCTTATCCCATAAATAAATGAAAATATATCATATTTGTTTTTCGGTCTTTGGCTTGTTTCACTTAACATAGTGACCTCTTTTTCCATCTATGTCATTGCAAATGATAGGATGTCATTTTTTTATGGCTTAATAGTACTTTACTGTGTATGAGTACCACATTTTATTTATCCATTCATCTGTTTATAGATAATTAGGTTGCTTCCAAATCTTGCCTATTGTGAATAGTGCTTCGATAAACACGGGTGTGTAGATGCATCTTTGATCTACTGATTTTTTTGGGGTATATACTCAGCAGTGGGATTACTGGAACATATAACTTTATTTTCAGATTTTTTTGGAACCTCCAAACTGTTCTCCATAGTGGTTGTACAAATTTACATTTCCACCAACAACATAAAAGGGTTTTTTTTTCCCTCTGCATCTTCACCAGCATTTGCCATTTCCTGTCTTTTGTATATAAGCAATTTTAACTGGGCTGAGATGCTATCTCATTGTAGTTTTGATTTGCATTTTTCTGATGACCAATGATGTTGAGTACATTTTCATATACCTGTTTGCCATTTATATGCTTTCTTTTGAGGAAATGTTTACTCAGATCTTTTGCCCATTTTTTGATCATATTATTAGATTATTTCCTATAGAGTTGTGTGAGCCCCTTGATATTCTGGCTATTAATCCCCTTTAAATCCCTTGTCAGATGGGTAGTTTGCTAGTATTTTCTCCCACTGTGTGGGTTGTCCCTTCATTTTGTTGATTGCATCCTTTGCTATGCAGAAGCTTTTTAATTTGATGTGATCTCATTTGCCTGTTTTTGCTTTGGTTGCCTGTGCTTGTGGGGTATTGCTCAAGAAATTTTTTCTCAGACTGATGTCATGGAGAGTCTCCCCAATATTTTCTTGTAGCAGTTTTATAGTTTGAAGTCTTAAACTTAAGTTTTTAATCCATTTTGATTTTTTTTTTAATTATGGTGAGAGATAGGAGTCCATCTTCATTCTTCTGCACATGGATATCTAGTTTTCACAGAAACATTTATTGAAGAGACTGTCTTTTTCTCAGTGTATATTTTTGCCACCTTTATAAAAAATGAGTTTCTGTAGATGAGTGGATTTGTTTCTGGGTTCTCTTTTCTGTTCTATTGGTCTATGTCTCTGTTTTTATGCTAATACCATGCTGTTTTGGTGACTATAGCTCTGTAGTATAATTTGAAGTCAGGTAATGTAATTCCTCCAATTTTGTTCTTTTTTCTTAGGATAACTTTGGCTATTCTAAGTTCTTTGTGGTTCTACATAAATTTCAGGATTTTTTTTTCTGTCTGTGAAGAATGTCTTTGGTATTTTGATAGGGATTGCATTGAATCTGTAGATTGCTTTTGGTAATGTAGACATTTTAACAATATTATTTTTTTGAACCAATGAAATTAGAATATCTGTTCACTTTTTGGTGTCCTCTTTAATTTCTTTCATCAATGTTTTATAATTTTTATTATGGGGAATCATTCACTTTGATTAAGTTAATTACTAGATATTTAATTTTATTTGTAGTCATTGCAAATGGGATTAATTTTTTTCACATTGTTCCCTGTGGGCTATAGCAATGCTATTGGTTTTTGTATGCTGATTTTGTACCTGTAACCTTACTGAATTATGGATAGTTTATTAGTTCTAATAGTTTTTTGGTGGAGTCTTTAGATGTTACCAAATATAAGATTATATTGTCTGCAAAGTCCGAATGTTCTAGCTAGGACTTCCACTACTATGTTGAACAATAGTGGTGAAAGTGGGTGTCCTTGTTCTGTTACAGATATTAGAGGCAAGACTTCCAGTTTTTCCCCATTCAGTATGATACTAGCTATAGGTATGTCATACATGAATTTTATTATGTTGAGGTATGTTCTCTGTATGTCCAGTTTTTTTGAGAAGATTTTTTTATTATCAAGGAATGTTGAATATATCAAATGCTTTTTCAGCATCAGTTGAAACAAATGATTTTTGTTCTTCATTCTATTGATAAGACATACCACATTGCTTGATTTGCATATGTTGAACATCCTTATATCCCAAGGATTAATTCCACTTGGTCATAATGATCTTTCTAATGTATTGTTGAATTTGGTTTGCTAGTATTTTATTGAGGATTTTGCATCAATATTCATCAGAAATACTGGCCTTCAGTTTTCTTTATCTGAGGTGTCTTTGGTATTAAGGTCAGGGTAATTCTGGCCTCCTACAATGAGTTTGAAAGCATTTGCTTCTCCTCTATTTTTCAGAATATTTTCAGTAGGATTGGTATTAGTTCTTGTAATTACGTAGTGACCTTTGTCTCTTCTTACAGTCTTTTTCTTGAAATCTATTTTTCCTGATATAAGTATGGCTACTCCTGCTCTTTTTTTTTTTTTTCTTGGTTTCCATTGGCGTGGAATATAGTTTTCCATTCTTTATTTTTAGTCTATATATACTTTATAGATGAAGTGTATTTCTTGTAGGCGACAGATCAATAGGTCTCGTGTTTTTATCCATTCAGCCATTCTTTGTCTTTTGATTGGAGAGTTTAGTCCCTTTACTTTTAATATTATTATTAAGTAAGCATTTACTCCTGCAATTTAACTATGTGTTTTCTGGTTGCTTTGTGTTGTTTTCTTTCTTCTTTCTTTTTTTCCTGGTTTCCTTTTAGTGAAGGCAATTTTCTCTGGTGATACGATTTATTTTCTTGTTATTTTGCATTTGTTCTATGTTTCTTGATTTGTGGTTACTATGAGGCTCACAAATGTTATCTTATAACATTATTTTAAGCTGATAACAATTTAACACTTTTTCTTCAGTGAAGCTTTGAAAAAAAAGCCCCCAAACCCCCCAAATGAAAACAAAACAAAACAAAACGAAACTTAGCACTGTTTGCATAAGGAAACAAACAAGCCAAAAATAAAACTAATGATGACTTTATGCCAGGTCCATCCCACAGAACTTGGCCAAGTGACGAATGAAAGAAGGACTCAGACACAGGTATGCAATGAAAAAGTGGCTAGGGGACTGCTGAAGAGTGAGCAGTCCTGATAAGCTGGAGCTCTTTGCTTTTGTTCAGTAGAGACATAATGCCAAAAACCTGGAGCCAACACAATCTGTGGGTAATTAACATTATTGCTCCCCCTTACAGGGAGCAGTCTCATACATGGATGATCAGAAGTTGGTTCCTAGACAAGATAAGTAAACAAGGCTATTTAGATAAACTCCCCTACATTTCCTTGCACCTACTTCTTGCCCTCTGCCTCAGGGTAAGAGAACAGTTACCTTCAGCTTATTCTCCCAGAAAGCTTTGCAGAGCCTTCTGACTTTTCAATAGGCCTGCTTCTTTCCCTATAGGTTCTTCCACCACTCTAACCAATTCCCCACATCTCCCCCTTTTCTCTGTTTTTTTTTTTTTGTTTTGTTTTGTTTTGTTTTTTTGTTTTTTTTGGCATCAAGTCTTGATGATTGAAGAGTACAGATGTGTGCAGCAACAGGTTTGTCAGGCGTAGTAGTTACAACTCATTTTCTGTCTTTACATCTTAGAATTAGTAGATAACATGAGACAAACATGAGTATAATCAGCATTAGTTTTTTTTCCAATTAAGTAGTGATATGTAATGTTACTTGGCACCTCAGTCCAATGTGTGCCCTTACTAAGGAGCCCCACTAGGGGTATGTCAATCCCTCATAGCCAAGTAGTTACGTTATTAGAGGCTGTGAAGGGGGTGTTCACTCAGGAACTCGGCATAAGAAAGGCAGATCTAGAAGATGGGCCTTATAGAGTAGCAGGTACCGGTAGCAGGCAAAGTGAGATAATTTAAAAACGTTAATACCCTACAAGGGTTGCAATGTACAACAGAAATCATAGCAAGGCACAAATTATCTGGAGTGAATGGTGTCTGTGTCTGGAGTAGGATTCACGTAGCCTCCTGAGTGGTCTTTGGCATAATGTCTGGGGCCTTCGTTGTCCAAGGAAGCTGCATCATCTGGAGCTGCAGATTCTGCAGGGTCATTTCCTTCATTTCTGGTATCGGGTTCAGTCTTAGCCACACTATAGTAAGGTTTGAAGCGTTGTGCTGGAATCCAAAGAGTACCTTAGGGGGTGTGAACACAAGCATATCCTCTTACCCACATTAGCAAATCGTTTGGGCCACACCATACATTACTATTTACATCTTTCTATAACGCTGAAGGTTTTATATCTTGAGTGATTTTTGCAAAGTGCCTTTCTATGGCTGATTGAAATTTAACAGCTAAATTTAAAAAACATAAGCGTAAATAAGGCTTGTGCCAATAGTGTTGCAGGGTCCTTACTCATATTCCCCCATTTTTGTTTTCTGAGCATATTTTTAAGGGTGGAGTGGACACATTTTACTATGGCCTGTCTTTGGGGATTATACAGGATGCCTGTGGAATGTTGGTGTGATGAAATTGGTGAAATTGTGAGCTGCCATAAGCCAAACCATTAACAGTTTGAATTTTTGTGGGCTGCCCCATAAATGCAAATGTTAAGAGAAGATGTTTAATGACATATTGGGTGGACTCTCCAGGAAGAGCATGGGTGCTAATTAGGTGGGACTAGATATCAACAAATACATGTACATATCTTAGTTCTCCAGATTCAGGGATGTGTGTAACATCTGTTTGCCATAACTGATTAGGTTCTAGTCCTCTAGGGTTAACACCTGTTGAAGGAGGGGACGTGCCTGTGAGCTGGCAACCTGGGCATTGGAAAATAACTTGTTTAGCTAGTCCTTGGGTAAGTTGAAATTGTTTACATAAATTTCTCCAATTTTGGTGGAAGAATTGATGTGATTGAGTGGCTTGGTAAAGCAGTGACGTCATAACCTGCAGATCTGGTTGATCATTGCCATAAGCCTGTGGGTCAGGCAGTGAGCTGTGGGCCCGAATGTGTGTAATAAAAATAGGGTGGGTACATTGATCTAGCAATTGCTGAAGTCAAAGAAAGAGTGCACACAGGGTGGGCTCAACAGTGGACTTAATGAGGGCTGTTTCAAGATTCTGCAATAAATAAATGGAGTAGGCAGAGTCACTAACAATATTGATGGGCTGAGCTGAAAATGTTTCTAGAGCCAATATTAGGGCTCCAACCTCAGCTCTTTGAGTAATGGCAAATCCAGATCAAGTGAGGGAGTTATGTGGTTCCCATCAGATAGCTGCTGTTCCATTTTCACCATAACCATCAGTAAAAAGTGTTAAAGCACTAGGTATAGGAGAGTGTACTGACTTTGTAGGCATAACTACAGGAGTACAAGATAAGAACTGGGGTAGTTTGTCAGTGGGAAGGGCATGTTCTATAAGGACCACATAATCAGAGTGCTATTTGCAGGTCTAGAGATAGGCGCAGGACTGCTTCAAACTGTTTTTTACTTAAGGGACTTCTTATGATATCAGGGTCATAACCTAGCAATTGATTGCGTCGTCTGTGGCCTGTATAGATGACTTTACTAACTAGCTGGACATAGGGAGATAGTGTTTTAGTCCTAGTATGTGAGAAAAAACCCATCCTAGGAAGTGTAGCCCTGCGGTTATCTGCCTTATTAATCCTGTTAGGGAATGTTTAGTAGGAAAAACAAACAATTGGACTGAATATCATGGGTCTATGTGATTTAGTTGCCTCTGAGAAATAGCTTGCTGTATTTCCTCAATTACTCTTTTTGCAGCAGGGGCTAAATACCTGGGGGAGTTCAGGGCCACATTGCCCTTTAGGATACAAAACAGGTTTTGTAATTTATTAGTAGTTATGCCCAAGGTGGTGTGAAGCCAGTTAATATTGCCCAGTGATTTTTGATAATCATTTAAGGTGTGTAAGTTGTTAGTATTTAATTTAACCTTCTGAGGTCTCACTGATTGAGAAGTTAGTATGTATCCAAGATATTTCCAAGGAGACCGCATCTGTACTTTTTCAGGTGCTATGATTAAACCTCTTAACTGTGTATTCTTTTTGACAAAGGCATATAAATTTAAAAGTATTGGCTCAATAATGACTATAGGCCAATCTCGAGGAATCAGCATGAGGGAAGAGAGGCCCTGTTGAAGGGGTCCCATAGGTTGCAAATTAGCATTGATAGCACATAAGTCATGCAAAAGTCTCCATTTACCAGACTTTTTGGGAATGATGAAAATGGACAAATTCCAAGGGCAGTTTGATGGTTCTATATGGCCGACTTTTAATTGTTCCCCAACTAATTCATGGGCTGTTTGTAATTTCTCTCCCTTTAAAGGCTACTGTTCTACCCAAATAGGATTTTGAGAGAGCTACGTTTGGGGTAGGAGAGGAATTACAACAGTGGCCATTATCAGAAAGGGGTCTGCAGAGTGACCCCCCCATTAGGCTAATAAGTCCTGTCCCCAAATATTAACAGGGATGGGCATGATTAGAGGTTGTATGACTGCTTTCCTTCCCTCTGAACCTAGATGTTAGGGGCGTGCACTCTGCCTGGCTGTGTGTACTTCCCCAATGCCAACGATCTTTTGTTTCTGAGAGACCCAAGGCCAAGTTTCTGGCCAGTTTTGATCACTAATGATCGAAATGTCTGCCCCTGTATCCAATAAGCCAATAAAATTTGCTATGGCCTCAATTAATCCTTTTGTAAATTGGCTAGCAGCTCCATTTTCTCTAATGCTTTTTCTTATTTCCTTATAAATGTCAAAAGTAATAGGCTTCTGTACCCAATTGCCTTGTTGATGTTGCATCACGGGACAAGCTAGGAGCTCCCCTTCTAATGCTGCTTGCCTAAGACAGGGACCCATGACTGTAGTGTATCCCTTGTCTTTTTTTCAATTTATTGGAGGAGTGGGCTCAGGGAAAATCTCTATTTCCTCTTTGGTATCTTTACCTAGTAATGGTGGGGCTGAAGGAGGAGGAGGAGGCAGTAAGGTAGGTGATGGTTCCTCCTCTCTTCCCTTTTTGGCTCTTCTGCATAGAGCGGGACCAAAACAGCCCTAACTAAAGTCCATAATGTTAAATATGTTACTGGGACCTGTTGCTCTTGTGCATGATGTTGTTTAAGATTTCTCCCCACTTGCTCCCAGAACTCTAGCCTGCCTTCTTCCAGGAACCATGGGTTATGGGAAACAACAGTTTGCGTTAGGTCCCTTAACAGAGCCTGTGAGACTGAGGCTCCACTAGTGTTAAGCAACTGTTTCAATACTTTTATAAACTGTTTCTGTTGAGCTGATAGCTGTTGTCGCATGATGAAACCTTAGCTTGAAAATTTCCTCAAGCTTGGAATTCCCGAGTGGGCACCAATGACTTACTGACTGTGCAGTCTCTTCACCTTCATTTTCAAGGGTTCCATCATGATCCGTTGCAGCGTCTCTCTCATGAATACCACCTGCCATGTCCATCCTGCAGACCCCAGCTGAGTGATGGATGAAAGGAGTACTCAGACATAAGTATGCAGTGAAAAAGCAGCTAGGGGATGGCTGAAGAATGAGCAGTCCCGATAAGCTGGAGCTCTTTGCTTTTATTCAGTACACACATAATGCTGAAAGCCTGGAGCAAACACAATGTGTGGGTAATTAACATTGTTGCTCCTTACATGGGAGCAATATATTCCTTTGGCTATACACCCAACAATGGTACTGCTGGGTCAAATGGTAATTCTGTTTTAAGTTCTTTGAGAAATCGCTAAACGGCTTTCCACAATGGTTAAACTAGTTTACATTCCCACCAGTAGTGTATAAGCATTCTCTTGTCTCCACAACTTCACTGGCATCTGTTCTTTTTTGACATTTTAATAATAGGTGTTCTGACTGGAGGGGGGTAATATCTCACTGTCATTTCTATTTGAATTTTTCTTATGATTAGTGATGTTGAGCATTTATTTATATGCTCATTGGCTGCATGAATGCCTTCTTTTGAAAACTCTCTTTCCATGTCCTTTGCTCACTTTTTAATCATGTTGTTTGCTTTTTGCTTGTAAATTTGTTTAAGTTCTTTATAGATTCTGGATATTAGTCCTTTGCTGGATACATAGTATGTGAACATTTTCTCCATTCTCTAACTTGTCTGTTTATTCTGTTGATGGTTTCTTTTATTGTGCAGAAGAAGCTCTTTAGTTTAATTAGGTCTAATTTGTCAAGGTCCATTTTTGTTGCAAATGTTTTTGGTGTCTTTTCATAAAGTCTTTGCTAGGTCTTATGTCCAAAACGGTATTTCCTAGGTTATCTTCCAGGTTTTTTTTTAGTTTTTGGCTTTAGATTTAAGTTTTTAATCTATCTTGAGTTAATTTTATATATGTAAAACAGGGGTCCAACTTCGATCTTCTGCATATGGTTTAACCAATTATCTCATCACCATTTACTGATAGGGAATCCTTTGTCCATTGCTTGTTTTTGTAGAGTTTGCCAAAGATCAGATGGTAGCAGGTGTGTGACATTATCTGGGCTCTCTCTTCTGTCACATTGATCTATGTGTCTGTTTTTGTACCAGTACCATGCTGTTTTTGTTACTGTAGCCTTGTAGAATAGTTTAAAGTTATATAAGGTGACACCTCAAGCTTTGTTCTTTTTGTTTAAGAATGTCTTGGGTATTTGGGCTCTTTTTTGGTTCTATATGAATTTTAGAATACTTATTTTTAGTTCTGTGAAGAATGTCATTGGTACTTTGATAGGAATAGCATTGAATCTGTAAATTAAATTGGGCAGTCTGGCCATTTTAACGCATTTATTCTACCGATCCATGAACATGGAATGTTTATCCATCTGTTTGTGTCTTCTCTGATGTCACTGAGCAGTGTTTTGTAATTCTTGTTGTAGAGTTTTAGAATTAGTCTATTTCTAGGTATTTATTCTTTTTTTGGCAATTGTAAATATAATTGCATTTATATTTGCCTCTCAGCTTTGATGTTGTTGGTGTATAGGAATGGTGCTGCTTCTTGTACATTAATTTTGTATTACAACATTTGCTTAAGTGGCTTATCAGATCAAGGAGCTTATTATCAGAAACCATGGGGTTTTCTAGGTATTGGATCATATCACCTGCAAGCAGAAATAGTTTGACTTCCTCTCTTCCTATTTGGATGTCTTTTATTTTTTTTCTCTTGCCTGATTGTTCTGGCTAGGACTTCCAGTACTATGTTGAATAGGAGTGGTGAGAAGGGCATACTTGTCTTGCTCCAGTTTTCAAGGGGAATGCTTCCAACTTTTCCCTATTCAGTATGATGTTGGCGGTGGGTTTGTCATATATATCCCTTATTATTTTGATGTATGTTTCCTCAATGCTTAGTTTGTTGAGGGGAAAATAGCAGTTGTATATATGCTCAAGGAGCTAAAAGAAAGCAGATAAGGATCAAAAAGAAATCAGGAAAGTGATATATTCACGAAAGGAGAATATCTTCAAATTATAAAAATAAAGCAAACAATTTCTGAATCTGAAAAATACTACAATTGAATTGAAAAATTCCCTGGAGAGGTCTAAATGCAGACTCAAGCAGACAGAATAAAGAGTCATTGAGTTTGAAGGCAAGACATTTACAATTATTGAATATGCAGAGCACAAAAGAAAAAGAATGAATAGTAAACAGAGCAAAACAAACTTATGGGATGTCATAAAGCCAACCAATGTATGCACTGTCGTTTTCCCTGAAGGAGAAGAGTGACAGAAATAGAAAGAGTAATCATTTGAAGTAATGGCTGAAAATTTCTTAAATTTGAGTAAATACATGGATATAGAAATCCAAGAATCTCTATGCACTCCAAGTAAGATAAACCCAAAGAGGCCTACACTGATACACTTGCAAACAAACTGCCAAAGGCCAAAGGCAGAGAATTTTAAAAGCAGTAAGAGAAACAAGTTGTTACATACAAGCAATCCTTCATATAATTATCAGCAGATTTTTCAGCAAAAATCTTGGAGGCCAGAAGACAGCGGGATGATATAAAGTGCTGATAGAGATTAAAAAATAACCCTGTCAACTGAGAATTCTTCATATGGCAAAATAGTTCTTAAAAATGAGAAAGAAATTAATAAATTCTCTGTTAAGTAAAAGGTGAGGAGGAGAATAGCTACTAGACTTGCCCTATCAGAACCGCTAAAGGGAATTCTTTAAGTTGAAATAAAGCAATACAAAGAAAGACATTATACATTCATAAAACTGTCAATTCACGAAGATGATACTACCATTATAAACATATATGTACCAAATATTAGCGTTCCCAAATATATGAAACAAACATTGACATAATTGAGGGAAGTAAATAACTCTACAGTAACAGTGGTGGATTTTAATGCCCTACTTTCAATAATAGATAGAACAACCAGACAGAACATCAATAAGTAAACATAGGACTCAAACATTATAAACAAATTGGATTTAACAGACACATTCAGAACACTCTACCCAACAATAACAGAATATACATTTTTTTCTGAAGTGCACATGGGACATTCTGCAGGATAGACCATATGTTACACTACAAAACAATTCTTAACAAGTTAAAAAATACTAAAATTACACAAATTACTGCTTCCAATCACAATAAAATGAAACTACATATCAATAGTAGAAGGAAACCTGGAAAATCTACAGAAATGTGAAAATTAACACATGTTAAAAAATCAAGATTGAAAAGAAATCATAAGGGAAGTGAGAAAATATCTTGAGAAAAATGTAAATGTCATCTGCAAACAAGTATAGTTTAAGTTTCTCTCTTCCAATTTGGATGCCCTTTATCTTTTTCTCTTGCCTGATTTCTCTGGCCAAGACTTCCAATACTATGTTGAATAGAAGTGGTGAAAGAGGGCATCCTTTTCTTTTGCTGGTTTCCAAGGAGAATGCTTACAGCTTTGACCCCTTCATTATAATGTTGGCTGTGGGTTTGCCATAGAAGGCTCTTATTATTTTGAGTAATATTTCTTCAATACCTAGTTTAATTGAGAGTTTTTAACATGAAGACATGTTGAATTTTATTGAAAGCCTTTTTTGCATCTATTGAGAAATTATGTGGTTTTTGTCTTTAGTTCTGCTTATGTCATAAATCACATTTGTTGATTTGCATATGTTGAACCATCCTTGCATTCTGGGGATGAGCCCTACTTGATTGTGGGGAGTATCGTTTTGATGTGATGTTGGATTTGGTTTGCAAGTATTTTGTTGTGGATTTTCGCATCAATGTTCATCAAAGATATTAGCCTGAAGTTTTCTTTTGTTCTCTATGACTCTGCCAGGCTTTGATACCAGAATGATGCTGGCCTCATAGAATGAGTAGGGGAGGAGTTCCTCCTCCTCCTCAATTTTGTGAGATTGTGGATATTTAGCAGTAATGGTACTAACTCTTGTTTGTACATCTTGTAGAATTGACCGTGAATTCATCTGGTCTTGTAAGTGTTTTGGTTGGTAGGTAATTTATTACTGATTCAATTTTGGAGCTCATGATTGCTCTGTTAAGGTAATCAATTTCTTCCTGGTTCAGTCTTGGAAGAATGTATGTGTCCAGGAACTTGTCTATCTCTTTTAGGTTTTCTACTTTGTTTTTAAATAGGTGTTTGCAGTAGTTTCTGATGGTTATATATATATTTTTGTGGGGTCAGTGGTAACACCTCATTTATCATTTCTAATTGTGTTTATTTGAATTTTCTTTTGTTTCTTCATTAGTCTACTAGTGGCCCATTTTATTAATTTTTTCAAAGAATCAGCTCCTGGATTTGTTGATGTTTTGAATGGTTTCTCATGTCTCAATTTCTTTCATTCAGTCCTGATTTTGATTATACTTTTCTTCTGTTAGCTGCAGGGTTGATTTGTTCTTGCTTCTCTAATTCTTTTTTTTTTTTTTTTTGAGATGGAGTCTTGCTGTGTTGCCAGGCTGGAGTGCAGTGGCATGATCTCAGCTCACTGCAACCTCTGCTTCCTGGGTTCAAGTGATTATCCTGCCTCAGTTTCCCAAATAGCTGGGACTACAGGCATGTGCTACCATGCCCAGCTAATTTTTCTAATTTTAGTAGAGACAGGGTTTCACCATGTTAGCCAGATGGTCTCATCTCTTGGCTTCATGATCCACCCGCCTTGGCCTCTCAAAGTACTGGGATTACAGGCATGAGCCACCATGCCCAGCCTTCTTTCACTTGTGATATTAGGTTGTAAATTTGAGATCTTTCTAACTTATTAATGTGGACATTTAATGCTATAAATTTCTTGCTTAACACTGCCTTAACTGTGTCCAAGACATTCTGGTATGTTGTATCTTTGTTCTCATAAGTTTAAAAGAAGTCCTTATAGCAAGAGAATCCCATAGTCTTGGTCCAAAGGCTCTTCAGTTGATAAACAACTTCAGCAAAATTTCAGAATACACAATGTACAAAAATTACTAGCATTCCTATACACCAATAGCCAAGCTGAAAGCCAAATTAGGAAGGCAGTCCCATTCACAATTGCCAAAAAAAAGAATAAAATACCTAGAAATACAGGTAACCAGAGAGGTGAAAAATCTCTACAACAAGAATTACAAAACATTGCTCAAAGAAGTTAAAGAAAACACAAACAAATAATATCCACGCATGCTCATGGATAGGAAGGATCAATACTATTAAAATGCCCATACTGCCGAAAACAATTTACAGATTCAATGACATTTCTATCAAACTACCAATGACATTCTTCATAGAATTGGAAAAAAACTATTCTAAAATTCATATGGAACCAAAATAGAGCCCAAATACCCAAGGCAATCCTAAACAAAAAGAACACAGCTGGAGTCACAGTACCCGACTTCAAACTATACTATAAGGCTACAGAAACTGAAACAACATGGTGCTGGTCCAAAAACAGACACGTAGACCAATGGAATAGAGAGACCAGAAACAAGGCTGTGCATCTATAACCATCTTATCTTCAACAAAACTGACAAAAGCAAGCAATGGGGAAAGAACTCACTATTCAATAAATGGCGCTGGGATAACTGGCTAGTCATATGCGGAAGATTGAAATTAGACTCCTTCCTTATGCCATATACAAAAATCAACACAAGGCAAATTAAAGACTTAAATGTAAAACCTGAAAATATAAAAACCCTGGAAGAAAACCTAGGCAGTAATATTGTGGAAATAGGAATGAGCAAAGGTTGAATGAAAAAGACACCAAGAGCAATTCCAACAAAAGTAAAAATTGGCAAGTGGGATCTAATTAAACTTGAGAGCTTTGCTTCTACACAGCAAAATAAACTATCAACAGAGTAAACAGACAACCTACAGAATAATATGTCTAATCTATGCATCTGACAAAGGTCTAATATTCAGCATCTATAAGAAATTTAAACATTTACAAGAGAAAAACAACCCCATTAAAAAGTGATCAAAAGACATGAACAGACAATTTTCGAAAAAGACATACTGTGTGGCCAACAAGCACATGAAAAAATCTCAATATCACTGATTATTAGATAAAAGAAAATCAAAGATAACATGATACCATCTCACAGAAGTCAGAATGGCTATTAATAAAAGATCAAAAAATAACAATGCTGGTGAGGTTGTGGAAAAAAGAGGACACTTATATACTGTTGGTGGAAGTGTAAATTAGTTCAACTGTTATTCAGAGCAGTATGGCAATTCTGCAAAGAGCTAAAAACAGAACTACCATTTGACCCAGCAATCCCATTACTGGTATATACCCAGAGGAATATAAATCATTCTACCATAAATACACATGCACATGAATGTTCATTGCAGCACTATTCACAATAGCCAACACATGGAATCAACCTAAATGCCCATTAATGACAGATTGTATAAAGAATAGTGGTACGTATACACCATGGAATACTATGCAGCCACAAAATCGAATGACATCATATCCTTGGAAGGAACATGGATGGAGCTGGAGGTTATTATTCTTAGCAAACTAACACTAACACAGGAACAGAAAACCAAATACCATGTGTTCTCACTTATAAGTGGGAACTAAATGATGAGAACTCATGAGTGCAGAGAGGGAAACAACAGACACTGGGGTCTACTTGAGGATGGAGAGTGGTAGGAGGGAGAGGAGCAGAAACAATAAATTGGGTAGTGGGCTTAATCCTGGGTGCTAATCTGCACAACGAACCTCTGTGTCACAAGTTTACCTATAAAACAAATCTCCACATATACCCCCGAACCCAGAATAAAAGTTAAAAATGTGAAAAAAGTGAATATGAAAACAGAACCTAAGAAATATTGTGGAATGCAGTGAAAGCAGTACCAAGAGGTGAAATTTATAACTGTAAATATTTATTAATACATTAAACGAGAAGATCTCAAACGACCAAGGAGCTAAAACAAGAAAAACAAACTAAACTCAAAAGTAGCAGAAGGAAGAATATATTAAAGATTAGATAAGAGATAAAATACAAGGGCTGGATATGGTGTCTCACACCTGTAAATCCAGCACTTTGGGAGGGTGAGGCAGGAGGATTGCTTGAGCTCTGGAACTCGAGACCAGCCTAAGCAACATAGTGGGACTCTGTCTCCTCTATGAAAAAGAACAATTAGGTGGATGTGATGGCCACACACCTATAGTTCCAGCTGCTCTGGAGACTAGATGGAAGAATCACTCAAGTCTAGGAAGTCAAGGCTGCAGTGAGCCACAGTCATGCCACGGCACTCCAGCCTGGGTGAAAAAGAAAGACCCTGTCTCAAAAACAAACAAACAAACAAACAAAAAAGAGTAGAAAAACAATAGAGAACAATCAACAAAATCAAGAGGTGGTTCTTTGAAAAGAAAATAAAACTGATAAACGATTAGCAAAATTGATGAAGAAAAAAAGAAAGGACTAAAATAAATACAATCAGAAATAAAATTGGGGACATTATTGCCAATTTTATAGGAATAAAAAATTATAAGATGATAGTATCAATAATTATTTGCAAACAAAATGAATAAATTAGATGAAATGGACAAATTCCTAAAAAGAACAGCCTACCAAGACTAAATCATAAAGAAATAGAAAATCTGGATCGAACTGTAACTGGTAGGAATATGGAATCAGTAATTTAAAACCTCCCTACAACAAACAGTTTAATTTTAAAAATATTTATTTATTTACTTATAGAGATGGGGTCTCGTTATGCTGCCCAGGTTGGTCATAAACTCCTGGACTCAAGCGATCTTCCCGTCTTGGCCTTCCAAAGTGTTGGGATTACAGGTGTAAGCCACTCTGCCTGGCCAACAGTTTTAGACAAGATGGTTGCACGGATGAATTCCACCAAACATATAAAAGAAAACCAATCCTCAAACTCTTCAAAAAATGTGAGAGGAAAAACACTTTTTTATTTTTAAATTATACTTTAAGTTCTGGGGTACATGTGCAGAACATGCAGGTTTGTTACATGGGTATACACTTACCATGGTGGTTTGCTGCACCTATCAACCCATCATCTACATGAGGTATTTCTCCTAATGTTATCCCTTCCCTAGCCCCCCAACCCCCAAAAGGCCCTGGTGTGTGATGTTCCCCTCCCTGTGTCTATGTGTTCTCATTGTTCAACTCCTAATTATGAGTGAGAACATGTAGTGTTTGGTTTTCTGTTCTTGTGATAGTTTGCTGAGAATGATGGTTTCCAGCTTCATCCATGTCCCTGCAAAGGACATGAACTCATCCTTTTTTATGGCTGCATAGTATTCCGTGGTGTATATGTGCCACATTTTCTTTATTCAGTCTATTATTGATGGACATTTGGGTTAGTTCCAAGTCTTTGCTATTGTGAATAGTGCTGCAGTAAACACACGTGTGCATGTATCTTTATTGTAGAATGATTTATAATCCTTTGGGTACATACTCAGTAATGGGATTGCTAGGTTAAATGGTATTTCTTGTTCCAGATCTTTGAGGAATACCACACTGTCTTCCACAGTGGTTGAACTAATCTATACTCCCACCAGCAGTTCCTATTTCTCCACATCCTCTCCAGCTGTTTCCCACAAACAGTTCCTATTTCTCCACATCCTCTCCAGCACCTGTTGTTTCCTGACTTTTTAATGATTGCCATTCTAACTGGCATGAGATGGTATCTCATTGTGGTTTTGATTTGCATTTCTCTAATGACCAGTGATGATGAGCATTTTTTCATATGTCTCTTGGCTGCATAAATGTCTCCTTTTGAGAAGTGTCTGTTCATATCCTTTGCCCACTTTTTGATGGAGTTGTTTTTATCTTGTAAATTTGTTTATGTTCTTTGAAGTTTCTTGATAGTAGCCCTTTGTCAGATGGATAGATTGCAAAAATTTTCTGCCATTCTGTAGGTTGCTTTTTCACTCTGTTGATAGTTTGTCTTGCTGTGCAGAAGCTCTTTAGTTTAATTAGATCCCATTTGTCAGTTTAGGCTTTTCTTGCCATTGCTTTTAGTGTTTTAGACATGAAGTCTTTGCCCATGCCTACATCTTGAATAGTATTGCCCAGGTTTTCCTCTAGGATTTTTATGGTCCTAGGTCTTACGTTGAAGTCTTTGATCCATCTTGAGTTAAGTTCTGTATAAGGTGTAAGTAAGGGGTCCAGTTTCAGTTTTCTGAATGTGGCTAGCCAGTTTTCCCAACAACATTTATTAACTAGAGAATGGTTTCCCCATTGCTTGTTTGTGTCAGGTTTGTCAAAAGTCAGATGGTTGTAGATGTGTAGTGTTATTTCTGAGGCCTCTGTTCTGTTCCATTGGTCTATATATCTGTTTTGGTACCAGTACCATGCTGTTTTGGTTACTGCAGCCTTGTAGTATAGTTTGAAGTCAGGTAATGTGATGCCTCCAGCTTTGTTCTTCTTGCACAGGATTGTCTTGGTTATGCAGGCTCTTTATTTAACTTCCATATGAAGTTTAAAGAATTTTTTGTTTCCAATTCTGTGAAGAAAATCGGTGGCAGTTTGATGGGGATAGCATTGCATCTTTAAATTCCTTTGGGCATTGTGGCCATTTTCACAATGTTGATTCTTTGTATCCATGAGCATGGAATGTTCTTCCATTTTTTGTGTCCTAGTTATTTTATTCTCTTAGTAGCAATTGTGAATGGGAATTCTGTCATGATTTGGCTGTTTGTCTGTTATTGGTGTATACAAATATTCATGATTTTTGCACATTGATTTTGTATACTGAGACTTTGCTGACGTTGCTTATCAGCTTAAGGAGATTTTGGGTTGTGACGATGGGGTTTTCTAAATATACAATCATGTCATCTGCAAACAGACAATTTGATTTTATCTCTTCCTGTTTGAATACCCTTTATTTCTTTCTCTTGCCTAATTGTCTTGGCTAGAACTTCCAATACTATGTAGAATAGGAATGGTGAGAGAGGGCATCCTTGTCTTTTGCTGGTTTTCAAAGGGAATGCTTCCAGTTTTTGCCCATTCAGTATGATATTGGCTGTGGGTTTGTAATAAATAGCTCTTATTATTTTGAGATACTTTCCATTGATACCCAGTTTATTGAGATTTTAAAACATGAAGCGTTGTTGAATTTTGTTGAATACCTTTTCTGCATCTATTGAGATAATCATGTGGTTTTTGTGATTGGTTCTGTTTATGTGATGGGTTATGTTTGTGGATTTACATATGTTGAACCAGCCTTGCATCCCAGGGATGCAGCCTACTTGATCATGGTGGATAAACTTTTTGATGTGCTGCTGGATTCGGTTTGCCAGTATCTTATTGACGATTTTCACATTGATGTTCTTCAGGGATAGTGGCCTGAAATTTTCTTTATTTGTTGTGTCTTTGCCAGGTTTTGGTATCAGTATGATGCTGGCCTCATAAAATGAGTTAGGGAGGATTTTCTCTTTTTCTATTGTTTGGAATAGTTTTGGAAGGAATGGTACCAGCTCCTCTTTCTACCTCTGGTAGAATTCGGCTGTGAGTCCGCCCAGTTGTGGACTTTTTTTCTGGTGGGTAGGCTATTAATTACTGCCTCAATTTTAGAACTTGTTATTGGTTTATTCAGGTATTTGACTTCTTCCTGGTTTAGACTTGGGAGGGTGTATGTGTCCAGGAATTTATCCATTTCTTCTAGATTTTCTAGTTTATTTGTGTAGACATGTTTATAGTATTCTCTGATGGTAGTCTGTATTTCTGTGGGATCAGTGGTGATACCGCTATATCATTTTTTATTGCTTCTATTTCATTCTTGTGTCTTTTCTTCTTTATTAGTCTGGCTGTAGTCTGTCTATTTTGTTGATCTTTTCAAAAAACCAGCTTCTGGATTCATTGATGTTTTGAAGTGTTTTTCGTGTCTCTATCTCCTTCAGTTCTGCTCTGATTTCAGTTATTTCTTGTCTTCTGCTAGATATTGAATTTGTTCGCTGTTGCTGCTCTATTTTTTTAAATTGTGATGTTGGCATGTCAATTTTAGATCTTTCCTGCTTTCTCTCTTGGACATTTATTACTATACATTTCTCTCTACTCACTGCTTAAAATGTGTGCCAGAGATTCTGGTACATTGTGTCTTCATTCCCATTGGCTTCAAATGACATCTTTATTTCTGACTTCATTTCATTATTTACACAGTAGTCATTTAGGAGCAGGTTGTTCAGTTTCCATATAGTTGTGTGGTTTTCAGTGAATTTCTTAATCCTGAGTTCCAGTTTGATTGCACTGTGGTCTGACAGACTGTTCGTTATGATTTTCATTCTTTTGCATTTGCTGAGGAGTATTTTACTTCCAATTATGTGGTCAATTATAGAATAAGTGTGATGAGGTGCTGAGAAGAATGTATTTTCTGTTGATTTGAGGGGGAGAGTTCTGTAGATGTCTATTAGGTCTGCTTGGTCCAGAGGTGAGTTCAAGTCCTGAACATCCTTGTTAATATTTTGTCTCATTGATCAGTCTAATATTGACAGTGGGGTGTTAAAGTCTCCCACTATTATCGTGTGTGAGTGTAAGTCTCTTTTTAGGTCTCTAAGAACTTGCTTTATGAATCTGGGTGCTCCTGTATTGGGTGCATATATATTTAGGATAGTTAGCTCTTCTTGCTGCATTGATCCCTTTATCATTATATAATGCCCTTCTTTGTTTCTGTTGATCTTTGTTGGTTTAAAGTCTGTTTTATCAGATATTAGGATTGCAACTCCTGCTTTTTTTTTCTGCTTTCCATTTGCTTGGTAAGTATTCCTCCATCCCTTTATTTTGAGCCTATGTGTGTCTTTGCATGTGAGATGGGTCTCCTGAATACAGCACACTGATGGCTCTTGACTCTTTATCCAATTTGCCAGTCTGTGTCTTTTAATTGGGTCATTGATCCATTTACATTTAAGGCTAATATTGTTATGTGTGAATTTGATCCTGTCATTATGATGCTAGCTGGTTGCTTTGCCCATTAGTTGATGCAGTTTCTTCACAATGTCAATGTTTTTTACAATTTGGTATGTTTTTGAAGGGCCTGGTACCAGTTGTTCCTTTCCATCTTTAGTGCTTCCTTCAGGAGCTCTCGTAAGGCAGGCCTGGTGGTGACAAAATCTCTCAGCATTTGCTTGTCTGTAAAGGATTTTATTTCTCCTTTGCTTATGAAGCTTAGTTTGGCTGGATATGAAATTCAGGGTTGAAAATTCTTTTCTTTAAGAATGTTGAATATTGGACCCCAGTCTCTTCTGGGTTGTGGGGTTTCTGCAGAGAAATTCGTTGTTAGTCTTATGGGCTTCCCCTTGTCGGTCACCTGACCTTTCTCTCTTGCTGCTCTTAGCATTTTTTCATTCATTTCAACCTTGGTGATTCTGATGATTATGTTTCTTGGGGTTGCTCTTCTCAAGGAGTATCTTTGTGGTGTACTCTGTATTTCCTGAATTTGAATGTTGGCCTGTCTTGCTAGGTTGGGGAAGTTCTCCTGAATAATATCCTCAAGAGTGTATTTCCAACTTGATTCCATTCTCCTTGTCACTTTCAGGTACACCAATCAAACGTAGATTTGGTCTTTTAACATAGTCCTATATTTCTTGGAGGCTTTTTTCATTCATTTTAATTCTTTTTTCTCTAATCTTGTCTTTATGCTTTATTTCATTAAGTTGATGTTCAATCACTGATATCCTTTCTTCTGCTTGATTGATTTGGGTATTGAAACTTGTGTATGCTTCACGAAGTTCTTGTGCTGTGTTTTTCAGCTCCATCAGGTCATTTATGTTCTTCTCTAAGCTAGTTATTCTAGTTAGCAATTCATCTCATCTTTTTTCCAGGTTTTTAGCTTCCTTGCATTGGGTTAGAACATGCTCCTTTAGCTAGGAGGAGTTTCATATTACCTGCCTTCTGAAGCCTACTTCTGTCAATTTGTCAAACTCATTCTCCATCCAGTTTTGTTCCCTTGCTGGCAAGGATTTGTGATTCTTTGGAGAAGAGGTGTTCTGGTTTTTGGAATTTTCAGCCTTTTTGTGCTGGTTTCTCCCCATCTTTGTGGATTTATATACTTTTGGGCTTTGATGTTGGTGACCTTCGAATGGGATCTTTGAATGGTTGGTTAGTTTCTTTCTGTTCATTGGTTTTCCTTCTGACAGTCAGGCCCCTCTGCTGCTGGTCTGCTGGAGTTTGCTGGAGGTCCATTCCCCACCCTGTTTTCCTGGGTGTCACCAGTGGAGTTTGCAGAACAGCAAAGATTGCTGCCTCATATTTCCTCTGGAAGCTTTGTCCCAGAGGAGCACCTGTCAGATGCCGGCCAGAGCTTTGCTGTGTGAGGTATGTGTCGGCCCCTACTGGGAGGTGTCTCCCAGTTAGGATACACGGTGGTTAGGTACCCACTTGAGGAGGCAGTCTGACTCTTAGCAGAGCTCAAACACTGCTGGGAGGTCCACTGCTGTCTTCAGAGCTGTCAGGCAGGGACGTTCAAGTCTGCTGAAGCTGTGCCCATGGCCGCCGATTTCCCCAGGTACTCTGTCCCAGGGAGATGGGGGTTTTGTTTATAAGTCCCTGACTGGCGCTGCTGCCTTATTTTCAGAGATGCCCTGCCCAGAGAAGGGAAATCTGGCAATCTGGCCACAGCAGCCTTGCTGAGCTGCAGTGGGTTCCGACCCATTGGAACTTCCCAGTGGATTTGTTTACACTGAGTGTAAAACCACCTACTTAAGCCTCAGCAATGGTGGACGCCCCTCCCCCTACCAAGCTCCAGAGTCCCTGGTAGATCTCAGACTGCTGCTGTGCTGGCAGCGAAAATTTCAAGCCAGTGGATCTTAGTTTGCTGGGCTCCATGGGGGTGGGACTTGCCGAGCCAGACCACTTGGCTCCCTGGCTTCAGCACCCGTTTCCAGGGGAGTGAATGGTTCTGTCTCGCTGACTTTCCAGGCGCCACTGGAGTACGGAAAAAATGAACTCCTGCAGCTAGTTTGGTGTCTGCCCAAATGGCCGCCCAGTTTTTTCTTTGAAACCCAGGGCCCTCGTAGGGTAGGCACCTGAGGGAATCTCCTGGTTTGCGGGTTGTGAAAACCCTGGGATAAGCGCAGTATCTGTGCCAGAGTTTCCCAGGCTCAGTCCCTCATGGCTTCCCTTGGGTGGGGGAGAAAATTTCCTGAACCCTTGCACTTCCTGGGTGAGGTGATGCCCCACCCTGCTTCAGCTTGCTCTCCGTGGGCTGCACCAACTGTCCGACCAGCCCCAGTGAGATGAACCTGGTACCTCACTTGGAAATGCAGAAATCACCTGCCTTCTGGGATGATCTTCCTGGGAGCTGCACACCAGAGCTGTTCCTATTTGGCCATCTTGTCAGCCTCAAGAGTAGAAAACACTTTCTTTTTTTCTTTTTCTTTCTTTTTTTTTTTTTGAGATGGAGTCAGGCTCTGTCGCCCAGACTGGAGTGTAGTAGTGTGATCTCGGCTCACTGCAAGCGATGCCTCCTGGGTTCACGCCATTCTCCTGCCTCAGCCTCCCGAGTAGCTGGGACTACAGGCGCCTGCCACCACGCCCTGGTAATTTTTTTTTTTTTTGTATTTTTAGTAGAGATGGGGTTTCACCATGTTAGCCAGGATGGTCTCGATCTCCTGACCTCGTGATCTGCCCGTCTTGGCCTCCCAAAGTGCTGGGATTATAGGCGTGAGCCAACACGCCCGGCCAAGAGTAGAAAACACTCTACCTCATTCCCTAATGCCAGCATTACCTTGAAATGGTGGTGTGGAGGGATGGAGGGAGCAATATGAGCAAAAATTTAGAAGGGAGGTACTGTATATGTGCAGAGGTAATGTAAGCAGTTGAGATTCACTGGAGTTTTAAAGTGTGAAGCAGAAGGTGAGAGATGAGGCTGGAGAGTTAGGCAGAGGTCAGATCATGGAGACCTATATATGTAATGTTAAGAAGCTTAGCTCTTATCCTCTATGAATTCTTGATGTTTAGCCTGAAACCTGTCACTATTAAATGTAGATATGACAACACATTGATTCAAAATTACTTCATATACAGAACAGTGTCTAGGAATAAGCTTAAATGAGACAAATATTCAGGTATAAAAATAATTGCTTTCATATCTTTGTAATGTTGGCATCAAGGGAGGACACTAGGGGGCGGAGCAAGTTGGCCAAATAGGAACAGCCCCAGTCTCCAGTTCCCAGAGCGAGCGACACAGAAGACAGGTGATTTCTGCATTTTCAACTGAAGTACTGGGCTCATCTCACTAGAGAGAGCCAGTCGGTGCTGGTCAGCTGCTGCAGCCGGACCAGCAGGAGCTGAAGCAGGGCTAGGCATTGCCTCACCTGGGAAGTGCAAGGGGGAAGGGAGTCCCTTTTCCTAGCCAGGGGAACTGAGACACACAATACCTGGAAAATCGGGTAACTCCCACCCCAATACTGCGCTATACAAGGGTCTTAGCAAAAGGCACACCAGGAGATTATATCCCACACCTGGCCGGGAGGGTACCACGCCCACGGAGCCTCCCGCATTGCTAGCACAGCAGTCAGTGATCTAACAGCAAGGCAGCAGTGAGGCTAGGGGAGGGGCGCCCCCCATTGCTGAGGCTTAAGTAGGTAAACAAAGCCGCTGGGAAGCTTGAACTGGGTGGAGCCCACAGTAGCTCAAGGAGGCCTGCCTGTCTCTGTAGACTCCACCTCTGGGGACAGGGCACAGCTAAACAAACAAACAAAAAAGCATCAGAAACCTCTGCAGATGCAAACGACCCTGTCTGACAGCTTTGAAGTGAGCAGCGGATCTCCCAACACGTAGGTTGAGATCTGAGAATGGAAAGACTGCCTGCTCCAGTGGGTCCCTGACCCCTGAGTAGCCTAACTGGGAGACATCCCCCACTAGGGGCAGACCAACACCCCACACCTTACATGGCGGGGTACACCCCTGAGATGAAGCTTCCAAAGCAAGAATCAGACAGGTACACATGCTGTTCAACAATATTCTATCTTCTGCAGCCTCTGCTGCTGATACCCAGCCAAACAGGGTCTGGAGTGGACCTCAAGCAATCTCCAACAGACCTACAGCTGAGGGTCCTGACTGTTAGAAGGAAAACTAACAAACAGGAAGGACACCCACACCAAAACCCCATCAGTACGTCACCATCATCAAAGACCAAAAGCAGATAAAACCACAAAGATGGGGAAAAAACAAGGCAGAAAAGCTGGAAATTCAAAAAATAAGAGCACATCTCTCCCTCCAAAGGAACACAGCTCATCGCGAGCAATGGATCAAAGCTGGATGGAGAATGACTTTGACGAGTTGAGAGAAGAAGGCTTCAGTCCATCGAACTTCTCAGAGCTAAAGGAGAATTATGTACCCAGCACAATGAAACTAAAAATCTTGAAAAAAGAATGGAAGAATGGATAACTAGAATAATCAATGCAGAGAAGGCCATAAATGAACTGACAGAGATAAAAACCATGACATGAGAAATATGTAACAAATGCACAAACTTCAGTAACCGACTCAATCAAGTGGAAGGGAGTATCAGCGATTGAGGATCAAATGAATGAAATGAAGCGAGAAGAGAAGCCTAAAGAAAAAAGAGAAAAAGAAATGAACAAAGCCTTCAAGAAGTATGGGATTATGTGAAAAGACCAAATCTACTTCTGATTGGGGTGCCTGAAAGTGAGGGGGAAAATAGAATCAAGTTGGAAAACAGTCTTTAGGATATCATCCAGGAGAACTTCCCCAACCTAGTAAGGCGGGCCAACATTCAAATTAAGGAAATACAGAGATCGCCACAAAGATACTCCTTGAGAAGAGCAACTCCAAGACACATAATAGTCAGATTCACCAAAGTTGAAATGGAGGAAAAACTGTTAAGGCAGCCAGAGAGAAAAGTCGGGTTACCCACAAAGGCAAGCCCATCAGACTAACAGCAGATCTCTCAGCAGAAACTCTACAAGCCACAAGAGAGTGGGGGCCAATATTCAACATTCTTAAACAAAAGAACTTTCAACCCAGAATTTCATATCCAGCCAAACTAAGTTTCATAAGTGAGGGAGAAATAAAATCCTTTACAGATAAGCAAATGCTTAGCAATTTTGTCACCACCAAGCCTGCCTTACAAGAGACCCTGAAGGAAGCATTAAAAATGGAAAGGAACAACCAGTATCAGCCATTGCAAAAACATGCCAAAATGTAAAGACCATTGATGCTAGGAAGAAACTGCATCAACTAATGAGCAAAATAACCAGTTAATACCATAATGACAGGATCGAGTTCACACATAATAATATTAACCTTAAATGTAAATGGACTAAATGCTCCAATTAAAAGACACAGACTGGCAAACTGGATAAAGAGTCAAGACGCATCAGTATGTTGTATTCAGGAGACCCATCTCAAATGCAGAGACACACATAGGCTCAAAATAAAGGAATGCAGGAAGATCTACCAAACAAATGGAGAACAAAAAAAAGCAGAGGTTGCAATCCTAGACTCTGATAAAACAGACTTTAAAACATCAAAGACCAAAAGAGACAAAGAAGGCCATTACACAGTAAGAAGGTAAAGGGCCAATTCAACAAGAAGACCTAACTATCCTAAATATATATGCACCCAATACAGGAGCACCCAGATTCACAAAGCAAGTCCTTAGAGACTTACAGAGAGACTTAGACTCTCATACAATAATAATGGGAAACTTCAACACCCCACTGTCAACATTAGACAGATCAACCAGACAGAAAGTTAACAAGGATATCCAGGAATTGAACTCATCTCTGCACCAAGCAGACCTATAGACATCTACAGAACTCTCCACCCCAAATCAACAGAATGTACATACTTCTCAGCACCACATCGCACTTATTCCAAAATTGACCACATGGTTGGAAGTAAAGCACTCCTCAGCAAATGTACAAGAACAGAAATTATAATAATCTGTCTCTCAGACCACAGTGCAATCAAACTAGAACTCAGGACTAAGAAACTCAATCAAAACAGCTCAACTACATGGAAACTGAACAACCTGCTCCTGAATGACTACTGGGTACATAACGAAATGAAAGCAGAAATAAAGATGTTCTTTGAAACTAATAAGAACAAAGATACAACATACCAAAATCTCTGGGACACATTTAAAGCAGTGTGTAGAGGGAAATTTATAGCACTAAATGCCCACAAGAGAAAGCTAGAAAGACCTAAATTGGCACTCTAACATCACAATTAAAAGAACTAGAGAGGCAAGAGCAAACACATTCAAAAGCTAGCAGAAGGGAAGAAATAACTAAGATCAGAGCAGAACTGAAGAAGATAGAGACACAAAAAACCCTCCAAAAGATCAATGAATCCAGGAGTTGGTTTTTTGAAAAGATCAACAAAATTGATAGACCGCTAGCAAGACTAATAAAGAAGAAAAGACAGAAGAATCAAATAGACGCAATTAAAAATGATAAAAGGAATATCACCACTGACCCCACAGAAATACAAACTACCATCAGAGAATACTATAAACACCTCTACGCAAATAAACTACAAAATGTAGAAGAAATGGATAATTCCCTGGACACTTACACTCTCCCAAGACTAAACCAGGAAGAACCTGAATCCCTGAATAGACCAATAGTAGGCTCTGAAATTGAGGCAATAATTAATAGCCTACCAACGAAAAAAAGTCCAGGACCAGATGGATTCACAGCTGAATTCTACCAGAGGTACAAGGAGGAGCTGGTACCATTCCTTCTGAAACTATTCCAATCAATAGAAAAAGAGGGAATCCTCCCTAACTCATTTTATGAGGCCAACATCATCCTGATACCAAAGCCTGGCAGAGATACAACAAAAAAAGAGAATTTTAGACCAATATCTCTGATGAACATCGATGCAAAAATCCTCAATAAAATACTGGCAAACCGGATCCAGCAGCACATCAACAAGCTTATCCACCATGATCAAGTGGGCTTCATCCCTGGGATGCAAGGCTCGTTCAACATACACAAATCAATAAACGTAATCCAGCATATAAACAGAACCAAAGACAAAAACCACATGATTCTCTCAATAGATGCAGAAAAGACCTTTGACAAAATTCAAGAGCCCTTCATGCTAAAAACTCTCAATAAATTCGGTATTGATGTAACATATCTCAAAATAATAAGAGCTATTTACGACAAACCCACAGCCAATATCATACTGAATGAGCAAAAACTGGAAGCATTCCCTTTGAAAACTGGCACAAGACAGGGATGCCCTCTGTCACCACTCCTATTCAACAGAGTGTTGGAAGTTCAGGCAAGGGAAAGAAATAAAGGTATTCAGTTAGGAAAAGAAGAAGTCAAATTGTCCCTGTTTGCAGATGACATGATTGTATATTTAGAAAACCCCACTGTCTCAGCCCAAAATCTCCTTAAGCTGATAAGCAACTTCAGCAAACTCTCAGGATACAAAATTAATGTGCAAAAATCACAAGCATTCTTATACACCAGTAACAGACAAACAGAGAGCCAAATCATGAATGAACTTCCATTCACAATTACTTCAAAGAGAATAAAATACCTAGGAATCCAACTTACAAGGGATGGAAAGGACCTCTTCAAGGAGAACTACAAACCACTGCTCAGTGAAATCAAAGAGGCCACAAACAAATGGAAGAACATACCATGCTCATGGATAGGAAGAATCAATATCGTGAAAATGGCCATACTGCCCAAGGTAATTTATAGATTCAATGCCATCCCCATCAAGCTACCAATGAGTTTCTTCACAGAATTGGAAAAAACTGCTTTAAAGTTCATATGGAACCAAAAAAGAGCCCACATCTCCAAGACAATCCTAAGTCAAAAGAACAAAGCTGGAGGCATCATGCTACCTGACTTCAAACTATACTACAAGGCTACAGTAACCAAAACAGCATGGTACTGGTACCAAAACAGAGATATAGACCAATGGAACAGAAGAGAGTCCTCAGAAATAATACCACACATCTACAGCCATCTGATCTTTGACAAACCTCAGAAAAACAAGTAAGGGGAAAGGATTCCCTATTTAATAAATGGTGCTGGGAAAATTGGCTAGCCATAAGTAGAAAGCTGAAACTGGATTCTTTCCTTACTCCTTATATGCAAATTAATTCAAGATGGATTAGAGACCTAAATGTTAGATATAAAACCATAAAAACCCTAGAAGAAAACCTAGGTAATACCATTCAGGACATAGGTATGGGAAAGGACTTCACGTCTAAAACACCAAAAGCAATGACAATAAAAACCAAAATTGACAAATGGGATCTAATTAAACTAAAGAGCTTCTGCACAGCTAAAGAAACTTCCATCAGAGTGAACAGGCAACCTACAGAATGGGGGATAATTTTTGCAATCTACTCATCTGACAAAGGGCTAATATCCAGAACCTATAAAGAACTCAATCAAATTTACAAGAAAAAAATAAACAACCTCATCAAAAAGTGAGTGAAGGACATGAACAGACACTTCTCAAAACAAGACATCTATGCAGCCAACAGACACATGAAAAAATGCTCATCATCACTCGCCATCAGAGAAATGCAAACCAAAACCACAATGAGATACCATCTCACACCAGGTAGAATGGCGATCGTTAAAAAATCAGGAAACAACAGGTGCTGGAGAGGATGTGGAGAAATAGGAACACTTTTACACTGTTGGTGGGACTGTAAACTAGTTCAACCATTGTGGAAGACTGTGTGGCAATTTTCAAGGATCGAGAACTAGAAATACCATTTGATCCAGCCATCCCATTACTGGGGTTATACCCAAAGGATTAAAAGTCATGCTGCTATAAAGACACTTGCACACTTACGGTTTTTTAAAATTTTTTTTACTTTGTGTTTTTTAAATCTATTTATTTATTTTTTATTACACTTTAAGTTCTAGGGTACATGTGCACAACGTGCAGATTTGTTACATATGTACGTTGTACAGATTTGTTACATATACATGTGTCATGTTGGTGTGCTGCACCCATCAACTCGTCATTTACATCAAGTATAACTCCCAGTGCAATCCCTCCCCACGCCCCCCTCCCCATGATAGGCCCCGGTGTGTGATGTTCCCCTTCCCGAGTCCAAGTGATCTCATTGTTCGGTTCCCACCTATGAGTGAGAACATGCGGTGTTTGGTTTTCTGTTCTTGCGATAGTTTGCTGAGAATGATGGTTTCCAGCTGCATCCATGTCCCTACAAAGGACACAGACTCATCCTTTTTTATGGCTGCATAGTATTCCATGGTGTATATGTGCCACATTTTCTTAATCCAGTCTGTCACTGATGGACATTAGGGTTGATTCCAAGTCTTTGCTGTTGTGAATAGTGCCACAATAAACATACATGTGCATGTGTCTTTATAGCAGCATGATTTATAATCCTTTGAGTATATCCTCAGTAATGGGATGGCTGGGTCAAATGGTACTTCTAGTTCTACGTCCTCGAGGAATCACCACACTGTTTTCCACAATGGTTGAACTAGTTTACCGTCCCACCAACAGTGTAAAAGTGTTCCTATTTCTCCACATCCTCTCCAGCACCTGTTGTTTCCTGACTTTTTAATGATCGCCATTCTACCTGGTGTGAGATGGTATCTCATTGTAGTTTTGATTTGCATTTCTCTGATGGCCAGTGATGATGAACATCTTTTCATGTGTCTGTTGGCTGTATGAATGTCCTCTTTTGAGAAATGTCTGTTCATATCCTTTACCCACTTTTTGATGGGGTTGTTTGTTTTTTTCTTGTGAATTTGTTTGAGTTCTTTGTAGGTTCTGGATATTAGCCCTTTGTCAGATGAGTAGATTGCAAAAATGTTCTCCCATTCTGTAGGTTGCCTGTTCACTCTGATGGTAGTTTCTTTTGCTGTGCAGAAGCTCTTTAGTTTAATTAGATCCCATTTGTCAATTTTGGTTTTTGTTGCCGTTGCTTTTGGTGTTTTAGAAATGAAGTCCTTGCCCATACCTATGTCCTGAATGGTATTACCTAGGTTTTCTTCTGGGGCTTTTATGGTATTAAGTCTAACATTTAAGTCTCTAATCCATCTTGAATTAATTTTCGTATAAGGAGTAAGGAAAGAATCCAGTTTCAGCTTTCTATTTATGGCTAGCCAATTTTCCCAGCACTATTTATTAAATAGGGAATCCTTTCCACATTTCTTGTTTTTCTCAGGTTTATCAATGATCAGATGGCTGTAGATGTGTGGTATTATTTCTGAGGACTCTGTTCTGTTCCATTGGTCTATATCTCTGTTTTGGTACCAGTACCATGCTGTTTTGGTTACTGTAGCCTTGTAGTATAGTTTGAAGTCAGGTAGCATGATGCCTCCAGCTTTGTTCTTTTGACTTAGGATTGTCTTGGAGATGTGGGCTCTTTTTTGGTTCCATATGAACTTTAAAGCAGTTTTTTCCAATTCTGTGAAGAAACTCATTGGTAGCTTGATGGGGATGGCATTCAATCTGTAAATTACCTTGGGCAGTATGGCCATTTTCACAATATTGATTCTTCCTATCTATGAGCATGGTATGTTCTTCCATTTGTTTGTGTCCTCTTTGATTTCACTGAGTAGTGGTTTGTAGTTTTCCTTGAAGATGTCCTTTCCATCCCTTGTAAGTTGGATTCCTAGGTATTTTATTCTCTTTGAAGTAATTGTGAATGGAAGTTCATTCATGATTTGGCTCTCTGTTTGTCTGTTACTGGTGCTTTACTTCCAATTATGTGGTCTATTTTGGAATAAGTGTGATGTGGTGCTGAGAAGAAGGTATATTCTGTTGATTTGGGGTGGAGAGTTCTGTAGATGTCTATTAGGTCTTCTTACTGCAGAGATGAGTTCAATTCCTGGATATCCTTGTTAACTTTCTGTCTCGTTGATCTGTCTAATGTTGACAGTGGAGTGTTGAAGTCTCCCATTATTATTGTATGGGAGTCTAAGTCTCTTTGTAAGTCTCTAAGGACTTGCTTTATGAATCTGGGTGCTCCTGTATTGGGTGCATATATATTTAGGATAGTTAGCTCTTCCTGTTGAATTGATCCTTTTGCCATTATGTAATGGCCTTCTTTGTCTCTTTTGATCTTTGATGGTTTAAAGTCTGTTTTATCAGAGACTAGTATTGCAACCCCTGCTTTTTTTTGTTCTCCATTTGCTTGGTAGATCTTCCTCCATCCCTTTATTTTGAGCCTATGTATGTCTCTGCATGTGAGATGGGTCTCCTGAATACAGCAGACTGATGGGTCTTGACTCTTTATCCAGTTTGCCAGTCTGTGTCTTTTAATTGGAGCATTTAGTCCATTTACATTTAAGGTTAATATTATTATGTGTGAACTTGATCCTGCCATTATGATATTAACTGGTTATTTTGCTCGTTAGTTGATGCAGTTTCTTCCTAGCCTCGATGGTCTTTACATTTTGGCATGTTTTTGCAGTGGCTGGTAGCGGTTGTTCCTTTCCATGTTTACTGCTTCCTTCAGGGTCTCTTGTAAGGCAGGCCTGGTGGTGACAAAATCTCTAAGCATTTGCTTATCTGTAAAGGATTTTATTTCTCCTTCACTTATGAAACTTAGTTTGGCTGGATATGAAATTCTGGGTTTAAAAATCTTTTCTTTAAGAATGTTGAATATTGGCCCCCACTCTCTTGTGGCTTGTAGAGTTTCTGCTGAGAGATCTGCTGTTAGTCTGATGGGCTTCCCTTTGTGGGTAACCCGACCTTTCTGTTTGGCTGCCCTTAAGATTTTTCCCTTCATTTCAACTTTGGTGAATCTGGCAATTATGTGTCTTGGAGTTGCTCTTCTCGAGGAATATCTTTTTTTTTTTTTTTTTTTTTTTGAGACGGAGTCTCGCTCTGTCGCCAAGGCTGGAGTGCAGTGGCGCAATCTCAGCTCACTGCAAGCTCCGCCTCCCGGGTTCACGCCATTCTCCTGCCTCAGCCTCCCGAGTAGCTGGGACTACAGGCGCCCACCACTGTGCCCGGCTAATTTTTTTTCTATTTTTTAGTAGAGACGGGGTTTCACCATGGTCTCGATCTCCTGACCTTGTGATCCTCCCGCCTCGGCCTCCCAAAGTGCTGGGATTACAGGCGTGAGCCACCGCGCCCGGCCTCGAGGAATATCTTTGTGGCGTTCTCTGTATTTCCTGGATTTGAATGTTGGCCTGCCCTACTAGGTTGGGGAAGTTCTCCTGGATGATATCCTGAAGAGTGTTTTCCAACTTGGTTCAATTTTCCCCCTCACTTTCAGGCACCCCAATCATAAGTAGATTTGGTCTTTTTACATAATCCCATACTTCTTGCAGGCTTTGTTCATTTCTTTTTCTTCTGTTTTCTTTAGGTTTCTCTTCTCACTTCATTTCATTCATTTGATCCTCAATCGCTGATACTCTTTCTTCCAGTTGATCGAGTGGGTTACTGAAGCTTGTGCATTTGTCACGTATTTCTCCTTTCGTGGTTTTCATCTCTGTCCATTCGTTTATGTCCTTCTCTGCATTAATTATTCTAGTTATCAATTCTTCCACTTTTTTTTTCAAGATTTTTAGTTTCTTTTTGCTGGGTATGTAATTCCTCCTTTAACTCTGAGAAGTTTGATGGACTGAAGCCTTCTTCTCTCATCTCGTCAAAGTCATTCTCCATCCAGCTTTGATCCGTTGCTGGAGATGAGCTGCGTTCCTTTGGAGGGAGAGATGCGCTCTTATTTTTTGAATTTCCAGCTTTTCTGCCCTGCTTTTTCCCCATCTTTGTGGTTTTATCTGCCTCTGGTCTTTGATGATGGTGACGTACTAATGGGGTTTTGGTGTGGGTGTCCTTCCTGTTTGTTAGTTTTCCTTCTAACCGTCAGGACCCTCAGTTGTAGGTCTGTTGGAGATTGCTTGAGGTCCACTCCAGACACTGTTTGCCTGGGTATCAGCAGCAGAGGCTGCAGAAGATAGAATATTGCTGAACAGCGAGTGTACCTGTCTGATTCTTGCTTTGGAAGCTTCCTCTCAGGGGTGTACTCCACCCTGTGAGGTGTGGGGTGTCAGACTGCCCCTAGTGGGAGATGTCTCCCAGTTAGGCTACTCAGGGGTCAGGGACCCACTTGAGCAGGCAGTCTGTCCCTTCTCAGATCTCAACCTCCGTGTTGGGAGATCCACTGCTCTCTTCAAAGCTGTCAGACAGAGTCGTTTGTGTCTGCAGAGGTTTCTTCTGCTTTTATTGTTGTTTATCTGTGCCCTGTCCCCAGAGGTGGAGTCTAGAGAGACAGGCAGGACTCCTTGAGCTGCTGTGAGCTCCACCCAGTTGGAGCTTCCCAGCTGCTTTGTTTATCTACTTAAGCCTCAGCAATGGCGGGCGCTCCTCCCCCAGGCTGGCTGCTGCCTTGTGGCGAGATCGCAGACTGCTGTGCTAGCAATGAGGGAGGCTCCGTGGGTGTGGGACCCTCCCGGCCAGGTGTGGGATATAGTCTCCTGGTGTGCCCATTTGCTAAGATCCTTGGTAGAGCGCAGTATTGGGGTGAGAGTTACCCGATTTTCCAGGTGTTGTGTGTCTCAGTTCCCCTGGCTAGGAAAAGGGATTCCCTTCCCCCTTGCACTTCCCGGGTGAGGCAATGCCGCGCCCTGCTTCAGCTTTGGCTGATCGGGCTGCAACAGCTGACCAGCACCGATTGTCTGTCACTCCTCAGTGAGATGAACCCAGTAACTCAGTTGATAATGCAGAAATCACCGGTCTTCTGTGTCGCTCACGTTGAGAGCTGGAGACTGGAGCTGTTCCTATTTGGCCATCTTGCTCCACCCCCCCTCAGAATTTTCTAACTTTGAAGTCACTAAAGTGTTAGTAAGAAGTAGATATTGAAATATATATTTAATTTTCTTAAAAGGACAATTAAAATGCAAAATTATGTCACTAAGGTGAAAGGCTAGGAGGTTTTGACAACCAAGAAAACCAAAGTTTACAGTCTGAGTACACAGAACCATTTATGTTTATTTTGTAGGAGAAAATGCAGAGTATTCTTTCAAGATTTGAAATTTGTTTTTGATATACAGAAACCATATTGGCTGAACAAAATAAAAAACTAAGTATATAATGAGAGTTTAGATAGCTGATAATATTTGAAAGGACCATTTACAACCAAAAGAATGTGTGTGAATGTCATTAGGAATCACAAATGCGAAGCTCCTTCTAATGTCAATGTTCTAGGATATTATATTCTTTTTTTTTTTTTTTTTTGAGACAGAGGCCTGCTCTGTCACCCAGTTTAGAATGCAGTGGTGCGATCTTGGCTCACTGCAACCTCTACTTCCTGGGTTCAAGCAATTCTCCTGCCTCAGCCTCCCTAGTAGCTGGAATTGCAGGTGCGTGCCACCACGCCTAGTTAATTTTTGTATTTTTAGTGGAGACGGGTTTTCACCATGTTGGCCAGGCTGGTCTCAAACTCCTGACCTTGTGATCCACCTGCCTTGGTCTCCCAAAGTGGTGGGATTACAGGCGTAAGCCACCATGCTGGGCCAGGATATAATATTCTTAAGATGTTCTTCCAACTAAAATAATAGGCTTTAGGTCATGGTTCATGTGTTTATATAATTAAAAAATATAAGCCTGTAGTTTAATTAAACCTAGTTTTAAAAATAAATGAATAAATAATTTAAACATCATTAAAAAATAAACTTTAATTTTCTATATTTCTCTTTCTCTCTGTATTTGTATATCTTTTACTGTGGTAAAAACACCTAACATGAAATACATTCTCTTAACAAACTTTTAAATATATAATATTGTACTGTTAACTATAGGCTCAATGTTGAAAAACACATCTGTAGAACCTATTTCTCTCTCACAGCTGAAGCTTTTTGCCTGAAAATGGTCCAGCAGGATATTATAGCAAATTAAGAACATGGGTTGTGAAATCAGACTGCCTGGGTTTTAACCTTGGTTCCAGTGCTTACTAGTTGACTGACTGAGCAAGTTACATAACCTCACCTCAGTTTTTAATTCAGCGAAGCAGGCATAATAATGGTACATACCTTGCAGGGCAGTTGTAAGCATAAAATGAATTGATATGGGCAAAGCACTTAAAATAGAATATAGTATATAGTTAGAGTTTATTAAATGTTAGACACTACCACTTAAATACATAATTTTCAACCTCAAGGAATTTATAATTCCACAAAGTGATAACTCCACTTTGGGAGACAGTATTAACACGTGGAAAAATTGGTGAAAACATTAAGTACTATGCAGTGTGCTAGAGGCTATAAATACATAAGACATGAAAAAAAAGCAAATTTATGGTGGGCTTGCAAGTAATTGATGATTTTATGGTATGTTGCTGTATGGGAGGAAGTGGGACTATGATTGGAAATGACAACATAGACAAAAGCCTGGAAGAAATAAATAACCCACAAGATTCTTTGATGTGGAGTAGGATTTAACTATGGCTATTTTTTGTTCAAATTCTTTCAAATCTGAGAATTTATGTAGTAAATATGACTCAGTAATTTTAAGTAACAGGAGTACCACTAAATACTTAAAAATTATATCTTGTTACATATTTTTAAAAACTTTAACATTCCTGATCTCATTTGAGGTACACAAATGCCCTATAAAAATGCAAGATAAGTATTTTTATTACCATTTTACAAATGAGGAAGCTGAGGATTAGAGTTTATGTCATTTGCTTAGAATTACGTAACTAGTAAGCAATAGAGACCAGGTTAGCATCCAGGTCTTCTGGATTCCAATCTAGTGCTCTTCTACCATACTATGCTACTTGCTGAATAGCAGAAGTCCCAGTAAATGAGAAATGAAGATTGAATTTTGTGATAAATATTATGTTTGATCTTTGTCTCCAGCAAGGGAAAAATAGTATAGGGTAAGAGTATACGGATGGCCAGGTCACAGGTATATTAAAAGTAAGTGGGCACAAGCTATTACTATGCCTTAGAAGTCCTTTCTGTTTATGTTTTGTAATTTTTTCCCCAAGGGACTACAACATTAGAAATGAAATAGAAATAATGTACCCATGGCAGATTCAGATAGAAAATTTCCCCAAAGCTTTCTTTTTTCTTTATAGTTATCATTTATTTCCTCTGAGGTAATGTACCTCTTGAAAGGCAAAGCTAAAGGACACACTACACTTCAGCAAAAACTTGTCCACGAATATTATATTTCAGCCCTAGATGAGTTGTTGTGACTGTTTTAAGATCAAAGCGTCCACTGTAATATAAAAGTCACTGTAAACATATCCATGATACTCCTGTCAACATACCAATAAAAAGTAATAAAACAATAATAAAACTTATAGTTACTTTCAGCCATAATGCATATCATAGAGGAAAATCTCTTACATAAAGTTGTTGAATACATATACATAAAGGTATGCACTTCTTAAAATAATTTGTAACATGAACATTCACAATTTTCTTCATCAATCCCTTGTAGTTTATTTTGATCCCAGCAATTGGCATATAGAAAAGTAGATTTCTTTTCCTTTCCTCTTCTTCAGATAAATTTTTAATTACTTCTGTTTATATAAGGGAGTGCCAGTTGTCTGGCTTCTTAAGGAAGAATTTTATGTCATGGATGGAGAGAATTCTCTACAGGAACCTCACTGAGCAGCTAAAACTCCACTATTCAATTTTGGGAGCCTGAGGCAAAGGCAGAAGAAAACTGGAGACAAACTGGCTTTTGACCAGATTTCTCCTGTTTCCATATTGAACATTGTATGGTGCCTTTAGGACCATTTAGCTGAATACTAGTCTGTTCTAGCACTTTTACATTCTCTTTTGGAAGAAATGGCCCTAATTTGCCCAGCCAATCAGTACTACAAAGAAAGCTGACAGTACATTTTATTTAGCTTCTGAGTCATCTCCAGTTCTCATCCGATGCTATGCATGCAAAGGAATATGTTAGAATGATTGAAAACTCTTTGCCAATTTTATATCTATTTTTATATTTTATAACTTTTAGCTTACATATATTTTATATTGACTAATTTTATGTATTTTATCCTTTGTAAAGCTTTTATTTGAAAAGGAAAACTTTAATATAAGACACATTTTATAGTGCAAACATACAAATATTCTCCAAATTCTGGTAAGTGGTCAAAATTATTTATAATTTAGTTCATAGTTGTGGACTGAATTTTTAGCACTTAAAATATCTATAAATATCTAATCATGTGAATGCAAAAATGAGATAGATTTGTAAACCCAAATAGTTAAGTATTTGTAAAATATTAATGAAAAATTGTATTTTTTTTGTAAATGATTTGGCAAAATATTTATTTGGGAAACTATTTTCATTGGTTTGGACTGGAAATGGGTTTAAACTATACTTTACATATTTCTTCTCCTTTTTCTGGCAAAGAGGCCTTCTTTCTGGGTACATAAGTCATGCTGGACAAAGAATGCTTTCTAAATGTAGACAGCCTTTTCCTAAAGTTACCTCCAGAAAAGAAATACAGGAGAGGGTCAAAGCAACAATTTGATGCAGCCAGAGACAATGTTATGACCACGGACTTCTGCATTCTAAGGACAGAATCACAGGGTTTAGTTTCATTGTGTAAAAAATGAAGGTGAATGGTACGTTGAATATGATATGGCATGAAACTGACTAAAAAGACAGTGGTCACGACCACGATCATTCCTACAGCCTTTTTACGACTTGGCAGATTTTTTTTCATTGATTTTTTTAGTAAGGTCAAAATGATCATTGTGTAACAGACAATTATAATAACAAAAGGGATGATAAAGCCAACAAACAATGACACATAATGCAAGACCAAAACATGATTTTTAGTTTGATTGTCTTGTGGGGGCTCAAAACACTTGGTATTATTTTTCTCATCTTTTTGTGGTTTAGCCATTAGAAATGGAGAACTGGTCAAAATCACAAAAATCCAAATACCTACACACACAAACCTGGCTTTTTTCTGAGTAACCAAATTAATGTTCTGGACTGGAAAAACAATTGCAATGCACCGGAAAAAGCTCATGGCTGTCATAAAGAAGATGCTACAATAGAGGTTGACATACAAAGCATAGGTGCTGAGGCGGCATAAGAAGTCACCAAAGAACCAAATGCCTTTGTGAACATAGTAGACCACACGGAGAGGCAGTGTGCACACACAAAGTAGATCTGCTACTGCTAAATTAATCATGTATACTTGGAAGGCTGACTTCTCATGATAGGTTTTTATGAGGACATAGAGCACAAAGCCATTGCCAAAGAAGCCTACAACAGAGATCATAGAGTACAAGGTGGAATACACTTGATTGCGGAAGTCATCAATAGTGTCGTGGCATGTGGCAGAAGATACTGTCAGATTTGCGGTTTCATCCATGTTTCTCTAGGAATGTCTGCTTTGTGCCTACAATAAACAAACAAAAAAAATTGTCAATTTTAACTAGACCATAAATTACAGGAAGTACTAATGTTTCATTTCATAGTGTCACTATGTATACTTTTTGACCACAGTAGCAAGCAAGAGTAGTGAGGCATTGAAGAGGGATTCAGCTGTACCTTACCCTCTGGAGGAGTTTGCATCCTACAGGCATCCAAAAACTTTTTTTGTCCTTTCCTTCCCATGTTTTTCTGATGGACTTCCTCTAAATCTTCAAGACCTAGGTAAAACAGCCCTCCTGTATTTTAAATCATATTACTCTAGTACAATTTGGTAGGTTATCCTTTCAAATGAACTTGTTTTTCTATTAGAGAAAAGCTTTAAGATAGCAGTTTCACATGTATGAATGTATCTATATCTATATCTATCTATTTATTGGAAAATCTCTGAAATATTTTTGAGAATAAAATCTGGATGAAAATGCTTGGTTCCCTCAGGAAGAGGACTTCCTTGGTAATATCTGTTGAGTGTCGCCCACACCTGTGGAAAATAATCTAATTTGCTGTTAATGAAACTCCCTCCCCTGGGGGAGAGTATTAATCTAGAACATGGTTGACTCCACCTATAACTGCAGAACTCCATGGCAAAAGAAACCTTAGAAGCCATATAGTTGTTTTAATGATGAGAAAAATGTTCCATAGTGATAAAATACATTTCTAAAATCTGCACCAGTATTTAAATCTCTGAAGAAAGATGTAGTACAAGTAGTTGGAATATACTTGTCGGGTGAGAAAAATGTTGTAGCCATTCATTCTTGTTCTCTTTCTAAACTTTATAGACTTTACTGTTTAGCAATATATAGTTATTTCACTTATAGGAAGAATTTCTCTTGTAGTTGATACTTGCTCTAGTCTATTTCAGCTATGTCACTGAGGGCAGTCAATAAGTTCTGATCAGAGAAGGCTTGAGGTGAGATATTGTAGTGTAGAAGTAGTGATGTCTCTCATGTTTCTCTAGATTATCCTCTTTTATTCTTTACAAAGGTTGAAGGGACTCAATATGTAACATGTCAGATAATCTTTGATTGAAGTCTGATGTTGGCCTTTTACACAACTCCTGCTCCCTTGTAAGAGAGGTGTTGGGGTTTGTAAGGTGGGAAGACTGCTTGAGTATGCAAAAACTGCCAGCCATGAAGGGGACTGATCTTTACTAGGGATACAGAAACAGATAGCTATGGTAGTTGTTGCAGGTAGGATATAACTTCCCAGGTTTACTACTGCTAACAATTATATTTGCTGTTGAGGATGCAGTGTCCATCCGTCTAGCCATCCCAGCAAGTTGTTCCATTTTTCCCCTTTCATTAAAAAATGCCATTTGTATTATTGTTACCAAGAACCTTTGGTATAAGATAAAAATTGGATGGATTATCTGAGCCAAGATGGCCAATTATATGCAGTCAGAAAGAGCTTCTTCCACCAAAAGACCAGACTGTGAAGAAGATTGACACACTCCAAATTGATCCTTGTAAAAAAGCATTGAAAGTGGACAGATGGAGGATGGAGACCCTGGGCTGAAAGGGGAGGAAGCTGAGAACACTGCACAGGGGTACCAAGTACTAGGACTCATTCCTGGCCCAGAGCAGCTCCTGGGGAAGAGATGAGTGAAACAGGCATGGAGTGCCGCAAGGACATGCGGGCCATGGACATTTGGAATCTTAACTGCAGGAGACCCCATGTTCTCCATGGACATTTGAGCTAGCAGGGAGAACTGCTCAGAGATTTGGCAGAGACAGAAATCCAGCCTTCACAGAGCCCAGAGTATTTGGCACCAGAATGACTATAGTGGAGCATGGCCATGGTTACACATACCCCAAGGATCGCCATACTCCTCTAAGTAGCTTCAACCTTTGTTGACTGCCAGACCTGGACAGAGCAGGGCTATCTTGCTCATAGGATAGTGGTAGTCTGATCTGAGGATACCCTTGTCTGCTGGACTCTCCCAGGGTCCCTGCCTGGCCACACCTGCTTGCAGCACAGCCTCAGCTGCTCAGCCAAATAACTTGCTAGCAGACACCACCTTAGCTCTTTCACCAGATGACCCTGCATAACAGTCAGAGAGCTTTTGTAGATAGACTGCCACAACATGCAATTGCCTGCATCCTCTCCCCACCACTTCACCAGTACATGTGCAAAGACCCCACTGCCACCCTCCACCACCCTGAAGTGGTTTTGCTGGCAGTCCCTATTGATGTGTTGTTGTCAGTAGACTGGGAACACCTTGGTTCCTCCAGCACAGCAGGTCCTTAATCTTGAAGGACCAGCGAAAAACTGTGGACCTGGTCCCAGTCCACCAAGGTTAAAACACACAGCTCAGGAGGATGGGGCTGAAACTTGGACCCCTGAAATTATCCAGAAACAAAGTCAATTGACTAAACTTAAGTTATACCACAGTCAAACCCTCAAGGGCATCAAAGAACATAAAAGCAAAAAGCCGTATGCAAAGAAGAGCAACTTCAAACCTTAAAGGGACATCAGCCCACACAATTAAGAAAGAACCAGTGGGAGAGCTCTGACAATTCTAAAATCCAGAGTATCTTCTTATCTCCAAATGACCACACTGGCTCCTGAGGAATGACTCTTAACCAGATTGAAATAGTTGAAATGACAGACATAGAATTAAAAAATCTGTGTGGCAACAAAGCTCATTGAAATTCATGAGCAAGCTGCAACAGAATTCAAGCTAATGAATCCAATAAAATGATACAAGAGCTAAAAGATAAAATAGCCATTTTAAGAAAGAAACAAACTGATCTTCTAGAGCTGAAAAACTCTCTTTAAGAATGTCATAATGCAAATGGAAATATTAACAGCAGAACAGACCAAGGTGAGGAAAGAATCTCAGAGCTCAAAGATCAGTTCTCAGAAATAACTCAGTCAGACAAAAATAAAGAAAAATAAAGAAGAAAACCTCTGAGAAATATGGGATTATGTAAATAGACTGAACCCATGACTCATTGGCATCCCAGAAAGACAGGGAGAGAGAGCAAGCAACATGGAAAACATCAGGAACACAAGTCCATTCACAATAGCCACAAAAAGAGTAAAATTAGTGGGAATACAGCTAGCAAGGGAGGTGGAAGATCTCTACAATGAGAATTACAAAACTCTGCTCAAAGAAACCAGATATGACATAAACAAATAGAAATACATTTTGTGCTCCTGGAGGCGAAGAATCAATATTGTTAAAATGGCCATACTGCCCATTTACAGATTTAATGCTATTCCTATGAAACTACCAACATCGCTTTTCACAGAATTAAGAAAATCACTTCTAAAATTCATATGGCACCAGAAAAGAGCCTGAACACCCAAAGCAAACTAAGCAAAAAGAACAAAGCGGGAGGCATCACACTACTTTAAACTACAGTACAAAGCTAGAGTAACAAAACAGCATAATGCGGGTATAAAAATAGACACATAGACCAATGACACAGAATAGGGATTCCAGAAATAAATCTGCACACCTACAACCATCTGATATTCAACAAAGTCAATAATAACAAGCCATGGAGAAGGGACTTCCTATTCAAAAAATGGTGCTGTGATAACTGGCTAGTGCCATATGCAGAAGATTGAATCTGGACCACATCCTTTCACTATCTACAAAAATAAACTCAAGATGAATGAAAGACTTAAGCATAAGACCTAAAAGTATAAAAACCCTACAAGAAAACTTAGGGGGGGGGCGGAGCAAGATGGCCGAATAGGAACAGCTCCAGTCTCCAACTCCCAGCGTGAGCGACACAGAAGACCGGCGATTTCTGCATTTTCAACTGAGGTACTGGGTTCATCTCACTGGGGAGTGCCAGACGATCGGTGCTGGTCAGCTGCTGCAGCCCCACCAGCGAGAGCTGAAGCAGGGCGAGGCATTGCCTCACCTGGAAAGCGCAAGGGGGAAGGGAATCCCTTTTCCTAGCCAGGGTAACTGAGACACACAACACCTGGAAAATCGGGTAACTCCCACCCCAATACTGCGCTTTAAGCAGACAGGCACACCAGGAGATCATATCCCACACCTGGCCGGGAGTGTCCCACACCCACGGAGCCTCCCTCATTGCTAGCACAGCAGTCTGTGATCTACCGGCAAGGCAGCAGCGAGGCTGGGGGAGGGGCGCCCGCCATTGCTGAGGCTTAAGTAGGTAAACAAAGCTGCTGGGTAGCTCGAACTGGGTGGAGCTCACAGCAGCTCAAGGAAACCTGCCTGTCTCTGTAGACTCCACCTCTGGGGACAGGGCACAGTAAATAATAACAAACGCAGCAGCTCTGCAGACGCAAACGACTCTGTCTGACAGCTTTGAAGAGAGCAGTGGATCTCCCAACACGGAGGTTGAGATCTGAGAAGGGACAGACTGCCTGCTCAAGTGGGTCCCTGACCCCTGAGTAGCCTAACTGGGAGACATCCCCCACTAGGGGCAGTCTGACACACCACACCTCACAGGGTGGAGTACACCCCTGAGAGGAAGATTCCAAAGCAAGAATCAGACAGGTACACTCGCTGTTCAGAAATATTCTATCTTCTGCAGCCTCTGCTGCTGATACCCAGGCAAACAGGGTCTGGAGTGGACCTCAAGCAATCTCCTACAGCTACAACCTACAGCTGAGGATCCTGACTGTTAGAAGGAAAGCTATCAAACAGGAAGGACACCTACACCAAAACCCCATCAGTACATCACCATCATCAAAGACCAGAGGCAGATAAAACCACAAAGATGGGGAAAAAGCAGGGCAGAAAAGCTGGAAATTCAAAAAATAAGAGCGCATCTCCCCTGGCAAAGGAGCGCAGCTCATCGCCAGCAACGGATCAAAGCTGGACGGAGAATGACTTCGACGAGATGAGAGAAGAAGGCTTCAGTCCATCAAATTTCTCAGAGCTAAAGGAGGAATTACGTACCCAGCGCAAAGAAACTAAAAATCTTGAAAAAAAAGTGGAAGAATTGATGGCTAGAGTAATTAATGCAGAGAAGCTCACAAACGAAATGAAAGAGACGAAAACCATGGCACGAGAAATACGTGACAAATGCACAAGCTTCAGTAACCGTCTCGATCAACTGGAAGAAAGAATGTCAGCGATGGAGGATCAAATGAATGAAATGAAGCGAGAAGAGAAACCAAAAGAAAAAAGAAGAAAAAGAAATGAACAAAGCCTGCAAGAAGTATGGGATTATGTAAAAAGACCAAATCTACGTCTGATTGGGGTGCCTGAAAGTGAGCGGGAAAATGGAACCAAGTTGGAAAACACTCTTCAGGATATCATCCAGGAGAACTTCCCCAACCTAGTAGGGCAGGCCAACATTCAAATCCAGGAAATACAGAGAACGCCATAAAGATACTCCTCGAGAAGAGCAACTCCAAGACACATAATTGCCAGATTCACCAAAGTTGAAATGAAGGAAAAAATCTTAAGGGCAGCCAGAGAGAAAGGTCGGGTTACCCACAAAGGGAAGCCCATCAGACTAACAGCAGATCTCTCGGCAGAAACTCTTCAAGCCAGAAGAGAGTGGGGGCCAATATTCAACATTCTTAAAGAAAAGAATTTTAAACCCAGAATTTTATATCCAGCCAAACTAAGTTTCATAAGTGAAGGAGAAATAAAATCCTTTACAGATAAGCAAATGCTTAGAGATTTTGTCACCACTAGGCCTGCCTTACAAGAGACCCTGAAGGAAGCACTAAACATGGAAAGGAACAACCGGTACCAGCCATTGCAAAAACATGCCAAAATGTAAAGACCATCAAGGCTAGGAAGAAACTGCATCAACTAACGAGCAAAATAACCAGTTAATATCATAATGGCAGGATCAAGTTCACACATAACAATCTTAACCTTAAATGTAAATGGACTAAATGCTCCAATTAAAAGACACAGACTGGCAAACTGGATAAAGAGTCAAGATCCATCAGTCTGCTGTATTCAGGAGACCCATCTCACATGCAGAGACATACATAGGCTCAAAATAAAGGGATGGAGGAAGATTTACCAAGCAAATGGAGAACACAAAAAAGCGGGGGTTGCAATACTAGTCTCTGATAAAACAGACTTTAAACCATCAAAGATCAAAAGAGACAAAGAAGGCCATTACATAATGGTAAAGGGATCAATTCAACAGGAAGAGCTAACTATCCTAAATATATATGCACCCAATACAGGAGCACCCAGATTCATAAAGCAAGTCCTTAGAGACTTACAAAGAGACTTAGACTCCCATACAATAATAATGGGAGACTTCAACACTCCACTGTCAACATTAGACAGATCAACGAGACAGAAAGTTAACAAGGATATCCAGGAATTGAACTCATCTCTGCAGCAAGCAGACCTAATAGACATCTATAGAACTCTCCACCCCAAATCAACAGAATATACATTCTTCTCAGCACCACATCGTACTTACTCCAAAATTGACCACGTAATTGGAAGTAAAGCACTCCTCAGCAAATGTACAAGAACAGAAATTATAACAAACTGTCTCTCAGACCACAGTGCAATCAAATTAGAACTCAGGACTAAGAAACTCAATCAAAACCGCTCAACTACATGGAAACTGAACAACCTGCTCCTGAATGACTACTGGGTACATAACGAAATGAAGGCAGAAATAAAGATGTTCTTTGAAACCAATGAGAACAAAGATACAACATACCAGAATCTCTGGGACACATTTAAAGCAGTGTGTAGAGGGAAATTTATAGCACTAAATGCCCACAAGAGAAAGCAGGAAAGATCTAAAATTGACACTCTAACATCGCAATTAAAAGAACTAGAGAAGCAAGAGCAAACACATTCGAAAGCTAGCAGAAGGCAAGAAATAACTAAGATCAGAGCAGAACTGAAGGAGATAGAGACACAAAAAACCCTCCAAAAAATCAATGAATCCAGGAGTTGGTTTTTTGAAAAGATCAACAAAATTGACAGACCACTAGCAAGACTAATAAAGAAGAAAAGAGAGAAGAATCAAATCGACACAATTAAAAATGATAAAGGGGATATCACCACCGACCCCACAGAAATACAAACTATCATCAGAGAATACTATAAACACCTCTACGCAAATAAACTGGAAAATCTAGAAGAAATGGACAATTTCCTGGACACTTACACTCTTCCAAGACTAAACCAGGAAGAAGTTGAATCCCTGAATAGACCAATAGTAGGCTCTGAAATTGAGGCAATAATTAATAGCCTACCAACCAAAAAAAGTCCAGGACCAGATGGATTCACAGCTGAATTCTACCAGAGGTACAAGGAGGAGCTGGTACCATTCCTTCTGAAACTATTCCAATCAATAGAAAAAGAGGGAATCCTCCCTAACTCATTTTATGAGGCCAACATCATCCTGATACCAAAGACTGGCAGAGACACAACAAAAAAAGAGAATTTTAGACCAATATCCCTGATGAACATCGATGCAAAAATCCTCAATAAAATACTGGCAAACCGGATTCAGCAGCACATCAAAAAGCTTATCCACCACGATCAAGTGGGCTTCATCCCTGGGATGCAAGGCTGATTCAACATTCGCAAATCAATAAACATAATCCAGCATATAAACAGAACCAAAGACAAGAACCACATCATTATCTCAATAGATGCAGAAAAGGCTTTTGACAAAATTCAACAGCCCTTCATGCTAAAAACGCTCAATAAATTCGGTATTGATGGAACGTACCTCAAAATAATAAGAGCTATTTATGACAAACCCACAGCCAATATCATACTGAATGGGCAAAAACTGGAAAAATTCCCTTTGAAAACTGGCACAAGACAGGGATGCCCTCTCTCACCACTCCTATTCCACAGAGTGTTGGAAGTTCTGGCTAGGGCAATCAGGCAAGAGAAAGAAATCAAGGGGATTCAGTTAGGAAAAGAAGAAGTCAAATTGTCCCTCTTTGCAGACGACATGATTGTATATTTAGAAAACCCCATTGTCTCAGCCCAAAACCTCCTTAAGCTGATCAGCAACTTCAGCAAAGTCTCAGGATACAAAATTAATGTGCAAAAATCACAAGCATTCTTATACACCAGTGACAGTCAAACAGAGAGCCAAATCAGGAATGAACTTCCATTCACAATTGCTTCAAAGAGAATAAAACACCTAGGAATCCAACTTACAAGGGATGTAAAGGACCTCTTCAAGGAGAACTACAAACCACTGCTCAGTGAAATCAAAGAGGACACAAACAAATGGAAGAACATACCATGCTCATGGATAGGAAGAATCAATATCGTGAAAATGGCCATACTGCCCAAGGTAATTTATAGATTCAATGCCATCCCCATCAAGCTACCAATGAGTTTCTTCACAGAATTGGAAAAAACTGCTTTAAAGTTCATATGGAACCAAAAAAGAGCCCGCATCTCCAAGACAATCCTAAGTCAAAAGAGCAAAGCTGGAGGCATCACTCTACCTGACTTCAAACTATACTACAAGGCTACAGTAACCAAAACAGCATGGTACTGGTACCAAAACAGAGATATAGACCAATGGAACAGAACAGAGTCCTCAGAAATAATACCACACATCTACAGCCATCTGATCTTTGACAAACCTGAGAGAAACAAGAAATGGGGAAAGGATTCCCTATTTAATAAATGGTGCTGGGAAAACTGGCTAGCCATAAGTAGAAAGCTGAAACTGGATCCTTTCCTTACTCCTTATACGAAAATTAATTCAAGATGGATTAGAGACTTAAATGTTAGACCTAATACCATAAAAATCCTAGAGGAAAACCTAGGTAGTACCATTCAGGACATAGGCATGGGCAAAGACTTCATGTCTAAAACACCAAAAGCAACGGCAACAAAAGCCAAAATTGACAAATGGGATCTCATCAAACTAAAGAGCTTCTGCACAGCAAAAGAAACTACCATCAGAGTGAGCAGGCAACCTACAGAATGGGAGAAAATTTTTGCAATCTACTCATCTGACAAAGGGCTAATATCCAGAACCTACAAAGAACTCAAACAAATTTACAAGAAAAAACAAACAACCCCATCCAAAAGTGGGCAAAGGATATGAACAGACATTTCTCAAAAGAAGACATTCATACAGCCAACAGACACATGAAAAAATGCTCATCATCACTGGCCATCAGAGAAATGCAAATCAAAACCACAATGAGATACCATCTCACACCAGTTTGAATGGCGATCATTCAAAAGTCAGGAAACAACAGGTGCTGGAGAGGATGTGGAGAAATAGGAACACTTTTACACTGTTGGTGGGATTGTAAACTAGTTCAACCATTATGGAAAACAGTATGGCGATTCCTCATGGATCTAGAACTAGATGTACCATATGACCCAGCCATCCCATTACTGGGTATATACCCAAAGGATTATAAATTATGCTGCTTTAAGGACACATGCACATGTATGTTTATTGCAGCACTATTCACAATAGCAAAGACTTGGAATCAACCCAAATGTCCATCAGTGACAGATTGGATTAAGAAAATGTGGCACATATACACCATGGAATACTATGCAGCCATAAAAAAGGATGAGTTTGTGTCCTTTGTAGGGACATGGATGCAGCTGGAAACCATCATTCTTAGCAAACTATCACAAGAACAGAAAACCAAACACCGCATGTTCTCACTCGTAGGTGGGAACTGAACAATGAGATCACTTGGAGTCGGGAAGGGGAACATCACACACCGGGGCCTATCATGGGGAGGGGGGAGGGGGGAGGGATTGCATTGGGAGTTATACCTGATGTAAATGACGAGTTGATGGGTGCAGCACACCAACATGGCACAAGTATACATATGTAGAAAACCTGCACGTTGTGCACATGTACCCTACAACTTGAAGTTTAATAATAATAAATAAATTAAAAAAAAAAAAAAGAAAACTTAGGAAATACCATTCTTGACACAGTACCTAGCAAAGATTTCACGAAGAAAATATCAAAAGCAATTGCAGCAAAAGCAAAAATTAACAATTGGGATCTAATTATACTAAAGAGCTTCCACACAGCAAAAGGAGCTATCAACAGAGCAAACAGACAACCTATAGGATGGGAGAAAATATTTGCAAACTATACATCCAACAAAGGTCTAATATCCAGAATCTATAAGAAAATTAAATCAACATTCTGAAAACAACCCTGTTAAAAAATGGGCAATGGACATGAACAGACACTTCTCAAAACAAGACATAGATGCAGCCAACAAACATATGAAAAAATGCTCAACGTAACTATTCAGAGAAATACACGTCAAAACCACAGTGAGATGATAATCTCACACCAGTGAAAATGGCTGTTATTCAAAAGCAACAAAAATAATAGATGTCGGTGAGGTTGTGAAAAGGGAACACTTATACATTGCTGGTGGGAATGTGAGTTAGTTCAGCTACTATGGAAAGCAGTTTGGAGATTTCTGAAAAGACTTAAAACAGAACTACCATTTTACCCAAACAATCCCATTATTGGGTAAATACCCACAGGTATATAAATTGTTTTTCTATAAAGAAGCATATACTCATGTGTTCATTGCAGCACAATTCACAATAGTAAAAACATGGAATCAACTCAGATGCTCATCCATGGTGGACTGATAAAGAAAATGTGGTATGTATACACTATTTGATACTAGGCAGCCATAAAAAAGCATTAAATAATGTCCTTGGCTGCAACATTTATGCAGTTGGAGGCCATTATCCTGAGAAAATTAATGCAGGACCAGAAAATCAAATACTGCATGTTCTCACTTGTAAATGGGAGCTAAACATTGGGTATATATGGACATAAAGATGGGAACATATATATTGGAGACTATCATAGGAGGTAGGGTGGAAGGGAGAGGATTGTGGACTGAAGAACTACCTATTGGGCACTATACTCACTACCTCAGTGATGGAACCATTCATACCCCAATCCTTAGCATCACACAATATACCCATGTAACAAACCTGCACATGTAGCCCCTGAATCCTCCCCAACTCCCAAAATTGAAGAACAATCATGCTGAAGCCATAGAGAAAAATGTGACGCCTATTTCAAACTCCTGCATTATTTCTCAGTTTGCTTTCTAGTTACCTGGCTCATTCACCATTGGTTGTGAACTCAGGTGCAGTTGTGGAAGAAAAAAAAAAAATGCCTAAAGTTAACCTTTTCCTTAGTTCCATGTCAAGTGCTTTTTCTAAACTAAGCAGCATTATCTTGTAATACACAAGATAGTGCTGTTGAAAATTTTGGTAATAACCTATTTCAGCTTTTTTGAGATATAATTGACAAATAGAAATTTCATATTCTAAAGTGTACAATGTGATGATTTCATGTAAGTATACACTGTGAAATCATTTCTCTAACAAAGTTAATCAACACATCCATTACCTCATATACCATTTGTGTGTGTGTGTTGGGTCGGTGGGGGGGAGCGGTAAGAATGCTTAAGATCTACTTTCTTTTTTTTTCACTTCTATTTTAGGTTCAGGGGTACATGTACAGGTTTGTTATATAGGTAAACTTGTGTCATGTGCTTTTTTTTTTTTTTTGATGGTTGCCTTTATTTTTTTATTTTTATTTTTTTTCTTTTTTATTATTATACTTTGAGTTCTAGGGTACATGTGCATAACGTGCAGGTTTGTTACATATGTATACTTGTGCCATGTTGCTGTGCTGCAGCCATCAACTCGTCAGCACCCATCAACTCGTCCGTTACATCAGGTATAACTCCCAGTGCAATCCCTCCCCCCTACCCCCTCCCCATGATAGGCCCCGGTGTGTGATGTTCCCCTTCCCAAGTCCAAGTGACCTCATTATTCAGTTCCCACCTATGAGTGAGAACATGCGGTGTTTGGTTTTCTGTTCTTGTGATAGTTTGCTAAGAATGATGGTTTCCAGCTGCATCCATGTCCCTACAAAGGACACAAACTCATCCATTTTTATGGCTGCATAGTATTCCATGGTGTATATGTGCCACATTTTCATAATCCAATCTGTCACTGATGGACATTTGGGTTGATTCCAAGTCTTTGCTATTGTGAATAGTGCCGCAATAAACATACATGTGCATGTGTCTTTATAGCAGCATAATTTATAATCCTTTGGGTATATACCCAGTAATGGGATGGCTGGGTCATATGGTACATCTAGTTCTAGATCCTTGAGGACTCGCCATACTGTTTTCCATAATGGTTGAATTAGTTTACAATCCCACCAACAGTGTAAAAGTGTTCCTATTTCTCCACATCCTCTCCAGCACCTGTTGTTTCCTGACTTTTGAATGATCGCCATTCTAACTGGTGTGAGATGGTATCTCATTGTGGTTTTGATTTGCATTTCTCTGATGGCCAGTGATGATGAGCATTTTTTCATGTGTCTGTTGGCTGTATGAATGTCTTCTTTTGAGAAATGTCTGTTCATATCCTTTGCCCACTTTTGGATGGGGTTGTTTGTTTTTTTCTTGTAAATTTGTTTGAGTTCTTTGTAGGTTCTGGATATTAGCCCTTTGTCAGATGGGTAGATTGCAAAAATTTTCTCCCATCCTGTAGGTTGCCTGTTCACTCTGATGGTAGTTTCTTTTGCTGTGCAGAAGCTCTTTAGTTTAATGAGATCCCATTTGTCAATTTTGGCTTTTGCTGCCGTTGCTTTTGGTGTTTTAGACATGAAGTCTTTGCCCATGCCTATGTCCTGAATGGTACTACCTAGGTTTTCCTCTAGGATTTTTATGGTATTAGGTCTAACATTTAAGTCTGTAATGCATCTTGAATTAATTTTCGTATAAGGGGTAAGGAAAGGATCCAGTTTCAGCTTTCTACTATGGCTAGCCAATTTTCCCAGCACTATTTATTAAATAGGGAATCCTTTCCCCATTTCTTGTTTCTCTCAGGTTTGTCAAAGATCAGATGGCTGTAGATGTGTGGTATTATTTCTGAGGACTCTGTTCTGTTCCATTGGTCTATATGTCTGTTTTGGTACCAGTACCATGCTGTTTTGGTTACTGTAGCCGTGTAGTGTTGTTTGAAGTCAGGTAGAGTGATGCCTCCAGCTTTGTTCTTTTGACTTAGGATTGTCTTGGAGATGCGGGCTCTTTTTTGGTTCCATATGAACTTTAAAGCAGTTTTTTCCAATTCTGTGAAGAAACTCATTGGTAGCTTGATGGGGATGGCATTGAATCTATAAATTACCTTGGGCAGTATGGCCATTTTCACGATATTGATTCTTCCTATCCATGAGCATGGTATGTTCTTCCATTTGTTTGTGTCCTCTTTGATTTCACTGAGCAGTGGTTTGTAGTTCTCCTTGAAGAGGTCCTTTCCATCCCTTGTAAGTTGGATTCCTAGGTATTTTATTCTCTTTGAAGCAATTGTGAATGGAAGTTCATTCCTGATTTGGCTCTCTGTTTGTCTGTTACTGGTGTATAAGAATGCTTGTGATTTTTGCACATTAATTTTGTATCCTGAGACTTTGCTGAAGTTGCTTATCAGATTAAGGAGATTTTGGGCTGAGACAATGGGGTTTTCTAAATATACAATCATGTCATCTGCAAAGAGGGACAATTTGACTTCTTCTTTTCCTAACTGAATCCCCTTGATTTCTTTCTCTTGCCTGATTGCCCTAGCCAGAACTTCCAACACTCTGTGGAATAGGAGTGGTGAGAGAGGGCATCCCTGTCTTGTGCCAGTTTTCAAAGGGAATTTTTCCAGTTTTTGCCCATTCAGTATGATATTGGCTGTGGGTTTGTCATAAATAGCTCTTATTATTTTGAGGTACGTTCCATCAATACCGAATTTATTGAGAGTTTTTAGCACGAAGGGCTGTTGAATTTTGTCAAAAGCCTTTTCTGCATCTATTGAGATAATGATGTGGTTCTTGTCTTTGGTTCTGTTTATATGCTGGATTATGTTTATTGATTTGCAAAAGTTGAACCAGCCTTGCATCCCAGGGATGAAGCCCACTTGATCATGGTGGATAAGCTTGTTGATGTGTTGCTGAATCCGGTTTGCCAGTATTTTATTGAGGATTTTTGTATCGATGTTCATCAGGGATATTGGTCTAAAATTCTCTTTTTTTGTTGTGTCTCTGCCAGTCTTTGGTATCAGGATGATGTTGGCCTCATAAAATGAGTTAGGGAGGATTCCCTCTTTTTCTATTGTTTGGAATAGTTTCAGAAGGAATGGTACCAGCTCCTCCTTGTACCTCTGGTAGAATTCAGCTGTGAATCCATCTGGTCCTGGACTTTTTTTGGTTGGTAGGCTATTAATTATTGCCTCAATTTCAGAGCCTGCTATTGGTCTATTCAGGGATTCAACTTCTTCCTGGTTTAGTCTTGGAAGAGTATATGTGTCCAGGAAATTATCCATTTCTTCTACATTTTCCAGTTTATTTGCATAGAGGTGTTTATAGTATTCTCTGATGGTATTTTGTATTTCTGTGGGGTCGGTGGTGATATTCCTTTTTTCATTTTTAATTGCATCTATTTGATTCTTCTCTCTTTTCTTCTTTAGTAGTCTTGCTAGCGGTCTGTCAATTTTGTTGATCTTTTCAAGAAACCAACTCCTGGATTCATTGGTTTTTTGGAGGGTTTTTTGTGTCTCTATCTCCTTCAGTTCTGCTCTGATCTTAGTTATTTCTTGCCTTCTCCTAGCTTTTGAATGTGTTTGCTCTTGCTTCTCTAGTTCTTTTAATTGTGATGTTAGAGTGTCAATTTTAGATCTTTCCTGCTTTCTCTTGTGGGCATTTAGTGCTATAAATTTCCCTCTACACACTGCTTTAAATGTGTCCCAGAGATTTTGGTATGTTGTATCTTTTTTCTCATTGGTTTCAAAGAACATCTTTATTTCTGCCTTCATTTCGTTATGTATCTGGTAGTGATTCAGGTGCAGGTTGTTCAATTTCCATGTAGTTGAGTGGTTTTGATTGAGTTTCTTAGTCCTGAGTTCTAGTATGATTGCACTGTGGTCTGAGAGACAGTTTGTTACAATTTCTGTTCTTGCACATTTGCTGAGGAGTGCTTTACTTCCAATTATGTGGTCTATTTTGGAGTAAGTGTGATGTGGTGCTGAGAAGAATGTATATTCTGTTGATTTGGGGTGGAGAGTTCTATAGATGTCTATTAGGTCTGCTTGCTGCAGAGATGAGCTCAATTCCTGGATATCCTTGTTAACTTTCTGTCTCATTGATCTGTCTAATATTGACAGTGGAGTGTTGAAGTCTCCCATTATTATTGTATGGGAGTCTAAGTCTCTTTGTAAGTCTCTAAGGACTAGCTTTATGAATCTGGGTGCTCCTGTATTGGGTGCATATATATTTAGGATAGTTAGCTCTTCCTGTTGAATTGATCCCTTTACCATTATGTAATGGTCTTCTTTGTCTCTTTTGATCTTTGATGGTTTAAAGTCTGTTTTATCAGAGACTAGTATTGCAACTCCTGCTTTTTTTTGTTCTCCATTTGCTTGGTAGATCTTCCTCCATCCCTTTATTTTGAGCCTATGTATGTCTCTGCATGTGAGATGGGTCTCCTGAATACAGCAGACTGATGGATCTTTACTCGTTATCCAGTTTGCCAGTCTGTGTCTTTTAATTGGAGCATTTAGTCCATTTACATTTAAGGTTAATATTGTTATGTGTGAACTTGATCCTGCCTTTATGGTATTAACTGATTATTTTGCGCGTTAATTGATGCAGTTTCTTCCTAGCCTTGATGGTCTGTACATTTTGGCATGTTTTTGCAATGGCTGGTACCAGTTGTTCCTTTCCATGTTTAGTGCTTCCTTTAGGGTCTCTTGTAAGACAGACCTAATGGTGACAAAATCTCTAAGCATTTGCTTATCTGTAAAGGATTTTATTTCTCCTTCACTTATGAAATTAGTTTGGCTGGATATGCAATTCTGGGTTTAAAATTCTTTTCTTTAAGAATGTTGAATATTGGCCCCCACTCTCTTGTGGCTTGTAGAGTTTCTGCCGAGAGATCTGCTGTTAGTCTGATGGGCTTGCCTTTGTGGGTAACCCGACCTTTCTCTCTGGCTGCCCTTAAGATTTTTCCCTTCATTTCAACTTTGGTGAATCTGGCAATTATGTGTCTTGGAGTTGCTCTTCTCGAGGAGTATCTTTGTGGTGTTCTCTGTATTTCCTGGATTTGAATGTTGGCCTGCCCTACTAGGTTGGGGAAGTTCTCCTGGATGATATCCTGAAGAGTGTTTTCCAACTTGGTTCCATTTTCCCCCTCACTTTCAGGCACCCCAATCAGACGTAGATTTGGTCTTTTTACATAATCCCATACTTCTTGCAGGCTTTGTTCATTTCTTTTTCTTCTTTTTTCTTTTGGTTTCTCTTCTCGCTTCATTTCATTCATTTGATCCTCAATCACTGATACTCTTTCTTCCAGTTGATCGAGTCGGTTACTGAAGCTTGTGCATTTGTCACATATTTCTCGTGTCATGGTTTTCTTCTCTTTCATTTCGTTTATGACCTTCTCTGCATTAATTACTCTAGCCATCAATTCTTCCACTTTTTTTTTTTCTAGATTTTTAGTTTCTTTGCGCTGGGTACGTAATTCCTCCTTTAGCTCTGAGAAGTTTGATGGACTGAAGCCTTCTCTCATCTTGTCAAAGTCATTCTCCATCCAGCTTTGATCCGTTGCTGGTGATGAGCTGCGCTTCTTTGCCGGGGTAGATGCACTCTTATTTTTTGAATTTCCAGCTTTTCTGCCCTGCTTTTTCCCCATCTTTGTGGTTTTATCTGCCTCTGATCTTTGATGATGGTGACGTACTGATGGGGTTTTGGTGTAGGTGTCCTTCCTGTTTGATAGTTTTTCTTCTAACAGTCAGGACCCTCAGCTGTAGGTCTGTTGGAGATTGCTTGAGGTCCACTGCAGACCCTGTTTGCCTGGGTATCAGCAGCAGAGGCTGCAGAAGATAGAATATTTCTGAACAGCGAGTGTACCTGTCTGATTCTTGCTTTGGAATCTTCCTCTCAGGGGTGTACTCCACCCTGTGAGGTGTGGGGTGTCAGACTGCCCCTAGTGGGAGATGTCTCCCAGTTAGGCTACTCAGGGGTCAGGGACCCACTTGAGCAGGCAGTCTGTCCCTTCTCAGATCTCAACCTCCGTGTTGGGAGATCCACTGCTCTCTTCAAAGCTGTCAGACAGAGTCGTTTGCATCTGCAGAGGTTTCTGCTGCGTTTGTTATTGTTTACTGTGCCCTGTCACCAGAGGTGGAGTCTACAGAGACAGGCAGGTTTCCTTGAGCTACTGTAAGCTCCACCCAGTTGGAGCTTCCCAGTGGCTTTGTTTACCTACTTAAGCCTCAGTAATGGCGGGCGCCCCTCCCCCAGCCTCACTGCTGCCTTGCCGGTAGATCACAGACTGCTGTGCTAGCAATGAGGGATGCTCCGTGGGCATGGGACCCTCCCGGCCAGGTGTGGGATATAATCTCCTGGTGTGCCCGTTTTCTTAAAGCGCAGTATTGGGGTGGGAGTTACCCGATTTTCCAGGTGTTGTGTGTCTCAGTTCCCCTGGCTAGGAAAAGGCATTCCCTTCCCCTTGCGCTTCCCAGGTGAGGCGATGCCTCGCCCTGCTTCAGCTCTCGCTGGTCGGGCTGCAGCAGCTGACCAGCACCGATTGTCCGGTACTCCCTAGTGAGATGAACCCAGTACCTCAGTTGAAAATGCGGAAATCACCGGTCTTCTGTGTCGCTCGTGCTGGGAGTTGGAGACTTGAGCTGTTCCTATTCAGCCATCTTGCTCCGCCCCCTCGCCTTTTTTTTTTATTCTATACAATCATTTGTTGTACAGATTATTTCATCACCTAGGTGTTAAGCCTAGTACACATTACTTATTTTTTCTTATCCTCTCCTGCCTCACAGCCTCCAACCTCAGGTAGGTCCCAGTGTCTGTTGTTCTCCTCTTTGTGTCCATGTGTTCTTATCATTTAGTTCCCACTTATAAGTGAGAACGTGTGGTATTTGGTTTTCTGTTTCTGTGTTAGTTTGCTAAGGATAATGGTCTCCAGCTCCATCCATGTTCCTGCAAAGGACATAATGTCATTCTTTTATATGGCTGCATAGTATTCCATGGTGCATACATACTACAATTTCTTTATCCAGTCTTCTATTCAGGGACATTTAGGTTGATTCCATGTCTTTGCTATTGTGACTAGTGCTGCAGTGAACATATACATACACACGTCTTTATGGTAGAATGATTTATATTCCTTTGAGTATATACCCAGTAACAGAATTTGTGGGTGGAATGACAGTTCTGTTTTTAGCTCTTTGAGGAATTGCCACACTGCTTTCTACAATGGGTGACCTAATTTACACTCCCATCAACAGTGTATAATTGTTGTTTTCTCTACAATCTCACCAGCACCTGTTATGTTTTATTATGTTTTTATTTATTTATTTTTTTTGAGACAGAGTCTCACTCTGTCACCTAGGCTGGAGTGCAATGGCATAATCTCGGCTCACTGCAATCTCCACTTCCCGAGTTCAAGCTATTCTCCCACCTCAACCTCATGAATAACTGGGATTATAGGCGTTTGCCATCACGCCCGGCTAATTTTTGTATTTTTTTGGTAGAGACCAGATTTCACCATGTTGGCCAGGCTGGTGTTGAACTCCTGACCTCTGGTGATTTGCCTGCCTTGGTCTCCCAAAGTGCTGGGATTACAGGTGTCAGCCACCATGCCTGGCCTGCCTTATGTTTTGATTTTTAAATAATAGCCATTCGAACTGTTGTGAGATGGTATTTCATTGTGGTTTTGAAATAAGATCTTCCTTATCAAATTTCAAGTAAATAATATAATAATTTCAAGTAAATAATATAATATTAACTATAGCCACCATACTGTACATTAACTCCTCAGAACTTGTTCATATTATAGATGAGCCACACTTGAAAGGTATTAGATAATTATCAGCAGGCCTTCCCACCACTATCAACTTTCAATATACCCTGCTACAAACCCTTTCTGGAATAATTCTTTACACATTGTAGCTTTCAATTATGACATGTCTTCCTTAAAATCTTCAGTGATTTAGAACGCCTTCAGAATAACATCTAGACTTCTTGGCCTGATATTTAAGGCTCTCTATAGTCTGGGTGCAATTTACCTTTCCAAGTTTCTCTCTCACTGCTCTCTTTTGTACACTGTATAGTTAGAAGAAACAACTATTTCAGTATACCAGTGACATGTGCCATAAGCTTACCCACCTGGCTGTCTTTTTTCACTGTCTTTTTTCTTCTTGAATGGCCTTTCCTCTTTCCTGAAATGCCCTTTCCTCCTTCTTTGCATATACAAAAACTACTCATCATTCAGCTCAAATTACACTTTCTTGACTAAGTCTTCCCTCAGCCTCTATCTGAAGTAATTTCTATCTTTGATGAACTTCTAGAGGAACTTAAATCAATCTTGCAAATCAATGATTTGTATAAATATCTTATCTCCCAGACTATCTGGTTGATATATAAAAAAGCAGCCCACACAGGGCCTAGCACATACGTACCTTGCCCATAAGTGCTCAGTAAGTGTTGAGTGAATACTAAATTAATGATAGGGCAAGTTTAACATTTGAAAGTATTATTTGTCATTTAAAACCATTTGGAGTTATCTTCTCATTCCAATATAAATTAAAATCTTTCCAATGTCAGAGTCCGAAGTTGCTGTGTAAGTAAAGTTGCTTCCCAATATATCAAGGAAAGTACTAAGTCACAAGGCTAACCATAATGTTAAAAAGCACAGATAATGTCAGTTGTGGTGGCACATGCCTGTAATCCCGGCTACTCAAGAGGCTGAGGCGGGAGGATTGCTTGAGCTCAGGAGTTCAAGATAAGCCTGGGCAAAACAGTGAGACCTTGTATCTAAAAAATAAAAAATTCCCACCCATATCATTGATATAGACTAATCATTTTTCCATTACATGTTATAATTAAATTTGAAATTCTCACATCTTTGAAAGATGCTAAATAAAACTGATAAATAACTATAAAAATATACAAAGAAGCAGATGGTCTCTAGTCTCATTAATAACGTCCCAGTCCTTGCAGACCAAAATAAACTTTTCTAAAAATTTAAATATTTAGATTCAGTTGTCTATTTATAATGAAGTCAACAATTTGTATTAAGCCATAAAAAGAAGATTGTAAAACTTTCAAGCAAGTGGTGAATCCTGGAGTGGTAGAGATCATTTAATACAAGCCACTGTTTTCACAGATTATGGCTTTACTTGGCTGAAACAGCATTTATTTTTTATTTTTTAGAATTTACTGTGATCCCCCAATAATGTTACCCTCCACTAGATGAATACAGAGAGTTTCTTTGGAAATCTAAGATATTTTAGACCTCATCCCTGCCTTCAAGCAGCTCATATTCTAGTGGGGGATAGGAATGATAATTTAGAAGTGTGAAGAGGTTACAATACAGCATTGTAAAAGCCGTCTTAGCAGAAAACAAATGGGTTAATAAAAGCTAGCAACAAACATAAATAGAACTGATTTTATTTTCGTGAGAATAATGAAGTAAGTTACTTTGTTAAGATAATTGCAAGTTGAAAAAGCAAAGTTCATTGGAAAATTCAGGTATACCTCTTTCTGGCACTGGAGTACCTTCACAAATATTCCTTCTTATGGTGATCAATGCTTTTTATGGTGTAATATCAGAGGAAGCCCACGCTGAAATCATAAGATTGAAAAGGAAGTTAACAACTGTAGAAGCAGTCCGGAAGGGTCATGAGAACTTAGCAGCCTTATTTATAGATCCAGAGTGTGTAATGGGGCATCAAAGCTTTACTGACAGATCTAGGGCTAGTCACTGAATTCTGTGTCTCCTTCTTTTTTCTCCATCTGTTTTTACATTCCCAGGGGGAAACTTGGAATACAGACAAGGGCTGGTCACAGATATTTGCTGCTGTGTGGTTGTAGCTTCTCTATCTAAAATGAACACACTATTATAAAATATTCCTCTCTCTATGAAACCAGGGTATTTCCTCTATCTTCTCTTCTAAACACTTGGTTATAAAGTTAAGAGGGGAAGTAATTTGGAACTTTACATCCAGGGATCTGGATTGCTACGAATAGGTGTTAGAACATTAAAAATATCAAGTGTATCTGTCTGGGATGGCTTAGAAATAGTTTTCCTTAAAGGACGAATGGCTTAAAGAACCTTGCACTCTTCTCCTTATAAACTATAATAGCATGTAATGCTTATATCACTAATTTGGCATATATTATATACTTTTGGAGATCAACTTTTTATATAGTTAACTTTTCATAAGCATATATCACTTCTCTTCAATTAAATTATACTCAATAATCTAAGAAAGTATAACAAATCTCCAAGAAATGAGCAGAGATGGGCTTTCTTGAAGGAGGAGCAACCTGAATGCTTTTCTTCTAAGTTTTTCTTGTCCTATGGCAACTTTAATTACTGCCTGCAAGACCTCCAGAGCCTAGCTACTATTCCTTTATCCGTGGTCCAAGTGCTAACAAAATAAACACTTTCCTTCAGTTTGTTTGTTTATTTATTTATTTGAGACAGAGTCTCACTCTGCCCAGGCTGGAGTGACTAGAGTGCAGTGGCATGATCTCTGCTCACTCTAACGTTTGCCTCCCGGATTCAAGCAATTCTCCTGCCTCAGCCTCCTGAGTAGCTGGGATTGCAGGCATGCACCACCACACCCAGCTAATTTTTGTATTTTTAGTAGAGATGGGGTTTCACCATGTTGGCCAGGCTGGTCTCAAACTCCCGACCTCAGGTAATCTGCTCGCCTTAGCCTCCCAAAGTTCTGGGACTACAGGCATGAGCAACCACATCCGGCCCCTTCAGTTTATTCTTAATCAGTAGAAATAGGCTGGAACTTTCTAAAGGAACTCTACTAAAAAAAAGAAAATCAAAAGGAAAATAAAAGAAATGCAAAAATGAAAAATATAGTCTAGTTTTAAAAGTAGAAACCTGAACCTACTACTGCAATATTGCCATTTGAACCCACCTTGTAGTCAGATAATCATTTCTTAGATCTTCTCCACTTTCTTCTCCGTCTTCAAATTGTTCCTTCTTCTCTAGGTAAGAAGTTGACATATGTAACCTTCTACACTCTGGGTAAAGTGTGTGTTGCTGGTGCAAAATTACTCAGAGTTGCCTTTTATATTTTGTCAATCAGGCAATAAACATATTTTTAAAGTTTGTTTAGCTTGTCCTGGGTCTCCGTACATCAATAAAAATCTAGTGACTGAATGTTGAATGTATAAAAATCCTTTCTGACCCTGAAATTACATGATTCTACTCATCTGTGAAGAAAATTAACTTGGTTCTGTCCTGGTTTTGTGTTTAGACAAAGCTTTTTTTTTTTCCCTAGTGTGGGACAAGAAAGAAAGTTTATGAATTTCTAAGACCCACCTATGAGAAGGTTAATATTAACAGCTTAATGCACTATCTGGTTATCCATTTCCATAGTGGCTGTGCAATTACAATTTAGTCCAATCTTTACATACACAAGTGAGTAAATGTCACATTGTCTGGGCAACAATGTAGTATTTTTCAAGTTCGGGATTCCGAAGGGTCTTCTATGGTTCCTTTATGAATTAGCCTTGCACATAGTAGGCACTCAATACTTTCACTCCTTCCTTCTCTTTCCTTTTCAGTTCCTTGAGGACTCTTGTCTCTGACAGGAGCTCTGCCAATATTGGGCTCTACCATTGTTATCTGGGTGATAGGGAGGATAAAGGTGAGTTAATGAAGTCAAATGTGGTTGTATGATTTTGATTTTAATTGTTTAATTCAAGAGCTACTCAGATCTTTTATTCAGCTCATGTTAAGACCAATTCAGTTCAGGTTAACAAATATTTAAGGAGCCCCTATTCTTATAAGGAAGAGGATACGTTTTCTGCATCAGCCCTTAGCATCTATTGAACCTATAACCTGGTCAAGCTCTAGTGTACAAGGTAAATAAGAGAGCCCAGAGGTTTTCTAAGAATATCAGACCCCAGGTTAGTTGTGTAATCCTAGTGCTTCGGGAGGGTGAGATGGGAGGATTGCTTGAGGTCAGAAGTTCGAGACAAGCATGGGCAACACAACAAGACCACTCCTCTACAAAAAATAAAAAATTGTTGCTGAATAGGATTTCATTATATAGATATACAAATTGTTTATACACTTACTCATTGATGGACATATCAGTTGCTTTCAGGTTTTGACTATTACAAATAAAACTGCCACAAACATTTATGTGCAAGTCTCTATATGGGCATGTTTTCACTTTTCTTGGGTAGCTGGATTATAAGGTAGGTGTATGTTAAACTTTTTAAAAAACTGACAAACTGCTTTTTAAGGTGGGTAATGTGGGTATACTACTTGATATCCCCTCCATATCTCCATATGGTACCACTTGGTATGGTCAGTTTTTAAATTATATCCATCTAATACATGTGTTGTGATATCTCATTTTGATTTTGATTTGCATTTTTCTAATGATGAATGATATTGAGCACCTTTTCATGTGCTTATTTGCCATACATATATTTCCCTTGGTGAAATGTTTATTCAAATATTTCACACATTTTTCATTAGGATGTTTATTTTCTTATTATTGTGTATGAGAGTTCTTTATATGTTCTGGACACAATACCTATATCAAATAAATGCTTTGCAAATATTTGCTACTATTTTATGGGTTGCGTTTTTACTCTCTTAACAGTGCCTTCCAAACAACAGAAGTTTTCATTGTGATGACATCCAATTTATCAAGTTTTCTTTTATAGATTGTGATTTTGGTGCCATAGCTAAGAAAATTTTTCTTTACTCAAAGTCATGAGGAAGTGCTGATACATGCTACAACATGGATCAACTCAAGAATATTTGCTAAATGGAAAAGCTATATGCAAAAGACCACATTTTGCTTATTCCATTTATCTGAAATATCCCAAAAAGACAAACCTATAGAGATAGGTGATAGCTGCCTGAATCGACACGTGGGAGCAGGGAGTGATTGCAACTGGACACAAAGGATCTTCTGGGGGGTGGTGAAAGTGTTCTAAAACTGCATTGTGGTGATGACTGCACACTTCTGGAAATTTACTATAAATAATTGAATTGTACACTTACAATAGGTGAATTTTATGATGTATAAATTATACCTTGAGTTTTCGCTAAAAATGAAGAAATTATTGAAACAGTCAACAATGTGGATGAATCTCAAAACAATTATACTGAGTGAAAGAAGCCAGACAAAAAAGAATCCATACTGTGTGATTCCATTTATATAAAATTCTAGATAAACTAGTGCATAGTGATGAAGAGTAAATCAGCAGATCCCTGGGAATAGGAACAGGGTAGGAAGGGGAGAGCCCATAATTAGAGACAGGAGGTAGAAATTACAAAGGGGACACTTTGGGGTGATGGATATATTCACTATGTTGATTATGATGATGGTTTCATAAGTATATACATGTGTGAAAACTCATCAAATTGTGCACTTTAAATGTGTGCAGATTACTGCATGTCAATTCTACCTCAGTACAGCTGTTTTTAAGGGACATGATGGTAAGATAATTTTAAAAAATTAGTTCTCTCAGAAAAAAACAAAGAACAAAAATAATATGATAAAATAATTAGCCAAGTATGGTGGCATAGTGCCTGTAGTCCTAGCTACTCAGAAGGCTCAGGGGGGAGAATTGCTTGAGCCCATGAGGTCAAGGCTGCAGTGAGTCATAATTGTACCAGTGCACCCCAGCCTGGTGACAGACCAAGAGCCTGTCGCTTAAAAAAAAAAAAAAAAAAAAAAGGTGCCAACACATATACCATACAATTATATTGTTGCTGCAATAGAATTGTATGAACAAGAATCAATTATATACTCTTGTGTTAAGTGAGGTCCAGGAACAGCTAGTGATCCAAAAGTGTCCCCAGGTAGTCCCCAGACTGGTATCTTCTACTAAATGAAATTGTAATAATACTTCTTTTTTGTTTCTAGTGAAATAGTAAGCTATTATTGATCCTTTTAACCCAATTTTACATTTCTCTCCTTTGAAATGCTACAGTATTTTGTCTGTACCTTTCTTGGTAATTCCATTCATTGCTTCTCTGTGGTCATTCAATTTATGTTTTTAATTTTTTTATTTTTCATTTCTGTGGGGACATAGTAGCTGTATATACTTTTAGGGTACATGAAATGTTTTGATACAAGCATGCAATGCATAAAAATCATATCATGAAGAATAGGGTATCTTTCCCCTCAAGCGTTTGTCCTTTGTGTTACAAAAAATCCAATTTTACTCTTTTTGGTTATTTAATATGTACAAATAAGTTGTTATTCACTATAGTCACTCTGTTGTTCTGTCAAATACTGTGTCTTATTCATTCTCTCTAATTAATGTTTTTGTATCCATTAACCATCCCCACCTCCTCCCACTACCCTTCCAAACCTCTGGTAACCACCCTTCAACTGTCTATATCCATGAATTAAATTGTTTTGGTTTTTATATCCCACAAATAAGTGAGAATATGCAATGTTTATCTTTTTTTAAATTATTCTTTAAATTCTAGGGTACATGTGCACAACGTGCAGGTTTGTTACATAGGTATACATGTGCCATGTTGGTTCGCTGCACCCATCAACTCGTCATTTACATTAGGTATTTCTCCTAATGCTATCCCTCCCCCAGCTCCCCACCTCCTGACAAGCCCTGGTGTGTGATGTTCCCCACCCTGTGTCCAAGTGTTCTCATTGTTCAATTCCCACCTACAAGGGAGAACATGTGGTGTTTGGTTTTCTGTCCTTGTGATAGTTTGCTGAGAATGATGGTTTCTGGCTTCATTCATGTCCCTGCAAAGGACATGAACTCATCCTTTTTCATGGCTGCATAATATTCCATGGTGTATATGCGCCACATTTTCTTCATCCAGTCTATCATTGATGGACATATGGGTTGGTTCCAAGTCTTTGCTATTGTGAATATTGCCACAATAAACATATTTGTGCATGGGTCTTTATAGTAGCATGATTTATAATCTTTGGGTATATACCCAGTAATGAGATTGCTGGGTCAAATGGTATTTCTAGTTCCAGATCCTTGAGAAATCACCACACCATCTTCCACAATGGTTGAACTAATGGACACTCCCACCAACAGTGTAAAAGTGTTCCTATTTCTCCACATCCTCTTCAGCATCTATTGTTTCCTGATTTTTTAATGATAACCATTCTAACTGGCATTAGATGGTATCTCATTGTGGTTTTGATTTGCATTTCTCTGATGACCAGTGATGATAAGCATTTTTTCATGTGTCTGTTGGCTGCATACATGCCTTCTTTTGAGAAGTGTCTGTTCATACCCTTTCCCACTTTTTAATGGGGCTGTTTGTTCTTGTAAATTTGTTTAAGTTATTTGTAGATTCTGGATATTAGCCCTTTGTCAGATGGGTAGATTGCAAAAATTTTCTCCCATTCTGTAGGTTGCCTGTTCACTCCAATGATAGTTTCTTTTGCTGTGCAGAAGCTCTTTAGTTTAATTAGATCCCATTTGTCAGTTTTGGCTTTTGTTGCCATTGTTATTGGTGTTTTAGTCATGAAGTCTTTGCCAATGCCTATGTCCTGAATGATATTGCCTAGGCTTTTCTGTAGGGTTTTTATGGTTTTAGGCCTGACATTTAAGTCTTTTATCCATCTTGAATTAGTTTTTGTATAAGATGTAAGGAAGGGATCCAGTTTCAGCTTTCTACACATGGCTAGCCAGTTTTCTCAGCACCATTTATTAAATAGGGAATCCTTTCCCCATTTCTTGTTTTTGTCAGATTTGTCAAAGGTCAGATGGTTGTAGATGTGTGGTATTATTTCTGAGGCCTCTCTTCTGTTCCATTGGTCTATATCTCTGTTTTGGTACCAGTACCATGCTGTTTTGGTTACTATAGCCTTGTAGTATAACTTGAAGTCAGGAAGCACATTGCCTCCAGCTTTGTTCTTTTGGCTTAGGATTGTCTTGGCTATGTGGGCTCTTTTTTGGTTCCATATGAACTTTAAAGTAGCTTTTTTCCAATTCTGTGAAGAAGGTCATTAGTAGCTTGATGGTGATGGCATTGAATCTATAAATTACCTTGGGCAGTATGGCCAATTTCATGATATTGATTCTTCCTATCCAAGAGCATGGAATGTTCTTCCATTTGTTTGTGTCCTCTTTTGTTTCATTGAGTAGTGGTTTGTAGTTCTCCTTGAGGAGGTTCTTCACATCCCTTGTAAGTTGGACTCCTAGGTATTTTATTCTCTTTGAAGCAATTGTGAATGGGAGTTCACTCATGATTTGACTCTCTGTTTGTGTGTTATTGGTGTATAGGAATGCTTGTGATTTTTGCACATTGATTTTGTACCCTGAGACTTTGCTGAAGTTGCTTGTCAACTAAAGGATATTTTGGACTGAAATGATGGGGTTTTCTAAATATACAATCATGTCATCTGCAAACACAGACAATTTAACTTCTTCTTTTCCTAATTGAATACCCTATGTTTCTTTCTCTTGCCTGATTTCCCAGGCCAGAACTTCCAACACCGTGTTGAATAGGAGTGGTGAGAGAGGGCATCCTTGTCTTCTGTCAGTTTTCAAAGGGAGAGCTTCCCATTTTTGCCCATTCAATATGATATTGGCTGTGGGTTTGTCATAAATCGTTCTTACTATTTTGAGATATGTTCCATCAATACCAGTTTATTGAGAGTTTTTAGCATGAAGGGCTGTTGAATTCTGTTGAAGGCCTTTTCTGCACCTATTGAGATAATCATGTGGTTTTAGTCATTGGTTCTGTTTATGTGATGGGTTATGTCTATTGATGTGCATATGTTGAACCAGCCTTACATCCGAGGGATGAAGCCCACTTGATCATGGTGGATAAGCTTTTTGATGTGCTGCTGGATTCGGTTTGCCAGTATGTTATTGAGGATTTTTGCATTGATGTTCATCAGGCATATTGGTCTAAAATTCTCTTTTTTTGTTGTGTCTCTGCCAGACTTTGGTATCAGGATGGTGCTGGCCTCATACAATGAGTTAGGGAGGATTCCCTCTTTTTCTGTTGATTGGAGTAGTTTCAGAACGAATGGTACCAGCTCCTCTTTGTGTCTCTGGCAGAATTCAGTTGTGAATCCATCTGGTCCCGGACTTTTTGTGGTTGGTAGGCTGTTAATTATTGCTTCAATTTCTGAGCCTGTTATTTGTCTATTTAGAGATTCAACTTCTTCCTGGTTTAGTCTTGGGAGAGTGTATGTGTCCAGGAATTTATCCATTTCTTCTATATTTTCCAGCTTATTTGCATAGAGGTGTTTATAATGTTGTGTGATGGTAGTTTGTATTGCTGTGGGATCGGTGGTGATATCCCCTTTGTCATTTTTTTTATTGCGTCTATTTGATTCTTTTCTCTTTTCTTCTTTATATGTCTTGCTAGTGGTCTATCAATTTTGTTGATCTTAAAAAAAACAGCTCCTGGAGTCATTGATTTTTTGAAAGGTTTTTTTGTGTCTCTATCTCCCTTATTTCTGCTCTGATCTTAGTTATTTCTTGTCTTCTGCTAGCGTTGAATTTGTTTGCTGTTGCTTCTCTAGTTCTTTTAATTGTTTTGTTAGGGTGCTGAATTTAGATCTTTCCTGCTTTACCGTGTGAACATTTAGTGCTATGAATTTCCCTCTACACACTGCTTTAAATGTGTCCCAGAGATTCTGGTACGTTTTGTCTTTGTTCTCATTGGTTTCAAAGAACATCTTTATTTCTGCCTTCATTTTGTTATTTATGCAGCAGTCATTCAGGAGCAGATTGTTCAGTTTCCATGTAGTTTTGCGGTTTTGAGTGAGTTTCTTAATCCTGAGTTCTAATTTGATTGCACTGTGGCCTGAGAGACAATTTGTTGTGACTTCTGTTCCTTTACATTTGCTGAGGAGTGCTTTATTTCCAATTATGTGGTCAATTTTAGAATAAGTGCGATGTGATGCTGAGAAGAATGTATATTCTGTTGATTTGGGTGGAGAGTTCTGTAGATGTCTATTAGGTTCGCTTGGTGCAGAGCTGAGTTCAAGTCCTGGATATCCTTGTTAACCTTCTGTCTTGTTGATCTGTCTAGTATTGACAGCGGGGTGTTACAGTCTCCCATTATTATTGTGTGGGAGTCTAAGTCTCTTCGTAGGTCTCTAAGGACTTGCTTTATGAATCTGGCCGCTCCTGTATTGCAGGCATATATATTTAGGATAGTTAGCGCTTCTTGTTGAATCGATCCCTTTACCATTATGTAATGGCCTTCTTTGTCTCTTTTGATATTTATTGGTTTAAAGTCTGTTTTATCACTTGAAGTATAATTTAAAAAAGAAAATAAAAATAAATAAAAAAGAAATTAAAAATTAACCAAGACATCACATACACAAAAATAAAGTCTGTTTTATGAGAAAGTAGGATTGCAACTTCTGCTTTTTTTTTCTTTCTTTTTGCTTGGTAAGTATTCCTCCTTCCCTTTATTTTGAGCGTATATGTGTCTTTGCATGTGAGATGGGTCTCCTGAATACAGTACACTGATGAGTCTTGACTCTATCCAATTTTCCAGTCTGTGTCTTGTAATTGGGGGTACTTAGCCCATTTACATTTAAGGTTAATATTGTTATGTGTGAATTTGATCCTGTCATTATGATGCTAACTGGTTATTGTGGCCAGTACTTGATGCAGTTTCTTTATAGCATCAATGGTCCTTACAATTTGGCATGCTTTCACAGTGGCTGGTACCCATTGTTTCTTTCCATGTTTAGTGCTTCCTTCAGGAGCTCTTCTAAGGCAGGCCTAGTGGTGACAAAATCTCTCAGTATTTGCTTTTCTGTAAAGGATTTTATTTCTCGTTCACTTATGAAGCTTCATTTGGCTGAATATGAAATTCTTGATTGAAAATTCTTTGAGAATGTTGAATATTGGTCCCCACTCTCTTCTGGCTTGTAGGGGTTCTGCTGAGATCCGCTGTTAGTCTGAGGCTTCCCTTTGTGGTTAACCCGACCTTTCTCTCTGTCTGCCCTTAACATATTTTCTTTCATTTCAACCTTGGTGAATCTGACAATTATGTGTCTTGGGGTTGCTCTTCTTGAGGAGTATCTTTGTGGTGTTCTCTGCATTTCCTGAATTTGAATGTTGGCCTGCCTTGCTAGGTTGGGGAAGTTCTCCTGGATAATATCCTTAAGAGTGTATTCCAACTTGGTTCCATTCTCCCTGTCACTTTCAGGTACACGAATCAAACGTAGATTAGGTTTTTTCACATAGTCCCATATTTCTTGGAGGCTTTGTACATTTCTTTTTACTCTTTTTTCTCTTTGTACATTTCTTTTTACTCTTTTTTCTCTTAACTGCAATTAACTTGTCTTCTCACTTTATTTCATTAATTTGATCTTCAATCCCTTATATCATTTCTCTCACTTGATTGAATTGGCTATTGAAGCTTGTGCGTGCATCACGAAGTTCTCATGCCAGGGTTTTCAGCTCCATCAGGTCATTTAAGTTCTTTTCTACACTATTTATTCTAGTTATCCATTCATCTAACAGTTTTTCAAGGTTTTTAGCTTCCTTGTGATGGGTTAGATCATGCTCCTTTAGCTCGGAGAAGTTTGTTATTACTGACCTTCTGAAGCCTACTTTTGTCAACTCGTCAAACTCATTCCCGTCCAGCTTTGTTCAATTGCTGGCAAGGAGCTGCCTTCCTTTGGAGGAGAACAGCCCCTCTGGTTTTTAGAATTTTCAGCTTTTCTGCTCTGGTTTCTCCCCATCTTTGTGGTTGTATCTACCTTTGGTCTTTTCTTTTTTATTTTACTTTAAGTTCTAGGGTACATGTGCACAATGTGCAGGTTTGTCACATATGTATACATGTGCCATGTTGGTGTGCTGCACCCATTAACTCATCATTTATGTTAAGTATATCTCCGAATGCTATCCCTCCCCCCTACCCCCACCCATGACAGACCCTGGTGTGTGATATTCCCCTTCCTGTGTCCAAGTGTTCTCATTTTTCAATTCCCACCTATGAGTGAGAACATGTGTTGTTTGGTTTTCTCTCCTTGCGATAGTTCGCTGAGAATGATGGTTTCCAGCTGCATCCATGTCCCTACAAAGGACATGAACTTATCCTTTTTTATGACTGCATAATATTCCATGGTGTATATGTGCCACATTTTCTTAATCCAGTCTGTCATTGATGTACATTTGGGTTGGTTCCAAGTCTTTGCTGTTGTGCATAGTGCTGCAATAAACATACGTGTTCGTGTGTCTTTTTTTTTTTTTTGAGACGGAGTCTCGCTCTGTCGCCCAGGCTGGAGTGTAGTGGCCGGATCTCAGCTCACTGCAAGCTCTGCCTCCCGGGTTTATGCCATTCTCCTGCCTCAGCCTCCTGAAGAGCTGGGACTACAGGCGCCTGCCACCTCGCCCGGCTAGATTTTTGTATTTTTTAGTAGAGACGGGGTTTCACTGTGTTAGCCAGGATGATCTTGATCTCCTGACCTCGTGATCTGCCCGTCTCGGCCTCCCAAAGTGCTGGGCTTACAGGCTTGAGCCACTGCGCCCAGCCATTCGTGTGTCTTTATAGCAGCGTGATTTATAATCCTTTGGGTATATACCCAGCAATGAGATGACTGGGTCAAATGGTATTTCTAGTTCTAGATCCTTGAGGAATGGTCACACTGTCTTCCACAGTGTTTGAACTAGTTTACAGTCCCACCAACAGTGTAAAACTGTTCCTATTTCTCCACATCCTCTCCAGCACCTGTTGTTTCCTGACTTTTGAATGATCGCCATTCTAACTGGTGTGAGATGGTATCTCATTGTGGTTTTGATTTGCATTTCTCTGACGGCCAGTGATGACGAGCATTTTTTCATGTGTCTGTTGGCTGTATTCATGTCTTCTTTTGAGAAATGTCTGTTCATATCCTTTGCCTACTTTTTGATGGGGTTGTTTTTTTCTTGTAAATTTGTTTGAGTTCTTCGTAGGTTCTGGATATTAGCCCTTTGTCAGATGGGTAGATTGCAAAAATTTTCTCCCATTCTGTAGGTTGCCTGTTCACTCTGATGGTAGTTTCTTTTGCTGTGCAGAAGCTCTTTAGTTTAATTAGATCCCATTCGTCAATTTTGGCTTTTGCTGCCGTTGCTTTTGGTGTTTTAGACATGAAGTCCTTGCCCATGCCTATGCTCTGAATGTTATTTTCTAGGTTTTCTTCTAGGGGTTTTATGGTTTTCCGTCTAAGATTTAAGTCTCTAATCCATGTTGAATTAATTTTTGTATAAGGCGTAAGGAAAGGATCCAATTTCAGCTTTCTACATATGGTGAGCCAGTTTTCCCCAGCACCATTTATTAAATAGGGAATCCTTTCCCCATTTCTTGTTTTTCTGAGGTTTGTCAAAGATCAGATGGCTGTAGATGTGTGGAATTATTTCTGAGGGCTCCCTTCTGTTCCATTGGTCTATATCTCTGTTTTGGGACCAGTACCATGATGTTTTGGTTACTGTAGACTTGTAGTATAGTTTGAAGTCAGGTAGCGTGATGCCTCCAGCTTTGTTCTTTCGGCTTAGGATTGTCTTGGCAATGCAGGCTCTTTTTTGGTTCCATATGAACTTTAAAGTCGTTTTTTCCAATTCTGTGAAGAAAGTCTTTGGTAGCTTGATGGGGATGGCATTGAATCTATAAATTACCATGGGCAGTATGGCAATTTTCATGATATTGATTCTTCCTATCCATGAGCATGGTATGTCCTTCCATTTGTTTGTGTCCTCTTTTATTTCATTGAGCAGTGGTTTATAGTTCTCCTAAAGAGGTCCTTCACATCTCTTGTAATTTGGATTCCTAGGTATTTTATTCTCTTTGAAGCAATTGTAATGGGAGTTCACTCATGGTTTGGCTCTCTGTTTGTGTTTTATTGATGTATAGGAATGTTTGTGATTTTTACACATTGATTTTGTATCCTGAGACTTTACTGAAGCTGCTTATCAACTTAAGGAGATTTTGGGCTGAGATGATGGGGTTTCCTAAATATACAATCATGTCATCTGCAAATGGGGATAATTTGACTTCCTCTTTTCCTAATCAAATACCCTTTATTTCAATCACCTGCCTGATTGACCTGGCCAGAACTTCAAAAACTATGTTGAAGAGGAGTGATGAGAGAGGGTATCCTTGTCTTGTGCCATTTTTCAAAGGGAATCCTTCCAGTTTTTGCCCATTCAGTATGATATTGGCCCTGGGTTTATCATAAATACCTCTTATTATTTTGAGATACATTCCATCCATACCGAATTTATTGAGAGTTTTTAGCATAAAGGGTTGTGGAATTTTGTCAAAGACCTTTTCTGCATCTATTGAGATAATCATGTGGTTTTTGTCTTTGATTCTGTTTATATGCTGGATTACGTTTATTGATTTGCATATGTTGAACCAGCCTTGAATCCCAGGGGTGAAGCCCACTTGATCATGGTGGATAAGCTTTTTGATGTGCTGCTGGATCCGGTTTGTCAGTATTTTATTGAGGATTTTTGCATCGATGTTCATCAGGGATATTGGTCTAAAATTCTCTTTTTTTGTTGTGTCTCTGCCAGACTTTGGTATCAGGATGATATTGGCCTCATAAAATGAGTTAGGGAGGATTCCTTCTTTTTCTATTGATTGGAATAGTTTCAGAAGGAATGGTACCAGCTCCTTCTTGTACCTCTGGTAGAATTGGGCTGTGAATCCGTCTGGTCCTGGACCTTTTTTGGTTGGTAGGCTATTAATTATTGCCTCAATTTCAGAACCTGTTACTGGCCTATTCAGGGATTAAACTTTTTGCTGGTTTAGTTTTGGAATAGTATATCTTTCCAGGAATTTATGCATTTCTTCTAGGTTTTCTAGTTTATTTGCATAGAGGTGATTATAGTATTCTCTGATGGTATTTTGTATTTCTGTGGGGTCAGTGGTGATATTCCCTTTATCACTTTTTATTGCATCTGATTCTTCTCTCTTTTCTTCTTTATTAGTGTTGCTAGTGGTCTATCAATTTTGTTGATTTTTTCAAAAAACCAGCTCCTGGATTCATTGATTTTTTTTGAAGGTTTTTTTTTTGTGTCTCTATCTCCTTCAGTTCTGCTCTGATCTTAGTTATTTCTTGCCTTCTGCTAGCTTTTGGATGTGTTTGTTCTCGCTTCTCTAGTTCTTTTAATTGTGATGTTAGAGTGTCAATTTTAGATCTTTTCTGCTTTCTGTTGTGGGCATTTAGCTCTATAAATTTCCCACTACGCACAGCTTTAAATGTGTCCCAGAGATTCTGTTATGTTGTATCTTTGTTCTCATTGGTTCCAAAGAACATCTTTGTTTCTGCCTTCATTTCGTTATGTACCCAGTAGTCATTCAGGAGCAGGTTGTTCAGTTTCCATGTAGTTGAGCTGTTTTGATTGAGTTTCTTAGTCCTGAGTTCTAGTTTGATTGCACTGTGGTCTGAGAGACAGTTTGTTATAATTTCTGTTCTTGTACATTTGCTGAGGAGTGCTTTACTTCCAACTATATTGTTCAATTTTGGAATAAGTGTTAAGTGGTGCTGAGAAGAATGTATATTCTGTTGATTTGGGGTGGAGAGTTCTGTACCTGTCTCTTAGTTCCACTTGGTGCAGAGTTGAGTTCAATTCTTGGATATCCTTGTTAAGTTTCTGTCTCATTGATCTGTCTAATGTTGACAGTGGGGTGCTAAAGTCTCCCATTATTATTGTGTGGGAGTTTAAGTCTCCTTGTAAGTCTCTAAGGACTTGCTTTATGAATCCGGGTGCTCCTGTATTGGGTGCATATATATTTAGGATAGTTATCTCTTCTTGTTGAATTGATCCCTTTACCATTATGTGATGGCCTTCTTTGTTTCTGTTGATCTTTGTTGGTTTAAAGTCTGTTGTATCAGAAACTAGGATTGCAACCCCTGCTTTTTTTTTGTTTTCCATTTGCCTGGTAGATCTTCCTCCCTTTATTTTGAGCCTACGTGTGTCTCTGCATGTGAGATGGGTCTCCTGAATATAGCATATTGATGGGTGTTGATTCTTTTTCCAATTTGCCAGTCTGTGTCTTTTAATTGGAGCATTTAGCCCATTTACATTTAAGGTTAATATTGTTATATGTGAATTTGATCCTGTCATTATGAGGTTAGCTGGTTATTTTGCTCATTAGCTGATGCAGTTTCTTCCTAGTATCGTTGGTCTTTACAAGTTGGCATGTTTTCGCAGTGGCTGTTACTGGTTTTTCCTTTCCATATATGGCGCTTCCTTCAGGAGCTCTTGTAAGGCAGGCCTGGTGGTGAAAAAATCTCTCAGCATTTGCTTGTCTGCAAAGGATTTTATTTCTCCTTCACTTTTGAAGCTTAGTTTGGCTGGATATGAAGTTCTGTGTTGAAATTCTTTTCTTTAAGAATGTTAAATATTGGCCCCCACTCTCTTTTGGCTTGTAGAGTTTCTGCTGAGAGATCTGCTGTTAGTCTGATGGGCTTCCCTTTGTGGGTAACCCGACCTTTCTCTCTGTCTGCCGTTAAGAGTTTTTCCTTCATTTCAACTTTGGTCAATCTGACAATTATATGTATCGGAGTTGCTGTTCTCAAGGAGTATCTATGTTGCATTCTCTGTATTTCCTGAAATTGAATGTTGGCTTGCCTTGCTAGGTTGGGGTAGTTCTCCTGGATTATATCCTGAAGAGTGTTTTCCAACTTGGTCCCATTCTCCCTGTCACTTTCAGTTACACCAATCAGACATAGATTTGGTCTTTTCACATAATCCCATATTGCTTGGAGGCTGTGTTCATTTCTTTTTACTGTTTTTTTTTTTTTCTCTAAACTTCTCTTCTCGCTTCATTTCATTCATTTGATCTTCAATCACTGATACCCTTTCTTCCAGTTGATTGAATCGGCTACTGAAGCTTGTGCATGTGTCATGTAGTTCTCGTGCCATGGTTTTCAGCTCCATCAGGTCATTTAAGTTCTTCTTTATGCTGTTTATTCTAGTTAGCCATTCGTCCAATCTTTTCCCAAAGTTTTTAGCTTCTTTGCAATTAGTTCGAACATCCTCCTTTAGCTCGGATAAGTTTGTTATTACTGATCTTCTGAAGCCATCTTCTCTCAACTCGTCAAAGTCATTCTCCATCCAGCTTTGTTCTGTTGTTGGTGAGGAGCTGCCTTCCTTTGGAGGAGAGGAGGTGCTCTGATTTTTAGACTTTTCAGTGTTTCTGCTCTGGTTTCTTCCCATCTTTGTGGTTTTGTCTTCCTTTGGTCTTTGATGATGGTGACGTACAGATGGGGTTTTGGTTTGGATGTCCTTTCTGTTTGTTAGTTTTCCTTCTAACAGTCAAGAACCCTCAGCTGCAGTTCTGTTGCAGTTTGCTGGAGGTCCACTCCAGACCCTGTTTGCCTGGGTATCACCAGCAGAGGCTGCAGAACCACAAATATTGCAGAATGGCAAGTGTTGTTGCTTGATCGTTCCTCTGGAAACTTCGTCTCAGAGGGGCACGCAGTTGTATGAGGTTTCTGTTAGCCCCTACTGGGAGGTGCCTCCCAGTTAAGGTACTCGGGGGTCAGGGACCCACTTGAGGAGGCAGTCTGTCCATTCTCCAATCTCAAACTCCATCATGGGAGAACCACTACTCTCTTCAAAGATGTCAGACAGGGATGTTTAAGTCTGCAGAAATTTCTGCTGCCTTTTGTTCAGCTATGCCCTGCCCCTAGAGGTGCAGTCTACAGAGGCAGGCAGGCCTACTTGAGCTGTGGTGGGCTTCACCCAGTTTGAGCTTCCTGGCCACTTTGTTTACCTACTCAAGCCTCAGCAATGGCAGATGCCCTTCCCCCAGCCTTGTTGCCGCCTTGCAGTTCAATCTCAGACTGCTGTGCTAGCAGTGACCAAGGCTCTGTTGGTGTGGGGCCCTCTGATCCAGGTACAGGATATAATCTCCTGGTGTGCTTTTTGCTAAGACCATTGGAAAAGCACAGTATTAGAGTGGGAGTGATCCGATTTTCTGGGTGCTGTCTGTCATGGCTTCCCTTGGATAGGAAAGGGAATTCCCTGACCCCTTGCACTTCCCAGGTGAGGCAATACCTCACCCTGCTTCAGCTCAGTCCGTGGACTGCACCCACTATCCTGCACCCACTGTCTGGCAAGCCCCAGTGAGATCAACCCGGTATCTCAGTTGGAAATGCAGAAATCATCTGTCTTCTGCGTCACTCATATTGGGAGCTGTAGACTGGAGCTGTTCCTATTCGGCCATCTTGGAACCTCTCCTACCTTTGGTCTTTGATATTGGTACCTGCAGATGAGGTTTTGGTGTGGATGTCCTTTTTGTTGATGTTGATGCTCTTACTTTCTGTTTGTTAGTTTTCCTTCTAACAGGTCTCTCAGATACAGGTCTGTTGGAGTTTGCTGGAGGTCCACTCCAGACCCTGTTTGCCTCGGTATCACCAGTGGAGGCTGCGGAACAGCAGATATTGCAGAACAGAAAATATTGCTGCCTGATCCTTCCTCTGGAAGCTTCATCCTAGAGGGGCACCCTCCTGTATGAGGTGTCTGTCAGCCCCTACTGGGAGGTGACTCCCAGTTAGGCTACATGGGGGTCAGGGACCCACATGAGGAGGCAGTATGTCCAGTCTCAGAGCTCAAACTCCAAGCAGGGAGAACCACTGCTTTCATTGGGCCTGTCAGACAGGGACATTTAGGTCTGCAGAAGTTGTCTGCTGCCTTTTGTTCAGCTATGCCCTGCCCACAGAGGTGGAGTCTATAGAGGCAGTAGGCCTTGCTGAGCTGTGGTGGGCTCCACTCAGTTCGAGCTTCCCAGCCACATGGTTTACCTACTGAAGCCTCAGCAATGGCGGCTGCCCCTCCATCCACCAGGTGGAAGCCTCACAGTTCAATCTCAGACTGCTGTGCTGGCAGTGAGCAAGGCTTTATGTGCGTGTGGCCCACCGATCCAGGCACGTCAGAGAATCTCCCGGTCTGCCAGTTGCTAAGACTGTGGGAAAAGCACAGTATTTGGGCAGGAGTGTACTGATTTTCCAAGTACAGTCTGTCACAGCTTCCCTTGACTAGGAAAGGGAAATCCCTGACCCCTTGAAATTCGCAGATGAGGTGATGCCCACCCCACTTTGGCTCACCCTCGGTGGGCTGCACCCACTGTCCAACTGGTCCCAGTGAGATGAAACAGGTACTTCGATGGAAATGCTGAAATCACCCATCTTCTTTGTTGATCATGCTGGGAGCTGCAGACCAGAGTTGTTCCTATTTGGCCATCTTGGAATAGAACCAATGTTTATCTTTTTGTGCCTGGCTTATGTCACTTAAAATAATGATCTTCTGTTCCATCCATGTTGTTGCAAATGACAGGATTAAATTCTTTATTTTATGGCCGAATAGTACGCCATTGTGTATATGTACCATCTTTTGCTTTATCCATTCATCTATTGATGGGCCCTTAGGTTGTTCCCAAATATTGGCTATTGTGATGGTGCTGTTACAAACAGAAGTGCAGATATCTCTTTGATATACTGATTCCTTTTTTTTTTTTTTTTTTTTTGCAGCAGGTTGAGGGAGGCGGCAGTGTATATATCCAGCAGTGGGAGTGCTGGATCATATGGGAGTTCTATTTTTAGTTTTTTGAGGAACCTCTAAACTGTTCTCCATAGTGGTTGTACCAATTTACATTCTCATCAATAGTGTGTAAGACATTCCTTTTCTTCACATTCTCACCAGCATTTTTACTGCCTGTCTTTTGTATATAAACAATTTTAACTGGGGTGAGATGATATCTCATTGCAGTTTTGATTTGTATTTCTCTGATGATAAACGATGTTGAACCCTTTTTCATATGCCTATTTACCATTTGTATGTCTTCTTTTGAGAAATGTCTTTTCAAGTCTTTTGCCCATTTTTGATTAAGTTATTAGATTTCTTTTCCTATACAATTGTTTGAATTCCTTATATATTATGTTTATAAATCTCTTGTTAGATGGGTAGTTTGCAAATATTTTCTCCCAATCTGTGGGTTTTCTGTTCACTTTGTTGATTGTTTCCTTTGCCATGTAGAAGATTTTTAACTTGATAGTATCCCACTTGTCCATTTTTTGCTCTGGTTGCCTGTGCTTGTAGGGTATTACTCAATAATTTTTTTTTCCCCCCCAGAACAATGTCCTGGAGAGTTTCCCCAATGTTTTTTTGTAGTAGTTTCAAGCTTGAGGTCTTAGATTTAAGTCTTTAATCCATTTTGATTTGATTTTTGTATATGGTAAGAGATGGGGGGTCACGTTTTTTTCTTCTGCATATGAATATTTATTTATACCAGCACCATTCACTGAAGAGTGTGTCTTTTCCTCAGTGTATGTTCTTGGAAACTTTGTTGAAAATGAGTTCACTGTAGGTGAGTGGTTGTGTTTCTGGGTTCTCTATTCTGTTCCATTGGTCTACCTGTCTGTTTTTACACCAGTACCATGCTGTTTTGGTTACTATGGTTTAATAGTATAATTTCAAGTTAGGTAATGTGATTCCTCCAGTTTTCTTATTTTGCTTAACAGCTTTGGCTATTCTGGGTCTGTTGTGTTTCCATATAAATTTTAGCTTTGTTTTTTCTATTTCTGTGAAGAATGTCACTGATATTTTGATAGAAATTGCATTGAATCTATAGATTGCTTTGGGTAGTATGGACATTTTAACATTATTGATTATTCCAAAACATGAAAATGAAATATCTTTCTATTTTTTGGTATCCTCTTCAATTTCTTTCACCAGTATGTTATAGTTTTCTTATAGAAATCTTTCACTTCTTTGGTTAATTCCTAGGTATTTAATTTGATTTGTGGTTCTTGTAATAGGATTACTTTCAAAATTTCTTTTTCACATTGTTCACAGTTGGCTTATAGAAATGCTACCAATTTTTGTATGTTGATTTTGTGTCTTACAACTTTATGGAATTTACTTATCAGTTCTATTGATTTTTTGGTGGAATCTTTAGGTTTTTCTAAATATAAGATTATATCATCTACAAACAAGGATAAGTTGACTTACTCCTTTTTAACTTAGATACTCTTTATTTCTTTTTCTTTTTTGATTGCTCTAGCTAGGATTTCCAGTACTATGTTGAATAATTGTGGTGAAAATGGGCATCCTTGTTGTGTTCCAAATCTTAGAGGAAACACTTTTAGTTTTTCCTCATTCAATAAAATTCTAGCTGTGAGTCTGTTGTAATAGGGCTTTTATTACTTGAGGCATGTTTCTTCTATACTTAGTTTTTTGAGAGTTTTGATCATGAAAAGATATTGAATTCTATAAAATAATTTTCCAGCATAAAATTAAAATGATTGTATGTTTTCTGTCTTTTATTCTGTTTACATGATGTAGCACATTGATTGATTTGCATATGTTGAACCATGAATTCCAGGGATAAATCCCACTTGGTCAAGATGAATGATCTTTCTAATGTATTGGTCAAATTTGGTTTGCTAGTATTTTATTGATAATTTTTGCATTAATATTCATCAGAGACAGTGGTTTGTAGTTTTCTTTTTTGATGTGTGTTTGTTTGGTTTGGTATCAAGATAATACTGGCCTTTTAGGATAAGTTTGGAAGTGTTCTATCCTCCTCTATTTTTTGGAATAGTTTTAAGAAGATTGGTATGAGTTCTTTTTAAATGTTTGGTAGAATTAATCAGTAATGACTTCAGGTCTCAGGCTTTTCTTTACTGATAAACTTTTTATTATAACTTCAAACTTGTTATTGATCTGTTCAGGTTTTGGGTTTCTTCCTGGTTCAATCTTGGTAGGTTGCGTGTATCTAGCAATTTGTCCATTACTTCTGGATTTTCCAATTTCATGGCATATACTTGTTTATAGTAGTCACTAATAATCCTTTGAATTTCTGCAGTATCAGTTATAATGTCTCCTTTTTCATTTGTGATTTTATTTATTTGGATCTCTCTCTCTTCTTAGTCTAGCTCAAGGATTATTAATTTTGTTTGACTTTTCAAAAAACCGATTTTTTTGTTTCATTGATCTTTCATATTGTTTTTTCATTTCAATTTTATTTATTTCTGATCTGATCTTTATTATTCTTTTTCTTCTGCTAATTTTGGGTTTGCTTTGCTCTTCCTTTTCTAGTTGTTTAAGATGCATTGTTAGATTGCTCATTTGAAGTTTTCCTTTTTTATAATGTAGGCACTGGTAGCTATAAACCTCCCTCTTAGTATCACTTTTGCTATATCCCCTAGGTTTTGGTATGTTGTGTTTCCATTATCGTTTGTTTCAAAAATTTTCTCAATTTCCTTCTTGTTTCCTTGACAAACTGGTCACTCAGGAGCATATTGCTTAATTTCTATGTATTTGTATAGTTTCCAAAATTCCTCCTGTTATTAATGTCCAGTTTTATTCCATTGTGGACAGAGAATATTCTTGATATTATTTCAATTTTTTGAATGTTTTAAGATTTGTTTTGTGGCTTAACATATGGTTTATCCTTTAGAATAATCTACGTACTGAGGAAAATAATGTGTGTTCTGCAGCTCTTGGATGAAATATTCTGTGAATATCGGTTAGATTCTTTTAGTCTATAGTGCAGATTAAGTCTGATTTTCTTTGTTGATCTTCTGTTTGGAGCATCTGTCTAATGCTGAAAGTGGGGTGCTGAAGTCTCCAACAATTATTGTACTGGGGCCTATCTCTCTTTTTATCTCTAATGATATTTACTTTATGTATCTGGATGCTCCCTTGTTGGATACATATATATTTAAAATTGTTATATCCTCTTGCTGAATTTACCCCTTTATGATAATATAGTGACTTTGTTTGTCTCTTATATTTTTAGGTTGAAATCTATTTTGTCTGATGTAAGTATAGTGACTCCTACTCCTTTTGGTTTTTTATTAGCACGGAATGTCTTTTTTCCATTCTTTTGTTTTCTGTCTATGTGTGCCTTTATAAGCGAAGTGTATTTCTTGTAAGCATCAGATCTTGTTTGTTCATCCATTCAGCCAGTCTATGTCTTTTGATTGGAGAGTTTAGTTCATATACATTCAATGTCATTATTAATAAGTAAGGAGTTAATCCTGCCATCTTGTTATTTGTTTTCTGGTTGTTTTATGTTCTTCTCTTCCTTCTTTTTTTCCTTCCTGTTTTTAGTGTAGGTGATTTTTGCTGGTGATATGATTGCTTCTTGCTTTTTGTTTTTTGTGTATCCATTGTACGTTGTTTGGTTTGAGGTTACCACAAGGCCTGTAAATACTATCTTATAATTTATTATTTCAACCTGATAAAAACTTAACACTATTTGCATAAACAAATAAAAAAGCAAGAATGATATTTATAAAAACTCTATGCCTTAACTTTATCCCCCAACTTTTTAACATTTTGTTGTTTGTATTAATATCTTATTGTACTGACTATGTCTTGAAAAGTTGTTGTAGTTATTATTTTTGATTGGTTCATTGTTTAATCTTTCTACTTAGTATATGAGTAGTTCACACACTGAGTTACAATATTATAATATTATGTGTTTTTCTGTGTACTTACTATTACCAGTAAGTTTTGTACATTCAAATGATTATTTATTGTTCATTAATGTCCTTTTTTCATAATTGAGGTAATCTCTTTAACACTTCTTGTAGGACAGGTCTGATAATAATAAAATTTCTCAGCTTTTCTTTTTGTCTGGAAAGTCTTTATTTCTCCTTCATGTTTGAGGGATATTTTCACCAGGTACACTATTTTATGGTAGATTTTTTCTCCTTCAGCACTTTAAATATGTAATGCCACTCTCTCCTGCCCTGTAAGATTTTCACTGAAAAGTATGCTTCCAGAGGTATTGGAGCTTCATTGTATGTTATTTGTTACTTTTCTCTTATTGTTTTTCATATCCTTTCTCTATTTTTGACCTTTGAAAATTTTGATTATTAAATGTCATTAGGTAGTCTTATTTGGGTTAAATCTGCTTGGTGTTCTATAACTTTCTTGTACTTGGATATTTATATTTTTCTCTAGATATAGTAAGTTCTCTGAAACCCTTTGAACATGGTTTCTAACCCTATTTCTTTCTCTACCTCTTCTTTAAAGCTAATCACTCTTAAATTTGCCCTTTTGAGGCTTTTTAGATCCTGTAGGCATGCTTCGTTGTTTTTTGTTCTTTTTTTGTTTGTCTCCTCTGGTTATATATTTTCAAATAACCTGTCTTGAAGTTTACTTATCCTTTCCTTGGATCAATTCTGCTATTAAAAGACTCTGATGCATTCTTCAATATATCTATTTCATCTTTCAGCTCCCGGATTTCTACTTTATTCTTTTAAAACATTTTAATCTTTGTTAAATTTGTCTAATAGAATTCTGAATTTCTTCTCTGTGTTATATTGAATTTCTTTGAGTTTCCTCAACAAAACTATTTTGAATTCTCCGTGTGAATGGTCACATATCTCTGTTGCTCCCATATTCTTCCCTGGAAACTTATTTAGTTCATTTGGCAAAGTCATGATCTCCTGGATGGTTTTTTTTTTTTTTTTGCCAACAAGCTGAGCTTTATTGAATAAATTAATTGTGACAGAAGTAGGGCTAATTAGGATCAAACATAATTATGAAAAAAAAATCCACTGGCCACGGTGGCTCACGCCTGTAATCCCCAGCACTTTGGGAGGCCAAGGCAGACAGATCACTTGAGGTTAGGAGTTCGAGGCCAGCCTAGCCAACATGGTGAAACCCCATCTCTACTAAAAATACCAAAATTAGCCAGGCATGGTGGCGCATGCCTGTAATCCCAGCTACTGGGGAGGCTGAGGCAGGAGAATCACTTGAATCCAGGAGACGGAGGTTGCAGTGAGCCGAGATCGTGCCACTGCACTCCAACCTGGGCCAGACAGAGTGAGATTCTTTTTTTTTTTTTTTTGAGATGGAGTCTGGCTCTGTTGCCCAGGCTGGAGTGCAGTGAGTGCAGTGGCCGGATCTCAGCTCACTGCAAGCCCCGCCTCCTGAGTTCACGCCATTCTCCTGCCTCAGCCTCCTGAGTAGCTGGGACTACAGGCGCCCGCCACCTCGCCTGGCTAATTATTTTTGTATTTTAGTAGAGACGGGGTTTCACCGTGTTAGCCAGGATGGTCTTGATCTCCTGACCTCGTGATCCGCCCGTCTTGGCCTCCCAAAGTGCTGGGATTACAGGCTTGAGCCACCGTGCCCGGCCCAGAGTGAGATTCTTGTCTGAAAAAAAAAAAAAAAAAAAAAGAAAAGAAAAGAAAAGAAGAAAAATTCCCTTTATTTCCCCACAAAAGGAGCCTGCTTAATTTGAGCCAAACAGATATTAGCAGAATCTAGTTTAATCAGCACATAAATGGAGAATTGGAAAACGATGAGAGGGGATGTCATGTTGATAAAATGGTGTGCTATTTTCCTCTTGATTAGAAGGAAGAAGAGTGCCAGAAGAGATTGTGAGAGAATTCTCAGGAGTCAGTTGTGACAGAAGATGGATTGCAGAGGGATATTTTAAGAGTGAAGTAATTTAATGATCTCTTTCTTTCTGAATATGGTATCAACTAATCTATTCAGAGATTTCCTCTGTATCACTTAGTGCTTTGCTAGTGCCTAGGGTATTTTATTTCTGGAATTCTCATTTTACTGCAATCCATTCTTACTGCTATCCATTTTAAAGCTAAGACAGTTCTAGAGAATTAAGTATCAACTCATAAAAAAAAAATCCACATTTTTAATCATGTAAATATTTTTTTGTTTTGTCATTTGCCAATGACTATAATTTAAATCTTTTTCCTGGATGGTCTTGATACCTGTGGATGTTCACCTGTGTCAGGGCATTGAAAAATTAGGCATTTATTTCAGCATTTTCAGTTTGGGCTTGTTTTTACCTGCCCTTCTTGGGAAGGCTTTCCAGATATTTGAAAGCACTTGGGTGTTGAAATCTAAACTGTATCTGCTTTAGGGGGCACCCTAAGCCCAGCAATGTTTTGATTCTTTCAGACACATAGAGGTTCCTTGTAATGATCTTGTGCAAGATCCAGGAGAATTCTCTAGATTACCAGAGACTCTTGTTCTCTTCCTTTACTTTCTTCCAAACAAACAGTGATATAGTTTGGCTGTGTCACCACCCAAATCTCATCTTGAATTGAAGCTCCCATAATTCCCATGTGTCGTGAAAGGGACCTGGTGAGAGGTAATTGAATCATGGGGACAGGTCTATCCCATGCTGCTCTCATGATAGTGAATAAGTCTCATGAAATCTGATGGTTTTCTAAATTCGAGTTCCCCTGTACAAGCTCTCACAACCAGAGGTTCTTCATGAGGGCCCTGCCCCTGCAGCAAATTTCTGCCTGTATATCCAGGCATTTCCATACATCCTCTGAAATATAGCTGGAGGTTTCTAAACCTCAATCCTTGACTTCTGCCCACCCACAGGCTCAACACCACATGGAAGCTGCCAAGGCTTGGGGCTTGCACCCTGTGAAGCCACAGCCTAAGCTGTACCTTGGCTCGTTTTAGCCATGGTGAGAGTGGCTGGAATGCAGGACACCAAGTCTCTAGGCTTCACAAAGCAGGAGGTTCCTAGGCCTGTTCCATGAAACCATTTTTTCCTCCTAGGCCTCTGGGCCTGTGATGGAAAAGGCTGCTGCAAAGGTCTCTGACATGCTCTGGAGACATTTTCCCCATTGTCTTGGTGATTAACATTTGGCTTCTCATTACTTATTCAAATTTCTGCAGCTGACTTGAATTTGTTCTCAGAAAATGGGTTTTTCTTTACTATTGCAACATCAGGCTGCAAACTTTCTGACCCTTTATGCTCTGTTTCCCTTTTAAAACTGAATGCTTTTAACAGCACTCAAGTAACTTCTTGAATGCTTTGCTGCTTAGACATTTCTTCTACCAGATACCCTAAATTATCTCCCTCAAGTTCAGAGTTTCACAAATCTCTAGGGCAGGGGCAAAATGCCACCAGTCTCTTTGCTAAAACATAGCAATGTGTTGGCAATTCAAGACTGTTTTTTCTGCCTCTTCTGTGCCTCTTTCAGCATTACAAAGTTAAAATCAGGTACTGTGAGTGCTCACCTGATGTTTGGTTCTTACAAAGGTGGTTTTTTTTTTTTTTTTTTGTATGTAGATAATTGTTAAATTGATATCCTTGTGAGGTGTGGCGGGGACAATCAGTGGATCCTTCTATTTTACCATCTTGCTCCACCTCCAGTCCCTGGTCATTCAATGTAAACTTCCCCATTAATCCTACCCCAGTCCCACTAGACAGTCAAAGCAATGAATAAGTCATTCTTTTGGTATATCCTGCTGTATGTAGTACAGTGCCTTTTAAATATTAATTTATTTGAGTTAATCCATTTTCTGTATCATTTAATTGATGTCTTATCAAAATCAGTGATAATTCTTGCATGTAGAAAGACAATGAACATGGTGGAAAATTCATAGGACTGTTAGGCTGAAGATTTGGATTATACCTCAGGCTTCAGTGGATGATTAATTGAGTGATCTTGGGCAAATCACTTCTTTTTTGTGATCTTTTCACTTATCTGTAATACAATAGGGTTTGAATTATATGATCTCTGATGTCCCTTCTAGTCTACTATACTATAAATCTGTGAATCAGGGTATTTCTGTTTTTTGAGAGCTGTAGGATAAGAGATTTATAGCTTCAATGAAGAGAAACATGGACATAAGTTGTTTGTGATCTTGACTTATGACTACTAGATGTTCCCTGAACTTCTTCCAGGTGATATCTGAGGGAAAGACTCAATTCTTTGAGTGTATTAGCTGTGCTCAGAATACAGGCTTGGCCAGGCACTGTAAAGGCAGCACAGTTGTTCTAGATTTGAAAGTGATTTCTAAAAAGTGCTAAATTTATGATTTAAAGTTTTCTCACTTGTCAAATCCCACAGGTCTTTCTCCCTGGAATTATCCTTTTTGTTTTACAAGTTATGCCACCTCTGGTTCTTACTATAGGACTACCATTCTTCAGGTCTTCTAAGAGAGAAACTCCTGAAATCATATTTGATAGCTCATTTTTGTCATTTGTTTTATGAGAAGCCCATCCTGCCCTATCGTGTTGTGGCATGCCAGGTTTCACTAACACAGGCCTCCATAATAACTGTTTCAGTACTGACCGAGTGGTTAAGTTAAATATTAAAAGCCAGTGCCCTTATGTGAAGGCTGGAATTTAACAAAGAGTCCACCAAGGGTTTTGCCTAGGCTTTTCCTGGGCCTTAAACATGACAAAATAATGAAGGAATTCTTAACAGGACCCATTTAGGATTAAACAAACTTTATTGGGGGTCTGAAGAAACTCCCCAGGCCTCCACAAACAAGTTTATTGGGGTCTAAAGGAGCTCCCCAAACCTCCATGACTTAGCAGGAGACAAGATGAGGGTAATCACCCCAGCACCTAGACCCATTTAGATTAAGAAACTCCCCAGGCCTCCACAAACAAGTTTATTGGGGTCTAAACTCTGCAGAGTTTCTGACAGGCTTTGATTCCTAGGAAAGTACATCACTTCCTTAATGTGGACCATTTTGGTTCTTGGGCCCTTAATAACCTAAACAAATGAGTCCTCTTTGCCCCAAGTAAAAATGTTTGTAATTTGTTTTACTCCAACAAAGTGCAATAAATTAAACCTTTGACTTTAGTAAGACAGCTGCTCTTTTTTGTATATTTTTGGAAATTTTCTCATAGTCTTCTGGGAACCAAATTCCAGAATTAAGGCAATCTCTTGAGATTGTTTTAGAGTCTAAATGCCTAAAAGCAAACAAACTACCACCCTCACCATACTGATCAAAGTTGTCCTGACAGCTCCCCTGATTAGGGTTGGTGGAGACATCAGATATACTTGAGTACCTTCCACGATATTACTTATAAGGAAAAAAAGTTACTTTTTTCTAGATTGGATAAATAGCAACATCAAAATGGATATTTCATTGCTTAGAAGATAATCCTAAGATTTATTCATCTTGCTTCACTGAAATTTTATGCCCATTCCTCACTTTCCCAGCAGCCCCTGGCAAGTGCCATTCTAGTTTCTGATTCTATACATTTGACTATTTTAGATATTTCATTTAAGTGGAATAAGTGCAGTATTTATCTTTCTGTGATTGGCTTATTTTGCTTAGCATAACGTCCTCAAGGCTCATCCATGCAGTTGCATATTACAGAATTTCCTTCTTTTTTTTTTAAGGCTGGATTATATTCAATTTTATGCATATACCACCTTTTCTTTGCCTATTCATCAGGACAATTGGCAGAACTATTTACAATAGCTAAGATTTGGAAGCAACCTAAGTGTTCATCAACAGATGAATGGATAAAGGAAATGTGGTATATATACACAGTGGAATACTATTTGGCCATAAAATTAGATCCAGTAATTTGCAACAACATATATAGAACTAGAGATAATTACGTTAAGTGAAAAGTGAAATAAGCCAGGAACAGAAAGACAAACATCACATGTTCTCACTTATTTGTGGGATTTAAAAATCAAAACACTTGAACTCATGGTCGTTGAGGGTCCCTTCCTTCCTTCCTTCCTTCCTTCCTTCCTTCCTTCCTTCCTTCCTTCCTTCCTTCCTTCCTTCCTTCCTTTCTTTCTTTCTTTCTTTCTTTCTTTCTTTCTTTCTTTCTTTCTTTCTTTCTTTCTTTCTTTCTTTCTTTCTTTCTTTCTTTCTTTCTTTCTTCCTTCCCTCCTTCCCTCCTTTTCTTTCTTTCTTCCTTTCTTCCTTTCTTTCTTTCTTTCTTTCTTTCTTTCTTTCTTTCTTTCTTTCTTTCTTTCTTTCCTTTCCTTCCTTCCTTCCTTCCTTCCTTTTTTTTTTTTTTTTTTTTTTTTTTTAAGGATGTCTCACTCTGTCACCCAGGCTGGAGTGTAATGGTGTGATCTTGGCTCACTGCAACCTCCACCTCCCATGTTTAAGCAATTCTGCCTCAGCCTCCTGAGTAGCTGGGATTACAGGTGCCTGCCACCATGCCTGGCTAATTTTTGTATTTTTAGTAGAGACCATGTTTCACCATGTTGGCCAGGTTGGTCTCGAACTCGTGACCTCAGGTGATCTGTCTGTCTCAGTTGCCCAAAGTGCTGGGATTACAGGCATGAGCCACTACACCCAGCCTCCATTGAGGGTTTCTAGTTTTATTCTATGCCATCTCTTATTTATGGTAAGTGCCCTGTTTTATAAATAAAGACTACTTTTTAGTTATACTAAATCACTTCTCCTTTAAGAAAGGAGAAAAATTAGTTTAATTTTCTTTTTTTTTTTCCTTTTTTTAAAATTTTTTTTTAAGTTTTCTTTCTTTTTTTTTTTAAATTATACTTTAAGTTCTAGGGTACATGTACATTGCGTGCAGGTTTGTTACATATGTATACTTGTGCCATGTTGGTGTGCTGCACCCATCAACTCGTCAGCACCCATCAATTCATCATTTACATCAGGTATAACTCCCAATGCAATCCCTCCCCCCCTCCCCCTTCCCCATGATAGGCCCCTGTGTGTGATGTTCCCCTTCCTGAGTCCAAGTGATCTCATTGTTCAGTTCCCACCTATGAGTGAGAACATGCGGTGCTTGGTTTTCTGTTCTTGTGATAGTTTGCTAAGAATGATGGTTTCCAGCTGCATCCATGTCCCTACAAAGGAAATTTTCTAATGAAGCAAAGACAATATGGGTAAAGCAGCTATAACACAATAGTCTTTGTCCAAGAATGATCTGAGTTTGAATCATTGTTTCTTCACTTAGCTGTGTAACCTTGGGCAAGTTACTTAACTTCTCTGATACTGTTTCTTCATCTGTAAAATGAAGATAACAAAGGAGAAAAGACAGCAAAAGGGTATCAGAGAGGAAAAAAAACGAAAAATGTGTAGTATTGTAGAATCCAAAGGAGTGGTTTTTAAGAAAGAATGTGGTCATTGGTTTGAAATGTTCCAAAAGACCAAAGAGAATGAGGCTTGTAAAATGGCAATTGGACTTGGTAATTAGGAGGCCTGTGGTGATTTTCTAAGGAGGAAAATGTGGTCTAAAGCCAAGCTATAAAAATCCTTAACAGTGGCAGCAGCAGAAGTGTGGACTTGTAAATAAAAATGTTTGAGTGATTAGTCAAGGTGCTTCAGGTGAATATTTACTTATCTCAGACATATTTTTGGCAAGGTGGGAGTGAAACAGTGTAGAATCTGCATATAAATGCTCCAAACAGAAATAGTTTATCAGGCATCTGTGGCCTGAGTCCAGGTGAGGTTTCTATGCTAAAGTAAAGTAAAATCTGGGGAAGCAGTTGAGGTTTCCCAGGTAAAGGCAGGTTTTTGTAGTGCTGAAAGAAGCTCTTGAAAAAAAAAAAGCACACGGTACCATTAAGGAAGGAGTCAATGGGGAAACAAAACTGTCCAGTTGCCTGATATTGGGTATTCTTGGTGTGGAGGAGCAGACTGTACCTTATTTCCCCAAGAGTTGCAGAAAACAGTAATGTAGTTACATTCCTCTTAAAAATACATAGCCATGTATCCGTTCTTAGTGAGTAGAATGAAAGGGAGGTGACCTTATAACTGTGTAAGTAAATGGTACATGAAAAGTTATTAATTAAATTAAATTGAATTGAATTAAATGGATTTTGATTATATGATTAATGGTTTATGGTTTTGTCATATATAAAATGAAATGTCTGCTGAGCCTTGTTTACCTAAGCCTTAATTACCCCAAACTATTAATTTAATTAATTCAGCTAAATTTACTGAGGTTCAAGTGAAAGTTTAAATAATAGGACTGGAAATGGAGCCTCTAAGTTTAATTTTTATATCTAGGAAGATTTTGGTAAAGATACTGACAAGATCAGCTTATATTAAACATTAAGATATACTAAGAAGAAATCAAACTGGAATTGTAAAGAGCCTACCAGCCTGATTTGAAACTTTAAATTCTATTCTTCTTAATGATTGCAATTCTAACTGGTGTGAGATGGTATCTCATTGTGGTTTTGATTTGCATTTCTCTGATGGCCAGTGATGACGAGCATTTTTTCATGTGTCTGTTGGCTGTATGAATGTCTTCTTTTGAGAAATATCTGTTCATATCCTTTGCCCACTTTTTGATGGGGTTGTTTGTTTTTTTCTTGTAAATTTGTTTGAGTTCTTTGTAGGTTCTGGATATTAGCCCTTTGTCAGATGAGTAGATTGCAAAAATTTTCTCCCATTCTGTAGGTTGCCTGTTCACTCTGATGGAAGTCAGGAAACAACAGGTGCTGGAGAGGATGTGGAGAAATAGGAACACTTTTACACTGTTGGTGGGATTGTAAACTAGTTCAACCATTATGGAAAACAGTATGGCGACTCCTCAAGGATCTAGAACTAGATGTACCATATGACCCAGTCATCCCATTACTGGGTATATACCCAAAGGATTATAAATCATGCTGCTATAAAGACACATGCACACGTATGTTTATTGCGGCACTATTCACAATAGCAAAGACTTGGAATCAACCCAAATGTCCATCAGTGACAGACTGGATTAAGAAAATGTGGCACATATACACCATGGAATACTATGCAGCCATAAAAAAAGGATGAGTTTGTGTCCTTTGTAGGGACATGGATGCAGCTGGAAACCATCATTCTTAGCAGACTATCACAAGATCAGAAAACCAAGCACCGCATGTTCTCACTCATAGGTGGGAACTGAACAATGAGATCACTTGGACTCGGGAAGGGGAACATCACACACTGGGGCCTATCACGGAGAGGGGGGGAGGGGGGAGGGATTGCATTGGGAGTTATACCTGATGTAAATGACGAGTTGATGGGTGCTGACGAGTTGATGGGTGCTGCATACCAACATGGCACAAGTATACATATGTAACAAACCTGCCCGTTATGCACATGTACCCTAGAACTTAAAGTATAATAATAATAAAAAAATAAAAAAAATTAAAAAAATTAAAAAAAGAGAGAGAAGGATATCTGGGAGGTAAAAAAAAAAAATTCTTCTTGCTAATAAAATGCCTGTACTGTAAAAATAAATAAATAAATAAATTCTATTCTTCATAACAAAACAGAAAAATATGGTCTAACCATAGAACTTACTACTTTCTGCCTAGTATTATAGTATATGCATTCCTTCAAAAATAGTTTTCTAAGCCTTTATTTTATCCATTTATGTACTTGGCTTAACACTTCTTAAATGAAACTCCTTAGGACAGGGAGCAGGTTTCACTCATCTTTGTGCTCTCTTAGAGCTTAACCCAGGGCTTGGGACATAGTAAGCCCTCACTAGATGTTACTGCTTGGCATTGATTTGGTGGCAGGGATTATGTGTGAGGATGACACCTGATCTGTGTTTCCCTGGGAGAGATATAACTATATTTCACAGGATTGGCCTTTGTCTATCACTGCGTTATTAATATCCTCAATTATAGGCAAGGAAAGGGAGTCATTATTTTATGCAGATGTTGTCAACTGGTGGATGGGAGTTAAAAATCTGAATAACTTTGAAAAATTGAGGTATAACTAAGGTGAATGCCAAGTAAATTTGTGTAGTTTATCAAACACCAGTCAAAAAATGTACTGTTTAGTTGCAAGTAGAGCTAGAGAGAGAAGGTGGGAGAGAAAGAACAAAAATTGGTGTAAGTGTGAAAAGTATATCAGCAATGAAGAGGTAGTCCTGATTGAACACCACATTGATCATACCTTCTCCCTTTTTAGAAACTCCTTGTTGTTTACAGGAAAGGGGATAATTCCTGTCCCATTAGATGGTATTGAATGACTTCTCAGGACCCCTTCTGTTACTATAAACCTGTTAGCATAATATGAAATTTGATTCTCTAAGGTGTATTCAGTTCTTTGAAAACTTCTTCCAGTAATTCCTGGGCACCCTTTAGAATAAGAAATGGCATGACAAAGAGTAACTTATCAGTATCTTGGTGTTCAGACTTTCACGAGGATTTGAGACCAAATATGATCACAAAGTGAGTAATATGAAAAGAGATGACAGCTATGTTCCCACACAACTGTGAGGTGTGTCACTTTGAACAGCTAATAAAAGGAGTATGTCAGGTTACTGAAAACAATTATCAAGCGGAGTTACTCAGTGAAAGGAAACTACCATAAGAGGCTACAAAAATCTCTGTTTGGGATTGAATGACTTAGTTTTATAGAATGTTAGGATGGAAGAGCACTTGGAGAACATCTAATACCCTTCCTTCATGACCCAGAAAGTTAAAATGACTGCCAAAAGTAACAGACAGAATTAGTGGCAGAGTAAAGACACCTCACTTACAGTCCAGTGCTATTTTCACTAAAGCATATAATTAAGTTTCAGATTCCACAAAGCCTTTCAATAGACACTGGCACAAGACAAATTCATATACTACTACAAATCATGACAGTTAAATAAACTGTTGTGCAAAGGACTGCACAAAAGGCAAGGATTGATCCATTATTTTTGCTCTTTGTTTACAATATGCGAATATTGTTTGCTGAATTTACAAATCACAACTTTCTTTTTTTCTTATTTATCTTCTGTTCAATCTGTCCTTATCACTTATGCTGAATTATTCTTAAAGCACAGTTTTAATCATATCCTTTCCCTCTCAAAGGTCTCCAGTGGCCTATTAATTAAGCTCAAAGAACTATTCAAGACTACAATAATATGCCCTCCTAACCGCATAGAGTTACTTTCCTGTTGTTTACCATATGTGTTTCATGCAAATGATGCTATGAACAGCTCCATCTCTCGTTTTGTCTCTTTTTCTTTGCTCAGGACATTTTAAGGATGGCAAAATGCTGTTTTGCCATTTATAAAATGCCCTTTGTCCTCATCACTATTATATGTAATTCTAACCATTGTTAAGACAATCTCTTACATCCCCTCTTCCCTAAAAACTTTCTAGATGCTCTGTATTACTTTGAAATAGTAGTTATATTAAAGGGGATGGATTAGCCACTTAATATGTATCAATTCTGTGCTAGATATTTGGAAAACAAGACATAGACCTTGCCCACTAAGGGCTTACAGTCTACTAGAGGGAGACACAGATATGTTAACAAATAAATGCACTGCATTATTGCAGCTGCTGTGATAGAAGTTGATAAAGGACACAGAGCATAAAAGTAGTAAACGGGGGCATGCATTTGTAGAAAAGGCTTTATAAAAGAGAGAAGGGTGGGGCATATGGGGAACAGTATCCTAAGTAGGGGGAGAAAGTAGAACGAGCAAGGAATGGAGGTGCGAAGTAGCCTGACATATTTAAGGAACATCTAACATTTTGATCATCTTGTATTTGAAAATACAAGATGAAAGTTGTATATGTGTGCATGTGTGTGTGTTTGGGTGTGTGTGTGTCTGTGTGTGATTGGACTTCAGGGCTTAAAAGTGAGAAATTAGGTATAAAAAAATGCAGAAAGTAGATCATAAAGGGTGTTATATGCCATTCTAGATAATTTGAGTTTGTCTTCTAGGGAATTGCAAGCTACTAGAAGATGCAGAGTGAGAAAAGAATACTGATATATAAGGGAAAGAGGAAGTAGGGCTGTAAATATAGTTTGCCCATTCCTGAATGGTTTAATTTTCTTGATAAAATAAGAGACAATATTATCTACTGAGAAAAAAAATAGGCTGCAGTAGGGTTCAGGTCATTGAAAGATTGGTGGAGGTTGGAATAATTGACTCTGGAGAATGGGAGAGAAATATGACCAAGAAGGGACTGATGGCCCAATTGAGGTTTGAGAATGTGAATTTTTAACAGCCCCAGTCTGCATGATTGTGTGATTTATTCCAGTAGTGCTCAGCAAGCACCCTGAGTGTAGGAGAGAAAATATACAAATGTTTCAATTGATCTAAAACTGGGGGCCACAGAGCAAATGTTATGAAAGGACAATGGAGTAAGGAAGTTAAGGATGCTACCAAAGAAGTCTTAGCCAAAGCAATTAGGCAAGGCAAAGAAATAAAAGGCATTCAAATAGGAAAAGAAGTCAAACTATCTCTGCTGCTGCTGATTATATGCATAGAAAACCTTAAAGACACTGCAAAACAAACCTCCCAGAACTAATTAAAAAATTCAGTAAAGTTTCAGAATATGAAATCAATGTACAAAAATCAGTTGCATTTGTATACACCAAAAACATTTTAGCTAAGAACCAAATCAAGAATGCAATTCCATTTACAATAGCCACAAATGTTGAAATAGCTAGAAATTTATCTAATCAAGAAGATTAAAGATCTATACAAAGAGAATAACAAAATGCTGCTAAAAGAAATCAGAGATGATACAAATAAATGGAAACATATTCCATGCTCATAGAATGGAAGAATCAATATTGTTAAAATGGCCATACTGTCCAAAGCCATTTATGGATTTAACGTTATCCCATCAAAATACCAATGTCATTTTTCACAGTCAGAAAAATGAATTCTAAAAATTTATGTGAAACCAAAGAAAGCCTGATTTACCAAAGCAATCGTAAGCAAAAGGAACAAAGCTCGAGTCATCACATTACTCAACGTCAAACCATACTATGAGGCTACAGTAACCAAAATAGCATGATATTGGTACAAAAACAGACACATACCAATGAAACACAATATAGAACCCAGAAATAAATGTACGCACCTACAACCATCTGATCTTTGACAAAACTGACAAAAATAAGCAATGGGGAAAGGACTCCCTATTCAATAAATGGTGCTGGGATAACTGGCTAGCCATATGCAAAAGAATGGACCCTATACCTCTCACTATATACAAAAATTAACTGAAGATGAATTAAAGTCTTAAATGGAAAACCTCGAACTTTAAAAATACTAGTAGAAAACCTAGGAAATACCCTTCTCAACACTGACTTTGGCAAATAATTTATGGCTAAGTCCCAAAAATCAATTCAAAAAAAACCAAAAATAGACAAGTAGAACTTAATTTAACTAAAGAATTTCCGCAAAGCAAAATAAACTACCAACAGAGTAAATGTGTAGCTTACAGAATGGGAGAAAATATTTGCAAACTGTACACCTGACAAAGGTCTAATATCCAGAATCTGTAAGGAACATAAATCAACAAGCACAAAATAATCCAATTTAAAAATGGGCAAACAACAGGAATAGACCCTTCTCAAAAGAAGTTGTACAAATGACCATCAAACATAAAAAATACCCAACATCCCAAGTCCAAGTGATCTCATTGTTCAATTCCACCTATGAGTGAGAACATGCGGTGTTTGGTTTTCTGTTCTTGTGATAGTTTGCTAAGAATGATGGTTTCCAGCTGCATCCATGTCCCTAGAAAGGATACAAACTCATCCTTTTTAATGGCTGCATAGTATTCCATGGTGTATATGTGCCACATAATCCTGGGGAGGGGGGAGGGGGGAGGGATGGCATTGGGAGTTATACCTGATGTAAATGACGAGTTGATGGGTGCTGACGAGTTGATGGGTGCAGCACAGCAACATGGCACAAGTATACATATGTAACAAACCTGCACGTTATGCACATGTACCCTAGAACTTAAAGTATAATAATAATAAAAAAATAAATTAAACAAACAAACAAACAAACAAAATACCCAACATCACTAATCACCAGAGAAATGCAAATTAAAACCACAGTAAAATACCATCTCACAACAGTCAAAATGGCAATTAGTAAAAAGTTAAAAATAAAAGATGCTGGTGGGGCTGTGGAGAAAAGGGAGTGCTTATACACTGCTAGTGGGAATGCAAACTAGTTGAGTCGCTATGGAAAGCAGTTTGGAGATTTGTTGAAAAACTTTAAATGGAACTCTATTTGACCCAGCAACCTCACTAGTGGCTATATAGCCAAGGGAAAATAATTCAGTCTATCAAAAAGCACATCCATGCACATGTTCATCAAACTGCTATTCACAATGGCAAAGACATGGAATCAACCTAAATGGCCATCAATGATAGACTGGTTAAAGAAAATGTGGTACATATATACCATGAAATACTATGCAGCTATATAAAACAAACCAACATGGATGGAGCTGGAGGCAATTATCCTAAGCAAATTAACATAGGAACCAAAAACCAAATACCACACTTCCTTGCTTACAAGTGGGAGCTAAATATTGAATACATATAGACATAAAGATTGGAACAATGGACACTGCGGACTACCTGAAGGGGGAGGAAGGGAAGTGGGCATGGGCTGAAAAACTACCTATTGGGTACTGTGTTCCCTACCTGGGTGTTGAGATCATTTGTACCCCAAACCTCAGCATTATGCAGTATACCCATGTAACAAAGTGCACAATGTACCCCTTAATCTAAATAAAAGTTGAAACTATAAAAAATATAGCTAGCAACAATAGAATGCAACCAAAATAATAGTTAAAAGTAAAATTATGAAGAAGTTTAATAGATTGGCAGAAAAGGGAGGGCACAAAAGACTTGAAGACTCACTCAGATGTATGAACTGGTGTAGTGGTAAAAGGGATGTGAGAGATCTGAAATCCTATGGGCTTTAGTCAGAGTGTTGTACACTAGAGTTCCAAATTTCAGTTCTGTGGTGATAAATAAGGCCCTGGGCATGGGCATGGAATGAGTAACCAAGATGGAATATGAATGGACATTGTTTCAGATAAGGTGGTAAAAATTGAAGTCAACTTGCTGGGTTGGTTGTTCAAATGGAAGATGAAGTTACCAATGTCGTCATAGAATTTAGCGGGTAGAAAGGAGAACTGTCTAGGACGTTGACAGATGATGTGAATAAGAAAGATTAGAGGATGACATAGATGAATGTCTTTTTGCATTATGGTAGAAAAGTAATGATTTAGAGTAGCATCAGCGAGCCAAGAGACAGCTGATAGACTCTGGCTCACAGTATATGGGATGTAGAAAAATAAGCAGCATACTTTTGATGAGAAAGACCAAGGTTAGCTTAAGGCAAGAACATGGTGAGAGAATTTTCTGAAAAGGTTTAGGACATAGGAGAACTCACTCATAATGGAAAGGGTGTTCCAGAAGGCACAGTAAATAAAGGGTTAGAAAAGTCGGATGTGGAAGAATTAGAAGGAAGGAAGTACAGTGTATTCTCACGATGTTAGAACCTTGGAGAACAGTTGACTAGAGAGTTGATGGTTCAACCACAGAATTCAAATTTCTGTTTTTACTTAATTTGTCTCTAGCTCTTCTTTGTACTTTTTAAAAATAGTAATTATATCAGAGGATGGAGCAAGAAGGCAGAATGGAAAGTTCCACCAATTGTCTTCCCAGCAGGGACATCACTTTAACAACCAGCTACAAAAAATCACCTTCATAAGAACCAAAAATTAGGTGAGTACTCACAGTACCTGGTTTTAAGTTCATATTGAAGATAGAGGCACTAAAAAGGTAGAAACAACAGCGTTGAATTATCAATGCCACTACTCTCCTATTCCCTAGCAGTGAGTAGGAGTGACAGTGTGGTTGAAAAAGTGTTTCTGTGTGCCAGAGAAGGAGAGTGCAGCAATTGTGAGGCATTGAACTCAGTGCTGTCCTACTAAAGCAGAAAGAAAAACTGGATGAAACTCAACTGACACCTGCCCACAGAGAGAGCATTTAAACCAGCCTTAGTCAGGGGAGAATTACTAACTCCAGCAGTCAGAACTTGAGTTCCTGCATGTCTCGCCACCAGGGGTAAAGTGCCCTGGGGCTCTAAATAATCTTGAAAGGCAGCCTAGGCTGCAAGGACTGCAACTCCTAGGAAAATCCTAGTTCTAAACTGTGCCCAGATACAGTGGACTAGGGGGACATGTGATCTACTGAGACACCAACCAGGCCAAGGGAGTGCTCATATTATCCTTCTTCTTATCCCAGCCTGCACAGCTTGCAAGTCTGCTTGAAGAGACAAAAGAGAAAAGTGGGGAAGACTTTATCTTGCATCTTGGATGCCACATCATCCATAGCAGGATAGGGCACCTGTTAGAGCAATGAGGCTCCCTTTCCAGGCCCTAACTCCTGAATGACATTTCTAGACATCCTTGAAGGGAAGGACCCAGTCCCGGCAACACTCATCACCGGCCAACTGAAGAGCCCTTGGGCCTTGAATAACCAGAAATGATATCCAGGTACATTGCTGGTGGTCTTTGGTGACACTGAGAGCTGCTGGCTTCCGGTGAAACTCAGCATATTCCAAGCTCTAGTGGTTGAGGTAAGATTCCTTCTGCTTCTGAAGGGAGAGAAAAAAGTGAGGGGGATTTGGTCTTACACCTTATATACCAGCTTGGCCACAGGGAGGCAGACCACCAAATGACCTCTTGGGGTCCTCAAATCAATAATATGGCTCCTGTATGGCATTTCTGTATGTTTCTTGGGCTGGAAGGGAACCTACTGTTCTGTAGGGTGAGTCCCAGGTTGGGCAGCATTGACTACAAACTGACTAAAGGGAACTTGGCCTTTAAGGGAACATTGGTGGTAATCTGACAGTAGTCTCCATGGGCCTATGGTTATGGTGGCCATGAGATGAGGCTTCTCTGCTTTGGAAAGGGGAGGGAAGAGTGGGAAGGACTGCCTTTTGTAATTTGAGTGCCAACTCAGGTGCAGTGCAATAGCACAGCAGGTAGACGCCTAAGGATTTTGATTCTATTCCCGGACTCCTGAATGGCACCACAGGACCCACCCAAAGAATGGGGAAACTTGCTACTATTAAGAGAGGGACACAAGCCTGGTTGGCTTTACCACCTGCTGATTATAGATTCCCTAGGGCCTTGGGTAAACATAGACAGTAGCCAGGGAGTGGTTACAGCAGGCCTGGGGTGATACTCAGTGCTGTGCTGACCCAGTACAGTCACAGTGGTGGTAGCCACAGGGATGCTTGAGTCACTCTACCCTCAGCTCTAGGTGGTTCACAATGGAGAGAGGGAGAGACTACATCTATTTGGAAGAAAGTAAGGGAAGAGAACAAGAATCTCTGCCTGGCAATCTGTAGAATTTTCCCACATCTTATCCAAGACCATCAAGGTGGAACTTCTATGAGTCTGCAAGAGTCACAACATTACTGGGCATGTGGTGCCCCAAGATTCAGATACAGCTTAGATCGCACACCCACATCCTTTTGAATATCTAGAAAGCCTTCCCTAGAAGGACAGATACAAATAAGCCCAGACTGCAAAGACTACAATGAATACCAAATTCTTCAATTCGCAGACACAGATGAACATCTACAAGTATCAAGATCATCCAGGAAAACGTTACTTCACCAAATGAAATAAATAAGGCGCCAGGGACAAATGCTTTAGCAACAGAAATATGTGACCTTTCAGACAAAGAATTCAAACTAGCTGTTTCGAGGAAACTAAAAAAAAAAAAAAAGAAAAAAAAAGGAAAAAGCAATCTAACACAGAGAAAGAATTCAGAATTGTATCAGATAAACTTAATGAAGAGATTGAAATACATAAAAATAATCAAGCAGAAATTCTGGAGCTGCAATTTAGTATGACAACATGCAGTTGGTATACTAAAATTTGCATCAGACTCTTTTAATAGCAGAATTCATCAAGGAGAAGAAAGAATTAGTGAGCTTGAGGACAGGCTATTTAAAACTACACAGTCACAGGAGACAAAAGAAAAGAGAACAGAAAGCAATGAAGCAGGCTTACTAGAAAAATAGCTTCAAAAGGGCAAATCTAAGAGTTATTATTGGCCTTAAAAAGAAGGTAGCAAAACACATAGGGGTAGAAATTTTATGCAAAAGGATAATAACAGAGAACTTTCCAAACCTAGAGAAAGATATCCATATCCAAAAAGAATAAGTGTATAGAACACTAAGCAGATTTAACTCAAAAAGACTACCTTAAGGGTTTTAATAATCAAACCCTGAAGAATCAAAGATAAAGAAAATATCCTAAAATCATCAAGAGAAAATAAGCAAATAATATGCAGTGGATTTCCAATAAATCTGGCAGTAGACTTTTCACTGGATACCTTACAGGTCAGGAGATAGTGGCATAACATATTTAAGGTGCTGAAGAAAAAGGTGACTTTTTTTCATTGTTCAAAATACAAATTTTATCCACTAAAATGAAAACAGAAAAAACAACTACTGCAATGTAAATAATATAACAACAAAAATAACAAAATATCATAATACACAAGGCCAAATCACATCATATACACTCACTACACCCACTCTACCCTACCTTAGCCTGTAATCAAAGGGACAGGGGAATAAAACAAATGTAGCAAGAAAGGCAATATAAAGCCATTAATTAAATAACTGGAATTTAGTTTGTAAATGCTAAAACCATTTCTCAAAAATTAAGACAATGCTTTTGATCAGCAGACTAAATTACTACAAATAAAGATAAGTACTTATTACAAAACAACTTGAATTTTTGCATGACTAAAATGTAAAATAAGTGGTGACTTGAAATCCTAGAGTGAACTTTATATAGAAAAGGAATGTCTACCTGTAGACACTGAGAACTCTTGGGAGGGGGAAAAGATTTGGATATGGTTATAGTTTTGACTTTGCAAATGATCATTTTTGCAGAATTAGATGGAAAAGATCCAGTGCTTTTTATAGTTCAAACACAGACAAATGCTGGTAAGTCTCCTAAAATTTGATTAAAAGTTGGAGTGCTGAGTGATTTTAAGAACCTGAAGCAACAGCATTTCTAAACAATTCTTAAAATAAACTTGTTAGCACATCAGTGTTGTGCATTAAATTTCACAACTCACAGAGAAGAAAAAAATGTCTTTCTTAACCCTAAACACACAAGTTTTAGAAGAAAAATTTTAATAAAAACTGCTGCTCCCAGAACAGGAAAAGCCTTATGCTAAAACAAATTATTCCTGGAGTCCTTAACTAACAACTAGATTGAACTACCTACCTGACTTGGAGCTGATGTGTCCTGGAAAACATATTTTAAAAATTTTAACACTTTTCTCCCCTTGCAGAACACTTTAAATTTAAACTTAAAGTCTAGACTATACAGATCAAATTCAAGTTAATGACTGTATAACCAAACTAAGTGACAGACAGTACAAAGGTGAAGAACTGAGGATTTACATACTAAAACATAAGCAGGGCAGTCATTATTTAATTTTTAAAACGCTGATTTAAATTTGCAACATTCTGGCTGGGTGTGCAGTGGCTCAAGGCTGTAATCCCAGCACTTTGGGAGGCCAAGGTGGGCAGATCTCTTGAGGTCAGGAGTTTGAGACCAGCCTGGGCAATATGGTAAAATCCCATCTACTAAAAATACAAAAATTAGCCAGGCATGGTGGTGCTCCCCTGTAATCCCAGCTACTCAGGGAGCTGAGGCAGGAGAATCTGTTGAACCTGGGAGGCAGAGGTTGCACTGAGCCAAGATCAAGCCACTGCTCTTCAGCCTGGGCAACAGAGCAAGACTCCATCTCAAAAAGAAAAATAAATAAATAAAATAAATTTGCCATGTTTTAAATGAATACCACTTAAAGTAGTGATCAACCGAAGATAGGTGAACACAACAACACTCTTTCTTTTAGAAAGTACAACAAAAATATAATTTTTTACAGTTTTACTCTCAAACATTTCTCTGTAGTAACATGCCTTCCTCACCTCTACAATAGGTTTGTTGTGAGAATCTTGTAATGTAAACCCTGGATGTTCTATGAAGCATTTTTAAACTTCTAGCTTATACCCTACCGACTCTTATTCAAGTGTCTTTTAAAAAATATTTAAACAACTATTCTTTTCTTGCCAATATTTTTTATAATTTCCAAGAGGTTTTAAGAATTTTGAGAGAATATTTATTTCATAAGTATCTACTACTATTACTAGTCAAGAAAACAAATGTAGGTAGAGGAAAGACTTAACATTTTGTCCTATATACATCTTAATCATCCTAACATTAAAAACTCACATGAAGCTTTAAGATACAAGATGATATGAGACTCTTAACATGGAAAACTGTCACTATAACTACAAGCAGTGCACAAACATGCTTCTACTCTTACCTACATAAGCTGACAGATGTTTAAAACACTGGGTTAGCAAATATCTTTTAGTAAAGTGACTTAGGCAGGCTTAAACTAGCCAGGATTAAGAATGAACCCTTACTAATTAATTGGAAGATCTGAGACATATTTTATATTTTATTTTACAAAATGAGAAATACTTATTTTGAAACAAGATAAGAAGACATGTCTGTCTGTCTGTCAAAAAACTACCACTCAGAAATATTTTTCATCCACAAAGCAGGAAAAACATAAAAGCATTGACATTTCACACTGGCACCAAAAAGGCTAACTGCCCTGCCTTCTTGGATTAGAAAAACTAAAGCTGAGTGATAAGTAATTTTGCAGGCATTTGAACATGCCTAAGCCTTTAAATCAGTAAAATACTTTCTAAAAATTCTGACTACAAAAGTAATACATACTTATAAAAAACTCAAACAGAACAATATAAAAAAATAGAAAAGTGAAAGGCCCCTATAAAACCCTTGTGGGGCCCCTCCCCCCACCCCCCTGAAGAGAAACCACTTTTAACAGTTTGGTGCATAACTTTCCAAATCTTTTGTTCTATACATCTAAAAAACTTACATACTTTGATTTGGCTCAGAATATACATAGCATTTTGCCACTTGCATTTTACACTTAATATATCTTTGACATCTTTCTATGTCAGTACATGTTGGCTCAATGGTACTCTATCATTAAATACCCTTTAAAAAATTGCAAATCACATTAAAAAATCATTTGCACAAGAACGTGTTTATAATTTTAAGAGGAAATGGACAGAATCCTAAAACACAACAACAAACCTCTAAAAATAATCTCTATCTTTCCACCAGTGTGGAACAATTTATCCTTTTTTCACACAAAACAAACTATGTGATTGGGGATATTAACTCTGTAATCTCCATGTTTATATGCAGAATGCTCCATTTGTTAAGCTTAGTTAAAAAGAATAAAAAATCCAGATGATTAATTCACTTGCACTTAGAAATCAAGTCAGTATACTATGAATACACATTGTGATCACTTATAATATGATGCTTCTTGGCCTAGGGTTTCAATTAAATTACAGCAAAAAAATTAGATAAATAATACAGCTAATGCCCTGAAGAATCCAGAAATTCAAAGATTATATTGTTAATGAAAACACTGCCATGTACATTTTTGTTCCTACTTGGTAGCAAATGCTAATGGAATTCAATTCTGATTACTTAAAGTCAGTTCACATCACACATTCAATCAGGGTAGTAAGAAGAACATAACATGCCTAGTATGGAGTTATATTAAGACATAAAATTTTTTTGCTTGAAAGTAATGACTGTGTAGCACATGGGACATTTGTCAACTGTTTCAGCATGTTGTTTACAACTGACTACATGTCCATAGGGAACAAAAATGATAGCAATATTTCTATACATAGAGATTTTGCAAAGCTCCTTCATTTGCAGGCACCTTAGCTGCTCTTCAGTAGTAATCTCTTTGTGAAATGAAGTCTGACTTGATTCATCTTGTGGACTTTCTTTCTGAGCATTCACTAGATCTGCAACCAGAACCTCAAGTGATTTATAGTTGCTCCCAGATATCTGAATTTTTCCTCCATTATTTTCTTAATGTCCTTGAAAGTGAACCCCATTTGTATAGCTTCTTGTACCATAGGATTTTGGAAGATGATATCATCAATTCTTCTAGTTAGTGATAGTGTTTTCTCAGTAGTTCTTATGAGACACTCCTCAAGTGAATGGGTTAAATGAATATTGTTTATATATTCTTGTCCTTTCTGTTCTAACAGATATTTACACCCTGGATACCATTTAGCATGTTGTTCTCAGTGGTCTTCACTGGGCTTCCAATCAGTTAGCCCTCCTCTACAGTGAAAGCACTTTACTTTATCACCTTCACCTAAAGCATAAAATTCAGCTCTTCCAAGCTGCTCCTTTGTTAACTGAGTATATTCACATCCCAAAAGTAATGATCCGTGCTTCATAATCCGCCATGAATGGATTTCTTGGAAGATTTGTTGAATTTGGGAAATTCCTATCAGAACTCACAGCATCAGATTCACTTTGAATATTAAAATTCTGACCCCAAAGAAGCAATTAGGAAAGTGTCACCTGTGTTCTGACCAGGCACTATCACAAGGTTCCCAATTTTTCAGTTTTCCACCACAACAAAAGCACTGCACTTGGTCATCAATACCTGTGTAGTAGAGTCCAGCACTTGCAAACTCTTTTGGGGATAGGTGGGCATAGTCTGGCCAGTTCTGAAAGGACTTTAATGTAGCTTCTTCACTATACATGGCAGGGTTCCTTGGGTATATGGTGTCTGATACATCTAAAACCTGCCCAGTTCTCAAAAGATACATCTAAAACCTGCATGCATCTCAGATGGCCTGTCTAAAGCAAAATGATTTCTGCTTCCCAGATAGTTTTCAACTTTGTACTGACCATTTTGGATACCAGGATTTGAAAGGCTGTGTGGCACTATTTTCAAAATAAAAGCCATTGATAAATCTGCAATTTGGGGATAGTTTCCTGTGTCTTCCAACTGCTGAGTCTCCCTATTGCCATCTATCTATGGCTGCATGACAACTAAAGCACTGCATGGTATCTCCTTCACTCGTATAAAGAAACCTTGCTTGTGCCAGTGTTGATGCTGAAACAGGACTACTACTTGGAAAATTAGCAAAAGTTTTTAATCTAAACTCTTCTACAAATTTTTCATCCTTATTGATGAAGGTACACACGTTTTAGATCCTTAAAAACTGTTAAAAGTCATCTCTTGGAAATAGGACTTGTCCACCTTTACTTAGGTGTCACAGGATTTAGGAAGGCAGTCCTGAGGGGCTTGAAGTCACCCACCCACCCATGCCGTCCATTGGCAGTCCAGGAAAAGTGGGCAAGCAGCCTGGGCCAGGCCACCCCTGCCAGGTGGGCTGAAAAAATAAGTTTTAACCTACAATAGTATACTCAGTGAAGATATCCTTGAAATATAAAAGACAAACAAAGATTTTCCCAGACAGACAAAAGCTGAGAAACTTCATCAACAGAACACCTGTCCTACAAGAAATGCTAAAGAGAGGACTTCAATTAGAAAGAAAAGGCTCTTAATGAGTAATAAGAAATCACCTGAAGGTACAAGACTCTGTGGTCATAGTAAGCACACAGGAGAAAATAAAATATAACACTCAAATCTAGTCAGGCCTGTTAAGCAACTTTAACCTTGCTCAATATGCAAACATAAGTGAAACTTAACTTGAGCTATTTATTGTGAATGCATGTATTAAAGAAAAACAGAAATTAAGCTCAATCAATTGGAAGCAGCCAACAAAATTATAATTATATAACTCAGGACTATCCAACAGCATAGACCAAATAAGGCAAATGTATAGCTATAACCAATCAAATATCTTCTTCGCTTTACTTCTGTATTCATTTCATAAAAACCTCCCTCTTGCATTTTCCTGGTGGATCTCCTGAACCAATTATTGTCTGGAACATCCCAACTAATGAATCATTGTTTGCTCAAATAAACTCTTTAAAAAAATTTAAAAAAAAATATAACACTGTAACTATGATGTGTAAACTGCTGTTATACTAAGTAGGAAGACTAAATGATGAACAAATAAAAAATAACAACTACAACTTTTCAAGAGATAGACAGTACAATAAAATATAAATCAAAATAACAAAAAGGTAAAAAAATGAGGAAATTAAGCTAAAGCATAGAGTTTTTATTAGTTTTCTGTTTACTTGTTTATTTATGCAAACAGCATTAAGTTGTTATCAGGTTAAAATAATGGGTTATAAAATAGGAGTTGCAAGCCTCATGATAACTTCAAAGCAAACTACATACAATGGGCACACAAAAAATAAAAAACAAGAAACTAAATCACATCACCGGAGAAAATCACCTTCAATAAAAGGAAGACAGGAAGTAAAGAAAGAAAGAAAGAAGAGAAAACTACCAAACAACCAGAAAAATATAACAAAATGGCAGGAGTAAATCCTTACTTATCAAAAATAACAATAAATGCAAATGGGCTTAACTCTCCAATCAAAAGATGTAGCATGGTTGAGTGGATAAAAAAGCAACACTCAATGATCTCTTGCCTACAAGAAACATACTTCACCTACAGAGACACACACAGACTAACAATAAAGGGATGGAAAAGATATTCCACACTATTAGAAAACAAAAAAGAGCAGGAGTGGCATACTTATATCACACAAAAGAGATTTCAAGACAAAAACTATAAGAAGAGATAAACAAGATTACTATATAATGATAAAGGGATTAATTCAGCAAGAGGATGTAACAATATTAAATATATATACACCCAACACTGGAGCACCCAGAGGTATAAAGCAAATATTATCAGTGATAGATAGGCACCAATACAATAATAGCTGGAGACTTCAACACCTCACTTTCTGCATTGGACAAATCTTCAAGACAGAAAAAGCACAAAGAAACTGCAGGCTTTATCTCCACTATAGAGCAAATGGGTCTAATAGATATTTACACAATATTGCATTCAATGGTTTTAGTATGTATATTTATTTCCTCAGCACATGGATCATCCTCAAGGATAGAACATATGTTAGGTCACAAAACAAGTCTTAAAACATCAAAAAAATTGGAGTGATTTCCAGTATCTTCTCTGACCACAATGGAATAAAACTAGAAAACAATAGCAAGATAAATTTTGGAAACTATGCAGATACATGGAAATTACACAATACACTCCTGATTGACCAGTGCATTAATGAATAAATTAAGAAGTAAATTGAAAAGTTTCTTGAAACTAATAATAAGGGTAATGCAGCATATACAAACCTATGTGATATGACAAAAGCAGTACTAAGAGGGAAGTCTCTAGTTATAAGTTCTTACATCAAATAGGAAGAAAAACATCAAATAAACAATTTAATAATGTATCTTAAAGAATTAAAGAAGCAAGAGCAAACAAACCCCAAATTATGAGAAGAAAAGAAATTATCAATATCAGAGCAGAAATAAATGAAATTGAAATGAATAAAACAAAAGATTAATGAAACAAAATTCTGGTTTCTTGAAAAGTTAAACAAAATTGACAAAACTTTAGGCATGCCAACTAGAAAAAAAGAGAAAATCCAAATAAAGAAAATTAGGGATAAAAAAGGAGACATTACAACTGATATTTCAGCAATTCAAAGGATGAACAGTGGATATTATGAGCAAGTATGTCATTAAACTGGAAAATCTAGAAGAAATGAATAAATTCCTAGACGCATAAAACCTACCAGGAACAAACCATGAAGAAATCCCAAATCTGAACAGATAAATAACAAGTAATGAGATCAAAGTCATAATAAAATGTCTCCCAGTAAAATAAAGCCCAGGATCCAATGGCTTCACTGCTGAATTTTACCAAACATTTAAAGAAGAACTGATACTAATCCTGCTCAAACTATTCTGAAAAATAGAGGAGAAGGAAGTGTCTATGAATACATATAAGGCCAGTATTACCCTGATACCAAAACCAGACAAAGACATATCTAAAGAAGAAAACTATAGTCCAATATCTCTGATGAATATTGATGCAAAAATCCTCACAAAACACTAGCAAACCTAATTCAACAATATATTACAAAGTTCCTTCATCAAGACCAGGTGGGATTTATCCCTGAGATGCAAGGATGGTTCAACATATGCAAGTCATTCAATGTGTACATCATATCAACAGAATAAAGGACAGAAATAATATGATCATTTCAATTTACACAGAAAAGGCATTTGCCAAAATTCAATATCCCTTTTTAATAAAAATTGTCAAACAACTAGGGATAGAAGAAACATACCTCAATCTAATAAAAGCCATATATGACAGATCCACAGCTAGTATCTTATTTAATTCGGTCAAAGGTGTAAGCCTTTCTTCTAAGATCTAAAACATGATAAGGATGCCCACTTTCACCACAATTATTCAACATAGTACTGGAAGTCCTAGCTAGAGCAATCAGACAATAGAAAGTAACAAAAGACATCCAAAATGGGAATGAAGAAGTCAAATTATTCCTGTTTGCAGATGATATGATCTGATACTTGGAAAAATGTAAGGACTTCACCAACAAACCATTAGAACTGACAAACAAATTCAGTAAAGTTGCAGGATACAAAATCAACATAAAATAATTTGTGGCATTTCTATATGCCAACAGTAAACAACCTGAAAATAAAATAAAAATGTAATCTCATTTACAATAGCCATGAATAAAATTAAATACCTAGGAATTTAACCAACTATTAACTTTGTATAATGAAAACTATGAAACATTGATGAAAGAAGTTGAAGAAGATGTTAAAAAATGGAAAGATATTCCATATTCATGAATTGGATGAACCAATATTGTTAAAATGTCCTCACTACCCAAAGCAGTCTATAGATTCAATAAAATCCCTATCAAAATACCAATGACATTCTTCAAAGAAATAGATAAAAATACTAAAATTATGTGAAATTGCAAAATACCCAGAATAGCCAAATGTATCCTAAGCAAAATGTATAAAACTGGAAGAATCACCTCACCTGACTTCAAATTATACTACAGAGCTATAGTAACCAAAACAGCATGGTACCTGCATATAAACAGGCACATACACCAATGGAACAGAATAAAAAACCCAGAAACAAATCCACACATCTACAGTGAACTCATTTTTGACAAAGGTACCAAGAACATACCGTGGGGAAAAGACAGTCTCTTCAATAAATGGGACTGGGAAAACTGGATATACATGTACTGAAGAATGAAACTAGACCTCTATCTCTTCCCATATGCAAAAATCAAATCAAAATGAATTAAAACATTAAATCTAAGACCTGAAACTACAAATCTACTACAAGAAAACATTGGGGAAACTCTCCAGGACATTGGTGTGGGAGAAATTTCTTGAGTAATACCCCAAGAGCACAGGCAACCAGAGCAAAAACGGACAAATGGAATTACATCAAGTTAAAAAGCATCTGCCTATCAAAGGAAACAATCAAGCAAGTGAAGAGGCAACCCACAGAATGGAAGAAAATATTTGCAAGCTACTTCTGATGATAAATTAATAACCATATATATATAAGGAGCTCAAAAACTCTACAGGAAAAAATCTAATAATATAATTAAAAATGGGCAAAATATTTGAAAAAACATTTCTCAAAAGGAGACATACAAATGGAAAGCAGGCATATGCAAAGGTGCTCAACATTATTAAGCATCAATGAAATGCAAATCAAAACTACAATGAGATATAATTTCACCCCAGTTAAAATGGCTTATATCCAAAAGACAGGCAATAACAAAGTGCTGGTAAGTTGTGGAGAAAAGGGAACCCTTATACACCATTGGTGGTAAGGTAAATTAGTACAATCTCTATGGAGAACTGTTTGGAGATTACTCATGAAAGTAAAAATAGAACTCCCATATGATCCAGCAATGCCACAGCTATCCAAAAGGAAGGAAATTAGTATATGAAAGAGATATCTGCACTCCCATATTTTTGCAGCACTGTTCACAATAGTCAAGATTTTGAAGTAAACTAAGTGTCCATTAACAGATGAAAGGATAAAGAAAATGTAGTACATATACACAACGGAGCACTATCCAGCCATAAAAAAATAAAATCCTGTCATTTGTGACAACATGGAGGGAACTGGAGACCATTATGTTAAGTGAAATAAGTCAGGCACAGAAAGAGAAACATGGCATGTTCCCACTTATTTGTGGGAGCTAAAAATCAAAACAATTGAACTTATGGAGATAGAGGGTAGAAGGACAGTGCATTAGTCCATTCTCACACTGCTATAAATACCTGAGATTGGGTAATTTATTTTTTTTAAATTTTTTTTATTATGATTATACTTTAAGTTCTGGGGTACATGTGCATAACGTGCAGGTTTGTTACATATGTATACTTGTGCCATGTTGGTGTGCTGCACCCATCAACTCGTCAGCACCCATCAACTCGTCCGTTACATCAGGTATAACTCCCAATGCAATCTCACGCCCCTCCCCCTCCCCACAATAGGCCCTGGTGTGTGATGTTCCCCTTCCCAAGTCCAAGTGATCTCATTGTTCAGTTCCCACGTATGAGTGAGAACACGCGGTGTTTGGTTTTCTGTTCTTGTGGTAGTTTGCTGAGAATGATGGTTTCTAGCTGCATCCATGTCCCTACAAAGGACACAAACTCATGCTTTTTTATGGCTGCATAGTATTCCATGGTGTATATGTGCCACATTTTCTTAATCCAGTCTGTCACTGATGGACATTTGCATTGATTCCAAGTCTTTGTTATTGTGAATAGTGCTGCAATGAACATACGTGTGCATGTGTCTTTATAGCAGCATGATTTATAATCCTTTGGGTATATACCCAGTAATGGGATGGCTGGGTCATATGGTACTTCTAGTTCTAGATCCTTGAGGAATCACCACACTGTTTTCCATAATGGTTAAACTAGTTTACAATCTCACCAACAGTGTAAAAGTGTTCCTATTTCTCCACATCCTCTCCAGCACCTGTTGTTTCCTGACTTTTTAATGATTGCCATTCTAACTGGTGTGAGATGGTATCTCATTGTGGTTTTGATTTGCATTTCTCTGATGGCCAGTGATGATGAGCATTTTTTAATGTGTCTGTTGGCTGTATGCATGTCTTCTTTTGAGAAATGTCTGTTCATATCCTTGGCCCACTTTTTGATGGGGTTGTATGATATTTTCTTGTAAATTTGTTTGAGTTCTTTGTAGGTTCTGGATATTAGCCCTTTGTCAGATGAGTAGATTGCAAAAATGTTCTCCCATTCTGTAGGTTGCCTGTTCACTCTGATGGTAGTTTCTTTTGCTGTGCAGAAGCTCTTTAGTTTAATGAGATCCCATTTGTCAATTTTGGCTTTTGTTGCCGTTGCTTTTGGTGTTTTAGACATGAAGTCCTTGCCCATGCCTATGTCCTGAATGGTACTACCTAGGTTTTCTTCTAGGATTTTGCTGGTATTAGATCTAACATTTAAGTCTCTAAGCCATCTTGAATCAATTTTCGTATAAGGAGTAAGGAAAGGATCCAGTTTCAGCTTTCTACTTATGGCTAGCCAATTTTCCCAGCACCATTTATTAAATAGGGAATCCTTTCCCCATTTCTTGTTTCTCTCAGGTTTGTCAAAGATCAGATGGCTGTAGATGTGTGGTATTATTTCTGAGGACTCTGTTCTGTTCCATTGGTCTATATCTCTGTTTTGGTACCAGTACCATGCTGTTTTGGTTACTGTAGCCTTGTAGTATAGTTTGAATTCAGGTAGCGTGATGCCTCCAGTTTTGTTCTTTTGACTTAGGATTGTCTTGGCAGTTTGGGTTCTTTTTTGCTTCCATATGAACTTTAAAGCAGTTTTTTCCAATTCTGTGAAGAAACTCATTGGTAGCTTGATGGGGATGACATTGAATGTGTAAATTACCTTGGGCAGTGTAGCCATTTTCACGATACTGATTCTTCCTATCCATGAGCATGGTATGTTCTTCCATTTGTTTGTGTCCTCTTTGATTTCACTGAGCAGTGGTTTGTAGTTCTCCTTGAAGAGGTCCTTTCCATCCCTTGTAAGTTGGATTCCTAGGTGTTTTATTCTCTTTGAAGCAATTGTGAATGGAAGTTCATTCATGATTTGGCTCTCTGTTTGTCTGTTAGTGGTGTATAAGAATGCTTGTGATTTTTGCACATTAATTTTGTATCCTGAGACTTTGCTGAAGTTGCTTATCAGCTTAAGGAGATTTTGGGCAGAGACGATGAGGTTTTCTAAATATACAATCATGTCATCTGCAAACAGGGACAATTTGACTTCTTCTTTTCCTAACTGAATACCCTTGATTTCTTTCTCTTGCCTGATTGCCCTAGCCAGAACTTCCAACACTATGTTGAATAGGAGTGGTGAGAGAGGGCATCCCTGTCTTGTGCCAGTTTTCAAAGGGAATGCTTCCAGTTTTTGCCCATTCAGTATGGTATTGGCTGTGGGTTTGTCATAAATAGCTCTTATTATTTTGAGAGAATCAAGGTCAGATCTAATTAATATGTACAATTTCTGCAGAACTTAGGAAGGAACATTATACTTGGTGCCAAATAAATGTGTTTAATCAGACTAATTCATATCAGGATTGCTCTATTGAGGCACATTAGGCATATATGTCATTTATTATATTATTTTCTTTTCTTTCTTTTGGTGTAATTCTTGGAAAAGTAAGAGAATTGTTTTTTCAGAACATTCTACCAAAGCAAAAATTAATGAGCACAACTTCATACAAGAGTGAAATTTAAGCTGTTTGTTCCTCATCCAACAAAAGTTATATCTATGTCTAAAAGCTGAATTATGATTTACTGGGAATCAGCTGAAAGTAAGGCCAGTAGGTTCAACTAGATTGCAAATTCCTTGTAAGGAGGAATTTTGTCTTCACATCTTCTCATTCAAGTATTTTACTTCCCCTTACACTTTCTCATTTTCTCTCTATAGCGCTTTGCATAGTAATTTGCATGTACAGCAGGAAAACAATAAATGACTAGTGAGATTCTATGTCTTTCTTTATAGAGAACATTATATTTTTAACTCATGTCAATAGAACATGCCATTTTTTATTCTAAGGACAGTTGCCAGTTTGAGCCAGAAGGGACCTTTGAGATCTTGTACCAATAGACTTTAAACATGTGAAAAAGCAAGATTCAAAACCTGGTGATGAGATTGTAGTGGTAGTGACTTCTTTAAGAGCACATTGCTAGGGCTGGGAGTAGAACCCAGGCATTATGGCCATCAGACCAGTTCTACTACCATACTGCCACCCTCATTCTCACTCTTCCTTTTGATTTCCCTTCATTAATGACACATGTTTCAGAGAGTCAATTGAGGTAATCACTGCAGACAAAATCTGTAAAAAGTCAAGAGCTGGTCCTCAGTTATTTGCTTCTATCTTTCCCTTGGAATAGTTATCAACTTTCCTGGTTTAAAAAGATAACTTTCAAAGAAGATTGTAGATAGAAAACAGGGCTAATGTGCATATCTCACTTGGATGGACAGAACAGTGTACGGAGACTCACACCACAAACTTTTGCTCCAAGAACCACTGCAGGAACATACTGGGAAAACCAGAATAATTCACAGGTCCTTTGAAAGAACTGGCATGCCACTACAAATTCCGTGAGTTAGGTGAAAAACTGTGAGTTCTCAAAGTGTGACTCGGTGAAAACCTGCCTCTGAACAGACATCCCCACTGGGGAATCTGAAAGTCCAGATCACAAGAGGATTTAACCTTACCTAGAACTGGAATGGATTTAGGGTGCCATGTGAAATATAAAAGTAAAAGCAGTAGTGGGAAGAGCCTTATAGGCACTCCCATTATCCAGCTTGAGCCCAGTGAAGCCATCCCTGACTATATCTCACAGGGGCCTTTGGGAAAGGCACCCAGTGGAATTAGGGAGGAGTCACAGGGTGTAAGAAGTTTCCAACTGAATTTTGCAATTACAACTGGGCACTAACTTTCTTGAGCAGAAGCCAGGGAGCAAATGGGAACTGCTGAAGATATGAATGCAGGAGCCACAGCTAACATTGTGGGCAGATAGGGAGGGGTGAGACCTGAATGCCAAGTTTGCTTGCTCAGCGGGGAAGTTTATGGTCTTGGACAAATTCTGAGTTCTGCACAAGCAAGCTGCCTGGATCTAAGCTTGGCACCATTAGTGGAGCACTATGGGAGTGAGGCTGGCCTTGCCAACTGTGTGGGAGGTGGGTGAGGCCTTTCACTACCAACTATCCCCCACTTCTTTGGTGAACTATATGGCACAATCAAACCAGCTATAATCCCCTCTGGAACATAATCCTGTTGGCCTGAGAACCACATTCCCATTCCTCACGGAGGCTTTGGCAAGCCCTGCCCAAGGAGAGTCTGAGCTCACACCCACCTAAGCCTACCTCCAGCTGATGATATTTCTCTACCTGCCCTGGTAGATGAACACAAAAGACATACACTCTTGGGAGCTTTATGGACTTGCCCATCACCTGAGTAACGAGAATACTTCCCACAGCCAACATAGGGCAAGCTTATATCCCACTGCTAATGCCACAGCTGGTGCTCTCTTGCAAGCACCACCTCCTGGCTGGAGGCTAACCAATTCAGGCCATTACAGGAACACGTGGCAGAATAACCCTGCTCCTGGGAAGAAGAAAACAACAGAAAATATCACCACCTGCAATGTCCCGGCTAACCAGAGGTCTTGGGTCTGTTCACTGTACAACTTCACTGCTAGCATAACCAGCATTTGAGAAAGCCAGCACACTAATCATATCTACACCAAGGACTCTCACAGAGTCTAATTCACTCCCCTGCTACCTCAACTACAGCAGGTGCTGGTATCCATGGTTGGGAGACCTGAAGACAGATAACCTCACAGGACTCTTTGCAGATATTTCCCAGCACCACCCCAGAGCTTGGTATCTCTACTGGGTGGATAGACCCAGAAGAGCAGTAACAATCTCTGCAGTTTGGCTTTCATAAAGCCCCATTCCTAGGGGAAGGGAGAGAACACCACATCAATGGATCACCTTGTAGTGCAAAAGAATCTGAGCAGCAGGACTTGAGTTCAGATCTTTCCACTGGTGGGTAGTTTCTCACAGCAGAGGCACAATTGCAGTGCTGGGTGCACTAGGGGAAGTCTGCACTTATACCCCAACAGGCTGGTAATCTCTGTGATCATGAAGGGACTTGGAGAAAGGGTTCTTGTTCCCCTCTGGCACTCCACTGCAGACACAGCTGGGGCTTCCCCCACAGGAATGCAGTGTGGAGTCACCTATAGACAACCTTTCTGGAAAAATCCAGGGTGGGCACAGCCCCACAGAAGGAGCACACTCCAGATTCAGGCCTGCACAAGAGGCAGTCACAATTCCTTCCTACTTGAAATATCAACATTTCTATAGATGAAAGGAAATGCCTGTCTGATCTGAATAACTGAAACACTAGAACAGGAGTGAGGTTGTGAGGTGAATAGCTTTCCTGAAGACTTAGCAGAAGAGGTAAGGTAGCTCCCACTCTTCATCATGATAAAACCTTAGCACATCTAATTGAGAGCTCCCCCAGAAACCTTCATCAAGGCTGAGACCTTGGCCCACTGTTGGATATTACATCTACCTGCTTGCCTTAGCCACAACTGGTGCCTACCCAGGGTTACCTCCCTGACTGGCCTGAAACCTGAATCATCAACTCAGTAAATAAAACACGTGGAAAAAATTAAATGAATAAATAAAGTGTATATCATGAGAGAATGTGATAAGCTTTGAGAGATCCCTGCCATTTTAACTCCATAGGAGACAGTAAATTTGACCACACACCAAGAATCTAACTACTACAACCAGCATTGGGAAAAGCCAATGCACAAAGACACTATAACTAAGGATCTCATACAGAGTGAGCATCAAAAAGCAAATTAGGGTAAAATAAACATTAAAGTCAGATCCTTAAGAGGGATAAAACCCCAAAAATCCAAAAACCAGAGTTCAATAAAAAATAAATTCAACAACAATTTTAAGAAACAGTCTATCCAGATGAGAAGAAATCAGAAAAGTGATTCTGGTAATATGACAAAACAGAGTTCTATAACACGCCCAAAATTCACACTAGTTCTGCAGCAATAGATCCAAAGCAAGAAGAAATCTCTGAATTGCCAGATAAAGAATTCAGAAGATTGATTATTAAGCTATGCAAGGAGATACCAGAGAAAAGTGAAAATCAACTTAAATTAAAAAAAAAAAAACAGGATATGAATAAAAAATTCTCCAGAGAAATAGATATCTTGAAGAAAATACAATCACAACTTTTGGAAATGAAAGACACATTTAGAGAAATACAAAATGCAGTGGAAAGTTTCAACAATATGCTAGAACAAGTAGAAGAAAGAACTTCAGAACTCGAAGACACAGCTTTTGAATTAATGAATCAGACTACGACAAAGAAAAAAGAATAAAAAAATGAACAAAGCCTCCACGAAATTTGAGGTTATGTTAAATTGGTGTTCCTGAGGAAGTAGAGAAATCTAAAAGTTTGGAAATCTTATTTGAGGATATAATTGAGGAAAATTTCCCTGGTCTTGCTAGAGATCTAGACATCCAAATACAAGGAGCTCAAAGAACTCCTGGGAAGTTAATTGCAAAAAGATCATCACATTAGGTAACCTACGAAGGAAAACCTATCAGATTAACAGCAGATTTCTCAGCATAAACCTTATAACCACAAAGGATTGGGGTCCTATCTTTAGCCTCCTTGAGAAAAAGTATTTTCAGCCATAAATTTTGTATCCAGCAAACCTAAACTTCATAAATGAAGGAGATATACAGTGGTTTTCAGATAAAGAAATGCTGAGAGAACTCTCCACTACCAAGCACTACAAGAAACGCTAAAAGAAGTTCTAAATGTTAAAACAAAACCTCAAAATACATCAAAACAGAACCTCCTTAAAGCATAAATTTCAGAGGGCCTATACAACACTAACAAAATGAAAACAAAACAAAACAAAACAAGGTTTTTAGGCAACAGGTAAGCATGATGAATGGAACAGTACCTCACATCTCCATATTAATATTGAATGTAAAAGGCATAAATGCCCCAATTAAAAGATACAGAATGGCAGAATGGATAAAAGTCCACAAACCAAGTGTATGCTGTCTCCAAGATACTCATCTAATGCCTAAATATTAATACTCACATAAACTTAAGGTAAAGGAGTGGAAAAATATTCCATGCAAATGGAAACCAAAAGCCAGCAGGAGTAGCTAGGCTTATGTTAGACAAATCAGATTTTAAATCAATAACAGTAAAAAAAAAAAAAAAATGGCAAAGAGGGAACCTATATAATGATAAAATAGTGCAACAGAAAAATATCACAATCATAAATATATATGCTCCTAACATTGGAGCTCCCAACCTCATAAAACAGTTACTAGTAGACCTAAGAAATGAGATGGATGGCAACATAATAATAGTGGGGGACTTCAATACTCCACTGACAGCACTGGACATGTAATTAAGACAGAAAGTCAACACAGAAACAATGGACTTGAACTATACACCAGAACAAATAGACTTAAGAAATATTTACAGAACATTCGACTCAAAAACTGCAGAATATATATTCTTATCAACAGTACATGAAACATTTTCCAAGAGAGACCATATTATAGGCTACAAAACAAGTCTCAAAAAATTTAAGAAAATCGGGAGGGGCGGAGCAAGATGGCCGAATAGGAACAGCTCCAGTCTCCAACTCCCAGCGCGAGCGACACAGACCGGTGATTTCTGCATTTTCAACTGAGGTACTGGGTTCATCTCACCAGGGAGTGCCAGACAATCTGTGCTGGTCAGCTGCTGCAGCCCGACCAGCAAGAGCTGAAGCAGGGCGAGGCATCACCTCACCTGGGAAGCACAAGGGGAAAGGGAATCCCTTTTCCTAGCCAGGGGAACTGAGACACACAACACCTGGAAAATCGGGTAACTCCCACCCCAATACTGCACTTTAAGTAAACAGGCACACCAGGAAATTATATCCCACACGTGGCCAGGAAGGTCCCATGCCCACGGAGCCTCCCTCATTGCTAGAACAGCAGTCTGCAATCTAACCGCAAGGCAGCAGCAAGGCTGGGGGAGGGGCGCCCGCCATTGCTGAGGCTTAAGTAGGTAAACAAAGCCCCTGGAAAGCTCGAACTGGGTGGAGCTCACAGCAGCTCAAGGAAACCTGCCTGTCTCTGTAGACTCCACCTCTGGGGACAGGGCACAGATAAACAACAATAAAAGCAGAAGAAACCTCTGCAGACACAAACGACTCTGTCTGACAGCTTTGAAGAGAGCAGTGGATCTCCCAACACGGAGGTTGAGATCTGAGAAGGGACAGACTGCCTGCTCAAGTGGGTCCCTGACCCCTGAGTAGCCTAACTGGGAGACATCTCCCACTAGGGGCAGTCTGACACCCCACACCTCACAGGGTGGAGTACACCCCTGAGAGGAAGCTTCCAAAGCAAGAATCAGACAGGTACACTCGCTGTTCAGCGATATTCTACCTTCTGCAGCCTCTGCTGCTGACACCCAGGCAAACAGGGTCTGGAGTGGACCTCAAGCAATCTCCAACAGACCTACAGCTGAGGGTCCTGACTGTTAGAAGGAAAACTATCAAACAGGAAGGACACCTACACCAAAACCCCATTAGTACGTCACCATCATCATCAAAGACCAGAGGCAGATAAAACCACAAAGATGGGGAAAAAGCGGGGCAGAAAAGCTGGAAATTCAAAAAATAAGAGCGCATCTCCCCCCGGCAAAGGAGCGCAGCTGATCGCCAGCAACGGATCAAAGTTTGACGGAGAATGACTTTGACGAGATGAGAGAAGAAGGCTTCAGTCCATCAAACTTCTCAGAGCTAAAGGAGGAATTACGTACCCAGGGCAAAGAAACTAAAAATCTTGAAAAAAAAGTGGAAGAATTGATGGCTAGAGTAATTAATGCAGAGAAGGTCATAAACAAAATGAAAGAGATGAAAACCATGAAACAAGAAATATGTGACAAATGCACAACCTTCAGTAACCGACTCGATCAACTGGAAGAAAGAGTATCAGCAATTGAGGATCAAATGAACGAAATGAAGCGAGAAGAGAAACCAAAAGAAAAAAGAAGAAAAAGAAATGAACAAAGCCTGCAAGAAGTATGGGATTATGTAAAAAGACCAAATCTAGGTCTGATTGGGGTGCCTGAAAGTGAGGGTGAAAATGGAACCAAGTTGGAAAACACTCTTCAGGATATCATCCAGGAGAACTTCCCCAACCTAGTAGGGCAGGCCAACATTCAAATCCAGGAAATACAGAGAACGCCACAAAGATACTCCTCGAGAAGAGCAACTCCAAGACACATAGTTGCCAGATTCACCAAAGTTGAAATGAAGGAAAAAATCTTAAGGGCAGCCAGAGAGAAAGGTTGGGTTACCCACAAAGGGAAGCCCATCAGACTAACAGCATATCTCTCGGCAAAAACTCTACAAGCCAGAAGAGAGTGGGGGCCAATATTCAACATTCTTAAAGAAAAGATTTTTAAAACCAGAATTTTATATCCAGCCAAACTAAGTTTCATAAGTGAAGGAGAAATAAAATCCTTTACAGATAAGCAAATGCTTAGAGATTTTGTCACCACTAGGCCTGCCTTACAAGAGACCCTGAAGGAAGCACTAAACATGGAAAGGAACAACCGGTACCAGCCATTGCAAAAACATGCCAAAATGTAAACACCATCGAGGCTAGGAAGAAACTGCATCAACTAATGAGCAAAATCACCAGTTAATATCATAATGGCAGGATCAAGTTCACACATAACAATATTAACCTTAAATATAAATGGACTAAATGCTCCAATTAAAAGACAGAGACTGGCAAACTGGATAAAGAGTCAAGACCCATCAGTCTGCTGTATTCAGGAGACCCATCTCACATGCAGAGACATACATAGGCTCAAAATAAAGGGATGGAGGAAGATTTATCAAGCAAATGGAGAACAAAAAAAAGCAGGGGTTGCAATACTAGTCTCTGATAAAACAGACTTTAAACTATCAAAGATCAAAAGAGACAAAGAAGGCCATTACATAATGGTAAAGGGATCAATTCAACAGGAAGAGCTAACTATCCTAAATATATATGCACCCAATACAGGAGCACCCAGATTCATAAAGCAAGTCCTTAGAGACTTACAAAGAGACTTAGACTCTCATACAATAATAATGGGAGACTTCAACGCTCCACTGTCAACATTAGACAGATCAACAAGACAGAAAGTTAACAAGGATATGCAGGAATTGAACTCATCTCTGCAGCAAGCAGACCTAATAGACATCTATAGAACTCTCCACCCCAAATCAACAGAATATACCTTCTTCTCTGCACCACATCACACTTATTCCAAAATAGACCACATAATTGGAAGTAAAGCATTCCTCAGCAAATGTACAAGAACAGAAATTGAGACAAACTGTCTCTCAGACCACAGTGCAATCAAACTAGAACTCAGGACTAAGAAACTCAATCAAAACCGCTCAACTACATGGAAACTGAACAACTGCTCCTGAATGACTACTGGGTACATAACGAAATGAAGGCAGAAATAAAGATGTTCTTTGAAACCAATGAGAACAAAGATACAACATACCAGAATCTCTGGGATACATTTAAAGCAGTGTATAGAGGGAAATTTATAGCACTAAATGCCCACAAGAGAAAGCAGGAAAGATCTAAAATTGACACTCTAACATCACAATTAAAAGAACTAGAGAAGCAAGAGCAAACACATTCAAAAGCTAGCGGAAGGCAAGAAATAACTAAGATCAGAGCAGAACTGAAGGAGATGGAGACACAAAAAACCCCCCAAAAAACCAATGAATCCAGGAGTGGGTTTTTTGAAAAGATCAATGAAATTGACAGACCGCTAGCAAGAGTAATAAAGAAGAAAAGAGAGAAGAATCTAGTAGATGCAATAAAAAATGATAAAGGGGATATCACCACCGACCCCACAGAAATACAAACTACCATCAGAGAATACTATAAACACCTCTACGCAAATAAACTAGAAAATCTAGAAGAAATGGATACTTTCCTGGACACTTACACTCTTCCAAGACTAAACCAGGAAGAAGTTGAATGCTTGAATAGACCAATAGTAGGCTCTGAAATTGAGGCAATAATTAATAGCCTACCAACCAAATAAAGTCCAGGACCAGATGGATTCACAGCCGAATTCTACCAGAGGTACAAGAAGGAGCTGGTACCATTCCTTCTGAAACTATTCCAATCAATAGAAAAAGAGGGAATCCTCCCTAACTCCTTTTATGAGGCCAACATCATCCTGATACCAAAGCCTGGCAGAGACACAACAAAAAAAGAGAATTTTAGACCAATATCTCTGATGAACATCGATGCAAAAATCCTCAATAAAATACTGGCCAACCGGATTCAGCAGCACATCAAAAAGCTTATCCACCATGATCAAGTGGGCTTCATCCCTGGGATGCAAGGCTGGTTCAACATTTGCAAATCAATAAACATAATCCAGCATATAAACAGAACCAAAGACAAGAACCACATCATTATCTCAATAGATGCAGATAAGGCTTTTGCCAAAATTCAACAGCCCTTCATGATAAAAACACTCAATAAATTCGGTATTCGTGGAACGTATCTCAAAATAATAAGAGCTATTTATGACAAACCCACAGCCAATGTCATACTGAATGGGCAAAAACTGGAAAAATTCCCTTTGAAAACTGGCACAAGACAGGGATGCCCTCTCTCACCACTCCTATTCAACATAGTGTTGGAAGTTCTGGCTAGGGCAATCAGGCAAGAGAAAGAAATCAAGGGTATTCAGTTAGGAAAAGAAGAAGTCAAATTGTCCCTCTTTGCAGATGACGTGATTGTATATTTAGAAACCCAATTGTCTCAGCCCAAAATCTCCTTAAGCTGATAAGCAACTTCAGCAAAGTCTCAGGAGACAAAATTAATGTGCAAAAATCACAGGCATTCTTATACACCAGTAACAGACAAACAGAGAGCCAAATCATGAATGAACTTCCATTCACAATTGCTTCAAAGAGAATAAAATACCTAGGAATCCAACTTACAAGGGATGGAAAGGACCTCTTCAAGGAGAACTACAAACCACTGCTCAGTGAAATCAAAGAGGACACAAACAATTGGAAGACCATACCATGCTCATGGATAGGAAGAAACAATATCATGAAAATGGCCATACTGCCCAAGGTTATTTATAGATTCAATCCATCCCCATCAAGCTACCAATGAGTTTCTTCACAGAATTGGAAAAAACTGCTATAAAGTTCATATGGAACCAAAAAAGAGCCCACATCTCCAAGACAATCCTAAGTCAAAAGAACAAAGTTGGAGGCATCACGCTACCTGACTTCAAACTATACTACAAGGCTACAGTAACCAAAACAGCATGGTACTGGTACCAAAACAGAGATATAGACCAATGGAACAGAACAGAGGCCTCAGAAATAATACCACACATCTACAGCCATCTGATCTTTGACAAACCTGAAAGAAACAAGAAATGGGGAAAGGATTCCCTATTTAATAAATGGTGCTGGGAAAATTGGCTAGCCATAAGTAGAAAGCTGAAACTGGATCCTTTCCTTACTCCTTATATGAAAATTAATTCAAGATGGGTCAGAGACTTAAATGTTAGACCTAATACCATAAAAACCCTAGAGGAAAACCTAGGTAGTACCATCAGGACATAGGCATGGGCAAAGACTTCTTGTCTAAAACACCAAAAGCAACGGCAGCAAAAGCCAAAATTGACAAATGGGATCTTATTAAACTAAAGAGCTTCTGCACAGCAAAAGAAACTACCATCAGAGTGAACAGGCAACCTACAGAATGGGAGAAAAGTTTTGCAATCTACTCATCTGACAAAGGGCTAATATCCAGAACCGACAAAGAACTCAAACAAATTTACAAGAAAAAAACAAACAACCCCATCAAAAAGTGGGCAAAGGATATGAACAGACATTTCTCAAAAGAAGACATGCATACAGCCAACAGACACATGAAAAAATGCTCATCATCACTGGCCATCAGAGAAATGCAAATCAAAACCACAATGAGACACCATCTCACACCAGTTAGAATGGCAATCATTAAAAAGTTAGGAAACAACAGGTGCTGGAGAGGATGTGGAGAAATAGGAACACTTTTACACTGTTGGTGGGATTGTAAACTAGTTCAACCATTATGGAAAACAGTATGGCGATTCCTCAAGGATCTAGAACTAGATGTACCATATGACCCAGCCATCCCATTACTGGGTATATACCCAAAGGATTATAAATCATGCTGCTATAAAGACACATGCACACGTATGTTTATTGCGGCACTATTCACGATAGCGAAGACTTGGAATCAATGCAAATGTCCATCAGTGACAGACTGGATTAAGAAAATGTGGCACATATACACCATGGAATACTATGCAGCCATAAAAAAGGATGAGTTTGTGTCCTTTGTAGGGACATGGATGCAGCTGGAAACCATCATTCTTAGCAAACTATCACAAGAACAGAAAACCAAACACCGCATGTTCTCACTCATAGGTGGGAACTGAACAATGAGATCACTTGGACTCGGGAAGGGGAACATCACACACTGGGGCCTATCATGGGGAGGGGGAGGCGGGAGGGATTTCATTGGGAGTTATACTTGATGTAAATGACGAGTTGATGGGTGCTGACGAGTTGATCGGTGCAGCACAGCAACATGGCACAAGTATATATATGTAACAAACCTGCACGTTATGCACATGTACCCTAGAACTTAAAGTATAATAATAAAAAAAAATTCAGAATAAAGCATCCTGGCTTGTGATATACCCAAAAAAAAAATTTTTTTTTTAAGAAAATCAAAACATGTCAAGTATCCTCTCAGACCACAGTAGAATAAAACTGAAAATTAACTCCAAGAGGAACCTTCCAAACTATACAAATATATGAAAATTAAATAATCTGCTGTTGAAGAATCTTTGGGTAAACAATGAAATCAAGATGGAAATTAAAAAATTATTTGAACAGAATAATAGTGCCATAACTTATCAGAGCTTCATAGATACAGAAAAAGTAGTGCTAAGAGGAAAGCTTATGGCACTAAATGCTTACATAAAAATATCTGAAAGAGCACAAAGAGACAATCTAAGATCACATGTCAAGGAACTAGAGAAACAAGAACAAACGAAACCCAAACCCAGCAGAAGAAAAGAAATAACTAAGATCAGAGCAGAACTAAATAAAACTGAAACAAAAAACCCCAAAAGATCAATTAAATAAAAAGCTGGTTCTTCACAAAGATAAGCAAAATTAATAGAGCATTAGCAAGATTGACCATGAAAAGTAGAGAGAAGATCCCAATAAACTCAACTAAAAATGAAATGGGAGATATTACAACCAATACCACACAAATGCAAAAAAAACATTCAAGGCTACTGTGAACACATTTATACATACAAACTAGAAAATCTAGAGGATATAGATACATTTCTGGAAATATTCAACCCTCCTAGATTACATCAGAAAGAAATAGAAACTCTGAACAGACCAATAACAATTAGGGAGATTGAAACAGTAATAAAAATATTGCTAACAAAAATTGTCCAGAACCAGATGGATTCACAGATGAATTCTACCAGAAATTTCAAGAAGAATTGTTATCAATCCTGCTGAAATGATTCTAAAAGATAGAGAAAGAGAAAGTCCTCCCTAAATCATTCTACAAAGCCAGTATCATTCTATTATCAAAACTAGGAAAGGACATAATAAGAGAAGAAAACTACAGACCAATATCCCTAATGAACATACATGCAAAAATCCTCAACAAAATACTAGCTAACTGAATTCAACAGCATAACAAAAAGAAAATACAGCATGATCAAGTGAGTTTCGTATCAGGGGTGCAGGGATAGTTTGACATACACAAATCAATAAATGTGATATATCATATAAACAGAATTAAAAACAAAAATCATATAATTATCTCAATAGATGCAGAAAAAAATTTGACAAAATCCAGCATTCATTTAGGAATGAAAACCCTTAGCAAAATTGGCATAGAAAGAACATACTTTAAGATAATAAAAGCTACCTATGACAAACCCACAGCCAACATTATACTGAATGGCAAAATTTGAAAGCATCTCCCCTGAGAACTGGAATAAGAAAAGGATGCCTACTTTCACCACTTCTATTCAACAGAGTACTAGAAGTCCTAGACAGAGCAATCAGACAAGAGAAAGAAATAAAAGACATCCAAATTGGTAAAGAGGAAATCAAAGTGTTGCCGTTAACTGATGATATTATTGTATATCTAGAAAACCCTAAAGACTCATCCAAAAAGTTCCTAGATCTGATAAACGAATTCAGTAAAGTTTCAGGATACAAAATCAATGTACACAAATCAGTAGTGCTGCTATTCACCAACAATGACCAAGCTGAGAATCAAATCAAGAACTCAATCCCTTTTGCAACAGCAGCAAAAATTAAATACTTAGAAATCTACCTAACCAAGGAGGTGAAGGATCTCTATAAGGAAAACTACAAAACACTGCTGAGAGAAATCATAGATAACACAGACAAATGGAAACACATCCCATGCTTATGGATGGGTAGAATCAATATTGTGAAAATGACCACAGTGCCAAAAGCAATCTACACAATTCCTGTCAAAGTACCATAATCATTATTCACAGAACTAGAAAAAGAATCCAAAAATTTATATGTAATCAAAAAAGAACCTGCATAGCCAAAGCAAGACTAAACAGAAAGGAGAAATCTGAAGGCATTACATTGCCCAAATTCAAACAATACTGCAAGACTATAGTTACCAAAACAGCATGGTACTGGTATAAAAATAAACACATAAACCAACGGAACAGAATACGGGACCCCAAAATAAAGCCAAATATTTACATTCAACTGATCTTCAATAAAGCAAACAAAAACATAAACTGGGAAAAGACATCCTATTCAGCAAATGGTGCTGAAATAATTGGCAAGCCACATGTAGAAGAATGAAACTGGATCCTTGTCTTTCACTTTACACAAAAAATCAACTGAAGATGGATCAAAGACTTAAATCTAAGACCTGAAACCATAAAAACTCTAGAAAATAACATTGGAAAAATTCTTCTAGATGGTGGCTAAGGTAGACTTCATGACCAAGAACCCAAAAACAAAGCAACAAAAACAAAAATAAATAGATAAGACCTAATTAAACTAAAATAATTCTGCACAGCAAAAGAAATAATTAGCAGAGTTAACAGACAACCCACAGAATGGGAGAAAATATTTGTGAACTATGCATCTGACAAACAACTAACATCCAGAGTCTACAACAACTCAAATAAATCAGCAAGAAAAAACCAAATAATCCCACCACAAAGTGGAAAAGGGACATGTATAGACAATTCTCAAAAGAAGATATATAAATGACCAACGAACATATGACAAAATACTCAACATCACTAATTATCTGGGAAATGCAAATTAAAACCACAATGAAATAGTACCTTACTCCTACAAGAATTAATTAAAAAATTAAAAAATAATAGATGTTGGCATGGGTGTGGTGAAAAGGGAACACTTTTATGCTGCTGGAGGAAATGCAAACTAGTACAACTACTATGGCAAACAGTATGGAGATTACTTAAAGAACTAAAAGTAGAACTGTCATTTGATCCAGCAATACTACTATTGGGTTTCTACCCAAAGGAAAAGAAGTCATTATATGAAAAAGACACATGCACATGCATGTTTATCGCAGCACAACTCACAAGTGCAAAAATATGGAACCAGCCTAAATGCCCATCAATCAATGACTGTATAAAAATGTATATCTACACCATGGAATACTACTCAGCCAGGAAAATAAATGAAATTATGGCATTTGCATCAATCTGGATAGAGTTGAAGACCATTATTCTAAGTGAACTAGCTCAGGAATGGAAAACCAAACATTTATATATTCTCACTTATATGTGAGAGCTAAGCTATGAGGATGCAAAGACGTAAGAATGATATAATGGACTTTGGGGACTCAGGCAAGGGTGGGAAGGGAGTGAGGGATAAAAGACTACACACTGGGTACAGTGTACACTGCTTGGGTGATGGGAGCACTGAAATGTCAGAAATCATCACCAAATAACTTATCAATGTAACCAGAAACCACCTGTTCCCCCAATACTATTAAAATTAAATTTAAAAGACCTAGAGACAGAAATACCATTCAACCCAGTAACCCCATTACTGGGTATATACCTGAAGGAATATAAATTTTTCTATTATAAAGACACATGCATGCATATGTTCATTGCAGCACTATTCACTATAGCAAAGATGTGGAATCAACCTAAATGCCCATCATTGATAGACCGAATAAAGAAAATGTGTGACATATACACCATAGAATACTATGAAGCCACAAAAAAGGAATGAGATTATGTCCTTTGTAGGGACATGGATGGAACCGGAGCCCACAATCCTTAGCAAACTAATGCAGGAACAGAAAATCAAATACCGCATGTTCTCACTTATAAGTGGGAACTAAATGATGAGAACTCATGGACATATATAAGGGAACAACACACACTGGGGCCTGTTGGAGGTAGGAGGGTGGGAAGAGGGAGAGGATCAGGAAAAATAACTAAGGGATATTAGGCTTAATACCTTGGTGACAAAATGTGTACAACGAACCCCATGACACACATTTACCTATGTAACAAACCTGCACGTCCTGCACATGTACCCCTGAACTTAAGAAGTTAAAAATAAAAAGAAAACTTTCATGCAGATGACTCAAATCTCTGTCCACTACAGCCACAAATGATTTACCTAAAGTTTAGTCTCTCATTTTCAGCTGCTTATTAGATTGCTCTACTTCGATATCTTGTCTTTTAAAAAATTTCAAACATATTTTCAGACAAATACAACCTTCTCTTCAACATTAACTTCCCCATCTTATGTTTCTGTTTCTTCAATGACAGTAATAGTGTTCCAGTCAGTCAGGCATAGGACCTGGCAGTCATCTTTGACTCCACCCTATCCTTATTTTATCCCTCATCAAGTCCTGTTGATTCTTATTTTGCAATGCCTCCTGACCCTTTCCTTCTTTCTTTTCCTTCCTTCCTTCCTTCCTTTCCTTCCTTCCTTCCTTCCTTCCTTCCTTCCTTCCTTCCTTCCTTCCTTCCTTCCTTCCTTTCTTTCTTTCTTTCTTTCCTTTCTTTCTTTCTTTCTTTCTTTCTTTCTTTCTTTCTTTCTTTCTTTCTTTCTCTTTCCTTTCCTTCCTTCCTTCCTTCCTTCCTTCCTTCCTTCCTTCCTTCCTTCCTTCCTTCCTTCCTTCCTTCCTTCCTTCCTTCTTTCCTTCTTTCTTTCTTTTCTTTCTTTTCTTTCTTTTCTTTCTTTCTTTCTTTCTTTCTTTTCTTTCTTTCTTTCTTTCTTTCTTTCTTTCTTTCTTTCTTTCTTTCTTTCTTTCTTTCTTTCCGACTTAGTTCAGTATCCTTATCTCGTTATGCCTTAGCTACTTCACGGTGATCTATGCATCCTCTTTCACACTTAAATAATCAAGAGGTGAACCTGGCAAATTTCTACTTACACTTCAAGATTTAGGTTGAAGTTATCACTCTCTATGAATACTCCCATGTGCATAGTTCTATTCTTTCATTTATTACAGTGCTGTAATTACTCTTTTTGCTTACATGCCTGTCACACCCCATTTAGACAGTAAGCTCATAGCTCATTAGTGGCAGTGAATTGCTTTATTCATTTTTTGCTCTTTTCCTCTCCGAATTGGGCAACTTTGAAGAGTAACTGTGTGGTTTTAAGAGCTGTTGAGTAATAGAATATCTAATTTTCCAGGGTGGATGTCTAGGATCAGAGGAAGGAGCATGTTTCTCTCTCTCTCTCTCTCTCTCTCTCTCTCTCTCTCTCTGTGTGTGTGTGTGTGTGTGTGTAAGCACAGGTGCTGTTATGCAAGAATCTAAATAATGATGTAAAGTGATAGTAAAATGTGGATACATCGAGCAGGGTAGAATCTATTTAAAAGAAACCTGAAAATTCACAGAGTGCAGGGGACCATGGCTCATGGATGGACACTTTACAAATCACCAGAGAAGAAAGGAAAGAGGGTGGAGCAGATTGAATCTACACATTTCGGCAGAAAGGGAGGCAAAGATCTTAAAACAAAGAAGGCATAGCAGTGGCTCATGCCTGTAATCCCAGCACTTTGGGTGACCAAGGTGGGTGGATCACCTGAGGCCGGGAGTTTGAGACCAACATGGAGAAACCCTGTCTCTACTAAAAATACAAAATTAGCCGGGCATGGTGGCACATGCCTATAATCCCAGCTTCTCAGGAGGCTGAGGCAGGAGAATCTCTTGAACCAAGGAGGTGGAGGCTGCGGTGAGCCGAGATTTCGCCATTGCACTCCAGCTTGGGCAACAAGAGTGAAACTCTGTCTCAAAAAAAAAAAAAAAAAAAAAAAGACATAAATGGTCTGGTGGGGCTGGAGGAGAGTTCAAAAGTGCCATAGGTCAGAGACTAATGGAAATACAAAGACTCAAGGATATGTTTGATTATAGGGTTTGAATGAGACTGATGGGTATTTTTGGATTGAACCAACAGCAGAGACAATATGATTAAATCAGTATCTGGATGTACTTTTATGATTCTATTAAGTTATATGCCTGCCAAGATTTCCTTTACCTTTCTGGTAAATACTAGCATGCACCGGATAGTCTGTATGTGTTGGAGGACTGCCAACAGGAGTGGGGTGATGAAGCCAGGGCCAAAGCAGAAGAGGAAGTGGGGAGGCTGGGACTCAGGGTTCCTAAAACTGATACTTCCTCTTCTGCTGCTGAGCAGTGGCAGGATGCAGAAAACATGTTTTAAGAGGGTGCAGCTCAGTGGAGCACTGTTTTTATTTGACCAACTCCCCAGTGCCCTCTTTCCTCCTCTCCATGTAGCCTATTACTGTCAAATGAAAAAAGTTGGTTGTGCCATCCTGTAAGTCTGAGCTCAGGGAGGTTAGGGACAATGCTGTATTAATCTTTTGATACAGTAGGCACTCATTAATGTTTGTTGAATCAATATCTGAATGAATAGGAGAGTCAACAAATATGAGTGTTTTGTAAATTACAAAGCTCTTTAAAATTTAAATTTTTATTACTCTCTTTCTTATTCATATAAGGCTCACCTACTTTGACCATACCACTCCACAGTCATATCTCTCTTTGCACATAGGAAAATGTGTAATTGATGTTTATTGAGTGATTGTTTATTGATTGACTAGAGTAAAGCTACTCATTCTCTATGGAGACTTAATCTACAAACCATCAGGCTATACTAATGATCCCAGTGACTTTCTTCCGTCGTAGTGAAGGATTTGGGGGAAGAGAGCAGAATGACCCTTCTGGCTGTGATCACTTTAGCCCTATCATTACAATAAGTAGCTTTCTTACTTTGTATTTCCAGGGATGTGTTGCTCACAGGGATATGCTTTTTGGGAATACATTTCCAAGGATATGTATTCTCATTGGTATTTAAAACTATGGGGGGACTGATACTTCTTTGCTGACAGTTCTCAGGTGTTTCTTCTGTAGTCTCTTATTCTCCTTAAGAGGAGAATGTCAAACCCATCAATTCAGGCCATTCTGTTGTCAGACAGTTGGAATCTAAACTTTATACGACACTGTCAAACTAAAAAGGACCTCGGACTGTGGCATTCAGAACTAGTGACAGTGTGTCTCCTTCCATTGTACTGTGCCAAAAATGCTTTATCCTGTGTAATCAGATTAAAAGGATGCATAAGACCAGACCTTAAGGGAAATGAAAGTTACCAAAAGGCAATAGAGATCTTGAGGAGTGCATGAGTGCGTGCGACAGTGTATAGTGCAGGATACTTTCACCCCTAGTTTGGATGATAAAAATGTGTTGCAACTTACATACACACTTTTGAACTTCTTGTAAAGCACTAACTAGAGGGCATTTTTCCAGGAATACCTCTATAACTCTCTACCTAATTCCTAGCAGCTTGGAATCCTCTGATGGTCTGAGGTCATTGCTCTCAGCTAACTCTGAGGCCTGCTTCTATCATCTTGGCATTTAGATGTCTGGTTCTTGCCAAATAATTGTTCTCTATGAGATTGCTTTTTATTTAAGGCCCTTTGTCTTAAGTAAGAATTCAAATTGAGATCAACCACAAATGGTAACCAATTTGGAATGAAAAGAAGCTTTATTACCTTCTGAGGCCTGAACATTTTCTAGGAACTTTGGAATAAGTATGTAAGATACATCTGAGATATTTGAGTGTTGTTATTATTAGCTCAATTCCACTGAGCTTGTTGAATCCATGACAACACAAAGACAACCATTTCTAGAAACAAACACTGTTAATGTGAAATTTATGAGAAATCTTAACAAGTCTTATACTTTAGACATCTTGAAATGCTATTCAAAATTGGATTTTTCTTTCCCTTTTAGGGAAAAGGGATTGATGAAAAATAAAACAATGTCCAAATGTCTCCTATTTTTTCTTTAGCTCAAGGACCCTAAGTCTAGATCTGAACTCCTGTTTCTTTTCTATCAGTGACATTTAAGCAGGAGCTCCAATGTCTGGGTTATATTGATTCTGAAAGCACTCTAAACAAGATAATGACATTTTATTCATCAAAAGGAAAATCAACTATGTGTTAAATGTCCAAGGGCTTATGTTTACTCTTCTGTCTCTTTTCCTCTATTTCTATAAGGACCTCTTCCTAACTTATCCCCCAAATTTAAAATATTTTTCTTTCTCTTTTCTTCCCTATGTACCCCCCACCCTTAGTCTAGAAGAAGGACTGTGGGACACAAAGAAAGGAGAGGTCATGTCATGATGAGATGGAGTGGGATGAGACAGAATGAAGCAGCAGTATAGAAGAATTTATACAGTGGCCTTTTCTACTAATCCATAAAGAATTCTTAATTAAAGGCAAAAGTATTTGTCATCTGATGGTGTTTTAGCACCTTGATTGTAACATGAATTAATGGACCTAAGATGTCTGGATTTATCTAATCAAATTAGGTAAAAAGAATGACTTTATTGCCTTTTCTGTAAGGATGAGGATATGTACTTCTTGCTATGAGTCTATCAGGCTTCCTTGCAGTTTTTTTTTTTTTTTTTTTTTTTAGACGGAGTCTCACTCTGTTGCTAGGCTCCAGTACAGTGGCTCTATCTCGGCTCACTGCAACCTCTGCCACCCGGGTTCAGGTGATTCTCCTGTCTCAGCTTCCTGAGTAGCTGGGACTACAGGCAGGTACCACCACGCCCAGGTAATTTTTGTATTTTTAGTAGAGATGGGGTTTCACCATATTGGCCAGGATGGTCTCAATCTCTTGGCTTTGTGATCCACCCACCTCAACCTCCCAAAGTGCTGGTATTACAGGCATGAGCCACCACACCCAGTCAACAGTTTTATTTCTGCACTGCAAAGCAACAAATTGGCATACTGACTAATCTATCTTTTGTAGGGTTGACTGATATAAATATATCTTTCAACAGTTTTTTCATATCTGATTGAACTGGGAAAACTTTTCTCACTGACCCTTAAATCATACCACATAGGTGTTCATGTGGCCTGAAATGCAAATAACACTGAAGTGAGAGATAAAAGTGACTTTAGGTCTTTTTATTTTAGACACACACACACACACACACACACACACACACACACACACACACACACAAAACTACACATGCATATTTTAAAAACATGATTTGTATTATAACCAAATCTGTGATTGAACAAGTGGTTTTATAAAAGAGTAGTGGGATATTGTGTTGCATTCAAAACTTGGTGCAAAAAACTATTTTAATCCTTAGCATATAATTCTAAGAATCAATGGGCTTGGTTAAAGTAGTAACAACAAAAAGTGGATAGTGCTTTCACAGAAATACTTCTTAAATACTACTCTTAAATATTTTTATTCCTTTTAGAGTTCACATTGAGGGTTTGCATAAGTATTGTAGGGCTTGTGACAACTATAATCCAGAGTGTTTGATGCTACTGACAGGTCCTAAGAGTAGGATGAGGTTGCTGAGACTTAGAGTGATGTCCCTGACCTAGAAATACAGTCTAGGGAGTAGAAAGTATCTAGCTCTACTCTCTCCCCATGCAATCAGTTTTGTTATGTGTTTTATCCTACTGGAATTAATGGAATTTAAACAAAATCCTTCTGATGGTGGTTTGTGTTTTCAAATTGCTTTCAGATTTTATATTTATCATTTTAAGAGATTTAGAAAATATTCCTATCAGCTCATTACTGCATTAGATACACAAAGGAACCAAGAAATACTAATGGCCATTAACTTGCCAGAGAACACCCAGCTGTTTACATGTCAAAGCTAGGGTGAACTCCCAGTGATCCCAGTTACCCAGTTTATCTCCCATTGAAATCCATGCAGCAAGATAGTTTAGAGCAGCCACTGTTAGGTGTTAAGAACATGAGAACAACAAAATGGACCAAAGTAGAGGTCCACACTGGGCAATGTTATTTGGGAGATTATGATAGTTACCATTCACAGTATCGAATTCACAAGGTTGGGTATGTACCTTAAGAATCAGCACCTTCCCTTTATTATCGGCCAATTATACTGAAAATACAAATTTATAATTTTCTATACTGTGGAAGAATCTTGCTTTTATGACAGAAAAATAGTTTCTAAATGCATCAAAATTTCATTAAGGGAAGGTAGTGGAAAATGAGAATTGATGATTCTGGGTTAGGAATACACTAACATGCTAGATTAAGTCTAAAAGCAAATTGCAAACTTTTCTTAACCTACCATTATCTGTGTGCTTACTGGCTCCCAAACTGACTTATTTTATTAGGAGGAACCCTGATTGGCTGGTGTAGTCAATACTTAGGGGAACAGGGGAACAATTTTTTATTAAAAATAAATAATTTTTATTTATTTATGGATGAATGTAAATATAGCACTTGAGGTTGTTTATGATGTAAAAACAGATAGCTTTTAGTTCTAATTAAGCCATTAATAGTAAAACAACAACAGAAACCATTTTTGAATGATTAAGACTTCTTGCAATAAAGTTAAAATTGTCTAGGAACAAATTTTCCTAATGTATTTTAAGTGTAATGTAGTCATTTGTATTTTATAATGCATTTTAAAAATACATTTTTTTGTATATAAAATAGTGTACAGTCTAGTTCAGATTTAGTTACAGTTTCTTTTAAAATAATAATTTGTTAGACATATGGTATCATAGCTTCTCTCTAGGTTTCAAAATAATCAGAATACTGGAAAGCAGAACCACTGAATTCAGTAGGTGGAGCTCACCAACCCATTTGTTTCCTCTTGAAAACAGCTTTTTTGCCGCTAAGTAGAAAAATGTTCCTGGCTAAAGATTTTATTAAAATGTATGAATTTTTGGCTCTGTGTAAACTTAGTCTACGCCAGATGTGTCTAAGTTGCTAAATAGATCATGCAATTTTCTTCTATTCAGTTATAGTTGAGAGAGCTTTATTTTTACAGTCTCTGGCCAGAACTGGCTACTTTCTAGTTGTACGGTGTGTTTCAAGAATTTTTTTTAGCCTCTCTCAGTCTATTTTCTCTTTCATAAACACGGACAGTAACACCTACCTTGTCTAAATTATAGGATGTTGAAAGGTTCGGGTGGGATAATAAATGTGAAACTACCTTATGAAAATTTTACTCTCCACTGGTTTACCTTCAGTAATCACTACATATTTATTTTCCATATTGAAGGAAAATATCACTACATTAGAGAAACTCCACTGAACCCTCAAAATGGGATTTGAAAACATATCTTACATTTCTGGCCTAATTGCAAAGGTGCTAGAGGCTTGCAGAGTGTGTCTCCTCTGTATATTGCCACATCGAGCCCTAGCAGAAGCACTGAGCAATATTTGTTGACAGACTGATCATATAATCAGATCTCTGGCTAAGAAATAAAGCAGAAAGAATTCATACTAGCACCCAAACTTAAAGCAAGTAAGGCAGATAACTTATCCCCAAACTCCTGGGAATTTGCTAAAATTTACCATCAGTAACATTTTAACTACATACTGTTCTGGTCTTAGTACTGAATACTGAGTTTCCTTACCTGCTAACTTCAAGGTCCACAGTTTACTGTCCTTTGCGTTTTTTCTCAGAAGCAAGCTCCAAGTCTTCAGTAAATTCGATCTACCAGTCCTTGCAACTAATCCTTATTGGTGAGCTGCACAGTATCTGGATACCCTGTAGGGTCATAAAAGCACAGTCCATTCACAGAGTGCCTGCTCTATAGGCAAGCTTCTTTGCAAAGATGGGTTGCTGCTGTTTTTAAGAGGAGAGAGGGCAGGGCACATTTGCTAGCCAATATATACAGATATACAGATTCTTCTTCCTCTTTCAGATTAGCCTTCAAACTGTTAAAGCACTCCCGGAGTCTGACTTCTCTGGTGCAAAGTGGGGGAGGGGAAGGGTCAGAGAGGAAGGAAGAATAGAAACTGGAGACTTGCAGGTTGCATATATGTATAAATAAGTTTTTCTTCCTAGCTTCAGGAATAGAATTCTAAGGAAATTATTCAGCTGCTTTAAGATGGGAAGCAGAGGGGAGTGTTCTCTCTTCAGCTTAGTTCTCTCTGATTTCTATGACTGTGAGGTCATTAGACTATTTGTAGGTGGGGAAAGATAATCATGCCAGCATATGCTAATATAACTGGCATTATGTGAAACTTGATCTTAAGCAACGTAAATTTCATCTCTCTGTTTCTCACTCTCTCTCCTTAATGACACGTGGCTCTATCCACATTCTAAAATGCCTTTTCCTTTCTGGTTACTTTTTGAGCTTTGTTTCCTGAAGTCTTCATAACAATACATTGCCTCCATTTGATTAAAAAATTTTTTTTTTCTTTTTTTGTCCCACTGAAGGTGATCTGGAATGACCGGGCTTGCTGTCAGTGGTCCTGTGTTGGAAATTTGGGGGATCAGGCAAGTGTTCTTGACCTTTGGCTAGGCTCTGAGGTGTTAGAGCTCTGGGGTGCTCAGTATGGCTTCTGGAGAATAGGGACATAGCAGTCTGGTATGTGCTGATTGAAGCCTGGGTAAGCACTTCATTGTTAAAAACCAAATTGAGAAGACCCTGATGTGAATTTGTTACATCAATTATCTTGAGTTATATTAAGAAGATTCTATATGGAGATGGGCATAAATATGTTGATTTTAACACTTTGTAAACATGCCCCATAACTAACAACTAGTTTTATGTACTTGTAAAATATGAGCCCAGCAGTAGCCTTCTGGCTTGCTACCTGCCGTAGGGACAAAGTCATTTACTCAAACTTTGTATCTTTACGTACAAGAATTACCTCACAACCAACCTGGGGCAATTGCTCTAAGGCCCCTTGAATCTTTATCTCTTTTCACAGAGTTCTGGATTGTGGTGGTGATGGTGATAGTTGGAGGAAAAGGCTATCCAACCACATTAGAAGGGATGATAACATTTGGATTCAAGACTAGACTTTCTAATCCTCTCCTAGGGAGTTTTAGTAACTAAACTGACATTCAAAGTAGTATTTCTTCAACTGAGTTTGGATCCCCAAAGATCTATAGGAAAGTTTATAAGTGAGACAAAGAGTGAATTATCACTTTTCCTCCAGTCTGAAATGTTATAGCCATTTTGAGCTACAGTGGAAGGGCAATTCATACTTAAGAAATGAAGAAAAGAGAAAGGGACTGATCCTTTGTGGGGATAAGAAAGAGAGATCAGATTGCTACTGTGTCTATGTCAAAAAGGAAGACATAAGAAATTCCATTTTGATCTGTACCAAGAAAAATTGTTTCTGCTTTGAGATACTGTTAACCTGTAACTTTAGCTCCAACCCTGTGTTCACAGAAACATGTGCTGTATTGAATCAAAGTTTAATGGATTTAGGGCTGTGCAGGATGTGCCTTGTTAACAATATGTTTGCAGACAGTATGCTTGGTAAAAGTCATCACCATTCTCCATTCTCGATAACCAGGGACACAATACATTGCAGAAAGCCGCAGGGACCTCTGCCCAAGGAAGCCTAAGTGTTGTCCAAGATTTCCCCCCACTGAGGCAGCCTGAGTTATGGCCTCGTGAGAAAGGAAAGACCTTACCATCCCCCAGCCCGACCCATAAAGGGTCTCTGCTAAAGAGTAGTAGTGAAAGAAGGAGGCCTGTTTGCAGTTGTGAGATAAGAGGAAGGCTTCTGTTTCCTCCTCCTCCCTGGGAATGGAATGTCTCGGTGTAAAGCCAACCATTCCCATTGGTTCTATTCTGAGATAGGAGAAAACCACCCTGTGGCTGGAGGCAAGATATGCTGGCAGCAATACTACTCGGTTACTCTTTGCTACACTGAGGTGTTTGTGTAAAGTGCAACATAAATCTGGCCTATGTGCACATCCAGGCACAGTACCTTTCCTTAAACTTATTCATGATACAGATTCCTTTGCTCACATGTTTTCCTGCTGACCTTCTCCCCACCTGTTGCCCTGCTACACTCTCCTCACCAAGATAGTAAAAATAATGATCAATAAATACTGAGGAAACTCAGAGACCAGCACCGGTGCAGGTCCTCGCATGCTGAGTGTGCCTGTCCCCTGGGCCCACTGTTCTTTCTCTATACTTTTTCTCTGTGTCTTATTTCTTTTCTCAGTCTCTCATCCCACCTGACGAGAAATACCTACAGGTGTGGAGGGGCAGGCCCCCTTCAATCATTGAGCTTCAAGTTGGCACCAAAATAGCTGTGGCAGAGAGGGTGTTTCTTGTGGTTCTTCTTTGTGCTCCCCTACTTGTTTCTTTCATTAGCTAATTCTGTGTTCCCCAGCAATGGGAAATGCAGTGATGTACCCATTCCCAAATGGGTCTTTGCCTTGTACAGCTGGATCAATTTACACCACATTTGCTATAAATGACATCAGACTCCTTGTATCCTTTCTTCATCTCTTTATCTTTTCTCTTCCCATCCATCCATCTTCATTACATATCTACTCTCACATTCTCTTTCATTTTAGGAAAGGTTGAAGTGCCCAGAATGATACCTGTCTGCTGCTGTCTCTCTACTCTTGCTCATTTTCCCAGACTCCTTCAGTTCTTACTTTCTTATTGAGATAGGGAAGACCAAATAGGGAGTGGTGAGGGAGAGTGGGGATAACACGTAGTTGGATGGGAAATCTGTCTCAGTGAACTAAGACTTGGGTAGAAGGATAAATAATTTTCAGTCGCAACAGTATTCACACGTAAGTGACAGGATCCATAGCTTATGTGGAGTCAGAGCTGAAAGAGGTAATGAAAAATCATCATCTGGTTCAGACTTTATATTGAATTCCTGAGGGTATGACATGTCTGATTCATCATCGTGTCCTCAGCTGTTAGCTCATTGCCTTGTTTGGTTTGTTGAATAAATAAATCTAGTCCAACCCTTTCATACTATAGATGAAAAAACAGGCTAGAAAGAGGCTCTCTCAAGATGCCATTATTTTACCACAAAATCAAAATGAGTAATTTTTCTTTCTCCAGGATTGAAATTTTTTCACAGCCAATACTAATTGCACTTTGGAAGGGTAAAGAGCATGACTATACTCAAAGCCCAGCTCTATACAGACATATATGCTTGTTAAATTAATTTTAGTCTAAAGGTGTCTTCTGGAAATATTTTAAGTTCAGCCTAAAGGTTTTTCCGTACATAGTGAACTACAACCTAACTAGAAGTATAAACAGACTGTAACCTACTCTTGTGTCAATCATTAAGGTTGACCAAATGAAGGTAATCAACTGTTCCAACCATGTTCAAATAAGGAAAACGTCAAGCTGTAACCAATTTAGCTGTTTGTATATTTCACTTTGACTTGCTGTACGTCACTTTCCTTTTCCTATCTATAAATGTTCAACCATACCTCAGCGCTGGAGCCTCTCTGAACCTTTTTTGGTTCGGAGATGGCCTGATTCACAAATTGTTCTTTGCTCAATTAAACTCTGTTAACTTTAATTTGTCTAACTTTAATTTGTCTAACTTTAATTTGCTTTTCTTTTATCACACTCATTCACAGAGACTAGGATAGCCATGATTCACCTTTCAGTTCCAGCTTATAGAAACATGGAGACAATGAAAAAAAAAAAAAATCAGGCTGGCTGTGGAAATATGGCTATTACAACTTTCCTTTTTCCTGCCCCAGGGCCTATTCCATGGGTATAAAACAACCCTGGATTGTCATTTTTAGTGAGGCAAGGGCCCTCTAACTGAGAGTGCTGGATGAGGTTGAATGAACCCTGTGAACAAAATAGCATAGACTACCTAGGAGAGATGGCACAGATCATCTAAGTAATGTTACATTACCCCGTACATTATTCTGTGCTGTCACCACTAGCCATGTGGTAACCACTAGCTATACCCGGTTATTTAGATTTAAATGTAAATTAACACAATAAATAAATAATTCTGTATTTTAATTACACTAGCCACATTTCAGACACTCAGTAGTAGAGCCACATGTGAATGTGGCTACTGCATTGAACAGCACAAAGTTAGGACAGACGTTAAAATTAATACCTAGCTTGGGGTAAAGAATATCAGTACAAGTTCATATAACTAAGTGTCAAAGTCGGGAGAAGAACCCAGGTTTTTTGGTGTCTAATGAAGAGGAAGCAGATTTATTTCTACCTCTATATATTTATTTATATTCAGTGTGGATCTCTGAGCATGGTTCAAGCACATTGAGTGTGTGTGACTCTACTTGTGGGCTTTAAAGTGTTTTTTTTTTGGGGGGTGGGACCTGGTTAGCATGGATGAGGGAGCTCCTTTACATAAATTTTTGCAGTTCTGGCCTTTCTCTCCTGACAGGACCAAAAGAGAAAATATACATAAAGGTTCAATGAGAAAAACAAAAAACCAAAAAAGTTATACAAATGAGAGGTGTCACGATTATGAGGAGCTCCAGCTTTACTTCCTGCTGCTTAGTGTTTGCCCCTGAGTTCAGCTGGAGATGGGTATGGATGGGGAAGTGGGCAGGGTTGGAGGAAATTTGGGCAGATGAGGTGATAGAGAGTCTTCTGGGTGTGTGTGGTCAGGAAACCCACTTCACAGTCTCCAAGCCTAGGAATTGGAGCCAGTTAGACTGGAGCCAGTTGCTCTTACCTCAACTTTTGCTACAAGAGAGGACCAGTAATGGAGGAAGAAGGCAAAGACCTTCAGTGAGAGCTAGGCCTTTCCTTAATTAGGGAGATTGTCTACAATGACTTAGAAATGTGTCAAGTTTAGAAATAATGCATGTTCTCACTTATAAGTGGGAGTTAAACATTGAATACACATGGACATAAAGATAGGAACAATAGACACTGGATACTACTTGAGGGGGGAGTCTGGGAGGGGACAAGGGTCAAAAAACTACTTACCAGGTGCTATGCTTACTACCCGGGTGACAAAATCATTTGTACATCAAGCCTCAGCAACACATGATTTACCCATGTAACAAACTTGTACATGTACCCCTGAACCTAAATATAAAAGTAAAAATAAAAAAAATTCTGAAAAAATTCAGATTCATTAAAGAGAAGTGACCCAAAGACTGACTGTCATAGGAGAGGTCATCCACTATCGATGGGGAGAATTGGATGTGAAAAACATACCATGGATTATACAATGAGAAGATGGAGGTAATGGTGACTTTAACGCCCTGGGTTGGTGGGCATGGGAAGGATACAGAGAAGATGTTTAGATTATAGAGTCAACCCCCAGCTCTTACTCACAAGGCAGGCTTGGGAGACAGAGAGCCTGGGCCAAATTTCAGCTTGCCCTGCAAATCTGGGTGAGTTCTAGAGTCCTGCAGATTCTATTTCCATAGAAAGTTAGAGCTGAAGAGAACCAGGGAGAGCATCCATGTCTTCCTCTTATTCTACACATGAGGAAACATGATGCAAATTAGTTGTAGTGTTGCTTTGTTTGATTTGTTGAATAAATAAATCTAGTCCCACCCTTTCATATTATAGATGAGGAAACTGAATCCAGAGAGGATCCCTCAAAAGCCTTAAGGCTATCTCAAGATGATTTTTTTTTTCCATCCTTGGATAGATTATTCCATCATTCTGAGTCTTAGTGTTCTTATTAGAAAAAATGATCACAATAATCTCAGCTCTGTTTATTTCACAGAATTTAAAAATCAAATAATATGAAAGACATGAAAGGGCTTTATAAACTATAAGGTATTATTCAGATAAAATTATTTTATTGCCTATGTCTTCATCCTCCTCTCCTACCCAATGTCTTCTCTCACCCAAAATACTGCATGCCATCTTATAAATATTTCCTTGGAGAGACATATTTGGGTAACTTTGAGATAACTTGGGGTCTTGGAGAGTGTTATACTACCAGGGCAGGGAATTATTGCCATTGAGTATCTAGTTGCAAAGGACCACTTTAACATATGGAGCCATGTTTACCACAATGGCAGCATCTGCCAGGTGTTATTTGTATGTATTTCCTGCTTGTTTTTGTGTGTTAGGGAGTGGTGTAAGAACAAGGCTTAGGGACAACTGAAGTACTATTTGTAAAACTGCCTTAGCTATTGGAGTTCTCTGAAGGTAAATGGAAAACATTCGTTTGGCTTGAAATTGGAATCCCAAGACCTAGGTTCATTTTGGCTCCATCACTTTTGCTATGACCTGGGGCAGAGCAAGTCCCTTAAACCTTGTGAGTCTCAGTTTTCTCATTTGTAATTAATAAGACTAAAGGGATAATGCTCTCCACCCTGTACTGCACTGGGAACAGTGAGCTAATGCACATGAAAGTGCTTATGAACTGTAAATAGCTGTAAAAACAACCTCTAGGTTGTTTCCTTGTAACAGGGGAAATTCCCCAGAGACATGCTCTGAAGTTGTCTTTGGCATATTTCCTTTACTTCAGCAGGAACCAGCTAACCCTCCAGCCAAGGGAAATTGATTTAAATATTTGATTTTAGGGCCCAGCCCTTAACCTAGCTTCACCTCTCTTGCTGAAACATCCTGGTTTTCAAAAAATACCAACAGTACTAGCTTGGGGCAAAATTTTTGAAGCAAATCAAATATATTTTCACCTACTCCCTCTTTTTGTTTTTTCATTTCAGCATCCCCTCCCCTAGAGGAGGTAGAGTGCTGCAGAAGAAACAGCATTCTGAGAGGTTGTGTGTCCTAGTTGTTAATAGCTTATGCTTGGGAGGTAAATAGATTTGGGCTGAATCTTTGTTTCACCATTTACTGGTTGTGATTTTGGACAAGTTATGCAACTTTCAGCTCTTGATTCCCCAGATTCCTTGTCTGTAAAATGGGGCCAATAATTTGACTACCTTATGGGGTGGTTAAAAGCCTTAAATGTAGCAGTGCCTGGCACAAATTATGTTTCCAGTAAATGTAGTTTTATTTTTATTTACACTATGGTTTTGCTCTCTCAGAGTTATTTATATTTTAAAGTTGCCAGTTGGAATTAGACACTGTCTGAAAGAATGATTTCTAGTTTGTAGCATTAAGAACTTTCCTACCTCTTAACTCTGCTGACTTGGTAGTTTGTACAGGTGAGTCTTCAGGGAACATTGGTTACAAATTTGAATACAAAACATAATCTTGATGTTTTGGAGGGGATAATATTTCCACAGGCCTTTCGCTTTGTACTTTTTTGGTGATTTTTCTTTTGGTTTTGCTTACAGATGATCAGAAGTGCTTTTCCTGATGTTGATTATTTCCTAATAAATATGTGCATCCCTGTTCTGTTCAGGAGCTCCTCACAACTGGCCAGTTGGAGTCTGTATTGCCTGATCAAGGCTTTGACCTTGATTAAAACAAACAAAAATGAATATATTTTTTCCTGGACTTCAGAGAACACACAAAAAATATGTGTCTCATAGGGTTGAGCTGAATCCCTAGAAGTATAATAGCTATGGTTATGGAACAAGGGCTCAGCTTGTTTAGTTTCATCATTTCTGATTTGGGTCATGCATCTGTGAATCAGCCTCAAATTCATTTTGTCAGTTTATAAATTGCCTTTTGTTCCATGAAGTTGTGCCTAACAATTTATTTCTCACCCATACAGAAAAACTGTGGGCCAAATTGTGTGTTGTGTACTGGTCAGGGGGCAAATATGCGGTTACTGGTTGGTTGAACATATTCCTTTATAGAAATAATAGAACCAGGAGAATAGGAAAACACACTTAACAGGATGAGGAGTGAAGGATTATGGTGTTCAGGCACTCAAACTGATAACTTTTGTCACATCTCTTAACATAGAACCTCAACTACTGCTTTTATGTTTCTCACTATTGATGAAATGAGGTCTGTGAAAGCACTTTGAAAATGGGAATGCAGTATAAAATTCTAAGATTATTATTTATCAGCTTAGTGTCAGTTATGGAATGCTCTTGTTAGATAACATTGAACTTTTTTTTTTTTTTTTGCAGCAAGATATTATTGGCATCTTTTCTCCTCTGAAATGGTTCTAACATTGATTTCTAAATGAAGCACATTCTGGAATCTGACAATTATTCAATCTCCAGGATGTCTTGAGTCCAATATAAGTTAAACAAACTAACAAACAAGCTGCAGTCATGAGTAGTCAAAATGGTAGCTGTAAGAGTCTGTCTTTTTGTTCCTGAGATTAAAAGGCCTCATTTTACTCATTTTGGGTTTATAACTGTCAGTTCTTCTCTTCCTTCCTGTTTTAAGCAGGAAGTGCTGGTAGCATTCTACATAAATAAGTACTCCATGTTGCATAACGGTTGTCTCCTTTCAGACTTTAAAGAGTGCCTCAGATAGTCTTGTTGCACGTAATAGGTTCTCACAAGAGTCAGTCAGAAGTGTTTTGTAAATGAAGAAAAAGGGCTCGAAATATCTCCTCCACCCTGTGTATGTCTTCTTGAAAGTATGGTTTGTCTGCTAAATGTGTGACACTAACTGTAAACTTGTCAGTCCAGCAGGGCTCACCCTGAAGAAAATTAGAAAATAATTGAAATGAGTTCTTCGTGACTTCTCTTTTATTAATAGCTATTTTTCTCCCTTTTATGTCTTCTGCTCCCCAGGCATCCAGTGCTTCTGCTCATTTTCTATTTGTCTTTTTGTATTAGTCAGGGTTCTCTAAAGGGACAGAACTAATAGGCTAGATGTGTATGTGAAAGGGAGTTTATTAAGGAATATCGACTCACAGGATCATACGGTGAAGTCCCACAACAGGCATCTGTAAGCTGAGGAGCAGGGAAACCAGTGTGAGTCCCCAAACCTCAAAAGTAGAGAAGCAGACAGTGCAGTCTTCAGTCTGTGGCCAAAGGCCCAAGAGCCCCTGGCAAACCATTGGTGTAAGTCCAAGAGTCCAAAAGCTGCAGAACTAGGGGTCTGATGTTAGAGGTCAGGGAGCATCCTGCATGGGAGAAAGATTAAGGTCGCAAAACTCAGCAAGTGAAGTCCTTCCACGTTCTTCTTTCTGCTTTATTCTAGCCACGCTGGCAGCTGACGAGATGGTGCCCACCCAAATTGAAGATGGGTTTGCCTCTCCCAGTCCACTGACTTAAATGTTAATTTCCTTTGGCAACACCCTCACAGACACACCTAAGAACACTACTTTGCATCTTTCAATCAAATCGACACTCAATATTAACCATCACACTCTTTCGGTATGAGATACTTATCACAACATCACTTTTAGTGCTTGCTTTACACATACTGAGGTAAAAAAATGATTTCTCCAATACTTTTAATTGATTAATCGCATTATACTTCATTCATGCGTATTTTCTACTTTTTAATTGGAAACTTATTTTGGTATACCAACAAAAATACATTCTTTAACTTCAATCTGGGAAATTTATTTTCTTTAGAAAATTAATACTATATCTGATCTCTGTGATGATTATTTAAATGTTCATTACAGTTAATGTTTCTAGAATCTATACTACATCCATTTCTTTAAAATATAATCTTTTGTACAGCTGCATATGAAGTACTGAAAATATCATCTAGAATTACTGGTCACCTGGTGGCTTTACATCCTCCAAATGCAAATCAAAAAGAATATGAGGCAATCAGGTAAAGATTATTTTAGTTAAAAGAAAATGTCTAGTCTACGAACTGAAAAGTACAGTTGTTTACTTAATTATGTTTACTATACATGCACCTGAGAATAGTTCTGCCTTATAGTCGTTATTTTAGATTTCATGTCATACTCTTTAAATTGTAACTAAAAATATACCCTACATAAATAAAATATGCTTAGATTTATCCATTTAAAATATCATCATTGTAAACATTTTTATGAAATACAATAAAATGAAACTAAGAAAAAATTCTAAGTCCACTTTCCTTTCTTGATTTAAGTTATTGTGCTGTTTCTATCCGTACTATGTTTCTAAAATAACAGGTCACTATAATTCTTCAAAACCTGGACCAACATTGCTTTTATTTTGTTCTGTGCATGATATGCTTCATAACTGCCATATGTTTAATTTTCAAAAGATGAACTTCATACCTTTCAACAAACTTGTCCTATTTTTATAACCAGTGCTTCTATTCTTATGCTGACTGAGATTCAACTGAAGGAAGTGGATTTGAGAAGTCACTAATGATTTGGTGTAAATAAATTTTTTTCTAAAATGACTTTATTTTATTTTAGTTATAAGAAATTACAAAATATCACTAAGTGAAAATAAAATCAATAAAAATTATCCATGATACCATCCATTCTTAACGTTTATGTGTATAGCCTTTTATTCTTTATTTCTTCAAATATATACAGAAAATATTCATCAAAATGAGTTTTTTATATATATTGTTTTGCAACTTTTTTTTTTTTTTTTTTTTTGAGACGGAGATTCACTCTTGTTGCCCAGGCTGGAGTGCAATGATCTCAGCTCACCAAAATCTCCGACTCACGGGTTCAAGCAGTTCTCCTGCCTCAGCCTCACGAGTAGCTGGGATTACAGGCATACACCACCACACTCGGCTAATTTTGTATTTTTAGTAGAGACGGGGTTTCTTCATGTTGATCAGGCTGGTCTTAAACTCCTGAGCACAGGTGATACACCCGCCTTGGCCTTCCAAAGTGCTGGAATTACAGGCATGAGCCACTGGGGCCGGCCTGCAACCTATTTTTATTTAACAATACATTATAAATTGATTTCTATAACATTAAATAAATTATCTCTGTCTCAGTTTCTTCTAACTAAAATTTTAAAAATTAAAATGTTATGTTGAGATAATCAAAGATTCTTATGCAGTTTTAAGCAATAATACAGAGAGATGCTGTGTGCCCTTTACCAAGTTTCCCTTAATGATGACATCTTGTAACACTACAGCACAATAAGACAACCAGGTTATTGACATTGATGTAATCAGATACAGAAGATTTTCATCACTACACAGATCCATGTTGCCCTTGTAAAGCCACATCCACTTGTGTCTCACCCTATCCCTCCTTAATTCCGGGCAACCATTAATCTCTTCTCTGCTTTGATAATTTTATCATTTCAAGAATGTCATATAAATGGAATAATACGGTATACAACTTTTTGGGATTGCCTTTTTTTTTCCCACTCAGCATAATTCCCTGGAACTTCAAGTCATGTGGATCAACAGTTTGATTCTTTTTATTTATGAGTACTACTCCACGATACTGATATGCCAGTTTGTTTAATTATTCAGCCATTGAAGAACATTTTGGTTGTCACTAGTTTGGGGTTATTATAAACAAGTCTGTATGAACACTTGTGTACAGATTTTTGTGTGGACATAAGCTTTCATTTCTCTGAGATAAATGCCCAAGAGTCTAGTTGTTTGGTTGTATACCAGTTGCATGTTTAGATTTGTAAGAAATTGCCAAAGTGCTTTCCAGAGTGGTTATATCAGTTTACATTACCACCAGCAATATTTCTGTGCATCCTCACTGGCATTTGGTGTTGTCACTATTTTTATGTTAGCTATTCTGACAGGTGTTTAGTGACATTTTATTGTTTAAATTTGCATTTTCCTAAAGGCTAATAAAGTTGAACATCTTATGTGCTTATTTGTCATCTGTATGTCTTCTTTAGTGCAATATCTGTTCATCTCCTTTGCTCATTTTCTTTTTTCTTTTTTTATTTTAAAGTATTTAATTGACAAATAAAGATTGTATATATCCAATGTATATAACATGATGATTTAACTTAAATTGTGTATATGCATTACACAATGCATATGTATTATGTAATGATTATTGTAATCAAATTAATTAACACGGCCATCATCATTCATGCAGTACATTAGGTCCCCAGAACTTGTTCTTCTTATAACTGAAAGTTTGTATCATTTGATTAACATTTCCCTATTTCCCTCACCCTCCCAGTCCCTGGCAACCACCCTTCTACTCTGTATACGTTCTACTGTTTTAGATGGCAAATACAAGTGAGATCATACATTATGTGCCTTTCTTTGTCTGGATTATTTCAGTAGCATGATGTCCTCCAGGTTCATCCATGTTGTTGCAAATGACAAGATATCCTTCTTTTTATGGCTGAATAGTATCCCATTGTGTGTGTGTGTGTACACTGTATACTATATAGCATATATAGTATAGTATATAGCATATACTACGTAGTATATAGTATAGTATATAGCATATACTACGTAGTATATGGTTTAGTATATAACATATAATACGTAGTATATAGTATAGTATATAGCATATACTACATAGTATATAGTTTAGTATATAGCATATACTACGTAGTATATAGTATAGTATATAGCATATACTATGTATATTATGGTATATATACTCACACTATATATATATGGATAAGTATATCGTATATACATATATTGCATTTTCTTTATCCAGTGTGGATAACATTTAGGTTGTTTCCATATTTTGGCTACTGTGAATAGTGCTGCAATGAAAATGGGGGCAGGTAGGTATCTCTTTGAGATACTGATTTTATTTCCTTTGGATATATCCCTAGAAGTAGAATTGCTGGATTATATAATAGTTCTATCTTTAATGTTTTGAGGAACACCCATAATGTTTTACATAATGGCTGTACCAATTTACATTCCCAGTGACAGTGTATAAGGGTTTGCTTATCTCTGCATCCTCACCAACACTTATTATCTCTTGTCTTTTCAATAATAGCCATCCTAATAACTGTGATATGATATTTCATTATGGTTTTGATTTGTACTTCTCTAATGATTAGTGATGTTGGGTACCTTGTCATATACCTGGAGGCCATTTTATGTCTTAGGAAAAATGTTTATTCAGGCTCTCTGCCCATATTTTAGTCAAGTTATTTGTTTTTTTGCTATTGAGTTGTATGACTTCATTTTATAATTTAGACATTAATCCCTTTTTGGATATATGGTTTGCACATATTTTCTTCCATTTTCTAGGTTGCCTTTTCCTTTTGTTGATTGTTTCTTTTCCAGTGCAGAAATGTTTTCATTTGTTGTAGTTTCAATCATTTATTTTTGCTTTTGTTACCTGTGCTTTTTGTGTCATATTTAAAAAATAATTCATAAGATCAATGTTTTCTTCCAGGATTTTTACAGTTTCAGGGTCTTACATTTACTTCTGTGGTTCATTTTGAATTAATTTTGGTATATGATGTAAGACAATGGTCCAATTTAATTATTTTGCATGTGGGTGTCCAGTTTTTCAAGCACTACGTATTGAAGAGAATTTATTTTCCCTTTTGTGTATTCATAGCAACATTGTCAAAAATTAGTTGACTTTATATGCTTGGGTTTATTTCTGGGCACTGTATTTTGTTCCATTGGTCTATGTGTCTGTTTTGGTGCCCATATTATATTGTTTGGATTATTATAGCTTTGTAATATAGTCTGAAATTAGGAAGTGGAATCTTTCCAGCCTTTTTCTTCTTTCTCAGGATGTGGCTATTAGGGCTCTTTTGTGCTTCCATAGAAATTTTAGAATTAAAAAAATTTTTTTTGTGGATATACCATTGAGATTTTGATAGGGATGATAGGGATTGCACTGAATCTGTAGATCACTTGGGTGTTATGGATATTTTCACAATATTAATTCTTTCAATCCATGAAAATAGGCTATCTTTCCATTTAATTGTCTTTTTGATTTCTTTTATCAACGTTGTATAGATTTCACTATACAGATCTTTCACCTCCTTTGTTAAATCTATTCCTTAGTATTTTATTTTTTCGATGCTGTCATGAACAGGATAGTTTTCTTAATTTCTTTTTCAGAGGGTTCATTGTTAGTATGTAGAAATACAACTGATTTTTGTATGTTGATTTTATATTCTACAACTTTACTGAATTTGTTTATTCTAACAGGTTTTTCATGGACTCTTTATGGTTTCCTTTACAAAAATTTTCTTTTATTTTTAACTTTAATTTTGGTTCAAGGGTACATTTGTAGGTTTGTTATATAGGTAAATTATGTGTCATGGGGATTCGATGTACACATTATTTCATCACTCAGGTAATATGCATGGTACCAGATAGGTTGTTTTATGATCTTCTGCCTCCTCCCACCCTCCACAGTCATTGAGGCCCCAGTGTCTGTTGTTCTCTTCTTTGTGTCCATGTGTATTCAATTTTTAACTCCCACTTATAAGTGAGAATATGCAGTGTTTCGTATTCTGTTTTTGCCTTAGTTTGCTTAGGATTATGACCTCCAGGTCCAGCCTTATTGCTGCAAAGGACATGATCTCATTCTTCTTTACAGCTGCCATGGCATATATGCACCATGTTTTTGTTATCCAGTTTACTGTTGATGGGCATTTACATTGATTCCATGACTCTGCTATTGTGACTAGTACTGTGATGAACATAGGCATGCCTATGTGTATGGAAGAATGGTTTATATTCTTTATGGAAGAATGGTTTACATTCCTTTGGGTATGTACCCAGTAATGGGATTGCTGGGTCACATGGTAGTTCTGTTTTAAGTTCTTTGGGAAATCTCTACATTGCTTTCCACAACGGCTAAACTAATTTTTATTCCCACCAACAGCGTATAAACATTCCCCTTTCCCCACAACCTCACCAACATCTTAATTTTTTGACTTTTTAAAGACAGCCATTCTGACTGGTGTGAAATGGTATTCCATTGTAGTTTTGATTTGCATTTCTCTGATGAAGAGTGATATTGAGCATTTTTTCATATGCTTGTTGGTCATATGTAAGTTTTCTTTTGAAATGTCTACACATTTAATTTGACCACTTTTTAATGAAGTTGCTTGTTTTTTGCTTGTAAATTCGTTTGAGTTTCTCATAGATTCTGGATGTTAGACCTTTGTTGAATGCATATTTTCTCCCAATCTGTAGACTGGCTGTTTACTCTGTTGATAGTTCCTTTTCCTTTTGTTGTATAGGAGCTCTTTAGTTTAATTAGGTCCCGTTTGTCTGTTTTTTGTTTTTTTTTTTTTTGTTGTTGTTGTTGTTGTTGCAATTACTTTCGGCATCTTCATCATGAAATTTTTGCCAGGCCTATGTCCAGAATGGTATTTCCTGGGTATCTTTCAGGACTTTTATAGTTTTAGGTCTTATGTTTAAGTCTTTAATCCATATTGAGTTGCTTTTTGTATATGGATTAAGGAAGGAATCCAGATTCATTCTTCTGCATATGGGTAGCAAGTTATCCCAGTACAATTTGTTGAATAGGGACTCCTCCTATTGCTTGTTTTTCTTGACTTTGTTGAAGATCAGATAGTTGTAGGTCTGTGGCTTTATTTCTGGGCTCTCTTTTCTGTTCCATTGTTCTATGTGTCTATTTTTGTACCAGTACCATCCTCTTTTGGTTACTTGTAGTATAGTTTGAAGTTGGTAATCTGATGCCTCCAGCTTTGTGCTTCTTGCCTAGGATTGCCTTGGGTTTTGGGCTCTGTTTTGTTTCAATATGAATTTTAAAATGTTTTTTTCTTAATTTTGTGAAGACTGCCACTGGGAATTTGATATGGATAGCATTGAAACTGTAAATTGCTTTGGGCAGTATTGTCATTTTAACAGTATTGATCATTTTTATCCATGAGCATGAAATGTTTTTCCATTTGTGTCATCTCTGATTTCTTTCAGCAGTGTTTTGTAATTCTCATTGTAGAGATCTTTTATCTTCCTTGTTAGCTTTTTTCCTAGGTATTTTATTCTTTTTGTGGCTATTGTAAATGGGATTGCATTCTGATTTGACTCTCAGCTTGGATGTTGCTGATGTATAGAAATGGTACTGATTTTTGTACATTGATTTTGTATCCTGAGACTTTCCTGAAGTTTGTTTATCAGAGCTAGGAGCTGTGGGGGAGAGACTACAGGGTTTTCTTGGTATAAAATTATATCATCTGCAAAGAGAGGTAGCTTGACTTCTTCCTTTCCTATTTGGCTACTTTTTATTTCTTTCTCTTGCCTGATTGCTCTGTCCAGGACTTCCAGTATTATGTTGCATAGGAGAGGTAACAGTGGGTATCTTTGTCTTGTGCTGGTTCTCAAAGGGAATACTTCTAGGTTTTGCCCATTTGGTATGATGTTGGCTATGAGTTTGTCATAGTTGGTTCTTATTATTTTGAGGTATGTTTCTTCAATGCCTCCTTTGTAGAGGGTTTTTAACATGAAGGGATGTTGAATTTTATCAAAAGCTTTTTCTGCATCTATCGATATGATAACGTGGTTTTTGTTTTTCATTCTGTTTATGTGGTGAATCACTATTTTTGATTTGTGTATGGTGAACCAATCTTGCATCCAGGGAGAAAACCTACTTGGTCATGTTGGACTAGCTTTTTGATGTGCTGGTGGATTTAGTTTCCTAGAATTTTTTTTTTTTTTTTTAGTATTTTTACATATATGTTCATCAAGAATATTGGCCTGAAGTTTTCTTTTGTTGTGTCTGTGCCAGGTTTTGGTATCAGGATGATGCTGGCCTCACAGGATGAATTAAGACAGGAATCCCTCCTTCTCAACTTTTTGGAATAGTTCCAGTAGGAATGGTACCAACTCTTCTTTATATATCTAGTAGAATTCAGCTGTAAATCCACATGGTCCTGGGCATTTTCTGGTTGGCAGGTTTTTTATTACTGACTCAATTTTAGAATTCATTTTTCGTCTGTTCAGGTATATAATTTCCTCCTGGTTCAATCTTGAGATCTTGTATCTTTTGAAGAATTTATCCATTTCTTCTAGGTTTTCTATTTGTGTGTATAGAAGTGTTTGTAGTAGTTTCTGAGGGTTTTCCATATTATTGTAGGGTTGGTGATAATGTCCCTTTTGTCATTTCTGATTACGTTTATTTAGATATTCTCTCTTTATACTTTATTAATCTAGCTAGTGTTCTGTGATCTAAAAATCTTAATTGTTTCAAGGAATTAACCCCTGGATTCATTGATCTTTTAAATTTTTTTTTTTTTTGTTTTCGTTTTAATTTCCTTCAGTTCAACTCTGATTTTGGTTATTTCTTGTCTTCTTCTAGCTTTGGGGTTGGTTTGCTCTTGCTTCCCTGGTTCTTCTATGTGTGATGTTAGGTTGTTAATTTGAGATATTTCTAACTTTTTGATATGAGCATTTAGTGCTATAAAGTTCCCTCTTACTGTTTTGTCTGTGTCACAGAGATTCTGATGTATTATGTATTTGTTCTCATTAATTTCAAAGAATGTCTTGGTTTCTGTCTTAATTTCATTATTTACCAAAAAATCATTCTGGAGTAGGTTGTTTAATTTTTATGTAATTGTATGGTTTTGAATAATTTTCTTATTATTGATTTCTATTTTTATTGCACCGTGGTACAAGAATGTGTTTGGTATGATTTTGTTTTGTTTTGTTTTGTTTTTTGAATTTGCTGAGGATTGTTTTATGGCCAATTGTGTGGTCAGTTTTAGAGTCAATGCCCTGTGCAGATGAAGAGAATGTATATTCTGTTGTTTTGAGGTAGAGAGTTCTGTAGAAGTCTACTTGGTCTGTTCTGTAGATGTTCATTTGGTCAAATGTTGAGTTCAGATCTTTAATATCTTTGTTAGTTTTCTGCCTCAAAGACCTAATACCATCAGTGGGGTGTTCACATCTCCCACAGTTATTGTATGGCTATCTAAGTGTCTTTGTTGGTCACTAAGAACTTGCTTAATGAATCTGGGTGCTCTCGTATTAGTTGGGTGTTCTTATTCAATTGAAACCTTTATCATTATGTAATGCCCTTGTTTTTTTAGATCATTGTTGGTCTTAAGTATGACTTGTTTGAAGTTAGAATAGGAACTCCAGCTGTTTTCTGTTTTCAATTAGCTTGGTAGAATTTTCTCCATCCCTTTACTTTGAGCCTATGGATGTCACTGCACGTGAGATAGGTCTCTTGTAGATAACATACAGTTGGATCTTGCCTCTTTATTCAGCTTTCCACTCTGTGCCTTTTAATTGGGATATTTAGCCCATTTAAATTCAAGGTTAATATTTATATGTATAGATTTGATCCCGTTATTGTATTGTTAGCTGGTTATTAAACAGACTTGATTGTGTGGTTGCTTTATAGAGTCCATTGTCTTCATACTTAAGTATATTTTTGTGGTGGCAAGTAGCAGTGTTTCCTTTCCATATTTAGCACTCCCTGAAGGACTTCTTATAAGGCAGGTCTGATGATAATGAATGCATTTAGCATTTGCTTGTCTGAAAAGGATCTTACTTCTCCTTCACTTTTGATTCTTATTTTGGCTTGATAGAAAATTCTTGATTGGAATTTCTTTTCTTTAAGAATGCTGAATATAGGCCCCAAATCTCTTCTGGCTTATAGAGTTTCTGATGAGAAGTCCACTGTTAACCTGATAAGGTTCCCTTTGTAGGTAACCTGCTCCTTCTCTCTAGCTGCTTTTAATATTTTTTCTTTCATATTGACCTTGGAGAATCTGATGATTTTGTGTCTTGGGAATGGTTATCTTGTATAGTATCTTGATGGGGTTCTCTGCATTTCCTAGATTTAAATGTTGGCCTCCCTAGTGAGGTTGGGGAAATTTTTGTGGATGGTATCCTTGGGTATATTTCCCAAGTTGCTTGGTTTCTCTCCCTCTCTTTCAGAGATGCCAGTGAGTCATAGATTTTTTTCTCTCTACATAATCCCATGTTTCTTATATGTTCTCTTTATTATTCTTTTTGGTTTTTCTTTATTTCTGTCTGATTGAGTTTATTTGAAAAATTGTTCTCCAAGTTCTGAGATTGTTTCTTTGGCTTGATTGAGTCTCCTTGGCTTGATTGAGTCTCCTGTTAATACTTGCTATTATATCATAAAATTACTGAAGTGAGTGTTTCATCTCTATCATTTGTTTTTTCTTTTTTCTTAAAATGATCATCTCATCTTTTATCTCTAGTGTTTGTTTTTATTTCTTAAGTTCTTTGGATTGGGTTTCAACTTTCTCCTGAATGTCAATTATATTTGTTCCTATCCATATTATGAATTATATTTCTGACATTTCAGCCATTTCAGCCTGGATAAGAACCATCGCTGGGAAACTAGTGCAGTTGCTTGGAGGTTAGAAGACACTGTAGCTTCTTGAGTTGCCAAAGTTCTTGCATATTTTGTTTTCCTCATCTGTGTGGGCTTATATTCCTTGTTTTCAAAGTTTCTGCCTTTTGAGTTTTTTTCTTTTATCATTTTTGATTTCATTGGGGGTTTGATTGTTGGTTGATAAGTCACCTGGCTTTAATTTTAGTCCACACCGGGGTCTTAGAAGATACGCTCTGATTATTGTCTCTGTGCTCGCATTTCTTTTGCTGGGTGTTCTAGTCTATGGGGCTTTATCTGGTAGGGGATACAATTGGTAGACAGATTATGTCCTTGCTGGGTCAGTTCTAGTCTGCTGTCAGTGCTTCCTGAGGGATCATGAGGTTGTGCCTGCCTGCAAAGTTCAGGCAGAAGCAGGACCATTGTGCTGAAGGCTCTAGTGGGTGTGATCCTTCTGGCTATGAGAGGAGGGTGGAGTTGCCTTCCCAGCTGTCTTGGTGTTTCCAGGGCAACAGGAGGCTGTGCCCATTGGCAACTTCAGGCAGATGTAGAACCACTGGGGTGGAAGCTGTAGCAGGCATGGTTCAACTGCCTATTAGAGACAGGGGGTGGAGGGTGGAATTACCTGCCCTGTTTTCTGGGTACTTCCTGGGACAAAAGGAGGCTGTGCCCACTGGCTGAGTCCACACAGAAGTGGGACTGCTGGGTTAGAAGCTCTAGCAGGTATTGCCTGCCTGGCTATAAGTGGCAGGGGTAGGTGGAGTCACCCACCCTGTCATCTGCATGCTTTTCAGGACAACAGAAGGCTGTGCCCGCTTGCTGAATTCAAACAGAAGTGGGATTCCTGGACTAGAAGTTCCAGCAGGTATTGCCTGACTGGCTACCAGTGGTGGATATAGGTGGTATTTCCCACTCTGCTGTCCAGGTCCTTCCCAGAACAACAGGAAGCTGTGACTGCTGGCTGAGTTCATGCAGAAGTGGTACTGTTGGGCTGAAAGCAAGCACCTAGTCTTGTCTGGTGAGGGGGCTGGAGCTCCTACTGCTCCCACATACCATGACTGTGGCCTCTACTGGGGCTATGGCACTGGTGCTGGTCTGCTCCAAACCCAGGGCTTGTAGAAGCCCCCTTGGACTCAAGAGTTGACTGCACAAAAAATCCAGGTGGCTCTTTTTCTCCGTCCAGAAGTACAATGGAAAGTGTGGGGTGTATGAAGGGGGCCATGGAGATTCTGTCATTCCCAGTCTTGCACAGGTTCTTGTGGCGAGTGTGAATGCCTTGGGATGGGGGGTCTCACTCACTCAACCTTTCCCATGTTGGGGAGGGTCTCCTGGCTCCTGGCTCTGCACTGAGCTCAAACAGGCTTTGTTTCCCACTGCTTCCTTGATGGATCTTGACTAGGTTTCTGAGATTATTGACCTGCAAGGTCAGTGTTCACTAGCCCTTTTGTTTCCTCTCTGTGAGGGTGGTGTACATGAGCTGCTTCTAGTCCACCATCTTGGCTTCTGCTGTTTATTTTGTACATATAAGATCATGTCATCTGCAAAGAGAGACAATTTATCTTCTTTCTTTCCAATTTGGATGCCATTTATTCCTCTTTCTTGCCTAATTGGTCTGGCTAGGACTTCCAATACTATGTTGAATAGAAGTGGCAAGAGTGGCATCCTTGTCTTGTTTCTGATCTTTTTTCACCATTGTGTATTATGTTAGTTGTGGGCCTGTCATATATGATTTTTATTGCGTTTAGAGATATTCCTTCTATACCTATTTTGTTAAGAGGTTTTATCATGAAAGGATGTTAAGTTTTGTCATTTTTTTGGTATCTGTTGAAATTACTCCATAATTTTTATCTTTCATTCTGTTAATGTGGTATATCATATTTACTGATTTGCATGTGTTAAATCATCTTTGCATCCCAGGGAAAAATCACACTTGATGATGGTGTATAAATCTTTCAGAACTGTTGAATTTGAATTGCTGGTATTTTATTGAAAATTTTTGCATCTATGTTAATCAGGGATATTGGCTTGTAATTTTCTCTTCTTGTGGCATTCTTACCTGGTTTGGGTATGAGGGTAATTCTGACCTTGTAAAGTAAGTTCAAAAATGTTTTCTCTTCTTTAATTATTTTTGGAATACCTTGAGAAATATTGTTAAAAATTCATCTTTAAATGTTTTATAGAATTTATGAGTAAAGCCATTCGGTCCTAAAATTTTCTTTATGGGGAAGTTTTTGATTAGCAATTCAATTTCATTACTCCATATTGGTATGTTCAGATTTTCTATTTCTTTATTATTTAGTCGTCATAGGTTGTATGTTTCTAGGAATTGATCCATTTCTTGTAGGTTATACAATTTGTTGGCATATAATTGTTTATAGTAATCTCTCATGGTTCTTTCTGTTTATGTGGTAATAGTTATAATGACTCCTTTTTCATTTATAATTTTATTGTCCATTTTCTAATTGGATTGTTATTATTATTATTGAGTTTGGAGGATCCTTTATATATTTTTGACAGCTGTCCTTTGTCAGATATGTCTTGGCAAATATTTTATCTAAATTTGTAGCTTGTCTTTTCTTATTCTTAACAGGCTATTCTGTAAAACAAACATTTTTCATATAATGAGGCCCAATTTATCAATTTTTTCTCCTATGGCTTATGCTTTTGACATCAACTTTAAGGCATCTTTGCTCAGCCCTGGATCCTGAAGATGATTTCCTGTGCTTTTTTCTAAAGATTTTATAGTTTTATGTTTTATATTTAACTCTGTGATCCATTTTTGAGTTAATATTTGTATAAGGTGGCCAGGCATGGTGGCTCACACCTGTAATCCCAGCACTTTGGGAGGCTGAGGAGGGTAGATCATGATGTCAAGAGATTGACACCATCCTGGCCAACATGGTGAAACCCTGTCTCTACTAAAAATACAAAAATTAGCTGGGCCTGGTGGTGCATGCCTGTAGTCCCAGCTACTTGGGAGGCTGAGGCAGTAGAATTGCTTGAATCTGGGAGGCGGATGTTGCTATGAGTCAATATCATGTCACTGCACTCCAGCCTGGTGACAGAGCAAGACTCCATCTCAAAAAATATATATATTTTGTATAAGGTATGAGGCATTGGTGGAGATTATTATTATTTTTGCCTATGGATTCTAGTTGTTTTGGTATCATTTGTTGAAAAGTCTATCTTCCTTCACTGACTTGCTTTTGTACCTTTGTCAAAGATCAGGTGGGTGTAAGTGTATGGATCTACTTCTAGGTTTTCTGTTTGGTTTCAGTGATCTACATGTCTATCCATATGCCAACTCCACATTGTGATTATTAACCTAGCAATTTATTAATTCATAAAATTGGGTAGAGTGATTGCTTCACTTTATTTTTCTTTTTCAATATTGTCTTAGCTATTCTAAGTCTCATGTCTTCCCACATAAATTTTAGAATAAACTTTTCTCTGTCTACATAAACCCTTGCTGAGATTTTGATATTGTGTTATACCTATAGATTAATTTGCACAAAAATGACATCTTTACTATATTTAATCATTTACTCCATGAACATAATTTGTCTCTTCATCAATTTCTTTGTTCTTCTTTGGTCAACACCTTGTAATTTTTAGCATAATAGTACTGCATATGTGTTTTTTGATTCATAACTAAGTATTTAATTTTGTTTGGAGTAAATGTAAATGTGATTGTATTTTAAAATTTGGTTTGCATAAGTTCATTGATAGTATAAAAATATGGTTGATTTTTATGTATTGACCTTGTATCCTATGGGCTGATAAACTCATTTATTAGTTCTAGGACCTTTTAAGATTCCTTGTGATTTCTATATAAATAATGTCATCTGCAAGTAGGCACAGCCTACTCAAGAAGAGCAACCCCAAGACATAATTGTCAGATTCACCAAGGTTGAAATGAGGGAAAAAATGTTAAGGGCAGCCAGAAAGAAAGGCTGGGTTACCCAAAAGGAAAGCCCATCACACTAACAGCAGATCTCTCGGCAGAAACTCTACAAGCCAGAAGAGAGTGGGGGCCAATATTCAATATTCTTTAAAAAAGTTTTTTTAACCTAGAATTTCATATCCAGCCAAACTAAGCTTCATAAATGAAGGAGAAATAAAATCCTTTACAGACAAACAAATGCTGAGAGATTTTGTCACCACCAGGCCTGCCTTATAAGAGCTCTGCAGGAAGCACTAAATATGGAAAAGAAAAAATGGCACCAGCCACTGTAAAAACCTACCAAATTGTAAAGACCATCGACATTATGAAGAAACTGCATAAACTAAAGGCAAAATGACCAGCTAGCATCATAATGACAGGATCAAATTCACACATAACAATATTAACCTTAAATGTAAATGGGCTAAATGCTCCAATGAAAAGACACAGCCTGGCAAATTGGATAAAGTGTCAAGACCAATCATAGTGCTGTCCTCAGGAGATGCATCTCAGGTGCAAAGACACACATAGGCTCAAAATGAAGGAATCGAGCAATATTTACTAAGCAAATGGAAAGAAAAAAAGAAAAGCAGTGGTTGCAATTCTAGTCTCTAATAAAACAGACTTTAAACCAACAAAGATCAAAAAAGACAAATAAGGGCATTATGTGATAGTAAAGGGATCAATGAAACAAGAAGAGCTAGCTATCCTAAATATACATATATACCCAATATGGGAGCACCCAGATTCATAAAAGAAGTTCTTAGAGACCTACAAAGAGACTTAGACTCCCACACAATAATAGTGGGAGACGTTAACATCCCACTGTCAATATTAGACAGATCAACGAGACAAAAAATTAAGAATATTCAGGGTTTGAACTCAGCTCTGGATCAAGTAGACCTAACAGACATCTACAGGACTCTCCACCCCAAATCAGCAGAATACTTCTTAGCACTACATCACACTCATTCTAAAATTGACCTCATAATTGGAAGTAAAACACTCCTAAGCAAATGCAAAAGAATGGAAATCATAACAAACAGTCTCTCAGACCACAGTGAAATCAAATTAGAACTTAGGATTAAGAAACTTACCCAAAACCACACAACTACCTGTAAACTGAACAACCTGCACCTTAATGACTACTGGGTAAATATCTAAATGAAGGCAGAAATAAAGATGTTCTTTGAAACCAATGAGGACAAAGACACAATGTACCAGAATCTCTGGGACACAGCTAAAGCGGTGTTTAGAGGGAAATTTATAACACTAAATGCCCAAAAGAAATAAGGAAAGATCTAAATTTGACACACTAACATTAGAATTAAAGGAACTAGAGAAGCAAGAGCAAACACATTCAAAAGCTAGCAGAAGACAAGAAATAACTAAGATCAGAGCTGAACTGAAGGAGATAGAGACATGAAAAACCCTTTAAAAAATTAATGAATCCAGGAGGTGGTTTTATGAAAAGATTAACAAAATAGATAGAGCACTAGCCAGACTAATAAAGAAGAAAAGAGAAGAATCAAATAGACACAATAACAAATGATAAAGGGGATATCACCACTGATCCCACAGAAATACAAACTACCATCAGAGAATACTATAAACACCTCTATGCAAATAAACTAGAAAATCTAGAAGAAATGGATAAATTCCTGTACACATATACCCTCCAAAGTCTAAACCAGAAAGAAGTCAAATCCCTGAATTGACCAATAACAAGTTCTGGAATTGAGGCAGTAATTAATAGCCTATGAACCAAAAAAGCCCAGGACCAGATGGATTCACAGCTGAATTGTACCAGAGGTACAAAGACGAGCTGGTACAATTCCTTCTGGAACTATTCCAAAAAATAGACAAAGAGGGACTCCTCCCTACTCATTCTATGAGGCCAGCATCATGCTGATGCCAAAACCTGGCAGAAACACAAGAAAAAAAAGAACATTTGAGGCCAATACCCCTGATGAACATTGATGCGAAAATGCTTAATAAAATCCTGGCAAACCGAATCCAGCAGCACATCAAAAAGCTTATCAATCACAATCAAACTGGCTTTATCCCTGGAATGCAAGGCTGGTTCAACTTGCGCAAATCAATAAATGTAATTCATCACTCAAACAGAACCAATCACAGAAACCACATGATTATCTCAATAGATGCAGAAAAACCTTTTGATAAAATTTAACACCCCTTCATGCTAAAAACTCTGAATAAACTAGGTATTGATGGAACGTATCTCAAAATAATAAGAGCTATTTATGACAAACCCACAGCCAATATCATACTGTTTGGGCAAAAACTGGAAGCATTCCCTTTGAAAACCGGCACAAGACAAGGATGCCCTCTCTCACCACTCTTATTCAACATAGTATTGGAAGTTCTGGCAAGAGCAATCAGGAAGAGAATGAAATAGAATATACCGGAATAGGAAGAGAGGAAGTCAAATTTTCTCTGTTTGCAGATGACATGATTGTATATTTAGAAAACCCCATCATCTCAGCCCCAAAACTACTTAAGCTGGTAAAAAACTTAGGCAAAATCTCAGGATACAAAATCAATGTGCAAAAATCACAAGCATTCCTACACACCAATAATAGACAATCAGAGAGCCAAATAATGAGTGAACTCCCTTTCAAAATTGCTACAAAGAGAATAAAATACCTAGGAATACAACTTACAAGGGATGTGAAGGACCTCTTCAAGGAGAACTACAAACCACTGCTGAAGGAAATAAGGGAGGACACAAACAAATTGAAACACATTTGACTTGCATGAATAGGAAGAATCAATATCGTGAAAATGGTCATACTGCCCAAAGTAATTTATCGATTCGATGCTGTCCCCATGAAGCTACTATTGACTTTCTTCACAGAATTAAAAACAATTACTTTAAATTTCATATGGAACCAAAAAATATCCTGCATAGCCAAGACAATCCTAAGCAAAAAGAACAAAGCTGGAGGCATCACGCTACCTGACCTCAAACTATACTATAAAGCTACAGTAACCAAAACAGCATGGTACTTGTACCAAAACAGATACATAGACCAATGGAAACGAAGAGAGGCCTCAGAAATGACACCACACATCTGCAACCATGTGATCTTTGAAAAGCTGACAAAAACAAGCAATGGGGAAATGATTATCTATTTAATAAATATTGTTGGGAAAATTGGCTAACCATATTCAGAAAACTGAAACTGGACCTCTTACTTATACTGTATACAAAAATTAACTTAAGATTATTAAAGACTTAAATGTAAGACCTAAAACCATAAAAACCCTAGGAGAATACCCAAGCAGTAACATTCAGGACATAGGCATGGACAAAGATTTCAGTATGATATTGGCTGTGGGTTTGTCATAAATGGCTCTTATTATTTTGAGATATGTTCCATCAATACCGAATTTTTTGAGAGTTTTTAGCATGAAGGGCTGTTGAATTTTGTCAGAGGCCTTTTCTGCATCTGTTGAGATAATCATGTGTTTTTTGTCTTTGGTTCTGTTTATATGCTGGATTACGTTTATTGATTTGCATATGTTGAACCAGCCTTGCATCCCAGGGATGAAGCCCACTTGATCATGGTGGATAAGCTTTTTGCTGTGCTGCTGGATTCGGTTTTCCAGTATTTTATTGAGGATTTTTGCATCGATGATATTAACCGGTTATTTTGCTCGTTAATTGATGCAGTTTCTTCCTAGCATTGATGGTCTTTACATTTTGACATTTTTTTTGCAATGACTGGTACCGGTTTTTCCTTTCCATGTTTACTGCTTCCTTCAGGATCTCTTGTAAGGCAGATCTGGTGGTGACAAAATCTCTAAGCATTTGTTCATCTCTAAAGGATTTTATTTCTCCTTCACTTATGACACTTAGTTTGGCTGAATATGAAATTCTGGGATGAAATTTTTTTTCTTTTTCTTTTTCTTTTTATTTTATTTTATTATTATTATACTTTAAGTTCTAGGGTACATGTGCATAACGTGCAGGTTTGTTACATATGTATACTTGTGCCATGTTGGTGTGCTGCACCCATTAACTTGTCAGCGCCCATCAACTCATCATTTACATCAGGTATAACTCCCAGTGCAATCCCTCCCCCATCCCCCCTCCCCATAATAGGCCCCGGTGTATGATGTTTGCCTTCCCAAGTCCAAGTGATCTCATTGTTCAGTTTCCACCTATGAGTGAGAACATGCAGTGTTTGGTTTTCTGTTCCTGTGATAGTTTGCTGAGAATGATGGTTTCCAGCTGCATCCATATCCCTACAAAGGACACAAACTCATCCTTTTATATGGCTGCATAGTATTCCATGGTGTATATGTGCCACATTTTCTTTCTTTCTTTTTTTCTGTTGATAAACATGTTGTCTTTATTTACTCTTCAATTTTTAAATATATTTTCACTGCAGTTACATTTTCAAGTTACTTTTTTAAAAATTTTATTATTTTTTTGTATTATACTTTAAGTTCTAGGGTACATGTGGATAATGTGCAGGTTTGTTACATATGTATACCTGTGCCATGCTGGCATGCTGCACCCATCAACTCGTCAACACCCATCAACTCGTCATTTACATCAGGTATAACTCCCAATGCAATCCCTTCCCCATCCCCCCTCCCGCGTCCCCCTTCCCTGTATTAGGCCCCAGTGTGTGATGTTCCCTATCCCGAGTCCAAGTGATTTCATTGTTCAGTTCCCACCTATGGGTGAGAACATGCGGTGTTTGCTTTTCCATTCTTGCGATAGTTTGCTGAGAATGATGGTTTCCAGCTGCATCCATGTCCCTACAAAGGACAAAAAACTCATCCTTTTTTATGGCTGCATAGTATTCCATGGTGTATATGTGCCACATTTTCTTAATTCAGTCTGTCACTGATAGACATTTGGATTGATTCCAAGTCTTTGCTATTTTGAATGCTGCCACAATAAACATACATGTGCGTGTGTCTTTATAGAAGCGTGATTTATAATCCTTTGGGTATATACCCAGTAATGGGATGACTGGATCATATGGTACTTCTAGTTCTAGATCCTTGAGGAATTGCCACACTGTTTTCCATAATGGTGGAACTAGTTTACAATCCCACCAACAGTGTAAAAGTGTTCCTATTTCTCCACATCCTCTCCAGCACCTGTTGTTTCCTGACTTTTTAATGAATGCCACTCTAACTGGTGTGAGATGGTATCTCATTGTGGTTTTGATTTGCATTTCTCTGATGGCCAGTGATGATGAGCATTTTTCCATGTGTCTGTTGGCTGTATGAATGTCTTCTTTTGAGAAATGTCTGTTCATATCCTTTGCCCACTTTTTGATTGGGTTGTTTGTTTTTATCTTGTAAATTTGTTTGAGTTCTTTGTAGGTTCTGGATATTAGCCCTTTGTCAGATGAGTAGATTGCAAACATTTTCTCCCATCCTGTAGGTTGCCTGTTCACTCTGATGGTAGTTTCTTTTGCTGTGCAGAAGCTCTTTAGTTTAATTAGATCCCATTTGTCAATTTTGGCTTTTGTTGCTGTTGCTTTTGGTGTTTTAGACATGAAGTCCTTGCCCATGCCTATGTCCTGAATCGTATTACCTAGGTTTTCTTCTAGGGTTTTTCTGGTATTAGGTCTAACATTTAAGTCTCTAATCCATCTTGAATTAATTTTCGTATAAGGAGTAAGGAAAGGATCCAGTTTCAGCTTTCTACTTATGGCTAGCCAATTTTCCTAGCACCATTTATTAAATAGGGAATCCTTTCCCCATTTCTTGTTTTTGTCAAGTTTGTCAAAGATCAGATGGCTGTAGATGTGTGGTATTATTTCTGAGGACTCTGTTCTATTCCGTTGGTCTATATCTCTGTTTTGGTACCAGTACCATGCTGTTTTGGTTACTGTAGACTTGTGGTATAGTTTGAAGTCAGGTAGCATGATGCCTCCAGCTTTGTTCTTTTGACTTAGGATTGTCTTGGAAGTGTGGGCTCTTTTTCGGTTCCATATGAACTTTAAAGCAGTTTTTTCCAATTCTGTGAAGAAACTCATTGGTAGCTTGATGGGGATGGCATTGAATCTATAAATTACCTTGGGCAGTATGGCCATTTTCACGATATTGTTTCTTCCTATCCATGAGCATGGTATGTTCTTCCATTTGTTTGTGTCCTCTTTTATTTCACTGAGCAGTGGTTTGTACTTCTCTTTGAAGAGGTCCTTTACATCACTAGTAAGTTGGATTCCTAGGTATTTCATTCTCTTTGAAGCAATTGTGAATGGAAGTTCATTCATGATTTGGCTCTCTGTTTGTCTGTTAGTGGTGTATAAGAATGCTTGTGATTTTTGCACATTAATTTTGTACCCTGAGACTTTGCTGAAGTTGCTTATTAGCTTAAGGAGATTTTGGGCTGAGACAATGGGGTTTTCTAAATACACAATCATGTCATCTGCAAAGAGGGACAATTTGACTTCTTCTTTTCCTAACTGAATACCTTTATTTCTTTCTCTTGCCTGATTGCCCTAGCCAGAACTTCCAACACTATGTTGAACAGCAGTGGTGAGAGAGGGCACGTCTGTCTTGTGCCAGTTTTCAAAGGGAATTTTTCCAGTTTTTGCCCATTCAGTATGATATTGGCTGTGGGTTTGTCATAAATAGCTCTTATAATTTTGAGATATGTTCCATCAATACCGAATTGATTGAGAGCTTTTAGCATGAGGGGCTGTTGAATTTTATCAAAGGCCTTTTCTGCATCGATTGAGATAATCATGTGGTTTTTGTCATTGGTTCTGTTTATATGCTGGATTACGTTTATTGACTTGCGTATGTTGAACCAGCCATGTATCCCAGGGATGAAGCCCACTTGATCATGGTGGATAAGCTTTTTGATTTGCTGCTGGATCCGGTTTTCCAGTATTTTATTGATGATTTTTGCATGGATGTTCATCAGGGATATTGGTCTAAAATTCTCTTTTTTTGTTGTGTCTCTGCCAGGCTTTGGTATCAGGATGATGTTGGCCTCATCAAATGAGTTAGGGAGGATTCCCTCTTTTTCTATTGATTGGAATAGTTTCACAAGGAATGGTACCAGCTCCACCTTGTACCTCTGGTAGAATTCAGCTGTGAATCCATGTGGTCCTGGACTTTTTTTGGTTGGTGGTCTATTTATTATTGCCTCAGTTTCAGAGCCTACTATTGGTCTACTCAGGGATTCAACTTCTTCCTGGTTTAGTCTTGGGAGAGTATAAGTGTCCAGGAAATTCTCCATTTTTTCTAGATTTTCTAATTTATTTGTGTAGAGGTGTCTATAGTATTCTCTGATGGTAGTTTGTATTTCTGTGGGGTCGGTGGTGATATCCCCTTTATCATTTTTTGCTGCATCTCTTTGATTCTTCTCTCTTTTCTTCTTTATTAGTCTCACTAGCGGTCTGTCAATTTTGTTGATCTTTTCAAAAAACCAACTCCTGGATTCATTGATTTTTTGGAGGTTTTTTTGTGTCTGTATCTCCTTCAGTTCTGCTCTGATCTTAGTTGTTTCTTGCCTTCTGCTAGCTTTTGAATGTGTTTTCTCTTGTTACTCTAGTTCTTTTAATTGTGATGTTAGAGTGTCAGTTTTAGATCTTTCCAGCTTTCTCCTGTGGGCATTTAGTGCTATAAATTTCCCTCTTCACACTCCTTTAAATGTGTCCCAGAGATTTGGGTATGTTGTATCTTTGTTCTCATTGGTTTCAAAGAACATGTTTATTTCTGCCTTCATTCATTATGTACCCAGTAGTTATTCAGGAGCAGGTTGTTCAGTTTCCATGTAGTTGAGTGGTTTTGATTGAGTTTCTTAGTCCTGAGTTCTAGTTTGATTGCACTGTGGTCTGAGAGACAGTTTGTTATAATTTCTGTTGTTGTACATTTGCTGAGGAGTGCTTTACTTCCAATTATGTGGTCAATTTTGGAATAAGTGTGATGTGGTGCTGAGAAGAATGTATATTCTGTTGATTTGGGGTGGAGAGTTCTGTAGATGTCTATTAGGTCCGCTTGCTGCAGAGTTGATTTCAATTCCTGGATATCCTTGTTAACTTTCTGTCTTGTTGATCTGTCTAATGTTGACAGTGGGGTGTTGAAGTCTCCCATTATTATTGTATGGGAGTCTAAGTCTCTTTGTAAGTCTCTAAGGACTTGCTTTATGAATCTGGGTGCTCCTGTATTGGGTGCATATATATTTAGGAGAGTTAGCTCTTCCTGTTGAATTGATCCCTTTACCATTATGTAATGGCCTTCTTTGTCTCTTTTGATCTTTGATGCTTTAAAATCTGTTTTATCAGAGACTAGTATTGCAACTCCTAGTGTTTTTTGTTCTCCAGTTGCTTGGTAGATCTTCCTCCATCCCTTTATTTTGAGTCTATGTATGTCTCTGCATGTGAGATGGGTCTCCTGAATACAGCAGACTGATGGGTCTTGACTCTTTATCCAGTTTGCCAGTCTGTGTCTTTTAATTGGAGCATTTAGTCCATTTACATTTAAGGTTAATATTGTTATGTGTGAACTTGATCCTGCCTTTATGATATTAACTGGTTATTTTGCTCGATAGTTGATGTAGTTTCTTCCTAGCCTCGATGGTCTTTACATTTTGGCATGTTTTTGCAATGACTGGTACCGGTTGTTCCTTTCCATGTTTAGCACTTCCTTCAGGGTCTCTTGTAAGGCAGGCCTGGTGGTGACAAAATCTCTAAGCATTTCCTTATCTGTAAAGGATTTTATTTCTCCTTCACTTATGAAACTTATTTTGGCTGGATATGAAATTCTGGGTTGTAAGCCATCATTCTCAGCAAACTATCGCAAGAACAGATAACCAAACACCACATGTTCTCATTCATAGGTGGGAACTGAACAATGACATCACTTGGACTCGGGAAGGGGAACATCACACACCGGGGCCTATCATGGGGAGGGGGGTGAGGGGAGCGATTGCATTGGGAGTTAAACCTGATGTAAATGACGAGTTGATGGGTGCTGACGAGTTGATGGGTGCAGCATGCCAACATAGCACAGGTATACATATGTAACAAACCTGCATGTTATCGTTATCCACATGTGCCCTAGAACTTAAAGTATAATAAAAAAAATGAAAATGAAACCATTCCAGGTAAGACTGTAAAAAAAAAAAAAAACAGAATGTTGAATATTGGCCCCCACTCTCTTCTGCCTGGAGAGTTTCTGCTGAGAGATCTGCTGTTAGTCTGATGGGCTTCCCTTTGTGGGTAACCTGACCTTTCTCTGTGGCTGCCCTTAACAGTTTTTCCTTCATTTCAACTTTGGTGAATCTGACAATTATGTGTCTTGAAGTTGCTCTTCTTGAAGAGTATCTTTGTGGTGTTCTCTGTATTTCCTGAATTTGAATGTTGGCCTGCCTTAGTAGGTTGGGGAAGTTCTCCTGGATGATATCCTGAAGAGTGTTTTCCAACTTCTTTCCATTTTCCCTGTCACCTTTAGGCACAACAATCAGATGTGGATTTGGTCTGTTCACATAATCCCATATTTATTGGAGCCTTTGTTCATTTCTTTTTACCCTTTTTTCTCTACACTTCTCTTCTTGCTTCATTTCATTCATTTGGTCTTCAATCGCTGATACTCTTTCTTCCAGTTGATCGAGTCATTTACTTAAGCTTGTGCATTTGTCACGTAGTTCTTGTGTCATAGTTTGCATCTCTATCAGTTCTTTTAAGGTCTTCTCTGCACTGATTTTTCTAGTTATCCATTCATCCATTCTTTTTTCAAGATTTTTAGTTTCTTTGTGTTGGTTACATAGTTCCTCCTTTAGCTCTGAGAGGTTTGATCGACTGAAGCCTTCTTCTCTCGACTTGTCAAAGTCATTGTCTGTCCCACTTTGTTCCGTTGGTGGCGGTGAGCTGCGTTCCTTTGGAGGGGGAGATATGCTATGATTTTTTTAATTTCCAGCTTTTCTGCCCTGCTTTTCCCCCATTTTTGTGGTTTTATCCGCCTTTGGTCTTTGATGATGATGACGTATTGATGTGGTTGTGGTTTGGTTGTCCTTTCTGTTTGTTAGTTTTCCTTCTAACTGTCAGGACCCTCAACTGCAGGTCTGTTGGAGTTTGCTTGAGGTCCACTCCAGATCCTGTTTGCCTGGGTATCAGCAGTGGAGGCTGCAGAATATAGAATATTGCTGAACAGCGAGTGTTGCTGTCTGATTCTTGCTCTGGTAGCTTCATCTCAGGGGTCTATCTAGCTGTGTAAGGTGTGAGGTGTTGGTCTGCACCTAGTGGAGGATGTCTCCCAGTTAGGCTACTCAGGGGTCAGCGACCCACTTGAGCAGGCAGTCTGTCCATTCTCAGATCTCAACCTCCGTGCTGAGAGAACCACTGTTCTCTTCAAAGCTCAGTTGAAAATTCAGAAATCTCCCATCTTCTGTTTCACTCATGCTGGGAGCTGGAGCCTGGAGCTGTTCCTATTCGGCCATCTTTGGCATGCCACCTCGACTGAGTTTTTTTCTTAATTTGTCTTTCAGATTATTCACTGCTGGTATATAGAAATATAATGGATTTTTTTTGTATTGCTTTTTATGCCATATCACTTTAGTGAACATTTTTATTTGCTCTAGTGCATTTTTGTTGATCATTTGAAATTTTACCATTATAGGATCATATCATCTACAAATAGAGATTTATTTTTTTCTTTCCAATTTAGAAGATTTTATTTTTGTTCCCTAATTTTTCTGACTAAAATTTTCTGTACAATTTAAAGAACAGCAGTGAAAGCAGACATCCTTGTCTCTCATTCCTAATCTTAGGGGAGAAAGGTTTTAGCATTCCACCATTGAGTATAATTCTATCTGTGGGCTTTAAAATAAATGCTCCTGATTATGTTGAGGAAATTCACCTCTGTTCCTTGTTTTCTGAGTTTTTTTTTTTTTTTTTTTTTTTTTTTTTTTTTTAAATAATGAAAGGGTGTTGGGTCTTCTCAAATACTTTTTGACATCAATTGAAATGATCTTGTGGCTTTCCCCCCAACTATGATTCTATTAATGTGGTTTATTACACCCATTTTCAAATGTTGACCACCTTTACATTTCTGGGATGAATTCCACTTGATTATGGTGTATAATCCTTTTAATATGCTGTTGGATTTGGTTGCTAGTATTTTGTTGAACATATTCACATCTACATTCATAAGAGGTATGGGTCCATACTTTAAGAAAAAATGTCTTTATCTGGCTTTGGTATCAGGGTAATGCTGGCCTCATACGATGAGTTAGGAATTGTTCCTTACCTTAAATTTTCTAGAGGAGTTTGAGAAATATTTGTGTTAATTCTTTAAATGTTTGGCAGAATTTACTATTGATGCTGTCTATTCCTGGACTTTTCTTTGTCATTGTTGTTGTTGTTTTCAAATTACTGATTCATTCTTTTTATATGTTATATATCTGTTCAGATTTTTAAATTTCTTTTTGAATCAGTTTCTAATAGAGAAAAAAATGACTTATTTTAGATCATTTACAAATATTTAGTTTTTCATTATATAGTTATTATAGCTGATAAATTGTACAGAAATGCTCTAAGCAGGTATTTCTTTTGAGTCGGTTTTTTTAGTTTGTGTGTTTCTAGGAATTCATTCATTTAATACAGGTTATTTAATTTATTAGCATACAATTGTTTATAGTATAATCTTATAATCTTTCCTATTTCTATAAGTTTGCTGTAACATCCCCATTTTTATTTCTGATATTAGTTATGTGTACTGTCTCTTTTTTTCAGACTAGCTAAAGTTTTGTTGACTTTTCAATTAATCATATATAACATTTAATTTTTTAAAAAATTAAAAATAAAAATAGATATTATTCTATTGTAAAGATACATGCACACATATGTTCACAGCAGCACTATTTACAATAGCAAAGACATGGAATCAACCTAAATGCCCTTCAATGATAGGCTGGATCAAGAAAATACGGTACATATACACCATGGAATACTATGCAGACATTAAATTGAATGACATCATGCCCTTTGCAAGGGCATGAATGGATTTGGAAGCCATTATCCTCAGCAAATTAACGCAGAAACAGAAAACCAAATACCACATGTTCTCACTTAACAGTGGGAGCTGAATGATGAGAACACATGGACACATGTTGGGGGAACAACACACATGGGGCACCTGTTGGGGGGTATTTGGGAAGGAGGAGCATCAGGAAGAATAGGTAATTGATGCTGGGATTAATACTTAGGTGATGGGATGATCTGTGCAGCAAACCACCACAGGACACATTTACCTATGTAACAAGCCTGCACATCCTGTGCATGTACCCCTGAACTAAAAATAAAAGCTGAAGAAAAAAATAAAAATTTTCCAGTAATTAAAAAAATAGGCCAGACACTGTAGCTCACACCTGCAATCCCAGCACTTTGGGAGGTTGAGGCAGGCAGATCACCTGAGGTTGGGAGTTCGAGACCAGCCTGACCAACTTGGAGAAACCCCATCTCTACTAAAAATATAAAATTAGCTGGCTGTATTGGCACATGCCTGTAATCCCAGCTACTCAGGAGGCTGAGGCAGGAGAATTGCTTGAACCCGGGAGGCAGAGATTGTGGTGAGCTGATAGCGTGCCATTGCACTCCAGCCTGGGCAACAAGAGCGAAACTCTATCTCAAAAAATAAAAAGAGCCTGTAAAAACCAAAAAATGTTTGACATGAAAATATTCTTTGACTTACACATAAAAGAAGCACAAAATAAAAAAATTACAAAATTAAAAATAATTAAGTTAACATTGTATATATTCAAGGTGTATAATGTGATGATTTGATATTTGTATACACTGTGTAATGATTACCACAATTAAACACATCCATCATCACTTATATTTCACATTAGACACCCTGAAGTTGCTCATCTTACAAGTGAAAGTTTGTGCTTCTTTATTAACATCTCCCTACTTCCCCCAACCCCAGCCCCTTATAACCATTGTTTTACCCTGTTTCTGTGCATTTTACTGTTTGAGATTCTGCATATAATTGAGATTATACAGTATTTGACTTTTCTGTGTTTGGCTTATTTTAATTAGCATAACGATCACCAGGGTCATCCGTGTTGTTGCAAATGGCAGGATTTTCTTTATGGCTGAGTAATATTTCATTGTGCGCACACGCACACGCACACACACACACACACACTTTCTCCATCCTCTCATCTGTAGATGGATATGTAGATTGTTTATATATCTTGGCTATTGTGACCAGTGTGTTGATCTTTTCAGAGAAACAACTTTTGGTTTCATTAATTGTTTCTGTTGTTTGTCTACTATATAGTCAATTATCTTTGCTCTAATCCTTTTTAATTCCTCTATTCTTTGTGTTTAGATTGCTCTTCTTCTTCTGGTTCTTATATTTATGTAAAATTAGGTTATTGATTTTTTTTCTTCTTGAACTATTTTTATTTCTATTGAAATAAAACTTGAACTATTTTTCTTGAACTATTTTTTCTATATTATATATTTTCTTGAACTATATTTTTCTTGAACTATTTTTTCTTCTTGAGATCTTTTTTCTTCTTGAACTATTTTTATTTTTATTATGCTTTAAGCTCTGGGATACACGTGCAGAATGTGCAAGCTTGTTACATAGGTATACATGTGCCATGGTGGTTTGCTACACCTATCAACCCATCATCTACATAGGTATTTCTCCTAATGCTATCCTTCACCTAGTCCCCCACCCCCTGACAGGCCCTGGTGTGTGATGTTCCCCTCCCTGTGTCCGTGTGTTCTCGTTGAGGATGAGTTCATGTCCTTTGCAAGGACATGGATGAAACTGGAGATCTTCTTTTTTAATGTAGTGTTTTCTGCTGTAAATTCTCTTCTAACCATTTTTGTTGTATCCTGTGGTTTTGGGCATATTGTGCTTCTATTTTTTTATAAGTATTTTCTAATTTCTCTTGTGATTTCTTATTTGACCCATTTGTTGTTTAATTTCCACATATTTGTAAATTATCTAGTTTTGCTTCTGTTATTGATTCCTAGCTTCATTCTATTGTGGTCATAGATAATCTTTGTGTGATTTCAATCTTATTATATTTATGGAGACTTGTTTGGGGCCTAATATATAATCTGTTCTGGAGAATATTCCATGTGCACTGAAGAAGAATGTGGATTCTGCTGCTGTTGTTGGAATGTTCTACCGATGTTATTTATAATATTGTCAAGTCCTGTACTTCTTTATTGATCTTCTGTATAAATTATCTGCCCATTGTAGAAAGTAGGGTATTGATGTCTCCAAATACTACTGTAGTTGTCATTTCTTCCTTCAAATCTGTAAATGTCTGCTATTTGGAACTCTGTTTTTTGGTTTCTATATGTTTATAACTGTTATAGACCTTGATGGATTGACCATTTGCCAATATATAATAATTTTGTTCTTTGTGACAGTCTTCCACTTAAGGTCTATCTTGGCAGGCATTAGTATTGCTATTCTGGCTCACTTTTGGTTACTGTTTGAATGAAATATCTTTTTTTGATGAGTGAACAATATTTTTATGGAGACAAAAAAGATTAACAAAACAAAAGACATACAAAAGGAATGACAATTATTTAATATAAAGTATTTTTATTATTTTAAGTTGTCATATATGTATATCTTTATGGGGTATAGTGCCAAGTTTTGATACATGTGTACAATATGTAATAATCAAATCAGGGTAATTAGCATATCTATCACCTCAAACATTTATCATTTTTTGTGTGTGTTGGGCACATTTAAAATCCTCTCTTCTAGTTATTTGAAAATATCCAGTAAATTATTGTTAACTATAGTCACCCTGCTGTGCTATAGAACACTATAACGTATTCCTCCTATCTAGCTAAAATTTTGTATCTATTTGCTAAAATCTGCTTATCCCTCTACCACCCTTCTCAGACTCTAGTAACCACTATTCTACTCTCTACCTCCATGAGATCAAATTTTTAGCTCCCAAATATGACTGAGAACATGCAGTATTTATTTTTCTGTGCCTGGCTTACTTTGCTTAGCATAAAGTCCTCCAGGTTCCTACATGTTACTTTGAATAACAGGATTTTATTCATTTTATGGCTAAATAGTATTCTATTGTATACATACACCACATTTTCTTTATCCATTCATCTGTTGATAAACACTTTGGTTGATTGGGTTTGGGCATTTAAAAAATACACTTGTTTGGCATTTGTGTGTCTTCTTTTGGGAAATATCTATTCAGATTATTTGCCCATTTTTGATGAGATTATTAGACTTTTTTTGCTGTTGAGTTGTTTGAATTCCTTGTATATTCTGTTTATTTTATTTTATTTTATTTATTTTTTATTTTACTTTAAGGTCTAGGGTACATGTGCACAACGTGCAAGTTTGTTACATAGGTATACATGTGCCATGTTGGTTTGCTGCACCTATCAACACATCATTTACATTAGGTATTTCTCCTAATGCTATCCCTCCCCTAGCCCCCCACTCCCGACAGGTCTTGGTGTTTAATGTTGCCTGATCTGAGTCTAAGTGATCTCATTGTTCAATTCCCACTTATGAGTGAGAATATGCAGGGTTTGGTTTTCTGTCCTTGTGATAATTTGCTGAGAATGATGGTTTCCAGCTGCATCTATGTCCCTGCAAAGGATATGAACTCATCCTTTTTTATGGCTGCATAGTATTCCATGCTGTATATGTGCCACATTTTCTTTTTTTTTTTTAATTTATTTTTTATTATTATTATACTTTAAGTTCTAGGGTACATGTGCATAACGTGCAGGTTTGTTACATATGTATACTTGTGCCATGTTGCTGTGCTGCACCCATCAACTCGTCAGCACCCATCAACTCGTCATTTACATCAGGTATAACTCCCAATGCAATCCCTCCCCCCTCCCCCTTCCCCGTGATAGGCCCCGGTGTGTAATGTCCCCCTTCCCGAGTCCAAGTGATCTCATTGTTCAGTTCCCACCTATGAGTGAGAACATGCGGTGTTTGGTTTTCTGTTCTTGCGATAGTTTGCAAAGAATGATGGTTTCCAGCTGCATTCATGTCCCTACAAAGGACACAAACTCATCCTTTTTTATGGCTGCATAGTATTCCATGGTGTATATGTGCCACATTTTCATAATCCAGTCTGTCACTGATGGACATTTGGGTTGATTCCAAGTCTTTGCTATTGGGAATAGTGCCACAATAAACATACGTGTGCATGTGTCTTTATAGCAGCATGACTTATAATCCTTTGGGTATATACCCAGTAATGGAATGGCTGGGTCATATGGTACTTCTAGTTCTAGATCTTTGAGGAATTGCCATACTGTTTACCATAATGGTTGAACTAGTTTACAATCCCACCAACAGTGTAAAAGTGTTCCTATTTCTCCACATCCTCTCCAGCACCTGTTGTTTCCTGACTTTTTAATGAATGCCATTCTAACTGGTGTGAGATGGTATCTCATTGTGGTTTTGATTTGCATTTCTCTGATGGCCAGTGATGATGAGCATTTTTCCATGTGTCTGTTGGCTGTATGAATGTCTTCTTTTGAGAAGTGTCTGTTCATATCCTTTGCCCACTTTTTGATGGGGTTGTTTGTTTTTTCTTGTAAATTTGTTTGAGTTCTTTGTAGGTTCTGGATATTAGCCCTTTGTCAGATGAGTAGATTGCAAACATTTTCTCCCATTCTGTAGGTTGCCTGTTCACTCTGATGGTAGTTTCTTTTGCTGTGCAGAAGCTCTTTAGTTTAATTAGATCCCATTTGTCAATTTTGGCTTTTGCTGCCATTGCTTTTGGTGTTTTAGACATGAAGTCTTTGCCCATGCCTATGTCCTGAATGGTGCTACCTAGGTTTTCCTCTAGGGTTTTTCTGGTATCAGGTCTAACATTTAAGTCTCTAATCCATCTTGAATAAATTTTCGTATAAGGAGTAAGGAAAGGATCCAGTTTCAGCTTTCTACTTATGGCTAGCCAATTTTCCCAGCACCATTTATTAAATAGGGAATCCTTTCCCCATTTCTTGTTTCTCTCAGGCTTGTCAAAGATCAGATGGCTGTAGATGTGTGGTATTATTTCTGAGGACTCTGTTCTGTTCCATTGGTCTATATCTCTGTTTTGGTACCAGTACCATGCTGTTTTGGTTACTGTAGCCTTGTAGTATAGTTTGAAGTCAGGTAGCGTGATGCCTCCAGCTTTGTTCTTTTGACTTAGGATTGTCTTGGAGATGCGGGCTCTTTTTTGATTCCATATGAACTTTAAAGTAGTTTTTTCCAATTCTGTGAAGAAACTCGTTGGTAGCTTGATGGGGATGGCATTGAATCTATAAATAACCTTGGGCAGTATGGCCATTTTGACAATATTGATTCTTCCTATCCATGAGCATGGTATGTTCTTCCATTTGTTTGTGTCCTCTTTGATTTCACTGAGCAGTGGTTTGTAGTTCTCCTTGAAGAGGTCCTTTACATCCCTTGTAAGTTGGATTCCTAGGTATTTCATTCTCTTTGAAGCAATTGTGAATGGAAGTTCATTCATGATTTGGCTCTCTGTTTGTCTGTTACTGGTATATAAGAATGCTTGTGATTTTTGCACATTAATTTTATATCCTGAGACTTTGCTGAAGTTGCTTATCAGCTTAAGGAGATTTTGGGCTGAGACAATGGGGTTTTCTAAATACACAATCATGTCATCTGCAAACAGGGACAATTTGACTTCTTCTTTTCCTAACTGAATCCCCTTTATTTCTTTCTCTTGCCTGATTGCCCTAGCCAGAACTTCCAACACTCTGTTGAATAGGGGTGGTGAGAGAGGGCATCCCTGTCTTGTGCCAGTTTTCAAAGGGAATTTTTCCAGTTTTTGCCCATTCAGTATGATATTGGCTGTGGGTTTGTCATAAATAGCTCTTATGATTTTGAGGTACATTCCATCAATACCGAATTTATTGAGCGTTTTTAGCATGAAGGGCTGTGGAATTTTGTCAAAAGCCTTTTCTGCATCTATTGAGATAATCATGTGGTTCTTGTTTTTGGTTCTGTTTATATGCTGGATTACGTTTATTGATTTGCAAATGTTGAACCAGCCTTGCATCCCATGGATGAAGCCCACTTGATCATGGTGGATAAGCTTTTTGATGTGTTGCTGAATCCGGTTTGCCAGTATTTTATTGAGGATTTTTGCATCGATGTTCATCAGGGATATTGGTCTAAAATTCTCTTTTTCTGTTGTGTCTGTGCCAGGCTTTGGTATCAGGATGATGTTGGCCTCATCAAATGAGTTAGGGAGGATTCCCTCTTTTTCTATTGATTGGAATAGTTTCAGAAAGAATGGTACCAGCTCCTCCTTGTACCTCTGGTAGAATTCAGCTGGGAATCCATCTGGTCCTGGACTTTTTTTGGTTGGTAGGCTATTAATTATTGCCTCAATTTCAGAGCCTGCTATTGGTCTATTCAGGGATTCAACTTCTTCCTGGTTTAGTCTTGGAAGAGTGTAAGTGTCCAGGAAATTATCCATTTCTTCTAGATTTTCTAGTTTATTTGCATACAGGTGTTTATAGTATTCTCTTATGGTAGTTTGTATTTCTGTGGGGTCGGTGGTAATATCCCCTTTATCATTTTTTATTGCGAGTGTACCTGTCTGATTCTTGCTTTGGAGGCTTCCTCTCAGGGGTGTACTCCACCCTGTGAGGTGTGGGGTGTCAGACTGCTCCTAGTGGGGGATGTCTCCCAGTTAGGCTACTCAGGGGTCAGGGACCCACTTGAGCAGGCAGTCTGTCCCTTCTCAGATCTCAACCTCCGTGTTTGGAGATCCACTGCTCTCTTCAAAGCTGTCAGACAGATTCGTTTGCATCTGCAGAGGTTTCTGCTGCTTTTGTTGTTATCTGTGCCCTGTCCCCAGAGGTGAAGTCTACAGAGAGAGGCAGGTTTCCTTGAGCTGCTGTGAGCTACACCTAGTTCGAGCTTCCCAGGGTCTTTGTTTACCTACTTAAGCCTCAGCAATGGCGGGCGCCCCTCCCCCAGCCTCGCTGCTGCCTTGCGGTTAGATCGCAGACTGCTGTGCTAGCAATGAGGGAGGCTCCGTGGACGTGGGACCCTCCCGGCCAGGTGTGGGATATAATCTCCTGGTGTGCCTGTTTGCTTAAAGCGCATTATTGGGGTGGGAGTTACCCGTTTTTCCAGGTGTTGTGTGTCTCAGTTCCCCTGGCTAGGAAAAGGGATTCCCTTTCCCCTTGTGCTTCCCAGGTGAGGCGATGCCTCCCCCTGCTTCAGCTCTGGCTGGTGGGGCTGCAGCAGCTGACCAGCACCGATTGTCTGGCACTCCCTAGTGAGATGAACCCAGTGCCTCAGTTGAAAATGCAGAAATCACTGGTCTTCTGTGTCGCTCGCGCTGGGAGTTGGAGACTGGAGCTGTTCCTATTTGGCCATCTTGCTCTGCCCTGTGCCACATTTTCTTAATCCAGTCTATCATTGATGGACATTTGCATTGGTTCCAAGTCTTTGCTATTGTGAGTAGTGCCACAATAAACATACACGTGCATATGCCTTTATAGTAGCATGATTTATAATCCTTTTGGTATATACCCAGTGATGGGATTGCTGGGTCTAATGGTATTTCTAGTTCTAGATCCTTGAGGAATCGCCACACTGTTTTTCACAATGGTTGAACTAACTCACACTCTCACCAACAGTGTAAAACTGTTCTTCTTTCTCCACATCCTCTCCAGGATCTGTTGTTTCCATACCTTTTAATGCTTGCCATTCTAACTGGCGTGAGATAGTATCTCATTGTGGTTTTGATTTGCATTTCTCTGAGGACCAGTGATGATGAGCATTTTTTTTATATGTCTGTTGGCTGCATAGATGTCTTCTTTTGAGAAGTGTCTGTTCATATCCTTTGCCTACATTTGATGGGGTTGTTTGTCTTTTTCTTGTAAATTTGTTTAAGTTCTTTGTAGACACTGGATATTAGCCGTTTATCAGATGAGTAGATTACAAAAATTTTCTTCCATTCTGTAGGTTGCCTGTTCACTCTGATGGTAGTTTCTTCTGCTGTGCAGAAGTTCTTTAGTTTAATTAGATCCCATTTGTCAATTTTGGCTTTTGTTGCCGTTGCTTTTGGTGTTTTAGTCATGAAGCCCTTGCCCACACCTGTGTGCTGAATGGTATTGCCTAGGTTTTCTTCTCGGGTTTTATGGTTTCAAGTCTAACATTTAAGTCTTTAATCTCTCTTGAATTAATTTTTGTATAAGGTGTAAGGAAGGGATCCAGTTTCAGCTTTCTATGTATGGCTAGCCAGTTTTCCCAGCACCATTTATTGAATAGGGAATCCTTTCCCCATTTCTTGTTTTTATCAGGTTTGTCAAAGGTCAGATGGTTGTAGATGTGTGATGTTATTTCTGAGGCCTCTGTTCTGTTTCATGGTTCTGTATATCTATTTTGGTACCAATACCATACTCTCTTGGTTACTGTAGCCTCATAGTATAGTTTGAAGTCAGGTAGTGTGATGCCTACAGCTTTATTCTTTTTGCTTAGAATTGTCTTGGCAACGCAGGCTCTTTTTTGGTTCCATATGAACTTTAAAGTAGTTTTTTCTAATTCTGTGAAGAAAGTCATTGGTAGTTTGATGGGGATGGCATTGAATCTATAAATTACCTTGGGCAGTATGGCCATTTTTACGATATTGATTCTTCCTATCCATGAGCATGGAATTTTCTTCCATTTGTTTGTGTCCTGTTTTATTTCATTGAGCAGTGGTTTGTAGTTCTCCTTGAAGAGGTCCTTCACGTGCTTTGTCAGGTCGATTCCTAGGCATTTTATTCTCTTTTTAGCAATTGTGAATGGGAGCTCACTCATGATTTGGCTCTGTGTTTGTGTGTTATTTGTGTATAGGAATGCTTGTGATTTTTGCAGATTGATTTCACATCTTGAGACTTTTCTGAAATTGCTTATCAGCGTAAGGAGATGTTGGGCTAAGTTGATGGGGTTTTCTAAATATACAATCATATCATCTGTAAACAGGGACAATTTGACTTTCTCTTTTCCTAATCGAATAGCCTTTATTTCTTTCTCTTGACTGATTGCCCTGGCCAGAGCTTCCCACATTATGTTGAATAGGAGTGATGAGAGAGGGCATTCTTGTCTTGTGCCTGTTTTCAAACGGAATGCTTCCAGTTTTCGCCCATTCAGTATGATATTGGCTGTGGGTTTGTCCTAAATAGCTCTTATTATTTTGAGACATGTTCTGTCAATACCTAGTTTATTGAGCGTTTTTAGCATGAAACGCTGTTGAATATTGTCGAAGGCCTTTTCTGCATCTTTTGAGATAATCATGTGGTTTTTGTCATTGAATCTGTTTATGTGATAAATTTCCATTTATTGATTTAGGTATGTTGAACAAGGCTTACATCCCAAGGATGAAGCCAACTTGATTGTGGTGGATAAGCTTTTTGATGTGCTGCTGGATTTGGTTTGCCAGTATTTTATTGAGGATATTTGCATCAATGTTCATCAGCGATATTGGTCTAAAATTCTCTTTTTTTGTTGTGTCTCTGCCAGGCTTTGGTATCAGGATGCTGCTGGCCTCATCACATGAGTTAGGGAGGATTCCCTCTTTTTCTATTGATTGGAATAGTTTCAGAAGAAATAGTACCAGCTCCTTTTTGTACCTCTGGTAGAATTCGGCTGTGAATCTGTCTGATCCTGAACTTTTTTTGGTTGATAGGTTATTAGTTATATCCTCCATTTCAGAGCCTGTTATTTTTCTATTCAGAGAGTCCACTCCTTCCTGGTTTAGTCGTGGGAGGGTGTATGTGTCCAGGAATTTATCCATTTCTTCTAGATTTTCTAGTTTATTTGCCTAGACATATTTATAGTATTCTCTATTGGTAGTTTCTATTTCTGTGGAATTGGTGATGATATCCCCTTTATCATTTTTTATTGCATTTATTTGATTCTTCTCTTTTCTTCTTTATTAGTCTTAGTGGTCTATCAATTTTGTTGATCTTTTCAAAAAAACATCTCCTGGATTCATTGATTTTTTTTTGAAGGATTTTATTTGTCTCTGTCTCCTTCAGTTCTGCTCTGATCTTAGTTATTTCTTGCCTTCTGCTAACTTTTGAATTTGCTCTTGCTTCTCTAGTTCTTTTAATTTTGATATTAAGGTGTTGATTTTAGATCTTTCCTGCTTTGTCCTGTGGGCATTTCCCTCTACACATTGCTTTAAATGTTTCCCAGAGATTCTGGTACATTGTGTCTTTGTTCTCATTGGATTCAAAGAACATCTTTATTTCTGCCTTCACTTTGTTATTTACCCAGTGTTCATTCAGGAGAAGGTTGTTAAGTTTCCATGTAGTTGTGTGGTTTTGAATGAGCTTCTTAATTCTGAGTTCTAATTTGATTGCACTGTGGTCTGAAAGACAGTTTGTTGTGATTTCTGTTCTTTTACATTTGCTGAGGAGTGCTTTACTTCCAATTATGTGGTCAATTTTAGAATAATTGTGATATATTGCTGAGAAGAATGTATATTCTGTTGATTTGGGGTGGAGAGTTCTGTAGATGTCTATTAAGTCTGCTTGTGCACAGCTGAGTTCAAGTCCTGGATATCCTTGTTAAACTTCTGTCTCATTGATCTGTCTAATATTGATGGTGGGGTGTTAAAGTCTCCCATTATGATTGTGTGGGAGTCTAAGTGTCTTTGTAAGTCTCTAAGGACTTGCTTTATGAATCTGGATGCTCCTGTTTTGGGGGCATATATATCTAGGATAGTTAGTGATTCTTGTTAAATTGATCCCTTTACCATTATGTAATGGCCTTCTTTGTCTCTTTTGATCTTTGTTCTTTTAAAGTTTGTTTTATCAGAGACTAGGATTGCAAGTCGTGCTTTTATTTTGCTTTTCATTTGCTTGGTAGGTCTTCCTCCATCCATTTATTTTGAGCCTATGTGTGTCTCTACATGTGAGATGGGTCTCCTGAATACAGCACACTGATGAGTCTTGACTCTTTATCCAATTTGACCGTCTGTGTCTTAATTGGGACATTTCGCCCATTTACATTTAAGATGAATATTTTTATATGTGAATTTGATCCTTTCATTATGATGTTAGCTGGTTATTTTGCCCATTGATTGGTGCAGTTTCTTCCTAGCATTGATGGTCTTTGCAATTTGACATGTTTTTCTTTCTTTTTCTTTTTCTTTTTCTTTTTTTTTTTGAGGGGTGAGTAGAGCAGGATTTATTGGGCAAAAAGGAAAAAAGAAAGAAAAAACTCTCAGGAAATTGAGAGGGAGTCCTGCTAACAGGCCCCCACCTCACAGATTGAATTCCAGGCCACCACACACAAGCTGAAGAGACCAGGCTCCTCCCCGCCTGCTGAAGGTGTGAATTTCTGGAGGCTCCACCCTATTCTCCCAGTGTGCAGGCGGGTTGGTGATTCTCTGGTGACCTTTTTTATCTGCATAGATATTTGACTGTCTCACTAGGTGGCTTGTACTGGTTGTTCCTTTCCATGTTTAGTACTTCCTTCAGGAGGTCTTGTAGGGTAGGCCTGGTGGTGACAAAAATCTCTTAGCATTTGCTCGTTTATAAAGGATTTTATTTCTCCTTCACTTATGAAGCTTAGTTTGGCTGGATATGAAATTCTGGGTTGAAAATTCCTTTCTTTAAGAATGTTGAATATTGGTCCCCACTCTATTCTGGCTTATAGGGTTTCTACAAAGAGATCCATGGTTAGTCTGATGGGCTTCCCTTTGTGTGTAATGTGACCTCTCTCTTCAGCTGCACTTAATATTTTTTTCTTCATTTCAACCTTGGTGAATCTGAAAATTATGTGACTTGGGGTTGCTTTCTCAAGGAGTATGTTTGTGGTGTTCTTTGTATTTTCTGAGTTTGAATGTTGGCCTGCCTTGCTAGGTTGGGGAAGTTTTCCCAGATAATATCCTGAAGAGTGTTTTCCAACTTGGTTCCATTCTTCCTGTCACTTTCAGGTACCCCGATCAGACGTAGATTTGGTCTTCTCGCATAGTCCCATATTTCTTGGAGGCTTTGTTTGTTTCTTTTTACTCTTTTTTCTCTTAACTTGTCTTCTCACTTTATTTCAGTAATTTGATCTTCAATCACTGATATCCTTTCTTCACCTTGATTGAATCAGCTATTTAAGCTTGTGCATGCATCACGAAGTTCTTGTGGTGTGGTTTTCAACTCCATCAGGTCATTTAAGGTTTTCTCTACACTGTGTTTTCTAGTTATCTATTCATCTAACCTTTTTTCAAGGTTTTTGGCTTTCTTGAGGTGGGTTGGAACATGCTCCTTTAGCTCAGAAAAGTTTGTTATTACCAACCTTCTGAAGCCTCTTCTGTCAACTCGTCAGTCATTCTTCATTCAGCTATGTTCCATTGCTGGCAAGGAGCTGCAATCCTTTGTAGAAGAAGATGTGCTCTGGTTTTTAGAAATTTTAGCTTTTCTGCTCTGGTTTCTTCTCATCTTTGTGGTTTTATCTACATTTGGTCTTTGATGTTGGTGACCTACAGATGGGGTTTTGGTGTGGATGTCTTTTTTGTTGATGTTGATGCTATTCCTTTCTGTTCGTTAGGTTTCCTTTTAACAGTCAGGTCCCTCAGCTGCAGGTCTGTTGGAGTTTGTAGGAGGACCACTCCAGACCCTGTCTGTCTGGGTATTACCAGCAGAGGCTGCTGAACAGCAAATATTGCAGAATAGTAAATACTGCTGCCTGATCCTTCCTCTGGAAGCTTCATCCCAGAGTGGCACCCGCCTGTTTGAGGTGTTTGTCGGTCCCTACTGAGGTGTCTCCCAGTTAGCTTACACAGGGGTCAGGTACCCACTTGAGAAGGCAGTCTGCCCATTTGAGAGGTCAAACACCATGCTGTGAGAAGCACTGCTCTCTTCAGATCTATGGGACAGGGACATTTAAATCTGCAGAAGTTTCTGTTGCCTTTTGTTCAGCTATGCCCTGCCCACAGAGGTGGAGTCCAGAGAGGCAGTAGGCCTTGCTGAGCTGCAGTGGGCTCCGCCCAGTTTGAGCTTCATGGTTGCTTTGTTTACCTACTCAAGTCTCAGCAATCGTGGACATCCCTCCCCCAGCCAGGCTGCAGCATTGGAGGTCGATCTTAGACTGCTGCATTAGCAGTAAACAAGGTTCTGTGGGCGTGGGACCTGCCGACCCAGGCAAGGGAGAGAATCTCCTGGTCTGCCAGTTGCTAAGATCATGGGAAAAGCTCTGTATTTGGGCAAGAGTGTCCCATTTTTCCAGGTACAGTCTGTCATTCCTTCTCTTGGTTAGGAAAGGGAAATCCCCTGACTCCTTACACTTCCCAGGTGAGGCGATGCCCCACCCTGCTTTGACTCACTCTCCGTGGGCTGCACCCACTGTCTAACCAATCCTCATGAGATGAACCAGGTACCTCAGTTGAAAATGCAGAAATCACCCATCTTCTGGGTTGATCGTGCTGGGAGCTGCAGACCAGAGCTGTTCCTATTTGGACATCTTGCAGTATTGTGATCTCTGTTTATTAATCCTTTGTCACATGAATAGTTTGCAAATATGTTCTCCCATTCTGCAGGTGTTTTCTTTATTCTGTTGATTGTTTCCCTTGCTGTGGAGAAGCTTTTTAGGTTAAAGAATTGCATTTGTCTATTTTTTATTTTGTTGCCTGCACTTTTTTTTTTTTTTTTTTTTTTTTTTTTTTTTTTTTTTTTGCAGTTGCAAGATTTAATAGAGTGAAAACAGAGCTTCCATAAAATGGGAGGGGAGCCACAGGGGGTTGCTGTTGCTGGCTCGAATGCCTGGATTTATATCCCGGTCATTGTTCCTCCCCCTGTGCTCTCAGGTAATAGATGATTGGCTCTTTCTTTACCTCCTGTTTTAGCCTAATTAGCATTTCAGTGAGCTCCCCTTACTACCTGATTGGTCGGGTGCGAGCTAAGTTGCAAGCCCTGTGTTTAAAGGCGGATGTGGTCACCTTCCCAGCTAGGCTTAGGGATTCTTAGTCAGCCTAGGAAATCCAGCTAGTCCTGTCTCTCAGTCCCACCTCTCAACAGGAAAACACAAGTGCTGTTGGGGAGGTTGACCGATGACCACTCTAAATGCTTCCTGCTGAATTGGGACATAGTAGGGGTCATGCAACTGATATTTCCTCAGGAGGGGTGCCTTCAATGTCATCAATGTCAGAGCATGGGCTAGCAGGCTGGTTCAGGGGTCCACGGTAGATCTCAGTCATGGACTCAAGTCTGGGACCCAAGTCATCGACTCAAGTCAAGGGCCTAAGTCTGGGGCTCCATTTGCAGAACCATTTGTAGTTTTACAGCTTCGATTCTGGAAGATACAAACTTAACAAGGAGGTTAAAGATACAGGGATTGAAATGTATGGCCTGCAGTGCAGAGGATTATTTCTTTGGCACACTTCACAGGCCCTGACTACCTGCTTGATATTTTTGAAAAGGGCTGGTCCAGTACATAATAATTTTTCCATCTGATAGGTGCTAACAATGCCTAAGTGAAAGATTTGGTGAAGTATTTTAAGTAATTTCCATTGGCTAGTTGCAGGCAAAAGTATTTTTCCTCCTTCGGTTGCTAGCCATCCTGAGGGGAAGAAACTGTGTCCTCATGAGGTTCCCCATTCTACTTCTCCTGCTGAGTACTGGGGCTTGGTTTCCTGGAGGGGATTACCCCATACTAGGGGTCCTTCTATAAGCATTTCTAAAGGAGGGTTCTGTCTTGTGACTCTTTTGGCTTCAATATCCACTTGGCAGTTCCCTTCTATTTCCCTTTCCTTTCCTTTCTGATGACCCTGGCAGTGTTAGACTGCCACCTCTTTAGGTTTCTGTACAGCCAATAATAATCTCCTAATGGCTTCCTGATGTTTGATAGGTGTTCCTTCAGAAGTTAGGAATTCCCTTTCTCTCCATATTGCTGTGTGGGCATGGAGGACTAGGTAAGTATACTTAGAGTCTGTGTATATATTTACCCTTTTTCCTTCTAATTCTAGTGCCCAAGTGAGGGCTATTAGTTCTGCCAGCTGAGCACCAGTTCCTGGAGTGAGGGAATTACTTTCAAGTATTCCATTATCACTGACCACTGCAAAGCCCACTTTTCAAACTCTTTTTTCTACAAAGGAACTTCCATCAGTATACAAGTTGAGGTAGGGATCAGTCAAAGGAACCTCTAGTAGGTCCCCTCGAGTGGCATAGGTTTGACCAATTACTTGTTGACAGTTTTATTCTATCTTTTCTTCATTGTCTGGAAGAAATGTAGCTGGATTAAGAGTTACACAAGTGTGCAGTCGCATCACTGGTCCTTCAAGTAATAGAGCCTGATATTTAAGCAAACAGTTGTCTGACAGCCACAAGTCTCCTTTAGCAGTGAGTATGCTGTTCACATCATGAGATGTCCATACAGTAAGATCTCTTCCCTGTATCATTTTAACTGCTTCAGATACTAAGACTGCTACTGCCACCACTACCCGTAAACAATGAGGCCAACTCTTTGCCACTACATCAATTTCCTTCCTCAGGTATGCCACAGGTTGCAAGCTGGTCCCTCGGACTGGTATAAGGACTCCTAGAGCTATTCCTGTTTTTTCCTGTGACATTTAAAGAAAAATCTTGCCCCATTGGCAAGCTTAACACTGGGGCTGGGGTTAGGGCCTTCTTTATGGCCTGGAAAGCTGCTTCTGCTTCAGTTGTCCATCTTGCTAAATGGGTATTGGCTTTCTGAGTTTCCTTAATTAGTGTATATAATGGCCTGGCTATTTTGCCATACCTGGGAATCCATATTCAGCAGAAGCCTGTTATGCCAAGGAACCTCTTAGTTGCTTTAGGGTTTTGGGATGAGGATAAGCCAGTATAGGCTACATATGTTCTTCACTGAGGGCCCTTGTGCCTTTGGATAATTTTAGCCCTAAGTATTTAACCTGCTGTGAGCAATGCTGAGCCTTTGGTTTGGAAACCTTATAGTCACAGGTGGTGAGGAAATGTAAGAGCACTTGGATGGCTTGATGGAACAAGGTTTCTCAATGGGCAGCTAAAAGTAAATCATCCACGTACCAAAGGACAAGAGTGTCCAGGTATGAGAACTGGCTCAAGTCTTGGGCTAATGCCTGGCCAAATAGATGGGGGCTACCATTGAACCCTTGGGGTAAAACAGTCCAGGTGATTTGAGACATTGGGTTCGAAGGATCTTCAAACACAAGCAAGAATTTAGTCAGGATGTACAGGGATGCAGAAAAAGGCATCCTTAAGGTCCAGGACTGTAAACCACTTTGCTTCCTCTGGTATTTGGGAAAGTAGAGTATAAGGGTTAGGTACAGCTGGGTATAGAGGGACAACAGCCTCCTTGATAATCCTGAGATCTTGCACTAACCTCAGCTGTCCATTGAGTTTCTGTACTCCTAAAATTGGAGTATTGCAGGGGCTACTGCACAGTTTTATTAGGCCTTGGGCTTTTATGTCCTTAACAATCTTTTGGAGTCGTTGTTGGGCCTCGGGTCTAAGGGAAACTGCCTTTGGTAGGGAAAGGAGGTGGGATCCTTTAATTTAACTTGAACAGGACAGGCATTCTTTGCTCATCCATAGTGTCCTTCTGTTTCCCAGACTTTAGGATTAATTCCTTCCTCAAGCAGGGGACAACAAATGGGTGTTCCTTCTCCTATGTTCATGTGTATAATGGCCCCTGCTTTTGCTAGAATGTTTCTCCCTAACAAGGGATTGGGGCTTTCAGGCATAATTAGAAAAGCATATGAAAAGAATAAAGTTCCCAGTCACAACTTAGTGGCTGGGAGAAGTATCTAGTGACTGGCTGTCCTAGGACCCCTCAGATAGTGACAGATCTGGAGGACAGTTTTCTGGGACAGGAGAGTAAGACTGAGAAGCCTGCACCAGTGTCCAGGAGACAGTTAACCTCCTGGCTCTCAATGGTCAAGCATACCCGGGGCTCTATGAGGGTGTTGGAATGTGCTGGCACTTACCCTGGGCACCCTCAGTCCTGCTGCTGGATCATCTGGTTAGTGGCTTCTGACTCACAGGACCTTCATCCCCTGGAAAAGTGGGCCTTCCAGTGATTCCCTTGACATAAGGGGTATAGATGAGGGGACAGCTTATTTCTATTCAGACAATCTTTTCTAAAGTGTCCTTGTAGACTACACTGGAAGCAAGCCCTATTAGGCATTCGATTTGCCCAGCCTTTCCACATTCCAGAGTCTCCAAAGTCTGCTGCCTGAGGGCCATGACTAAAGCGGTGGCCTTTTTCTTATATCGTTTGTCCCATTCCATCTACTCCTCCTGATCTCTATTATAAAAAACCGAGGTTGCCAAGTTCAATACAATTTCTAAGTTTTGCTCTGAGCCTAAGGAGGACTTTTGAAGTTTTTTCCAATGTCTGCAGCTGACTAAATGATAAACTTATTCTTTAAGATTAATTGGCCTTCAATAGAGTCAGGTGACAGAGAGGTATGCTTCCTCAATGCCTCCCTTAGTCTCTCCAGAAAGGTAGTAGGATTTTCTTCCTTTCCCTGTGTTGTAGTGGACATCACTGAATAATTCATAGGCTTCTTCCTAGTTTTCCTTAGTCCTTTTAGCACACAAGTTAGCAAATGTCTGCGGCACCAATCTCCATGTTCTGATTCTGTGTCCCAGTGAGGGTCTACACTGGGAACTGCCTGCTGGCTTATGGGGAATTGTTTTCTTTCCTCTGTTGTCATCCTATCATTGACCTGACTGAGATACAAGAGATCGCCAAACTCTCGGTCTGCAGTTATGGCGGCACTTCTCTCGTTTGGGGTTAGTGTCTGATCTAGCAGTAACATTATATATCTCCATGTCAGATCAAAGGATTGTCCTAACCCTTGTAAAACATCAGTATAGCCATCAGGGTTATCTGAGAATTTACCTAGGTCTATTTTAATTTGCTTCAAGTCTGACAGGGAAAAAGGCACATGCACTCTGACTGGGCTGAATTCTCCAGAATACATCTTAGGGGCGTTTTTGCGTTGGGGGGAATGTTTCCCATCTGAAAAAAAATAGGGATGCCAGCACCCCTAATCACTTTCCAATGAACATTAGTCCTAGAGTGTCCTCTATGGTTCTAATGCTTATTCCTTTCCAGGGTGCATAACCACCCATGGACCTCTGCTTATTGGATAAGTTATGCTCACCAATCTAGCAGTCCTGTACCTGTTTTCCTGCCTTTCTTGATCACAAAGAAAGGGATCCGGACTGATGGAATCTAGTGGTCCTTTACCAGTGTGCCCAACATTGCCTTTGGCTCAGGGGTGAGTTCTAGAGCTGGGCTGGGTTCCTGAGTATTTCATAATAACCCAGTTGCCCCATCAAGATGCATTCCAACAAACAACAGTTCTTAAGCAAATTCATTTCAGAGAGGGTGTAGGTAACATTTTGAGTCAGGAATGAGAGAGTTTTTTTTGATTCTGTAAGTACTTTAAGGCTTGGCTGAGTGCAAACAGCTCACACGTTTGAGTAGACCAATTATTAGGCAATTTTCTTAACTCTGTTTCTACAAGAGTTTCCCTCAATTATTGAATATCCATTGTGTTGTTTTTCTCAATCACCTGAGAGGAACCGTCTATTGTCCTGTCCTGAAGGGAGTTCCTCCTAGGTCTGGTCGGACGTTTGTATGGTAATTAAGATTTAAATCCTCTGTTAGGAAATCTGCTGGGTTAAGGGAATTTTCAGTGGTCAATATTAAATTATCTTTTGCTAACAGAATAGCCCCATACTTTAAGATTTTTGAGTTAGTAAGCTACCATTTTGCTTTTTTAACTTGGGATAGTTCTGAACTGGTGAGGTGTGCTCAGAAACAGGTTTCCTCTAAAGGCTAATTTTCTACTTTCTTCTGTTAGCAAAGCAGTTGCTGCTACAGATTGAATGCATTTGGGCCATCTGTGGGTTCCTGGGTTAAGGATTTTTGAGATAAAGGCTACTGGTTGTCAGTGGCCTCAGTGCTTTCGGGCTACGACCTTCTACTTCTATCTTTCTCCTTCTCTCTTTCTTTCTCCTTTCTGTCTTTGTAGATGGATTTTGGAAATACAGTGGAAGGATGTTTGCTCATTGCCCCCGTTTGCCACTATAGGAATATGTGCCTCCCTTTTATTTACTCAATTTACTTTCATCCTGATCTATTATGTTGTTGTAGACCCAGTTCCAATTGTTAAAGTACTGGGCTATCAGTTCTAAGGCCCTGGCAAGGGTGGTGGGGAATGGGTCCCACATAACTTCCCATGCCCAGAGCTGTATGCCTAAAGCGGGAGGGACACCAGGGATGAGACTCCCTGGGTTCATAGCCTAAGAGCCTAAGGATGCAGCATAGAGATTCCTTAGATCCCTTTGGAGATACAACCTGTTCTAATACTTGGGAGAGGAAGTGAAAGTCTGAAGCATTAGTATCTAGGAGGCAGGGATCTGAGGAAGCAGATTCAGAGGTAAGGAGAATTTTGGGGCTATACTTTCAAGAAATTCATGGTCAGGACCCAGGAGGTATGGGTCAGAAGGGAAGGTAGGGGCGCACGCATGGGTGACTGTTGAGTAGAGACTTCTGGCTGTGCCATGATCTCAAGCAGCTAATGCTGGGAGTTTGGGATGACAGCTTTCTGCCTCTAGTCAGCCCTCAGCTTCCACAGGAAAACTGAAAGTGGAAACTGGTTCCAGGCAGACCAGTGCTCCCAACCCAGAAAGGTTGGGGGTTGTTGAAAGCCCTTTCCCAGACAGTCTCACACCTGAGTCTTAAGCCCAGTGGCCACGCTAATTGTTTTTAACCGACTGACAGGTGTCTAGTATTTTCTTCCAATTCTAAGGAAGGATAGGACAGAATAGCAAGCAAAAGTTGTTCAATATTACTCACCGCTTTGGAGGTCCCTTTGTGGTTGCCAAAATGTTACCGGGTGGGGAGGTCCTTGTTCTTAGAGCTCCCAAGATGGTGGCGGGCCACTTCCAAGATGGCAACAAGCCTCTTGTTGTCTGACCTGGAGTTCTTGGTCTCATAGATTCCAAGGAATGGAATATTGGGCCATGTGGTGAGTGTTATAGCTCTCTTAGAAGCCGTGGGTCACAGAAGAGAACTGTGGAACCTAGCAACTAGTGTTCAACTCGATTAAGATGAAACCGGACACTTAGCCATGCAGTAACAATGGTGAGCCTTTAGCGAGATTGGGAGCGGCAATGGGCACCTTGCTGGATCAGAAGCACAGCGGACACCCTTCTGGATCCAGAGAGCTGGGAATCAGCAGCGGGTCTGCAATGGCGACAAACAGCAGTGGTGGATGGTGAATGAAAGCTCAGCTTGAGCCATAACAAACATGGACCAGAACAATGTGCAGTTGCAAGATCTAATAGAGTGAAAACAGAGCTCCCATAAAATGGGAGGGGACCCAAAGGGGATTCCCCTGTTGCCTGCTCTTTTAAGGTTCTATCGATAAACTTTTGCCCAGACTAATGATGTGAAGCATTTCTCCCACGTTTTCTTTTAGTAGTTTTATATTTTGGGTCTTATGTTTGAGTTTTAAATCAATTTTGAGTTTAACATTGGAATGATGAGTAATAAGGGGTATAATTTTATTCTTCTGCATATGGATATCCAGTTTTCTCAGAATCATTCATTGAAGAAACTATCCTTTTCCCAAATTATGTTCTTGGCGCCTTTGTTGAAAATTAGCTGCTTGTAAACATGTGAATTTATTTCTGGGTTTTCTAATTAGCTGCTATTTGAATGAGATTTCTTTTTTTCAACCTTTCATTTTCAACCTGTTTGTATGTTTAGATCTATAAAGTAAATCACATTATTTTTATTTTTTAAATTAAAGAATATTTTAATTTTTTTGAGTACATATGTGTATATATTTATGGATTAGTAAATCACTTTAAGATAGGGTATAGTTGGATTATTTCATGTGTCTGTTCTGCCCATCTATACATTTTAATCGGAGAGTGTAATTTACTTCCATTTACTCATAGGAAAATATTTATGTCATTTTGATATTTATTTTTATGATCTCATAATTTTTGGTCATATTTTTTATCACTGTCCTTTTTGTATTTAGTTAACTTTTTCACTGTACTTTTAAAATTTTCTTCTCACTTTATTATGTAAATGTTTTCTAAATATGTTTAGTTGTTACATGGGGATTACATTTTACATCTTAAATTTATTACAACCTAGTTTGACTAGACACCAACTTATCATCAGTAGAATACAATAACTCTGCACCTATACATCTTCACTATCCCCTTTAAGTTATTGTCATTATTTGCATCTTTATATACTGTAAGCCCAATAAAATATATTTGTAAATATTCCTTATGCACTTGTCTTTTAAATTATGTTGGAAATAAAAAGTGATTTTACCAACCCTAAATATGATAATATAGGCTTTTGTTATTTATTTATGTAGTATCTTTATTAGTGATATGTATATCTTTGAATAGCTTTGAGATAATGTCTAGTGTCCTTTTAGTTCAATCTGTAAGGCTCTGGTTAACGCAAATTTCTCAACCTTTGTTTATCTGAGAAAGTCTTAATTTCTCCTTTATTCTTGAAGAATAATTTTTACAGATACAGAATTCTTGGTTGACAGTTTTTTTCTTTCAGCATTTTAGAGGTGTCATTTCACTGTCTCTGGCTTCCAGGGTTACTGATGATAAATTAGTAGTTTGCCTTATTGAGGATTCCATGGATGTGACAATTCACTTCTCTCTTGCTGATTCCAAGTTTTTTTTTTTTTGTCTTTTTCTTTTGGCAGTTTGATTATAATGTTTCTTCATGTTAATATTTTTGTGTTTATCCTACTTGGAGTTAATCGAGCTTCTTGAATGTGTAGATTCATGTGTTTCATCAAATTTAGGAAAGTTTCACCTTTTTTTTTTTTTTTTTTTTTTTTTTTTTTTACATAATCTGTCTGTTCCTTTCTCTATCTCTTCTCCTTCTAGAGTGTAATGTGTAAGTTATATATATATATATATATATATTTTTTTTTTTGAGACAGTGTCTTTGCTCTGTTGCCCAGGCTGGAGTTCAGTGGCACAAACTCAGTTCACTGCAAGCTCTGCCTCCTGGGTTCACACTATTCTCTTGCCTCAGCCTCCCAAGTAGCTGGGACTACAGTTGCCTGCCACCACACCTGGCTAATTTTTTGTATTTTTTAGTAGAGACAGGGTTTTACTGTGTTAGCTAGGATAATCTCAGTCTCCTAAGTTGCTCTGCTTGATGGTGTCCCACAAGTCTTTTAGTCTCTGTTTATTTTATTTATTTTATTTCTACCTTTTTTTTGCTTCTCTCTTTTTTTTTTTTTGTTTTTACTATACTTTAAGTTCTAGGGCGCATGTGCACAACGTGCAGGTTTGTTACATATGTATACATGTGCTGTGTTGGTGTGCTGCACCCATTAACTCGTCATTTACATTAGGTATATCTCCTAATGCTATCCCTCCCCCTTTCCCCCTCCACACAGTAGGACACGGTGTATGATGTTCCCCTTCCTGTGTCCAAGTGATCTCATTGTGCAATTCCCACCTATGAGTGAGAACATGTGGTGTTTGATTTTCTCTTCTTGTGATAGTTTGCTGAGAATGATGGTTTCCGGCTGCATCCATGTCCCTACAAAGGACACAAACTCATCCTTTTTTAATGATGCATAGTATTCCATGGTGTATATGAGCCACATTTTCTTAATCCAGTCTGTCACTGATGGACATTTGGGTTGATTCCAAGTCTTTGCTATTGTGAATAGTGCCGCAATAAACATACATGTGCATGTGTCTTTATAGCAGCATGACTTATAATCCTTTGGGTATATCTGCAGTAATGGGATGGCTGGGTCAAATGGTATTTCTAGTTCTAGATCCTTGAGGAATCGCCACACTGTTTTCCACAATGGTTGAACTAGTTTACAATCCCACCAACAGTGTAAAAGTGTTCCTATTTCTCCACATCCTCTCCAGCACCTGTTGTTTCCTGACTTTTTAATGATTGCCATTCTAACTGGTGTGAGATCGTATCTCATTGTGGTTTTGATTTGCATTTCTCTGATGGCCAGTGATGATGAGCATTTTTTCATGTGTCTGTTGGCTGTATGAATGTCTTCTTTTGAAAAGTATCTGTTCATATCCTTTGCCCACTTTTTGATGGGGTTGTTTGTTTTTTTCTTGTAAATTTGTTTGAGTTCTTTGTAGATTCTGGATATTAGCCCTTTGTCAGATGAGTAGATTGCAAAAGTTTTCTCCCATTCTGCAGGTTGCCTGTTCACTCTGATGGTAGTTTCTTTTGCTGTGCAGAAGCTCTTTAGTTTAATTAGATCACATTTGTCAATTTTTGCTTTTGTTGCCACTGCTTTTGGTGTTTTAGACATGAAGTCCTTGCCCATGCCTATGTCCTGAATGGTATCACCTAGGTTTTCTTCTAGGCTTTTTTATGGTTTTAGGTCTAACATTTAAGTCTCTAATCCATGTTGAACTAATTTTCATATAAGGAGTGAGGAAAGGATCCAGTTTCAGCTTTCTGCTTTTGGCTAGCCATTTTTCCCAGCACCATTTATTAAATAGGGAATCCTTTCCCCATTTCTTGTTTCTCTCAGGTTTGTCAAAGATCAGATGGCTGTAGATGTGTGATATTATTTCTGAGGGCTGTGTTCTGTTCCATTGGTCTATATCTCTGTTTTGGTACCAGTACCATGCTGTTTTGGTTACTGTAGCCTTGTAGTATAGTTTGAAGTCAGGTAGCGTGATGCCTCCAGCTTTGTTCTTTTGGCTTAGGATTGTCTTGGCAATGCGGGGTCTTTTTTGGCTCCATATGAACTTTGAAGCAGTTTTTTTCCAATTCTGTGAAGAAAGTCATTGGTAGCTTAATGGGGATGGCATTGAATCTATACATTACCTTGGGCAGTATGGCCATTTTCACATTGATTCTTCCTATCCATGAGCATGGTATGTTCTTCCATTTGTTTGTGTCCTCTTTTATTTCACTGAGCAGTGGTTTGTAGTTCCCCTTGAAGAGGTCCTTCACATCCCCTGTAAGTTGGATTCCAGGTATTTTATTCTCTTTGAAGCTATTGTGAATGGGAATTCCTTCATGATTTGGCTCTCTGTTTGTCTGTTACTGGTGTATAAGAATGCTTGTGATTTTTGCACATTAATTTTGTGTCCTGAGAATTTGCTGAAGTTTCTTATCAGCTTAAGGAGATTTTGGGTTGAGACAGTGGGGTTTCTAAATATACAATCATGTCATCTGCAAACTGGGACAATTTGACTTCTTCTTTTCCTAACTGAATATCTTTGGTTTCTTTCTCTTGCCTGATTGCCCTAGCCAGAACTTCCAACACTATGTTGAATAGGAGTGGTGAGAGAGGGCATGCCTGTCTTGTACCAGTTTTCAAAGGGAATGCTTCCAGTTTTTGCCCATTCAGTATGATATTGGCTGTGGGTTTGTCATAAATAGCTCTTATAATTTTGAGATACGTTTCATCAATACCGAATTTATTGAGCGTTTTTAGCATGAAGGGCTGTTGAATTTTGTCAAAAGCCTTTTCTGCATCTATTGAGATAATCATGTGGTTTTTGTCTTTTTTTCTCTTTATATGTTGGATTACAGTTATTGATTTGCATATGTTGAACCAGCCTTGCATCCCAGGGATGAAGCCCACTAGATAATGGTGGATAAGCTTTTTGATGTGCTGCAGGATTCGGTTTGCCAGTATTTTATTGAGGATTTTTGCATCGATGTTCATCAGGGATATTGGTCTAAAATTCCCTTTTTTGGTTGTATCACTGTCAGGCCTTGATATCAGGATGATGTTAGCCTCGTAAAATGAGTTAGGGAGTATTCCCCGTTTTTCTATTGATTGGAATAGTTTCAGAAGGAATGGTACCAACTCCTCCTTGTACCTCTGGTAGAATTCGGCTGTGAATCGTCTGGTCCTGAACGTTTTTTGGTTGGTAGGGTATTAATTATTGCCCCAATTTCAGAGCCTGCTATTGGTCTATTCAGGAATTCAGCTTCTTCCTGGTTTAGTCTTGGGAGACTATAAATGTCCAGGAAATTATCCATTTCTTCTAGGTTTTCTAGTTTATTTGTGTAGAGGTGTTTATAGTATTATCTGATGGTAGTTTGTATTTCTGTGGTGTCAGTGGTGATATCCCATTTATCATTTTTTTTATTGCATCTATTTGATTCTTCTCTCTTTTCTTCATTATTAGTCTTGCTAGTGGTCTATCAATTTTGTTGATCATTTAAAAAAACCAGATCCTCGATTCATTGATTTTTTGGAGGGTTTTTTTGTGTCTCTATCTCCTTCAGTTCTGCTCTGATCTTAGTTATTTCTTGCCTTTTGCTAGCTTTTGAATGTGTTTGCTCTTGCTTCTCTCGTTCTTTTAATTGTTATGCTAGGGTGTCAATTTTAGATCTTTCCTGCCTTCTCTTGTGGGCATTTAGTGTTATAAATTTCCCTCTACACACTGCTTTAAATGTGTCCGAGATATTCTAGTATGTTGTATCTTTGTCCTCATTGGTTTCAAAGAACATCTTTATTTCTGCCTTCATTTTGTTATGTACCCAGTAGTGATTCAGGAGCAGGTTGTTCAATTTCCATGTAGTTGAACAGTTTTGATTGAGTTTCTTAGTCCTGAGTTCTAGTTTGATTGCACTGTGTTCTGAGAGACAGTTTGTTATAGTTTCTGTCCTTTTACATTTGCTGAGGAGTGCTTTACTTCCAACTATGTGGTCAGTTTTGGAATAAGTGCAATGTGGTGCTGAGAAGAATGTATATTCTCTTGATTTGGGGTGGAGAGTTCTGTAGATGTCTATTAGGTCCACTTGGTACAGAGTTGATTTCAATTCCTGGATATCCTTGTTAACTTTCTGTCTCGTTGATCTGTCTAATGTTGACAATGGAATGTTGAAGTCTCCCATTATTATTGTATGGGAGTCTAAGTCTCTTTGTAAGTCTCTAAGGACTTGCTTTATGAATCTGGGTTCTCCTGTATTGGGTGCATATTTAGGATAGTTAGCTCTTCCTGTTGAATTGATCCCTTTACCATTATGTAATGGCCTTCTTTGTCTCTTTTGATCTTTGATGGTTTAAAGTCTGTTTTATCAGAGACTACGATTGCAACCCCTGCTTTTTTTTTTCCATTTGCTTGGTAGATCTTCCTCCATCCCTTTATTTTGAGCCTATGTGTGTCTCTGCATATGAGATGGGTCCCCTGAATACAGCAAACTGATGGGTCTTGACTGTTTATCCTATTTGCCTGTCTGTGTCTTTTAATTGGACCATTTAGTCCATTTACATTTAAGGTTAATATTTTTATGTGTGAACTTGATCCTGTCATTATGATATTAGCTGGTTATTTTGCTCACTAGTGGTTGCAGTTTCTTCCTAACATCGATGGACTTTACATTTTGACATGTTTTTGCAATGGCTGGTACCGGTTGTTCCTTTCCATGTTTAGTGCTTCCTTCTGGATCTCTTGTAGGGTAGTCCTGGTGGTAACAAAATCTCTAAGCATTTGCTTCTCTGTAAAGGATTTTATTTCTCCTTCACTTATGAAACTTAATTCGGTTGGATATGAAATTCTGGGTTGAAAATTCTTTTCTTTAAGAATGTGGAATATTGGCCCCCACTCTCTTCTGGCTTGTAGAGTTTCTGCCAAGAGATCTGCTGTTAGTCTGATGGTCTTCCCTTTGTGTGTAATCCAAACTTTCTCTCTGGCTGCCCTTAACATTCTTTCTTTCATTTCAACTTTGGTGAATCTGGCAATTATGTGTCTTGGAGTTGCTCTTCTCGAGGAGTATCTTTGTGTTGTTCTCTGTATTTCCTGAATTTGAATGTTGGCCTGCCTTACTAGGTTGGGAAATTTCTCCTGGATGATGTCCTGCAGAGTGTTTTCCAACTTAATTCCATTTTCCCCGTCCCTTTCAGGCACACCAATCAGATGTAGATTTGGTCTTTTCACATAGTCCCATACTTCTTGGAGGCTTTGTTCATTTCTTTTTTCTCTACACTTCTGTTCTCACTTCATTTCATTCATTTGATCTTCAATCGTTGATACTCTTTCTTCCAGTTGATCGAGTCATTTACTGAAGCTTGTGCATTTGTCACGTAGTTCTTGTGTTATGGTTTTCATCTCTATCAGTTCTTTTAAGGACTTCTCTACATTGGTTATTCTAGTTAGCCCTTCATCAAATCTTTTATCAAGGTTTTAATTTCTTTGCGCTGGTTGCATCGTTCCTCCTTTAGCTCTGAGAGGTTTGATCAACTGAAGCCTTCTTCTCTCGACTCGTCAAAGGCATTCTCCGTCCCACTTTGTTCTGTTGCTGGCAATGAGCTGCGTTCCTTTGGAGGGGGAGATATGCTCTGATTTTTTTAAATTTCCTGCTTTTCTGCACTGCTTTTTCCCCATCTTTGTGGTTTTATCTATCTTTGGTCTTTGATGATGGTGACTTACTGATGGGGTTTTGATGTGGGTGTCCTTTCTGTTTGTTAGTTTTCCTTCTAAGAATCAGGACCCTCAGTTGTAGGTCTGTTGGAGTTTGTTTGAGGTCCACTCCAGACCCTGTTTGCCTGGGTATCAGCAATGGAGGCTGCAGAAGATAGAATATTGCTGAACAGTGAGTGTTGCTGTCTGATTCTTGCTCTGAAATCTTCGTCTCAGGGGTGTACCCCACCATGTGAGGTGTAAGATTGCAGTCTGCACCTAGTGGGGGATGTCTCCCAGTTAGGCTACTCAGTGTTCAAGGACCCACTTCAGCAGGTAGTCTGTCTGTTCTCAGATCTCAACCTCCGTGCTGGGAGATCCACTGCTCTCTTCAAAGCTGTCAGACAGGGGCATTTACCTCTGCCGAAATTTCTGTTGCTTTTTGTTTAGCTATGACCTGTCCCCAGAGGACTAGTCTATAGAGGCAGGCCGGTCTCCTTGAGCTGTGGTTGGCTTCTCCCAATTCAAGCTTCCCTGTGGCTTTGTTTACCTACTTAAGCCTCAGCAATGGTGGGCACCCCTTCCCCAGCCTCGCTGCCGCCTTGCAGTTATATCTCAGACTGTTGTGCTAGCAATGAGGGAAGCTCCGTGGGCGTCAGACCCTCTGAGCCAGGTATGGGATATAATCTCCAGACCCTTGGTAAAGTGCAGTATTAGGGTGGGAGTCACCTGATTTTCCAGGTGTTGTGTGTCTCAATTTCCTTTGGCTAGGAAAAAGAATTCCCTTCCCCCTTGTGCTTCCCAGGTGAGGTGATGCCTCGCCCTGCTTCAGCTCTCGCTGGTCGGGCTGCACCCATGGACCAGCACCAACTGTGCGACAGGCCCCAGTGAGATGAACCTGGTACCTCAGTTGAAAATGCAGAAATCACCCTTCTTCTGTGTTGCTCACGCTGGGAGCTGGAGGCTGGAGTTGTTCCTATTCAGCCATCTATGTTTTTTTTTTAATTCATTTTTCTTTCTGCTTCTCAGACTGCATAATTTCCATTATCTTATCTTCAAGTTCACTGATTCTTCTACTTCGTCAAATCTGCTGTGGAAACCCTCTGTTAAACTTCTGTAGTGAATTTTTTATTTCAAAATTTTCAATTTCAGAATATTTATTTTATTCAAAAAACTAATTTGCATTCCTTTATTTATATTCTTAATTTTCATATATTGGTTTCCTGGTTTTCTTTTGTTCTTTCTGCACAGTTTGCTTCAGTTCTTTGATATATATTGTCTTAAGACAATAAAATTAAGATCTTTGTAGAGTAAACCAATGTCTGGGCTTCCTTAGTAATAGCTTTTATGAATTTATTTTTTTCTTTATATATATTATACTTTCCTTTTTCTTTGTATACTTTGTGATTCTTTGTGTTGAGAAGTGGTCATTTCAATATTATAAGATGGTGACTCTGTAAATCAGATTATTCTCCCCAAGATTTTCTCTTTTAAATGGTTAAAGTCTGCAATCATCCACTTGTTTGTGACATTTTCCAACTGATTTTGTAGAGATTGTCTTCCCTGAGGTCACTGAAATTTCTGTTCCTTTAAGTTATGTTCGGTTAGTGTTTTGGTAGACATCCTTGGATGACAAAAGCAAAATAAAACAAACCAAAAATTTCTCTCTCAGGCTTTGCATGTTGCTTAGACATTTGTTTAACACTTAGCTAAAATGTTTACAACTATCCCTTAGACTTTACTTTCTGTTTGCATATGAAGAAATAAATCAGCAAGCAGTGAAAACTTAGGGTCTTCTTGGGGCTTTTCTGATTATATGTTCTACTTTGGGCACATGCATGGCTTTCTAAAATCCTTAGTATTCAGGGGTACTTTTGAATACTCTAAATTTCCCAGTGAAGCTCTCTTTCCAGCTTTTCCTCCTATGTTTTATGTGCTCTGTTATATGTCTTAACTGCATTATTTTTCTCCAGGTAGTTTCAGGTTTTTATTTGCCTTTTATTCTATAAATGTATGCTTCTTTTTCTGCCCTGAGTAAATTCTGAGTCAGGTGAAACAAAGATGAATATCTTTTGTCAGTCTTTAAGGTAGTTCACAAATAGGTTAGAAGAGACAAATAATTTATGAATAAGGTCTGCTATGTTTCTTCCAGAGGCAGGTAACAGGGTCCCATACTCAGAATAAGACATTGATCTTTAAGACTGTCATTTAGCTGGAGACTGGTTGGAGCTAGGGCAAGTAAAAAATGCAAAGGTATTTTTACTACTGCTTTTATCAATTTCTTGCTTCAGCATTCGTTTGGTTGTTGTAGTTTTAACTAGTGTCCAGAGGTCAAATGAAGTTGTTTCTGACAGTTTCTGCTTTATTTGTGTGTTTGGGGGGGGATGTTTTTATAAAGATACTGTGCATTTGGAGCTGTCTATAATGCCATTTTGCTGATTTCATTCTGAGTTTCTCTTCTTGAACTTTATATATTTTTAATTAATTTGTCTACTATGTAGTACCCTCTTTTGATTATCATAACTTGATTCTATTTTGTAATATCCAAAGTGCCTTATCCAGTTATGCTCTGTGTCATCATTCTGTATTACCTTCATAGTACATGCCATGGTCTCTAATTATCTTTTAATTTGTTTACTTGCTAGTTATAGCTTTCCTCACATTGAAATATAAGCCCCATGAGGGCAGTCTCCATGTCTGTCTTGTTTATTATATTCCATCACATAGCACAGGGCCCGTCATGATGCAGGCACGTGATGCATTTTGATTAATATGTAAATAAATGGCAATACAAGTCTTGACTTATTATTTATTTTCATAATTTATTGGATATCCTTGTAAAAGTTTTAAAAATTATCTTTAATTCTTGTGGGTATATACTAGGTGTATATATTTACAGGATACATGAGATGTTTTGACACAACCATTCAATGTGAAATAAGCACATCATGAGGAATGGGGTATTCATTTCCTCAAGCATTTAGTCTTTATGTTACAAATCATCAAATTATACTCTTTCAGTTACTTAAAAATATACAATTAAGTTATTATTGACTGTAGTCACCTTACTGTGCTATAAAAGTGTAGGTCTTATTCATTCTTTCTAACTATTATTATTATTATTATTTAAATTTATTTTTTATTATTATTATACTTTAAGTTCTAGGGTACATGTGCATAACATGCAGGTTTGTTACATATGTATACTTGTGCCATGTTGTTGTGCTTCACCCATCAACTTGTCAGCACCCATCAACTCTTCACTTACATCAGGTATAACTCCCAATGCAATCCCTCCCCCCTGCCCCCTCCCCATGATAGGCCCCGGTGTGTGATGTTCCACTTCCCAAGTCCAAGTGATCTCATTGTTCAGTTCCCACCTATGAGTGAGAACATGTGGTGTTTGGTTCTCTGTTCTTGTGATAGTTTGTAAGAATGATGGCTTCCAGCTGCATCCATGTCCCTACAAAGGACACAAACTCATCCTTTTTTATGGCTGCATAGTATTCCATGGTGTATATGTGCCACATTTTCATAATCCAGTCTGTCACTGATGGACATTTGAGTTGATTCCAAGTCTTTGTTATTGTGAATAGTGCCGCAATAAACATACGTGTGCATGTGTCTTTATAGCAGCATGATTTATAATCCTTTGGGTATATACCCAGTAATGGGATGGCTGGGTCATATGGTACTTCTAGTTCTAGATCCTTGAGGAATCGCCATACTGTTTTCCATAATGGTGGAACTAGTTTACAATCCCACCAACAGTGTAAAAGTGTTCCTATTTCTCCACATCCTCTCCAGCACCTGTTGTTTCCTGAATTTTTAATGATCGCCATTCTAACTGGTGTGAGATGGTATCTCATTGTGGTTTTGATTTGCATTTCTCTGATGGCCAGTGATGATGAGCATTTTTTCATGTGTCTGTTGGCTGTATGAATGTCTTCTTTTGAGAAATGTCTGTTCATATCCTTTGCCCACTTTTTGATGGGGTTGTTTGTTTTTTTCTTGTAAATTTGTTTGTGTTCTTTGTAGATTCTGAATATTAGCCCTTTGTCAGATGAGTAGATTGGAAAAATTTTCTCCCATTCTGAAGATTGCCTGTTCACTCTGATGGTAGTTTCTTTTGCTGTGCAGAAGCTGTTTAGTTTAATTAGCTCCCATTTGTCAATTTTGGCTTTTGCTACCGTTGCTTTTGGTGTTTTAGACATGAAGTCTTTGCCCATGCCTATGTCCTGAATGGTAATACCTAGGTTTTCCTCTAGGGTTTTTATGGTATTAGGTTTAACATTTAAGTCTCTAATCCATCTTGAATTAATTTTCATATAAGGATTAAGGAAAGGATCCAGTTTCAGCTTTCTACTTATGGCTAGCCAATTTTCCCAGCACCATTTATTAAATAGGGAATCCTTTCCCCATTTCTTGTTTCTCTCAGGCTTGTCAAAGATCAGATGGCTGTAGATGTGTGGTATTATTTCTGAGGACTCTGTTCTGTTCCATTGGTCTATATCTCTGTTTTGGTACCAGTACCATGCTGTTTTGGTTACTGTAGCCTTGTAGTATAGTTTGAAGTCAGGTAGCGTGATGCCTCCAGTTTTGTTCTTTTGACTTAGAATTGTCTTGGAGATGCGGGCTCTTTTTTGGTTCCATATGAACTTCAAAGCAGTTTTTTCCAATTCTGTGAAGAAACTCATTGGTAGCTTAAAGGGGATGGCATTGAATCTATAAATAACCTTGGGCAGTACGGACATTTTCACGATATTGATTCTTCCTATCCATGAGCATGGTATGTTCTTCCATTTGTTTGTGGCCTCTTTGATTTCACTGAGCAGTGGTTTGTAGTTCTCCTTGAAGAGGTCCTTTACATTCCTTGTAAGTTGGATTCCTAGGTATTTTATTCTCTTTGAAGCAATTGTGAATGGAAGTTCATTCATGATTTGGCTCTCTGTTTGTCTGTTACTGGTATATAAGAATGCTTGTGATTTTTGCACATTAATTTTGTATCCTGAGACTTTGCTGAAGTTGTTTATCAGCTTAAGGAGATTTTGGGCTGAGACAATGGGGTTTTCTAAATATACAATCATGTCATCTGCAAAGAGGGACAATTTGACTTCTTCTTTTCCTAACTGAATACCCTTGATTTCTTTCTCTTACCTGATTGCCCTAGCCAGAACTTCCAACGCTATGTTGAACAGGAGTGGTGAGAGAGGGCATCCCTGTCTTGTGCCAGTTTTCAAAGGGAATTTTTCCAGTTTTTGCCCATTCAGTATGATATTGGCTGTGGGTTTGTCATAAATAGCTCTTATTATTTTGAGGTATGTTCCATCAATACCGAATTTGTTGAGCGTTTTTAGCAAGAAGGGCTGTTGAATTTTGTTAAAAGCCTTTTCTGCATCTATTGAGATAATCATGTGGTTCTTGTTTTTGGTTCTGTTTATATGCTGGATTATGTTTATTGATTTGCGAATGTTGAACCAGCCTTGTATCCCAGGGATGAAGCCCACTTGATCATGGTGGATAAGCTTTTTGACGTGCTGCTGAATCCGGTTTGCCAGTATTTTATTGAGGATTTTTGTAGTTGAGTGGTTTTGATTGAGTTTCTTAGTCCTGAGTTCTAGTTTGATTGCACTGTGGTCCGAGAGACAGTTTGTTATAATTTCTGTTCTTGTACATTTGCTGAGGAGTGCTTTACTTTCAATTATGTGGTCAATTTTGGAATAAGTGCAATGTGGTGCTGAGAAGAATGTATATTCTGTTGATTTGGGGTGGAGAGTTCTATAGATGTCTATAAGGTCGGCTTGCTGCAGAGATGAGTTCAATTCCTGGATATCCTTGTTAACTTTCTGTCTCGTTGATCTGTCTAATGTTGACAATGGAGTGTTGAAGTCTCCCATTATTATTTTATGGGAGTCTAATTCTCTTTGTAAGTCTCTAAGGACTTGTTTTATGAATCTGGGTGCTCCTGTATTGGGTGCATATATATTTAGGATAGTTAGCTCTTCCTGTTGAATTGATCCCTTTACCATTATGTAATGGCCTTCTTTGTCTCTTTTGATCTTTGATGGTTTAAAGTCTGTTTTATCAGAGACTAGGATTGCAACCCCTGCTTTTTTTTGTTCTCCATTTGCTTGGTAAATCTTCCTCCATCCCTTTATTTTGAGTCTATGTTTGTCTCTGCATGTGGCATGGGTCTCCTGAATACAGCAGACTGATGGGTCTTGACTCTTTATCCAGTTTGCCAGTCTGTGTCTTTTAATTGGAGCATTTATTCCATTTACATTTAAGGTTAATATTGTTATGTGTGAACTTGATCCTGCCATTATGATATTAACTGGTTATTTTGCTCGTTAGTTGATACAGTTTCTTCCTAGCCTCGATGGTCTTTACATTTTGGCATGTTTTTGCAATGGCTGGTACTGGTTGTTCCTTTCCATGTTTAGTGCTTCCTTCAGGGTCTCTTGTAGGGTAGTCCTGGTGGTAACAAAATCTCTAAGCATTTGCTTATCTGTAAAGGATTTTATTTGTCTTTCACTTATGATACTTAGTTTGTCTGGATATGAAATTCTGGGTTTAAAATTCTTTTCTTTAAGAATGTTGAATATTGGCCCCCACTCTCTTCTGGCTTGCAGAGTTTCTGCCGAGATATCTGCTGTTAGTCTGATGGGCTTCCCTTTGTGGGTAACCCGACCTTTCTCTCTGGCTGCCGTTAAGATTTTTTCCTTCAACTTTGGTGAATCTGGCAATTATGTGTCTTGGAGTTGCTCTTCTTGAGGAGTATCTTTGTGGCGTTCTCTTTATTTCCTGGATTTGAATGTTGGCCTGCCCTACTAGGTTGGGGAAGTTCTCCTGGATGATATCCTGAAGAGTGTTTTCCAACTTGGTTCCATTTTCCCCCTCACTTTCAGGCACCCCAATCAGATGTAGATTTGGTCTTTTTACATAAACCCATACTTTCTCTTCTCGCTTCATTTCATTCATTTGATCCTCATTGCAGATACTCTTTCTTCCAGTTGATTGAGTTGGTTACTGAAGCTTTTGCGTTTGTCATGTATTTCTCATGTTATGGTTTTCATCTCTTTCATTTCGTTTATGACCTTCTCTGCATTAATTACTCTAGCCATCAATTCTTCCACGTTTTTTTCAAGATTTTTAGTTTCTTTGCGCTGTGTACGTAATTCCTCCTTTAGCTCTGAGAAGTTTGACGGACTGAAGCCTTCTTCTCTCATCTCGTCAAAGTCATTCTCTGTCCAGCTTTGATCTGTTGCTGGCGATGAGCTGCGCTCCTTTGCCGGGAGAGATGCGCTCTTATTTTTTGAATTTCCAGCTTTTCTGCCCTGCTTTTTCCCCATCTTTGTGGTTTTATCTGCCTCTGGTCTTTGATGATGGTGACGTTCTGATGGGGTTTTGGTGTAGGTGTCCTTCCTGTTTGCTAGTTTTCCATCTAACAGTCAGGACCCTCAGCTGTAGGTGTGCTGGAGATTGCTTGAGGTCCACTCCAGACCCTGTTTGCCTGGGTATCGGCAGCAGAGGCTGCAGAAGATAGAATATTGCTGAACAGCGAGTGTACCTGTCTGATTCTTGCTTTGGAAGCTTCCTCTCAGGGGTGTACTCCACCCTGTGAGGTGTGGGGTGTCAGACTGCCCCTAGTGGGGGATGTCTCCTAATTAGGCTACTCAGGGTTCAGGGACCCACTTGAGCAGGCAGTCTGTCCCTTCTCAGATCTCAACCTCCATGTTGGGAGATGCACTGCTCTCTTCAAAGCTGTCAGACAGAGTCGTTTGCCTCTGCAGAAGTTTCTGCTGCTTTTGTTTATCTGTGCCCTGTCCCCAGAGGTGGAGTCTAAGGAGACAGGCCGGTTTCCTTGAGCTGCTGTGAGCTTCACCCAGTTCGAGCTTCCCAGCGGCTTTGTTTACCACTTAAGCCTCAGCAATGGCAGGAGCCCCTTCCCCAGCCTCGCTGCTGTCTTGCCAGTAGATCGCAGACTGCTGTGCTAGCAATGAGTGAGGCTCCGTGGGCGTGGGACCCTCCCGGCCAGGTGTGGGATAGAATCTCCTGGTGTGCCTGCTTGCGCAGTATTGGGGTGGGAGTTACCCGATTTTCCTGGTGTTGTGTGTCTCAGTTCCCTTGGCTAGGTAAACGGATTCCCTTCCCCCTTGCGCTTTCCAGGTGAGGCGATGCCTCCCCCTGCTTCAGCTCTCACTGGTCGGGCTGCAGCAGCTGACCAGCAGCGATTGTCCGGCACTCCCTAGTGAGATGAACCCAGTACCTCAGTTGAAAATGCAGAAATCACGGGTCTTCTGTGTTGCTCCTGCTGGGAGTTGGAGACTGGAGCTGTTCCTATTTGGCCATCTTTCTCCGCCCCCCTCTTGAGTGAGTTTCTTAATCCTGAGTTCTAATTTGACTGCACGGTGGTCTGAGAGACTGTTTGTTATAATTTCCTTTCTTTTTCATTTGCTGAGGAGTCTTTTACCTCCAGTTATGTGGTTGATTTTAGAATAAGTGCGATGTGGGGCTGAGAAGAATTTGTATTCTGTTGATTTGGGGTGGAGAGTTCTGTAGATGTCTATTAGGTCCATTTTGTCCGTAGCTGAGTTCGAGTCCTTTATAGACTGATTAATTTTCTGTCTCGTTGATCTTTCTGATATTGACAGTGGGATGTTAAAGTCTCCCACTATCATTGTGTGCGATTCTAAATCTTTTTGTAGGTCTCTAAGAACTTGCTTTATAAATCTGGGTGCTCCTGTATTGGGTGCATATATGTTTAGGATAGTTAGTTTTTCTTGTTGCATTGATCCCTTTACCATTATGTAATGCCCTCCTTTGTCTTTTTTGAATTTTGTTTGTTTAAATTCTGTTTTATCAGAGACTAGGGTTGCAAACCCTGTTTTTTTTTTGCTTTCCATTATGTTGGTGAATCTTTCTCCATCACTTTATTTTGAGCCTATGTGTGTCTTTGCATGTGAGATGTGTCTCCTGAATATGGCACACTGGTGGGTCTTGACTCTTTTTTTCTTCTTCTTCTTCTTCTTATTATTATTATACTTTAAGTTCTAGGGTACATGTGCATAACGTGCAGGTTTGTTACATATGTATACTTGTGCCATGTTGGTGTGCTGCACCCATCAACTCGTCAGCACCCATCAACTCATCATTTACATCTTACATCTCTTCTCGCTTCATTTCATTCATTTGATCCTCAATCGCTGATACTGTTCCTTCCAGTTGATTGAGTCGGTTACTGAAGCTTGTGCATGTGTCATGTATTTCTCGTGTCATGGTTTTCATCTCTGTCAGTTCATTTATGGCCTTCTCTGCATTAATTATTCTAGTTATCAATTCTTCCACTCTTTTTTTCAGGAATTTTAGTTTCTTTGTGCTGGGTATGTAATTCCTCCTTTAGCTCTGAGAAGTTTGATGGACTGGAGGCTTCTTCTCTCATCTCGACAAAATCATTCTCCGTCCAGCTTTGATCCGTTGCTGGCGATGAGCTGCATTCCTTTGCAGGGGGCAATGTGCTCTTATTTTTCGAATTTCCAGCTTTTCTGCCCCGCTTTTTCCCCATCTTTGTTTTTTTATATGCCTCTGGTCTTTGATCATGGTGACGTATTGATGGGGTTTTGGTGTAGGTGTCCTTCCTGTTTGATAGTTTTCCATCTAACAGTCAGGACCCTCAGCTGTAGGTCTGTTGCAGATTGCTTGAGTTCTACTCCAGACCCTGTTTGCCTGGGTGTCAGCAGCAGAGTCTGCAGAAGATAGAATATTGCTGAACAGTGAGTGTACCTGTCTGATTCTTGCTTTGGAAGCTTCTTCTCAGGGGTGTACTCCACCGTCTGAAGTGTAGGGTGTCGGTCTGCCCCTAGAGGGGGATGTCTCCCAGTTAGGCTACTCAGGGGTCAGGGACCCACTTGAGCAGGCAGTCTGTCCATTCTCAGATCTCAACCTCCGTTTTGGGAGATGCACTGCTCTCTTCAAAGCTTTCAGACAGAGTCGTTTTTGTCTGCAGAGGTTTCAGGTGCTTTTGTTTTTTGTTGTTGTTGTTGTTTAACTGTGCCCTGTCCCCACAGGTGGAGTCTACAGAGACAGGCAGGACTCTTTGAACTGCTGTGAGCTCCACCCAGTTCAAGCTTCCCAGCGGCTTTGTTTACCTACTTAAGCCTCAGCCATGGCAGGAGCCCCTTCCCCAGCCTCGCTGCTGCCTTGCCGGTAGATCGCAGACTGCTGTGCTAGCAATGAGGGAGGCTCCGTGGGCATGGGACCCTCCCAGCCAGGTGTGGGATAGAATCTCCTGGTGTGCCCGTTTGCTAAGATCCTTGGTAAAGTGCAGTATTGGGGTGGGAGTTACCCGATTTTCCAAGTGTTGTGTGTCTCAGTTCCTCTGGCTAGGAAAACGGATTCCCTTCCCCCTTGCGCTTCCCAGGTGAGGCGATGCCTCCCCCTGCTTCAGCTCTCGCTGGTCGGGCTGCAGCAGCTGACCAGCACCAATTGTCTAGCACTCCCTAGTGAGATGAATCCAGTACCTCAGTTGAAAATGCAGAAATCACTGGTCTTCTGTGTCACTCGCGCTGGGAGTTGGAGACTGGAGCTGTTCCTATTTGGCCATCTTGCTCCACCCCCGGCTTTGCTTTCCGGTCTGGACACTTAATCCAATTTGCCAGTCTGTGTCTTTTAATTGGGGCATTTAGCCCATTTACATTTAAGGATATTATTGTCATGTGTGAATTTGATTCTGTCATTATAATGTCAGCTGTTTATTTTGTCCATTAGTAGATGCAGTTTCTTCATAGTGTCGATAGTCTTTACATTTTGGATTGTTTTTGCAGTGGCTGGTACCAGTTTTTTCTTTTCCATATTTAATGCATATTTAATGCTTCCTTCAGGAGCTCTTGTAAGGCAGGCCTAGTGGTGACAAAATCCCTCAGCATTTGCTTGACTGTAGATGATTTTATTTCTCTTTCACTTATAAATAGTTTGGCTGGATATAAATTTCTGGCCTCAAAATTCTTTAAGAATGTTAAATATTGGCTCCCACTCTCTTCTGGCTTGTAGAGTTTCTGCAGAGAGTTTCTGCAGGTTTGTTACATATGTATACTTGTGCCATGTTGGTGTGCTGCACCCATCAACTCGTCATTTACATCAGGTATAACTCCCAATGCATCCCTCCCACCTCCCCCTTCCCCATGATAGGCTCCAGTGTATGATGTTCCCCTTCCCGAGTCCAAGTGATCTCATTGTTCAGTTCCCACCTATGAGTGAGAATATGCAGTGTTTGGTTTTCTGTTCTTGCAAGAGTTTGCTAAGAATGATGGTTTCCAGCTGCATCCATGTCCCTACAAAGGACACAAACTCATCCTTTTTTTATGGCTGCATAGAATTCCATGGTGTATATGTGCCACATTTTCTTAATCCAGTCTGTCACTGATGAACATTTTGGTTGATTCCAAGTCTTTGCTGTTGTGAATAGTGCCACAATAAACATACGTGTGCATGTGTCTTTATAGCAGCATGATTTATAATCCTTTGGGTATATCCCCAGTAATGGGATGGCTGGGTCATATGGTACTTCTAGTTCTAGATCCTTGAGGAATCGCCATACTGTTTTCCATAATGGTGGAACTAGTTTACAATCCCACCAACAGTGTAAAAGTGTTCCTATTTCTCCACATCCTCTCCAGCACCTGTTGTTTCCTGACTTTTGAATGATTGCCATTCTAACTGGTGTGAGATGGTATCTCATTGTGGTTTTGATTTGCATTTCTCTGATGGCCAGTGATGATGAGCATTTTTTCATGTGTCTGTTGGCTGTATGAATGTCTTCTTTTGAGAAATGTCTGTTCATATCCTTTGCCCACTTTTTGATGGGGTTGTTTGTTTTTTTCTTGTAAATTTGTTTGAGTTCTTTGTAGGTTCTGGATATTAGCCCTTTGTCAGATGAGTAGATTGCAAAAAGGTTCTCCCATTCTGTAGGTTGCCTGTTCACTCTGATGGTAGTTTCTTTTACTGTGCAGAAGCTCTTTAGTTTAATGAGATCCCATTTGTCAATTTTGGCTTTTGCTACCATTGCTTTTGGTGTTTTAGACATGAAGTCTTTGCCCATGCCTGTGTCCTGAATGGTACTACCTAGGTTTTCTTCTAGAATTTTTATGGTATTAGGTCTAAGCAACTTCAGCAAAGTCTCAGGATACAAAATTAAGTTGCAAAAATCACAAGCATTCTTATACACCAGTAACAGACAAACAGAGAGCCAAATCATGAATGAACTTCCATTCACAATTGCTTCAAAGAGAATAAAATCCCTAGGAATCCAACTTACAAGGGATGTAAAGGACTTCTTCAAGGAGAACTACAAACCACTGCTCTGTGAAATAGAAGAGGACACAAACAAATGGAAGAACATACCATGCTCATGGATAGGAAGAATCAATATCATGAAAATGGCCATACTGCCCAAGGTAATTTATAGATTCAATGCCATCCCCATCAAGCTACCAATGAGTTTCTTCACAGAATTGGAAAAAACTGCTTTAAAGTTCATATGGAACCAAAAAAGAGCCCGCATTGCCAAGACAATCCTAAGTCAAAAGAACAAAGCTGGAGGCATCACGCTACCTGACTTCAAACTATACTACAAGTCTAGAGTAACCAAAACAGCATGGTACTGGTACCAAAACAGAGATATAGACCAATGGAACAGAAAAGAGTCCTCAGAAATAATACCACACATCTTCAGCCATCTGATCTTTGAGAAACCTGAAAGAAACAAGAAATGGGGAAAGGATTCCCTATTTAATAAATGGTGCTGGGAAAATTGGCTAGCCATAAGTAGAAAGCTGAAACTGGATCCTTTCCTTACTCCTTATATGAAAATTAATTCAAGGTGGATTAGAGACTTAAATGTTAGACCTAATACCATGAAAACCCTAGAACATTTTTTCCTACCCCTCAACCTCGGCAAATCTGATGATTATTGTCTTGTGGTTGCTCTTCTTGAGGAGTATCTTTGTCATTGTCTCTGTATTTCCTGAATTTGAATGTTTGCCTGTCTTGCTAGTTTGGGAAAGTTCTCCTGGATAATATCCTGACGTGTGTTTTCTAACTGTTTTCCATTCTCCTTGTCACTTTCTGGTACACCAATCAAACATAGGTTTTGTGTTTTCACATAATCCCATATTTCTTAGAGGCTTTGTTTGTTCCTTTTAATTTTTTTTTCTCTAACCTTGTCTTCATGCTGTATTTCCTTAAGTTGATCTTCAATCTTTGACATCCTTTCTTCCGCTTGATTGATTTGGCTATTAATACTTGTGTATACTTCTTGAACTTCCCATGCTGTGTTTTTCAGCTCCATCAGGTATACCCACAACTGGTATCTAGTTCACAGGAAGCCACAGAGGTATAACAAAACAAACAAAATAAAAACAAACAAACATTGACAACTAAATCTTTACCTCATTTGCTGTAGTAGGGGAAATACTTTCTTTTTTCTTTCATATCTTCCTAGGCAATATTCTTATGCAGCTTCCTTGGATATATGCCAATTTGGAGTTTAGACATTTTCATGATAGGTAGTAAATATTTCGAGCAAAGTAGGAGGGGGTAAGAATATCTCCTGGTTTGGAGAGAAAGTAGAGAGAGGCAGTGTGTTTACAAACAAAAATAAGACCAGGAATAGTCAGAGTGCATCATACTGTTTTGTAAGCAAGGTATAGAAAGTTTAATGGAGCCTAGAATTAACCACCAAGAACATTTAATATCTACTGTGAGCAAGATGCTCTTCTATGTACTGAATCTGAAGCTCAGTGTGTGTGTGTGTGTGTGTGTGTGTGTGTGTGTGTGTGTGTATACTTGCATGTGTATGTGTTTATTTCTGTCTGGGTGGTCATGGAAATTCAGAGATAGCTCAATTTGAATGAAGGGAAAAGCAAGGGAGGACTGAACAAAAGATAAATACTTATGGGTAAGATTTGGCTTGACTTGAATAATAAAGCAAAGAAGTCAAAACCGACCTCTCTATTTAAGAAATCTTAAATTCTTAACACCTTGTTAACTTAGGTGTGGCATTCTTTTGTTTTTGTAACATTCAAACTCCAAACATCTAATTTTGGCATTTTGGTCACATGTTTTAAAGCTCTTTTACCTGAATTGTTTGTTCCCCATAACCATCAATGGTGGCCTATTGACCAGAGTGTCTTTCTGGATTTCCATGGGTTAAAGTACATTCTCCCCAGTATGTACTAAGGGAGTAGTCTCATTGCCAAAGTTGGCTTTTAGTGTAACCAAAATGCCAAAGTCAGATGTTTGGATTTTGAATATTTTAAAATTTTAATTTCATTTTAATATTTTAAAATTTTAATCTGAGGCATAATTTACAGGCTATATTTTATCACAAGTTCTGTGAGTGCTATGTGTTTTTAAAATCATATAATTATGTAAATATCTTCAAAATCAACTTACAGAATAATCCCATCATCTCCTTCTCCTTGGCTTCCCCTGTGCTGCTCCTAGTCCCAGCTTTTGGCAGTCACTGATATTTTCTGTCAATACAGTTCTTCCTTTTCCAGAATGGCAATAGAATCATAATGTTTGTAGTCTTTTATTGTAGCTCTTTTACTCAATATAAATATTTCAAGATATATTCATGTTGCTGCATAGTTCAGTAGTGAATTCTTTTTATTGTTCTGTAGTACTTCATTGTGTGGATAGTTAGAGTTTGTTTAATCCATTTATCAGCTAAAATCATCTGAGTTGTTTCCACTGTTTTTTTTCTTTTGTCTCCTCTCACTGTGTATTTTCAAGTAGGCTATGTTAGAGCTCACTAATTCTTCGGCTTGATCAGTTCTGCTTGTTGAGAGGCTATGGTACATTCTTCAGCATGTCAATTAAATTTTTCAGCTCTGGCATTTCTACTTGATTTTAAAAAATTGTTTTAATCTCTTAAAAATTTATCTGATAGGACTCTGAATTCCTTCTCTGTGTTATCTTAAATTTCACTGAGCTTCCTCAAAACAGTTATTTTGAATTCTCTGAGAGTTCACATATTTCTGTTCACTCCACAACTGGTTACTGGTGACTAATTAGTTTCTTTGGTGAGGTCCTGTTTTCTTGGGTGGTCTTGACACATGTGGATGCTCATTCTGCAGTTATGGGAAAGACTTGACCTAATAAAGATTTACCAGGAGGATAAGGTGCTTGTGGACTACTGCATGAGTACAGGGCTGCCCCAAATACACCAGTGAATTTACAGTGATTTTTAACTGGCGTCCTCCAAATAAGAAGACTACTGCTTTAGTAGACACTAGGGAGAATGTACTTTAACCCATGGAAATCCAGAAAGACACTCTGGTCAATAGGCAGCCATTGATAGTTATGGGGAACAAACAATCCAGGTAAAAGAACTTTAAAACATCGAAGTATTGGGAAACCCCTACCCCATATGTAATGTTTATTTCCCCCATTCCAGACAATATTTTAGGCATGAATATTCTGTTAGGAAAGACTTTGAAATCTTCAGTAGGAGAATTCAGATCAAAGGTGTGTGTAGTAGTAAAGGCTATTCTCAGGGGAGAGGTAAAATGGAAACCTGCACAATCTCCTGCCCCTAGGTGGGTTGTCAACCTTAAATGATACAAATTGCCTGAGGGGCATGTTGAAATAAGTGCAGCTATTGAGGATCTCCAGGGAATTCCTCCAGATCTTACCAAAGACCACCAAAGCAGTACCACTATGAGTCTGAAAAAGTAATGGCATTATTTTGGGGGTGCCCCCTAATGCAGATATGACTGCAATGATCAAAGACTTAGGTCAGAACATTCAATCTCTAAATTACAACACTCAACTTCCTTTGAATACTTGGAAAGGCTTTCCAAGAAGGACAGGTAAAAACAAGCCCAGATGGTGAAAATTACAATAAATACTGAACTCCTCAACGCCTAGACATTTATGAACATTCATTTCACATAGAAATGGCTGGTTACCCTGGAATTTCTCTCACAGATGCTTCATACACTTTGTCCATTTCTTGATCTCTCAACTACTGGCTAGCTCACTTGTGGTGAGCAAGTACATGCAAGCTTACACCCAAGGTCTGAGGGAGCCGAAAGGTTAAAGAAAGAAGCTTTACAAATCCAGTTTCTCAGAAAGAAACATTTTAATAGGGACTCAGCAACAGAAGCATTGCCTCTGGGGACCAAAAGAAAATTTATCTCTGCACCTGTCCTCTAGAAAGTATTTATATAGCAAACTCTTTTTTCTTGGTAAAATGTGTGCAGCTGGTTATGTCTCAGACCCTTTTGTGAAACTTGTGAACAATGAGGAAGTTAGATAAGCATCTCTATGAGGGGTTATTTATGCTACAGCATTGTTTCTTGATCTTACTATGACAATGCCTTGGTATGTAGGAGTCAAACATTAGTCATTATGTTGGTTTCACTTCAAGATGGCATTACTCTTGCCATGCAACAGGCTGCTTTCCTATAATAATTTTTATTTAATATTTTGAATATAAAATAGAGTCACATAGTTAGAAATCAAATGACATAAAAAAGCTACTAGTGATATGTGTTTTTTTCTCATCACTGTTCCTTATTCACTCAGCTTCCAATCCTTTGCTCTTCCACAGATAAGTACCTTACTTAGATCTTTCGTGTATATTTTCACAGTTTTAAAAATTTAAACAAAAGCAAGTATAAAATTATATTTTAGTTGTACATTCTCTTTTAAAACAAAATGTAGCATTCTAAATATGCTGTCTTGCACATTTTTTTCTTCATGCCACAATATATCTTATAGGTCTTTTTAATAGTAATACCTACAGGGCTTTTGCATCTATTTTTACACTTTGTTTGTTCCATTGTATAAATGTATCATAATTTATTTAAATAGTCTTATAGTTGTAGACCATTATTTTCAATCTTTAGATATTGCAAATAATGCTTCAAAACAATGTAATGTTATAGTAATCTATTATCTTATTCTATAGATATAGCACCATTTATTTAAACAGTCCTATATTGTTGAACAGTTAGACTCCTTCCAATATTATACATAATGCTGAAATCAGCGTCAGTGTACTGACATGTTGTATGTATCTATTTTCCTGTAAGTAAATATGGATAAATTATGGGAACAAATTTTGGTCCAAGATTGTTGTTGTCTTGTGTTACTATGAGAACCAAAGAGAATTGCCATGCTCCTTAGCCTGTGGCCATAGACAAAATTCCCACATATCTGGATGATGACAGTAGAATTAAGGAGCCTAGTAAGCCATACTGAGCAACTATTTAAATAAATCAAAGAGTACAGGGGAGCCAAGTGTACAGACAATCAGTAGAAAAAACTAAAATGGTACTCCTGTTATGTCTTTCTGGACCAAAATCACAACCAAGTTGGCATTCAAGAAGGGAAACCATGATGTATATGGGAATTCTAGATTAATATTCTACTCCCTATATACAAATATAATATTTGTGACTGTTCATCAGTAGGTTACATTTTTAAGGTTGTTCTTCAGTTATTGGAATGACTTATACTATGAACTTTTTGTGATTTATGACTCATACTTGGAGGATAGTTGACTGAAGTTAGAGTGTCAATGGTTAGAGAAGCAACCATCCAGTTTCATTAAATTCTTGTATCTTTAACACCATGCTACAGCAATTGAAATGACCTAGGTCCTAAGGTAGTAGGGGCATGTAAATAACATGCCTAGAAGTATAATATGTCAAAATATGCCTAGAAGAAGGTAAAGAGAATAAGTGTATCTTTGGCTTCTTTTTTTTTTTTTTTTTTTTTTTGAGACGGCGTCTTGCTCTGTCATCCAGGCTGGAGTGCAGTGGTGCAATCTCGGCTCACTGCAAGCTCTGCCTCCTGGGTTCACACCATTCTCCTGCCTCAGCCTCCTGAGTAGCTGGGACTACAGGCACCCGCCACCATGCCCGGCTAATTTTTTGTATTTTTAGTACAGACAGAGTTTCACTGTGTTAGCCAGGATGGACTCGATCTCCTGACCTCATGATACTCCCACCTCGACCTCCCAAAGTGTTGGGATTACAGGCATGAGCCACTGTGCCCAGCCCATCTTTGGCCATGTTTTTAAGCTATTGGCCCAGATGCCTTGATGGGTGCATAATAATGTACATAAGGGCATCCTGGAAAAATCATCAGGGTGAAAAAAATTGGAGAGCAATCTGTATGGTTAAACAGGTTACTTACTGTAGACTTGTGTACCAAATACTCAACTTCTCTTGGCAATGCATTATCTATCCAAAATGCAGAATCTCCACGTAGCTGAGTGGCAGAGAAATCTGGATTGTATTTTACACCAGGGGCATATGACAAAATTTTATTTGGGAAATTTTTTATCAGCATTTTTCTGTTTCTGAGGATTAAGACATGTGGAGACTAGGTACAATTATTTAATAACTGTTTTAATCTCTGTGGTGCTTTTAGATCCTATGCCAAATGAATGCTCTTTTGATGTACTACTGGGTGAAAGGGTAGGCAGGCTATTGAGAACCTGCAGCAGAGGTTTTTTCATATTTGTTGAAAACTCTTTCAGATGCCTGGTGTTTAACTGTGTTCTAAGAACTTCACCAAGTTTAGAAGTGCTTTGACTACCTGACAAATAGAGCTTCCCCCACCCCACACTGTAGTCTTTCAGACATCTTAGAAATAAGCAAGCAAATCTGTTAAGGCTTTGCTATTGTCTTACAAGAAACAATTTATTAAGTGTTTCTGGTAAGCTGACATTTCTTGGAAATGGTGCTGAGAGGAAGCTGGAACGCTGCCACTGGCCCTTTTACCTTAATCAAGATTATATAATATTTAAATACCGTTAAGACTTGCAAAATTTCTTGGCTTTCTGTACCATGTTATTTTCTCATTTTTTTTCTGTCTCTGTTTGCTCTTTACCTTCATTGCTGACTAACTGTGGGTATTCTTCTAAAATTCAATATCCAGTTTTCTTTTCTCCCTCAAGGGCCTATCAGCTTTCATAATCTCAGCTATCCTTTTATGTCGTTACCAAATCATTGCTTTCAATTATCACTACTCTATTAACCATATTTTTAATCTCTTTCATTTTCAATTGGGAATATGATACAAGCTCTTTCCCATAAGCTTAAGTGTAATATCAGACAGAGTTTGATATGGATTCTAACTTGCCTAACTCGACTGCCTAGCAATGTTACCCCTCCAGTATACACACAAGACTCAGGAAATAAGTAAAAAAGTTTCCAGCAGATAATATCTTAATAGTTTTCTGGTTCACCTCTCTTTTCATACCACTTCCACTGTCATAATTCTATGTTTAGCTTCTGGCATAGTCCTGAAATAAACTATAGACTTAGGACACAACATCAAGAAAAGATGGAGAGACAAATGCAATGTACTGAAACATATGCACCTCAAATGTAGAAATGCTCTTAGGATCCTCTCGTTATTACATGTGGAACACTGCACCAGGTTCTTGTTGTCTAGGAGCTCACAGTTCAGAGTGGGAAACAGTCATCTGAGTAGACAATTACAGTAGTGTAGAGAATGTTAAAATATAGTGCTGTGGCTGCAGAGATGAGGCACTTAGCTCAGAATGATCAAGGACTAGTTCCTGAAGGAGGTGATGCTGCATCAGAGTCTTGAAAAAGGAAACATTAGTCAGGTAGAGGATAGGAAGTGTTCCAGGCCAAGTGGGTAACCATACATGGAGATATATATATGGATTTTACATATATGAAATATATGTTTGCATATGTATGTATATATGAATCTATTTGAAAATTTTATAAGAACGCGGTGCCTTGTGGAGAGAGTAGAAGTAGATAAGATCTGATAAATTTGCAGGAGCCGTAATTATTTTATTTTATTTCATCTATTTTATTTTACTTTATTCAATAACTTTTGGGGAACAGGTTGGTTTTGGTTACATGAATAAGTTCTTTAGTGGTAATTTCTGAGATTTTAGTACACCTGTTATACAAGCAGTGTACACTCTACCCAATGTGTAGTCTTTTATCCTTCATCTCCCTTCTTCCCCCAAAGTCCTCAAAGTCCATTATGTCATTCTTATGCCTTTGCATCCTCATAGCTTATCTCCCGCTTGTAAGTGAGAACAAACAATATTTGGTTTTCCTTTCGTGAGTTACTTCACATAGAGTAATGGTTTCCAACTCCATCCAGGTTCCTGTGAATGCCATTATTTCATTCCTTTTTTATGGTTGAGTAGTATTCCATGGTGTACATGTAACACATGTTTTTTTATACAATCGTTGGTTGATGGGCATTTAAGATGGCTCCATATTTTTGCAATTGTGAATTGTGATGCTCTAAACATGTGTGTGTAGGTGTCTTTTTCATATAATGACTTATTTTTCTCTGGGTAAATACACAGCAGTGGGATTGCTGGATCAAATGGTAGTTCTACTTTTAGTTATTTAAGTAACCACCATATTGTTTTCCATAGTGATTGTACTAGTTTATGTCTCCACCAGTAGTGTAAAAGTGTTCCCTTTCCACCACATCTATGTTAACATCTATTATTTTTTTATTTTTTGATTATGGCCATTCTTGATGAAACAAGGTGGTAACTCATTGTGGTTTTAATTTGTATTTTCCTGATAATTAGTGATGTTGAGCATTTTTTCATATGTTTGTTGATCATTTGTACATCTTCTTTTGAGAATTGTCTATTCATGTTTTTTACCCTCATTGTGATGGAATTATTATTTATTTTTTCCTGCTGATTTGAGTTCCTTGTAGAGTCTGGATATTAGCCCTTTGTGTAATGTACAGTTTGCAATTTTTTTTTCTCCCATTCTGTAGGCTTTCTGTTTACTCTTCTAATTATTTCTTTTGCTGTGTAGAAGCTTTTAGTTTAATTAGGTCCCATCTATTTACATTTGTTTTTGTTGCATTTGCTTTTGGATTCTTGATCATGAAATCTTTGCCTAAGCTAATGTCTAGAAGTGCTTTTCAAATGTTATCTTCTAGAAAGTTTATGTTTTCATGTCTTAGATTTAAGTGTTAATTCATCTTTAGTTGATTTTTGTATAAGGTGAGAGATGAGGATCCATTTTCATTCTTCTACATGTGGCTTGCCAATTATCCCAGCACCATTTGTTGAACAGGGTATCCTTTTTCCATTTTATGTTATTGTTTGCTTTGATAAAAATCAATTGGCTGTAAGCATTTGGCTTTATTTCTGGGTTTTACATTCTGTTCCTTTGGTCTATATGACTACTTTTATACCAGTACCATGCTGTTTTGGTAACTATAGCCTTGTAGTATAGTTTGAAGTCAGGTAATGTGATGCCTCCAGATTTGTTCTTTTCACTTAGTCTTACTTGGCTCTGCAGGCTCTTTTTTGGTTCCATATGAATTTTTGGATTTTTTTTTCTAGTTCTGTGAAGAATGATAATGGTAGGTACTTTGGTGGGAATTGCATTAAATCTGTAGATTGTGTTTGGAAGTATGGTCATTTTCACAATATTGATTCTACCTATTAATGTGCACGGGATACGTTTTCATTTGTTTGTGTCATAAATGGTTTCTTTCAGCGGTGTTTTGCAGCTTTCCTTGTAGAAATCTTTCATCACCTCCTTGGTTAGGTATATTCCTAAGTATTTTATTATTATATTATTTTGTGGCTGTTGTAAAAGTGATTGAGTGCTTGATTTGATTCTCAGCTTGGTCGTTGTTGGTGTACAGCAGTGCTACTGATTTGTGTACATTGAATTTTTTGTCCTGAAACTTTACTAAATTTATTTATCAGATCTAGGAGCATTTTCAATGAGTCTTTAGGGTTTTCTAGGTATATAATCATGTCATTGGTGAACAGAGACAGTTTGTCTTCTTCTTTGCCAATTTGGATGCCCTTTATTTCATTCTGTTGTCTGATCACTCTAAAAGCTGGTTCTCCCCTCCCCATGACAGGCCCCAGTGTGTGATGTCCCCCTTCCCGAGTCCAAGTGATCTCATTGTTCAGTTCCCACCTATGAGTGAGAACATGTGGTGTTTGGTTTTCTGTTCTTGTGATAGTTTGCTAAGAATGATGGTTTCCAGCTGCATCCATGTCCCTACAAAGGACACAAACTCATCCTTTTTTATGGCTGCATAGTATTCCATGGTGTATATGTGCCACATTTTCTTAATCCAGTCTGTCACTGATGGACATTTGGGTTGATTCCAAGTCTTTGCTATTGGGAATAGTGCCGCAATAAACATACGTGTGCATGTGTCTTTATAGCAGCATGATTTATAATCCTTTGGGTATATCCCCAGTAATGGGATGGCTGGGTCATATGGTACATCTAGTTCTAGATCTTTGAGGAATCGCCATACTGTTTTCCATAATGGTGGAACTAGTTTACAATCCCACCAACAGTGTAAAAGTGTTCCTATTTCTCCACATCCTCTCCAGCACCTGTTGTTTCCTGACTTTTTAATGATCGCCATTCTAACTGGTGTGAGATGGTATCTCATTGTGGTTTTGATTTGCATTTCTCTGATGGCCAGTGATGATGAGCATTTTTTCATGTGTCTGTTGGCTGTATGAATGTCTTCTTTTGAGAAATGTCTGTTCATATCCTTTGCCCACTTTTTGATGGGGTTGTTTGTTTTTATCTTGTAAATTTGTTTGAGTTCTTTGTAGGTTCTGGATATTAGCCCTTTGTCAGATGAGTAGATTGCAAAAAGGTTCTCCCATTCTGTAGGTTGCCTGTTAACTCTGATGGTAGTTTCTTTTGCTGTGCAGAAGCTCTTTAGTTTAATGAGATCCCATTTGTCAATTTTGGCTTTTGCTGCCGTTGCTTTTGGTGTTTAAGACATGAAGTCTTTGCCCATGCCTATGTCCTGAATGGTACTACCTAGGTTTTCTTCTAGGGTTTTTATGGTATTAGGTCTAACATTTAAGTCCCTAATCCATCTTGAATTAATTTTCGTGTAAGGAGTAAGGAAAGGATCCAGTTTCAACTTTCTACTTATGGCTAGCGAATTTTCCCAGCACCATTTATTAAATAGGGAATCCTTTCCCCATTTCTTGTTTCTCTCATGTTTGTCAAAGATCAGATGGCTGTAGATGTGTGGTATTATTTCTGACGAGTTGATGGGTGCAGCTCACCAACATGGCACAAGTATACATATGTAACAAACCTGCACGTTATGCACATGTACCCTAGAACTTAAAGTATAATAAATAAATAAATTAAATAAATAAATAAATAAATAAATAAAAGCTGGTTCTTTGAAAGGATAAATAAAATTGATATACCATTAGCAAGATTAACCAAGAAAAAATAGAGAAGATCAAAATAAGCTCAATTAGATACAAAATGGAAGGTATTACCACTAATACCACAGAAATACAAAAATTATTTAAGGCTACTAGGAACACCCATATGCACACAAACTGGAAAATCTAGAGGATATGGATAAATTCCTGGAAATATACAACCCTCCTAGATTAAATAATAAAGAAACAGAAACTCTGAACAGACAAATAGCAAGTAGTGAGATTTAAAAATTAATTTAAAAAATGCCAACTAAAAAAGTTCAGAACCAGATGGATTCACAGTTGAATTCTATCAGACATTTAAAGGAGAATTGTTGCCAATCCTGCCAAAAGTATTCGAAAAGACAGAAAGAGGGAATTCTCCCTAAATCATTTTATGAAGCTAGTATCACCCTAATACCAAAACCAGGAAAGGTCCTAACAACAACAACAACAACAACAACAACACTACAGATCAATATCCCTAATAAACATAGATGCAAAAATCCTCAACAAAATACTAGCTAACAGCAGCATATCAAAACGATAATTCACCATGATTAAGTGGGTTTCATAGCAGGGGTGTAGGGATGGTTTAACATACACAAGTCAGTAAATGTGATACGTCACATAAACAGAATTAAAAACAAAAATTATATGATCATCTCGCTAGATGCAGAAAAAGCCCTTGACAAAATTTAGTATCTCTTCATCATTGAAACCCTCAGCAAATTTGGCATAGAAAAGACATACCTCAAGGTGATAAAAGCCATCTATGAGAAAAACTCACAGCTAACATTATTCTGAATGGGAAAAGTTGAAAGCATTCCCCCTGAGAAATGGAAGAGACAAGGATGCCCACTTTCACCACTTCTGTTTAACATAGTAAGGGCCATAATTCTTGTCAAGCATGGGTATCTGGTTTACAGTCCTATAGCTAATTAATGAAGCCAAATTAAAAGTTATGAGAGATGCTCAACATAAGCAATGAATGAGGTTTGAGAAATGAAAGCGAGAAAAAAGTCAAAAAAAAAAAAACCCACAAAAAGCAGATGTAAATATTAAAAAATAAAGTCATCTGGGGAGACAAGATGGAGAAAGATAGCAGAATAGGCTTTGTCTTGCCACCCACTGACCCGCCTGCAAGGACACCAAATTAACAACTTCTCCACACACAAAAAACCTTCAGAAAAAACACACCAAAAATCAAGAGAGCACTTATAGTACCTGGTTTTAACCTAATATCACTAAAAGAGGCACTGAAGAGATAGAAAAAAATAGTCCTGAATTACCAAGGTCACTCTTAACCCAACCCACAGCTGCAGCTTCATGCAGAGAGTATCTGTATGCACTGGGGTAGGAAGAACACAGCAATTGTGAGGCAGTGAACTCAGTGCTATCCTGTTAGAGCAGAAAGGAAAACTGGACCAAACTCAGCTGATGCCTGCCCATGGAGGAAGCACCTAAACAAGCCCTAGCCAGATGGGAGTCACCAATCTGATCCCAGAGGTCTGAAGTTGAGTGCCTGCAAACTTCTCCACCAAGGGCTATAGCACCCTCTGTCTCCAAGTACCCTTGAAAGGCAGTCTAGGCCATAAGGACTGCACCTCTTAGGCAAGTCCTAGTGCTGAAGTAGGTCCAGAGATAGTGAATTAGGAGTGGGAATGGGGGATGTTAAATACTGAGACACCAGCTGGGAAGCCAAGGGAATGCTAGCATCACTCCTCTCCTAACCTCAGGCTTCACAGTTCGTGGCTCCAAAATAGACCCCTTTCTTTCACTTGAGGAGAGGAGAGGAAATACTGCAGAGAACACTGTTTTGCATCTTGGGTATCAGCTCAGCCACAGCAGGATAGGGCACTAGTCAGAATTTCAAGGCTCCTGTTGCAAGATCTAGCTCCCAGATATTTCTAGACACCCCTTGGGACAGAAGAAAATCCACCGCCTTGAACTAAAGTAGCCAGTCCTGGAAGCATTCATCACCTGCTAACTGAAGAGACCTTGTACACTGAATAATCAGCAGCAATACCCAGGTACTACATCGAGGGCCTTGGGTGAGCCTCTGAGACTTGCTGGCTTAAGGTGAGACTCAGCACATTACTAGCTGTGGTGGCTATGGGGCAAAACTCCATCTGCTTGAGAAGAGCAGAAAGAAAAGTAAATGGGACTTTGTCTGACACCTTAGATACCAGCACGGCCACAGGGGATCAGAGCACCAAGTGGGCTCTAGGGTCCTCAATTCCAGGACTTGACTCTTGGATGGAATTCCTGGGCCTTCTTTGACCCAGAGGGGAACCCACTGCCCTGAAGGATGAGTCTCACGCCAGGCAGCATTCACCGTAAACTGATTTAAGAGACCTTTGGCCTTAAAGGAACATTGGTTGGTAGGCTAAAAGTAATCATATGGCCTGTGGTGGCAGTGGCAATGGGGTGAGGCTCCTCTGCCTTTGGAAAGGGGATAAAAGAGTGGGAAAAAATGAATCTTGTGGTTTGAGTGTCAGCTCAGCTGCAATGTGATACAACTTGAGGGAAATGTCTAGGGCTTTTGACTCTAATCCCTGACTCCCGGATGGCATTACTGGACACACCCGGGAACTGGGGGAACTTGATGCCCTGAAGAAAAAACACAGACCTGGTTGGATTTGCCACCACTGATTGTAGAGCCCCAGGGTTTTAAGCAAACATAGGCAGCAGCTAGGGAATTGTTACAGCCTGCCTTGGGTGAGATCCAGCACTATGCTGGCTTCAGGTCTGACCCAGTGCAGTCATAGTGGTGATGGCCACAATGGTGCTTCTGTCACTCCACCTCCAGCTTTAGGTGGCTCAGACAGAGATAGAGATAGAGATAGATAGATAGAGAGAGGGACTGATTCTGTATGCTTGAAAGAAAGTAACAAGAGAACAAGGGTCTCTGCCTGGTAATCCAGAAAATTCTCCCAGCTCTGGTCCAAGACCATTAAGGTGGTATCTCTATGACTCTGCAAGAACCACAGCATACTGAGCTTGGGTTGCCCCCTAAAGCAGATATAGCTTGGATCACAACACCCAAGTCCTTTCAAATATCTAAAAAGCTGACCCAAGAATGATGGGTACAAACAAGCCCAGACAGTGAAGACTGCAATAATGACTTCTCTTTAATGCCTAGACACTGAAGAAAACCTACTAGCATCAACGCCATTCAGAAAAACATGATCTCACCAATTAAACTAAATAAATCAACAGGAACCAATCCTGGAGAAACAGAGATATGTTCAAAATGGCTGTTTGAGGAAACTCAAAGTAATTCAAGGCAACACGGAGAAAGAATTTAGAATTCTCTCAGATAAATTTAACAGAGAGATTGAAATAATGAAAAAGAATCAAGCAGAAATTATGAAGCTGAAAAATGATATTGGCCTGTTAAAGAATATAACAGTCATTTAATAGCAGAATTGATCAAGCAGAAAAAAGAATTTATGAACTTGAAGACAAGCTGTTTAAAAATACATAATCTGAGGAGAAAAATAAAAAAAAAAAGGAATAGAAAACAATGAAACATGCCTACAGGGTATAGAAAATAGCTTCAAAAGGTCAGATCTAAGATTTGTTAGCCTTAAAGAGAAGATAGAGAAAAAGATAAGGGTAGAAAGTTTATTCAAAAGGACAATAACAGAGAACTTCCCAAACCTAGAGAAAGATATTAGTATCTAAGTACAAGGTTATAGAACAGCAAGCAGTTTTAACCCAAAGAAGTCTACTGCAAGGCATTTAATAATCAAACTCCTAAAAGTCAGGAAGAAAGAAAGGATCTAAAAAGAAGCAAGTGAAAACAAAGTACTAACATACAATGGAGCTTGAATATGCCTGGCAGCAGTCTTTTCAGTGGAAGCTTTACAGGGCGGGAGAGACTTGCATGATTATTAAAAGAACTGAAGGAAAAAATCTTTTACTTAGATTAGTGTATCCAAAGAAAATAACTTTTTCTTTGAAACATGAAGGAGAAAAAGACTTCCCTAGAAAAACAAAAGCTGAGGGATTTCATCAGTATAAGAACTGTCCTACAAGAAATGCTAAAGTGAATAATTTAATCAGAAAGAAAAGGTCATTAATGAGCAATAAATTATCACCTGAAGGTACAGGAGATAGAAGCAGAGAATATTGTAATACTGTAACTCTGATGTTTACATATTCTTATCCTAAGTAGAAGACTAAATAAAAACCAATCAAAATTAATAACTACAACAGCTTTTGAAGACATAGTCAGTACAATAAGATATAAATAGAAACAACAGAAAGTTAAAAAGTGGGGAGGATAAATATAAGGTGAAGAGTTTTTGTTTTCTTCTTGCATCTTTATTTGTTTGTTTATGAAAATAGTGTTAAGGTTTTATCACGTTAAAATAATAGGTTATAAAATAGTATTTACAATTCTCGTGGTAACCTCAAACCAAACAACATGCAATGGATACGCAAAAAATAAAGAAACTAAATTACATCACCAGAAAAAGTTATTTTCACTAGAGTAAGACAAGAAGTAAAGAAAGAAGAAAAATGAGTAGATTGCAAAAATTTTTGCAATCTACTCATCTGACAAAGAGCTAATATCCAGAACCTACAAAGAACTCAAACAAATTTACAAGAAAAAAACAAACAACCCCATCAAAAAGTGGGCAAAGGATATGAACAGATATTTCTCAAAAGAAGACATTCATACAGCCAACAGACACATGAAAAAATGCTCATCATCACTGACCATCAGAGAAATGCAAATCAAAACCACAATGAGATACCATCTCACACCAGTTAGAATGGCGATCATTAAAAAGTCAGGAAACAACAGGCCCTGGAGAGGATGTGGAGAAATAGGAACACTTTTACACTGTTGGTGGGATTGTAAACTAGTTCCACCATTATGGAAAACAGTGTGGCGATTCCTCAAGGATCTAGAACTAGAAATACCATATGACCCAGCCATCCCATTGCTGGGTATATACCCAAAGGATTCTAAATCATGCTGCTATAAAGACACATACACATGTATGTTTATTGCAGCACTATTCATAATAGCAAAGACTTGGAATCAACCCAGAAGTCCATCAGTGACAGACTGGATTAAGAAAATGTGGCACATATACACCATGGAATACTATGCAGCCATAAAAAAGGATGAGTTTGTGTCCTATGTAGGGACATGGATGCAGCTGGAAACCATCATTCTCAGCAAACGATTGCAAGATCAGAAAACCAAACACCGCATGTTCTCACTCATAGGTGGGAACTGAACAATGAGATCACTTGGACTCAGGAAGGGGCACATCACACACTGGGGCCTATCATGGGGAGGGGGGAGTGGGGAGGGATTGCATTGGGAGTTATACCTGATGTAAATGACGAGTTGATGGGTGCTGACAAGTTAATGGATGCAGCACACCAACATGGCACAAGTATGCATGTGTAACAAACTTGCACGTTATGCACATGTACCCTAGAACTTAAAGTATAATAATAATTATTATTATTTAAATTAAAAAATAAAAAATAAAAAAGGAAAGAAGAAAAAAATTCAAACAATCAGAAAACAAATAAGAAAATGGCAGGATTAAGTACTTAGTTAATAATAACATTGTAAGAAATAACATTGAAAGAAAAAAACTCTCCAATCGAAAGACATAGATTGACTGAATGAATAACAAAACAAGACTCATTGATCTGTTGGTTAAAAGAAACATGCTTCACCTATAAAGACACACATAGATTGAAAATAAAGTAATGGAAAAAACTTTCCATGCTAATGGAAACCACAAAATAGCTGGACTCACTAAACTTATATCAGACAAAATAGATTTCAAGACAAAAATTATAAGAAAGGAAAAAGGTCACTATATAATAATAAAGTTGTTGATTCAGTAAGAAGATATAACAATTTTTAACATATATGCACCCAACATTGGAGCACACAGATATATAAGAGAAATGTTATTAGAGCTAAAGCGAGAGAAAGACCCCAATAAAATAATAGCTTGAGAATTCAACATTCCACTTTCAGCATTAGATAGATCTCTCACACAGAAAATTAACAAAGAAACATCAGCGTTAATCTGCACTATAGAACAAATAGATGTAATAGATATTCACAGAACACTCCATCCAACAGCTGCAGAATACATATCCTTTTCCTCAGCACATGCATCATTCTCCAGGATAGACCATATGTTAGGTACAAAACAAGTCTTAAAATTTTCAAAAAACTGAAATAATATCAAGGACTTTTTCTGACCACAATGGAGTAAAACTAAAAATTAATAATGAGGAATTTTGGAAAACAGAGAGATATCTGGAAAATAAGCAATATGTTCCTAAATGACAATGTCAATGAACAAATTAAGAAGGAAATTGAAAAATTTCTTAAAACAAATTATAATGAAAGTACAATATGCCAAAACCATTACCTGACTTCAAATTATACTACAGAGCTATAGTAACCAAACAGCAACTGCCATAAAAACAGACACAGACTGTATTAGTCATTCTCACACTTTTATAAAGACATTCCTGAGACTGGGTAATTTATAAAGAAAAGAAGTTTAATTAACTCACAGTTCCACAGGATGTACAGGAGGTATGGCAGGGGAGGTATCATGAAAATCACAGTCATGGTAGAATGCAAAGAGGAAGCAGGCACAATCTTCACATGGAAGAGTGGGAGAGAGAGAGAACAAATGGGGAAGTGCTACAAACTTTTAAACAACCAGATCTTGTGAAAACTCACTCACTATTATGAATACAGAAAGGGAGAAATCTACCTCCATGATCCAATCACCTCCCACTAGGTCCCTCCCCCAACACCGGGAATTACAATTTCACATTAGATTTGGGTAGGAACACAGAGCCAAACCATATCATTATGCCCCTGGCCTCTCCCGTATCTCATGTCCTTATCACATTTCAAAACAAAATCATGCCTTCCCAATAGTCCACCAAAGCCTTAACTTAATCCAGCATTAACTCTAAAGTCTAAGTCCAAAGTCTGATCTGAGATAAGGCAAGTCCTTCCACCTTTCAGCCTATAAAATAAAAAACAAATTAGTTACTTCCACGTACAAAGGAGGTACAGGCATTGGGTAAATAGACCTATTCTAAGAGGGATAAATCAGCCAAAACAATGGGTCTACAGGCACCATGCAAGTCCAAAACACGTAAAGGCTGTCATTAAATCTTAAATCTCCAAAATAATCTCCTTTGACTCCATGTATCACATCCAGGACACACTAATGTAAGGGATGGACTCCTAAGGCTTTGGGCAGGCCTGCCCCTTTGGCTCTGCAGGGTAGAGCCCCTGCAGCTGCCTTCACAGGCTGGCATTTAGTGCCTGTGGCTTTTCCAGGCATACATTGTAAGCTGTAGGTGGATCTACCATTCTGGGGTCGGGAGGATGGTAGTGTTATTCTCACAGATCCACTAGGCAGTGCCAGAGTGGGGACTCTGTGTGGGGGTTCCAATCCTACATTTCTCCTTTGTACTGTCATAGTAGAGGTTCTCCATGAGGGCTCTGCCCCTGCAGAAGACTTCTGCTTGGACATCCAGGATCAGGCATTTCCATATATCCTTTAAAATCTAGGTGGAGGCTCCCAATCCTCAACTCTTGCCTTCCATGCACCCACAGGCCCAACACCACATGGAAGCCACCAAGGCTTGGGGCTTGCACCTTCTGAAGTAATGGTTCAAGCTACACCTTGGCCCCTTTTAGCCATGGCTAAAGTTGAAGCAGCTGGAACACAGGGCGCCATGTCCCCAGGCTGCATAGAGCAGTGGAGCCCTGGGCCTGGTCAACAAAACCATTTTTCCCTCCTAGGCCTCCAGGCCTGTGATGAGAAGGGCTTCCATGAAGGTCTCTAAAATGCCCTGGAGACATTTTCCCCATTGTCTTGGCTCTTCTTCTGCAAATTTCTGTAACTGGCTTTAATTTCTCCACAGAAAATGGGTTTTTCTTTTCCACTACATGGTCAGTCTGCAATTTGTCCACTTTCATGCTCTGCTTTATATATACATAAAATATATAAAAATAAATAGAAGCTTCAGTTTTAGGTCATTTCTTTATTTGTACAAATGAGAATAGGCTTTTAGAAGCAGCCAGGCCACATCTGGAATACTTTGCTGCTTATAAATTTCTTCCACCAGATACCCAAATTATCTCTCTCAAGTTCAAAGTTTTATAGATCTCTAGAGCAGGAGCACAATGCAACTAGTCTCTTCACTGAAGCATAGCAAGAATGACCTTTACTCCAGTTCTTAATAAGTTCCTCAGCTCCATATGAGACCACCTCAGCCTGGACTTCATTGTCCATATCACTATTAGCATTTTGGTTACAACCATTCAACAAGTCTCTAGGAAGTTCCAAACTTGCCCACATTTCCCTGTCTTCTTCTGAGCCTTCCAAACTGTTCCAACCTCAGCCCATTAACCAGTTCCAAAGTTGCTTCCACATTTTCGTGTATCTTTATAGTAATACCCCATTCTAGGTATTAATTTTCTGTATTTGTTCTTTCTCACAGTACTATAAAGACATACATGAAAGTGGGTAATTTATGGAGAAAAGAAGTTTAATTGACTCACATTTTCACAGGCTGTAACAGGAGGAATGGCTGGGGAGGTCTCAGGAAACACCATCGTGGCAGAAGGCAAAAGGGAAGCAGGCAGAATCTTCACATGGCAGAGAAGGAGAAAGAGAGGAAAGGGAGAAGTGCTGCACACTGTTAAACAACTAGATCTTGTGAGAACTCAGTGACTACTATAAGAACAGCAAGTGGGAAATCCACCCACCCTTATGATCCAATTTCTTCCCACTAGGTCCCTCCCCCAACATTGGGAATTACAATTTGACATGAGATTTTGGTCAGGACATAGAACCAAACCATATCATTGACCAATGGAACAGAATAGAGAACCCAGAAACGAATCCACTTCTTCCAGTAAACTTATTTTTGATAAAGGTGCCAAGAACCTACACTGGGGAGAAGACAGTTTCTTCAATAAATGGTGTTGGAACACTGGATATCCATATGCAAAAGAATGAAACTAGACCCCTATCTCTTGCCATATACAAAAATTGTATCAAAATGGATTAAAGGCCTTAAATCTAAGACCTCAAACTATGAAACTACTATGAGAAAATAAAATAATCTGGGACCCCTATCTCTCACCATATACAAAAACCATATCAAAATGAGTAAAGACTTAAATATAAGACCTGAATATTTGAAACTAGTACAACAGAACATTGGGAGAAATCTGCAGGACACTGATCTGGGCAAGGATTTCTTGAGCAATCCTCCACAAGCACAGGCAACCAAAGCAAACATGGGCAAATCAGATTATATCAAGTTAAAAAGCTTCTGCACTGCAAAAAATACAATCAACAGTGAAGACACAACCCACGGAATGGGAGAAAATATTTCCAAACTACCACTCTGATGAGGGATTACTCACCATAATATATAAGCAGCTTAAACAACTTCACAGGAAAAAAATAGAATAACCCAATCAAAAAATGAGCAAAAGAATTGAATAGACATTTCTCAAAAGAACACACACAAATAACAAACAGGCATATGAAAAGGTGCTTAACATCATTGGTTATCAAAGAAGTGAAAATGGAATTATATCAAATTAAAAAGCTCCTGCACAGTAAAAAATACACTAAATAGTGAAGATATAACACAGAGAATGGAAGAAAATATTTCCAAACTACCACTCTGATGAGGGATTAATCACCAGAATATATAATTAGCTTAAACAATTCCACAGGAAAAAATAGAATAACCTAATCAAAAAAATGGGCAAAATATTTGACTAGACAATTCTCAAAAGAACACCTACAAATAACAAACAGGCATATGAAATGTTGCTTAACATCATTGATCAACAGAGAAATGCAAAACAAAATTACAGTGAGATATCATCTCACCCTAATTACAAATGGCTTATATCCAAATGACAGGCAATAATCAATGCAGGCGAGGATGTGTAGAAAAGAAAATACTTGTATACTGTTGACAGAAATGTAAATTAGTACAATCGCTGTAGGGAACAGTTTAGAGGTCTGCCATAAAACTAAAAGTAGAGCTACGATATGATTCAGCAATCCTACTGCTGAGTATATACTCAAACAAAAGTAAATAAGTATATCAAAGAGATATCTGCACTCCTATGTTTGTTGCAACAATGTTTACAATAACTAAGATTTGGAAGCAACTTAAGTGTTCATCAATAGATGAATGGATAATGCAAATCAATTAAATTCAGAGACTTAGAGAGCAGAAGAATGACTACCAGAGGCTGGGAAGTGTAGTGGGGGAGTTAGAGGTAGTTGGGGATGATTAATGGGTACAAAAAAAAAAAGAGTGAATAAGACCTACTATTTGATAGCAGAGTAGAGTAACTATAGTCTAAAATGATATATTTGTGTATTTAAAAATAATTTTTAAAATGTAATTGGATTGTAACTCAAAGGATAAATGCTTGAGGGGATAGATATCCCATTCTCTATTATGTGATTATTTCACATTGTATATCTGTACCAAAAGATCTCATGTACGCCCAAAATATACACACCTACTATGTACCCACACAAAATAAAAAATAAAAACGTTTTTAAATATAGCAAAATTTTGGGATACAGCAAAAACCATACCAAGAGTGAAATTTATAGCTATAAGTGCCTACATCAAAAATAAGAAAAAACTTTAAATGTACAATTAAAGATGAATGTCAAAGAATTATAAAAGCAAGAGCCAACCAAACTCAAAATTATAAGAAGAAAAACAATCATAAAGGTCAGAGCAAGCATAAATGAAATTGCAATAAAATAAAATACAAAAATCAATGAAACAAAAGATTTTTTTGAAATTTTTTAACAAATTATTATTATTATACTTTAAGTTCTAGGGTACATGTGCATAACGTGCAGGTTTGTTACATATGTATACTTGTGCCATGTTGGTGTGCTGCACCCAACAACTCGTCAGCACCCATCAACTCCTCATTTACATCAGGTATAACTCCCAATGCAATCCCTACCCCCTCCCCCCTCCCCATGATAGGCCCCAGTGTATGATGTCCCCCTTCCCGAGGCCAAGTGATCTCATTGTTCAGTTCCCACCTATGAGTGAGAACATGCGGTGTTTGGTTTTCTGTTCTTGCGATAGTTTGCTAAGAATGATGGTTTCCAGCTGCATCGATGTCCCTACAAAGGACACAAACTCATCCTTTTTTATGGCTGCATAGTATTTCATGGTGTATATGTGCCACATTTTCTTTTTTTTTTTTCACTTCTTCAATAATTTTTTTAAAAAATTTATTTATTATTATTATACTTTAAGTTGTAGGGTACATGTGCATAACGTGCAGGTTTGTTACATATGTATACTTGTGCCATGTTGGTGTGCTGCACCCATCAACTCGTCATTTACATCAGGTATAACTCCCAATGCAATCCCTCCCCCCTCCCCCCTCCCCATGATGGGCCCCGGTGTGTGATGTTCCCCTTCCCGAGTCCAAGTGATATCATTGTTCAGTTCCCACCTATGAGTGAGAACATGCGGTGTTTGCTTTTCTGTTCTTGCGATAGTTTGCTAAGAATGATGGTTTCCAGCTGCATCCATGTCCCTACAAAGGACACAAACTCATCCTTTTTTATGGCTGCATAGTATTCCATGGTGTATATGTGCCACATTTTCTTAATCCAATCTGTCACTGATGGACATTTGGGTTGATTCCAATTCTTTGCTATTGTGAATAGTGCTGCGACAAACATACGTGTGCATGTGTCTTTATAGCAGCATAATTTATAATCCTTTGGGTATATCCCCAGTAATGGGATGGCTGGATCATATGGTACATCTAGTTCTAGGTCCTTGAGGAATCGCCATACTGTTTTCCATAATGGTTGAACTAGTTTACAATCCCACCAACAGTGTAAAAGTGTTCCTATTTCTCCACATCCTCTCCAGCACCTGTTGTTTCCTGACTTTTTAATGATCGCCATTCTAACTGGTGTGAGATGGTAACTCATTGTGGCTTTGATTTGCATTTCTCTGATGGCCAGTGATGATGAGCATTTTTTCATGTGTCTGTTGGCTGTATGAATGTCTTCTTTTGAGAAATGGCTGTTCATATCCTTTGCCCACTTTTTGATGGGGTTGTTTGTTTTTTTCTTGTACATTTGTTTGAGTTCTTTGTAGGTTCTGGATATTAGCCCTTTGTCAGATGAGTAGATTGCAAAAAGGTTCTCCCATTCTGTAGGTTGCCTGTTAACTCTGATGGTAGTTTCTTTTGCTGTGCAGAAGCTCTTTAGTTTAATGAGATCCCATTTGTCAATTTTTGCTTTTGCTGCTGTTGCTTTTGGTGTTTTAGACATGAAGTCTTTGCCCATGCCTATGTCCTGAATGGTACTACCTAGGTTTTCCTCTAGGATTTTTATGGTATTAGGTCTAACATTTAAGTCTCTAATCCATCTTGAATAAATTTTCGTATAAGGAGTAAGGAAAGGATCCAGTTTCAGCTTTCTACTTATGGCTAGCCAATTATCCCAGCACCATTTATTAAATAGGGAATCCTTTCCCCATTTCTTGTTTCTCTCAGGTTTGTCAAAGATCAGATGGCTGTAGATGTGTGGTATTATTTCTGAGGACTCTTTTCTGTTCCATTGGTCTATATCTCTGTTTTGGTACCAGTACCATGCTGTTTTGGTTACTGTAGCCTTGTAGCATAGTTTGAAGTCAGGTAGCATGATGCCTCCAGCTTTGTTCTTTTGACTTTGGATTGCCTTGGCAATGCAGGCTCTTTTTTTGGTTCCATATGAACTTAAAACAGTTTTTTCCAAATCTGTGAAGAAACTCATTGGTAGCTTGATGGGGATGGCATTGAATCTATAAATAACCTTGGGCAGTATGGCCATTTTCACGATATTGATTCTTCCTATCCATGAGCATGGTATGTTCTTCCATTTGTTTGTGTCCTCTTTGATTTCACTGAGCAGTGGTTTGTAGTTCTCCTTGAAGAGGTCCTTTACATCCCTTGTAAGTTGGATTCCTAGGTATTTTATTCTCTTTGAAGCAATTGTGAATGGATGTTCATTCATGATTTGGCTCTCTGTTTGTCTGTTACTGGTGTATAAGAATGCTTGTGATTTTTGCACATTAATTTTTTATCCTGAGACTTTGCTGAAGTTGCTTATCAGCTTAAGGAGATTTTGGGCTGAGACAATGGGGTTTTCTAAATATACAATCATGTCATCTGCAAAGAGGGACAATTTGACTTCTTCTTTTCCTAACTGAATACCCTTGATTTCTTTCTCTTGCCTGATTGCCCTAGCCAGAACTTCCAACACTATGTTGAATAGGAGTGGTGAGAGAGGGCATCCCTGTCTTGTGCCAGTTTTCAAAGGGACTTTTCCAGTTTTTGCCCATTCAGTATGATATTGGCTGTGGGTTTGTGATAAATAGCTCTTATTATTTTGAGATACATTCCATCAATACCAAATTTATTGAGAGTTTTTAGCATGAAGGACTCTTGAATTTTGTCAAAGGTCTTTTCTGCATCTATTGAGATAATCATGTGGTTTTTGTCTTTGGTTCTGTTTATATGCTGGATTACGTTTATTGATTTGCGTATGTTGAACCACCCTTGCATCCCAGGGATGAAGCCCACTTGATCATGGGGGATAAGCTTTTTGATGTGCTGCTGGATCCGGTTTGCCAGTATTTTATTGAGGATTTTTTCATCGATGTTCATCAGGGATATTGGTTTAAAATTCTTTTTTTTTGGTTGTGTCTCTTCCAGGCTTTCGTATCAGGATGATGTTGGCCTCATAAAACGTGTTAGGGAGTATTCCCTCCTTTTCTATTGATTGGAATAGTTTCAGAAGGAATGGTACCAGCTCTTCCTTGTACCTCTGGTAGAATTCAGCTGTGAATCCATCTGGTCCTGGACTTTTTTTGGTTGGTAGGCTATGAATTATTGCCTCAATTTCAGAGCCTGCTATTGGTCTATTCAGGGATTCAGCTTCTTCCTGGTTTAGTCTTGAGAGAGTGTAAGTGTCCAGGAAATTATCCATTTCTTCTGTATTTTCTAGTTTATTTGCGTAGTGGTGTTTATAGTATTCTCTAATGGTAGTTTGTATTTCTGTGGGATCGGTGGTGATATCCCCTTTATCATTTTTTATTGCATCTATTTGATTCTTCTCTCTTTTTTCTTTATTAGTCTTGCTAGCGGTCTGTCAATTTTGTTGATCTTTTCAAAAAACCAACTCCTGGATTCATTGCTTTTTTTGGAGGGTTTTTTGTGTCTCTATCTCCTTCAGTTCTGCTCTGATCTTAGTTATTTCTTCCCTTCTGCTAGCTTTTGAATGTGTTTACTCTTGCTTCTCTAGTCCTTTTAATTATGATGTTAGGGTGTCAATTTTAGATCTTTCCAGCTTTCTGTTGTGGGCATTTAGTGCTATAAATTTCCCTCTACATATTGCTTTAAATGTGTCCCAGAGATTCTGGTATGTTGTATCTTTGTTCTCATTGGTTTCAAAGAACATCATTATTTCTGTCTTCATGTCGTTATGTACCCAGTAGTCATTCAGGAGCAGGTTATTCAGTTTCCATGTAGTTGAGCGGTTTTGATTGAGTTTCTTAGTCCTGAGTTCCAGTTTGATTGCACTGTGGTCTGAGAAACAGCTTGTTATAATTTCTGTTCTTGTACATTTGCTGAGGAGTGCTTTACTTCCAATTATGTGGTCAATTTTGGAATAAGTGTGATGTGCTGCTGAGTAGAATGTATATTCTGTTGATTTGGGGTGGAGAGTTCTATAGATGTCTATTAGGTCTGCTTGCTGCAGAGCTGAGTTCAATTCCTGGATATCCTTGTCAACTTTCTATCTCGTTGATCCATCTAATGTTGACAGTGGAGTGTTGAAGTCTCCCACTATTATTGTATGAGAGTCTAAGTCTCTTTGTAAGTCTCTAAGGACTTGCTTTATGAATCTGGGTGCTGCTGTATTGGGTGCATATATATTTAGCATAGTTAGCTATTCTTGTTGATTTGATCCCTTTACCATTATGTAATGGCCTTCTTTGTCTCTTTTGATCTTTGATAGTTTAAAGTCTGTTTTATCAGAGACTGGTATTGCAACCTCTGCTCTTTTTTGTTCTCCATTTGCTTGGTAGATCTTCCTCCATCCCTTTATTTTGAGTCTATGTATGTCTCTGCATGTGCGATGGGTCTCCTGGATACAGCAGACTGATGGTTCTTGATTCTTTATCCAGTTTGCCAGTCTGTGTCTTTTAATTGGAGCATTTAGTCCATTTACATTTAACGTTAATATTGTTATGTGTGAACTTGATCCTGCCATTATGATATTAACTGGTTATTTTGCTCGTTAGTTGATACATTTTCTTCCTTGCCTCGATGGTGTTTACATTTTGGCATGTTTTTGCAATGGCTGGTACCGGTTGTTCCTTTCCATGTTTAGTGCTTCCTTCAGGATCTCTTGTAAGGCAGGCCTGGTGGTGACAAAATCTCTAAACATTTGCTTATCTGTAAAGGATTTTATTTCTCCTTCACTTATGAAACTTAGTTTGGCTGGATATGAAATTCTGGGTTTAAAATTCTTTTCTTTAAGAATGTTGAATATTGCCCCCTGTTCTCTTCTGGCTTGTAGAGTTTCTGCCCAGAGATCTGCTGTTAGTCTGACGGGCTCCCCTTTGTGGGTAACCCAACCTTTCTCTCTGGCTGCCCTTAAGATTTTTTCCTTCATTTCAACTTTGGTGAATCTGGCAATTTTGTGTCTTGGAGTTGCTCTTCTCAAGGAGTATCTTTGTGGCGTTCTCTGTATTTCCTGGCTTTGAATGTTGGCCTGCCCTACTAGCTTGGGGAAGTTCTCCTGGATGATATCCTGAAGAGTGTTTTCCAACTTGGTTCCATTTTCCCCCTCACTTTCAGGCACCCCAATCAGAAGTAGATTTGGTCTTTTTACATCATCCCATACTTCTTGCAGGCTTTGTTCATTTCTTTTTCTTCTTTTTTCTTTAGATTTCTCTTCTCCCTTCATTTCATTCATTTGATCCTCAATCGCTGATACTCTTTCTTCCAGTTGATCGAGTCGGTTACTGAAGCTTGTGCATTTTTCACGTATTTCTCATGTTATGGTTTTCATCTCTGTCAGTTCTTTCATGGCGTTCTCTGCACTAATTGTTCTAGTTATCAATTCTTCCACTCTTTTTTCAAGATTTTTAGTTTCTTTGCACTGGGTACGTAATTCCTCCTTTAGCTCTGAGAAGTTTGATGGACTGGAGTCTTCTTCTCTCATCTCGTCAAAGTCATTCCCCTTCCAGCTTTGATCCATTGCTAGCGATGAGCTGTGTTCCTTTGGAGGGTGAGATGCGCTGTTATTTTTTGAATTTCCAGCTTTTCTGCCCTGCTTTTTCCCCATCTTTGTGGTTTTATCTGTCTCTGGTCTTTGATGATGGTGACGTACTAATGGGGTTTTGGTGTAGGTGTCCTTCCTGTTTGCTAGTTTTCCATCTAACAGTCAGGACCCTCAGCTGTAGGTGTACTGGAGATTGCTTGAGGCCCACTCCAGACCCTGTTTGCCTGGGTATCAGCAGCAGAGGCTGCAGAAGATAGAATATTGCTGAACAGCAAGGGTACCTGTCTGATTCTTGCCTTGGAAGCTTCCTGTCAGGGGTGTACTCCACCGTGTGAGGTGTGGGGTGTCGGTCTGCCCCTAGTGGGGGATGTCTCCCAATTAGGCTATTCAGGGCTCAGGGACCCACTTGAGCTGGCAGTCTGTCCCTTCTCAGATCTCAACCTCCATGTTGGGAGATCCACTGCTCTCTTCAAAGCTGGTAAACAGAGTCGTTTGCTTCTGCAGAGGTTTCTACTGCTTTTTTTTTTTTGTTGGTATTTAGCTGTGACCTGTCCCCAGAGGTGGAGTCTACAGAGACAGGAGTCCCTACTTAAGCCTCAGCAATTGCAGGCACCCCTCCCCCAGCCTCCCTGCTGCCTTGCTGTAGATGGCAGACTGCTGTGCTAGCAATGAGGGAGGCTCTGTGGGCGTGGGACCCTCCCGGTCAGGTGTGGGATATAGTCTCCTGGCGTGCCCCTTGGCTAAGATCCTTGGTAAAGCGCAGTATTATGGTGGGAGTTACCCGATTTTCCAGGTGTTGTGTGTCTCAGTTCCCCTGGTTAGGAAAAGGGATTCCTTTCCCCCTTGCGCTTCCCAGGTGAGGGGATTCCTTGCCCTGCGTCAGCTCTGGCTGGATGGGCTGCAGCAGCTGACCAGGACCTATTGTTCTGCACTCGCTAGTGAGGTGAACGCAGTACCTTAGTTGAAAATGCCGAAATCACCTGTCTTCTGTGTCGCTCACGCTGGGAGTTGGAGAGGAGCTGTTCCTATTCGGCCATCTTGCTCCGCCCCCCCCTCCTTTTTTTTCTCAAGTTGGCTTTGCTGGAAATTTTTTCCATAAGGAATCTCAGATTAGACTTTTTTAAAGCCTCAAGCTTAGCCATGAATTCAGTTCTGCCTGAAGAAACATGTATGAGTTCAGTGAATTCTTCTCTTCTCAAGGTCCCAAGATAACTTGGGGATCCTGGGTGTGTCAGAAAATAACATTCTTTACTTACCATAGGTCAGAAGCCCTGTACAGGGACTGCATCAACAAAGTATGAGGCCAGTTTTCCCAAGGGTCTTTTATTGGCCGTGTAAGTCAACTTTGGTTTCTCAAAGCAGTCTGTTTACATCTGAAAGCATGCCATTCCTATCAAAGCCTTGGTAAAATTACCAGTGTTCTATTGCAAAAGAAAACACATTGTTATTGAACATATACAAATAACCACATTGCCATAAATTAAGCATAATTACAAATAGTTTTGAATTTCTGGAGAAATTAGGTAGAGAGAATGAAGTATGCTTCAAAGTTTGCTCACAAGAGCATACTCTGTCAATAGCTCCAAAGCAAAAGGTTTTCTAGAATCTGAAAAACAAAATAATTAGCAATGTTTCAAACAGAAAATCATAAAAAGATTATTTTAGTCTTTTATTAGTTCAGTACATTCAATTAATTCATGTTCTGCCAGACACTGGGTCAGCAGTCCTCATGAATACATCAGCTCTCTACTAGAGTTTAGGAAGTTTTTGCTTTTGATTTTTATTTCAATGGCATAATCTCTAAAGGTGTCAGAAACCTGCATTCAGGAGCATCCATCAGAGTCTTACAACTAATTATAAACTGCCTTTTGGAAAAGAACAAAACAAGACAACAATTGTATGTGGGTGACAAAAGTCTTATGACAGCCATGGTTAAAAACATAATTGACAAGTAAATCTGTTAGTCTACATGGCACACAATTTAATATAACAATCATAATTATTACTGATAATGTACACTGAGGCAAGTCAAAATTATAAGGATCTTACAAAATTTTGGAATAATACATTTATATAATTTTAACTCAAAGTAAAACATCATTTTATATTTGACAAATTTCCTGTGCAATTTTAATATACCAAATAAGTTGAATATATTTATTTTGGACTTCAGGGGACTTAAAGGTTAATGAAGTAAAATATAATGTAGAATTTGATTTTGGAAGGTTTGTCATATATCAAAGGTTTACAACACTTTATATCACTAAATAAAATCACAGGTGATTCATTTAGGTGAAGTGATAACTCAAAAATTTCAAAAAGGCAAAAACCTTTACTCCAATAGAAGGGAAACTCAGCTTTCCAAACAAGATTCAGTGAAGACAGCATGAAGCCAACTGAATCTGTCTCTTCTCTCTCTCTTCTTTTATCCTGCAGTTTACTAGAAAGGCAAAAAAAAAAAAAAAAAAAAAAATCTTTCATCTCTCAATATTATATGAAATTCTTGTTGAAAAGAGAAAATCAAATTCTGCCTTTGCATTAGTGCATCATTAATGCTAAAGTTAACTTTTAATAAAATCTTATAAACAAATTATCCATTTTAATTAGTTTGACCATAAGGTAAGATATGTATAAACCCTTTATGATCTTATAATATTTTAATTAAGGAGGAGATTAGTGCCCCATAAATATCCTGTTGTTCTGACACATGTGCTTAGATTCTGGCCCTGCATCAGTGTTCTTTTTATTTTATTGTTTAATTCATAGAAAACTAAGTAGCTCTTTCAAATTTTGATCAATTTTCTAACACCCACAGATTGTTTTTACAAGATCAATTATTTACAAACCTTCTACAACTTGTTCAAACCTTCAGTTGTGTATTTTTAACTTAAAATAATCCATAAACTCTTTAAACTAGTCAAAATTACTCTTTCTTTTTTAAAACATATATATATATTTTTTTATTAAAAACACATAACTTTTGTGTTTAGTGGAATCAATTTTAATTAGGTATCAGGTACAGGACACAAGACAGAACTGCAGATAATTTCTGACTCATTCCAGCATGTCTAGGGGGCATGGCTAACTCCACATGTCCCCAGGTCTTACCTAGAATCTAATGGCTCTAAAGCAGGCAAGTTAAACAATTATAAAATGTCATGGAAACAGTTTATGACCTTAAAGCATCTAGAAAACACTACATTTTACCTGCCTAATTTAGACCAAATGTCCATATTTTGAAGACATTTTCTTTTACTAATAGATTTTAAAGCTGTCTTGATTTTTCAAAGATTATTAATCACACGGTTTGTCAAAGATCAGATGGCTCGAACTAAAAGGCATTACAGTTTTTATTTTTCTGACAAAGTATTTGCTTAAATGCTCATTTTTTAAAGCCAAATAATTAGAGCGGTTTTATATCATTTGATAATGAAACTTCACACATGCAACACATATAAATAGACAGGCAGAACTAGATCTGATAGTTACAAGATTCTTCATTTGCTAGTTTTTAAGTTTTTATCTCATTTTAGACCATCTGTCTCTTGATTACTTGTTCCCTGCCCTAAACAACTGTCAGCCATGCAGTTCTCAATTTGCATTTTAAAGAAGTAATTCTTAGGTGAAACAAAACAAATAATTCATATCATGATGGCAAAGAAAAGCAGACACTATTACACATTTACCTTTCCTTAAAGATGTAAGTTTCTTAATGGAATTATTTGCTTTAGGGTGGAGCCTTTTAAATAACATGGCAAGGAAAGTATGCAGTTTCTAGAGCCTAATCAATAGACACAGATGGAAGGCAAAAGAGATCTCCAAAATCAAGGATTTCATTTTTACATCAAATGCTGAATCCCCAAAAGAGAGAAACACTATGAGACAAGAGAGTGCAATGCTCCCACAGCATATTTCATTGCAAGGACATTTCCCCAAAGCTCTTGGACAACCCAATTCCAATTAGCCCACACTGTAATCAACCTATTTTTGATCCCATAAATGTGTCTAAAAGCACACTTTTCCTATTTAAATTAGGAAAGCAAAGTAAATCTCAAGACCCCCAAATCACCAAGCCCCCCCCAAAAAAATTCAAGCTGGAAACGACATCAGGAAAACCTGTCTCCCATTTTATTCCTAAATAAGAGAGCTAAAAAGAGAAAAGAGATACCTCCCTCACAATTTGCCCACAAGGAAATTCCTTGTGGGCCTCAAGATCTTTGCCCGAAAGCAGTTCTGTTGAATTTCATACTGCCAGCTGATCTTCACAGGTGCAGAACAGAAAGTCATCCCTCTGCTCACTTGAGATGAATCTATGTCCAGTTGCTTCCTATGCTCTATTGTTTATGTAAAAATGCAGGTTCACTGAGCCAGACTACATTGCATATGCAGTGGAAGGTTGATTAAGGATTCAAAAAAATGCAACTTTTTTTCTTATCTATTTATTACCTGGAAGCCCCCCACTCCATCCTGCTTTGAGTTTTGAGTTGTCTTGCCTTACCGGACAGAACCAATGTACATCTCACACATATTGATTGATGTCACATGTATCTTTGAAACGTATAAAAGCAAGCTGTACGCTGACCACCTTGGGTACATACCATCAGGCCCTCCTGAGGCTGTGTTATGAGTGTGTCCTTAACTTTGGCAAAATAAACTTTCTAGATTAATTAAGATATCTCCCAGATACTTTTGGGTTCACAAAATGCACAAAGAAAAGAGTATCAACCTGTAGTAAGAATTATTCACTGTAAGGAATTACCGTTTGCCATTTAAAAAAGTATACCTCTTATCTAGCTGTTATATATCAAGGTTAAATATGCAAAGTTATTTCTGGTTTCCCCAATAGTCAAAAAGATTAGGTACAAGGGAAAGGAGGGAAAGATAGGAGTAAATGGGAAACAGAATTCCACTGACTGAGATGTTTATACAGAGGGAGAGCAGGGGCTTAAAAAAGTATCTACATACATATAACCCAATTGTCAGCCTCAATTAAGTCAATTTTTAGCTACAGAACTCTCAAAAGAAAATCCTTTTAAATCTTTTATCACCACATTTTAGCTGGGACAAACAGTTGATATTTCTGACTTTTGAATTTCTTATCAAAAGCAATCTCTCGCATGAAATCAATAAGCCTTAACTGAGGATATGACTTAACCGGGGGTGCATGAGTTTTTACAAGATTTAGAATCTCCCCGGAGATAGCTTGGAGAGAGGAAAATTGAAGATTTGAAGTCAGAAGTTGTTCATATAGAGGAAAAGAATAAATAAATGGCAAAGGTTACAGAAATATCAAACCAAAAATGACTCATTTCCTGATCTGAGGATTGAACCCACGCCACTGTAGTAAAAGGGCAAAATCTTAGTTACTGACATATACCTTGGGGGCAGTTGCTACTGCTTTTCCCAGAAGCAACCTGGAGCAGGCAGTTTTGAGCTTGTGAAGGATTTTGATTGCTCATGATAATTCTTAAGGCTAGCTGTTATATTATCATGTGTTCTTTTAGACTTGCTGCTTGATGTGAAACCCTGAATCCCACTCTCCGGATGGAAAAGACAAAGAGTACACCCACTTGGTCACAAGGTCAAGTTCTCATGGGCATAAAACAAGATGAAAGGGAAACCTTATCCAGTTTTTGTTTCAGGAACTCACAGCAAAGTTTGTAACTGACCAGTCTTCAGGACTGACTCAAACAGCAGGCTTATAGGCATCCTAGGCCCATGTTCCATCCTATGATACTCCTCCCCATGATAGAATGATGCAGAAAGACAAAAAGACCAGTCACACAAATCCTTTTTCCAATTAATCAAAACTTTGTAGAGGAGACAGTGACTTTTATAATTCACTCAACTGATTCGCTCAGAAAGACAGAGAGAGGTCAGAGCCTGGTTGGTAAGAAATTGTTATCCTTTTGTCAGCATGCTAGTTTTTCACATTCCATTTCTCTGCAGCTCCCAGAAGAGCAGAGTGACTTTTGATAACCCTGCTCGATGTTCCATAGCTGTGGGGGTCAAGCCATGTTACAAAAGAAGCTCATTCTTGTCCATTTCACTGAACCACAGGGAAACATCTCTCAATTTTGCAAGATGCCACTGAACAGGCTGGATGGAGGAACCTAATTCGTGTTTCTGCTTTCAGCCAGAGCAAAATACATGACAAAACACAGCACAAGTTACTTTACTCAGAGCTCACGTAACCTGGCAAGGCTCAAACTTGCTCCCATTGGCTCCCGTCATCCTTTGATTCCCTCATGGTGGGATAAAAAGACCTGTGACCAGGAGTTTTAACAGGTGGTATCTGGGCAGGATGGAAGGGTGAACAGTCACACTGAATTAGACCTGTTGGACTCCTGCTAGCAGTTCCTTCATGGCACACAAAATGTGACTGATCAGATAAAGTAGAAAAGCCTGCTGGACTTCCAACAGCAATTTCTTCAGAGATTTCCTCTACATATATAAACACACATGATGAAGTAAAGACAAACAGAAAGCTTTCCAAACCAGAAAAACATTCCTTCAAACATGTTTGCTATTCTCCATCCAGCTGGAGAGAGATCTCCCCAAACTGAGACTCTTCCTACACTGTAGGGAGAGCCCAACAATGCCAATAACAGAGTTACAGTGCCTCTAGAGAGGCCAACAGATTAGGAGAAGGAAGAGGGTGTTTATAGAGACTGGAATACTCACCAAACGAGGTTATAAGACATCTTTTAGGAACTATTTCTTCATTGCAATCAGATGCATGCACTATGGGTTAACAGTATCCTGCCAGTAGAGACAGCATCAGGGGCAGCCCTTAGTCCAAGAGAACTGGCCTCTGGATGCATTGCCAGTGAGGGTCTGCCAAATTCAGGCAGGGTACCCACAAGGGATATTCTTGACTAGCCCCCAGATTTGGAACCTCCTAACGGGTTCATCTTGCCCACTTCTCAAATAGAGCTGACTTATTGAGACAGGGGAAATGCAATAAAGAAAGAGTTTAATACAGGTAGAGCCAGCTAGCCTGGAGACTGGAGTTTTATTATTACTCAAGTCAACCTCCCACCTTTAAAAAAATAAAAAAACAAAAAAACCCAAAAAACAAAAAAAAGCTTTATTGAGATATAATTCACATACCATAAAATTTAGCCATTGTATGGGTGTACAGTTAGTAGTTTTTAGTATATGCAGAGTTGTGCAAATATCATCACTATCAATTTCAGAAAATTTTTATTACCCCCGAAAGGAACTCTGTACCCATTAGCAGTCACTTCTCCAAGACCCTGGAAACCACTAATCTACTTTCTGTTTCTATAGATTTGCCTGTTCTGGTCATTTCATACCAATGGATTTGTACAATATTTGTCCTTTTGTGTCTGGCTTCTTTCACTTTAACTGTTTGGGGAATTGTCAAACTTCTTTCCAAAGTGGCTGCACCATTTTACATTTCCAGTAGCATAGTGTGAAAATTCTAATTTCTCCACATCATCGCTAACACTTATTATTGTCTGTTTTTTTTATTATAGCCATCCTGGTGGTGTAGTGTGGTATCACATTATGATTTTGATTTCCATTTCCTTGATGGCTAATTTGTTGAGTATCTTCTCATGGTCATATTGGCCCTTTTTATATGAAGAAATGTCTGCTCAAACTGTTTTTTGACTGTTTTAAAATTGGATAGCTTGTCTTTCTGTTACTGAGTTGTAAGAGTTCTTTAATCTCTATGCAAGTCCTTTGTGAGGTATGTGTTTTGCATGTATTTTATTATATTCTATGTGTTGTATTTTCACTTTTTTGAGAATGTAATTTTATGTACAAAATTTTTAATTATGATGAAAGCCCAAATTATCCATTCATTGTTGTGTTTTTGTTGGCATACTTAAGCAATCATTGGCAAATTGAAGGCCATGCAGATGTTCTTCTATGTTTTAAGAATGTTGTAATTTTAGCTCTTCTGTTTAGTTCTTTCATCTATTTAAAGTTAATTTTTGTATATAGTGCAAAATAAGGGTACAATTTCATTCTTTTCCATGTGGATGTTGACTTGTTACAACATCATTTGTTAAATAAATTCTTTTCCTCTATTGAAACTCTTTTCCTCTATTGGCACCCTTGTCAAAAATTAATTAACCATAAATGTATGGGTTTATATCTGGACTCCCAGTTCTGTTCCATTGGTATATATGTATATCTCCCTATGCCAGTACCACATGGTAATAATTACTCTAGCTTTATACTGTTTTGAACTTCAGAAGTGTGAGTTCTTTAACTTTGTTGTTCTTTTTCATAATTGCTTTGATTGTGCTGGGTCTCTTGCATTTTCATTTCATTTGAATTTTAGGGCAGAATTGTCAATTTCTGTACAAAGGCCATCTGGGAGTTTTGATAGGAATTGCATCGAAATTAGGGAGGATAGCCATCTTAACAATATGAAATCTGATTCATGAACACAGGGTATCTTTAAATTTATTTAAGTCTTAAAAAATTTCCTTCAGTGATGTTTTATAGTTGTCAGAGTTTTACATTGCTTTTGTTAAATTTATTTCTAAGTATTCTATTTTTATGTTATTTTATATAGAATTGTTTTCTTAATTTCATTTTGGATAGCTATTGATAGTGTAGAACTACAATTGATTTTCATATTCTGATTTTGTATTTTGCAACCTTGCTGAATTAATTTTATTTATTATTTCTAATAATTATGGGAGGATTCTTTAAGATTATATAGATTATCATGTTATTTGTGAATAAAGATATTTTGCCCTTTTTCTTTCCATTCTGCTGTCTTTTATTTATTATTTTCTTACCTATTTGATCTGGCAAGAACTTCCCTCACATTTCATGCTTAAAAAGCATGAAAATATATATGGAGTGCTAATAAGGGAAAGGAGACAGGCTGGTGGGACCAGGGAAGAATAAAGAGAAAACAGACAAGCTATAAGTCTGCCTTTCTTCATGGTCCAGAACACATAGCCCTCCTGTGCAAATAACTCACAATCTTTCTGTGCCCAACTATTACCAGACCCCTGAAAGTTAGCTCACTGCAACTTGCAGGGGTCTGCAACTGCAAGTTGCAGGGGTCACTGCAACTTTGGCATATTCGGTATTCAACAAAACATGCAGTATACAGTATAAACACTATTCTATAAAATCCCCAGGAATCCTTTGTTTCTTTACAGTTAGCTTCTCTTCTGCTGATCCTGCCTGTTGCCTTTTTGAAATGCATTTTGCTACTTTCTCTAATAAATCCTCCTTTCTTTTGAGAAATGTCTGTTCATATCCTTTGCCCACTTTTTGATGGGGTTGTTTGTTTTTTTCTTGTACATTTGTTTGAGTTCTTTGTAGGTTCTGGATATTAGCCCTTTGTCAGATGAGTAGATTGCAAAAATTTTCTCCCATTCTGTAGGTTGCCTGTTCACTCTGATGGTAGTTTCTTTTGCTGTGCAGAAGTTCTTTAGTTTAATGAGATCCCATTTGTCAATTTTGGCTTTTGTTGCCTTTGCTTTTGGTGTTTTAGACATGAAGTCTTTGCCCATGCCAAATGTCCATCAGTGACAGACTGGATTAAGAAAATGTGGCACATATACACCATGGAATACTATGCAGCCATAAAAAAGGATGAGTTTGTGCCCTTTGTAGGGACATGGATGCAGCTGGAAACCATCATTCTCAGCAAACTATCACAAGAACAGAAAACCAAACTCTGCATGTTCTCACTCATAGGTGGGAACTGAACAATGAGATCACTTGGACTCGGGAAGGGGAACATCGCACACCGGGGTCTATCATGGGGAGGGGGGAGGGGGGAGGAGGGATTGCATTGGGAGTTATACCTGATGTAAATGACGAGTTGATGGGTGCTGATGAATTGATGGGTGCAGCACACCAACATGGCATAAGTATACATATGTAACAAACCTGCACGTTATGCACATGTACCCTAGAACTTAAAGTGTAATAAAAAAAAAGAGAAATAAATGTGATCCCTAATGTTGGAAGTGGGGATTAGTGGGAGGTGTTTGGATGGATCCCTGATGAATGACCTAGTGCCCCCTCCCAGTAATGAGTGAACTTCCCATCTATTAATTTCAGCAAGAACTGATTGTTGAAAAGAGCCTGGCACCTGCCTGCTTCTTCTCTTGCTTCTCTCTCACCATGTGATCAGCACCCTCCACCCTCACCTTCTGCTATGAGTGGAAATAGCCTGAGTCTCTCACCTGATGCAGAAGCTGGTGCCATGCCTCTTGTGCTGCCTGAATGAACCACAAGCCAAATAAACATGCTTTCTTTATAAATAAAATAAAATAAAATAAAATAAATCCTCCTTTCTTTACTTAAAACTGTCTTTTAATTCATTTGCCCCATGTGCCACTGGCCCCGATAGTCATTGCTCCCTTGCAACAAGATATATATCAAAAATTATAAGAGTAGTTTTCTTATTTAGAAAATCCCATCGTCTCAGCCCAAAATCTCCTTAAGCTGATAAGCAACTTCAACAAAGTCTCAGGATACAAAATCAATGTGCAAAAATCACAAGAATTCCTGTACACCATTAATAGAGAGAGAGCCAAATCATGAATGAACTCCCATTCACAATAGTTACAAAGAGAATAAAATACCTAGGAATAAACTTACAAGGGATGTGAAGGACCCCTTTAAAGAGAACAACAAACCACTGCTCAAGGAAGTAAAAGAGGACACAAATAAATGGAAAAGCATTCCATGCTCATGGATAGGAAGAACCAATGTTGTAAAAATGGCCACACTGCCCAAACTAATTTATAGATTCAATGCTATCCCCAACAAGCCACCATTGACTTTCTTCACAGAATTAGAAAAAATCTACTTTAAATTTTATATGGAACCATAAAGAGCCCACGTAGCCCAGACAATCCTAAGAAAAAAGAACAAAGCTGGAAGCATCACACTACCTGACCTCAAACTCTACTACAAGGCTACAAATAAGCAAAACAGCGTGGTACTGGTACCAAAACGGATATATAGACCAATGGAACAGAACAGAGGCCTCAGAAATAATGTCACACATCTATGACCATCTGATCTTTGACAAATCTGACGAAAACAAGCAATGGGAAGAGGATTCCCTATTTAATACAAGGTGTTGGGAAAACTAGCTGACCATAGCATATGCATAAAACTGAAATTGGACTCCTTCTTTACATCTTATACAAAAATTAACTAAAGATGGATTAAAAACGTAAGCATAAGACCTAAAACAATAAAAACCCTAGAAGAAAACCTAGGCAATACCATTCAGGACATAGGCATGGGCAAAAGCCAAAATTGACAAATGGGATCTAAGTAAACTAAAGAGTTTCTCAAAGCAAAAGAAACTATCATCAGAGTGAAAAGGAAACCTACAGAATGGGAGAAAATTTTAGCAATGTATTCATTTGACAAAGGGCTAATATCCAGAATCTACAAGGAGCTTAAACAAATTTACAAGAATAAAACAACCCCATCAAAATGTTGGCGAAGGATATGAACAGACACTTCTCAAGAGATGACATTTATGTAGCTAACAAACATGTGAAAAAAGCTCATCACCACTAGTCATTAGAGAAATGCAAATCAAAACCACAATGAGATACCATCTCATGCCAGTTAGAATGGCAATCATTGAAAAGTCAGGAAACAACAGATGCTGGAGAGGATGTGGAGAAATAGCAACGCTTTTACACTGTTGGTGGGAGTGTAAACTAGTTCAACCACTGTGGAAGATAGTGTGGCAATTCCTCAAGGATCTAGAAGCAGAAATACCATTTGACCCAGTAATCCCACTACTGGGTATCTTCCCGAAGAATTATAAATCATTCTACTATAAAGACACTTGCATGTGTATGTTTATTGCAGCACCATTCACAATAGCAAAGACTTGCAGCCAACCCAAATGCCTATCAATGATAGACTAGATAAAGAAAATGAGGCACATATACACCATGGAATACTATGCAGCCATAAAAACGATGAGTTCATGTCCTTTTAAGGGACATGGGTGAAGCTGGAAAGCATCATTCTCAGCAAACTAACACAGGAACAGAAAACCAAACACCACATGTTCTCTCATAAGTGGGAGCTGAACAATGAGAACACATGGACACAGAGAGAGGAACCTCACACACCGGAGCCTATCAGGGAGTGGGAGGCTAGCAGAGGGATAGCATTAGGAGAAATACCTAATGTAAGTAACAGGTTGATGGGTGCAGCAAACCATCATGGCATGTGTATACCTGTGTAACAAACCTGTATATTATGCATATGTATCCCAGAATGTAAAGTATAATTTTTTTAAAAAGGTAGTTTTCTTCATTGTGAAATTGTAAATGCTTTTGTAATTTTCTTTTTGTGTTTCTGTTTTTCTACAGTGGAAATGATTTATTTGTGGGATATAAGAGAACTGAAAATTTTTCATTGGATTTGCAAGTAGTAAAACATCTGTAACCAAAATAAGAACAAAATCTCAGCTGACTTTTTTGTAATAATTGACAAGCTGATTCTGAAATTCATATGGAATAACAAGAAACACAAAATGGCTAAAACAATTCTTAAAGAAAGAATAAAATATAGGATTTATACTTAACGACTTCAAACCTTACCACAAAGCAAACATAATCATCACAGTGTGGTTCTCGCAGAACTACGGACAGATAAATCAGTGAAACAGATTTGAGAGTCCAGAAATAAACCCATACATCTATGATCAGCTAATTCCAGAAAAGCGTACCAAGACACTTTGTTATGGTATGAATTGTGTGCCCCAGAAATTCATATGTTGAAGTCAAACCCCCTAGTGCATCAGAATGTGGCCTTATTTGGAAATATGGTTGTTTCCAATATATTTAGTTAAGATGAGGTTATACTGGAGTAGGGTGGACCTCTATTGCAAAATGACAGGTGTACTTATAAATAAATTTGGACACAAGCATACATACAGGGAGAATGCCATGTGAACATTAAGTTATGCAGCCACAAGCCCCCCAAAAAACAAAACAACAACAACAACAAAAACTACCAGAAACTATGAGAAAGCGAGGAAAAATTCTCCTACCAGAAGCTAGGGGAAGCCTGGAACAAATCCTCTCCTAGTCCCTTCAAAAGGAGTATGGCCCTGGCAGCACTTTAACGGGAAACATCTGGCCTCCAGAATTGTAAGACAATAAATTGTTTAAGCCATCTAGTGTGTGGTAATTTGTAACAGCAGACCTAGGAAATTAATATACCATTCAATGGGGAATAGTCTCATCAACAAATGGTGCTGAGACAACTAAACAGACATATGTAAAAAATTGAAATTGGACTCTTACCTCACACTACTAAACCAAGATGGTTCAATTACCTGAATGTAAAAATGATATTAAATTATTAGAAAAAAACTAAAGGACACATCTTTATGATATAAGATTTGGTAAAAGACTCTTAGACATGATATCAAAAACATGAACAATAAAAAGTGAGCTTTATCAAAATCAGAAGATTTTGTGCATCGAAAGACACCATCAAGAAAGTAAAAAGAGGCCACTGACCACAGCTGTTTCTTAAGAGACAGATACGGCTCATCAGACAACAACCATATTTGGGAAAATAATTGAAGAAAACTTCCTTGGGCTTGCTAGAGATCTAGACATTCTAATACAAGAAGCTCAAAGAACACCTGGAAAATTCATTACAAAAAGAACATCACCTAGCCACATAGTCATCAGGTTATCTAAAGTCAAGATAAAGGGAAGAATTTTGAGATCTGCGAGCCAAAAGCATCGGGTAACCTATAAAGAAAAATCTATCAGATTAACTGCAGATTTCTCAGCAGAAATCCTACAAACTGGAAGGGATTCAGATTCTATCTTTAGTCTTCTTAAATAAAACAATTATCAGCCAGGAATTTTCTATCCAGTGAAACTAAGCTTCATAAATGAAGAAAAGATAAAGACTTTTTCAGACAAACAAATTCCCAGAGAATTTGCCACTACCAAGCCAGCACTACAAGAACTGCTGAAAGCAGCTCTAAATCTTGAAACAAATCCTTGAAATACACCAAAATAGAACCTCCTTAAAGCATAAATCTCACAGGGCCTATAAAAAAACCCACAATGAATAAAAAACCAAGGTATTCAGGCAACAATTAGCAAAATGAATTGCATCTCACATCTCAATAGTAACATTGAATGTAAATGACCTAAATGTTCCACTTAAAAAATGAAGAATGGCAGAATGGATAAGAATGAACCAATCAAGTATCCGCTGTCTTCAAGAGACTCGCCTAACACATAAGGACTCACATAAACTTAAGGTAAAAAGGTGTAAAAAGACATTCCATGTAAATGGTAACCAAAAGTGAGTAGGAGTAGCTATTCTTATATTAAACAAAACAAACATCAAAGCAACAGCAGTCTAAAAAGAAAAAGGGGGACATTATATAATTATAAAAGGCTTTTTCCAAGAGGAAAATATCACAATCCTAAATATATATGCACCTAACACTGGAGCTCCCAGATTTATAAAACAATTACTTCTAGACCTAAGGAATGAGATAGACAGCAACACAATAATAGTGGGGGACTTCAATACTCCACTGACAGCGCTAGATCAGTCACCAAGACAAAAAGTTAGCAAAGAAACAACGGATTTAAACTATACACTAGAACAAATGAACTTAACAGTTATTTACAGAACATTCTACCCAACAGCTGCAGAATATACATTCTATTCATCAGTGCATAGAACTTTCTCTAAGATAGACCATATGATATGCCACAAAACAAGTTTTAATAAATTTAAGAAAAGTTAAATTATATTAAGCACTTTCTCAAAACATAGTGGAATAAAATTGAAATTCCAAAAGAAATTCCAAAAGAAACCTTCAAAACCATGCAACTACATGGAAATTAAATAACCTGCTTCTGGATAATCATTTGGTCAACAGTGAAATCAAGATGGAAATTTAAAAATTTTTCAAACTTAACAATAATAGTGGCACAGCCTATCAAAACCTCTGGGATACAGCAAAGGCGGTGCTAAGAGGAAAGTTCATAGCCTTCAATACCTACATCAAAAAGTCTGAAGGAGCACAAATAGACAAGCCAAGGTCACACCTCAATGAACTGGAAAAAACAGGAGCAAACCAAATCCAAACCCAGCGGAAGAAAAGAAATAACCAAGATCAGAGCAGAATTGTATGAAATTGAAAATGAAGATACAAAAGATACATGAAACATAAAGCTGGCTCTTTGAAAAGATAAGTAAAATTTATAGACCATTAGCAAGATTAACTATAACAAGAAGAGAGAAGATCCAAAAAAGCTCAATTAGAAATGAAATGGACTGGGGGGAGGGAGGAGGGATAGCATTAGGAGATATACCTGATATGAATGATGAGTTAATGGGTGCAGCACCAACATGGCACATGTATACATATGTAACAATCCTGCACATTGTGCACATGTACCCTAGAACTTAAAGTATACATAAAAAAAGAAATGAAATGGGAGATATTGCAAGTGATACCACAGAAATAGAAAAGTTCACTCAAGTCTACTATGAACACACCTGTATGCACACAAACTAAATAACCTGGAAGAGATGGATACGTTTCTTGAAATATACAACCCTCCTAGCTTAAAACAGGAAGAATTAGAAACCCTGAAGAGACAAATAACAAGCAGTGAGATTGAAATGGTAATAAAAAATTACCAACAAAAAAGTTTCCAGATGGATTCACAACTGAATTCTATCAAACATTCAAAGAAGAATTGGTACCAATCCTATTGACACTATTCCACAAGATAGAACAAAAAGGAGTCCTCCCTAAATCGTTCTATAGAGCCAGTATTACCCTAATACCAAAACCAGAAAAGGACATAACAAAAAAAGAAAACTACAGACCAATATCTCTGATGAACATAGATGCAAAAAGCCTTAACGAAATACTAGCTAACAAAATCCAACAGCATATGGAAAGGATAATCCACCATGACCAAGTGGGTTTTATACCAGGGATGCAGGGATATTTTAACATACACAACTCAATAAATGTGATACACCACATAAATAGAAATATAAGTAAAAATCACATGATCATCTTAATAGATGGAGAAAAAACATTTGACAAAAACCAGCATCATTTTATGATTACAACCCTCAAGAAAATCAGCAAACAAGGGACATATCTCAATGTAATAAAAATTATCTATGACAAACGCACAGTCAACACAATATTGAATGGTGAAAGGTTGAAAGCATTCCCTCTGAGAAGTGGAACAAGACAATACTTCTCACTCTCACCACTTCTATTCAACATAGTACTGGAACTCCTAGCCAGAGCAATCGGACAAGAGGAAGAAATACATAAAGGGAATCCAAATAACTAAAGAGAAAATCAAACAGTTTTTGTTTGTTAATTATCTGATTGTATACACAGAAAACCCTAAAGACTCACCCAAAAAGCTCCTAGCACTCATAAATAAATTCAGCAAAATTTTAGGATACAAAATTAATGTACACAAATCGGTAGCTCTGCTATACTGCAACAGTGACCAAGCTGATAATCAGATCGAGAACTTAACCTCTTTTACAATAACTGCAAATAAAATAAAATAAATTACTTAGGAATATACCTTACCAAGGAGGTGAAAGACCTCTACAAGAAAAACTACAAAACACTGCCGAAGGAAATCATAGATAACACAAACAAATGAAAACACATTCCATGTTCACAGATTGGTAGAATCAATATTGTGAAAATGATCATACTGCCAAAAGCAATTTACAAACTCAATGCAATTCCCATTAAAATACCACCATCATTTCTTCACAGAACTAGAAAAAAGCAATCTTAAAATTTATTTGGAACCGAAAAAGAGCTTGTATAGCCAAAGCAAGACTAAACAAAAAGAACATATCTGGAAGTATCACAATACCTGACTTCAAACTATACTATAAGGCCATATTCATTAAAAAAAAAAAAAAAAGAAAAGAAAAGAAAGCATGGTACTTGCATAAATATAGGCACATAGACCAATGGAACCAAAGAGAGAACCCAGAAATACAGCCAAATATTTATAGACAACTGATCTTCGACAAAGCAAATGAAACACAAAGTGGGGGAAAGGACACCCTTTTCAACAAATGGTGCTGAGATAATTGGCAAGCCCCATGTAGGAGAATGAAACTGGATCCTCATCTCCAAATATAAATATCAACTCAGGATGGATCAAGAACTTAAATCTAAGAACGGAAACTGTAAAAATTTTAGAAAATAACATTGGGAAAAAAATATTCTAGATACTGAGATAGGCAAAAATTTTAAGACCAAGAACCCAAAAGCAAATGCAACAAAAACAAAAATAAATAGCTGGAACTTAATTAAACTAAAGAAATTTTGCACAGAAAAAAAATGTCAGCAGAGTAAATAGACAAACAACAGAGTGTGAGAAAACCTTCACAATTTATACATGCAACAAAGGACTGATATTCAGAATCTTCAAGAAACTCAAACAAATTAGCAACAAAAAAGCAAACAATCCCATAAAATGTGGACTAAGGACATCAATAAACAATTCTCAAAAGAATATATGCAATTAGCCAACGAACATATGAAAAAATGCTCAACATCACGAATGATCAGGGAAATGCAAATCAAAACCACATTGCAATGCCGCCTTACTTCTGCAAGAATGGCCATAGTAAAAAAATCAAAAAATAATAGATCTTGTCGTGGATGTGGTGAAAAAGGAACACTTCTACACTGCTAGTGGGGATGTAAACAAGTACGACCACTATGAAAACAGTGTGAAAATTCCTTAAAGAACTAAAAGTGGAACTACCAGTTGATTCACCAATCCCACTACTGGGTATCTATACAGAAAAAAAGAAGTTATATGAAAAGGATACTTGCACCACAGATTTATAGCAGCACAATTTGCAATTGCAAAAATACGGAACCAGCCCACATGCCCTTCAATCAATGAGTAGATAAAGAAATTTATATATGTATGTATATAATGGAACACTACTCAGCAATAAAAAGGAATGAAATAATGGCATTCATGACAACCTGGATGGGACTAGAGACTAGTATTCTAAGTAAAGTAACTCATGAATGAAAATCAAACATTGTATATTCTCATTCTTAATGGGAGCTAAGCTATGAGGAAGCAAAGACATAAGGATAATACAGTGGACTTGGGGTAATTAGGGGAAAGGGTGAGGAGGGTGAAGGGTAAAAGACTATAAACTGGGTTCAGTGTGTACTGTTCAGGTGACGGGTGCATCAAAATCTCAAAAATCACCACTAAAGAACTTACTTATGGAACCAAATATCACCTGTTCCCCAAAAATGCATGGAAATAATTTTTTTACAAAGTAAAAAGATAACACAGAGAATGGAAGAATATATATATGTATGTATGTGTGTGTGTGTGTGTATATATATGAATAATATATCTAATAAGGGATTAATATCCAGAATAGACAAAGTGTTCTTGCAACTCAACAACAACCAAAAACAAAACACAATTCAAAAATAGTCAAAAGACATTTGAACAGACATTTCTACAAAGAAGATATACAATTTGCCAATAAGCACATGAAAAGATGCTCAAAATCATTAGCTGTTAGGAAAATGCAACTCAAAACCACAATTTATTGCTTCATATCCACTAGAATGGTGCTATATTCTGAGTGTTTGTTTCTGCCCAAGATTCACATGTTGAAGTCTAACTCCCCAATGCAATAGTATTAAGAAGTCTGGTCTTTAAAAAGCAATTGCAGTTCCCTATGAAAGGGATTAGTGTCATTATAAAAGAGGCCAGACAGAGCTTATTTTCCCCTTGTACTATGTGAGGACACATAAAAGGCATAATCTGTGAGAGGTCTCTTGTCAGACACCAAATCTGCAGATGACTTGACCTTGGACTTCCCAGCCTTCAACACTGTAAGAAATAAAATTATATTGTTTATAAATTACCCAGGGTAAGATATTTTCTTCAAGTAGCCTGAAAGGACTAAGACAGATGGCTACTATTAAGAAAAATTAATTGTTGGTGAGTAGGTGCAAAAATTGGTATTCCATTAATTTTCTGGTGGAAATATAACCATGTAATCACTGTGGAAAACAGTTTGAAGACTCCCCAAAGAGGTAAACATAGAATTACCATATGACCTACCAATTCTACTCAAACATACAAAACCCTGAGAAATGAAAACATATATCAACACAGAAACTTGTAATGTGTGTTTATAACAGTATTTTTTTATAACAGTTGAAAGGTGAAAACAACTCAAATTCTTCATCAATAGATGAATGGATGGACAAAATGTGGTACGTTCATACAATGGAAAATTGTTTGACCATAAAAAGAATTGAAGTACTAATACATGTTACATGAATTAACCTTGAAATGCAATATGAATGAACCTTGAAAATATTATGCTATGTGAATAAAGCCTGTCACAAAAGGTCATATATTATATTATTCCATTCGTATGAAAGTTCAAAACAGAGAAATTTATATGTACAAATATACACTAGTCGTTGTTTAGGGTTGGAGGAGGGCAAATGGGTTGTTGCTGGGTTGATACCTAAAGAATACATGGTTTCTTTTTGAGGTGATGAAATGTTTAAAATTTACTGTGGTGATGTTTGCACATACCTGTAATATACCAGAAATATCAAATTATATATTTTAAAGGGGTTATTTGTATGGTATGCAAATTATATCTCAATAAAGCTGTTTTGAAAAATCACTAACTCATCCAAAAATCTACATAGAATCTCAAGGGACTCTGAACTACCAAAAATATCTTGAAAAAGAACGAAGTTGGAGGTCTCACACTTCTTGTTTCCAAATTATAAAACTACCATAATCAAAATAGTGTGGTACTTGCATAAAGTCATACATATAACCCAATGTAGTAGGATAGAAAGTCGAAAAATAGACCTTCACATATATGATCAAAAGATTTTTGACAAGGGTGTCAAGACCATTTAATAGAAAAAGGATGGTGCCTTCAACAAATAGTGCTGGGAAACACTGAATGCAAATACAAAATAATGTAGTTGGACCCTCACCTCACAGCATACACAAAAAAAGATAACTAAATTTGGATAGAAGATATAGATTTAATATTTAAAATTATAAAATCCTAGAAGAAAATATAGGGAAAAGCCTCATAACATTGGATGTGGTAAGGATTTCTTGAATATGACACCAAAAGTACAGGTAACAAAAGCAAAAATAGACAAACTGGACTACATTAAAATAAAAAGCTTCTGTATATCAAAAGAAACAATCAACAGAGTAAAAAGAAAACTTATGGAATGGGATAAAGTATTTGCACACCATATATTTGAATAAAGAGTTAATATTCAGAAAAATTTTAAATTTTTACAACTCAACAAGAAATCAAATCACTTGATTTTTTTAAATAGGCAAAACGTTTGAATATACATTTTTTGAAAGATTATATAATAATTGCAAGAAGCATATGAAAATAGTTAACATCACTTATCATTAGGGAAATGCAAATCAAGAAAAGATGAAATATCATCTCATGCCCATTAATACAGATACCTATTAAAAAAACAGAAAACAACAAGTTTTTGGGAGGATGTGAAAAAATTAGAATCCTTTTGCACTGAAGAGAAGAACCTAAAATGGTTTACTTGCTACGAAAAACAGTGTGATGGTTGCTTACAAAATTAAATTGAATTACCACATGACCCAGAAATTCCACTTCTGGGTATATATACAAAAGGGTTGAAAGTGTGCTCTTGGAAAAATATTTTCAAACCCATGTTCATAGCAGCACTATGCACAGTTGTTAAGATGTGGAAGCAACCCAAATATCCTTTGACAGATAAATGGATAAAGAAAATGTGATACATACATATACTGGAATAATATTCAGCCTTAAAAAGGAAGGAAATTCTGACAAATGTTAGCGTGAATGAACCTTGAGGACATTACGCTAAGTAAATTAAATCCATCAAAAAAAAAAAAAAGACAAATACTGTATTTTCCACTTATAAGAGGTATCTAGAGTAATCAAATTTATAGAAACAGAAAGTAGAATGGCAGATACCAGGGCTGGGGAGCAGGGACAATTAAGATTTTTTTGTCTAATGGGTATAGAATTTAAGTTGTTCAAGATGAAAATTTCTTGAGAATGGTTGCATAACAATGTGAACACTACTGAACTGTACATTTAGAAGTGGTTAATATGACAAAGGTGACATTACATCTGATCCCGCAGAAACACAAAAAGTCCTCAGAGACTATTATGAATACCTTCATGAACACAAAATGGAAAATCTAGAGAAAATAGATAAATTCCTGGAAAACCAATCTCCCAAAGTTCAATCGGGAAGAGATTGAAATCCTAAACAGATCAATATCTTATTCCAAAATTGAATCAGTAATAAAAATATATACTAACCAAAAAGAGCCCAGGACCAGATGAATTTGCAGCCAAATCCTATTAGACATAAAAAGAACAGCTATTACCAATTCTACTAAAGCTATTCCAAAAAAAATCAAGGAAGTAGAACTTCTGCATAACTCATTCTATGAAGCCAATATCACCTTGGTACCCAAACTTGGCAAGGACACAATGAAAAAAGAAAACAATAGGCCAATATCTCTGATGATCATAGATGCAAAAATCATTAATGAAATACTAGCAAACCAAATTCAGCAGCACATCAAAAAGTTAATTCATTATGATCAAGAAGGTTTCATTCCTAGAATGCAAGGCTGATTCAATTTATGCAATCAACAAATATAATTCACCACATAAACAGAATTTTAAAAAATCATATAATCGTCTCAATAGACACAGGAAAAATTTTGATGAAATCTGAAATTCATTCATGATAAAAATCCTCAAGAGACTATGTAACAAAGAACATATGTATAAATAATAAAAGTCATATATTAGAAACCCACAACCAACATTAAACTGAAAGGGCAAATACTAGAAGCATTTTCCTTGAGAACAAAAACAAGGCAAAGATGCCCACTGTCACGATTCCTCTTCAACATGATATCAGGAAGTCCTTTCCAGAGCAATCAGGCGAGAAAAATAAATAAAGGACATCCAAGTAGGAAAAGAAGAAGTCAAATTATCTCTTTGCTGATGATATAATTCTATACCTATAAAACCCTAAAGACTTCTCCAAAAGGCTTGTGGAATTAAGAAACGACTTCAGTAAAGTTTTAGAATACAAAAACAAGGCACAAAAATCAGTGAAATTTCTATACAGCAATAATATTCAAGCTGAGACTCAAATCAAGAACACAATCTCATTTAGAATAGTGGCACACAAAAAGTACCTAGGAATACATCTAACTGTGGAGGTGAAAGATCTCTACAAGGATTATTACAAAACACTGTGAAATAAATCATAGATGATACAAACAAAAAGAAAAACATTTCATCCTCATGGATTGGATGAATCAATACTGTTAAAATGGACATACTGCCCAGAGCAATCTACAGATTCAATGTATTCCTGTCAACATACCAACATCAGTTTTCAAATAACTAGCAAAAGCTATTCTAAGTTTCACATGAAACCAAGAAAGATCCTAAATAGACAAAGCAATTTTAAGCAAAAAGAACAAAGTTGGAGACATTGCACTACCCAACTTCAAACTATACTATAAGGCTACAGTAAGCAAAACAACATGCTACTGGTACAAAAAAAAGACACATAGACCAATGAAACATAATAGAGAACCCAGAAATAAGACCTCACATCTACAATCATTTGATCTTAAACAAAGTCAACAAAAGTAAGCAATGGTGAAGGGACTACCTATTCAATAAATGGTGATGGGATACTGGGCTAGCCACATGCAGAAGAATGAAAATGAACCCCTATATTTCATCTTATACAAGAATTTTCTCAATATAGATTAAAGATTAAAATATAAGATTTCACACTACAGAAATCCTAGAACTAAACCTAGGAAACACCATTCTGGACATAAGCCTTGGGAAATAATTTATGACTAAGTTCTCAAAAACATTTGCAACAAAAACAGAAATTGACAAGTGGGACCTAAGTAAACTAAAGAGTTTCTTCACAGCAAAATAAGCTGTCAATGGAGTAAACAGACAATCTACAGAATGGGATAAAATATTCAGAAACTATGCATCCAACAAAAGTATAATATCCAGAATATATAAGGAACTCAAACAATTCAACAAGCAAAAAACAACCCCATTAAATATGGGCAAAAGACACGAACAGACACTTCTCAAAACAAAAACGAAAACAAAAAACAAAAAACAAAAACAAAAACAAAAACGAAAAAACAAAAAACAAAAAAACCCCACAAGCTTGTAGCTAACAAACATATGAAAGAAGGCTCCACATCACTAATCATCAGAGAATTGTAAATCAAAATCATAATGAGGTACTATCTCACACCAGTCAGAATGGCTAATATTAATAATTCAAAAAACAACAGGTACTGGTAAGGCTGCAGAGAAAAGAGAATATGTACACTGTTGTTTGGAAAGTAGATTAGTTCAGCCACAGTGAAAAACAGTTTGGAGATCTCTCAAAAAACTTAAAACAGAATGACCATTTGAGCCAGCAACCCCATTTCTGGATATATGTCCAAAAGAAAATAAATTTTTAACATATGCACTCATATATTCATCATAGCACTGTTCACAATACCAAAGACATGGAATCAACCAAGGTGTCCATTAATGGTGGATAGGGAAGGAAATGGGATTACCCACACCAGGGAATACTACACAGCCAGAAAAAGTAAAAAAGTAGGGTCATTTGCAGCAACATGGATGCAGCTGGAGACCATTATTCTAAGCAAGTTAATGCAGAAACAGACAACCAAATACTGCATGTTTTTATTTATATGTGGAAGCTAAAAAACAGGGTACTCATGGACATACAGATGACTACAATAGACACTGGAGCTACTACAGTGAGGATTGGGTACCAACGGTTGAAAAACTATTGTGCATATATGCTGAGTACCAGAGTGTTGGGATCAATTGTATCCCCAAACCTCAGCATCACACAATATACCCATGTAACAAACCTGCACATGTTGTAACCCTCAATCTAAACTAAAAGTTGAAATTATTAAAAACAAAATAACTACACCACTTTATGGGCCTAGAGGTGAATATAGAAGAAATAAACTTCTAATAATTTTATGTATACATTGGCTTTAAAACTCCTTTTTTTTTGTTAAACTCTTCCATTCACTTAAAGAAAACAATAAATAATGACCCTTTAGAAACCAAGTTTTAATTCATGTTTCAGACCTAGATTTCTCTATAGGCATATAGGTACATAAGGGAGAAACTATGTTCTTATTATTTCATCTAAATATTGGCTTACAAACTCCTTTTTGTATGAAAATCTTACATTTAATGGGAAAGTAATTATCTAATTTAGGAGTTTTTAAGGATTGTTCTAAGTTAAGTGAATGATAGGGCAATACTGAAGGTTTTAGCAAGTTGTAAAACATTTATAAAAATATAGATCTTGTAATGGAAGTTCTGTGGGTGTAAGGAACTTTGCCAAACTTTTAAGGATTAATTTTTCTGTAAATTAAACATTAAAATAAAAAGCACACTGATGCAGGGCCAGAATCTGGATCCATGTGTCAGAATAACAGAGTTTCCTTAGAACAATGATCAACTCTTTAATAAATTATGAAAAAAAGATACAGAGAGTTTATTAAAATCTTGCCTCATGGTCCAACTGATTAAATTGTATAGATTTGTTTATAAAGTTTTATTAAAAACTGGGTTTAACATAAATAGTACACTAACATAGAGGTAAAATTTGGCTTTCTCTTTTGAACAAAACTTTTGTGTAATGTTGAGAGACAATGACATATTTTTGTTTGCTCTTAAGTAAACTGCAAAAAAGGAAGAGACAGATTCAGGTGGCCTCATGCTGTTTTTATTGAGTCTTGTTGCTTAGAAAACTGAGTCTTCTCTCTATCAACTTGTACAGATTTTTGTCTTTTTGAAATTTTTGAGTTAATGCTTCAGCTAAGTGAAAACCCTGTGATCATATTTTGTGATATCAAATGTTGTAAACTTTTGATAGTTAACAAACTTTGCAAGATCAAAATTTTAAGTTCTACATTCAGTACTTCAACCTCATTAACTTGTTTAGATATTAGCCTCCCTGAAGTTCAAAAGAGACGTTTGGTTTATGTGGTATGTTGAAATCAAACAGGAGGCATTATCAAGCATAAGATGGTGTTTGGATTTCTTTAAACTCTATTTGTATAAATGTGCTATTTGTGTGTGTTCCAGAATTGTGTGAGATGCTGTAATTATGATATGACTTAATATAAGTTATCAGTAATTATAATTGTTACATTAAATTGTTGTATGCCACAAAATTAACCAAATGTCCTTAACTATTGTGACTTGAACTATAGCTATCCTAAGATTCCTGACATCTACAATTGTTTATTTATTTTGATTTTTTCAAAAAGTGGCTTTATAATCAGCTATAAGACTTTGAAAAGTGCTCTTGAATAAAGGTTTCTAATAACTCTGAAGATTATGCTACTGGAATAAAGGGGAAATTTTCCAGGACACACACAGAAAGTTGATAAATTCATGAATATCAAGCAGAAGAGAAGTTAATTGCATGGACTGAACTAATGAAAGACTAAAATAATCTTTTTATAACCTTTTGTTTGAAACATTGCTGATACTTTTTGTTTCTTTTTTTAGAGTCAAAAAAACTTCTCTTTTGGACTATTTATAGCTTTTAACAATTGAGTAATGTATTACTCCTGTGAGCAAACTTTGGACCATGTTTCTTTCTCTCTACCTGATTTCTCCAAAATGTGGAAACTATTTGTGAGTATTCTTAGCTAGTAGCAATATTGTTATCTACATAAGGTCAATAACAGTCTGTTTTATTTTCTGAGAGCACACATAGAGTCACTGGTTACTTTACCAAGGCTTTGAATAAAATGACGTAGTTGCAGATTGCTTTGAAAAATTGAAGTTGACCTATAGAGATGATAGCAGCCCTTTAGAAAAACTTGCCTCATACCTTATCCTTCACAGGGTTCCTAACTTCTGGTAAGCAAAGAAAGTTACTTTCTGACAGGCCCAGGAACCCTAAGTTATCTTGGGACCTTGAGAAAAGAGGTATTCACTCAATTCACACAGGTATATGAAGGCACAGATAAATCCCTGGCTGTTCTCAAGAGGCTTGTACAAGGTCTAATCTGATATTCCTTATAGAAAAAAAAATTCCAACAAATCCATTTAAAAGAAAAAACAGGCTACATGGCAAATAATTATTTATGCTGTACTTTATGCAAATGATTAAGCCATTTATAATAAGACTAAAACTTATTTTCCAAAAAAAGGTCCAATTACGATTTGTGTTTGGTGGAAATGGAAAAATGGAGAGAGAAAAATTGTTTCAGAAAAACTACAGTATAACTGTTGTTAGATTCCAAACTTGTTCATTGTTTTTGAGTCTCTGCTGATGATCCAATATTTAATTGGTTATCAGGGTCATTCACCTGGATTCCCCCAAGGCTTCTGGTCATTTCTACAGGAACTACTGAAGCAAAGACTTTTATTCCTTATCTTAGGCTTTATTATTTCTCTTATAATCTGCTGTTATATGAGAGGGGCTTGAATTATACAATGATGTGGGCATAGTTTTGACAATCCCCTTACTGCTCAGGAGTTATGTGGCCAGAGGTCACAATATTTGTGACTTCCTCAATTACTGCTATAGATATGTGAAAGGAAAATAAATCTTAGGGCCCCAAAATCACTCAGCTTAAGGGAAAAGTCAAGCTGGGAACTGCGTAGGGTAAACCTACCTCTCATTCTATTCCATTATCCCTCTGCTCACTGAGATAGATGCATATCTGATTACTTCATTTGGAAAGGCTAATCAGATACTCAAAAGAATGCAACCATTTTTCTCTCACCTGCCTGTGACCTGGAAGCCCCCTCCCTGCTTCAAGTTGTCCCACCACATTTCTGGACAGAACCAATGTACATCTTGCATATATTGATTGATGTCTCATGTCTCCCTAAAATGTATAAAACCAAGCTGTGCCCTGATCACCTTGGGCACATGTTGTCAGGACCTCTTAAGGCTGTTTCATGGGTGCATGTCTTCAATCTTGGCAAAATAAACTTTCTAAATTAACTGAGACCTGTCTCAGATGTTAGAGTTTCACAGATACCATCACTATTATAGAGTCTAAGATTATTTTTTGAGATATCTTTCAGACTGACCCCACCTGGACTCCTGACTCATGATTCAGTTGATCCTGTAGTCTAAGCCTGAGGCTGACTCAGTGCACAAGGACCATTTTCCATAACCCTTTGATTTCATTCCTAAACAAACTACAGTCCCCATTCCTTAGTCCCTTACTTACCAAACTATCCTTGAAAACCCCTAACTTTCAAGAATTTGGGGAGATTAATTTCAGCAATAACTCTATCTCCCACATGGTGTGGCTTGCCTTGTATCAATTAAACACTTCCGTTACTGCAAAAAAACTTCCATTTATTGAAATAGAACAATTAATGATTAAAAAAAGAAATAGTTAAGACGATAGATTTTATGCGATGTGCTTTTAATTAAAATTTTTAAAAATTAAATTTAAAAATTAAAATTAAACACAAAATGAAATTTAAAAATTTTAAAAACATTAGTAAACTTTACGAAATATGCTTTGAGTAGTAGTGATTAGAGTAATCTTTGAAGGGAATGAGTTGTGAAGAAATGGAACCTGTTTAAGCAATTTTTAGAAGTTCTCAGGCAGGTAAATGTTACAAAATGTTCTAAGAAAATAAAGGAATCTAAGGCAAAACAAAAAATAAATAGACTCTGCAATATCTTATAACCTCTCATTTTATACTGTGGCAATGAAGAAATTAGGTTAAAAGTGCAAATACTGCATGTTCTGACTCATAGGTGGGAATTGAACAATGAGATCACTTGGACACAGGAAGGGGAACATCACACACCGGGTCCTATTGTGGGGGGGGGGGGGGGTTGGGGGGAAGGATAGCATTAGGAGATATTCCTAATATAAATGACGAGTTAATGGGTGCAGCACACCAACATGGCACATGTATACATATGTAACAAACCTGCACGTTGTGCACACGTACCCTAGAACTTAAAGTACAATAATAATAAAAAAAAGTGCTAGACTCGAATGCTAGAGAACCAGGTTTGATCCTCAGCTCTAACACAAAGTAGAGCATTTTGAACAATTGTGATCCTTAACCAACTTTATGCCTTGTTGCCTCATAAGTAATCTGGAGCTAATAGACCTTACCTGTCATAAGGTTGTTGGGAAAATTAAGTGAGATAACGTTCATTGCAGTTTCTGGAAAACTGAAAAGTGTGGTACAAATATAAAGGACTGTTACTATCACTCAGGTCATTTGTTACTGGAGAGTTTATAAAGCCTTCCCACAGTGTTTCATTCCACCCAAACTATGAGAATCCCTATTTTTATTTCTGTCTGATGGCTGTCAGAAAATACACAGAAGCCATTGTTGCCTGAATAAGGGAATCACAGACCAAATATATAATAACAAACTAAGATTTATTTAAAATGTCTGATCATAAAAAGGAGATGGGAAATAATTCAAAGTGTTCTGTTACATGCCAAGTGGCCAAAATGGAGCAGTTTTTTTCAGCTTAGCAACAAACTGTTATTTTTCTTGGCTTCTAGGACACAAATACTTTTGTTCTAGATGTTTAGAACTCCAATTTGCACATGTAACTTAACTAGGGGAATGTGACGAACTGGTCTGGTAATATTTTTAGTTTTTTTCCCAAATGAAAAAATGTAAATGAGGATATTCATTAGCATGGATAAAGTATTTAATACAAAGTAAAAACACTTTGGATTTCCTTTGCTTTCTGATATTTTTCATAGAGAGCCAAAACTAGGAAAAAAATCAAGTATGTTTTTCTGCCCAATGCCCAGCTTTTTTGGAATCAGCTACCCTGAAACTATCTCAGTCTGCTGTCATGCACAAGTCTGTTGCTTCTCAGCCCCCAAAGACACTTGTATTTTTATGATGTTTTGTGTGGGAGTTGCAATATATCGGAAGGTTGACACGGCATTGAATTTAGTTGAAACAGAGATGTTTCGGGGAGAAGGCAGAAGACAAAACTGCACAAAGTGACCTCTTAAGGGACCTTGAATGCTTGGCTAGAAATTCAGGTGTGAATTGATAAATTGTTGTAACTTCACTAGTTTTGTTCAATTTGAATTTAGAATGATTAAACGTTTTTCATCCTGTAAGAGAAACAAACAGAAACAGGATTGAGTATACCTAAATAGTTTAATGTCAAAATTAAAATGAATTTGCCACATACTTAATAATATGCATACTTGTTACAGAGCCAAAATCTGCCTGGACATATGAGCCATTTATATATATAATGTACATAATGATAAGGTAATTTTTATTCTACCACATCAAGCATTTCTAAAATCAGTTTTCTCTTCTACTTCTGTCTCCCTCTTCACCTTTTTAGTTTTTTGAAACAGAGTTTCACTCTATTACCCAGGCTGGAATGCAGTGGTGCAATTTCAACTCACTGCAACCTCCACCTCCCAAGCCCAAGTGATCCTTCCACTTCAGCCTCCTGAGTAGCTGGGACTACAGGTGCACAGCACCATGTTTGGCTAATTTTTTTTTTTTTTTTGTATTTTTTTGTTGTGACTCTTACAGGATTAGTCCAGTTAAAATAATTCTAAAATGTCCCTAAAGATATCATACCTTATATAATACCTTAATTCAAATGAATCAATTTATAATGGTAGCACTTAAGGTATCTGATCAAATAGAGGTGCTATTTCAGACAAAAAGGAGTCTTCAGAAACCCTTACATTATATGAGATGAGCAGATATCTATGTATAAAGCCAACCATATTATATTGTTCCTACTCCATAAGTTTCCTTTTATAGTGGGGTGGATCTGGGAAGGTGAGGTTAGAAAATTCAAGAGTATTCCAAGGGAAACTGACTTATGGGATGGTGAGCCAAAGTATTACAAAAATATACTCCTTCATAAAAGCACCAAAAACACTGTCAAAAAGTATCAATATTAAAATTTTTAGAAATCTAGAAATTAAAAGAAAGCTTGAAAAAATCCAGTGTGCATGCATTGACAGCTGAATCTCAGTAAGAACAGCAAGCTTAGTACCATATACATTTGTCCTATTTCCATTTCCCTCTCAACAAATCCGTAGTGGCCCTCAAAACCAACAACCTTGCAATCATAGTAGCCATGAAAACCATCAGCCAAACAGCCAATGGAGAAAGGAGAATGAATTTTGAGGTTCTAAAAAGCCATATCTACACAGAATTGTCACTGTTTGACTTATCTAACAGTCACTTGGAAACCTCCACTCACAGGGCTTATCTATGTGACCTGGGTCAGAGCTGGCTCAAAGTGAACAGCCTTTTTTGCCAGGGAAATTGCTGAAACAGTTCAGTGGCAATTATTTAACATTACAGCTGCCTGAGTCAATGATAGCAGCTGAAACAAAGAAGAAATTGACCCAAAAAAACTTATAATGAAAGGTAGAGAATATGTCCATAGAAGTTTTGAAAACCTCTGATATAAATCCTGAGAATCTAGAAGGCAACATGTGTGGGCATGGCTGTGTATATGTCAAGTAACGTATGGCACTCATCTCTCACCTGTGACTGACCTAGAAGCTCTAACTAAGCAGGAAGTTAAGGATAAGGCAGAGTTGTCTACCATTTTCAGAAGTACTGAAGGCATGCCCAACACACAATACAGAGCCCCTCAGAAAAGCCTAGAATCTCTACCACTTTTAGAAGTACTGAAGGCATGCCCAGGATACATACAGAGACCCTCAGAAAAGGATAGGAGACTTTTCAATAGAAGATATATAAGGAAATACCTGTCAAATCATTAACTAATCATTAAACTAGAGATTTCAGAGGCCATACACGACAAAGAATACAGACGTTATAGAACTAGTTCAATGAAGTCACTAAACAGAGGAACTATGAAAATAATAAAGCATAACAACAGAAAAATCTGAGGAAAAGGAAGAATCTGATTTCCACAGTTGCCATATTATGTTATGAAAACAGCCAGACTTCAACAACAACAACAACAAAAATAAGTCATGCAAAGAACCAAGAGGGTATGACTATACACAGAGTAAAGAAGCAGTTAATAAAAATTGTTCTTGAGGAAGCTGAAATATTGGACTTATTAAAAAATCTTTAAATGAATTATACTAAATAAACTCAAAGAATAAAAAGAAACCATGTCTAAAAAATTAAAGATAAACATGATCACAATGTTTCATAAATAGGGAACAACAATAAAGATAAAAAAATAAATATTTTTTAAAAAAGAATTTTTTTTTAAAAAATAGAACTTTTTGGTTGAAATGAAAAATAAAAAGTGAAAAATTCACTAGAGCAGATCAACATCAGATTTTAGCCGTTAGAAGAAAGAATCAGTTAACTTGAATATAGGCTAAGTGATATTATATAATCTGAAAAACAGTAACAAAAATTAATGAAGGAAAAAATGAATGGAGGACTATAGGACACCGTAAAGTATACCCACATAGGTAAATGGGTTCAAAGGGAGAAGAGAAAAAAGGGACAGAAATAATATTGGAAGAAATAACAAAACACTTCACAAATTTGATGAAAATCATTAAGGTACACATCTAAGAAGTTCAATAAAACCCAAGTAAGATAAACTCAGAGCCACACCTAGATACATTATAGTCAAACTGTTGAAAGTTAAAGACAAAGAACACCTTGACAGCAGCATGAGAGAAATAACTCGTCACACATAAGAGATTCTCAATAAGATTGACACACAATTTATCAGTAAAAACCATGCAGGCAAGAAGGCAGTGGGATGACATATTCAATGTATTGTAAGAATAAGACAGACTATTAGCCAGGAATTATAAATCCAGTAAAACTAGCTTTCAAAAATGAAGGAGAACGTTAAAAATTCCAGGTAAACAAAAACTGAGGGAATTCGTCACTAGAAGATCTGTCCTTCCAGAAATATTAAGCAGAGTCTTAAAGCCTGAAATGTAAGGACACTAAACAGTGACTCAAATACACATGAAGAAAAAAGGAGTACCAGTAAAGGTAAACACATATGTAAATAAAATTACTGTATATGTGTATATTTGTTAATATTCTTTTCTCACACCTAATTTCAAAATTAACTTCATAAAACAATAACAGTATCTGTGTTGATAAGCACAAAATGTATAAAAACAGTTCATGAAAAGAATAACAAAATATGGGAAACAAAGTTGTATAGAAACAAAAATGTTATATACTACTAAAAATCGATTTGTTATTAATCTAAACTAGGTTATTATAAATTAAGACATTAATCGTAATCCCTATCTCAATTACTATGAAAATAACTCAAAGAATATGTAAAAAAGTTAGCAAAAAAAATGGCACAGTAGAAAATATATATTAACACGAAAGGAAGCAGCAATGGAAAAACAGAGAAGTAGAAAAGACAGGCCAGGCGCGGTGGCTCACGCCTGTAATCCCAGCACTTTGGGAGGCCAAGGCAGGCGGATCACAAGGTCAGGAGATCGAGACCATCCTGGCTAACATGGTGAAACCCATCTCTACTAAAAATACAAAAATTAGCCGGGTGTGGTGGCAGGCGCCTGTAGTCCCAGCTACTTGGGAGGCTGAGGCAGGAGAATGACGTGAACCCGGGAGGCGGAGCTTGCAGTGAGCTGAGATCCGGCCACTGCACTCCAGGCTGGGCAAGAGAGACTCCAACTCAAAAAAACAAAAACAAAAACAAAAACAAAAACAAAAACAAAACAAAACAAAAGAAAGCTAAAGAAAAGACAATATAGAAAAAACAAATGTAAATGGATTAAATATTTCAATTAAAATTTAGATATGACAGAATGGATTACTATATGTTGTCAACAAGAGACACACTTTAGATTCAAAGACAAAGAAGTTGCAAGCAAAATATGAAAAATGAAATACCAGAAAAATAGTATTCCAAACAGAACTTGTACGACTATACTAATATCAGACAAAGTAGACTTTAAAACAAAAATTGTTAGTAGAGACAAAGAAAGATGTTTAAAAATGATTGAAGTGTCAATTTCCTAGGAAGACAATAATTACAAACATATATGCACCTAACAATAGAACTTCAAAAACACATGAAGTAACAACTGATAGAACTGAAGAGAGAAACAGACAATTCAAAAATAGTAGTTGGAGACTTCAATACACAACATTAATATTGGATGAAATAACTCAGCATAATAATAACAAAGAAAAAAGGAAAACACTTTAACCCAGCCAGACCTTACAGTTATCTATGGAATACTGCATCCAACAATAGGAAAATACACATCCTCCTTAAGTGCACATTGAATAATCTCTGGAAGAGATAACATATTAGTCCATAAAACAAGTCTCAATACATATAAATGAACTTAAATCAATAAATTATGCTCTCAGACAACAATAGATTAAAATTTAGGTACATTTACAAATATGGGGAAATTAAACACACTCTTAAGTGAACAATAAATCAAGAAAGAATTCACCAGAGAAATTTTAAAATATGTTAAGAAAAATTAAAACTAAATTCAAAACATATGTGTGCAGCTAAAGCAATACTTGCAGGGAAATTTATAGGTGTAGATATTTATATCAAAAAAATCTCAAATCAATAACCTAATTTACCACTTAAGACACCAGAAAATGAAGAGTGAAGTAAATTCAAAGCCAGCAGAAGGAAATAAATAATAAAGATTAAACCAGATGTAAATGACAGAGAGAATACAAGAATAATACAGAAAATCAGTGAAACTAAAAGGTGTTTCTTTGAACAGATCAACACAATTGACAAATCTTTAGGATACTGACCAAGAAGAAAAAGAGGAAACATATTAAAATCAAGAAGAAATAGGAAATGTTTTTGCTAACCCTATAGAAATAAAGATAATTATAAGAGAATACTATGGACAACTATATTTAACAAACTGAATCATATAGATGAAATTGACAAATTCTTTTTCTATTATTAAACTTTAAGTTCTCGGGTACATGTGCACAACGTGCAGGTTTGTTACATATATATACATGTGCCATGTTGGTGTGCTGCACCCATTAACTCGTCATTTACATTAGGTATATCTCCTAATGCTATCCCTCCCCCTTCACCCTCCCCACAATAGGACCCAGTGTGTGATGCTCCCCTTCCTGTGTCCAAGTGATCTCATGGTTCAATTCCCACCTATGAGTGAGAATATGCAGTATTTGGTTTTCGGTTCTTGTGATTGTTTGCTGAGAATGATGGTTTCCAACTGCATCCATGTCCCTACAAAGGACACGAACTCATCCTTTTTCATGGCTGCATAGTATTCCATGGTGTATATGTGCCACATTTCTTTAATCCAGTCTGTCACTGATGGACATTTGGGCTGATTCCAAGTCTTTGTTATTGTGCATAGTGTCTCAATAAACATACGTGTGCATGTGTCTTTATAGCAGCATGACTTATAATCTTTTGGGTATATCCCCAGTAATGGGATGGCTGGGTCAAATGGTATTTCTAGTTCTAGATCCTTGAGGAATTACCACACTGTTTTCCACAATGGTTGAACTAGTTTACAGTCCCACCAACAGTGTAAAAGTGTTCCTATTTCTCCACATCCTCTCCAGCACCTGTTGCTTTCTGATTTTTTAATGATTGCCATTCTAACTGGTGTGAGATGGTATCTCATTGTGGTTTTGATTTGCATTTCTCTGATGGTGAGTGATGATGAGCATTTTTTCATGTGTCTGTTGGCTGTATGAATGTCTTCTTTTGAGAAGTGTCTATTCATGTCCTTTGCCCACTTTTTGATGGGTTTGTTTGTTTTTTTCTTGTAAATTTGATTGAGTTCTTTATACATTCTGGATATTAGCCCTTTGTCAGATGAGTAGATTGCAAAAATGTTCTCCCATTCTGTAGGTTGCCTGTTCACTCTGATGGTAGTTTCTTTTGCTGTGCAGAAACTCTTTAGTTTAATTAGATCCCATTTGTCAATTTTGACTTTTGTTGCCATTGCTTTTTGTGTTTTAGACATGAAGCCCTTGCCCATGCCTATGTCCTGAATGGTATTACCTAGGTTTTCTTCTAGGGTTTTTATGCTTTTAGGTCTAGCATTTAAGTCTCTAATCCATCTTGAATTAATTTTCGTATAAGGAGTAAGGAAAGGATCCAGTTTCAGCTTTCTACTTATGGCTAGCCGATTTTCCCAGCATCATTTATTAAATAGGGAATCCTTTCCCCATTTCTTGTTTTTGTCAGGTTTGTCAAAGATTAGATGGCTGTAGATGTGTGGTATTATTTCTGAGGACTCTGTTCTGTTCCATTGGTCTATATCTCTGTTTTGATACCAGTACCATGCTGTTTTGGTTACTGTAGCCTTGTAGCATAGTTTGGAGTCAGGTAGCATGATGCCTCCAGCTTTGTTCTTCTGACTTCGGATTGTCTTGGCAATGCGGGCTCTTTTTTGATTCCATATGAACTTTAAAGCAGTTTTTTCCAATTCTGTGAAGAAACTCATTGGTAGCTTCATGGGGATGGCATTGAATCTATAAATTACCTTGGGCAGTATGGCCATTTTCACAATATTGATTCTTCCTATCCATGAGCATGGTATATTCTTCCATTTGTTTATGTCTTCTTCTATTTCACTGAGCAGTGGTTTGTAGTTCTCCCTGAAGAGGTCCTTTACATCCCTTGTAAGTTGGATTCCTAGGTATTTTATTCTCTTTGAAGCAATTGTGAATGGAAGTTCATTCATGATTTGGCTCTCTGTCTGTTACTGGTGTAGAAGAATGCTTGTGATTTTTGCACATTGATTTTGTATCCTGAGACTTTGCTGAAGTTTCTTATCAACTTAAGGGGATTTTGTGCTAAGACAATGGGGTTTTCTAAATATACAATGATTTCATCTGCAACAGGGACAATTTGGCTTCTTCTTTTCCTAACCGAATACCCTTGATTTCTTTCTCTTGCCTGATTGCCCTAGCCAGAACTTCCAACATTATGTTGAATAGGAGTGGTGAGAGAGGGCATCCCTGTCTTGTGCCAGTTTTCAAAGGGAATGCTTCCAGTTTTTACCCATTCTGTATGATATTGGCTGTGGGTTTGTCATAAATAGCTCTTATTATTTTGAGATACATTCCATCAATACCGAATTTATTGAGCGTTTTTAGCATGAAGGGTTGTTGAATTTTGTCAAAGGCCTTTTCTGCATCGTGTGGTTTTTGTCTTTGGTTCTGTTTATATGCTGGATTATATTTATTGATTTGTGTATGTTGAACCAGCCTTGAATCCCAGGGATGAAATCCACTTGATCATGGTGGATAAGTTTTTTGATGTGCTGCTGGATTCGGTTTTCCAGTATTTTGTTGAGGATTTTTGCATCGGTGTTCATAAGGGATATGGGTCTAAAATTCTCTTTTTTGGTTTTACCTCTGTCAGGTTTTGGTATCAGGATGGTGTTGGCCTCATAAAATGAGTTAGAGAGGATTCCCTTTTTTTCTATTGATTGGAATAGTTTCAGAAGGAATGGTACCAACTCCCCCTTGTACCTCTGATAGAATTTGGAATTCTTAGACACAAACTACTGAAACTGACTCAAGAAGACATAGGAAATCTGAATATAGTTATAAAAATTAGTAATTTTAAAAAGTTCCCTCAAAAAATAAACCGGGAGATGACTGGTTTTACAGATGAATTCTATCTAATGTTTAAAGAAGAAGTCATACTAATTTTTCACATGCTTTCAAAACTAGAAAAAGAAAGAACACATCCCAACTCATTGTATGACTCCAGTGTTAGCCTCATACCGAAACCAGACAAGGGAATCACAAGACAGGTATACTATAGACCAATGTATCTTCTGAATATATTTGTAAATGTCTCAGCTAAATACCAGCAACCTGAATCCAGGAAGGATTATATAAAATGACCAATTATAATTTATCCCAAAAATGTCAGTTTAGTTTAACATGGAAAAATCGATCAACATATTTTACCACATCAACAGAATAAATGACAGAAACCACATGGTAATTTCAATATATGCAGAAAAAGCATTGGACAAAATCCAATATGCTTTCGTTATAAAACCACTCAATAAAATAGAAATAGAAAAAAAAATCCTCAACTTGATAAGGGAAATCTACTAAAACCCACACTTGACATTATACTCAATTGTGGGAAGTCTACACATTGAGAAGTCTACAAATATTGCTACTGTTATCAATATTATTGAGACTCTTTCCTAAAATGTTAATGAAAATGAGAAACCTTCAGAAGGACTTCACTCATTGTTTTTTAATTTTTAAAATTTTATCATTAAAAATGCATACTCCTGAAGAAACTGGAGCCCTCATACATTGCTGGTGGGAACATAAAATGATGCAGCCACTGTAGAAACAATCTGGCAATTCCTCAAAAAATTAAACACAGAATTAGCGTATGACCCAGAAATTCCACTCGTAAGTATATATCCAAAAGAACTAAAAAACAGGGATTCAGACAGATACAAGCGTACCAGTGTTCATAGCAGCATTATTCACAATAGCCAAAAAGTGAAAACAACATGTGTCCATCAACAGATGAATGGATAAACAAAGTGTGATATATACATACAATAAAATATTTTTCAGCCATGAAAGTGAGTAAAGTTCTGAAACATGCTACAACATGGATGACTTTTTTTTTTTTTTTTTTTTTTTTTTTTTTTTTTTGAGACAAAGTCTTGCTCTGTCACCCAGACTGGAGTGCAGTAGTGCGATCTCAGCTCACTGCAGCCTCCATTCCTGGGTTCAAACGATTCTCCTGCCTCAGTCTCCCAAGTAGCTGGGGATACAGGTGCCTGCCACCATACCTGGCTAATTTTTGTATTTTTAGTAGAGATAGGGTTTCAACCTGTTGGCCAGGCTGGTCTCAGTCTCCTGACCTCAAATGACCCACACACCTCAGCCTCCCAAAGTGCTGGGATTACAGGCATGAGCCACTGCACCCAGTTGGATGAATTTTTAAAACATTATCTTATGTGAAACAAGCCAGACATAAAAGCACAAATACTGTATGATTTTACTTATCTGAAATATATAGAATAGGCAAATACTTGGAGATGGATGTAGATTACAGGTTACCAGTAGAGAGGGGAAAGGAGAATAGGGAGCTATGGTTTAATGAATACAGAGTTTCTGTTTGGGTTGATGAAAATTTTAGAAATAGTGGTTATGGTTGCACAACAATGTGAATGTAATTAATGCCACTTAATCATACACTTGGAAATCATACACTTGGAAATATATACACACACATATATAAACACAATTAGAGAATAGTAATATAAAATGCATTCCTATTTATCTTCCAATAAACTGCAATTTGCTTTGGAAGAGATTAAAATATTCAATCAGGTCAGGCGTGCTGTCTCACATCTGTAATCCCAATGCTTTGGGAGGCTGAGGTGGGTGTATCACTTGAGGTCTGGAGTTTGAGACCAGCCTGGGCGACATGGTGAAACCCTGTCTCTACAAAAGTACAAAAATTAGCCACGGGTGGTGACATGCACCTGTAATCCTAGTTACTTGGGAGGCTGAGGCACGAGAATCATTTGAACCCGGGAGGCAGAGGTTACAGTGAGCTAAGATTGTGCCACTGTGCTCCAGCCTGGGCCACAGAGTGAACTGTGTCTCAAAAAACTAAATAAGTAAAAATAAAAATAAAATATTCAATCAATGCAGATTGAATAGAATATAAAGGACTTATAACAGTTCCTGGAACATAGTTAAATTCTCAAGAAATACTTAGGTATCACTGTTATTATTTAATATAATCCCATATTTATGACTTTTTTCACTTGGTTATATTGTGTTTTCCCACATCAATAAATATAGAAGTATGTCATAATTTCTAATAATTATATAATAACATCACTTTTACCATGTTGTTTAACAAATCTCTTAAATTTTAGTATTTATGTTACTTTGATATTATATCAGTCTTTATCTTATGTGACATCCCTGGGACATTCGAAGCTTAACTTCTCTCTTCCTAAAATTCTCCATTCCTTGGTTTTCCATCACACCAGACTTTCTTCTTATCCTTCTGACTTATCTTTCTCTTTGCTGATTTCTCTTCCTCTGACTACCCCATAAATGAAGGAGTTCTCTAGGATTCTTTTCTCATCCTTATTTCTTCTCATTCTTCACCCTTTCTGTGAAGAAATGATTTACTTCCATGGATTGAACTAATACTTGTGTGGTGATGACTCCCCATATTCTTGCCTCTAGCTCAGATCCCTCTCCTGAGAATTAAAGCTTTATTTGTAACTGTCTCCTGGATACTTGTTCCTAGATGTCTTACAGGCATCTTAAACTCAATTTATTGTTATCTTCCGCCTACCCGACTACCTATATTCTCTCTCTGAAATAAAGCCACTGCCGTTCACAATTTTCCAAGTTAGAAGCCTGGGGGAATCAACCTTAATTGTGTTCTCTCCTTCTCACCTTACTTCTAGTGTTTTGTTAGTTAGTTTGTTTTTTGCCACTGAATATCTCTCAAATCTACTTGCTCCTATCTAAGCTTAATTGTCCAAGTGAAATCCCCTTAAATTTCTTACTTGATATAATATAATAGCCTTAAGCTTTATACATGATCTTGTTAACTTCTTATTTTGCTCCACTTTACATTTACCCTTGAATCAACTGAAAATCTGCATAATATCCTTAGTGAGTCACCACTGCCTATAAAACAAACTTTGAGTGAGATTTGGGTGGGTACACAGAGCCAAACCATATCATTTTATCCCGGTCCCCCTCAAATCTCGTGTCCTCACATTTCAAAACTAAGCATGTTTTCCCAATAGTTCCCCGAAGTCTTAACTTATTTTACCATTAACTCAAAAGTCCACAGTCCAAAGTCTCATCTGAGACAAGGCAAGTCTCTTCCACCTAAGAGCCTGTAAAATCACAAGCAAGTTAGTTACTTCTTAGATACAATGGGGGTACAGGCATTGGGTAAATACACCCGTTCCAGCTGGGAGAAATAGGCCGAAAAGAAGGGGCTACAGGCCCCATACAAGTCCAAAATCCAACAGGGCAGTCAAATCTTAAAGCTCCAAAATGCTCTCCTTTGACTCCATGTCTCGCATCCACATCATGCTAATGTAAGAGGTAGGCTCCTACAGCCTTGGGAAGCTCCACCCCTGTGGCTTTGCAGGATATAGCCCTCCCTCCTGCCTGCTTTCATGAGCTGGTGTTGAGTGTCTATGGCTTTTCCAAGTGCATGGTGCAAGCTGTTGGTGGATCTATTTTTTTGGAGTCTGGAGGACATTTGCCCTCTTTTCACAGCTTCACTAGGCAGTGCCCCAGTGGGGACTCTGTGAGGGCTCACACTCTACGTTTCCCTTTCACATTGCTCTAGCAGAAGTTTTCCATGAGGGCTCTTCCCCTGCAACACATCTCTGCCTATACATCCAGGCATTTCCATACATCCTCTAAAATCTAGGTGGAAGTTCCCAAACCTTAATTATTGATGTCTGTGCACCACAGACTCAATACAACATGGAAGCTGCCAAGGCTTGGGGTTTGCATCCTCTAAAGCCATGGCCCAAACTGTACCTTGGCCCCTTTTAGCCTCTGCTGGAGTGGCTGGAATGCAGGGCAGCAAGTCCCTAGACTGCACAGAGCAGGGGGTCCCTGGGCCCAGCCAATGAAACCATTTTTTCTTCCTAGGCTTGTGGGCCTGTGATGGGAGGGGCCACTGTAAAGGTCTCTGACATTCCCTGGAAAAATTTTTCCCATTGTGTTGGTGATTAATATTTGGCTCCTCATTACTTACGCAAATTTCTGCAGCCAACTTGAATTTCTCATCAGAAAATGGGTTTTTCTTTTCTATTACATTATCAGACTGCAAATTTTCTAAAATTTTATGCTGTTTTCCTTTTAAAACTGAATGCTTTTAACAGCACCCAAGTCACCTCTTGAATGCTTTGCTGCTTAGAAATTTCTTCTGCCAGATACCTTAAATCATCTCCCTCAAGTTCAACGTTTCACAGATCTCTAGAGCAGGGGAAAAACGCTTCAAGTCTCTTTGCTAAAGCATAGCTAGAGTCACCTTTATTCCAGTTCCCAACAAGTTCCTCATCTCCATCTGAGAGGAGAAGCATTTGGTCAAAGCAATTCAACAAGTCTCTAGGAAGTTCCAAATTTTTCACATCATCCATTCTTCCAAGTCTGTTCCAACCTCTGCCTATTACCCAGTTTCAAAGTCATTTTCACATTTTTGGTTATCTTTACAGCAGCATCCCACTCTATTGGTACCAATTATCTCTATTAGTTTTTTCTTATGCTGTTAGTAAAGACATACCCGAGACTGGGTAATTTATAAAGAAAAAGAGGTTTAATGGACTCACAGTTCCATGTGACTGGGGAGGCCTCGCAGTCATGGTGGGAGGCAAAGGAGGAGCAAAATCATGTCTTACATGGAAGCAGGCAAGAGGGAACATGTGCAGGGGAACTCCACTTTATAAAACCATCAGATCTCATGAGACTTATTTACTATCACAAGAACAGCACAGGAAAAACCCACCCCAATAATTCCATTAACTCCCACCGGGTCCCTCCCATGACACATGGGGATTATTACAATTCAAGGTGATATTTGTGTGGGGACACAAAGCCAAACCATATCAGGTGTCTATTATCATTCTTTTTATACTGTATCTTCATTGTTTACTTATGTGTCTATCTCTCCACTACGGCTCCTTAAGGTGTTATCTCCTATTCATTTGTTAATTCTCTAAATCTAATCTTACATCATGTGTAATTGAGATGCATTACATTAGATATTATTGAGACTCTTTTCTCATATATTAATGGAAGTGAGAAGCATAATATCTTTTATATGTATATGAATATTAATAAATATTTGTCAAGCCAATGAACAAATAAACTTAAAGCTGTTCATCTTTTAATTCTTTTGAGCCTCAGAGGACATGATTAACTTTTGGGGTGTCATGTGTTTATTGGCTAGAGCTTCCACCCAGAAATTGAAAAACTCATGTCCTTGATAAACCAGCCAACCAAGATCAATTTCTCTCCAAGTTTACTATCCTTTACAGAACAGTTGGAAGCTTTTATTAGATCAAATATCAATCACTGCTGTGTCCATTGTGTAACAGTTAAATCAGTTTAGCCGATTACTAGCCAACTTTACTACCAGATATGGCCCCGTTTAGAGCCCTTTCTCCATACAGATGGCCTATACCGCCTCCTGCTAATAACAACAAAAATCCCTCTATCTCCCTATGAGGGCCAGGTACAATACTATATTATGTCTGTAAAGTCACTGGTCCTCTCAGCTTGGCATATACCTAATTGGCTACAAGTCCAGACTCTGGTTAGTCTGACAACCACAGGGCTTTCTTTCTCTGGGCCTTCTTCAAAGGGTCAGATTTTGGAATTACTAGAGTCTTGGTTTCTGTTGAGCTAATAGCACTTAGAGGCTGGTTAAGATGTTAATGATCAAGGTAAATAATAAAATATTCATACAATGTATCTCCGGTTGAGCCCAATACTTTCAAGATGAAGAGTGGAAATAAATATTGATAGAGAACTGAGATGTAACTCATTTCTCCAACTATCCCGTGGTAACAGAAGGAGTTTTTTTTTTTGTTTGTTTTCCTGAATTGATCCAGACTCCACCTACTAGAAATTTGTGAAATTTGCTGAATTTCTTTATTAGATCATGTTGATTGTCTGGAGATGCAGAAATGGAGCACATACACCATAGCATAGCAAGAATTAAGGAATACTGTAGTATATAGGCAAAGGAGACTGGGAAATTCTATAAAGTAAGAGTCTTCCAAGTCTGGATATTGAATAAGTTTTCTGTTTTATCCATTTAAAAAGAAAAAATTCTATTTAACACACATTAGGTACATGGTTTCTCCATATTTTCCAAATATCATATTTTCATACCATGAACATTAAAATGATTGATATTTATAATTAAAACAAAGACCCAAGCAGAATATTTATTTCTATATACAGTTCAGAAAATGTAAGCTAATGCTGCAATCTACTGTCTATTTTATCTTTAATATACACAGAGAAAAGCGTCTTGTTGACATGTAGAAAACCAAAAGGACTTTATTTAAGTTACAGTCTCACATTTTTGATTTGAGGGCCATTGAGCAAGTTAATGCACCTCTATGATTAAGTTTACTGCTTTTGTAAAATAGCAATGATTATATCACCTATCTCTACGTAACAGAGCTGGTGCTTCAAGGATCAAATGAGATTATGTATGTGAAATCACCTTGAAAAGGACCATGAATGTAAGACACAATTGCAGCTGCTGTGAAGCAAATTTTGGAACAATGGATTGATTTGTTGTATAAAAGGTAAGGGACTATTAATTTGAGATTGGTATTGGGATAACTTTTTATGTTCATTCAGTTTTCAGATATATCAGACTCTACATATTTGATGGAAAAATTATTAGTGAAATGGGAAAAGTTCCCTTGTTCTCCTCGCAGGATGTGTGACAGGAGGAGTGGCTCGCTTCTTTAGTGCCCTGCTGCTCAAACCTCTAGGGGAACACACAGATGGGCAGTTTGTGGGGCTCTGACCTCACAGCAGCATCTAGGGGTGGATGTTTACAGCTCCTGATGTCCCAGTGGGTTTGTGTTACAGAGTGCTCTTTAATTTTGCTATCTATAGGTGGCTTGTGTTAACCAGCTCAATTAGATCCTCTACTTTGTCACAAGAACAGAGGGCTTTCTGTATCCTGGGTTCTTGCCTTGGTGTACTGGAAGAATTGGATCACACTTGGGCTTGGAGAATCAGTGCAAGGTTTTATTGAGTGGAAGTAGTTCTCAGCAGATGGGGGAGCCAGAAGAAAGATGGTTTTTCCCTGGAGTCAGGCTGCTTGGTGGCCCGAGCGCTCCTCCAGTTGCCCCAGCCAAACTCCACATCATTCTGCCAGTCAGTGGCCTGCTGGCATGCTGGTGCCTGTTGGTGAATTTCTCTTGACATCTAGCCCCTTTTGTGTTCCTCCACCAACGTGCTCCTCTCAACATCCAACCACTTCTATCTCTGCCTTGCTAGGGTCTCCCTCTTTTATAGGCACAGGCTGGAGGTGTGGCAGGCGAGGGTGGTCATGGGAAATGCAACATTTGGGCAGGAAAATGAAAATGCCTGTCCTCACTTAGGTCCATGGAGGTGGAGCCCTAGCAGGGACCAACCCTCCTCTACCCAACCTTTCCCTTCCCCATTTCCATATCATTTAAAGGGACCATGTTCTTCCTTTCCCAGCACTTCCGTATCATTACTAAGTAAAATTTGTAAAGGCAGTGATTATGCAGTTGTTGTAACTTACCCTGAGGTTTAAAAACTGCAGCAACCAAATTTGTAGCTTTGCTGTCTCTTGTTCTTGACAGCAAATGCATGGAGAACTTCTGAATTGTTGGGAGGGTGAAATGAGAAAAAGTATAGAAATTATCTCACATAATACCTCTCATTAAAAAATATTTTATATTCATTTATTAATTGAACAGACATGTCTTTAGTTCTTTAGTACAAAATTAGCCAGATACACACTCTCCTACATGTTGTGGAAACCAAAAAATATCTGGATGATGAAATAATCTGTACAACAAATCCTCATGACTTGAGTTTACCTATATAACAAGCCTGCACATGTACCCCTGAACATAAAATAAAAGTTTTAAAAAAAGAAATCAGATCCAGCAATCCCACTAAAGGGGAATTATCTAAAGGAAAGAAAATCATGATATTGAAGAGATATCTGTACCTCCATGTTCACTGCCACCCTATTCACAATAGCCAAGATATGGAATTAACCTAAGTGTCCATCAATGGATAAATGAAGAAAGTAGCATATATATTCACAATGGAATACTGTTAATCCATTAGAACAAATGAAACCTTGTCATTTGTGGCAACGTGGATGGAATTGGAGGACATTATGTTGAGTGAAATAAGCCAGGAACAAATAGTCGACCATGGCATATTTCCACTCATATGTGGAAGTTAAAAAATGTTTATCTCATAGAAATGAAAAGTAGAACAGGAGATACTAGAGGCTGGGAAGGGGAAAAGGAAAGGGAGAGATTTATTAAAGGATATGAAATTACAGCTAGATAGGGGGAATAACTTCTAGTGTTCTACAGCACTGTAGGATGACTATAGTTAACAATAATATATAGTTTTGAACTGCCAAAATGAGGAAAAGAGGATATTGAATGTTCCCAACACAAAGAAATGACAAATATTTGAGATTATAGATATGTTAAGTACCCTGAGCTGATCACTATACATTATATGCATTTAAACATCACTGTGTACTCCATGAATATGTACAATTATTATGTGTTCATTTAAATAAATAAATAAAAGTCAGATATGCCATCCTTAAAAAAAAATTTTTTTAAAAGTCCCTGTGCTTTCAAGAAGCCCACAGTCTGGTGGAGATTTGTTTGTTAGCTCTCTGAAAGCAAAGACTTTGGGGAATGGGACATAAAATAGGAGCTTATCGTGAGGTTTTACCAAAGATAGACTTCACTAATTTTAAGTATCAAAATGTTATGTCTCTTATTCATCTTTGTATAAAACAAGGTCTTAGCTCAGTAAATATTTGTCAAACAAATAAACAAATGAAGGTTTGGAAAGTGGGAAAAGGCGAGGACAGTAGTGGTGTTTGGCCTTTTCAGATGAAAATATAGCCTATTAGTGGGCTATCTTTTCTGCTTCCATTTTCTTGTTGGCTTCTTGGTAGAGTGACAAGCCAAATCAAACCCACAATGAGGAAGCTGTTTTGAATGATACTTTTTGATTTTTTTTCTACTTCGCTTGTAGCTACTGTTTCCAGAAGCTACCAGTGGCCCAGGTAAAGAACACCAGCAAGGGATTTACCTGAATGGGTCCCTTGGGGTACCCACAGTCAGGGGTCTGATTCTGCGTATGGCTTTGATGCCATAATCACAATGTGAGAATACAAGAGTTTTTAGTACTTCCAAGAATTTAGTACTTTCAAATTCTTAAGCTAGGCCAGGCAACCACAGAGGGGAAGACAGTAGTCCCTTGTCCTAGGCCTCCTGAAACAATCAGCAACTACATCCAGCAACTACATCCATGCAGGAGAAGGCTTTCAGTATTTAAGGGTCATTTGGGGTGAGGTGTCCCAATTTTGTGAGGATATTATTTTTGGGGTACTTTAAAGAATTCTGGCAGAAGGGCAGGGGAACAGTTTGGCATGAAGCTAGGGTTATAACAGGGCTCTGAAGACAAACTAATCTGTTTTGGTGAGCCTGGATCAGGCTTAGGCAACTAGCTACCATTTCTCCTTTACTTCTCAGACGGAGATACCCCAATACAACACTGACTTCCTGCTCTTATTGTAATTGAAGCAGTCACTCACTTTTAGAAGCAAACAGTCATTCTTTCTATTGCAATGCTTGTTTACTTGCTTAAAAATTTCAGGAATTAGCCTTGAGATAAAACCAAGATTGTAAAACACTCTCCTGAAGAAAATGCTGAGCAGCTACTTGTAAGTAGAACCAAATCCTTCCAAGGAAGATTTGGGAGATAGTCATAAGCTGGTAAATACCTGGAGATAGTCATAAGCTGGTAAGTACCTGGTTTTCCTACTTTATGGGACTGTTATAGAAAGCAACCAAGAACTTACATGAAACAGCTTTGGGAACCCTAAACTGGAACCAAATGGAGTATTTTATTATTATTATTTCACAAACCTTTCCATTTTTTCTAAGTTAAAAATTTATCTTGTTTCTTATCAGAGCAAGCCCTTCTATTGGCAGAGTAAGTCTGAGAGTAAATGGCAGGATCTTAACTACACTTTGTCCCTCACCATCCTTGAGCATTTATTAGTACTCTCAAACTTCCTGCGAAGATTAACCTTTTGTTTTCTTTTCTGGTGTTTTTCATCTCAGACCCACAGATGCGAATGATTTATTGATTCCCCACTTCCTTTAGAGGAGAGCCTGTGACCACACCAAGATTTTTGGTTGTTCTATAATCTGATACTGAGAATGATGCAAAGTTTGTTTCTATGTCTCAATGTGTATTTTGGTTGTTGCTGTTTTCTCTTTACTGCATTCTACTTTTATCTCTAAGGCATTTGATTTTCCGAAACTATCATTTGGTTCCCTGTCTTGCCCAAATGATGTTTTGGAATGATAATTCCAGGCTTTGTAGAGTCAGCAGCTGTTATGGGTTGAACTGTATCCCCCCAAAAAAAGATATGTTAAAGTACTAACACCTAGAACTTCAAAATGTGACTTTATTTGGAAGTGGAGTTGTTAGAAATATAATTAGTTAAGATAACTTTATAGTAGAGTAAGGTGGGCCCTTATACCAATATGACTAGTATTTTTATAACAAGAGAGACATTTGGACACAGAGAGAAGATGACTGTGTGAAGATGGAGGCAGAGATTGGAGTAATGTAGCTACAAGCCCAGAAATGACTGGGGCTACCAGAAACTAGAAAAGGCAAGAAAGAACCCTTCCCTAGAGCTTTTATAGAAACCATGGCCATTCCAAAATCTTGATTTCAAATTTTTAGTCCTAGAACTGTGAGACAATAAATTTCTGTTGTTTTAAGTGACCTTGTTTGTGGTATTTATTACTGCAGCCCTAGGAAACTAATTCAGTAATCAAGAGGATTTTTTGAATTTATACCATTATTTTCATTCTTCCACCTCCTTTCCCTTACAACCTTCTGTAGATTCCTGAAAGAAAAAGCACATTCAGATTCACTTCAACAAAGCAAATACCTCTGGCCCACAAACTCTCACTGTTTATGCATCTTGTTAGCCCCTTACTTTCTCACTGCTGCCCTACAAATATCTCATAAGCCTCCATGTTGTCATTGATTCTGTTTCCAACACCAAGAGTGTTCTTCCTTTCTCTACTGAATCTTACTACCTGACTACTTCTCATTTTTGAGAGATTAATTGAGGTACTCCCACTACTTCAGTGAGGTTGTTCTTGATTCCTCTAGTTTGAATTACTTTTTTCTGCTTCACCACACATATTAGTTTGTGCCTCTATTATGCCGCTGATTTTATTTTATCTTTCATTATAATTAATTGTTTCTATGCTTTTCCTCCTGCATTCCAAAGCTTTGCACTTGATTGAAAGCTTTTTAATAGCAGAAAATGGTTCTAATTTTTCTCTTTCCTCCCCAGTATGAACTGTTTGGGGTCATCCACACCAGGCCAGTGTTTATTAAGTTAGTCAATGTCTGTTTCTCTCCATTGTTTATCAAAGACATGATTTTTGTTTAAAATATTTCTTTTTTTTTTTTTTTAATTTATTTATTATTATTAAACTTCAAGTTGTAGGGTACATGTGCACAACGTGCAGGTTTGCTACATATGTATACTTGTGCCATGTTGGTGTGCTGCACCCATCAACTCGTCATTTACATCAGGTATAACTCCCAATGCAATCCCTCCCCCCTCCCCCCTCCCCATGATAGGCCCCGGTGTGTGATGTTCCCCTTCCCGAGTCCAAGTGATCTCATTGTTCAGTTCCCACCTATGAGTGAGAACATGCGGTGTTTGGTTTTCTGTTCCTGTGATAGTTTGCTAAGAATGATGGTTTCCAGCTGCATCCATGTCCCTACAAAGGACACAAACTCATCCTTTTTTATGGCTGCATAGTATTCCATGGTGTATATGTGCCACATTTTCTTAATCCAATCTGTCACTGATGGACATTTGGGTTGATTCCAAGTCTTTGCTATTGTGAATAGTGCTGCCATAAACATACGTGTGCATGTGTCCTTATAGCAGCATAATTTATAATCCTTTGGGTATATACCCAGTAATGGGATGGCTGGGTCATATGGTACATCTAGTTCTAGATCCTTGAGGAATCGCCATACTGTTTTCCATAATGGTTGAACTAGTTTACAATCCCACCAACAGTGTAAAAGTGTTCCTATTTCTCCACATCCTCTCCAGCACCTGTTGTTTCCTGACTTTTGAATGATCGCCATTCTAACTGGTGTGAGATGGTATCTCATTGTGGTTTTGATTTGCATTTCTCTGATGGCCAGTGATGATGAGCATTTTTTCATGTGTCTGTTGGCTGTATGAATGTCTTCTTTTGAGAAATGTCTGTTCATATCCTTTGCCCACTTTTTGATGGGGTTGTTTGTTTTTTTCTTGTAAATTTGTTTGAGTTCTTTGTAGGTTCTGGATATTAGCCCTTTGTCAGATGAGTAGATTGCAAAAATTTTCTCCCATTCTGTAGGTTGCCTGCTCACTCTGATGTTAGTTTCTTTTGCTGTGCAGAAGCTCTTTAGTTTGATGAGATCCCATTTGTCAATTTTGGCTTTTGCTGCCGTTGCTTTTGGTGTTTTAGACATGAAGTCTTTGCCCATGCCTATGTCCTGAATGGTACTACCTAGGTTTTCCTCTAGGATTTTTATGGTATTAGGTCTAACATTTAAGTCTCTAATCCATCTTGAATTAATTTTCGTATAAGGAGTAAGGAAAGGATCCAGTTTCAGCTTTCTACTTATGGCTAGCCAGTTTTCCCAGCACCATTTATTAAATAGGGAATCCTTTCCCCATTTCTTGTTTCTCTCAGGTTTGTCAAAGATCAGATGGCTGTAGATGTGTGGTATTATTTCTGAGGACTCTGTTCTGTTCCATTGGTCTATATCTCTGTTTTGGTACCAGTACCATGCTGTTTTGGTTACTGTAGCCTTGTAGTATAGTTTGAAGTCAGGTAGCGTGATGCCTCCAGCTTTGTTCTTTTGACTTAGGATTGTCTTGGAGATGCGGGCTCTTTTTTGGTTCCATATGAACTTTAAAGCAGTTTTTTCCAATTCTGTGAAGAAGCTCATTGGTAGCTTGATGGGGATGGCATTGAATCTATAAATTACCTTGGGCAGTATGGCCATTTTCACGATATTGATTCTTCCTATCCATGAGCATGGTATGTTCTTCCATTTGTTTGTGTCCTCTTTGATTTCACTGAGCAGTGGTTTGTAGTTCTCCTTGAAGAGGTCCTTTACATCCCTTGTAAGTTGGATTCCTAGGTATTTTATTCTCTTTGAAGCAATTGTGAATGGAAGTTCATTCCTGATTTGGCTCTCTGTTTGACTGTCACTGGTGTATAAGAATGCTTGTGATTTTTGCACATTAATTTTGTATCCTGAGACTTTGCTGAAGTTGCTGATCAGCTTAAGGAGATTTTGGGCTGAGACAATGGGAAAATATTTCAAAACTTAACAAAACCAACACACATATTTGTTTCTTCTCTTAAACTGAGCTTTTAAGCTTACTGTTATACATTAACAACCATTTGTGGAAGAGAAGGAGGGCCTCATAGAAATTTGACCAAGGTTCTTCAGCTTGTTTGCAAATGGTCACACATAAGAAATGGTCACAAGTTAAGAAAGGGTTTTATCGGCGGGGCATGGTGGCTCATGCCTGTAATTTCAGCACTTTGGGAGGTCAAGGTGGGTGGATCACGAGGTTAAGAGATCCAGACCATCATGGCCAACATGGTGAAACCTCGTCTCTACTAAAAATACAAAAATTAGCTGGAAGTGGTGGTGCACGCCTATAGTCCCAGCTACTGAGGAGACTGAGGCAGGAGAATCGCTTGAACCCAGGAGGCGGAGGTTGCGGTGAGCCGAGATTGCGCCACTGCTCTCCAGCCTGACGACACAGCGAGATTCCATTTAAAAAAAAGAAAAAAAAAAAGGTTTTCTCTAAGACTATTTTTAAAATTTCCTCCTGGGTAAAAACTACCATGCAGTTAAGATTGAATGATGATGATGGTGACAAGATATTGTGTATAGCGTCAGTAATCTCGTGACAAAAACATCTAGGAAAACCATTTTTAAGCCATTGAGAAGTTAAGGTGAAACTCAGAAAATGATTTTTACTTTGAAAAAATCGCAAGCAAAAAAAAAAAAAAAAAAAAAAAAATCAAAGTGTTAGCAGGTCTGAGCTAATGGCATGTAGCAATTGTCTAGGGCATGACTACTGGGAGATAATCTTTTAGCTCCTCCATTCATGCTTGCTCTGCTCTTTGTCATTCCTAAGTACAGCTGTGTATATGCCTACCTCATAGGATTTATCAGATAGAGAATTCACCTCTCCCAATCGTATATCTCCATTCACCCTCAATGACTGAAGCTTTTCTTTTTTTTTTCAGGGATCATGATCTTTCCTTCCATAAAGAAGGATCAGGCCAAGATGCCGAGACAAGGGACCTATGCTGTGAACTATTTCACAAGAAAGGGTCAGTTACTATAACAAGAGTTAGTGAAGGTGGGAGGGGGCAGTGGAATGATTATATTTAGTAGAAACTAGAAAAGGGAAAAGGAGAAAAGAGGTTTATTATCAGGTAAAGACTGAAGAAGACAATAATCAGAGATGCCTTGAGCACTCGTCTCCCTTTGTTCTGAGGAAGATTAAGCAATGTACTAAGTGATTTTCCCCCCACTGTGTCTGTTTTTGTCTTTGCAGAATGGAGGCATTGTATGGGACACTCCTTGAGGGAAACAAGCATGAGGCAGGTCAGGAAAAGAAGGAAAGAGGCAGAACTTCCAAAGAACAGGCAAAGGCATCACACGAGAAGATAATACAGGACCCACAGAGAAGGGAAATAAAAGTGAAAGGAGCAAAAGAGGAACTCATGCATTGATGGGGAGGGAGAAAAAGCAAATGCAGAATATAAAATTAGAAGCAATAGGAGAATATCAACTGGAGGTCATTGTTTTTAGTGAAATGACAGAAAGAGAAATTTAAAAAGCCACATGTTCTCATTTATAAGTGGGAGCCAAATAATGAATACAAATGGGCATATAGAATGGAATAATTTGCATTGGAGACTCCAAAAGGTGTGAATGTGGGAGGGGAGTTAAGGAAAAAAAAACTACCTATTGGAGACAATGTATACTACTCTGTTGACTCGTGCACTAAAATCCTAGGCTTCATCACTACACAATATATCCCTGTAATGAAGCTGCACTTGTACCCCTAAATCTGTAAAATAAAAACTTAAAACAAATAGACAAATAAAAAAATAAACAGAGGAAAATATCATAGACCAAGAAGAGGAAAAGCAGGATAAAAGCAAGGAAAAAAGCTAAAAAGTAAGGAGGGATATTTTAAATGGTAAGCTTGTCTGTAAGAAAGAAGGAATAGACAGGATTAGAAAGGCTGAACAATCATGACTAAAGAATATTAGTCACTTACAAGAAAATACAAGTGAAATATGAAGAAATGCCAAAGGGTGGGAAGACTCAGAAATATGTGAATATATAGAATTCAATTAACAGAGGAGTGGGAGATAGAAGTCCTGGAGTTCTCCTAGCAATGAATTTCAAGGAGTTGGCACTAATCTGCCTTTATCCTGTATTTTCATTGCTCCATTGCTTAAAATATGTGGGATCTTTGACTGACTTGCAAAATTTTCATTGCACAGATATTTTTTATTTGTATTAGTTTTAAGTCTTGCCACAACAATATTAAAGAAATTTGCCTTAGATCCAAAATTCAGGACCTTCTATTAAAAAAATTCATCAGTTAATAAATATTAGAACTTTTCAATGCTGACACTGTTATGAAGGATGCAGAGTAGCAGTATCAAATACAGCCTTTATCCCAAAAGAACATGTCTAATGACTAGAGCTCTAACTCCTTGGCATATCAATTATTGGCTGTTTATGATATGCCAATCTTTCTAGCCTTACTTCCTGCATTGGTGTATAGGCAGAATTTTGACAGGCAGAGATGGGGTAGGGTGAAGAAACATTCGAGTGGACAAGCACAATAATCTAAAGGTAGGAAAATGGCAGTCGATAAAGCAGATAGGTAGGTCATGGCAAATTCATGGAAGACCCCAAATGTCAGGCTAAGGCATTACCAAATGAAACAATTTCTTGCTTCAGTCAGAGTTGACATCAACTTTGGGCAAAAGCTAAGCATCTTGATTGCTATTGTCCAATAAAACTGAGGGCATAGGACATAAAGCTGAAAGTTTGGGTAGGGGTAAAGTCTGAGTAGTTTTTATACTTGAGCCAATGCCTGGGTAGAGGTATTGTAGAATAGATCCTGAGTTGCCCAAATAAATGCTAATAACTATCATTATTGATTTCTTACAATGTGATGAGCCCGGGGCTAAACATGTTATATGCTTTCATGTAGTTATATTATCTCATGTAGTTTTCTTTCTTACCTTATGTGGAAACAGAGACTCAGAGCATCTATGCCACTTGTCCAAGGTCACACAGATACAAAATGACAGAGCCAGGCAGTCTGACACAACAGCTTGCATTCTTAATGACTACACTGTGAGTGTCATAGAGCAGGTACTACTAAATGAGGGCCCCTCATGAATTCTTTCATTTAGATTTGTCAAGAAGAGGTAGGCACCTCAAATAAAACTGCTCAGCAATGGAATGCTACCGTGTAATAAAAAGAATGAACCACTGATACACTCAACGACATGAATAACTCTCAAACTATGCTGAATGACAAAAGCTGGACACAAATGAATACATTCTGTGATTCCATTGGCAGAAAACTAGAAAATGAAAACTAACCTGTAGTGACAAAAAACAGGCCAGTGGTTTTCCTTATTACAAAGGTCCATGAGGAAACTTTGGGAGGAAGATGAATATGTTCATTATCTTGGTTGTAGTGATAGTTTCGTGGGTGTGTACGTATGTCTTGTAAGATTGTGCACTTTAAATATGGGCAGTTTATTGTAGGTCAGTTGTATTGCTCTATGCATGTTATATTCCTCTATATACATATTATTTCCAGAAAAACATAATTTCCAGAAAAAACTGCTGAGCAACATAGCACATAAACAGGCAATGGGCAGAGCTCTCAAGTGACTCTTCAATTAGTGACTATCTGACTCTCAGAGACATTTTTGGGGACTAAGTTTCTTACTTACTGCAAATGTCAGCTCTGAAGAGCAAGATTGTGTTTTCACTGAGTTGTGAATACAGAAATCATATATTTGAAATCTTATGGCTATGACTCAGTGAATATAGTTCCTTTTTTAAAATTTTAATTTCATATCCTTTGGTCTGGTTACTAGACATAGGCTGCACAGTAAATCAAAACAAGAACTTGTTCTGACTAGGTAATTTTGTTGTGGAGCTTTCAGTGCTGCTTCTGAAATTAAGACTGCGTTCCATGGGAAAAGAAAGACTTTTGTTTTTTACACCTTCTAAAGTGTTAATCCCATAATAGCTATAGGCAATTTGGCTTAGCATATCAACCTCAAGGGAGCTTGGATATGACTGTGGATTAAAATTGGAAATTCTTTTATACACCTATAAAGCTATAAAGAAGACAGGTATTTGTCATGGGGAATGTAAGGTATTGTCAGTGTGATAGATGAATAGGTCAAGATGGTCTGCTTCACACTAATATTTCCATAATATCTGATATTTCATCATTTGGAGTATAGGCTCTGTGTTAAGCAATATCTTCCTTTGTCCTCTTTTAAAAGGAAACTTGCCCTGAGAGCATTAAAACTCTAGCAATTCAATTTGAATAAATATAATGTTCACTATTATTAGAAAATTGGTATTTTCACAGGTTTCTCCCTGTCATCCTACTTTTAGGTAATAATAGAGCATTTATCTGTCTTAGATTGAATAGAGAAGCAATTCCCACCAACCCCTGGTAGTATCTTTGTGCTCTTTTCCTGGGATCCTTATCAGTCCTCCTTAATCCTCCAACTTCAGGTCACTTGCTTTCTTCCTAACTCCATGCTCTTCATTACTCAGCAACTGTCAGTCTCTGCTTTGGAGAACTCCACTGAGTTCTAGAGGATAGCTAATAATATATGGTTGATCTGACCTTGCTCTGAAAAAAAATGCCAGAGCCCAACCAGAGGCCAATGTGAAAAACAAGATATTTTAGGGGCACTGTCATGGCCTCCTTTCCAATGACTGGGCCAGCACCTCTGCTGTGCCTCACCTGGGACTGTGGCCCTGCCACCTCTGTTCCTGGCATCAGCTGCTACTTGTCCACAGTACTATGTGCCAAGTACTGTGCTAAACATTTTACATGCCTTCAATTTACTTTCACGATGAATCTGTGAGGTGTTATCTCTACTCTACAGATGAGGAAACTGAGGCTCAAAGGGTTCTAATAACTTGCCTAAGGTCATTAAATAAGCAGCACACTGGATATTCAACAAGTTTATCTGGCTCCTCATCAGAACTTCTCCTTCCCTCTTCTAAATTCCCCCTTCAAAAATTACCTGCTCTTCACTATCGCATTCCTTCAGGGCTTAGATTCTTCTTTTCAGGGACAGCCATGATTATTGTCCTTTCTTTTATACATGAAACAGCTCTATCCACATACCCTTTGCCCCCATGTCTGCTTTAGTTGAATCTCCAAAACAGCTGTTTTGGAGAAGTCTTGGCTTTCTGTTTAGCCTTAACTATACCTTTCACACACTTTCATTTAATGTCCATTCAAAATCTGACTGTATGTTGTCCAGTTCTTTAGTTCACATCAAACCTCCAAGCAAAGGAGAAAACATATAGGACTTCGAAAAAAAGGGATGAGGAAATGGACATTTGCAAATTTGCAAAGTAACTGTTATGTACTGAGGCTATGAGGAAAACACTTTCACAAAGGAGATTTCATTTAATCCTCCTAACCCTTGAGTTAGGTCTTATTATTACAATATTATGGCAAAAACCACAATTGCTTTTGCACCAACCAAATATTATCCAAATTTGAGGCTCAAGAAATAGGAAATGTTCTGAGAAGTTAGGAATTTTCTGAAATAACTTGCCCAAGACCACAAACTAAAGTACTGGAACCAGGATTGAAACTGCTCTGTCAGGCTCCAAAGCCTGGATTATTTTTTTCTAAGGGTTGATAAAATATTGTCTCTTTATATACTCAAACTTGATTAATTGAGATGCTTTGGTAAGGGGAGGGTTTTGCAATGAAGGATACAAGCAGAAAAGCTTCATTTAAAAAGCCTTAATTCCTGCCTTAAGCAGAGTCTTGTGGTTGGATCACTGTTGTGAGTTAGTGTCTCTGGAGTACTAAAGAGCAATTATCTTGTAGTCTGATGGAGATGAAAGAGAGCTAGCCAGTGTTTGGATCAGTGTGCAGTTGATAATGTATCCTATAAAGTCTCTAATTCACTTATTTTTACTAAATTGATGAAGTGAGATTTCTGTACTAACAAACTAAAAGCTATCATTTACTGTACACTTACTATGGGGTAGGCATTGTGGTAATCAAACACCCAATTTTTTTTTAGTATTACTATTATCCCATTTTACATATACAGAAACTGAGGTTCAAGGAAGTTAAGTAGCTTGACTAAGGTTCACATAGTAGAGCTTGTACTGAAACCCTGCTGTGCCTGATTCCAGAGCTTATGCTCTTCTCTAAAATGCAACATTTCTTATTCTATAAAAGAAAATGTAGAGGGGCTTAGGAAATACCTGGTTAATTGAGATATGCATTTTCTTTTGCATCAGTGAGGCTCAGGCCCCATAGGAATGGCAAAATGCTTAAGAGTCAATGAATAAAAATCATTTATTGGAAGGTACAGAATGAATATGGAGGCTTAGATTATCTGAAAGAAATCAATATTCTGTATTTTTGAGAACAAAAGATGGAGGAAATATTTTAATCCTTGTATTCAAATACATGAAAATTTATTTGCCAGAGTATTTGTCAGTTAAAGGCCACCTCAAGATTCAACCCACCTTGTTGTACAGATAACTTTCTGTGTTTACATCTTGTCTCTCTAATTGAAGTGTAAAATTCCTAGAAAACAAATATTGGGTTTTATATTTCCCTAAATTCATCCTTCTCTTCCTATTTGCTTTATACAGGGTTCTACCCAGAGCAAAGGCCATTATGGGCCTTTCTGCTCTAAGGTTTGATTTTCAGTGTTTAAATTTCACAACGCAGATTTTATTAGTATCTGTTGTGGAGTTAGTATCCTGTTCAATGAATTCTTTTTCACTGAACTTTCTTACTACTAAATTGCAACTCAGAATAGTAATCTATGCATTTTCTCAGGGAGGCTATGTAGTGCCAATAAAACTGAGGACCCTTATCCAAGCTTGCCTTTTTTCCCTCCACACCAACATTTCACAAACTCTAGCATGCAAACAATAATTGCCCAAGAATTTACTACCTTCTGGTGGCAAACCACTTTTTTGTCAGCTACTGTTTAGACCCAGAAAAGCAGAACTCTGACCTTGAAGAACTTGTAGTTTTCTTGAGTAGTGGGGACATATACACAAAAGAAAACAGAAATAGCTGTTAAAGTAAGACATTCTTAGGTGTCTGGGCCAGAGGGCCAGGTCTGGAGAAGGTATTACTGGAAGCTTGTGTGGTCCCAGAAGATTTCATGGAGGAGGAATGACTTGAGATGGGCCCTGAAGAGTGAAAGAAGATGTCTTTTGTTTTGGTTTTGAGTATTTTTGAGATGGGTTTCTTGAAGGCAGCATACGGTAGAGTCTTGTTTCTTTGTCTAACTTGCCTTTCTGTGTCTTTTAATTGGGGCATTTGGCCAATTTACATTCAAGGTAGATATTGATATGTGTAGATTCAATCTTGTCATCTTGTTGTTATCTGGTTATTATGCAGTCTTGTTTATGTGGTTGCTTTATAGTGTCCATGATCTATGAACTTAAGTGTGTTTTAGTGGTGGTCTATTTATGGTCTTTTCTTTCCATATTTAGCACTCTCTTAAGGACCTCTTGTAACGCTGATCTGGTGGTAATGAATTCTCAATGCATTTTATTCTCCAAAACAGATCTTATTTATCCGTTGCTTATGAAGCATATTTTGACTGGAGATGAAATTGTTGGTGGAATTTACTTTCTTTGATAATGCTAAATATAAGCTGCCAAATTATTCTGGCTTGTGGGGATTCTGCTGAAACATCTGCTGTTAGCCTGATGCAGTTCCCTTTGTAGGTGACCTGTGCCTTCTCTCTAGCTGTCTTTAAAGTTTTGTTTTATTTCACCTCTGCCAAATCTGATGACTAAACTGTGGGAATGATTTTCTTGGATAGTATCTCACAAAGTTTCTCTGCATTTTCTGAATTTGAATGTTGGCGTCTCTCGCAGGGTTTTAGGTAGTTTCAATCATGGTATCCTGAAATATGTTTTCCAAGTTGCTTGCTTTCTCTCCCTCTCTTTCAGGGATGCCTCTGAGATGTCCATTTGATCTCCTTATGAAACCCCATATTTATTCAGAGTTTTTTATTCCTTATTCTTTGTTTTTGGCTGACTGAGTTATTTCAGAGAACCAGTCTTCAAGCTCTGAGAGTCTTTCTTTAGTTTGGTTGATGCTGCTGTTAATACTTGTGATTGTCTTCTGAAATTCTTGTGGTGAGTTTTTCAACTCTATCTGGTCGGTCTGATTCTTTCTTAAAGTGCCCATTTTGTCTTTCCTCTTCTGTATCATTTTATTGTATTCCTTAGAATCTTTGGATTGGGGTTTGAATTCCTTCTGAATTCCAATGATCTTTGTTCTAATCTGTATTCTGAATTCTATTTCTGTCATTTCAGCCATTGCAGTCTGAGGGAACTAGTTGCTGGTGAAATAGCATGGTCATGTGGAGGTAAGAGCACACACTGACTTCTTGATTTGCCAGAATCCTTGAGCTATTACTCTTCATGTGTGTGGGCTGATGTGTCTTCAATCTTTTAAGCTGCTGTCTTTTGGATGAACTTTTTGCTTTTATCTTATTTGAAGTCCTTGGAGATTTGATTGTGATATAAGATGGGTTCAGTTGACTACCTTTGCCTCTGGAAGATTTTACGGCATCAAGTCTCAGCTCAGCACTCTTGGGTTGCATGCTCTTACACTGGCAGGGTGGTATTGAGCTTATGGGTTTGTCCTGTTGCCCCTCAAGATTCAGAATCTGTTGTGCTAGAGGGGCCAAAGTGTTCCTGAACTGCTGGCCACAGCCCTTCACTGAGTGATGCCTATGAAAGCACTGCATCAGGAGGTGGGATGGACCAAGAAATTTCCACCAATCTTCCCCCTTGCAAGAATGCAAATTTAACAACTATGTACACCAGAAAAACACCTTTTTAAGAAACAAAAATTAGGTGAGTATTCACAGTACCTGGTTTTAACTTCACATTGCAAAAAGAGGTAGAAAAAACATTCTTAAGTTGCTAATGGCACCCCTCTGTCATCGCCCAGCAGTGGCAGTGTGTGCCATGAAGAGAGGAAGAGACAACAATTGTGAGGAATTAAACTCAGTTCTGCCTTTGCTGCAACAGAAAGAAAATTGGACCACGTTCAGCTGACATCCACCTATGGAGTATGTATTTGAACCAGCCTTAGCCAGATAGGAATAGCTGATCTCAGTGGCTTGAACTTCAGTTATTTCAAGCCTCGTCACTGTGACTATAGTTCTCTGGGTCCCCAAAGGAACTTGAGAGGCAATCTAGGCCACAAACACTGCAACACCAGGTGGGTCCTAGGGCTGAAGTAGGCACATAGACAGTGGGCTGGGGAGGGTATGTGACCCATTGAGGGATCAACTGGAGTGGCTGAGGAAGTACTATCATCATCCTTCCCCTAACTTCAGGCTGCACAGTCACAGCTCCAAAAGAGAACCCTTTCTTCTATTTGGGGACAGGAGATGAAAGAATAGGGATGATGTTGTCTTACATCTAGGTTAGTCGGTTCAGTCACAGCAAGACAGTGTAATGGTCAGAGTCGTCAGACCCCCTTTCCAGACCCTAGTTCCCGGATATATCTAGACACATCCTGAGACAGAAGATAACCCACTGCCTTGAAGGAATGAACCTAGTCCTGGAAGAATTAATAACCTGCTAGCTGAAGAGCCTTTGGCCCCTGAATAACAAGTAGCAGTACCCAGATAATACATTGAGGGCCTTGGGTGGGACACTGAGACATGCTGGCCTCAGGTGAGATTCCGCACATTCCCAGTTGTAGTGGCTATAGGGTGAAACTCCCTCTGTGTGAGAAAAATAGAGGGAAAAGTAAAGGGAACTTTGACTTCACTTTAGATAGCAGCTTAGCCGAGGGTGTAGAGCACTAAGCAGACTCTTGGGGTTGCAGCTCTTGAATGGCATTTCTGAACCTGCCCACGGGGACAGCGTTGCCCACTGCACTGAAGCGTGAGTCGCTGAGCAGGTGGCATTCACCACAAGCTGTTTGAAGGACCCTTTGGCCTAAAGAAAATATCAACAGTAGACTGGGGGCAGTGACTAACTCCTGTAATCCTAGCACTTTGGGAGGCCGAGGTGGGTGAATCAGTTGAGGTCAAGAGTTTGAAACCAGCTTGGCCATCATGGTGAAATCCCATATCTACTAAAAGTACAAAAAATTAGCTGGGTATGGTGGTGCGTGCCTGTAATACTAGCTACTTGGAAGGCTGAGGCAGGAGAATTGCTTGAACCCAGGAGGCAGAGGTTGCAGTGAGCCGAGATCATGCCACTGCACTCCACCCTGGGCAACAGAGCAAGACTCTGTCTCAAAAAAAAAAAAAAGGGGGGTTGGAGCAAGATGGCCAAATAGGAACAGCTCCAGTCTCCAGCTCCCAGCACGAGCGACACAGAAGAGAGGTGATTTCTGCATTTTCAACTGAGGTACTGGGTTCATCTCACTAGGGAGTGCGGGACAATCGGTGCTGGTCAGCTGCTGCAGCCCGACCAGCAAGAGCTGAAGCAGGGCGAGGCATCACCTCACCTGGGAAGCTCAAGGGGGAAGGGAATCCCTTTTCCTAGCCAGGGAAACTGAGACACACAACACCTGGAAAATCGGGTAACTCCCACCCCAATACTGCATTTACCAAGGATCTTAGCAAACGGGCACACTAGGAGATTATATTCCACACCTGGCTGCGAGGGTCCCATGCCCACGGAGACTCCCTCATTGCTAGCACAGCAGTCTGCGATCTACCCGCAAGGCAGAAGGGAGGCTGGGGGAGGGGCACCCACCATGGCTGAGGCTTAAGTAGATAAACAAAGCAGCTGGGAAGCTCTAACTGGGTGGACCTCACAGCAGCTCAAGGAGTCCTGCCTGTCTCTGCAGACTATGCCTCTGGGGACAGGGAACAGTTAAGCAACAACAACAACAACAAAAGCAGCTGAAACCTCTGCAGATGCAAACGACTCTGTCTGACAGCTTTGAAGAGAGCAGTGGATCTCCCAATATGGAGGTTGAGATCTGAGAACGGACAGACTGCCTGCTCAAGTGGGTCCCTGACCCCTGAGTAGCCAAACTGGGAGACATCCCCCACTAGGGGCAGACCGACACCCCACACCTCATACGGTGGAGTACATCACTGAGAGGAAGCTTCCAAAGCAAGAATCAGACAGGTATACTCGTTGTTCAGCAATATTCTATCTTCCGCAGCCTCTCCTGCTGATACACAGGCAAACAGGGTCTGGAGTGGACCTCAAGAAATCTCCAACAGACCTGCAGCTGAGGGTCCTGACAGTTAGAAGGAAAACCAACAAACAGGAAGGACACCCACACCAAAACCCCATCAGTACGTCACCATCATCAAAGACCAGAGGCAGATAAAACCACAAAGATGGGGAAAAAGCAGGGCAGAAAAGCTGGAAATTTAAAAAATAAGAGCGCATCTCCCCCTCCAAAGGAACGCAGCTCATCGCCAGCAATGGATCAAATCTGGACGGAGAATGACTTTGACGAGATGAGAGAAGAAGACTCCAGTCCATCAAACTTCTCAGAGCTAAAGGAGGAATTACGTACCCAGGGCAAAGAAACTAAAAATCTTGAAAAAAGAGTGGAAGAATTGATAACTAGAATAATTAATGCAGAGAAGGCCATAAACGAACTCACAGAGATGAAAACCATGACACGAGAAATGTGTGACAAATGCACAACCTTCAGTAACCGACTGGATCAACTGGAAGAAAGAGTATCAGCAATTGAGGATCAAATGAACGAAATGAAGCGAGAAGAGAAGACTAAAGAAAAAAGAAGAAAAAGAAATGAACAAAGCCTGCAAGAAGTAAGGGATTATGTAAAAAGACCAAATCTACGTCTGATTGGGGTGCCTGAAAGTGAGGGGGAAAATGGAACCAAGTTGGAAAACACTCTTCAGGATATCACCCAGGAGAACTTCCCCAACCTAGTAGGGCAGGACAACATTCAAATCCAGGAAATACAGAGAACGCGACAAAGATACTCCTCGAGAAGAGCAACTCCAAGACACATAATTGCCAGATTCACCAAAGTTGAAATGAAGGAAAAAATCTTAAGGGCAGCCAGAGAGAAAGGTCGGGTTACCCACAAAGGGAAGCCCATCAGACTAACAGCAGATCTCTCAGCAGAAACTCTACAAGCCAGAAGAGAGTGGGGGCCAATATTCAACGTTCTTAAAGAAAAGAATTTTAAACCCAGAATTTCATATCCAGCCAAACTAAGTTTCATAAGTGAAGGAGAAATAAAATCCTTTACAGATAAGCAAATGCTTAGAGATTTTGTCACCACCAGGTCTGCCTTACAAGAGACCCTGAAGGAAGCACTAAACATGGAAGGAACAAGCAGTACCAGCCACTGCAAAAACATGCCAAAATGTAAAGACCATCGAGGCTAGGAAGAAACTGCATCAACTAACGAGCAAAATAACCAGTTAATATCAAAATGGCAGGATCAAGTTCACACATAACAATCTTAACCTTAAATGTAAATGGACTAAATGCTCCAATTAAAAGACACAGACTGGCAAACTGGATAAAGAGTCAAGACCCATCAGTCTGCTGTATTCAGGAGACCCAGCTCACATGCAGAGACATACATAGACTCAAAATAAAGGGATGGAGGAAGGTCTACCAAGCAAATGGAGAACAAAAAAAAAGCAGGGGTTGCAATACTAGTCTCTCATAAAACAGACTTTAAAGCATCAAAGATCAAAAGAGACAAAGAAGGCCATTACATAATGGTAAAGGGATCAATTCAACAGGAAGAGATAACTATGCTAAATATATATGCACCCAATACAGGAGCACCCAGATTCATAAAGCAAGTCCTTAGACACTTACAAAGAGACTTAGACTCCCATACAATAATAATGGGAGACTTCAACACTCCACTGTCAACATTAGACAGATCAACGAGACAGAAAGTTAACAAGGATATCCAGGAATTGAACTCATCTCTGCAACAAGCAGACCTAATAGACATCTACAGAACTCTCCATCCCAAATCAACAGAATATACATTCTTCTCAGCACCACATCACACTTATTCCAAAATTGACCACATAATTGGAAGTAAAGCACTCCTCAGCAAATGTACAAGAACAGAAATTATAACAAACTGTCTCTCAGACCACAGTGCAATCAAACTAGAACTCAGGACTAAGAAACTCAATCAAAACTGCTCAACTACATGGAAACTGAACAACCTGCTCCTGAATGAGTACTGGGTACATAACGAAATGAAGGCAGAAATCAAGATGTTCTTTGAAACCAATGAGAACAAAGATATAACATACTAGAATCTCTGGCACACATTTAAAGCAGTGTGTAGAGGGAAATTTATAGCACTAAATACCCACAAGAGAAAGCTGGAAAGATCTAAAATTGACAGTCTAGCATCACAATTAAAAGAACTAGAGAACCAAGAGCAAACACATTCAAAAGCTAGCAGAAGGCAAGAAATAACTAAGATCAGAGCAGAACTGAAGGAGATAGAGACACAAAAAACGCTCCAAAAAATCAATGAATCCAGGAGTTGGTTTTTTGATAATATCAACAAAATTGATAGACCGCTGGAAAGACTAATAAAGAAGAAAAGAGAGAAGAATGAAATAGATGCAATAAAAAATGATAAAGGGGATATCACCACTGACCCCACAGAAATACAAAGTACCATCAGAGTATACTATAAACACCTCTACACAAATAAACTAGAAAATCTAGAAGAAATGGAGAATTTCATGGACACTTACACTCTCCCAAAACTAAACCAGGAAGAAGCTGAATTCCTGAATAGACCGAGAGCAGGCTCTGATATTGAGGCAGTAATTAATAGCCTACCAACTAAAAAAAGTCCAGGACCAGATGGATTCACAGCTGAATTCTACCAGGGTACAAGGAGGAGCTGGTACCATTCCTTCTGAAACTATTCCAATCAACAGAATAAGTGGGAATCCTCTCTAACTCATTTTATGAGGCCAACATCATCCTGATACCAAAGCCTGGCAGAGACACAACAAAAAAAGAGAATTTTAGACCAATATCCCTGATGAACATCGATGCAAAAATCCTCAATAAAATACTGGCAAACCGGATCCAGCAACACATGAAAAAGCTTATCCACCATGATCAAGTGGGCTTCATCCCTGGGATGCACGGCTGGTTCAACATTCGCAAATCAATAAACGTAATCCAGCATATAAACAGAACCAAAGACAAAAACCACATCATTATCTCAATAGATGCAGAAAAGACCTTCGACAAAATGCAACAGCCCGTCATGCTAAAAACGCTCAATAAATTCCATATTGATGGAACGTATCTCAAAATAATAAGCTATTTATGACAAACCCACAGCCAATATCATACTGAATGGGCAAAAACTGGAAAAATTCCCTTTGAAAACTGGCACAAGACAGGGATGCCCTCTCTCACCACTCCTATTCAACATAGTGTTGGAAGTTCTGGCTAGGGCAATCAGGCAAGAAAAAGAAATCAAGGGTATTCGGTTAGGAAAAGAAGAAGTCAAATTATCCCTGTTTGCAGATGACATGATTGTATATTTAGAAAACCCCATTGTCTCAGCCCAAAATCTCCTTAAGCTGATAAGCAACTTCAGCAAAGTCTCAGGATACAAAATTAATGTGCAAAAATCACAAGCATTCTTCTACACCAGTAACAGACAAACAGAGAGCCAAATCATGAATGAACTTCCATTCACAATTGCTTCAAAGTGAATGAAATACCTAGGAATCCAACTTACAAGGGATGTGAAGGACCTCTTCAAGGAGAACTACAAACCACTGCTCAGTGAAATAAAAGAGGACACAAACAAATGGAAGAACATACCGTGGTCATGGATAGGAAGAATCAATATCGTGAAAATGGCCATACTGCCCAAGGTTATTTATAGATTCAATGCCATCCCCATCAAGCTACCAATGAGTTTCTTCAAAGAATTGGAAAAAACTGCTTTAAAGTTCATATGGAACCAAAAAAGAGCCCGCATCTCCAAGACAATCCTAAGTCAAAAGGACAAAGCTGGAAGCATCATGCTACCTGACTTCAAACTATACTACAAGGCTACAGTAACTAAAACAGCATGGTACTGGTACCAAAACAGAGATATAGACCAATGGAACAGAACAGAGTCCTCAGAAATAATACCACACATCTACAGCCATCTGATCTTTGACAAACCTCAGAAAAACAAGAAATGGGGAAAGGATTCCCTATTTAATAAATGGTGCTGGGAAAATTGGCTAGCCATAAGTAGAAAGCTGAAACTGGATCCTTTCCTTACTCCTTATGCAAAAATTAATTCAAGATGGACTAGAGACTTAAATGTTAGACCTAATACCATAAAAACCCTAGAAGAAAACCTAGGTAGTACCATTCAGGACATAGGCATGGGCAAGGACTTCATGTCTAAAACACCAAAAGCAACGGCAACAAAAGCCAAAATTGACAAATGGGATCTCATTAAACTGAAGAGCTTCTGCACAGCAAAAGAAACTACCATCAGAGTGAACAGGCAACCTATAGAATGGAGAACATTTTTGCAATCTACTCATCTGAAAAAGGGCTAATATCCATGACCTACAAAGAACTCAAACAAATCTACAAGAAAAAAATCAAACAACCCCATCAAAAAGTGGGCAAATGATATGAACAGAGAGTTCTCAAAAGAAGACATTCATACAGCCAACAGACACATGGAAAAATGCTTATCATCACTGGTCATCAGAGAAATGCAAATCAAAACTACAATGAGATACCATCTCACACCAGTTAGAATGGCAATCATTAAACAGACAGGAAACCAGAGGTGCTGGAGAGGATGTGGAGAAATAGGAACACTTTTACACTGTTGGTGGGATTGTAAACTAGTTCAACCATTATGGAAAACAGTATGGCGATTCCTCAAGGATCTAGAACTAGGAGTACGATATAACCCAGCCATCCCATTACTGGGTATATACCCAAAGGATTATAAATCATACTGCTATAAAGACACATGCACACATATGTTTATTGCGGCACTCTTCACAATAGCAAAGACTTGGAATCAACCGAAATGTCCATCAGTGACAGACTGGATTAAAAAAATGTGGCACATATACACCATGGAATACTATGCAGCCATAAAAAAGGATGAGTTTGTGTCCTTTGTAGGGACATGGATGCATCTGGAAACCATCATTCTCAGCAAACTATCGCAAGAACAGAAAAGCAAACACCACATGTTCTCACTCATAGGTGGGAACTGAACAATGAGATCACTTGGACTCGGGAAGGGGAACATCACACACTGGGGCCTATCATGGGGACGGTGAGGGGGGAGGGATTTCATTGGGAGATATACCTGATGTAAATGACGAGTTGATGGGTGCTGAGGAGTTGATGGGTGTAGCACACGAACATGGCACAAGTATACATATGTAACAAACCTGCACGTTATGCACATGTACCCTAGAACTTAAAGTATAATAATAATAATAATTAATAATAGTGATAATGATAATAAAAGAAAAAGAAAAGAAAAGAAAAGAAAGAAAACATCAGCAGTAGTCTGGCAGCACTCTCCATCAGCCTGAAATAGTGGTGGCCATGGGATAAGGCTCCTTTGCATTTAGTAAGTGGAGAGTAGTGGGAAAGACCACATCTTGTGGTATGAGCCCCAGCTTAGCTTCAGTACAATAGAACACCAGGTGAACTTCCAAGGTTTTTGACTCTAGTCCTTGGATCCCAGATGGCACCTCTGAAACCCTATGGGACATGGGGCAAGTCTCCATCCTGACAGGAAGGACACAGGCCTGGTTGTCTTTGCCACTTGCTGATTGTAGAGACCAAGAGCTCTGAGCAAGCATATGCACTAGCCAGGAAGTAATTACAGCAGGCCTTGGGCAACACCCAATGTCGTGCTACCTTCAGATGTGACCCAGTACAGTCATAGTGGTGGTTGCCACAGGGATGTTTGTGTCACTCCACCCCAAGCTTTAGGTGGTTCACAAAAGGAAGATAGACTCCGTTTGTTTTGGAGAAAGGAAGGGAAGAGAACGAGAGTCTCTGCTTCTAATCCAGTGAATTCTTTTGGATATTTTCCAAGACCATCAAGGCAGCACCTCTACAAGTCTTCAGGAAACAAAACGTTACTAGGCTTGAGGTACCCCCAAAATCAGAATCAGCTTAGATCACAACACCCAAGTCCTCTTGAATATTTGGAACATCTTCCCAAGAAGAATGGGTACAAACAACCCAGACTGTGAAGACTACAATAAATACCTAACTATTTAGCACCCAGGCAAAATTGAACATCTAAAAGTATGAAGATAATCCAGGAAAACATGACCTCACCACATGAACTAACTATGCACCAGGGAACACTTCAGGAGTAGCAGAGATATGTGAACTTTCAGGCAGATAATTCAAAATAGCTATCTTAAGGAAACCCAAAGTAATTCAAGATAATACATAGAAGGGAGTAAAAATTCTATTGGAGAAATTTAGCAAAGAGATTCAAATATTAAAAAGAATCATGCAGAAATTCTGGAGTTGAAAGCTGCAGTTGGCAGAAGTCTTTTAATAGCTGAATTCATCTAGTAGAAGAAAGAAGTAGTGAGCATGAAAACAGGATATTTGAAAATACACAATAAGAGGAGAACAAAGAAAAAACAACAACAACAAAAACCAAAACCAATGAAGCATGACTAGAGGATATAAATAATAGTCACAAAAGTGCAAATCTAGGAGTTATTGGCTTCAAAGAGGAGGTGCCGAAAACCATAGGGGTAGAAATTTTATTCAAAGGGATAATAACTGAGAACTTCCCAAACACAGACAAAGATAGCAGTATTCAAGTACAAGAAGGCCATAGAACACCAAGCAGATTTAATATGAAGAAGACTACCTCAAGTGATTTAATAATCAAACTCCAAAAGATCCAGGATAAAGAAAAATTCCTAAAAGCAGCAAGAAAAAAGAAAAAAATAACGTATAAGTGAGCTCCAATATATCTGGCAACAAACGGCTTAGTGGAAACCTTACATGACAAAAGAGAGTGACATGACATATTTAAAGTGCTAAAGGGATAAAAAAATTAGAATAGTATATCTGAGGAAAATATCCTTCAAACATGAGAGAGAAATAAAGATTTTCCCAACCAATAGCTGAGGGATTTTATCACTAGACCTGTCCTACAAGAAACCGTAAAGGGAGTACTTCAATCAAAAAGAAAGGAGTGCTAATAAGTAATAAGAAATCATCTGAAGATACAAACCTTCAGGTATTAGTAAGGATATCTAAAACCTCTGAATATTATTATACTGTAATTGTAGTATGTAACCTACTCTTATCTTAAGTAGAAAGGCTAAATGATGAAGCAATAAAAATTAATAACTACAACAACTTTTCAAGACATAGATGGTATAATGATATATAAATAGTAACAACAGAAAGTTAAAAAGTGGAAGGAAGATGTTAAGTCATAGAGTACTAGTTTTCTTTTTGCTTGTTTGTTTGTGCAAATAGTATTAAGTTGTTATTAGCTTAAAATAATGGGAAATAAGATAGTATCTGCAAGCATCATTGTAACCTCAAACCAAAAAAATACAATAGATCCAAAAAAATTAAAAAGCAAAAAATTAAATAATATCAACAGAGAAAATCACCTTCACTAAAATAAAGATAGGAAGGAAAGAAAGAAAGAGAAGATGAGCAAATGACCAACAAACAAATAAAAAATGACCTGAGTAAGTCTTTACTTATCAATATAATATTGAATGTAAATGGACTAAACTCTCCACTCAAAAGACATAGGATGGCTGAATGCATTAAACAAACAAACAAACAAAAAACCAATGATCTATACCCTACGCAAAACACATTCATCTATAAAGACACACATAGGCTGAAAATAAAGGGATGGAAAAATATATTTCATGCCAATTGAACCCCCAAAAGAGCAGGAATCACTATACTTATATCAGACAAAATAGATTTCAAGACAAAACTTATAAGAAGAGACAAAGAAGGTCACAATATAATGATAAAGGGGTCAATTCAGCAAGAGGATATAACAATATTAAATTGTTATTTTACATATTTTAAATGCATATGTACTAAACACTCAAGCACCAAGATATATAAGGAAAATATTAGTATAGCTAAAGAGAGAGATAGGCTCCAATAGAATAATAGCTGGAGACTTTGCCATCCTACTTTCAGCATTGGACAAATCTCCAGACAGAAAATAAACAAATAAACATTAGTCATAATCTTCACTGTAGAACAAATGAATCTAATACATAAGCATCCTCTCTAACCACAATGAAATAAAACTAAAAATCAATAACAAGAGGAATTTCAGAAACTATAAAATTACATGAAAATTAAACAACATGCTCCTGAATGACCAGTAGATCAATGAAGAAATTAGAAAGGGGATTGAAAAATTTCTTGAAACAAATAATAAAGGAAATATAACATAACAAAAACTATAAAATACAAAGAAAGTAGTACTAGCAGGGAAGTTTATAGCTGTAAGTGCCTACTTCAAAAAAGAAGAAAAATTGTAAAATAACAACCTAACAATGCATGTTAAAGCAGTAAAAAAGCGAGGGCAAACCAAACTCAAAATTAGTCAAAGAAAAGAAATAATAAAGATCAGAGCAGAAATAAATGAAATTGAAATAAAAAAACACAAAAGATCAATAAAACAAAAAGTTGCTATTTTTGAAAATTTAAACAAAATTGACAAACTTTTAGCCTTACTAAAGAAAGAAGAGAGAAGACCCAAATAGTCAGAGATGAAAAAGGAGACATTACAAGTGATACAGCAGAAATTTAAAGTATCATTTGTGGTTAATATGAGTCACTATGTGCCAATAAATTGGAACATCTAGAAAAAAATGGACAAATTTCTAGACACATACAACCTACCAAGATTGGACCACAAATAAATCAAACAGCAGAACAGACCAATAACAAGTAATGAGATAAAGTTCATAACACAACATCTCTCAGTAAGGAAAAGCCTGGGACCTGATAGTTTCACTGCTGAATTCAACCAAGCATTTAAAGAATACTGATCTTCCTCAAACTGTTCTGAAAAATACAGGAAGAGGGAATACTTTCAAACACTTCCTTTAAGGCTATTATTACCCTGATACCAAAACCAGACAAAGACACATTCAAAAATTAAACTATCGGCCAATACCCCTGATGATTATTGATTCAAAACTCCTCAATAAAATACTAACAAACTGAATTCAACAATACATTAAAAAGATCATTCATTATGATCAAGTGAAATTTATCCCTGGAATGCAAAGATGGTAGGACATACACAAATCAAAGTGGTACATCATATCAACAGAATGAAAGGCAAAAATAATATGATCAGTTTAAATGATGATGAAAAAGTATTTGATAAAATTCAACATCCCTTCATAATAAAACCCTTAAAAAGCTAGTGTAAAAGGAACATACCTCAACATAATAAAATTTGTCTATGAAAAACCTGCAGCTAGCATCCTGCTGAATGGGAAACCCTGAAAGCCTTTCCCCTAAGATCTGAAATACAACAAGAATGCCCACTTTCACCACTGTTATTCAAAATAGTACTGGAAGTGCTAGCTAGAGCAATTATACAAGAGAAAGAAATGAATGAGATCTAATTTGGAAAGGAAAGGAAGAAGTCAAATTATTTTTGTTTGCAGATGATGTGATTTTATATTTAGTGAAACTTAAAGACTCCAACAAAAAACTATTAGAACTGATAAGCAAACTCAGTAAAGTTGCAGGATGCAAAATCAACATATAAAAATTAGTAACATTTTGATATGCCAACAGTGAACAATCTGATAAATAAATGAAAAGTAGTCTAATATACAACAGCCACAAATAAAATTGAATACCTAGGAACTAAGTTAACCAAAGTGAAAGATCTCTATAATAAAAACTATAAAACCCTAATGAAAGTAACTGAAGAAGACTCTAAGAAATGGAGAAATATTTCATGTTTATGGTTTGAAAGAATCCGTATTTTTAAAATGTCCATACATCCCAAAGCAATCTGCAGATTCACAGCAATTCCTATCAAATAGCTAAATCTTTCTTTTTAAAAGGACACATAGGAGAGGGAAAAAAAATGTCAGATAGGAGGCAGGACGGATTTGCAGCTCCCACTTGGATGTTTGTTTGTTAATGCATGTGGAGACTCACACTGTAAACTTTTTCTTCAAGAACTGTTGCAAGAGCATAACAGGAAAGCCAAAATAATTCACAGACTCTTTGAAAGAAGTGACTTGTTGCAGCAAACTCCATGAGACAGCTGAAAAACTGAGAGTGCCCAAAGTGTGAAAGGGGAAAGTTTGCCTCTGAATACACATCCTCACTGGGGAACCTGAAAATCCAGATCCAAGCAAAATATAAAAGCAGACAAAGCAGTGGGAAGAGACCTATAGGCACTCCCTGTCCCCAGGGAAACCCAGGGAAGCCATTTCTGACTTTATCTAACAAGGGCTTTAGGGAGGACTGCCAGTGAAATTTAGAAAGGACCACAGGGAGAATGAAACTTCCAGCTGAACTTTGTAATGATTTTGACCAAGCATGAAATTTCCTGGGGAGAATGGGGGAGGGGTGGTGGTGACGGTGAATAGGAAGTGCAGATGTAAGAACAGAAGCTGTGGCAGGTGTGGAGGAGTGAGACCTGAAAGCTGTGTTTGCTTTCTCAGCAGGGAGGCTTGTAGCCTGGAGCAAGATCTCAGCACTGTTCACTGGCTGCCTGGATATAAACTTCGTGCTCTTAGTGGGATGTGGTGTGAGTGAGACTGGCCTTGCTGGCTGCACATGAACTGGGTGAGGTTGGTCACTGCTAGTTTTTCCCCACCTCCCTGGTGACCTGTATGAGGCAGCAGAAGCAGCCATAACCCCCTTGGGAACCTAACTTCATTGGCATGAGAAGTATACCCTTATATCCCACAGTGGCCACCACAATCCCTGCCCAAGGAGAGTCTGAGCTCAGACAGGCCTAACCCCTCTCCCACCTGATGGTCTTTCTCTACTCATTCTAGTAGCTGAAGACAAAAAATATAATCTCTTGGGAGATCTATAGCCCTGCCCATCACCTGAGAAACTTGAATACTTATCCAGGAGAACTTAGGGCAAGCTTGTATCTCCCCTATACTATAGCAGCTGATGCTCTCTTGAAAGTGCCACTTCCTGACTTGACACTAGCCAACCCAAGCCATTACAGCAACTCTTAAAATAACAACCTTGCTCCAAGAAAGGAAAAACAACAACAACAACAATTAATTCCACTTCCTGTAACATCCTGACTAACCAGAGGTCTTGAGTCTGTCCACATGACATCTTCACTGTTAGCAAAACCAGCATTTGAGCAAACCAGCACACTAAACAAAACTACAACCAAGGACCCTCAGATAGTTTACTTCATTCCCCTGCTACCTCCTCCCAGAGCAGGTGCTGGTATTCACAGCTGAGAGACCTGAAGACAGATCACATCAGAGGAATCTTTGCAGAGATACCCCAATACCAGCCCAGAGCCTGTTAGTTCTGCTGGGTGGCTAGACTCAGAAGAGCAATAACAATCACTGCAGTCTGGCTCTTAGGAAGCCCAATACCTAGAAGAAGGGGAAGAGCTTCACAGGAAGGGATCACCCTAAGGGAGAAAAGAATCTGAACAGCAGCTCTTGAGTTCCAGATCTTTCCTCTGACATAGTCTACCCAAATGAAAAGGGACAAGAAAATATTCTGGTAATATGAAAAAGCTGTGTTCTTTAACAATCCAAAAAGATCACACTAACTAACCTGCAATGGATCCGAACCAAGATAAAATCTGCGAATGCCAGAAATAATTCAGAAAGTCAATTATTAAGCTACTTAAGGAGGTACCGGAGAAAGGTGGAAACCAACTTAAATAAACTTAAAAAAGATACAGGGTATGGAAAAAAATATATAGATAAATTTATTTTTATTGTAAATCAAAACAATCAACTTCTGAAAATGAAAGACACACAGAAATGCCAAATACACTGGAAAGTTTCAACAATATAATCAAACAAGTAGAAGGAGAACTTCAGAGCTCAAAGACAAAGCTTTCAAATTAACCCAGTTTGGCAAAGCCGAAAAAAAAGAAACACACAAATGAACAAAGCCGCCAAGATTTTTGGGATTTGTTAAATGACATAAAATAAGAATAATTAGTATTCTTGAGAAAGAAGAGAAATCTAAAAGTTCCAAAAACTTATTTGAGGGAATAATCCAGGAAAACTTCCTTGGCTTTGCTGGAGATCTAGACATTCAAATACAAGAAGCTCAAAGAACATGCGGAAAATTCATGGCAAAATGATCATCACTTAGGCACACAGTCATTAGGTTATCAAAAGTCAAAATAAAGGAAAGTATTTTGAGATCTGTAAGGCAAAAGCTTCAGGTAACCTATAAAGGAAAACTTATCAGATTAATCATAGATTTGTCAGCAGAAACTCTACAAGCTAGAAGGGACTGGGGTCCTATCTTCAGCCTCCTTAAACAAAACAATTATCAGCCAAGAATGAAGGAAAGATAATGACTTTTTCAGACAGATGCCCAGAGAATTTGCCACTACCAAACCAGCACTATAAGAACTGCTAAAAAGAATGAAATAATGACATTCACAGCAACCTGGATGGAGTTGGAGACCATTTCTCTAAGTGAACTAACTTATGAATCGAAAACCAGACATCGCATGTGCTCACTCATAAATGGGAGCTAAGCTGTGTGGATGCAAAGGCATAAGGAAGGCATATTTTTAAAAGTTACAAGAGATTAGAGAGTGACTCAGTCTTCCAATGTAAAACTTCTGCTGCTTGAGTTATGCCAATATGGATAGCAGAGAATTGTGGCACATTTCTAAACTCTACTTCTCTGAACTTCTTCTGTTACCCAACTCCACAGTCAGTCAGTCAGTGCCCACTCATTTCTGGATTTTTTTAAAAGGAGGCTGCCTTTGTATACAGTAAGAGTAGAAAAATAGGGCAGACCCTATATGGAGTTTGGAGGGATATCCGATAAACTATTTCATGTTAGTTTTGTGGGATGAACTGGTGAAATTTGTACTACAAGAAAGTGCAGATATGGGGAGGGATTCATGACTAATTAAATGGTTGGATTCAAAGAGTTGATTTTAATGGATGCATGTCCACTGAGATAGACCTCTAATGTGGCATGTCAGAGAAATCTGTCTTAAGCTGTGTTCTAATTCAACATTTTCATTATTGACTTAAGTAAGGGCACAGATAATAAGGTGATCAAACACACAGATGGTGCAAATCTGGGAGAGACGGTTAGATAATATATTTACTGACAGAAGTCATGTGTTATTTCACCAAATGGGAATTAATCTCCTAAATTAGAGAGTTGTGTAGTTAGAGTTTACATAAGGCATTAGATGTTTTCCTTTGGATTTCTGGCCGGGAATTACTCATTGCTTAACATTTTTGGGGGAAAAATTTGCAGTGCCAGATAATAGCATTGTCTCATTAACAACAGCAAAATCCTTGTCGTCAGTGTTTCTATTTCTTTAATTCCTCAAGGTGACAGCTGAGCTCATGCCTAAGGCACTGTGCTGAGAGCTCTGAAAAAGCAAAATTCTTCCCTCTAGGACCTTCAAGCATTTACACAAATTACTTTCATGCTACATGGTGATCTGTGAAAAGGGCCAAATGAGAGGCACTGAAAATATAACAGGAACCCTGGGAAGGGAGAGAGGGAGTGACGATATATGTTCTGGGAAGGCCTTTTGAGGGAGGTGAGAACTTAATCTTAATTCCAGTTAAACTACTGAAGACTTTTGCTATATCCTTTCTTTTTGGGGGAAATTTAGGGCCTTGTGGAACCTGGTAATCATGTAACCTTGTAATCCCTATAAAAGATAAACAAGGAAATTGAGAAAGGAAAAGTCACAGTCTGGAAATATTTTGCAGACCTCTCTATGAGGCCTAATGCAAAGGTTAATTCTAGATCATTTATTTCTTTTCTTTTCAGTTTGTTACCCTTCCATGGAAATGAGAGCCCCCTGCTGTTCTCTGCCATCAGCTGCTCTGTTCTGCTAATCAGGGAATGAAGCTGAGAATGCCCCTTGGCTCTGGGAGAGGGATAAAAGAACAGGTGCCAGAGCTCATGTATTGAAATAGATCAAGAGTCTGTTCATCACTCAATTGTTCTCCAGTGTAAGATACTCAAGAACAAACAAGTCCACTGTGAGTCAGAATCTGCCAACAGTCTTTTTCTTAGTATTTTGAGGATACTAAGTAGTTTGGCTAAGTATGAGTTGCTGTACCCTAGGTATTATACTGTCAGGGAAATTCCCCACTGTCTGCCAAACATTTCAACTCAGCAAAATTAGATCTGAAAAATGCTGATAAGCCATAAAATAAGTCGTACATAGTTAGTGCCTTTAAAGAAATGAACTACTAAATATATTCTAAGCAAAGAAGCATTTCTGGAAGGATAAAGGCTGAACTTCAAATTTTAGGGTTCTCACCTGCTTGTTGCCTCAGGTCTAGCCCCTTTTCCTCAACTCCTTGCAAATTCATACTTAACCTTCTCTTCTGCCCTAGTGAAAATAGATTTTAACCAGGAGTCCATAAATGTGGGTGCTAGGTCTGGCTTTATCACTGGTCATCAGTTTTCCCATCTGAAAAGTGAATGCCTAGCTCATAGTGTGCAGTTGTTGTGGATGTCGCATTTTTGGAGAAAATTGCATGTGAAGGTTAATGGGCTGCACAGACACAAGGTAGATGTATTATTACTTAAACTCCATTGTGGAAACTAGGAACATTTGGAAATTGCCTTTACTTGAATGTTCAGGCTGAATAAAGTTTGCCTCCAGATTAAAAGTCCTCAGCTTCAGGGAAAGACCTACTCTAGTTTAGTGTCTATCTGTTTTTGTGTGTTCTCTCCCTGTTCCAGTCCCTCTCCTTCTCCCTCTCTGTCTCCCACTTCTTCCTTCTCTCCTTCCCTCCCATCCTGCCCACTTCTCTCTCTCATATGCGTGCATGCAGGCATGAACACATGTATGTGCACCCATATGCGTGTGCACATACACACAGTTAAAAAAAAAAAGGACAATTAAAAAGGGCATGCCTTTTGTCACAGATGCTTATGGAAACACATAGAACTTTCAAATTTTATGGTATAATGGCCTTAAAACTTTTACTCTACCTTGAAGTTCAACTTTAATTGATTTTAATTATCTATATACAATTATTTACTTATATTCTTTTTTTTTAAATTTATTTATTATTATTAAACTTCAAGTTGTAGGGTACATGTGCACAACGTGCAGGTTTGCTACATATGTATACTTGTGCCATGTTGGTGTGCTGCACCCATCAACTCGTCATTTACATCAGGTATAACTCCCAATGCAATCCTTCCCCCCTCCCCCCTCCCCATGATAGGCCCCGGTGTGTGATGTTCCCCTTCCGGAGTCCAAGTGATCTCATTGTTCAGTTCCCGCCTATGAGTGAGAACATGCGGTGTTTGGTTTTCTGTTCTTGTGATAGTTTGCTGAGAATGATGGTTTCCAGCTGCATCCATGTCCCTACAAAGGACACAAACTCATCCTTTTTTTTCTGTCTTCTTTTACAAAGAATTTGAGACATTCAAGCTTCAACTTGTTCAAAACTGTAGGTGGTATTCAAACCAATAAAGACCGCTTGTCTCAAATCTTCAAAGGGAAATAAGAAGTTGCTGAGTTATGCAGCAAAATACAAGTGTTATACTTTTCAGATTACACAAAAAGTTATTAAAAGTGGTAATTCATGTATTTCCTGTGAAATCTGCTGTGAACAAATTCATTACAGACCCATGTAGATTGTAATGCTTACTCATGGTTTACTAGCTAAAAGTGTCATGGGGAAGAAAAGATATAAACAGAATTTTGCCCTGGTGCCATTCACCTGTAGACCATTCAGTTACATACAACACTGAGGGAGAGTCTTTGGTTGGAGTCTTCACCATCATGTAAGTATAACAGGTATTTTTTTGCAAATTTCTAATTAGAAGCATTGAGCACTTCTGTAATGAATTTCTATAACCACGTGTACAGGACTAGATGGGAAGAAATAATGTAACCAAATTTACAACAGATGGGAACATAACTTTTGTCTTAAATTGTTGCACCCCAATGTACTAATTGAACACTTACCTCTTGTTATTGCTTATTGGCAGATTTGTGTGTGTGCATGCATGCATATTTGTATTCCTTCTGACTGGACCCTAAACTGATTGAAAGCGGGATTCCTTATCTTTATACTTCATATCATTATCTTTATCCTTCATATCGTTATCCTTTTGTGCTGTAATTAATGTTTGCCAGAGGCTGAATTTTCCTATTTGGAAACTCTAAATTGTATAAGCAACCCTACCATCTCTGGTGTTACAGTTTCCATTTTCAATTTGAGTAGCCTTGCTTAAAAAATATATTAACTTGACCTTCACATAAGACACTAAATAAGCATTTCCTTTTTTGTGTGTAAGGATGCCCACAATTCAGCTTAACCACTGTAAACAGCATAAATGCACAATCTTTAATTCAGCTGATCACATTTCACTTTGCTTTCTTATAAAAAAAGATTATTTGTATCTTTTTAACAGTTTTATTGAGGTGTAATTGTTGCACAAAAATTTGAATGTATTTTATGTGTACAATTTGATGGGTTTGAACACGTGCATACACCCATGAAGCCATTACCACATGCAAGATAATAAACATATTAAGGTTGTTTTTGATAAAAGTTAAAGATACTTATTTTTACTTTGGTGCGGTTGGGAGTTGCTGGATTCCACGTCATTCTGAGTTGACGTGTGACTCATTTGCACGCATTCACTCTTGCACGGGTCTTTGAAGTGGTATTTCTAGCCCGGATAAGGGAAGATGACTGTCTACAGAATTCTAAACAGCAGTTGTCTTACTCAGTTTCCTGCTTGACCCAGTTCCTCCTGAGTATTGTTAATAAAGGAATCCCCTTTCTGTTGTGCAAAGACATAAAATGTCGTGACTTGACCAAGGTTATCATTGTTGACTTTTTGTGCTAGGGACAAATTTCCAGTTTGTTTTTTTTTTTCTGAGATGGAAACAAGGAATCTATCCTTGTCTCAAACAAGAACAAGAGCTATGCACTCACAAAAACTAAAAATTAAAAGAATTATCAAGGGAAGATACAGGGTAAAAGGATTATCAGTAGGGTCAATGGAAAGTATTAATATTTCAGACATGACCTGCACATAGTTGTCTTTTGTGATCTGAGTCTTTTTGAAAACGATAGTCATTAAGGGATATTTTTTCTTGGGCATTTGTTTTTCCTTTCTTTATTTTTATTTTTAACCTTCCTGTCTTTCACTATTTTATATTGCATCCAGTGTCCTCAATTTTATTTCACTTGTAAACTCCTTGAAGGCAGAATGTGAGAGGTGGCTCAAGAGACTCCTATGACTTCACAAACTGGTCAGAGTTCCTGAAATTAGTAGCATTAATCTTATAGGCTACGTATTAGGGCATTACCTCTCTAGAAGGCTATCCTAAAATGCAGATTTAACTAGAGAAGAGAACCCATGAGCAGATTACCATAAGTCAGGTAATTAGATTAGCTGTCTGCCTGCCCATGCCTTCACTGGAGATGTTTGGATGCCGTGAATGAAATTCCAGTGTCTAGATATTACTCATGAAAACACAGGGATGCTGATTGTCTAATGGGAGTCATGGGTAAATTTTTAATGGTTTTCGATCTGACATAATCAACACCCATTAACAAAGGTGGAAATGGGGATATTGAGTAAAACACACTTATTCAATGGTATTACGATTTTGACTCATCAATTGACTATTTCCATTGCTTGCCTGTAAGTTTGGTGAAAGCCTGCCGTGTTTGTCTTGTACACTATTCTATCCTCAGTGTCAACAACAGAGTAAGCCCTTATGAAATGTTAGTCAAATGAATGAGTTTAAGTGATTGAACACAAAATGAAAAGAATATATCATTCAGAATTGGCAGTTTTTGAAGGAGTAATATTTTGGACGTGGCATAGGAATACGGATTTTATGGTGTTTACTAAAAATATGGAAACTTGGTGATGGAAAACTTCCATTGAAGTTATTAAAATTATCTTTCCTTATATTTTCTCTGCAGTTTCAGTGGCTGATGGTCACAAGAATGATGTAACTTCTCAGTGCTTTTCCTGCTTTGTATATTTTCAGCAACTTTTATCTAAAATATTTCAGATGGTGTGCTAACTCCTCAGAATTCACACCAATGATGTACTTGTTTTTGTTTTTGTTTTTTTTTTCACAATTGAGATTTTGTTGGTTGTGTTGAGTACTGGTACACAAACATTTCAACTTGTACACAGTTCTTAATATACATGTGAAAAATCTAAAAAGCTGTATATTGTAATTCTTTTCAAAACAGTTATTCCAGTGATCTTCTAGCTTAAAAATTGGAGGCAAATTTTTCTTAAGAGGATATCAAGTACCAGTATCTTCAAATGTTGTTAACTTGTTACTTACATCCTACTGATTCAAAATTTAATAGCATATATACTCCATATACAAATTTTTAATCTTTCATAGCACATTAGCAAAGTTATTAGGAAAGTAAGGCTACCACGACCAAAGATAATATAGAGTGCACAATTATGACTGGAAGAGCCATTATCAAGGGTGATTTTCTTTAGGAAACAATTCTACTGAACACAATATGGGAATATAAGTAATTTAAAATGTTCAAGATATTGAATACAGGACTGTGACTCCTGTATTCACATTGCCATGTATAGTATGTTTTTTATTATAGGATATAAAAACTAACCCCCTTCAATGGAATGTTAAGCTGACACCCAAGACAGTCAAAGCACCACCAAATTCAATATCCCACATTATTTTCTGATTGCACCAAAAAACAAACAATGAGTGAATGATTTTGCCTCTTAAAGAAAAGCATTTACACTTAAAAAATAGGTTGAGATGAAATTCATCCTATTCCAAAAAATAGGATGAGATGAAATTCATCCCATCCATTTTATGAAGGAATGTTCATAGAATGTTTCTAGGGCTATTAAAAGGTTACCATTTACAAAATAGTTGATAAAAATATTCCTCTGGATCGTACAAGAAAGGAGGCATGGAGCACTGATAAGACATGATATTTAATACTAATCAGATGTGGCTTCTTTCTCTCTGGCTTCATCAGCAGCTAGACTCTTCTTGGTTTTCTGCAGGTAAATCTTTTTTTAGTTTCTTGGTTCACCACTTTGGACTGTTTTCCCTTTTGTCGCCTTTTTTCTTTTGTTTGCACTATTTTGTCTGAAAATGTATCCTTTCCTGCTTCCTTTTTTGGTTTCATTTCCTTTTTTTTTTTTTTTTTTTTTTTTGAGATGGAGTCTTGCTCTGTCGCCCAGGCTGGAGTGCAGTGGCACAATCTCGGCTCACTACAACCTCTGCCTCCTGGGTTCAAGCGCTTCTCCTGCCTCAGCCTCCTGAGTAGCTGGGACTAGAGGCACATGCCACCATGCCCAGATAATGTTTTTTATTTTTAGCATTTTTAAAAATTTTAGTAGAGGTGGGGTTTCACCATGTTGGCCAGGATGGTCTTGATCTCCAGACCCCGTGATCCACCCACCTCAGCATCCCAAAGTTCTGGGATTACAGGCATGAGCCACCATGCCTGGCCCTTTTCTACTTTTACAGATGCAGATGTAACTGAGAACTGCGCTGATCTACTCATCAGCTCTTCCTTCACTGCCTCTAAGGCTAAGCTGACCTTTCTCTTGGGCATTTTAGTGGCCAGGAGGTGCATGTTGAGAGGCTTCGAGAAGCTGGGATGTCTGGCTGCTGCCACTCCTTCCACCACCTGAACTACCAATGATGTATTTGATAAAAATAAGGCAAGAGAGGTACATCAGGAAGAGCCCAGAATGAAAGGTCAGAAGAACAAGGAGAAGTGGGCAGTGGCAATGTTGAAGTCACTACTACTATGGGTTTATGGTGCTTATCACCCTGTACAGTAATTATCTATGTACAAAGTCTTACAGAGTGACTTTTTGTCACTGTGGCTTACCGGTGGCTCTCTGTGGGACTTTGAGTCCCTAGTAACCCAGACAATGTCTCATTTATTTTTATATTTTTACTGCTTAGCAAACATTTTCTGCCAGCCACATAAAAAATACCTGGTAAAGATGTGTTGAATGAATTATAGAGGAACCTAAAGAGATACTTTTCAATATTTATCAATTCATCACAATTTACTGAGCATCAGTTATATGCCAGGCATTATGATAGTCATCTAGTATAAGACTTTCCTGTCCACAAGGCATTCATAATTTTAGAGGGGTACAAGTAAATGAACAATTATAAAATTATTAGTAAATGCAGCAGATAAATATACATGGTATGTTACAGGAGCACAGAGTAGCCACACGTATGCTAGCTGAAAAGAGGTGATGACAGAATCTGATTTATTCATTAGAAAAAAATTACTATTAGCACTATTATTAAACATGAGATTAACCATTTGTTGCCAACTGATATACTATTATCAATATGAGGGAGATTCTAGGACATGCGTGACCAGTGGAATCCATTGAATTTTTTTTCTAAAATCTATTGCCTTAATTGTTGCGGGAAGTCAGGGACCCCGAACAGGGGACCTGCTGAAGCCATGACAAAAGAACATAAATTGTGAAGATTTCATGGACCTTTATCACTTTCCAAATCAATATTCTTATAATTTCCTATGCCTATCTTTAATTTCTTAATCCGGTCATCTTCGTATGTCGAGGATGTATATCACCTCAGGACCCTGCGATAATTGTGTTAACTGCACAAATTGTTCATAAAGCATGTGTGTTTTATGAACTGCCTGGGAGCCAGGCAGGACAGAGCCATATTTCTCTTATTACCGAAAATGGGTAAGAGAAATATCACTGAATTCTTTCCCCAGTAAGGAATATTAATAATTAACAGCCTTGTGAAAAGAATGCATTCCCGGGGGGGCCTCTAAAATGGCCACTCTGGGGGTGTCTGCCTTATGCAGTTGCAGATAAGGGACGAAACATGCCCTGGCCTCCTGCCATGCCCCCAGACTTGCTAGGATTAGGAAATTCCAGCCTGGTGAATTCTAGTCAGACTGGTTCTCTGCTCTTGAACCCTGTTAAGATGTTTATCAATGACAATGCATGCACAGCAGGACATGGAACTTCATTAGTAATTCTAGTTTCACCCTGAACTTGTGATCTTGCCCTGACCTTCTGCCTTGTGATATTTTATTGCCTTTAAAGCATGTGATCTCTGTGACCCACACCCTATTTGTACACTCCCTCCCATTTGAAAATTGCTAATAAAAACTTGCTGATTTTGCAGCTCAGGGGACATGACGGAACCTGCTGATATGTGATGTCTCCCCCAGACACCCAGCTTTAAAATTTATCTCTTTTGTAGTCTTTCCCTTTATCTCTCACACCGGCCGATACTTAGGGAAAATAGAAAAGAACCTACATTGAAATATTGGGAGCTGGTTCCTCCGATAGTTAATAATTACATAATCACCATCCCCTAAAATTAGCCAACCATAACTACAATGTTGTTACTAATGACAGTCACCTTACAAGATAAGCAGGGTTTTAAAGGTTAAGTAGTAGTTATTCAGGTGAAGCCAAGAGGAAAGGAATTTCCAGGGGAGGGAATAGTGTAAATAAATTTGTGTAAGAAACAGAGAATTGGCAAAGTATGTGGCAAAATATGGCCTATATTATATATTTTAGGTCATGGAACTCAGTGAGAGATTTTTAGCAGTAGAGTCATCTGATGATGTTTGACTATAACAACAGTCACACATATGAAGTTCTCGCTATGCCAGGGATAGTTCCAATGGCTTTATTTCTATATTAACACAATTAACTCTCACAACATCCCTATGAGTTAGGTACTATTCCTATCTCCTCTTCATTGGTGGGAGAAGGTTAAGTAAAGTGTCTCACATCACTAATAAGTGATAGAGTCAGGAATTGAACCATGGCAGTCTGACTAAAGAGTACCTGTATTTAACCACTTCACCATAAATATTATGGGGCAAGTTTGGATTTCAAGAGTCCATACAGTGAGTTCTTGCAAGATCCACGTATGAGTTGATGAAGTCCTGAACAAAGTCAGTGGAAGTAAAGATAGAACAGAAGAAGAGATAAAGAGAAAGATTTTAAAAGTCCATATAAGGTAAAATTGTCAGGATTTCTATTGAATGTGAACTTCGAGAGGGTGGTAAAAAAGAAGGTAGAGTCAGAGGAGACTTCCATGTTTCTCTAAGACATATAAGTAGAGAGATCTAGCAGGAGGACAGATATTTGGTTCTGAAACTGAAAAGGGAGATCTAGGCTGATGATAGAAAGTTTATACAATCACAGAGATAGAAAAGGCAAATGGACTGATGATAGAATACTAGGAAATGCCATTGTTTTTAGGAGTAAGTGAATATAAGGAGTCAATGCAGGAGGCAGAGAGCAAGAGGTCAGGGAAGCATGAGAATGTGGCATGGTGGAATCTGAGGAGATACAATATATTAACAAGGAAAGCATAATCATGAGTATCAAACACAGCAAAGAAGTCCATTAACTGAAGGATTGAAAAGTTACATTGAATTTGACAGGTGATTAGTGAAAGTAGTGTCTTTGAATGGATGTCAGACTGCATAAATTGAGACAATGTAAGATGAAAACATGACGACAGTGAAGGTAGACAAACTTCAAGAAGTTTGGTGGCTTCAAAGAGGAGAGAGTTAGGGAGGTAGCAAGTAGGGACTATGGAAACACTGAAAGTATTCTTTTAGGTTATAGATTGAAAGAGAGTTGAGCATTCTTACAGGTTGAAGAAATGGATGGAATGTCTGATGAAGTAAGGACTTGCTGGAGGTTAGAGGGGGTGGCAGTAAGGGTTTGGTCAAGGGAGAATTTGGAAGGAAACATCTCCACAGTTGAGACAAGGGAAAAAGAGATAAGGACGAGTATGGTTGCAGCTAATTTTGTAAATAGAGGTGAATGGGTAAAAAAGAGTTAGGGAGATAAGAGGGACTTAATTTTTAGATTAATTTTACCACTTTCCTTAAGCCCACTGTAAACTTTTTGCCTCCTTATTTAGTAGCTATCTTTGTTTTTGCTTTCATTGGGAAAATGAGTTTAGAGTGGAAGATAGGAGACAGTAAATATAGTTATACAAAGGTAAAGGATTTATAGTTCCAACCCTCAAAGGTTCCAAGCAGGGAGAGATCAAAACCAGTGAAGGAAAATACAGCCCCAGGCAAGTGTGGGTTTTGAGGTTTTATTCATTTACATGTAAGTAGCATTTGTAATAAACATTGAAAGATAGGTAGTGTTGCCATATGTAGCAAGTAAGCCAAAGTTAACATTCACTATCTTCTCATCTCCTCATCAATATTTCTAACTCTTTTAATGAGAGAAAAAATAAGAGAGAGATGGGGAGAGAGAAAGATAGAATTAATGAACATGCAATATTTGAGTTGTACCACCAATGTTTTATATTTTCCTCACAAAGAGGCTCAATATATCAATGATGCTTTGAATACTGTATTAGTCCATTCTCACATTACTATAAAGGACTACCGGAGACTGGGCAATTTATAAAGAAAAGAAGTTTAGTTGACTCACAGTTCTGTAGGAGGCTGTACAGGAAGCATGGACCGGGTGTCCTCAGGAAACTTACAATTGTGTCAGAAAGTGAAGGGAAAGCAAGCACTTCTTATGTGGCTGGTGCAGAAGGGAAAGAGTGATGGGGGAAGTGCTACACACTTTTAAACATGAGAACTCACTCACTATAATGCGAGCAGCAAGGGGGAAGTTCACCTCCATGATTTAATCACCTCTCTCCAGGCACCTCTTTTAACATTGAGCAAAAACAAATTTCTCAGGAGAAGAAGAAATTCTGCCTCAGGACTGTAACATAGAAATCCTGCTTGAATTTTCAGACTCAAGACTATAACATTAATTCTTGACTGAGATTCTAGCCTTCTGATCTGCCTGCAGATTTGGAATTTCAAGTCCACACAATTATATAAGCCAATTACTAAAAATAAAAGCTGGAAGCATTCCCTTTGAAAACCAGCACAAGACAAGGATGCCCTCTCTCACCATGCCTATTCAACATAGTACTAGAGGTCCTAGCCAGAAAAATCAGGCAAGAGAAAGAAGTGAAACGCATCCAAATAGAAAGAGAGGAAGTCAAACTATCTCTGTTTGCAGATAAAAAGATTCCATACCTAAAATCCCCATAGCCTCTGGCCACAAGCTCCTTGGTCTGATAAATCACTTTAGCAAGGTTTCATGATATCAAGTTAATGTACAAAAATCAGTAGCATTTTTGTACACCAGCAACATCCACACTATGAACCAAATCAAAACTGCAATCCCATTCACAATAGCTACAAAAACAATAAAACACCTAGGGATATAACTAGCCAAAGAGGTAAATGATTTCTGCAATAAAAATTGCAAAACACTATTCAAAGAAATCAGAGAAGACACAAACAAATGAAAAAATCTTCCATGCTCATGTATAGGAAAAATCAATATCATTAAAATGGTCATACTGCCCAAAGTGATTGACAGATTCAATGCTATTCCTATCAAACTACTAATAACATTCTTCTCAGAAGTAGAGAAACTATTTTAAAACTCATATGAAACAAAAAAAGAGTCTGAATAGCCAAGGAAATCCTAAGCAAAAATAACAAAGCTGGAAGTTTCACATTACCTGACTTCAAACTATACTAAAGGGCTAGAGTAAACAAAACAGCATAGTACTGATAGAAAAAAACCCCAGGAACATAGACCATTGGAACAGAATAAAGAGGTCAGAAATAGGACCTCACACATATGACCACCTGATCTTTGGCAAAGCTGATAAAAACAAGCAATGTGAAAAAGATTTCCTACTCAATAAATGGTGTTAGGATAACTGGCTAACCATATGCAGAAGACTAAAGCTGGACCCCTTCCTTATGCCATACACGAAAATCAATTCAAGATTGATTAAAAACTTAAGTGTAAAACTCAAATATATAAAAATCCTGGAAGACAACCTATGCAATACCATCCTGGATGTGGAAACAGGCAAAGGTTTCATTATGAAGACACCGAAAGAAATCACAACAAAAGCAAAAATTGACAAGTGGGATCCAATTACACTTAAGAGCTTCTTGCAAAGCAAAAGAAACTATCAATAGAGTAAACAGACAATGTACAGAATGGGAGAAAATATTTGCAAACTATGCATCTGACAAAGGCCTAATATCCAGCATCTATAAAGAACTCAAACAAATTTACAAGAGAAAACAAACAATCTCATTAAAAAGTGGGCAAAGGACTGGAACAGACACATCTCAAAAGAAGACATACATGTGACCAACAAGCATATGAATAAAAGCTCAATATCACTGATCATTAAAGAAATGCAAATCAAAACCACAATGAGATACCATCTAACACCAGTTAGAATGATCATTATTAAAGTCACAAAATGGCATATGCTGGCAAGGTTGTAGAGAAAAGGGAACACTTATACACTGTTGGTGGGAGTATAAATTAGTTCAACCGTTGTGGAAAGCAGTGTGGCGATTCCTCAAAGAGCTAAAAGCAGAACTGCCATTCAACCCAGCAAACCCATTACTGGGTATATACTCAGAGGAATATAAATCATTTTACCATAAAGACACATACATGCGAATGTTCACTGCAGCACTATTCACAATAGGAAAGGAATGGAATCAACCTAAATGCCCATCAGTGACAGATTGGATAAAAAAATGCGCTACATATGCACCATGAAATACTATGCAGCCATAAAAACACAAGGTCATGTCTTTCGTGGAAACATGGATGGAACTGGAGGATATCATTCTCAACAAACTAACGAAGGAGCAGAAAACCAAATACCACATGTTCTCACTTATAAGTGGGAGCTAAATGATGAGAACTTATGAACACAAAGCAGAAAATGACAGACTCTGGGGTCTACTTGAGGGTGAAGAGTGGAAGGAGGGAGAAGAGCAGAATAGATAACTATTGGGCACTACGCTTAATTCCTGGTGATGAAATAATCTGTACAACAAGCCCCTATGACATGAGTTTACCTATGTAACAAACCTTCACATGTACCTTGGAACCTAAAATAAAAGTTAAAAAGAGATAAATATTAAAAAGTATATTCTCTTGGTTCTACTTCTTTGAAGAACCCTAACTGATATTGATTTTGGAATTGGGGATTATTATAGAGAAATAGAAGGAATCCTCAGGATAAGTTTTTTGAATTGACTGTGGGATTTCTGTAATTGGTTCTCTATTCTGATTTGATTTAAGGGCATAATGACTTTACTTCCAATAGGAAAAAGGGCACAGATAGTCCATGGTGTGATGTGACAAAAGAGAGATGCAAAAAATCACTATTGAATATTCCCAATGAAATATTTAAAAGAGGCAAGATTTAGTATGAACACATACTTTGACACCTTAGAACATACTTGTAAAACTAATGAGTGTAATGAAAGTGGTCAGTTCTTAATTGCACTGGACATTGTGGAGAAAGAAAAGGATTAGCTAGCTTAGGAATTTAAATTCCCAGCCAAGTACTGCAGAAATGACCTAAAAAATTCTATGCCTGCTCTGAAAGAAATGCTTATTTGCAGCTGCAGGGCTGAGATAGCAGAAAACCAAACCCTGAGTCTCATTCTGTGAGTGATTAAATTACAACACAAATAGAATTCCTAACCTCACAGGGTGTCTGCTATTAAAATAAGGACATCGATTGGGAAGAAATAGGCTCCACAAAACTGACATGGGGACATATGCACAGGTCCTGATGAAGCTGGGAACATTGAGCCTCTAAATTCAGTCAAGTCTCCTTTGCCAGTAGAAACAACTTTCCATGCTCACCTGAGAATGTTAAATCTACTATTCCCCAGGAAACTGCAATAGCTTCCCCTATAGTAGCTACCTTGCAACACTGCTATTTATCCTCTGGATCTACCCCTATTACCCCTTTTTGCTTCTAGATCTACCCAGACTCAAGTCCCAGCAGGTCCCAAAAGATGAGGTAAAAAGTGTGACACATAAAGAGTTGTGCTACGCTGAGAAAGAACTGCATGATTTTCCAATTGATAGAGACAGAAATCTGAGAAAATATGTAGTAATTGATATTAAGAGTGTCAGATAAACATGAAAGGAACACAATTTATATTAGGGCTGAATCAGGCTTAGAGAGGTTGGAATATTAGAGTGAATCTTTTAATGTAAGTACTGCTCAGCCACACAGGAAGGGTCAGAAGGCACCTCTGTCACCATGACTGTGAGAAATAAATTCATGAGAGAAGCCACAGAATCCTTGAAGGGCTCTGGGGTCACTCTTTGTAGGTCAAGAATTACAGTGGGAACTGTTGCCACTGAACTGAGATCCTTAGATACAATCGGGTACTGGAGCCTGGGGTGGCAAGGGCCAAATGATGGCACTCCATTACCAAAGACAAGGCGGCCATGGCTACCATAATGTACAGCTGAGTCAAAGAAGTACTCAGAATAGTCTGACTCACAGTCAGTCATTAGCTAGTTGATCATGGAGTCCCCAGATGAGAAATAGATGGTAAGTCTACCAAATTCTTACTTGATCTGTATAAGCAGAAGAGTTCTAAGTCACGTACACAGAAGTTTAATACAAATTATCAAAAGATAGAATTGTGGCCCTTTGATCAATTCCCTGGATGAATCCAGTTTTCAGACCTAGAATTACTTACATAAAGGGGAGAATATGTGCCCTTCAAAGAAGTGGAAACTCTCAGAATATTATTCTATTAATCTTCCTCCCAGCCTTCCCCAAAGGAACTTACGGCCTTTTATTAAGGTGATCGTGCCTGGAAGAAAAGGAAATAACCAGAATCTTTGAGGCTTAAGAGACACTGGGTCTGAACTGACACTAATTTGAGGAGATCAAAAATGCCACTGTGATCCACTAGTCACAGTAGGGGCTTACGGAGGTCAGGTGATCAATGGAGTTTTAGCTCATGTATATCTTAGTGGGTCCAGTGTGTCACCAAATCCATCGTGTCATTATTTTTCAGTCCTAGAATGCATAATTGTAAAAGACATACTCAGTGACGGCAGAATTTACACATTGGTTTCATAACTTGCAGAGTAAGGGCTACTATGGTAGGAAAGGTTAAACAGAAGCCACAAGAACTGCCTCTACTTAGGAAGATAGTAAATAAAAAGTAGTATTGCATTCCTGGAGGGATTGCAGAGATTAATGCTATCATTAAGGACTGAAGGATGCAGGGGTGGTGATTCCTAACATATTCCAATTCAGTTCACCTATTTGGTTATTTCGGAAAACAGATCTTTGAATACAGTAGTGAATTATTGTAAAATGAACGAGGTGATGACTCTAATTGCAGCTGCAATTCCGGATGTGGTTTCATTCTTTGAGCAAATTAAGTCAACCTTTGGTACTGATATGCAGCTACTCATCTGCATTCTTTCTCCATATCTGTCAGTAAAAAAGCACAAGAAGTATTTTGTTTTCAGCTGGTGAAGTTGGCAATACACCTTCCTTGTCTTACCTTAGGGGTATTTTGACTCTCCAGTTCTATGCCATAATTTAGTCAACAGGGCATTGATTGCCTTTCCCTTCCACGAGATATCACACTGGTACATCACATAGAAGACATTGTGCTCCTTGGATCCAGTGAGCCAGAATTGCAGCTACTATAGACTAATTGTTAAGATGTTTGCATGTTCAGAAGGTGGGGACTAAATCTAGTTAAAATTCAGGGGTCTTTCACCTCAGTGAAATTTCTAAGGGTCTAGTGATGTGGTACATGTCAAAATATCCTTTCTAGAGTGAAGAAAATATTGCACCTGGCCCCTTCTACAAACAAAAATTGGTACAATGCCTACTGGGTCTCTTTGGATTTTAGAGACAATATATGCATCATTTGGATGTGATACTTGAAATATTTACTGAGGGACCTGAAAACCTAGTTTTGAGTGAGACCCAAAGCAAGAGAAAGCTCTGCAACAGGTTCAAGCTGTTCTGCCTTTTGGGTCATATGATTCAGCAGATCCAATGATGCTATCCAGTGGCAGATAGCCATGCTGTTTGGAGCCTTGGGCAGGCCTGTAGAGGTGAATTTCAGCACAGACCCTTCAGATTTTGAAACAAAATTTGGCCATCTTTGTCAGATAACTATTCTTTTTTGAGAAACAACTTTTGGGTTGTTATTGGACCTCAGAAGAAATTGAATGCTTGATTATCAGCTGCCAAGTTACATGAAATTTTAGCTGCCCACCATAAACTGAGTATTGCCTGGCCCATCAAGCCAGAAAATTGGGCATTCATAGCCATACTCCATTATCAAATGTATGTGATATGTATGATACTAGGTTTCAACAAGCCCTTAAGGCAGAGATAATTTACATGAAAAAGTGGCCTAAATGCCCATGGCCCCTACTCCTGCTACACTGCCTTTTCTTCTACACAGCCTGCACCTATGGCCACATGGAAAGTTCTATATGATCACTTGACATGAAAGTAGAAGACTTGGTCCTGGTTTACAAATGTTTCTGTACAATATGAGGACACCATCTGAAAGTGGACAGCTGCAGCACTACAGCCCCTTTCTGGGATGTCCCTGAAGGACACTGGTGAGGGGAAAATCCTCTCAGTGGGCAAAACTTTGAGCAGTGCATTTGGTTGTTCACTTTTTTTTGGAAAGAGAAATCACCAGATACATGATTATATACCAATTCATGGGATGTGACTAAAGGTTTGGCCGGATGGTCAAGGATTTGGAAAGGGCATAATTAGAAAATTAGTGACAAGGGGATCTGGGGAAAAGGTCCTTGAATAGACATTTTTTTAAATCGTTGGAAAACATGAAATTATTGTTATCCCATGTGAGTGCTCACCAAAGGGTGACCTGAGCAGATGTGGATTTTAATAAGGTGGATAGGATGACCCAATCTGTGGCTAAGAGTCAACTTCTTTCCCCAGCCACTGCTCTCATTTTCCAATGGACTTATGAAGAAAATGACTAAGGTGGAAGGGATGGAGGTTTTGCATGGGGTCAGCAACATGAACTTTCACTCACCAAGGCTGACATGGCTACAGTGACTGCAGAGTGCTTCATCTGTCAGCAGCAGAGAACAACACTGAATTCCCAATATGGCACCATTTACTGGAGTGATTAGCCAACTATCCAGTGGTAGGTTGGTTACAGTGGACCACTTTCATTATGGAAAGGGTAGTGTTTTGTTTTGTTCTTACTGGAATAAACACATTGTTTTTGTTTTTATTATTTTTTGTTTCAATAGCTTTTGTGATACAAGTGGATTTTTGTTAGATGGATGGATTATGTAGTGGTAAATTCTGAGTGTACCTGTCACTTGAGTAGTGTTCATTGTACCTAATGCGTACTTTTTTTTTTTTCCCTAACTGCCTTCCATCCCTCCCCATTCTGAGTCTCTAAAGTCCTTTATATCACTCTGTATGCCTTTGTATACTCATAGCTTAACTCCCACTTATAAGTGAGAACATACAGATTTTGGTTTTTCATTCCTATGTTACTTCACTTAGAATAATGGCCTCCAGCTCCATCCAACTTGCTGCAAAAGATATTATTTCATTCCTTTGTAATGGATGAATTGTATTCCATGCTGTATATATGCCACATTAGAATAAATAATTTGGATATGGATTTGTTTTCCCTGCATGCACTGCTTCTACGAAAACTACCATTCACGACTTACAGACTTACAGAATGCCTTTCTACTATCATGCAATTCCACACAGTATTGCTTCTGATGAAGAAATCACTTAACAACAAATGAAGGGTAGCAATGAGCCCACACCCACAGAATTCACTGGTGTTTTTATTTCCCCACCCTCCTAAAGTTGATGGCTTGATAGAATAGTGGGACAGCCTTTTGAAGACTCAGTTATTGTGCCACCAAAATCGCAATACCGTGCAGGGCTGGGAGCAGTGTTCTCCAGAAGGCTGGTTATGCTGTAAATCAACATTCAATTTATGGTGCTGTTTCTTCTATAGCCGAGATGTGTGGGTTCAGGAATCAAGGAGTGAAAATGAGAGTGGCAAAACTCACTGTTACCTTTTGGTGATTCACTAGAAAAATTTGTACATTCTGTGCCTGCGACCTTATGCTCTGCTGAAAGTTAAGATGGCTACCTGGCCACTTTTGACTCTGTACACCTGTGAGTCAATAGGCAAAGCAGTAGTTGTGGTTTGAGAAGAACTTTCCAGGCATTATGGTGGCAGAGATCAAGATGAACTGTGCACAGGGCATCTCTTAAATATGTATGAGTAGATAAGACATGTAAAAAAAATGAGCATTGTATAAAAAGTGACCCATAATCAAGTAAATGTTTACAAGAGGAAAAGTACATTTTTTGCTGGGTTCGTTAGCAAAAGTCTTGCTAATTGTGTGATGCTTTAGCTGTGTCACAAATATTGAGCTTATTACCACATCCCCAAACTCTGAATTCCAAACTAATGGACACTTGCAATTTGGCCTAGATATGAGTGTATGGACACTTGTTTTTTCATATATCTCTTTCATGGTTCAAGGGAATCTGGTTTTCCCAAATAACAACTCTAATTACTTTGGTGACTAAAGCTTGAGGTGCCTTAAGCAGATACACTAAGTAGGATCTATATGCAGGCATATCTTTTTGTGTAGATGTACTTCTTTTTAACAAATTATTTACATATCACATAGTGAATCAGAGCAGGAGAATTAGTCCATGTTTTGTGCCAAATGACCTATCCTAATAAGTAAATAACTGGGACCAAGTTCTTGAAGAGGAACCTCTTTTTTTTTTTTTTTTTTAAATTTATTTATTATTATTAAACTTCAAGTTGTAGGGTACATGTGCACAACGTGCAGGTTTGCTACATATGTATACTTGTGCCATGTTGGTGTGCTGCAACCCATCAACTCGTCATTTACATCAGGTATAACTCCCAATGCAATCCCTCCCCCCTCCCCCCTCCCCATGATAGGCCCCGGTGTGTGATGTTCCCCTTCCTGAGTCCAAGTGATCTCATTGTTCAGTTCCCGCCTATGAGTGAGAACATGCGGTGTTTGGTTTTCTGTTCTTGTGATAGTTTGCTGAGAATGATGGTTTCCAGCTGCATCCATGTCCCTACAAAGGACACAAACTCATCCTTTTTTATGGCTGCATAGTATTCCATGGTGTATATGTGCCACATTTTCTTAATCCAATCTGTCACTGATGGACATCTGGGTTGACTCCAAGTCTTTGCTATTGTGAATAGTGCTGCAATAAACATACGTGTGCATGTGTCTTTATAGCAGCATAATTTATAATCCTTTGGGTATATACCTAGTAATGGGATGGCTGGGTCATATGGTACATCTAGTTCTAGATCCTTGAGGAATCGCCATACTGTTTTCCATAATGGTTGAACTAGTTTACAATCCCACCAACAGTGTAAAAGTGTTCCTATTTCTCCACATCCTCTCCAGCACCTGTTGTTTCCTGACTTTTGAATGATCGCCATTCTAACTGGTGTGAGATGGTATCTCATTGTGGTTTTGATTTGCATTTCTCTGATGGCCAGTGATGATGAGCATTTTTTCATGTGTCTGTTGGCTGTATGAATGTCTTCTTTTGAGAAATGTCTGTTCATATCCTTTGCCCACTTTTTGATGGGGTTGTTTGTTTTTTTCTTGTAAATTTGTTTTTGTTCTTTGTAGGTTCTGGATATTAGCCCTTTGTCAGATGAGTAGATTGCAAAACTTTTCTCCCATTCTGTAGGTTGCCTGTTCACTCTGATGGTAGTTTCTTTTGCTGTGCAGAAGCTCTTTAGTTTAATGAGATCCCATTTGTCAATTTTGGCTTTTGCTGCCGTTGCTTTTGGTGTTTTAGACATGAAGTCTTTGCCCATGCCTATGTCCTGAATGGTACTACCTAGGTTTTCCTCTAGGATTTTTATGGTATTAGGTCTCACATTTAAGTCTCTAATCCATCTTGAATTAATTTTCGTATAAGGAGTAAGGAAAGGATCCAGTTTCAGCTTTCTACTTATGGCTAGCCAATTTTCCCAGCACCATTTATTAAATAGGGAATCCTTTCCCCATTTCTTGTTTCTCTCAGGTTTGTCAAAGATCAGATGGCTGTAGATGTGTGGTATTATTTCTGAGGACTCTGTTCTGTTCCATTGGTCTATATCTCTGTTTTGGTACCAGTACCATGCTGTTTTGGTTACTGTAGCCTTGTAGTATAGTTTGAAGTCAGGTAGCGTGATGCCTCCAGCTTTGTTCTTTTGACTTAGGATTGTCTTGGAGATGCGGGCTCTTTTTTGGTTCCATATGAACTTTAAAGCAGTTTTTTCCAATTCTGTGAAGAAGCTCATTGGTAGCTTGATGGGGATGGCATTGAATCTATAAATTACCTTGGGCAGTATGGCCATTTTCACGATATTGATTCTTCCTATCCATGAGCATGGTATGTTCTTCCATTTGTTTGTGTCCTCTTTGATTTCACTGAGCAGTGGTTTGTAGTTCTCCTTGAAGAGGTCCTTTCCATCCCTTGTAAGTTGGATTCCTAGGTATTTTATTCTCTTTGAAGCAATTGTGAATGGAAGTTCATTCCTGATTTGGCTCTCTGTTTGACTGTCACTGGTGTATAAGAACGCTTGTGATTTTTGCACATTAATTTTGTATCCTGAGACTTTGCTGAAGTTGCTTATCAGCTTAAGGAGATTTTGGGCTGAGACAATGGGGTTTTCTAAATATACAATCATGTCGTCTGCAAACAGGGACAATTTGACTTCTTCTTTTCCTAACTGAATCCCCTTGATTTCTTTCTCTTGCCTGATTGCCCTAGCCAGAACTTCCAACACTATGTTGAATAGGAGTGGTGAGAGAGGGCATCCCTGTCTTGTGCCAGTTTTCAAAGGGAATTTTTCCAGTTTTTGCCCATTCAGTATGATATTGGCTGTGGGTTTGTCATAAATAGCTCTTATTATTTTGAGGTACGTTCCATCAATACCGAATTTATTGAGCGTTTTTAGCATGAAGGGCTGTTGAATTTTGTCAAAAGCCTTTTCTGCATCTATTGAGATAATGATGTGGTTCTTGTCTTTGGTTCTGTTTATATGCTGGATTATGTTTATTGATTTGCGAATGTTGAACCAGCCTTGCATCCCAGGGATGAAGCCCACTTGATCATGGTGGATAAGCTTTTTGATGTGTTGCTGAATCCGGTTTGCCAGTATTTTATTGAGGATTTTTGCATCGATGTTCATCAGAGATATTGGTCTAAAATTCTCTTTTTTTGTTGTGTCTCTGCCAGACTTTGGTATCAGGATGATGTTGGCCTCATAAAATGAGTTAGGGAGGATTCCCTCATTTTCTATTGATTGGAATAGTTTCAGAAGGAATGGTACCAGCTCCTCCTTGTACCTCTGGTAGAATTCAGCTGTGAATCCATCTGGTCCTGGACTTTTTTTGGTTGGTAGGCTATTAATTATTGCCTCAATTTCAGAGCCTACTATTGGTCTATTCAGGGATTCAACTTCTTCCTGGTTTAGTCTTGGAAGAGTGTAAGTGTCCAGGAAATTATCCATTTCTTCTAGATTTTCCAGTTTATTTGCGTAGAGGTGTTTATAGTATTCTCTGATGGTAGTTTGTATTTCCGTGGGGTCGGTGGTGATATCCCCTTTATCATTTTTAATTGCGTCGATTTGATTCTTCTCTCTTTTCTTCTTTATTAGTCTTGCTAGTGGTCTGTCAATTTTGTTGATCTTTTCAAAAAACCAACTCCTGGATTCATTGATTTTTTGGAGGGTTTTTTGTGTCTCTATCTCCTTCAGTTCTGCTCTGATCTTAGTTATTTCTTGCCTTCTGCTAGCTTTCGAATGTGTTTGCTCTTGCTTCTCTAGTTCTTTTAATTGTGATGTTAGAGTGTCAATTTTAGATCTTTCCTGCTTTCTCTTGTGGGCATTTAGTGCTCTAAATTTCCCTCTACACACTGCTTTAAATGTGTCCCAGAGATTCTGGTATGTTGTATCTTTGTTCTCATTGGTTTCAAAGAACATCTTTATTTCTGTCTTCATTTCGTTATGTACCCAGTAGTCATTCAGGAGCAGGTTGTTCAGTTTCCATGTAGTTGAGCGGTTTTGATTGAGTTTCTTAGTCCTGAGTTCTAATTTGATTGCACTGTGGTCTGAGAGACAGTTTGTTATAATTTCTGTTCTTGTACATTTGCTGAGGAGTGCTTTACTTCCAATTACGTGGTCAATTTTGGAGTAAGTACGATGTGGTGCTGAGAAGAATGTATATTCTGTTGATTTGGGGTGGAGAGTTCTCTAGATGTCTATTAGGTCTGCTTGCTGCAGAGATGAGTTCAATTCCTGGATATCCTTGTTAACTTTCTGTCTCGTTGATCTGTCTAATGTTGACAGTGGAGTGTTGAAGTCTCCCATTATTATTGTATGGGAGTTTAAGTCTCTTTGTAAGTCTCTAAGGACTTGCTTTATGAATCTGGGTGCTCCTGTATTGGGTGCATATATATTTAGGATAGTTAGCTCTTCCTGTTGAATTGATCCCTTTACCATTATGTAATGGCCTTCTTTGTCTCTTTTGATCTTTGATGGTTTAAAGTCTGTTTTATCAGAGACTAATATTGCAACCCCCGCTTTTTTGTGTTCTCCGTTTGCTTGGTAAATCTTCCTCCATCCCTTTATTTTGAGCCTATGTATGTCTCTGCGTGTGAGATGGGTCTCCTGAATACAGCAGACTGATGGATCTTGACTCTTTATCCAGTTTGCCAGTCTGTGTCTTTTAATTGGAGCATTTAGTCCATTTACATTTAAGGTTAATATTGTTATGTGTGAACTTGATCCTGCCATTATGATATTAACTGGTTATTTTCCTCGTTAGTTGATGCAGTTTCTTCCTAGCCTTGATGGTCTTTACATTTTGGCATGTTTTTGCAATGGCTGGTACCGGTTGTTCCTTTCCATGTTTAGTGCTTCCTTCTGGGTCTCTTGTAAGGCAGGCCTAGTGGTGACAAAATCTCTAAGCATTTGCTTATCTGTAAAGGATTTTATTTCTCCTTCACTTATGAAACTTAGTTTGGCTGGATATAAAATTCTGGGTTTAAAATTCTTTTCTTTAAGAATGTTGAATATTGGCCCCCACTCTCTTCTGGCTTGAAGAGTTTCTGCCGAGAGATCTGCTGTTAGTCTGATGGGCTTCCCTTTGTGGGTAACCCGACCTTTCTCTCTGGCTGCCCTTACGATTTTTTCCTTCATTTCAACTTTGGTGAATCTGGCAATTATGTGTCTTGGAGTTGCTCTTCTCGAGGAGTATCTTTGTCGCGTTCTCTGTATTTCCTGGATTTGAATGTTGGCCTGCCCTACTAGGTTGGGGAAGTTCTCCTGGATGATATCCTGAAGAGTGTTTTCCAACTTGGTTCCATTTTCCCCTCTCTTTCAGGCACCCCAGTCAGATGTAGATTTGGTCTTTTTACATAATCCCATACTTCTTGCAGGCTTTGTTCATTTCTTTTTCTTCTTTTTTCTTTTGGTTTCTCTTCTCGCTTCATTTCATTCATTTGATCCTCCATCGCTGACATTCTTTCTTCCAGTTGATCAAGTTGGTTACTGAAGCTTGTGCATTTGTCACGTATTTCTCGTGCCATGGTTTTCGTCTCTTTCATTTCGTTTGTGAGCTTCTCTGCATTAATTACTCTAGCCATCAATTCTTCCACTTTTTTTTCAAGATTTTTAGTTTCTTTGCACTGGGTACGTAATTCCTCCTTTAGCTCTGAGAAATTTGATGGACTGAAGCCTTCTTCTCACATGTCGTCAAAGTCATTCTCCGTCCAGCTTTGATCCGTTGCTGGCGATGAGCTGCGCTCCTTTGCCGGGGGAGATGCCCTCTTATTTTTTGAATTTCCAGCTTTTCTTCCCTGCTTTTTCCCCATCTTTGTGGTTTTATCTGCCTCTGGTCTTTGATGATGGTGATGTACTGATGGGGTTTTGGTGTAGGTGTCCTTCCTGTTTGATAGCTTTCCTTCTAACAGTCAGGATCCTCAGCTGTAGGTTGTAGCTGTAGGAGATTGCTTGAGGTCCACTCCAGACCCTGTTTGCCTGGGTATCAGCAGCAGAGGCTGCAGAAGATAGAATATTTCTGAACAGCGAGTGTACCTGTCTGATTCTTGCTTTGGAAGCTTCCTCTCAGGGGTGTACTCCACCCTGTGAGGTGTGGGGTGTCAGACTGCCCCTAGTGGGGGATGTCTCCCAGTTAGGCTACTCAGGGGTCAGGGACCCACTTGAGCAGGGAGTCTGTCCCTTCTCAGATCTCAACCTCCGTGTTGGGAGATCCACTGCTCTCTTCAAAGCTGTCAGACAGAGTCGTTTGCATCTGCAGAGCTGCTGCGTTTGTTATTGTTTACTGTGCCCTGTCCCCAGAGGTGGAGTCTACAGAGACAGGGAGGTTTCCTTGAGCTGCTGTGAGCTCCACCCAGTTCGAGCTTCCCAGCAGCTTTGTTTACCTACTTAAGCCTCAGCAATGGCGGGCGCCCCTCCCCCAGCCTCGCTGCTGCCTTGCCGGTAGATCACAGACTGCTGTGCTAGCAATGAGGGAGGCTCTGTGGGTGTGGGACCCTCCCGGCCAGGTGTGGGATATGATCTCCTGGTGTGCCTGTTTGCTTAAAGCGCAGTTTTGAGGTGGGAGTTACCCAATTTTCCAGGTGTTGTGTGTCTCAGTTCCCCTGGCTAGGAAAAGGGATTCCCTTCCCACTTGCGCTTTCCAGGTGAGGCAATGCCTAGCCCTGCTTCAGCTCTCGCTGGTTGGGCTGCAGCAGCTGACCAGCAGTGATAGTCTGGCACTCCCCAGTGAGATGAACCCAGTACCTCAGTTGAAAATGCAGAAATCACCGGTCTTCTGTGTCGCTCGCGCTGGGAGTTGGAGACTGGAGCTGTTTCTATTCGGCCATCTTGCTCCACCCCCCGAGATCGAGGAACCTCTTTTTAATTGTCATATTTGTCTCACTAGCGTTGAAATGGAGCACAAGAACTTTTGGGGGTTGAAAAGGAGGAAAAAGGATACAAGGGGGTATAGATATTTCTAGGCAGAATGTGTACTGTAGGATTTGGTTTTAAAAAGTTCTAGGCGAGGAATAAGACAGGAGTTGAGCTGGAAATGGAGGGGGCACAAAACAGGTATCTTGGAAACTGACTCATGTTCAGTGGAATTTTCCCAATACTTTATTTCCTTCCTTGCTTCTCTTTCTTATATGACTTTGTTGGTTGCAAAATCCAAAATATACCTTTCCTTGCTCCTCCTTTTCTTCCTCTCTAGGTACTGCAGAGGATGAGAATGAAGTAACAGAACTGGTCTCAGCCCACAGACTCCAGAAGTTTCTTCCTAAATGATGTTTTCATTCTTTAAAGATCAAAGAAAGGACCTGGAAACATCCCTCCAGCACCTCTAAAGGAGCTCTGCTCAATTCAGGCTAGTGCTTTCTTAAAATGGCTTAATGGCAAAAGCAGTCTCTAATTTTGTTTATTACTTTCTAAAATGGGGATGTAAATTTAAAAGTCTTACCCTCTGAATACGGGGAAGTAAAATTAGGGGTTAGTGGTGATACTTTCCACCATTTTGGGCACCAGAAAAATCTACTTTGCCAGGAATACCGTCCCAGTGCTTGTCAATACCACAGCTACTGCCAAAAGGGCAGAAAGATCTTAAACATAGAGCTTAACTAAGATATTAAAAAGAACCAGGAGGAGAGCCAGGAAATAGACAGTGCTAAGTGGTTCTCTTTTTTTTTTTAATGTAAAGGAAGATTGCCAGGAAGAATGATTTATGAGATGGAGATGTAGAAAAGAAAAATGAAATACAAAAGGTATATGATTTTCGGTACTTAACACTAAGTATTTGGCTAATGCTGGGAAAGATAAACTTATGTTGTGATCGTTTGAGACAGACTGAAGGCACAGTTGCACTGGTCTCTATAGAAAACCAACTCCACATAAACTCATTTTCTGGGAATTGGTAAAAGAAAAGGTTTAGTATGGGTTTAGCTTTATTATAACTACTCAATTATAGAAAGTAAACATTATATATGTTCAGTATGCTTTTTAAAAGAAGGGGCAAACTGAGCAAGATATTTTAAAATGTCTTATAAAATATTTTATGGGCAAATTTTCATTCTTAAGGAGCTGAAATTTCTAGACAATTTACATATTTGGAATACCCTTTTTCTGAAGACATTGGATATCTGAGCTGTTACATAATTTGTCCATAAACATTCCAATCACCATTGGTAGGACTACCTCTTATTCTTATTTGTATTCTTAAGAAAATATGCCCTTACTCTATATTCCCCTTGAGCTGTGTATTTATTACTCCTTTCTCTTTCAATAGCTGTCCTTGTTAACTTGGGTATAGATTTGCTACTAAGACTTTGTATTTTCATTCACATTATTTTAATTTTCTACCAACTGGTTCTTATTTTTTTAGTTCTAGTAGTTTGGATTTATTATTATTATTATTATTATTATACTTTAAGTTCTAGGGTACATGTGCATAACATGTAGGTTTGTTACATATGTATACTTGTGCCATGTTGGCATGCTGCACCCATCAACTCGTCATTTACATCAGGTATAACTCCCAATGCAATCCCTACCCCCACCCCCTCACCACGATAGGCCTGGTGTATGATGTTCCACTTCCCGAGTCCAAGTGATCTCATTGTTCAGTTCCCACCTATGAGTGAGAACATGCAGTGTTTGGTTTTCTGTTCTTGCGATAGTTTGCTGAGAATGATGGTTTCCAGCTGCATCCATGTCCCTACAAAGGACACAAACTCATCCTTTTTTATGGCTGCATAGTATTCCATGGTGTATGTGTGCCACATTTTCTTAATCCAGTCTGTCACTGATGGACATTTGGGTTGATTCCAAGCCTTTGCTATTGTGAATAGTGCCGCAATAAACATACGTGTGCATGTGTCTTTATAGCAGTATGATTTATAATCCTTTGGGTATATACCCAGTAATGGGATGGCTGGGTCATATGATACTTCTAGTTCTAGATCCTTGAGGAATCGCCATACTGTTTTCCATAATGGTTGAACAAGTTTACAATCTCACCAACAGTGTAAAAGTGTTCCTATTTCTCCACATCCTCTCCAGCACTTGTTGTTTCCTGACTTTTTAATGATTACCATTCTAACTGGTGTGAGACGGTATCTGATTGTGGTTTTGATTTGCATTTCTCTGACGGCTAGTGATGATGAGCACTTTTTCATGTGTCTGTTGGCTGTATGAATGTCTTCTTTTGAGAACTCTCTGTTCATATTCTTTGCCCAATTTTTGATGGGGTTTTTTGTTTTTTTCTTGTAGATTTGTTTGAGTTCTTTGTAGGTTCTGAATATTAGCCTTTTGTCAGATGAGTAGATTGCAAAACTTTTCTGCCATTCTCTAGGTTGCCTGTTCACTCTGATGGTAGTTTCTTTTGCTGTGCAGAAGCTCTTTAGTTTAATGAGATCGCAATTGTCAATTTTGGCATTTGTTGCCATTGCTTTTGGTGTTTTAGACATGAAGACCTTGCCCATGCCTATGTCCTGAATGGTACTACCTAGGTTTTCTTCTAGGGTTTTTTTTTTTTTTTTTTTTTAAATTAATTTATTATTATTAAACTTTAAGTTGTAGGGTACATGTGCACAACGTGCAGGTTTGTTACATATGTATACTTGTGCCATGTTGGTGTGCTGCACCCATCAACTCGTCATTTACAACAGGTATAACTCCCAATGCAATCCCTCCCCCCTCCCCCCTCCCCATGATAGGCCCCGGTGTGTGATGTTCCCCTTCCCGAGTCCAAGTGATCTCATTGTTCAGTTCCCACCTGTGAGTGAGAACATGCGGTGTTTGGTTTTCTGTTCTTGTGATAGTTTGCTAAGAATGATGGTTTCCAGCTGCATCCATGTCCCTACAAAGGACACAAACTCATCCTTTTTTATGGCTGCATAGTATACCATGGTGTATATGTGCCACATTTTCTTAATCCAATCTGTCACTGATGGACATCTGGGTTGATTCCAAGTCTTTGCTATTGTGAATAGTGCTGCAATAAACATACGTGTGCATGTGTCTTTATAGCAGCATAATTTATAATCCTTTGGGTATATACCCAGTAATGGGATGGCTGGGTCATATGGTACATCTAGTTCTAGATCCTTGAGGAATCGCCATACTGTTTTCCATAATGGTTGAACTAGTTTACAATCCCACCAACAGTGTAAAAGTGTTCCTATTTCTCCACATCCTCTCCAGCACCTGTTGTTTCCTGACTTTTGAATGATCGCCATTCTAACTGGTGTGAGATGGTATCTGATTGTGGTTTTGATTTGCATTTCTCTGATGGCCAGTGATGATGAGCATTTTTTCATGTGTCTGTTGGCTGTATGAATGTCTTCTTTTGAGAAATGTCTGTTCATATCCTTTGCCCACTTTTTGATGGGGTTGTTTGTTTTTTTCTTATAAATTTGTTTGAGTTCTTTGTAGGTTCTGGATATTAGCCCTTTGTCAGATGATTGGATTGCAAAAATTTTCTCCCATTCTGTAGGTTGCCTGTTCACTCTGATGGTAGTTTCTTTTTGCTGTGTAGAAGCTCTTTAGTTTAATGAGATCCCATTTGTCAATTTTGGCTTTTGCTGCCGTTGCTTTTGGTGTTTTAGACATGAAGTCTTTGCCCATGCCTATGTCCTGAATGGTACTACCTAGGTTTTCCTCTAGGATTTTTATGGTATTAGGTCTCACATTTAAGTCTCTAATCCATCTTGAATTAATTTTCGTATAAGGAGTAAGGAAAGGATCCAGTTTCAGCTTTCTACTTATGGCTAGCCAATTTTCCCAGCACCATTTATTAAATAGGGAATCCTTTCCCCATTTCTTGTTTCTCTCAGGTTTGTCAAAGATCAGATGGCTGTAGATGTGTGGTATTATTTCTGAGGACTCTGTTCTGTTCCATTGGTCTATATCTCTGTTTTGGTACCAGTACCATGCTGTTTTGGTTACTGTAGCCTTGTAGTATAGTTTGAAGTCAGGTAGCGTGATGCCTCCAGCTTTGTTCTTTTGACTTAGGATTGTCTTGGAGATGCGGGCTCTTTTTTGGTTCCATATGAACTTTAAAGCAGTTTTTTCCAATTCTGTGAAGAAGCTCATTGGTAGCTTGATGGGGATGGCATTGAATCTATAAATTACCTTGGGCAGTATGGCCATTTTCACGATATTGATTCTTCCTATCCATGAGCATGGTATGTTCTTCCATTTGTTTGTGTCCTCTTTGATTTCACTGAGCAGTGGTTTGTAGTTCTCCTTGAAGAGGTCCTTTCCATCCCTTGTAAGTTGGATTCCTAGGTATTTTATTCTCTTTGAAGCAATTGTGAATGGAAGTTCATTCCTGATTTGGCTCTCTGTTTGTCTGTTACTGGTGTATAAGAACGCTTGTGATTTTTGCACATTAATTTTGTATCCTGAGACTTTGCTGAAGTTGCTTATCAGCTTAAGGAGATTTTGGGCTGAGACAATGGGGTTTTCTAAATATACAATCATGTCTTCTGCAAACAGGGACAATTTGACTTCTTCTTTTCCTAACTGAATACCCTTTATTTCTTTCTCTTGCCTGATTGCCCTAGCCAGAACTTCCAACACTATGTTGAATAGGAGTGATGAGAGAGGGCATCCCTGTCTTGTGCCAGTTTTCAAAGGGAATTTTTCCAGTTTTTCCCATTCAGTATGATATTGGCTGTGGGTTTGTCATAAATAGCTCTTATTATTTTGAGTTACGTTCCATCAATACCGAATTTATTGAGCGTTTTTAGCATGAAGGGCTGTTGAATTTTGTCAAAAGCCTTTTCTGCATCTATTGAGATAATGATGTGGTTCTTGTCTTTGGTTCTGTTTATATGCTGGATTACGTTTATTGATTTGCGAATGTTGAACCAGCCTTGCATCCCTGGGATGAAGCCCACTTGATCATGGTGGATAAGCTTTTTGATGTGTTGCTGAATCCGGTTTGCCAGTATTTTATTGAGGATTTTTGCATCGATGTTCTTCGGGGATATTGGTCTAAAATTCTCTTTTTTTGTTGTGTCTCTGCCAGGCTTTGGTACCAGGATGATGTTGGCCTCATAAAATGAGTTAGGGAGGATTCCCTCTTTTTCTATTGATTGGAATAGTTTCAGAAGGAATGGTACCAACTCCTCCTTGTACCTCTGGTACAATTCAGCTGTGAATCCATCTGGTCCTGGACTTTTTTTGGTTGGTAGGCTATTATTTATTGCCTCAATTTCAGAGCCTACTCTTGGTCTATTCAGGAATTTTGCTTCTTCCTGGTTTAGTCTTGGGAGAGTGTACGTGTCCAGGAAATTATCCATTTCTTCTAGATTTTCTAGTTTATTTGCGTAGAGGTGTTTATAGTATTCTCTGATGGTAGTTTGTATTTCTGTGGGGTCGGTGGTGATATCCCCTTTATCATTTTTAATTGCGTCGATTTGATTCTTCTCTCTTTTCTTCTTCATTAGTCTTGCCAGTGGTCTATCAATTTTGTTGATCTTTTCAAAAAACCAACTGCTGGATTCATTGATTTTTTGGAGGGTATTCTGTGTCTCTATCTCCTTCAGTTCTGCTCTGATCTTAGGTATTTCTTGCCTTCTGCTAGCTTTTGAATGTGTTTGCTCTTGCTTCTCTAGTTCTTTTAATTGCGATGTTAGAGTGTCAATTTTAGATCTTGTAGCTTTCTCTTGTGGGCATTTAGTGCTATAAATTTCCCTCTACACACTGCTTTAAATGTGTCCCAGAGATTTTGGTTTGTTGTATCTTTGTTCTCATTGGTTTCAAAGAACATCCTTTTTTCTGCCTTCATTTCGTTAGGTACCCAGTAGTCATCCAGGAGCAGGTTATTCAGTTTCCATGTAGTTGAGTGGTTTTGATTGAGTTTTTTAGTCCTGAGTTCTAGTTTGATTACACTGTGGTCTAAGAGACAGTTTGTTATAATTTCTGTTCTTGTACATTTGCTGAGGAGTGCTTTACTTCCAATTACGTGGTCAATTTTGGAGTAAGTACGATGTGGTGCTGAGAAGAATTTATATTCTGTTGATTTGGGGTGGAGAGTTCTGTAGATGTCTATTAGGTCTGCTTGCTGCAGAGATGAGTTCAATTCCTGGACATCCTTGTTAACTTTCTGTCTTGTTGATCTGTCTAATGTTGACAGTGGGGTGTTAAAGTCTCCCATTATTATTGTATGGGAGTCTAGGTCTCTTTGTAAGTCTCTAAGGACTTGCTTTATGAAGGTGGATGCTCGTGTATTGGATGCATATATATTTAGGATAGTTAGCTCTTCCTGTTGAATTGATCCCTTTACCATTATGTAATGGCCTTCTTTGTCTCTTTTGATCTTTGATGGTTTAAAGTCTGTTTTATCAGAGACTAGTATTGCAATCCCTGCTTTTTTTTGTTCTCCATTTGCTTGGTAGATCTTCCTCCATCCCTTTATTTTGAGTCTATGTATGTCTCTGCATGTGAGATGGGTCTCCTGAATACAGCAAACTGATGGGTCTTGATTCTTTATTCAGTGTGCCAGTCTGTGTCTTTTAATTGGAGCATTTAGTCCATTTACATTTAAGGTTAATATTGTTATGTGTGAACTTGATCCTGCCATTATGATATTAACTGGTTATTTTGCTCGTTAGTTGATACAATTTCTTCCTAGCCTCGATGGTCTTTACATTTTGGCATGTTTTTGCAATAGCTGGTACTGGTTGTTCCTTTCCATGTTTAGTGCTTCCTTCTGGGTCTCTTGTAAGGCAGGCCTAGTGGTGACAAAATCTCTAAGCATTTGCTTATCTGTAAAGGATTTTATTTGTCTTTCACTTATGAAACTTAGTTTGTCTGGATATGAAATTCTGGGTTTAAAATTCTTTTCTTTAAGAACGTTGAATATTGGCCCCCACTCTCTTCTGGCTTGTAGAGTTTCTGCCGAGAGATCTGCTGTTAGTCTGATGGGCTTCCCTTTGTGGGTAACCCGACCTTTCTCTCTGGCTGTCCTTAAGATTTTTTCCTTCATTTCAACTTTGGTGAATCTGGCAATTATGTGTCTTGGAGTTGCTCTTCTCGAGGAGTATCTTTGTCGCGTTCTCTGTATTTCCTGAATTTGAATGTTGGCCTGCCCTACTAGGTTGGGGAAGTTCTCCTGGATGATATCCTGAAGAGTGTTTTCCATCTTGGTTCCATTTTCCCCCTCACTTTCAGGCACCCGAGTCAGACGTAGATTTGGTCTTTTTACATAATACCTTACTTCTTGCAGGCTTTGTTCATTTCTTTTTCTTCTTTTTTCTTTAGGTTTCTCTTCTCATTTAATTTCATTCATTTGATTCTCAATCTCTGATACTCTTTCTTCCAGTTGATCGAGTTGGTTACTGAAGCTTGTGCATTTGTCACGTATTTCTCGTGTCATGGTTTTCATCTCTGTCAGTTCGTTCATGGCCTTCTCTGCATTAATTATTCTAGTTATCTATTCTTCCACACTTTTTTCAAGATTTTTAGTTTCTTTGCACTGGGTACGTAATTCCTCCTTTAGCTCTGAGAAGTTTGATGAACTGGAGCCTTCTTCTTTCATCTCGTCAAATCAGTCTCTGTCCAGCTTTGATCTGTTGCTCGTGATGAGCTGCGTTCCTTTGCAGGGGGAGATGCGCTCTTATTTTTTGAATTTCCAGCTTTTCTTCCCTGCTTTTTCCCCATCTTTGTGGTTTTATCTGTCTCTGGACTTTGATGATGGTGACGTATTGATGGGGTTTTGGTGTGGGTGTCCTTTCTGTTTGTTAGTTTTCCTTCTAACAGTCAGGACCCTCAACTGTAGGTCTGTTGGAGATTGCTTGAGGTCCACTCCAGACCCTATTTGCCTGGGTATCAGCAGCAGAGGCTGCAGAAGATAGAATATTGCTGAACAGCGAGTGTACCTGTCTGATTCTTGCTTTGGAAGCTTCCTCTCAGGGATGTACTCCACCGTGTGAGGTGTGGGGTGTTGGTCTGCCCCTAGTGGGGGATTTCTCTCAGTTAGGCTACTTAGGGGTCAGGGACCCACTTGAGTCCGCATTCTGTTCCTTCTCAGATCTCAACCTCTGTGTTGGGAGATCCACTGCTCTCTTCAAAACTGTCAGACAGAGTCATTTGCATCTGCAGAGGTTTCTGCTTTGTTGTTGTTGTTTAGCTGTGCCCTGTCCTCAGAGGTGGAGTCTACAGAAACAGGCAGGACTCCTTGAGCTGCTGTGATCTCCACCCAGTTCGAGTTTCCCAGCTGCTTTGTTTATCTACTTAAGACTCAGCAATGGCGGGCACCCCTCCCCCAGCCTCACTGCTGCCTTGCAGGTAGATCACAGACTGCTGTGCTAGCAATGAGGGAGGCTCCGTGGGCGTTGGACCCTCCCGGCCAGGTATGGGATATAATCTCCTGGTGTTCCTGTTTGCTAAGATCCTTGGTAGAGCGCAGTATTGGCGTGGGATTTACCCGATTTTCCAGGTATTATGTGTCTCAGTTCCCCTGGCTAGGAAAATGGATTCCCTTCCCCCTTGCCCTTCCCAGGTGAGGTGGTGCCTCGCCCTGCTTCAGGTCTCGCTGGTCGGGCTTGCAGCAGCTGACCAGCACCGACTGTCCCACACTCCCTAGTGAGATGAACTCAATACCTCAGTTGAAAATGCAGAAATCACCTGTCTTCTGTGTCACTGGCACTGGGAGTTGGAGACTGGAGCTGTTCCTATTTGGCCATCTTGCTCCGCCACTACCTGGTTCTTAAAACTTGACATTACAGTTTCTGTTGGAAAATGTTTTCTTAAAAGTGTGAAATAGAGGCATGAAGCATCACTTTTCTGAACTCTGTTTCAAGGAGTTGATTTAAAAATAGATGCATATATAGTGACATACTGTAATTATACTTGAATAAATAGAAATTTGATTATATGCTGAATTCTGGCCAGAAACTTCTATAGGTAAAAAACGTTTAATTCTGAAGAATGTCAAATTGGTAGGTTTCTATAGGCAGCAACCGGCAGTCTTTACTTTTTGGCAGCATCTGTCCCTGGATACTAAATATAAAGCAGTATGTGGTAAAATTTTTCTCATTGACATTATGTTACACTTGAGAATTGAATTTATGACCAAAACATTGTCACTGAAAAAAGCTTATACTTGACAATCAATACGTTAGGAAAGAAAGATAGTAGAAACTTTTCTGCTTTTCAAAATAGAAATAGTGTAAAAAAGTATATAGTGTGCACATTGACTATAAAAGGTCAAAGTGTGCCAAGACATATATACTTAGTACTAAAATTTGTATTCAATATCAGAAACGTGACCTACAAGAAACTTTCACAATTTCAGATATACAATTATATTTAAAATAGAACCATTCATTCTTTCACTCAACAAATATGTATTACTTACTATATGAAAGAGAGCATTCTAGGCTCATGTCATGGAACAAAACAAAAATTTCTGCTCTAGTGAAGCTCATATCCCAATGAATGGAATGGAAAATAATTATACAAGTGAAATATATAGTGTGTAAGGTGCTGATAAGTTCTATAAAGAAACAAAGCATGAAAAGGGAGTATGTAATATTGCGAGGAGGCGTACATTTAAATTTTATATAAAGTGGATTAATTGAGAAGGGGAGTTTTGATTTGAGTGAATTTCTGAAGATGGTAAGAAAACAAGACATGAAGAAAAAAGAATATTTCAGATTAGAAGAGCATTAGTGATTACTTAGGCCTTATTTTACAGATTAAAAATCTGAGGCCCAAATGACTCACTCAGGCTGGATTCCTAATTCTGTCTTTTGCGTGAGGCGTTGTTTCATGTGAAAAGCGTAATTTGAGCAGAAGCCAGAAATAACAGAAGTTAGTTTTAAATAGCAACATTTTCCTAGTCTGAAGCAACACTGAACAGGAGGTTTTACCCTGGAATTTTGGCTCTGCTTTTTGTAGTTGAGTTAAATACGATGCTTCTGTAACTCCAAAATGAAGACTGAGTTGCTGGAGAGAAGTATCATTGGTCTGCACTTATTTATGGCAGGTCAAAATGACTTACAAACAATTTGGAGTGTTATCTCTAGTGCTAAGAAAAACAACAGCAAGAAAAGGCAACCATATCCTATGTCAAACAATATTTCTGCAGTATAGGATCAGGCTCTTAGATGGAAATTCCGGTTGACCAAATTGCCTGTCTTGGTTTTTCAAGATTCAGATCTGAGACCAAGACTCTCCAGTGATTTCTGAATGTTTAAGACGTTTTCTAATTTAGACAGAAAACCTAGATTATTAAGCATAGTTTTTGCTTTTGGTGCCCTACAATATGTTTGGCATCTTGTAAACCTGGGAATAGCTATAAAGAGTTCATTCTTGGGTTATCTTTATGATGATCACCTGTAGGCAGTTACTTTACCTTTGATTTTTCAAAAGCCACTAACAAGTCATGTGACCCTGAGACAAGTCCATTCTACTGTTTGGATCTCAGATTCATTATCTGTACCATCAATGGGGTTGGGCTATAATTTCTAAGAGGACTTACAATACTGAAATTACAGGATTCTAGTTTTATTCAAACTAGAGCTATTCTTTTTAAGAAGATTAATAAAACATACTTTATAGTTCCCTGGAAATTAAAAAAAATAACATACACAGAAACACCCTTCTACCAATATTGTTTACCCAATTTAGATCTTTATGTATATTTTCTTCTGAATAGTTATAATGATTTGCCATTCTAGAACAGTTATTCTTTTTTTTTTAAGACAGAGTCTCACCCTGTCACCCAGGCTGGAGTGCAGTGACCTGATCTGGGCTCACTGAAACCTCTGCCTCCTGGGTTTAAGTGATTCTCCTGCCTCAGCCTTCCAAGTAGCTGGGATTACAGGCACATGCCACCACATCCAGCTAATTTTTTTTGTATTTTTCGTAGAGATGAGTTTTCACCATGTTGGCCAGGCTGGTCTCGAACTCCTGACTTCAAGTGATCCACCCGCCTCGGCCTCCCAAAGTTTTTGGATTACAGGCGTGAGCCACCGCAGCTGGCCTATATCAGCTATTCTTAATAAAAACTTTTCTTATATCATTCTCTTGCTTAAATTGGCAATGGCTACACATTGCCAGTAGGAGAAAACTAAAAACTCATCTTTTAACTTGGGGCCATCTTCAATTATCTTTCCTGCCTTATCTCTTACCATATCCATCACTCTCTATATACACCAGAATACTTGCCTTTGTTTAACTTTACTATATACTTCTATCACTTTGCTCTACCTTTCACCTGCTAAATTCTTCAGGATCTGCTCAAATGTTAGCCAGTCCCAGGAGCCTTGCCAAATCTCCCCTAGGCCAAATGCAGAATCCTTCCTTTGTCCCACTTCTGGTCATTACATGTAATCTCATTTTGCCAGCATTTCTCACCATCTTCCTTGAACTAGTTACTTGTTTCCATGCTTCTCTCCATGACTACAGCACGGAGTTTGTACCTTTGTCATTTGCAACACCGTCCCTGACCTCAGCCTCTTGTTCATGTCTTGTATAAAATAATTCATTGATAGCACATTTTTGAAATCAAATAAATTATTCTCTACATAAGTTTGGGACATAGAGTACTTCCAGTGAACACGAAAACTTCATTGATCTGGTGGTATCGAGGATCATGGAATTTTCCCCTTTAAGTACTAAAACATTGGAACTTGTAACTATTTTTGGTGGCACTCTAAGATGTATTACATTTGTTTTGCTGCTTCAATAAACAGATAAATGGATTTTAACAAAAAAAAAAATCCTTCTGTTATTTGATGCAGGGTCCTTAATAGCCTCATAAGTGGTGCAGTGCTGTATGCTGTGATCTCCTCTTAGATTGCTTTGTGGTTTGCCTAACTGTGACTGGGTTAAATTGATCCACAATTTCAGTTCTCAATTTAATGACACTACTATGTCATTTTACATACTGTCAGATATTGATTTTCGTTGGGTTTATCCATGATCATATCTGTAGTCTTCTGTAACAGGTCAAACTGAGAGATAATAGGAGAAAACAGGTAAAGAAGAAATTTATTTAACTAGGGACATTATGTTTTTGACAGAATGCTAAGTCAATTGTCTTTGAGAAAAATTGGCAGACTTGACCATGTCTTTATCTTTGGACAGAGAGGATTCCCCCGAATTCCTGAATTCTAGTTTTGTGGCTGCCTTTCAGATGAGTGAGGTTGTTAGAAGCCTGACCCCCACTCCCAGATGAGCATCACCCTGCTTAACTGATGAGTGATTCTGAACTACCCAGATATTTCCCATGAATAAATAACATTGTGGAGGTCTAGCTTTTAATTTTCTGAATGAAACAAATGTCACCTTTGTCATCTACCCAAAGCAAGTCGATAAAATGAAAGGATAATGTTCATTACATTTTCCAAAGTAGCTTCATAATATTTTTCTAAGCTATATTTCTTGTCTTCTGTTTTGATATTTATATTATTTCTTTTTCAACTTTAATTTAGGTTCAAGGGCTACATGTGCAGGCTTCTTAATGGGTAAATTGCACGTCTCTGGGATTTTTTATACAACTAATTTCATCACACAGGTAGTGACAATAGTGCCTGATAGTTTTTCAACTCTCACCTTCCTCCTACCCCCACCATCAAGTAGGCCCTGGTGTCTATGTTCCTCTCTTTGTGTGCATGTGTACTCAATGTTTAGCTCCCACTTATAAGTGGGGAAATGCAGTATATGGTTTTCTGTTCTTGCATTAATTTGCTTAGGTTAATGGCCTCCAGGTGCATTTATGTTGCTTCAAAGGACATAATTTCATTTTTCTATGGCCACATTTTTGTTTGCTGATTTAAATTGCTTCTGGATTTTGCATATTAGAACTTGGTCACCATTCCACGGTCATCTGGTCACCATTCCATGGTGTATATGTACCACATTTTCTTTATCTAGTCCACCGTTGATGGGCATCTAGATTGATATCATGTCTTGGCTATTGTGAATGATGCTGCGATTAACATACAAGTGCAAGTGTCTTTTTGATAGAATGATTTATGTTCCTTTGAGTGTATACCCAACAATGGGATTGCTGGGTCAAAAGGTAGTTCTGCTTTGAGTTCTCTGATGAATCTTCCAATTGGTTTCCACAGTGACGGAACTAATTTACATTCCCACTGGTAGTGTATAATAAGCATTCCTTTTTTTCTGCAACCTTGCCACAATCTGTTATTTTCTGACTTTGTAATAATAGCCATTCTGACTAGTGCAAGTGAGAAGGTGTATTAGTCTGTTTTCATGCTCCTCACAATCATGACAAAGGGCAAGGAGGAGCAAGTCACATCTTACATGCATGGAGGCAGGCAATAGAGGGCTTGTGTGGAGAATCTCCCATTTTTTAAAAACATCAGATCTTCTCATGAGAACAGCATGGAAAAGACCCACCTCCATGATTCATTCATTCACTCCCTTGTGGTCCCTCTCACAGTATGTGGGAATTATGGCAGCTAGAAGATAAGATTTGGGTGGGAACACAGAACCAAACCATTTCATTCCACCCCGGCCCTTCCCAAATCTTTTATCTTCACATTTCAAAGCCAATCATGCTTTCCCAACAGTCCCTCAAAGTTTTAGCTCATTTCAGTATCAACTTAAAAGTCCACAGTCCAACATCTTATCTGAGACAAAGCAAGTCCCTTCTGCTTATGAGCCTGTAAAATCAAAATCAAGTTAGTTACATCCTAGATACAATGGGGGTACAGGCATTGGGTAAATACAGCTGTTCAAAATAAGAGAAATTGGCCAAAACAGAGGGACTACAGGCCCCATGCAAGTCCAAAATCCAACAGGACAGTCAAATCTTAAAGCTCCAAAATGATCTACGTTGACTACATGTCTTGCATCTGGGTCACACTGATGTAAAAGGTGGGTTCCCATGGCAGCTCCATCTCTGTGGCTTGGTAGGGTACAGACTTCCTCCCAGCTGCTTTCATGGGCTGGCATTGAGTGTCTGCAGTTTTATCAAGTGTATGGTGCAAACTATTAGACCCCATTCTGGGGTCTGGAGGATGGTGGTCCTCTTCTCACAGCTCCATTAGGTGGTGTCCCAGTAGGAGCTCCCATCCCACATTTCTCTTTCACAGTGCCCTAGCAGAGGTTCTCCATGAGGATCTCACCCCTGCAGCAAACTTCTGCCTGGGCATCCAGGTGTTTCCATACATCTTCTGAAATCGAAGTGGAAGTTCTCAAGCCCCAGTTCTTGACTTCTGTGCACTCACAGGCTCAACACCATGTGGCAGCTGCCAAGGCTTGAAGTCTGCATCCTCTGAAACCAAGGCCTGACCTATACCTTTGTCACTTTCAGCCATGGCTGGAGTGGCTGGGACACAGGGCACCAATGCCCTAGGTTGCACACAGCATGGGGACCCCTGACCCGGCCCGTGAAACCACTTTTTCCTTCTAGGCCTCCAGACCTGTGATGGAAGGGGCTGCCACAACCATCTCTGACATACCTTGGAGACATTTTTCCCATTGTCTTGGGGATTAACATTCGGCTCCTGGTTACTTAGGCAAATTTCTGCAGCAGGCTTGAATTTCTCCTCAGAAAATGATGTTTTCTTCTTTATTGCATTGTCAGGCTGCAAATTTTCTGAACTTTTATGCTCTTCTTCCCTTATAAAATTGAATGTTTTTAACAGCACCCATGTAATACCTTAAATACGTTGTTGCTTAGAAATTTCTTCCTCCAGATACCCTAATTCATCTCTCTCAATTTCAATGTTTCACAAATCTCTAGGGCAGGGGCAAAATACTGCCACTGTCTTTGCTAAAACCTAACAATAGTGATGTTTTTTGCTCCATTTCCCAACAAGTTCCTCATTTTCATCTGAGACCACCTCAGCCTGGACTTAATTGTACATATTGCTATCAACATTTTTGTCAAAGCCATTCAACAAGTCTCTAGGAACTTCCAAACTTTCCTGCATTTTTCTGTCTTCTCCTGAGCCCTCCAAACTGTTCCAATCTCTTCCTGTTACCCAGTTCTAAAGTCACTTCCAAATTTTTGGGTATCTTTTCAGCAACACCCCACTCCCAGTACCAATGTACTGTATTAGTCAATTTTTATGATGCTGATAAAGACACACCTGAGGCTAGGAAATTTACAAAAGAAAGAGGTTTAATGACTTACAGTTCCACATGGCTGGGAACTCATCACAATCATGGCAGAGGGCAAGGAGGAGCAAGTCACATCTTACATGGATGGTGGCAGGCAAAGAGAAAGGTTGTGCAGAGGAACTCTTGTTTTTTAAAACCATCTGAACTCATAAGACCCATTCACCATCACAATAACAGCGTAGGAAGGACACACCCCCATGATTTAATTATCTCCCACTGGGTTCCTCCCACAACACGTGGAAATTATGGAAGCTAGAAGATGATATTTAGATGGGGACACAGAACTAAATCATATCAGATGGCATCTCATTCTCGTTTTAATGTGCGTCTTTCTAATCATTAGTCACATTGACCATTTTGAAATATGTTTGTTGACCACTTGTGTGTTGTTTTTGGAGAAGGTTCTGGGCATATTCTTTTCCATTTCTCAATAGTGATGTTTGTTTGGTTTTTTTTTGAATGCTGATTTAAATTCCTTCTGGATTTTGCATATTAGACATTTGAAAGATGAATAGTTTGTAAATATGTTCTTTCATTCCATAGGTTTTCTTTACTTTTTTGATAATTTCTTGTTCTGTGCAGAAGCTTTTTAGTTTAACTATATCCCACTTGCTTATTTTTGTTTTTGGTGCAATTGCTTTTGGAGACTTCATCATGAAAATCTTTTCTGGGCCTATATTCAGAAGGGTATGTCCTAGACTTCCTTTTTTTGTTTGTTTGTTTGTTTGTGGGTTTAAGTCTTATATTTAAGTCTTTAATCCAACTAAATTGATTTTTGTATATGGTGAAAGGAAGGGGTCCAGTTTCAATCTGCTGAATATGGCTAGCCAGTTATCCCAGCACAATTTATTGAATAGGGAATCCTTTTCCTATTACTTATTCTCAACTTTGCCAAAGATCACATGGGTATAGGAGTGTGGCTTTATATCTGTTTTTTAAATTTTGTTCCCTTGGTCTCTTTGTTTGTTCTTGTACTGGTATAATGATGTTTGACTACTGTAGATTTGTAATAAAGTTTGAAGTTGGGTAGTGTAATACCTCTCGCTTTGTACTTTTTGTTTAAGATTACTTTGGCTATTCAGGCTCTTTTTTGGTTCCAAATGAATTTTAGAATAGATTTTTATAATTCTGTGAGAAATAACACCAGTAATTTAAAAGTAATAGCCTGAATCTGTAAATTGCTTTGGGAAATATAACTATTTTAAGAATATTTATTTTTCTATCCATGAACATGGAGTGTTTCTCCATTTGTTTGTATTGCCTATAATTTCTTTCAGCAGTGTTTTATAATTCTTGTACAGATTTTCTCCTTCCTAGTTAGCCGTATTTCTAGGTAACTTTTTCTCTTTGTGGCTATTGTGAATATGATTGTGATCTTGATTTGGCTTTCAGGTTGAATGTTATTGGTGTATGGAAATATTAATACTCCTGATTTTCGTACATTGATTTTGTATCCTGAAACTTTGCTGGAGTTGTTTATCAGATCTTGAAAGCTTTGGGCAAATTATGGTATGTTCTACTGTAGAATTATATCACCTGCAATGAGAGACAGTTTGACTTTCTCTCTTTTTATTCAGATACCTTTTATTTATTACTCTTGCCTAATTTGTCTGGCTAGGACTTTGGGTACTATGTTGAATAGGAGTAGTGAGACTGGGCATCCTTACATTATTCTGGTTCTCCAGGGTAATATTTGCAACTTTTTCCTGTTGAGTATGACGGCTTTGGGTTTGACATAGATGGCTCTTATTATTTTGAACTATGTTTCTTCAATGCCTAGTTTGTTAAGGGAGTTCAACATAAACAGATGTTGAATTTTATCAAAAGCCCTTAAAGGGGTGCTAAACTTGTAAATAAAAGACAGTTACCTGCCACCACAAAAGCTCACTTCAGCACATAGCCCAATGACACTATAAACAACTATAGAATCAAGTCTAGAAAACAACCAGCTTGCAAAACAATGACAGATATAAATCCTCACATATCAATATTAATCTTAAACATAAACAAGCTAAACACCCCAGTTAAAAGACACAGCCTGGTAAGTTGGATAAAAACACTCTAGTGGGGCAGCAGTCAGCCTCCAAGCATGTGAATACCAGCAAGAGTACCCATGCACGTGCATGCTTGTTGGGCAGCAGTGGGTCCACACTCGCATGGAAACTGGTGAGGCAGCTGGGGGTGTCTGTGGGAGAGTGCACACTCTCAGGGGAATGCTGTTGGTCAGTGCATGCTGGTCGGGGAAGGATACAGGTGGGTGTGTGACACAAGTGGGGGAGTCTGTGGGCTAGTGGGTGTTGGTGAGGAGAGGATGCGGATGCTTGCATGCTTGCAGGGGTCCATCTGCAGGAGTGATTTGAAGGTTAGGTGGGGTCTTCCAGTGAATAAGCTATGATAAGAGTCCTCTTGAGATTATGATGCAAGTGAGTGTGGACAGGCAGGGAATCTGGGTGAAGCTGGCAGATCTGGGAGGGCTCAGATTACATTGGCCCCATTCCAGGGCAAAGCAACCCTGCTCTGTCAAGGCCTAGTAGCCAACAATGGCTGGAGCCATTTATAGGATTATGGCAAGCCTAGGAGATGGGCATCCACAGTCATGCTCCACTGCAGTCATTTCTGTGCCAAACCCTCTGGGCTTCATGCAGATGGACATACTGTGTCTGCCAAATTGCTTGGCAAGTCTCCTGGCCACGTGAGATATCTGTGAGGTTCATGGAGTCTTCTGCAGCTAGGATACCTAAGGTATCTGATGATACTGGGCCACTTTATACTTATTTATCTTATCCCTTTTGTAGCAGTCACTTAGGGTCAGAAATAAGTCCTGGTGCTTGGCAATCCGCTGCAGGGTTCCCAGCTTCTTTTTCAACCCAGTGTGAGTGTCCTCCCTCTGTCCACTCTCAACACCTTCTTTCCAAAGATCTGTTCAGAGTGTGTAGGTCTACTTGATTATTTGGTTTTTGTTGCTGGGAGATGATCTCCCTGACTGTGCCTAGTCGGTCATCTTGGCTCCACCAATGCCATGGCACTTCTTATTATCTTTCAAGCTGTTGTTTGCTAGATGACTTTCTTTTACCATAATCCAGTAGGCATTAAATGTCATTATTTTCAGTGATAGGAAAGATATTTCTATTATCTGGAGACTCAGTTAGCAGTGACATATTAGGACACAGGCAGTTTCAGTGACACAAAGGAGATATTTCTCTGAAGCATTCAAAGTATCAAACATAGTTCAAGTTCTTGTCAAAGGAAAAATATTCTTTCATGTAAATCTCCTTTGGCAAAATTCATCTGTATGTGGAAATTCTAGAGGAAAGTTTCAAAACATGTTTCTCCTGTATATATCTTAATCATATTTAACAATATTCATCTTTTCTGCATAATCAGTTCAGTATTCAGAAGACAATTTTCTCTCCCAAAACAAGGGACTTAAGAGAGTTTAAGCAAGAAGGGATTTTGAGATCGTCTAATCTAGACTCCTATACTCAGTGGGTAGATTTCATTCTAATTTTATAAATGAGACTAGCAAAACTTACACATCATCTGCTTATAATCTATGGGACTATTTAAATTTATTTAGATGTTAGTGTTTCTCTTTGATCTATGCATTTCTCTTTGATTTGTGATCTTTATCTCCCATTTTGTTTTCTCTCAGCACGAATAAATTCTAATCATCTGCTGGACTACTCTCAGACTCCTTGTTGATCATTTTCTTAGGTTCATTCCTAGGCATATCTCTTACTGTTTGGCACTGAGTAAACATCATAGTGGTCTTAATTCATGGTTTCTGTTGTTTAGCCTGAGGAATTTGGTGACTAATAGAATGGTTGACCATTCTCTATCAGCTTCCCAGAGTGCATTTTTTTCCCCTGGAGATGCTTTAATGTTCTGTCTCATGTTCTCAGCTCTATTAATTTACCTGTAAAATTTTCAGTGATGTGTTTATGAACCTATTCTCTGCTTGAGGACAATTAATCAAGTTAATTTGAGAGGTATCAAATGCCTCAAATCTTTAAAAGAAAACCTTAGTGTAACTTTTTTTTAACAAACAACTCGATTGTTAGAATCTCCAGGACACACACACACACAGACACACACACGTGCATGCGCATGCATGTAACAAAATTAACTGTGTCATGTGTAAAAATGCATAATTACACTTTTCCCTCAAATTTTAATGTGCTGCTTTTTTGAAGTCAGCCACATTTCCCACCTCAGTCAGTGGAAACCCCTTGATTTCTCTCCCTATAATTTTGCATTTTCCAGAATGTCATACATATGGAGTAATATAATATGTAACTTTTTGAGTTTGGCTTATTTCATTTAGCAGATTTCATTGATAACTTTTCCATGTGGCTTATCCATTTTTTAATGCTGAGTAGTATTCCATTGTGTGAATTATTACCATTTGTTTATCACTTCACTGATCCTTCAGTCTGAGTTTCTACAACTTTTGGGCTGTTTTGAAAAAAGCTACTGTGAACATTTATGTACAAGTCTTGACATGAAGCCATGTTTTCATTTCTTCTGGTTATATACCTAAAATGGAAATGTCTTGGCTATAGCAACAGTGTATGTTTAACTTTTAAAAAAACTGCCAAACTGTTTTCTAAAGTGTGTATGCTATTTTGCATTCCCTTAGGGCATGCAAATTTAGGATTGAGTTATTTGACTCAACCCTAATCCATTGCATTCTGGATTTGTGCTCTCCTTCCTCCTCAAGCTTCTTTCCTTGTTAATTCTCTCCTATCTTTCTGTTTTACCAAAACTACTCTCTCTGAGGCCACCAATGTTAAGCTAAAGCATTTTCAATTTTTAAAACAGGGAATGTATTTCTTTCTTGGTTTCTGTGAAAGTACTGTATTGATTATTCACCTTAAGTCATCTTAAATGTCACCTCTTTGGAAAGGCATTTCCTTGACACTCAATTATTCAATTTTCATCTCAACCAATTGTTTATCACTACTTGATATTTTTGTTGATTTACTTATTTATTTGCTTACTGTCTATCCACCATGACTAGAATGCAAACTTGACAAAAACAGAGACTTTTGTCTGTCTTTATTGATGTCATATCCCTATTTCATGAATCAGCAGTTGGCATCTAGTTAAGAACTTAAGGAGTAAAGGCAATGTATTATAAAGAAATGGAGGCAACTCACAAAACCCAAAGGCAGGACATGCAGTCTCATGAGTTAATGGAATTAGAATTAGGAAATCATTAGGGTCACTGGCACAAATTCTCATCTCTACTTTTTCCTGCACATCTAATTGTCTGCCCTTCTCTTCCCTCTCCCTCTCACTCTCTCTTTCTCTCCTTCTCCTTCTGCTCTTTCCGCTCCTCCTCCTGTGCCTTCTTTTTCTTTTCCTCTATTTCCATTTTTCTTCCTCTCCCTCTTTCTAGATAACTTTAATTTTGTTAGTGTGTATAAATCGAAACATGGCCATTTCATAGCTCCCAGGCTTACATTTTCCTAAGTCATCTCCTGCTTAGAGAACACAGATCAGAAATGAGTCCTGACTTTTTCTCTCAATCATTACTTTCACATTCCTGGGATAAAAAATCTGAGTGGATCACATTGGTCAGATGTTTACCTCTGGCCAAGGGAAGAGGGGAACCTATCCCTATGTGTGGGTAGGGGCCAGTTCTGGGAGGAGAGAAATATGGATTGGCAGTCACTATAAAACATGTCTGCCACAGTCACACAAACAGGCTGTAGCAGAAAATGACTGAAAAGTAGGAAAGTGTAAGGGAGTGAATTACACATGATAAACTAGTTTATGTGGTGCTAAGAAATATTTCATAAATCTTAATAACTTGAAACAAAAATACATTTTCACTATTTGTTCCATAAAGGTCCACAGGGTACTCAATGTAGTCACTCAGGTACCCAGACTTACAGACTCTCCAACATCTCAGTAGGTACATGCAAGTTTGCTAAAGCAGGAAAAGAGAAGTCTAGAGAGTCAATCAATGACACTCAAATGCTGACCTTGCCTGTGATGCACTTAACTTCTGCTCAAATTTCACTGGCCGGAGTCAGGTCAAATAGACATGCCTAACTTCAAGGGAGTGAGTGAATAACTATTCTTTCATGTACCTTAAAATGCAGAAGAACCAGATGTTGGTGAACATTAGATATTCATTAGAATCCACCATGTGTACTGTGTGGATTAATGGAAAAACCCCTTGCCCAGGTGCAAGGAGGCCTAGGCTTTTCTGGGAATTTATGGTGTAATCTTAAATAATTCATATGCCTTCTCTGGATCTCTGTTTCATCATATGTAAAATGTGTAAGTTAGACTACATGATGTCTTATGGTCTTCCCACTTCTAATATTCTCCAGAACTTGCTATTAGGTTGGTGCAAAAGTAATTGTGGTTTTACCATTATTTTTGTACCAACCTAATATTAAGTTATTGTGCTACTCTGAAAAAGGAATTTCATAATTAGTTTCTTTACTTGTTCAATGAGGCAAATGCTGATTTTGCTTATTTCTCACATCTCAGGGTTCTTGTGAACGTTAAATTAGCTAGTCTTATGAGAGTGTTTTGAAAGTTAATTTAAAAAGCATGTGAATGTGTGAATGCAAGGTTTTATTACTACTGCGGTTGCAACCGTTACTACTTCTATTGCTATCCCTATTTCTACTATTACTTCTGTTATTACTATTTATTGCTGTTGTTTTTGTCAATGCTTCTGTTGCTACTTCTACAAAACTTTATTCCAGATGGCTCTGGAATAAATATAACAGCAAGGCATTCACTGACCAAGTATAGGATGAAAATCTGCCTTAGGATGGAAATCACTTGGTTATATGACAAGAGGTTTGAAAATATTACCATCTGGATTAATGCCTGAACTGACTAGAACCTCTGCCTCATGCTCACAGTTTAGCTCCCTAGGGCACATCAACTTGCTGTTCACACCACACAGGAAGAAAAATCTCCAGTGGCCACCTGGGCCTATTAGAGCATGGAGGAAGTTATGCATATAGCAGATTCTTGAGAAATACATGGGAAATTCCTCAATCTTTCAAAGGAATTTTATTTTGGGGGGCCAGGACTCATATATGTGAGTCAAAGAAATAACGTGTTTTCCTTCCAAAGTATGCAGAAAAATCCATTCTCTGCCTTCATCTTTTATGACAGATAATACATACTAGAGATAATGTGGTAATTTTGGCTAGTAAAAGGGATTCTCCAAGGCTACCTACCTATAATTTTAGGCCTGCAAAAATTTAATATAAATGGTAATCAAGCTTATCTTTTGAAAGTATTAGTTACTCCATTAAATTTGTTCCCAATCTCCTTGCCTCTCACGAGCAATGAATCAGGAGTGTCAAATGCATTTATTTTGCATAAGTCTCTAAACAGTTCACTCCAAAAACTATCAGTGTTCTCCATACTATTATAAGTAGAGTCCTTAGCATTTTTAGGTCTGATTATATTAAGCAGCCAACTCTAGAAACCCCAAAGCCAACAAAAGAACTACATCCTTAATATTCTGTTCCTCTAGAACCACTCCTTGCACCAAAATCTGCATTAGGGTTCTCTAGAGGGAAAGAACTAATGGGGTGTGTGTGTGTGTGTGTATATATACACATGTATATATATACGTATATGTATATATATGTGTGTGTATATATATATGAATTTATTAAGTATTAGCTCACACGATCACAAGATCCCACAATAGGCTGTCTGCAGGCTAAGGAGCAAGGACAGCCAGTCCGAGTTTGAAAACTGAAGAACTTGGAGTCCAATGTTCAAAGACAAAAAGCATCTAGCATGGGAGAAAGATGTAGGCTGGGAGGCTAGGCGAGTCTCTTTTTCACATTTTTCTGCCTTCTTATAGTTTAGCTGCAGTGCCAGTTGATTAGATTATTCCTACCCAGATTAAGAATGTGTCTTCCCTGGGAGGTGGAGGTTGCAGTGAGCTGAGACTGTGCCATTGCACTCCAGCCTGGGTAACAATAATGAAACTGTCAAAAAGAAGAAGAAGAAGAAAAAAAAAAAAAAAAAAAAAAAAAAAAAAAAAGAAAGAAAGAAAGAAAAGAAAAGAAAAAGAAAAAGAAAAAAAAAAGAAAAAGAAATAAAAGGGTTTGCCTTTCCCCGCCCACTTACTCAAATGTTAATCTCTTTTGACAACATTCTCACAGACACACACAGGATCAATACTTTGTATCCTTCAATCCAATCAAGTTGACACTCAGTATTAACCATCACACACATGGACCTTCCAAGTGTCTTGTATCCCTAAACACCCCAGAACTAGCTGTCATCTTGGCCATCAAGGGTGGCCAGGCTCTCTCACACATCCAAAGAATAGGAGCTGAATCCATGATGTTGAGGAATGGATGTACTGCAGGTCTTGTCACCTGTACACCTCACCAGGCAATGGCCACTGACTTGGGAGCCCAGCAGAGCCACTTCACCCCTGCCTCGGCACTTGGGTTGGTCACAACTCTGCATTTCTCAGGGATGGATTTCCCAGTGGTGACCAATAAACATGTAACTTTTTCTGCTGCTGCAGCCACTTCCCCTACTGCCCTCAGGTGGTAGATGGAGTGAGGAGCCGAAGAACTTTTGCAGGCTTTAGCACACCACAGATGCTATAAAGAAATATGGCCAGAATATTTCCCACATGGGTCTTTGCCCTTGCTACTCCTCATTGGGTAGGACTTCCTAACCTGGGGCCCCAGTGCAGCCACCCTACACCTACCTGATCTCTTCAGTTAGTGGCAGCTTTGTGTTCCTCTGGGGTGGAATTCCAAGAGACAACCAACAGGCTCTGCCATTGCTACTATAGCAATACTCGCTTTTGCTGCCCTAGGGCTGGGGAATGAACAAAAATTGGTCACTTTCCTCATGCTGCCAACATGCTGCAGTCAACATATAGAGAACAGCCCTATCTCTCTCCCCTGTGTGGTGCTGACACCCTGCTCTTCATCAGGCAGGGTCCCTGGTTTGTGCCCACAGTGGAACTGCACAACCCCTAGCTGAACATTTCCATTGTAAGTGACTCTGTGTCCTTCTGGGGTGGAGTTTTGAGAGGCAACTGACAGACTCTTTGCCATAACACCAGTACCCACCCTTGCTGCCATTAGAAATGGGGAACAAAGGGCCTGAATACTTTACTCACACCTCTAGCACACCATAGCCACCACATGGAAATGAAGCCAGAGTGTTTTTAATGTGAACCCCTCCCCTGCTTCCCCCAGGCTGGGGAAGGAATAAACATCCCGAGCTCGACTCAGAGCTGTGTTGTGCAGCCTCAGATCTGTGGCCAGCACTCAAGTGGAAACTCGAGGAGCCCAATCTCTCAAGGCACTGAGAGAAAACATGGTTGCACACACAGGTTAAAACTGAGGAGCCATATGTCAGAATAAGAGCTGTCTACAAGCCATTACATTTAAAGTGCCATCTACTGCATCACAGTCCAGTCTACAACACCAAAAATACATTGCTAATATACCCCCCATGAAACCAAAGACAAGAATTCAGCCACAAATAAAGACAGTACACAAAGCCTCTGCCTTCTGAAAACATCCAGAAATAAAGCCAATTTACTATTCTTAAATTACACCAGAGTTAAGGGCATATCAGGCCACACAAATGATAAATAGCTAGTATAAGAACTCTGCCAAGTGTAAAATCCAAAGTGTCTTCTTACCTTCAAATGACTGCACTAGTTTCCCAGCAATAGTTCTTGACCAGAATGAAATAGATAAAATGAGAGACATAGAATTTAAAATTGAACTGGCAATGCAGATTATTGAGATTCAGGAGAAAGTTAAAACCCACTTCAAGGAATCTGTGGAATCCAGTACAACAATTCAAGAGATAAAAGATGAAATAGACATTTTAAAAATAAGTGAACTGACCTAATAGAACTGAAAAATTCACCACAAGAATTTCATTACACAATCAAAAGCATTAACAGCAGGATAGACCAAACTGAAAAAAAGCATCTTAGAGCCCAAAGACTTGTTCTTCAAATTAACTCAATCAGACAAAACTAAAAAAAAGGAACTTAAAATATAAATAAAGATCTCTGAGCAAATGGAATTATGTAAAGAGACCAAACTAAGGACTCATTGCAATCCCTGAAAGAGGAAGAGATTGCAAGCAACTTAGAAAACGTATTTGAATATATTGTCCATGAAAATTCCCCCAACCTCACTAAAGAAGTCAAAATTCAAATTCAGGAAATTCAGAGAATGTCTACAAAATACTATAAAATACTATAAAAGATTATCATCCCCAAGACACCCTGTCATCATATTCTCCAAGGTCAGCATGAAAGAAGAAATATGAAAGGCAGCTAGAGAAAAGAGATAGATAACTCAGAAAGAAAATCCCATCAAGTCAACAATGACCTTTTCAGCAGAAATCTTACAAGCTTGAAGCAAGTAGGGGCATATATTCAACATCCTTCAAGAAAAGAAATTCCAGCCAAATTTTATTTTCATACAAATTAAACTTCATAATCGAAGGAGAAATAAAATATTTTTCCAAAAAGCAAATGCTAAAGAATTTATTATCAACACAACTACCTTAAAAGAGGTCCTTAAGAGAGTTCTAAACATGGAAATGAAAGACCATTACTGGTCACCACAATAACACACATAAGTACATAGACTGTTGACACTGTAAAGCAGATACACAATCAAATCTACATAACAAACAGTTAACAACATGACAGGATCAAATTCTCACATATCAATGTTAATCTTGAACATAAAGAGGCTAAATGTTCCACTTAAAAGGCACAGAGTGGTGAGTTGGATAGAGAACTAAGACCAAACTGTATGCTGTCTTCAAGAGACTTATCTCACATGCAATGACATGCATGGACTCAAAGAAAAGAGATTGGGAAAGCTCTATCAAGCAAATGGAAAACAAAAAAGAACAAAGGGTTGTTATTCTTATTTCAGACAAAACAGACACTAAACCAAAAATAATGAAAAAAAAAAAAAAAACAAACGAAGAAGGACATTATGTAATGATAGAGTTTTCAGTTCAACAGGAAGACTTAAATATCCTAAATATGTATACACTCAACACAGGAACACTTAAATTTGTAAAGCAAGTTCCTAGTGACCTATGAAGAGACTTAGATAACCCACAATAAGGGTGGAAAACTTTAGCACCTCACTGAAAATATTACACAGATCATTGAGGCAGGAAACTTAGAAAGATATTTAGAACCTAAACTCAGCATTTGCCCATATGGACATAACAGACAATGACATGGTTTGACTCTGTGCTCCCATGCAAATCTTATGTCAAATTGTTTTCCTCTTGTGTCAGGGAGCAACGTGGTGGGACGTGATTGGATCATGTGTGCAGATTTTTCCCATGCTGTTGTTATGACAGTGAGTGAGTTCTCATGAGATCTGATGGTCTAAAAATATGACACTTCCCCCCTTGCTCTCATTCTCCTGCTGCCATGTAAGATGTGCCTTGCTTTCCCTTCACAGTTTGCCATAAGTGCAAGTTTCATGAGGCTTCCTTAAACATGCAAAACTATGATTCAATTAAACGTCTTTTATTAACAGATTACTCAGTCTCAGGCAGTTCTTTTTAGCAGTGTGGAAATGGACCACTACTGATATCTGTAAAAAAATTCAACCACCAAAAACAGCATATACACTCTTCTCATCTCCATATGATATGGCACAAACTCTAAGACTGACCACACTCTGCCATGAAGCAATTCTCACCAAATTCCAAAAAAAGGGAATTATACCATTTTCAATCTTGAACCACAGTACAATAAACATAGAAATAAATACGAAGATCTTGCAAAACCATACAATTACATAAAATTTAAACAACCTGCTCCTGAATGACTTTTGGACAAACAATGACGTTAAGGTGGGAAACCATAATTTCTCTGAAATTAATTCAAGCAAAGACACAACATACCAAAATCTCTGAGACAGAGCTAAAGCAATGTTAAAAGTTTAAAGTGTTATAAAGTTGAAACAAAAAGTTAGAAAGATACCCACTTAACAACTTAACATTCAAGATGGTCAAATAGGAATAGCTCCAGCCTCAAGCTCCCAGCATGAGCGACACAGAAGACAGGTGATTTCTGCATTTCCAACCAGGTTCATCTCACTGGGATGTGTTGGACGGTCGGTGCAGGACAGTGGGTGCAACCCAACGAGTGAGAGCCAAATCAGGGTGAGGCATCACCTCACTTGGGAAGCACAAGGGGGAAGGGAACTCCTTTTCCTAGCCAAGGGAAACCGTGCCACACAACACCAGGAAAATCAGGTCACTCCCACCCTAATACTGTGCTCTACCAACAGCCTTAGCAAACGGCACACCAGATTATATCCCGTGCCTGACCCAGAAGGTCCCAAGCGCATGGATCCTCCCTCATTGCTAGTACAGCAGTCTGAGATCGAACTGCAAGGTGGCAGCGAGGCTGGGGGAGGGGCACCCACCATTGCTGAGGCTTAAGTAGGTAAATAAAGCCACCAGGAAGTTCGAACTGGCAGGAGGCCACTGCAGCTCAAGGAGGCCTGCCTGCCTGTGTAGACTCCACCTATGGGGACAGGGCATAGCTAAATAAAAAGCAGCAGAAACCTCTGCAGATGTAAATGTCCCTGTCTGACAGCTTTGAAGAGAGCAGTGCTTCTCCCAGCACGGCGGTTGAGATCTGAGAATGGACAGACTACCTGCTCAAGTGGGTCCCTGACCCCTGAGTAGCCTAACTGGGAGCATCCCCACTAGGTGAAGACTGACACCTCACACCTCACACGGCCAGGTACACCTCTAAGCCAAAGTTTCCAGAGCAACAATCAGACAGCAACACTCGCTGTTCAGGAATATTCTCTTTTCTGCAGCCTCCGCTGCTGATACCCAGGCAAACAGGGTCTGGAGTGAACCTCAAGCAAACTCCAACAGCCCTGCAGCTGAGTCCTGACTGTTAGAAGGAAAACTAACAAACAGAAAGGACACCCACTCAAAACCTCATCAGTACATCACCATCATCAAAGACCAAAGGTAGATAAAACCACAAAGATAGGGAAAAAGCAGTAAAGAAAAGCTGGAAATCCAAACAATCAGACTGCATCTCCCCCTCCAAAGGAATGCAGCTCCTCACCAGCAATGGAACAAAGATGGACGGAGAATGACTTTGATGAGTCAAGAGAAGAAGGCTTCAGTCAATCAAATTTCTCAGAGCTAAAGGAGGAATGATAAACCCAGAGCAAAGAAACTAAAAACCTAGAAAAAAGATTTGACAAATGGATAACTAGAATAATCAATGCAGAGAAGGCCATAAACGACATGATAGAGATGAAAACCATGACACGAGAACTACGTGACAAATGCACAAGATTCAGTAACTGACTGGATCAACTGGAAGAAAGAGTATCAGTGATTGAAGATCAAATGAATGAAATGAAATGAGAAGAGAAGTTTAGAGAAAAAAGAGTAAAAAGAAATGAACAAAGCCTCCAAGAAATATGGGATTATGTGAAAAGATCAAATCTACGTCTGATTGGTGTACCTGAAAGTGACAGGGAAAATGGAACCAAGTTGGAAAACACTCTGCAGGATATTATCCAGGAGAACTTCCCCAACCTAGGAAGGCAGGCCAGAATTCAAATTCAGGAAATACACAGAACGCCACAAAGATACTCCTCGAGAAGAGCAACTCCAAGACACATAATTGCCAGATTCACTAAAGTTGAAATGAAGGAAAAAATGTTAAGGGCAGCCAGAGAGAAAGGTCGGGTTACCCACAAAGGGAAGCCCATCAGACTAACAGCAGATCTCTCGGCAGAAACTCTCCAAGCCAGAAGAGAGTGGGGGCCAATATTCAATGTTCTTAAAAGAATTTTCAAACCAGAATTTCATATCCAGCCAAAATAAGTTTCATAAGTGAAGGAGAAATAAAATCCTTTACAGACAAGCAAATGCTTAGAGATTTTGTCACCACCAGGCCTGCCCTACAAGAGATCCTGAAGGAAGCGCTAAACATGGAAAGGAACAACTGGTACCAGCCATTGCAAAACCATGCCAAAATGTACAGACCATCGATGCTCGGAAGAAACTGCATCAAATAATGAGCAAAATAACCAGCTAACATCATAATGACAGGTCAAGTTCACACATAAGAATATTAACCTTAAATGTAAATGGGTTAACTGGTCCAATTAAAAGACACAGCCTGGCAAATTGGATAGAGTCAAGACACAGGCCGGGCACAGTGGCTCACACCTGTAACCCCAGCACTTTGGGAGGCCGAGACGGATGTATCACGAGGTCAGGAGATTGAGACCATCCTGGCTAACACGGTGAAACCCCGTCTCTACTAAAAATACAAAAAATTAGTCGGGCACAGTGGCAGGTGCCTGTAGTCCCAGCTACATGGGAGGTTGAGGCAGGAGAAGGGCACAAACCCAGGAGGCAGAGCTTGCAGTGAGCCGAGATTGCGCCACTGCACTCCAGCCTGGGCGACAGAGCGACACTTCGTCTCAAAAAAAAAAAATAAATAAATAAATAAAAAAAATAAAAAAAATAAAAAAAAAAGAGTCAAGACCCATCAGTTTGCAGTATTCAGGAGACCCATCTCACGTGTAGAGACACACATAGGCTCAAAATAAAGGGGTGGAGGAAGATCTACCAAGAAAATGGAAAACAGAAAAAGGTAGGGGTTGCAATCCTAGTCTCTGATAAAACAGACTTTAAACCATCAAAGATCAAAAGAGACAAAGAAGGCCATTACATAATGGTAAAGAGATCAATGAAATAAGAAGAGCTAACTATCCTAAATATATGTGCACTCAAAACAGGACACCCAAATTCATAAAGCAAGTCCTTGGAGACTTACAAAGAGACTTAGACTCCCATACAATAATAATGGGAGACTTTAACACCCCACTGGCAACATTAGACAGATCAAGAAGACAGAAAGTTAACTAGAATATCCAGGAATTGGACTGTACTCTGCACCAAGCAGACCTAATAGACATCTACAGAACTCTCCACCCCAAATCAACAGAATATACATTCTTTTCAGCACCACATCGCACTTATTCCAAAATTGACCACATAGTGGAAGTAAAGCACTCCTCAGCAAATGTACAAGAACAGAAATTATAGCAAACTGTCTCTCAGACCACAGTGCAATCAAACTAGAACTCAGGACTAAGAAACTCAATCAAAACCACTCAGCTACGTAGAAACTGAACAACCTGCTCCTGAATGACTACTGGGTACATAACGAAATGAAGGCAGAAATAAAGATGTTCTTTGAAACCAATAAGAACAAAGATACAACATACTAGAATCTCTGGGACACATTTAAAGCAGTGTGTAGAGGGAAATTTATAGCACCAAATGCCCATTAGAGAAAGTAGGAAAGATCTAAAATTGACACCTTAACATCACAATTAAAAGAACTAGAGAAGCAAGAGCAAACACATTCAAAAGCTAGCAGAAGGCAAGAAGTAACTCAGATCAGAGCAGAACTGAAAGAGACAGAGACACAAAAAACCCTTCAAAAAAATCAATGAATCCAGGAGCTGGTTTTTTGAAAAGATCAACAAAATTGATAGACCACTAGCAAGACTAATAAAGAAGAAAACAGAGGAGAATCAAGTAGGCACATTAAAAAATGATAAAGGGGTTATCACCACCACCCCACAGAAATACAAACGACCATCAGAGTATACTATAAACACCTCTACACAAATAAACTAGAAATCCTAGAAAAAATGGACAAATTCCTGGAAACATACACTCTCCCAAGACTAAACCAGGAAGAAGGTGAATCCCTGAATAGACCAATAGCAGGCTCTGAAATTGAGGCAACAATTAATAGCCTACAAAAAAAAAAAAAAAAAAAAAAAAACAAACAAACAAAGAAACAAAAAACTGGGACCAGACAGATTCACAGCCAAATTCTACCAGAGGTAGAAGGAGGAGCTGGTACCATTCCTTCTGAAACTATTCCAATCAATAGAAAAAGAGGGAATCCTCCCTAACACATTTGATGAGGCCAACATCATCCTGATACCAAAGCCTGGCAGAGACACAACAACAAAAAAAGAGAATTTTAGACCAACGTCCCTGATGAACATCGATGCAAAAAATATAAATACTGTATCAATAAGTATCAATAAAATACTGGCAAACCGGATTCAGCAGCACATCAAAAAATGTATCCACCATGATCAAGTGGGCTTCATCCCTGGGATGCAAAGCTGGTTCAACATATGCAAATCAATAAATGTAATCCAGCATATAAACAGAATCAAAGACAAAAACCACATGATTATCTCAATAGATGCAGAAAAGGCCTTTGACAAAATTCAAGAGTCCTTCATGCTAAAAGCTCTCAATAAATTCGGTATTGATTGAACATATCTCAAAATAATAAGAGCTATTCATGACAAACCCACAGCCAACATCATACTGAATGGGCAAAAACTGGAGTAAGTCCCTTTGAAAACTGGCACAAGACAGGGATGCCCTCTCTCACCACTCCTATTCAACATAGCATTGGAAGTTCTGGCTAGGGCAATCAGGCAAGAGAAAGAAATAAAGGGTATTCAATTAGGAAAAGAGGAAGTCAAATATTCCCTGTTTGCAGATGGCAAGATTGCATATTTAGAAAACCCCATTGTCTCAGCCCAAAATCTGCTTAAGCTGATAAGCAACTTCAGCAATGTCTCAGGATACAAAATCAATGTGCAAAATTCACAAGCATTCTTATACACCGGTAACAGACAAACAGAGAACCAAATCATGAATGAACTCCCATTCACAATTGCTTCAAAAAGAAAAAAATACCTACAAATCCAACTTTCAAGGAATGTGAAGGAGCTCCTCAAGGAAAACTACAAACCACTGCTTAATGAAATGAAAGAGGACACAAACAAGCTTAGGAACATTCCATGTTCATGGATAGGAAGAATCAATATCACGAAAATGGCCATACTGCTCAAGGTAATTTATAGATTCAATGCTGTCCCCATTAAGCTACGTCACAGAATTGGAAAAAACTACTTTAAAGTTCATATGGAACCAAAAAAGAGCCTGCAGTGCCAAGACAATCCTAAATCAAAAGAATAAAGTTGGAGACATCATGCTACCTGACTTCAAACTATACTACAAGGCTACAGTAACTAAAACAGCATGGTACTGGTACCAAAACAAAGATGTAGACCAATGGAACAGAACAGAGCCCTCAGAAATTTTACCACACATCTACAACCATCGGATCTTTGACAAACCTGACAAAAACAAGAAATGGGGAAAGGATTTCCTTTTTAATAAATGGTGCTGGGAAAACTGGCTAGCCATAAGTAGAAAGCTGAAACTGGATCCCTTCCTTACTCCTTATACAAAAATTAATTCAAGATGGAATAGAGACTTAAATGTTAGACCTAAAACCATAAAAACCCTAGAAGAAAACCTAGGCCATATCATTCAGGACATAGGCATGGGCCATGACTTCATGTCTAAAACACCAAAAGCAATGGCAACAAAAGCCAAAATTGACAAATGGGATATAATTAAACTAAAGAGCTACTACACAGCAAAAGAAACTACCATCAGAGTGAACAGGCAACCTACAAAATGGGAGAAAATTTTTGCAATCTACTCATCTGACAAAGGGCTAATATCCAGAACCTACAAAGAACTCAAACAAATTTACAAGAAAAAATCAAATGACCCCATCAAAAAGTGGGTAAATGATATGAACAGACATTTCTCAAAAGAAGACATTTATGCAGCCAACAGACACATGAAAAAATGCTCATCATCACTGGTCATCAGAGAAATGCAAATCAAAACCACAATGAGATACCATCTCACATCAGTTAGAATGGCAATCATTAAAAAGTCAGGAAACAACAAGTGCTGGAGAGGATGTGGAGAAGTAGGAACACTTTTACACTGTTGGTGGGACTGTAAACTAGTTCAACCATTGTGGAAAACAGTATGGAGATTCCTCAAGGGTCTAGAACTAGAAGTACCATATGACCCAGCCATCCCATTACTGGGTATATACCCAAAGGATTATAGATCATGCTGCTATAAAGACACATGCACACTTACGTTTATTGTGGCACTATTCACAATAGCAAAGAGCTGGAACCAACCCAGATGTCCATCAATGATAGGCTGGATTAAGAAAATGTGGAACATATACACCATGGAATACTATGCATCAATAAAAAAGGATGAGTTTGTGTCCTTTGTAGGGACATGGATGCAGCTGGAAACCATCATTCTCAGCAAACTATCACAAGAACAGAATACCAAATACTGTATATTGTCATTCATAAGTGGGAATTGAACAATGAGATCACTTGGACACAGGAAGGGGAACATCACACAGGGCCTATTGTGGGGTGGGGTGGAGGTAGTGTGGAGGGATAGCATTAGGAGATATACCTAATGTAAATGATGAGTTAATGGGTACAGCACACCAACACATCATATGTATACATATGTAACAAACCTGCACGTTGTGTACATGTACCCTAGAACATAAAGTATAATTTTAAAAAAGAAAAAAAAAAACAACAACAACAACCTAGCATTGCACCTAGAAGAGCTAGAAAAACAAGAGCAAACTAACTCCAAAGCTGGCAGAAGAAAAGAAATAACCAAAATAAGAGCTGAACTGAATAAGATGGAGATTTAAAAAGTCATACAAAAGATCAATGAAACAAAAAGTTGGTGTTTTGAAAGAATGAATAAGGTTGACAGACTGTTCGCTAGATTAATGAAGAAGAAAGAGAGAAGATTCATAGAAACACAAACAGAAAAGATAAAGGGGACATTAACACTGATCTCAAATTAATACATAAGCCTTTAGGGACTAAGGACTCTTGAAAACTATCCACACCACCTAGAAAACTTTGAAGAAATGGATAAATTCTTGATACCATACAATCTCTCAAGACTGAACCAGGAAGAAATTGAAACCATGAACAGACCAATAATGAGTAGCAAAATTTAATCAGTAATAATAATAATAAAAAAAGCCTGCCAACCTGTGGAAGCCCTGAACCAGATGAATTCACAGCTGAGTTCGAACTGATGTATAAAGAATAGCTGGTACCAATTCTGCTGAAACAATTCCAAATAATTGAGGAAGAGGAACTGTTCTCCAATTCATTATATGAGGCCAACATCATTCTAAAACCAAAACCTGGCAGAGACACAACAAAAAAATTCGGGCCAATATATTTGATTAACATAAATGCAGAAATCCCCAACAAAATTTTAGCAAATGGAATCCAGCAGTACATCAAAAGGCTAATTCACCATGCTCAAGCAGATTTTGTTCTTGGTATGCAAGATTGATTCAACATATACAAATCAATACATGTGAATTACCACACACATAGCTAAAAGCAGAAGACATATGGTCATCTTAATGGATCTAGTAAAGGCTTTTGATAAAATTCAACGTAACTTCACGTTGAAAACCGTCAACCAACTAGGCATTAAAAGATGCATGAAAATAATAAGAACTATGTATGGCAAACCCACAGCCAACTTCCTACTCATCTGGAAAAATGTGGAAGTGTTCCCCTTCAAAACTGGATAAACACAAGGGTGCCCATTCTCACCACTCTCACCACTCTTAATCAGTATCATACTATAAGTCCTACCCAGAGCAATCAGGTGAGAGAAGGAAAGAAAAGGCATTCAAGTAGGAAGAGAGGTAGTCATACTCTGTCTTCGGATGATATGATGATTTACCTAGGAAACCTTAGAGCCTCTGCCCAAAGGCTCTAAGAGCCTGATAACCTGAACGTGTACTACTGAACTTAAACAACTTCAGTAAGTTTCAGAATACAAAATCAATGTATAAAAATTAGTAGCATTTCTGTACACCAATAATATCCAAGGAGAGCAAAATCAAGAATACATTTTCATTCACAATAGCAAGAAAAAATAATAAAATGCCGAGGAATTCAGTTTACTGGGAAAGCGAAAGACCTATATAATGAGAATTACAAAACACTGCTGAAATAAATCAGAGATGACATAAACAAATAGAGAAACATTAAACATTCTGTGTTCGCGGACAGGAATTACCAATATCGTTAAAACAGTCATACTTCCCAAAGCAATTTACAGATTTGACGTTACTCCTATCAGACTACCAACAACATTATTTACACAATTAGAATAAAAACCAGTCTATAATTCATTTGGAAGCAAAAAGAGCCTGAATAGCTAAAGTAATCTTAAGCAAAAAAGAAACTAAGCCAGAGGCATCACACTACCCAACTACAAACTATGCTGCAAGGCTGCAGTACCCCAAACAGTATAATACTGGTACAAAAACAGACACATAGACTAATGGAACATATTAGATAACCCCAAAATAAAGTCACACACCTACAACCATCTGATCTTTGACAAAGCTGACAAGCAATGGGGAAACGACTTCCTTTTCAATAAACGATGTTGGGATAACTGGCTAGTCATATGCAGAAGATTGAAAGCAAACATCTTCCTTTCACCATATAAAAAATCAATTCAAGTTGGATTAAAGACTTAAATGTTAAACCCAAAACTATAAAAACCACAGAAGAAAACCTAGAAAATATCACTGTGGACATTGGCACCAGATAAGAATTCATGATAAAGACTCCAAAAGCAATTGCAATGACAACAAAAATTGACAAGTGGGACCTAATTAAAGAGCTTCTGTACAGCCCAATGCATGTGGTGGAAAATGTAGGTAAATGCATTGGTCATGTGTTATGGTGATAACAAAAACTTCAGTTTAAAAATGCACCAATTATCTGCATTGGCTTTTTTTTTTTTTTTTCCTTCAGCTGATGTGATTCCAGGAACTTTTAGTAACTTAAAGCACATTTACCTGAGAAAGCAAGCAAAGTTACTGACTAGTTTGAAAATAATTGTGTGCATGGTAGGTCACAAAGAGTGATGATGCTTTTCAGTCACCAGTATGGTTTTCATTAAATTTGTAATTTGTGTATATGAGCACATGGAGAATAGATTTTTGCACATACAAAACAAAATAGTAGCATGGCACAGAAGGTGTAAATATTTAATAGAGAATGTTCGTGTTGATGTATACTGAATCATAGAAGAATTTCAAAAAGAACAGCACCATGTATAATATGAATATAAATGTATTCTCTGAGTAGATCAATGTTCTGAAAGAAAGAGCTATTCATTTTGATGCAAGATTTTAAAATATAGTTAGTGATCATGAAAGTTGGCCAAATCTTGTGAACTGTCTTCATGCAATTGTCCATAGTCCATCCCTGTAAGAAATTTTTCCACATCTTAAATTTTCTTCTTTTAGTTTTTTTCACCATTTAAAATTGTTAGTATTATTTTTTACAATTTGCTATACTATGCACTTTGTCTTCTTATCATTTTCCTGTATTAGTCTGTTTTTCAGGCTGCTGATAAAGACATACCTGAGACTGGGCAATTTACAAATAAAAAAAGGTTCATTGGATAACTCACAGTTCTACATGTCAGGGGAACCCTCACATTAATGATGGAAGGCAAGATGGGACAAGTCACATCTTATGTAGATGGCAGCAGGCAAAAAGAGAGCTTGTGCAGGAAAACTCCACCTTATAAAGTCGTCAGCTCTTGTGAGACTTATTCACTTTCCTGAGAAGAGCACAAGAAGACCTGCCCCCATTATTCAATTACCTCCCACCGGATACCTTCCAAAACATGTGGAAATTCAAGATGAGATTTGAGTGGGGACAGAACCAAGCTATATTATTTCACCCCAGCCCCTCCCAAATACCACGTCCTCAAATTTCGAAACCAATCATGCCTTCCCAGCAGTCCCCCAAAGTATTAACTTATTTCAGCATTAACTTAAAAGTCCACAGTCCAGAGTCTCATCCAAGACAAGGCAAGTCCCTTCCGTCTATAAGCCATAGCCCACTAGCCCACTTTTTGATGGGATTATCATTATTATTAGTTTTTTCTTACTGACTTATTTGAGTTCCTTGTAGTTTCTGGATATTAGTCCTTTGTTGAATGTGTAGATTGTGAAGACTTTGTCCCACTCTGTGGATTGCATGTTTACTATGCTGATTGTCACTTTTGCTGAGCAGAAGCTTTTTAGTGTAATTAAGTCCCATCTCTTAATGTTTATCTTTGTTTTTCTTGCATTTGCTTTTTGTTCTTTGCCATGAAGTCTTTGCCTAAGTCTATGTCTAAAGGGTTTTTCCAGTGTTATCTCCTAGAATCCTTGTGGTGGTTTTCCGGTCTTAGATTCAAGACTTTGATTCGTCTTGAGTTGATTTTTGTATAAGGTGAGAGATGAGGATCCAGTTTTATTCTTCTATATATGGCTTGCCAGCTATTCCAGCACCATTTGTTGAATAAGACGTCCTTTCCCCAGTTTATGTTTTTGTTTGCTTTGTCAAAGATCAGTTGGCTGTAAGTAGTTGACTTTGTATCTCGGTTCTCTATTCTGTTCCATTGATTTCTACGCCAGTTTTAAACCAGTACTATCCTGTTTTGGTGACTATGTCTCTATAATATAGTTTGAAGTCGGGTACTGTAATGCCTCCAGATTTATTCCTTTTGCTTATCTTGCTTTGGCCATATTGGCCCTTTTTTGATTCTTTGTGAATTTTAGCATTTTTAAAATAATTCTTTGAAGAATGATGGTGGTGTTTTGATGGGAATTGCATTAAATTTGTAGACTGCTTTCGGCAGCATGGTCATTTTCACATTATTGATTTTACCCATTCATGAGCATTGGATGTGTTTCCATTTGTTTGTGTCATCTATTTCTTTCAGTAGCGTACTGTAGTATTACTTGTAGTGGTCTTTCACCTCCTTGGTTTAGGTATATTCCCAAGTATTTTATTATATGTACATTAATTTTCTGTCCTGAAACTTTTTTTTTTTTTTTTTTTTTTTGAGATGGAAACTCATTTTGTAGCCTAGGCTGGAGTGCAGTGACACAATATTGGCTAACTGCAACTTCCATCTCCTGGGTTCAAACGATTCTCCTGCCCGAGCCTCCTGAGTATCTGGCATTCCAAGTGTGTGCCACCATGCCCAGCTAATTTTTGTATTTTTAGTAGAGATGGGGTTTTGCCATGTTGGCCAGCCTGGTCTTGAACTCCTGACCTCAGGTGATTCACCTACCTCAACCTCCCAAAGTGCTTGGATTACAGATGTAAGGCACCACACCCAGCCTGGAGGAGTCTTTATTCTTTTCTAGGTATACATTCATATCACTAGCAAACAGTGACGTGTTGACTTCCTATTTACTGATTTGGATGCCCTTTATTTCTTTTTCTTGTCTGATTGCTCTGGCTAGGACTTTCAGTATTATTTTCAATAGAAGTGGCAAAAGTGGTATCCTTGTCTTGTTCCATTCTTCAGAGGGAGTGCTTTCAACTTCTCTCCATTCACTATAATGTTGGCTGGCGGTTTATCATAGACGACTTTTATTACATTGGGTATGTCCCTTCTACACTGAGTTTGCTGAGGGTTTTAATTACAAAACAATGTTAGATTTTGTCAAATGCTTTTTTCTGCATCTATTGAGATAATGTTGTGATTTTTGTTTTTAATTCTGTTTATGTGGTGTACCACATTTATTGACTTATGGATGTTAAACCGCCCCTGCATCCCTGGTATTAAACCCACTTGATCATGGTGGATTATCATTTTGATATGCTGTTAGATTTGGTTAGCTAGTATTTTGTTGAGGATTTTTGCATCTATGTTCGTTGAGACTATTGGTCTGTAGTTTTCTTTTTTGGTTAAGTCCTTCCCTGGTAGTAGAATTAGGGTGATACTGGCTTCATAGAATAATATAGGTAGGATTCTCTCATTCTGAATCATCTGAACTAGTTCTAATAGGATTGGCAACAATTTTCCTTTGAATGTCTGATAGAATTCACCTTGTCCTGAAGTTTTTTAAAAAATTATCTTTTCAATTTTTCTTCTTGTTATTGGTCTGTTCAGTGTTTCTATTCCTTGTTTAAGCTAGAAGGGTTGTATATTTCCAAGAATTTACTCACCCTCTGTAGATTTTCTGGTTTGTGTGCATAAAGGTGTTTGTAGTAGACTTGAATGATCTTTTGTATTTCTATGGTATTGGTTGTAATGTCTCTCGTTTCATCACTAGTTGAACTTATTGACATCTTCTCTCTTCTTTTATTGGTTGATCTAGCTAATGGTCTGTCAGTTTTATTTATCTTTTCAAAGAACCAGGTTTTTGCTTCATTTATTTTTTGTTCAATTTCATTTAGTTCTGCTTTGATCTTTGTTATTTCTTCTGTGGGGTTTGGGGTTAGGTTTTTTGTTTGCTAGTTTCTCTAGTTTCTTGGGTTATGACCTTAGATTGTCTATATGTGCTCTTTCAGACATTTTGATGTAGACATTTAATGCTATGAACTCTCCTCTTCACAACGCCTTTGTTGTATCACAGAGGTTTTGATAGGTTATGTCACTATTACCGTTCAGTTCAAATAATTTTTTAATTCCCATTGTGATTTCATTGTTGACCCAATGATCATTCAGGAGCAGGTTATTTAATTTTCATGTATTTGCATGGTTTTAAGGGTTACTTTTGTAGTTGATTTCCAATTTTATTCCACTGTGGTCTGAGGAAATACTTGATACAATTTAGATTTTGTTAAATTTATTGAGACTTGTTTTTTGACCTATCATGTGATCTATCTTGAAGAATGTTCCATGTGCTTGATGAATCGAATGTATATTCTGCAGTTGTTCTCTAGAATGTTCTGTAAATACCTGTAAAGTTCATATGCTATTGGGTATAGTTTAAGTCCAGTGGAGTAATGAAGTCTTCCACTGTTATTGTGTTGTCATCTATTTCATTTCTTAGGTCTAGGAGTAATTGTTTAATAAATTTGGGAGTGCCAGTGTTAGATGCATACATATTTAGGATTATGATATTTTCCTCTTGGACCAGTCCTTTAATCATCATATAGTAATGTCCGTTTTGGAGAATTTAGGACATTTACATTCAATTTTAGTACTGAGATGTGAGGTACTATTTTATTCATTATGCCATTTGTTGCCTGAATACTTTTTTTCATTGTGTTATTGTTTTATAGGTTTTGTGAGATTTATGTTTGAAAAAGGTATTATTTTGGTGTATTTCAAGGGTTTGTTTTAAGATTTAGATCTGCTTTTAGCAGTTCTTGTAGTGCTGGCTTGGTATTTGCAAATTCGTTTAGCACTTATTTGTCTGAAAAGACTGTATCTTTTCCTTATTTAGGAAGCTTAGTTTCACTGGACACAAAATTCTTGGCTGATAATTGTTTTGTTTAAGGAAGCCAAGGGTAGAACCTCACTCCTTTCTAGCTTGCTGGATTGTGTTAATTTGAAAGCCTTGACTTTGGGCTCTGAAGTTCTTTCTTCCACTTGTTTGATTCTATTGTTGAGGCTTTTCAGTGTATTTTGCATTTCTCTATGTGTGTCCCTAATATCCAGAAATTGTGCTCATTTTTTATGTATGCTATCTATTTCTCTGGAGAATTTTTCTGTCCATAGCTTGTTACACTTTTTAAATTTCTTTGAGTTGGTATTTACCTTTCTCTGCTGTCTCCTTGAGTAACTTAATAATTGATGTTCTGAATTCTTTTTTCTTACAATTCAGATATTTTGTCTTGGTTTTGATCCATTGCTGCTCTGCTAGTGTGATCTTTTGGAAGTGATAAATAACCTTGTTTTGTCATATTACCAGAATTGTTTTTATGGTTCCCTGTCATTTGGGTAGACTAAATCAGTGGGAAGATTTGGGGCTGAACAACTGCTGTTGAGATTCTTCCATTTCATGGAACGCTCCCTGAATGGGGGTGCTCAGTGATGTGGCTTTTCGAGAGCCAAACTGCAGTGATTGTTATTTCTCTTCTGGAGTTAGCCACGCAGAAGAGCTACCGGGCTCCAGGCTGGTACTGGGGAGTGTCTGCAAAGACTTTTGTGATGTGATCTGTCTTCAGGTCTCTCAACCTTGTATACCAGCACCTGCTCTGGTAGAAGTAGCCACCAGAGAGATTTATTATTTTTTTTAGGAGCTCATGATCTCTTTCTCCCTCTTGTATCTGTCTGCTGTACCATAGGTCTTATGAAGCAGCAGTAATATGCTATGCAAGTTTTGTTTGTTTGTACTCAGATGCTCCATGCATCTAGAATCTGCTGTGTTCCATCTATGCTTTGAGACAAACCAGACAGAAACCAGTCCCTTTACCAACCTCCTCAAAATCAGAACAATGGCCATGTGCCCCAGTCTTCTCTTTTATCTATACAAGAGATGTAGCAGAGCTTTATAAACCACTGTCTATCATGGATTCAATAAAGCAGCAGGGCATCACTTACTTCTTTTTCTGTTCTCAGAGGCTTCTGAGCACCTGAAATATGCCAGATCTCATCAGTGCTCCAGATAAGACAGAAGCAAGTCTCTTGGGAAGACTCCCTGTAAAGTTAAAATATTGGACATATAGTCCCATCTTCTCCTTTCCTTCCCAGGAAGAAGCTAGGAGCTTGGAGTTTCCTCTTGAACTTGTGACACTGTGTCCATGGAGTGACAAGGCTGAGAGGAAGCCACAGATTCTCCTACCAGCTTTTAAGAATATAAATTAGTAAAATCACTATGGAGAATAGTTTGTAGGTTCCTAAACAATTAAAATAGAAGTACCCTATGATCCAGTAATCCCACTGCCAGGTGTATACCTGATATGGTTTGACTGTGTGTCCCCATCCAAATCTCATCTCAAATTGTAATCCCCACATATTGAGGGATGTGATTGGATCATGGGAGCAGTTTCCCTCATGCTGTTCTTGTGATAGTGAGTGAGTTCTTGTGAGATTTGATGGTTTTATACGTGTTTGACAGTTCCTTCTTCACATGCTCACATTTCCTCCTGCTGCCTTGTGAAGAAGGTGCCGACTTCCCTTCCCATTTTGCCGTGATTTTATGTTTCCTGAGACCTCCTAGCCCTGCTTCTTGTTAAGCCTCCAGAACTGTGAGTCAATTGAACCTCTTTCTTTTGTATTTACTCAGTCTCAGGTAGTTTTCTCTATAGTGCTGTGAAAACAGACTTATACAATACCCAAAGGAAAATAGATCAATGTATTGAAGAGATTTATACACTCTCATGTTTATTGCAGCATTATTCATGATAAACAAGATTTGGAAATAACCTAAGTATCCATCAACAGATGAATGGATAAAGAAAATGTGGTATGTATACACAATGGAGTACTATTCAGCCATAGAAAGAATGAGATCCTGTCATTTGCAAAAACACAGATGGAATTGAAGGTCTCTAAGTTAAGTTATATAAGCCAGACAAAGAAAGACACAGTTGGTGTGTTATTACTTATATGTGGGAGCTAAAAAGTAAAACAATGGCAATCATAGAAATAGAGAATAAAAGGATGATTACCAGAGGCCAGGGAGAAGGGTGGTTGGGGATGGTGCTGAGAAGTGGGATGGTTAATAAGTACAAGAATATAGTTGAAATGAATAAGACCTAGTATTTGATAGCACAACATGGTGATTATAGATAACAGTAATTTATTTTACATTTAAAAATAACTTAAAAATTTGCATTGTTTGTAACACAAGGAAAGGATAAATGCTAGAGGTGATGGGTACCCCTTTACCTTAATGTGATTATTATATAATGTATGCCTATATCAAAATATATCATGTGCCCTATAAATATATACACTATGTACCTACAAAAATTAAATTTTTTTTTTAACAGCCGCAATGTGGCTTGTTTTATGATTGTCCAGGGTACAGGAGCTTCTAAACTGGTTTCTAGTTTTCTTACAAAGATAATTGGTCCATGTATTATTGAATTGTTTTTGTGGGAAGAAGGAAGGTCTAGGGCTTTCTTTTTCATTATCTTGCTTAGGTTGCCTCTCCCTCAGGTATATTTTAGCAAAGATGGGTTGGAGTACTTTTAAATAAATACCTAACCTAGCTTTCTTGACTGAATACTATGGATATTATTAGTATCCAACAAGTAGTCTTTCAGGGTGTATCATTTATACAAATAACTAGTTTTTTCCATGGTGTGTTTGTAGTGTTTGTGCAGTAATTTGTGTCTTACCTTATTCCATTAGTCTTATTACTTTTGATATCACAGGATATCATTTTTGTGACCTTGTCCCTACAATTCTGATGAATATTATTCTGTTCTGTTATACACTGACTATATTACTGTTATATAAGTATCTTTGGGATACAGACTCTGCTTTTTTTTCTTCACTGTATTCTCAGTGATGAAATTTAGTAGGTGCTCAGCAAATATTTTTGGTTAATAATGCTTGTTGCCAGTTTGTATTGGGGAAGCACTTTTCTTTCTTTCTTCTTTCTTTCTTCTTTCTTTCTTTCTTTCTTTCTTTCTTTCTTTCTTTCTTTCTTTCTTTCTTTCTTTCTTTCTTTCTTTCTTTCTTTCTTCTTTCTTCCTTCCTTCCTTCCTTCCTTCCTTCCTTCCTTCCTTCCTTCCTTCCTTCCTTCCTTCCTTCCTCCCTCCCTCCCTCCCTCCCTCCCTCCCTCCCTCCCTCTCTTTCTTTTCTTTTCTTTTCTTTTCTTTTCTTTTCTTTTCTTTTCTTTTCTTTTTCTTTGAGACAGAGTTTTGTTCTTGTTGACCAGGAGGGAGTGCAACTTCCACCTGCTGTTCAGGCAATTCTCCTGCCTCAGCCTCCCAAGTAGCTGGGATTACAGGCATCCACTACCATGCCCAGCTAATTTTGTATTTTTAATAGAGACGGGGTTTCACCATGTTGGTCAGGCTGGTCTCAAACTCCTGACCTCAAGTGATCCACCTACCTTGACCTCCTAAAGTGCTGGGATTACAGGTGTGAGCCACCGTGCACAACCGGGGAAGCACCCTTAACCAAAGTTTTCGGAAGGTCCTTATTAAAACAGAAATGTGTTATCTGGGGGGAATGACACACCAATTCATTAGGTTCTACTAACGCATTAGCAAAGCCCCCAGGATAGGCTTATTTTGCCTTTTGGTGGACATGTGGCATCATGGGAAAGTGAGGCAGCATTAGGCATTAGATGCCAAATTGGAGTACCCTGAATTATGTTTCCATTATCTCCTTCTTTCGTAATGTTAATTTGTTGAGTGTTTCACTTCTAAGAATATCAAAATAGTTGTTACTTTTCTCCTGGGACCTATGTTTTGTAATATGTACTGGGACATTTCAGATTTGGGTTTCAAAGGAAGCCTATTTTTAAATTTTTTCCTCCCAGGAGATAGTTATAGCTGCTGCGTGAATGTTGTAAATAAGATTTTTATATTTTTAACGGGTAAGTGTAAATATTTGGGCAAAACTTAGAGGATCCTTAGGTTAGTTAGAAAGCAAATATTAATTAGGAACATACAAAATCCAATGCTTTTAAACCTGCTGCCAGAGCTGCTTGAACAAGAAGGTCCTGGGTTCTCTCCTGATTGTTTGTTATATCCCCAGAAACCTGAAAAGTACCCTTAGTGTCACTGTCTTTCCTCTTGCATTTTTTGAGACCTCTAACTTAGCAACAAGAACAGTTGAGATTGATGATTATGTCATAGTTTTTTGGCCTTGTTGATGGTAAACTTTACATTCTTTCTTCACTCCCTGACACACATATAAGGTCACTGACGGCCTAGACCAAGATCTGTAACTAGCACCCTCCTATTTGGCATGCAGTGCCTGAGTTATCTAATTAGAACCTCTGATTTTCTTAGTAATGTGACCTCTGGCTGCTGTGCATGATTTTCATGTGGCCTAAGGGCTGAGTTGTGGCTATCTACGCTCTTATGTTATATGAAACTCTCTTTAGTTATCACCTGGATTATCACGTCTGGTTTTCACTTTGTTATGTCCTGATCATTGCATTGCCAGGAATGATGTCTATAATACCCAATATCTAGTGAAGCAAAAAAGAAGACCTGTGGTATTTCCTTTAGAGTTATCATTTATTTCTGTGTTAGAGTTATCTTTTCTTCCTGCTCCTGGTTGGGGTTTATTGCCTTCTCTTTTGCTCATTAGTTATGTTCCACCCTAATCCTGTTAACCTTCTAAATCTATGTCAGTGAAAACACAGGGCTTACTCCTGTTGGTTAAACCCATGAATTATGTTCTTCACTGGTGACTTTCTCTGGCGCCCGTTTATTTCTGCACACGAGCCCTGGGGGATTTATCTGCTTGCTTCTCTTCTTGCCAGCTGCCATTTACTACTTTTTCTTCAAGAGGTCCTGTGCTCCTAGAGAGGAGCACATATATTTCTCCATTCTTTTAGAATCTTGATATTTCCAAAGCAAGAACAAGACCCTAATCCCAGTTCTTCTGTGACTTCACATTACCCTTTAAGATTTATTTCAATCTAAAGAGCTTGGAATCAAAGTACTTTATGTTGTAGCCCCCTCCTACTTATTTAAACTTATCTCTCATTCCTTTTCCAATATTACCTCTTTCAAACTATTTTTTAAATAAAAGCAGATAAAAGACAAAAAAGAAAAGAAGGAAAGAAAACCTATGTTCAAATGAACTCTGTTGCCAAGAAGAATGTGTAAAACAAAAAATGGATGATTCTGGATAAAGAGGCAGAAAAAGGTTCTCAGACACCCCAACTATCTTCCTGTATATCCACTCCTAAGGGTTCCAGCTTGAGTGTAATTTGTACCTGAATCTATGTGAATGGCACCCTTCAGAGATGTTGGTGCACAGCTGATAAAGCTGTGTGGATGGTCCTGATCCAGTGGAATCTCTTATCCAGATCGAGCCATTCTCTGTTCTCCTTGATCTCTCCCTAATGTGCCAGGCTTATTTCAAACTCTAAGCCTTTGTCCACCCTGCTGCCCAACTGGGATTGCTACCCCTGCTACACATTCCTTACAATCTCAAAATGCAGGTCCCAGTGTCATTCTACTCTATATACATTTGCTAACTAGCTTATTTACACTGACATCAGGTTTCTCTATTCTGCCTTAGTAGTTCTCATTTACAGTGCTCATCTGCAGTTCTGAACAGTTTTATAAGTGATGGCATATTTTTCTACGTAAAATATAACTCCCTAAATGTCAGAAATTGGTATTTTCTAATATCTATACCTTAAAAATGCAACATAAACACAAGTCTTGCACTGAGTAGGCATTCCAAACATGTTTGTGAAATGTAACTATTAAGTAACATGTTAATCTGAAAAAGGCTTTAAAATGTCTTTGGACAATGTATTCACCATATGATTCAGAAATTATACTCCTAGGTATCTACCCAACACAAATGAAAACATGTTCAAATAACATATTTCTACATTAAGAAATATACATAATAATTTCTGATTTTTATTGTTTTGATGTAGCATAATCTATTTAAATATGAATGATTTGGATATTAGGTTGTTTCTAATTCTTTTTAAAAATGTTTTTATTGAGCTCCAGTCTCCAACTCCCAGCGCGAGCGACACAGAAGACCGGTGATTTCTGCATTTTCAACTGAGGTACTGGGTTCATCTCACTGGGGAGTGCCAGACTATTGCTGCTGGTCAGCTGCTGCAGCCCGACCAGCAAAAGCTGAAGCAGGGCGAGGCATTGGCTCACCTGGAAAGCGCAAGGGGGAAGGGAATCCCTTTTCCTAGCCAGGGGAACTGAGACACACAACACCTGGAAAATCGGGTAATTCCCACCCCAATACTGCGCTTTAAGCAAACCGGCACACCAGGAGATCATATCCCACACCTGGCCGGGAGGGTCCCACACCCACGGAGCCTCCCTCATTGCTAGCACAGCAGTCTGTGATCTACCGGCAAGGCAGCAGCGAGGCTGGGGGAGGGGTGCCCACCATTGCTGAGGCTTAAGTAGGTAAACAAAGCTGCTGGGAAGCTCGAACTGGGTGGAGCTCACAGCAGCTCAAGGAAACCTGCCTGTCTCTGTAGACTCCACCTCTGGGGACAGGGCACAGTAAGCAATAACAAACACAGCAGAAAGCTCTGCAGATGCAAACGACTCTGTCTGACAGCTTTGAAGAGAGCAGTGGATCTCCCAACACGGAGGTTGAGATCTGAGAAGGGACAGACTCCCTGCTCAAGTGGGTCCCTGACCCCTGAGTAGCCTAACTGGGAGACATCCCCCACTAGGGGCAGTCTGACACCCCACACCTCACAGGGTGGAGTACACCCCTGAGAGGAAGCTTCCAAAGCAAGAATCAGACAGGTACACTCGCTGTTCAGAAATATTCTAGCTTCTGCAGCCTCTGCTGCTGATACCCAGGCAAACAGGGTCTGGAGTGGACCTCAAGCAATTTCCAACAGACCTACAGCTGAGGGTCCTGACTGTTAGAAGGAAAATTATCAAACAGGAAGGACACCTACACCAAAACCCCATCAGTACATCACCATCATCAAAGACCAGAGGCAGATAAAACCACAAAGATGGGGAAAAAGCAGGGAAGAAAAGCTGGAAATTCAAAACATAAGAGCGCATCTCCCCCGGCAAAGGAGCGGAGCTCATCACCAGCAACAGATCAAAGCTGGACGGAGAATGACTTCGACGAGATGAGAGAAGAAGGCTTCACTCCATCAAATTTCTCAGAGCTAAAGGAGGAATTACGTACCCAGCGAAAAGAAACTAAAAATCTTGAAAAAAAAGTGGAAGAATTGATGGCTAGAGTAATTAATGCAGAGAAGCTCACAAACGAAATGAAAGAGACGAAAACCATGGCATGAGAAATACGTGACAAATGCACAAGCTTCTGTAACCGACTCGATCAACTGGAAGAAAGAATGTCAGCGATGGAGGATCAAATGAATGAAATGAAGCGAGAAGAGAAACCAAAAGAAAAAAGAAGAAAAAGAAATGAACAAAGCCTGCAAGAAGTATGGGATTATGTAAAAAGACCAAATCTACGTCTGATTGGGGTGCCTGAAAGTGAGGGGGAAAATGGAACCAAGTTGGAAAACACTCTTCAGGATATCATCCAGGAGAACTTCCCCAACCTAGTAGGGCAGGCCAACATTCAAATCCAGGAAATACAGAGAACGCCACAAAGATACTCCTCGAGAAGAGCAACTCCAAGACACATAATTGCCAGATTCACCAAAGTTGAAATGAAGGAAAAAATCTTAAGGGCAGCCAGAGAGAAAGGTCGGGTTACCCACAAAGGGAAGCCCATCAGACTAACAGCAGATCTCTCGGCAGAAACTCTTCAAGCCAGAAGAGAGTGGGAGCCAATATTCAACATTCTTAAACAAAAGAATTTTAAACCCAGAATTTTATATCCAGCCAAACTAAGTTTCATAAGTGAAGGAGAAATAAAATCCTTTACAGATAAGCAAATGCTTAGAGATTTTGTCACCACTAGGCCTGCCTTACAAGAGACCCTGAAGGAAGCACTAAACATGGAAAGGAACAACCGGTACCAGCCATTGCAAAAACATGCCAAAATGTAAAGACCATCAAGGCTAGGAAGAAACTGCATCAACTAACGAGCAAAATAACCAGTTAATATCATAATGGCAGGATCAAGTTCACACATAACAATCTTAACCTTAAATGTAAATGGACTAAATGCTCCAATTAAAAGACACAGACTGGCAAACTGGATAAAGAATCAAGACCCATCAGTCTGCTGTATTCAGGAGACCCATCTCACACGCAGAGACATACATAGGGTCAAAATAAAGGGATGGAGGAAGATTTACCAGACAAATGGAGAACAAAAAAAAGTGGGGGTTGCACTACTAGTCTCTGATAAAACAGACTTTAAACCATCAAAGATCAAAAGAGACAAAGAAGGCCATTACATAAAGGTAAAGGGATCAATTCAACAGGAAGAGCTAACTATCCTAAATATATATGCACCCAATACAGGAGCACCCAGATTCATAAAGCAAGTCCTTAGAGACTTACAAAGAGACTTAGACTCCCATACAATAATAATGGGAGACTTCAACACTCCACTGTCAACATTAGACAGATCAACGAGACAGAAAGTTAACAAGGATATCCAGGAATTGAACTCATCTCTGCAGCAAGCAGACCTAATAGACATCTATAGAACTCTCCACCCCAAATCAACAGAATATACATTCTTCTCAGCACCACATCGTACTTACTCCAAAATTGACCACGTAATTGGAAGTAAAGCACTCCTCAGCAAATGTACAAGAACAGAAATTATAACAAACTGTCTCTCAGACCACAGTGCAATCAAACTAGAACTCAGGACTAAGAAACTCAATCAAAACCGCTCAACTACATAGAAACTGAACAACCTGCTCCTGAATGACTACTGGGTACATAACGAAATGAAGGCAGAAATAAAGATGTTCTTTGAAACCAATGAGAACAAAGATACAACATACCAGAATCTCTGGGACACATTTAAAGCAGTGTGTAGAGGGAAATTTATAGCACTAAATGCCCACAAGAGAAAGCAGGAAAGATCTAAAATTGACACTCTAACATCGCAATTAAAAGAACTAGAGAAGCAAGAGCAAACACATTCGAAAGCTAGCAGAAGGCAAGAAATAACTAAGATCAGAGCAGAACTGAAGGAGATAGAGACACAAGAAACCCTCCAAAAAATCAATGAATCCAGGAGTTGGTTTTCTGAAGAGATCTCCAAAATTGACAAAGCGCTAGCAAGACTAATAAAGAAGAAAAGAGAGAAGAATCAAATCGACGCAATTAAAAATGATAAAGGGGATATCACCACCGACCCCACAGAAATACAAACTACCATCAGAGAATACTATAAACACCTCTACGCAAATAAACTAGAAAATCTAGAAGAAATGGATAATTTCCTGGACACTTACACTCTTCCAAGACTAAACCAGGAAGAAGTTGAATCCCTGAATAGACCAATAGCAGGCTCTGAAATTGAGGCAATAATTAATAGCCTACCAACCAAAAAAAGTCCAGGACCAGATGGATTCACAGCTGAATTCTACCAGAGGTACAAGGAGGAGCTGGTACCATTCCTTCTGAAACTATTCCAATCAATAGAAAAAGAGGGAATCCTCCCTAACTCATTTTATGAGGCCAACATCATCCTGATACCAAAGCCTGGCAGAGACACAACAAAAAAAGAGAATTTTAGACCAATATCTCTGATGAACATTGATGCAAAAATCCTCAATAAAATACTGCAAACCGGATTCAGCAACACATCAAAAAGCTTATCCACCATGATCAAGTGGGCTTCATCCATGGGATGCAAGGCTGGTTCAACATTCGCAAATCAATAAACATAATCCAGCATATAAACAGAACCAAAGACAAGAACCACATCATTATCTCAATAGATGCAAAAAAGACTTTCGACAAGATTCAACAGCCCTTCATGCTAAAAACGCTCAATAAATTCGGTATTGATGGAACGTACCTCAAAATAATAAGAGCTATTTATGACAAACCCACAGCCAATATCATACTGAATGGGCAAAAACTGGATAAATTCCCTTTGAAAAGTGGCACAAGACAGGGATGCCCTCTCTCACCACTCCTATACAACATAGTGTTGGAAGTTCTGGCTAGGGCAATCAGGCAAGAGAAAGAAATCAAGGGGATTCAGTTAGGAAAAGAAGAAGTCAAATTGTCCCTCTTTGCAGATGACATGATTGTATATTTAGAAAACCCCATTGTCTCAGCCCAAAATCTCCTTAAGCTGATAATCAACTTCAGCAAAGTCTCAGGATACAAAATTAATGTGCAAAAATCACAAGCATTCTTATACACCAGTAACAGACAAACAGAGAGCCAAATCATGAATGAACTTCCATTCCCAATTGCTTCAAAGAGAATAAAATACCTAGGAATCCAACTTACAAGGGATGGAAAGGACCTCTTCAAGGAGAACTACAAACCACTGCTCAGTGAAATCAAAGAGGACACAAACAAATGGAAGAACATACCATGCTCATAGATAGGAAGAATCAATAGCGTGAAAATGGCCATACTGCCCAAGGTAATTTATAGATTCAATGCCATCCCCATCAAGCTACCAATGAGCTTCTTCACAGAATTGGAAAAAACTGCTTTAAAGTTCATATGGAACCGAAAAAGAGCCCGCATCTCCAAGACAATCCTAAGTCAAAAGAACAAAGCTGGAGGCATCACGCTACCTGACTTCAAACTATACTACAAGGCTACAGTAACCAAAACAGCATGGTACTGGTACCAAAACAGAGATATAGACCAATGGAACAGAACAGAGTCCTCAGAAATAATACCACACATCTACAGCCATCTGATCTTTGACAAACCTGAGAGAAACAAGAAATGGGGAAAGGATTCCCTATTTAATAAATGGTGCTGGGAAAATTGGCTAGCCATAAGTAGAAAGCTGAAACTGGATCCTTTCCTTACTCCTTATACGAAAATTATTTCAAGATGGATTAGAGACTTAAATGTTAGACCTAATACCACAAAAATCCTACAGGAAAACCTAGGTAGTACCATTCAGGACATAGGCATGGGCAAATACTTCATGTCTAAAACACCAAAAGCAACAGCAGCAAAAGCCGAAATTGACAAATGGGATCTCATTAAACTAAAGAGCTTCTGCACAGCAAAAGAAACTACCATCAGAGTGAACAGGCAACCTACAGAATGGGAGAACATTTTTGCAATCTACTCATCTGACAAAGGGCTAATATCCAGAACCTACAAAGAACTCAAACATATTTACAAGAAAAAAACAAACAACCCCATCAAAAAGTGGGCAAAGGATATGAACAGACATTTCTCAAAAGAAGACATTCATACAGCCAACAGACACATGAAAAAATGCTCATCATCACTGGCCATCAGAGAAATGCAAATCAAAACCACAATCAGATACCATCTCACACCAGTTAGAATGGCGATCATTCAAAAGTCAGGAAACAACAGGTGCTGGAGAGGATGTGGAGAAATAGGAACACTTTTACACTGTTGGTGGGATTGTAAACTAGTTCAACCATTATGGAAAACAGTATGGCGATTCCTCATGGATCTAGAACTAGATGTACCATATGACCCAGCCATCCCATTACTGGGTATATACCCAAAGGATTATAAATTATGCTGCTATAAAGACACATGCACACGTATGTTTATTGCAGCACTATTCACAATAGCAAAGACTTGGAATCAACCCAAATGTCCATCAGTGACAGATTGGATTAAGAAAATGTGGCACATATACACCATGGAATACTATGCAGCCATAAAAAAGGATGAGTTTGTGTCCTTTGTAGGGACATGGATGCAGCTGGAAACCATCATTCTTAGCAAACTATCACAAGAACAGAAAACCAAACACCGCATGTTCTCACTCATAGGCGGGAACTGAACAATGAGATCACTTGGACTCGGGAAGGAGAACATCACACACCAGGGCCTATCATGGGGAGGGGGGAGGGGGGTGGGATTGCATTGGGAGTTATACCTGATGTAAATGACGAGTTGATGGGTGCAGCACACCAACATGGCACAAGTATACATATGTAGCAAACCTGCACGTTGTGCACATGTACCCTACAACTTAAAGTTGAATAATAATAAATAAATTTAAAAAAATGTTTTTATTATACTTTAAGTTGTGGGATACATGTGCAGAACGTGTAGGTTTGTTAGATAGGTATAAACGTGCTGTGGTGGTTTCCTGCACCCATCAACCCGTCATCTACATTAGGTATTTCTGCTAATGCTATTCCTATCCTCGACCCCCAACACCCAACAGACCCCAGTGTGTGATGTTCCCCTCCATGTTTCCATGTGTTCTCATTGTTCAACTCCCACTTATGAGTGAGAACATGAGGTGTTTGGTTTTCTGTTCTTGTGTTATTTTTCTGAGGATGATGATTTCCAGCTTCATCTATGTTCCTGCAAAAGACATAAACTCATCCTTTTTTATGACTGCATAGTATTCCATGGTGTATATGTGCCAAATTTTGTTTATCCTGTCTATCATTTATGAGTATTTGGGTTGGTTCCAAGTCTTTGCTATTGTGAACAGTGCCACACAATAAACATACGTGTGCATGTGTCTTTATAGTAGAATGATATGTAATCCTTGGGGTATATACCCAGTAATGGGAATGCTAGGTCAAATGGCACTTCTGGTTCTAGATCCCTGAGGAATTGCTACACTGTGTTCCACAATGGTTGAACTAATTTACACTCTCACCAATATTGTAAATGTATTCCTATTTCTCCACATACTCTTCAGCATCTGTTGTTTCCTGATGTGTCCGTTTAATGGGCATGAGATGGTATCTCATTGTGGTTTTGATTTGCGTTTCTCTAATGACCAGTGATGATGAGCTTTTTTTTTCCATCTGTTTGTGGGTGCATAGATGTCTTCTTTTGAGATGTGTCTGTTTATACCCTTTGCCCACTTTTTGATGGGGTTGTTTGTTTTTTTCTTGTAAATTTGTTTAAGTTCTTAGTAGATTCTGGATATTAGCCCTTTGTCAGATGAAGATTGCAAAAAATTTCTCACATCCTATAGGTTACCTGTTCACTCTGATGAGTTTATTTTTCTGTGCAAAAGTTCTTTAGTTTAATTATATCTCATTTATTAATTTTGGCTTTTGTTGCCATTGCTTTTGGTGTTTTGCTCATGAAGACTTTGCCCATGCTGTGTCCTGAATGGTATTTCCTAGGGTTTCCTCTAGGGTTTTTATGGTTTTAGTTTTTAATCCATTTTGAGCTAATTTTTGTATAAGGTTAAGGAAGGGGTCCAGTTCGAGTTTTCTGCATATGGTTAGCCAGTTTTCCAAACACCATTTATTAAATAGGGAATCTTTCACCTTGCTTGTTTTTGTCAGGTTTGTCAAAGGTCAGATGGTTTTAGATGTGTGGTGTTATTTCTGAGGCTTCTGTTCTCTTCCACTGGTCTATATATCTGTTTTCATACCAGTACCATGCTGTTTTGGTTACTGTGGCCTTGTAGTACAATTTGAAGTCAGAGTCAGGTAGTGTGATGCTTCCAGTTTTGTTCTTTTGGCTTAGGATTGTCTTGGCTATGTGGGCTCTTTTGTGTTTCCATATGAAATTTAAAGTAGTTTTTTTTTTACTAATTATGTGAAAAATATCAATGGTAGCTTGATGGGGATAGCATTGAATCTGTAATTTACTTTGGGTAGTATGGCCATTTTCACGATATTGATTCTTCCTATCAATGAGCATGGAATGTTTTTCCATTTGTTTATGTCCTCTCTTATTTAATTGAGGAGTGGTTTGTAGTTCTCCTTGAAGAGGTACTTCACGTCCCTTGTAAGTTGGATTCCTAGATATTTTGTTCCCTTTGTAGCAATTGTGAATGGGAGTTCACTCATGATTTGGCCCTCTGTTTGTCTGTTATTGGTGTATAGAAATGCTTATGATTTTTGCCCATTGATTTTGTATCCTGAGACTTTGCTGAAGTTGCTTATCAGCTTAAGAAGATTTTGGGCTGAGATCATGGGATTTTCTATACAATCATGTCATCTGCAAACAGAGACAATTTGACTTTCTCTCTTCCTATTGAATACCCTTTATTTTTTTCTCTTGCCTGATATCCCTGGCCAGAACTCCAATACTGTGTTTAATAGGAGTGGTGAGAGAGGACCTCCTTGTCTTGTGCTGATTTTCAAAGGGAATGTTTCCAGTTTTTCTCCATTAAGTATGGTATTGGCTGTTTATTGGTCATAAATAGCTCTTATTATTTTGAGATATGTTCCATCAATACCTAGTTTATTGAGAGTTTTTAGCGTGCAGGGCTGTTGAATTTTCTCAAAGGCCTTTTCTGCATCTGTTCAGATAATAGTATGGTTTTTGTCATTGGCTCTGTTTATGTGATGGATTTTATTTATTGATTTGCCTATGTCGAATCCGCCTTGCATTCCAGGGATGAAGCCAGCGTGATCATGGTGGATAAGCTTTTTGATGTGCTGCTGCATTTGGTTTGCCAGTATTTTATTAAGGACTTTGGCACTGATGTTAATTAGGGATATTGGCGTGAAATTGTCTTTCTTTGTTGTGTCTCTGCAAGGTTTTGGTATCAAGATGATGCTGGCCTCATAAAATGAATTAGGGAGGAATCTCTGTTTTTCTATTCTTTGGAATAGTTTCAGAGGGAGTGGTACCACTTTTCTTTTGTACCTCTGGTAGAATTTGGTTGTGAATTCATCTTTTCCTGTTTTTTTTTTTTTTTTTTGGTTGGTAGGCTATTAGTTACTGCCTCAATTTCAGAACTTGTTATTGGTCTATTCAGGGACTCTACTTCTTCCTGGTTTAGTCTTGGGAGGGTCTATGTGTCCAGGAATTTTTCGATTTCCTCTAGATTTTGTAGTTTATTTGCATAGATGTGTTTATAGTAATCTCTTATGGTAGTTTCCATTTCTGTGTTATCAGTGATGATCTCCCCTTTGTCTTTTTTTATCGTGTTAATGTGATTCTTCTCTCTTTTCTTCTTTTTTGCCTGGCTAGTTGCCTATCTATTTTGTTAATCCTTTCAAAAAATCAGCTCCTGGATTCATCAATTTTTTTGAAGGGTTTTCGTGCCTCTATCTCCTTCAGTTCTGCTCTGATCTTAGTTATTTCTTGTCTTGTAACTTTTGAATTTGTTAGCTTTTGCTTCTGTAGTTGTTTTAATTGTGATATTAGGGTGTTGATTTTAGATCTCTCCCCCTTTCTCCTGTGGGCATTTAGTGCTATAAATTTTCTTCTAGTCACTGCTTTAGCTGTGTCCCAGAGATTCTGGTATGTTGTGTCTTCTTTCTCATCGGTTTTAACAAACTTACTTATTTCTGCCTTAATTTCATTATTTACTCAGTAGTCATTCAGGAGCAGGTTGGTCAGTTTCCATGTAGTTTTGTGGTTTTAAGTGAGTTTCATAATCCTGAGTTCTAATTACATTGCACTGTGGTCTGAGAGACTGTTTGTTATGATTTCCATTGTTTTCCATTTGTAATAATTTCCAATTATATAGTCAATTTTAGAATAAGTGTGATGTGGTGCTGAGAAGAATGCATATTCTGTTGATTTCAGGTGGAGAGTTCTGTAGACTATGCCCAGAGCTGAGTTCGAGTCCTGAATATCCTTGTTAATTTTCTGTTTCATTGATCTGTTTTCAATTGAAAATGGGGCATTAACGTCTCCCACTACTATTGTGTTGGAGTCTAAGTCTCTTTGTAGGTCTCTAAAAACTTGCGTTTTGAATCTGGATCCTCCTGTATTGGGTTTATATATATTTAGGATTGTTAGCTCTTCTTGTTGCATTGTTCCCTTCACTATTATGTAATGCCCTTCTTTCTCTCTTTTGATCTTTGTTGGTTTAAAGCCTGTTTATCAGAGGCTAGGATGGCAATACCTGCTTTTTTTTTTCTTTCCATTTGCTTGGTAAATCTTCCTACAGCCCTTTATTCTGAGTCTATGTGTGTCTTTGCAAGAGAGATGGGTCACCTGAATACAGTACTTCGATGGGTCTTGACTTTTTATCCAATTTGCCAGTCTGTGTCTTTTAATTGTGGCATTTAGCCCATTTACATTTAAGGTTGATATTGTCGTGTGTGAATTTGATTCTGTCATTATGATGCTAGCTGGTTATTTCGCTTGTCGATGAAGTTTCTTCATAACGTTGATGGTCTTTACAATTTGGTATGTTTTTGCATTGGCTGGTACAGGTGTTCCTTTCCATGTTTAGTGCTTCTTTCAGGAGCTCTTGTAAGGCAGGCCTGGTGGTGACAAAATCTTTCAGCATTTGCTTGTCTGTAAAGAATTTGATTTCTTTTTCGCTTATGAAGCTTAGTTTGGCTGGAAATGAAATTCTGGGTTGAAAATTATTTTTAAAATGTTGAATATCGGCCCCCACTCTCTTCTTGCTTGTAGGTTTTCTGTAGAGAGATTTGCTGTTAGTCTCATGTCCTTCCCTTTGTGGGTAACCTGATCTTTCTCTCTGGTTGCTTTTAACATTTTTTCCTTCATTTAAACTTTGATTAATCTGACGATTATGTGTCTTGGGATTGCTCTTCTTGAGGAGTATCTTTGTGGTGTTCTCTGTATTTCCTGAATTTGAATGTTGTCCTGCCTTGCTAGGTTGTGGAAGTTCTCCTGGATAATATCCTGAAGAGTATTTTCCAACTTGGTTCTATTCACCTTGTCACTTTCCGGTACATCAATCAAATGTGGATTTGGTCTTTTCACATAGTCCCATATTTCTTGGAGTCTTTGTTTGTTTCTTGTCACTCTTTATTTCTCTAATCTTGTCTTCACACGTTATTTCATTGAGTTGATCTTCAATCTCTGATATCCTTTCTTCTGCTATCTATCGTAAATATATATGCACTCACTACAGGAGCACCCAGATTCATAAAGCAAGTTCTTAGAGACCTAAAAAGAGACTTAAACTCCCACACAATAATAGTGGGTGACTTTAACACCCCACTGTCAATATTAGAGATATCAACAAGACAGAAGACTAGAAAAGATATCCAGGACTTGAATTCAGCTCTGGATCAGGGAGACCTAATAGACATCTACAGAACTCTCTACCACAAATCATCAGAATATGTATTCTTCTTAGCACCACATTGCACTTACTCTAAAACTGACCATATTATTGGGAGTAAAGCAATCCTTAGCAAATGGAAAGGAACAGAATTAATAATAGTCTCCCAGACCACAGTGCAAACAAATTAGAGTAAATAATGAAGGTAGAAATAAAGATGTTCTTTGAAACCTATGCGAACAAAGGCACAATGTAACAGAATCTTTGGGACACATTTAAAGCAGTGTGTAGAGGGAAATTTATAGCACTGAATGTCCACAAGAGAAAGCAGAAAAGATCTAAAATTGACACCCTAACATCATAATTAAAAGAACTAGAGAAGTAAGAGCAAACAAATTCAAAAGCTAGCAGAAGACAAGAAATAACTAAGATCCGAGCAGAAGTGAAGGAGATGAAGGCACAAAAAACCCTTCAAAAAAATCAATGAATCCAGGAGCCGTTTTTGAAAAAGATCAGCAAAATAGACTGCTAACAAGAATAATAAAGAAGAAAAGAGAGAGGAACCAAATAGATGCAATAAAAATTGATAAAGTGGATATCACCACCAATCCCAGAGAAATGCAAACTACCATCACAGGATACTATAAACACCTCTACATAAATAAACTAAAAATCTAGAAGAAAGAGAAAAATTCCTGGACACATACATCCTCCCAAGACTAAACCAGGAAGAAGTCAAATATCTGAATAGATCAATAACAAGTTCTGAAACTGAGGCAGTAATTGATAACCTACCAACCAAAAAAGTTCAGGACAAGATGGATTCACAGCCAAATTCTACCAGAGGTACAAAGAGTAACTGGTACCATTCCTTCTGAGACTATTCCAAAGAATAGAAAAAGAGGGACACCTCCCTAACTCTTTTTATGAGGTAGGCAGCATCCTGATACCAAAACCTTGTAGAGACACAATAACAACCAAAAAGAAAATTTCAGGCCAATACCTGATGAATATTGATGTGAAAATCCTCAATAAAATACTGGCAAACCGAATCCAGCAGCACATCAAAAAGCCTATCAACCATGATCAGGTCAGCTTAATCCCTGGGGTGCAAGACTGGTTCAACATATGCAAATCAATAAACATAATCTGTCACATAAACAGAGCCAATGATAAAAACGACATGATTATTTGAATAGATGCAGAGAAGGACTTTGACAAAATTCAACATTTCTTTATGCTAAAAACTCTCAATAAACTAGGTATTGATGGAACACATCTCAAAATAATAAGAGCTATTTATGACAAACAAACAGCCAATATCATGCTGAATGGGCAAAAAACCTGAAAGCATTCCCTTTGAAAACCAGCACAAGGCAAGAATGTCCTCTCTTATCACTCCCATTCATCATAATATTGGAAGTTCTGGCTGGGGCAATCAGGGAAGGGAAATAAATAAAGGGTATTCAATAGGAAAAGAGGAAGTCAAAATGTTTCTGTTTGCAGATGACATGATCGTACATTTAGAAAACCCCGTGATCTCAGCCCAAAATCTTCTTAAGCTGATAAGCAACTTCAGCAGTCTCAGAATACAAAATCGATGTGCAAAAATCACAAGCATTCCTATACACCAATAATAGACAAACAGAGAGTCAAATCATGAGTGAACTTTCATTCACAATTGCTACAACGGGAATAAAATATCTAGGAATCCAACTTACAAGGGATGCGAAGGACCTCTTCAAGGAGAACTACAAACCACTGCTCTAGAAAATAAGACAGGACACAAGCACATGAAAAAACAATTCATGCTCATGGATAGGGAGAATCAACATCATGGAAAAGGCCATATTGCCCAAAGTAAATTATAGGTTCAATGCTATCCCCATCAAGCTACCATTGACTTTCTTCACAGAACTGGAAAAAGCTACTTTAAATTTCATATGGAACCAAAAAAGAATCCGTATTGCCAAGACAATCCTAAGCAAAAAGAACAAACCTGGAGGCATCATACTACCTGACTTCAGACTATACTACAAGGCTACAGTAACCAACACAGCATGGTACTGGTACCAAAACAGATATATGAATCTCGGGAACAGAACAGGGACCTCAGAAATAACACCATGCACCTAAAACAGTCTGATCTTTGACAAACTTGACAGAATCAAGCAATGGGGGAGAGGATTCCCTATTTAGTAAATCGTGTTTGGAAAACTGGCTAGCCATATGCAAAAAGCTGAAACTGGATCCCTTCTTTACAACTTACACAAAAATGAACTCAAGATGGATTAAAGACTTAAACATAAGACCTCAAACCATAAAAGTCCTAGAGGAAAACCTAGGCAATACCATTCAGGACATAAGCATGGGCAAAGACTTCATGACTAAAACACCAAAAGCAATAACAACAAAAGCCAAAATAGACAAATGGGATCTAATTAAACTAAAGAACTTCTGCACAGGAAAATAAACTATCATCAGAGTGAACAGGCAACCTACAAAATGGGAGAAAATTTTTCCAATCTATCCATCTGACAAAAGGCTAGTATCCAGAATCTACAAAGAACTTAAACAAATTTACAAGGAAAAAAAAAATAAAAAAAAAGGGCAAAAGATATGAACAAACACTTCTCAAAAGAAGACATTTATGCAGCCGACAAACATATGAAAAAAAGCTCATCATCACAGGTCATTAGAGAAATGCAAATCAAAACCACAATGAGATGCCATCTCACGTCAGTTAGAATGGCGACCGTTAAAACGTCAGGAAACAACAAATGCTGAAGAGGATGTGGAAAAATAGGAACACTTTTACACTGTTGGTGGGAGTGTAAATTAGTTCAATTATTGTGGAAGATCACGTGTTGATTCCTCAAGAATCTAGAACTAGAAATACCATTTGACCCAGCAATCCCATTACTGGGTATATGCTCAAAGGATTATAAATCATTCTACTATAAAGACACATGCATACGTATGTTTATTGTGGCACTATTCACAACAGCAAAGACTTAGAACCAACTGAAATGCCCATCAATGATAGACTGGATAAAGAAAATGTGGCACATATACACCATGGAATACTATGCAGCCATAAAAAGGGACGAGTTCATGTCCTTTGTGGGGACATGGATGAAGCTGGATACCATCATTCTCAGCAAACTAACACAAGAACTGAAAGCCAAACACTGCATCTTCTCACTTGTAAGTGGGAATTGAACAGTGAGGACACTTGGACATGGCAGAGGGACATCACAAACTGGGGCCTATCTGGGAGTTGGGGGCTAGAGGAGAGATAGCATTAGGAGAAATACCTAATGTAGATGATGGGTTGATGGGTGCAGCAAACCACCTTGGCACGTGTATACCTATACAACAAACCTACACGTTCTGCACATGTACCCCAGACCTTAAAGTATAATTAGAAAAAAGAAAAAAAAAATTACAAGATGGGATTAAAAGCAGATGTCTGTACACAGCAGAAGTGAGAAAACTTTGATACAGGACATTTGAAATTACAAATGCTCCTCAACTCATGATAGGCTTATGTACTGAAAAACCCATCATAAGTTAAAAATGCATTTAATATACTTAATATACTGGACATCATAAATTAGATTAGCCTAGCTTAAATGTGCTCAGAACACATATTAACTTAAAGTTGGACATAAGTAATATAATGCAAAGTGTATTTTATTATAAAGTGTTAAATATCCCCTATAATTTCTTGAGTACTGTATTGAAAACAAACAAAAAAGCAAACATAATGGTTGTATAGATATTCACCATTAGTGTACAGAGCTGAAAGAGAAATGACTTAAAATAATTGAAACATTTAAGTAAAATTAATTGCTGGATGATGGGATTGTTACAGCATAAGCTCATCAATTTCTCTCTCTTCTGAGGAGCCTCATGAATAGCTGATAGAAGGCACTTGTTGATACTAAACTTAAAGTATGGTTTTAAACGATTGCTTGTCATTTTTGCACTGTTATGAATTCCAAGAATCATAAGCCAAATCATTATAAGTTGGGAACATTTATTTTGAATCTGTGGAAAAACTGTAAAAAGAGCAAAGAAATATGAACAAAACCTGATAACTTTTGGGACCCCATCAAGTGGAACAATACATATATTATGGAAGTTACACAATAAAGAAAGAAATAATGGGTCAGACATTTTGCTGAGGAAATAATGGACAAAACTTTTCCAGTGTGAGAAAATATATGAGCCTACAATTCAAAGAAGCTGAATGAAATCCAAGTATGATAAACCCAGAGAAATCTACACCTACACACATGGTAAAACTATCAAAAGCTGAAGACAAAGAACAATCTGAAAGCAGAAAAAAAAAATTCATTATGTAAAAGAGATGCTTCATAGGATTATAAGCTAAATATTTTTTTAAATGAGGAATCTTACTATGTTGCTCAGGCTGAATTTGAACCCCTGGACTAAAGTTATCTTCCCAAATCAGTCTCTAACTTCCCAAGTAGCTGAGACTCTGGGCATGCACCATCAGCTGATTTCTTGTCAGAAACCTTGATATGTCATAATTTCTTCCTCTGTTTTTTAAAAAGATACTTTTATCAGATATATAATTCTCAGTTGCTTATTTTTCTCTTTCAGCCCTTAAATATGTAATCCTTTGCCTTCTGGCAGGTCAGAAAAAAAAATGACCAGCTGAGCATTCTTTACCTGAATAAAAGTGTCCTTCAAAAACAGAGTGAGAAATCAAAACATATACAGATTTTTAAAATTGGAAGGAGATTATAGCCATTGGACCTGCTTTATAAGAAATATTAATGGGCATTCTTTCAGGTGAAAATAAAGGAAATTATCCAGTAACTCATAGTCAAATAAAGATATGAAGTTCTCCATCAAAGGTAGATACATGGGCAAATAACGAAAACAGTGTAATTGTAATTTTGACTTGTAACTCAATTTTTTAACCTACAGTATTTAACAGACAACTGCATACAAAGTTATTATTAATCGATGTTAATGGATAAACAAAATATAAAGATTTAGTTTACAATATCAATAGCACAAAAGAGAGAATGGAGCTGTTTAAGTATATAGGTTTGTATACTATTGAAGTTAAGTTGTATCAATTCAAAATGGATTATTATAACTTTATAATGTAATCTGTAATCTCCATGGTATATGCAATAAAAATATTTTGAAAACGTACACAAAAGGTGATGGGAAACATATTAAAACTTGTAATTGTAAAAACTACATAAATACAAAGGAAGACAGTTAAGGTGAAAATGAGGGACAAATAGATATGAGATGTATAGAATAAGAAATCAAAATGGTAAAATAATATCCTTCCCCTTCAGTAACTACTTTAAATTTAAATGAATAACTTACAGAATCAAGAGGTAGGCGGAGCTTGCAGTGAGCATAGATAGTGCCACTGCACTCCAGCCTGGGGTACAGTGCGAGACTCCATCTCAAAAAACAAAACAAAACAAAACAAAACAAAAAAAACCATGATCTTATTATATGATGTCTACAAGAGACTGGCTTTAGATATAAGGACACATATTGATCGAAAGTGAGAGTGGAAAAAGATATTCTATGCAAATAATACCAAAAAGAGAGCTGGGTAAGCTCTACTATTATCAGATAAATTACTTTAAGTCAAAATTGTTGTAAGAGAAAAAGGTAAACATTATATAGTGATTAAAGGATCCATTTATTAAGAAGATATGACAATTTAAAACATACCTGCACCAAATGTCAGAGCTCCAAAATGTATGAAACAAATATTGACAGAAAGAGAGAAAAGGAGAGCTTGGCAATAATAGTGTAAGATTTTGATATCCCACTTTCAGTAATGAATAAAACAAGGAGGCAGAAAATCAGTAAGGAAACAGAAGAGCTGAACAAGGCTATAAACCAATTTGACCCAACGTACATATAAAGAACATTTCACCATCAATGGCAGAATATACATTTTTCTTAAATGCATAAGGGACATGTTCCAGGATACATTATATCTTAGGCTACCAAACTAGGTTTAATAAATTTTAAAAGACTGAAATACTACAAAGTTTTATTAACTGATCACAGTGGAATAAAGTTGAGTTGGAAATAGCTATCAGAAGAAAAACTGGAAATTTCACAAATATGTGGAAAGTAAACAGCACTCTTTTAGAAAACTGATATGCCAAAGAAGAAATCATAACAGAAGATAGAAAATAATTTACATAGCATACCTTAAATACATAAATAAATGAAAGTGAAAACACAACATATAAAATGTTTAATATACAATGAAATTGGTGTTATGAGGGAAATTTATAGCTGTAAATAGTTACATTAAAGAAGAACATCAAGCCACAACCTAACTGTACAAATTAAGGATATAGAAAAGGAAGAAAAAACTAAACCAAAATCTAGCACAAGGAAGAAATAGTAAAGACAAAAATGAAATTAAATAAAATAGAGACTAGAAAAACAATAGAGAAAGTGAATGGAACAAAAAAGTTTTTCTTTGAAAAGAACAACAAATTGTAGAGGATTCAAAAGTCCTGTACAAAATACTAGCAAATAGAATTAAGTGGCGTATTAAAAGAGTGATATGCTACAATTAAGTGAGATTTATTCCTGGAATGAAAGGATGGCTCAATATACAAAATTGAATCAATGTAATGTATCACATGGTCAGAATGAAGGCAAAAAAGCCATCATGATAATTTCAATTAACGCAGGAAAAGCATTTGATAAAATCCAACAGCCTTTCATGATAAAAACACACAAATTAGGAATAGAATAAAACTTTATCAACATAATAAAGGCCATATATGAAAAAGCCACTGATAATAGCATACTTAAGAGATAAAAACAGAAAGATTTTTATCTAATACCTGGAGCAAGACAAAAATGCTTACTTTCACCACTTTATTCAGTGTAGTATTGGAAGAGGAATTTTTCAAAATAAAAAAAAAGGTCACGCAAGCCAAAAAAGAAGTAAAAATTATCTCTGTTCACAGATGACCTGATCTTGCATTGTAGAAAATGTTGAAGATGCCACAAAATGTGTCAAACTAATAAAAAAGTTCAGAAAAGTTGCAGGATAAAAAATTGACCACAGAGAACTCAGTTGTCTTTGTAAACACTAAAAATTGACAATCCAAAAAGGAAAATAAGGTGTGAAGGTGGAGCAAGATGACTGAATAGAAGTTTCCAACAACCACCTTCCCTTGAGGAATACCAAATCAAACAACTATCTACACACAAAAAAACACCTTCATGAGAACTAAAAATCAGATGAATGATCAAAGTAGAAAGTTTTAACTTTATGTCTTTGAAACAGTCACTGAAGGGTATAGGAAACACAGTCTTGAGTTGCTTATGCCACTACTCTTCCATCTCCCAGCCATGGCCATGTGGCATGGAGATAGAATCTGTGCACTTGGAGGGGAGACAGCAGTGATTATGGGATTTTGCATTGGAAGTATGTGATACTCTGTCAACAGCAGAAAGCAACACCAGACATACATTGGCCAGTGCTCATGGAGGGAGTCTTTAGACCAACTCCAGACGGAGATGAATTGCTCCTCCCAGCAGTCAGAACCTGAGTTCTGGCCAGCCTCACTAGCATGGCCCAATGTGCTATGGAATAATAAATAAACTGGAAATGCAGCCTAGGCCACAAGAACTATAAATTCCTGGGCAAGTCCTGGTTCTGTGCTGGGCTTGAATTCAGCAGACTTGGTGGGCATGTGACCTAGTGAAACACCAGCTGAGGTGGCCAAGGGGGTGCTTATTTCAACTCTCCCCCAAACCAAGGCAGTGTACCTTTGCAATTCCAGAAAAGACTCCTTTCTGCTTGAGGAGAGGAGAGGGGAGAGTAGAGAACTTTGTATTGCAACTTCTATACCACCTCAGCCACAGTAGGAAAAGGTACCAAGTAGGGTCCTGAGGTCCCCTTCCAGAGTCTGGCTTCCAGGTGACATTAAGAGACACACCCTGGGGAGAAGGGAACCCTCTGCTTTTAAGGGAAGGGACCAGTTCCGGCAGGATTTATTACCTGCAGACCAAAGAACCCTTGTAACTTGAATAATCAGAAGTCAGGCAGTACTTGCCATGGGCCTTGGGTGAGACTCAGATATGTGCTGGCTTCAGGGGTGGTTCAGCACATTCCCAGCTCTGGTGGATACAGGAAGAGACTGCTTACGCTTGAGAGAATAACAAGGAATAATAAAGGGGACTTTGTCTTATAGCTAAGGTACCAGCTCAACCACAGTGGTGTAGAGCACCAAGTGAGATCCTGGGGTCCCTAATTTCAAGCCTTAGTTCTGAAAAAACATTTCTGGACCTGCTCTGGGCCAGAAGGGAAACCACTGTGCTGAAGGGAGAGTCCCAGGCTTGGCAGCATTCAGCACAAGCTACCTGCAGAGCCCCTGTATCTTGAATGAACATTGACAGTAGCCAGAAAGTATTTACTGTGGGTCTGGGATGATAATGACCACAGGGAGACACTCCTCTGTTTGCCAAATGGGAAGAGAAGAGGGAGAAGAACTTTATCTTATGGCTTGGGTGCCATAAGATACTGTTCCCCCAGCTCCAGACAGCTCAGCACAGATAGAGACTCTGTTCTGAAGAGAGTAAGGAAAGAAACAGGAATCTCTGCCCAGCAATCCAGAGAATTCTTCCAATTCTTACCCAAGATAACCAAGGTGATAACCTCTATAACTCTGCAAGAGTCACAGTGTTATTGGGCTTGGAGTGTCTCCTAATGCAGGTATGGCTTCAATGACCAAAAACTCAGATCATAACATCTGAGACCCTTCAAATACCTGAAAAGCATTCCGAAGAAGGATGGGCACAGTTAAACTTAAACTGCAAAGATTACAATAAATATCTAACTCCTCAATTCCCTGACTTTAATGAACATTAAATAAACATTTGGGCTGGTTCCATATTTTCACAATTGTGAATTGTGCTACTATAAACATGCGTATGCAGGTGTCTTTTTTGTATAATGACTTCTTTTCCTTTGGGTAGATACCTAGTAGTGGGATCGCTGGATCAAATGGCAGTTCTACTTTTAGTTCTTTAAGGGATCTCCACACTGTTTTTCATAGCGGTTGTATTAGTTTACTTTCCTACCAGCAGTGTAAAAGTGTTCTCTTTTCACCACGTCCACACTAACATCTATTAATTTTTGATTTTTTGATTATGGCCATTCTTGCAGGAGTAAAGTGGTATCGCATTGTGGTTTTGATTTGTATTTGCCTAATCATCAGTGATGTTGAACATTTTTCTGTATGTTTGTTGACCATTTGTATAACTTCTTTTGAGAATTGTCTATTCATATCTTTAGCCCACTTTTTGATAGAATTACTTTTTTCTTGCTAATTTGTTTGACTTCCCTGTATACTCTGAATATTAGTCCTTTGTCAGATGTATAGATTGTGAAGATTTTCTGTCACTCTGTGGGTTGTCTGTTTACTCTGCTGACTGTTCTTTTTTGCTGGGCAAAAGCTCTTTAGCTTAAAGAAGTACCACCTATTTATCTTTGTTTAGTTGCATTTGTTTTTGAGTTCCTGATCATGAAAGCTTTGCCTAGTCCCATGTCTAGAAAAGGTTTTCCAAGGTTATCTTATAGTAATTTTACCCACAGCCAACATAATACTGAATGGGGAAAAGTTGAAAGCATTTCCTCTGAGAACTGGAACAAGACAAGGATGCTTAATTTCACTGCTTTTATTCAACAGAGTAATAAACGTTCTAGCCAGAGCAATAAGACAAGAGAAAGAATTGGGCATCCAACTCAGTAAAGAGGAAGGCAAACTGTCACTGCTGATAATATGATCATATACCTAGAAAACCCTAAATACTCCTCCAAAAAGCTCCTAGAACAGATCAAAGAATTCAGCAAACTTTGAGAATACAAAAGTAGTGTACACAAACTAGTAGCTCTGCTATACACCAACAGTGACCAACCTGAAAATCAAGTCAAGAAGTCAACCCCTTTTACAATAGCTGCAATAAACAAAAACAAAAACAAAAGCAAAAAAACAAACTTAGGAATATACCTAACCAAGGTGGTGAAAGACCTCTATGAGGAAAACTACAAAACACTGCTGAATGAAATCTTAGATGACACAATCAAATGGAAACACAGCCCATGCTCATGGATGGGAAGAATCAATATTGTGAAAATGACCACATTGCCAAAAGCAAGTTACAAATTCAATGCAATTCCCATCAAAATATCACCATTATTCTTTAAAGAACTAGAAAAGACAATCCTAAAATTTATATGGAACCAGAAAAGAGCCCACATAGGCAAAGCAACACTAAGCAAAAAGAACAAATCTGGAAGCATCACAGTACCTGACTTCAAGCGATACTATAAGGGCATAGTCACCAAAACAACATGGTACTTTTATAAAAAATAGGGGCACAGACCAATAGAACAGAATAGAGAACCCAGAAATAAAGCCAAATACCTACAGGCAACTGATCTTTGACAAAGCAAACAAAAACACAGTGAGGAAAGGACACCTTATTCAACAAATTGTGCTGGGATAATTGACAAACTACATGAAGGAGAATAAAACTACATGTCTTCTTTTGAAAAATGTTTGTACATGTGTTTTCACCCTCACTTTAATGAGATTATTTGCTTTTTCTCTTGTTTATTTGGACTTTTCTTGGTTCTTTTTCAATTTTTATTTTAGGATCAGGGTATAAATGTGCAGGTTTGTTGCATGGGTAAATTTCATGTAGTTGGTTTTTGTTGTACAAATTATTTCATCATCAGGGTAATGAGTATAACACTGAATAATTTTTTGACCCTCAGCCTTCTCTCACCCTCAACCTTCGAGTAGGCCCCACTATTGATTGTTCCCCACTTTGTGTCCATATGTACTCAATGTTTAGTTCTTACTTGTAAGTGAGAACCTGTGGTATATGCTTTTCCATTTCTGTATTAATTCACTTAAGGTAATGATCACCAGCTGCATCCATGTTGCTGCAAAGGATGTGGTTTCATTCTCCATTTCTGAATAGTATTCCATGGTACATACATATGACATTTTTAAAATCCAGTCCAACATTGATGAAAATCTAGGTTGAGTCCATGTTTTTATTATCTGAATAGTGCTGCAATAAACATATGATTGCATGTGTTTTTTGATAGAATGATTTACATTCTTTTGGGTGTACACCCTGTAATGGGATTGCTGGGTTAAATGTTAGTTGTGCTTTAAGTTCTTTGAGAAATTTCCCAACTACTTTTCACAGTGGCTGAACTAAATTACATTCCCACTATGTATTAGCATCCTTTCTTTTTCCTGCAATCTCATCAGCATCTGAGATACACACACACACACACACACACACACACACACACACACACACACACATATATATACACACTTTAACTTTTTAGCAATAACCATTCTGGATGGTCTCAGATGGTATCTCATTGTGGTTTTGACTTGCATTTGTCTAATGATAAGTCATATTGAGTGTTTAAATATATTTGTTGCACATGTGTATATCTTCTTTTGAGGTGTCTGTTCACATTCTTTGCCCATTTTTAATGGGGTTGTTTGTTTTTTGCATGTTGGTTTATGTTTTTTATAGTGTCTGGATATTAAACCTTTGTGAGATGCATAGCTTGTGAGTATTTTCTCCCATTCTGTATGTTATCTCTTTACTCTGTTTATTGTTTCTTTTGGAGTGCAAATCTCTTTATTTTAATTAGATAACACTTGTCCTTTTTTGTTTTTGCTGCAATTGCTTTCAGAGGATTAATCATAAAATCTTTGCCAAGGCCTAGTCTACAATAGTATTTCCTGGGTTTTCTTCTAGGGCTCTTGTTGTTTTACATCATATTTTTAAGTCTTTAATCCAACTTGAGTTTGTTTTTGTTTTTTTATAGGGTGAAAAGGAGTCCAGTTTTAATCTTTTGCATATGGTTGGCCAGTTGATTCAGCACAATTATTGACTATAAAGTTTTTTCCCCATTGCTTATTATTGCTGGCTTTGTTGAAGATCAGATTGGTGTAGGTGTGCAGGTTTATTTCTGAGTTCTCTAACCTGTTCCCTTGGTCTATGTATCTGTTTTGTTACCAGTACCTTGCTGTTTTGATTACTACAGTGTTGTACCATAGGTTGAAAATGGAGGGAGTCTGTGGGTGGGTATGCACTGGTGGGATTCTGTTTGCAAAAGCACTCCAATAGGTAGGCAGGGTCTCCTGGGTAAAGAGCTATAGAAGTGGTGACAACTGGCAAGCTGAGGTTAGGCTGCAAGTGGTTATGGCCAGGCAGGGACCCTGGGAGGGGCAACAGGGGAGCACACAGATAAGACTGGCTTTATCCCACGAGTCTGGAAGCTAACAAAGGCTAAAGCTGCCTAGAGGAGTATAGTGAGTCTTGGGATATGAGTGCTCATGGCTGTGTTCCACTGAAGCCCTTCCTTCACCAAACCTTCTAGGCTTCATGTAGGCAGCAGTTCTGTCTCTTAAAACTCTGTGCAGTTCTACACAACGGTTCAGAATTCCATGGGGTTCGTGGTATCTCCTGCAGTTAGGAAGGATCCCAGAGGTTCATCATGAGAGTGGGCCACTCCATGTCTACTTTACTCACCCCTTCCCTAGAAGCCAGTTATTTCTATGAGTCCTGGTGCTCAGCAACCACATGCAGAGTTTCCAGCTTTCTCCCTTTTCATACCAGTGCCTGTGTTCTCTCCGTATCCATTCTCAATGCCTTCTTTCCAAAGATATATTTAGAGCATACCAGTCTGCTTGATGGTCTTGTCTCTCTCATTGGAAAAAGCTCTTCCTGGCTGCATGTAGTCAGACATCTTAGCTCTCCTCAAAATCTTGTTGAATTGTTTGAGGTTCATTGTAGGTTCTGGATTTTAGCCCTTTGTCAGATGCATAGTTTGCAAATATTTTCTCCTAATGTGTAGATTGTCTATTTACTCTGTTGATTATTTCCTTTTCTCTGTGGAGGCTTTTTGGTTTAATCTAGTCCCATTTGTCTATTTTTGTTTTGGTTGCATTTACTTTTGAGTACTTTGTCATAAATTCTTTGCTTAGGACAATGTCCAGAAAAAATTTTTCTAGGTTTTCTTCTAAGATATTTATAATTTCCAGGTCTTAAATTTAGGTCTTTAATCCATCTTGAGTTGAGGAGTTTATATATGGTTAAAGATATGGGTTAAGTTTAATTTTTTTGGGTATGCCTAACCAATTTTCCCAGCACCATTTATTGAATAGGGTGTTTTTTGCCTAGTGTATACTTTTTATGGACATTGTTGAAAATGAGTTAGTTGTATGTGGCATTATTTCTGGTTTCTATATTCTGTTCCATTAAACTATGTGTCTATTTTTTTGTTGGTGCTATGCTATTTGGTTATTATAGTTTGAGACACTAACAAGTATCAGACATCAGTTCGAGAAAACTCGATCAGAGCAACATAAATTCTGCTAAAATTGAAGAAACAACATCAAAAGTAGAGTAAAACCTTGGTGGAAGAATAATAAAATCATCAATGCTTTACAAAAAGCTTATGGGAAAAATACCTCAAATAAATCAGCACTTTCCAAATGGATAACTCACTTTGAGACGGGACAAGATGATGTGGAAGATGAAACTCATAGTTGCAGACCATTTACATTGATTTGCAAAGAAAAATTAATCTTGTTCATGCCTGATATAATTTGGATTTTGTGCCTTCCAAGTGTAGTTCCCAGTGTTGGAGGTGGGACATCATGGGAGGTGTATGGATCATGGGAGCACATCCCTCATGAATGACTTAGTACTATCCCCTTGGTGATGAGCAAATTCAGGTGATATCTGGTTGTTTAAAAGCATATGGCACCTTTCTCTCTCTCTCTCTCTCTCTCTCTCTCTCTCTCTAGCTCACTCCTGCTCTCATGATGTGACATGCTTGCTCTTGCTTCCCCTTCTGCTGGAATTATAAGCTTCTTGAGGCTCTCACCAGAAGCTGAGCAGATGCCAGCACCATGTTTCATGAATAACCTGCAGAACTATAAGCCAACTAAACCTTTTTTCCTTGTAAATTACCCAGCTTATTTATTTATTTATAGCAGTGCAAGCACGGCATAACACAGAAAATTGTTATTAAGAGTGGGGAATTGCTATAAAGATACGTAAAAATGTGGAAATGGCTTTGAAACTGGGTAATGGGCAGAGGTTAGAAGAGTTTTGAGGGGTAAGAAGATGACAGGAAGACATTGGTAAGTTTGGATCATCTTAAAAACTTACAAGGCCACAGTAATCAAAACGGCAAGGTACTGGTACCAAAACAGAGATATAGACCAATAGAACAGAACAGAGCCCTCAGAAATAATACCACACATCTACAACCATCTGATCTTTGACAAACCTGACAAAGACAAGAAATGGGGAAAGGATTTCCTATTTAATAAATGGTGCTGGGAAAACTGGCTAGCCATAAGTAGAAAGCTGAAAATGGATCCCTTCCTTACACCTTATACAAAAATTAATTCAAGATGGATTAGAGACTTAAATGTTAGACCTAAAACCAAAAAAACCCTAGAAGAAAACCTAGGCCATACCTTTCAGGACATAGGCATGGGCAAAGACTTCATGTCTAAAACACCAAAAGCAACGGCAACAAAAGCCAAAATTGACAAATGGGATCTCATTAAACTAAAGAGCTTCTGCACAGGAAAAGAAACTACCATCAGAGTGAACAGGCAACCTACAGAATGGGAGAAAATTTTTGCAATCTACTCATCAGACAAAGAGCTAATATCCAGAACCTACAAAGAATTCAAACAAATGTACAAGGAAAAAAGCAAACAACCCCATCAAAAAGTGGGCAAAGGATATGATCAGACACTTCTCAAAAGAAGAAATTTATGCAGCCAACAGACACATGAAAAAATGCTCATCATCACTGGCCATCAGAGAAATGCAAATCAAATCCACAATGAGATACCATCACATACCAGTTAGAATGGCAATTATTAAAAAGTCAGGAAACATCAGGTGCTAGAGAGGATGTGGAGAAATAGGAACACTTTTACACTGTTAGTGGGAGTATAAATTAGTTCAACCATTATGGAAGGCAGTGTGGTGATTCCTCAAGTATCTAGATCTAGAAATACCATTTGACTCAGCCATCCCATTACTGGGTATATACCCAAAGGATTATAAATCATGCTGCTATAAAGACATATGCACACGTATGTTTATTGCGGCACTATTCACAATAGCAAAGACTTGGCATCGACCCAAATGTCCATCAGTGACAGACTGGATTAAGAAAATGTGGCACATATACACCATGGAACACTATGCAGCCATAAAAAAGGATGAGTTCGTGTACTTTGTAGGGACATGGATGCAAATGGATGCCATCATTCTCAGCAAATTATCGCAAGAACAGAAAACCAAACACCGCATGTTCTCACTCATAGGTGGGAATTGAACAATGAGATCACTTGGACACAGGAAGGGGAACATCACACGCCAGGGCCTGTCATGGGGTGGGGGGAGGGGGGAGGGATAGCATTAGGAGATATACCTAATGTAAATGACGAGTTAATGTCTGCAGCACACCAACATGGCACACGTATACATATGTAACAAACCTGCACATTGTGCACATGTACCCTAGAACTTAAAGTATAATAAAAAAGAAAAAAAAAAACTTGTTAAGTGATTGTGACCAAAATGCTGATAGAAATATGGACAGTGAAGGCCAGGCTGATGAGGTTTCAGAGGGAAATGAGGAAGTTATTTGGAACCGAAGCAAAGGTCACCTTGTGCTTTATCAAAAAACCTGGCTGCATTGTGTTCATGCCGTAAGGATCTTTGGAAGTTTCAACTTAAGAATTATGACTTAGGGTATCTGGCAGAAGATATTTCTAAGCAACGAATCATTCCAGATGTGGTCTGGCTCCTTCTAATAGCCTATTTTCAGATATGTGAGCATAGTGGCTTATAATAATGACTTTAAGATTGGAACTTATATTTAAAGGGGAATCAGAGCATGAAAGTTTGGAAAATTTGCAGCCTAGCCATGTGGTAGAAAAGAAAAGCTTACTTTCTGGGGAGGAATTCAAGCAGGCCATGGAGCAACCACTTTCTAGAGAGAGTTGTGTGTGCAAAACAGAACCAGGTGCTGGTAACCAAGACAATGAAAAAAGGACTTGAAGATATTTCAGAGATGTACAAGAAATACCCTCCCATCACACAGACCCAGGAGCTTAGGAGAAAAACAATTGTTATGGGGGCCAGGCCTGGGGCCCCATTTCCTTGCTCAGTCTCAGGACATTGCTTCCCGTATCCTGGCTGTTTCAACTTGAGCCATAGCTCAAAGGGTTTATTTTATTTTATTTTATTTTATTTTATTTTATTTTATTTTATTTTATTTTACAGCTCATAGGTGGAAGGAGATAAGTCTCAGATAAGATTTAGAAGTTTGGGCTTGATGATGGAACAAGTGAATACATTGTGGGACCATTGGGAAGAGATTATTATATTTTGCAATGTAAATTACCTAGTTTAGGTATACAAGAAATTTGGGGGGCCAGGGAAAGAATAATATGGTTCAGATATTTTCCCCTTTCAAATAAATCTCATGTTGAATTTAATTCCCAAGGTTAGAGGTGTTGCATCATGGGAGGTGTTTGGATCACGGGGGAGTATTCCTCATCAATGGTTTAGTGCCATCCCCTTGGTAATGAGCAAGTTCACAAAAGATCTGGTTGCTTAAAAATATGTGGCACCTCCCTCTTCTATCTCTCCCTTCTGCTCTCACCACATGACATGCTTGCCCCTACTTTGCCTCTGCTATGAATGTAAGGGTCCTGAGGCACTCATCAGAAGCAGATGCCAGCACCATGATTCCTGTACAGCCTTCAGAACCATGAGCCAATTCAACCTGTTTTGTTTATAAACTACTCAGCCTCAGTTATTTTGTTATAGCAATGCAAAGAATGGATGAACACAGTGCTCTAATTGAAGAGGACAAACAATTACCAGTAGAAAGAATAGCCAACACCACAGCCATCTCACCTGGTAAAGCTTGCACAATTCTGACATAAAAATTAAAGTTGAGTAAACTTTTTACTTGATGAGTGCCAAAACCATTGCATCCAGATCAGCTGCAGACAAGAGCAGAGCTTTCAATGAAAACTTTAAACAAGGGGTACCAAGATCCTCAATGATTTTTTGAAGAATTGTAATAAAAAGATGTAACATAGCTTTACCAGTATGATTCTGAAGACAAAACACAATCAAAGCAACAGTACTAAGAGGTAGACATGGTCCAGTCAAAGCAATAGCAGACCAGTCAAAAGTAAAAATCTGATCCTCAAGAAAACAAACAAAAACATAAACTGAGGAAGGGACACACTATTCAACACACGGTCCTGGAATAATTGACAACCCACATGTAGAAGAATGAAACTGGATTCTCATATCCCACCTTATAAAATATCAACTCGAGGTGGATCGCAGACATAAATATAAGACGTGAAACCATAAATATTCTAGAAGATAACATTGGAAAAATCCTTCTAGACATTTGGCTTAGGCAAAGTCTTCATAATCAAGAACCCAAAAGCAAATGCAACAAAAATAAAGATAGATGGGACTTAATTGAACTAAAGGACTTTTGCATGGCAAAACGAACAATCAGCAGAGTAAACAGACAACCCACAGAGTGGGAGAAAGTTTGCAACCTATGCATCTGAGACAGAACTAATATCTAGAATCCACAGGGAACTCAAACAGATTAGCAAGAAAAAAATAATTCAATAAAAAATGGGCTAGCCAATTTTCCCAGCACCATTTATTAAATAGGGAATCCTTTCCCCATTTCTTGTTTTTCTCAGGTTTATCAAAGATCAGATGGCTGTAGATGTGTGGTATTATTTCTGAGGACTCTGTTCTGATCCATTGGCCTATATCTCTGTTTTGGTACCAGTACCATGCTGTTTTGGTTACTGTAGCCTTGTAGTATAGTTTGAAGTCAGGTAGCGTGATGCCTCCAGCTTTGTTCTTTTGACTTAGGATTGTCTTGGAGATGTGGGCCTTTTTTTGGTTCCATATGAACTTTAAAGCAGTTTTTTCCAATTCTGTGAAGAAACTCATTGGTAGCTTGATGGGGATGGCATTGAATCTATAAATTACCTTGGGCAGTATGGCCATTTTCACGATATTGATTCTTCCTATCCATGAGCATGGTATGTTCTTCCATTTGCTAGTCATAAGTAGAAAGCTGAAACTGGATCCTTTCCTTACTCCTTATACGAAAATTAATTCAAGATGGAATAGAGACTTAAATGTTAGACCTAATACCAGAAAAACCCTAGAAGAAAACCTAGGTAATACCATTCAGGACATAGGCATGGGCAAGGACTTCATGTCTAAAACACCAAAAGCAATGGCAACAAAAGCCAAAATTGACAAATGGGATCTCATTAAACTAAAGAGCTTCTGCACAGCAAAAGAAACTACCATCAGAGTGAACAGGCAACCTACAGAATGGGAGAAAATTTTTACAATCTACTCATCAGACAAAGGGCTAATATCCAGAACCTACAAAGAACTCAAACAAATTTACAAGAAAAAAACAAACAACCCCATCAAAAAGTGGGCAAAGGATATGAACAGACATTTCTCAAAAGAGGACATTCATACAGACAACAGACACATGGAAAAATGCTCATCATCGCTGGCCATCAGAGAAATGCAAATCAAAACCACAATTAGATACTATCTCACACCAGTTAGAATGGCAATCATTAAAAAGTCAGGAAACAGCAGGTGCTGGAGAGGATGTGGAGAAATAGGAAAACTTTTACACTGCTGGAGGGATTGTAAACTAGTTCGACCATTATGGAAAACAGTATGGCGATTCCTCAAGGATCTAGAAGTAGAAGTGCCATATGACCCAGCCATTCCATTACTGGGTATATACCCAAAGGATTATAAATCATGCTGCTATAAAGACACATGCACACGTATGTTTATTGCGGCAGTATTCACAATAGCAAAGACTTGGAATCAACCCAAATGTCCATCAGTGAGAGACTGGATTAAGAAAATGTGGCACATATACACTATGGAATACTATGCAGCCATAAAAAAGGATGAGTTTGTGTCCTTTGTAGGGACGTGGATGCACCTGGAAACCATCATTCTCAGCAAACTATCACAAGAGCAGAAAACCAAACACTGCATGTTCTGAACAATGAGATCACTTGGACTCGGGAAGGGGAACATCACACACCGGGGCCTATCACAGGGAGGGGGGAGGGGGAAGGGATTGCATTGGGAGTTATACCTGATGTAAATGATGAGTTGATGGGTGGTGACGAGGTGATGGGTGCAGCACACCAACATGGCACAAGTATACATATGTAACAAACCTGCACGTTATGCACATGTACCCTAGAACTTAAAGTATATAAAAAAAAATGGGCTAAGGACATAAATACACAATTCTCAAAAGAAGATATACCAATGACCAACAAACATATGAAAAAATGCTCAACATCACTAAATATCAGGGAAATGCAAATCAAAACCACAATGCAATACCACCTTCCTCCCGCAAGAACAGCCATAATTAAAAAATCAAAACATAATAGAAGTTTGTGTGGATGTAGTGAAAGGGGAACACTTTTACATTTCCAGTTAGAATGTAAATTAGTACACCCATTATGGAAAACAGCTTGGAGATTCCTTAAAAAACTAAAAGTAGAACTAACATTTGATGCAGCAATCCCATCACTGGATATCTGCCCAGAGGAAAGGAAGTCATTATATGAAAAAGACATTTGCACTTGCATATGTATAGCAGCACAATTTATAATTGCAAAAATATGGAACTGGCCCAAATGCCCATCAATTAACAAGGAAAATGTGTTGTGTGTATATATATGTGTGTGTGTGTATATATATACACACACACGTATGTATATACACACACACAGACACACACACATATACGTGTGTGAATATATATGTGTGTATATATGGTGTGTGTATATATACTATATATGGTGTGTGTATATAGTGTATATATAGTATATTTATGGTGTGTATATATATACACACATACTTGGTTATATGGGTGTGTGTGTATATATATATATATATTTATGACTGAGTGCTATTCCATGGTGTGTATATGATGGAATACTACTCAGCCATAAAAAGCAGTAAAATAATGGCATTTGCAACAACCTGAATGGAGTTGAAGACCATTATTCTAAATGAAGTAAATCAGGAATGGAAAATCAAACACTGTATGTTCTTACTTATAAGTGGGAGCTAAGCTAGCTCCGAGGACACAAAGGCATAAGAATGGTATAATGGACTTTGGGGACTCAGTGGGAAGACTGGGATGGGGGCAAAGGATAAAAGACTGCACATTGGGTACAGTGTACACTGCTTGGGTGATGGGTGCACCAAAATCTCGGATATCATTAGTAAAGAACTTATCCACGTAAACAAATACCACCTGTTCTCCAAGAACCTATTGAAATAAAAAGAATTTAAAAAAAGATAATACGCTTACAATTTTTTTTTTAAAGTAAAGATCATGGCAACAGTTTTTTGGGGTGCCCAAGGCATTCTGCTTTTCAACTTTCAGGAAGGCCAAAGAAGGATAGCACTCGTGCCAAGACTCTTGCATGACAACCCTGATGCTATATTAGTTCTGTTATTTTGCTGGCACTAATACAGCTCTTAGGTTCACCACTTAATTAGAACTATTAACTTCATTCATATGATTTTTTTGTTAAAATATTACAAAGGGTTGGGTCTTTCTGTATATTGGATCTACATCCTGTTTTAAGGTTGCATATTGAATTTTCATAAATTGTTTGTAGAGACCCAACTATAATTTCTGTCCATCTTGTGTTATCTCTTCATCATTTTTAGACCCCCCAGCTAACTGTGCCAACTCCTACTACTTTATGGCCTTCTTTACTCTCTTCCAATAATCAGAAATTGTAAGGGACTTTTATTTTTCTGGAGCAAAATTGCCTGAATTCAAGTCCTCCTCTACCACTCACTTTTCTGTGTGACTTTAGGCAAGTGACTTGAAACTTTCCTTGGTCTCAGTTTCCCATCTTAAATGGGAGAAAATAATATCAACTTTATAGAGTTTCTGGGAAGGTAAAATATTTTAATAAACTCTTGGCACGTGGTGAAACAAAAAGACACTAGAAGAGTTGATACTTACTAAGCCATTATATCCAGCTTTTAATCATTACGACTGCACAGTGCAACAACTTCTAGGAGTATCCCCATTTTAGAAATGAGAAAACACACTGGATTCTAACAGAAAGAGTGAAGATTAAAGCACAAGCCTCTTATCTATTATGTTCATAAATGTCTACTTGCATAGACTCCTTGGTTCTCTAAGGGATATTTTTTATAAACAAAATTTATGATAAAGCAAATTCGTCTTTAGTGAGTCCTACAAGCTTGTCTCCCAAATTAAATTTTTTTTACTACTTCATGAAAATCATTCTTTTTTTTTAGTTTATTTTTTATTATTATTATACTTTAAGTTCTAGGGTACATGTGCATAACGTGCAGGTTTGTTACATATGTATACTTGTGCCATGTTGGTGTGCTGCACTCATCAACTCGTCACCACCCATCAACTCGTCATTTACATCAGGTATAACTCCCAATGCAATCCCTTCCCCCTCCTCCCTCCCCATGATAGGCCCCAGTGTGTGATGTTCCCCTTCCCATGTCCAAGTGATCTCATTGTTCAGTTCCCACCTATGAGTGAGAACATGCGGTGTTTGGTTTTCTGTTCTTGTGATAGTTTGCTAAGAATGATGGTTTCCAGCTGCATCCATGTCCCTACAAAGGACACAAACTCATCCTTTTTTATGGCTGCATAGTATTCCATGGTGCCACATTTTCTTAATCCAATCTGTCACTGATGGACATTTGGGTTGATTCCAAGTCTTTGCTATTGTGAATAGTGCCACAATAAACATACGTGTGCATGTGTCTTTATAGCAGCATGATTTATAATCCTTTGGGTATATACCCAGTAATGGAATGGCTGGGTCATATGGTACTTCTAGTTCTAGATCCTTGAGGAATCGCCATACTGTTTTCCATAATGGTTGAACTAGTTTACAATCCCACCAACAGTGTAAAAGTGTTCCTATTTCTCCACATCCTCTCCAGCACCTGTTGTTTCCTGACTTTTTAATGATTGCCATTCTAACTGGTGTGAGATGGTATCTCATTGTGGTTTTGATTTGCATTTCTCTGATGACCAGTGATTATGAGCATTTTTCCATGTGTCTGTTGTCTGTATGAATGTCTTATTTTGAGAAATGTCTGTTCATATCCTTTGCCCACTTTTTGATGGGGTTGTTTGTTTTTTTCTTATAAATTTGTTTGAGTTCTCTGCAGGTTCTGGATATTAGCCCTTTGTCAGATGAGTAGATTGCAAAAATTTTCTCCCATTCTGTAGGTTGCCTGTTCACTCTGATGGTAGTTTCTTTTGCTGTGCAGAAGCTCTTTAGTTTAATGAGATCCCATTTGTCAATTTTGGCTTTTGCTGCCGTTGCTTTTGGTGTTTTAGACATGAAGTCTTTGCCCATGCCTATGTCCTGAATGGTACTACCTAGGTTTTCCTGTAGGATTTTTGTGGTATTAGGTCTAACATTTAAGTCTCTAATCCATCTTGAATTAATTTTCGTATAAGGAGTAAGGAAAGGATCCAGTTTCAGCTTTCTACTTATGGCTAGCCAATTTTCCCAGCACCATTTACTAAATAGGGAATCCTTTCCCCATTTCTTGTTTCTCTCATGTTTGTCAAAGATCAGATGGCTGTAGATGTGTGGTCTGGCTTTTTGCTTTCTTCAAATGCGTGGCACTGAAAAACCCGATGACTTGGAGTTTGATTTATGATTTGTAATTACTACTATGTTTTCTGCTAAGGTACATGAAATTTTACCTACCATTGCTTTTAAGCCATCAATGCAGATGTCAACATAGTGGAAAAGACAAATGACATCTTTATATTAGTGTGAAAATAACTTTGTAACCTCATGAACATTCTGAATATGTCTCAGGTACTCTCAGGGGTTCATTGACCACATTGAGAAACACTGACTGAGCAGTCCCTAAAATTATGCATTTTTAATATATTCCACAAGATGGTGATATTGTAATGTGCATCAGAAATTAAAAGTTGGGTCACGAATAATTTTAAAAAATTGCTCACTTTCAGAAAATGATGTGGGTAAAATTTTCTTTCCTTCCTTCCTTCCTTCCTTCCTTCCTTCCTTCCTTCCTTCCTTCCTTCCTCCCTCCCTCCCTCCCTCCCTCCCTCCCTCCCTCCCTCCCTCTCTCTCTCTCTCTCTCTCTCTCTCTCTCTCTCTCTCTCTCTCTCTCTCTCTCTCTTTCTTTCTTTCTTTCTTTCTTTCTTTCTTTCTTTCTTTCTTTCTTTCTTTCTTTCCTTCGTTCCTTCCTTCCTTCCTTCCTTCTTTCTTTCTTTCTTTCTTCTGCCGAAAGTTTACTTGGTGAGCTCTTGAAGCACCAAAGTCCATCTTATCTGAGTCCTCACTTTCATCATGGAAACTTGCTTTCTAAATACGGCTTTATCAATGGCTGCTTCCTACAGAAACCTAATGTTAATTTGGAGGGTGACATTTTGCATTTGTGGAAACCAACAGGCTCTTGGAATCTTATCTTAGTGCTTTTTAATTAAGAAAATTTTACCTTCTTCCAAATGACAATTTCACTTTTGCAGTTGCACATCACATGCTCTGGAATTCTATGAATCTTTGTTGGAGAAAGGATCCCTCAGTTCTGTGGTTCTTAAGTCTTTATGTTTTGAGTGAAGGAATACAGATTCACTTGTGAATTTGATAAAAGCTGTGGATTCTCATCCCAGAAAAATATACATGCATCTATGTGAAATTTTGCATACAATTTCACATGGCTCATTGTATTCTGAAGTTATTACTTGGATTAAGAACCTCTGCCTTAGTGGAAGAAACTATTGTCAAACCTCATACAGACCCTTCAGCTTAGGTTAAAAAAAGAAATGAAACAGTTGATACTAGAGGAAAGAGATATGAAGTCTTAATATCATCTTTTTACCACTTTGTCCTTATAACAGACTTTGTCTGTATGCTGTAAAATAGTGTTTCCATCACTTAAACATCTCATGCCTCTAGTTGATAAGAGTACAAATATCATGCACCCATCAGAATTCTGATATAGATTTTTTGCCAAAGGGAACTTTTCTCTTCACCTACAGAATTATGCTCTTTTTCATATCCCCCACTAGTCAGGAAGATTTTTGTCAGGCTTTATTTTTGTATTTATGTTACAAAGCAATGCTGCTTTTTCATTTTTTACATATAAAATTGTAATATTTAAAATGATAGTTTTTTCCAAATTATATGCAAACTACACTAGCCTCAGAGCTTTTGACATTTTTTGAAAAGTTCTACCTTCTGAAATTCCTACATTAGACTTTCATACATTTAATTTTTGTAGACATTTCTTTTGGACTTCCCTATTAAATGGCAAATAGACTAGAAAAGGGAAGCTGTAAAGTCACCAATTTAAGATATCTTCTGAATAATATCTTTTTTTTCATAAAAAGGATTTTAGAGTGTCTAGAAATGTTTTATTTGCAATTTTTAAATGTATATATTTTGCCTCAAATATGTGAATAACAATATGTAATATATGTCTGTGTGTAGCTTATTCTATTTAACATAGTATCTTCCAGTTCGTCCATATTTGGCAAATGAAAGAATTTCATTATTTTATATGACTAAATAATATTCCATTTTATATCTGTACCACTTTTTAATTCATTTATTCATTGATGAAAACTTAGATGGATCATTAAACGTCGTGTGCTTATATCGACATGTACACCTAAATATACATAACTATTATTAATCCATAATAATTAAAGATATTTAAAAAACAGGAAATGCATCTATGATTAAATATAATTAAAACACTTATCATGCTCACAAAAATAAATAAAATGTATATTTTTGACTATGAAACAAAAACTTCAAACACATATATTCATAAGTTTTGTGAATCAAATTGAACACCACCTTAACTTGTGACCTTTTTGACTTTGTCATATAAATTAATTATAAATTTGAACTCATAAATTAGATTTATATTAATAAAATGACAGTCTCTTTTTGTGTTCTTTATTGGAAGAGGTTCAGTATATAATTTTGCCTGGTAATAGGATTCTTCTCAGATTATTGCCTTCAACTCTTATTTACACCACTGTCACATATCCCTCTCCCCATATAATTGCCCCTTTCATGTTTTCCCATTCTTATTACCATGCTGTCTCACATTTCCCTTCATCTCTCTCATCAGACTCCTTCACATTTTCTTTTTTATAACTTTTAATTTTTGTGGATTCATAATAGGTGTATGTAATTGTGGGATATTTTGCAATAGGCATACAATGTGTAATAATCACATTAGAGTAAATGGGGTATCCATCACCCCAAGCATTTATCATTTGTTGTACAATCCAATTATACTCTTTTAGATAATATAAAATGTACATTAAAAAAATTTTTATTTTCTTTTAAGTTTCGGGGTACATGTGGAGGACGTGCAGGTTTGTTATATAGGTAAACGTGCACCATGGTGGTTTGCTACATCGATCAACCCATAACCTAGGTATTAGACCCAGCATACATTAGCTCTTTTCCCTAATGCTCTTTCCCCTATGTCCCACCCTCCTCTGATGGGCCTCCGTGTGTGTTTTTCCACTTCCTGTGTCCATGTGTTCTCATTGCTCAGCTCCCACTTATAAGTGAGAACATGGGGTGTTTGGTTTTCTGTTCCTGTGTTAGTTTGCTGAGGGTAATGGATTCCAGCTTCATTATCTCATTCCTTTTTATGGCTGCATAGTCTTCCATGGTGTATACGTACCACATTTTCTTTATCCAGTTTATCACTGATGAGCATTTGGATTGATTCCATTTCTTTGCTATCGTGAAGAGTGCTGCAGTGAATATAAGTGTGTATGTATCTTTATAATAGAATGATTTATATTTATTTGGGTATATACCTAGTAATTGTATTGCTGGGTCAAATGGTATTTCCAGTTCTAAATCTCTGAGGAATTGCCACATTGTCTTTCACAATGATTGAACTAATTTACATTCCTACCAACAGTGTAAAAGTGTTCCTTTTCTTGGCAACATCACCAGCGTCTGTTGTTTCTTAACTTGTTAATAATCGCCATTCTGACTGACATGTGATGGTATCTCATTGTGGTTTTGATTTGCATTTATCTACTCATCCGTGATGTTGAGCTTTTTTTCATATGTTTGTTGGTTGCATGTATGTCTTTTTTTCTTGATAAATGTGTTCATGTCCTTTGTCCACTTTTTAATGTTCCCCCCCCCCGCCCCGTAAATTTGCTTAAGTTCCTTATAGATTCTGGATATTAGACCTTAGTCAGATGGATAGATTGCAAAATTTTATCCCAATCTGTAGGTTGTCTGTTCACTCTGATGATCATTTCTTTTGCTGAGCAGAAGCTCTTCAGTTTAGTTAGATCCCATTTGTCAATTGTTGCTTTTGTTGCAATTGCTTTGGCAATTTCATCATAAAATATTTGCTCATGCCTATGTTCTGAATGGTATTACCTAGATTTTCTTCTAGGGTTTTTATAGTTTTGTGTTTTACATTTAAGTCATTAATGAAATTTGAGTTAATTTTTGTATAAGGTGTAAGGAAGGGGTCTAATTTCAATTTTCTGCATATGACTAGCCAGTTCTTCCAGCACCATTTGTTAAATAGGGAATCCTTTCCCCATTGCTAGTTTTTGTCAGGTTTGTTAAAGATCAGATGGAGTAGATATGCAGTCTTATTTCTGAGTTCTCTATTCTGTTACATTGGTCTATGTGCCTGTTTTTGTACCAGTGTTATGCTGTTTTTGTTACTGCAGCCTTGTAGTATAGTTTGAAGTTGGGTAGTGTGATGCCTCCAGCTTAGCTCTTTTTGCTTAGGATTGTCCTGGCTATACAAACTCTTTCTGGTTTCATATAAATTTAATTTTTTTTTCTAATTCTATTCAGAATGTCAGTGGTGGCTTAATGGGAATAACACTGAATCTATATATTGCTTTGGGAAGTATGGCCGTTTTCACAATATTGATTCTTCCTATCCATGAGCATGGAATATTTTTCTATCTGCTTGTGTCCTCTATGATTTCCTTGAGCAGTGGTTTGTGGTTCTCCTTGAAGAGGTCCTTCTCTTTTCTTGTTAGCTGTATTCCTAGTTATTTTATTCTCTTTTTGGCAATTGTGAATGGAAGTTCATTCATGATTTGGCTTTCTGCTTGTCTGTTGTTGGTGTATAGAAATTATTGTGATTTCTGCACATTGATTTTGTATCCTGAGACTGCTGGAGTTGCTTGTCTGCTTAAGAAGCTTTTGTGCTGAGTCACTTGGGTTTTCTAGATATAGGATCATGTCATCTGAAAATAGACAATTTGATTTCCTCTCTTACTATTTGGATACGCTTTATTTCTTTCTCTTGCCTAATTACCATGGCCAGAACTTCCAATAATATGTTAAATAAGAGTGTCGGGCGGGGGGGGCATCCTTGTTTTGTGCTGGTTTTCAAGGGAAATTCTTCTGACTTTTGCACAGTCAGAATTGATATTGGTTGTGGGTTTGTCATAAATGGCTCTTATTATTTTTAGGTATGTTCCTTAAATATCAGTTTTTTGAGAGTTTTCAACATGAAGAGATGTTGAATTTTATCAAAGGCCTTTTCGACATCTAGTGAGATTATCATGTGATTTTTTTGTCTTTAATTCTGTTTATGTGATGAAATATGTTTATTGATTTGCATATGTAGAACCCACCTTGCATCCTGGGGTTGATCTTGATCGTGATGAAGCCATCTTGATAGTGATGAACAAGCTTTTTGATGTGCCGCTGGATTCAGTTTGGCAGTATTTTATTGAGGATTTTTGCATCAATGTTTTTCAGGGATATTAGTTTGAAGTTTTCTTTTTCGGGTGTCTCTGCCAGGTTTTGGTATCGGGATGATGATTGCTTCATAAAATGTGTTGGGAAGGAGTCCCTCGTTTTCAATTTTTTGAAATCATTTCTTTATTTTATTATTATTATACTTTAAGTTCTAGGGTACATGTGCATAACGTGCACGTTTGTTACGTATGTATACTTGTGCCATGTTGGTGTGCTGCACCCATCAACTCGTCAGCACCCATCAACTCGTCATTTACATCAGGTATAACTCCCAATGCAATCCCTCCCCCCACCTCCCCATAATAGGCCCTGGTGTGTGATGTTCCCCTTCCCGAGTCCAAGTGATCTCATTGTTCAGTTCCCACCTATGAATGAGAACATGCGGTGTTTGGTTTTCTGTTCTTGTGATAGTTTGCTGAGAATGATGGTTTCCAGCTGCATCCATGTCCCTACAAAGGACACAAACTCATCCTTTTTCATGGCTGCATAGTATTCCATGGAGTATATGTGCCACATTTTCTTAATCCAGCCTGTCACTGATGGACATTTGGGTTGATTCCAAGTCTTTGCTATTGGGAATAGTGCCACAATGAACATACGTGTGCATGTGTCTTCATAACAGCATGATTTATAATCCTTTGGGTATATACCCAGTAATAGAATGGCTGGGTCATATGGTACTTCTAGTTCTAGATCCTTGAGGAATCGCCATACTGTTTTCCATAATGGTTGAACTAGTTTACAATCCCACCAACAGCGTAAAAGTGTTCTTATTTCTCCACATCCTCTCCAGTGTCTGTTGTTTCCTGACTTTTTAATGATCGCCATTCTAACTGTTGTGAGATGGTATCTCATTGTGGTTTTGATTTGCATTTCTCTGATGGCCAGTGATGATGAGCATTTTTTCATGTGTCTGTTGGCTGTATGAATGTCTTCTTTTGAGAAATGTTTGTTGATATCCTTTGCCCACTTTTTGATGGGGTTGTTTGTTTTTTTCTTGTAAATTTGTTTGAGTTCTTTGTAGGTTCTGGATATTAGCCCTTTGTCAGATGAGTAGGTTGCAAAAAAAAATTCTGTAGTTTGCCTGTTCACTCTGATGGTAGTTTCTTTTACTGTGCGGAAGCTCTTTAGTTTAATGAGATCCCATTTGTCAATTTTGGCTTTTGTTGCCGTTGCTTTTGGTGTTTTAGACATGAAGTCTTTGCCCATGCCTATGTCCTGAATGGTATTACCTAGGTTTTCTTCTAGGGTTTTTCTGGTATTAGGTCTAACATTTAAGTCACTAATCCATCTTGAATTAATTTTCGTATAAGGAGTAAGGAAAGGATCCAGTTTCAGCTTTGTACTTATGGCTAGCCAATTTTCCCAGCACCATTTATTAAATAGGGGATTCTTTCCCCATTTCTTGTTTTTCTCAGGATTGTCAAAGATTAGATGGCTGTAGATGTGTGGCATTATCTCTGAGTACTCTGTTCTGTTCCACTGGTCTATATCTCTGTTTTGGTACCAGTACCATGCTGTTTTGGTTACTGTAGCCATGTAGGGTAGTTTGAAGTCAGGTAGTGTGATGCCTCCAGCTTTCTTTTTTTGACTTTGGGTTGTCTTAGCAATGAGGGCTTTTTTTTTTTTTTTTTTTTTTTTTTTTTTTTTTTTTTTTTTTTGGTTCCATATGAACTTTAAAGCAGTTTTTTCCAATTATGTGAAGAAACTCATTGACAGCTTGATGGGGATGGCATTCAATCTATAAATTACCTTGGGCAGTGTGGCCATTTTCATGATATTGATTCTTCCTATCCATGAGCATGGTATGTTCTTCCATTTGTTTGTGTCCTCTTTTATTTCACTGAGCAGTGGTTTGTAGTTCTCCTTGAAGAGGTCCTTTCCATCCCTTGTAAGTTGGATTCCTAGGTATTTTATTCTCTGAAGCAATTGTGAATGGAAGTTCATTCATGATTTGTCTCTCTGTTTGTCTGTTACTGGTGTATAAGAATGCTCGTGATTTTTGCACATTAATTTTGTATCCTGAAACTTTGCCGAAGTTGTTTATCAGCTTAAGGAGATGTTGGGCTGAGATGATGGGGTTTTTTAAATATACAATCATGTCATCTGGAAACAGGGACAATTTGACTTCTTCTTTTCCTACCTGAATACCCTTGATTTCTTTCTCTTGTCTGATTGCCCTAGCCAGAACTTTCAACAGTATGTTGAATTGGAGTGGTGAGGGAGGGCATCCCTGTCTTGTGCCAGTTTTCAAAGGGAATGCTTCCAGTTTTTGTCCATTCAGTATGATATTGGCTGTGGGGCTGTCATAAATAGCTCTTATTATTTTGAGATATGTTCCATCAATACCGAATTTATTGAGAGCTTTTAGCATGAAGGGCTGTTGAATTTTGTCAAAGGCCTTTTCTGCATCTATTGAGATAATCATGTGGTTTTTGTCTTTGGTTCTGTTTATATGCTGGATTACGTTTATTGATTTGTGTATGTTGAACCAGCCTTGCATCCCAGGGAGGAAGCCCACTTGGTCATGGTGGATAAGCTTTTTGATGTGCTGCTGGATTTGGTTTGCCAGTATTTTATTGATGATGTTTGCATTGATGTTCATCAGGGATACTGGTCTAAAATTCTCTGTTTTTGTTGTGTTTCTGCCAGGCTTTGGTATCAGGATGATGTTGGCCTCATCAAATGAATTAGGGAGGATTCTCTTTTTTTCTATTGATTGGAATAGTTTCAGAAGCAATGGTGCCAGCTCCTCCTTGTACCTGTGGTAGAATTCAGCTGTGAATCAATCTGGTCCTGGACTTTTTTTGGTTGGTAGGCTATTAATTATTGTCTCAATTTCAGAGCCTGCTATTGGTCTATTCAGGGATTCAACTTCTTCCTGGTTTAGTTTTGAGAGAGTGTAAGTGTCCAGGAAATTATCCATTTCTTCTAGATTTTTTAGTTTATTTGCATAGAGGTGTTTATAGTATTTTCTGATGGTAGTTTGTATTTCTGTGGGATTGGTGGTGATATTCCGTTTATCATTTTTTATTGCATGTATTTGATTCTTCTCTCTTTTCTTCTTTATTAGTCTTGCTAGCGGTCTGTCAATTTTGGTGATCTCTTCAGAAAACCAACTCCTGGATTCATTGATTTTTTGGAGGGTTTCTTGTGTCTCTATCTCCTTCAGTTCTGCTCTGATCTTAGTTATTTCTTGCCTTCTGCTAGCTGTTGAATGTGTTTGCTCTTGCTTCTCTAGTTCTTTTAATTGTGATGTTAAAGTGTCAATTTTAGATCTTTCCTGCTTTCTCTTGTGGGCATTTAGTGCTATAAATTTCCCTCTACACACTGCTTTAAATGTGTCCCAGAGATTCTGGTATGTTGTATCTTTGTTCTCATTGGTTTCAAAGAGCATCTTTATTTCTGCCTTCATTTCGTTATGTACCCAGTAGTCATTCAGGAGCAGGTTGTTCAGTTTCCATGTAGTTGAGCGGTTTTGAGTTTCTTAATCCTGAGTTCTAGTTTGATTGCACTGTGGTCTGAGAGACAGTTTGTTATAATATCTGTTCTTGTACATTTGCTGAGGAGTGCTTTGCTTCCAATTATGTGGTCACTTTTGGAACAAGTGTGATGTGGTGCTGGGAAGAATGTATGTTCTGTTGATTTGGGGTGGAGAGTTCTGTAGATGTCTATTAGGTCCACTGGGTGCAGAGATGAGTTCAATTCCTGGATATCCTTGTTAACTTTCTGTCTCATTGATCTATCTAATGTTGACAGTGGGGTGTTGAAGTCTCCCATTATTATTGTATGGTAGTCTAAATCTCTTTATAAGTCTCTAAGGACTTGCTTTATGATACCAGCTCCTCTTTTTAACTTTGGTAGAGTTCAGCTGTACGTCCATCTGGCCTGGGTTTTTTTGGTTGGTAGGTTATTACTGCCTCAATTTCATAACTCATTACTGGTCTATTCAGTGATTCAACTTTTTATTGGTTTAGTCTTGGGAGCATGTATGTGTCCAGGAATTTAATCATTTATTTTAGATTTTCCTATTTATTTGCATAGAGGTGTTTATAGTATTCTCTGATGGTTGTTTCTATGCATGTGAAGTCAGAGGTGATATCTTCTTTATTATTTTTATTGTGTTTATTTGAATCTTCCCTCTTTTCATTTTTATTAGTCTAGCTAGTGGTCTTTTTATTTTATTAAATTTTTTCAAAAACTGAACTCCTGGATTCATTGATTGTTTGAAGGGTTTTTTGTGTGTCTCTATTTCCTTCAGTTCCACTCTGAGCTTGGTTATTTCTTGTCTTATGCTAACTTTGGGGTTTGTTTGCTCTTGGTTCTCCAGTTCTTTTCGTTGTGATGTTAGGGTGTTGATTTGAGCTCTTTTTATATTTTTAATGTGGGCATTTAATGCTATAAATTTCCCTCTTAATGCTGCTTTAGCTGCATCACTGAGATTCTGGTACATTGTCACTTCGCTCTCATTGGTTTCAAATAAGTTGATTTCTGCCTTAATTTCATTATTTTCCTATAAGTAATTCAGGAGCACATTGTTCAGTTTTCATGAATTGTGTGGTTTTGAGTGTGTTTCTTAATCTTGAGTTCTAATTTTATTGTGCTGTGATCTGAGAGATTGTTATGATTTCAGTTCTTTTGCATTTGCTGGGGAGTGTTTTACTTTCAATTATGTGATTAATTTTAGAGTAAGTGCCAGGTGGTGCTCATCAAAATGTATATTCTATTGTTTTAGGGTGGAGAGTTCTGTAGATTTCTATCAGGTCTGCTTGCTCCAGAGTTGAGTTCAAGTTCTGAATCATTGGGGTATTAAAGTCTCCCACTATTATTGTGTGGGGCTCTAAGTCTTTTTGTAGGTTTTTAAGAACTTGTTTTACTAATGTGGAGGCTCCTGTATTGTGTGCATATGTATTTAGAATAGGTAGATATTTTGTTTAATTGAACCCTTTACCATTATGTCATGTCCTTCTCTGTCTTTTCTGAACTTTGGTGGTTTAAAGTCTATTTTGTCAGAAACTAGTATTGCAAACACTACTTTTTCTGATTTCCATTTACTTGGTAAATTTCCTCCATTTTTAAAATTTTGAGCCTATGTGTATCTTTGCATGTGAGATGTGTTGCTTGAATATGGCACACTGATGGGCCTTGTCTTTTTATCCAGCTTGCCTTTCTGTGTCTTTTAATCAGGGCATTTCACTGATTAACACTTAAGGTTAATATTGTTATGTGTGAATTTGATCCTGTCATGATGCTGGCTGATTAACTTTGCAGACCAATTAATGTAGTTTGTTCATAGTGTTGTTGGTCTGTGTACTTCAGTGTGTTTTTGCAGTGGTTGGTAACGGTTTTTCCTTTTTATGTTTAGTGCTTCCTTCAGGAGTTCTTGCAAGGCAGGCTTGGTGATGACAAAATCCTTCAGCATTTGCTTTTCTGAAAAATATTTTATTTCCCTTTCACTTATGAAGCTTAGTTTGGCTGGTTATGAAATTCTGAGTTGGAAATTCTCTTCTTCAAGAATGTTGAATATCAGACCCAAAATCTCTTCTGGTTCCTAGGATTTTCACTGAGAAGTCTGCTGTTAGTCTGATGGGCTTACCTTTGTAGGTGATTTAGCTCTCCTCTCTGACTGCCCTTAATATTTTTTTCCTTCATTTCAACCTTGGAGAATCTGACGATTATTTGTTTTTTGGTAGATCTTCTCATGGAATATCTTATTGGGGTTCTCTGAATTTCCTGAATTTGAATGTTGGCCTGTCTTGCTAGGTTGAGGACATTCTCCTGGTTGATATTCTGAAGTGGTTTTTCAACTTTGTTCCATTCTCCTCATCTCTTTCAGGTACTCCAATCAGTTGTAGGTTTTGTCTTTTTATAGAGTCCCATAGTTCTTGAAGGTTTTGTTTGTTCCTTTTCATTCTTTTTTCTTTAATCTTGTCTGCCTGCCTTATTTCAGCAAGACATTCTTCAGGCTCTGATAGTCTCTCTTCTGCTTGGTAGATTCAGCTATTGATATAAGCGTTTGCATCATGAGGTTCTCGTGTTGTGTTTTTCAGCTCCATCAGGTCATTTATATTCCTCCTGTAGTCTTTTTTCATGGTTCTTAGCTTCTTTATATTGGGTTATAATTCTTTAGCTCAGTGAAGTTTGTTATTACCCACTTTCTGAAGTCTACTTCTGTCAGTTCATCCATCTCAGCTTCGGCCCTATTCTGTGCCCTTGCTGGAGAAGTGTTGTGATCATTTGGAGTAGAAGAGGATTTCTGACTTTTGGAATTTTCAATGTTTTTGCATTTTTTTCTTAACTTCGTGGATTTATCTACCTTTGATCTTTGAGGCTGTTGGAGTTTGAATGGGGTTTCATGGGGTCTCTTTTGATGATGTTGTAATTGTTGCTTTCTGTTTGTTTGTTTGTCTTTTAACAGTCAGGCTCCTATTCTGCAGGTCTGCTGCAGTTTTCTGTGGGTCCACTTCAGACCCTGTTTACCTGGGCATCACCAATGGAGGCTGCAGAATAGCAAAGATTGCTGTCTCCTCCTTCCTCAAGAAGCTTTGTCCCAGAGGGGCACCAAAGTGATGCCAGTCAGAACTCTCCTGTATGACATGTCTAGCAACCCCTGTTGGGAGGTCTCACCCAGTCAGGAGGCATGGAATCAGGGACCTATTTAAGGAAGCAGTCTGACTGTCCCTTAGGGGAGTTGTTGCACTGTGCTGGTGGAATCCCCCTCCTTCAGACTGCATGGACTCTTCAGAGCCAGCAGGCAGGAAATATTAAGTCCACTAAGTCTGAGACCATGGCCACCCCTCTTCCCAGGTGTTCTGTCCCAGGGAGATAAGAGTTCTGTGTGTAAGCCCCTGTCTGGAGTTACCAAAATTCCTGCAGGGAGGCCCTGCCCAGTTAGGATGGATCCGGGTCCCACCTAAAGAAGAAGTCTCACCACTGTCTGCCACAGCCTCTGTGCTGTACTGTGGGAGTACCATTCAGTCCAAACCCTCAGTATCTCTAGCACTGATCAGGGAAAACCACCGACTAGAGCCTCAGTAATGGTGGTCAACTCTTCCACCCAGAACTCCGTCATTTTGGGCAGACTTTAAGCTGCTGTGCTGGCCAGGGGGGATTCCAAGTCAGTGGGTCTTAGCTTGCGGGGTTCCATGGGAGTGGGACCCACTGAGGGAGGCTGTTTGGCTCCCTGGCTTTAGCCCCCTTTCCATGGGGGTGAACGTTTCTCCTGCCTCACTGGAGTTCCAGGCACCACTAGAGTATGTAAAAACTCCTGTAACTAAGTGCCTGCCCGAGCAGCTGCTGTGTGTCTGCCCAGTTTTGTGCTTGAGACCCAAGGCCCTGGTGGTGTAGGCTCATGAGGAAATCTCCTGATCCACGGATTGCAAAAATCCGTGGGAAAAGTGTAGTACCCCGGGTAGGTAACACAGTCCCTCACCACCTCCCTTGGCTGCGGGAGAGAGGTCCTGTCGTCCTGTACACCTCCCGGGTGAACCGTCACCCCACCCTATTTTTCCTTGCTCTCTTTGTGTCACGCCAACTACCTAGTCAGTCCCAATGAGATGAACTGGGTACCTCAGTTGGAAATGCAGAAATTATTTATCTTTTGTGTTTGTCTAGCTGGGAGCTGTAGACCAGAGCTATTTCTCCTTGGCCATCTTCCCCCACCCCTTTGGCTTTATCCAATTAAATCATTATTCACTATAGTCATCCTGTTGTGCTATCAAATACTATCTTATTCATTCTTTATAACTATTTTTTGTACCCATTAATCATCCCCACTCCCCGTCACCTCCCGTTCCTCTTCTCAGTCTCTGGTAACCATCCTTCTACTTCTATATGAGTTCAAATGTTTAAATTAGTGGTTCCCACAAATTAGTGAGAATATGTAAATTTGTCTTTATGTACCTATCTTATTTCACTTAATATGACCTCAAGTTTCATCCAGGCTGTTGCAAATGACAGAATCTCATTCCTTTTTTATGGCTGAATAGTAATCCATTGTGTATATGTACCACATTTTTAAATCCATTCATCTGTTTATGAATACTTGGGTTGCTTCCACATCTTGGCTATTGTGAATAGTGGTACAGTATACATTGGAGTGCAGCTGTCTTTTTGATATAATGATTTTCTTTCTTTCATATATGTTCCTGTTAATGAGATTGCTGGATCATATGGTAGTTCTAATTTTATTTTTTTGAGAAATCTCCAAACTATTCTTCATAGTAGTTGTTCTAACTTACATTCCCACCAACAGTGTACAAAAGTTTCTTATTCTCCACATCCTTGCCAACATTTGTTGTTGCCTGACTTTTGGATAAAAGCCAATTTAACTGGGGTGAGATGATATCTCATGGTAGTTTTGATTTGCATTTCTCTGATGGTCAATGATGCTGAGCACCTTTTTATATGCATATTTCCCATCTGTATGTCTTATTTTGAAAAATGTCTTTTAAAATCATTGATCCATTTTAAAACCAGACAATTAGATATTTTTTTCCTGTAGAGATGGTTGATGTCTGCAGTAGTCCATTCTCAAACTGCTATAAAGAATACCGGAGACTGGGTAATTTATAAAGGAAAGAGATTTAATTGACTCACAGTTCCACATGGCTGGGGAGGTCCCTGGAAACTTACAATCATGGCAGAAGGTGAAGGGGAAACAGGGCATGTCTTCTCATGGTGGTAGTAGCAGGGGAGGGGGAGGGGGGACTACCGAACACTTTTAAAACCATCAGAACAGGACCAGAAGAATTCACAGCTGAATTCTACCAGAGGTACAGGGAGGAGCTGGCACCATTCCTTCTGAAACTATTCCAATCAATAGAAAAAGAGAGAATCCTCATTAACTCATTTTATGAGGCCAGCATCATCCTGATACCAAAGCCTGGCAGAGACACAACAAAAAAAGAGAATTTTAGACCAATATCCCTGATGAACATTGATGCCAAAATCTTCAATAAAATACTGGCAAACTGAATCCAGCAGCACATCAAAAGCTTATCCACCATGATCAAGTGTGCTTCATCCTTGGGATGCAAGGCAGGTTCAACATATGCAAATCAATAAACGTAATCCGGCATATAAACAGAACCAAAGACAAAAACCACATGATTATCTCAATAGATGCAGAAAAGGCCTTTGACAAAATTCAACAGCCCTTCATGCTAAAAGCTCTCAATAAATTCGGTATTGATGGAATGTATCTCAAAATAATAAAAGCTATTCATGACAAACCCACAGCCAATATCATACTGAATGGGCAAAAACTGGAAGGATTCCCTTTGAAAACTGGCACAAGACAGGGATGTCCTCTCTCACCACTACTATTCAGCATAGTGTTGGAAGTTCTGGCCAGCACAATCAGGCAGGAGAAAGAAATCAAGCGTATTCAATTAGGAAAAGAGGAAATCCAATTGTCCCTGTTTGCAGATGGCATAATTGTATATTTAGAAAACCCATCATCTCAGACACAAATCTGCTTAAGCTGATAAGCAACTTCAGCAAAGTCTCAGGATGCAAAACCAATCTGCAAAAATCACAAACATTATTATACACTGAGAACAGACAAACAGAGAGCCAAATCATGAGTGAACTCCCATTCACAATAGCTTCAAAGAGAATAAAATACCTAGAAATCCAACTTACAAGTGATGCGAAGGAGCTCCTCAAGGAGAACTACAAACCACTGCTCAACGAAATAAAAGAGGACACAAACAAATGGAAGATCATTCCATGCTCATGGATAGGAAGAATCAATATCATGAAACTGGCCATAGGGCCCAAGGTAATTTATAGATTCAATGCCATCCCCATCAAGCTACCAATGACTTGGTTCACAGAATTGGAAAAAAACTGCTTTAATGTTCATATGGAACCAAACAAGAGCCTGCATTGCCAAGACAATCCTAAGCCAAAAGAACAAAGCTGGAGGCATCACGCTGCCTGACTTCAAACTATACTACAAGGCTACAGTAACCAAAACAGCATGGTACTGGTACCAAAACAGAGATATAGACCAATGGAGCAGAACAGAGCCCTCAGAAATAATACCACACATCTACAACCATCTGATCTTTAACAAACCTGACATAAACAAGAAATGGGGAAAGGATTCCCTATCTAACAAATGTTGCTGGGAAAATTGGCTAGCCATAAGCAGAAAGCTGAAACTGGATCCTTTCCTTACTCTTTATACGAAAATTAATTCAAGATGGATTAGAGACTTAAATGTTAAACTTAATACCAGAAAAACCCTAGAAGAAAACCTAGGTAAAACCATTCAGGACATAGGCATGGGTAAGGACTTCATATCTAAAACACCAAAAGCAATGGCAACAAAAGCCAAAATTGGCAAATGGGATCTAATTAAACTAAAGAGCTTCTGAACAGCAAAAGAAACTACCATCAAAGTGAATAGGCAACCTACAGAATGGGAGAAAATTTTTGTAATCTACTTATGTGACAAAGGGCTAATATCCAGAACCTACAAAGAACTCAAACAAATTTACAAGAAAAAAACAAACAACCCCATCAAAAAGTGGGCAAAGGATATCAACAGACATTTCCCAAAAGAAGACATTCATACAGCCAACAGACACATGGAAAAATGCTCATCATCACTGGCCATCAGAGAAATGCAAGTCAAAACCACAATGAGATACCATCTCACACCAGTTAGAATGGCAATCATTAAAAAGTCAGGAAACAACAGGTACTGGAGAGGATGTGGAGAAATAGGAACACTTTTCCACTGTTGGCAGGATTATAAACTAGTTCAACCATTGTGGAAAACAGTATGGCGATTCCTCAAGGATCTAGAACTAGAAGTACCATATGACCCAGCCATCCCATTACTGGGTATATACCCAAAGGATTATAAATCATGCTGCTAGAAAGACACATGCACACGTATGTTTATTGTGGCACTATTCCCAATAGCAAAGACTTGGAATCAACCCAAATGTCCATCAGTGACAGACTGGATTAAGAAAATGTGGCACATATACACCATGGAATACTATGCAGCCATAAAAAAGGATGAGTTTGTGTCTTTTGTAGGGACATGGGTGCAGCTGGAAACCATCATTCTCAGCAAACTTTCGCAAGAACAGAAAAATCAAACACCTCATGTTCTCTCTCATAGGTGGGAACTGAACGATGAGATCACTTGGACTCGGGAAGGGGAACATCACACACCGGGGCTTATTATGGGGAGAGGGAGGGGGGAGAGATGGAATTGGGAGTTGTAACTGATGTAAATGACGAGTTGATGGGTGCTGACGAGTTGATGGGTGCAGCACACCAACATGGCACATGTATACATGTGTAACAAACCTGCACATTGTGCACATGTACCCTAGAACTTATAGTATAATAATAAAAAAAAGATAATGTGGCATATATACACCATGGAATACTATGCAGCCATAAAAAGGATGAGTTTGTGTCCTTTGTAGGGACATGGATGCAGCTGTAAACAATCATTCTCAGCAAACCATTGCAAGAACAGAAAACCAAACACCGCATGTTCTCACTCATAGGTGGGAATTGAACAATGAGAACACTTGGACACAGGAAGGGGAACAACACACACTGGGGCCTGTTTTGGGGTGGGGGGAGGAGGGAGGGATGACATTAGGAGATATACCTAATGTAAACGATGAGTTAATGCGTGCAGCACACCAACATGGCACATGTATACATATGTAACAAACCTGCACGTTGTGGAAAAAAAAAAAAAGCAAAAAACGTCAGAACATGTGAGAACTCACTCATTATTATGTGAATAGAATAGAGGAAACAGCCCTCATGATCCAATCACCTCCCATCATGCGTCTTCCTCAACAGGTTAGGATTACAATTTGAGATGAGATTTGGGTGGAGACATAAAGCCAAGCCATATCAACTTCTTTATGTATTCTAATATTTAACCCCTTGTCAGATGGATAAGCTTCAATTACTTTTTCCCATTATGTGAGTTGTCTGTTTACTTTATTGATTCTTTAATTTGCTGTGCAGAAGCTCTTTAACTTTGTGTGATTCCAATTGGACATTTTTGCTCTTGTTGCCTGTGCTGGTGAAGTATTGCTCAATAAATATTTGCACAGTCCAATTTCCTGGTGAGTTTTCCAAATGTTTTGTTTCAGTAGTTTCATAGATTTAAGTCTCTAATACATTTTTATTTTATTTTTCATATGGTGAAAGATAGGGGTCTAGTTTCATTATTATGCTTATGTTTCTCCAGTTTGTCCAGAACCATTTATTAAATAGACTGTTCTTTCCTCAGTGTATGTTTTTGGCACCTATGTTGAAAATGATTTCATTGTAGATATATGAATTTATCTCTGGTTCTCTATTCTTTTTTTTTTAAATTGTGGTCACATAGTAGGTGTATATATTTGTAAGATACATGGTATATTTGGGTATAGGCATGCAATGTGAAATAACTACATCATGGAGAATGGGGTATCCTCTCAAGCTTTTATCCTTTGAGTTACAAGCAATCCAATTACTATTTTGTGGTTTTATTTTTTCTTTTTTAAAAATTTTATTTCAGTAATTTTTTTGAAACACTTGGTTTTTGGTTACATGAATAAGCTCTTTCGTGATGATTTCCGCGATTTTGGTCCACCTATTACCTAATCAATGTACGCTGTACCCAATATGTAGTCTCTTATCCTTCACTCTCCTTCCACTTTTCCCTGAGTCTCCAAAGTCCATTATATGCTTTGCATCCTCATGGACGTAGCTCACACTTATAAGTGAGAACATATGTTATATGATGTTCTCATCTTGAGTTACTTCATTTAGAAAAATGGTCTCCAGATCCATCCAAATTTCTGCAAGTGCTATTATCTTATTTCGTTTTATGGCAGGGTGGCATTCCATGGTGTATATATACCACATTTTCTTTATCCACTTGTTGGTTTTGGGGCATTTAGGTTTGTTTCATATTTTTGTAATTGTGCTGCTATAGACGTGTGTGCAAGTGTCTTTTTCATATAATGACTTCTTTTCCTTTTGGTAGATATCCAGTGGGGGGATGCTGGATCAAATGTTACATCTACTTTTAGTTCTTTAATAAATTTCCATAGTATTTTCCGTAGTGGTTGTACTAGTTTACATTCCCACCAGCAGTGTAAAAGTGTTTCCTTTTCATCACATCCACATTGGCATTTATTATTTTTTGGTTTAAGAAAGTATGGCCATTCTTGCAGGACTGAGGTTCTATCACATTGTGGTTTTAATTTGTATTTTTCTGATAATTAGTGATGCTGAGTTTTTTTTATACCTTTGATGTGTGTATATCTTTTGACAATTGTGTATTCATGTCCTTTGCCCACTTTTTGATGGAATTTTTTTTTTTCCGTGATGATTTGTTTGAGTTGCTTGTAGATTCTGGATATTAGTTGTTTGTTGGATATATAGTTCGTGAAGATTTTCTCCCACTCTGTGGGTTGTCTGTTAACTCTGCAAATTTTTATTTTTATTTTTATTTTTATTTTTATTTTTTTTTTGCTGTGCAGAAGCCTTTTAGTTTAATAAAGTCCCATCCATTTATCTTTGTTTTTGTTACGTTTGCTTTTGGGTTCCTGGTCATGAATTCTTTGCCTATGCCAGTGTGTCTAGAAGAGCTTTCTGGTATCATCTTGTAGAATTTTTATAATTTCAGGTCTTATATTTAGGTCTGTGATCCATCTTGAGTTGATTTTTTAAAAGGTAAGAGATGAGGATCCAGTATCATTCTTCTAAACGTGGCTTGACAATTATCTCAGCAGCATTTGCTGAATAGGGTGTTCTTTCTCCAGTTTATGGTTTATTTATTTATTTATTTATTTATTTATTTATTTATTGCTTTGTTGAAGATCAGTTGGTTGTAAGTATTTGGCTTTATTTCTTGGTTCTATATTATGTTCCATTGGTCTATATGACTCTTTTAATACTAGTACCATGCTATTTTGGTAACTATAGCCTTGTAGTATAGTTTGAAGTTGGGTAATGTGATGCCTCCAGATTTATTATTTTTGTTTAGTATTGAACTCTGAACAGACCAATAACAAACAGTGAGATAGAATCATATAATCAGTAATAAAAAAAATTGCCAGCAACAAAAAACCCAAGACCAGACAGATTCACTACTGAATTCTATTAGAAATTCAAAGAAGAATTGGTACCAATTCTACTGAAACTGTTTCAAAGGACAGAGAAAGAGAATCCTCCCTAAATTATTCTATGTAGCCAGTATCAACCTAACGCTAAAGCCAGGAAAAGACATAACAAAAAGGAAAAGTACAGACAAATATCCCTCATGAACATAGATGCAAAAATCCACAACAAAAATACTGGCTAACCAAATTCAACAATATATTAGCAAGAAAATACATCATGATCAAGTGGGTTTTATACCAGGGATACAGGGATGGTTTAATAAACTCAAATCAATAAACATAATGCATTAGATTAAGAGAGTTAAAAACAAGAATTATATTATCATCTCAATAGATGCAGAAAAAGCATTTGACAAAATCCAGTATCCCTTTACGATAAAAACTCTCAACAAAATTGGCACAGAAGGGACATAACTCAAAGTAATAAAACCCATCTATGACAAACCCACAGCCAACATCATATTGAATGGGGAAGAGCCAAAAGCATTGCCCCTGAGCACTGAATAAGAGAAGGATGCCGATTTTTACCACTTTTAATAAACAAAGTACTGGAAGTCCTAGCCAGAGCAATCACACAAGATAAAAATATAAAGGAAATCCAAATTGAAAAAGAGGAAGTCAAAGTGTCACTGTTTGCTGATAATATGATTGTATACCAAGAAGACCCTAAAGACTCCTTGAAAAAGCTCTTAGATCTGATAAATGAATTCAGTAAAGTTTTAGGATATAAAATCAATGTACACAAACCAGTAGCACTGCCATACACCAACAACGACCAGCTGAGAATCAAATCAAGAACTCAATCCAGGCGGGTGGATCACGAGGTCAGGAGATCCAGACTATCCTGGCTAACACAGTGAAACTCCGTCTCTACTAAAAATACAAAAAAATTAGGTGGGCGTGATGGCGGGCACCTGTAGTCCCAGCTACTCGGGAGGCTGAGGCAGGAGAATGGCGTGAACCCGGGAGACGGAGCTTGCAGTGAGCAGAGATCGCACCACTGCACTCCAGCTTGGGGAACAAAGCGAGACTCCGTCTCAAAACAAACAAACAAACAAACAAACAAACAAAAACCCCACAAACACACAAACTTCAATCCTTTTTACAACAGCTGCAGAAAAATAAAATGCTTAGGAATATACTTAGCTAAGGAGGTGAAAGACCTCTACAAGGAAAACTAAAAAAACACCGCTGAAAAAAATCATAGATGACACAAACAAATGGAAACACATCTCATGCTCATGAACGGGTAGAATCAATTTTGTTAAAATGACCATACTTCCCATAGCAATTTACAAATTTAATGCAATTTCCATGAAAATACCATCATCATTCTTCACAGAACAAGAATAAAACAATCCTAAAATTCATATGGAACCCCAAAAGACCCTGCATAGCCTAAACAATACTAAGCAATTGCATTCTTTAAGCTATTTAAAAATATACAATAAAGTTATTATTGACTGTGTAGTTACTCTATTGTGCTATCGATAGTAGGTCTTATTTATTCTTTCTATATTTTTTGTACCCATTAACCATGCCCACCCACCCTTCAGCCCGCTGCTACTCTTCTCAGCCTCTGGTAACCATCCTTCCATGTTCATGAGTCCAATTTTTTTTTTTTTTTTTTTTTTTTTTTGAGACTGAGTTTCACTCTTGTTGCCCAGGCTGGAGTGCAATGGCGCGATCTCGGCTCACCACAACCTCTATCTCCTGGGTTCGAGCGATTCTCCTGCCTCAGCCTCCGGAGTAGCTGGCATGCATCACCATGCCCAACTAATTTTTTTGTATTTTTGGTAGAGACGGGGTTTCTGCATGTTGGTCAGGCTAGTCTTGAACTCTCAATCTCAGGTGATCCACCAGCCTCGGCCTCCCAAAGTGCTGGGATTGCAGGCGTGAGCCACCGCGCCCGGCCCAATTGTTTTTATTTTTATTAGAACTGATAAACAAATTCAGTAAATATGCAGGATACAAAATCAACACACAAAAATCAGTAGCATTTCTACATGCCAGCAGTGAACAATGTGAAAAAAAATTAAAAAATAATATCATTTATAATAACCAAACATAAAATTAAATACCTAGAAATTAACTTAACCAAAGTGAAATATCTCTACAATGAAAACTATAAAACCCTAATGAAGGAAATCACCAAAAAATGAGTTTTCTATTTTGTTCCACTGATCTATGTATATAGTTTTATGCCAGTACCATGCTGTTGTGGTTACTGTTGCTCTGTGGTATGATTTGAACTCAGGTGATTTCTCCACTTTTGTTCTTTTTGCTCAGAATAGTTTTAGCTTTTCAGGGTCTTTTGTGGTTCCATGTAAGTTTTATAATTGCTTTTTCTCTTTCTGTGATGAATGTCCTTGATATTTTGATAAAGACTGCATTATACTTGTAGATTGCTTTGGGCAATATGAACTTTTTAACAATACTGATTATTTCAATTTATGAACATAAAATATCTTTCCATCTCCTTTGTCCTCTTACATTTCTTTCATCAGTAAATTATAGTTTAATTGTAGAGGCATTTTACTTATTTTGTTAAGTTGTTTCATAGATATTTAATTTTACTTGTAGCTATTGTAAATGGGATTACTTTCTTGGTTTTTTTTCAGATTGTTTGCTTTTGGCATATTAAAAATGTTATCAATTTTTGTTTGTTCATTTTGTATTCTGTAACTTCCTTGAATTTGCTTATTAGTTTTAATTTTTTACTGGCATCATTAGATTTTTTCAAACATAAGATCCTATAATCTGCAAACAAGAATAATTTGACTTTTATTTTCCAATCTGGCTGCCCTTTATTTTTCTCCCTTGTCTGATTGCTCAAGCTATGACTTCTAGTACTATGTTAAATAACAATGGTGACAGTGGTTATCTTTGTCATGTTCCCTATCTTAGAGGAAAAGCTTTCAGTTTTTCCCCAGTCAGTATGATACTAGCTGTGGGCCATCGTGTATGACTTTTATTTTGTTGATGTAAGCTCCTTCTATACCCAATTTTTTGAGGTTTTCTTTTTCAATCATAAAGAAATATTCAATATTATCAAATGGGTTTTTAGCATCAATTGAAATGATCATGTGGTTTTTGTCCTTCATTGTGTTGATATATCACATTAATTAATTTGCATACATGGAACTGTCCTGAATCCCTGGGATAAAGCTCACTTGGTTATGATGAATGTTCTTTTTAATGTGTTGTTGAATTCAGTTTGCTAGTATTTTGTTGAGAATTCTTGCATCAATGTTCATCAGAGATTTTGGCTTCTTTTTTTTTTTTTTGATAAGTCTTTGGTTTTGTTATCAGGGTAATACTGATCTTGTAGAATGAGTTTGGAATTATTCCATTTACCTCTATTTTTTGGAATAATTTGAGTAGAATTGGTATTATTTATTTAAATGTTTTGTAAAATTCAGCAGTGATGACATTGTGTCCCAGGCTTTTGTTTGCTGGGAGACTTTTCATTATGATTTCAATCTTTTTACTTGTTACTGGTCTATTTATGTTTTGGATTTCTTCGTGGTTCAATCTTGGTAGATTTATATGTCTAGAAATTTACCCGTTTCTTCTAGGTTTTCCAATGTGTTGGCACATAGTTGCTCATAGTAACCTCTAACAATCCTTTGAGTTTCTGCAGAAATGGTTGCAGTGTCTCTCTTTTTACCTCTGATTTTATTTATTTTGGTCTTCTCTCTTTTTTTTCTGTCTGGTTAAAATTTTTATTATTTTTATCTTTTGAAAATACTAACTTTTGTTTTGTTAATCTTTGTATTATTTTCTCAATTTTAATTTTCTTTATTTCTGCTTTGATCTTTATTTCTTTTCTCCTATGAATTTTCTCTTTCTGTTTAATTTTATGTGTGTTATTATAAATGGGATTACTTTTTAATTTCTTTTTCACATTGTTCATATTGACCCACTGATCATTCAGGAGAATACTGTTTAAATTCCATATGATTATATAGTTTCCAAAATTATTCTTGTTATAGATTTCTAGTTTTATTCCATTGCCATCAGAGTAGATGCTTAATATTATTTAATATTTTGGATGTTTTAATATTTGTTTTGTGGCCTAACATAATGATTTATCTTTGAAAATAATCCATGTGTTGAGAAGAATGTGTATTCAACATCCATTAGATGAAATGTAAGTCTTTCTACATCTATCTCTTTCTTTACCTTCTCTTTAAGTCCAATACCTCTTAGATTTGCCCTTTTAAAAATCTATTAGGCGTGCTTCATTTTTTTTTTTTTTTTTTTGTTTCCTTTGTGTATTTTTAAATAGTCTGTCTTAAAGTTCACTAATTATTCTGCTTGAGCAATTCTGCTATTAGGAGACTCTGATGCATCTTTCAATGTGTCACTCGCATTTTTCACCTCCAGAATTTCTGCTTGATTCTTTTTAATTATTTAAATTCCCTTGTTCGATTTATCTCATGGAATTCTAAACTTCTTCTCTGTGTAATTCTGAATTTCTTTGAGTTTCCTGAAGACAACTATTTTAAATTATCTGTCTGAAGAGTCACATATCTATGTCTCCCCAAGATTTGTCCCTGGTGCTTTATTTAGTTTATTTTCTGAGGTCATATTTTCCTGGATGGTCTTGATGCTTATGAATATTTGGTGATTGGGGAGCATTGAATAATTAGGTATTTATTGTAGTCCTCAAAGTCTAGACTTGTTTGTACTCATTCTTCTTGGGAAAGCTTTCCAGGTATTTGAAGGGACTTAGGTGTTGTGATTTAAGTTTTTGGGCACTATATCTGTATTTCCATTAGTGGAACCCCAAGCCCAGTAACATCATATTTCTTACAGGTTTGTACAGGGACCACCTTGGTGAACTTAGATAAGATCTGGAAGAATTTCTTGGATTTCCAAGAACAAACTCTTATTCTCTTTCCTCACTTTCTCCCAAACAAGTAGTCTCTCTCTCTTTGCTGAGCTGCCTGGAGCTGGGGAGAGGGGTAACACAAACATCCCTGTGGCCACTACCATTTGAACTCTGCTGGGTCTGATCTGAAGCCCATACAGTACATAAAGTACTGGGCCTTGACCAAGGCCTGCTGTAACTACTACCTGGTTACCACCTATGTTTGTCCAAGGACCTAGGACTCTACAAATACCAGGTGGTTAAGCTAGTTAATATTGTGTCCTTCCCTCCAGGAAAGCAAGTTCTTCTAGCCCCCTGACAGGTCCAGAAATGCCATCCAGGAGCCACTGCCTGGAGTCAGAAACCTTTGATTTTACCTGGTGCTCTATTCTATTTTGGCTAAGTTGGCACTGAAACCACAAGACAAAGTCTTTCCCACTCTTTTCTCCCATTTCCTCAGGCAAAGGTGTTTCTCCCCTCTTCCACCACCACCACCAGTTCACAGGGAGCACTGCCAATGCTTTCTTAAAGCCCACGGGCTTGTCAATCAGTTTTTGCTAGGTCTGTGACTCACCTTCACAGCAGTGGTCTCCCCCCTTGCCCAGGGAAAGTCCAGAAATGCCATCCAAGATCCAAGACGTAGAATTGAGTACCCCAAGAGCACACTTGGTGCTCTTTCCCAGTGTGGCAATGCTAGTACCTAAGATGCAAGAAAAAGTCGCTTTTATTCTTCCCTCTCCTTTTCTCAAGCAGAAGGAGTCTATCCATCTTCAGAGCCATCACATCTGTGAATATGCTTGGTTACTCCTTATTCCAGCATGTTTCTGAGTCTCATCCAAGGCCCATGACATGTATTCTCTTGTTATCGGTGCTGATTATTCAAAGTCCAGTGAAGGCTTTAATCAGCAGGTAAAAAAATCCTGTAGGACTTAGTCCTTCCTTTCAAGAGAGCAGACTCCCTTCAATTTCAAGGTGTGTCTAGAAATGTCATCCAGGAGTTAGGGCTGGGAATTGGGGTCTCCTGCCTCTGCCTAGTGCCCTATTCTACTGTGGCTGAACTGGAATCCAAGTTGCAAAATAAAATCCTCTTTACTCTTCCCTCTCCTCTCAAGTGGAAGGAAGGGGTTGCTTTTGGAGCTGGTGGCTGCACTGCCTGGAGTTTGGGGAGAGATGATGTAAGCACTCCCTTAGCTGCCCTGATAGTGTCTCACTAGGTCATGTGACTCCCCCACCCCCGCCAAGTCCATTGGTTTCTAGTCTAGAGCAGCTCTGTGAATTGCTTAGGAATTGCAGTCCTTCTGGCCTAGACAGCTTTTTAAGTTTATTTAGGATCCTAGAGTGCTTTAGCTCACAATGGTGAGGCTTACCAAAACTCAGGTTCCAACTGCTAGGATGAGCAATTCCCCTTTGTACAGGGCTGGTCTAAGTGCTCCTTCCACAGACATCAACTGAGTTCTTCTCGATGTTGGTAGCACTGCATTGCAATGTAAAGTTCCACATTCACTGTACTCACCCTCCCCCAAATGCACAGATTTTCTCTCCATGCCATGAGGCCACTGACACCAGGTTGGGGAGGGGTGGTGTTGGCAATTCAAGACCGTCCTTCCTACCCTCTTCAGTGCCTCTTTCAGCAATATGAAGTTAAAATCAGGTACTGCAATCTCTCATCTGATTTTTGGTTTTCATGAAAGTGCTTTTTAAATAGGTGGTTATAAAAAAATTCTATTCCTGCAGGGAGGATGATCAGTGGAGGCTTCCATTTGACCATCTTGCTCTACCTCATTCTAGATTTTCTTGCATTTGCATTTTGCTACTCACTCATTTAACCCCATATATTCTGCCTAAAAGAAGCTCTATGACTTTCTTCTTCAGTCAGCCCTCTTAGTAACCTAATTTCTCTCAGACTCCAGCATTTTTGTCCTCTTCTCTCAGTAATGCTGCTCTCTCAGGCTTTTTCCATGTACCACCTGTTTTAACAGCTGGGGACTAAGATTAACTGAGGGGAGTGTGGTGTTTCTGGAAGAGGCTGAGTACACATAGATCTCCGGCCTAAGTCCAGTCAGCATGGCTGTAACTAACCAGATACCACCAACCCAACACCTTGTAGTCTAAAGTTTACTCAGAGGTAAATAACAGCTTCAGAGCCTGGCAATGTAATCCAGTGGAAGAAATATTGGAGTGGCCTTAATCTCTTAAGTCTCTTTTCTCCAAGCTTCAGTTGAGACAAAGATTTCATATGTGACTTTTGACAAATCACTTTCCTTTCTGCACTTCATTCTCCCCATCATGTATACAGAATTTTTAAAACTTGGAGTCAACTTGACCTGATGTCAAATTGACTCTTCTATAAGCTATGGGACCTTAGCTTCAGCATTTTATAATTAAGTGTGGACAACAAAGAGCAAGGCCCAGAGGTACTGACACTAACAAGAATTCCTGGGGTTGAGAGTGGGTTAGTATTGAGAGAGGAAAATGAAAAAAAACCTGGAACAAATATCACCAGAAAATACGTGGTGAAATGACAATAGATGTGGGAGAATAGAGGGCTGTGGATAGGAATGGACTAGGGCAACCTAGCACCAAAACCAACATTTTATTGCTTTGTGGTGTTGTTCTGGCCTACGATAATACTTTATTATCCAGAACCTTGCAACATCTCACCAGACTTCTTACTGCTGTCTTCCCTGCCCAACCACCGCCCGTTTCTATAATTCCTTCTGCACAAAACCTCAAGGTTTGATTTCCTGAAGTACAACCTCATTCATGTCAAACACTTCCTTAACAATATCAGCCACTGGCTTTTTATTGCTTACAGAAAATAATACACTCTTTCACTTTGCATTCAAAGTCCTTCATGATCTTCTCTCAACTAGTTTCTAAATTGTAGACACTTCTACCATACAAGTATTGAATTAACAAGTCACATTGGATTCTTTTTCCTTCACCATGTAATGCCTATGCTCACTTTAGTGAAAAATCCTGTTCACCCTTTGTGGTCCATTTCAAATGGCTTTGTGGCACTCTACTCTCTTCCGCATCTTTGGAGTACTTTGCTAGTACTCTTTAATAGGCATTTTCCATATTTTGACGTGTGTGTGTTTTGATATTTCTATTTTAGACTTCTCTTGCTTAAGTGTATATTTCCGGAGGGTAATAGCTTTATGCAATTCATATCTGCATTTATTTCCTCCATTCAGCCCCTATAGCTGTGCCTAGTATAATGCTGTGTGCATTGTGACTCAACAAATACTTATTGAAGCAAATTTACTGTTTTAAATATCTGTTTCCTCCCAACTCAATTCTTATTTTTTCTGTTTTCTAAGTAGTAGAAAAGGATTTTGAGTTATAAGACTTTTAGGAAGCTACTATCTGGAAGGGTACTTGGATAGCACTTCTAAGAGTATATTCCAACTTTAGCCTGATTTTGATCCCTGTTGAAACCTGCAAATCCCTTAATATACTGTGGATAACTAAGACAAGTGTTGGAAAACAACTGAAATAGAGTCTACTGAGTTACAGCAAAGTCTATTGGAATTAGAATTAGGACAATAACCATAACGACTTGCTTTCAGCTGTTTTATATACTTTCCCTTCTATTCTTCCCACACCTAGGTTCTAGGACCTCCACACAACAAGCCTGCTTACTGAATGATGACAGGCTGACAGGGTTCCAGAGGTCGTGTCTATGCTGTACCTTTCACTGTATCATTATCCCAAAGGAAATCATAGTTCATGTTATTCCTAAACTTCTATTCCACGGCAGACTAAACAGGTTTTTTCAGGACAACTGATAACATTTTCTAAAATATAGAGAGTAGAAATTACATGTGTGGTCACCTCTATTGACCCTATTATCTACTTAATAGAGTATTCTGTTGTGCATCAAGAAAAGCAGATGAATCTCAGGAAGAATAGTGAGCTTTGTGGCACTATAACTTGCCCTATTTCCACTCTTTGCTTCCATCTCTGCAGCAGCCATGAAAATCAGCAACTCAAAATTAGGGTAAAAGCCAGAAGCCTGACAGCCACTAGAAGTGGCAGTTTGGAGATGGAGCTCTTTTAACATTCATTTTCAGAGGATTTTTACTATTTGACTTGTGTGATGGTTCACTGGAAAACACCCCTTTGGAAGACTATATTTGACTTGACTCAGAGTTTATGCAGTGGAAAAAAGTGCTTCCCCTCAGGGACATTTGTTGAAAACAATTACAGAAAATGGTTTAACCTCAAAGATGCGTGCAGCAGTGGATAACAGATGGAAAAGCCAATAAGATAACCAAACATCTTAAAAAGAAAATCTGGAAAATCACATGTCTGTAGAGGCTTTGAAAAAGTCTAACATATTTCTGAGAATCTAGGAGGCCACATGCATCTTTTGGACTGTGTGCATAACCAGGATGTTGTGCATGCTCAGAGAAGACCCAAGGAGATTCTACTTTAATACTTATGGCATACTTTGACACTTGTGCAAGCAGGAAATGAAGAAGTTGTGCCATCACACAAACACACACACACACACTCATACACACACACACACACAGAGTCCCTGAAAAGACTGGAGGACTTATTGGTTTAATATGTTTAAGGAAATCTGTTTTCAGTCATTAGCTGATTATTAAGCTAATTGAGCAGGGGCTTCAGTGACAATGCAAGACAAAGAATACAGACCTTACAAAATTAGTTTCAAGAAGTCAGAAAATAAACAAGCATAAACAACAATAATCTCCTGGGAAGGGGCAGGATAATCTAACATCCAAAAATTAAACATAATATTATATAAAATGTTCATTTTCCCAGATAAAAATATGAGGCATGCAAAGATATAAGAAAGTATAGCTTATACACAGTTAAAAATATGTTTTTCCCCTGAGGAAGTCCAGATGTTGGACTCATATGACAAAGATTTTAATTTAGCTATTATGAGTATGTTGAAACAACTAAAGAAAAATATGTTTAAATAACTAAATAAATTAATTATAATGCTATTTTACCATACAGAAAATATAAATAAAGCAGAAGTTACCTATCAACAAGTAGAAATTTGGAAATTGAAAAGCACAGTGACTGACATGAAAAATCCACTACTGTGGTTCAGCAGCAGATTTGAGCAACAAGAAGAGAGAATCAGCATACTTGAAGATAGGTCAAATAAAATTATTCAGATCGAAGAACAGAAAGAATAAGGAATATAAAGAATGAAGGAAAATGAACAGAGTCTAAGAGACCCATTGGACATAATCAAATGCACCAATATATGTATAATGAGAATTCCAGATGTAGAGGAGGGAGACAAAGAAGAATGTAGAATATTTGAATGGGTTGTGGTAAAAAATCAAAACTTTGATGAAAAACATTGATCAGTACATTCAAGAAGAGCAATGAACTCCAAATAGAATGAACTCAAAGACTGTCACACCTAGATATGGCACAATAACAGTGTTAAAATTCAATGATAAAGAGAATCTTGAAAGCAGTTTATGAGAAGATTTTTATTATGTATAAAAGGATCTTAAAAACAAGATCGTGAGAAATTATAAAACCAGAAGGCAATGGGGTGACATATTTAAAGTGCTAAAATAAAATAATTATAAACCAATAATTCTATGTCAAGAAAAACAGCCCTTCAGAAACACAAGAGAAATTAAGACATTCATTTTGTTTATTAACAAAAATAAAATCTCTAGAAGTCCTTACCTACAATAAATATAAAAAGAGTCTTTAGATTAAGATGAATCAATGCTACAAAGCAACTTCAATCCCCATGTAGAAATAAATAGCACTGATAATGGTAACTACATAAAAGATTGTAAGTGATGGTATAAATGTATTAAAAGACAGCTGCGATAATGGGGTTTTCTAAATATACAATCATGTCGTCTGCAAACAGGGACAATTTGACTTCTTCTTTTCCTAACTGAAAACCCTTGATTTCTTTCTCTTGCCTGATTGCCCTAGCCAGAACTTCCAACACTATGTTGAATAGGAGTGGTGAGAGAGGGCATCCCTGTCTTGTGCCAGTTTTCAAAGGGAATTTTTCCAGTTTTTGCCCATTCAGTATGATATTGGCTGTGGTTTTGTCATAAATAGCTCTTATTATTTTGAGGTACGTTCCATCAATACCGAATTTATTGAGCGTTTTTAGCATGAAGGGCTGTTGAATTTTGTCAAAAGCCTTTTCTGCATCTATTGAGATAATGATGTGGTTCTTGTCTTTGGTTCTGTTTATATGCTGGATTAGGTTTATTGATTTGCGAATGTTGAACCAGCCTTGCATCCCAGGGATGAAGCCCACTTGATCATGGTGGATAAGCTTTTTGATGTGCTGCTGAATCCGGTTTGCCAGTATTTTATTGAGGATTTTTGCATCGATGTTCATCAGGGATATTGGTCTAAAATTCTCTTTTTTTGTTGTGTCTCTGCCAGGCTTTGGTATCAGGATGATGTTGGCCTCATAAAATGAGTTAGGGAGGATTCCCTCTTTTTCTATTGATTGGAATAGTTTCAGAAGGAATGGTACCAGCTCCTCCTTGTACCTCTGGTAGAATTCAGCTGTGAATCCATCTGGTCCTGGACTTTTTTTGGTTGGTAGGCTATTAATTATTGCCTCAATTTCAGAGCCTACTATTGGTCTATTCAGGGATTCAACTTCTTCCTGGTTTAGTCTTGGAAGAGTGTAAGCGTCCAGGAAATTATCCATTTCTTCTAGATTTTCCAGTTTATTTGCGTAGAGGTGTTTATAGTATTCTCTGATGGTAGTTTGTATTTCTGTGGGGTCGGTGGTGATATCCCCTTTATCATTTTTAATTGCGTCGATTTGATTCTTCTCTCTTTTCTTCTTTATTAGTCTTGCTAGTGGTCTGTCAATTTTGTTGATCTTTTCAAAAAACCAACTCCTGGATTCATTGATTTTTTGGAGGGTTTTTTGTGTCTCTATCTCCTTCAGTTCTGCTCTGATCTTAGTTATTTCTTGCCTTCTGCTAGCTTTCAAATGTGTTTGCTCTTGCTTCTCTAGTTCTTTTAATTGCGATGTTAGAGTGTCAATTTTAGATCTTTCCAGCTTTCTCTTGTGGGCATTTAGTGTTGTCTCAGCCCAAAATCTCCTTAAGCTGATAAGCAACTTCAGCAAAGTCTCAGGATACAAAATTAATGTGCAAAAATCACAAGCATTCTTATACACCAGTGACAGTCAAACAGAGAGCCAAATCAGGAATGAACTTCCATTCACAATTGCTTCAAAGAGAATAAAATACCTAGGAATCCAACTTACAAGGGATGTAAAGGACCTCTTCAAGGAGAACTACAAACCACTGCTCAGTGAAATAAAAGAGGACACAAACAAATGGAAGAACATACCATGCTCATGGATAGGAAGAATCAATACCGTGAAAATGGCCATACTGCCCAAGATAATTTATAGATTCAATGCCATCCCCATCAAGCTACCAATGAGCTTCTTCCCAGAATTGGAAAAAACTGCTTTAAAGTTCATATGGAACCAAAAAAGAGGCCGCATCTCCAAGACAATCCTACGTCAAAAGAACAAAGCTGGAGGCATCACGCTACCTGACTTCAAACTATACTACAAGGCTACAGTAACCAAAACAGCATGGTACTGGTAACAAAACAGAGATATAGACCAATGGAACAGAACAGAGTCCTCAGAAATAATACCACACATCTACAGCCATCTGATCTTTGACAAACCTGAGAGAAACAAGAAATGGGGAAAGGATTCCCTATTTAATAAATGGTGCTGGGAAAATTGGCTAGCCATAAGTAGAAAGCTGAAACTGGATCCTTTCCTTACTCCTTATACGAAAATTAATTCAAGATGGATTAGAGACTTAAATGTTAGACCTAATACCATAAAAATCCTAGAGGAAAACCTAGGTAGTACCATTCAGGACATAGGCATGGGCAAAGACTTCATGTCTAAAACACCAAAAGCAATGGCAGCAAAAGCCAAAATTGACAAATGGGATCTCATTAAACTAAAGAGCTTCTGCACAGCAAAAGAAACTACCATCAGAGTGAACAGGCAACCTACAGAATGGGAGAAAATTTTTGCAATCTACTCATCTGACAAAGGGCTAATATCCAGAACCTACAAAGAACTCAAACAAATTTACAAGAAAAAAACAAACAATCCCATCAAAAAGTGGGCAAAGGATATGAACAGACATTTCTCAAAAGAAGACATTCATACAGCCAACAGACACATGAAAAAATGCTCATCATCACTGGCCATCAGAGAAATGCAAATCAAAACCACAATGAGATACCATCTCACACCAGTTAGAATGGCGATCATTCAAAAGTCAGGAAACAACAGGTGCTGGAGAGGATGTGGAGAAATAGGAACACTTTTACACTGTTGGTGGGATTGTAAACTAGTTCAACCATTATGGAAAACAGTATGGCGATTCCTCAAGGACCTAGAACTAGATGTACCATATGACCCAGCCATCCCATTACTGGGTGTATACCCAAGGGATTATAAATTATGCTGCTATAAAGACACATGCACATGTATGTTTATTGCAGCACTATTCACAATAGCAAAGACTTGGAATCAACCCAAATGTCCATCAGTGACAGATTGGATTAAGAAAATGTGGCACATATACACCATGGAATACTATGCAGCCATAAAAAAGGATGAGTTTGTGTCCTTTGTAGGGACATGGATGCAGCTGGAAACCATCATTCTCAGCAAACTATCACAAGAACAGAAAACCAAACACCGCATGTTCTCACTCATAGGCGGGAACTGAACAATGAGATCACTTGGACTCGGGAAGGGGAACATCACACACCGGGGCCTATCATGGGGAGGGGGGAGGGGGGAGGGTTTGCATTGGGAGTTATACCTGATGTAAATGACGAGTTGATGGGTGCAGCACACCAACATGGTACAAGTATACATATGTAGCAAACCTGCACGTTGTGCACATGTACCCTACAACTTGAAGTTTAATAATAATAAATAAATTAAAAAAAAAAAAAAGGAAACCATATGAAAACAAAACAAAAAAAAAGTGACAGCAAAAAAAAAAAAAAAAAAAGCTATGCTCTCTTGTAGATAATCAGAAATAACATGAAAGTAAATAGAAATCCTTTAAACCAAAAAAAAAAAAAAAAAAAAAAAGACAGCTGCATAAAGCAATAATTTTAAATCTGTTTAATGGGCATGTAATGTGTACAGATATAATTTACATTACAATAATGGCACAAAGGAATGGTAAATAATGGAGTTCTATATAATGAAAATGTTTTGTATACTATTTGAATTAATATGAACTAGATTCTGATAAAATGTAAAATTGAATCCCTATGCACATCACAGATAAAACAAATTTAAAAATATGGTAGGAGAGGCAGAGCAAGAGCAAGATGCAGAATAGAAGGCTCCATTGATTGTTCCCCTGGCACAAGGACACCAATTTAACAACTATCTACAGAGTAAAAACACATTTATACTAACCAAAAATTACATGAGGTCTCAAATTACATGGTTTTAACTTTGTATCACTGAGAGAGGCACAGAAAAGGTAGAAAAAAACCATCTTGAATTGCTGATGTCACTCCTCCCCTACTCTCCAGCAATGGCATCCTCGTGCAGAGTATGTCTCTGGGTGCTGGGGAAGGGAGAACACAAGTGCTGTCCTGTTCGAGTAGAAAGGAAATCTGAACCAAGCTCAGCTGATGCCTATCCATAAACGGAGCATGTAAATCAGCCCTAGACAGAGGAAAATCACTGATCCCAGTCCTCTGAACTTGAGTTCCTACAAACCTTGCCACTGAAGTCCTCTGTGTCTCTAACTAAACTTGAAATGCAGTCTAGGCCATAGGAACTGCAACTCTTAAATGAATTCTAGTGCTGAATTGGGCCCAGAGACAGTGGATGTGGGAAGTGGGGCATGTGACCTAATGAGATATCAGCTGGGGCAGCTAAGAGAGTGCTGGCATCACTCCTTCCTTAACCCTAGACTGCACAGCTCATAGTTCCAAGAGACCTCTTTCTTCTGTTTTAGAACAGGAGAGGAAGGAATGGAAAGGACTTTGTCTTGCATCTTGGATACCAGCTGAGCCACAGCAGAATAGTGAGCCTCCCATTCCAGGCCCTAAATCCCAGATGACAGTTCCAGACATACCCTGGGTCAGAAGGGAACCTGCTGCCTTGAAGGGAGTAAACCATTCCTGGCAGCACTCATCACTTGCTAATTGAAGAGCCCTTGGGAACTGAATACCAGCAGCGATACTAAGGTACTACATTGTAGGCCTTGGATAAGCCTCTGAGTCTTACTGGCTTTAGGTGACACTCAGCACATTACCAGTTATGGTGGTTATGGGGTAAAACTCTTTCTGCTTGAGAGAAGCAGAGGGTAAAGGAAAGGGAACTTTGCCGTACACTGTAGGTACCAGTAGGTACCAGCATGGCCATAGTAGTGTAGAGAATCAAGTGAGGTTTTAGGGTTTCTGATTTCAGGGCTTGACTTTTGAATGGCATTTCTGAGCCTACTCTGGGTAATACTGGAGCCCATTTCCCTGAAGGGTGAGTCTTAGGCTAAGCAACATTAACCACAAGCTGACTTAAGAGACTTTGGGTCTTAAAGAAAATCACCAGTAGTCTGGCAGTACTCCTTGTTGCCTTTGATAGCAGTGGCTATGGTGTGAGGCTTCTCTGTCTTTGAAAATGGGAAGAAGAGTGGGAAGAACTGTGTCTTGTGATTTGAGTGCCAGCTCAGCCACAGTACCATTGAACACTGGGTAGTCTTCTCCTTAGAAGACTCTAATCCCTGAATCCTTGATGGCACCTCTGAGCCCACAGAGGGACTGGGGGAGCTTGCTGCCCTGAGGGGAAAGATACAGGCCTAGCTGACTTTGCCACCTGTGGATTGTAGAGCCCCGGGACTATAACAAATACCTGGCTACCACCTATTTTGTTCAAAGCCCTGGAGCTCTGCAATCATCATGTGGCTATCCAGCTAGGCTTGTTTGTTGTTGTTGCTAGGTTTGTTGTTGTTGTTGTTTGTTTCAGGGAATCAAGTTGCCCCAGGCCCCAGGGAGGTTCAGAAGTACCATCCAGGAGCCAGAAAGTGGAGTAAAATACCTTAGCCTACTTGGTACTCTATTGAACTACTGCTGAACTAGCATTCAAACCACAAGATGCAGTTCTTCCCATTCTTCACACCAATTTAAATAAGCAGAGGAGGCTCACTCCATGGCCACCACCACTGTAGGCTCACAGGGAGTACTGGAAGGCTACCAGTGATATTCCCTTCAGGCACGATTGCTTTTCAAACAGCTTGTGGTGAATGCCGCCTGGCCTGGGACTCACTATTCAGAGCAGCGGGCTCCCCTCTGCCCCAGTACAGATTAAGAAATGCCATACAAGAGCGAAGGCTTGGAATCTTGAATCCAAGAGTCCACTTTATGCTCTACCCCTCTGTGATCAAGCTGGTATCTGATTTTTGGTTCTTATGAAGTTGTTTATCAATGTAGACAGTTGTTAAATTGGTGTCCTTGCCAAGGAAATGATGAATGAAGCCTTTACTTTGACCATCTTTCTCCACCTTTCTCCAAGACATACACTTTAGATACAAAAATAAAAATAGATTTAAAGTATAAGGGTCAGACAGGATATATCATGAAACCAATAACTAATAGTGAGCTTGTGTATCTATGCTAATATCAGACAAAATAGAATCTTAAAAATTGTTCTTAGATGAAAAGAATACTATTTTATAATGATAAAAGGGTTATTTTATCAAAAATATGTAAGAATGATAAATACATATGTATTTTTGACAATGTCCCAAAATATATGAAGAAAAAACTGACAAAATCAAAGGGAGAAAAAGACAATTCTACAATAATATTTACAGTCTTCAATATCCCACTTCTGGAATGGATATAATCACTAGGCGTAAAATAAACAAGAAAATATAGGACTTGAATAAACCAACTAGACCTAAATGACATCTATAGAACACTTCACCCAACAATAGCAGAATATAATTTTTATGTACACCTTAAATAATTTTTATAACATATGTTCATATGTTAGGCCATGAAACAATTCTCAAAATACTTCAAGATGTAAGTCATACTAAGTATATTCTTTAACTGAATAAATAAAATTATATATCAATTACAGGAAGAAATTCGAGAAATTCACAATTATATGAAAATGAAAGAACGTACTCTTAAATAACTAATGGATTAAAGAAAAAATCAAAAAAGAAATTGCAAACTACATTGAAAGGAATAAAAACAAGTAAATAATGTACGAAAAATAATGAAACACAGCAAAAACAGCTCTCAAAGTGACATTTATGGCTCTAAATGTCTACATTTAAAATAGAAATGTCTTAAATTAATAACCTAACCTAACAAACTAGAAAAATAAATGTCGGGGGCGGAACAAGATGGCCAAATAGGAACAGCTCCAGTCTCCAACTCCCAGTGCGAGCGACACAGAAGACCAGTGATTTCTGCATTTTCAACTGAGGTACTGGGTTCATCTCACTAGGGAGTGCCGGACAATCCGTGCTGGTCGGCTGCTGCAGCCCGACAAGTGAGAGCTGAAGCAGGGCGAGGCATCGCCTCACCTGGGAAGCGCAAAGGGGAAGGGAATCCTTTTTCCTAGCCAGGGGAACAGAGACACACAGCACCTGGAAGATCGGGTAACTCCCACCCCAATACTGCGCTTTAAGGAAAAGGGCACACCAGGAGATTGTATCCCACACATGGCCGGGAGGGTCCCATACCCACGGAGCCTCCTTCATTGCTAGTACAGCAGTCTGTGATCTACCCGCAAGGCAGCAGCAAGGCTGGGGGAGGGGCGCCCGCCATTGCTGAGGATTAAGTAGGTAAACAAAGCCACTGGGAAGCTCGAACTGGGTGGAGCTCACAGCAACTCAAGGAAACCTGCCTGTCTCTGTAGACTCCACCTCTGGGGACAGGGCAGAGTAAATAATAACAAATGCAGCAGAAACCTCTGCAGATGCAAACGACTCTGTCTGACAGCTTTGAAGAGAACAGTGGATCTCCCAACACGGAAGTTGAGATCTGAGAAAGGACAGACTGCCTGCTCAAGTGGGTCCCTGACCCCTGATTAGCCTAACTGGGAGACATCTCCCACTAGGGGCAGTCTGACACCCCACACCTCACAGGGTGGAGTACACCCCTGAGAGGAAGCTTCCAAAGCAAGAATCAGACAGGTACACTCGCTGTTCAGCAATATTCTATCTTCTGCAGCCTCTGCTGCTGATACCCAGGCAAACAGGGTCTGGAGTGGATCTCAAGCAATCTCCAACAGACATACAGCTGAGGGTCCTGACTGTTAGAAGGAAAACTATCAAACATGAAGGACACCTACACCAAAACCCCATCAGTACGTCACCATCATCAAAGTCCAGAGGCAGATAAAACCACAAAGATGGGGAAAAAGCAGGGCAGAAAAGCTGGAAATTCAAAAAATAAGAGCGCATCTCCCCCGGCAAAGGAGCGCAGCTCATTGCCAGCAACGGATCAAAGTTGGATGGAGAATGACTTTGACGAGATGAGAGAAGAAGGCTTCAGTCCTTCAAACTTCTCAGAGCTAAAGGAGGAATTAGGTACACAGTGCAAAGAAACTAAAAATCTTGAAAAAAAAGTGGAAGAATTGATGGCTAGAGTAATTAATGCAGTGAAGGTCATAAACGAAATGAAAGAGATGAAAACTATGACATGAGAAATACGTGACAAATGCACAAGCTTCAGTAACTGACTCGATCAACTGGAAGAAAGAGTATCAGCGATTGAGGACCAAATGAATGAAATGAAGCGAGAAGAGAAACCAAAAGAAAAAAGAAGAAAAGAAATGAACAAAGCCTGCAAGAAGTATGGGATTATGTAAAAAGACCAAATCTATGTCTGATTGGGGTGCCTGAAAGTGAGGGGGAAAATGGAACCAAGTTGGAAAACACTCTTCAGGATATCATCCAGGAGAACTTCCCCAACCTAGTAGGGCAGGCCAACATTCAAATCCAGGAAATACAGAGAACGCCACAAAGATACTCCTCGAGAAGAGCAACTCCAAGACACATAATTGCCAGATTCACCAAAGTTGAAATGAAGGAAAAAATCTTAAGGGTAGCCAGAGAGAAAGGTCGGGTTACCCACAAAGGGAAGCCCATCAGACTAACAGCAGATCTCTCGGCAGAAACTCTCCAAGCCAGAGGAGAGTGGGGGCCAATATTCAACATTCTTAAAGAAAAGAATTTTAAACCCAGAATTTCATATCCAGCCAAACTAAGTTTCATAAGTGAAGGACAAATAAAATCCTTTACAGATAAGGAAATGCTTAGAGATTTTGTCACCACCAGGTCTGCCTTACAAGAGACCCTGAAGGAAGCACTAAACATGGAAAGGAACAACCGCTACCAGCCATTGAAAAAACATGCCAAAATGTAAAGACCATCAAGGCTAGGAAGAAACTGCATCAACTAACAAGCAAAATAACCAGTTAATATCATAATGGCAGGATCAAGTTCACACATAACAATATTAACCTTAAATGTAAATGGACTAAATGCTCCAATTAAAAGACACAGACTGGAAAACTGGATAAAGAGTCAAGACCCATCAGATTGCTGTATTCAGGAGACCCATCTCACATGCAGAGACATACATAGGCTCAAAATAAAGGGATGGAGGAAGATTTACCAAACAAATAGAGAACAAAAAAAAGCAGGGGTTGCAATACTAGTCTCTGATAAAACAGACTTTAAACCATCAAAGATCAAAAGAGACAAAGAAGGCCATTACATAATGGTAAAGGGATCAATTCAACAGGAGGACCTAACTATCCTAAATATATATGCACCCAATACAGGAGCACCCAGATTCATAAAGCAAGTCCTTAGAGACTTACAAAGAGACTTAGACTCCCATACAATAATAATGGGAGACTTCAACACTCCACTGTCAACATTAGACAGAGCAAGGAGACAGAAAGTTAACAAGGATATCCAGGAATTGAACTCATCTCTGCAGCAAGCAGACCTAATAGACATCTAGAGAACTCTCCACCCAAAATCAACAGAATATACATTTTTCTCAGCACCACATCACACTTATTCCAAAATTGACCACATAATTGGAAGTAAAGCACTCCTCAGCAAATGTACAAGAACAGAAATTATAACAAACTCTCTCTCAGACCACAGTGCAATCAAACTGGAACTCAGGACTAAGAAACTCAATCAAAACCGCTCAACTACATGGAAACTAAACAACCTGCTCCTGAATGACTACTGGGTACATAATGAAATGAAGGCAGAAATAAAGATGTTCTTTGAAACCAATGAGAACAAAGATACAACATACCAGAATCTCTGGGACACATTTAAAGCAGTGTGTAGAGGGAAATATATAGCACTAAATGCCCACAAGAGAAAGCAGGAAAGATCTAAAATTGACACTCTAACATCGTAGTTAAAAGAACTAGAGAAGCAAGAGCAAACACATTCAAAAGCTAGCAGAAGGCAAGAAATAACTAAGATCAGAGCAGAACTGAAGGAGACAGAGACACAAAAAACCCTTCAAAAAATCAATGAAGCCAGGAGTTGGTTTTTTGAAAAGATCACCAAAATTGACAGACGGCTAGCAAGACTAATAAAGAAGAAAAGAGAGAAGAATCAAATAGATCCACCAAAAAATGATAAAGGGGATATCACCACCGACCCCACAGAAATACAAACTACCATCAGAGAATACTATACACACCTCTACGCAAATAAACTAGAAAATCTAGAAGAAATGGATAATTTCCTGGACACTTACACTCTTCCAGGACTTAACCAGGAAGAAGTTGAATCCCTGAATAGACCAATAGCAGGCTCTGAAATTGAGGCAATAATTAATAGCCTACCAACGAAAAAAAGACCAGGACCAGATGGATTCACAGCTGAATTCTACCAGAGGTACAAGGAGGACCTGGTACCACTCCTTCTGAAATTATTCCAATCAATAGAAAAAGAGGGAATCCTCCCTAACTCATTTTATGAGGCCAACATCATCCTGATACCAAAGCCTGGCAGAGACACAACAAAAAAAGAGAATTTTAGACCAATATCCCTGATGAACATCGATGCAAAAAACCTCAATAAAATACTGGCAAACTGGATTCAGCAACACATCAAAAAGCTTATCCACCATGATCAAGTGGGCTTCATCCCTGGGATGCAAGGCTGGTTCAACATCTGCAAATCAATAAACATAATCCAGCATATAAACAGAACCAAAGACAAGAACCACATCATTATCTCAATAGATGCAGAAAAGGCTTTTGACAAAATTCAACAGCCCTTCATGCTAAAAACGCTCAATAAATTCGGTATTGATGGAACGTACCTCAAAATCATAAGAGCTATTTATGACAAACCCACAGCCAATATCATACTGAATGGCCAAAAACTGGAAAAATTCCCTTTGAAAACTGGCACAAGACAGGGATGCCCTCTCTCACCACTCCTATTCAACATAGTGTTGGAAGTTCTGGCTAGGGCAATCAGGCAAGAGAAAGAAATCAAGGGTATTCAGTTAGGAAAAGAAATCAAATTGTCCCTCTTTGCAGATGACATGACTGTATACCTAGAAAGCCCCATTGTCTCAGCCCAAAATCTCCTTAAGCTGATAAGCAACTTCAGCAAAGTCTCAGGATACAAAATTAATGTGCAAAAATCACAAGCATTCTTATACACCTGTAACAGACAAACAGAGAGCCAAATCATGAATGAACTTCCATTCACAATTGCTTCAAAGAGAATAAAATACCTAGGAATCCAACTTACAAGGGATGCAAAGGACCTCTTCAAGGAGAACTACAAACCACTGCTCAGTGAAACAAAAGAGGACACAAACAAATGGAAGAACATTCCATGCTCATGGATAGGAAGAATCAATATCGTGAAAATGGCCATACTGCCCAAGGTAATTTATAGATTCAATGCCATCCCCATCAAGCTACCAATGAATTTCTTCACAGAATTGGAAAAAACTGCTTTAAAGTTCATATGGAATCAAAAAAGACCCCATATCTCCAAGACAATCCTAAGTCAAAAGAACAAAGCTGGAGGCATCACGCTACCTGACTTCAAACCATACTACAAGGCTACAGTAACCAAAACAGCATGGTACTGGTACCAAAACAGAGATATAAACCAATGGAACAGAATAGAGTCCTCAGAAATAATACCACACATCTACAGCCATCTGATCTTTGACAAACCTGAGAGAAACAAGAAATGGGGAAAGGATTCCCTATTTAATAAGTGGTACTGGGAAAATTGGCTAGCCATAAGCAGAAAGCCGATCCTGGATCCTTTCCTTACTCCTTATACGAAAATTAATTCAAGATGGATTAGAGACTTAAATGTTAGACCTAATACCATAAAAATCCTAGAGGAAAACCTAGGTAGTAGCATTGAGGACATAGGCATGGGCAAAGACTTCATGTCAATAACACCAAAAGCAACGGCAGCAAAAGCCAAAATTGACAAATGGGATCTCATTAAATTAAACAGCTTCTGCACAGCAAAAGAAACTACCATCAGAGTGAACAGGCAACCTACAGAATGGGAGAAAATTTTTGCAATCTACTCATCTGACAAAGGGCTAATATCCAGAACCTACAAAGAACTCAAACAAATTTACAAGAAAAAAACAAACAACCCCATCAAAAAGTGGGCAAAGGATGTGAACAGACATTTCTCAAAAGAAGATATTCATACAGCCAACAGACACATGAAAAAATGCTCATCATCACTGGCCATCAGAGAAATGCAAATCAAAACCACAATGAGATACCATCTCACACCAGTTAGAATGGCGATCATTCAAAAGTCAGGAAACAACAGGTGCTGGAGAGGATGTGGAGAAATAGAAACACTTTTACACTGTTGGTGGGATTGTAAACTAGTTCAACCATTATGGAAAACAGTATGGCGATTCCTCATGGATCTAGAACTAGATGTACCATATGACCCAGCCTTCCCATTACTGGGTATATACCCAAAGGATTATAAATCATGCTACTATAAAGACACATGCACACATATGTTTATTGCGGCACTATTCACAATAGGAAAGACTTGGAATCAACCCAAATGTCCATCAGTGACAGACTGGATTAAGAAAATGTGGCACATATACACCATGGAATACTATGCAGCCATAAAAAAGGATGAGTTTGTGTCCTTTGTAGGGACGTGGATGCAGCTGGAAACCATCATTCTTAGCAAACTATCACAAGAACAGAAAACCAAACACCGCATGTTCTCACTCATAGGTGGGAACTGAACAATGAGATCACTTGGACTCAGGAAGGGGAATATCACACACCGGAACCTATCATGGGGAAGGGAGAGCGGGGAGGGACTGCATTGGGAGTTATACCTGATGTAAATGACGAGTTGATGGGTGCTGACGATTTGATGGGTGCAGCACAGCAACATGGCACAAGTATACATATGTAACAAACCTGCACGTTATGCACATGTACCCTAGAACTTAAAGTATAATAATAATAATTAAAAAAAAAGAAAAATAAATATCAACTAAATCCAAAACAAGTAGCAGAAGAAAATAATGAAGGTTAGATTTAAAATAATAGAGGCTGGGAAATAAAATAGATAATTCAAATTATTTTTAAGAAGATGAACAAAATTGACAAACTTTTATCTAGAATAAAAAAAAAGAGAATATTAAAATACCAAGTCAATAAACCTATGTGTGCCTGTGTCTTTATGACAGAATGATTTGTAATCCTCTGGGTATTCACAATATCAAAGACTTGGAACCAAACCAAATGCCCATCAATGGTAGACTGAATAAAGAAAATGTGGCACATATATACCATGGAATACTATGCAGCCATGGAAAAGAATGAATTCATGTCCTTTGCAGGAATATGGATGAAGCTGGAAACAATCATTCTTAGCAAACTAACACAGGAACAGAAAATCAAACACTGCATATTCTCACTTATAAGTGGGACTTGAACAATGAGAACATATGGGCACAGAGAGGGATATATCACACACCAGGGTCTGTCAGGGGGTGGGGACAAGCGGAGGGATATTATTAGGAGAAATACCTAATGTAGATGATGGGTTGATGGGTACATTGAACCACTATGGCACATGTATACCTATGTAACAAACCTGCACTTTCCGCACATGTATCCAAGAACTTAAAGAATAAAAAAAAAAAAAAAAAAAAAAAAAAAAAAAGAAATACCAAATCAGGTGAAAATGGGGCATTTACTGTGGAGCTTACCGAAATAAACAGGCTATTGTCAAAGACTTGGAACCAACCCAAATGTCCATCTATGATAGACTGGGTAAGGAAAATAGGGTACATATATACCATGGAATACTATGCACCCATGAAAAAGAATGAATTCATGTCCTTTGCAGGGACATGGATGAAGCTGGACACCATCATTCTCAGAAAACTAACACAGGAACAGAAAATCAAACACTGTATTTCTCACTCATAAGTGGGAATTGAACAATGAGAACACATAGACCCAGGGAGGGGAGCATCACATACTGGGGCCTGTGGGGGGTTGGAAGGCAAGGGGTGGGAGAGCATTAGGATGAATACTTAATGCATGCAGGGCTTAATACCTAGATGACGAGTAGATAGGTGCAGCAAACCATCATGGAACATATATACCTATGTAACAAACTTGCATGTTCTGCTAGTGTATTCCAGAACCTAAAGTAATTTTTTTTTTAAAAAAGAAATAGGATATTGTATAAGCAATAATACACTAAAAAATTATAAAACTTATAAAAAATGGAAAAAGCCCTACTGAAACTGACTCAAGAAGAAACAGAAACTTGTAACAACGAAAGCAATGCAATTGATAATGAAAAACCTCTCCATAATAAAAAGTCCATGAATAGATTGCCTTGATATAGTTTGAGTATTTGTCCTCACCAAATCTCATGTTGGAATTTAATCCCCAATGTTGGATGTTGGGTCTGGTGGGAGGTAATTTGATCATGAGGTTGGGTATTTCATGAATGATTTGGCACCATCTCCTGGATGCTGTCCTTGTGATACTAAATAATTTCTCATGAGATCTGGCTGTTTAAAACTGTGTGGCACCCTCTCCTTCTCTCTCTTGATCCTGCTCTTTCCATGTGATAAGTTGACTTCCCCTTTGCCTTCTGCCATAACTGTAAATTTCCTAAATCCCTCACCAGAAGCAGATGCTGGTGCCATGCTTCCTCTGCAACCTGCAGAAACATGAGCAAACTTAACCTGTTTTCTTTATAAATTACTTAGCCTCAAGTATTTACTTATAGCAATGTGGGAACAGCATAACACAAAAAGTTGGTATCGAAGAGAGGGACATTCCTATAAACATACATGAAAATGTAGAAGTGGCTTTAAAACTGTGTAATGAGCAGAAGTTGGGAGAGTTTGGAGGGCTCAGAAGAAGACAGGAACATGAGTGAATGCTTAGAACTTCTTAGAGACTGGTTAAATGATTGTGAAGAAAATGTTGATGGGGAATGGACAGTGAAGTACAGGCTGATAAGGTCTCAGATAGAAATGAGGAACTTATTGGAAACTGGAGCAAAAGTCATGCATGTTATAATTTATTAAAGAGCTTGGGCACATTTTGTTTATACCCTAGGTGTCTGTGGAAGTCTTAACTTTATCACTCTAAGTGATTACTTAGGGTAATTAGTGGAAGAAATTTCTAATCAGCAAAGCATGCATGATGTGGCCTGGCTGCTTCTAATAGCTTATGCTCAGCTTTGGGAGAAAAAAATTAAAGTTGCAACTTATATATAAAGGGAAAGTAGAGCATAAAAGCTTGAAAAATTTGCAGCCCGGCCATGTGCCAAAGTCAGAAAAGAACTATTTTGAGAGTAATCCAAGGAGACTGTGGAGCAACTACTTGCTAGAAATATGAACATAACTAAAAAGGAGCCAAGTGCTAATAGCCAAGACAATGCTAATAGTCGATGGCTAATAGCCAATTCCAAGTAGTCTCTAGCACCACGGGCCCAGAGGCTTAAGATAAAAAATTGGTTTTGCCCATGCCAGGGACTTCATGTCTAAAATACCAAAAGCAATGGCAACAAAAGCCAAAATTGACAAATGGGATCTAATTAAACTAAAGAGCTTCTTCACAGCAAAAGAAACTATCATCAGAGTGCACAGGCAACCTACAGAATGGTAGAAAGTGTTTGCAATCTACTCAACTGACAAGAGGCCAATATCCAGAATCTACAAAGAACTCAAACAAATGTACAAGAAAAAAACAAACAACCCCATCAAAAAGTGGGCAAAGGATATGAACAGACACTTCTCAAAAGAAGGCATTCATACAGCCAACAGACACATGGAAAAATGCTCATCATCACTGGCCATTAGAGAAATGCAAATCAAAAGCACAAGGAGATACCATCTCACACCAGCTAGAACAGCAATCATTAAAAAATCAGGAAACAGGCCGGGCGCGGTGGCTCAAGCCTGTAATCCCAGCACTTTGGGAGGCCGAGACGGGCGGATCACAAGGTCAGGAGATCGAGACCAGCCTGACTAACACGGTGAAACCCCGTCTCTACTAAAAAAATACAAAAAACTAGCCAGGCGAGGTGGTGGGCTGAGGCAGGAGAATGGCGTAGACCCGGGAAGCGGAGCTTGCAGTGAGCTGAGATCCGGCCACTGCACTCCAGCCTGGGTGACAGAGCAAGACTCCGTCTCAAAAAAAAAAAAAAAAAAAAAAATCAGGAAACAACATGTGCTGGAGAGGATGTGGAGAAATAGGAACACTTTTACACTGTTGGTGGGACTGTAAACTAGTTCAACCATTGTGGAAAACAGTGTGGTTATTCCTAAAGGGTCTAGAACTAGAAATACCATTTGACCCAACCATCCCACTACTCGGGATATACCCAAAGGATTATAAGTCATGCTGCTATAAAGACACATGCACACGTATGTTTCTTGTGGCACTATTCACAATAGCAAAGACTTGGAATCAATCCAAATGTCCATCAGTGACAGACTGGATTAAGAAAATGTGGCACATATACACCATGGAATACTATGCAGCCATAAAAAAGGGTGAGTTCGTGTCCTTTGTAGGGACATGGATGCAGCTGGAAACCATCATTCTCAGCAAACTATCGCAAGAACAGAAAACCAAATACCACATGTTCTAACTCATAGGTGGGAATTGAACAATGAGATCACTCGGACACAGGAAGGGGAACATCACACACCGGGTCCTACTGTGTGCAGGGGAGGGGGGGAGAGATAGCATTAGGAAATATACCTAATGTAAATGACGAGTTAATGGGTGCAGCACACCAACATGGCACATGTATACATATGTAACAAACCTGCAGGTTGTGCACATGTACCCTAGAACTTAAAGTATTAAAAAGAAATTGGTTTTGTGACCCAGGCACAGGAGTCCCCAGCACTATGTGGCTTCAGTACACTGCTCCCTGCATCCAGGCCATTCCAACTTTAGCTCCAGCTCAAAGGGGTCCAGGTACAGCTCAGGTCACCACTTTGGAGAGTGTGAGCCATAAGCCTTGGTAGTTTTTATACGGTGGTAAGCCTGCAGGAATGCAGAGTACAAGACTGAAGGAGGCCTGGCAGCCTCTGCCTGGATTTCAGGGGATGTATGGAAAAGCCTGGGTTCCCAGGCAGAAATCTGCTACAGGGTGGAGCCCTCACGGATAACCTCTACCAGTGAAATACTGAGTGGAAATATGGGGTTGTGGGCCCCACACGGAGTCCCAGCTAGGGCACTGCATAGTGGAGCTGTGAGAAAAAGACCACCTTCCCCCAGATCTCAGAATAGTAGAGCCACTGACAGCTTACACTATGCACCTGGAAAAGCCACAGATACTCAACTTTAACCTGTGATAAAAGCTGTGGAGGTTATCCCCTTTAGAGACACAGAGGTGGAGCTGCCCAAGGCCTTGGGAGCCCACCTTTTACACCAGTGTACCCTATATGCAAGAGATAGAGTCAACGGAGTTTATTTTGGAGCTGTAAGACTTAAGTACTACTCTACTGGGTTTCAGACTTGTGTAGGGCCTGTAGACCCTTTCTTTTGACTAATTTATTCCTTTTGGATTGAAAGTATTTACTCAATGCATGTACTCCGATTGTATCTTTCAAGTAGACAACTTGTTTTTTATTTTACAGGCTTATAGGTGGAAGGCACTTGCCTTGTCTCAGATGAGACTTTAGACTTCAGAAATTTGTGTGATGCTGAAAGGAGTTGAGAGTTTTGGGGGACTATTGGAAGGAGGTGATTATATTTTGTAATCTGAGAAGAATATTATATTTGAGTGACTGGGGGTGGGATAATATATTTCAAACATTTTTTTCTGCCAAATATAATGTTGAAACGTTATCTCCACTAGTGGAGGTGGGGCCTGGAGTCAGGTGATTGGATTTTAGGGAGAAATGAATTCTCATGAATGGTTTTGCATAATCTCCTTGAAAGTATCCTTGTGATATTAAATTATTTCTCATAAGATCTGGTTGTTTAAATGTATGTGACACCTTTCTTCCTTTCTCTCTCTTGCTTCTGCTTGCACCATATGTTATGCTGGCTTCTCCTTCAACTTCCATTATGACTGTAAGCTCCCTGAGGCCCTCATCAGAAGCAGATGCCAGCACCATGATTGCTGTACAACCTGCAGAACTGTAAGCCAATTTAAACCTCTTTTATTTATAAATTGCCCTGCTTCAGGGATTTCTTCATAGCTATGTGAGCACAGACTATGCAGACATCATTGGTGAATTCTGTATTTTTTTTTTTAACAAATGACAAATCATAGTTATATAAACTCTCATGTTTATTGCAACATTTTTCATAATAGCCAAAGTATAAAACAGCTTATATCCATCTACAAATTTTTAAACAAATGTTAATACCAATTCTTCCCAAAATTTTCCAAAAAAATAGAATAGGTAGGAACACATTTAAACTCAGTTTATGAAGCCAATATTATTCTGTTATGCAAACCTTACAATAATAAGACTAATATACTTCATGAATATAAATTCAAAAATTTGTAATACAATAATAGCAAAGTGAATCCAGCAACATATAAAAAGAATTATATACCATGACAAAGTTGGATTGTATTAGTAAATGCAAAGTTGGTTAAATATGTAAATATCAATCATGTAATATCTATATTCATAAAACAAAGAAAAGAAACTGCAGATCATTTCAATAGGTGTTGAGAAAACAGTTAACAAAATCTAATATCAATTCATGACAAGAATATTCAATAAATTAAGAGAAGGGAACTTCCTGACTATGATAGAAGGCATTTGAAAATTTTACGGCTAAAAAGATGAATACTGTCTCTGTAAGATCAGAAACAAGCCAAGGATGTCTTATCTTGCCATTTTTATTTAACATAGTATTGGGAGTTCTAACCAAGGCAATTAGAAAGAAAAAGAAATTAATATTCAGATTGGAGAGAAAAATGAATATTATTTATGTATAATTTTTATGGGTACATATTAGGTATATACATTTATGGGGTACATTAGATAATATACCTTATAATACATATTAGGTATATATATTTAGGGGGTACATGATACAGGAATAGACTGCTTAATAATCACATCAGGGTAAATGACGTATCTACTACCTCAAGCACTTACTTTTTTGTGTGTGTTAAAAACATTTCAATTATAGTCTTAGTTACTATAAAATGTATAATAAATTATTGTTGACTGTAGTCACTCTGTTGTGCTATCAAGTACTAGCTATTATTTATTCTATCTAACTCTATTTTTGTGTTCATTAACAATTCCCGGAGGGGCGGAGCAAGATGGCCCAATAGGAACAGCTCCAGTCTCCAACTCCCAGTGCGAGCGACACAGAAGACCAGTGATTTCTGCATTTTCAACTGAGGTACTGGGTTCCTCTCACTAGGGAGTGCCGGACAATCGGTGCTGGTCAGCTGCTGCAGCCCAAACAGCAAGAGCTGAAGCAGGGCAATGCATCGCCTCACCTGGGAAGCTCAAGGGGGAAGGGAATCCGTTTTCCTAGCCAGGGGAACTGAGACACACAACACTTGGAAAATCGGGTAACTCCCACCCCAATACTGTGCTTTAAGCAAACGGGCACACCAGGAGATTATATCCCACACCTGGCCGGGAGGGTCCCATGCGCACAGAGCCTCCCTCATTGCTAGCACAGCAGTCTGCGATCTAACTGCAAGGCAGCAGCGAGGCTGGGGGATGGGAGCCCGCCATTGCTGAGGCTTAACTAGGTAAACAAAGCCACTGGAAAGCTCGAAGTGGGTGGAGCTCACAGCAGCTCAAGGAAACCTGCCTGTCTCTGTAGACTCCACCTCTGGGGACAGGGCACAGCTAAACAACAACAACAAAAAGCAGCAGAAACCCCTGCAGATGCAAACGACTCTGTCTGACAGCTTTGAAGAGAGCAGTGGATCTCCCAACACGGAGGTTGAGGTCTGAGAAGGAACAGACTGCCTGCGCAAGGGGGTCCCTGACCCCTGAGTAGCCTAACTGGGAGACATCCCCCACTAGGGGCAGTCTGACACCCCACACCTCACAGGGTGGAGTACACCCCTGAGAGGAAGCTTCCAAAGTAAGAATCAGACAGGTACACTCGCTGTTCAGCAATATTCAATCTTCTGGAGCCTCTGCTGCTGACACCCAGGCAAACAGGGTCTGGAGTGAACCTCAAGCAATCTCCAACAGACCTACAGCTGAGGGTCCTGACTGGTAGAAGGAAAACTATCAAACAGGAAGGACACCCACACCAAAACCCCATCAGTACGTAACCATCATCAAAGACCAGAGGCAGATAAAACCACAAAGATGGGGAAAAAGCAGGGCAGAAAAGCTGGAAATTCAAAAAATAAGAGCGCATCTCCCCCTGCAAAGGAGCGCAGCTCATCGCCAGCAATGGATCAAAGCTGGACGGAGAATGACTATGATGAGATGAGAGAAGAAGGCTTCAGTCCATCAAACTTCTCAGAGCTAAAGGAGGAATTACGTACCCAGCCAAAGAAACTAAAAATCTTGAAAAAAGAGTGGAAGAATTGAAAGCTAGAGTAATTAATGCAGAGAAGGTCATAAATGAAATGACAGAGATGAAAATCATGACACGAGAAATACATGACAAGTGCACAAGCTTCAGTAACCGACTTGATCAACTGGAAGAAAGAGTATCAACGATTGAGGATCAAATGAATGAAATGAAAGGAGAAGAGAAACCAAAAGAAAAAAGAAGAAAAAGAAATGAACAAAGCCTGCAAGAAGTATGGGATGATGTAAAAAGACCAAATCTACGTCTGATTGGGGAGCCTGAAAGTGAGGGAGAAAATGGAACCAAGTTGGAAAACACTCTTCAGGATATCATCCAGGAGAACTTCCCCAACCTAGTAGGGCAGGACAACATTCAAATCCAGGAAATACAGAGAATGCCACAAAGATACTCCTCGAGAAGAGCAACTCCAAGACACATAATTGTCAGATTCACCAAAGTTGAAATGAAGGAAAAAATCTTAAGGGTAGCCACAGAGAAAGGTCGGGTTACCCACAAAGGGAAGCCCATCAGACTAACAGCAGATCTCTCGGCAGAAACTCTCCAAGCCAGAAGAGAGTGGGGGCCAATATTCAACATTCTTAAAGAAAAGAATTTTAAACCCAGAATTTCATATCCAGCCAAACTAAGTTTCATAAGTGAAGGACAAATAAATTCCTTTACAGATAAGGAAATGCTTAGAGATTTTGTCACCACCAGGTCTGCCTTACAAGAGACCCTGAAGGAAGCACTAAACATGGAAAGGAACAACCGGTACCAGCCATTGCAAAAACATTCCATAATGTAAAGACCATCAAGGCTAGGAAGAAACTGCATCAACTAACGAGCAAAATAACCAGTTAATATCATAATGGCAGGATCAAGTTCACACATAACAATATTAACCTTAAATGTAAATGGACTAAATGCTCCAATTAAAAGACACAGACTGGAAAACTAGATAAAGAGTCAAGACCCATCAGTCTGCTGTATTCAGGAGACCCATCTCACATGCAGAGACATACATAGGCTCAAAATAAAGGGATGGAGGAAGATCTACCAAACCAATGGAGAACAAAAAAAAGCAGGGGTTGCAATAGTAGTCTCTGATAAAACAGACTTTAAACCATCAAAGATCAAAAGAGACAAAGAAGGCCATTACATAATGGTAAAGGGATCAATTCAACAAGAAGAGCTAACTATCATAAATATATATGCACCCAATACAGGAGCACCCAGATTCATAAAGCAAGTCCTTAGAGACTTACAAAGAGACTTAGACTCCCATACACTAATAGTGGGAGACTTCAACACTCCACTGTCAACATTAGATGGAACAACAAGACAGAAAATGAACAAGGATATCCAGGAATTGAACTCATCTCTGCAGCAAGCAGACCTAATAGACATCTATAGAACTCTCCACCCAAAATCAACAGAATATACATTCTTCTCAGCACCACATCACACTTATTCCAAAATTGACCACATAATTGGAAGTAAAGCACTCCTCAGCAAATGTACAAGAACAGAAATTATAACAAACTGTCTCTCAGACCACAGCGCAATCAAACTGGAACTCAGGACTAAGAAACTCAATCAAAACTGCTCAACTACATGGAAACTGAACAACCTGCTCCTGAATGACTACTGGGTACATAATGAAATGAAGGCAGAAATAAAGATGTTCTTTGAAACCAATGAGAACAAAGATACAACATACCAGAATCTCTGGGACACATTTAAAGCAGTGTGTAGAGGGAAATTTATAGCACTAAATGCCCACAAGAGAAAGCTGGAAAGATCTAAAATTGACACTCTAACATCGCAGTTAAAAGAACTAGAGAAGCAAGAGCAAACACATTCAAAAGCTAGCAGAAGGCAAGAAATAACTAAGATCAGAGCAGAACCGGAGGAGATAGAGACACAAAAAACCCTCCAAAAAAATCAGTGAAACCAGGACTTGGTTTTTGGAAAAGATCACCAAAATTGACAGACGGCTAGCAAGACTAATAAAGAAGAAAAGAGAGAAGAATCAAATAGATCCAATAAAAAATGATAAAGGGGATATCACCACCGACCCCACAGAAATACAAACTACCATCAGAGAATACTATAAACACCTCTATGCAAATAAACTAGAAAATCTAGAAGAAATGGATAATTTCCTGGACACTTACACTCTTCCAAGGCTAAACCAGGAAGAATTTGAATCCCTGAATAGACCAATAGCAGGCTCTGAAGTTGAGGCAATAATTAATAGCCTACCAACGAAAAAAAGACCAGGACCAGATGGATTCACAGCTGAATTCTACCAGAGGTACAAGGAGGAGCTGGTACCATTCCTTCTGAAACTATTCCAATCAATAGAAAAAGAGGGAATCCTCCCTAACTCATTTTATGAGGCCAACATCATCCTGATACCAAAGCTTGGCAGAGACATAACAAAAAAAGAGAATTTTAGACAAATATCCCTGATTATCATCGATGCAAAAATCCTCAATAAAATACTGGCAAACCGGATTCAGCAGCACATCAAAAAGCTTATCCACCATGATCAAGTGGGCTTCATCCCTGGGATGCAAGGCTGGTTCAACATTCGCAAATCAATAAATGTAATCCAGCATATAAACAGAACCAAAGACAAAAACCACATCATTATCTCAATAGATGCAGAAAAGGCTTTTGCCAAGATTCAACAGCCCTTCATGCTAAAAACGCTCAATAAATTCAGTATTGATGGAACGTACTTCAAAATAATAAGAGCTATTTATGACAAACCCACAGCGAATATCATACTGAATAGGCAAAAACTGGAAAAATTCCCTTTGAAAACTGGCACAAGACAGGGATGCCCTCTCTCACCACTCCTATTCAACATAGTGTTGGAATTTCTGGCTAGGGCAATCAGGCAAGAGAAAGAAATCATGGGTATTCAGTTAGGAAAAGAAGAAGTCAAATTGTCCCTCTTTGCAGATGACATGATCGTATATTTAGAAAACCCCATTGTCTCGGCCCAAAATCTCCTTAAGCTGATAAGCAATTTCAGCAAAGTCTCAGGATACAAAATTAATGTGCAAAAATCACAAACAATCTTCTACACCAGTAACAAACAGAGAGCCAAATCATGAATGAACTTCCATTCACAATTGCTTCAAAGAGAATAAAATACCTAGGAATCCAACTTACAAGGGATGCAAAGGACCTCTTCAAGGAGAACTACAAACCACTGCTCAGTGAAATAAAAGAGGACACAAACAAATGGAAGAAAATTCCATGCTCATGGATAGAAAGAATCAATATCGTGAAAATGGCCATACTGCCCAAGGTAATTTATAGATTCAATGCCATCCCCATCAAGCTACCAATGAATTTCTTCACAGAATTTGAAAAAACTGCTTTAAAGTTCATATGGAACCAAAAAAGAGCCCGCATCTCCAAGACAATCCTAAGTCAAAAGAACAAAGCTGTAGGCATCACGCTACCTGACTTCAAACTATACTACAAGGCTACAGTAACCAAAACAGCATGGTACTGGTACCAAAACAGAGATATAGACCAATGGAACAGAACAGAGTCCTCAGAAATAATACAACACATCTACAGCCATCTCATCTTTGACAAACCTGAGAGAAACAAGAAATGGGGAAAGGATTCCCTATTTAATAAACGGTGCTGGGAAAATTGGCTAGCCATAAGTAGAAAGCTGAAACTGAATCCTTTCCTTACTCCTTATACGAAAATTAATTCAACATGGATTAGAGACTTAAATGTTACACCTAATACCATGAAAACCCTAAAAGAAAACCTAGGTAGTACCATTCAGGACATAGGCATGGGCAAAGGCTTCATGTCTAAAACACCAAAAGCGACGGCAGCAAAAGCCAAAATTGACAAATGGGATCTAATTAAACTAAAGAGCTTCTGCACAGCAAAAGAAACTACCATCAGAGTGAACAAGCAGCCTACAGAATGGGAGAAAATTTTTGCAATCTACTCATCTGACAAAGGGCTAATATCCAGAACCTACAAAGAACTCAAACAAATTTACAAGAAAGAATCAAACAACCCCATCAAAAAGTGGGCAAAGGATATGAACAGACATTTCTCAAAAGAAGACATTCATACAGTCAACAGACACATGAAAAAATGCTCATCATCACTGGCCATCAGAGAAATGCAAATCAAAACCACAATGAGATACCATCTCACACCAGTTAGAATGGCGATCATTCAAAAGTCAGGAAACAACAGGTGCTGGAGAGGATGTGGAGAAATAGGAACACTTTTACACTGTTGGTGGGATTGTAAACTAGTTCAACCATTATGGAAAACTGTATGGCGATTCCTCAAGGATCTAGAACTAGATGTACCATATGACCCAGCCATCTCATTACTGGGTATATACCCAAAGGATTCTAAATCATGCTGCTATAAAGACACATGCACACGTATGTTTATTGTGGCACTATTCACAATAGGAAAGACTTGGAATCAACCCAAATGTCCATCATTGACAGACTGGATTAAGAAAATGTGGCACATATACACCATGGAATACTATGCAGCCATAAAAAAGGATGAGTTTGTGTCCTTTGTAGGGACGTGGATGCAGCTGGAAACCATCATTCTTAGCAAACTATCACAAGAACAGAAAACCAAACACCGCATGTTCTCACTCATAGGTGGGAACTGAACAACGAGATCACTTGGACTCGGGAAGGGGAACATCACACACTGGGGCCTATCATGGGGAGGGGAGGGGGGGAGGGATTGCATTGGTAGTTATACCTGATGTAAATGACGAGTTGATGGGTGCTGACGAGTTGATGGGGCAGCACAGCAACATGGCAGAAGTATACATATGTAAGAAACCTGCCCGTTATGCACATGTACCCTAGAACTTAAAGTATAATAATAATAATAAATAAATTTAAAAAAAGAAAAAAAACCAATTCCCACATTCCTGTCTCCCATTAATGCTTGACAGCTTCTGGTAACCATTCTTCTACTCCCTATCTTCATAAATTCAGTTGTTTTAATTTTTGGCTTTCACAAATGTCTGAGAACATGTAAAATTTGTCTTTCCGTCATATCCAAGTTGTTGCAAATGACAGGATTTCATTCTTTTTATGGCTGGATAGTACTCTATTGTGTATATGTAACACATTTTCTTTACCAATTACTTTCTTGATGGAAACTTAAGTTTCTTCCAAAATTTGGCTATTGTGAATAGTGTTGCAATAAACATGGATTGTAACGATATACTGATTTCCTTTCTTTTGGATATGTACTTAGAAGTAAGATTCTGGATTACATGTTAGTTCTATTTTTACATTTTAAGGAACCCCCATAGTGTTCTCCATAGTGGCTGTACTAATTTACGTTCCCACCAGCAGTGTATTAGGGTTTCTTCTGCTCCACAGCCACACTACCTTTTCTTACTGCCTTTTAGATAAAAGCCATTTTTACTGGTGTGAGATGATGTCTCATTGTAGTTTTGATTTGCATTTATCTAATGATTAATACCACTGAGCACCTTTTCATATATCTGTCATTGGCATGTCTTCTTTTGAGAAATGTCTATTTAAATCTTCTGCCAATTTTTCGTTGGATTATTAGATTTTTTTCCTATAGAGCTGTTTCAGCCACTTACATATTCTGGTTATTAATCCATTGTCAGAGGAACAGTTTGCAAATATTTTCTTAGATTCTGTGGGTTGTGTGTTCAAGATTTTTTTTTTTTTTTTGAGATGGGGTCTCGCTCTGTTGCCCAGGCTGGAGTGCAGTAGTGACATCTTGGCTCACCTCAAGCTCCACTTCCCAAGTTCATGCCATTCTCCTGCCTCAGCTTCCAGCGTAGCTGGGGCTACAGGCGCCCACCACCAAACCAGCCTATTTTTTTGTATTTTTAGTGGAGACGGTGGTCTCACTGTGGTAGTCATGGTGGTCTGGATCTCCTGACCTCGTGATCCGCCCGCCTCGGCCTCTCAAAGTGCTGGGATTACCGGCGTGAGCCACCGCGCCCGGCCAAGAATGTTTTTTAACTTTATGTGATTCTATTTGTTCATTGTTTGCTTTGATTGCCTGTGTTTGTGGGGGTATTACTCAAGAAATCTTTGCCCAGACCAATATCCTGTAGAGGTTTTCCAATGAATTATTTTTTAGACGTTTCAGAGTCTAAGGTCTTAGATTTAAGTCTTTAATCTATTTTTATTTGATTTTTATATGATGAGAGATAGGGGTCTAGTTTCATTCTTCTGCAAATGGTTAGCTAATTTTCCCAGCACCACTTGTTGAAGAGACTGTCCTTTCTCCAGTGTATGTTCTTGTCGACTTGGCCAGAAATGAGTTTACTGTAGATGTATGGATTTACTATTGGGTTATCTATTCTATTCTATTGGTCTATGTGTTTGTCTTTATGCCAGAACCACGTTTTTGGTTATTGTATCTCTGTGGTAAAATTCAAAGCCATGTAATGTGATTCCTTAAGTTTTGTTCTTTTTGCTAAAGATGGCATTGGCTATTCTGGGTCTTTTGTGGTTTCATATAAATTTTAGGATTTGTTTTTTATTCCTGTGGAGAATGTCATTGGTATTTTGATAGGGATTGCACAAAATCTATAGATTGTTTCTGAAAGTATGAACATTTTAACAATATTAATTCTTCCAATTCATGAACAAGGAATATCTTTCCTTTTTAAAACTTTTTAATAGCTACATCAATGTTTTGTAGTTTTTATTGTGGAGATTGTTCATTTCCTTGAGTCAATTTATTTCTAGGTATCTTATTTGTAGATATAATTAATTTATTGATATCTTTTTTAGATTATTTTTTGTTGGCATATAAAAATGCTACTAATTTTCAAATTTTGATTTATATCCTGCAATTTACTAAATTTACCAGTTAGTAAATTCACCACTTTCTGGTGGAGTCATTAGGTTTTTTCAAATAAAAAGCCATATTATCTGCAGACATGGATAATTTGATTTATTTTTATATTTGGTTGCTGCTTATTTCTTTATCTCATCTGATTTTCCAGCTAGAACTTTCAGTACTACATTAAAAAAATGGTGGTGAAAGTGGGCATCCTTAAATTGTTTCAGATATTAGCAGAAATATTTTATTTTCTCCCAATTTTTTTTTTTTTTTTGAGACAAAGTCTCACTCTGTTGCCACTGAAGGGCAGTGGCACAATCTTGGCTCGCTGCAGCCTCCACCTCTCAGGCTCAAGTGGTTCTCCCCATTCAGCCTCCCAAGTAACCGGGACTGCAAGCACATGGCACTATACTTGGTTAATTCATTAAAAAAAAAAATTGTAGAGGCAAGGTCTCACTATGTTGTTCAGGCCTATCTTGAACTCCTGAGCTCAAGCGACCCTCTTGCCTCAGGCTCCCAAATTGCTGGGATTATAGGTATGAGCCAATACACCCAGTCATATATAAATGTTATTGTATTGATGTGTGTTTCTTATATACCCAATTACTTGATGGTTTTTATTATGAAGGGATGCTGAATTTTATCAAACGCTTGTTTAGCATCAATTGAAATGGTCATATGGGTTTTCTCCTCTGTGCTGTTGATATGATGTATCACATTGATTGATTACCATATGTGTTGAAACATTTTTATTTTCCAGAGATAAAACCGATTTGGTCACGATTAATGCTCTTTATAATGTGTCATTGACTTCAGTTTGCTAGTATTTGTGAGGGACTTCTGCATCAGTGTTCATCAGAGATATTGCAATGTGGTTTTCTTTTCTTGATGTGTCTTTGTCTGGTTTCAGTATAAGGGTAATACTGGCCTCATAAAATTAGTTTAGAAGTGTTCTTTCTTCCTCTGTTTTTCAGAATAGTTTGAGTTGGATTGATATTTTTTCTTTTTTTTTCAATACACTCACATATTTTCACTTTGTAATACAATACAGCTGTCACATACAACGGCTCTAGTAGGCTTAAATCAAATTACAACGGGCAAGGAAGCCAAAGAAGGGTTTACACAATATTCAATAAGCAATAACATCTGTTCAGTGTGCAATAAAATAAAAAGTTCTAACCTAGAAACACAGAAAAAGAATTTATTGTTCTTGAGTTCCAGAAATAAAAGTAACAGAATAGAATATAATCTTTAACAAGCTGGTCCTATAATTTCTAAACTACAGTCCAATTAAAACATTTAAGCAATAGAAACAATCTACATGTTTTTCTACCAGGTAAATCTACCTGATAGAGTTATCTATAAAGAAATAGGCTTTAAAACCCTTAACCACAAAGAACCTTCTGTTGTGACATTATGAAGATGGGCTATGCATGTGGCCGGACTAAGCCATTTCCCAGAGATTCTGCTCGCTACTTAGCTGCAGGTGGTGTTCCATCAGTGACACAGTATTTCACATCAATACCAAGCTCATTCAACCAAAGAATCACAGTAATATTTTAAAACCATCTGTTTATATTCATTAGTATTTAAAAATCACAATACACAGATTTGGAAATGTATAGCATGTCCATAAAAGAGTATATCATGTCAGCATAATTTTTTTAAAACACCTAAGCAGTGCAATAAAGAGGGAAGCAGACTCTACGTGTTGACTATAGTGAAGACATGTTAAAATTATAATTATTGCCATTTCCAAGAGCTTAGAAATAAAAACAAATTTAAAACATTAAGAAGTTCTGATAGCAAAATTACATCTACTGTAACAACAGCTTCAAGCAAAAAGTCAATTCAGAGCTTGAATGTAATTTGTGCTTTGTTTCTATAAGAATGCAGTGTTACTCTCAGACATTTCTAAATGACTAGATTCTTAAATAAGCAGTGAATTTCTTTTCATTTAAGTTGGGTAAGATTCAGTAGTGAAGCCATCGAGTCCTGGGCTTTTATCTGCTGGGAGAGTTTTTTTTTTTTTTTTTTTTTTTTTTTTTTTTTAATTACAGCTTCAATTTTATTACTTGTTATTGGTCTATTCAGGTTCTGAGTTTCTTCATTGATTAATACTGGTAGTTTTGTATATGCAGAGGAATTTACTTATTTCATCCAAGTTTTTCAGTTTATTGGTATATAGTTGTTAATAGTAGTCTTTAATGATCTTTTGAATTAATGTAGTGTCAGTTGTAATGCCTCCTTTTTCATTTCTGCTTTTATTTATTTGTATCTTCTCTTTTTTTCTTAGTTGAACTACAGGTTTGTGATTCTAAAAAATCCTTTCAAATATCCAACTTCTGTTTTGTTGATCTTCTGTATTGTTATCCTTATTTCAATTTGATTTATTTTTGCTCTGATTTTTATTTCTTTCCATTAATTTTGCCTTTGTTTTGCTGTTGCTATTCTAGTTCTTTAAGATGTATTAATAAGTCATTTACTTGGCATTTGTCTACTTTTAAATTTTTAAAATTTTTAATTTTGTGTGTACATAGTAGATGTATATATCTATGGGGCACATGGGATGTTTTGTCACAGGAATACAATGTCAAATAAGCACATCATAAAGAATGGGGTATACATCTCCTTAAGCATTTTTCCATTGAATTGTCAACAGTCCAATTACACTCATTATTTAAAAATATACAGTTATTGTTGATTGTAGTCACCCTGTTGTACTATCAAATAGTAGGTTTCGATTATCCTTTCTATTATGTGTACCAATTAATCATCCCCATCTCCCCTCTGGACCTCCATTTCCCTGCCCAGCCTCTGGTAGCCAGCCTTCTACTCTCTAGCTCCATGAGTTCAATTGTTTTAATTACTGTGTCTCACATATAAGTGAAAACATGCAACATTTGTCTTTCTGTGCCTGGTTTATTTCACATAACATAATGATCTCTAGTTCTATCTATGTTGCTGCAAATGACTGGAGCTCACTGTTTTTTTATGGCTGAATAATACTCCATTATGTATATATACCACATTTTGTAATCCATTTATCTAATAATACACACTTAGTTTGCTTTCAAATTTTAGCTCTTGTAAACAGTGCTGCGGGAAACATAAGAGTGTAGATATTTCGTTGATAGACTGATTTCCTTTCTTTTGTGTATATACCCAGCAGTGGGATTGCTGAATCATATGGTAGCTATATTTTCAGTTTTTTGAGGAACCATGAAGATGTTCTCCATAGTGGTTGTACTAATTTACATTAGCACCAACAGTACACAAGGGTTTCCTTTTCTCTATAGCTTCATCAGCATTTGTTGTTATTGACTTTCTTTTGTATATAAGCCATTTTAATTGCGGTGAGATGATATCTCATTGTAGTTTTGATTTGTATTTCTCTGATGATCAATCAAAGATGCTGAGCACATTTTCATATGCCAGTTTGCCATTTGTATGTCTTCTTTTGAGAAATAGTTATTCAAATCTTTTCCTATCCTTTGATTGGATTATTAGATTTTTTCCTATAGAGTTGTTTGGGTTCCTTATGTATTCTTGTTAAAAATCTTTTGGCAGATGGGTAGGTTGCAAATATTTTCTCATATTTTGTGGGTTTTCTCTTCACTTTGTTGATTGTATCCTGTGCTGTACAGAAGCTTTATAAACTTAATGGAATCACATTTGTCTGTTTATGCTTTGATTGTCTGGGCTTGTGGGGTATTCCTCAAGAAATTTTTGCCAAGACCAAAGTCCTAGGTATTCTCCCAATGTTTTCTTGTAGTAGTTTCACGGCTTGAGGTCTTAGGTTTAAGTCTTTAATCCATTTTTATTTTTTATTTAATGGTTTTATGTAACCAGAGATAGGAGTCTATTTTCATTCTTTTGCATATAGATATCTAGTCTTCCCAGCACCATTTATTGAAAAGACTGTTTTTTCTCCAGTGTATGTTATTGGCAAGTAGGTCAAAATATGAGTTCACCGTAGGTGTGTGGATTTTTTTCTGCATTTGCTATTCTGTTCCACTGGTCTATGTGTACGTTTTTATGCCAGTACCATGTTGTTTTGGTTAATATTGTTCTGTAGTATAATTTGAAGTCAGGTGACATTAGTCCTCCAGCTTTGTTTTTTCTTTTCTTTCTTTTTTTTTTTTTTATTCCCATAGGATAACACTGGCTATTCTGAGTCTTTTGTGGTTCCATATAAATTGTAGGATTCTTTCTAAATATTTCTGTGAAGAACATCATTGATATTTTTAAAGGGATTGCACTGAATCTGTAGATTGCCTTGGGTAGTATGGACATTTAAAAAATATCGATTCTTTTAATCCATAAACATAAAATATTTTCCCATTTTTTGTGTCCTCGTCAATTACTTTCATCAGCGTTTTATAGTTTCCTTTATATAAATCTTTCATTTATTTGGTTAAGTTTATTCCTAGGTGTTTAATTTTATGTGTTGCTATTGTAAATTAGATTACTTTTTTTATTTCTTTCTTGCATTGTTCACTGTTGGCATATACAAATGCTACTGATTTTGGTATATTGGTTTTGTATCCTGCAGCTTCACTGAATTTCTCAGTTCTAATAGACTTTTTTGGTAGGATCCTTAGGTTTTTCCAAATGTAAGATCATATTATCTGCAAACAGTGATATTTTGACTTCTTCCTTTCCATCTTGGATGCCGTTTATATCTTTGTCTTGTCTTATTGTCCTAGCTAAAACTTCCAGTACTATGTTAAGTAACAGTGGTGACAGTAGGCATCCTTGTCGTGTTCCAGATCTTATAGAAAGACTTTTCACGTTTTCCCCATTCAGGGTAATACTACCTGTGGGTCTGTCCTATATGGTTTTTGTTAAGTTAAGGTATGTTTTATCTACACCCAGTTTTTTGAAGTTTTTTTTTTTTATAATGAAAGGATGTTGAATTTTAACAAATGCTTTTGCAATGATCATGTAGTTTTATGTTTTATTCTATTGATATGATGTATCACATTGTTTGATTTGCATATGTTGAACCATCCTTACATCCAGGGATAAATCCGCTTTGACTTGATGAGTATTCTTTCTAATGTATTGTTGAATTTGGTTTGCTAGTGTGTTGTTGAGGATTTTTGCATCAATATTCATCGGAGATATTGGCCCGCAGTTTTACTTTTTTGATGTGCCTTTGCCTGGTTTTGGTATCATGATAATATTGGCCTTGTTGAATGAGTTTGGAAGTATTCCCTTCTCCTCTATTCTTTGGAATAGTTTGAGTAAGATTGGTATTAGGTTTTTAAAAAATGGTTGTTAGAATTCAGCAGTGAAGCCTTTAGGTCCTGGACTTTCTTTACTGGGAGACTTTTTATTATGGCTTTGATTTTTCTACTTGTTATTGGTCTCTTCATGTTTTGGATTTCTTCATGTTTCAATCTTGGTAGGATTTATGTATCTAGAAATTTGATATTCCAATTTATTGGTATATAGTTGATCATAGTAGCCACTGATGTTTCCTTCAATTTCTGCAGTGTCAATTGTCATATCTCCTTTTTCATTCCTGATTTTACTTATTTGTAACTTCTCTCTCTTTTTTAAGTCTGAATAAAGATATGTCATTTTTTAACTTTTCTAAAAACCAACTTTTTGTGTCATTAATTTTCTTTGTTTTTTATTTTAATTTCTTTATGTCTTCTCAGATTTTTATTACTTATTTTCTTCTGGCAATTTTGGTTTGGTTTGCCCTTGGTTTTCTAGTTTTTTAAGATGCACTGCTAGATTGTTTATTTGAAGATTATTCTCTTTTTGATGTAGTCACTTACAGCTATAAAATTCCCTCTTACTACTGCTTTTGCTGTATACTATAAATTACGATCTATTCTTGAGAATATACCTTGTGTTGAGGAGAAAAATATGTATGCTGCTGCTCTTGGATAAAATGTTCTGTAAATAGCTATTAGATTATTTTGGTCTATAGTGCAGATTAAGTCTGATGTTTCTTGATTTTCTTTCTGGAAGGCCTGTCCAATGTTGAAATTGGGGTGTTAAAGTCTCCAGGTATTATTGTATTAGAGCCTATCTCTCTCTTTAGCTCTAATAGTAGTTGGTTCATATGTTAGGGTGCTCCAGTGTGGGGTGCATATATATTTAAAATTATATAATTTTATAAAATATATATCATATACAATAAATGATACATGTATAATTGTATAATGATATATAAAAATATATATTTGCTGATTTGAGCCTTTTATCATTACATAGTGACCTTCTTTATCTCTTATACATTTTTGTCTTGAAACCTATTTTGTCTCATATAATATGGTGACTCATGCTTTTTTTGTTTTTTATTATCATAAAATATCTTTTCCATCTCATTATTTTCAGTCTGTGTGTGTCTTTATAGGTGAAGTATGTTTGTTTTAGGCAAAAGATCAAGGGATAAATATATATATATTTATCCATTCTATGTCTTTTGAGTGGGAAGTTTAGTCCGTTTGCATTCAATGTTGTTATTGATAAATAAGGACTTACTCCTGCCACTTTTTAATTTGTTTTCTGGTTGCTTTGTGGTCTTCTCTTTCTTTTTTTCTTTTATTCCTGTATTCTGCTAATGAAGATAATTTTCTCTGGTGATATAATTTAGTATTTTGCTTCTTATTTTTTGTGTATCCATTGTATGTTTTTTGGTTTGAGGTTACCATGAGGCTAGCAAATATTATTTTAGAGCCCATTATTTTAACCTCATAGCAACTTAAGGCTATTTGTGTAGAGAAACAAACAAACAAAACTAAACTAATAAAAAACTCTTCTTAACTTTGTCCCACCTTTGGTTGCTTTTATTTATATCTGATTGTATTATGTCTTGAAAAGATATTGTAGTTATTATTTTTAATTGGTTTGTCATTTAGTCTTTCTACTTAGAGTAAAAGTAGCTTACAAACCACAGCACAGTGTTATAATATTATGTATTTTTTGTGTACTTACTATTTCCAGTAAGTTTTGTACCTACAGGTGATTTCTTATGGCTCATTAATGACTTTTTTTCTGATTGAAGAAATTATCATTTCTTATAGGACAACTCTTGTATTAATAAAATCCCTCAGCTTTTGTTTGAGAAAGTTTTTATTACTCCTTCATGTTTGAAGAATTTTTTTCGGATTTTTTTTATATGATATACGGTAATAGTTTTTTTTTCTTCCACATTTTAAATATGTCATGCCACTGTCTCTTGGCCTGTAAGACTTCCACTGAAAAGTTTGCTGCCTAATGTATCGGAGCTCCTTCTTATTTTTATTATTTAGTTTTTCTCTTGCTGCTTTTAGGATCCTTTCTTTTTCCTTGACCTTTGAAAGTTTGATAATTAAATGCCCTGAGGTAGTCTTACTTCAGTTATATCTGCTTCATGTTCTATACTTATTGTACTTGAATATTGGTATCCTTCTCTATGTTCGGGAAGTTCTCTGTTAATGGCCCTTTGAATAAACTTTCTATCCCTATCTCTATCTCTACCTCCTCTTTAAGGCCAATAACTCTTCGATTTACCCTGTTGAGGTTATTTTCTAGATCATGTAGATCTGATTTTTTTTTCTTTTGTCTCCTCTGACTCTGTATTTTCAAATAGCCTGTCTTCAAACTCACTGATTCTTTCTTTACTTGACTCATTTTAATACTAAAGACTCTAATGCATTCTTCAGTATGTCAAATGTATTTTTCAGCTCCAGAATTTTTGCTATCTTCTTTTCAGTTATTTCAACCTCGTTGTTAAATTTATCTGATAGAATTCTGAATTCCTACTCTGTGTTATCTTGAATTTCCTTGAATTTTCTTAACAGAGTTATTTTGAATTATCTGTATGAAAGTTCACATGTGTCTCTTTCTTCTAGTTGGTCCCTGGTGCTTTATTTAATTTATCTGTTGAGGTCATAATTTCCTAGATGGTGTTGATGCTGGTAGATGTTTTGTGTCTAGGTCTTCAAGAGTTAGGTATTTATTGTGGTATTCACTGTCTGTGCTTATTTGTAGCTGTTTTTCTCTGGAATGCTTCCCAGCTATTTGGAAAACACTGGATGTTGTGGTCTAAGCTGCTTCTGGTGTAGGTGGCACCCCAAGTCCAGTAATGCTTTGATTCTTGCATTCTTGTAGAGGTACCACGTTGATGGCCTTGGACGAGATTTGGGGGAATTCTCTTGATTACCAGGCAGAGACTTTTGTTCTCTTCATGTACTTTCTCTTAAATATGCAAAGTTTCTGTCTCTGTTCTGAGCTACCTAAAACTGGAGGTGGAGTGACACAAGCACCCCTGTGGCCACCACCACTATGACTGTGCTGAGTCAGAAATTTTATTAGTCCATTCTCACACTGCTATGAATAAATACATGAGACTGGGTAATTTATAAAGGAAAGACGTTTAATTGACTCAGAGTTCCACATTGCTGAGGCGGCCTCAGGAAACATGCAATCACGGCAGAAGGCAAAGGTGAAGCAGGCACTTTCTTCACAGGGCAGTAGGACGGAGTGAGTGCAAGCAGGGGAAATTATAAAACCATCAGATCTCGTGAGACTCACTCACTATCATGAAAACAGCATTGTGGAAACTGCCTCCATGATCCAATTACCTTCACCTGGTCCTGCCCTTGTCACATAGGGATAATGGGGATTACAATTCATGACAAAATTTTGGGTGGTGGAATTCAACTATTATATGACCTTCCTCTGGGAATACTTGACTAGTAAAGGAAGAACACCTCAAGTGCAAACGTATGTAACTTCAGTAAACACATTGTGCATGTGGCTCCTCAGACATGCTAACAGGCCATTGTGCATATGGACAGCACACCCCAAGGGAAGAATCAGGGAATAATTAATGCAACCCCAGAAACATGCCAACATATAAGACCTCAAGTCAAAGGTCAAATGACATGCTTGACTCTCTCCAGTCGCTCTCTTGGCCCTCTTGCAAGTGCACTTTACTTCCTTTCATTCCTGCTCTAAAAATTGTTAATAAACTTTCACTCCTACCCTAAAACTGGCCTCAATCTCTCCCTCTGCCTTATGGCTCTCGTTGAATTTTCTTCTGAGGAGGCAAGAATTGAGGTTGCTGTAGACTTGTATGGATTTGCCACTGCTAACACTAAGATTTGCCTGGGTTGCAGTCCTTATGGCCTAGACTGCTTTTCAAGTTTACTTAGAGACAGAGAAAACTTTCCCTCTCAGTGGCAAGGATTGTAAGCATTCAAGATTAGACTGCTGGGATTAGCAATTCTTCTCTGGCTAGGGCTGGTTTAAATGTTTCCTCTTTGAGCAGACATCATCTGAGTTTGTTCTGGTTTTCCTTTCTGCTCTAATAGAACAGCACTGAGATCGATGCCTCACAATTACTATGTTCTGCTTCCCTCATCACCCAGAGAAGCTCTCTGCACCACAGAGCTGATGCCTGGGGTGGTGGAGAGATGGCATTGGTGATTCAGGACTGATTTTTTCTATCTCTTTAGCGTCTTTTTCAGAAATGCGAAGTTAAAAATAGGTACTATGAATCATCACCTGATTTTTGGCTCTTATGAAGTTTTTTGTTTTTTTTTTTTTTTTGTTTTTTTGTTTTTTTTTTCTTCTGGGTAGATAGCGGTTAACTTGGTATTCCTGCAGAGGGAACAATCCTTGGAGTCTTCTATTCTGCCATCTTGCTCTACCTCTCCCTTTTCTACTTTTTTGGTGTAGGCATATATTGCTATAAGTTTTCTTGTCAAAACTGCACTTACCGTATACGATAGATTTTTGTGTGTTGTATTTTTTTTTCATTTGTGTGAAGAAATATTTTAATTGTCTTCTTAATTTCTTTAGTTACCCACTGTTCACTCAGAAACAATGAAAAAAGTGCCATGTGATTGTATAGTTTTCAAAATTCCTCTTGTCATTTATTTCTAGTTTTATTTCATTGTGGTTGGAGAAGATGCATGATATAATTTTACTTTTTTGAATGCTTTAAGACTTGTTTTGTGGGTTAATAGATGATCCGTGCTTGAGAATGATTCATGTATTGAGGACAAAAATGTGTATTCTGCAGCTGTTGTATAAAATTTTTTGTAAATATCTATTAGGTCCATTTGATTCGCATTGCAGATTAAGTTAGATTTTTTTTTGTTTATTTTCTGTCTGGATAATCAGTCCAGTGCTAAAAGTGGAGTTTTGAACTCTTCAGCTTTTATTATTTTGTAGTTTATCTTTCTCTTTAGCTCTAATAATATTGGCTTTATACATCTGGTTGCTTATACTTCTGGTTATTTATACATCTGGTTGCATATATTTGCAATTGTTATATTCTCTTGCTGTATTGCTACCTTTTTCATTATTTAATGACCTTCTTTGTCTCATCTTATAGTTTTTGTCTTGAAATCTATTTTGTTTGATATAAGTGTAGCTACTCTTGCATTTTTGGTTTCTGTTTCCCATCCCTTTATTTTCATGCTGTGTAGGTTATTGGGACTTGTTTTGTTTAATCCATTCAGTCATTCCTTGACTTTTTTTGGAGAGTTTGTTCCATTTATATTCAATGTTATAAGTAAGGACTTGCACCTGCCATTTTCTTATTTGTTTTCCGGTTCTCTTTTGGTCTTCTCTTTCTTCTTTTCTTCCTGTTTTTCTTTGAGGACGATGATTTTGTCTGCTGGTATGTTTGAGCATATTGCTTTTTATTTTTTGTCTATCCATTGCAGATTTCTTTATTAGAAGCTATCATAAGACTTGTAAATAATATCTTACAACCCATTATTTTAAACTGATGACAAGTAAACACTGATTGTGAAAACAAATAACCTAACAAACAAGCAAGAAGAAAACTAATAATAACTGTGTGCTTTACCTTTGTCTCCTTGATTTTTAACTTTCTGTTCTTTCTATTTATACCCTATTGTATTGTATATATCTTCAATAATTGTTATTATTATTTTTGATTGGTTCATTTATTCACCTTTCTACTTGAGATATAAGTGCTTTACATACCACAGTTACAGTGTTATAATATTGTCTGTTTTTCTGTGTACTTATTATTATCAGTGAGTTTTGTCACTTCAGATGATTTTGTATTGCTCATTAATGTCCTTTTCTTTCCAAATGAAGAATTCCCTGTAGCATTTGTTGTATGATAAGTCCAATTTGATAAAATCCCTCAGCTTTTGTTTGTCTGGGAAAGTCTTTATCTCTCCTTCACGTTTAAAAGATGTTTTCCCCAGATATACTATTCTATGGTAAAAGTATTTTTTCCTTCAGCACTTTAAATATGCCATGTCACTCTCTTCTGGCCTGTAAGGTTTCTACTAATTTGTCTTCTGCCACATGTATTAGAGCTTTTTTTGTTATTTGTTTATTTTATCTTTCTGCTTTTTGGATACATTGTTTATCATTGACTTTTGGGAGTTTGATTATTAAATGCCTTGAGGTGGTCTTCTTTGAGTTAAATCTGCTTGGTGTTCTACAATACTCTTGTACTTGAATATTGATGTCTTTCTCTATGTGTGGAATGTTATCTTGTTGTTATTCCTTTAATAAACTTTCTAGCCCAATCTTTGTCTCCACCTCTCCTTTAAGGCTAATAACTCTTAGATTTGCCCTTTTGAGATGATTTTCTAGAGATTGCAGGTGTACTTTATTCTTTTTTATGTTTTTCTTTTGTCTCCTCTGACTGTATTTTCAAATAGCCTCTCTTCAGGCTCACTAATTCTTTCTGCTGCTTGATCAGTTCTTCTGCTGAGAGACTGGTGCATTTTTAAGTATATAAATTGCATGTTTCAGCTCTAGAATTTCTCCTTGATTGTTTTTAATTATTTCAATTTCTTTTTTAAAATTTATTTGCTATAATTCTGAATTCCTTTTGTATGTTATTTTTAATTTATTTGAGTTTCCTCAACACAGCTATTTTGAATTCTCTGTCTGAAAGAACACATGTGTCTTTCTCGGGTTTGATCCCTGGTGCCTTATTTAGCTTGCTTTGTGAGGGAGGTCATGTTTTTGTTGATGACCTTGAAGTTTGTGGATGTTCATTACTGTCTTGGTATTGAAGAGATAAGCATTTATTATAGTCTTTGCAGTCTAGGCTTATTTGTAGCCATTCTTCCTGAGAAGACTTTCCAGATTTGAAAGTAATTGGGTGTTGTGATCTAAGCTGTATCTGCATTAGGGGGAGCCCTAAGCCCAGCAATGTTGTGGGTCCTTGCAGACCCTTAGAGTACCTTCATGGTGGTCTTGGATAAAATCTGGAATAATTATTTGGATTACTGGGCAGAGATTATTGTTTTTTTCCCTTACTTTTCCTCTAACAAATGGGGACTCTCTCTCTCTCTGTGCTGAGATTCCTGGAGCTTGGGGAAGGGTAATACAAGCAGCTCATTGGCCACCACCACTGAGATACTACCAGATGAGCCCTAAAGCCAGTGTAAGACTGGTTCTTACCCAAGGCCTGCAGCAATCACTGCCTGGCTACCACAGATCTTTACTCGAGGCCCAAGTGCTCTTCAATCAACAGGTGTTTAATCCAGCCAGGCTTGTCTTTCTTATTTCAGGGCACCGAGTTACCCCCTGACCCAGTGGAGAAGGGACAAGTTACAGTGACATAGGGTATAATTCATACATTAATAGTCAATTGATTTTCAACAAGGGAGCCAAGAACATTCAGTAAGGACAAATATAGTCTTTTCAATACGTGGTGCTGAGTCAACTGACTATCCAAATTCAAAGGACTACTACCTTACCCTATATATAAAATTTAGCTCAAAATGAATTAAAGATCTGTATATAAGAGCTAGATTTGTAAAACTCTTAGAACAAAACATAAGGCATATCTTTGTGACCATGTGTTTAGCAATGAATTCTTAGATATAACACTGAGAGTACAAGCAACAAAAGGAAAATGGATAAATTGGATTTCATCAAAATTAAACACTTTGAATCACCAAACACTTTTCAAAGTGTTTAATTTTGATGAAATCCAATTTACCTGTTTTTCAAAAGGACACTATTAAGAAAATGAAAAATAACCCCACAGAATGGGTGAAAATATTTGTATAATAATATTTCTGACAAGAGTCTAGTATTCAGAGTATACAAAAACAAACAAACAAACAAGAAAAAAAACAAAAAAAAAAAACCTCTTACATCTCAACAAAATATAGGCATTTCCCCAAAGAAGTTATAGTAATGGCCAACAAGCACATAAAAAGCTCTCAGTGTTGGTAGTCAATAAAGAAGTGCAAATCAAAACTAGAATGAGATAAAGCTTTATATCCACTTGTATGAATAAAAACAACAGCCAAAAACTAATGTTAGCAAGGATGTGGAAATATTGGAACACTCATATACTGCTGAAGGACATGTAAAGTGGTGTGACCACTTTGAAGAACAGTTGGACATTTCTTCAAAAAGTTGAACAGAAGGTTATCATATGGCTCAACAATTCCACTCCTTGGCATAAACCAAGAACATATACAGAATTGAAAATATATATCTACACAAAGAGTCATGAGAATATTCATTAAAACAAAACAAAACAAAACAAACCAGATACAACCCACATGTCCATGAGCTGATGATTGAATAAACAGAATATTTTTGAATTAAAAAGGAAAAACTAGTAAGTTTAAGTTGGAGAAACTCAGCAGACAACACCTTAACAATATGCTTAAGGTTAACATCTCTCATAATGAGACATTTTGACATCTTGGATTCCTTGAAGTGATGCATTGAGAGAGCATAATATCCCTTTTATGAGATTCTTTTAAAAAATGATAACTTCAATCTAATCAAGAGAAAACCAGACAAACTAAAACTGAAGGCTATTCTATAAATAACTGAGCAATTCAAAAGTGTCAAAAGACAGGCATGAAGATGGTCTTAAAAGATAGTCAAGGATAGAAAAGCTCTTACAGACTTAAGCAAATATATGTATGTATATATATTTGAGATGGACTTTCGCTCTTGTTGCCCAAGCTGGAGTGCAATGGGGCAATCTCAGCTCACAGCGACCTCCGCCTCCCGGGTTCAAGTAATTCTCCTGTCTCAGCCTCCCGAGTAGCCGGGATTACAGGTATGCACCATCATGCCCAGCTAATTTTGTGTTTTTCGTAGAGACGGTGTTTCTCCACGTTGGTCAGGCTGATCTGGAACTGCCGACCTTAGGTGATCTGCCCGCCTCGACCTCCCAAAGTGCTGGGATTACAGGTGTGAGCCACCGTGCCCGACCTAGACTTAAGCATGTTAAAGGTACATGAGAACTACATGCAACCGGGGATAAGTAGAAAAACTGGTGAAGTTTGAATGAAGTTTTTAGATAATAGTAATATAGTACAGTACATTAGTTTTGATAGTTGTACAATGGTTTTGTAAGATGTTAACATAAGAGAAGCTAAGTAAAGGGTATATGGAAACTCTCTGCTATTTTGTCAACATTCACATAAAATTATTTCAAAACAAGTTTAAAAACAAAATTATGTGGCATAGTATAATATTACATGAACTGTATGGATTTACATTTTGAATTTTGTGTGTGAATCTTACTTCAAAAATATAAATTCATATAGTTCATGTAACATTATACTATGCCACATAATTTTGTTTTTAAACTTGTTTTGAAATAATTTTATGCACAAAATTCACCATTTTAAGCAAGTTTATATTGTACAATTCAGTGGATTTTAGTAATTTGTAGTGTTGTATCGTCATCGCACCTAATTCTAGAACAATTTCCTTGCTCTACAAAGAAACTCTGTACCATTAAGCAGTCAGTCTCTGTTCCTTGCTCCTCCCAGTCCTTAAAAATTATTAACCTGTTCCTTGGATTTACTTGTTCTCTTTATTTCACATAAATTTAATCATATACTATTCGGCCTTTTGTGTCTGATGTCTTTCCCTTAGCTTTTAGGTACATACACAAAATAATTGAAAATAAATGTTTGAATAACAATTTGCACACTAATGTTTATTAGCATACTTATTTGTAATATCCAAAAAGTGGAAACAACCCAGATGTACAAGTGACAGATGGATAAACAAAGTACGGAATAGCCATACAATAGAACATTATCAAGGCATAACAATAAATAAAGTGCATGCCACAGTGTGGATAAAACATAGAAACATTGTAAGTTGACTTGTGTTTTTAAAATGATCACATACACACATGCTCCAAGGCTTTATGTAGTAAGAAGACTTATGTGAAACTGGTGGAATTGTAGCTCTGAATGGGATCTTAAATATAATTTAATCCTGTAGTTTACTTGATTTTTGTGGGTGGGACAACTGAAATTAAAATAAAACTACATAAAATGTGTGTGTGCACTATGCATGCGTGTGTGTGTGTGTGTGTGTGTATCTTGAAGGGTAATCTAATAGCATGAATATGAAGTATACATTTGTGCAAAATAGTTAAGTTTTGTATGTATAGGAAACATCTAAAGCATAATTGTTAAAAGTTTAAAATATAAGACATTGCATTTAATTCTTCTCAAAAGACTTATCCCATATGAGATTAACACAAGTGCAAAAATATACAATGCTATATTGAAAAAATACAAGACTATTTACTTAATTTTAAAATTTATTTTCAGTCAAGAGAAACCAATAAAAAGCATTCAAATAGGAGAAGGAGTTAATTTATCTCTCTTCACTGATGACCTGATTCTATACCTAGAAAACCCTAAACACTATGACAAAAGGCTCCTAGAATTGAAAAACAACTTTAGTAAAATTTCAAGGTACAAAATCAATGTACCAAATTTAGTACTATTTCTATATACCAATAACATTCAGGCTCAGAGCCAAATCAAGAAAGTTATTCCATTTACAATAGTTTCACATACACACACACACAGACACCTTCCCCTAGGAACACACTTAGCAAAGGAGGTGAAAGATCTCTACAAGTAGAATTACAAGACACTGCTAAGATAAATTATAGAGGACACAAACAAAGGAAACAGTAGATGTTGGTGTGGATGCGGCAATCAGGGAACATTTCTACACTGCTGGTGGGAATGTAAACTAGTAAAACCGCTATGGAAAACAGTGTGGAGATTCCTTAAAGAACAAAAAGTTGAACTACCATTTGATCCAGCAATCCCACTACAGGGTATCTACCCAGAGGAAAAGAAGTCATTATTCGAAAAAGATACTTGCACATGCATGTTTACAGCAGCACAATTCACAATAGTACAATCATGGAACCAACCCAAATACCCATCAATCAACGAGTAGATAAAGAAACTCTGGTATATATATAAAATGGAATACTACTCAGTCATGAAAAGGAATGAACAGCATTTGCAATGACCTGGATGAGATTAGAGAGTATTATTCCAAATGCAGTAACTCAGGAATGGAAAATCAAACATCGTATGTTCTCACTGATATGTGGGAGCTAAGCTATGAGGATGCAAAGACATAAAAATAATACAATGGACTTTGGGGGCTTGGAGGGAAGAGTGGGAGGGGGTGAGGGATAAAAGACAGCAAATACGGTGCAGTGTATACTGTTTGAGTGATGGAGTGATGGATGCACCAGGTTCTCATGAATCTCCACTAAATAATTTATTCATGTAACCAAATATCACCTGTACCCCAATAACTTATGGAAAAATAAAATTAAAAAATAAAATAAATGAAAAACAAACAAAAAAAAAAAACATTCAATATCCATGGATTGGAAGAATCAATATTGTCAAAATGGCCTTTCTGCCCAAAGCAATCTACAGATTCAATGCTATTTCTATTAAACTACCAATATCATTTTTCACAGAATTAGAAAAAACTATTCTAAAATTCACAGGGAAACAGAAAAGAGATTGGATAGCCACAGCAATCTCATGCAAAATAAACAAGGCTGGAGGAATCACAGTAGCTGACTCAAATTATACTATAAGGCTAAAGTAACCAAAACAGCATGGTACTGGTACAAAAATGGACACGTAGACCAAGGGAATAGAATAGAGAATGAATAAATAAAGCCACACACTTATATCCATCTAATATTTGACAAAGTTGACAAAAATAAACTATGGAGAAAGAACTCCCAATTATATAAGTGGTTCTGTGTAGCTGGCTAGCCACATGTGGAAGAAAGAAACTGACACCTACCTCTCACCATATAAAATAATTAACTCAGGATGGATTAAAGACTTAAATGTAAGACTTCAAACTACAAAAATACTTGGAAGAAAATGTAGGAAACACTATTCTCGACATCACCCTTGACAAATAATTTATTACTAAGTTCTCAAAAGCAATTGCAATAAAAGCAAAAATTGACAAATGGGATCTAACTAAACTAAGCTTCTGCACTGCAACTAACTAAACTAAGCTTTTGCACTGTAAATAAAACTATCAATAGAGTGAGCAAACATCCTACAGAATGGGAGAAATTATTAGCAAACTATGCATCTCACAAAGGTTTAATATGCAGAATCTATAAGGAACTTAAACAACGCTGGCTGAATCACAGTAGCTGACTCAAACTATACTATAAGGCTAAAGTAACCAAAACAGCATGGTAAAGTTAAAACTTTACCATTAAAAACTTGGTAAAGTATATGAACGGACATTTTTCAAAAGAAAACATACAAACTATCAAAAAACTTATAAAAAATGCTCCACATCACTAATCATTAGAGAAATACAAATCAAAACTGCAAGGAGACATCATCTCACATCAGTTGGAATGGCTATAATTGAAAAGTCAAAAAACAACAGATTCTGATAAGACTGAGGATAAAGGGAACAGTTAGACACTGTTGGTGGGAACATAAATTAGTTAAACTCTTGTGGAAGACAGTTTGGAGATTTCTTAAAGAACTTGGAACTACTATTTGATTCAGCATTCCCATTACTGGGTATATATCCAAATCAAAATGAATCATACTACTAAATAGACATATACACTCATATGTTCATTGCAGCACTATTGACAATAATAAAGACATGGAATCAAATTAGGTGCCCATAAATGGTGAATTGGAGAAAGAAAATGTGGTACATATACACTATGAAATATTACACAGCCAGAAAAAAATGAAATCATGTTCTTTGCAGCAACATGAATGCAACTGAAGGCCATTGTCCTAAGTGAATTAATGCAGGATCAATAAACCAAATACCACATATTCTCACTTTTAAGTGAGAGCTCAACATTGGGAATACATGGACATAACAATGGCAACAATAGACCACTGGGGACTATTAGAAGGGCGAGGGGGATAAGGGTTGAAAATCAACTGGGTACTATGCTCACTACCAAGGTTACAGGATCAATCATACTCAAACCTCAGCATCATGCAATTTACCCATGTAACAAACCTGCACATGTACCACTTGAATATAAAATAAGTTTTGAAAGTATTAAAAAACAGAACTGTGAAGAACATTGGATTAGGCAACCAGTCTCAGGGAACAGAACTGCCTTAATTAAGGAAACTTTCTAGTCCTAGACATTGTTCTTGGAGAAAAGAGTCTTACTAATAAGTCTTTTGTGACATTTGGAATTGCCGTGGGTTAGTGACTGCTATATGCTTTCCATTTCTACCTTTTTCTTTATTTATTTGGAGTAGACATGTTTATTGTTATTCTGCCATTGTCTCACCATTTTATGTTGAGTATGGGTAAAGTATGCAACCTGTCTTCATAGGTCTATGGATCAAGAGGAGCTGTATCCAAGGAGTCACATGCACATCCCAACCTGATGTACATCATAAGATCAGGAAGTTAGTGCTTGACACTGTGCTGGGATGAGGCTATGGGGAGTCTTTGGAGGAGAGAGTATGTGCTTTTCATGTGGGAGAAGTATGAATCATTGGGGCTAAAACAGGCTATAGTTGATTTTTACCATAATATCTCCCAATTAATCATACCTCTTTTTGTACATGCACCTTTGTAATGTGACTTTATGTACTTCCAATCAAGAAAAGGGTGTCTATTTCCCCAAATTTTGAACGTAGACTGGCTTTGTGACCGGCTTAGACCAACAGGACATGGCAAATAAGATAAGGCCTTGCGGTTACATTTATTATCCTGGATCTCTGAACCAACGTAACTGTGAAAAATACTGGAAAAAAGACCACATAGAAAGAAAGGTCCAGCTGAGTACAGACACTAACCAACTCAGAAATTGAGTGCAGCTACATGATGGAGCCCAGGAGATAACAGAGAACTACCCAGCCAACCCCACAAAACAATAAGAAATAATAAATCATTATTGCTTAATTCACTAAGTTTTGGAGACATACTGCGTAGCAATAGATAACTTTACAATATTATCCTAGGCTCTACTAAAGAATATAAACAAAAAGTAAGGATGATTTTTTTTTTAAAAGTAACATACTTGTGCATCCCTGACTTTCTTTTCCTTCTGCTGATTAGGAGATGACAAGACCTGGAACAGATCCAGAGATAAAAGTAATGTTTTCAGAATGGAAGAACCAACCTGTCATCTCTGAACTGCTCACCTATGGACCAGTATATGAGGAAGAATAAACTTTGATGTTGTTGAAAACTTAAGCTTTTGAGTTTGTGTGTTTTTCTGTTATAGTAGTTGGGTCTGTATCCTAACTAAAACAGATAAGTCAAATTCTTAAATTTAATTAAAGGTGGTAAACTCATTAACTGCTACCTACACTCAATTATCTAAAGCATTTGATTCTTTTTTGATAAACTACAAAGAATACTGGTACATCAAGACAAATAAATTACTTGTAAGTTAAAAAAAAGCTAAGAAATAAATAATTGCATGAAATAGAGTCTAAACTGAAAAAATTTGTTCTGTATACATATTTATATATTTATCATTTAAAAATACAAAAGAGATTACATGTATGTTAATATATGTACAGAAAGTGTCCAAAAAGCTACACAAAGAACTGTTAACACTGATTACTTCTGGGGAGCTGAAAAGAGGTAGGAGTAAAGAGAGTGATTTTAATTTTACATCCCTCTGTACTGTGCCGTTTTTTCTTTTGTTATGAGAGTTATTTATTTCTACTTCTCCCCACTTTTATGGGTGTTACACAGCTCACTTTGGTTCACAAAGCAAGGGCAGCCACTCTGAGTTTGTGTGACTCCCTTAATTTATAAATTAAGAAATGGGTCAGAAAAGTGAATTAGCTTATTTAGGCACAGCCTCTAGCAGAAGCAGTTTGGGGAAATAAATCCTCTATACTCATACAGCACTTTTTTATTACTCCACACCTGTTCAGTTGCATTGTTCATTCCTGTGAAATATAATCACAAAACTATTAGTTATCCCAAATGTTCCAAGGATGTTTCTGGAGTATACAACTCAGAAGAGCAATAGAAAGATTATCACAGTACAATATTTGTCTGTTGCCGTAATCCTAGAAAAGGCAATGAAATTTCCAAGAATGCAAACAGATGCAAATGCATAAGCAGTTGGAACTAAAACATAAGCATGTGTTCAGAGTCCATGAATAGCCTCTTTTTTCCTCACTAGACATAGTTTAATGATGTGATCTTTTCAGCACTCAGAAGGGCAATGGCTGTTATTGCAACTTAATCCTTAGGTAACAACTCTTATTGAGGCCAGTTGGGACTTTGTCTAGTGTCTTATGTAGGGATTTCTGTGTTATGGAGTGGTTACGGGGGGTCACCAAAGGGGCTGCAATAAAAGCCTAACAGACCTAGTACCTACCTGAATGGGTTGGCTACTTGGGATTTGTGTTGTGCAAATGCTCAGTCTCTACAATATTAATAGTTATTCATAAGATCTTAACATTTCAGAGACATAGATATCATTAGATTTTACCAAATCCAAAAACCCTTTTTATACTACCTTTAAGGTTCATAAAGGAGGGTTTTTGAAAAGCTATAGGTTTACTTGTTTTGTTTGTTTTATATTTCAGAAGACATGTATTGTCTTTTCCAGATTTGGGATAGCAACTAAAAGGGAGGTTCACCCAGGTTTTCACTGACTCATCTTCTCAAAAGTTTTCAAAGAATGGTTCTCTGGACCATTAGCATCAGCATCAGCATCACCTGGGGCTTATTAGAAATGCAAATTCTAAATCACAAAAATGGTAGTTGGGGCATAAAATCTATGTTTTAACAAGACTTTCAGGCAATTTTGATGCATAATAAAATTTGGGAATTTTTATTATCATTTATAAATGATATTTTATTATATAACTGCTCTGGGCCAAACTATTAAACATTCTTCAAAGTATATTATCTCTTTCAATCCTTTTAGTGAGGGGTATTATTATTCAGCTTATTTAAGTTTGGCAGTTACTTAAGGCCAAACAGCCCATCTCTAAACTATGATGTAGGTAACCCCCAATTTCTTTTGTAATCTTCCTCCATCTGGCCTACCCACTTCCTTTTATTGCTGTCCAAACACTACTTCCAGGTTCTTAATACATGTATTTGCATGTGATGGAGAGTCAATCACCCGGGTTCTAGTTTCATCTCACTGTGTGGCTTTGGGTAGTTCTTTTCCCTTTTCTGGGCTTCAGATTATTTACATGCTAATCATTAGGGAAATGCAAATCAAGTCCACAGTGAGATATCATCTCTCTCCAGTTAGAATAGCTATTATCAAAAAGAGGAAAAATAACAAATGCTGACAGGGATGCAGAGAAAGGGAAATGCTCCTACACTGTTGGTGAGAAAGTAAAGTAGTACGGCCATTATAGAAAACAGCATGGAGCTTCTTCAGAAACTAAAAATAGAACTACCTTGTGAGCCAACAATCCTGCTGCTGCATATATATATCCAAAGGAAAGGAAATCGGTATGTCAAAGAGATCTGCTCTCCCATATTTAACACTATTCACAATAGTCAAGTTATTAATCAACCTAAATGCCCATCAATGGATGAAAGAATGAAGAAAATGTGGTATAAATACACAATGAAATACTATTCAGCTGCTAAAAGAATAAAATCCTGTTTTTTGAAGCAATGGATGGAACTGGAGGTTATTATGTTAAGTAAAATAAGCCAGGCACAGAAAGACAAATACTGCCTGTTCTCACTCACATGTGAGAGCTAAAAAAGTGGATCCCATGAAGGTAGAGAGCAGAATGGTGATTACCAGATGTTAGCAAGGGAAGGTGGTAGGGAGAGATGAAGAGAAGTTGGTTAACGGGCACAACAATAGTTAGATAGGAAAAATAAGTATTAGTATTTGACCACAGAGTAGGGAAATTATAGTTAGCAATACTTTATGTTTCAAAATAGCTAGAAGAGAAGAATTGTGATGTTTTCAACACAAAGAAAATATAAATGTATGACTTGGTGGATATCCCAGTTAGCCTGGTTTGATCATTACAGATTGCATATGGTTATCAAAATATCTACATGTACCCTACAAATATGTACAACAATGATATATCAACATTTTGTTTAATAATTGGAAGGATTGGGCTCATCTTTGATACTTCTATCGGCAGATTCCCATATCTACTCTTGAAAAGGCCTTAATAATCTTCATTTTCCTTTAAAGTATATTGAAGTTACTCCCTTCTTTGCCCAGAGCATCAGGGTTCTAATCCTGATCTCTTATATGTAATTAAAACTTTCACCATGGAGAAAATTATTGAAGGCCTTAACTAGCAGCCAGGGAAAGTATTTTTATTGGGTAAAGGCCTATCATAGGGCCCTGTCCTACATTAGATATGAAGATGAGTTTAACAGAAGAAACATTGTGGCTTATAGACAGGTTGACTTGGACAGATTCTTAGTGGAAAAAGACTATGACATCTGTTCATTCTCTAACCAACCACCAGTCTGTCAGGGACTCTGTGGGGAGCAGTATTTACCTAGCTTTCTCAGGGCTAGTTAATTGATACTTCAGTGTAATTTTTAAGTCATTGTGATGTCATTAAGACCATGTACTACATGTAGTAGAACAACAACTTTGAAATACAGTAGTCTTTGAATTCCCAACACTGTTATTTACTGGCTATGTGGTCCTGAGAATGGCAACTAAACTCTCTGGGCCTCAGTGTCCTCATTTTTAAAATAGAGTTAATAACATAGGCTTTGACTACATTCCAGAAAAGGCATGAGACAATGTATTTGAAAATGTCGGGAACATGGTAAGAGATCAATAAATATTTGTTGTTGAAGTCCACCTGGAGTGTCACCAGCAGTTATTCAAGTTAACTACTATTGATTTTAGTGTTGCACACAACCCTTAGGATAAAGAACTGCAAACTTACTATCATACTATTAGGGTAATTCCTTTAGATCTCCTGGAATTCTCTGGGAAAATGTAGTTAGCGCTGGTAGAGAAAGCACTTGGAATCCTGATCAGGCAAAATTCACTGGAGGTGGTTTAATAGGTTATATCAGAAACACAACTTTCTGAGGGTGGGGCACAGGGAAGCTGCCTGCTTAAAAGGTGTAGATAGAGGAGGTTAGGGTGACCCAACGTTGTTGCCCTCATCATGGTGGTAGTCTACCAACAGAAGACTTCATTCTAGTCCCTTTAGATTAGAGATAAGTTAGAGTTAAGTTTAAATACAGACAGGAATATCACAAATACATTTTAAGAGAAGTGAAATTATACAAATAATATACTCTGAATTAAACTGGAAAAAATTAGCAGGTGCATATCTGGAAAATCCAAAAAGATTTGGGAATTAAACAAGACCCCTGACCGCTTTTGATCACTGAATCAAAAAAGACATGATAAGAAATATTAAAATGTTTTGAAATAAATGAAAATGAAAACACAATACATAAAAAAATTGTTAGATGTGGCTGAAGCAGTGTTTAAAGGGGAATTTATAGCATCAAAATACATACACTAAGAAAGGAATAAAGGTCTCAAATCAATGATGTACACAAAGTTATACTTTATTATAATGCAAACCTATTGGAGATGAATTGGTACAAAATAAAACTATTTTTCAAACTGAAGTAATGTATCAGCATTTTATTTTTTATCTGTATAAAAAGGAAGTCTTTATACACTATTTTGTTCAGTCAAGCAAGGAATGGTAATAGAGCAATTTTTAAAATTATATCTATAATTTCTTTTAAAAATTGGTTATAATCACTTCTAAATATTCCAAATAAGTCACTATTTGCTCCAAGTGATTAATGGCACCGTTGAAAAACAAGACATCACGAGGCCAGGAGTTCGAGACCAGCCTGACCAACATGGTGAAACCCCATCTCTACTAAAAGTACAAAAATTAGCTGGATGTGGTGGCATGCACCTGTAATCCCAGCTGCTCACGAGGCTGAGAGGCAGGAGAATTGCTTGAACCCAGAGGCAGAGGTTGCAGTGAGCCGAGATCACGCCATTGCATTCCAGCCTGGGCGACAGAGGGAGACTCCGTCTAAAAAAAAAAAAAAAAAGGAAAAAAGAAAAGAAAAAGAAGACATGTTTGAAATATATAAATTTTTCTAATCTGAACAAGCTAGATTAAACAGATGTAAGGCAGCTGTGCAAAGCAAAATTTGACCAACTTCAGAATGAAAACATGATAGAAAAAGAGCACCACAAATTCCATTTAAGAACATGTATCTATTACATTTTTTAAAAAAAGCCTTAGTTGTACAATTGGCTTTCAATTATTTTTGTTGAGAGAGCATATCCAAGAATTATCAAAATATATTTAGTTTTTTTTTTTTTTTTTTTTTTTTTTTTTTTTTTTTTTTTTTGAGACGGAGTCTCGCTCTGTCCCCCAGGCTGGAGTGCAGTGGCGTGATCTCGGCTCACTGCAAGCTCCGCCTCCCGGGTTCACGCCATTCTCCTGCCTCAGCCTCCTGAGTAGCTGGGACTACAGGCGCCCGCCACCGCACCCGGCTAATTTTTTGTATTTTTAGTAGAGACGGGGTTTCACCGTGGTCTCGATCTCCTGACCCTGTGATCCGCCCACCTCGGCCTCCCAAAGTGCTGGGATTACAGGCGTGAGCCACCGCGCCCGGCCTATATTTTGTTTTTAAATCAAATCAGAGACATCCCACTTGCTGTCCCCAGGCAACACATGGTCAGGCACAGAAGGATATACATGTATGCATATGCATACCATTGTTCCATTTCCCTGCCAACATGCCCAAGAGCTCAGGCTGATTATTGGAGGCTGTTGATATTTTACATTTTAACTGACTTTTCAGACAAGTCTGGTTGAATATTGACAGTTCTGCTACCGTTCTAACTTGTGACTCTGAACAACTGTGGTTCTGTTTTTCCTCAGGACTGTGTTTGTTACTTACTACCCCTTGTTGCCAATGTATCTCAATTCATTTATTAATTTAGGAAGTATGTATTGAGTTTTTACTTTGTATCAATGAGTTTGGCCTTCAGCAAGTTTACAGCCCAGTCTAACAGGGAATGTTACCATGGAAATAAATCCTTAAAATATTGTGTGAAAAAAGTGATAGAGTATGCATAAGGTGCTTTCTTAGTGTAGAGGAGAGAATATTTAACTCTATCTAGGAGGTGGGAGGACTAAGAAGGTGTCCCAGAGAAAGTTGCACTTGATATGAGCCTAGAAGGATATCTTAGAATTTGACTAGGTAAAGATGAGGATCCTTCACCTTGCAAATTCAGGGAGAGGAGGGAGTGTGTGCGAATGTACAAGGGAATGGATATACATGAGAGTTTATCTTATTGAAGGAAAGGCTGGAAGCATAGAGTGCCTTGTAGAAGGGTGGGTGAGCAATGACTGGAGAAAATACTACTACTAACTACTACTACTTACTACTACTACTACTTACTATTAGAAACTACTACTAGTAGTAAGTAGTAGTAGTAGTTAGTAGTAATAAGTAGTAGTAGTTAATATTTACTGAGCACTCACAAGTACCAGATGTAAATGCTTTATTTACATTATTTAAACCTTGAAACAATACTATTACTATTATCCCAGTTGCACAGAGGTAGAAAATGAGAATTTGGGAGGCTGGGCAACTTGCCCAAAGTTACTAAGCTGTCAGTTATGCTTGGGAACTAGATCATGAGAGCCTTATTTGCCATGCTAAGTTGTTCAGGCTTTATCTTGAATGGGTCGAACTGTCATTGAGTTTTGTTTTTGTTTTTTTGTTTGTTGTTTTTTTTTTTTTTTACTTTTTTTCTTTCCCCTAAGGAAACAAATTGGGAGAAACAGACTAGAGGAAATATCTCTGGAAGTTCTAAATAAGAACTCAGGAAAACATCCAAAATCAAATCCAAAAGGGACTACAAAAAGAATCTAGACATAAAGTTAAATACGACAGAGCCTGAGGGAGAGTTGTTGATGGTTGCTTTAAATAGAAATGTGATAACATTGGACATGAGGAATTTGGTAAAAGAGAAAACGGGAAGGGTTGAGGAAATAGCATGGGGAACTAGGTAGCTAGTCATAGAGATTAGAAACAGGAAGAGGGACCGGAGCGCGGTGGCTCACGCCTATAATCCCAGCACTTTGGGAGGCCAAAGTGGGTGAATCTCCTGAGGTCAGGAGTTCAAGACGAGCATGGCTAACATGGCAAAACCCCGTCTCTACTAAAAATACAAAAATTAGCTGGGTGTGGTGGCGGACACCTATAATCTCAGCTACTCAGGAGGCTGAGGCAGGAGAATCACTTGAACCCAGGAGGCAGAGATTGCCATGAGCCAAGACCTGGGCGACAAGAGCAAAACTCTGTCTCTTCCCTTCCCCGCCCCTAAAACAGAGAAAGAAACAGGACAAGGAATAATGTTTCACTTGAGGTTAGGTGATTTTGTGGTATGCTTGGAGTCAGTAGACCTGGATTCAAGTTCTGATTCCATCAATTACTGCTGAGGTGACCTTGGACAAGTCATTTAATATCAAGTAATTTGAGTGTATATCCTTGTCTGTTAAGCGGGAAGACTCTTACCTCTACTAAGTTTAACTTGTACTGTTTTGTGTGTGTGTATTTAGCTATGTACAATTTTATTACACATATAGGTTTATATATTCAACAGTCAAGATACCGAACACTTCCATCACCACAAAGATTCCTTGTGTTGCACTTTTGCATCCCTACCTACTTACCTCCCACTCACTCACCTCCACCCCCTAACAAACACTGATACCTTCGCTATCTCTACAACTTTGTCATTTCAAGAATGTTATATGAATGAAATCACATGGTTTGTGACATTTAAGGAAAGACTTTAAAAAAGCATAATTCTCTGTAGATTAAGTTATTGCATGTTTCAACAGTTTATACCTTTCTGTTGCAGAGTGGTACTTTATGGTGTTGGTGTATCACAATTTAACTATTCACCCACTGAAGGGCATATAATTTGTTCTCATCTTTTGGCTTTTACAAATAAAATGGCCATGAGCATAACCTATTATTTATCTGGAATAAATGTATTTGCTGGGTCATATGATGAACACATGTTGAATTTTAAAGTTAACTGAAAAACTGTTTTCCAGAATGGCTGTACTATTTTACATTCCTACCATCAGTGTATGAGTGATCTGGTTGCTCTGCATCCTTGCCAGTATTTGATGTTGTCAATATTTTTTATTTTAGCCACTCTTATAGGATAGGTTTAATTTTAATTCTATGTACATCATGGCTAATTACATTGAACAAATTTCATGTGTTTGTCATCTTTCATCTGTATACCCTCTTTCATGAAATATATTTTTATGTCTTTTGCCGATTTTTAATAGCATTTTTTTTTCAGTTGACTTTTGTGGGTTCTTTATATATTCTAGATACTAGTTCTTTGTCAGATATGTTGTTTGTAAATACTTCCCCCAAGTCTGTAACTTGTCTTATCACGCGGACTTTCAAAGAGTAAAAGTTTTTAATTTTGAGATTTAATTTGTCAATTTTACTTTTTTTAAAAAAAAACAAAAAGTCCAAACAAAACAGGGTCTCACTCTGTCACCCAGGCTGGAGTGCAGTGCCATGATCATGACTCACCACGACCCCGACTTCCCAGGCTCATGTAATCCTCCCACCTTAGCCTCCTGAGTAGCTGGGACTACAGACATGCACAGTTATGCCAGGCTAATTATAGTATCTTATTTTTTTGTGGAAACAGAATCTCACTAAGTTTCCCAGGCTCTCTTGAACTCCTGGGCTCAAGCAATCCTCCTGCCTCAGTGTCCCAAAGTGCTGGGATTACAGGCATGAGCCACTATGCACAGCTCAAGTTTTCTTTTCATGTATTGTGGTTTTGTTTCAGCTCTAAGAACTCATTGCCTACCTCTAGATTCTGAAAATGTGCCCTTATGATTTTTTTTCTAAAAGTTTTGTTGTTTTATGTGTTACGTTTAAATCTATGTTCCATTTCAAATTATCTTTTGTATAAGATGTGAAGATTTCCCCTGCCCCCATGGGTTTGCAATCGCTGCAGCACCAATTCATTGGGCTTTGCATCTTCGTCAAAATTCAGTTGAGCGTATTTGTGTGGGTCTGTCCCTGGATTCTCAATTCGGTTCATTGGCCCTATGTTTATCTCTCCAGCAATAGCACATTGTCTCACTTATTGTAAGTGAACAGTAACATTTAATACCAGGTAGAGTAATTTCTCCTACTTTTTTTGGTCAATGTTTGTTTTTGCTATTATGGGGCTGGTGGCATTTCCTATAAATTTTAGAATGGGCTTGCCTGTGTTTCTAAAACACCTTGCTGGGATTTTTAAAGGAATTACATTAAACTTGTAGATTAATTTGGGAAGAACTGATATCTTTACTATGGTGAAACTTCCTATTCATGAACATGGTGTAACTATTTACGTCTTCTTCAATTTATTTCATCAGCATTTTGAAATTTTCAGCATACAGATCTAGTGCATGTTTTCTCAAGGCTATACCTAAGTACTTCATTTACTCTGGAGTAACTATAAATGGTCTTGTGTTTTTAATTTTAGTTTTCACATGTTCATTGTTAGTGTAAAGAAACACGATTGATATTTTCTGTTAGTCTTATATTCTGTGACCTTGCTGAACTCACTTATTAGTGCCAGAATTTTTAAATATATTACTTGGGATTTCCGATGCAAACAATTATATCTGAAAAAAGAGATAGTTTTCTTTTTCATTTTTGTAGGGTTGAAAAAAAGTTTCTAAATTTTTGAAATTTTAAATTTTTGTGGGTACATACTAGATGTATGTACATATGGGCATGTGAATATGTTGACATGTCTGTATCATTATTTTGATATAGGCTGCAATGTGTAATGATCACATCATTACACATCAGGGTAAACGGGGTATCCATTGGTCAAGCATTTATCCTTTGTGTTATAAACGATCCAATTATACTCTTCTAGTTATTTTTAAATGTACAACTAAACTATTACTGACTATAGTCATCATGTACTATCAAATACTATGTCTTATTCATTCTTTCTATTTTGTACACATTTACCATCCCTGCTTCCCCTCCACAATCATCACTACACTTCCCAGTCTTTGGTAACCATCTTTCTACTCTCTATCTTCATGAGTTCAGTAGTTTGAATTTTTAGCTTCGCCAAATAAGTGAGAATATGTGAAGGTTATCTTTCTGTGCCTGGAATATTTCACTTAACATAACCATCTCCAGTCCGATCCATGCTGTTGCAAATGACAGTATCTCATTCTCTTTTATGACTGAAGAGTACTCCATTGAGTATATGTACCATATTTTCATTACCCATTTATCTGTTGATGGAAATTTAGGTTGCTTCCAAATCATGGCTATTGGGAAGAGTGTTGCAATAAACATGGAAGTGCAGATGTCTCTTCAATATACTGATTTCCTTTCATTTGAGTATATACCTAACAGTAGGATTGCTGGTCATATGGTAGTGCTATTTTTAGTATTTTGAATAACCTCCAAACTTTTCTTTATAGTGATTTTTCTAATTTAAATTCCCACCAACAGTATACAAGGGTTCTCTTTTCTCCACATCCTCACCAGCATTTGTTATTGCTTTTCTTTTGGATAACAGCTATTTTAACTGGGGTAAGATGATATCTCATTGTAGTTTTGATTTGAATTTCTCTGATGATAAATGATGTTGAGCACCTTATCATATACCTGCTTGCCATTTGTACGTCTTCTTTTGAGAAATGTCTATTCAGCTCTTTGGCCCATTTTTAAATTGGATTATTAGATTTTTATTCCTACAGATTTGTTTGAGCTTCTTATATATTCTGACTATTAATCTCTTGTCAGATAAGTAGTTTTCAGATATTTTCTCCTGTTCTGGAGGTTGTCTCTTCACTTTGTTTATTGTTTCCTTTGCTGTGCAGAAGCTTTTTAACTTAATGTGATTGTATCTGTAAATTTTAGCTTTTGTTGCCTGTGCTTGTGGGGTATGACTCAAGAAATCTTTACCTAATCCAATGTCCTGGAGTTTTTTTTCCAATGTTTTCTTGTTTTATTAAAAATATTGACAGTCTTTTTAAAAAATTTTTTAAATATGTTTGTATTTCCCCAACAAGTTATTGGGGAACAGGTGGTGTTTACTTATATGAGTAAGTTCTTAGGTTTTAAATACTTAGTAAATAAATATGCCAGTATTATACTGTTTTGGTTACTATAGCCCTGTAGTATAATTTTAAGTCTAATAATGTGATGTCTTCTGTTTCGTTCTTTTCGCTCAGAATAGCTTTGGCTATTCTAGGGTGTTTTTTTGGTTCCATAAAAATTTATATATTTTTTATTTCTATAAAGAATATTGTTGGTTTTTTTTTTTTTTTTTTTGAGACAGAATCTCGCTCTGTCACCGAGGCTGGAGTGCAGTGGCCGGATCTCAGCTCACTGCAAGCTCCGCCTCCCGGGTTCACGCCATTCTCCTGCCTCAGCCTCCCGAGTAGCTGGGACTACAGGCGCCCACCACCTCGCCCGGCTAGTTTTTTTTTTTTTTTTTTTTTTTTTTTTTTTTTTTTTTTGTATTTTTTAGTAGAGACGGGGTTTCACCGTGTTAGCCAGGATGGTCTCAATCTCCTGACCTCGTGATCCACCCGTCTTGGCCTCCCAAAGTGCTGGGATTACAGGCTTGAGCCACCGCGCCCGGCCATTGTTGGTATTTTGATAGAGATTGAAATGTATAAATTGTTTTGGAAAGTATACACATTTTAAAAATATTTATTCTTCCAATGCATGAATATTGAATATGTTTTCATTTTTTGTATCATCTTTTTGTGCATCAATATTTTATAGTTTTTATTATTTACAGAGATCTTTCACTTCTGTGGTTAGTTAATTCCTAGGAACTTAATTTTATTTGTAGCTACTGTAAATGTGATAATTTTCTTGATTTATTTTTCAGACTGCTCACTTTGCATATAGAAATACTACTGACTTTTGTTTGTTGATTTTTATCCTGCAATTTTACAGAATTTGTTAATGGATTCTGATAGTTTTTTTTTTTTTTTTTTTTTTTTTTGGTGGTATATTTTTGGTTTTCCAAATATAAGAACAAATTATTTACAAACAAAAATATTTTGACTTCTTTCTTTTCAGATAAGATGCCTGTCATTTCTTTCTCTTGTCTGATTACTTGAGCTAAGAAACTTCAAGTATTACATTGAATAACAGCAGTGAAAGCAGGCATCTTTGTTGTGTTGCAGATCTTAGAGGAAAGGCTTTCAGTTTTTTCCCATTCAGTATAGTACTAGCTGTGGGTCTGTCATATATAACTTTTGTTATGTTGTGACATATTCCTTCTATATACAGTCGTTTAATGGCATCTATCATAAATCTGTGTTGAATTTTATCAAATGCTTTTTCAGCATTGATTGAAATGATTGTATGGTTTTTGTTCTCCATTGTGTTGGTATAATGCATTACACTGAATGACTTGTGTCTCTTCAACCACCCTTGCCTTTCTGGGATAAATCCCACTTGGTCATGATGAATGATCTTTCTAATGTGTTGTTGATTTTAATTTCCTGGCATTTTGTTGAGAATTTTTGCCACAATATTCATTAGTTATATTGGCCAATAGTTTTTTTGTGTGTGTGTGTGCACGTGTGTGTCTTTTTCTGGTTTTGGTGTCAGGGTAATATTGGTGTCTTTGGATGAGTTTGGTAGTATTCTACCTTCCTCTATTTTTTAGAATAGTTTGAGTAGAATTGTTATTATTTAAATATTTGGTAGGATTCAGCAGTGAAGCCATCAGGTCCTTGGCTTTTCTTTGCTCAGAGAGTTTTTATTATGGCTTCCATCTTATTACTTGTTATTGGTCTGTTCAAATTTTGGATTTCTTCATGGTTCAATCTTGTTAGGTTGTATGTGTCTAGGAATTTATCCAGTTCTAGGTTTTCCAATTTATTGGCATGTAGTTGCTCATAGTAGCCACTACATAGAAATTCTTAGTATCAGTTGTAATGTCTCCTTTTTAATCTCTGATTTTATTTATATATTTATTTATTTATTTTTTAATTTTTATTTATTTTTTATTATTATTATACTTTAAGTTCTAGGGTACATGTGCATAACGTGCAGGTTTGTTACATATGTATACTTGTGCCATGTTGGTGTGCTGCACCCATCAACTCGTCAGCACCCATCAACTCGTCATTTACATCAGGTATAACTCCCAATGCAATCCCTCCCCTCTCCCCCCTCCCCATGATAGGCCCCGGTGTGTGATGTTCGCCTTCCTGAGTCCAAGTGATCTCATTGTTCAGTTCCCACCTATGAGTGAGAACATGCGGTGTTTGGTTTTCTGTTCTTGTGATAGTTTGCTAAGAATGATGGTCTCCAGCCGCATCCATGTCCCTACAAAGGACACAAACTCATCCTTTTTTATGGCTGCATAGTATTCCATGGTGTATATGTGCTACATTTTCTTAATCCAGTCTGTCATTGATGGACATTTGGGTTGATTCCAAGTCTTTGCTATTGTGAATAGTGCCACAATAAACATACGTGTGCATGTGTCTTTGTAGCAGCATGATTTATAATCCTTTGGGTATATACCCAGTAATGGGATGGCTGGGTCATATGGTACTTCTAGTTCTAGATCCTTGAGGAATCGCCATACTGTTTTCCATAATGGTTGAACTAGTTTACAATCCCACCAACAGTGTAAAAGTGTTCCTATTTCTCCACATCCTCTCCAGCACCTGTTGTTTCCTGACTTTTGAATGATCGCCATTCTAACTGGTGTGAGATGGTATCTCATTGTGGTTTTGATTTGCATTTCTCTGATGGCCAGTGATGATGAGCATTTTTTCATGTGTCTGTTGGCTGTATGAATGTCTTCTTTTGAGAACTGTGTGTTCACATCCTTTGCCCACTTTTTGATGGGGTTGTTTGTTTTTTTCTTGTAAATTTGTTTGAGTTCTTTGTAGGTTCTGGATATTAGCCCTTTGTCAGATGAGTAGATTGCAAAAATTTTCTCCCATTCTGTAGGTTGCCTGTTCACTCTGATGGTAGTTTCTTTTGCTATGCAGAAGCTCTTTAGTTTAATGAGATCCCTTTGTCAACTTTGGCTTTTGCTGCCATTGCTTTTGGTGTTTTAGACATGAAGCCTTTGCCCATGCCTATGTCCTGAATGGTACTACCTAGATTTTCCTCTAGGATTTTTATGGTATTAGGTCTAACATTTAAGTCTCTAATCCATCTTGAATTAATTTTCGTATAAGGAGTAAGGAAAGGATCCAGGTTCGGCTTTCTGCTTATGGCTAGCCAATTTTCCCAGCACCACTTATTAAATAGGGAATCCTTTCCCCATTTCTTGTTTCTCTCAGGTTTGTCAAAGATCAGATGGCTGTAGATGTGTGGTATTATTTCTGAGGACTCTGTTCTGTTCCATTGGTTTATATCTCTGTTTTGGTACCAGTACCATGCTGTTTTGGTTACTGTGGCTTTGTAATATAGTTTGAAGTCAGGTAGCGTGGTGCCTCCAGCTTTGTTCTTTTGACTTAGGATTGTCTTGGAGATGCGGGCTCTTTTTTGCTTCCATATGAACTTTAAAGCAGTTTTTTTCCAATTCTGTGAAGAGACTCATTGGTAGCTTGATGGGGATGGCATTAAATCTATAAATAACCTTGGGCAGTATGGCCATTTTCACGATATTGATTCTTCCTATCCATGAGCATGGTATGTTCTTCCGTTTGTTTGTGTCCTCTTTTATTTCACTGAGCAGTGGTTTGTAGTTCTCCTTGAAGAGATCCTTTGCATCCCTTGTAAATTGGATTCCTAGGTATTTTGTTCTCTTTGAAGCAATTGTGAATGGAAGTTCATTCATGATTTGGCTCTCGGTTTGTCTGTTACTGGTGTATAAGAATGCTTGTGATTTTTGCACATTAATTTTGTATCCTGAGACTTTGCTGAAGTTGCTTATCAGCTTAAGGAGATTTTGGGCTGAGACAATGGGGTTTTCTAAGTATACAATCATGTCATCTGCAAAGAGGGACAATTTGACTTCTTCTTTTCCTAACTGAATCCCCTTGATTTCTTTCTCTTGCCTGATTGTCCTAGCCAGAACTTCCAACACTATGTTGAATAGGAGTGGTGAGAGAGGGCATCCCTGGTTGTGCCAGTTTTCAAAGGGAATTTTTCCAGTTTTTGCCCATTCAGTATGATATTGGCTGTGGGGTTGTCATAAATAGCTCTTATGATTTTGAGGTACGTTCCATCAATACCGAATTTATTGAGCGTTTTTAGCATGAAGGGCTGTTGAATTTTGTCAAAAGCCTTTTCTGCATCTATTGAGATAGTCATGTGGTTCTTGTCTTTGGTTCTGTTTATATGTTGGATTACATTTATTGATTTGCGAATGTTGAACCAGCCTTGCATCCCAGGGTTGAAGTCCACTTGATCATGTTGGATAAGCTTTTTGATGTGTTGCTGAATCCGGTTTGCCAGTATTTTATTGAGGATTTTTGCATCGATGTTCATCAGGGATATTGGTCTAAAATTCTCTTTTTTTGTTGTGTCTCTGCCAGGCTTTGGTATCAGGATGATGTTGGCCTCATAAAATGAGTTAGGGAGGATTCTCTCTTTTTCTATTGATTGGAATAGTTTCAGAAGGAATGGTACCAACTCCTCCTTGTACCTCTGGTAGAATTCAGCTGTGAATCCATCTGGTCCTGGTCTTTTTTTCATTGGTAGGCTATTAATTATTGCCTCAATTTCAGAGCCTGCTATTGGTCTATTCAGGGATTCAACTTCTTCCTGGTTTAGTCTTGGAAGAGTGTAAGTGTCCAGGAAGTTATCCATTTCTTCTAGATTTTCTAGTTTATTTGCGTAGAGGTGTGTATAGTATTCTCTGATAGTGGTTTGTATTTCTGTGGGATTGGTGGTGATATCCCCTTTGTCATTTTTTACTGCGTCTATTTGATTCTTCTCTCTTTTCTTCTTTATTAGTCTTGCTAGCAATCTGTCAATTTTGGTGATCTTTTCAAAAAACCAACTCCTGGATTCATTGATTTTTTGAAGGTTTTTTTGTGTCTCTATCTCCTTCAGTTCTGCTGTGATCTTAGTTATTTCTTGCCTTCTGCTAGCTGTTGAATGTGTTTGCTCTTGCTTCTCTAGTTCTTTTAATTGTGATAGAGTGTCAATTTTAGATCTTTCCTGCTTTCTCTTGTGGGCATTTAGTGCTATAAATTTCCCTCTACACACTGCTTTAAATGTGTCCCAGAGATTCCGGTATGTTGTATCTATGTTCTCATTGGTTTCAAAGAACATCTTTATTTCTGCCTTCATTTCGTTATGTACCCAGTAGTCATTCAGGAGCAGGTTGTTCAGTTTCCATGTAGTTGAGCGGTTTTGATTGAGTTTTTTAGTCCTGAGTTCTAGTTTGATTGCACTGTGGTCTGAGAGAGAGTTTGTTATAATTTCTGTTCTTGTACATTTGCTGAGGAGTGCTTTACTTCCAATTATGTGGTCAATTTTGGAATAAGTGTGATGTGGTGCTGAGAAGAATGTATATTCTGTTGATTTTGGGTGGAGAGTTCTATAGATGTCTATTAGGTCTGCTTGCTGCAGAGATGAGTTCAATTCCTGGATATCCTTGTTAACTTTCTGTCTCGTTGATCTGTCTAATGTTGACAGTGGAGTGTTGAAGTCTCCCATTATTATTGTATGGGAGTCTAAGTCTCTTTGTAAGTCTCTAAGGACTTGCTTTATGAATCTGGGTGCTCCTGTATTGGGTGCATATATATTTAGGATAGTTAGCTCTTCCTATTGAATTGATCCCTTTACCATTATGTAATGGCCTTCTTTGTCTCTTTTGATCTTTGATGGTTTAAAATCTGTTTTATCAGAGACTAGTATTGCAACCCCTGCTTTTTTTTGTTTTCCATTTGTTTGGTAAATCTTCTTCCATCCCTTTATTTTGAGCCTATGTATGTCTCTGCGTGTGAGATGGGTCTCCTGAATACAGCAGACTGATGGGTCTTGACTCTTTATCCAGTTTGCCAGTCTGTGTCTTTTAATTGGAGCATTTAGTCCATTTACATTTAAGGTTAAGATTGTTATGTGTGAACTTGATACTGCCATTATGATATTAACTGGTCATTTTGCTCATTAGTTGATGCAGTTTCTTCTTAGCCTCGATGGTCTTTACATTTTTGCATGTTTTTGCAATGGCTGGTACTGGTTGTTCCTTTCCATGTTTAGTGCTTCCTTCAGTGTCTCGTGTAAGGCAGGCTTAGTCGTGACCAAATCTCTAAGCATTTACTTATCCGTAAAGGATTTTGTTTGTCCTTCACTTATGAAACTTAGTTTGGCTGGATATGAAATTCTGGGTTTAAAATTCTTTTCTCTAAGAATGTTGAATATTGGCCCCCACTCTCTTCTGGCTTGAAGAGTTTCTGCTGAGAGATCTGCTGTTAGTCTGATGGGCTTCCTTTGTGGGTAACCTTACCTTTCTCTGTGGCTGCCCTTAAGATTTTTTCCTTCATTTCAACTTTGTTGAATCTGACAATTATGTGTTCTGGAGTTGCTCTTCTCGAGGAGTATCTTTGTGGCATTCTCTGTATTTCCTGGATTTGAATGTTATCCTGCCCTACTAGGTTGGGGAAGTTCTCCTGGATGATATCCTGAAGAGTGTTTTCCAACTTGGTTCTATTTTCCCCCTCACTTTCAGGCACTCCAATCAGACGTAGATTTGGTCTTTTTACATAATCCCATACTTCTTGCAGGCTTTGTTTATTTCTTTTTCTTCTTTTTTCTTTTGGTTTCTCTTCTTGCTTCATTTCATTCATTTGATCCTCAATCGCTGATACTCTTTCTTCCAGTTGATCGAGTTGGTTACTGAACCTTGTGCATTTGTCACGTATTTCTCGTGTCATGGTTTTCGTCTCTTTCATTTCGTTTATGACCTTCTCTGCATTAATTACTCTAGCCATCAATTCTTCCACTTTTTTTTCAAGATTTTTAGTTTCTTTGCTCTGGGTACGTAATTCCTCCTTTATCTCTGAGAAGTTTGATGGACTGACGCCTTCTTCTCTCATCTCATCAGAGTCATTCTCTGTCAAGCTTTGATCCATTGCTGGCGATGAACTTCACTCCTTTGCCGGGGGAGATGCGCTCTTATTTTTTGAATTTCCAGCTTTTCTGCCCTGCTTTTTCCCCATCTTTGTGGTTTTATCTGCCTCTGGTCTTTGATGATGATGGTGACGTACTGATGGGGTTTTGGTGTAGGTGTCCTTCATGTTTGATAGTTTTCCTTCTAACAGTCAGGACTCTCAGCTGCAAGTCTGTTGGAGATTGCTTGAGGTCCACTCCAGACCATGTTTGTCTGGGGTCAGCAACAGAGGCTGCAGAAGATAGAATATTGCTGAACAGTGAGTGTACCTGTCTGATTCTTGCTTTGGAGGCTCCCTTTCAGGGGTGTACTCCACCCTGTGAGGTGTGGGGTGTCAGACTGCCCCTAGTGGGGGATGTCTCCCTGTTAGGTTACTCAGGGGTCAGGGACCCACTTGAGCAGGCAGTCTGTCCCTTCTCAGATCTCAACCTCCGATTTGGGAGATCCACTGCTCTCTTCAAAGCTGTCAGGCAGAATTGTTTGTGTCTGCAGAGGTGTCTGCTGCTTTTGTTTATCTGTGCCCTGTCCCCAGAGCTGGAGTCTACAGAGACAGGCAGGTTTCCTTGAGCTGCTGTGAGCTCCACCCAGTTCGAGCTTCCCAGTGGCTTTGTTTACCTACTTAAGCCTCAGCAGTGGCGGGCGCCCCTTCCCCAGCCTCGCTGTTGCCTTGTGGTTAGATGGCAGACTGCTGTGCTAGCAATGAGGGAGGCTCCGTGGGCGTGGGACCCTCCCAGCCAGGTTTGAGATATAATCTCCTGGTGTGCCTGTTTGCTTAAAGCGCAGTATTGGGGTGGGAGTTACCTGATTTTCCAGGTGTTGTGTGTCTCAGTTCCCCTTGCTAGGAAAAGGGATTCCCTTTCCCCTTGCGCTTCCCAGGTGAGGCGATGCCTCACCCTGCTTCAGCTCTCGCTGGTCGGGCTGCAACAGCTGACCAGCAGCGATTGTCCTGCACTCCCTAGTGAGATGAACCCAGTACATCTGTTGAAAATGCAGAAATCGCCGGTCTTTTGTGTCGCTCCCGCTGGGAGTTGGAGACTGGAGCTGTCCTATTCGGCCATCTTGCTCCGCCCCCTGATTTTATTTATTTGTGTCTTCTCTCTCTCTCTCTTTTTTTGTCTGCCTAATGGCTTATCAGGTTTATTTATCTTTCCAAAAAGACCCAACTCTTCCTTTTATTGATCTTTTGTATCGTTTCCTTCATTTCAATTTTACGTATTTCTGCTTGATCTTTATTATTTTCTTCTGTTAATTTGGATTTGGTTTGCTCTTGCTTTTCTGGTTCTTTAAGATACATCATTATGTTGTATATTTACAAGTTCTTTTTTTCTTTTTCGATGTAGGCATTTAGAGCTAAAAACTTTCCTCTTAGTACTGCTTTTTCTGTATTGCATGGGTTTTGGTATTTGGTGTTTTTATTATCATTTGTTTCAGGAAATTTTTTAATTTCTTTCTTAATTTCTTTACTGACCCACTGGTTATTTAAGTATATGTTGATTAATTTCCATGTGATTGTATAGTTTCCAAAATTTGTCTTTGTATTGGTATCTTGTTTTATTCCACTGTGGTCAGAGAAAATGTTTGATAACATTTACAATTTTTTGAATGTTTTAAAACTAATTTTGTGAATTAATATACAGTGTTTTTGAGAATTAATCATAAGTTAAGAAAAATAATGTGTATTCTGCAGTCATTGGATGAAATGTTCTCTAAATATCTGTTAGGTCCATTTAGTCTATAGTGCAGATGAAGTCTGATATTTGTTTGTAGATTTTCTATCTGGAATATATACCCAATGCTGAAAGAGGGTTTTGAAGTGTCCAGCTATTATTGTACTGCAGTGCGTCTCTCTCTTTTGCTCTAATAATATTTGCTTTATATATCTAGATGCTCCAGTATTGGGTGCATATATGTTTACAATTATATTCTCTTGCTGAATTGACCCATTTATCATTATATAGTGACCTTTTTGTCTCTTATAGTTTTTGTCTTGCAACCTATTTTGCCTAATATAAGTATAGCTATCCCACCTCTTGTTTTGTTTCCATTGACATAAAATATCTTTTTCCATCTTCTTTTTTGCATCTGTGTACATCTTTATAGGTGTCATGTGTTTCTTGTAAGCAAAAGATCATTGGATCTTGCTTATCTTATCTATTCAGCCACTCTAAAACTTTTTATTGGAGAGTTTAGTTCATTTACTTTCAACATGGTAAGGGATAAGTATGAACTTATTCCTGGATTTTGTTATCTTCTGTTCGTTTTGTGGTATTCTCTCCCTTACTACTTCCCTTTAATAAAGGTGATCTCTGGTGGTATGATTTAATTTCTTGCTTTTCATTTTTTGTGTGTCTTTTATGTATTTTTTGATTTGAGGTTACCATGAGGCTTGCAAATACTATCTTGTAATCTCTGATTTTAAACTGAAAACAACTTTACAGTGATTGTATAAATGAACAAGGCAAAAGAAAACTAATAAAAGCTCTACACATTAATTTATTCCTTGCTATTTGTTGTTTTTATTTATATCTTATTGTATTGTCATACTGTCTGTGTCTTGAAACCTTGTTGTTATTATTTTTCATTGGTTCATTTTTTAGTTTTTCGACCTACGATAAGAATAGTTTACCCACCTCAATTACAACCTTATAATATTCTGCGCTTTTTTTTTTTGTGGTACTTAATATTATCAGTGAGTTTTATACTTTCAGATGATTTGTTGTTTCTCATTAACGTCTTTTTCTTTCATACTGAAAAACTCCCTGTAGCATTTGTTGTAGGAAAGATCTGGTGTTTGTGAAATCCTTCAACTTTTGTTTGCCTGAGAACGTATTTCTCCTTCATGTTTGAAGGATGTTTTCACCAGATATACTTTTCTAGGGTAAAAGCGTTTTTTTTCCTTCAGCACTTTATTTATCTCATGACACTCTCTCCTCGCTTGTAAGGTTTTCACTGAAAAGTTGGCTGTGAGATGTATTGGAGCTCCATTGTGTTATTTATTTTCTCTTGCTTTTAGGATTCTTTCTTTATACTTGATCTTTGGGAACCTGATTATTAAATGCCTTGAGGTAATCTTCTTTGAGTTAAATCCGCTTGGTATTCTACAACTTTCTTGTACTTGAATATTGATACCTTTCCCTAGGTTTTGGAAGTTCACTGTGATTATCCCTTTGAATAATCTCTCTACTCCTAAGTCATTTTTTACCTCTTCTTGGGTTTGCTTTGTCGAGGCCATTTTTTGTGGTTTGGGTTTACTTTGTCGAGGCCATTTTTTGTGGTGTGGGTTTGCTTTGTCAATGCCATTTTTTAGATATTATGTGTCCTTTATTGTTTGTATTTGTTTTCTTTTATCTCCTCTGACTTTCTGTTTTTCGAATAGCTTGTCTTCAAACTCACCAACTGCTTCTTCTGCTTGATCAGTTCTGCTATGAAGAACTCTGACACAGTCTTCAGTATGCCAATTGCATTTTTCAATGGCAGAATTTCTTCTTTATTATTTTTAATTATTTCAATCTTGCTGTTAAATTTATCTGCTATTATTCTTGAATTCCTTCTCCTTGTTATCTTACATTTTTTGAGTTTCCTCAAAATTTCTATTTTGAATTCTCTGTCTGAGAGATCACATATCTCTGTTTTTGCAGGATAGGTACTTGGTGCCTTATTTATTTCATTTGTTGATATCATGTTTTCCTGGATGGTCCTGATGTTTGTGAATTTTTGTCTGTGTGGACATTGAAAAATTAGGTATTTATTGTGATCTTCATACTCTAGGCTTATTTGTACCTGTCCTTCTTGGCAACATTTTCCAGGTATTCAAAGGGACTTTTGTGTTGTGGTCTAAGCTGCATCTGCATTAGAGGGCATCCAAATCCCAGGAACACTGTGATTCTTGCAAACTGCAGAGGTACCACCTTGTTGGTCCTGGATAGGGTCCAAAAATATTACCTGAATTACCAGGCAAACTCTTGTTCTCCTTCCTTACGTTCCCTTTAACAAATGAAGTTTCTCTCTTTCTGTGCTGTGCCATCTGGGACTGGAGATGGGAGGACACAAGTGCCTCTGTGGCCACCAGCACTGGAACTGCACTGGGTCAAACCTAAAACCAGTGTATCATTGGGTCTCGCACAAGGTCCAGTGTAACCAGTACCTGGCTACCACCTATATTTGCTCAAGGCTCTAGGGCTCTATAATCAGCAGATGGTGAAGCCAGCCAGGCTTGTGCCCTTCCCTTTATGGCTGCAAGTTTCCCCAGGCCCTAGGCTGATCAGTGATGCTGTCTAGGAGCCAGGGGTTGAAATCTAAAATTTTAGAAATCTACCTGTTGCCCTGTTCTATTGCAGTTAAGCTGGTGCTCAAATTATGAGAAAAAGTCATTTGTACTTTTTCCTCCTCCCTTTTTTTCTCCCCTTTTAACAGGCAAAGAAACCTCTCCTCATGGCCACCACCACCACAGTCCCATGGGGGCTATTGCTGTGTTACTGCCAATATTCACTTAACACCAAGGGCCCTTCTTCAGTCAGCTTGTGGTGAATGTTGCCAGGCCTGGGACTCACCCTTCAGGACAGTGGGCTCTCTTCTGGCCCAGGGTAGATCCAGATATGCCATCCAAGAGCCAAGACCTAGAATCAAGGACCCCAAGAGCCTACTTGGTGCTCTACCCTACTGTGGCAGAGCTGGTACCTGAAGCCAACATGTCCCAGTGTCTTATCAATGGCCCATAACTTACGACTTGTGTATTTCTAATGGTTCTTCTGGGACAAAGGGCTTGTTAGTCACCAGTGATATATCTTGCCAGGATTGAGCCTTTCTCTTCAAGGTGGTGAGTTCTTTTCTGGCCCAGGGTGTGTCTAGAATTGTTGTCTGCAAGCTAGGGCCTGGACTCAAGGATTTATGACTCTGTCAGGTGCCTTATCCTATTGTTTCTGAGCTGGTATCCAAGGTGCAAGAAAAAGTTCTCTTTACTCTTTCCTCTCGTCTCCTCAAGCAGAAGAAAGGAGTCACTTTTGTTGCTTCAAGCTGCACTGCCTGGTGTTGAGGGAGGTGTGGTTCAAGTACTTCCTTTGCTGCCCTGGCTGGTTTTCCATGTCCACTGGCTCTGAGCCCAGAACAGCACTAGGAATTGCCCAGGAATTGCAGTCTTTGCACCTCAGATGGACTTTCAAATATATTTAGGACCCCAGAGCCCTTTAGCCCATGGTGGTAAGGCTTGCTGAATTTCAAGTTCTCACTGTTGGGATGCACAATTCCCCTCTGGTTGGGGTTGGTGTAAATGCTCCTTCTGAGTTCAAACATTGGCTGAGTTTAGCCTGTTTTTGCTTTCTGCTGTCAACAGGACCACACTGAGTTCAATGCAGCGTCTCACAGTTGCCACAATTTTCCTCCCCCAAGCACACAGATTTTCTTTGCCACATGGCCACTGGCAGGAGATGGGGATGGGACACTGTCAGAAATTCAAGACTGTATTTTTTTTACCATCTTCAGTGCCTCTTTCAGTGATATGGAGTTAAACCAGGTGCTATAATTGCTTACCTGATTTTTTGGTTCTCATGAAGATTCTTTTAATGCAAAATTTGTGTAAATTGATGTTCCTGTAAGAGGGACAGTTGGTGAAGGCGTCTATTCAGCTATCTTGCTCTGCCTTCCCAGTTTTATTTTTTTCCCTTCCAATTCATATGCCTCATATTTGTTTGCCTTGCTTACTGCACTGGCTTTAACTTTAGTATTATGTTAAATAAGAGTGGTGAGACCGATGTTGTTGCCTGTTCCTTATATTATCACAAAAACACTCAGCCTTTCACCATTAAGTATGGTTTAGCTGTAGGTTTTTTGTACATGTTCTTTATCAAGTTTAGGAAGTCTGCCTCTATTCCTAACTATCTGAGAGTTTTAAATTGTGAATGCATGTCACATATATAATTTAATTTTTTTCTAATAATCCTGTAAAAAGTATTTTTTTAAAAAATTGGAGACTCAGGGTGGGATGCTGGGAGGGGATTGAGGAATAAAAAATTATTTAATGGGTACAATGTACATTATTTGGGTAGATGGTTACAGTAAAAGCCCAGACTAAACCACTAGGCAATATGTCCATGTTACAAAATGGCCCTTGTACCCCTAAAATTTATACAAATAAAAAGCAGTATTAGTTTTAATAGACCTTATTTAACCTAGTATATCAAAGTATTAGTGTTTCATCACATAATCAATATAAAATTTTGATTAAATAAATATTTTACATCCTTTTTGCATCAAGTCTTAGAAATCTGGTGTTTATTTTACACTTACAGCACATCCCAATTTAGGCTAACAAGATGTGGTTAGTAGCTAGTGTGTTGGACAGAGCAGGTCTAAAGTGGCAAAACCTGAGGAAAGAAACAGTTGAGCCTCCTCTCAACCAAAAAACTTGAGTTGTCCTATTTCTTTCTTTAATATTTATGAAGCTCCCATAATGAACAGGATAACATAGTTTATCTGGGTATTGTGAATTCTCAATTCAAACCAGCAGTAATGTAATGTAACAATTTTATGCTCTATATTTAAAAACGTAGTTTTATGTGTAGATTGCTTTAGCTTGATAATGAGGAAATCAATGGATAGAGAATTATCCAATTTGGCCACCAGCATAGTTAGAGCCCCTGTATTAACCATATTAGAATATCCTAAAATCATAGGACATCAGTGGATTAGTACGGTTGACAAAGTGTAAAATTACAGTTCTCTCACCAAACAGCTGTATAACCTTGGGTAAATCCCTTGACCTCCTTGGGCCTCGGTTTACCTATCTGAAAAATAAAGGTTTTAAGTATCTTTTAGTTCTAAGATTGTAACAGAATTCTTTGATCCATGTGTTCTATCAACAAATATTTTAAAGAGCTCCATTATGTGACAGGCATTGAACTTGAGATTGCAAACTTTATTCTTTACCCTTTGCTTTCTTAGTGCTTATAGTCTTTTGAGGGAGATGCAATTAAACAGCTAATTTCAAAAATAAGTTACAGTGATTAAAATGCCATAGAGGAAAAACTGAAGGTTATCTAGCTTACTTGGCAGGGAAAGGAGATCAGGAAAGGCTTCCCTGACGTTTAAGTATGTTATTCAGTAGCTTTTTGTCCAATTATTGAACTCTTTTATGATACAAACTAGAACAGCATAAATTTAAGCATATTCAGTAGTTATATTCTAAATGCCCATAAGATAAACACAGTATTCCAAGACAAAAGTCTTTTCTCCTTGTAGACAGAAACTATGTAATATTAATAATGATAATAAAATTATTTTGATGAAAACAATAAGAATATCTGTTGTATGACTTTGAAAATATGGCATATACCAATTGTAAAAGGAATTGGGTTTGTTTAATATGGAAATGTCTTGGGGTTGCTGTGAGGTAGGGGATAAGGTAGCTTTATTCAGAGAGCTGAGGGGTTGTCACAGGGAAGCAGTGACAATTTTGTTCTGTGTGGTCTCATGGAGAAAACTGCATCAAGAAAGATATCAGAAAAATCTAAGGAACAAATTTTTAAATAGCCAGAGAGTCCACAGTCTGCATAGCAGAGTTGTGGGTTGGGGAAACTTAAAGTTCTAACAAATGAAGTAGACTTGATAACCTTCATAATTCCTTTCAACTTTGAAATTCCAGAAAATTCACCATTATATAGGGAGATGAAAAACCAAAGAAATCCATTGGATAGTTTTTCTGATTTTGGAAATGAAACATTGACAAAATGCAGACATTGAGTAGATAAACAACCTGGATGGTAGAATTTTAAAATTTAATAACTGCGAAAAAGGCTGAAAACTATCTAAAACCCAGGATATATGTGGCTGGAGATCAAAAGTATCAGGGATTTGAAAAATAAAAATAAAACAAGCAACCAGAGCATAACTACCTGGCCAAATCAAAGAGACTATTGCATGGAGAGAAGGCATCTTTTACATACTTGAAAGATAGTCCAAATTCAGAGAACAGGGAAGTGCACAATTTGTAGGGCTCAGGGGAGAGGGTGGGTCAAAATTTCTAGGAACCTAGGAGGGGAGTAGAAGTGGGAGTAGGGAGGCTTCCTGATGAAGCACAGAATTTAGTGATGTGGTGATGTGTTCCAGGATGGGAAAAATGAATGTTTGTCTCTGTCCTTTGTTTTATTATTTCAATTTTTATCATATACCTACCCCCAAATTCTGATGCTCTGCACTCTAAGTATCTTTCTCTTTAAATAAAAAATAAATGTGTAAGTGTGTGTGTATATATATATGTGTGTGTGTGTGTGTGTATGTGTATATATTTTACTTACTTTAAGACAATTTTGTTTTATTTTCTGAACTTAAAAATCAGAGGACCTGAAACTCTGCTCAGTCTTCAAAAAATTTGAGTTAGTAAAGATGGTTTTAACTTATGTGCTGACCTTTGAATAATTTTTTCCCTATTTTGGGTCAGTAGCATTTGATGGAAAAAAAAAACCCTTGCTTATGATTTTAGTGCTACAGTCATGCTGAGATCATGGTTGGTAGGGGTGGGAATAACAAAGGTAGATTATCAAGGGTTTCTATATTTCTGGCCGATCATAGTGGCAGCATGTATTTCTTCCAAGGTTCTTAAAATTAGAAGAAAGCCTAAGAATGCCATAAGAAAGAATGAGATCATGTTCTTTTTTTTTTTTTTTTTTTTTTTTTTTTTTTTTTTTTTTTTTTTTCAGGGTCATGGATGGAGTGGAGGCCAGTATCCTTAGCAAACTAACACAGGAACAGAAAACTAAATACCACATGTTCTCACTTACAAGTGGGAGCTCAATGATGAGAACGCATGGACACATAGAGGGGAACAGTGCACACTGAGGGGGATTCAGAGGGCAGAGAGTGGGAGCAGAGAGAGAATCAGGAAAAAAGAACTAATGGGTAATAAGCTTAATACCTGGGTGATGAAATAATCTATACAACAAACTGCCATGACACAAGTTTGCCTATGTAACAAACTTGCACTTGTACCCTTGAACTTAAAATAAAAGTTTAAAAAATAAGGCATAATTTTCTGCTTTTACATGACAGTAAGGTGAAAAGGTATTTGAAGGACACCAAGAAACCCTTTACTTGGCTGGAATGAAAGGAGTGGATTGTCAAGAGATTACATATGGACCTGCTATATAGTCCTATTGAGGCTTCATTTTGAACCCAAACAGAGACATTCTTGAGTCTTTATTCCTATTTAACTCCTTCCTCAGTGATGCCCTAAATCTGAGTTCCTTCTTTATTTAAGGCTTTATATAAACTTTTATAATTAAGATTTGATGAAACCATTTTTAAAAGAATTTGAGTTATTACTAACAAACGTTTCCTATTAGTGGAATTTCTTACATATTATTCCCATGAAATGCCAATGGCTGATATTGATAATGAAATTATGATTAGACATAGCTGTGTGATGTTCCCAAATTTATTTGTCAAGTCTCTTGCTTGCATGCCTGCTATTTCACTGATAAATGGCTCACCCAGATGTTGAAAACTTGTAGTAGATTTGAGAATAAGTCCTGTCATTTGACATTTTCCTGATAGATTTGCCTTTTAGCATGCATTCTTAGGTGAAAATTATGACCAACACATATTAGACTTGCTACCTCCAGGCTTGGATATTTGTGGGCACTCAAGGTCATATGGAGGCTGTCCCACACCATCCAGCTGGTAGCCAGAGGAATGGGAGCTATTCTATCCTCTACAGCTGTTTAAGGGGGTAGATATTCAGATTTTTTTGGAAGGCTTAAAGTATCAGACATGTTAAAGTGTGAGAACATACTTCTCAGTAAGTATAAAATGGCCTAATACAACAAACTTGGCACTATTGTACCTCAATTAAAACACAGAAAAACAGTGTCTTCACAGCTACCTGTCAGTTAAGAGTGATGTATTCTACTTACTTCAAAATTATTTTAAAAATATCACATTTGAATGACACTTTGGAAATTACAAAGTATGTTTACTTTTTTGTTTGTTTCAGTTGATATTCTCAACAGCCTCTTGAGGGAGGTGTAACTTTCCTCATTTTACAAATGAAGAAATAGGCTTGGAAAGGCTAAGGGACTGTCTTGAGATTTCACAGCTGTGAAAATGCAAAGCTGGAACTCATTAAAATCTGCGTTTACTGCCTCCAAATCTAGTGTTCTTTTTCTGGTATTGCACTTCCTATCAATTGATGGCCAAGAAACTGTGAAACTGAAATAGATCACATAATAAATAAATGGCAGAACTGGGACACTGAAAAAGTTCAAACCTTGAACACTCTCCACTCCCTGACAATTATTTCCCTTAGCATTTGAATCCAACACACATATGTTATTTGTCTGCCTGAAACTTCAGTGAGTTTCAGGCAGACAAATAAACTCTCACTGCATTTTTAGAAAATCTCAATTGCCTTCGTTGTATAAATTCCTCCCTCATAACTGAGGGATATGCCACGTACTCAGTGTAGAGTCCTATGACCCCTACTTGTCTTGCTTTGGGTTCCCCGCAAAACAGATCCTGAGATAAGGACTTGAGAGTTAGTTGTTTGTTAGGGAGGTGAGCCTAAGAAGCAAAAATAAGGCAGCAGGGAGCATGAGACAGGGCAGAAAGAAATGCCAGTATTAGGAAAGCATTATTGAAGTTCTTTATGGAGGAAATAGGGGTAGTTTAGGATTGCCCACAGTGGTTTTAACTCACTTAAACTTCTTTGAGTATTGCTTGAGAGGACTGTGAGGCCTCAGTTCAGGCCCTAAAACAGAAAATAGAAGCACACTCTAGATAATATCTGAAGATATGGATCCTGTTTTTTTCTTAGTTTTGCAAGTCTTCTCGCTAATGTGTCAACTCTCACTCCCATCACCAAAAATCAGGAAGGCAAGTAGGTAGGCAAACAAACAAAATGACTAGAATAACTGCTCATCTGTTTATCTAACAACAAACCTTGACAAGAATTGGAGAAGTGATGTTGCTTGTTTGAGATTATTGTGAAAAAACTGGGAAAACATTGGGGTATTCAAGAGCTAGGACTAGTACAAAGTTACTGAAACTTGAAGATGATAACTATTATTTACTGAGAATTTACTATGTGCCTGTCATTATACTTAGTTCTTTACATGCATCACCTTGTTTAATTGTCACAACTCTAGGTTCTTTTTTTTTTAAATTGTACTTAAAGTTCTTGGATACATGTGTAGAATGTGCAGCTTTGTTACATTCGTATACATGTGCCATGGTGATTTGTTGCACCCATCAACCCGTCATCTACATTAGGTATTTCTCCTAATGCTATCCCTCCCTTAGCCCCCCACCCCCTGACAGGCCCCAGTGTGTGATGTTTCCCTCCCTGTGCCCAGGTGTTCTCATTGTTCAACTCCCACTTCTGAGTGAGAACACGTGGTGTTTGATTTTCTGTTTTTGTTTTTGTTGTTGTTGTTGTTGTTGTTGTTGTTGTTAGTTTGCTGAGAATGATGGTTTCTGTCTTCATCCATGTTCCTGCAAAGGACATGAACTCATCCTTTTAATATGGCTTCATACTATTACATGATAGATGTGCCACATTTTCTAATTATTGATGGGCATTTGAGTTGGTTCCAAGTCTTTGCTATTGTGAATAGTGCTGCAATAAACATACATGTGCATGTGCCTTTATAGTAGAATGATTTATAATCCTTTGGGCATCTACCCAGTAATGAGATTGCTGGGTCAAATGATATTTCTGGTTCTAGATCCTTGAGTAATCGCCATGCTGTCTTGCACAATGGTTGAACTAATTTACACTCCCACCAATAGTGTAAAAGGGTTCCTATTTCTTCACATCCTCACCAGCATCTGTTGTTTCCTGACTTTTTAATGATCGCCATTCTAACGGGCATGAGATGGTATCTCATTTTGGTTTTGATTTGTATTTCTCTAATTACCAGTGATAATGAGCTTTTTTTTTCATATATTTGCTGCCTGCATAAATGTCTTCTTTTGATAACTGTCTGTTCATATTCTTAGCCCATTTTTTGATGGGGTTGTTTTTTTCTTGAAAACTTGTTTAAGTTCTTTGTATATTCTGGATATTAACCCTTTGTCAGATGGATAGATTGCAAAAATTTTCTCCCCATTCTGTAGGTTGCCTGTTCCCTCTGATGATAACTTCTTTTGCCATGCAGAAGCTCTTTAGTTTATATCCTTTGCCCACTTTTTGATGGGGTTGTTTGTTTTTTTCTTATAAATTTTTTTAAGTCCCTTGCATATTCTGGATATTAGCCCTTGGCCAGATGAATAGATTGCAAAATTTTTCTCCCATTCTGTAGGTTGCCTGTTCACTCTGATGATAGTTTCTTTTGCTGTGCAGAAGCTCTTTAGTTTAATTAGATCCCATTTGTCTATTTTGGCTTTTGTTGCCATTGATTTTGGTGTTTTAGTCGTGAAGTCTTTGCCCATACCTATGTCCTGAGTGGTATTTCCTAGCTTTTCTTCTAGAGTTTTTATGATTTTAGGTCTTATATTTAAGTCTTTAATCCACCTGAGTTAATTTATGTATAAGGTGTAAGAAAGGGGTCCAGTTTCAGTTTTCCGCCTATGACTAGCCAGTTCTCCAAACACCATTTATTACATAGGGAATTATTACCCCATTGCTTGTTTTTGTCAGGTTTGTCAAAGATCAAATGGTTGTAGATGTGTGGCATTACTTCTGAGGCCTCTGTTCTGTTCCACTGGTCTATATATCTGTTTTGGTACCAGTACAATGCTGTTTTGTTTACTGTACTCTTGTAATATAGTTTGAAGTCAGGTAGCCTGATGCCTCCAGGTTTGTTCTTTTGGCTTAGTATTGTCTGGGGTGTGGGCACTTTTTTGGTCCCATATGAAGTTTAAAATAGTTTTTTTCTGATCCTGTGAAGAAAGTCAGTGGTAGTTTGCTGAGGATAGCATTGAATGTATACATTACTTTGGGCAGTATGGCCATTTCACAATACTGATTCTTCCTATCGATGAACATAGAATGTTTTTCCATTTGTTTGTGTCCTCTCTTATTTCCTTGAGCAGTGGTTTGTAGTTCTCCTTGAATAGTTCCTTCACATCCCTTGTAAGTTGTACTCCTAGGTGTTTTATTCTTTTTGAAGCAATTATGAATGGTGGTTCACTCATGATTTGGCTGTTTGCCGATTATTGGTGTATAGGAATGCTTTTGATTTTTGCACATTGATTTTGTACTCTGAGAGTTTGCTGAAGTTTCTTAGCAGCTAAAGAAGATTTTGGACTGAGATGATGGGGTTTGCTAAATATACAATCATGTCATCTGCAAACGGAGACAATTTAACTTCCTGTCTTTCCATCTGAATACCCTTTATTTCTTTCTCTTGCCTTATTACCCTGGTCAGAACTTCCAATACTATATTGAATATAAGTGGTGAGAAAGGACATCCTTATCTTGTGCCAGTTTCCAAAGGGAATGCTTCCAGCTTTTGACCATTCACTATGATATTGTCTGTGGGTTTGTTATAAATAGCTCTTATTATTTTGAGATATGTTGCATCAATACCTACATTATTGAGAGTTTTTAGCATGAAGCAATGTTGAATTTTATCGAAGGTGTTTTCTGCATCTATTGAGATAATCATGTGGTTTTTGTCATTGGTTCTGTTTATGTGATGGATTACGTTTATTCATTTGCATTTGTTGAACCAGCCTTGCATCCCAGGGATGAGGCCAACTTGATCGTGGTGGATAAGTTTTTGATGTGCCGCTGCGTTTGGTTTGCAAGTATTTTACTGAGGATTTTTGCATCACTGTTCATCAGGGATATTGGCTTGAAATTTGTTTTGTTGTGTCTCTGCCAGGTTTTGGTACCAGTAGGATGCTGGTCTCATAAAATGAGTTAGGGAGGAATTCCTCTTTCTCTGTTGATTGAGGTGGTTTCAGAAGGAATGATACCACCTCCTCTTTGTACCTCTGGTAGAATTCGGTTCTGAATCCATCTGGTCCTGGGCTTTTCTCGGTTATTAGGCTATTAATTACTGCCTCAGTTTCAGAGCTTGTTATTGTTCTCTTCAGGAATTTGACTTCTTCCTGGTTTAGTCTTGGGTGGTTATATGTGTCCAGGAATTTATCCATTTCTTTTAGATTTTCTAGTTTATTTGTGTAGAGGTGTTTATAGTATTCTCTGATTGTAGTTTGTAGTTGTGTGGGATCAGGGGTTAGTTCTCCTTTAACATTTTTAATTTTTTCTACTTGATTTCTCTCTCTTTTCTTCTTTATTAGTCTGGGTAATGGTCTATTTTGTTAATCTTTTCAAAAAACCGGCTCCTGGGTTCATTGATTTTTTGAAGGGTTTTTCGTGTCTCCATCTCCTTCAGTTCTGCTCCAATCTTAGTTATATCTTGTCTTCTGCTAGCTTTTAAATTTGTTTGTTCTGGCTTCTCTAGTTATTTTAATTGTGATGTTAGGGTTTCAATTTTAGATCTTTCCCGTTTTCTCCTGTGGGCACTTAGTGCTATAAATATCCCTGTAAACACTGCTTTAGCTGTGTCCCAGAGATTGTGATACAGTGTGTGTTTGTTCTCATTGGTTTAAAAGAAGTGATTTATTTTTGCCTTATTTTCATTATTTACCCAGTAGTCATTCAAGAGAAGGTTGTTCAATTTCCATGTAGTTTTGCTGTTTTGAATGAGTTTCTTAAACCTAAGTTCTAATTATATTGCACTGTGGTCTGAAAGACTGTTTGTTATGATTTCTGTTCTTTTGCATTTGCTGAGGAGTGTTTTACCTCCAATTATGTGGTCAATTTTAGAGTAAGTGCGATATGGTGCTGAGAAGAATGCATATTTTGTTTATTTGGGATGGAGAGTTCCGTAGATGTCTACTATTCTGCTTCGTCCAGAGCTGAGTTCAAATCCTGAATATCCTTGTTTATTTTCTGTCTTGTTGATCTGTTTATTATTGACTAGTGGGGTGTTAACGTCTCCCACTAGTATTGTGTGGGAGTCTAAGTCTCTTTGTAGGCCTCTAAGAACTTGCTTTATGAACTTGGGTGTTCCTGTATTGGGTGCATATGTATTTAGGATAGTTAGCTCTTCTTGTTGCATTGATCTCTAGGAACTTCTTATTTGTGTTTCATAGAAAATGAATCTGAGACTCAAGAAAATTAAGTAGCTTTTTAAAAATACACATCTGGTAAATGGTTGAACTTGGATGAATGCCATCAAATGCATTATCAATGTTATGATTTTCCTAAAGCCTTTTCCACCACAATTATTCAGATACATTTCACATACCATAAAATGCACTCTAAATTTAAAGTATACAGTTCAATGGCTTATAGAATATTAAAAGAATTATGTGCAATCATAACCTTTATATTATTTTAGAAAATTGTCAACATCTCTAAAATAAATTTCATACTGCCATGGTTTGGCTTTGTGTCCTCACCCAAATCTCTCTTGAGTTATAATCCCATAATCTCCACCTTTGGTGGGAGGGACCTGGTGGTAGGTAATTGAATCATTGCAGTGGCTTCCCCTATGCTTTTCTCATGATAGTGAGGAAATACTTGTGAGATTTAATGGTTTTATAAGGGGTATCCCCATTTGTTTGGCTCTCATTCTTCTCCTTTCTGCTGTCACATGAGGAAGGACATGTTTGTTTCCCATTTCATCATGATTGTAAGTTTCCTGCTGCCTCTCCAGCAATGCTGAACTGTGAGTCAATTAAACCTCTTTCCTTTATAAATTACCAAGTCTCGGCATGTCTTTATTAGCGGTGTGAAAACAGACTAATACAGTAAATTTATACTAAGAGAGTGACATGCTGCTATATGAATATTCAAAAATGTGAAAGTAACTTTGGAATTGTATAACAGACCGAGGTTGGAACAGTTTAGAGGACTCAGAAGAAGACAGGAAACTGTGGGAAAGTTTGGAACTTCCTGGAGACTTATTGAATGGCTCTAACCAAAATTCTGATAGTGATATGGACAATGAAGTCCAGGATGAAATAGTCTCAGATGGAGATGAGAAACTTGTTGGAAACTAGAGTAAAGATCACTCTTGTTATGCAGAGACTGGTGGCATTTTGCCCCTGCTCTAGAGATCTGTGAAACTTTAAACTTAAGAGTGAAGATTTAGGGTATCCAGCAGAAGAAATTTCTTTTTCTTTTTTTTTTTTCTTTTTTCTTTTTTAATTTTTATTATTATACTTTAAGCTCTAGGGTACATGTGCATAACGTGCAGGTTTGTTACTATGTATACTTGTGCCATGTTGGCGTGCTGCACCCATCAACTCGTCAGCACCAATCAACTCATCATTTACATCAGGTATAACTCCCAATGCAATCCCTCCCTCCTCCCTCCTCCCCATGATAGGCCCCGGTGTATGATGTTCCCCTACCCGAGTCCAAGTGATCTCATTGTTCAGTTCCCACCTATGAGTGAGAACATGCGGAGTTCGGTTTTCTGTTCTTGCAATAGTTTGCTGAGAATGATGGTTTCCAGCTGCGTCTATGTCCATACAAAGGACACAAACTCATCCTTTTTTATGGCTGCATAGTATTCCATGGTGTATATGTGCCACATTTTCTTAATCCAGTCTGTCACTCATGGACATTTGGGTTGATTCCAAGTCTTTTCTCTTGTGAATAGTGCCACAATAAACATATGTGTGTATGTGTCTTTATAGCAGCATGATTTAGAATCCTTTGGGTATATACCCAGTAATGGGATGGCTGGGTCATATGGTACTTCTAGTTCTAGATCCTTGAGGAATCGCCATACTATTTTCCATAATGGTTGAAGTAGTTTACAATCCCACCAACAGTGTAAAAGTGTTCCTATTTCTCCACATCCTCTCCAGCACCTGTTGTTTCCTGCCTTTTTAATGATTGCCATTCTAACTGGTGTGAGATGGTATCTCATTGTGGTTTTGATTTTCATTTCTCTGATGGCCAGTGATGATGAGCATTTTTTCCTGTGTCTGCTGGCTGTATGAATGTCTTCTTTTGAGAAATATCTGTTCATATCCTTTGCCCACTTTTTGATGGGGTGGTTTGTTTGTTTCTTGTCAATTTGTTTGAGTTCTTTGTAGGTTCTGGATATTAGCCCTTTGTCAGATGAGTAGATTGCAAAACTTTTCTCCCATTCTGTAGGTTGCCTGTTCACTCTGATGGTAGTTTCTTTTGCTGTGCAGAAGCTCTTTAGTTTAATTAGATCCCTTTTGTCAATTTTGGCTTTTGTTGCCATTGCTTTTGGTGTTTTAGACATGAAGTCCTTGCCCATGCCTATGTCCTGAATGGTATTACCTAGGTTTTCTTCTAGGGTTTTTATGGTATTAGGTCTAACATTTAAGTCTCTAATCCATCTTGAATTAATTTTCGTATAAGGAGTAAGGAAAGGATCCAGTTTCAGCTTTCTACTTATGGCTAGCCAATTTTCCCAGCACCATTTATTAAATAGAGAATCCTTTCCCCATTTCTTGTTTTTCTCAGGTTTGTCAAAGATCAGATGGTTGTAGATGTGTGGTATTATTTCTGAGGATTCTGTTCTCTTCCATTGGTCTATATATCTGTTTTGGTACCAGTACCATGCTATTTTAGTTACTGTAGCCTTGTAGTATAGTTTGAAGTCAGGTAGCATGATGCTTACAGCTTTGCTCTTTTGACTTAGGATTGTCTTGGCAATGCAGGCTCTTTTTTGGTTCCATATGAACTTTAAAGCAGTTTTTTTCCAATTCTGTGAAAAAACTCATTGGTAGCTTGATGGGGATGGCATTGAATCTATAAATTATCTTGGACAGTATGGCCATTTTCATGATATTGATTCTTCCTATCCATGAGCATGGTATGTTCTTCCATTTGTTTGTATCCTCTTTTATTTCACTGAGCAGTGGTTTGTAGCTCTCCTTGAAGACGTCTTTTACATCCCTTCTAAGTTGAATTCCTAGGTATTTTATTCTCTTTGAAGCAATTGTGAATGGAAGTTCATTCATGATTTGGCTCTCTGTTTCTCTGTTACTGGTGTATAAGAATGCTTGTGATTTTTGCACATTAATTTTGTATCCTGAGACTTTGCTGAAGTTTCTTATCAGCTTAAGGAGATTTTGGGCTGAGATGATGGTGTTTTCTAAATAATCAATCACGTCATCTGCAAAGAGGGACAATTTGACTTCTTCTTTTCCTAACTGAATCCCCTTGATTTCTTTCTCTTGCCTGATTGCCCTAGCCAGAACTTCCAGCACTATGTTGAGTAGGAGTGGTGAGAGAGGGCATCCCTGTCTTGTGCCAGTTTTCAAAGGGAATTTTTCCAGTTTTTGCCCATTCAGTATGATATTGGCTGTGGGTTTGTCATAAATAGCTCTTATGATTTTGAGATATGTTCCATCAATACCGAATTTTTTGAGAGTTTTTAGCATGAAGAGCTCTTGAATTTTGTCAAAGACCTTTCTGCATCTATTGAGATATCATGTGGTTTTTGTCTTTGGTTCTGTTTATATGTTGGATTACGTTTATTGATTTGCGAATGTTGAACCAGCCTTGCATCCCAGGGATGAAGCCCACTTGATCATGGAGGATAAGCTTTTTGACGTGCTGCTGGATTTGGTTTGCCAGTATTTTATTGAGGATTTTTGCATCGATGTTCATCAGGGATATTGTTCTAACGTTCTCTTTTTTTGTTGTGTCTCTAGCAGAAAAAATTTCTAAGTGGCAAAGCATTCAAGAGGAAGCAGAGTATGAAAGTTTGGAAAATTTGAAGTCTGATGATGAAATGCAAAAGGAAGCTCCTTTTCTGTGGAGAGTTTAAACCAGCTGAAGAACTTTGCATAAGTAATGAAGAGTTGAAGGTTAATAACCAAGACAATGATGAAAATGTCTCCAGGGAGTGTCAGAGGCTTTTGCTGCAGACCCTCCTGTCATAGGTTTGGAGACCTAGGGGGAAAAATGGTTTCATGGACTGGACCCAGGGATGCCCTGCTGTGTTCAGCCTTGGGACTTGATGCCCTGTATCCCAGCTCTTCCAGCTCAGGCTGTTACTTCAGAGGGTGCAAGCCCCGAGCCTTGGCAGCTTCCACTTGGTTTTGGGCCTGTAGCTGTACAGAAGTCAAAAACTGAGCTCTGGTAACCTCTACCTAATGTTTAGAGGATGTATGGAAAGACCTGGATGTCCAGACAGAAGTTTGCTGCCAAGGTGGAGCCCTCATGGAGAACCTCTGTTAGAGCAGTGAGAAAAAGAAATGTGAGATTGGAGCCCCTACACAGTCTTCCGTGGGGCACTGTCTAGTGGAGTTGGAGTTGTGAGAAGAGGGCCACCATCCTGCAGACCACAGAATGGTAGATTCACCAACAGCTTGCACCATGTGCCTGGAAAAGCCTCAGACACTCAACGCCAGCTCATGAAAGCCGCCAAGAGAGGGAGCTGTACTCAACAAAACCACAAGGGTGAAGCTGCCCAAGGCCATGGGATCCTCCCTTTTGCATCAGCATGCCCTTGATGTGAGACATGAAGTCAAAGGACATCATTTAAAAACTTTAAATTTTAATGACTGTCCTATTGGATTTTGGACTTGCATGGGACCTGTAACCCCTTTGTTTTGGTCAATTTCTCCCATTTGCAGTGGTATTTTTGCTCAATGCCTGTACCCCTACTGTATGTAGGAAGTAACAAACTTGCTTTTGATTTTGCAACCTTATAGGTGGAAGGGTTTTTTCTTGTCTCAGATGAGAATTTGGACTTACTTAGACTTTTAGTCTTATGCTGGAATGAGTTGAGATTTTAAGGGACTGTTGGAAAGGCATGGTGTTTTGAAATGTGAAAGCATGAACTTTGGGGGTGGCAGGGGTGGAATGATATGGTTTGACTTTGTATTTCCACCCAAACCTCATCTTGAATTGTAATCCCATAATCTCCACATGTGGTGGGAGGGACCTGGTGGGAGGTAATTGAATTTTGGGGTGGTTTTCCCCATGCTATTCTCCTGATTGTAAGTTCTCATGAGATCTTATGGTTTTATAAGGGGCTTTCCCCTTCACTCAGCTCTCATTTTTCTCCTTGCTGGCACCGTGTGAAGTACATGTTTGCTTCTCTTTCTGCCATGATTGTAAGTTTCCTGAGGCCTCCTCAGCCATGCTGAACTCTGAGTCAATTAAACTTCTTTATAAATTACCCAGTCTCAGGTATGACTTTAGTAGCAGTGTGAGAATAGAATAATATTCATGCAGTCATTAGCAGTTATTGATTTCCGCTACATCTCTGCTTAACCTGCTTTGCAATCACTAGTTTATTTTAATATCTTTATGTATGTGATTGTTTTGGACATTTATCATCAATGAAACAATACAGTTCTTGGTCTCTTGTGACTGACTTCTTTCACTTTTAATGTTTTGAAAGTTTATTCATATTGTAGCATGTATCAGTACTTTATTTCTTTATAAGACTGAATAATTTACTTTTATGTGTGGGAACAAGAATAATGCATTTCTCTTTTTTAAATTTAATTTTATTTTAGACAGGGATGTGCATGTGCAAATTTGTTACATTGGTATATTACACCCAGATAGTGAGCATAGTTGTAATAAATAGTTTTTCAATCCACTCTCCTCTTCCTCCCCCAATACTGTAGTGGTCCCCAGTATCTATTGTTGCCATCGTTATGTCTATGAATACCCAATGTATAGCACCCATTTATAAGTGAGAGCATGCAATGTTTGGTTTTCTGTTCCTTCATTAATTTGTTTAGGATAATGTCCTCCAGCTGCATCCATGTTGCTGAAGAGGACTTGATCTCATTCTTTTTAATGATGGTATAGTATTTCATGGTGTGCATGTCCCACATTTCCCTTATTCAATCCACCATTGATGAGCACCTAGGTTTATTCCATGTTTTTGCTATTGTTAGTATTACAGTGTTATATATATAAGGGTATGTGTCTTTTTGGTATAATCATCTATTTTGCGGGTGAGTGGGAAGGGGGTATATATCCAGTAATGAGACTGTGAGTCCAGTAGTAACTCTTCTTTAAATTTTTTGAGAAATCTACAAACTCCTTTTCAGAATGGCTGAACTAATTTACATTCTGGCAACAGTGTATATACACACCGTTTTCTCCACAGCCTTACCAGCATCTGTTGTTTTTTGATTTTGTAATAAAAGCCTTTCTAAAGAGTATAAAATTTTAACAAAAAACCATTTTGACTGGTGTCTCATCATGGTATTTTTTTTTTTAATTTTTTATTTTTTTAAATGGAGTCTTGCTCTGTCATCCAGACTGGAGACCAGTGGCATTATCTCAGCTCAGTGCAACCTCTGTCTCTCAGGTTCAAGCTATTCTTCTGCCTCAGCCTCCCAAGTAGATGGAATTACAAGTGCCCACCAACACGAACAGTTACTTTTTATATTTTTGTAGGGATGGGGTTTCACCATCTTGGTCAGGTTGGTCTTGAGCTCTGACCTCGTGATCCACCTGTCTCGACCTCCCAAAGTGCTGGGATTACAGGTGTGAACCACTGTGCCCAGCCTCATCATGGTTTTAATTTGCATTTATCTAGTGATAAGTGATAGTGGGGATTTTTTTGCATGCTTTTGGCCACTTGTGTGTGTTTTTTTAAGAAGTGTCTGTTCTTGCCCATGCCTATGTCCTGAATGGTATTACCTAGGTTTTCTTCTAGGGTTTTTATGGTATTAGGTCTAACATTTAAGTCTCTAATCCATCTTGAATTAATTTTCATATAAGGAGTAAGGAAAGGATCCAGTTTCAGCTTTCTACTTATGGCTAGCCAATTTTCCCAGCACCATTTATTAAATAGGGAATCCTTTCCCCATTTCTTGTTTTTCTGAGGTTTATAAAAGATCAGATGGCTGTAGATGTGTGGTATTATTTCTGAGGACTCTGTTCCGTTCCATTGGTCTATATCTCTGTTTTGGTACCAGTACCATGCTGTTTTGGTTACTGTAGCCTTGTAGTATAGTTTGAAATCAGGTAGTGTGATGCCTCCAGCTTTGTTCTTTTGACTTAGGATTGTCTTGGAGATGGTTGGTGGGATTGCAAACTAGTTCAACCATTATGGAAAACAGTATGGCGATTCCTCAAGGATCTAGAACTGGAAATACCATATGACCCAGCCATCCCATTACTGGGTATATACCCAAAGGATTATAAATCATGCTGCTATAAAGACACATGCACACGTATGTTTATTGCGGCACTATTCACAATAGCAAAGACTTGGAATCAACCCAAATGTCCATCAGTGACAGACTGGATTAAGAAAATGTGGCACATATACACCATGGAATACTATGCAGCCATAAAAAAGGATGAGTTTGTGTCCTTTGTGGGGACATAGATGCAGCTGGATACCATAATTCTCAGCACACTATCGCAAGAACAGAAAACCAAACACCTCATGTTCTCACTCATAGGTGGGAACTGAACAATGAGATCACTTGGACTCGGGTAGGGGAACATCACACACTGGGGCCTATCACGGGGAAGGGGGAGGTGGGAGGGATTGCATTGGGAGTTATACCTGATGTAAATGATGAGTTGATGGGTGCTGACGAGTTGATGGCTGCAGCACACCAACATGGCACAAGTATACATATGTAACAAACCTGCACGTTATGCACATGTACTCTAGAACTTAAAGTATTAAAAAAAAAAAAAAGAGGAAGAAGAAGTGTCTGTTCATGTTCTTAACACATTTTTAATGGAGTTATTTGTTTTTTGCTTGTTGTGTGAAGTTTCTTATAGATTCTGGATAGTAGACCTTTTACAGATCCACAGTTTGTGAATATTTTTCAGGAATAAAGTCTACACAATCGTAGTGGATTTGCTTTCGATATGCTGCTGCATTAGGTTTGCTAATACTTCGTTGAGGATTTTTGCATCTATGTTCTTCAGGGACATTGTCCTAAAGTTCTTTTAAAGTTGTGTCTTTGCCTGATCTTAGTATTAGACTGATGCTGGCTTCATTGAATGAGTTAGGGAGGAGTCTCCTCAATTTTTTGAAATAGTTTCAGTAGGATTGGTACTAGTTTTTCTTTGTACTTCTGGTAGAATTCAGCTGTAAATTCATCTAGAGCTTTCTTTTTTTAATTGGTGGGTTTTTTATAACTAAATCAATTTCCGAGTTGGATATTGATAAAGTTAGATTTCAATCTCTTTCTAATTCAGTCTTGGGAGATTGTGTGATTCCATGAATTTATTCATTTCCTCTAGATTTTCTAATTTGTATGTATACAGTTGTTTATAGTATGCTCTGAGGATCTTTTCTGTTTCTCTGGGTTCAGCTGTAATGTCATCTTTGTGATTTCTAATTGCATATTTTTGGATCTTCTCTTTTTTTCTTTGTTAGTCTAGCTAGCAGTCTATTAATTATTTAAAGAACCAACTTTTGGTTTCATTGCCTTTTACATAAATTTTTGCGTCTCAGTTTCATTCAGTTCTTCTCTAATTTTAGTTATTTCTTTTATTCTGGTAGATTTTGAGTTGTTCTTTTTATTCTACTTCCTTTAGGTGCAATGTTAGATTATCAATTTGAGATCTTTTCAACTTCTTGTTGAAGGTGGTTAGTGCTATAAACTTTTCTCTTAATACTGCTTTAGCTGCATCTGACAGATTTTGGTACACTGTGTCCCTATTTTCATTAATTTCAATGTATTTTTAAATTTCTGCCTTAATTTCAACATTCACCTAGGAGTTATTCAGGAGCAAGTTGTTTGATTTCCATGAAATTTTGTAGTTTTGAGCCATCTTCTTTATATTCATTTTTATTTTTATTGCCCTGTGGCCTGAGAGTATGCTTGGTATAATTTCAATCACTTTTTCAAATTTTTTGAGACTTGCTTTATGATTAAGTTTGTGATTTATCTTAGAATATGTTTTGCGTGCAGATGAGAAGAATGTATATATTCTTATTATTTTGTGGAGAATTCCACAGGTGCTTATCAGGCCTGATTGGTAAAGTGTTGAGTTTAATTTCAGAGTTTATTTGTTAATTTTCTGCCTCAATGATATGTCTACTGTGCTGTTGATGTTTCCCACTATTGTGGTGTGGTTGTCTATTTTTGTTTGTAGGACAAGAAGAGTTTGCTTTGTGAATCAGGATGTCCCAATGTTGGATACATATATATTTAGTATAGTTATGTCTTCTTGTTGGATTGTATCCTTTGTCACTATGTAATGCCCTTATTCATCTGTCTTATTAGCTTAAAATCTGTTTTATGTGATATAAGAATAGCAACTCCTGCTTTTTTTGTTTTCCGTTTGTATGGTAGATCTTACTGTATCTCTTTTCTTTGGTCCTATTGGTGTCCTTACATATGAAATGTGTCTCAGGGAGACAACAGATAATTTGGTCTTGTCTTTTTATTCAGCCTGTCACTCTGTGTTTTTTAAGTGAGGCATTTAGCTTGCTTACATTCAAGGTTAGTATTAATATGTGCAATTTTGATCCTGTCATTGTGTTGTTAGCTGGTTGTTACCATATCCTCAAATATATTTTCCGAGTTGTTTATTCTCTCTCCTTATCTCCCAAGAATGCCAACAATTCAAAGGCTTGGTCTCTACATAATCCTGTATTTCTTGGATGTTTTATTCACTTTTTAAATTTATTTTTTCTTTATTTTTGACTAATCGATTTGAATAATCTGTCTTCAAACTCAGAGATTCTTTCCTCAGCTTGGTCTATTCTGCTGTTAATAGTGCTGATTGTACTAAATATTCTTGTAAAGAGGAATTGCCATACTGTCTTTCACAATGGTTGCACCAATTTATACTCCTGCCAACACTGTAAAAGCGTTCCTATTTCTCCACATCCTCTCCAAAATCTGTTGTTTCCTGACTTTTTTATGATTTCCATTCTAACTGGCGTGAGATGGCATTTCATGTGGTTTTGATTTGTATTTCTCTAATGACCGGTGATAATGAGATTTTTTTTAATGTTTGTTAGCTGCATAAATGTCTTCTTTTGAGTAGTGTCTGTTCATATCCTTCACCCACTTTTTGATGTGGTTGTCTGATTTTTTATTTTCTTTTTCTTTTTCTTTTTTTTTGAGATGGAGTCTCTCTCTGTTGCCCAGGCTTGAGTGCAGTGGCACAATCTCCATTCACTGCAAGATCTGCCTCCCGGGTTCGTGCCATTCTCCTTCCTCACCCTCCCGAGTAGCTGGGACTACAGGCCCCCACCACCACGCCTGACTAATTTTTTCTATTTTTTAGAAGAGATGGGATTTCATGATGTTAGCCAGGATGGTCCCGATCTCCTGACCTCATGATCCACCCACCTCAGCCTCCCAAAGTGCTGGGATTACAGGCATGAGCCACCGCACCCAGCCTGTTTTTTTTTTTTTTTTCTTGTAAATTTGTTTAAATTCCTTGTAGATTCTGGATATTAGTCCTTTGTCAGATGGATAGATTGCAAAAATTTTCTCCCATTCTGTAGGTTGCTGTCTCACTCTAATGATAGTTTCCTTTGCTGTGGAGAAGCTCTTTAGTTTAATTAGATCCTAATTGTCTATTTTGGCTTTTGTTGCCATTGCTTTTGGTGTTTTAGTAATGAAGTGTTTGCCCATGTCTATGTCCTGAATGGTATTGCCTAGGTTTTCTTCTAGGATTTTTATGGTTTTAGGCCTTACACTTAAGTCTTTAATCATCTTCAGTTAATTTGTGTATAAGGTGTAAGGAAGGGGTCTAGTCTTAGTTTTCTGCATATGGCTAGCCAGTTTTCCAAACACCATTTATTAAATAGGGAATCCTTTCCCTATTTCTTGTTTTTGTCAAGTTTGTTAAAGATCAGAGGGTTGTAGATGTGTGGTATTATTTTTGAGGCCTCTGTTCCGTTCCATTGGTCTATATATCTGTTTTGGTACCAGTACCATGTTATTTTGTTTACTGTAACTTTGTAGTATAGTTTGAAGTCAGGTAGTGTGATGCCTCCAGCTTTGTTTTTCTTGCTCAGGATTGTCTTGGCTATGTGGGCACTTTTTTGGTTCCATATAAAATTTAAAGTAGTTTTTCTTTTTCTAAGTCTTTGAATAAAGTCAATGGTATCTTGATGGGGACAGCATTGAATCTATGAATTACTTTGGGTAGTATTGCCAGTTTTAGGATCTTGATTCTTCCTACCAAGGAGTATGGAATGTTTTTCCATTGATTTGTGTCCTTTGTTATTTCCTTGGGCAGTGGTTTGTTGTTCTCCTTGAAGAGGTCCTTCACATCCCTTGTAAGTTGGATTCCTAGGTACTTTATTCTCTTAGTAGCAATTGTGAATGGGAATTCACTCATGATTTGGCTCTCTGTTTTTCTATTATTGGCGTGTAAAAATGCGTGTGATTTTTGCACATTGATTTTGTATCCTGAGACTTTGCTGATTTGCTTATCAACTTAAGGAGATTTTGGGCTGAGACAGTTGGGTTTTCTAAATATACAATCATGTCATCTGCAAACAGAGACAATTTGACTTCCTGTCTTCCTATTTGAATCCCCTTGATTTCTTTCTCTTGCCTGATTGTCCTGACCAGAACTTCCAGTACTATGTTGAATAGAAGTGGTGAGAGAGGGCATCCTTGTCTTGTGCCAGTTTCCAAAGGGAATGCTTCCAGCTTTTGCCCATTCACTATGATATTGTCTGTGGGTTTGTCATAGATAGCCCTTATTATTTTGAGACATATTTCATCAATACCTAGTTTATGGAGAGTTTTTAGCATGAAGGGGTGTTGAATTTTGTCAAAGGTGTTTTCTGCACCTATTAAGATGATCATATGGTTTTTATCATTGATTCTGTTTATGTGATGGATTACATTTATTAATTTTCATATGTTGAACCAGCCTTGCATCCCAGAAATGAAACTGACTTGTTCTTCGTGGATAAACTTTTGATGTGCTGCTGGATTCAGTTTGCTAGTATTTTATTGAGGATTTTTGCATCGATGTTCATCAGGGATATTCGCCTGAAATTTTGTGGTGTTTCTGTCAAGTTTTGGTATCAGGATGAAGCTGGCCTCATAAAATGAGTTATGGAAGAGTCCTTCTTTTTCTATTGTTTGGAATGGTTCCAGAAGGAATGATACCACCTCCTCTTTGTACCTCTGGTAGAACTCGACTGTGAATCTATCTGGTCCTGGGCTTTTTGTTGTTGTTGCTGTTAGGCTATTAATTACTGCCTGAATTTCAGAACTTGTTTTTGGTCTATTCAGGGAATCGACTTATTCCTGGTTTAGTCTTGGAAAAGTGTGCATCCAGGAATTTATCAATTTCTTCTGGATTTTCTAGTTTATTGGCATAGAGGTGTTTATAGTACTCTCTGAGTTGTTTAGTTATAGAAAATCAGTTTTGTTTTTTTTTTCCTTAAAATGGCTACTTTGTGTTTCATCTCTTGGATTGTTTTACTGGGATCCCTGGATTCCTTGGATTGGATTTCAACTTTCTCCTGAATCTTGATGAACTTTCCTGCCATCCAGGTTTTGAATTCTGACTGTCATTTTAGTCATTTTCAACAAGTTATGAAACATTTCTGGGGAGCTAGTATACTTGTTTGAAGGTAAAAGGACACTATGGCTTTTTGAATTGTCAGAGTTCTTGAACTGTTTCTTTTTTTCTCATCTGGCGGGATTAGTGTTCTTTTAAGTGTGGTGTAAGTCGAATAAAGTCCGTTGAATTTATTTCTGTATGTTTTCAGAGGGCCAAGGCTCTGTATAGGATTTTTACTTGCTGCTTTGTTGCTGAATTCTTGCCCTTGATTTTACAGAAGCATATATTAGTTAAGTAGTTTTTGTGTTGTAGCTTGTGATGCAATTCAATAGAGTGTGCTAAAGAGTAATGGCTGGAAGATAGGATCTTATTTAGAGGCATGAATCTTTCATATTTCCTTATGTTTACAGTTGCAACTGCTCTGTGGTGCAGTTAGAGAAAGGTGACTCCCTCACCAGGTCCACTCCTGAGACTTAAGGATGCCCCTCCTCTCACTGGCATTATGCCCATGTTTCTTTTGTTAGATATTATGCACCATGAAAATCCCTTGTGAAAAGACCAAGGAAGGGAGATAGGCCACTTTCCGGACCCTGTGTCAATCCACAAACCCATGTGACTCTCCCTTCTCAGTGCTCTCAAAGTATAGGTTCCTCTCCTCCAGTGCCAGCCACAGATCAGAGCTCAGCACAGCCCTAGGGTGAGCTCAGGCTTTTTGTTTCTTTCACAGCTTGCGAGCAGCAGGGGCAGAGACTTCAGAAGTGGTGATGGCATAGGGTCTTTCACTTGTCTTCAGAAACTCCATCCCAGAGAAACACAGTGACACTACCAATGAAGACAATCAGCTGCTGGTGGGATGGCTGTGCTGTGAGGCCAAGTAGGGGGTGGTAAAGGTGCACTGCCTGGCAAAGAGCAGTGAGAGCAGGGGTTCACTGGAAAGTCAATATGATCTCCTCTCTGTAGAGCAGTCGTGACATGCTGAAGGTGCCAGCAAAGCAATCAGGCTCTTTGTTCCCTCCCTAACCTGGAGGGGAGTGAGGTCAGGGGAGATGAGTCTGGCTGCTTTTGCATATGGCAGCTGCAGCATGCTGGAGGCACAGGGCTGTTCTGCGGCTCTTTGCTCTATCCCAGAGCAATGGAGAGCTGTGACCAGCTGAAGGGCTCCAGGTGTGGGGGTGGAGAGGTGGGGTAATTTGACCGGTGTCTCAAGTTAGTGAGCCTGGTCTGATAAGGTGCAGTGGTGGTGGGGCCTAAAATCTATCTGCTCCTCAGCACTCTGAATGTGGTTCTTGTCCAAGGGGCACATAAGAGAGCACAACCTTCCTTGTTGGTGGAACTACAGCAGTTCGCACTGGGATGCTCAGGGATCCAAAGCCGGTAGGGTGCCATATAGGCATGAGTGGTGACTCTGATTAGACTTCAGACATCTCTCTGTGTCACTTTGTAGGCACAGGGGTGTCAGGGGTGATTTCCTGTGCCCAGGCTTGCAAAGGTCCATGGCACAAGTGTAAGTCCCAAAGGGCTCTCACTCACTCACTCTTTCCCAATGGTAGGGAGTTTTCCCTGGATCTGAACCAAAATTGGTGGGTTGCTGTCTTGTCTCATTCTTCTTTGCTCTTTGTCAGTCACCATTGCTGACTTGGTGAACCCCAACACGGCCTTCTGGACAATCCACTTGAAGAGTTAATGTTTATTAACTACTTTTCTCCTCTCCCTGAGAGCAGCACACATTAGTTGCTTCTAGTTAGTCATCTTGGTGCTTCTGAATAATTTTTCATCGTATACATTATATATTTTGTTTCTCCATTCACTAGTTAGGAACATTTGGGTTGTTTCCACTTTTTGGCTGTTATAAATACTGCTGCCACAAATGTTTCAGTACGAGTCATTAGGTAAACATGTTTTCAATTTTAGGTCATATGGTAACTCTATGTTTAACTTTGTGAAGTCCTGCCAAACTGTTTTCCAAAGTGGCTGCACCATTTTACATTTTCACTCTGTGGTTGTTGTTTCACTTTCTTAATGATTTCTTTTGAAGCACAAAATGTTCAATGTTGATGCAGACAAATTTCTCCTTTGTTTTATCTTGTTCCTTATGTTTTTGGTGTCATCTCAAAGAAACCATTACCTAACTCATCATCATAAAAGTTTACTTATATTTTCTTCTAACAGTTTTACAATTCAGCTCATGTATTTAGGCCTTCAATATATTTTGAGTTAGTTTTATGCATGGTTTGGGGTAGGGGTCCAACTTCATTCTTTTTCATGTGGATAGTCAATTGTCCCAGTAAAATTTGTTGAAGACTTTTCTTTCCCCAATCAACTGTTTTGGTATTCTTGTTTAAATCAATTGACCATGAATATAAGGGTTTACTTCTGGGTTCTCAATGCAGTTTCATTGATATATATGTTTATTCTATGCCAGGACTCTACTGTCTTGACATCTGTAGCTTTGCTATACACTTTGAAATCATGAATTGTAAGTTCTCCAAATTTGCTCTTCTTTTTCAAAATGATTTTGGCTGTTCTGGCACCCTTGCATTTCCATATAAATTTTAGAACAAGCTTGTTAATTTCTGCAAAGAAGACATCTGGGATCCTTTTACTACATAAGACTGGGTTGAACCTATTGATCAATTTGGAGAATATTTTCATCTTAACAATATTAAGTGCTGTGATCTATGTATGTTGTATGCATTTTTATTTATTTCAGCCTTTTTAAAATTATTATTATACTTTAAGTTCTAGGGTACATGTGCATAATATGCAGGTTGGTTACATATGTATACTTGTGCCAAGTTGGTGTGCTGCACCCATCAACTCGTCAGCACCCATCAACTCGTCATTTACATCAGGTATAACTCCCAATGCAATCCCTCCCCCTGCCCCCCTCTCCATGATAGGCCCCAGTGTGTGATGTTCCCCTTCCCGAGTCCAGGTGATCTCATTGTTCAGTTCCCACCTATGAGTGAGAACATGCGGTGTTTGGTTTTCTGTTCTTGTGATAGTTTGCTAAGAATGATGGTTTCCAGCTGCATCCATGTCCCTACAAAGGACACAAACACATCCTTTTTTATGGCTGCATAGTATTCCATGGTGTATATGTGCCACATTTTCTTAATCCAGTCTGTCACTGATGGACATTTGGGTTGATTCCAAGTCTTTTCTATTGTGAATAGTCCCGCATTAAACATACGTGTGCATGTGTCTTTATAATACTGTTTTCCATAATGGTTGAACTAGTTTACAATCCCACCAACAGTGTAAAACTGTTCCTATTTCTCCACATCCTCTCCAGCACCTGTTGTTTCCTGACTTTTTAATGATTGCCATTCTAACTGGTGTGAGATGGTATCTCATTGTGGTTTTGATTTGCATTTCTCTGATGGCCAGTGATGATCTCCTTAAGCTGATAAGCAACTTCAGCAAAGTCTCAGGATACAAAATTGATGTGCAAAAATCACAAGCATTCGTATACACCAGTAACAGACAAACAGAGAGCCAAATCATGAATGAACTTCCATTCACAATTGCTTCAAAGAGAATAAAATACCTAGGAATCCAACTTACAAGGGATGTAAAGGACCTCTTCAAGGAGAACTACAAACCACTGCTCAGTGAAATCAAAGAGGACACAAACAAATGGAAGAACATACCATGCTCATGGATAGGAAGAATTAATATCATGAAAATGGCCATACTGCCCAAGGTTATTTATAGATTCAATGTCATCCCCATCAAGCTACCAATGAGTTTTTCCACAAAATTGGAAAAAACTGCTTTAAAGATCATATGGAACCAAAAAGAGCCCGCATCTACAAGACAATCCTAAGTCAAAAGAACAAAGCTGGAGGCATCACGCTACCTGACTTCAAATTATACTACAAGGCTACAGTAACCAAAACAGCATGGTACTGGTACCAAAACAGAGATATAGACAAATGGAACAGAAAAGAGTCCTCAGAAATAATACCACACATCTACAGCCATCTGATCTTTGACAAACCTGAGAGAAACAAGAAATGGGGAAAGGATTCCCTATTTAATAAATGGTGCTGGGAAAATTGGCTAGCCATAAGTAGAAAGCTGAAACTGGATCCTTTCCTTACTCCTTATACGAAAATCAATTCAAGATAGACTAGAAACTTAAATGTTAGACCTAATACAATAAAAACCCTAGAGGAAAACCTAGGTAGTACCATTCAGGACATAGGCATGGGCAAATACTTCATGTCTAAAACACCAAAAGCAATGGCAGCAAAAGCCAAAATTGACAAATGGGATCTCATTAAACTAAAGAGCTTCTGCACAGCAAAAGAAACTACCATCAGAGTGAACAGGCAACCTACAGAATGGGAGAAAATTTTTGCAATCTACTCATCTGACAAAGGGCTAATATCCAGAACCTACAAAGAACTCAAACAAATTTACAAGAAAAAAGCAAACAACCCCATCAAAAAGTGGGCAAAGGATATGAACAGACATTTCTCAAAAGAAGACATTCATACAGCCAACAGACACATGAAAAAATGCTTATTTCAGCCTTTTAAAATATCTTTGAACCATGGTTTGTAGTTTTCAGGGTACAAATCTTGCATTTATTTCATTAAATTTATTCCTAGATATTTTTCCTGCTATTATATATATAAGATCATTTTCTTTATTATTATTATTATTATTATTATTATTATTATACTTTAAGTTCTAGGGTACATGGGCATAACGTGCAGGTTTGTTATATATGTATACTTGTGCCATGTTGGTGTGCTGCACCCATCAACTCGTCAGCACCCATCAACTCGTCATAGACACATGCACACGTATGTTTATTGTGGCACTATTCACAATAGCAAAGACTTGGAATCAACCCAAATGTCCATCAGTGACAGACTGGATTAAGAAAATGTGGCACATATACACCATGGAATACTATGCAGCTATAAAAAAGGATGAGTTTGTGTCCCTTGTAGGGACATGGATGCAGCTGGAAATCATCATTCTTAGCTAACTGTCATAAGAATATAAGATCATTTTCTTAATTTTAGAAATATTTGTTGCCAATGTGTAAAATTATAGCTGATTTTTATAGTGACCATGTATCAATATAACAACCTTGTTGAGTTAATTTATTTATTCTAATACTTTTATTGCATTCCATAGGATTTTCTGTATACAAAACATCTTGTCATCTAGAGCCAGTTTTACTTCTTCCTTTCTAATATTGATGTTTTTATTTTATTTTCTTGTCTCATTTCTCTTTCTAGAACCTCCACTATAATGTTGAATAGAAGTAATGGGAGAAAATATTGTTGTCTGCTGCCTGTTCTTAGAGGGAAATCATTTAATTTTTCACCATGAAGTGTGATGATTATTGTGGAATTTTTATAGATGCCTTATACAATCTTGATGAAGTTCCCTTGTAGTTTTTAGCATGTTGGCTGCTTTATCATTAGGAGTTGTTGGATTTTTTCAAATACTTATTCTTTATCTACTGAGAGAATTATGTAGTGTTTGTTCTTTTTTCTATTAGTATAATGTATCACGGTTATTGATTTTCAGATGTTGAAATGATCTTGCCTTCTTGGGATAAGTCTCACTAAATTATGTGGCATAATCCTTTTAATATATTGCTGGATTAGGGTTACTAGTATTTTATTGAAAATTTTTGCATCTATATTGATAAGGGATATTAGTCTATAGTGTTCTTTTTATGTGTTCCTGTGGTTTGGATATGAATTTAAGACTGTCATAAAATGAGCTGAACAGTGCTGCCTTTTCTCTAACTTTTTAGAAGACTTTTTGTAGAATGGTCTTAATTCTTTTTTAAATGTTTGGGTAGAATTCAGCAGTGAAGCCATCGGGTACTTGACCTTCCACTGTGGTAAGTTTTAAAATTCACAATTCAACATCTTTACTTGTTATAGTAGAAATCTATTCAGATTTTTCATATCTTCTTGAATTTGTTCCAGTAGTTTATGTCTTTCTAGGAATTTGAGCTTTTCATCTAGGTTATATAATCATTGGCATCCAATTTTTCATTCTCCTACAATACTTTTTATTGCTATAAATTCAATAGTAATGCCCCCTTTCATTCCAGATTTTAATTATTTGAGTGTTCTTTTTTCTTGTCCAGTCTATTTAAAAGATTGCTAATTTGATCTTTTCAAATAACCAAATTTTGGATTTATTAATTTTCTCTATTGTTTTTCTGTTCTATGTTAGTTAATTTCTGCTCTAATTGTTTTGTTCTTCCTTCTGTCTGCTAGAGTTTAGTTTGCATTTCTTTGATTTGTTTTTTAAGGCAGAAAGCTAATTTATTGATTTGAGACCTTTTAAAAATAATATAAGCTTTCCCAGCTATACATTTCTCTCTAATGACTATTTCTGTTGCATCCCGTAAGTTTTGTTATGATATGTATTACATTTTCTTCACCTGAAAGAGTTTTCTAATTTTGCTTTCGATTTATTCTTGATGCATTGGTTATTTAGGAGAATGTTGTTTAATTTCCACATGTTTATGAAATTTCCTAATTTTCTTCTCCAACTGATTTCTAATTTCATTTTCTTATGGCCAGAAAACACATGAATTATGATTTCAATATTTTCAAATTTATTGGTGCATATTTTATGATGTAGCATATGATTTATTCTGGAGAATGTTCTATGTTTGCTTGAAGAATGTGTATTCTATTATTGTTGGATGTAGTATAGTTGTCTTTCATGTCTAATTGGCATATCATGTTGTGTGGAATGTCTTTAAATTGCACTTTTTGACAATGCTTTTTATTTCACTTAAAAAACTGATAAAATCAGTTTATAAAACGATTTAAGAAGGGCAGAAGAGGAAAAAAATGGTGGATAGGAGGCAGGACTAACTTGTAGCTCCCACACAGACAAATTCAGTAGCATGTGGAGACTCACATTGTGAACTTTGCTCCAAGAACTACTGCAGGAAATACCAGGAGGGCTGAGAGAATCCATAGACCCTTTGAAGGAGGTGGTTTGCTGCTGCAGGCTCTGTGGTACAGCTGAGGAACTGTGTGTCTGCTTGCTTTCTCAGCTGGAAGACTTGTAGCCTGGAGCAAGTTCTCAGCCTTGCTCACTGGCAGCCTGGAAATAAACTCAGTGTACTGGCGGGAGTGGGCAAGGTGGGAGTGAGAGTGACTTTTCAGGCTGTGGGCTGCATGAGAGCTGGATGAGACCTGTGGCTGCTAGCCTTCCCCCATTTCCCAGGTGACCTGTGTGACACAGCAGAAGCAGCCATAATCCACCTGGGAACACAACTCCATTGACCTGGGAACCACACCCCCACCCCCCACAGCAGCCATGGCAAGCTCCACCCAAGGAGAAACTGTGCTCAGACATGCATAACATTCCCCTAACCGATGGTCTTACTCTACTTGCCTGGTAGCTGAAGATAAAGGACATAATCTTTTGGAAGCTCTATGGCCTGCCCACCACCTCATGAACCCTTGAAAGTGCCACATCCTGGGTAGAGGTCAACCAATACAAAATCAGTGCAGTTAATAAAAATACAACCAAGGACCCTCACAGAGTCACTTCACTCCCTTGCTACCTCCACTGAAGCAGGTGTTGGTATCCATGGCTGAAAGACCTAAAGACAGATCACATCTCAGGACTCTTCACAGACACTCCCCAGTACCAGCCCAGAACCTGGAAGCTCCACTGGGTGCCTAGATCAAGAAGAGAAATAACAATCACTAGAGTGTGACTCTTAGGAAGCCACACTGTAGTGAGGAGAGAACCACATCAAGGGAAAAGAGGAGAGAACCACATCAAGGGAGCACCCTGTAGGACAAAATAACCTGAACATCAGCCCTTGAGCACTAGATCTTTCCTCTGACATAGTCTACCCAAATGAGAAAGAAACACAAAAAGATTTCTGGTAATTCTGGTAATGTGAATGACAAAATAATGTTCTTTAACAACCTGAAAAAATCACACTAGCTCACCAGCAATTAATCCAAACTAAGATGAAATCCCTGAATTGCCAGAAAAAGAGTTCAGAAGGTCAATTATTAAGCTAATCAAGGAGGCACCAGAGAAAGGTGAAGTTCAATTTAAAGAAATAAAAAGAAAGATACAGGACATGAATGGAAAAATTTCCAGTGAAAAAGATACATGAATACAAAGAATTACAAGTTCTCAAAATGAAGGACACACTTAGAGAAATGCAAAATGCACTGGAAGGTCAGAACAATAGAATTGAACAATTAGAAGAAAGAAATTCAGAGCTCGAAAACAAGGCTTTTGAATTAACCCAATCCAACAAAGACAAAGAAAAAAGAATAAAAAATAAGTGAACAAAACCTCCAAGAAGTTTGGGATTATATTGAATGATCAAACCTGAGAATAATTGGTGTTCCCATGGAAGAACAGAAATCTAAAAGTTTGGAAAACATATTTAAGGGAGTAATTGAGGAAAACTTCCCCAGCTTTACTAGATATCTAAACATTCAAATATATGAAGCTCAAAGAACACCTGGAAAGTTTATCCCATAAAAGATCATCAGCTAGGCACATAGTCATCAGGATATCTAAAGCAAAGAAACAGAAAAGCGTCTTAAGAGCTGTGAGGCAAAAGCATCAAATAACCTATAAAAGAACAACTATTAGCTTATCGGTAGATTGCTCAGCACAAACTCTACAAGAAAGAAGGGATTTGGGTCTTACATTTTGCCTCCTTAAAGAAAACGATAAACTCACCAAAGTTGAAATGAATGAAAAAAATGTTAAGGGTAGCCAGAAAGAAAGGTCGGGTTATACACAAAGGGAAGCCCATCAGACTAATAGCGGATCTCTTGGCAGAAACTCTACAAGTCAGAAGACAGTGTGGGCCAATATTCAACATCCTTAAAGAAAAGAATTTTCAACCCAGGATTTCATATCCAGCCACACTAAGTTTCATAAGTGAAGGAGAAATAAAATCCTTTACAGATAAGCAAATGCTGAGAGATTTTGTCACCACCTGGCCTGCCCTACAAGAGCTCCTGAAGGAGGCACTAAACATGGAAAGGAACAACCATTACCAGCCACTGCAAAAACATGCCAAATGTAAAGACCATCGATGATGCTAGGAAGAAACTGCATCAACTAACGAGCAAAATAACCAGTTAACATCATAATGACAGGATCAAGTTCACACATAACAATATTAACCTTAAATGTAAATGGGCTAAATGCTCCAATTAAAAGACACAGACTGGCAAATTAGATAAAGAATCAAGACCCATCAGTTTGTTCTATTCAGGAGACCCATCTCATGTGCAGAGACACACACAGGCTCAAAATAAAGGGATGGAGGAAGATCTACCAGGAAAATGGAAAACAAAAAAGGCAGGGGTTTCAATCCTAGTCTCTGATAAAACAGACTTTAAACCAACAAAGATCATAAGAGACAAAAAAGGCCATTACATAATGGTAAAGGGATCAATTCAACAAGAATAGTTAAATATCCTAAATATATATGCACCCAATACAGGAGCACCCAGATTCATAAAGCAAGTCCTTAGAGACTTACAAAGAGACTTAGACTCCCATACCATAATAATGGGAGACTTTAACACCCCACTGGCAACATTAGACAGATCAACAAGACAGAAAGTTAACTAGAATATCCAGGAATTGAACTGAACTCTGCACCAAGCAGACCTAATAGACATCTACAGAACTCTCCACCCCAAATTAACAGAATATACATTCTTCTCAGCACCCACATCGCACTTATTCCAAAATCGACCACATAGTTGGAAATAAAGCACTCCTCAGCAAATGTAAAAGGACAGAAATTATAACAAACTGTCTCTCAGACCATAGTGCAATCAAACTAGAACTCATGACTAAGAAACTCAATCAAAACCACTCAACTGCATATGACGAGTTGATGGGTGCTGATGAGTTGATGGGTGCAGCACAGCAACATGACACAAGTATACATATGTAACAAACCTGCACGTTATGCACATGTACCCTAGAACTTAAAGTATAATAATAATAATAATAATAATAATAATAATAATAATAATTCCACCCCCCAAAAAAAGAAACTAAATGGTTGGCTGGAAAAAAAAAAAAAAAACCACTCAACTACATGGAAGCCTACAGAATGGGAGAAAATTTTTGCAATCTACTCATCTAACAAAGGGCTAATATCCAGAACCTACAAAGAACTCAAACAAATTTACAAGAAAAAAAAAAAAAAAAACAACCCCTTTGTCTGTTCAAAGAGATATGAACAGACACTTCTCAAAAGAAGACATTTATGCAGCCAACAGACACATGAAAAAATGCTCATCATCACTAGCCATCAGGGAAATGCAAATCAAAACCACAATGAGATACCATTTCATACCAGTTAGAATGGTGATCATTAAAAAGTCAGGAAACAACAGGTGCTGGAGAGGATGTGGAGAAATAGGAACACTTTTACACTGTTGGTGGGACTGTAAACTAGTTCAGTCATTGTGGAAGACAGTGTGGCGATTTCTCAAGGATCTAGAACTAGAAATACCATTTGACCCAGCCATCCCATTACTGGGTATATACCCAAAGGATTACAAATCATGCTGGTATAAAGACACATGCACATGTATGTTTACTGTGGCACTATTCACAATAGCAAAGACTTGGAACCAACCCACATGTCCATCAGTGACAGACTGGATTAAGAAAATGTGGCACATATACACCATGGAATACTAGGCAGCCATAAAACAGGATGAGTTCATGTCCTTTGTAGGTACATGGATTCAGCTAGAAACAATCCTTCTGAGCAAACTGGCACAAGAACAGAAAACCAAACACCTAATGTTCTCACTCATAGGTGGGAACTGAGCATTGAGACCACTTGGACACAGGAAGGGGGACATCACACACTGGGACCTGTTGTGGGGTGGCGGGAGGGGGAGGGATAGCATTAGGAGATATACCTAATGTAAATGATGAGTTAATGGGTGCAGCATACCACCATGGCACATGTATACATATGTAACAAACCTGCACATTGTGCACATGTACCCTAGAACATAAAGTATAATAATAATAAATAATAATCACCCAAGAATTTTGTATCCAGTGAAACTAAGCTTCATAAATGAAGGAAAGATAGTCTTTTTCAGAGAAATACGTCCTGAGAGGATTTGCCACTTCCAAATCAGTTCTACAAGAACTCCTAAAAGGAGTTCTAAATCTTGAAAAAATCCTTAAAATACACCAAAACAGAATCTTTTTAAAGCATAAATGTCACAGGCCCTATAACACAACAACACAATGAAAAAAAAAGGTACTCAGATAACAACTAGCACAATGAATAGAATAGTACCTCACATTTCAATACTAACATTGAATGTAAATGAACTAAACGCTCCACTTAAAAGATATAGAATAGCATAATGGATAATAATTCAGCAAACAAGTATCTGCTGTCTCACTCACCTGACACATAAGGACTCATACAAACCTAAGTTAAGGGAGTGGAAAAAGACATTCCATGAAAATGGACACCAAAAGTGGGCAGGAACAACTACTCTTACATCAGACCAAAGAAACTTTAAAGAAACAGCAGTAATAAAAAACAAACAGGGATATTATATATTGATAAAAAAAACTAGTCCAAGAGAAAAGATCATAATCTTACGTGTGTGTGTGTGTGTGTGTGTGTGTGTGTGTGTGTGTGTATGTGTGTATATGCACCTAACACTAGAACTCACAGATTTATCAATTACTACTAGACCTAAGAAATGAGATAGACAGCAACATAATAATAATGGGGGACTTCAATACTCCCCTGACAGCACTGGACAGGTCCTCAAGAAAGAAAATCAACAAACAAACAATAGACTTAAATTATACCCTAGAACAAATGAACTCAAAAGATATTTACAGAACATTCTATCCAGCAACTACAGAACATACATTCTATTCATCAGCACATGGACCATTCTTCAAGACTGACCATATGATAGGTTACAAAACAAGTCTCAATAAATATAAGAAAATCAAAGTTATGTCAAGTACTCTCTCAGATCACAATGGAATAAAATTGGAAATCAACTCCAAAAGTAACTCCTAAAACCATGCAAATATATGGAAATTAAATAACCTGCTCATCAATGATTGTTGGGTCAACAATGAAATCAAGATGGAAATTAAAAATTATTTGAACTGAACCATAATAGTGAAAAAGCTATTAAAACCTCTGGGATACAGGAAGGCCAGTGCTAAGAAGAAAGTTCATAGCATTAAATATCTACATCAAAAAGTCAGAAAGAGCACTAATAGAAAATCTAAGGTCACACCTCAAGGAACTAGAGAAACAAGAACAAACAAACCCAAACCTAGCCAAAGGAAAGAAATAACAAAGATAAGAGCAGAACTAAATGAAATTGAAGAAAAAAACTACAAAAGATAAATGAAACAAATGTTAGTTCTTTGAAAAGATAAAATTGAGACACCATTAGAGAGATTAACCAAGAAAGAAAGAGAAGATCTGAATAAGCTCAATTAGAAATGAAACAGGTGATGATTTCACAACCAATACCACAGAAATACAAAAGATAATTCAAGGTTACTATGAACACCTCTATTTGCATAAGCCAGAAAACCTAGAGTAGAAGAATAAATTCCTGGAAATATGCAACCCTCCTAGATTAAACCACGAAGAAGTAGAAACTCTGAACAGACCTATAACAAACAGCGAGATTGAAACGGTAATTAAAAAGTTACCAACAGGGAAAAAAGTCCAGAACCAGATAGATTCACAGCTAAATTCTCTCAGACATTCAAAGAAGAATTTGTACCAACCCTATTGACACTATTCCAAAAGATAGAGGAAGAGGAAATCCTTCCTAAGTCATTCTGTGAAACCCGTATTACTCTAATACCCAAACCAGGAAATGACATAACCAAAAAAGAAACCTACAGAACAATATCGCTGATGAATATAGATGCAAAAATCCTCAACAAAATACTAGCTAACTGAATTCAACAGCGTAGCAAACCGATAATCCACCATTATCAAGTGGGTTTCATAACAGTGATGCAAGGATGATTTAACATTTATAAGTCAGTAAATGTGATATATCACATTAACAGAATTAAAAACAAAAAATCACATGATCATCTCAATAGATACAGAAGAGGTATTTGGCAAAATCCTGTATTTTTTTTTTTTTAATGATTAAAACCTTCAGCAAAATTAGCATAGAAAGGACATACCTTAAGGTAATAAAAGCCATCTGTGACAGACCCACAGTCACCATTGTACTGAGTGGAGAAAAACTGAAGGCATTCTTCCTGAGAAATGGAAAAAGACAAGGATGCCCACTTTTACCACTTCTATTCAACATAATACTGGCAGTTCTAGGCAGAGCAATCAGACAAGAGAAAGAAATAAAGGGCATCGAAATTGGTAAAGAGGAAGTCACTTTGTTGCTGTTTGCTGATGACATGATTGTATACCTAGAAAACCCTAAAGACTCCTCCAAAAAGTTCCTAGAACTGGTAAATGAATTCAACAAAATTTCAGAACACAAAATTAATATACAGCAATCAGTAGTCCTGCTATACACCAACAGTGACCAAGTTGAGAATCAAATCAAGAACTCAACCACTTTTCTGATAGCTGCAAACAACAGCAACAAACCTTAGGAATATGTGAAACCAAAGAGTTGAAAGACCTCTAGAAAGAAACTACAAAATACTCCTGCAATAAATCATGTATGACACAAACAAATGGAAACACAGGCCATGCTCATGGGTGGTAAGAATCAACATTCTGAAAATAACCACACTGCTAAAAGCAATCTACACATTCAATGCAATTCCTATCAAAATACCACCATCATTATTCATAGAACTAGAAAAAATAATCCCAAAATTGATATGATACCAAAAAAGAGTCTGCATAGCCAAACAAGACTAAGCAAAAAAAATTAAGCTAGAGACATCACACTACCTGACTTCAAACTGTATTATAAGGCCATAGTCACCAAAAGAGCATGGTAATGGTATTAATTGGGCATATAGACCAAAGGAACGGAAAAAATAGCCCAGAGATGAAGCCAAATACTTATGGCCAACTGATGTTTGACAAAGCAAACAAAAACATAAAGTGGGGAAAGAACACCCTATTCAACAAATGGTGCTGGGATAATTGGCAAGCCACATGAGGAAGAATGAAACTGGATCCTCGTCTCTCACCTTATACAAAAATCAACACAAGATGAATCAAAGACGTAAACCTAATACCAGAAACCATAAAAATTCTAGAAGATAACATGGGCAAAACCCTTCCAGATACTGGCTTAGGTAGGACTTCATGACCAAGAACCCAAATGCAAATGCAACAAAAGCAAAGATAAATATATCGGATTTAAACTAAAAAGCTTCAGCCTGGCAAAGGAAATAATCAGCAGAGTAAACAGACAACCCACAGAAAAAGAAAAATCTTCACAAACTATGCATCCAACGAAGGACTAATATCCAGAATAAACAAAGAACTCAAACAAAGCAGCAAGAAAAAAAAAAAAAAATTCCATCAAAAAGTGGATTAAGGACATGAACAGAAAATTCCCAAAAGAAGATATACAAATGGCCAACAAACATGAAAAAGTACTCAACATCACTAATGATCAGAGAAATGCAAATGAAAACCACAGTGCAATATCACTATACTCCCGGATGAACGGGCATATTTAAAAAATAAAAAAAAAAAAAAATAGATGTTGGTGTGGATGTGGTGAAAAGGGAACACTTTTGCACTACTAGAGGGAATGTAAACCAGTACAACCAGTATGGAAAACTGTAGGAGGGTGGAGCAAGATGGCCGAATAAGAACAGCTCCAGTCTCCAGCTCCCAGCACCAGCGACACAGAAGACAGGTGATCTCTGCATTTTCAACTGAGGTACTGGGTTCATCTCACTAGGGAGTGCTGAACAATCAGTGCTGGTCAGCTGCTGCAGCCCGACCAGTGAGAGCTGAAGCAGGGCGAGGCATGCCTCACTTGGGAAGTGCAAGGGGGAAGGGAATCCCTTTTCCTAGCCAGGGAAACTGAGACACACAACACCTGGAAAATCGGGTAACTCCCACGTCAATACTGTGCTTTAAGCAAATGGGCACACCAGGAGATTATATCCCACACCTGGCCAGGAGGGTCCCACGCCAACGGAGTCTTTCTCATTGCTAGCACAGCAGTCTGTGATCTACCTGCAAGGCAGCAGTGAGGCTGGGGGAGGGGCGCCTGCCACTGCTGAGGCTTAAGTAGGTAAACAAAGCCCTGGGAAGATCGAACTGGGTGGAGCTCACAGCAGCTCAAGGAGGCCTGCCAGTCTCTGTAGACTCCACCTCTGGGGACAGGGCACAGTTAAACAACAATAACAACAACAACAACAACAACAACAAAAAGCAGCAGAAATCTCTGCAGACGCAAACGACCCTGACAGCTTTGAAGAGAGCAGTGGATCTCCCAACATGGAGGTTGAGATCTGAGAACGGACAGACTGCCTGCTTAAGTGGGTCCCTGACCCCTGAGTAGCCTAACTGGGAGACATCCTCCACTAGGGGCAGATGGACACCCCACACCTCACACGGTGGAGTACATCCCTGAGAGGAAGCTTCCAAAGCAAGAATCAGACAGGTACACTCGCTGTTCAGCAGTATTCTATCTTCTGCAGCCTCTGCTGCTGATACCCAGGCAAATAGGGTCTGGAGTGGACGTCAAGCAATCTTCAACAGACCTACAGCTGAGGGTCCTGACAGAAGGAAAACTAACAAACAGGAAGGACACCCACACCAAAACCCCATCAATACGTCACCATCATCAAAGACCAGAGGCAGATAAAACCACAAAGATGGGGAAAAAGCAGGGCAGAAAAGCTGGAAATTCAAAAAATAAGAGCGCTTCTCCCCCTGTAAAGGAACACAGCTCATCGCCAGCAACGGATCAAAGCCGGACGGAGAATGACTTTGACGAGATGAGAGAAGAAGGCTTCAGTCCATCAAACTTTTCAGAGCTAAAGAAGGAATTATGTTCCCAGTGCAAAGAAACTAAAAATCTTGAAAAAAGACTGGAAGAATTGATAACTAGAATAATTAATGCAGAGAAGGCCATAAATGAATGGACAGAGATGAAAACCATGACACGAGAAATAAGTGACAAATGCACAAGCTTCAGTAACCGACTCGATCAACTGGAAGAAAGAGTATCAGCGATTGAGGAACAAATGATTGAAATGAAGTGAGAAGAGAAACCTAAAGAAAAAAGAAGAAAAGGAAATGAACAAAACCTGCAAGAAGTATGGGGTTATGTAAAAAGACCAAATCTATGTCTGATCGGGGTGCCTGAAAGTGAGGGGGAAAATGGAACCAAGTTGGAAAACACTCTTCAGGATATCATCCAGGAGAACTTCCCCAACCTAGTAGGACAGGCCAACATTCAAATTCAGGAAATATAGAGAACGCCACAAAGATACTCCTTGAGAAGAGCAACTCCAAGACACATAATTGCCAGATTCACCAAAGTTGAAATGAAGGAAAAAAAAATAAGGGCAGCCAGAGAGAAAGGTCGGGTTACCCACAAAGGGAAGCCCATCAGACTAAGAGCAGATCTCTCAGCAGAAACTCTACAAGCCAGAAGAGAGTGGGGGCCAATATTCAACATTATTAAAGGAAAGAATTTTCAACCCAGGATTTCATATGCAGCCAAACTAAGTTTCATAAGTGAAGGACAAATAAAATCCTTTACAGAAAAGCAAATGCTTAGAGATTTTGTCACCACTAGGCCTGCCTTACAAGAGACTCTGAAGGAAGCACTAAACATGGAAAGGAACAAGCGGTACCAGCCACTGCAAAAACATGCCAAAATGTAAAGACCATCGAGGCTAGGAAGAAACTGCATCAATTAATGAGCAAAATAACCAGTTAATATCATAATGGCAGGATCAAGTTCACACATAACAATATTAACCTTAAATGTAAATGGACTATGTGCTCCAATTAAAAGACACAGACTGGCAAACTGGATAAAGAGTCAAGACCCATCAGTCTGCTGTATTCAGGAGACCCATCTCACATGCAGAGACATACATAAGCTCAAAATAAAGGGACGGAGGAAGATCTACCAAGCAAATGGAGAACAAAAAAAAAGCAGGGGTTGCAATACTAGTCTCTGATAAAACAAACTTTAAACCATCAAAGATCAAAAGAGACAAAGAAGGCCATTATATAATGGTAAAGGATCAATTCAACAGGAAGAGCTAACTATTGCAAATATATATGCACCCAATACAGGAGCACCCAGATTCATAAAGCAAGTCCTTAGAGACTTAAAAAGAGACTTAAACTCCCATACAATAATAATGGGAGACTTCAACACGCCACTGTCAACGTTACACAGATCAACGAGACAGAAAATTAACAAGGATATCCAGGAATTGAACTCATCTCTGCAGCAAGCAGACCTAAGGGAAATCTACAGAACTCTCCATCCCAAATCAACAGAATATACATTCTTCTCAGCACCACATCACACTTATTCCAAAATTGACCACATAATTGGAAGTAAAGCACTCCTCAGCAAATGTACAAGAACAGAAATTATAACAAACTCTCTCTCAGACCACAGTGCAATCAAACTAGAACTCAGGACTAAGAAACTCAATCAAAACCGCTCAACTACATGGAAACTGAATAACCTGCGCCTGAATCACTACTGGGTACATAACGAAATGAAGGCAGAAATAAAGATGCTCTTTGAAACCAATGAGAACAAAGATACAACATACCAGAATCTCTGGGACACATTTAAAGCAGTGTGTAGAGGGAAATTTATAGCACTAAATGCCCACAAGAGAAAGCTGGAAAGATCTAAAATTGACACTCTAACATCACAATTAAAAGAACTAGAGGAGCAAGAGCAAACACATTCAAAAGCTAGCTGAAGGGAAGAAATAACTAAGATCAGAACAGAACTGAAGGAGATAGAGACACAAGAAACCCTCCAAAAAATCAATGAATCCAGGGGTTGGTTTTTTGAAAAGATCAACAAAATTGACAGACCGTTAACAAAACTAATAAAGAAGAAAAGAGAGAAGAATCAACTAGACGCAATAAAAAATGATAAAGGGTATATCACCACCGACCCCACAGAAATACAAACTACCATCAGAGAATATTATAAACACCTCTACGCAAATAAACTAGAAAATCTAGAAGAAATGGATAATTTCCTGGACACTTACACTCTCCCAAGATTAAACCAGGAAGAAGCTGAATCCCTGAGTAGACCAATAGTAGGCTCTGATATTGTGGCAGTAATTAATAGCCTACCAACCCAAAAAAGTCCAGGACCAGATGGATTCACAGCTGAATTCTACCAGAGGTACAAGGAGGAGCTGGTATCATTCCTTCTGAAACTATTCCAATCAATAGAAAAAGAGGGAATCCTCCCTAACTCATTTGATGAGGCCAACTTCATCCTGATACCAAAGCCTGGCAGAGACACAACAACAAAAAAAGGGAATTTTGGACCATTATCACTGATGAACGTCGATGCAAAAATCCTCCATGAAATACTGCAAACCAGATCCAGCAACACATCAAAAAGCTTATCCACCATCATCAAGTGGGCTTCATCCCTGGGATGCAAGATTGGTTCAACATATGCAAATCAATAAATGTAATCCAGCATATAAACAGAACCAAAGACAAAAACCACACGATTATCTCAATAGATTCAGAAAAGACCTTTGACAAAATTCAACAGCCCTTCATGCTAAAAACGCTCAATAAATTCAGTATTGATGGAATGTATCTCAAAATAATAAGAGCTATTTATGACAAACCACAGCCAATATCATACTGAATGGGCAAAAACTGGAAAAATTCCTTTAGAAAACTGGCACAAGACAGGGATGCCCACTCTCACCACTCCTATTCAACATAATGTTGGAAATTCTGGCTAGGGCAATCAGGCAAGAGAAAGAAATAACGGGTATTCAGTTAGGAAAAGAAGAAGTCAAATTGTCCCTCTTTGCAGATGACATGATTGTATATTTAGAAAACCCCATTGTCTCAGCCCAAAATCTCCTTAAGCTGATAAGAAACTTCAGCAGAGTCTCAGGATACAAAATTAATGTGCAAAAATCACAAGCATTCTTATATACTAGTAACAGACAAACAGAGAGCCAAATCATGAATGAACTTCCATTCACAATTGCTTCAAAGAGAATAAAATACCTAGGAATCCAACTTACAAGGGATATAAAGGACCTCTTCAAGGAGAACTACAAACCACTGCTCAGTGAAATAAAAGAGGACACAAACAAATGGAAGAACATACCATGCTCATGGATAGGAAGAATCAATATCGTGAAAATGGCCATACTGCCCAAGGTAATTTATAGATTCAGTGCCATCCCCATCAAGCTACCAATGAATTTCTTCACAGAATTGGAAAAAACTGCTTTAAAGTTCATATGGAACCAAAAAAGAGCCTACATTGCCAAGACAATCCTAAGTCAAAAGAACAAAGCTGGAGGCATCACACTACCTGACTTCAAACTATACTACAAGGCTACAGTAACCAAAACAGCAAGGTACTGGTACCAAAACAGAGATATAGACCAATGGAACAGAAAAGAGTCCTCAGAGGACACAAACAAATGGAAGAACATACCATGCTCATGGATAGGAAGAATCAATATCGTGAAAATGGCCATACTGCCCAAGGTAATTTATAGATTCAATGCCATCCCCATCAAGCTACCAATGAGCTTCTTCACAGAATTGGAAAAAACTGCTTTAAAGTTCATATGAAACCAAAAAAGAGCCCGCATCTCCAAGACAATCCTAAGTCAAAAGAACAAAGCTGGAGGCATCACGCTACCTGACTTCAAACTATACTACAAGGCTACAGTAACCAAAACAGCATGGTACTGGTACCAAAACAGAGATATAGACCAATGGAACAGAACAGAGTCCTCAGAAATAATACCACACATCTACAGCCATCTGATCTTTGACAAACCTGAGAGAAACAAGAAATGGGGAAAGGATTCCCTTTTAATAAATGGTGCTGGGCAAACTGGCTAGCTATAAGTAGAAAGCTGAAACTGGATCCTTTCCTTACTCCTTATACGAAAATTAATTCAAGATGGATTAGAGACTTAAATGTTAGACCTAATACCATAAAAATCCTAGAGGAAAACCTAGGTAGTACCATTCAGGACATAGGCATGGGCAAAGACTTCATGTCTAAAACACCAAAAGCAACGGCAGCAAAAGCCAAAATTGACAAATGGGATCTCATCAAACTAAAGAGCTTCTGCACAGCAAAAGAAACTACCATCAGAGTGAGCAGGCAACCTACAGAATGGGAGAAAATTTTTGCAATCTACTCATCTGACAAAGGGTAATATCCAGAACCTACAAAGAACTCAAACAAATTTACAAGAAAAAAACAAACAACCCCATCCAAAAGTGGGCAAAGGATATGAACAGACATTTCTCAAAAGAAGACATTCATACAGCCAACAGACACATGAAAAAATGCTCATCATCACTGGCCATCAGAGAAATGCAAATCAAAACCACAATGAGATACCATCTCACACCAGTTAGAATGGCAATCATTCAAAAGTCAGGAAACAACAGGTGCTGGAGAGGATGTGGAGAAATAGGAACACTTTTACACTGTTGGTGGGATTGTAAACTAGTTCAACCATTATGGAAAACAGTATGGCGATTCCTCAAGGATCTAGAACTAGATGTACCATATGACCCAGCCATCCCATTACTGGGTATATACCCAAAGGATTATAAATTATGCTGCTATAAGGACACATGCACACGTATGTTTATTGCAGCACTATTCACAATAGCAAAGACTTGGAATCAACCCAAATGTCCATCAGTGACAGATTGGATTAAGAAAATGTGGCACATATACACCATGGAATACTATGCAGCCATAAAAAAGGATGAGTTTGTGTCCTTTGTAGGGACATGGATGCAGCTGGAAACCATCATTCTTAGCAAACTATCACAAGAACAGAAAACCAAACACCGCATGTTCTCACTCGTAGGTGGGAACTGAACAATGAGATCACTTGGACTCGGGAAGGGGAACATCACACACCGGGGCCTATCATGGGGAGGGGGGAGGGGGGAGGGATTGCATTGGGAGTTATACCTGATGTAAATGACGAGTTGATGGGTGCAGCACACCAACATGGCACAAGTATACATATGTAGCAAACCTGCACATTGTGCACATGTACCCTACAACTTGAAGTTTAATAATAATAAATAAATTAAAAAAATAAAAATAAAGAAATGCAGAGTCTACAAAAAAAAAAAAAAAAAGAAAAGAAAAGAGTCCTCAGAAATAATACCACACATCTACAGCCGTCTAATCTTTGACAAACCTGAGAAAAACAAGAAATGGGGAAAAGATTCCCTATTTAATAAATGGTGCTGAGAAAATTGGCTAGCCATAGGTAGAAAGCTGAAACTGGATCCTTTCCTTACTCCTTATACGAAAATTAATTCAAGATGGAGTAGAGACTTAAATGTTAGACATAATACCAGAAAAACCCTAGAAGAAAACCTTGGTAATACCATTCAGGACATAGGCAATGGCAAGGACTTCATGCCTAAAACACCAAAAGCAATGCCAAAATTGACAATTGGGATCTAATTAAACTAAAGAGCTTCTTCACAGCAAAAGAAACTACCATCAGAGTGAACAGGCAACCTACAGAATGGGAGAACATTTTTGCAATCTACTCATCTGACAAAGGGCTAATATCCAGAACCTACAAAGAACTCAAACAAATTTACAAGAAAAAAACAAACAACCCCATCAAAAAGTGGCAAAGTATATGAACAGCATTTCTCAAAAGAAGATATTCATACAGCCAACAGACACAGGAAAAAATGCTCATCATCACTGGCCATCAGAGAAATGCAAATCAAAACCACAATGAGATACCATCACACACCAATTATAATGGCGATCATTAAAAATTCAGGAAACAACAGGTGCTGGAGAGGATGTGGAGAAATAGGAACACTTTTACACTGTTGGTGGGATTGTAAACTACTTCAACCATTATGGAAAACAGTATGGCGATTCCTCAAGGATCTAGAACTAGAAGTACCATATGACCCAGCCATCCCATTACTGGGTATATACCCAAAGGATTCTAAATCATGCTGCTATAAAGACACATGCACACGTATGTTTATTGTGGCACTATTCACAATAGGAAAGACTTGGAATCAACCCAAATGTCCATCAGTGACAGACTGGATTAAGGAAATGTGGCACATATATACCATGGAATACTATGCAGCCATAAAAAAGGATGAGTTTGTGTCCTTTGTAGGGACATGGATGCAGCTGGAAACCATCATTCTTAGCAAACTATCACAAGAACAGAAAACCAAACACTGCATGTTCTCACTCATAGGTGGGAACTGAACAATGAGATCACTTGGACTCGGGAAGGGGAACATCACACACTGGGGCCTATCACGGGAAGGGGGGAGGGGGGAGGGATTGCATTGGGAGTTATACCTGATGTAATTGACGAGTTGATGGGGGCTGACAAGTTGATGGGTGCAGCACACCAACATGGCCAAGTATACATATGTAACAAACCTGCATGTTATGCACATGTACCCTAGAACTTAAAGTATAATAATAATTAAAAAAAAAAAAAAGAAAACTGTATGGAGATTCTTCAAAGAACAAAATGTAGACGTACAATTTGATCCAGGAATCCCACTACTGGGTATCTAACCACAGAAAAATAAGTTATTATATGAAAAATACACTTGCACTTGTATGTTTATAGCAGCACAATTCGCGATTGACAAAATATGGAACTAGTTCAAATGCCTATCAATCAACAGGTGGTTAAAGAAAATGTGATATGTATATGCCATGGATAAAAGACTACCCACTGGGCACAGTGTACACTCTTTGGGTGATGGGTGCACCAAAATCTCAGAAATCACTACTAAAGAACTTATTCATGTAAACAAATACCACTTGTTCCCCAAAAACTTATTGAAAAGAAATACATATATGTGCACAAGGAAAAGCAGGAAACTACTAGCTGAACCAAAATATAAACAAAAATGAAAAACTTCATTCATATATAAAATGTTTTCCTTTTAAACTTGGTTTATATATAAAAAATATATTTTTCTTTCAAATTTTGTTTCTGTTCAAAACAATTTTTAATTAGAAACTTTAAGGATAATACCACTTAACTTCTTATTCATTTAATTAACTTTTTATATTTGGTGAATATGTTTAAGTTGACACAATATTAATTTAGTGAAATTTATTGGGAAAATACATTGGACCAGAAAACAAAAGACATGCATTCTAGGTTTGATTCTGCCACTAACTTGCTGTGTGGCCTGTGTGGAGAATCTGACTTCTCTGGACTGCAGGTTTTGTATGTATAAATATAACCCATTCCAGCTCCACTATTCTTTCTAAGAGCTAGAAAAGCACAGGATTTGAGAGAGACAAATTTGAGTTTGTCTGAGCTTCTGGATCTATAAAATGGGAAGAATAATATATACCATGCTAAATGTTTTTTAGGATTACATGAGATTTTATAGGTAAAGTACCCCCACAGAGTGTGGCCAACAATAGGTGCTCACTACCTGTTAGGTCCCTTTCCTCTTATTTATGAGTATGCAAAAAAAAAAAAAAAAATGACTGAACAGAACTAGTAGTAACAATGATAGTTGCTATGCAGTGTACATGTTTGCATTCTTTTAAATGATAACCAACCTGAGAGCTTGCACATCTGGTAGGGAGGAAAAAAATTCTTATATAATTCTGTCAATTTTTATAGGTTAGACAGGTATGAGGTAACAATCGAAATTTCTTACAATAAAAAATACAAAAGGAAATGTAATACTGAAGTCTCGGTTTATTAATTCTCTCTGCAAAAGTTATATTCTTTTGGAGGGTTAGGTAGCCTTTAGAGCAATAATAATATTCTCGCTTATATATGGGGTTGCTCTTTTGATATTTGTTATCTCATTTGAGCCTATCCCAGTGTCTGACATATAATTGGAATTTAACAAATGTTCGGTGAACAAATTACTTTCTGCAATATTTTATAAAGGTAAACAGCATGGACATTACTATCATAATTTTTCCTGTGAAGAAACTGAGTTTCAGAAAAGAGATCAATTAACTAATCCAAGGTCATAGGGCAAGTTAGAAACTAAAACTAAAATCTAGGAATCCTGATTGTTCCTGTGCTCTTCGCTGGACTTCATCATGCAGTCTGATTAAAGTTACTTAGCTCTTGCCTGTCTGTTCATTCTTCCTCTGTAAAATAGTATCTTTATTGTTCGAAAAGGCTTTTCACAGTTATTAAATGAGTGTAAGGCTTTCTGACCCACTCTTTTTTCCCCTTATGGAAAGTCAGTGAGGAGAAATGCTTCTTATTGCAATTTTTAATTATAAACTTTAAGGATAATATTTGGTATTTAGCTGTTTGGGAATTCCTTTAATTTACTGGTGTTCAGCCAGCTTTTCTTCTAATAATCAGAACTTCACTGGTAGTGCAGTTGATTCACTTGCAGCCTATTATGTGGTATCTGTGGTGTAACTGACAGGAAAAATGCAATGTGAAAGACTAAGAAAAGCAGTGAACTGAGCTATAGCATTTCAGACATTCTGTTCTTTGTGGTTATAAAATTTCATGCTTTCTTTAACTCATGTGAAATTTAGGTTGCCAGATGTCTTGTGCACACATGGCCGTTCTGTTTCTGTGCTGTATTCCATTTTCATCTGTATTGGAATACATAATAGTACATTTAAGCCAAGTCAGATGCATTTAGTTGACTACTGTTGGCATTTGTTACCCTCCCCCACTTCTCTACAGACAGAGTTTGAATATGTTCCACATTCTTGAGACTAAAACCCTTCACCAAACTTTCTCACACATCTGAATCACTTTGAGGCAAAATAATAACCGAGGTGAGATCCTGTTATTCATGTTAAATAATGATGGCAATTATTTCCTGCAGACATTGTGATTTATTTAGAGGCCAGTAAGGTTTGACCTTTTAACTTTCAATTATTTTTACTTAGAAAACTATAAATGAAAAAGACAACTGTGAGTTTTATTTTTCTTAAGTTATTTTTATTGATGGGAACACACAGATTAGTCTGTGCTGACATGTTTTCTCTATGTTGTGCTAAATAGATTAAAAAAAAAAAAAAAACAAGCTCAGACCAATTATAGTAAGTTATCATCTAGTTGAAATGCCCCAAGAAGAAATTGACATTTTAGATCATAAAGTATTCTGGGAGAGTGCTGTTATATGTGCCAGGGCTTTGACTGTAGGAATACTAAAAAACTACTCAATACAATAATTATATAAATCCTAATTGAATCTTGCTTTGATTGACAACAAAGAGTACCTGACATATAGGAGGTATTTACTAGGTATAGATGTCTGTGGAGTTGAAATAAATTTAAACAGGCATTTTGGTATTTTCAAGATTCTTGGGGTCGCTTTAACAAAGATCACTTATTATAATGATGTCTTTTATTTATACAGCATTGTCAATTTTCAAAATGCTTTCTATCATGAGTTTTCTAATTTGATGCTTTTGTGAACTTTGCTGGGTAGAGAAAGCAAATATTATTATCCTCATTTATTAAATGAAGTAGGTTGTACAGCTAGTAAGTGGCAAACCTAGGAGTTTAATCTTAATCTCTTGATACCTAGTACTTTGATCACTACATTGTTCTTGTCATTCAATATTTGATATCTAGTAGAATGTTACGTATCAAATTTACTGCATTAAGAATTTAAAAAATTATCTATTCCTACAAAACCTTTTAAAAACAGACTTACACAGGTACTTTATGAACTAAAACACATGTAAATCCTTCTACGGAGTGACCATAAATATTCCAGGCACACTTTAATATCATAAATTACAAAATATTTGTTTAAAAAAGCAAACCAGAAAGGGAGAGTACAAAAATACATAGACATCATTTTCTTCTTAAAGTGTCAACTTAGAAAAGTTAACTAAAGAGGGAACTGTTTTCCTCTGTGCCAAATATTAAAAATATTTATTTTAAAAAAGAATGACTTCACTTAGAGACTATTTAAAATGTTTGAAACTGATGAGGTCCAAATGAAACGGTAGTTTCTCATTATTCATGATCCTTTGTCCATTATTAGATTGTAAAATAATTGATGGTAGGAATGTTGTCCTGAATATGTTTATGTTTACTTCAGTGCCTTGCTTACAGTAAGCCCTCAAAATAAATACTTGATGAAAGTTGAGTTTAATTTATTTTTAGTATTTTTCTTTTGATGGTTTGAATTCAACTTCATCAAATCTAAGAAGATAAAAAGAATAGGCACACTTTGTCACTCACTTTTTTTTTTATCATTTTCTATATTCTCATAAAATTATTAAAATACAAACTAATCAGGTTTCTTTCCTACTCTGAGTTTGTGAGATAGAGAAAGGGGCCAACCTCCAATTTTTATGTTATAAACTCCTGATACATATAAATTTATTGAAATAATTGTGCAGTATTTCATAGCAGGAGAGAAAAATACAATCATATCTACAACGGAAAAAAAGAAAGAAAAATGCCTTAGTCTAAATCACTCACAGGATAAAGTTTGAACTCCTTAGCTATTAATAGGTAGATAATGTCTTTAACCTAAAGCTTCATCTCCCCACCTTCACCCTCCACACACACACACACACACACACACACATCTTTACTCTCCAGTGACATAGAATTATCATTTCTGAAGACACCTTGCTTTTTCCCTCCAGCTTGATTTTTCGTTTGCACCATACTCAACTTAGGAAGCCCTGCCCTTCCTCTTGCTTCCAATGAGGTTTCTCCAGGAACCAGCTCAAAACACACCATTTCAGTTCAAGGAGAATTAGTGCTCTCTCCTTTATATGTCACAGTGCTGCACTACCCAACAGCTTCCCCTTTTAAATTGTGGTGAAAGCAAAAACAATGAGTCATGCTGTAGTTATATTTTTTCCTTTGTGTCTCTCTCTTTTCCCTCCTCTTCTCTCCTGCCTGTGTCTGATGTATAGAAGGCATTCCATAAATGCTTGTTGAGTCAGTAAAGTAATGAATAATTTAACAAATTAAAATCCTTTCTAGCGTACTAGTACTCATGTCTAGTGAATCAATATTATTAAGGTGGTTAATAGAGTAAAGGTCATTCATACTGAGAAGCAGTGTGGTACATTGGATGACACTTCACCTTTGGAATGAGACAGATCAGAGTTTGTATTTAGAATCTATCAGTTCCTAGCAGTGTGACCTCTGACAAGTAACCTCACTTCAGTGGACTACAATCATTTGATTTGTATAATGGGTCTAACAATATCTACTTTGCAGACAGTTGAAAAGACCTAAATGGCCCAACACAATATCCGACAAAAAGCAGGTGCTCACTAAATGGAAATTTTTATTAGTCTCATCAGCTGGTATGTTTCAGTTTAGTATATTGATTGCCATCACAGAACTTAGCATTTGGCTACCTATACTAGCTGTGTAATGCCTGCTAATTTTTCTGTTCTTGACCACATTTAAACCTCTCATGTTATACTTTAAACACTGTCCACAGTGCCTAACTGAATGGTAGCCACAGACTTGATTTTTAACTGTTGGGTTAGAATTGTGGATCACGGTGAAAAGAGAGCAAAGGATTTGAAAACAATAGGTATGGATACACTGAGCTTTGTTAAGTCACTTTCCTTTCTCTGGTCCTTAGCTCATTAATCTGTAAAATTAAGACGGGGGCTTATTGAATCTTTTTCAACCTACAGCATCTGTGATTCTGTGATTAGATAATTATTCCTGTTTGTGAAATAAAGAATTGTACTCTAATTAAATAAGCCTCTGTAGCCAGATAGAAAAATGTAGGGTCCAGGTAGGTTGACCAGTCATCTCAGTTTGCCTAGTACAGTCCCAGATTTGGTGCAGAAAGCGCTATGTCCCATGACTCCTCTCAGTCTCAGGGAAACCAGACACAGTTGATCTTCCTAGGTCCAGGGTAATTTGACCAATAAGAGGCATTTTTCTTTATGGTTGCTTAAGGGTTTTTTTTTTCTCTCTCTGTCTTTAATTCTACATTGACAAATAGTGTTTGGTTTTAGGAATAAAGATGAGCAACTGAGTAGGAGAAAATGCAAGAAGAGCCTATATAAAGTATACAAATAAGCCCCTTTCTCTGATAATTAAATGTCATAGAATCAGGCACTATGTCAAACCTTTTATGTATAAGACACTGTGTTACACTTAGCTGTCCAGGGTAGGGATGTAGATCGTTCTGTTCCTTCACCTAAGCTAAGTGGGTGGAAGGGTGGGGGGAGTACAAGACGTGTACCTAGGGAAAGATCCTCCACATATCACAAAACAATTATAGAGCCAAAGTACATTTGATTGTTCAGGAAAGGAAGGGAAGGCCAGTGAGGACTAGAAGAGGTGGAATTTAAGGCTGCAGAGGATTTGGATGGGTTATGGAAGTGTTAGGTAGACAATCCAAGGGGTGGTGCTGCTATGTAATGCACAGGTCCTGTAAATAACTGTTCTGGACCACCAACTCTCATTAAAAACACCTTGGAATCTGAAAGAGGTCTGAGACATTAGGTATACAAAAGAAAAATTTCCAAGAAATGATAAAGGAAGTTTGGTGGGTGATGACAGGGTTAGCAGTAGAATAAAGGAACCAGGGAAATGGAAGTGCTAGCAAAGCATAGGAAATTGAACTATTAGCCAAACTCTTTAGAAACTTTTGTTTTGAGTTTTCCCCTCATTTTTAGGGGAAAATGTAAGGGAGCCACTTAGGTCTCTGCTGCCATAATTTTGTTTGGCCCTTACCACTGCATTAGGGAGGTTGGCATGCTGTAGGGAAAAGGGCAAAGGCTTTGGAGGCCAAACAGGTCTTCATCACTTACTAGCTGTGTGGCTTTGGGCAAGTGAATTAGCCTTGCTTGGATTCTGTTTGCTCATTGCCAAAACAGGAGCAAACTGCTTTACTGGATTGTTCTGAGGAGTAATGAGATGATTAATATGTGTTAAATGCCTGACATTGTAGCTGAACATATTAGTGGCCCAATGAATGGTAAGCCCCTCCCCATTACCTTCTAGGGTTATAATCATTTATTTGCTGTTTTGTCTACATTTGTCTAAATAAGGGAAAGAGTCCACTTTTAGCAACCTCAGTGCAAGAGGCTCCCAAGGGAAAGTTGAAAACACAGAGGAAAAGCATTAGGTTCTTCTTAGAACACTCCTCACACCTCACCTGGAGCTTCTACCTCTTCCATCCCGTGGACCCTGGTGTGTGTGTATGTGTGTTTATGTGTGTGTGATATGTGTGTGTTTAAGTCAAGGCAGTAGTCCCTCTCGGGCATGCAAGGACATAAGTTCCTTTCCTTGGCTTGGCTCTCCATGTGTGTCATGCAAGTAGCATGGTTAAGCAGTGCAGGGTAACTTGTATGTATAGGAGAGGAACAGTTGGCCACTAACACTCTTCATGGGTTAAAAGCTGATTCCTTCCACCCTTCTGTGCATTGGCAAGAGCAGATTAATCTGTAGTTCTAGGAAAAATTTGCCTGCTGCAGGGAAAAAGAATTTGTTACTTTACTGGAAGGGCTGGGTCACTGAAGTGGTCTCATTACCTGCTCCAATGCACTTCTTTGTTTGGTTAACTTGTGAAGTCCAAGACATTTGCCTTCAAAGCTGTTCAATGTCTTTGTCAGTGCTCTTTTTATTTTTGTAGAAATTCCCCCCTCTCGTAACTCCTCTCTTCAGCACCCCAATCCTCCTCTAAACTCTCTTCAACCTCCTCCTAATCTCCCCAAAACCCTCTTCTCAATCTTACCTCTACCTTTTCCCTAATACGTCCATACCTCACTCACTTTCAGCCCTAACCATTCCCTACTCTCACTTTCAGCCCTAACCATTCCCTATTCTCTCCATCTTACCCTTTACATCATTTCTCCATCATCTGCAGACCTGTCACTATACCTGGAATGTTTAGGAGCCTCCCTAAACTTTGAACATTTTCCATTTCCCTCTCTCCCTCCCAATTTACTAGTTTGTTATCTCTTCCTCTAGCTAAGCCAAGAAATAATTCAAACACAAGTAGAAATTGCTAATATTTATTGATTCTTTAAAAAATATCACTTACAAACTTATTTTCTTTGTGTAAAAGATGTTGCAATTTTATGATATAGAAAATATTGATAAGAAAAAAATCAAGTCAGTTTAACAGCTATGCTTTTTCATTATTAGTTTCTAACATCTATTCTCATGTGTATTGTTAGTATAAATTGTAATTTAAACAGTTCCACAGAATGCAGGGTTCTGAGATAGAGGCATGCAGAGTTAGTGAAAAAAAAAAAAGCAGCTCAAAGTCATCAGGTTCAGTCTATCATCTAAGAGGCAGAGTCGTTGTACAGGTAGCCTTAGAACACAGCAAGAGGTTCAGTAGAATATTCAGGGAGCAGTAAATGCTGATGACAGCTGAGGTAACAGAAGACAGGGTTCCAGGAACAATCACTAGGACGCAGGATCTAGCCAGCAATTATTTCATCAAGATTTCTTCTATTCCACTTGTGCCTGAAGCAATTGTAGCAAAGCATAGGAATGTAGCAGTTGTAGCAATTGTAGCAAAGCAAAGCAATAACGTGATGGAAAGGGCACAAGGCGGGTACTCCATTCTACATTTGGGTCATGTGTCTCAAGCCAATGGATTCCAAGATTCAGAGGATATTGTGGTGCATGAATAATGTCAAACTGGAGCTCTACTACATGGTTTCCAATTTTAACTTTGACAGGTGATGTTTCCTTATTTATGGGCCCATTAATAAGTGGACGGCCGTCGACAGTTTCCAGCATCAGAGGGAAGATATGACTGCGATGGGCAGCTTCTCTCGAAGAACCACAGCCTGATCAATGCTGTTTCTGTAGGAGCCTGAATCTACCATTGCTTGCTCAAAGAATTGTTGTCTTCCTTTCAGAGCTCAGTCGAATTTCAACAGTAAGCTATAGTGTATGAGACATGGATATTGGAAGAGAGGGGGACGCATATTTGTAGATTGGCCCTCCTGGGGTCCCCCTTACTGGCAGACCTCAATGTTTCCTGCCTGCAGGGCTTGATGAGACTTGACAGGGCAATCTCTGGCAAAATGACCAGGATAACCACAGTAGAGGCATAAGTGGCCTTTGCGCCAATGGGCCCATTCAGCTTCACTGTTGTGTGGACAGTTGATTGCAGCTTGCATAGGTTGGTTTTCATCTGGTGGACTCTCAGGCCCATCTCCCTCTGCAGAGGAACTTTTCCCTAATGGATTGGGATCAGGCTTCTCTTCTAGGTCGATGCACTGAGTGATGAGATCAGATAGGTTGGTGGCTGGGTTTGTGTGAAACAGTTAATCTCGTATAGAACTGGCAAGCCCTTCTTTAAATTGAATGCAGAGAGTGTTTTCATCCCAGTTCAGCTCTTGAGCAACGAGGTGGAAGTGGGTTGTTACATGACCCTCCCCTTGGCAGAGTTGACAGATGCACTGGTTGGCATCTTCCATGTTTTTGGGATTATCAAAAGTATCCTGGAGCACATGTATGAAATTTTCACATTGACCCGGTAAGAGGCTTTGGATATCCAGTAAGAGCTAGAACCACCATCCTGCCTTATCTGAGAAGCAATTGCCAACAAAGCTCACCAGGGCTGCCTCAGTGGTACACAGGTGCCCTTTGACTCTCATGTAACTATTCAGTTGAACCAGGAACTCGGGAAGCTTCTGGGAATCTCCATCGAAAGTTAAAGGGTATTCCAGGGGGAAAGCTGTAGCCTCTAACCCAATAGGGGCCTGTGGAAACTCTGGAGCTGCCAATGTCTCCACAACTATTAGACTCTCCAGGGACTCCTGGGTTGCTGAGAGTTCTAGGAATTCCTGGGCATTTGAAGGCTTCAGAAGATCCTGGGGAGGTGGAAGCTCACGGAACTCTAGCTGTGCTGCAGTCTCCTGGCATTTTGTTGCCTCCTGGGGCTTCTCAATATTTGGGGGATCCTGGGGTTCTGAATTCTCGGGCTCTTGGGCTGATGTGGAATCCTGGGTGTCTGCAGACCCCTGGCCCTCCAAGACTGCTGGGATCTCATGGGCCATTGGAGGTTTCTGGGACTCCTGGGTTGCGGGAGGCTCCAGGGACTCTGGGGCTGCTGGGGCCTCCTGGAGCTCCCAGGCTGCTGGGGGTTCCCAGGGTGGAAGTTCCTGTGGCTCTGGTGGCTTCTGGGGCTCCTTGAACTCTGGGGTCTTTTGGGACTCCCAGGCTGCTGGGGGATTCGTGTGCTCTGGGAGCTTCTGGGGCTCCTTGGCCTCTGAGGACTTTCGGAGTAGATCATCCTCCTTGGCTGCTTGGGACTTCTGAAGCTCTGAGATCTGGGCCCGGAGGGTAGCATTTTCTTCCATCAGCCGCTGCACTTGAGCCTGCAGAATTTCATTCTCCAATTTCAGAGCAACATAGGAGGCTGCTAAGTCCTCCACCATCTTTTGAGGAAATGGGCATGATTTGACAGTTTGCTACCAAGAGAGATTGGGTGGGCGTTTGTGAGATCTTTCCTGAAAGCTGCTTACAGGCAGATGTCAGGCTCAGTGAGTTTTCCAAGGGGTGGGGATTTAGGCCCCACCAAGGCTGATTATCAAGAGGTCACTGGGAGCCTCCGGAGCTCAGCAAGAAGGAGCCTCCGGAGCTCAGTAAGGGGAAGTGTCAGATACACTGCGAAGAGAGTGGGAGCTGAGGATCAGAAACTGTGGAAAGCATACATTCAACATAAATCAAAACAAAATCTGCCCAACAACACTGGGTTTCTTTTACCATAAGCTTATGTTCATGAGCTGGGGTATATATGCTGGATCTGACTCCATGACATTTTAAGAACAGCACCTATCCCAGACTGTGCATGTCATTTTGCATTTATCCTTTGAAACTTAACATTATATCAAAAGCAACTATTCCACATTATTTTCTGTTTTATATAGTCTTTAATTTTGAATACCTGCCTAATATTCCAATGTAACATTTGGAATTTAAAAGCTGCTTTCAGTGACTAACTCAAATGTTTGAGCAATGTGGGAATTTTAGACTCTGCGGTGGGCCAACCCAAGAGATATTTTTGGGTGACTAGGGTGGTGGGAAGTAGGAGGGAGCTCTTTCTGACACCTCAGAAATCATACCACATAAGTAACCACACAAGACTAGCCTCAGGAGAAAACAAGCAAAAGTTGACTAAATATATATATATGCCCTCAGCAGACACATGCATATTATTTATAAAAATGCCTCAAAATAGTTAAGAAAATAATCTTTATAAATGTACGTTACCATTCAGAGACTTAGTCCAGGAGCTTGGCTGTCTGTGTACCCATCACTGAGGAGGGAAATGTGTAAATGGCTGTGGAGGCTTGCCTTTTCTGCACACACTGAACTCAAGCAAACACACCCACTCCCAGAACACATTCCAACTCTCCTCAGTAACATAGCTTTTTAAAGTGTGGAAGAGTTTTTTTGACAGTACCTCATAGTTCAGAGCTGCAAGGAAAGTAGGATGCTGTGCTGATGTGAAGCAGCTTCATGTACTCAGTCCTTGGTTACTTTAATGAATATTTGGCCAGGAAATTGGGAGTAATACCACTGCCCTTGTGAAAAGTTGCAAACATTTTTGAATGACCACAGTGGTTTGGGATGTGATTTTTTATGTCTGTCTCATGTAACCTACTCTAACTCTGTCCAAATTGGGCCATTTGTTTACTTCTCACTCAGGGAACAGCCTGCAAATCCTCAGCCCCTTCCCTTGCTTACTACCTATTCAGCCCCTAGAGTTTTTCCTTGCAATGTTTTCTTGGAAAATTTACCATGGACAGATCTAGAAAAGGTATAAAAGGGTACAAATGTCAGGGAGACCAACTGTGTTGGTGGGTACTTATAACAGTCTTACAGAGTCGCTGGCTCTTTCTGAATGTCCTGGACCAAGGATCTCATGCTTCCCTGAACTGATCAGGTGCTCCAAGTAGCACTCAGGACATCCACTAAAGACTGGTCTCTTGGGAAGTGACCTTACTCAGAATCTCACTTTCTCTTCTCATGCCAGATCACAGTTATGCCTTGGGTATGGGCTATGTGGCCATTTTAGGCAAGGCTTAGGGGCAACTATTTTTATCCAAGTGAGGAGTGGGGTTGAGGATTCTATCTGGCCATTTCAAATCACGCATCATGTCAACCATGGTCCCATGTCTCCTTTACAAATGGTCAGTTTTGCATTAGTCAGCATAATGGGATAAACCCTAGTGATGGAATAGGCCCAAAACATAGCAAATTGACAGACTGGGCTACCTGAATCTGAATGCAGAAGCTTTGAAAGTAAAAACAAAATCTTTTGTAAATCGAGTTTATTCTTTCCTTAACTTCCAAATTTTTATTTTTCTAGAAAAACAACACATATAAAAATACCACCATCATCAGGGATGATATATTCTATTTATGTGAAGTTTTCAGATAGCTGAAGCCTTCCTGCCCTCCAAGAAGCCAAAACACACAGTTAACATTTATTTTATATGGAAAGAGAAGAGAACTCCCAACATCTGAATTTGTAACGGGCTTAGTTAGGGAACAACTATTAATTGAAACTCTTTCCTAACGCTTAGCAATTTCTGTATCAATGAGTTTGAAGTTTCGATACTGGACATCAAGTTGAAATTTAATAAATAGCAGAAATATTTATAGCATATGTTATACCTCTTCATCCATTCTTAAGAAATGATTTTGTATATAATTTAATCCAGTTTTAATGGTCTGGATTCCCACTTACACAAACCAGCTAGTTTACACTGTTGTAACACAGTGTTGCCCTCTGAAAGCTACTGAGAGGTACAAAGTTGTCTGTCTTCAAATTAAAAACTTCCAAATTGCTATGCTTCCCAACTTCTTATATTTTCTTTTCCTTTATATTTTTCTACTCTTTTGCAATCAAGTTGTAACATAGCCCGTCATGTTATTACCTATTTGCCTGTCTATACTTACTCTATACAAACTTGGCAAATTACTTCATCTTTCTGATAATTAGAATCTAAACCTTAGTTTATGAAACTGTAAAATGAAGCTATTAATATTATTTGACTTTATAGGGTTGTCAAACATTCAGTGAAATAATGTGTGAAAAAAGGCTTAGCACAGAGTCTGGCAGCTAATAACACCAAATAAAGGTTAATGATAATAATAATAATAAGCTGTAGCAGCAGTAATCTCATTTTAAGTTATTCTTTTTAATCATCTGCGAATTGGGAAACTGAATAGGTAAACATGCTAGTTGTGTAGAGGCTGAGAAAGGGGTCTCATACAAAGAAATCTACAGTGCATCGATTTTACAGCATTGATTTTTTTATAACTTGGGAACTTTTATCTTTTCTTCCTTACTGGGTTATGGATGGTTTGGTTTACCAAATAGTACTCTAGAATCAGGACTGGAGGCACCTGAGCAGGAAGATTAGAAGATTAAGATTGGAACTGTGAAGCAGCCAAGATAGATGTTTAAAAAGTTCATGGACTAAAGCACTGAAAAGTGCCTTACCTACAGGAATATTTATTCAGTATATAAACACAGAAACCTTTCTTTCCCCAACCTCCTACACTAAAGAGCAAAGACCAAATTCACCGTCCTTAAGTACAAGTTCAAACTGCCTAAATATAGAGAATTATTATTTTCTGGGTGGAAAAGGGAGCTACACAGACTTTTGTCAAAATGCCTAAAACGGTTTTAGTATCCTGAATTAGTCAAGTGAGAATAGGAAAGTAAGAATAAGAAAGTAATCACATCCAAATTTTCATCATGTTTCCCCTACATTTTAATTCTTCTTCACACATTCACAACATTATGGAATGTATGGATCCTTTAGAATAGTCATGAAAATATTTTAAGTAAATGAGGTTTTGTTAACTGTGCAAATGAGTATTTCAGGGAGAAAAGAGACAAATATGCTCATTTAACAGATATAAAAAGACTACACACTGAAAGGAAATATTCAGTCTCAGTTATGTTAATAAGCTACGTATGTTGATTGTCAGCTTAGGGAGAAAAGGAAAGAAAAGGTTGAATGAAATGCAGTTCTACTTTGTACATTCCACTGGCTCATAATTTTCTTTTGTCTGCAAATACACAAACTAAACGTTTTAGGTCTCTGCCAGGGTCTTCCTTCCCTAAGCTGGCTGGGCTGCATCTTTAAGCAACTCCAGCTTCTGTCCCTCCCTTTTCCCACCCTGAAAAAGAGTCAATGGGACAGTTTACCCTATAGGTCTCTGAAGCAAGGGCCAGTCACCCCTTGGGGGCAGTCCCATCCTGGTGTGTGTTTTATTTAACATATTATTCCTATGGTTACATTATAACTCGCAACACTTTCTGCAACACTTTCTTAAATTTAACCCATAATGTGATTAGTACAGATTGAAACTTTTCATTGTCAACAACACCCAATAATATGGCACTGGGGCAGCAGGAGTTCCCAATTTCTCTGGAAGTTAGAAGGCTGATCAAAAATTCTCTTTACTCATAAGGCCGGGACCCAGAGGACCTAGTAATGGTTTGGAAACAGAGTCTATCCCACACAAGAGTCAAAATTTGTCACTCATCTCCCTTTTTGGAATTTACAACCTTCTCATTTTATTTCTTATTCCATACTTAGGAGGCTTTTCCTCTTGATCAGCTGTCACATTGGGAAAGTAAAGCCCTACTGAAATACTAACTTGTAAGGCTTTAAAAAATCTTTCTTGGGGGTGTTTGCATTTTCATAGGATATTTTGAAAGACTACAATCCATTCAAGACTATTCTGTTAGGAGAGATGCCCTTGGTCAGATACATCATTTTGGTGTCCTTCAGATTACACCTTGTCAGTGGCCTTATATTTGATTTCCTTATAAAGTTGACCCAATATGGTCCCTAATGTCAGCAGCAGATATGTTTAATGATTTTAATGCTCTGATTTCACTAAATCCTTGTGAAGGCACCAGGCTGCCTTAGTTTCCTCACCAGGGCTGAGGAAACTACCTTCACAGCCTAACAAAGGAATGGGGGGACTTTTCTATAACCCCACTTCTGGAGATGCACTTATTGTAGAGATCTGTCCTTCTCCTCTACTTCCTGGACCTCTCCTCTCCGGAGCCTACCAATGCTGGCTCATCCAGAAGTCAGACTAAGTTTAAGCTGATGGTACCAGCAAAGCAGGAGAGATGGGGAAAGACAGGATGGAGGGATAAGTGGGGAGATGAGGGGCTAAAGATGGACAGAAGGAGAAAGGGAGAGAGAAAAAGAGAGGGAGGGATATGGGGAGAAAGAGAGGGTAGAGGAGAAGGCAAGGAGAAGGAAAGATAATATCAGAAAATCTAAAAAGAAGCTTAAAACCTCAGCATATGTACATTTTGGTCAGTGAAAGAAAAAAATTAATTTTATAGTTTAGCATTTTAAAAATTAGATAAAATTATGAGGCATTATCTTTTAAGTGCTTAAGCTTACCTCTACAGGTCCATAGTGGATGACATGGTCTTTAAAGGTTTGCAGACTACTGAAGGAGTGATGATAGAGCCTCAGTGGGACTGAAGAGGATGGTAAGAGTGTAGAAGTGGAAGATGCAGGAGTGAATGGGGTGTTGAAGAGAAAGAACACCAAAATTGACCACTTTTTCTGTGTGGTACAAATAAGATATTAGTTGTTAAAGTGCTTTAAAAATGTGCTAATGGAAAGAGCTCAGGCTTTGAAGTAAGGCAGGACTAGTTTCAGTTCCCACCTCTGCTATTTGCTAGCTGTATGGTCTTGTCCAAGTTGCTTAAATTCTCTGAAACTCATTTTCCTCACTTGGAAAATAGGAGATAACAATGGGTAATTACTGAGTTACTGTGAGGGTTAGAAATAATGTTAGTATTTAATAATAGGCTTTTTTTGAATTGTAGTTTATAATAAAAATCATATTGACAGTGGAAAGAATTGTCATTGATTTTCATATGTCAGCTTATCTAGTGCATTCAAGCAAAACTCTTCTCAATTTTTTACATATAAACTCAACATAATATGATTGCTCCAATATATAGATGCTCCTCACCTTATGACTTACAGTAGGTTTATGTCCTGGTAAAGCCACTGTAAGTAGAAAATATCATAAGTTGAAAATGCATTTAACATACCTAATCTACTGCACAGCATAATTTTGCCTAGCCTACCTCAAATGTGCTCATAACACTTACATTAGTTTACAGTTGGGCAAAATCATCTAATACAAAGCCTGTTTTATAACAAAGTGTTGAATATCTCATGTAATTCATTGAATATTGCACTGACAATGAAAAGCAGAATGATTGTGAGTATAGGAAGTATGATTTCTACTGAATGCATATTGCTTTTGTACCATTGTACAGTCAAAAAATCGTATGTTGAACCATCATGAATCAGGGATTGTCTGTATTTTGCTTTCCATAATGTCAGTCTACGTTTATTCCTTCTCACCTTCTTTCCTCAAATATTTATTGAGCATTTGGGTGGTTAAAGTCGCTGTGCTGTGGTTGTCTATATGCACGTGTGGGTGTATGTGTGTGTGTGGGCGTGTGATATATGTGTTTGTGATGCATATGCTAAGTGAGGAATACAAAGATGAATCCACTTGGAGCTTTTTCTCAAGGAGTTTACAGGCCAAAGGAACACGAAAAATATGTACTTTTAATATGCAAAAATCTCTCAGTGCTAAATGTCATGTGAGAGATAAAGATAAAGTCCTCCAAAGGTGGAAAACTTGTGGATGTGGTGGGGTGTGGTAGAGAGGAGTGACGGGTGAAATTTTGGAAAGCTTAATAGAAGAGGTGGCTTTTGAGTTGAGCTTTTTTTTTTTTTTAATTATTATTATACTTTGAGTTCTAGGGTACATGTGCATAACGTGCAGGTTTGTTACATATGTATACTTGTGCCATGTTGGTGTGCTGCACCCATCAACTCATCAGCACCCATCAACTCGCATTGGGAGTTGAGCTTCTGAATTTGAATTTGAAAGAAGGGTAAGATTTGATCGTCCCAGTATGAGGGTGAATTTAGAATGGATGAAGAAAAAAAAGCATATCTGCTGCTGTAAAGATACCTGAAAAAGTGGAAGCGACTTTGGAACTGCGTAGCAGGCAGAGGTTGGAATAGTTTGGAAGGCTCAGAAGAAGATAGGAAAATGTAGGAATGTTTGGAACTTCCTAGAGACTTGGAGGGCTCAGAAGATAGGAAGATTTGGGAAAGTTTGGAACTTCCTAGAGACCTGCTGAATGGCTTTGACCAAAATGTTGATAGTGATATGGACACTAAAGTCCAGGCTGTGGTGGTCTTAGATGGAGATGAGGAACTTGTTGGGAACTAAAGGTGATGCTTGTTATGTTTTAACAAACAAACTGGTGGAATTTTGCCCCTGCCGTAGAGATCTGTGAAACTTTGAACTTGAGAGAGATAATTTAGGGTGTCTGGTAGAAGAAATTTCTAAGTGGCAAACCATTCAAGAGGAAGTAGAGTATAAAAGTTTGGAAAATTTGCAGCCTGGTGATGCAATAGAAAAGAAAAACCAATTTTTCTGGGAAGAAATTCAAGCCTGCTGCATAAATTTGCATAAGTAACAAGGAGCTGAATGTTAATCACCAAGACAATAGGGAAAATATCTCCAGGACATGTTAGAGGCCTTTGCTACAGGCCCTCCTATCACAGACCACAAGGCCTAGGAGGAAAACATGGTTTTGTGGGCTGGGTCAGGGCCCCTCTGTTGTATGCAGCCTAGGGATCTGGTGACCTGCTTCCCAGCTTCTCCAGCCCTGGCTAAAAGGGGCCAAGGTACAGCTCAGGCTGTGGCTTTGGGGGATGAAAGCCCCAATCTTGGCAGCTTCCACATGACATTGAGCCTGTGGATACAGAGAAGTCAAGAATATAGGTTTTGGAACCTCTGCTTAGATTTCAGAGGATGTATGGAAACACGTGAATGTCCAGGCAAAAGTTTGCTGTAGGGGTAGAGCCCTCATGAAGAACCTCTGCTAAGGCAATGCAGAAAGGAAATGAGGGATGGGAACCCCCACACAGTCTCCACTGGGGGACTCCCTAGTGGAGTTGGGAGAAGAGGTCCACCATCCCTTAGACCACACAATGGTAGATCCACCAACAGTTTTCATGGTGCACCTGGAAAAGTCACAGACACTCAACACCAAGCCATGAAAGCAACTGGGAGGGGAGTTGTGTCATGCAAAGTTACAGGGGTGGAGCTACCCACGGCTGTGGGAGCCCACCTCTTGCATCAGTGTGCCCTGGATGTGAAACATGGAGTCGAAGGAGATCATTTTGGAACTTTATGGTTTAATGACTGCCCTATTGGATTTCAGACTTGTATGGGGCCTCTAGTCCCTTTGTTTTGGCCAATTTCCCCCATTTGGAACAGGTATATCTACCCGATGCCTATACCCCCACTGTATCTAGAAAGTAGCTAACTTGCCTTTGATTTTATGGGATCACAGGTGGAAGGAACTTGCCTTGTCTCAGATGAGACTTTGGACCATGGACTTTTGTGTTACTACTGAAATGAGTAAAGACTTTGGGTGACTGTTGGGAAGGCATGATTGGTTTTGAAACGTGAGGACATGAGATATGAGAGGGGCTGGGATGGAAAGATATAGTTTGGCTGTGTCCACACCCAAATCTTATTTTGAATTTTAGCTCCCATAATTCCCACATGTTGTGGGATGCACCTGGTCAGAGATAATTGAATCATGGGGATGGGTCTTTCCAGTGCTGTTCTCATGATAGTGAATAAGTCTCACGAGATCTGATGGTTTTATAATGGGGAGTTCCCCTACACAAGTTCTCTCTTGTCTGCCACCATGTAAGATGTGACTTTGCTCCTTCTTGCTTTCTGCCATGATTGTGAAGCCTCCCCAGACATGTGGAACTGTGAGTCAACTAAACCTCTTTTCTTTATAAATTATCCAGTCGCTGGTATATCTTTATTAGCAGCATGAGAACAGACTAATACAATCTCCAATGAAACAAATTATGAGAACAAAAACACAGAGGTTAGGAACTTCAGCTTGTAAATGGCAGAAGCAACAGTTCAGTTTGGATAAAACCTAGGGTATGTGAAAGAAATGTGTAAGTTCATAGACATAAAATGTAATACAGAGCTACTCAAAGAGAAAGTTGAGTTTTAGCAGAAAGATGACAGTAAAAAGCAAATATTTTATATGTAAATGGTCAAGAAATATGTGATTCTGGCAATTTCTAACTGCTCTAAATATTTTATTAATTTACTAAGATCCTGGCATCAACTAATACTCCCTCACACCCAGGAATACCTAGTAGACTTTTAATACGATCTATCATGTGATCTTCTGTTTTCAATGTATGTTTTCTTAACACTGTAATCCTGGTTGTGATTTCCCTCATGTTCAGAATGATTACATTTTTCTTCACCTTTGAGTCAGGTATTAAACAGGCATAGCTGTCTCATGCTAACCCCAGCATGGACCTCTTGGTTTAGCTATTTTATCTCAATCACTTCCTGTAGGTGAATATTTACATAACCAAATTCCACTTCCCCATTTCCTTCCACTCCATTTCTGTAGTTATTTTGTTCTTGTCACTACGCTATTTGATGTTTTAGCAGAGCTGGATTATCTAAAACTGCATTCTTTGTGTGTACCCCTGACAGAAAGAGAGGACCCTTCTTAGTCTCTGATTATTTCTTGGCTGAAAGACTGAAGCAGAAAATATCATTAGTGAGGAGTCACATCAGATTCCTGGGACATTTGTATGTTCTTTACGGATGCCAGCAGAGTTGACTCTATCAGCATGTGCAAATGGGAAGGATTACACTGATGAATTATTTGTCAAAAACTGAAAAGGCATTTTGGTTTTCTAAATTTTTAGAGAGAACTTGGTGATTTCTTTTTTCCAGTTCTCTTTAAGCAGGCTAGGCAGTACTTATGGGCACTTTTTGCTTTCAGCATTTGTATAACCCAGGTATGCAATGGAGTCACTGTGATACATCAGGGCAACAGCAGTAGATAACAGCATAAAAAATAAAGATTGCGATTTTAAAAGAACTACTTAGATACATTTCTGGCAAGTTTCACCAGAAACTGTTAATCATGGTGACTCTGGGTAGTGGAGATTGAAGAGACTTTTAGTTTTTATTTACATTTTTCTGCAGCAGTTGAATTATTTTAAAAATAAAAGTACACTTTTTTTTTTATGGAAAATAGGAGCCTTACTATCTGGCTGTGGCCTCATGTGCATGTTTATTTATTTGGTATTCAAAACTCTCTAGAATGCAGCCCTATCTTCCCTTTCTGACAATGCTTCCCTTCACTTTTACCTATACACTACTAGTCTTGTTAGTCTCTACATTGTACCACCCACATGGCACATTCACCCTACCTTTTTTACATGGCTATGCCCTCTGACTGGCTTTCGACCTTTAGAAATTTGATCCTTTTTTCTAGGCCTGCCACAGAAGCTGCATCTTCCAAGCAACTTTATGAGAGTTTTTTAGTCCACCACTCCCCCTCTATCTGTTCTGTGCTAATGTTGCAAATGCAGCCACATTGATTGTAGTTCTCAGTTGTATCTAATTGTTTCCCATATTACTATTTTCTGACTAGTTACAGGAGCCAAATTCTTGTTCTGCCAAAGCCTAGCTGTGTGATTTTGGGCATGTAGCAATCTCGCTGGGTGTGTTTCCTCATCTAGAAAATGAGGGATGTTGGGAGATCTCCTAAGTGCATTCTATTTCTAACAAACTAGAATTTTCATATTTGTGAAAGAGACTTTAAAAATTCCAAAGCACTGTACAGTAAAATTTGTATTAGAATTATACTTTTTCTATTTCCTGCAGCTCTTACGTTACCAAGTGAAATACCTGTATCTCTGACAAACTGTTTGTACAAAGTGTCTTAAGATTTAATAATAATTCTTTTTGGTTTGAGCTAAAGTCCAACTTTCCACAAAAGGAAGTATATGTTTCACATATTAGGGACACAGATTTGAACATGTTTCTTCTATTGACAGCTTTGCCTTTCATTTTTGAGCTAACAATCACTTGAATGCATTTTGATTAATGTAGAATTTGCATTAATGATCCATTTAAATGTTCTTTTTACATCAAACCTGACAATTTAGAAATGTCCTAGTATCATATATTGGCAATCTTTCCTGAATAAATTATGTCCTCAGAAATGACAGATAATATTACTGTCCCCATGCATTATCTATGGGAATAACAACATCATCATCATCAAAAACAAAGCTAACACTTCCATAGCACGTACTTTGCACTAGGTACTATTCTAAGCTCTTATATATTAATTCATTCAGTTTCCTCAACAACACTGTAAAGTAAGCATTTCCCCTTCCATTTCATGGATGAAAAATAACAAAGCCCAGAAAGGCTAAATAATGTGCCAAGAGGTCATACAGCTGGTAAATTGCAGTGATGGGACTTCATCTCAGGAAATCTGTCTTCATATTCATATTCTCTGCTCCAAGCTATTAAGCTAAACTGCTTTCAACTCTGCTCTCAAATTTCCTATCTAAAAGTAGGAAGACTAAATTAGTCAGAGATTGTGAACTGATCACCCATGGGCTCGATGTGGCCTACAGATATGTTTTGATTTGTCTGTACTTATCTTAAAGTTGAATAAAAATCAGGGGATTCCACAAAACAATCCATATTTACAATTCGGGAAATCTGGCCATACTATGCCCACGTTCCCACATGGCAAGAGCCAACAGGAACTTAGTATATACTGGTTGCTTCCTTTAGCTGGGGAAAAACTCTAGTTTTCTATGGTTCTACCACTCCCTAGTTGCACTGAAACTACCTGCTTTACTCTTTTGCTTTCTCTACCTGGTTCCTTGTATACATTTGAGCTGGAGCTCTAATATCCCTGATATATAATCTTTACAGTCTCTTTTAGCTTGAACATTTAATGTTTCCATGTGTAGTAAAAACTTACTGTAGTTGCTACTGATACACATAATCGCACAGATGACCCTTTAAGACATAATGTCAAATGACAGCAGCCAGAAACAAAAGAGTAAATGTTACCATTTATATGAAGTTCAAGAACAGTCAAAGCCTGACAAAAGAAGCAATGGGGAAAGGACTCTGTATTTAACAAATGGTGCTGGGATAACTGGCTAACAATATGCAGAAGACTGAAGTCAGAACCTTATATTTCAGCATATACAAAAATTAACTCAAAATAGATCAAATATTTAAATGTATGACCTCCAACTATAAAAATCCTAGAAGACAATTTGGTAAAAACTCTTCTTGATGTTGGCCTTGGCAAATAATTTTTGGCTAAGTAACGAAAAGCAATTGCAACAAAAACAAAGACAGACAAGCAGAACCTAATTAAACTAAAGAGCTTCTTCAAAGCAAGTAAATTATCAACAGAATAAACAGAGAACCTAGAGAATTGGAGAAAATATTCACAAACTATGCATCTGACAAAGGCATATCTGGAATCTATAGGGAGCTTAAGCAAATCAAGCAGCACAAAACAAATAACCCCATTAAAAACAGGCAAAGGACATGAACACAAGCTTCTCAAAAGAAGACATACAAGTGACCTACACACATATGAAAAAATGCTCAGCATCACTGACCATAAGAGAAATGTAAATAAAAACCACAGTGAGATACCATCTCACACCTGGCAGAATGGCTATTATTAAAAAGTCAAAAAACAACAGATGCTAGTGAGACTGTGGAGAAAAGGAAATACTTATATACAATTGATGGGAATGTAAATTAGTCCAGCCACTGTGGAAAACAGTCTGACAATTTCTTAAATACTTAAAACAGAGCTACCATTTGACCTAGCAGTCTCATTACTGGGTGTACCCAAAGGAAAATAGATCATTGTACTAAAAAGACAGATGGACTTGTATGTTCATTGCTGTGCTATTCACAATAGCAGAGACATGTAACCAACCCGGTGCCTATCAATGGTAGATTGGATAAGGAAAATGTTGTACGTATACACCATGGAATACTATGCAGCCATAAATAGAATGGAATTCTGTCCTTTATGGCAATATGGATGGAGCTAGCTGGAGTCCATAATCCTGAGTAAATTAAGGCAGTAGCAGAAAACCAAATACCTCATGTTCTCACTTATAAGTAGGAGTTAAACATTGAGCACACATGATCATAGAAATGGGAACAATACACACTGTAGACTAATAGAGGGTAGAGGGCAAGAAGGGTGGGAGGTGTGGGTTGAAAAACTACCTGTTGGGTATATGATCGCTATTTGGGTGATGGGATCCATACTCCAAACTTCAACATCACGTATTACTTCAGTGGAACAAAACAGCACATGCATAAAATAAAATAAAAGCTGAAATTGGAAAAAAAAAAAAAAAACAGGAAGATCCAATCAATAGTGCTGCAAATCTGAACAATAGTTACTTCTGGGGATGAGGGAATATTGACTGGGAATGAGCAGAAGAAACTTTTCTCAGTGTGGGTGACAGAAATAATCTATATGTTGATCTGAGTGGCAGTCACATAGGTATATACATATCTTAAAAGTCACTGAAGATTTGTGCATTGTACCGTACGTGAACTGCACATTGCATTTTGAGCAAGATACTTAAAAAGCAATGGTGTCCAGGGGTTTCCAAATGCTAGTCCTCAAAGGGTGGCATTAGAATAATCTGAGATGTTTTCTTTAAAGCACATTCCCAGGACGAAGGTAAGACATACTGATTCAGAATCTCTGGAGGTAGGGCCTTGAGATTGTATGTATTTTAACAAGTTGGCTGGTCTAGCTGACTCAATGACACTTGTCACGACTCTCTTGAATACCTTTGGAGAAGTGTAAGCAAATGTCTTATTTGCTCCTCAGAACAACACATGAGATAGGTATCATTATTTCTATTATACATGGAAGTGAACTGAGTCTTAGGACAATCAAGGAACTTAGCCTCAGTGATAAAACTAGCAAAAGATGGATACAGATTTAGAGACAGCCCCACTTGACTTCAAAGACCAGGTAGTTCCATGACAGTCCATTGCCTTCTAAAAACAGTCATTGTGGGCAAAGTGTTATCCCTACTTGTTGATTAAAGATGTCTAGAATCAGAGTCCTGAAACAGCATGTTTTATATAACTTAGCAGAGTTTGCTTTTTAAGTGTCTTGCTCAAAATGCAATGTGCAATTCACAAAGGAGAGTTTGAACCCAAGTCTATTAATATATCCAGGATTTCTCTGATGCCTTCAGTGTCCCTCATTTTGCTTATTTTTTCCCCCTAAAAAGAGTAGGTTTTTCACAAGTGGAGTTCCGCTTGAGATTTGTTTGCAAAATATCTTGAAGCCTGACTGCACAAAACATGACAGTTTCTAAGGTTACAATATAGAATAGCTTTTTCACTGCATTTTGTACCTTGAAAAACCCTGTAATCAGGCAATGTTCATTAAGGGCAGAGTGAATATGAATAATGCAATTTCAATATTTCCAAAATTCTAACATTTACAGAATAACTAAAACTTGTTTGATTCTAATTTTTTTTCAAAAATAAAATCAACTCTTGTAGTATATTTGTCTACTTTAGAAGGAATCTGTGGGTCTTCAGATGTCTATCCTGTCTCCCAAACTGTTACCTTTGCCTCAGTTCCACTGTCTGAAATTTGCCTTTTTATATTTAATATCTCTCTTTCACTAAGGAAATATATTCTTTTGCATTAAACATTGTCTCTGTCTGGGGTTGAAGAGTGCCCTCTTGAAATCATGTCCATCTGGAGCCTCAGAATGTGACTTTACTTGGAATAGGGTCTTTGAAGATATAATTAGTTAAGGTAAGGCCATACTGGATTAAGATGGGCCCTACGTTCAAAGACTGGTATCCTTATAGGAAGACCATGTGAAGACAAAGAGACACACACAGAGAAGATGCCCATGTGAAGATGAAGGCAGAGATTAGAGTGATGCATTGACAAGCCAAGAAATTCCAGAGCCATGAGAAGCTAGAAGAGGGAAAAAAATCCTTTCCTAGAGCTTTCAGAGGAAACATGGTCCTGCTGACACCTTGATTGTACACTTTCAGTTTCCAGAACTTTGAGAGAATACATTTCTGTTTTTGAAGCTACATATTTTGTGGTAATTTGTTATGGCATCCCTAGGAAATTGATATAGCCTCTTATATCAAGTCCTTGAAGACAGGTGCCTGGGTGGGGCATTCTATGAAGTCACTGACACTTCAGTGGGAAAGTACTGGGTTAACAGGTAGGAATCACTAGGAGGGGTAAAAGGCCTTTGAACAGGAAACAAGGAAGGGGAGAGGAAAGATGATCATATTCTGCTTATTGCACAATTGAAGACCAGTCCTGTTGAGAGTAATCACCAAAGACTCTGTCAAATGCCTGGACCCAGGCCAGCTTTCTGCCCTATACCAATATGGAGTCAATAGTGAGCAGCTGTTGCCCTAGCTAAGTGCTCAGGAACTAGGAGTTGAAAACAACTTGTACACCTTGTAGACAAGAGCCCTTGTCTTGTCTTGGCCAGTCTTTTCCCTCTTCAGAAATCATCACTTGTAAGTGTCTTGTTCTCAGGGTGATTTACATGCTTACAAAGGGTTTGGCAGGCAGGATAAAACTCTCTATGTGGCCCCTGTTCCTCTATCTCAATTAGAATTGGGAAATTTACTATTATCTTTTTAAAATTGCTATTTGTATTTGTTTGTTTTTCTTTGTTGTTTGCCTTTTGGAACATGCATCTATCTATTTGTTTTCCTACCCATCCCCTGCTCCCCTCCATTGCAATTTTTGGCAATGCTTCTCTAGACTTGACTAGATTTGGTTTTGTTTTCTGCATTAGATGATGTTTCATTTTGACCCACCACCCAGGGGAGTGGGGATGACCAGGGGTCTTAGGCTCTACTTTACTTTTTGCTGATTAGGCCAGAGCAGGGTGGCTGTTTCTAATTCATTTTACAGTTGGTATAACTTATCTCCCTGAGAAAGTCCTCTCATTTGTTTACATTTTCACATCTCAAGCACCTCTATCTTGTCTAAGCATCAGGGTAGGTGGGTGGCCATCACAAATACAGACTTGTCACAAGTACAGATATATCTGATTGCATTACATCCAATTTTGCAGGTTGCAATTTTGCTACCCCTGTCTTCATAGTGGAACTTCACTAACCTGGAACATTGTTTCCAAGGTAGATGTGAAAAATGAATGTAGAGACCTGCCACGTAAGATAGTTGTTGGTATGACATGAAGAGACTATCAAAGATTCCTTTTCTTATCTCTGCGCCAAAGAAAACAAAAGCTGCTTGGTTTTCTTGACAAGACATGGTTGACTTGACAGTAGCATTCAATTACATGCTCAGGTAGGCCTCAACGGTTTTGTTATTCGTTCCACACAATGTCTGTGAAACAATAATTTATAATGGTGATTGAAGAGCATGAACTAGCATATATTGCTTTCCTTGCTTACATTATGTTTCCTAAAGCCATGCTTTTCTGGAAGGAAGAATGAGAAATTTACTGGTTTAGGAGTCAAGAAACATGCTTTTTGCTAGCGACTAATCTCCCACTATTAATTTAACCTCCTATAGTATCCTGTAATATGCTTTAAAAGGAATCACCAGTATTAGTTTCTCTTTTCCAATTTGGTCTGACAAAGCCCAGGCCTGAAGTCTTTGGAGAAAGGAAAGTTTAATGGGCATAGTACTGGTCTCTAAATCAAAAGATCTCCATTTCAGAGGAGCACGTGATTCACAGATGTTATTTTCTTTCTAACATTTTCACTATCAGACATTACACTAAATATTTATTTGTTTTGTTTAAATTCATAGAATGTAACCTCATTAGGCCAAAAAGAGAAAAAAAAAAAAAAAAAAAAAAGCCTTATTCTCCACTGTTTCTTTAGTGCTTACAATGGTGCCTGGAACTGGGGCTCAGTAAAAATCTGTAAAAAAAGTGAATGAATGAGTGAATGACTTTGGGAAGCTGTAAGGGTTATCTAACCCACTCTCATACTAACATCCTCTCCAACATCCCTGACAAACAAACACTCATCCAATGTAGACTTAAGTCTCTCCAGGAACAGAGAACTTAACATTTACTCAGACAGCTCATTTTACTATCGCCAGAGAGTTCTTCCTTGTGTTGACTTCAAATTTGCCTTATGAAAATTTTCTCCTTAGTCCTTATCCTGCTCTTTGCAACCATACGAAATAAGTACTAATTTTTCAGTACAATGGGCCTTCAAATTTATAAAAATTGCACTGATATTCTCCTTAAGTCTTCTTCATCTTCAGGTGAAATAGTTTTTAAGTGTTTCTCATGTGATAAGATTTAGACTACTCCCATCATCCTGGCATCCTGGCACCCTTCTGTGACCACCTATTTCTGTCCCAATACTACAGTCTGGCATGTGTGTGATGTATTACAGCTAGTGTCTCATTGGTGGATGAAAATCCATACATACACACACAGACTTTGGAATGTGGGTGATATGTATATATTCTTTATCGGTTTGGCTGGAGAATCAGTGGAGTCATAGTTAATGCTATTGGTACTGACAATAAATCCTTATAATTAGACTTCTAAGTCAGTGCCTTAGCAGGATGAGTAGGCCAAATGCACACTTCCCTTGGTATATTGTTTCATTATGGCAAGACACAGACTCAAACATGTAACAATACATTGTGTTCCATTTGGAACCTTTTAATTAAAAAAAAAAAAAAAAAACTGATTAGAAACACTTTTCTCTTTCACCCTTTTTTTTTTCTCTCCAGTGGAACACATATCCAAGGAAAGGTAGTCTGTAGGAAATCTGGAGGAAGACTTATGCTTAGAGTCTTTGCTCCGCAAACTTCTATTGTTAGATATAACATTAATTATTCATGTGAGTGAATACAACCGCATTGTCTAAGTTCACTTTGGATATTTCTGACTTTCTGAGAAAGGCAGAGAAAAAATATATTTTAGTCTGAGGCGCAGATTAACTAGACATCTAGTCGTAACTTAAAACCTAGGACAATAAAAAGAGACCCTCATCAAATTAAATAAAACATTTGAACTTACTAAAAGGGAGTATGTTTAGAAACTGATATGAATTCAAATTCTCTCTCTCTCTCAATTAAAGTACAGTGTTTGCTTCAAATTAATATCATTTGCCAATTTGATTAGTAGGGACCCTGACAGCTCAAAAACTGATTCATTAAGTACAGTCTAAACATAACCAATATTTCATTATTTACTATAAAATTTTAATGAGTTTAGATTAGAAATATATATGTTACTCTATTCTTTTTTAACTTTTATTTTAAGTTAAGGGAATAAGTGCAGGTTTGTTACATAGGTACATTTGTGCTAAGGGGGCTTGTTGTACAAATTATTTCATTATCCGGGTATTAATCCTTGAATCCATTTGTCATTTTTCCTGAACCTCTCCCTCCTCCAAACCTCCACCCTCAGAAAGGCCCCAGTGTGTGTTGTTCTCTTTTATGCGTCCATGTGTTCTCATCATTTAGCTCCTACTCATAAGTGAGAACATGTGATATTTGGTTTTCTGTTCCTGTGTTAGTTTGATAAGGATAATGGTCTCTGGCTCCATCCATGTCCATGCAAAAGACATGATCTCATTCCTTTTTATGGCTGCATAGTATTCCATAGTGTATGTGTACCACATTTTCTTTATACAGTCTATCATTGATGGACATTTAGGTTGATTCCATGTCATTGCTGTTGTATATAGTGCTGTAATGAACATACATGTGCATGTGTCTTTATAATAGAATGATTTATATTCCTCTGGTTACATACCCAGTAATGGAATTGCTGGTCAAATGGTATTTCTGTCCTTAGGTCTTTAAGAAATCACCACACTGTCTTCCACAATGACTGAATTAGTTTACACTCCCACCAACAGTGTATAAGCATTCCCTTTTCTCGACAACCTTGCCAACATCTATTTTCTTACTTTTTAATAGTAGCCATTCTCACTGGTCTTAGATGATATCTCACTGTGGTTTCAATTTGTTTTTCGCTGATGATCAGGGATGTTGAGATTTTTTTCATGTGATTATTGGCCTCATGCATGTCTTCTTTTCCAAAGTGTCTGTTCATGTCAATTGCCTACTTTATTATGGGGTGGTTTTTTCTTGTAAATTGGTTTAAATTCCTTATAGATGCTGCACATTCAATTTTTGTTGGATGCCTAATTTGCAAATATTTTCTCCCATTCTGTAGGCTGTCTGTTTACTCTGTCGATAGCGTCTTTTGCTGTGCAGAAGCTCTTTAGTTTAATTAGATTCAATTTGTCAATTTTTTTCTTTTGTTGCAATTGCTTTTGGTGTCTCTGTTATGAAATCTTTTTCTGTTCATATATCCTGAAGAGTAATGTCTAGGTTATCTTCCAGGATCTTTATAGTTTTTGGTTTTACATTTAAGTCTTGAATACATCTTGAGTTAATTTTTGTGTATGATGTAAGGAAGGGGTCCAGCTTCAATCTTCTGGATATGGCTAGTGAGTTATTTCAGCACCATTTATTGAAAATGAATTCCTTTCCCCATTGCTTTTCTCAGTTTGTTAAAGATCAGATAGTTGTAGATGTGCACTCTTATTTCTGGGTTATCTATTGTGTCCCATTGGTTTATATGTCTATTCTTGTACCAGTACCATGCTGTTTTGATTACTGTAGCCCTGTAGTATAGGTTGAAGTTGGGTAGCATGATGCCTCCAGCTTTATTCTTTTTGCTTAGGGTTGCCTTGGCTATTTGGACTCTTTGTTGGTTCCATATCAATTTTGAAATAGTTTTTTTTTTTTCTTGTTTTGTGAAGAATGTCAATGGTAGTTTAATGGGAATAGCACTGAATCCATAAATTGTTTTGGGTAGTATCACCATTTTAACAATATTGATTCTTTCTATCTGTGAGCATTGAATGTGTTTCAATTTGTTTGTGTCATTTCTGATTTCTTTGAGCAGTGGTTTGTAGTTCTCCTTGAGAGACCTTTCACCTCTCTGGCTAGTTGTATTTATTTCTAGGTATTTTATTCTTTTTGTGGCAATTGCAAATAGGAGTTGGTTCCTGGTTTGGCTTTTGGCTTGACTGTTTTTGATATATAGAAATGTTAGTGACTTTTGAACAGTGATTTTGTATCCTGAGATTTTCTGAAGTTGTTTATCAGTTTAAGAAGCTTTTGGGCGGAGACTATCAGGTTTTCTAAGTATAAGATCATGTCATTTGCAAACAAGGATAGTTTCACTTTCTCTCTTGCTATTTGAATGTCCTTTATTTGTTTTGTCTGATTTTCCTGGCCAGAACTTCCAATACTATGTTGAATAGGAGTGGTGAGAGAGGGTATTTTTGTCTTGTGCCTATATTCAAGAGAAATGCTTCCAGCTATTCAGCTATTCAGCTATCCAGTATGATGTTGCCTGTTGGCTTGTCATATACAGTTGTTATTATTTTGAGGTACGTTCCTTCAATATTTATTGAGAACTTTTAAACTGAAGGAATGTTGAATATTTTTCAAGTCTTTTCTGCATCTGTTGAGATAATCTTTTTTTTTTTTTTTTTTTTTTTTTTTGGTTTAGCTCTGTTTAATTCATGAATCACATTTATTGATTTGTTTCTGTTGAAACAACCTTGCATTCTGGGGATCAGTCCTACTTAATCGTGATGGATTAGCTTTTTGATGTGCTGCTGGATTTAGTTTGCCAGTGTATCGTTGAGGATTTTGCATGAATGTTCGTCCAGCATATTGGCTGAAAGTTTTCTTTTATTGTTGTGTCTCTGTCAAGTTTTTGTATCAGGATGAGTCTGGCCTCATAGAGTGAATTAAGGAGATGTCCCTCCTTTTCAATTTTTGGAATAGTTTCTGTAGAGATGGTACCAGGTCTTCTTTGCACATCTGGTAGAATTAGCTGTGAATCCTTCTGGTCCTGGGCTTTTTTTTTTTGGTTGGTAGGTTATTTGTTGCTGCCTCAATTTCAGAACTTGTTATTGATCTGTTCGGGGATTCAATTTCTTTCTGTTTCAGTCATGGGATTGTGTATGTGTATTCTGCTTGCTTAAGGCCTGGATTGTAATAGTTTTCCTTAAGCTTAAATCTTAGTTATTTTCTCACTACTTTTCTAATATACGCCGTAACCTCCTCACTATTATTATTGATTGCTTACCATTTTTCTTTAAATTCACTCTCTTTTAAAGCTTAAATATGTATGATATCCATTTTCAACATTATGTTTGTTGGCATCATGGGCTTGATATGCTCAATTTTTAAAAAAATTTTTTAAGTACTGAAATTGTCTATGAATTATCTATATTATACCTTTCTAAATACACAGTCTGCCTTTTGATGGTATTCTGCAGTCTTGACTCAACTGACTATAGTCTTTATTTACACATATTCAGAAATTTAAAATTTCATTACAATATAGGTACCAGGAATTGGATCAGTGCTACCCAGTGTCAAATGTGTTTGTGGGACAGAGGGGTGAGGGAGCTGGTGATGAGACCAGATGAAGGAGTTTGTGTCTCCTCATCACTTTTCTCCCTACCCATCTTCTGCTATGCCAATTTAACAATTTTCTTCCTTCAAAACTCAGTCATCTACTATATGCATGGTAAAAAATCCTTGAAAAGTTTGCAGAATTTTACCTTTTGCTCTTGAATATATTAGATTGGAATATGATAGAAGCATAATGCAAGCAGCATTAAAAAAGCAAAATGAATTTTCTTCTCACTGTTGACTTGGAACTTAAGTTGTTTTAGCTTCACCGCCCAAATGACTTGGTCTGTGGAAGCTACTTTTGGTTTGCTATCCCAGCTGAAATAATAATATTCAGAGTACAGTTGAAATTGTTTGAAACTTCAGTATAGTTGAATCTCTAAAGCCTATAGTCCAGGTGATTAACTTTTAATTGGCCTAAGGACTTTACGCTGATCCTTCAAAACCTTTCAGTAGCTATCTCTTCTATCTTTCTTACAGTGATCATTGAACCTTTTGGTTCTCCATCTCCTGGGTCAAGAAATGGCAAAGGAGATAATGGTATTGTTATCACTCTAAAGGTTTAAGTTGCAAAAGCACTTTCATCTCCAAAAAAATGTTTGTTTCTTCTTAGGCATTGTGTCCACAGATCAGAGTTTCTTGGGTAAAGTTGTATGGGTCAACTTATGAAACTTTCTTTAATCATGTCAAAGGGCCTAGAGTTTGTTTGCCCATGCTTAATTCTTCTCTTTATAAACCCAAACAAAAATACACTCTTCACTGAATCACCAGCATGAGTATTCACTAGTCTTGAATTACTATTATAAAGAATAATTCATAATTTAAAGTAAGATTTAAAGAAGCATGAAGGTTTTGGTTTTTAAAAATGACATATAGTGGCTTCCTCAAAAAACTGTTGAGACAGTTTAGAGTTATCATTATAAACCAAGGACATTCTCACAATGCACAGACAAAGTGAAGTTTATGCTTAATTAGAAAGCTGTCACTGGAGCTCAAGGGTCACTTAATGTCACCTCCTGGATCATGGGTTGACATAATATGACATGTACATGTGATGTCATAACTTAGAGGAGACCTTAGGAAAAAAACACAATCAAAGGTCTTTGATATGGTTTGGCTCTGTGTCCCCACCCAAATCTCATCTCAAATTGTAATCCCCATAATCTTCATGTGTTGAAGGAGAGACCTGGTGGGAGGTGATGGATCACGAGGGCACTTTCCTCTATGTTGTTCTTATAATAGTGAGTGAGCTCTCATGAGATCTGATGGTTTTATAAGTTGTGGTTTCCTCTCTCTCTCTCACCCTCTCTCTCTGTCTCTTGCTCTTGCCTGCTGCCATGTGAGAAGTGTCTGTTTCCTCTTCTGCCATGATTGTAAGTTTCCTGAGGCTTCCCTGCCATGTGGAACTGTGAGTCCCGTTTTCCTTTATAAATTACCCAGTCTTGTGTAGTATTCTTATAGCAGTGTAAAAACTAACCTATGCTGTCTTTATGCATTTAAATAGCTCTAGAAAACCGAGCAGTGGATCTAGAGATATCAGTTATATAGATTAGTAGTTTTCAATGTGTATCAGAATAACCTGTGTATCAGAATGTTATCAGAATAACATTGGCATTTCCATAAGCTATAAATTAAAACGCAAGAGTCACAGAAAAAGAGAGAGACAAACACTTATTGAACATCTATTGTGTAGGATGCACTTGCTAGATGCTTTACACAGATATCTTATTCAATTTCATTATTGCTTCATTATCCCCATTTTTCAGATTAAAAAAATGGAACTCAGCAAGTTAACTAACGTTCCCAAGGTCACAAAGCTATCAGGTGGCAGAGGTGAAATTCAAACCCAGGTCTGTCTAGGTTGAAAACTTATAGTTTCTCTTCTAGATCACTTTGCTAATACTCTTATTTTTAAACATATATATATATATATGTATATATATATATTTGCTTCAAGATGTATTATTATATAGTATAAGTGAAGTGAAGTGAATGCTAGAACAATAGGCTCCGGTCCTGACTCTTCCACCAATTTTATGTATTGGTCCACCAGTTTATGCACCCATTCATCACTCATCCATCCATCCATCCATCCATCCGTCAATCAATTAATTGATCCATTTGTTCATTCTTGAAAACATTCTTGAACATTCATAGCGCTTTAGCCTCCCATATGTGCAAATATTTTCTCTTCTTTAGGCTTCACTTCCATCATAAGTGCAATGAGAAGGTTTGACTTGATGATTTTTAAGATTTCTTTTATTCATTCATATTTATTTATTTATTTATTTATTTATTTATTTATTTATTTATGAGACAGGGTCTTGCTCTGTCAGCCAGGCTGGAGTATAGTGGTACAATCATAACTCACTGCATCATCAAATTCCTAGGCTCAAACAATCCTCCTACCTCAGCCTCCTGAGTAGCTGGGACTGTAACACCACCATGACTGGCTGAATTTTTTCTTTTGTAGAGATAGGGCCTCACTGTGTTGCCAGGGCTGGTCTTGAACTCTTGGCTTCAAGCAATTCCCCAACCTTGGCCTCCCAAAGTGTTGAGATTACAGTCATGAGCCACCGTGCCGGACCATTTTCATTCTTGAAAACCAAACAATATTCAGAGCTGCTCTTTTTTTAGCAATAAAAATATTACAAAGCTTTTCAGGCAAATAAAGTAAGTTATCTCTCATAAGAATGAATTCGGAGGAAAATCCCTATGTAGTTATGGAGCAGAATTACTTGTATATGAAAACACATCTCTCTGTTAGTACCGCAAAAATATTTCATTACTTAAAATTAGGACATAGTAGAAGACTATGGTGGTTATAGCAAAGCTATATTGAATATTTCACAAAAATATGAATAAACAACTTACAGTAAGCATAATTTACTAGATTCTAGCAACTTCAAGAGTACTTAAGCCCCAAGGGCCTTATATTTAAGAAACGGTTAGAGTCGAATAGAGAACTTGTGATCATCTAGCACTTTAAAAAGTTTGAATTTTCAAGTTCTTAAGATAAATTAATATTCACTTCATCCTTTATGAAGATAACTTTTTATTTGATCTGTAATAAAATCTCCTTTGTGAACAAAACATCAAATTACTACTTGACCCAACTCTCCGATTACTGGGAATATACCCAAAGGAAAATAAATCATTTTACCAAAAAGACACTTGCATTTTCATGTTTATTGCAGTGCCATTCACAATAGCAAAGAATTGAAGTCAGCATAGGTGTCTGTCAATGGTGGATTGGATAAAGAAAATGCAGTACATATACACCATGGAGTACTATGCAACCATAAAAAGAATGAAATAATGTCTTTTGCAGCAACATGGAAGCTGGAGGAAATTACCCTAAGCAAATTATTGCAGAAAAATAAAACCGAATACCCCATGTTCTCATTGGTGAGTGGGAGCTAAACATTGGGTATATACAGACATAAACATTGGAACAAGAGACACTCAGGACTCTAAAAGGGGGGAGTGAGGGAGGGTAACAAGGGTTGAAAAACTACTTATTAGTTACTATATGCAGCATTTGGGTGACAGGTTCAATTGAAGCCTAAACCTCAGCATCATACAATACACCCATGTAACAAACATGCACATGTACTCCCTGAATCCAAAACAAACAAATTTTAAAAATAAAAATAATGAAAATATCTTATGCTCAAATATCTTTCTTTCTGCTTTATGCACTTTAAGAAAACTCTAGGCCGGGCATGGTGGCTCACGCTTGTAATCCCAGCCCTTTGGGAGGCCGAGGAGGGCGGATCACGAGGTCAGGAGATTGAGACCATCTTGGCTAACACAGTGAAACCCTGTCCCTAATAAAAATACAAAAAATTAGCTGGGTGTGGTGGCAGGTGCCTGAAGTTCCAGCTACTTGGGAGGCTGAGGCAGGAGAATGGCATGAACACGGGAGGTGGAGCTTGCAGTGAGCGGAGATACAGTCACTGCACTCCAGCCTGGGTGGCAGAGTGAAACTCCATCTCATAAAAACAAACAAACAAACAAGCAAACAAACAAAAAATCTCTGAAGAGGATCACATAGAAAAAAAAAAAAAAATACAAGCAAACACAATACACCACCACCACCAACAAAACAGTGTAAATGAAACCATTTGAATGGGGATTGCAAAAAGTCAATGATGGACTTTGCAAGTGAATGCCAGATTTGGTTGGGATTGAGTTACGTCTTAAAATGATCTCATTTCTTATGAATGAGGGGTTAGGTTTGTCAGTGAAATGAATATCAACTTTTATCATATCTATATCTATAGCTGTTGCTGTGGAACTTCAAAGACTTACCAATATAAATTAGCTCAGAATTTAGATCTTTGAACTTTCTTCTATACTTATGAAAGCAAAAATATTTATGAAACCTACAATGCCAATAAGCCAAAAATAACCCTTATTTGAAACCATTTTTGTATTATGTTTGACACATATCAAGGTGTGAGATTCATTATCTGAGGCATTCCCAGAACTGGAGTGATTTGAGTATGTCTGTGAATTTCATCTCTCTTCTTTTCTAAAAACTCTTTCCCATTCTTGACACTTCCAAAAAAGGTGCAAACTAAATATGAGATGTTAGAGAAATATATTAATGAGAGAAGAAGAAAGAACATTGGAGAATAAATTTCAGTTGTTTTTTGATTTTGACGGAAGAGTTGTCACAAAATATGCACTATCTAAAGATTCAGAAACTGTTAAGACTCTTGAGAGGTGCCTATGATTTTAACAGAATGTTAACAAGGTATTTCCAGAGAGATGTCGTTGTCATCAATTGATGACATGCCCAGATCTTGTTTGTTTCTTCTTTAAGGAGAAATTCATTTTTGTTTTTCCTTAGGGAATGTATTTCCTTTCCTGAGAAAATGCAGACCCCTGTCACAACAACATGAACTCAGGAAAAATTTTATAGCATTGGAGCTCACTTTTCAATATTCAGAGGAAGCAAAAGGAGAACAAATTTGCATTGACTCTCAAAGAGAAATGTTGACAGCATACTAAATACATCTTCTGAAATTAAACAGTTGGAGAAACACCATGTCCTTCTATTGGGTCAGTTTTGATAGAAACTATGATTTTCAATAGTTATAGGAGAGTAAAAATGTTGTGCTGCTGATTTTGGAAGAAAATGAATTGAGTTAGCTGTTCAATGGACAACAGATAACTTTGGATAGTGCTTTTCTTTGCCTTTGCTCATAGTTATCACCATATTTTACTCTGAGTTCTCAATATAGTAAAATAAAGTAGGATTATCTTATAAGCAGAATAATGAGCCTCTTTATACTTTAACTTGTTATGATTAAAAGTTTCTGCAATTATAAAACTGAAAGAACTCCCTGTAGCCAAGTGCCTTGACATAGGTTGGAAATAAAATGATGGATTTTGCCAAATATGTGGGATTTAGACTACAACTCACTAATGCTAGACTTACTATTGATTTTTGGCTACGTCTTAAGTAATAGGATTAACCTCATATTTTTGCTTTCATTTAGGTTTTTAACCTCCTTTTATTCAAGTCTTTATTTGTGCAGTGAGACAACAGGCTGAGACTATATGGTTTGGGTGGGCCGTTTCAACTAGGTTCAGAAGTTTGTACTCATAAAGGCATGCTCAAATTTGTCCATGAAGTCTCATAATTATTTTTACTAATGGTAAATGAAAACATGCCATGTTAAATTTGGTTTCCTTCCACGGATGTTAGCGTGGATGTCTGGATTTTAAAAAGTAGATTATTAAACTGACCATAAAGCCTCAGTTTTAAATTCAACATGGTGTGGTGGAAAGGACGTTCAACCTTAAGCAAATCCTCTAATTTTTCTGGGCCATAGTTTTCTAATTTTTTCTTTTTTTTTTCAGGTTAAGTAATAAAAATTTATTGGGAGTTTCTGGGTTGGTGATTACCTCCTTCCAGCCTTGAGGGAGGGAACAACACTGTAGGAAATCACTGAGAAGTCACACAATGTCCCAACAACCCCAGTTAACACAGGGAGGAGGAAAGTAATTCCCCAGAAAAGGGGCTGGTCTTCAGTCTTCCTTAATCCTAGAAGGGTTCAGGGGACCGATGTGGGGGACCATCGCATGATACTAGGGTGGGGTAGGGCTGTGCTGGACCCCTGGCTAGCTACTCAAAAACTGGAGAAGCAGATCCACTTCCTCTGGGGATGGAATTCTTGGTGACTAGGCTCATTTCTTACCCTTGATGAGGCTGTCACTTCCTCTGGTGAAACTTTCATCCTGTAGGTTCAGCACGAGGTTGTCAGCCCTGAGATAAATACGGTTCTATGATGTGGCGATCGTCTTGGAGATATTCTGGGCTGCTCGGATCTTGTGAAGTTTGATGTAGCCAGGGTTCTTGCTCAGTGCTTTTCCAAGCATCTTGGCAGCCTCAGCCTCACCCATGGCCTGCACAGTCTTCTGCCACTGTTCCTGCTTCGCTTTTTCTACCAAGAATTGGGCCCGCTGGACCTCTTGCTGGGCCACTTGTTTGGCTTCTACAGCAGCTGTGTACTCTCGGCTAAAGCTCAGCTCTGTGATGGCTACATCATTCAGGATGAGGCTGAAGTCCTTGGCCCTCTCTGTCAGCTCCCGGCGGATCAACAGGGATACCTGGGCCTGCTGGGTGATCAGCTGTGAGGCATTGAACTTGGCCACCACACTCTTGAGCACCTCGTTGACAATGGACGGCAGCACTCGTTCCTCGTAGTCCAGCCCTAGGCACTGGTACATGCTAGGAAGCTCTTGAGCATTGGGGTCGAGAGAGCACTCTCAGGGAGATATTCACCATTTGTAGGTCTTTGGAGCCTGCAGGAGAGGAGATGTTTTGAGGTCTGGCCCGAATGTCGTAGATAATGGGGTACTGGAACCAGGGGATCCTGAAGTGAAGGCCCTCGGCCAGGATAGTGTCCTGCTGCACTCCACAGATCCGATTGAAGAAGATGGCTCTATACCCGCCTTCCACAGTGAACACGGATTCGCGGACACTGTATGCCACAGCGCCGGCCCCCAGCAACAGCTTCAATGCCGTGCCCATGCCCCGGGGCCCTGCGGGCAGCCGTCCCAGCAAGTCCTTCAAGTTCTGGGCCATGCCTGATCTTGAGGCCGGCAGCACCGGAGGTCAGAGGGGGGTGCCGGCCCGCCTCTACCCCACTCCAGCTTAGGTAGTGCCTCTAAGTTTTTCAAGCACAGTAGAAACACCTCCCCAGCACCCCCCAGGGATGTTATAAGGAACAAATGAGAGAAAACGGAAATACATTTTATAAATTAGAAATTCTATTTAAGTGTAACATATTATTTACACCATAACATTTTAAATTGAAAAAAAGTATTTTAGTTGAAGAAGTCTGTGACACAGAAAGGTTAAAGAATTTAACAAAATAACTCAGCTAGTAAGTTGGAGAGCCAGGACTAGAACCCAACTTATTTGATACTTATGCTAACGCTCTAAGAATCCAGAGTTTCATGTAAGATAATGGCCTCCAGTTCCATTCATGTTGCTGCATAAAACATTATTTTATGCTTTTTAATGGCTGAATAGTATTCCATTGTGTGCATCAACTATTTTCTTTATCCATTCATGTATTGATGGACATTTAGGTTGATTCTACATCTGGGCTATTGTGAATAGTGCTGTGATGAACGTACACATAAAGATATCTTCTTGACATAATGATTTTTTTCAACTTTTATTTTAGGATCAGGGGTACATGTGCAGGTTTGTTTTATGGATAAATTACATGTTATGGGAGTTTGGTGCACAGATAATTTTGTCACTCAGGGAATAAACATAGTACTGATAGGTAGTATTTTCATCCTCACCCTCCACCCTCAAGTAAGCCCCAGTGTCTGTTGACCCCTTCTTTGTGTCTGTATATACTCAATGTTTCACTCCCACTTCATGTGGTCTTTCATTTTCTGTCCCTCTGTTAGTTTCTTTAGGATAATGTATTCCAGCTTCATCCATGTTGCTGCAAATCACATGGTTTTATTCTTTTTTATGGCTGCATAGTATTCTATGTATGTGTACCACATTTTATTTACCCAGTCTACCACTGATGGGCATTTAGGTCAATTTCATGCTTTTTTACTGTTTATTTTTTTAAATAGAGAGACAGGGCCACACTTAGTTGCCCAGGTGATCTCAAATTTCTGGGCTCAAGCAATCCTCCCAACCCAGCCTCTCAAAGTGCTGGGATTACAGGCATGAGCCACTGTGCTCGACTCCTATGTTTTGGTATTGTGAATAGTGCTGCACTGATGTCTCCATTTTCCCATTCACCAGAGTTGATTATGTTTACTTTTATCCTTGGCTTGAAAGAGTCAACAGTTACCAGTGTTCTTTTATCTCCTCCATATCAAAAAAGTTGACAGATTATCAATATGTGGTATAATTATGACAAACAGGCAAGGATATTTTTGAAAAAGCAAAGATTAGTAACCTTTGCTGAGTAATTATTATTTCTGAGGTCTTTATATGCATTGTCTCATTTTTCCTCACAATAGCCCAGTGGGTACTAGTTTTAATCCCCTTTAACAGATGAGAAAATTGAGACTCAGAGAGGATAAGTAACTTGTTGATATGGTTTGGATTTGTGTTCCAGTCCAAATCTCATGTCAAATTGTAATCCACAATGTTACAGGAGAGGCCTGGTGGGAGGTGATTGAATCATGGGTATGCGTGGATTTCCCCCTTGTTGTTCTCATGAGAGTGAGTTCTCATGAGATCTGGTTATTTAAAAGTGTGTAGCACCTTCCCCTTCTCTCTCTTTCTCCTGCTGTGACTGTGTAAGACATGCTAGCTTCCCCTTTCACCATGACTGAAAGTTTTCTGAGGCCTCCCCAACCATGCCTCCTATACAGCCTGAGGAACCATGAGCCAATTAAAACTCTTTTCTGTGTAAGTTACTTAGTTTCAGGTATTTTTTATAACAGTGTGAAAATGGACTAATACACTTGTCCAAAGATATATAACTTATTAGTGATGGAGCTTGTATTCAAACTCAGATCTGCCTGATCCTGTGTCTGAGATCTTACGTACAACCATGCTGTCTCCAAAAAAAAAAAAAAAAAAAAAAAAAAAAATGATAAAATTTGGTGCTGTGCCTACAAAATCTGTATTTGGGTAGTATGTTAGAGAAGAGAATAAAAAGCCTCATGAGTCTGTTTAGAAATATATTAGATGAAGTAGAAAGGCCCAGGCTTTAGAATCAAAGAGATCTTGGTTTGAATCCCAGGTCTGTCAGTTACGAGCTGTGTGACATTAAGTCAGTCATTTAAACCCCTGAGCCTGATTGTCCTTATTTGTAAATTAGAAATAAAAATACCTCACAGAGTTGTAATAAGAATTAAATAAGATGATGAATTGTAAGTGTTTGGAAAAGAGAATATATTAAATACATGGTAACTGTTAAAATTATATTTGCTGACATTATTGTTATTGTTATTATTGAAGTTTTAACAGATTTGGGAGATAGGGAAAATATTAACATGAAGAGTATACTTCCAGATTTCATTGTTTCAGGATTCTTACCCCTGCTTAGTGTTGACTCTGCATGGAGGTGGCCTCCAGATAAATTTTATAGAGTAGTCAGTATGCTTTTCCACTTCTGAGAGAGTACTCATTTGAGTATAGGAATTTAGAGATTTTTCAACAGTTTCAAGAAGTACTAAGTTTCTACTTGTGCATGACATTGTGAGGGATGAAAAAATCATATGGTCTAGAGAGAGATAACTGTCATTCATCAATTTATATGTTATCCCATTTTATCCAATAAATTCACTTAACAGGAATTTAATGAACAACCATAATATTTAAGGTAATGTGCTAATTGTGGCTGAGGTGGAAAATAAATAGAGCAGATATACGACATCTTGGCCTTTGTTTTCATGCAGTCCTATACTCCAGGTTGAAAATGAAAAGTGCCTTTAGAGAGGTCTATAAATGGAAATAATGACTTCTTGCTGGGACTGAGTATAGGAGGTAGCATTTCAGCTGAATCCTCCCGATTTGGAGATAAGAGAGGGAAGAGAGCGGGTGATTTTTATTACACTTTCTTTTTTTTATTTTTATTTTATTATTATTATTTTTTATTATACTTTGAGTTCTAGGGTACATGTGCATAACGTGCACGTTTGTTACATATGTATACTTGTGCCATGTTGGTGTGCTGCACCCATCAACTCGTCATTTACATCAGGTATAACTCCCAGTGCAATCCCTCCCCCCGCCCCCCTCCCCATGATAGGCCCCGGTGTGTGATGTTCCCCTTCCCGAGTCCAAGTGATCTCATTGTTCAGTTCCCACCTATGAGTGAGAACATGTGGTGTTTGGTTTTCTGTTCTTGTGATAGTTTGCTAAGAATGATGGTTTCCAGCTGCATCCATGTCCCTACAAAGGACACAAACTCATCCTTTTTTATGGCTGCATAGTATTTCATGGTGTATATGTGCCACATTTTCTTAATCCAGTCTGTCACTGATGGACATTTGGGTTGATTCCAAGTCTTTACTATTGTGAATAGTGCCACAATAAACATACGTGTGCATGTGTCTTTATAGCAGCATGATTTAGAATCCTTTGGGTATATACCCAGTAATGGGATGGCTGGGTCATATGGTACATCTAGTTCTAGATCCTTGAGGAATCGCCATACTGTTTTCCATAATGGTGGAACTAGTTTACAATCCCACCAACAGTGTAAAAGTGTTCCTATTTCTCCACATCCTCTCCAGCACCAATGAGATACCATCTCACACCAGTCAGAATGGCGATCATTTTATTACACTTTCTAATGCTGATGTAATTTTCTATTTTGAAGCATGGTATATCTTAGTGATTACAAATGCAGGTTCTGGAGCCAGATTGTCTAGGTTCAGTCCTGGCTCAGCTACTTTTACTGCTATTTATCCATTTTGTGACTTGATGTCTTCATCTGCCAAATGGGAAGATAATAACAGTGCCTTCCTTATAAGGGTTTTGTAGGATTAAACAAAACAAATACACATAAAGCATTTACACAATGCTCATCAAATTTGAGCTATTTGGGGTATTATTACAAGGCCTTTGATAGTGATGAAGCTGACATGCTTAATCATTCAGCCCCTTTACAGTGAAATATTTATGAATCGCTATAATTTAAGTAAGAAGGAGGAAAATACAACAGGAGGGGTAGAAGCTGAATCTTGAGACAGGAGAGAAGCTTTGCTGCTCTCTCAACAAAAGTATAGTGAAATAGTGGCAGAAAACTCACATGTGGAACCTGCCTCGTTCCTTGCTTGAAACTCAATTTATATTTTTAATCTTTATGTTAGGCTTAGATGTGCAAGTTTGTTATATAGGTAAATAATGCGCCATGGGGGTTTGGTGTACAGATTATTTTGTCACCCAGGTAATAAGTATAGTACTCGATAGGTAGTCTTGAATCCTCTCTCTCTTCCCCAACTCCACGCTTAAGTAGTCCCTAGTATCTGTTGTTTCCTTCTTTGTGTCCACATGTATGCAAAATTTAGCTCCCACTTATAAGTGAGAACATGCAGTATTTGGTTTTCCTGTGGTAGTTCACTAAGGATAATGGCCTCCAGCTCCATCCATGTTGATGCAAAGGAAATGATCTTATTGTTTCTTATGCCAGTATAATAATCCATTGTGTATATGTACCACATTTTTTATCCAGTCTACTGTTGATGGATATTTAGGTTGATTCCATGACTTTGCTATTGTGAACAGTGTCACAATGAACAACATATCCATGTGTCTTTATGGTAGAATGATTCTTATACCCAATAATGGGATAGCTGGGTCAAATGGTAATTCTATTTTAAGTCTTTGAGAAATCACCAAACTGCTTTCTGCAATGGCTGAACTAATTTACACTCCCACCAGCAGTGTATAAGCTTTCTTTTTCTTCACCACATCGCCAGCATCTGTTACTTTTTGACGTTTTAATACTAGCCATTCTGAATGGTGTGAGATGATATCTCATTGTGGGTTTGATCTGCATTTATCTAATAATTAGTGATGTTGAGCATTTTTCATATGCCTTTTGGCCACATGTATGACTTATTTTGAAAAATATTTGTTTAGATATTTTGTCAACTTTTTCATGGAGTTATTTTTTTCTCATATATTTGTTTAAGTTCCTTATAGATGCTGAATATTAGATCTCTGTTGGATGCATAGTTTGCAAATATTTTATGCTATTCTGTAGGGTATCTGTTCACTCTGTTGATAGTTTATTTTGCTATGCAGAAGCTCTTTAGTTTAATCAGGTCCCATTGGTTAATTTTTGTTTTTGTTACAATTGCTCTTGGCATCTTCATCATGAAATCTTTGCCAGTTTCTATGTTCAGACTGGTATTGTCTAGGTTGTCTTTTGGGTTTTTATATATTTTAGGTTTTACATTTAAGTTTTTAATACACCTTGAGGTGATTTTGTATATAGTGTAAGGAAGAAATCCTGTTTCAGTCATCTGCATATGGCTAGACAGTTATCCCAGAACCATTTATTGAATAGAGAGACCTTTCCCCATTGCTTGTTTTTGTCAATTTTGTTGTATGTGTGTGGCATTATTTCTTTGCTTTCTATTCTGTTCTATTTATTGGTCTATATAACTGTTTTTGTACCAGTACCATGCTGTTTTTGTTACTGTTTGCTCATAGTACAGTTTGAAGTCAGGTAATGTGCTGCCTGCACCTTTGTTATTTCTGTTTAGATCGCCTTGGCTATTCAGGCTCTTTTATGGTTCCATATGAATTTTAAAGTAGTTTTTTATAGTTCTGTGAAGAATGTCAATGTCTCCTTTGATAGGAATAGAATTGAATCTGTAAATTGCTTCGGACAGTATGGGCATTTTAACAATATTGATTATTTATATCTATGAGCATTAAATGTTTTTCCATTTGTTTGTGTCAAAATAAGAATACAGGAAGTCAAACTATCCCTGTTTTCAGATGATATTATTCTATACTTAGAAAACACCATAGCCTCCCCTCAAAAGTTCCTGGAACTGATAAACAACTTCAGCAAAGTTTCAGGATACAAAATTAATGTACAAAAATTAATAACATTCCTTTACACAAACAACATCCAAGCTGAGACCCAGATGAAGAATGCAGTCCCACTCACAGTAGCCACAACAAGAGTAAAATATCTAAGAATACAGCTAACCAAGGAGGTGAAAGATCTCTACAAAGAGAATTACAAAACATTACTCAAAGAAATCAGAGATGAAACTCAATTTAACTCCACACGTGGCACATAGTAGATGCTCAATGAATTTTTGCTGAATGATGTCATGAACAATTGAGTGCTGAGTTTTATTTTACCATTTTCTATTGAAGGGTGGAAATTGTTTAAAATTCCTAAACTTGCTCTGATCAGAGCTGTACTTCTCTCAAGTGATTCTTAATTCCCCGGAATATAATTGTTCAACATTCCACATTCTTTTAGCAATCATACCTCAGCAAACCTTTAAACAGTGACTGAAAAACCATAAAATTAAAATGTTTAATTTTACCTTTTTGCCTTTCCATTTGTAATGCCATCTGCAAATAATAGAACATCTAAATTTCACTTGTCAGGTTTTCCTTTTTTTTTTTTTTTGAGACGGAGTTTCGCTCTTGTTGCCCAAGCTAGAGTGTAATGGCAGGATCTCCGCTCACTGCAGCCTCCACCCCCAGGTTCGAGCTATTCTTCTGCCTCAGCCTCCCGAGTAGCTGGGATTACAGGCGCGTGTCACCACACCTGGCTAATTTTTTGTATTTTTAGTAGAAATGGGGTTTCACCTTGTTAGCCAGGCTGGTCCTGAATTCCTGATCTCAGGTAATCCACCTGCCTCGGCCTACTAAAGTGCTGGGATTACAGGCTTGAGCCACCGCACCCAGCCAGGTTTTCCTTTTTTTACAGTTACTGAAATGAAACATTAAAATCATACAATAATACCAGGTTTCCATCAACTATTTACTCATTCATTAGTATAGACAGCTATACCAATACCCAGTTCCATTATATCCATTTAAAGGTTTTTATTTTTAAAGAGTTCTGTTTCAGTGTCTCTGCATTTGAAGGGTTGTTCAGAAAGTTTACAAGCAGCAGCTCTGACTTCTTCTTCAAAAATGAATAAAGAAACATGGACAGTTAAGATGATATCACGTTGGCACAATAGTAATTGTGGTTTTTGCCATTAAAAGTAATAGCAAAAACTGCAATTACTTTTGCATCAACCTCTTAATCTCAGGTCTTAATATAATATTGGTAAACAGAATTGTCCATGGACTGAACATTCCTACTTATGGTTTATTTAAAGTTTTCCTGCAGAAATAGACATATTCATGTTTAGCATTTTAGAGACTAATGCAAGTAAATGTGATTGCCATTGATTATGAACTTCTCAATGGTAAGATCCAGGTCTGGATTATTTACTCTCCCAAGTGTGTGTTACTGGAGTTCTCCTTAAAGATACTGATGAGTTACTCTTGAAAGAACAAATGCATTTAACATGTACAGCTTCACAGGAACCAATCTTAGATCTGGTAGGGTGGAAAGAAGTGAAAATGGAGTGGAATGAAAAGGAACAAAAAGAACCCCGAGAAGAAAATAAAGAGTGCTGACATAAAACTTGGCTAACTCGCACAATCTAGTAGAGGATTTTCCCTGGATAGAGTAATTACTCAGGCACTGTTGAATGCAAGCATGTGAGCAGAAGAGCAGGCAGAATGAAGTGAAAGATCTAATGGCAAATATCCTCGGCAAACAAAACCAAACCTTTAGGTCTAATATAAAGTTCATTAGCCTTTCCAACATCTTTTTGCTGCATGTTACCTATGAATCTATAGTGGTTTTCTGTTTGGTTCTGTTTCCAACATGGTCCAACAGTGATTAGCCTTTTATAACACTTTAACATTTTTTTCCTGATCATTTCCTCTCATCTTAAGTCCCTTTAATTCTAAGCAAGAATTAAGACTCCAGTTTTCATATATCTTAACAAACACTGAAAATTCTTTTCTTTCTGGCTTATGAAAAGCTGTTGACTTGGACAACCCTAATGTCTTCCAGCTGTGGAAACTATCCGTGTGATAAACTAAGGATGTTGTTACAAATTGAGGCTAGGGTGTCCTTCTGGAAAAACTGCTTGCTTTTATTTTGGGGAACATTAAATGACTGGGTATTTAACTTGAAATTTTTTCACATATAGGCTTATATTTTATCTTAATAGAAGAAAGATAAAGTATTGAATAATGTAGAAAACATTCCCCTACATAACATTTGTAATCTGTTTACAAATCTTGCTATTATTTCCCTCTCTTTTTATAGCTAGGGATTTATTTCCCCTCCTCTTGGGTTTTGGGGCATCTATAGGTGAGCCTTTGTACCTCCTGCTATAAAGTCAATTGGCCTAGCATATGTCTGAATCTCTCTCAACATCCCTCATTATCTTAATATTATTTTATTCTTTGCCAAAGCTTTCTGCTTTAACAAAGATTGATGTTCACGGCTGAACTGTAATGCACCAGTTTCTATCTCTTCACTTTTTCTGGGTTGGGCCCTTGTCCAAGTTGTAAAAGCAGCACAGTTGGAGCTCAATCCAGCCTTCTCTTTCTTGTCCACAGTGATTTCATGCTTTCCACATTGTCTTGTTCTACTATCAAGGTGGACATTTTGTAAAGAATCAAATAAGTGGATGTGCATTGAGATGTAACTAAAGGGAAAGTCTTACTGGGTTATCTCTTCTAGGATGGATTTACATTTTCTCAGAGATCTAGATTTTAAGCCAAGAGAATGAGTTGCTAATAATATACTTTCTATTTGTGAAGGTATTTTTCCCCATGTAGGCATTGACAATTTGCTTAATCTGTGTACACAAAAGACTGTTTTCTAACTGGTGTATGCTCTACTCTTTTAATTTTTGTTTGACCATATTTCTGATATTTACTCCCAACTTGTTAGGCTTTGTTTGGCAATTTTCAATACATTCTTTTAGAAAGTGCAGGAGAGTTCCTTACATGGCTAGATGAGTATGGAGAAGAAACGGTGCCTTAAGACTGCTTGAATTAGAATATTGATTACATCATTTACTTAACTGTGTGAGAAATAACTCAGCCTCTCTATATTGGTTTATTCATCTGCAACATAGAGATAATAATAATACCAATCTCATAAGGTTGTTACAAGGATTCAGTAAAAAATTACTAGAAATACTTAGAAAAGTGTCTGGCAAACAGTATGCTTTATATTAGGGATAATAATTATTTCTATTAAGTTCCAACCTTCCATTTTGACTTGTTTATGTAGGCACTGGAAGATAATAAGAATGAAGGACAGTAAGATTGTAGGTAGGAAGCCCCTTAGAGGGAACTGTAAATACTCCTACATACTGCCTTTTTCTCTTACTACCCAACCCCAGGCACATTCCTGTTCCTTCTATCCCTTTGCTCTTCAGAAACTTCAAACTCCTTACCTGTTTTCATGCCTTTCTTTGTCTTGAATTCCAAAAACTTTATGTCACCAAATTTCTTCCTCTTCATATGCTTCTCTGCTCATTTGGCTTATCTATCATTGCTATCATTTACTATCTCCAGGATAGTTGGACATCATTGGTGACCTCTTGCCTTATCAGTTATTTTTCAATGGGAGTCCTTGGGTCAGTGTCTTATAGTATTTCTGCTTAAAATATGAGAATAATTATCCTCTCATTTCTGCTATGGATTACTATTTGGCCTAGACAGTTGAAATAGATTAATGTATTGCATCATTGTTTTATCAGAAACAATAGCAGTCTTCCAAATAATTTTAGGGAAATATATTTTGAAAAAGCAGTATTGTAGACAGTGTAGACTGTCAGTAAAATGTGGTAATGCAACATAGTGGGTTTTTAGGTTGATTACAAAAATCTTACTACTCTACCAGAGCCCCATTCCTTGTGAAAGTTTTCGTGAATATTATGTGGGTCTTACTGTGGTCAGAGGTCTCTGGCGTTTTCATGAGGAAAAGCTACTTTTTATTTTATTGAAGACAAACTCATTGGTTTGTGGAAATTAGCTACTCAGCAGAAAACTAGGCTACTGCCAACAGTAAAAATCCCTAGTAAAATCACTGTGTGTGTGTGTGTTTGTGTGTGTGTATGTATACTTTCCTTCACACTGGAGTTTCCAGAACACATCCAAAAGGGTTATGTGGCAGAGTTAACCTGCTGAGGGTTATAGCTATACATCTAGGGGTTAGGGATTCATGCCCATGTCATTTGTAACACAGATATTTGGAAATGCTGCCAAACTTTTAACTGAAGGAATGTTTAATCTATGTGGAGACACAACTAACTTCTGACCCCTTTTCTGTGTCAATGAACAAATAAGAAATAATGTCTTCATTGGCAAAAACAGAACCGTCACTAAAAGCTGGAAACCAGCAGCTGGAAAATCTGTACATGGAAAAACAAATGATATGGACAGCAAAATTAGTTACCTTGGCAGATACCAGACATGTCTCACACACATTCAAGACATACTTAATGTGAAAATTCAGCTTGTCCTAAGCAAAGCCATATGTTCACTACAAAAGACAAAGAAAGTTAAAGTGTTGCTTGTAATCGAGAAAGGATATAAAACATTTCCTCAATATTAGCAATAGCTGAATGAAAATATGTGTAATATACAAGAAAGATTAATGAAGAATAGTAAAGAAACTCAGAGTCTTTACATTTTTAACATGCTTGCCTTATGCATTTTACACCAAGGCATCAGAAAGAGGTAATGAAAATGTAGGCTTAGACTGGGCACAGTGGCTCACATTTGTAATACCATCACTTTGGGAGGTTGAGAACACCTGAGGTCAGGAGTATGAGACCACCCTGGCCAACATAAAACCCCATCTCTACTAAAAAAGAAAAAAAAAATACAAAATTTAGCCAGGCTTGGTGGTGGGTGCCTGTAGTCTCAGTTAGTTGGGAGGCTGAGGCAGGAGAACCACTTGAAGTGGAGGGTGCACTGAGCCAAGATTGTACCATTGCACTCTAGCCTGGGTGATAAGAGTGAGACTCCTTCACATATCAAAACAAACAAACAAACAAACAAACAAAAAAAAAAAAAAAAAAACAAAGGTAGGCTTAGTTTAGTCGGTGTAAAATATAACCCTTAAAAACACATTTTAAGATTATCTGTAGTTTATAATACCTTATTTACATTATTTTTGAAGCAACTAAACGATATTTGTGATCCAATGGGTCAAAACTTAATTCAAACTTTAGAAACTCATGACATAAAAAGTCACGTGGAGAATTATTAAGAAATATGTAAAATTACCACACCACAAAAACACTATTTTCCATTTCGAAAATATGTCAATGAAACAAAATAAAAACAGTGAAAAATATCTTTCTTTGTCTTTTTTGATCTTTGTTGGTTTAAAGTCTGTTCTGTTGGAGAGTAGCATTGCAATCTCTGTTTGTTTTTCTTTCCATTTGCTTGGTAAATGTTTCTCTATCCCTTTATTTTGACCCTATGTGTGTCTTTGCACATGAGATGAGTCTCCTGAATACAGCAGACCAATGGGTCTTGACTTTTTATCCAATTACCCACTCTGTGTCTCTTAATTGTGCCATTTAGCCAATTTACATTTAAGGTTAATATTGTTATGTGCAAATTTGATTCTGTCATTATGAGGCTAGCTGGTTATTTTTCCCATCAGTTGATACAATTTCTTCATATTGTCAATGATCTTTTCAATTTGGTATGTTCTTGCAGTGACTGGTACTGGTTTTTCCTTTCTATATTAAGTGTTTCCTTCAGGAGCTGCACAAGGTGGGTGTGACAGTGACAAAATCTCTCAGCATTTGATTGTCTGTAAAGGATTTTATTTCTCCTTATAAAGCTTAGCTTGGCTGGATGTAAAAATTCACCACCTCTTCAGTCTACACATTCTCAATAAACTAGGTATTGATGGAATATATATGAAAATTAAAAGAGCTATTTATGACAAACACATAGCCAATATCATACTGAATGGGCAAAAGCTGGAGGCACTCCCTTTGAAACCTGGCACAAGGCAAGGATGCCCTCTCTCACCACTCCTATTCCACATAGTATTGAAAGTTCTGGCCAGGGCAATCAGTCAGGAGAAAGAAATAAAGGGTATTCAAATAAGAAAAGAGAAAGTCAAATTGTCTCTGTTTGCAGATGACATAATTGTGTATTTAGAAAACCCAATTGTCTCAGCCTAACATCTCCTTAAGATGCTAAGCAACTTCAGCAAAGTCTCAGAATACAAAATCAATGTGCAAAAATCACAAGCATTCCTATACACCAGTAATAGACAGAGAGCCAAACCATGAGTGAACTCTCATTCAAAATTGCTACAAAGAGAATAAAATACTTAGGAATACAACTTACAAGGGATGTGAAGGACCTCTTCAAAGAGAATTACAAACCATTGCTCAAGGAAATAAGAGAGGACACAAACAAATGGAAAGTCATTCCATGCTCATGGCTAGGAAGAATCAGTATCGTGGAAATGGCCATACTGCCCAAACTAATTTATAGAATCAATGCTATCCCCATCAAGCTACCATTGACTTTATTCACAAAATTAGAAAAAAAAAACTACTTTAAATTTTATATAGAAACAAAAAAGAGCAGGTATAGCTAAGACAATCCTAAGCAAAAAGAACAAAGCTAGAGGAATCACGCTGCCTGACTTCAAATTATACTACAAGGCTGCAGTAACCAAAACAGCATGGTACAGGTACCAAAAACAGATATATAGACCACTGAAACAGAACAGAGGCCTCAGAAATAATGCCACACATCTACAACCATCTGATCTTTGACAAACCTGACACAAACAAGCAATGGGGAAAGGATTCCCTATTTAATAAATGGTGTTGGGAAAACTGGCTAACCATATGTAGAAAACTGAAACTGGACCCCTTCCTTACACATTATACAAAAATTAACTCAAGATGGATTAAATAATTAAGTGTAAGGCCTAAAACCATAAAAATCCTAGAAGAAAACCTAGGCAATATCATTCAGGACATATGCATGGGCAAAGACTTCATGACTAAAACACCAAAAGCAATGGCAACAAAAGCCAAAATTGACAAATGGGATATAACTAAACTAAAGAGCTTCTGCACAGCAAAAGGAACTATCATCAGAGTGAAGAGGCAACCTAAAAATTGGGAGAAAATTTTTCCAATCTATCCATCTGACAAAGGGCTAATATCCAAAATCTACAAGGAAATTAAATTTACAAGAAAAAAATAAACAACTCCATCAAAAAGTGGGCAAAGGATATGAACAGACACTTCTCAAAAGAAGGCATTTATGCAGCCAACAAACATGAAAAAAAGCTCATCATCACTGGTCCTTAGAGAAATGCAAATCAAAACCACAATGAGATATCATCTCATGCCAGTTAGAGTGGCAATCATTAAAAAGTCAGGAAACAACAGATGCTGGAGAGGATGTGGGGAAATAGGAACACTTTTACACTGTTGGTGGGAGTGTCAATTAGTTCAATCATTGTGGAAGATAGTGTGGCAATTCCTCAAGGATCTAGAACCAGAAATACCATTTGACCCAGGAATCCCATTACTGGGTTTATACCCAAAGGATTATAAATGATTCTGCTATAACGACACATGCACACATATATTTACTGTGGCACTGTTCACAATAGCAAAGACTTGGAACTAACCCGAATGTCCATCAATGATAGACTGGATAAAGAAATGTGGTACATACACACCATGGAATACTATGCAGTGATAAAAAAGGATGAGTTCACGTCCTTTGTAGGGATATGGACGAAGCTGGAAACCGCTATTCTCAGCAAACTAAAACAGGAACAGGAAACAAAACACCGCATGTTCTCACTCATAAGTAGGAGTGGAACAATGAGAACACACGGACACAGGGAGGGGAACATCACACACCAGGGCGTGTTGGAGGTGGGGGGCTAGAGGAGGGATAGCATTAGGAGAAATACCTAATGTAGATGAGAGGTTGATGGGTGCAGCAAACCACCATGGCACGTGTATACCTATGTAACAAACCTGCACGTTCTCCACATATATCCCAGAACTTAAAGCGTAATAATAATATAAAAATTTTAAATAAATAAATAAAATTTAAAGAGTAAAAAAAATACTTTTTTCTATGCCTTCTGCAGCTTAAAGCTCTGGACATTATATATAGAACATAGGAAAACTAAAAGGAAGAGGGAAGATTGTAGATGAGATAGGACCTTGGGACTTGAGGAACTACATAGTGGTGACTTTCCTGCATTTTATTTTGGTTTCATATATCCCAGACTTGAAGAAACAGATGATCTTGGAATGCCAATGGGAACAGATAAAATAAAGCCCCAACAAAAGTCTGCTCTCTCTAGCCAAAGGACAAGAAAGGGGACGTTTTAATAAGACAGAAAACTTTGAGACAATGATACCTCTACTCTAGCCAAATACAGAAAAAGCTATGGTTCCACTCATCTAAGGCTGAGTGGGGCACCTAGACTAACTTGTGTGTGAGCCTGTAATGAGGTACTCCAACATCTTTGGTGTTATAGAAGGCCAAGTAAGGAGCCAAGGTTTATATCCCCATTGGCTGATTAGAAGTTTCTCCCTCAGCTGCGTCAGTGGAGAAGAACACTTGGGGAGCCTGGACTTCCATTCCCACCTGGCAACACAAGGTGCTGGTCTGACTCCCTGCTGGGGTGATGTCAGCTTAGGCCTAGTGGAGAGTCAGTCCTTTCAATATTGCCCAATGGTAGTAAAGCTGACAAATATTTTTAAAGCAGTTTTGATAAAAATGCTTCAACAAGCAATTATAAGCACACCTGAAACAAATACATAGAAAGTATCTGCAAAGAAATAGTACTTTTTTTTCCATTTGATAAAAAGAAAAAGAATCAAATGGAAAATTTTGAAATGGAAAATATAGTAACCAAAATAAAAATCTCAGTACATGAGCTTAAGAGCAGAATGGAGGAGTTAGAGGGAAGAATCAGTGAACTGGAGATAGAAGAGAGGAAATTACACAAGCCAAATAACAAAGAGATAATAGACTTAAAAAGAAAAAAAACCCTAATGGAGCTCACAGGGACCTATGAAATAATAATAATAATGATATTCAACATTAGTATCATTGGAGTAACAAAGGGAGAGGAGAGGAGAGGAGAGAGTAGGGCTGAAAGAATATTCAAAGAAAAAATGGCTGAAAAGTTATCAAACATGGAGAAAAACATACACACATATATTCGGAAGTTGAGCAAATCTTGAACAAGGGAACCCAAAGAAATATGTGTCAAGTCACATCATGATTCAACTTGTGAAAACTAAAGACAAAGAAAAAGTCTTGAAAACAGCCAGAGGATAAACAATACTTTACCATACAGGGAGAGAACAGGTTGAATGATGGAATTTTTTTTTTTTTCCATCAGAAATCATTGAAGACAAAAGGAAGTGGTACAACAATTTTCAGGTGTTAAAGAAAAAAAAAAAAAAAACTGTCAACCCACAATCCTATAACCAGCTAAAATATCCTTCAGGAATAAAGCAGAGGAAAAAAAATCAAAACATTCTCAGATGAAGAAAAACTAAGACAATTTGTTACTCTAAAATAATGGTCAGAAGAAGTTCTCTAAACAGAAAGGAAATGCCACCTTCAGTAAGTTTTTAATTTTTGCTTCTCAGTCAACTTTCATCTCATTCTTGAGGAGGGGCATACACCAGTAAGTGGGTAATCCTTTCACTATCAGAACTTGTTGACCGATTAATACCATGACATAGAAGCTTTATCCCTTAATGAAGTAACATTTATCAATTCACCAATATGTGCCACAACTGTTTTCTCATGAAATTTTGGACAGTTCCATTTCCTTCAGTTGTGTACCTCATTCGTTCAATTTCAGGATTTGAAATGTATAATTTCTTTAAATTGTCTTTTTTAAAGATATAATTTACAAGATCCATTCCTTTGTATGTCTTGAAGGTAGGCATCAAAATCCCAACACTAAGTACAATATTAACAGTTTTCTGATCCTGATGTTGTGGATCCACGTGTCCAAGGGTGATTATATGTTGAACATCTAACTGCATGGACCACTCTCCTGAGTCAGTGCACCAAATATGCCACACTCCTCTTGGTCTTCTCACTCCCATAGTGTCGAAGCATGTTAAGGGACCCACTACCCCTGCCAGGGTCTGGGTTCCACCCAGCCCTTCTCTTTATATTTTGAAGCAAGAGGGTTTTTTTCTTCATGTTATATAAAAAAGAAGAAAAATAGAAAAATCGGTAAGTGAAGGAAAAGCTTGACTGGGACGGGGAAAATCTATTACAGGTGAAAAGGGAGTGATATGAGAAGTGATAAATTCACTACAGAAATTTATTGAACTAAATTGGTTTCCCCCTGAATTGATTTAAGATGGGGAAGGATGTGAGATTTGGTCACAGGAGACCTAATACCTAATTTTACTGTCCAAAGTATCTTTAGTCTGGTTTTAGCCTTCCAAGGCAACTCCACTTTTGAGAACACAACCACTGGCCAAGAATGTCCTCCTAAATGCCCCACTATAGGCCATTTGCTTTCATATTTTCCAGCCCTGTTCTTGCCATTCTTCTCCTCCTAGAGACCCATTTCTTGCTACCTAGTTATATTTTCTTGGCCATTGAAGGCTTGCCAACTTTCAATACCATCTCCAGATTCTTTTATTCTTATTTTTTTTTCTTTAGTTATGGTAGGAATATAAAAATCTTTGCAAATCTTAGTTTGAAAAAAATTACATTAGAATATAATTTAATTTGCATTTCTCTGATGGCCAGTGATGATGAGCATTTTTTCATGTGTCTGTTGGCTGTATGAATGTCTTCTTTTGAGAAATGTCTGTTCATATCCTTTGCCCACTTTTTGATGGGGTTGTTTGTTTTTTTCTTGTAAATTTGTTTGAGTTCTTTGTAGGTTCTGGATATTAGCCCTTTGTCAGATGAGTAGATTGCAAAAATTTTTTCCCATTCTGTAGGTTGCCTGTTCACTCTGATGGTAGTTTCTTTTGCTGTGCAGAAGCTCTTTAGTTTAATGAGATCCCATTTGTCAATTTTGGCTTTTGCTGCTGTTGCTTTTGGTGTTTTAGACATGAAGTCTTTGCCCATGCCTATGTCCTGAATGGTACTACCTAGGTTTTCCTCTAGGATTTTTATGGTATTAGGTCTAACATTTAAGTCTCTAATCCATCTTGAATTAATTTTCGTATAAGGAGTAAGGAAAGGATCCAGTTTCAGCTTTCTACTTATGGCTAGCCAATTTTCCCAGCACCATTTATTAAATAGGGAATCCTTTCCCCATTTCTTGTTTTTCTGGGGTTTGTCAAAGATCAGATGGCTGTAGATGTGTGGTATTATTTCTGAGGACTCTGTTCTGTTCCATTGGTCTATATCTCTGTTTTGGTACCAGTACCATGCTGTTTCGGTTACTGTAGCCTTGTAGTATAGTTTGAAGTCAGGTAGCGTGATGCCTCCAGCTTTGTTCTTTTGACTTAGGATTGTCTTGGAGATGCTGGGTCTTTTTTGGTTCCATATGAACTCACTGGCCATCAGAGAAATGCAAATCGAAACCACAATGAGATACCATCTCACACCAGTTAGAATGGCGATCATTAAAAAGTCAGGAAACAACAGGTGCTGGAGAGGATGTGGAGAAATAGGAACACTTTTACACTGTTGGTGGGATTGTAAACTAGTTCAACCATTATGGAAAACAGTATGGTGATTCCTCAAGGATCTAGAACTAGATGTACCATATGACCCAGCCATCCCATTACTGGGTATATACCCAAAGGTCTATAAATCATGCTGCTATAAAGACACATGCACACGTATGTTTATTGCGGCACTATTCACAATAGCAAAGACTTGGAATCAACCCAAATGTCCATCAGTGACAGACTGGATTAAGAAAATGTGGCACATATACACCATGGAATACTATGCAGCCATAAAAAAGGATGAGTTTGTGTCCTTTGTAGGGACATGGATGCAGCTGGAAACCATCATTCTTAGCAAACTATCACAAGGACAGAAAACCAAACACCACATGTTCTCACTTATAGGTGGGAACTGAACAATGAGGTCACTTGGACTCAGGAAGGGGAACATCACACACCGGGGCCTATCATGGGGAGGGGGCAGGGGGGAGGGATTGCACTGGGAGTTATACCTGATGTAAATGATGAGTTGATGGGTGCTGACGAGTTGATGGCTGCAGCACACCAACATGGCACAAGTATACATATGTAACAAGCCTGGACGTTATGCACATGTACCCTAGAACTCAAAGTATAATAATAAAAAAATAAAAATTAAAAAAAATTAGAATATAATTTAATATTTGTAAAATGAATAAAAAACCTAGCAGTTTTTTCATTACACACATGACATAAAGTAAAATCCAGGTGTGTCTCATATGCCCTCAATCACCTCACCTCATTCATAGTTATGAACTGTGTCTTTATTTTCTCATCTTTTATAGTAACTCGTATTAATCATTTATATTTGTAGATGTCCAGAAAATGTATAATATATTCATCAGATTGAGTGAGTCTACAAAGTGAACTTCCAAAGAGAAGCCTTCATTATGTGGAAACCATCATCTGGAAATGGGATTCATTGAAAAAATGCAATTAGCCTCATGGATTAATTCAACCAAATTGCAAAATAGAAACTAATTCATTAACTTCTGAAAAGGCGTTAATTACTTCTCATAAGAGAATAATACTGTCTTTATAAAATATACTAGTGGCTCTGTTTATGTTTGACTTACCTAGAATATATTGCATTTATATAGAAGAGGAAACATTATTACACAAAAGCATTTAGGAAAATGAGTTACTCTGCAGCTGAAGTTCCAGGATAATCTTAGTAATCTGTGAATAATGCGAAGAAATTTAACTTTCCTCTGGTGAACAGATATTTTGTAATGTCCAAAGAAAATGGCCTTGGAACGTGTCAAGCACCAAATATTACATGGTTGGCAATATCGGCTGCAGTTGTTCTAGAGAGGCAAGTTGAGCAGGGCTAAAACCCACTCCTACCCGCCACTACCCAAAGGTAACAACAGAAACAAAAAAGGACTACCAGGTGCCCAGATTTTCCTCAATATTGTTGATTACACAAAGATCAGATAAAATCTCATTGATGAGGATAGGGCTGCTATATATAGGTGTTCAGGTTGTCAAGTGCCAATGGATGGTCTACCTAAAAGGGAGACTTTTCATATTATGGATAGATACTAACATATGAGAAGGGGACAGAAGCATGGAGATTTCACATGTCTTAAGCAAGTTCTAAGGAAGCAGAGAAGAGCACCATCCAATGAAAACTCATAGTAGCACATACATCTACTTTACACACTTGGGAGAGCACACATGCACACATTTGCTGTCAAACACATATGTATGCCATTGCTCCTTATCCAGACTGCACTTCAGATGTATCCCGAGGATGCTTTTCTCTGTTACTCACCACTTTCACAGTCTCATTCTAAACTAAACTCCTAGAAATATCCCAAACCTGATACAGTCACCTTATCTGCGCATCAGTGACAGGGGCTCAAAATGCAAACATTTCCTATAGAATGTGTATCCCAGCACATCCAAGGTGTGTGAGAGCTGGCAAGAGTATGGATGTATTTGTGGATTCATCCATGCCTGCCTCCTCCATGTAGGGCAGCCACGTATGTTTGTTCTGGTTGTGCAATAATACATTGATTTATTTATTTTTACTTAAGGAAGAAACACCTTTTTAAAATTTACACAATGTCCCCAAATGAAGGACAAAGTCATGTACAGTGGAGAATTAAGAATGGATTAAATGGAAGGAGATAATCAAATGTATTTCACTGGTATATTTTTGAGAATGATTATCTCCTTTCCTCAGCACCATTCAGCAGTAGTAACTTATCTTTGTGCAGTTACTATGTATTATGTACTGGAGATATAGAATATAATAAGGCATGGATCTTGTTTTTGAGGGGTTGGACATTTGGAATTATGAAGTATAATAAACAGAATCATGCCACTTAACGCTTATAAGGAACTTTACCTAAGTTGGGAAACGTTTGGGCCTGCAATTTTATATCATTCAATCATCTTTGGCACCTAGAAAAGTTAGGGTCACAAAACATGAGACTTCCAAAGAGTTCAGAATTATACATGCTCTGTATACTATGTTACATTGGAAAGGTTTCTTAGAGTTGTGGAACACAGTGGAAAACTGAAAGTCCAGAAAACTCACTTACAGGAAGCTCAGAAATGAAATAAACATTCATTTCATTGAAGCACAGAGGCTTAAAAATTTCCTGGACGTGTAGAACGATTTGTCCCCGTGAATGTACATTTGTGCACAGCATGTGAAACAAATGCTACTTCTAATTCTAATTCAGCATGACTTCCCTTGATTGATTTATTCATGAATAGATAATATTAATTTCCATGAAATGACCAGAATGTGAAGGGCTAAGGTCTATCCTTATTTTCCCAGACTATATTTAACTTCCATGAAGATAGAAACTCACGGTTTGACCTTGCAGGAAGTGAGTGGAGAAAGATATCATATGTGAAGAAAAGGAGTGCTAGAGTAGCCAGTTTTAAGAATAATTATGAAAGTAAAGCCTGCTAAGGCCAGGACTGTTCATTTTCAGATTATCAGAATAACAAGGCCATAATCAAGGTCAGGGTACACCTTGGTGGTGGGGGTATGTTTCAGGTGTCAGGAGTCGAAGATGAAGGCATGAATTTCCTTTTGATGACAACCCTGCTTTGGAGTGGAAGCTAAATACTGTGTATTTTTAAGAAAGATTCAGACAGGTAGAAGAGTTCCAGAAAATAACAAGGACTGGGTTAAATGTGCCATAGAGGAAGTGGCTGGTATGAAAACACACACATGTTTACCTTTTCATTTTAGTCTATCCACAGTATGATCCTATCTTCTCTTTAGAAAGCTTCTCCTCAACCCAAATTGGATGGCCCAACTCCAAGTTTACCCCTTGGGCTTTCCCATCTTTGCTTGTGTTTTTTATTTTCTTTGAAAGTACCATTTCTATCTATGTCTATTTGAATCCTTTATGTTCTTCAAGGTTCAACTCAAGAAGCTGCCCTATTCTTTGCCCACAATCATTTACTCACTCATTCGTTCATTCAGTCAACAAATATTTAATTTTTGTTACTGAATAAGATATTGCAGATTCCTGTTGCTGGAAATAATTTGTAATCTCCAAACCCCTTTAACAATTAGTTTGTACATTTTTAATGACATTTACCATATTCAGACTATGATTTTCAGGATATATAGTTTATCTTTTTTAAGCAGTATGAAGGCAGAAATCATGCTTATTTATCTTCATACATCTCACAGTAATGTCAACATAGGTGAGATATATATATATATATACACACACACACACACACACACTTTTATATATATATGACAATTCCTAAAGTCCCTGGGAAACACCAGAACTCCTCTATTTCCCTTGTTTCAAATTTATTATTTCCATAATATTACATGAGAGTCACTAGATTAAACACAGCCAGATTCCTTTGTGATTTTCTCATGAGGCCCACATTTGCCAGAAGCAGCCATTCAAAAATGTTTTGTACTTGACACAAATAATATTTCCAAAACAAATTTCCATTTTGTAAGGAAGGTGTGACTATACCAAAACAAGAAATTAGAGTCAAGATTTCCAATAGGCCAAAGGTAACTTTGTGTTACATGGAGAGTAACATTTCAAACGTGGAAGAATTTTTCAAGATGTATCTTAACCACAACATTAGGTTTGTCTCTTTTCTGATAAAGAAAGCATTGGGAATGCTTTTCCTATACAAGTCGGGCAACTAGAGTATAGTGGTGTGACCCAAAGACATGCCTTTGCTGAGACCAAGCTACGGTTGCCAAAAGAAACTAGTCATTTGCTAATGGCAGTGAATGAACCCAGAAATGCCTTATTGTCCAATGAGAAGAGATCCAAGCAAATTTGAACAGAACGAGTTGATCTAAAACAGCTTAGGTTGGCCAGGCACAGTAGAACACACCTGTAATCCCAGTATTTTGGGAGGCTGAGGTGTGTGGATCGCTTGAGCCCAAGAGTTCAAGACCAGCCTGGACAACATGGCAAAACTCTGTCTCTACAAAAGGTATAAAAATTAGCGGGACATGGTGGTGTGTGTCTGTAGTCTCAGCTACTTGGGAGGCTGAGGTAGGAGGATTGCTTGAGCCAGGGAAGTTGAGGCTGCAGTGAGCCAAGATCACACCACTGCACTCTAGCCTGGGTGACAGAATGAGACTCTATCTCAAAAAAAAAAAAAAAAAAAAAAAAAAGAGAGAGAGATAGAGAGCAAACACTTTAGGTTAAACAGCTGAAAGAACAGGCCAAAGAAAGTGGGTTCAACTGTGGCTTGGATATGTGTAAATTAGTGAACAAAATGGTGCTGGTGTTGGTGGGTACTTCCTTTTCACTGTTACCTAATGTTTAATAAGAAAGCATGGGAGTAAAAGATGAGAGTTTAGGCTTAGTAACAGTTACAAAGTTCTCGACAGTGAAATCTCTTTAGACTAAGGCATGGTCTCCAGTGGAATGTGACAGCATCATTTATGGTATTTAAATATGGGCTGAGCAATATTTGCGAAGGCTAATCATAGAAAGCAATCTCATACTGGTAAAAGGAAGGATTGTACTACCCTTTAAATGTTTTCCATCTTTTCATTTGGTCCCTGACGCTTATAATGATCACTTTCATGTTTTATTTTGTTTTTTTCTTGTTGTATTACAATACATATTTGAAAAGCCAGCTAGGAAAATTAAAAAGAAACTTGGTTTGGTAAGCTTCGCACCTTTGGTAAATGAAATGTGGAAAATAAAGTTTAAAAAAGTTAAAAATATATTGTGTTAGATAGAGAAAACTGGCACATAATTTTTTAATAGGCAGCCAGTTGGTTTTAACAATCAAAATAATGATAGAGTAGGAGGAGCAATGGGAAAAAAAAGAGTTATTTTTTGATAAGGAATGTTATTCCTTGTAATGGGTTCCTTTAAGGGGAAATCTACTTTGCTTCTTACTGTTTCCATAGCATCTTCACAGGTATTTATTTGGAGCCCAGAGGTTAAGACTGGGGCTGAACAAAAGGGTGAAATAGCCACTTTACACTCAGCTGTACTCTGCCCATATCTTTTTGGATTAGAGAGTGCTGCATTGGACTTCAGAGATTACTTATTCCATCTATCTTGTCCACTTTTGATAGATGGAGAAATTTGAATCTAAAGAGGGGGAGGATTTGCTCAAGGTCATGGGATATTTCTAGAAAAGGAACTGATACTATGTATTTTGACTTCCAGGTCAGTATTCTTTCTACCACATCATGGTTTATGGTGTGCCGCCTTTCTATTTGGAGTTTATCCAGTCCTTACGTACTTAGCACTCAAGCTTCCCTTCCAAGTGGGGCCCAACAAAAATCCAGCCTCTTTTTTTACTCATTGTTGTATTTTAATGCAAATCCTTAGTCTTCTCTCATCATTGTCAGAACTTTTCTCTCTACCAAGGAATGGATAATGAAGCCACATTAATCTATTCACGGCTATGTGCATGTTACCTCTCAAGAGTAGACCTATTTTAACAGCATTCTAACCCAAAGAGATACTGTCATGGTAGAAATCTCATGGTAGAAATTTCAATCAACAAAATAAGCTTCAAGGGAAATATTTTGGGTTGGGCTGGTTCTTCTAAAGTTCTTGAAATCACATGTACATGATTACCTACTGGGCCAAAGCAATGAGTTGCGTTTTCTTAAGATATACTGTTTTCTCCATTTCTGAGGTATTAAAATGGCCTGCTACCAACTGGACTAACAGTTATTTTGCATTCCAGTTTACTGTGGCCTTACAGCTAGGGCCTGGGTCCTTAATAATAAATTGCCTCTTTAAAGGGAATTTCAGTGACTTAACAGCACATCAGACCTGGATAATACATAAATCAGATCTATTATATATTTCTGAGAAAGAAAATCCTACCAAAAGGACACTTTGCAGTTTTATTTCAGTTTTCATTTCTGCTTTTAATCATAAATTGGCCACGGTAGACTGGACAACATTTTAAATGACCCAGAAAATGTTTCCAGCCTTTCTACAAAAAGGGTTCTCTTTTGGGTACGTTTTCCTATTGCAAATATGCTTAAAAAAAAAAAAAAACAGATTTCTTGGCTTCTTCTGCAGTAAATATCCTTGTTCCATTAGATGAAGCTGTTCTTTTTCTCCTGCAAACCTAACCTACAAATATTTTGAAATATAGTAGTCTTATAATCCTTGTAACATACTAGAATTGTTTAATCTTTTGAGCTGCACACTCGGCCTGACAAAAACTGTAACATACACATATCTATCTAAAAGGGGCTGCTGTCTTTCTTTCTTTACTGTTATAAAAATTTCAGCTGGGGACATTCTCCCACCTACCCTTAACCCCTGTAATATTCTGGTTTATGGTAAGAAAGGATTTTATTTTAATGAATATTTCAGAGAATGAGTCTCTCTAGGGTAAAAAATATATATGTCAGACTTTTGAAAGAAGATTTTCGGCCGGGCGCGGTGGCTCAAGCCTGTAATCCCAGCACTTTGGGAGGCCGAGACGGGTGGATCACGAGGTCAGGAGATCAAGACCATCCTGGCTAACCCGGTGAAACCCCGTCTCTACTAAAAAATACAAAAATCTAGCCGGGCGTGGTGGCGGGCGCCTGTAGTCCCAGCTACTCGGGAGTCTTGAGGCAGGAGAATGGCGTGAACCCGGGAGGCGGAGCTTGCAGTGAGCTGAGATCCGGCCACTGCACTCCAGCCTGGGCGACAGAGCGAGACTCCGCCTCAAAAAAAAAAAAAAAAAAAAAAAAAAAGAAGATTTTCTTCCTGGTGTGCTGTACTTTGTGGAATGAAAGCCCATAAACCAAAGGCTCTGGAAAGAGATGCCAAGGTTACAAATATTTACCTGAAGGAAGTAACAGGATATAAAATTCAAAAAATTAAAATATAAAATAAAAGAAAAAACAGTGAAATGAAAGTTGCTGTGGATAGTTTTAGTGAGCTGAATTCATTTAAAGACAGAGGCAGAACTTTCCAGAGGTATGGCAAGAGCAAATGTTGTTTTCTCCATCTCAAACCTGAAGGAGAACAAGTGTCCTCACGATTGAGCTTCATTGAATATAGTTTGCACAATCATTTTTGCAACGTAAGAGTGAGGTTAGAAAATAAGTACAAGTTAAAATTAGCAAAGAACTATGAAGTCTTTGAACATATGAAGTCATATGCATACACAGACCCAATTTCTCATTCCAAGAAGCATTCAATTAAGTATTTGAAGGGCTTTTTCAGTAAATATAATTTAGTCCCAAGGTAAGCCAAAGGCTATATTTTATTTTTCATTTTAAGCAGAACTAGATTATTTTGATTTGGTTTAAATCTATAAAACTAGAAAAAGTGCCACTTTTATGTAGGTTAACAGTCATATTTCTGTGCCTTTGGTTACAGATTTCTGAAAATACCTAGCAGACCTGTATATTCTGTGATAACTGAATTATTCTTACAAATGTTAGTCTAAAAGCTTTTTCTGCCAACAAAACTGAGATATTGGTACAAAAATTGGGTCTTCATATTTCAAACAAAGATGGGAAAGAGTTGTATTCAAAACTATGTTAGCTCGCTTGTTTAACCAGTACTTTACACAGCTCTTGAACATTTGCTCTGTGAACAATTGATGTTGGTTTTCAAGTCTCTCTCTCATTGGATTTTTGTTCCAGTTAGATGCATAATAGTCAAGTTGTAATATTTAGGAAAAATACTGGGTCTTCAATGGTAATGGAATAGCCAAACAAACATTCACAACTTTTATGCTTTAGGGCATAAGGACAGAGAAAGGCTGTGTTAAGGCAATTGATAGAGTATCAATATCTGTGAAACTCCCATTTAATGAATAATGTGCAGTAGCACAGATAATCTATTCAAGGAGCCCCAACAAATGTATGTTTTCCAATAGTAAGGAGCAGGAGACCAATATAATTGACTCTAATTATGTTACACCTTCTGTGAGCATAAACTTTATTTCCATGAGAAAGTAAGGTACATTAATTAAACATTTTGTTGCCATCTATCACAGGTAATCTTAAAATCACTGGTAATATTTTCCCCACAAAAATATTTATCTTAAGTAAACCATTTAATAATGAATAACTTAAGGCAGGAGGTATAGGACATTTTCCCCTAACTAAAGGGAAGCTAAAGAAGTTACTTCTGCTCTTTTCATTAGCTAGGGGCAATTACTATTGATGCAAACATGTCTGAATTCACCACAACTTTGTGGACTTAAGTAAAAGTTTTTCTTAAAACCCTGATAACATTGTCCAGAAGGCTAGAGGAGACCTGTATGGATTGGGAATTGATAGGTCTTATGTCCTCTGTATTCTCTGGTGAATGAATACCCATCACCCACCAACTCCCACTTCCCTACTTGTAAAATGGGAACCTGCAAATGGTGAACAGCCATCTGGGCAAGGCGCTGTGCTTCCAAACTGATAAAGGAAGCAGCTGCCCTCTAGAGGAGGACTGAAAACGGGATTAGCCAGGATTTCTTTGCAGGGCAGGCAACACATTGGGACCCTCAGAAAACTGATAGCTTCCAAATGTTCTTTGTGTTCCCTACAGTAATCAGTCTCTGAGGCAGAGCCAGACTTAGAGCCACATGCGAAAGGAGATTATTAAATACATACTTCCCCTCATCGTGCCTCAAGATTAGTTGGGAGAAATACATTAAAAACAATGGGAAAAATGGATCACCACAGTGAAATAACTCAAGGTAGAAAGCAATCATTTGAACCTCATTAACAGTGCACTTACTGGAAAATCAACAGCTATCCAGCTAAAAGAGTTCAGAAATTTGGTCATAGAGGCAATAGTCACCTGAACTTGTATCTGAAACACCAAGGAATGGTCTTGTGATCAATCAAATTGCTTTTATTCTGGCCTTCATTTCCTTTTGTCTTAATCTCTTAGGCTAGTAGCCACAGCCTGTCTTCTCCCCTCCTCTCTATTCTGGGCCCCATTTCAAGGACACTCTCACAAGCATTTTCCATTCCTTTGATTTCTTCACCTTCCATCTCACAGCTTTGGCAATTCTTGCCCAGGCCTGACTCAGTTCAGTGGTCCACTTTGCCTGTTCTTGTTCCCAGGCTGCTGAAGACCCATCTGGGGAAAATTACATATTCATGTTCATTGGCTTCATGACAAATGCATGCTTTCCAACCTCAGCTCGCCCCTCAACTCTTATCCTTAATCCTTTTCTCATCCATAGTTGGCTTCTTCTACTTTTTCCCACAGCAGCTGTTCCAAACCTTCATTTTTCTTCTCAGGCCCACACTTCTAGCCTTCTCATTTTGAGCCGATAACCTACATTTCTGTTTATCTTTTAAAAATGCCATCAGGTGACAATTCTCTCCTACTTCCCCATCCAATATTCTTGTAGTCATTCATTCTTTTTCTTCTCCTCTCCTATATCATTGAACATCATTTTAATTCTTCTCACCTTTTCTCACAGCCTACAAATGTGTTCCGGTATCAACTGTTTTACACCAACTCCAAATCCTTTATTCCTCTCCCTATGCTTCAAGCTATATCTGCTTCATTCATTTCATAACCTAACTTCTTGTAAACATAGTTAATATTTGCTGTATCTAATTCTTATCCTTGAATTTACTTCTCAACCCACATGTATTCAGATTTCTACTAGGCTTGTCACAAAAAAGTTATAAAAATCAGTAGTACACCTGCATCTCTCCCCTAACATTACCTGCTTTCCAGAGGCAATCACTTTCAATTCTTCTAGCTGTTAAATTAGTTAACATGAAACCACCTGCTTTCCAGCTTCTAAAATTATATGGTTGTCTCTTTTCTTTCTCTCTTTGCATCTGTGGGTTTATGACTTTTAAAAATCCATACTGTTATATTAGAGGAATTTGGGGAGGGAACAAAAGTAGATACTAAAGTTCAATAAGTAATATTTCAGCTCCCTTTCTCATTTCATTCTACCTGCTCTTCTTGTGTGATCACATTCACTGCCTTGGCTTCAACTGTGTCCTTTATGAATATGACTTAATAATAGATATCTCCCATTGTGAATTTTTTTCTGATCTCCAGGCCATCTATCTATGTACTAGAATTCTCCAGGTAGGTGTCCTATAGGTGTGTCAATACAATCTATTAAAAACCAAACTCATCTTTTCCCCTCCAAATTTGTTCTCCCTCCTTCCTTTTTTCTCCTAGCTAATGGTATCACTCAGTCATTTAAGCTAGGATATGTGGAGTCATGCTCATTGACTTCCCAAACAAGGAATTGGTGTGTTTCATGAAAGGCAGAGATAAAGTTTCATTCATTTCTGGGTCCCATAGCCATTAGCCAAGGCTCTCACATAATAATACTGTGCTGAATTGATGGGAACTTGCTATTGGAGGCTAAATATAGTGAAACGATAAAGTTACCATACAGACAAAGAAATACATAACAATGTGTTTAGCTCATGTGTAGTTAAATTGCTTATTTCATGAAATTCTTACTTGACATGAAACCCAAGTTATGCATAATTTATTTATGATTAAAAGCGTCTCTCTTGTTTCGTTTTTAAAATGCTTGAGTGTGCATAGAAATAAAAGGAATTGTATAACCTCTGCCTCAGTCTACCTATCTTTGTAAGCAAAATTCTGGTTTAGAGATTCAAAACTTCTGTCTTAATGAGGACCTCTAAAAGTTCTTTGTTAAAAGCAGCAGAAATTTTTACTTTAGAGACTAGTCAACTATTAGCTAGCTGCAAATGCTTCCAACATGGCTTTCTATTACTCCTTTCAGGAGGCATTCCACAGTTCTATTTTGATAAATACAAAATAAGAACAATAGTAATTGCCTCTGGGACATATAGGGGAGAAGTAGACAATATATAAGAAGAATAAAATGCTCTTTTTACTTTTTATTCTCCTCGTCTCTAAGCAGAAGAAGAATCTACACACATGAATATCCTAGTGGCATTTCTTTGGATGTCATAATAGTTATGACATCCGTTTTCTCTTTCATAACTTTACGAGGAGAATATATGTTTATGGATATTCATTCAAGGATCAATCCTTCCAGATGAGCCTGTTAATTTTGATTATGCACATTCAATTTGCATCAAGATTTATTTTTTAGATGAAAACTTGAGCAATTACCGTTTCCAGCTGAGAGCATTGTAAACTGGGCCCCTACTATTTTCCATATCCTATGCCACAGACTTCACATACATTTTCTTACTTAACCCTTGCTGTAGATCTCAGATGTAAAAATTAAGAATATTTGGCATTTTGTTTTACAAACCAGAGAAATGGATGTTTGAGAAGTTAAGAAACTTACCTAGAACTGATAACAGAGCAAATAAGTGGTAGACCTAGGATTTGAACCCCAGTTGCTTGACTTTAAGTCCAATATTCTTCCCATTATAGAATAAAAACTCATTACTCAACAGCTACTCTTTTGTACTTATGTGCAGATAAAATCTTATATCACTTTAATCAGTAATATTTTACTTAGTGCCCACTATGGTGGAATTAGTTGTATTGAGTTGAGTGCAAATATATTTGGTAGCAGTGGCAAGAAATAGAAAATATAGGTTTCTCCATCTGTCAATGTGATTAGTGACAACTAGGGCCAGTCTAATGCAGAGGTTGAATAAGTAGAGTGGTGAAGGTACTGAGAGTTACTGAGTACAGATTATTACAACTGGAAGAAATCTAGATAAACTGTTCAGTTTTTTAGAGAGGAAAATCACATTGCATAGAAACCAAGTGACCGTGATCATTTCAAAGCCACAGTGTCAATGAGCAAGAGAGACAACACTAGAACTTATATGTTTACTTTAAGTTCTCTTGTTTTAAGAAGAAAAAACTATTAACCTCACTTGCTGATATGCCTGAAAATTGGAGGTTCACACTTTTGGATTTAGTAACTATCCACTAATATACTAATATTCTTAGAAGAGGTAGCTAACTCATTCTGTTGTGAGTTCTCAGCCTCTCTTTGTATCCTGTCACATCCATGGAGTCAGTTGTAGGCTGAGTAAGTTGGTGAATGAAAGACAAGGCAATTTTGAGTTGAGTGCGGAAGAGAGAAATCCAAGGCCCTGACTGCTGGGGAGGATGGTAATAAGAAAAGATTCTGGGTCATTATGGGGCAGTTTGAAGCTATAAGGCACTTGGGAAGCTATGGAGAAGAGACAGATAGCACAAAATGAGAGAGGGAATAGAAAATAGCAGTGCATGGCCAATGAATATATGCTCAGCCAACTCCACAGTACTGGCTTTAGGCAATGGTGGTCTTTTCATAACTTTTCTTGTTGTTATCCTCTACTAATATGGCCAAATTGGGATTTAGAGAAATGATTTGTGCATGTGAGAGTTTGTATTTTTTCCATAAGTTGGGCCATAAATCCTGGCCATTATTTGGCCCTGTGGTACTTGAAACCATTATCAGAATGTTTCCCTTCTTATTCATCTAAGCACACATATGGCCCTCACAGCCAATCAGTCCTGAAACTAATTGTGTCCCCAAGGTCAAACCAGAAAGCCCTGTTGATTGCTTTACCTAAATCCAGGGACACTTTATGAAGGCCTTCATTTGTTAATTACTCTAATTTGTTCCAAGGTAAAGTCATTAATCTGTTTAGTACAATGTGTTTTTGGTTAGTATATACAATTCTCATAGCTTATGATTTAATTTTGTGTTAGGCCTGAAAGACTGTCTTTTTTTCTGGATTTTACCTATCAGAGTGTAACTATCAGGAGACATCTTGCTTCATTTTGATGGAAGTGAAACTCACTTTTCTCATTTATTTATTCACTTTTCTGGTTTCTTGTGATTTATAAAGCTCATTGCCCTTGAATTCCCAGTGCATTAGCTAACTCTTTAGGATCCTCAAGTTACAGGCCATTGCCTTTTGTATAGATTTGAAATGCCTTATTTTTCTCTCTTAGTGGTGAGAGTAAGAATTCATTTGTTCTGTGACAGCTCTAGTAGACTGACTTGTACTAAAACTGTTTGTGTTCTTTATTTGGAGTCAGCTCCATGCATTTTAAACTTCTTTGTTTTCTGATTATGTGCAGAGCAGCAGGATCCTGTATTAGACTCTACTGAGTGTGTCAGAGCAGCAGTAGAAGTGAGTAAAACAGGAACTCTGTCCTTAAATAAATTACTGTCCAGTGAGACACAAGATCATGGACATGAATGAGTTGATACGCAGAAGAATGTAATAAGCATGATTAGAGAGGTTTAGAAGCAGTACTGTTGGAGCACAGGATAGGGAGAAATTATATTCATTTGAAAAACCAGAGAAAGCTTCATGGAAGCAGTAAGAATGTAAATTGAACCTTAAAAGGTGGATGGAATCCAATAAGCAAAAGGATTAATGTAGAGAGGGTGTGTCTTGTAGAGGGAACAGCATTGAATATAGGTCTGGAAGTGAGAAAGTACAAGACACACTCAGGAAAGAGTGAATACATTAGTTGAATGGTAGCATGGATCTGAATGGCAAGGATAAACACTTTGGACATTTTATTGGATGCAATGGGGAGCCATTGAAGGATTTTGAGCAATAGAAGGACGTATTACAAGATGCTCTTTAGAAAGATTGTTCTGGCAACATTGCAAGGAAAGAACTTGACAGGGTTAAACTTCGAGACAGAGCAACTGGTTAAGAGACTGGTCTGATAGTCCAAAAATGTAATGAGAACCTAAGAGAGTCAGTAAATATTAGGAGGTGAGAAGGAGGTGTTTGCAAGAGATTTTGGGAAGACTTAGTTACTGACTGGATATAGGGAATGTAGAAATCTTGGGTAATCAATAAAGTGGTTCTGTCAACATAAAAGCAAAAAAATTCAGTAGGATTCAGTAGGATTATTTGGTCAACAATCACATGAAAACAATCTCAACATCACTGATCATTAGAGAAATGCAAATCAAAATTACAATGGGATACCATCATACACCAGTAAGAATTGCTATTAATAAAAGGTCAAAAAATAACAGATGTTGGTGAGGTTGTGGTGAAAAGGGAATGCTTATGCACTCTTGGTGGGAGAGTAAATTAGTTCAGCAATTGTGGAAGAAAGTGTGATGATTCCTCAAGGACCTAAAGACAGAAATAGCAAAAAAAAAAAAAAAAAAAAAAAGCAAAAAGCAGGCAGGACTAACTTACAGCTTCCACTTGGATGAACAGAACAGTGTGTGGAGACACACATCATGAGTTTTTGCTTCAAAAGCCACTGCAGAAAGACACCAGGAAAACAAAGAATTCACACACCCTTTGAATGAAGCAGCTTGCCACTGTAATCTCCGTGAGATAGCTGAAAAACTATGAGTGCCCAAAGTATGAGAGGAGGAAAGTCCACCTCCAAACACATATCCTCACTGGGAAACATTAAAATCCAGATCACAAGATAAAAATTTAACCTAACCTAGAGCTGAAATGAATTTAGAGAGCCAAGCAAAATATAAAAGTGGAAGAAGCAGCAGGAAGAGCTCTGGAGGCGCTCCTGGTACCCAGGGAAGCCATTTCTAATTTTATATGACAGGGGTCCTTAGGGAGGGCAGCCAGTAGAATTGGGGAAGGGCCACAGGGAGAAAGGGACTTCCAACTGAATTTTGTAATAATTTCAACGGAGCACCAGTTTTCCTAGGCAGAATCTGCGGGAGTAGTGGTGTGGTAAACAGGAAGCACAGATATGAACACAGAGATCAAATGGCACCAGAATGGGGCCTGAAAGCTCTGCTTGCTTTCTCAGCCAGGAAGCTTGTAGCCTGGGACAAGATTTCAGCCCTGTGCACTTTAGGTCTGGATTTAAAGTTATCTCTGTTGGCTCTTGAGGGAGCACAGTGGAAGTGAGACTATCCATGCTGGCTGTATCAGAACTTGGTGAGATCTGTCACTACCAGCTTTTCCCCACTTTCCTGGTGACCCATGCAAAGCAGCAGAGGCAGTCATAATTGCCCTAAGAACATAACTCTATTGGCCTGAGAACCACACCTCATCCTCAGCAGTGGCCACAGCAAGCTCCACCCAAGGAGAGTCTGATCTCAGACAGACTTAACCCTGCACCTACCTGATGATCTTTCTCTAGCTGCTCTGGTAGCCAAAGACAAAAGTCATAAACTCATGGGAGCTCTATGGCCTCACCCATATAGCCTGAGAAACCAAAATACTTATTCAGGTAAACTTAGAGCAAGTTTGTATCCCCACTATACTACCACAGTTTATGCTGTCTTCAAAGTGTCACCTCCTGGCTGAAGGTCAATCAACTCAAGTCATTACTGCAGTGCCTAACAGAACAATCTTGCTCCAAGTCAGGAGAAAACAACAGATAATTCCACTGCTTGTAACGTCCTGGCTAAACAGAGGTCCTGAGTCTGTCCACAAGACAACTTCACTGCTGGAATAACCAGTATTCGAAAAAACCACCACAATAAACAAAACTACAACCAAGGACTCTCACAGAGTCTGTTTCAATCCCCTGCTACCTCCACCAAAAGAGGTGCTGGTATCCACAACTGAGAAACCTGAAGACAGATCATATCACAGGATTATTTGCACACACTCTGCAGAACTAGCCTGTAGCCCAGTAGCTCCAATGACTGGCTAGACTCAGAAGAGCCATAACAAACACTGCAGTCCAGCTCTCAGGAGGCCCCATCTCCAGGGGAATGGGGAGAGCACCACATCATGAATCTTTTGTCCCCATGGGACAAAATAATCTGAACAGCAGCACTTAAGGTCTAGATTTTTCCTGTGACCCAGTCTACCAAAATGAGAATACACCAGAAAAACAAGTTTCCATAACATCTCCAAAAGATCACACTAGCTAACCACACGTGGATCCAAACTAAGAGGAAATCTATGAATTGTTAGAAAAAGAATTCAGAACATTGACTATTAAGCTACTCAAGGAGGCAAAAGAAATATGTGAAAACCAACTTAAATTAAAAAAATACAGGATATAGATGAAAAATCTCCAAGGAATTCAATATCATAAATAAAAAAAATGGCAACTTCTAGAAATGAAAGACACATCTAGGGAAATGTAAAATACACTGGAAAGTTTCAACAATAGAATCAAACACGTACAAGAACTTCAGAGCTCGAAGACAAAGCTTTCCAATTAATCCAGTCTAACAAAGAGAAAAAAAATGATGAAAAAGCCACCAAGAAGTTTGGGATTATGTTAAATAATCAAACCTAAGAATAATTGATGTTCCTGAGGAAGAAGAGAAATCTAAAAGTTTGGAAAATTCATTTGAGGAAATGATCAAGAAAAACTTCCCTGGTCTTGCTAGAGATCTAGGCATCCAAATAAAAGAAGCTCAAAGAACACCCCAGAAATTCATTGTAAAAGATCCTCACCTAGATATATAATCATCAGGTTATCTAAAGTGAAAATGAAGGAAAGAATCTTAAGAGTTGTGATGCAAAATCATCAGGTAACCTATATAGGAAAACTTATCAGATCAACAGAAGATGTCTCAGCAGAAACCCTACAAGTTAAAGGAATTGGGGTTTTATTTTTAGCCTCTTTAAACAGAATAATTATTAGCCAAGAATTTTTTATCCAGTGAAAGTAAACATAATAAATCATAAAGGAAAGAGAGTCTTTTTCAGACAAACAAATGCTGAGAGAATTTGCCACTACCAAGCCAGCACTCCAGAAACCATGGAAAGGAGTTATAAATATTGAAACAAACCCTTGAAGTACACCAAAATAGAACCTCTTTAAAGCATAACTCTCACGGGATCTGTAAAGCAATAACATAATGAAAAGAAAACAAGATATTCAGACAACAATTAGCATGGTGAATAGAAAAGTACCTCACATCTCAATACTAACATCGAATACAAATGGCCTAAATGCTCCACTTAAAAGATACAGAATGGCAGAATAGGTAAGAATTCACCAACTAAGTATCCGCTGTCTTCAAGAGACTTATTTATCACTTAAGGACTCAGACAAACTTAAGGTAAAGAGGTGAGAAAATATACTCCATGCAAGTGGACACCAACAGCAAGCAGGAAATAGCTATTCTTATATCACACAAAACAGACTTCAAAGCATCAACAGTTAAATAAGACAAAGAAGGACATTATATAATGATAAAAGGACTAGTCCCAGAGGAAAATATCGCAATCCTAAAAAAAAAAATATATATATATATACACACACACACACACACACACACACCCCTAACACTGAAGCTCCCAAATTTATAAAGCATTTACTACTAGACCTAAGAAATGAGATAAATGGCAAGAAAATTACAGTGGGGGACTTTAATACTCCATTAACAGCACTAGACAAGTCATCAAGACAGAAAGTAAACAAACTATAGACTTAAACTATATGCTAGAAAAAATGGACTTAACAGATATTTACAGAACATCCTATCCAACAACTGCAGGATATACATTCTATTCATCAGCATATGAAACATTCTCCAAGACAGAGCATATGATAAGCCACAAAACAAGTCTCAATAAATTTAAGAAAATCAAAATTATGTCATTTAGTCTCTCAGACCAGTGGAAATCAACTCCAAAAGGAACTCTCAAACCATGAAAATAAATAGAAATGAAATAATCTGCTCCAAAATGATATTTGGGTCAACAATGAAATCAAGATGGAAATGAAAAAATTGTATGAACTGAATGACAGTAGTGACACCACCTATCAAAACCTCTAGGATACAACAAGAGCAGCGCTAAGAGGAAAGACTATAGCATTAAATGTTGGCATCAAAAAGTCTGAAAGAGCACAAATAGACAATCTAAAGTCATACCTTAAGGAACTAGAGAAAAAAGAACAAACCAAGCCTAAACCCAGCAGAAGAAAATAAAGAACAAAATAGAGCAGAACTAAATGAAATTGAAACAAAACCATACAAAAATAAATACAACAAAAAGTTAGTTATTTGAAAAGATAAACAAAATTGATAGACCATTAGCGAGACTAACGAAGTAAAGAACACAAAAGATCCAAGTAAGCTCAATTAGAAATGAAACAGGCGGTATTACAACCACAGAAATATATATAAAAAAAATCATTCAAGGCTATTATCAACACTTTTACACACACAAACTAGAAAACCTAGAGGATATGAATACATTCCTGGAAATATACAACCCTTCTAGATTAAACCAGGAAGAAATAGAAACTCTGAGCAGACCAATAACAAGCAGTGAGATTGAAATGGTAATTAAAAAATTGCCAATGAAAAAACTCCAGGATCAGATGAATTCTAGTAAGCATTCAAAGAATTGGTACCCATCCTACTAAAACTATTCCATAAGATAGAGAAAGAGGGAATCCTCTCTAAATAATTCTATGAAACCAGTATCACCCTAACACCAAAATCAGGAAAGGACGTAATAAAAAGAGAAAACTAAAGACCCAGATCCCTAATGAACATAGATGCAAAAATCCTCAACAAAACACTAGCTAACCAAATCCAACAGCATGTCAAAAAAGATAATCCACTTCAAGCCTGTAATCCCAGCACTTTGGGAGGCCGAGACGAGCGGATCACGAGGTCAGAAGATCGAGACCATCCTGGCTAACACGGTGAAACCCCGTCTCTACTAAAAAATACAAAAAACTAGCCGGGCGAGGTGGCGGGCACCTGTAGTCCCAGCTACTCGGGAGGCTGAAGCAGGAGAATGGCGTAAACCTGGGAGGCGGAGCTTGCAGTGAGCTGAGATCCGGCCACTGCACTCCAGCCTGGGTGACAGAGAGAGACTCAGTCTCAAAAAAAAAAAAAAAAAAAAAAAAAAAAAAAAAAAAAAAGATAATCCACCATAATCAAGTGGGTTTATACAGGGATGAAATGTTTAAAAACACAAGTCAATAAATGTGATACACCACATAAACATACTTAAGAACAGAAACACTGTGACCATCTCAATAGATGCAGAAAAAGCATTAAACAAAACCAGCATCTCTTTATGATTAAAACCCTCAGCAAATTCGGTATAGAAGGAACATATCTAAAGTAATAAAAGCCATCTATGACAAAACCACAGCCAATATTATACTGAATGGAGATGTGTTGAAAGCATTCCCCTTGAGAACTAGAAGAAGAAAAGGATGCCCACTCTCACCACTTCTGTTTAACATAGTACTGGAAGTCATAGCCAGAGCAATGAGACAGGAGAAATAAAGAAAGGGCATCCAAATTGGTAAAGAAGGAAGTCAAACTGTCACTGTTCACCAATGACATAATGATATAGCTAGAAAATCCTAAAGACTCATCCAAAAAGCTCCTAGATCTGACAAATAAATTCAGTAAAGTTTCAGGATACAAAATCAATGTATACAAATTAGTAGCACCGTTATACACCATCAACAACTAAGCTGAGAACCAAATCAAGAACTCAACCCCTTTCACAGTACCTGAAAACATAAATGAAATAAAATAAAATAAAATAAAATAAAATAAAATAAAATAAAATAAAATAAAATAAAATAAAATAAAATAAAATACTTAGGCATATACCTAGCCAAGGAGGTGAAAGACTTCTACAAGAAAAACTACAAAACCCTCCTGTAAGAAAACCGACAACACAAACAAATGAAAACAGTCCATGATCATGGATGGGAAGAAAAAATATTGTGAAAATGATCATACTTAAAGCAGTCTACAAATTCAATACAACTCCCATCAGAAAACCGTCATTACTCTTCACAGAACTAGAAAAAAAAAAAAAAAAAAAAAAAACCTTAAAATTCATATGGAACCAAAAAAATTGCCACATCCCAAAGCAAGACTAAGCAAAAAGAACAAATCTGGAAGCATCACGTTACCTGACTTTTCACTATATTATAAAGCTAGTGTCACCAAAACAGCATGGTACTGATATAAAAAACAGGCACATAGATCAATGGAACAGAATAGAAGGCCCAGAAATAAAGTCAAATGTTAATAGCCAACTGATCTTTGACAAAGCAAACCAAAACATAAAGTGGGTAAAGAACACTCTATTCAACCAGTGGTGCTGGGATAATTAGCAAGCCGCATATATAGAAGAATAAAACTAGATCCTCATCTCTTGTCTTATATAAAAATCAACTTAGGGTGGATCAAAGACTTAAATCTAAGACTCGAAACAATAAAAATAAAATAAAATAAAAATCTTATGATAACATCAGAAAAACTCTTCTAGACATTGGCTTAGGCAAAGACTTCATGACCAAGAACCCAAAAGCAAGTGCAACAGAAGCAAAGATAAATAGATGAGACTTAATTGAACTAAAAAGATTCTGCACAGCAAAATGATACAGACCACACACAGATTGGGAGAAAACTTTTGTAAACTATGCATCTGACAAAGGACTAATATCCAGAATCTATAAGGAACCCAAATCAGCAAGAAAAAACAACCCATCAAAAAGTGGGTTAAGGACATGGATAGACAATTCTCAAAAGAAAATATACAAATGGCCAAAAAACATAAAAAATATTCAACATCAATAATGATCAGGGAAATGTAAATGAAAACCACAATGTGATACCATTTTACTCCTGCAAGAATGGCCATATTTTAAAATAAAAAAAAAAATACATGTTGGCATGGGTGTGGTGAAAAAGGAACACTTTTGCACTGCTACCGGGAATGTAAACTAGTACAACCACTATGGAAAACTGTATGGAGATTCCTTAAATAATGAAAAGTAAATATACCATTTGATCCAGCAATCCCACTACTGGGTATCTACCTAGAGAAAAAGAAGTTATTATATGAAAAATACCCTTGCACATGTATGTTTGTAGCAGCACAATTTGTGATCACAAACGTATGGAACCAGTTCAAATGCCCATCAATCAACAAGTGGATAAAGAAAATGTGATATATATATATATATATATATATATATATATATATCACATTTATATACATATATCACACACATATATATATATCACTTTCATTATATATATGTGAGTACTACTCAGCCATAAACAAGAATAAAACAATGGCATCAGCAAACTGGATGGAGTTGGAGACCATTATTCTTAGTGAAGTAACTCAGGAATGGAAAACCAAACATGGTATGTTCTCACTTATGATAGTGAGCTAAGCTATGAGGACACAAAGGCATAAGAATGCTCAATGGACTTTGGGGACTAAGGGGGAATGGTGGGAGGTGGGTGAGGGATAGAAGACTACACACAGGGTACAGTGTACACTATTCAGGTGATGGATGCACCAAACTCTCAGAAAGCACCACTAAAGAACTTTCTCATGTAACCAAACACTACATGTTCTCCCAAAACTATTGAAATTAAGAAAAAAAGATAAATAAGAAGACAGAAATACAATTTGAATCGGCAATCCCATTACTGGGTATATAACCAAAGGAATATAAATCATTATATTTTAAAGTTACATGCATGTGTATATTTATTGCAACACTATTCATAACAGCAAAGACATAGAATCAACCTAAATGTCCATTGATGATAGACTGGATAAAGAAAATGTGGTATATATACACCATGGAATGCTATGCAGCCATAAAAAAGAAGCAGATCCATTAGATATTTTTATTGATCCTCTCCCTTCTCTAGGCTTAATACCTGGGTGTTAAAATAATCTGTACAAAAACCCCCCAAGACACAAGTTTACCTATGTAAAAAAAATAACATGCACTTGTTCCCCTGACCTTAAAATATAAGGGTTTTGTTGTTGTTGTTGTTTAACAAAGTAATGTTCTTTGCCGGAAACAGTGTGGACGTGGAGGCCTTAGCAAACTATCACAGGAACAGAAAACCAAATACCGTATGTTCTCACTTATAAGTGGGAGCTAAATGATGAGAGCACAAGGACACCCAGAGAACAACGTACACTGGGGCCTTTTGGAGGGGGGAGGGTGGGAGGGGTGAGAGCTTCAGGAAAAATAACTAATGTACTAGGCTTAACACCTGGATGATGAAATAATCTATATAACAAGCCCCTAGGATGCAAGTTTACCTATGTAACAAACCTGCACATGTACCCCTGAACTTAAAAGTTAAAAAAATGAGTGATAAAAACATTAAAATATGAAATATACTTAGTTGAAATGTCTCCCCTCTCTTTTACTTATTGGGTGCAGCAATATGATGTTATCTTCTGAAGATCACTTAACAGCAGTGCTAAGATAGGAACTGAGCTCATCTGAGGACAAATCTGGTGTTCTTTCCATGCTATCATATTGTGACAATGTTTACAAAATAATAGGATTGGGGAAGAATACCAACAAACACCATCAACCAAGGGATTGATAGAAATTGAAACACCTTAGTCCTCATTGAGCCTAAACATTTCATTTTATAAAGGGTACTTTGAGGCCCAGAGAAGGATAACAGTTTGTTGAAGTCACATAGCTGGCAACGCATTCCTATGTTTATTTGAGAAAATAAGGCAAGCACACTTGAACAAATAATGTAATAGCAGAGGATATCGTATATACGTCATCTAGAGAGAAAATGTCTAAGGAATTATTTCACAGGCAGAACTATGTCCTAAGAGTGCCAGAGTATAATTTGCCCTGTTAGGTATATAGTAACCACCCAGTGGAAGTCATTGTGACTCCTTGTGAGAACTGGTACTATGGTACTCATGTGTTGTAACTACCAGTAAATAGTTATATTATAGGAGAGATGAATTGATCAGATTTAATGTTCCTTTTTTTATTGAAATGGCTATATTAGAAAACTGTTTTTTAGGTAGAGGGAGGAATAAAGTTTTCTCCTATTTGATTCACTTCCTAACAATGAGAGCTTCATATAAAAGTAGAACAAATGCCTAATAAGTATTCAACATTAAAAAGAAAAGATTTCTTCTTCTTTTTCCTTCTTGTTTTGAGTTCTTTTCTTGCCATTTGAATTCTGCTTTACTTACTATTTATTCCCTTATTTGTTTTTTCCATCCTTCCTTTGCCAACCTCTCAGAATCCTTAACCCTAGGTCCTTGTGATAGGACTGTAGCTATGTTTTAGGTACACGCATGTGTGGTATGGGGAGAAGGTACAAGATCGATCCTTATATTTGTAGCTATTCTCCCAAATGCATAATTCCTTGGCTTATAAAGTTGATTGACATTGGGCACCACATTTCCTCTATGTTTATTTCTAACTAACTTGGAAAAATTATCTGTACGTGAGTGGAACAGATTGAAAATGATTTAGACCTCAATGGAGAATCAGAAATGTTGACTGAGTCATTGATGCATATTTAGAAGCTAAGAGTGAGGGGGCGGAACAAGATGGCCAAATAGGAACAGCTCAAGTCTCCAGCTCCCAGCACGAGCGACACAGAAGACAGGTGATTTCTGCATTTTCAACTGAGATACTGGGTTCATCTCACGAGGGAGTGCTGGACAATCAGTGCTAGTTAGCTGCTGCAGCCTGACCAGCGAGAGCTGAAGCAGGACGAGGCATCGCCTCACCTGGTAAGCGCAAGGAGGAAGGGAATCCCTTTTACTAGCCAGGAGAACTGAGACACACAACACCTGGAAAATCGGGTAACTCCCACCCCAATACTGCACTTTACCAAGGGTCTTAGCAAATGGGCACACCGGAGATATTATCCCACACCTGGCCAGGAGGGTCCCATGCCCATGGAGCCTCCCTCATTGCTAGCACAGCAGTCTGCGATCTAAAGGCAAGGCAGCAGCGAGACTGGGGGAGGGGCGCCCGCCATTGCTGAGGCTTAAGTAGGCAAACAAAGCCATTGGGAAGCTCAAACTGGGTGGAGCTCACAGCAGCTCAAGGAGGCCTGCCTGTCTCTGTAGACTCCACCTCTGGGGACAGGGCACAGATAAACAACAACAACTACAACAACAGCAGCAGAAAACTCTGCAGACGCAAATGACTCTGTATGACAGCTTTGAAGAGAGCAGTGGATCTCCCAACACGGAGGTTGAGATTTGAGAACAGACAGACTGCCTGCTGAAGTGGGTCCCTGACCCCTGAGTAGCCTAACTGGGAGACATCCCCCAATAGCGGCAGATCGACACCCTACACCTCACATGGTGGAGTACACCCCTGAGAGGAAGCTTCCAAAGCAAGAATCAGACAGGTACCCTCGCTGTTCAGCAATATTCTATCTTCTGCAGCCTCTGCTGCTGATACCCAGGCAAACAGGTTCTGGAGTGGACCCCTAGCAATCTCCAACAGACCAACAGCTGAGGGTCCTGACTGTTAGAAGGAAAACTAACAAACAGGAAGGACACCCACACCAAAATCCCATCAGTACATCACCATCATCAAAGACCAGAGGCAGATAAAACCACAAAGATGGGGAAAAAGCAGGGCAGAAAAGCTGGAAATTCAAAAAATAATAGCGCATTGCCCCCTCTAAAGGAACACAGCTCATTGCCAGCAATGGATCAAAGCTGGACAGAGAATGACTTTGATGAGATGAGAGAAGAAGGCTTCAGTCCATCAAACTTCTCAGAGCTAAAGGAGGAATTACGTACCCAGCACAAAGAAACTAAAATTCTTGAAAAAAAGTGGAAGAATTGATAACCAGAATAATTAATGCAGAGAAGGTCATAAACGAACTGACAGAGATGAAAACCACGACACGAGAAATACGTGACAAATGCACAAGCTTCAGTAACCAACTCGATCAACTGGAAGAAAGAGTATCAGCGATTGAGGATCAAATGAATGAAATGAAGCGAGAAGAGAAATCTAAAGAAAAAAGAAGAAATGAACAAAGTCTGCAAGAAGTATGGGATTATGTAAAAAGACCAAATCTACATCTGATTGGGGTGTCTGAAAGTGAGGGGGAAAATGGAACCAAGTTGGAAAACACTCTTCAGGATATCATCCAGGAGAACTTCCCCAACCTAGTAGGGCAGGCCAAAATTCAAATTCAGGAAATACAGAGAACACCACAAAGATACTCCTCAAGAAGAGCAACTCCAAGACACATAATTGCCAGATTCACCAAAGTTGAAATGAAGGAAAAAATCTTAAGGGCAGCCAGAGAGAAAGGTCGGGTTACCCACAAAGGGAAGCCTATCAGATTAACAGCAGATCTCTTGGCAGAAACTCTCCAAGCCAGAAGAGAGTGGGGGCCAATACTCAACATTCTTAAAGAAAAGAATTTTAAACCCAGAATTTCATATCCAGCCAAACTAAGTTTCGTAAGTGAAGGAGAAATAAAATCCTTTACAGATAAGCAAATGCTTAGAGATTTTGTCACCACCAGGCCTGCCTTACAAGAGACCCTGAAGGAAGCACTAAACATGGAAAGGAACAACCAGTACCAGCCATTGCAGCAACATGCCAAAATGTAAAGACCATTGATGCTAGGAAGAAACTGCATCAACTAACAAGCAAAATAACCAGTTAATATCATAATGGCAGGATCAAGTTCACACATAACAATATTAACCTTAAATGTAAAGGGACTAAATGCTCCAATTAAAAGACACAGACTGGCAAACTGGATAAAGAGTCAAGACCCATCAGATTGCTGTATTCAGGAGACCCATCTCACATGCAGAGACATATATAGGCTCAAAATAAAGGGATGGAGGAACATCTACCAAGCAAATGGAGAACAACAAGAAGGAGGTGTTGCAATCCTAGTCTCTGATAAAACAGACATTAAACCATCAAAGATCAAAAGAAACAAAGAAGGCCATTACATAATGGTAAAGGGATCAATTCAATAGGAAGAGCTAACTATCCTAAATATATATGCACCCAATACAGGAGAACCCAGATTCATAAAGCAAGTCCTTAGAGACTTACAAAGAGACTTAGACTCCCATACAATAATAATGGGAGACTTCAACACGCCGCTGTCAACGTTAGACAGATCAACGAGACAGAAAATTAACAAGGATATCCAGGAATTGAACTCATCTCTGCAGCAAGTAGACCTAATAGACATCTATAGAACTCTCCATCTCAAATCAACAGAATATACATTCTTCTCAGCACCACATCACACTTATTCCAAAACTGACCACATAATTGGAAGTAAAGCACTCCTCAGCAAATGTACAAGAGCAGAAATGATAACAAACTGTCTCTCAGACCACAGTGCAATCAAACTAGAACTCAGGACTAAGAAACTCAATCAAAACTGCTCAACTACATGGAAACTGAATAACCTGCTCCTGAATGACTACTGGGTACATAACGAAATGAAGGCAGAAATAAAGATGCTCTTTGAAACCAATGAGAACAAAGATAAAACATACCAGAATCTCTGGGACACATTTAAAGGAGTGTGTAGAGGGAAATTTATAGCACTAAATGCACACAAGAGAAAGCTGGAAATATCTAAAATTGACACTCTAACTTCACAATTAAAAGAACTAGAGAAGCAAGAGCAAACACATTCAAAAGCTAGCAGAAGGCAAGAAATAACTAAGATCAGAGCAGAACTGAAGGAGATAGAGACACAAAAAACCCTCCAAAAAATCAATGAATCCAGGAGTTGGTTTTTTGAAAAGATCAACAAAATTGATAGACCGAGAGCAAGACTAATAAAGAAGAAAAGAGAGAAGAATCAAATAGATGCAATAAAAAATGATAAAGGGGATATCACCATTGGCCCCACAGAAATACAAACTACTATCAGAGAATACTATAAACACCTCTATGCAAATAAACTAGAAAATCTAGAAGAAACGGATAATTTCTTGGACACTTACACTCTCCCAAGGCTAAACCAGGAGGAAGCTGAATCCCTGAATAGACCAATAGCAGGCTCTGAAATTGAGGAAATAATTAATAGCCTACCAACGAAAAAAAGTCCAGGACCAGATGAATTCACAGCTGAATTCTACCAGAGGTACAAAGAGGAGCTGGTACCATTCCTTCTGAAACTACTCCAATCAATAGAAAAAGAGGGAATCCTCCCTAACTCATTTTATGAAGTCAACATCATCCTGGTACCAAAGCCTGGTAGAGACACAACAACAAAAAAAGAGAATTTCAGACCAATATCTCTGATGAACATCGATGCAAAAATTCTCAATAAAATACTGGCAAACCAGATCCAGCAGCACATCAAAAAGCTTATCCACTGTGATCAAGTGGGCTTCATCTCTGGGATGCAAGGCTGGTTCAACATACGCAAATTAATAAACATAATCCAGCATATAAACAGAACCAAAGACAAAAAGCACATGATTATCTGAATAGACGCAGAAAAGACCCTTGAAAAAATTCAACAGCGCTTCATGCTAAAAAGGCTCAATAAATTTGGTATTGATGGTACGTATCTCAAAACAAAAAGAGCTATTTATGACAAACCCACAGCCAATACCATGCTGAATGGGCAAAAACCGGAATCATTCCCTTTGAAAACTGGCACAAGACAGGGATGCCCTCTCTCACCACTCCTATTCAACATAGTGTTGGAAGTTATGGCTAGGGAAATCAGGCAAGAGAAACAAATCAAGGGTATTCAGTTAGGAAAACAAGAAGTCAAATCGTCCCTGTTTGCAGATGACATGATTGTATATTTAGAAAACCCCACTGTCTCAGCCCAAAATCTCCTTAAGCTGATAAGCAACTTCAGCAAAGTCTCAGGATACAAAATTAATGTGCAAAAATCTCAATCATTCTTATGCATCAGTAACAGACAGAGAGCCAAATCATGAATGAACTTCCATTCACAATTGCTTCAAAGAGAATAAAATACCCAGGAATCCAACTTACAAGGGGTGTAAAGGACCTCTTCAAGGAGAACTGCAAACTACTGCTCAGGGAAATAAAAGAGGACACAAACAAATGGAAGAACATACCATGCTCATGGATAGGAAGAATCAATATCGTGAAAATGGCCATACTGCCCAAGGTAATTTATAGATTCAATGCCATCCCCATCAAGCTACCAATGAGTTTCTTCCCAGAATTGGAAAAAACTGCTTTAAAGTTCATATGGAACCAAAAAAGAGCCCACATTGCCAAGACAATCCTAAGTCAAAAGAACAAAGCTGGAGGCATCACGCTACCTGACTTCAAACTATACTACAAGGCTACAGTAACCAAAACAGCAAGGTACTGGTACCAAAACAGAGATATAGACCAATGGAACAGAACAGAGTCCTCAGAAATAATACCACACATCTACAGCCATCTGATCTTTGACAAACCTGAGAGAAACAAGAAATGGGGAAAGGATTCCCTATTTAATAAATGGTGCTGCGAAAATTGGCTAGCCATAAGTAGAAAGCTGAAATTGGATCCTTTCCTTGTTTCTTATATGAAAATTTATTTAAGATGGATTAGAGACTTAAATGTTAGACCTAATGCCATAGAAACCCTAGAAGAAAACCTCAGTAATATCATTCAGGACATAGGCATGGGCAAGGACTTCATGTCTAAAACACCAAAAGCAATGGCAACAAAAGCCAAAATTGACCAATGGGATCTAATTAAATTAAAGAGTTTCTGCACAGCAAAAGAAACTACCATCAGAGTGAACAGGCAATCTACAGAATGGAAGAAAATTTTTGCAATCTACTCATCTGACAAAGGGCTAATATCCAGAACCTACAAAGAACTCAAACAAATTTACAAGATAAAAACAAACAACCCATCAAAAAGTGGGCAAAGGATATGAACAGACATTTCTTAAAAGAAGACATTCATACAGCCAAAAGACACATGGAAAAATGCTCATCATCACTAGCCATCAGAGAAATGCAAATCAAAACCACAATGAGATACCATCTCATACCAGTTAGAATGGCAATCATTAAAAAGACAGGAAACAACAGGTGCTGGAGAGGATGTGGAGAAATAGGAACACTTTTACACTGTTAGTGGGATTGTAAACTAGTTCAACCATTATGGAAAACAGTATGGTGATTCCTCAAGGATCTAGAAATGGAAATACCATATGACCCAGCCATCCCATTACTGGGTATATACCCAAAGGATTTTAAATCATGCTGCTATAAAGACACATGCACACGTATGTTTATTGCGGCACTATTCACAATAGCAAAGACTTGGAATCAACCCAAATGTCCATCAGTGACAGACTGGATTAAAAAATGTTGCACATATACACCACGGAATACTATGCAGCCATAAAAAAGGATGAGTTTGTGTCCTTTGTAGGGACATGGATGCAGCTGGAAACCATCATTCTCAGCAAACTATCCCAAGAACAGAAAACCAAACACCGCATGTTCTCACTCATAGGTGGGAACTGAACAATGAGATCACTTGGACTTGGGAAGGGGAACATCACACACCAGGGCCTATCATGGGGAGGGGGGCGGGGGGAGGGGGGAGGGATTGCATTGGGAGTTTTACCTGATGTAAATGACGAGTTGATGGGTGCAGCACACCAACATGGCACAAGTATACATATGTAGAAAACCTGCACGTTATGCACATATACCATAGATCTTAAATTATAATAATAATTTTTTAAAAAAAGGAAGCTAAGAGTAAAATTACTGTAACAGATGAACGATAAAAGATTCCAGAAAACACAAAGAGAATACTGTCCAAAAAGATCAATAAGGATTCAGGGCTTCCAAAGTCTTCTACTTTTCAAATATAGAGTAAGTTAAAATATAAAAGAGCATGAAGACTACAAATGACTTCTGTTCAGTATTAGTATACTGTGTAAAATGATGGCACTGCATGAACAAATAATATGAAAATACATGAAATTTATGTGCAAAATTTCAGGCTATTTAAATGATAAATGATGAAATCAATAAATAATTACTAATTTTCTACTATGTGCAAAACTTATGCTAAATGTTTGAAGAACACAAAGATTAATAAAATAAGGTCAGATGGCTGTAGATGTGTGGTATTATTTCTGAGGAATCTGTTCTGTTCCATTGGTCTATATCTCTGTTTTGGTAACAGTACCATGCTGTTTTGGTTACTGTAGCCTTGTAGTATAGTTTGAAGTCAGGTAGCGTGATGCCTCCAGCTTTGTTCTTTTGACTTAGGATTTTCTTGGAGATGTAGGCTCTTTTTTGGTTCCATATGAACTTTAAAGCAGTTTTTTCCAATTCTGGGAAGAAACTCATTGGTAGCTTGATGGGGATGGCATTGAATCTATAAATTACCTTGGGCAGTATGGCCATTTTCACGATATTGATTCTTCCTATCCATGAGCATGGTATGTTCTTCCATTTGTTTGTGTCCTCTTTTATTTCCCTGAGCAGTAGTTTGCAGTTCTCCTTGAAGAGGTCTTTTACATCCCTCGTAAGTTGGATTCCTAGGTATTTTATTCTCTTTGAAGCAATTGTGAATGGAAGTTCATTCATGATTTGGCTCTCTGTTTGTCTGTTACTGATGTATAAGAATGCCTGTGATTTTTGCACATTAATTTTGTATCCTGAGACTTTGCTGAAGTTTCTTATCAGCTTAAGATTTTGGGCTGAGACAATGGGGTTTTCTAAATATACAACCATGTCATCTGCAAAGAGGGACAATTTGACTTCTTGTTTTCCTAACTGAATACCCTTGATTTGTTTCTCTTGCCTGATTGCTCTAGCCATAACTTCCAACACTATGTTGAATAGGAATGGTGAGAGAGGGCATCCTACTCATCTGACAAAAGGCTAATATCCAGAACCTACAAAGAACTCAAACAAATTTACAAGAAAAAAACAAACAACCCCTTCAAAAAGTGGGCAAAGGATATGAACAGACATTTCTCAAAAGAAGATATTCATACAGCCAACAGACACAGGAAAAAATGCTCACCATCACTGGCCATCAGAGAAATACAATCAAAACCACAATGAGATACCATCTCACACCTGCTAGAATGGCAATCATTAAAAAGTCAGGAAACAACAGGTGCTGGAGAGGATGTGGTGAAATAGGAACACTTTTACACTGTTGGTGGGATTGTAAACTAGTTCAACCATTATGGAAAACAGTATGGCAATTCCTCAAGGATCTAGAACTAGATGTACCATATGACCTAGCCATCCCATTACTGGGTATATACCCAAAGGATTCTAAATCATGCTGCTATAAAGACACATGCACACGTATGTTTATTGCGGCACTATTCACAATAGCAAAGACTTGGAATCAACCCAAATGTCCATCAGTGACAGACTGGATTAAAAAATGTGGCACATATACACCACGGAATACTATGCAGCCATAAAAAAGGATGAGTTTGTGTCCTTTGTAGGGACATGGATGCAGCTGGAAACCATCATTCTTAGCAAACTATCACAAGAACAGAAAACCAAATACTGCATATTCTCACTCATAGGTGGGAACTGAACAATGAGATCACTTGGACTCGGGAAGGGGAACATCACACACCGGGGCCTATCATGGGGGAGGGGGAGGGGGGATGGATTGCATTGGGAGTTATACCTGATGTAAATGACGAGTTGATGGGTGCTGACGAGTTGATGGGTGCAGCACAGTAACATGGCACAAGTATACATATGTAACAAGCCTGCACCTTATGCACATGTACCCTAGAACTTAAAGTATAATAATAATAATAATAAATAAAATAAGAGCTCTGTATTAGAACCTTACAAATTAATGGAGGGGCGGGGGAGACAGGGCAACTGAATAAAATCTCAAAGCAACATTTAGAGGGCTGTTTCACAAAACGTCAAAAGAGATATCATAAGGCAGTTAATATAAAAGCTAAATAAAACATACAGATGTCAGCTTAGTGGTTACAAGAATGCAGACTGGAGTGATCAATGAAAGATCTATGAAAGAGGTGAAACTTGAAATTGGCATTTAACAAAAAATATATATTTTGAGGGTGCACACACATGCATGTTCACACATACACATGTATACGCACATAGACACAAAGGTGCATGATATTAAATAGCTGCCCAATAGACCATTCATAGATAATTTACTGCCAGTTCCTTGAAATACATGTGAGCATAATTAAGGTTATTTTGCCTTAACCTATTCTAATAGAACAAGTTGACATTTATTTTTCAATTTATGCCAGTGAACATTTCAAATATGTTACAATAAATTCAGATATTTGAATTATATAAACGATTTTAAGTGAAAGTTATTAGATTACTTTTGCAACAAGATGCAATGCTAATTAATGGAGTTTTCACGGGGCCTCATCCACTGTTTGGGTTGGGGAAGCGGCTCCTTTACTTAAACTGTCATTCTCCTAGAGTTACCTACCATAGCTCTTTCTGTTTCCTGACACACTGCATTTCATCTTTATTTCCTGTGACTTTATAGAATTAGTGAACTCAAAGGCCATCAATTATCTCCTAATCAACAGCCCTAATGGTCAAACCCAAGCAAATCAGGAATCTTCTTCAGCATTTAACAAACACTGCTGGTTGACGTCCCTTTCTTGAAAATATTTGGTTGATTTGTGGTCAATAGTATGTACCTCAATCTTTCCAATTACTCATTCATCTTTTTCTTCCTCGCGTCATTCTTCATCCTCTGTGCTTTCTCTTGTGAAGACTCAAGGCTTAAATTATTCCCCATAGAAATAACTCAGAAATCTTCTATCTACAGTTCAGACCTCTTAATAGAGCTCCAATACAGTTTCTAAACCATCTCCAGAAAATTTTCATTCTGAGGTCCTGTTGTCACCTAAATCTTAACATGTCTAAAAAGCAGGTGCTTTTGCTTGCGTGAAAAATGGGATGCTCCATTTTTAGATCTTGATAGATGGTAAACTAGCTCTCCCAGTTTTTTCCTTCCCTCTTCCTGAGTCTCCTTCTACCAGTCTCTTTTGAAGTTAGGATTTATAAAATTTAATATGTATCTAGTGTATCTTATGAAAACGTCATATTACACACATATACACATGCACACACAAACACACACGTGTGCTCTAACCTTCATACATTGGCAAAATCTTAGCTCTTTATTATTCCTCAGATTGGTTCTCCCTTGAAACTTTCTTGTTTTCATCGGTGACATCTTATTCTTCCAGTTTTCTTGCACATTTTCTTACTTGCATTTCCTTCTCCCTATCCCTTTCACTACCCCAGTCAAGAATGAGCCCTCATCAACTCATGCTTGAACTGCCACAGTGTCTCCTAAACTAATCACTTTGCTTCCAACCATTGCATTCTCTACACTGTTGCCATAACAATCTTTCTAATGTGAAAATATAATCACTGTACTTCCAGGCTTAAAAACCTGAAACTTTCATTGATTAGCCTTCCTCCTACTGCTCAGATCCATAATTTCTTTTCTATCTCCAATGTTCTCTTCTGTCTCAGACAGCTTGTGGAAGAAGGCAGGATTTACATAATTGATACATTTGTTTGATTCAGACCCTCATTTTTTTCTCACTACCAAAACTGATTTCTTCATCCCTCAAACATCCTTCCTTCCTCCCTCCCTCCCTCCCTCCCTCCCTCCCTCCCTCCCTCCCTCCCTCCCTTCCTTCCTTCCTTCCTTCCTTCCTTCCTTCCTTCCTTCCTTCCTTCCTTCCTTCCTTCCTTCCTTCCTTCCTTCCTTCCCTCTCTGTCTTTCCTCTTCTTTTTTTTTGAAATGGAGTTTCACTATTGTAGCCCAGGCTACAGTGAAGTCTCGCGACCTCAACTCACTGCAAACTCCGCCTCTTGGGTTCAAGTGATTCTCCTGTCTCAGTCTCCCGAGTAGCTGGGATTACAGGCACCCACCACCACGCCTGGCTAATTTTTGTATTTTTAGTAGAGATGGGGTTTCACCATGTTGGCCAGGCTGGTCTTGAACTCCTGACCTCAGGTGATCCACACTCCTCAGCCTCCCAACATTCTGGGATTACAGGCATGAGCCACTGTGCCTGGCCTATTCTTGTGCATTTCTACTCCCACAACTTTGCCTATCTTAATGCCCAAACCAAATACTTTTTCCTCTCTATTTCTTCAAACCTTACTTTGGCTTCAAGGCTCATTTAATGCCTCTTCTCCTCCATGAAACCCTTCTGTGTAGTAGCCAATTCACATGGTTTTCGTATTTTGCCAAACTCCTATGACAACCAGTAGGATTTAGATGGTTAAAATCTTCAGTGAAGGGCAGGGAGATCATTGTAAGTGAGTACCATTAGGGATGCTGAAATGTGCAAGGCATTTTAACAGGGAAACAAGTAAGCTTTTACAACTTGCGTGACAGATTCATGGAGGACAGTGCTGCATGAGAAGCTTAGAATGATGTGTTCAAGCCATTTTGTAGTACCTTTAAAAATAAAGCCAAGGAGTTTGTTTATGTGAATATATCACAGACGGACTTGTTTACATTAGTATTATTTTAATATATTGGGTATTTTATTGAAGACAAAATTATTTGAAAGTTATTAATCAATGGATGCTATAGCTTTCCTCTTTCAAATAATGAGAAGACTTGTTAATTCAGATCAGAAGAAATGTTGATCAGGGAAAAAGGAATTTGTGCATTAAGATAGGGAAAGATGTAGAGGCAGATATTCACAAGGGTGTTTGAGGAAACTGAAGGGCTTTGATTGAAGGAGAGCTTATTATATTTACCTTTATTCATTATTATGGTTATACTTATATGAATTTTTTGGATTTAATGCTATCTTCAGTGTCACAATTTACAGATGCTAATACGTGAAGAATAAGGAAATAAGACTAAGTGCTATAATATGTCTAATCATGTGGTGGATGAAATAACAAGACCTCAAAGGTAGAACCTTCTGTTGAAATGTAGTCCTTTTTATTAAATAAATAGTTTAAATTTTCCTTTAATTTTTAAATCATTTTGGTAGATATGACAATACATAATACACAGGTACCTTATGCATTGAAGCTAAATTATGGATGAGATTATGTCATAACTTGGCTTTTCCAATATTTCTGGCTGTAGTTCCTTGGCATGGGAGGGGGCAGGCTGGAAGACTCTTTAAAAAATATTGTATTATGAGGTACTATCTTTAGGTAGAAACCAATATGAAGGAATATGGGAACCTAAATAAAGATAGTCATTTCCTTAAGTATTGGCCATAGGACTGACAAAATTAGCTGGGAAGTATGATTTGAGATATGGGATAAATGGTTTTATAGAAGTACTTGGATTAAATTGTCAATTAACGGTATAGCAATAATTCTGGCATAACTAAAGTTTCTTGATAAGTCAATGTATGATTTGGGCTCTCATGTTTAGTTTCAGGGGTTCAGTTTTTGAAGCTGTAAAACATAAGGTAAAGATGGTGGAAATGAGGAAAGGTTTTACTTAGGAGATATTTTTAAGACTCTAGCCAATGTTGGCATTCTGTGGTTCTAGGATTCAGTTTCAAACTTATTTCCAGGGAAAGTTCTGGACCCCATACATGCTCAATCTACTGTATATCTGCATTATTCATCCAGCTTATTTAGCATCAACAATAGTTATTGGGAACTCTACGGAAGTGCATTAGATACATCTACAGCATTTAACTGTTCACACTCTAAAGGAAATATTAACTTCTCACCCTTGCTATCCCAGCAAGGATAGTAGCCACATTTTATATTCTTTTACCCCATTGCCCTGCCCATAACTGGACCATACATGGGTACCTAAACAAGGGAATTCTATTCCTAGGTTTGGCATCAATTTGTGACCCATGAATCCCAGCATAAAAAAGATGAGCTATTCCAAAGAGACTCTGCTCTGAAGCAGTTAGCAGCAGGAACAGAAGCCAAGAAATGCTTTGAGAATTGTCATAATAATGGTAACAAAGGCTCATGTAACACTTTCTGTATCTACTAGGTGAAGTCTTATCTCATTTAATCCTCACAACAGTGTACAAGGTAGATTCTATGGTTATCACTAATTTAAGAAGGAGATACTCTTCAAATGAGGAGATAAAATCACATAAATCTCCTCAAATGAGGACACAAAATAACAGAAAACTAAGTAATTTGCTCAGGACCACACAGGTAGTGAGTGGCAGAGCTGAGATTGAAACCCATGCAGTCTGACTCGAGAGTCTGTGCTCTTAATCGCTGCAACACATGGGCATGGCTTTGAACTATACTAAGCTAAAGAACAACATTCAAGCTGAAATTTTGAGAGAGCAGTAATAATATAGAGTAGGGGAAGAGGAAAATGGTTCCCAGAGGGAGAACTGTGGAAACCCATAGATGAAGGAGGATGTCAAAAAAGAAAAGTCTATAAAACCCAAGAGAAGGGTTGGGAGACAGAGAGGAGAGAGAGTGAGAGCAAGTGAGTGAGAGAGAACAACACCTACACCTTGGCACTTGATAATAATAATTGTTAAGATTTATAAAACACTCATTATGTGCCAGCCACTTTTCTTAGCTGTTTTAATATATTAATTTACTTGGGCTTCACACACTTACTATTATGTAAGTATAATTATTATTCTTTTTTGGAGATTTATTATTAAAGTCTCTTCTTTAATTTTCTTTTTTTTCTTTTTTATATTTTTCTTATTATACTTTAAGTTCTAGGGTACATGTGCACAACGTGCAGGTTTGTTACATATGCATACTTGTGCCATGTTGGTGTTCTGCACCCATCAACTCGTCAGCACCCATCAACTCGTCATTTACATCAGGTATAACTCCCAATGCCATCCCTCCCCTTTCCCCCCTCCCCATAATAGGCCCTGGTGTGTAATGTTCCCCTTCCCGAGTCCAAGTGATCTCATTGTTCAATTCCCACCTGTGATAATTGATATTTGGTTTTCTGTTCTTGGGATAGTTTGCTGAGAATGATGGTTTCCAGCTGCATCCATGTCCCTACAAAGGACACAAACTCATCCTTTTTTATGGCTGCATAGTATTCCATGGTGTATATGTGCCACATTTTCTTAATCCAGTCTGTCACTGACGGACATTTGGGTTGATTCCAAGTCTTTGCTATTGTGAATAGTGCCGCAATAAACATACGTGTGCATGTGTCTTTATAGCAGCATGATTTAGAATCCTTTGAGTATATACCCAGTAATGGGATGGCTGGGTCATATGGTACATCTAGTTCTAGATCCTTGAGGAATCGCCATACTGTTTTCCATAATGGTTGAACTAGTTTACAGTCCCACCAACAGTGTAAAAGTGTTCCTATTTCTCCACATCCTCTCCAGCACCGGCTGTTTCCTGACCTTTTAATGATTGCCATTCTAACTGGTGTGAGATGGTATCTCATTCTGGTTTTGATTTGCATTTCTCTGATGGTCAGTGATGACGAGCATTTTTTCATGTGCCTGTTGTCTGTATGAATGTCTTCTTTTGAGAAATGTTTTTTCATATCCTTTGCCCACTTTTTGATGGGGTTGTTTGTTTTTTTTCTTGTAAATTTGTTTGAGTTCTTTATAGGTTCTGGATATTAGCCCTTTGTCAGATGAGTAGATTGCAAAAAAAAATTATGTAGGTTGCCTGTTCACTCTGATGGTAGTTTCTTTCGCTGTGCAGAAGCTCTTTAGTTTAATTAGATCCCATTTGTCAATTTTGGCTTATGTTGCTGTTGCTTTTGGTGTTTTAGACATGAAGTCCTTACCCATGCCTATGTCCTGAATGTTTTCTTTTAGGGTTTTTCTGGTATTAGGTCTAACATTTAAGTCTCTAATCCATGTTGAATTAATTTTCGTATAAGGAGTAAGGAAAGGATCCAGTTTCAGCTTTCTACTTATGGCTAGCCACTATTCCCAGCATCATTTATTAAATAGGGAATCCTTTCCCCATTTCTTGTTTTTCTGGGGTTTGTCAAAGATCAGATGGCTGTAGATGTGTGGTATTATTTCTGAGGACTCTGTTCTGTTCCATTGGTCTATATCTCTATTTTGGTACCAGTACCATGCTGTTTTGGTTACTGTAGCCTTGTAGTATAGTTTGAAGTCAGGTAGCGTGATGCCTCCAGCTTTGTTCTTTTGACTTAGGATTGTCTTAGCAATGTGGGCTTTTTTTCGGTTCCATATGAACTTTAAAGCAGTTTTTTCCAATTCTGGGAAGAAACTCATTGGTAGCTTGATGGGGATGGCATTGAATCTATAAATTACCTTGGGCAGTATGGCCATTTTCACGATATTGATTCTTCCTATCCATGAGCATGGTATGTTCTTCCATTTGTTTGTGTCCTCTTTTATTTCACTGAACAGTGATTTGTAGTTCTCCTTGAAGAGGTCTTTTGCATCCCTTGTAAGTTGGATTCCTAGGTATTTTATTCTCTTTGAAGCAATTGTGAATGGAAGTTCATTCATGATTTGGCTCTCTGTTTGTCTGTTACTGGTGTATAAGAATGCTTGTGATTTTTGCACATTAATTTTGTATCCTGAGACTTTGCTGAAGTTGCTTATCATCTTAAGGGATTTTGGGCTGAGATGATGGGGTTTTATAAATATACAATCCTGTCATCTGCAAACAGGGACAATTTGATTTCTTCTTTTCCTAACTGAATCCCCTTGATTTCTTTCTCTTGCCTGATTGCCCTAGCCAGAACTTCCAACACTATGTTGAATAGGAGTGGTAAGAGAGGTCATCCCTGTCTTGTGCCAGTTTTCAAAGGGAATGCTTTCAGTTTTTGCCCATTCAGTATGATATTGGCTGTGGGTTTGTCATAAATAGCTCTTATTATTTTGAGACACGTTCCATCAACACCGATGATATTGAGAGTTTTTAGCATGAAGGGCTGTTGAATTTTGTCAAAGGCCTTTTTTGCATCTATTGAGATAATCATGTGGTTTTTGTCTTTGGTTCTGTTTTTATGCTGGATTACATTTATTGATTTGCGAATGTTGAACCAGCCTTGCATCCCAGGGATGAAGCCCACTTGATCACGGTGGATAAGCTTTTTGATGTGCTGCTGGATTTGGTTTGCCACTATTTTATTACAAACTAGCATCAGAGAATACTATAAACACCTTTACGCAAATAAACTAGAAAATCTAGAAGAAACGGATAATTTCTTGGACACTTACACTCTCCCAAGACTAAACCAGGAAGATGTTGAATCCCTAAATAGACCAATAATGGGCTCTGAAATTGAGGCAATAATTAATAGCCTACCAACCAAAAAAATTCCAGAACCAGATGGATTCACAGCTGAATTCTACCAGAGGTACAAGGAGGAGCTGATACCATTGCTTCTGAAACTATTCCAATCAATAGAAAAAGTGGGAATCCTCCCTAACTCATTTCATGAGGCCAACATCATCCTGATACAAAACCTGGCAGAGACACAACAAAAAAAAGAGAATTTTAGACCAATATCCCCGATGATAATTGATGCAAAAATCCTCAATAATTATTGTTCTTATTTGATCGATGAGTAAATTGAAGCACCAATTTGTTAGTGACTTGCATAAGGTCACACAGCTAGTAAGTAGCAAAACCAGGATTTGAATACAGGTGGTCTAACTCCGGAGTCACCACTTGTAGCTTCTTTACTCCTATCCAAGTTCCAGTTCCTGCAATTCTGGATATAAGTACTTTGTGCCCTTCACTTTCTTTGGGATTATTGTATATCTTCAACTCACCCACTGCCCCCTTTTAATTGAGCTAGATTTATTGGGTCTTTCTCCTTGCTAACTGAAACAGTAAGTTGCCATACCACATACCATAAAGGAGAAATAAATGTGATTAATAGGATCCCTGCTTTCAAAGAGTTGGCAGCCTAATTGGAAAGGTATGTCACCCGATAAAAAAAATCATTAATAATAATAGACAGTATGTATCCAGTGTGTATTGATGATACAATGAGGGAAAGTTTAGTAAAAAGTGAAAACCGAGTTGGAACATCAACCCCTAAAGCTCTGCAAATTACAGAAAGCTCATGTGTGTTTCCTCTACACTTGACTATCTGAAGCTGAGAAAGTTTTGACAGAATTGAAACACAGATATCTAGGTTCAGTTTCATTATTTAAAAATCTAAGGCTCTAGAAACTCTCCTTTCCCATTGAAGTGGGCTGGAGAACCATCTGCAAGGAATGTTCAAGGAGTTTTTTGGCTTTTTTTTTTTTGCTACAACTTATTTAATTTTTAATTTTTGTGCATATATAGTAAGTGGAGTACATAGTAAGTGTATATATTTTAGGGGTACATGAAATGCTTTCATACAGGCATACAATGTGAAACAAGCAGATCGGGAAGAATAGAGTACACATCCCCTCAAGCATTTATTTTTGGGGTTAGAAAAAATCCAATTATATTGGTATCAGTTATTTTTAAAATGTACAATTAGTGTATTATTGACTATAGTCACCCAGATTTGCTATCAAATGGTAGGTTTTATTCATTCTTTTCCACGAGTTTTTGTCCCCATTAACCATCCTCACCTCCCCACGTCCCCCACCACTACCCTTACCAGCCTCTGGTAACCATCCTTCTATCTCTGTATCCGTCATTCAAGTGTTTTGAATTTTAGATCCCACAAATAAGTTAAAATATGTATTTCTTTTTCTCTGCCTGGCTAAGTCCTCTTAACATAATTATCTCCAGCTCCATCCATGTTGTTGCAAATGACAAGATCTCATTTATTTTTATGGTTGAATAGTACTCCGTTGTGTATATTGTATACGTCCATTCTCATGCTGCTAATAAAAACATAACCGAGTCTGGGTAATTTATAAAGAAAAGAAGTTTAATTGACTTACAGTTGGGCATGGTTGAGGAGACCTCAGGAAACTTACAATCATGGCAGAAAGGAAGGAAAACATGTCCTTCTTCACATGGTGGGAGGAAGGAGAAGAATGAGAGCCCAGCAAAGGGGGAGACACCTTATACAACCGTAAGATCTTGTGAGAACTTACTATCATGAGAATAGCATGGAGAAAACTGCCCCCATGATTCAATTATCTCCCACCGCTTCACTCCCACCACACATGGGGGTTATGGCAACTCAATTCAAGATGAGATTTGGGTGGGGACACAGCCAAACAGTATCACACATTTTCTTTATACATTCATCTGTTGATGGATACTTTGGTTGCTTCAGCATCTTGGCTATTCTGAACTGTGCTGCAGCAAACACAGGAGTGAAGATATATTTTTTATTTACTGATTTCCTTTCATTTGGGGATATACCTAGAAGTGTGATTGCTGGATAATATGGTAGCTCAATTTTTAATTTTTTGAGGAGCCCCAGAATTGTTATCCATAGTGGTTTTAACTAATTTACATCTCCAGCAACAGTGTATGAGTGTTTCATTTTCTCCACATCCTCAAAAGCATTTGTTATTGCCTGTCATTTGAGTCTAAGTCATTTTAACTGCAGTGAGATGATATCTCATTGGAATTTTGATTTAAATTTATTTGATGATCAATGATGTTGAGCAGCTTTTCACATGCCTGTTTGCGGATTTGTATGTCTTCTTTTGAGAAATGTCTGTTCAAATATTTTGCCCATCTTTTGATCAGATTATTAGATTTTTTTTTCCTCTAGAGTTGTTTGAGCTTCTTATATATTCTGGGTATTAATCCCTTGTCAGATGGGGAGTTTGCAAATATTTTCTCTCATTCTGTATGTTCTTTCTTCACATTATTTATTGTTTCCTTTGCTGTGAAGAAGCTTTTAAACTTGATGTGATTCCATTTGTCCATTTTTGCTTTGGTTGCCTGGGCTTGTGTTCAAGAAATTTTTTCCCAGACCAATGTCCTGAGGAATTTTTCCAGCGTTTTATTGTAGTAGATTCACAGTTTTAGGTATTATATTTAAGTCTTTAGTTGGTTTTGATTCAGTTTTGTACATGGCTAGGGATAGGGTTCTACTTTTATTCTGTTGCCTATGGATATCCAGTATTTCCAGCACCACATATTAAAGAAGATGTCTTTTCCCCAGTATATTTTTTTTGGCACCTTTGTCAAAAGTGAGTTCACTGTAGGTGTGTGGATTTCTTTCTGGGTTTTTCATTCTGTTCTGTTGGTTTATGTTTCTGTTTTGATGCCAGTATCATGCTGTTTGGTTATTTTAGCTCTGCAGGATATTTTGAAGTCAGGAAATGTGATTCCTCCAATTGTGTTCCTTTTGCTTAGGATAGCTTTGGCTATTCTGAGTCTCTTGTGGGTCCATATGAATTTTAGGATTTTTTTCTATTTCTGTGAAGAATATTATTGGTATTTTTGATAGGCATTTCATTATATCTGCAGATTGCCTTAGGTAGCATGAACATTTAAAAAATATTGATTCTTACAATCCATGAACATTGACTATTCTTTTTTTTTGGTGTCCTTTCCAATTTCTTTAATAACTATTTTATAGTTTTCATTATAGAGATATTTCATTTCTTTGGTTAATTCCTAGATAATTAATTTCATTTGTGGCTATTTTAAATGTGATTACTTTCTTGATTTCTTTTTCACATTGTCTACTGTTAGCATATAGAAATGCTACTGATTTTCACATATTGATTTTGTATACTACAACTTTACTCAATTTGTCAGTTCTAATAGGTTTTTCGTGTGGAATCTTTAGTTTTTTCTAAATATAAGATCATATCATCTGCAAACAAGAATCATTTGACTTTTCTCTTTCTAATTTGAATGGGTTTTATCTTTCCCTTGTCTGGTTGCTCTAGCTAGGACTTCCAGTACTGTGTTGAATAACAGTGATGATAGTGGACATCTTAGTTGTGTTTCAGATCTTAGAGGAAAGACTTTCAGTTTTTCCCCATTCAGTAGGATACTCGCTATGGGTCTGTCCTATATGGCTTTTATGATATTGAGGTATGTTCCTTATATTCCCAGTTGTTTGAGGGGTTTTATCATGATGGGATGTTAAATTTTATCAAATGCTTTTTCAGCATCCATTGAAATGATCATTGTAGTTTTATTCTTCATTCTCTGTACATGACGTATCCAACTGATTGATTTGCATATGTTGAACCATTTTTGCATACCAGAGATAATTCTCACTTGGTCATGATATATAACTTTTCAATTGTTTTGTTGAATTCTGTTGACTGGTAGGTCGTTGAGGGTTTTTGCATCGATATTCATCAGAGATATAGGCCTGTAGTGTTTTTTGTTTTTATTTATTTATTTTTTTGATGTGTCTTTGTTTTTGGTGTGAAGGTAACACTGGCCTTGTAGAATGAGTTTGGAAGTATTTCCTCCTATGTTTTCCAGAATAGTTTGAGTAGGATTTATATTAGTTGTTTAAATGTATGGTAGAATTCAGCAGTGAAGCCGTTGGGTCCTGGACTTTTCTTTACTGGGAGACTTTTGATTATGGCTTTGATCTCATTATGTTATTGGTCTGTTTAGTTTCGGATTTCTTCCTGGCTCAATCTTGGTAGGTTGTATGTATCTAGGAATTTGTCCATTTCTTTTAGATTTTCCAATTTATTGACATACAGGTGCTCCTAGTAGCCACTAAAAATCCTTTGAATTTCTGCAGTATCAGTTGTAATGCCTCCTTTTCATTTCTAATTTTATTTATCTGGATCATCTCCCTTTTTTTCTTAGTCTGGCTAAAGGTTTGTCAATTTTGTTTAACTTTTCAAAAAACTCAACTTCTTGCTTCATTGATCTTTTGTACTATTTTTGCATTTCAATTTTATTTGTTTCTCCTCTGAACTTCATTATTTATTTTCTTCTACTAATTCTGGGTTTGGTTTGCCCTTGCTTTTCTAGTTCTTAAAGATGTATTGTTAAATTTAGTATTTTTTTTTTTCTTTTTTGATGTAGGCAGTTATAGCTATAAGCTTCCCTGTTAGTACTGCTTTTGTTGTATCCCATAGGTTTTGGTATGTTGTGTTTTTATTATTATTTGTTTCAATAAATTTCTCAATTTTCTTCTTAATTATTTAATTGATCCTCTGGTCATTTGGGAGCATATTGTTTAATTTCCATGTGCTTGTATAGTTTTCAAGATTCATCTTTTTGTTGATATCTAGCTTTATTCCATTGTGGTCAAAGAAGATGCTTGATATTATTTCAATTTTTTGAATGTTCTAAGACTTGTTTTGTGACCTAACATATAGTCTCTGCTTGAGAATTGTCTATGTGCTGATGAAAAGGACGTGCATTCTGCAGCCATTGGAAGAAATGTTCTGGAAATATCTATTAGATCCATTTGGTCTGCAGTGCAGTTCAATTCTGATGTTTCTTTCTTGATTTACTGTTTGGAGTATCTGTCCAATGCTGAAAGTGGGGTGTTGAAGTCTCCAGGTATTATTGCATTGGGGCTTATCGCTCTTTTTAGCTCCAATAATATTTATTTATACATCTAAGTTTTCTAGTCTTGGGTGCATACATATTTATATAAAATTATATATTATATTCTCTTGATGAATTGACCACTTTATTATTATATAGTGACCTTCCTTATTTTTTCTTATTTTTGTCTCAAGATCTATTTTGTCTACACATAGTGACTCCTGATCATTTTTGGTTTCCATTGGCATGGAGTGTCTTTTTCTAGTGCTTTATTTTCAGTCCATGTGTGTCTTTATAGACGAAGTTAGTTCACTGAAGATAACAGATAAATGGGTTTAGTGTTTTTATTTATTCATCCAGCCAATGTCTTTTGATTGTAGAGTTTACTCCATTTATTTTCAAAATTATTGATAAGTAAGGACTTAATCTTGCTTTTTATTTGTTTTATGGTTGTTTTGTGGTCCTTTCCTTCTTTATTTCATTTCTGTCTTCCCTTAGTAAACGTGATTTTCTTTGGTGATATGATATAGTTTCTTGTTTTTTATCTTTTGTGTATCCATTGTATGTTTTTTGGTTTGAGGTTACCATGAGGCTTGTAAATACTACCTCATAACCCATTATTTTAACCTGACAACAATTTAACACTTTTTATAGTAAAAAAAAAAAAAAAAAAAAAAAAAAAAAAAAAAAAAAAAAAAAAAAAAAAAATCACAAACAAGTAAAAAGAAAACTAATAAAAACTCAATGTCTTAACTTTGTCCCCCAGATTTTTAACTTTTTGTAATTTCTATTGATAGCTCATTGTACGATATCCTGAATAATTATGAGTTTTGATTGGTTCATCAGTTAATCTTTCTGTTATTACTTAGGATAAGAGCAGTTCCCATAGCAAACTTGTAGTTTTATAAAATATTCTGTTTTTCTGTGTACTTACTATTACCAGTGAGTTTTGTACCTTCAGCTGTACTTATTGCTCATAACTGCTTTTTTCTCTTTCTGATTGAAGTACTCCCGATTGCATTTCCTGTAGGACAGGTCTGGTATTGATGAAATCCCTCAGCTTTTGCTTGTCTGAGAAAGTCATTATTTCTTCTTTGTGTTTGATGAATATTTTCAGCAGATATGCTATTCTGGGGTAAAAGATTTTTTTCTTTAGCATGATAGCTATGTCATGCTGCTCTCTCCTTGCCTGTAAGGTTTCCACTGAAAAGTCTGCTGCCAGATGTTTTGGAGTTTCTTTATATGTTGTTTCTTTTCTCTTCCTGTGTTCAGGATCCTTTCTCTATCCTTGAACTGTGGGAATTTGATTATTAAATGTCTTAAGATGGTCTTTGGGTTAAATTGGCATGGTGTTCTATACATTTCTTGTACTTGGATATTGATATCTTTCTTGAGGTTTGAGAAGTTCTCTGTTATTATCCCTTTGAATAAATTTTTTTTCCTATTTATTTTTCTGTCTCCTCTTTAAGGCCAATAACTCTTGGATTTGTCCTTCTGAGGTTACTTTCTAGATCCTGTAGGGTTGCTTCATTGTTTTTTATTCTTTTTTCTCCTTTGACTGTGTATCTTCAAATAGCTTATCTTCAAGCTCTGTAATTCTACTTCTGCTTGATCAATTCTGCTAGTAAGGAATTCCGAAGCATTCTTTAATATGCCACTGCATTTCTTAGCTGGGGAAATTCTGCTTGATTCTTTTTAATTACTTCAATCTCATTGCTAAATTCATCTAATAGACTTCTGAATTCCTTCTCTGCATTATTTTGAATTTCTTTGATTTTCCTTGACAGAACAATTTTGAATTATCTGTATAAAGTTAACATATCTGTTTCTCCATGATTGGTTTCTGGTGCCTTTTTAGTTCATGTGGTGAGATCATGTTTTCCCACATGGTGTTGATGCTAGTAGATATTCTTTGGTGTCAGGGCATTGAGATATTCATTGTAGTCTTCACTTTCAGGACTTATTTGTACCTGCCCTACTAAGTAAGGTTTTCCAGGTATTTGAAAGGACTTAGGTGTTGCGATCTAAGCTGTATCTGCTTTAGGAGGCACCTCAAACCTAGTAACTCTGTGGTTCTGGCAGACTTGTAGAGGTATCATCTTGATAGTCTTGTACAAGATCTGGGAGAAATCTCTGGATTACGAGGAAGAGACTCTTGCTCTCTTCCCTTTATTTTTCCCAAACAAACTGAGTGCCTCTGTTCTGAGGTACCTAAAGCTGGGGGTGGAACGACACAAGCACCCCTGTGACCACTACCACTGTGACTGTGCTGGTTCAGACCTGAAGCCAGCACAGCACTGCGCAGAAGCCTTGCTCTCACGGCTCTCTGGCAATTGCTTACGTGTGCCCAAGGCCCTGGCACTCTACAAGTAGCCAATGGTGAAGCCAAACAGGTTTGTGTCCTTCCCTTCAGGGTGATGTGGTGAGGTTCGTTAGGCCTTAGTGTGTTGAGACGTGCTGTTTGGAAATCAGGGACTGGAGTAAAAAATCTTAGAAGTCTACCTGGCATTGCATTGTAATATGGCTGACCTGACACTCAAACCACAACATGCAGTTGTTTTCATTCTTCCTTCCCTTTTCTAAAGCAAAGGAGCCTTGCCCAATAACCACCAACAACCCAGGCCAGGAGGTGTACTACCATCGATGTTCTCTTAAGTCTAAAGGGCTCTTGAGTCAACTTGTGATGAATGCCACGTGGCCTGAGACTCATTTCTCACCACTGAGTGGTGGTGAAGAGTGGGCTTCCTTCTGACCCAGGGCTGTCCAGAAATGCCCTCCAAGAGTTAAGTACTGGAATCAGGGACTTCAAGAGCCTACTTGGTACTCTATCACCCTGTGGCCATGCTGGTACCTCAGGTGCAAGACAAAATCCCCTTTACTTTCCTCAAGCAGAAGGAGTTTTTCCCTGTAGCCATCACAGCTGGTAATAAGCTGAGTTTCACCTGAATCTAGCAAGTGTCAGAGCCTCATTTAAGGCCCTCAACAGTACCTGGGTATCACTGCTGGTTATTCAGGGCCCAAGGGCTCTTCAGTTAGCAGGAGATAAATGCTGCTAGGAATGGATAATTATTTCTTCAAGGAGGTGAATTATCTTCTGGTCCAGGGTGTGTCTAGAATTGTCCTCTTGAAACTAGGGCCTGAAATGGGGACTTTATGACTCTGATCAGTGCCTTATCCTGCTATGGCTGGCCTGATAACCAAGATGCAAGACCAAGTTTTTTCCACTCTTCCCTCTCCTCTCCTCAAGCAGAAGGTAGGGGTTTCTTTTGGACCCACGAGCTGTGCAGCCTGGGGTTGGGGGGATGTTGTCAGCATTCCCTTAGACACCCCACCTGGCATCTCAGTATGTCATATGCCCCCTCCAGTCCACTATCTCTGAACCTAGTTGAGCACTAGGAGGCCTAACAATTGCAATCCTTATGGCCTAGACTGCCTTTCAAGTTTACCTGGAGACACAGAACACTTTAGCTCTTGGTGGCAAGGTTTGTGTGAACTCAAATTCCAACCAGTGGGATCCGCTATTTCCCTCTGGCTAAGGCTGGTTTAAACGCTTTCTCTGTGGATGGGTGTTGGCTGAATTTGGCCCGGTTTTCCTTTTTGCTCTAACAGGACAGTACTGAGTTCAATGCCACAAAATTGTTCTGTTCTGCCTCCCCCAGTGCCTAGAGATGCTCTCTGTACCATGCTGCCACCGCTGCCAGGGGTTGGGGGTGGGGTGGCCTTGGCAATTTAAGACCATTCACTTTTTTTATTAAGTTCTTGGCAAACAAGTTTTACTTTTCATGAAGTTCAACTTTCCAATCTTCTCTTTTATAGTTTATGCTATTAATACCAAACGTAAGAAATCATTGCCTAACCCCAAATCATGGAGATTTATATTTGACTCTTCTAAGAGTTTTATAATTTTAGACAGATAGTCCACTTTGATTTATTTTTTGTGTGGATCTATTATTTTGAGTGTTATATCCAGGTGGTCCACTGCAATTCATGAAAAAAATATTTTCCCCTCATTTAATTTTCTTGGTGCCCTTGTCAAATATCAACTGACCACACAAGTGTCGGCTTGTTTCTGGGCTCTCATTTCTATTCCATTGATCTCTATATATGTCTGTCGTTATGCCAGTACTACAGTACTGATTGCTATAGCATTGTAGTAAGTTTTGAAATTGATTGAGGGTGAGTCCATCAACTTAATTCTTTTTTAAAGATTATTTTGGCTATTCTGGGTTCCTTGCATTTTCATGTAAATTTTATCTTTTAATATTCCACAAAAAAGTCAGCTGGAGTTTTGATAGAAAATGTGTTGAATCTGTGGATCAATTTGAGTAGTATCCTTATCCTCAAAATATTGTGCTATTCAATTTATAAACATGAGTTGTTTTTCTATTATTAAGATATTCTTAAATTCATTTTAGCAATCCTTTGTAGTTTTCAGTGTACAAGTCTTGCATTTCTGTGTTTAAATTTATTTGTTTCATTTATAAATAGGATTTTTTCTCAATTTCATTTTCAGATTGTTCATTATTGGCAAATAGATATTAAACTGATTTTTGTATATTAATCTTGTAGCTTACAACATTGTTGACTTTGTTTACAATCTCTAGTAGTTATTTTCTAGATTCTTTAGATTTTTTCACAAAATCATATCATCAATAAATAGGCACAGTTTTACTTTTTCCTTTCCAATTTGAATGCTGTTTATTTCTTTCTTTCCTAATTGCTCTGGCTATAATTTCCAGTACAATATTGAATAAAAGTGGTGAAAACAGGCATTTTTGTTTTGTCCTTGATCTTAGTGGAAAAGTTTTCTATTTTTCACCATGGAGTATGTTAATTGTGGATTTTTTATAGCTGTCATTACCCCATTAAGGAATTTTCTTTATATTCCTAGTATGTTCAGTAGTTTTTATCTTGAAAGGGTGTTGGTTTTTTCAACTGCTTTTGCTGCATATATTGAGTTGTTCATATGGTTTGTCATTTATCCTAGTAATATGGAGAATTACTTTGATTTTCATACGTTAAACTAACTTTTCATTGCTGGGGTAAATCTCAGTCATGGTCTATAATCCTCTTTATATGTTTCTAGATTTTGGTTTACTAATATTTTCAAAGGATTTTTATGTCTACATTCACAGGTGATAAAAGTATGTAGCTTTCGTTTCCTAGGAAATCTTTGTTTTGGTATCTGGGCAATTGTATTAGACTGTTCTTGCATTGCTATAAAGAAATACCAGATACTGGGTAAATTACAAAGAAATTGGTTTAATTGGCTTACAGTTCTGCCAGCTGTAAAGGAAGCATGGCACTGGCATCTTCTCACCTTCTGGGGAGGCCTGAGGAAGTTTTTACTCATAGCAGAAAGAGCAGCAGGAGCAAGCACATGGAAAGAGAGGCATCAAGAGGAGGAAGGTGCCACACCCATTTAAACAACCAGATCTTGTGAGAACTCACCCACTATCATGAGGACAGCACCAATGAGATGGCGCTAAACCATTTATGAGAAATTCACCCTCACGATTCAATTACCTCTCAACAGGCCCCACTTCCAACAGTGAGGACGACATTTCAAGTTGAGATTTGGCAAGGACACTGATTCAAACCATATCATTCTCCCCCTAGACTGACAAATCTCATGCCCTTCTCAAGTTTTAAAATGCAATTATGCCTTCCCAATAGTCCACTGAAGTCTTAACTTATTCTGACAGTAACTCAGAGTCCCAAGTCCCATTTCTTAAGTGCCATCTGGAGATGAGTTCCTTCCATCTATGCACCTGTAAAATCAAAACAAGTTATTTTTGCCCAAGTCACGATGGAGATACAGGCTTTGGGTAAACACCCCTGTTCCAAAAGAGAGAAATCAACCAAAAGAAAGGGGCTACAACTTCCATGCAAGTTTGAAACCCAGCAGGACAGTCATTAAATCTTACATTTACAAAATGGTTTTTATTGATTTCATGTTCCACATCCAGTGCACACTGGTGTAAAGGGTGGACTCACAAGGCCTTGAGTAGCGCTGCCGCATGGCCTTCCAGGTACAGACCCCATGGCTGCCATTATGGGTTGAAGTGGAGTGCCTGTAATTTTTTGAGGTGCAGGATACAAGCTGATGGTAGCTCTACCATTCTGTGGTTGAAGAATGGTGGTCTCCTTCCCACGACACCATTAGGCAGTGCCCCAGTGGAGACTCTGTGTGGGGCCTCCAATCTCACATTTCACTTTGACATTGTCCTAGTAGAGGTTCTATGTGAGGTCTCTGCCCCTGAAGCAGGCTTTTGCTTGGGCACCCAGGATTTCTCATACATCCTCTGAAATCTAGATGGAGGCTGCCAAGTCTCCTTCACTCTTATACTCTGCACACCTATAGTCTTAACACTACATGGAAGCTGCCAAGGCTTGTGACTTGCACCTTCTGAAGCAGTGGCTGGAGCTATATCTGGGGCCGTTTGAGGTAAGGGTGGAGCCAGAGAGACCTGGATGCAAGAAGTAGTGTTCCAAGGCTGTACAGGGTAGTGGAGTCCTGGGCCTGGACCCCTAAATCGTTCATTCCTCCTAGGCCTCTGGGTCTATCATGGGAGGGGCTGCCACAAAGATCCCTGAAATGCCTTCTAAGCTTTTTTTCCATTATCTAAGCTATCAGCCCCTGGCTCCTTTTTGGTCATGTAAATCTCTCTAACAAGTGGTTGCTAAATAGCCTACTTAGATTCTTCCCTTGAAAATTTGCTCTTGTTTTTTTGCCACATGGCTAGGCTGTAAATTTTCCAAACTTTTACTATCTTCTCTTTTAAATCTAAGTTCCAGCTTGATCATTTCTTTGTTCCTGGTTCTGAGTATAGGTAATTAGAAGCAGCCAGGCCACATCTTGAATGCTTTAGTGCTTAGAAATTTCTTCCACCAGATACTCTAAGTCGTCACTTTTAAGCTGAAACTTCCATAGATCCCTAGAGCATAACAAGCGTGACCTTTGCTCCACTTGCCAAACAGTTCTTTATTTCCATTCGAGACCTCACCAGCCTGGACTTCACCTTCCATATGACTATCTGCATTTTGGTCACAACCATTTAACCAGTCTCCAGGAAGTTCCAAATGTTCCCTCATCTTCCTGCCCTCCGAGCCTTCCAACACTTCCAATCTCTGCCCAATACCCAGTTCCAAAGTCACTGCCATATTTTCAGGTGTATTTGTAGTAGCACTGCCCCACTGCTAGTTTCAATTTTCTGTATTAGGCTATCCTTGCATTGCTATACAGAAATACCTGAGACTGTGTAATTTATACAGAAAAGAGGTTTAATTGGCTCATGAAATTAAGACTGTATGGGAAGCATGGTGCTGACATTTTTTCAGCTTCCAGGGAAACCTCGGGAGGTTTTACTCATAACAAAAGGTATGCCAGGAGCAGGCATGTTACATGGCAAGACAGGAACCATGGGCAGGAATAGGTGCCACACACCTTTAAACAACCAGCTCTCAGGAGAACTCACTATTGCAAGGACAGCACCAATAGGATGGCGCTAAACCATTCATGAGAAACCCACCCCAGTGATCCAATCACTTCAAACAAGCTGGGGTGACTGGAAACTACATTTCAACATGAGATTTGGTGGGGATACAGATCCAAAATATATCAATATCAATAGTGTTTGTCTTATAAAGTGAAATGGGATGCGTTCTCTCTTCTCTTCTTCTTCTCTCTCTCTCTCTCTTTTTTTTTTTTTTTTTTTTTTTTTTGACGAAGTCTCACTCTGTTTCTAGGCAGGAGTGCAGTAGCGCCATCTCGGCTCACTGCAACCTCTGCCTCTCGGGTTCAAGAGATTCTCCTACCTCAGCCTCCTGAGTAGCTGGGACTATAGGCGCGTGCCACCATGCCTAGATAATTTTTGTATTTTTAGTAGAGATGAGGTATCCGCCTGCCTTGGCCTCCCAAAGTGCTGGGATTACAGGTGTGAGCCAACGTGCCTGGCCTCTCCTCTTCTATTTTTAAGAAATGTTTGTGGAGAAGTTTTGTTTGTGAAGGATTGAAATATCTACCAGTGAAGCCAATTCCTCCTGGAATTTTGTTTACACGATTTTTTTTTATCCTAACTTAGTCTCCTTGCTTGTTATATGTCCATTTATATTTCCATTTATCTCAAGTCAGTGTGGGTAATTTGTGCATTTCTAGAAATTTATCCCTTTAGTCTATGTAATCTAATATATTGGAATACAATTGTTAATAATGCTTCCTTATGATAATTTCTTATTTCTATAAGGTCAGTAATAATGTTTACTCTTTCATTCCTGGTTTTAGTAACTTGAGTTTTCTATCTTCTTGGTCAGTCTAGCCAAAGATTTGCCAATTTTGTTGATTTAGTCAAAGAATCAATGTTTGTGTTCATTTTTAATATAGTTATCTTCAACCATAAGTTTCCTTCAACCATAAATTTACTTCGACTGTAAGTTTCCTGAACTTCATAAGTTTTGATAAGCTGTATTTTCATGTTTGTTCATCTTATTTTCTCTTATAATATCTTATTTGACCCACTGGTATTTAAGAGTGTATTGTTTAATTTCCACATGTTAAAAAAAATCCCAAATTTCTTTCTGTTGATGATTTATAATTTAAAACCATTGTGGATCTTCAACATACTTTGTATTATTTTTAACCTTATTAAATCTATTGAGGCTTCTTTATGGCCTACTATATGGTCTACTTGCCATGTATTCCATTGGCACTGGAAAATAATGTACAATATATTTTGTTGTTGTTCTATAAAGCTCTGTTAGGTCTAGTTGGGGTATAGTGTTGTTCAATTATTCTATATTCTTCTTGATCTTCTGTATAGTTGATCTTTCCATTATTGAAATTGGTATATTGCAATCTCCAACTATTATTATGAGATTGTCTAATTCTTCCTCCCATTATATAAGTTGTTGCTTCATGTATTTAGTGCCTCTGTGTATGGGTGCATATGTATTTATAATCATAAAATCTTACTGATGGATTAATCATTTTATCATTATAAAATATGCCACAGTAATATGTGATTATTTATTTTAAAATCGCAGTAATATGTGCTTATTTATTTTAAAATCTATTTTTGTCAATGTTAACATAGCCTCTCCAGCTCCTTTTTTTGGCTATTGTTTTAAGGAATATCTTTTTCCGTCCTTTTACGTTCAATGTATTTGTGTATTTGAATTTAAATTTGTATTACAAATAGCATGTATTTTAACCTTGTTTATAATTCAGTCTTATAATCTGTGTCTTTTGATTCAATTATGTAATCAATAATATTTAATGTTATCATTGACATGGCTTTATGTTTTCATGCAATTTTCCTTTTTTTGTTTCTATATGTGTAATGACTACTCTTGTCCTGCATTCCTCTCATTGTCTTGAGTGGCTATTTTCTGTGCAACTTTTTCATTACTTTAATAATTTTAAACTATGTTTTTGAAGTTTTATAGTGGTTGCTCTTGGGTTTTGAATATATAGCTTAACTTATCAAAATTGACTTCGTATTTACATTAACATGATTCCAAAACACTTGCATTTTGAGGTGATTGTAGTATTTATTAGCTTTGTTGTCTTAGGTAAGTCACTTTTCTCCCATGCATTTGAGAGTCAGACTGTAATTTCAGGTCTCATATTAACAGATTTTCAAATCTTTGAACAGTTCAAAAGCCACACATTTTGTTAGCAAGGTTGGTGGACTTCTAGTGACGAGTTTGCATCACAAAAGATAGAATCCTTATATTTGCTCATGAACAAGATGATTTGGACAGAGTTCTGAGTGCACTACCAAATGAAAGTATGATTATAACTATTAGCCTAGAAATTATCAGAATTAATGGAGGAATTACTAGCTGTGTGAGTTTGAGCAATTTACTTAAACTCTCTGTGCCTGATTTTTCTCAACTGTAAAATAGGAAAAACAGGGACTACATCATGGAGTTGTGCAAATTAGGTAAATAAATATATGTAAAGGACTTAGAATATTACCTGACATATAATAATGCTGATTAAATGTTTTCTACAGTCCTATTATTACCTTGAAATTTTTCTAGCCTACACCAAATATGCAAAGTTCCTGGGCTTTTTCCAAAGTTCTTTGGTTGAAATGTTCATTTTCTATAACTATCAACTCCACTTCTAGCAATGGAAACTTGTTTTCTAAGCAGGTTCAGTTAGTGAGCAGGAAAGCTCAGTTGTTTGAAAAAACACTAGGAAGTAAAGGTAATCCAGTGTGAAGGATGAGCTAAAATTCTTTTAGGGAATTTGCTTGAAAATAAATTTTATGCCCTTTCAGAGATGTAGTGTCCTAAATGAGCTGATTGGAAACCTGGCCTTGTGATCTTTTTTTCCACTGAAGCAAAAGAAGATTATATAAAAAAGAAATGGCTACAGGATCCAGGATTTTGCCTTTCTTTGTTTCCTGGAAGACTTCAATATATCCGCTAATTAGAGGTTGCAGTGAGCAGATATTGCACCACTGCACTCCAGCCTGGGCAACAGAATGAGACCCTGTCTCAGAAACAAAAAGACATCCACTAATTAATGCAAAGTTAGTAATTAACTGGCTCCCTTTCCTAGAACATGGTCCAGGTACTCTGTTCACTTAAAGACTATCAGAGTTACAAAAACTGTTAGCTGGAACGATACAGGCATTGTTAAAATCCTTTGGTTACATTTATACTGTTTCTAGGGAACCTGGCATAGTGCTGCACTACTTGCACTATGGGTGATTTCACCCAGTCCTTTGATATTGTTGGCAGAAAGAAAAATTGATTTGGGTTTGAAGTGTGAAGGTCCCAAGCATCTGGCTGTTCTTAATCAAATGTGTAAATTTCCATTTGGAAGTTAGTCATATTTCAGTTACTTCCTTTTCAAACAGATGAAAAAATGAAATGCATATTCCTCCAGATAGTTCTGAATGCACTTTTTAAGCTGCATATTTATTTCCTCCCCCAGTAGCATAGACATCAACAACTCAATGAGTGTCTTTTTTCTAAAGGACATTTTGAGTTAAGTTTTACAGATATAAACTGGCTGATTGGAGAAATCCCTGGGAAGACATTTGTTTTCCCCCTTCCACCTTACAAATGTTAGAATAAGCAAAACTATAAGGTTTGCAGCAATAAGTGAGTTAAAGGAAAAAGGGGATGATAGCGGATAAGTCTTAGTACTTTCTTGTTAATGGGATTTTTTTTTCTTTATCTGTGTGTATTCTTTGGCCTAAAATAATATCTTGGTGTAAATTTGTATAAAAAGGGGCAAAATGATACATGTTTTCAGCTGATAGGTAAAAAAGTCTAGTTGTTGTTTTGGTTGGGTAAAACAGAAGGTCAGGGAGAATAATTTCTGCAAACACTACTATCCATTTTGTATTAAACAGATATTAATCCTATCATCTTGGAGTTTACATTTGGGAGAGATCAATGTTAATAAAATTGCCACACAAATTACACAACAGTATGTAAAATTATACCAGTAAAAAGTGCAATACATGAAAGGTCCATGATGCTATAGGACATATGGTATGTGGATATGACCTAAACGAAGGGTTAAGGAAGGGTTTCCTGAAGGCATGATTATTGGGATAGGATTTGAAGGAAGAATAAGAATTAAACTAGTGAAAGGAAAATTAGAGAGGGAGGAGAGTGTTCCAGACAGAGGAAATAGCACTTAGAAATATCCATGGCATGAGGAATCCTATCTCATTCTAGGGACTGAAAGAGGATCAATGAGGCTGAAACTCAGAAGAAGGGAGGAAGACTGATGCTAAAAGAGCATGTGACCCAGTGGCATTGTAAAAGATCTGCTACATTGGTGAGATTAATCAGTAAAGTACTTGTGTCCTTGAGGGAGAAATGAAGACAGAAGAATTGGAAGACTGGTGAGTATTTATTTGAATAGGAGAAAGGTAGTGAGCTGATCATATAGACAGACAGTGATCATGACTGTAGGTTAACTCTTCAATCACTATAGTGCATTGAGTTGTTACAATAAAGGACTCCTCTCAAAGGCTTTTCTCCTTACCCTTATTTTCTCTTTACAAACTGGTCTCCCTCTCACCTACTCTCACTTTACATCTTCTGCATTTGATCACTTTGCTCTTCCCACCTAGAAAGATATCCCCTTCCATTTTTGGTTTATTTAATACTGAATCATCCATCAAAATGCAGCACAAGTTCCACTTCTTCTAGGAAGCCCTCCTGGCCCTATCCATAGGACTTCATCTGCATCCTCTGATCTATTACAGAGCTCAATCTCCATATAACCGCCTTGATATATATATATATATTTTTTTCAAAATTTACCTTTGGTATCCCACTTTTTTCATGTGTCTTTGTGTCTCTACCTAGACTCTGGCGTACCACAGGGCAGAGACTGTATCTTTTGCTTGTGGACTGACAAATGCACCAAGTAGTGGTCTAGGATGAGAGTTGGTAAAAGACCATTTATAAAGACGCAGACAATGTCAGCAACTGACAGAAATAGACATATTTGAGATAAGCAGAGAGGGGAATAAAAAGAACAGAGATTGGGGGTGGGATGGAGGAGAGGAAGCAACAGAGAAAGTGTTTTTTTTTAGAGCCAGTCACAAGTAATAAAGCTCGTGTCAGCTTCACACTAACTTGTTTACTGGCCTCCACTGATAGTGAGAAGAGTCACAATAGAGCTGAAGAAATAGAGAGAATAAACAAGCTTGAAACATGCCCTACTTTGGAGGCAGCTTAATTACACAAACCGAGGTTTTGAAGCAAATAGAGGATCCCCCAAGACCTCAGGGGCTCTGCTCTGCCAAGAGAAAGAAAGCACCTTATCCCTGGACAGAGAACTTCATTCCAGAGGAGGGGGAGGGGCTGCTGTTGGTGGTGGTTGCAGTGGGTGGAGATAGAGTAGAGAAGGCTTGCAGGGGTGGGCTGGCAGAGGGGAAGGGCCAACAATGAAGTTACAGATGGATGAGTGGGTTTCTGCCACAAAATCAGATGAAGGAGAGAGAGGGAAAGACAAAATATAGGGAGGAAAAAAAAAAAAAAAGAAGAAGAAGTGTGAGTGACCAAGGCAGTAAACCTGTAGAAAATTAGAAAAGAAAAACTTGCCAGGGGAGAGGTGGGAGGAGGTATACAATCGCAGATAACTCTCTATTATAAATAGATTGCATCTGCACTATTTATTTTATATTTTAGCAAACCTCTGAAATTTTCGTGGTAATTAGACTTACTGCGAGGCAGTTATTTAAAAAGTATAGACCCTCCTTTTGCCACAGAACACTCCCTAGTCCTTGGAAGATGGGTGTCAGAGCTCTGGGACCCTAGTACATCTCTGTCTGGGGGCACTTACCTGGCTTAAGTGAGTATAGTATTAAATTTTACTTCATATTTTTGTGATGGTGTGAGATTGAATTTTGCACAATGTGATAGGAATATATTTACAGTACCTTTCATTTTTGCCTTTTCCTTGCCCCCTACTTATTATTATCAATATTGTTGTTGTAATTATTTTAAACAAGTAGGAGTGAATATGGTATGCGTAATTGAAACACTCCTCCTTGTCTGAAATTTTGTCTCCTCCTCTGCAGTCCTGCAGTAACGACAGGCACACAGGCTTTCTCTGTGGATTAATTGGTCAGGAAAGACATTTTTTATATTGTCAAGTGGCACTTAAGCCATTAATTCTTGACTGTGAAACTGCTTTTCCTGGGCAATGCTCTTTAAGGAAAAACTTATTCAGTCCAGTGACTGGTGACTAAGGGAACGATGGAGCACAGGGGATTGGGCGGGATCTAGACTCCTAATAATGCCTTCTTAGCCAATGAAAAGCATTTCCTATTGAGACCCCCAAGAGTTCCCCTGGCCCTCGGCTCCAGCTCGGACTTCAGGCCTTTTTGTGTCCTGTTTGCTAAAGGCATGCGGGCTACAGCATTCAAGAGAGGGAGTCGTTAACAAAGGGAAAGAGATAAATGTAAATAAGCTCACATTTTCAGAATGAGCGGTTTGCAGTAAGAAGCTGCGGCAGCCCAGAGTCTGCTACTTTAGGCTGGGCTAACCTTTCCCTGTTAAAAAAAAAAGAAATGGATAAAAATATGCACTTCCAAAGGGCGAGGTGCCCATTTACATGTTTATTAGTTAATTATCTACAGGCATCAGCACATTCTCTCATCTAGCACACTCTTTCTTGGGGTAAGTTTCTCTTTGAGAAAGATTTGATTTTGGCGTTTGGGGGTGGGGGATAGCATAACAAACTACAGTGGAAACACTGATGCTTTGAGAGTGTAAGGAAAGAAGTTAGACTTCAACTCTGAAGTGCTGAACAAGGATCTTCGTGTTGAATGGTAAAAAACGAGAATTTCCATTGTTTTGGCAATAATATTGTTTCCGTGGAACAGATACAGGATTTTCAGGCTGCTGTTTCATGTAAACACAGTTGTTCTAAAGAGCTAATTTAAAATCACAGTGTAGAACAATTTAGAAAGTATATTGGCTAGCTTTGTATTTCTTTGGTTTACAATTTATTGTGAGCTAACGTGGCTTGTATTATGATGAGGTTTCTTCTAGTAAAACTATACATGACATGCCTTTGATGCTTAATTGATTTATGGAGAATGTGACATTTGCTATATTGAATAATTCATGAACTTGCCCATAAAGGAAGAATCATGTTTGAATGAAAAACTCTGTCATAAACTGCATTTGCTATTATATGTGAAATTAATTGCTGTTCGCCATACAAATGCATCAATATGTCATCTTTAAACTCTCTTCTTGTAAATTTTAAATATTTTCAGTAAAAAGGTCTTACTGAGTTGATAAATATTGTATTTCAGTTACTTTTTAAAATGAAATTCAGCAATGTAATTTATCATTATTTCAGTGTGGAAAAGACCAGACAAATTCAAAGGTTAGAACATTTCAGAGCTTGGTGGGGTTATTCAGTTTGCTACCTTACAAAATTATACCATCTTTATTTATCTTGACTAACATGAAGACAATAATAATAACCTGAGATCCAGATTATCCAATGGCTTTGCAACACGTTTATTTTTCAGAACAAAATTCCAAACATTGTATCCCATCAACATAGATTATAAAACCCTTTGCCTTGTCACAGATGAAAAGTTGCACTCTTGCCAAGAAGGATGAGTTCACCTGATAAACTTGATGGCATCTACATTCTAAAGCATCTCCTGCCTATCAGAGATGAGAATGAAAGCCTTATTGGAACAATCAGGCCTGTCTTTCAGAATGTGCTCTGCAAGTAAAAGGGAGAACCAGGAAGATGCCTCACAGAAACATTCAGGCCAAGCTTAGCTAAAGCTTGATCTATTCAATTGCCTTTGTGGGAAAATGCAGTGAGAATTGTTGCCCTTGCTGTGGTTTGTTCAGCGCCTAATTGTGTAGTTACCTTTTGTCTGTGTATGTGGTCATGATATATAGTCTGCCCTTTGCCTTCTTGATGAGGGAAGAACAAAACCTGTAACGTGTTTGCGAATATTAGTACTGAAAATTGGGAGCCTGATAAAAGGTTACCTACCACTGGGAATCCACCTTTACTTTAAGTGGATAAATAATCAGTTATGAGAACAATGCATAGGGTAAATGATCTAATGATTCTACATGGTTATGTCCTGAAGTATGCTAATAACCTCATATTCTGAGGGGTGAAGTGACCAGGAAACAGGTGGGAAGGGTTGAGGGTTGAGACCTAATAATTAGAGTTGATATGCCTGCCGAAATGAGCACAAGGACAGAGGATGAGGAAAATAAGGGAATTTGGAAGACTTTAGGATATTAGTGGCATCTTTCTCTGTGATTCTTAGCTTCTGGTATTAATTAATACTATTTATTTCTAATATTCAAATAAATCTAGTAATCATTTCATTAAGTCTAACAAAAATTAATGACCCTCCTTGCTTGCAGACTTTGAGGAAATAAAAAATGTTTTACAGTGGCCAATGTAAACAGGTGAAAATAAATGATGGAAAAGAATAGCCAATAAGGCCACCAGCATGGCACTCGTTGAAGGTTGCTTTTCTGTCAGTCAAAACCGAAGATTAAAGGAGAAGAGAAACTGAGACTCAGAAACGGACTGTGACTTGCTCTCACAGTGCTCGTGATGGGGCTGGATGTGTCTATATTTAATTAGTATTAGTTATAAAAACTTCTGGGTACTTGAACTTCCTAATTTGATTGGATTTTGAATAAAAATTTTTCTGTATAATCTTTATCAACTGTGAAAGGCATAAAATAATGTTAATGCTTCTATCTTCCTTTACGATAAACCAATAAAATAATATTCATTTCATTCCAGGAATACAGATTTCTGGTGGAGTGTGAAAACCAACTCTCCTTAATATTAAGATGATCTCAATATATCTTAAATTATCTAATCATTTTATTTATTTTGGTTTTTTAGATTGTAGAAAAATCATTTCAGGAAAGTCGTAATACTATTTAGCAGTTTGCTTTGTTTTAGTCTACCTCTGTTTTGAAAAGGATGAGATGTAACAGTAGTGTAAGTTTGGAGCTAGGGGATGATTCTACTTTACAGGTGGAAGCACTGTAATGGGTAAATTCTAAATGCAGTTGCTACTTGTAAGAATTCCATTGCAGAGTATTTCTTGTTCTATACAAATATTTTGTGCAGAGTTTGAATTGGAGATGTTACAGACATGCTATATTGGGTAGGCCTGGGACATCCTGGTAAAGGTGCAGTGATTGTCAGTCAGTGTGCTAATACCCGGTAATTGAAGCCTTGATCATATCACTGTAGTTCAGTGGAGAGAGAAATTGTGTGGGGTGTAGGTAAAAAACAAGACAGTGGAGTCTCCACCTGTTGTTCCAGTCATCTTTCCCCTTCCCTTATGAAGGACTTGCCCAATGGTAACAGTTGTTGCCAAGAAAAGAAGAAGAAGAAAAAAAAAAAAAAAAAAACGTTAGTTCACACCAAAACAAAATTCTCCTTTGTTTTAGTATTTTTAATGTAACACATTACTTTATGGAAGTGGAGGGAAGTATTTTTATGTCTTTTGTCACTCATTATCTTTACGATTATAGGTTACCACATGTGGATTTTATGCATTAGGGTTTAGTCAGTACTACTAACAAAATATAGCACAGCAGTGACAGGTTGGAAAATACATTGTTTTTTTTTTTTTTTTTTTTAATTTATTTATTATTATTAAACTTCAAGTTGTAGGGTACATGTGCACAACGTGCAGGTTTGCTACATATGTATACTTGTGCCATGTTGGTGTGCTGCACCCATCAACTCGTCATTTACATCAGGTATAACTCCCAATGCAATCCCTCCCCCCACCCCCCTCCCCATGATAGGCCCCGGTGTGTGATGTTCCCCTTCCCGAGTCCAAGTGATCTCATTGTTCAGTTCCCACCTACGAGTGAGAACATGCGGTGTTTGGTTTTCTGTTCTTGTGATAGTTTGCTAAGAATGATGGTTTCCAGCTGCATCCATGTCCCTACAAAGGACACAAACTCATCCTTTTTTATGGCTGCATAGTATTCCATGGTGTATATGTGCCACATTTTCTTAATCCAGTCTGTCACTGATGGACATTTGGGTTGATTCCAAGTCTTTGCTATTGTGAATAGTGCTGCAATAAACATACGTGTGCATGTGTCCTTATAGCAGCATAATTTATAATCCTTTGGGTATATACCCAGTAATGGGATGGCTGGGTCATATGGTACATCTAGTTCTAGATCCTTGAGGAATCGCCATACTGTTTTCCATAATGGTTGAACTAGTTTACAATCCCACCAACAGTGTAAAAGTGTTCCTATTTCTCCACATCCTCTCCAGCACCTGTTGTTTCCTGACTTTTGAATGATAGCCATTCTAACTGGTGTGAGATGGTATCTCATTGTGGTTTTGATTTGCATTTCTCTGATGGCCAGTGATGATGAGCATTTTTTCATGTGTCTGTTGGCTGTATGAATGTCTTCTTTTGAGAAATGTCTGTTCATATCCTATAAAAATCCTAGAGGAAAACCTAGGTAGTACCATTCAGGACATAGGCATGGGCAAAGACTTCATGTCTAAAACACCAAAAGCAACGGCAGCAAAAGCCAAAATTGACAAATGGGATCTCATCAAACTAAAGAGCTTCTGCACAGCAAAAGAAACTACCATCAGAGTGAGCAGGCAACCTACAGAATGGGAGAAAATTTTTGCAATCTACTCATCTGACAAAGGGCTAATATCCAGAACCTACAAAGAACTCAAACAAATTTACAAGAAAAAAACAAACAACCCCATCCAAAAGTGGGCAAAGGAAAATACATTGTTATCTGCAATTCTGTAATAATGAAATCCAATGCATGTAAATACTATTTTAAAATTTATTGGGTCTCATTTACTCTAGTTTATATCATATAATGCTTTTTCTATCTTATGATCTTTTATAAGATCATTTTATTGAAAATATACATTTTATTGAAAAACTATCAGCTCTCTTTATGGCACACTATTATTACTATTTCTATTTCACAGCACCCATTGGAGGAAATCTCTAACTACAGTGCCTCCAGGAAGCTCATTGGTTATTCCAGTCTTAGATAAAATTGGTACCAGGATTTGGTTCGAACTAATGTGGTGAGTCCTACCCTCCTGATAATAACTTTCTCTACAAATTCCTAATTTAATTCTTCTACCTTTGCTGTAACAAATAGTTCCAACTTATTAAAGATTGTATCATCCGAAGATCCAGAATGGATGGAGGAATTGTAATTTGTTGTAATCCAGGCAATTTTGATGTAGATGAATATTGATTCTTTAGCTCAACCTCTCTCTGCCACTGGGATTTTCCTTTAGATATGGGAGACTCTTTTTATTGCTATTACCAGGTTCAGTGTCCAAGTATATCACATGAATTGGTGTCCAAACTGATAACTGATTTGCCTGTTCAAATATATGGAATAATGTCAAAATCCTGGCCGGCATATATGACCCTTACAGAAATTGGAAATGAGTTATTTTGGGAACACCCAAAAATTGTCCCAAAAGATTTGAGGCTTCTGCTGAGATGAGATATTGAGTCTCAAGGCTCAAGACAATTTTATAATATTAGGTTGAGCAATTTACCTGTAGTTGACTTACTCTGTAACTAAGTACTATGGAAAATTCTACTTTAGTAGGGCTGATGCAATCTTTGGCCCCATCATGTTGAGCACCAGACCACATTATTTCCCAAAGATTGGACTGTGTTATCAAGTGAAGTGTTAATGAGAGACTGAAGTATTTTTTTTTCTTTTTTGATGAAAAGAAAAAAATATCAAGTTAATCACTGAGAATAGGATTTTATCAAATTGAGGCCCATATCAGTTTCCTATTTTCCTCAAGTAAAACGGAGGGACAAAGCAGCCTTAATAATCTTATTGAAAACCAGATTAGATGTAGATAAGTCACTTTTAAAAGGATATTTCTTGCATCCAAAATGGAAGAGGTTGATATAGATCAATTTCCTAACTCCATTCTTGAGTGAAACATTTATCTATGGTTCCCTCCATATGGAATGCCATAAAGTTAGGTTTTGTTTTAAAAACTATTACGAAGCATCAACCAATGCATGGGAACATTGATACAAAACCTGCATGATTGTGACCTATGCCTGTGACTTGACTGAGAAAATTTCCTTAAGGTGTCTTATCTGTTAAAAACCACTGATTTGAGAAGCAACAGTCTGAACATATTCCCTATTGCTCCAGCAGGATTGTTTTGAGCTGTATTTTCACAACGTTTGTGTATTTTTAAATCTGCTTCACTGCTAAGTATCTATAGATAAGAACACAATAGATTTCATCTTCCTCTGAAAACTATTGTGTCAACTTTCATAAACTTTGACCAGAGTAGAACAAGGAAATGCTCTGGGGATCAGAAGCACTCTGACCTGGCGCTTATTAAAAGTGGAGCAAAGCAAAAATAATTTTAGTATACTCTGCCTTCAAGGCCTTGTCTTCCTGAGCTCTGGACTGTCCTCTGTAGGGACAAAAAGCAAGTCAGCTTTTCTAGGGTACTAGGAATATTTATGCCAGAAGTTGGAGCTTTGTTTTCAATGTATCATCTGAAAGTTTAGCATTTCATGAAGTAAAGTGATTTGGTTATTCATCCTTATAGGGCCAAAAGGCTAACTTTACTTCTTACAGGAGCCTTAAGGACCCCAAACATGGTTTACTTGTATTTTACTATCATTAGGAATTTTTGTTTTATTTTTTTGAAAAAGAGGAAATAATTGTGGACACTCTGAATTAGCTCCATGTGTAGATCGAAGTTAAAAGTTGAGGGTCAGATTTCTTTCCGGTCAACCTCCAAGGTACCTGCTTCCTGTCCATCGTCAATAAAAATGCAGCTATCCAACACTCTCTGACACCCTTAGGTGATTAAATGTCAGAATAATTGGCAGCAGAGGTTTGCAGAAGACAGTAGTTTAATGCTTCTTGCAGTGGAAAATGTAATTAACTGCATCAGTATATATTTTTCCTTCTTCATCTCATCTGAAGCTCAAGTGTTGGTCCTTTGTCTTCATTTGGTGCACAATATGTTGGCTATTTAGGAGGATCTAATAGATAGAAACACTGTTTCTTTTAGTCAAAAGAAAGGAAGCCAGTAAGAAGAGAGGCTAATATTGATTCTTCTTCAGAATCATCTCAAAAGCCAAATGCCTTTCTGGTTTTTTAATCATACCTGTATGGGAGATATTACCTTGAGGGCACACTCCTAGATTGTCCTGTTTGAGTAAATTATGTAGTTAAGGCTGAAACTCAAGGGGGTGCTTTCTGAGGTACAAGGTATACATGACACTAGAAGGATGTGTTCCTAATATGAACTTCAGGGTACCAAAAAGAGACAGAAATATGAAGTTACAGTTGTTTCAGGAAAAGAGAAGGAAACAAACTTATATAATGTTTCTCTGTGGTTAGGTAGAGCCAAACACTGGCCAGCTCATAAAGCAATTCACAAGCCCTATTGAGTCTTCCTAGCTTTCGCTGTGAGGCTTAGAGGTAAAGTTTATACAAGGAAGAGAGAGAGTATAGCCAAGTTACAGAGTGAACCAGTGTCTGAGTCAGAAATAGAACTCCTTGCTTCTAATGCTGTGTTAAGTCCCAGCACCACACCCTCACTTCTAGACGGCAAAGGTGGTTGTGTGTTCAAGCAACGGGAGCTATGAATAGGGCCATAGTGGCAGTTTTCCCATGCCCTCTCTTCAGGATTGAGAATGTAATGCTTTCTTGTCTGTCCTTTCTCTCCCACAAAGTTTGATTACTCAGAGCAGCAGAGCAGAAGTGCCAGGCATTTGCAGGCTGCTTGCTGTGGGTATAATGTATATGTTCCCGCGAACATAAAACTGAAGTGAGGGGATGGATATGTTAATTAGCTTGACATAATCACCTCACGTAGTATACATATATTAAAACATCGCCTTGTACTTACATAAATGTAGTATAATTGTGATTTGTCAGTTAAACATAATGCAAATAAAAAATAAAATGATTGAAATCATAAAAAATCTGAATGGAAAACTGGGGAGGTCTATTTGAAATATATCAACTTGAGAATCACAAAATAATATACAGCCAGTGAGCTAGAATCATGCTGCATAAAAGGATCACTAGTGGGCAGACTGGAGGGACTTTGGGCAGAAGGGAAAAGGCTTCTATTATAAAAGCATTTTCCAAATAAAATAATTGTACTGGCAGTACTTATTGTAGAAGATAAGTTCAAGCCAATCATAGTGAATAAAGCCTGACTTTAATGTTAGAGATTTTGCAGTCCCATAAATTCTGTTTTAATGATCAGTTTTATATTTTTGGACTCTTGATTGACCCACACCTTCCTCACATTCATTGCAATGCTATAATATTGCACTTATTGTATTGAGTGTGAGCTTTCCTGCTCCTACGACATACTCTTGTAGTACCTTTAAATATATGATAGATATTCAAAAAATACTTGTCAAACCAAATGGAATGTGCATGTTTTTTTCCAATCTGGGTGGACAGAATATCTTATTACACAGAAATCATATATGGAAGGCAAATTTGATTATTTGTTCCATCTTGTCTCTCATAGGAGGAAAATATTTCCTACCAGTCCCTAGTGTCAGAGTGGTGAACCCCTGCAGCCAGCAGGCCTCCTGAAAAAAAAGTCCATGGGTGACAGAAGATTCATTGACTTCCAATTCCAAGATTCAAATTCAAGCCTCAGACCCAGGTTGGGCAATGCTACTGCCAATAATACTTGCATTGTTGATGATTCCTTCAAGTATAATCTGAATGGTGCTGTCTACAGTGTTGTATTCATCTTGGGTCTGATAACCAACAGTGTCTCTCTGTTTGTCTTCTGTTTCCGCATGAAAATGAGAAGTGAGACTGCTATTTTTATCACCAATCTAGCCCTCTCTGATTTGCTTTTTGTCTGTACCCTACCTTTTAAAATATTTTACAACTTCAACCGCCACTGGCCTTTTGGTGACACCCTCTGCAAGATCTCTGGAACTGCATTCCTTACCAACATCTATGGCAGCATGCTTTTTCTCACCTGTATTAGTGTGGATCGTTTCCTGGCCATTGTCTATCCCTTCCGATCTCGTACTATTAGGACTAGGAGGAATTCTGCCATTGTGTGTGCTGGTGTCTGGATCCTAGTCCTCAGTGGCGGTATTTCAGCCTCTTTGTTTTCCACCACTAATGTCAACAATGCAACCACCACCTGCTTTGAAGGCTTCTCCAAACGTGTCTGGAAGACTTATTTATCGAAGATCACAATATTTATTGAAGTTGTTGGGTTTATCATTCCTCTGATATTGAATGTCTCTTGCTCTTCTGTGGTGCTGAGAACTCTTCGCAAGCCTGCTACTCTATCTCAAATTGGTACCAATAAGAAAAAAGTTCTGAAAATGATCACAGTACATATGGCAGTATTCGTGGTATGCTTTGTACCCTACAACTCTGTCCTCTTCCTGTATGCGCTGGTGCGCTCCCAAGCTATTACTAATTGCTTTTTGGAAAGATTTGCAAAGATCATGTACCCAATCACCTTGTGCCTTGCAACTCTGAACTGTTGTTTTGACCCTTTCATCTATTACTTCACGCTTGAGTCCTTTCAGAAGTCCTTCTACGTCAATACCCACATCAGAATGGAGTCCCTGTTTAAGACTGAAACACCTTTGACCACAAAGCCTTCCCTTCCAGCTATTCAAGAGGAAGTAAGTGATCAAACAACAAATAATGGTGGTGAATTAATGCTAGAATCCACCTTTTAGGTATGAGAACTGTGTTCAGGTCCAGATATGGTTTCTCCTATAAGTTTTCCTATGCTATAAACTAAAGATTTGAAGCTAATGATACTGAGAACAATGCACCAAATCCAGTCAGATACATTTGTTTGAAGGTATACTGTGCAGTTTTTATTGCTGTTTTGTTCAGTAATTATAGGTCAAGTCTAATTACAACAACCAAGATGGATTGCCAAACTCTCCTGCTTGGTTGGAATTTCATCGTATCACACTATCCATGTGGCCAGTGGCATTTGATAATATAGAGATGACTTTGAAACTTTCAAAAAGGTATTTCCATTCCAGTGATATTTGGTAATTAGGTTGGACCTATAAATATAGAACAAATTCAGGGATTTTTAAAAAATTGTGTTACTACTGATACATGCTAGTTTTATTTCTCTTTTGAATTGTCATTGAGTTTATTTTAGCACAAGAATATTTTTAGCCTAACATTATTAATAAGAAATGTGTCAAATTTTTGTCATCGGTAAAATATGTTATGTGCATTTTGAAAACAGAATAAATTGTGTTGGCATGTACGTGGGTGGGAAGAAAGAGAAAATTAATGGGATTTACACAATTATAATCACCAGCAGTGTGAGTTTTAAAAACTTCGTTGGTTTTACACCACATTAAAATTTTCATGTCAAACTTCAAAGCCAGAAAGCTGCTAAATATGTGTCTGGCAGGTAAAAGCTGGAAAATTACTTAAAACAATAAAATGTCAATAAAAAACTGGAGCAACAACAACATTTTTTTTTCTTAAAAAGTCATGTTATCTTCATTTTGGGAAATTAGGTTCTATAAAATCTTTATCCTCCCTATTATACTTTGGAGCACAGCACAGCCAGAAAGGGGCTGCATTTGTGCCCAGGTCAGGAGCAAATTGAAAAAAATAAAGTAATAGAAATAATCAAACTATAAAGCAAAAACATTTATTAAAAACTGAATTAATCATTTTTGGAGGGAGGAGTAGAGATACATTACCTGAAAATACTTATTCTTTCTTATTGAATTTTGGAGTATAATATAGCCAGGAACTGCTGAATTTGTACCCCTAGATTGGAAGCAAATCGAAAAAAAAAATCCAGCACATAAGCTAAACCAAACCAGAACAAAAAAACTAGAGAACCCCAAGAAAAACAAAAATAATAATAAAAAAAACCCTCAAAAATAATTTGTAACACTTTCATTACCTTTTGTTGAGGTTCTGTAAATTTAAAAATACCATGTCATTTGCATAAAATGTTGAAGCACAATGCAGCTACAAAGTGGCTAAATTCATCTCCTGGTTAGGAGCAAATTGTGGGAAAAAAAGGTCAAAAATCAAACTCCTATCAAACAAACAAAATGAGCACAAACAAAATTTAGAACTTGCATTTTCTGAACATCTGAAAAAGTTACAAAACACTATAACATTCATATGATGCTTTGGATCAAAATGCAACTAAGAAGCTGCTAAACTGGCACCCAGTTTAAAAGCAATTAAAAACAGTATTTTAAAATCTACAAAAAAGAAAACATTTTTTATAGTTTACTTAAACAACAAAAATCTTTAAAACTCTTACTATTTTTTAAACTAAAGTGGATATTTAAGAATATTAAAACTTGTAAATATAACTTCTGAGTTGAAAGATGCTACATTTTTGCTCAAGTCAGAAGCAGTGGAAATAAACCCTCACATACACACATACACAGCAGCAGCAACAACAACAAAAATTAAATGTTACACCCTGAAAAACAACAAAAATCTTTCAAAATGTGCATTAATCACTTTTAAAAATATTTGGATAATATGACAATTTAAAAATGCTAAGAATTTTAAAATAAAACTTCCAGGAACAATGTATCCTGTAGGTTGAACTTGTGCCAGAAAGTGGTTAAACATTTATAAAGCACAGAAGAATAACAAAAAAGTAAAACTTCTAAAACAATAAGCAAATTTTAAAAATTCATTAACTTGTTTTTTTTTCTGATGATATGCAGACTTAAAAATACTGAGATTTTTAAGTAAAAATCTGTGAGCGTAATGTAACTTTAAAAACTGTAAAATCTATGTCTGGGTTAGGAATGAAGTGGAAAAATGCTAAAACAATAGTAAAAATAAATTCTTAAAACTGGCATTACTTTTTCCCAATGAAAGTCCTAAAAGTAATTATGCATTATATAGTTTTATGAAAAGAGGCTATAGATGGAATACGTAAGGCATTAGATTCAGTTAAATACAATTAGGTTAAGGTAAGTTCAGTTGTTAGATTATATGGTAGGATGAAATCAGTAATAGAAGCATGAATAATCTTTTATTTCTTTCAGTATTCATGTTTTTCCATTTCTTGTAAGTATAAAATATATGTGAACGTTTGTTTGTGCCCTTGCTTCTTAACATTATAAAATTTTATGATTATGACACCAAACCATTTAATGGGATATTAACTAAGTTGAAATAAAATATATTATTAAATGTTTCTTGTTGTGTAATTTCCATGTTTAGTTTTAATTTTTTTATATTTCACTTTTTAAATTTCCATTTTTATAGTTAATATAAATTGCTAATAATAAAACTTGTCACATTAACAATGTAACCAAGAAAACGTAAAGTATAACTAAATATAAAAGTGACTATGTTACATCGAAAGGAAAAGCAATTTTACGGCTATAATTGCAACTTGGATTTTAAATGTTTATTAAATGTAATAAAATATATTTGAATTATCTAGCAGTTATACTTTGATCAATTATTCAACTTCCTTTATTTTTGGCCACCCAAAAGCATATCTTCTTTATCTTCCCTCCATCTTTTCAAAAAGGAATTATTGGAATATATTTGCTCAAATTAATTTCAGTAATTCATTTCTGAGGCTATCTGAAGACCAATGCAAAATTGGCAAATGGCAAATTCCTGGGTAACTTTTCAGGGATCAAGACAAAAGACTAATGACCTCTTTTCCTGATTTTTCTAACTTGAGTTTGATTTATTTGGGATTGTTAGCCAAGTTGACTTTGGATTTTAATTTCTAGGATTCGACAAAATATTCTAGGACAACTGGGAACCCTGGGAAAAGCTAGGGCAAACAGATCATCTGACAACAATAAGATGAATGTAGACCTAAGTGGCTGACAGATTAATACCTAGAACAGGTGATGGTCCCGATATAGCAAGACAGGGAATTTCTGGTCATCATTCTTATACCTCTAACTCTCAGGGATGGCAGTGTCAGCATCTGAAGCACCATATGCTGTGTTAGGTCCCCATGAGATGACAGCAAACTCTGCATTTTCTGATCATAACTAGCATGATCGGCCCTAGGCTACATTTAAAACTAGAGTAATTTTGCCATTAATGATGTCCTAGGCCAGGTCCCCAGAAACATAGGGACAGAAGCTGTAGATTTCATATCCCTATTTGCCCTCTTCTACCTTTTTTCTCCACCCCCAATCCCTGTACCTTATATTTAATATGGTTTCCCAAACTTCACACTCTCTACCTGTTTTTCCCGTGGTCTTTGTGTTCTCCAACATCTTTTCCCACCCTCCTCAGAAATATTGCTTCTTCCTGAACAAAAACACAACACATAAAGCTCTGTCAAGACAGTGACAGGCTGAACAGATTTACATTAAGGTGTGAATGATTGATCCCCCATTTTTCTCTCCTTGACTGGTTTTAACCTTCTGGTGTTCGCATCTTAGAAAAGGAGTCTGTTTAATTCAAATGACTGTCTGAAGCAGGGTCAGGATGGGAAAACATGATTGTCCTAGTAAATGGTAAATCATCTGTCAAGCCTCAGCCTCTCTTGCCTTGAGGTGGAGCTTCTGCACTGCAGACTTTCTTGTCCTGCTCCCTTGAGCCCACTTTGTGTTCTGTTGAGTCCAAAACATACACCACCTGCTTCTAGACAGCCCTCTTTTCCAAAACCACCTGAAGTGACTGGGAGCCTGTATTCTCATTTCATATAGGCATGGATTCTTTCCCTCAACTATCTCCTGATTCTGGTGGGTTTGGTGAAATTAGGTAAAATAAGAAGCAGATTGTTTATATTTTATGAACAAGGAAGCAAAAGAGCACAAGCTACTGAGTCAAAATCTCCACTGTATACAGAGTTTTAAGAACCATGTACTGCCTACTGTTTTGCTTCCTTCCCTCTCTGAGGGCCTGGAAATGAAGCTCTTCTTTACTAAATATACAGAGAGATACTGAGTTCAGGACTTCAGAGGAACAGGTCTAGTGTGAGGCCTAAAATGTGGCAGTGAAGGAAGTCAAGCGGGTTCTCAAGTTGGCATGCCTTGTGTGGCCCTAGCAGCCAGCTTTCCTTCCTGTTTATCATGCAGCAGTTCAGACTTTGTAGATAAAAAGGTAGTCACAAAGAGCCTTCATGCCTTACATTGATGTTCCAGGGTAAATTGTCTTCTCTTCACATTGTCACCTTTCCTCCTCAAGTTGGTGGTAGCAAAACCAAAACTATGGGTCGCTTTCCTCAATTGGGAACCTGGAACTTCTTGACTAGACCCAGTTCAAGGCAGTTTGAAGTTCCTGAGAAACAAATTGGCTGGGACAATGCCTAGGGATCCAAAATTCATTCATTTACTTATTCAACAAATTTCTTGAATACCAACCATGTGTCAGACATTCTTCTAGGCACTGGGGGTACAATGGTGACAATAACAGAAAAAAATCCTTGTCATTTTAAAACTTATGCTCTAGAGTCAGAGCAAGCAGAACCACCAACAAACAAATAAACAAGTTAAAAGTAATAACAGTGTTTTATGGCTGGAACCATGGAGGGTGTCAAAGAGAAGAAGAAGAAGGTTTCTGTTGTGCCAGAAATCCTTAAGAAAAAGCAAAGTAATTTTGCAAAGCTGAAGATCAATCACCGGGGAAAGAAGTTTGCCCAAAGATGCTTTGAAAAACAAGGAGAAAACTTATCTATGAAACCGCGAAGCACTATTACAAGGAATACAGGCAGGTGTACAGAACTGAAATTCAAATGGCTTAAAAAAGGATGAGTTTGTGTCCTTTGTAGGGACATGGATGCAGCTGGAAACCATCATTCTTAGCAAACTATCACAAGAACAGAAAACCAAACACCGCATGTTCTCACTCGTAGGTGGGAACTGAACAATGAGATCACTTGGACTCGGGAAGGGGAACATCACACACCAGGGCCTATCATGGGGAGGGGGGAGGGGGGAGGGATTGCATTGGGAGTTATACCTGATGTAAATGACGAGTTGATGGGTGCAGCACACCAACATGGCACAAGTATACATATGTAGCAAACCTGCACGTTGTGCACATGTACCCTACAACTTGAAGTTTAATAATAATAAATAAATTTAAAAAAAAAAAAAAGAAATTCAAATGGCTAGGATGGCAAGAAAAGCTTCAAATTTTATGTACCTGCAGAAACCAAATTGGTATTTGTCATCAGGATCAGATGTATTCATGGTATAAGGCCAAAGGTCTGACAGGTGTTGCAGCTTCTTTGCCCTCGTCACATCTTCAGTGAAACCTTTGTCAAGCTCAACAAGGCTTCAATTAACATGCTGAGGATTGTAGAACCATATATTGCATGGGAGTACCCAAATCTGAAGTCAGTAAATGAACTAATCTACAAGCGTTCTATGGCAAAATCAGTAAGAAGCAAATTACTTTGACAGATAATACTTTGCTTGATGTCTTGGTAAATAGGACATCATTTGCATGGAGGATCTGATTCATGAGATCTATACTTTTGAAAAATGCTACAAAGAAGCAAATAACTTTCTGTGTTCCTTCAAATTATCCTCTCCATGAGATAGAATGAAGAAAAAGACCACCCATTTTGTAGAAGGTGAAGATGCTGGCAACAGGAGGACCAGATCAACAGTTTTATTAGCAGAATAAACTAAGGTGCCTACCATGCTTATTTTTTCTAATATGGTCAGTAAATAAGCAGTACCTGCTCTCAGATTAAAATAAAAAAATGTAATAAGAACAGATGATAAGTGCTATATGCAAAAATAGAGCAAACATGTACATGAAACAAAATTCCATGCTCCACAGCAGGACTGGATTTAACTTTAATGGTTGTAAGCATTCATAAGATGAAGATGCTCCATTCTCAATAAACACATAAAATGTAAATGACGAGTTGATGGGTGCTGACGAGTTGATGGGTGCAGCACACCAACATGGCACAAGTATACATATGTAACAAACCTGCACGTTATGCACATGTACCCTAGAACTTAAGGTATAATAACAATAATAATAATAAAAAAATAAATAAATAAAAATAAAAATAAAAATTAAAAAAAAAGAAAACTAATACTAAACTTACCAATGCATGTAAGGAAGTACAAAAAAAAGTTGATTCTTAGATATCGCATTTCTAACGCTTGTTTTTAAATGGGTTATGAGGGCCTGAAGTGCTGTTGTCCAAAATTTGTGCTTAGTTAATACATTTTGGAGTGTTTATGATCTGGTTCAAGCCACAGGGATTCCAGAAGACTAATGAAGGTCCAAGCCCAGGCAACCTCTGGTCAGCAATGCTGATCATGTTTTGGTCTCAGCATCACCTTTCTTGTGCTTTCTCTTGCTTTAGGCAAGAGACTCTCTCTCCCTCTTTCTCTCACCCCCACTCCCACACACACACCCTCCTCCTTCTTGCTGTCTCTTTTCTCTCCACTCTTCCTTCCCTTACTGTGTCCCCTCCTCTCCTTTCAGCAAAACATGCTCCCAGGGAAGGATCTGAGTGCAAACTGTGCTGTAACAAAGAGCTTTGGGCTGGAAGTTCAAATCTGGTTTTGTACTCAGATCTCCTACTCACTGTATAAGCTTGGGCAAGTCTCTTCCTTTCTTTGTGCCTGAGATCCCCATTAGCAAAATGAGCAGATTGGACTCAGTGATCTCTGAGGTCAAACTTTTTGGAAAACATTTCACAAAAATGGCTGCCTATTCTCACTTATATGTGAGGCCAGAAGGAGTTTGAATAACAATAACAATATTAATAAATGCACTTTCAAATGCTTGATATGAGGCCATAGAATTTTGCTTGCTACTTTCTGATGCATATTGAGTATTTGAAAGTGTATGTATTGATATTGTTATTGATGACAAAAATGAGGCTTAGGAAGCCTAAGTAAGTTGCATAGCCAATAAATGGCAAAACCAGGACTTGAACACAGGCTGTCTGATTCTAAGCCCCTTTCAGCCATGGGTAGACTGTTTCTAATATATAATAATAGCCACAAACATTTATTGCATGCTTTCTATGTCTTAGACATTGTGTTTTACATATATTATCTCTTTTAATATTTACAACAATCTTAGGAGTAGGTAATCTTAGTATCTCTACTTTACAAGTGACGGGACTGAGACAAAGAGTTAAGAAATATGCCCAAAGTATTATAAATAATAAGTGGATCTGGATATGAAATACAACATCTAATCAAGACAAGGGGCCTATCATCTGGCCCTTACCTATTGCTCAACCTCATCTTTCTTCATGGGTACATGTGCAAGTTCATTATATAGGTAAACCTGTACCATGGAGGTTTGCTGTACAGATTATTTCGTCACCCAGGTATTATGGCTAGTACCCATTAGTTATTTCTCCTGAACCTCTCTCTTCTTTCACCCTTTACCCTCTGGCACACCCAACTGTCTCTTGTTCCCCTCAATGTGTCCATGTACTCTCAACATTTAGCTACCACTTATAAGTGAAAACATGTGGTATTTCATTTTCTGTTACTGTGTTAGTTTGCTATGGATAATGGCCTCAGCTTCATATATGTTTGTGCAAAGGGCATTATCTCATTTTTTTATGGATGCATAGTATTTTGCGGTGTATAGGTACCACATTTTCTTTATCCAGTCTACCACTGATGGGCATTTAGGTTGATTCCATATTGTTGCTATTGTGAATAGTGCTTCAATGAACATACATGTGCATATGTATTTATGATAGAATGATTTACCTTCCATTGAGTATATATTCAGTAATGGGATTTCTCGTTGAATTGTAGTTCTGTTTTTAGTTCTTTGAGGAATTGCCACACTACTTTCCACAACAGTTGAATTAATTTACACTTCCACCAACAGTGTATATAAGTGTTCGTTTTTCTCTGGAACCTCACCAACATTTGTTGTTTTTTGACTTTTTAATAATAATCATTTTGACTGGTGTGAGATGGTATCTCATTGTGGTTTTGATTTTCATTTCCCTAATAATCAGTGATGTTGAGCTTTTTTTCATATGCTTCTTGGCCACATGCATATCTTCTTTTGAAAAGTGTCCAAAGCACTGCTCAAAAATTCAGAGATGACACAAACAAATGGAAAAATATCCCATACTCATCGACATGAAGAATCGATATCGTTAAAATGGTTGTACTGGGCTGGGTGTGGTGGCTCACACCTGTAATCCCAGCACTTTGGGAGGCCGCGGTGGGTGGACCATGAGATCAGGAGATCGAGACCATCCTGGTTAACATGGTGAAATGCAGTCTCTATTAAAAATACAAAAGCAATCATCTGGGCATGGTAGTGGGCACCTGTAGTCACAGCTTCTGAGAAGGCTGAGGCAGGAGAATGACGTGAACCCAGGAGGTGGAGCTTGCAGTGAGCCAAGATTGCGTCACTGCACTGCAGCCTGGGCAGCGGAGGGAGACTTCGTCTCAAAAAAAAAAAAAAAAGGCTATACTGCCCAAAGCAATTTATGGATTCAATGCTATTTCTATCAAACAACCAATGACATTCTTCCAAGAACTAGAAAACATCTATTTTAAAATTCACATGGAACCAAAAAAGAGCCCAAATAGTCAAAGCAAACCTAAATAAAAAGAACAAAGCTGGAGGCATCACGTTACCTGACTTAGAATTATACTACAAAGATCAAGTAACCAAAACAGCATGGTACTGACACAAAAACAGACATGTAGACCAATGGAAGAGAATAAAGAGCCCAGAAATAAGGCCACACGCCTACAACCATCTGATCTTTAACAAAGCTGATGAAAACAAGCAATGGGGAAAGACTCTCAATAACTGACTAGCTATGGGCAGAAGATTGAAACTGGAACTCTTCCTTACACTATGCACACAAAAAATCACCTCAAGGTGGATTAAAGACTTAAATGCAAAACCCAAAATTGTATAAACCCTGGAAGGAAACCTAGGCAAACCATTCTTGACGTAGGAGTGGGCAAAGATTTCACGATGAAGATGACAAAAGCAATTGCAATAAAAGCAAAAATGGATAAATAAGATATAATTAAGCTAAAAAGCTTTGGCACAGCAGAAGAAACTATCAATAGAGTAAAAACAGACAACCTACAGAATGGGAGAAAATATTTGCAAATTATGCATCTGACAAAGGTCTGATATCTCGCATCCATAAGGAACTTAAACAAATGTACAAGAAAAAAAAAAAAACATTAAAAAGTGGTCAGCCTCATCTCTTACTACTCTGTCCTTCACATTTGAACTCCAGGTACACTAGTCTTCTTTCCATTCTCTTATTATATTCAGTGAAGCTCATTCTTATCTTAAGGTCTTTGCCTCTGCTGTTTCCTATGCTTAGAACACTTCCCACCAGGTCTTCATGTGGCTGACTTCTTCTCATCATTTAGGTTCAAATGCTACCTCTTCAGAGAGGCCTTCCTTGATCATCCAATCTACACTAGACACCCAGTTACTTTTATCACATTACCTGATTTTAATTTTCTTCATAGTACTCCGTGATATTCTTTTTTTAAATTTATTTGTTCAGTGTGTGTCTACATCACTCCCTTCCCCTGCATAAAAGGTAAGCTCCATCAGGGTAGCAACAACTTTTTCTTTTTCAATATGGTATCTGGTAAATAGACACTCAAATAATATTTGTTCAGTGAATCAATGTGGCATACCTGGGATGGGAAATCACATCTGTATGACTTTAATCCTCTAGCTCCATACTCTACTGCCTCTGAATTTATCACTTGAGCCTTCTCTTTACACCAAAATGCGACATCTTTTCACATTGCTTTATGCAAACTTTTAGCAGAATATGAACATTGAAGAGCAAAGTGTTTTCATTTTACAGTACAACTGGCAAAGTACATACTTAATTGCCTAGATGGCTACTTTTGTCACACTATCTTTTTTTACTTTGGGGTATTTTGCAGATTATAGAGGTTCCCAAATATCCAAATGTTCAAGGAAGATATCAAAGAAAGGAGACAGACCTTGAACATATTTGGAACTCTTAAACTATATTTAGGTCCCAAGTAAAAAATTCCACTTTTCCTTTTGCAGTTTCCTGTCATTTAATTTGTACCCTCTGGTATTTGTTGGCACTTTTGAGTTATATATTAGACTGGCGCTCTTGGTCCATATGGCATGTCACACAGCACATAAAGTTGACTACAAAGAAGTATCTTGTTACTGGTGATTCTGAAAAGTCTGTCATTCCTTTCAGCACACATTCCCCTGGTTGATTTGCAGTCTACTTCTTTACTAAAAACCACTGTCTAGCCATTGAAAGAACATGTTTTTACTAAAAAAGAAAAAAAAAAAAAGTGAGCAAGAAGGAAGGAGAAAGTGCTATGTGATTGGATGTCATCCAGGAAGTGCTTACATAGCTTTAACTGTAATGGAGTATAATGGCAGCCTTTTCCTAGGAGGCTCTGAGGCCAATCCTCACAGTTTTCTGTTTGCAGTTTTACTAGGAGAACTCTATGCTGGCTTCTCAAATAAAATGTACTGCTATCATCATCTGCCAGGATGCTAAGTGAAAAGATCCATTATTTTTGATATTTAATACCTTATAAATTATATGGAGATTGTGTTGACCGACACGGACATCTGGAATGATGGTCAGGGATTTTTTTCCTAGGTCAGATAGACTGAGTGTCTGTTTGTTCATCAATGACCAGTTATGCATTCATAGAAAAAAGGTCTCTTCTCAGCTGCTGGTCAGCAAACCTCAGAGGAATTGGAATTATTGAGTTTGAAGGAGGAGATGCAAATGAGCAGTGGCTAGTTGGAATTTTTACGGGAAATGTATAGCTGCCTGTTTCCTAACAAAGGTGAATTGTGAGAGCTGACCAGGGCTTGAAGGACAGAGAAATTCTGTGTTGGTTAAGCAGAGCTAGATGTGTTTTTGTTATTTTTTCACCTTCCATATTGGCTATCTCTGCAGACAGTTGAAGGTGCTTGGCTTTTGAACATTGGCCAGGAGTTAACTCATTTCTGACCATAGTCTCCAAATTTGCTCCCGAATTCATTCTCAAGAAGAAAAAGATGAAAACTGCAAAACGAATAGTAGCATCTTCTTGGTCACGAAGACTTTTTAGTCCACTCTTAATTCACCAGTTTTTTTTTCCTGCTGAAACGCTTGCAGTTATGTTTCTGTCCACAGCTTCAGTTTGTTCTGGGGCATTTTTGGCTTCACGTTTAAGCCTTAATATAGGGAGTGCCTGACGCACCCCGCCCTAAAGCAGGGCATGCCTGGGGATTAGCTGTTCTCACAAGCTGAGATGGATTTCAATGAGCTGTTCACTCTGTCTTGCCTGGCCCCCTGTGACAAATGGCATGCCTTTGCTAGGCAGCAAACTGGGGCTGAGGCTATAGAGAAAAAAGTAAATGAAAAAAACCCTTTTACTAGGTTGGAAAGCAGGGCATGACAATTAAGGCTAACAAGAAGGGCCATCTTCATTCAATTAACAGATGGTGAGTTAAATAGCAATGAAATTAATATTTTTTATGATAGTTTGCTAAGAATGATGGTTTCCAGCTGCATCCAGAAAACCAAACACCGCATGTTCTCACTCATAGGTGGGAACTGAACAATGAGATCACTTGGACTCGGGAAGGGGAACATCACACACCGGGGCCTATCATGGGGAGGGGGGGAAGGGGGAGGGATTGCATTGGGAGTTATACCTGATGTAAATGACGAGTTGATGGGTGCAGCACACCAACATGGCACAAGTATACATATGTAACAAACCTGCACGTTATGCACATGTACCCTACAACTTAAAGTATAATAATAATAAATAAATTATAAAAAAAAGAAAAAAAATATTTTTTAAAAATAAAGTCAGATAGTTCAAAGGCATCAAAACTGTTTTAGTGAATATAATTATTTTTAGTTAACCTTTAAAAATTTTTAATAGCATTTAACAATCAATTTCAGTGTTGTTTAAGCCCCAATTAAAATACTGTACTCAAGAAGTCCTGGCTAGCAATTTGGTTTCTGCACATAGAGTTTACTGTGTGTGTGTATATGTGTATATGTAGTATGTGCCTATACTCATAGAATATCCATTATATGTTATAGACATATGTATCGCTATGTGAGGTATGTATATCATATATCTTTCTTTAAAACGCATGTTTTGTGAGTAGGTAATGATATTTGGAAAAGACAGTTTTTAACAGGAGTACAACTTCAGCTACCTGATGACCAGAAACAGTAGGTATTATAAATTTCTCTTTAATGAAAGTTAAGAGTGAGGGTAGGGTTATTATAATGGGAATATTTCTGCTGTGTTGCTTTCTAGAGAAACAAATATTACATAAAATATTATATGAGCTTTTAAAATGAAAGTCAATAATATAATACAATACCTCCCAACACAACTCCCCAACAGCATCTATTTAGCAAAATTGTAGCTAATTATCATTCATTTATTATTTATAATTATCATTTAAGTCCAAATCCAAATGTCTCTTCCCCTAGGAAAGTCTTCTTATTATCCTCAGGTAGAACTAGCTGGCCATTCTCTACTCTTGATTACCACAACATCCTCTTTGTCATATTATATTATAATTTATTTTATTTTACATTTACTTCTCTTATAAAACACATTTACCTCTGTGGGGACCATTCACCTGGCAAATAGTGACTGCTCACTAAATGTTTGTTGTATGAAAGAATGAGTGAGTGGGAAGGTGTTACATCATGTGGCACATATTGCAAAAAACTGTGGGTACAGTGACCATAATTTCTGAGTATATTATCAGGTCCTGGGGTCTATCAAATGTTTTTATGCTGCTTCTGGGTAAAAGTGGCAGAGGTTGGAGATGTATTTTGAAAGACAAAGTATTGTAATTGCCAAGACTGCTCTGTGATTTATAAGGACACAGGATACAATACTTGAAGTTCGGTCTGTCCTGGAAAAACTGATATGTACGGTTGCCACAGAAACAATATAAAGAATGCTTAGATTAGAGGGCATGCACTTGATGTGATAAATGTGAGCAATCCTGAATTGTAGGGTGAAGGCTGATGGTTCTTCTCTTAGAAAGATGAGTAATGCTCCAGGGATATTGTAGTCATGGACTGTGTACTACAGAAATATATGGAGTGATCCCTGATGACATAAAATTCACTCTTTGGAATATTTTTATGTAGAAAGGATAAAATGCATTATTTTCTATATGTACAGAAAATATATTTTCAACAATCAGCCAGACAGCCACAGGCTTTGGCAGATGTGACAGGAGGAGGGGTTAATATTTATTGCATGCTTATTATGTGCCCAGTATTGTACTTAGACTCTACTGTACTTTATCTCATGTAATTTTACCTTACAACCATTTTGTGGTACAGGTATAATCACGTTTTTGAAAATGGCTAAACCAAGGTTTGAGAGGGTTGGAGTTGAGATTCCATCTCAGCCTGAATAACTGCAAAAGGGTTGGAGGTAGACTTCAAAGTCAGACTTATGTTACTTCAAGGTTCATAATCTATCCATTGCACTTTGGTTACTGCTTAACAAATTGAATTAATACAAGTCTATATATTCAAAGCAAATGATCAAGAGCAGACAAGACAGGCATGCGGATGGATCTGGGGTTCTTTCTGAGAGACTATCTGACAGGATGAGGGTCAAAGAAGGGTTGAGGTCGCCAAAGAGGGTCAAAGAAGGGCTGAGGTCGCCAAAGAGATGGTTACAGTCTCTGGGCCAGACATTACCATATATTAAACACATTGATAGAAATGTTTATGTAGCTTACCACATTTAATACACATCCTCAAAACAATCTTGAAAGGTAGATATTATTTTCTGAATTTTATAGCCAGAGAAACTGAGGTCCCTTAGGTTAAAAAGAGGTTAGATAATTTGTCTAGGTCACACAGTTGGTGCATAATAACTCTAATGCTTGACACGGACACTCACTTACTGTGCTTTCTTTCAAATTCCCGCCATTCTTGGATATATTTTGAGCCCACACGTGTCTCTTCTTCTACTTCTACCCAAAGAGGGCCAGGTCATGGTTGCCTCCTCCATAATGGACTCCCTCCCTTTTATCACAGGATTCAGACATTTCTGGGAAATGCCCAGGAGTAAGTCCGCCACTGATACTGCAAGTGACATACTTCACTATATATCTACTGCCATCCAGAGTGTAAGACCTATAAAAGATGAATTTGCCACCCCTCTAACACTGAAGTTGTCAGGAAAAGAGCTCTCATAAAAAACAGCACTCCTGGACTCTTGCAGCTCAAGATCAGGCTGCTACCTCAGCAAGTAATCAAAAGTGTCAGTGAGTATTTATGCTCTGCTGGGATCTGGAGGTTGCTTCTAAATGTCACCGTGCAAGTGGGGTCATGGGGAGTGAGAAGTGGAGAAGAGATTGAGTGCTGGGCCTCTGAAAATCTACTAGTTATACTTTTCTCTGGAGGCAGCTTTATGAGCCATGTGTGGAACCCTTTATATATGTGCAAGGCCTGTTGAAACCAACGTGTGCTTTCACTGACTCCACAGTCTGCTACAGAATATCCCCCTGCCCTGTGTAAATAGCTCATGTTTGCTTCATGTTTGTTCACTGTTTACCTCAAGGAAAAACAAAAAATGGCTGCAACTAGTGTACAAGAATGCTTGCGATTTTCACACGTTGATTTTGCATCCTGAGACTTTGTTGAAGTTGCTTATCAGCTTAAGGAGATTCTGGGCTGAGATAATGGGGTTTTCTAAATATACAATCATGTCATCTGCAAACAGGGACAATTTGATTTCTTCTTTTCCTAACTGAATACCCTTGATTTCTTTCTCTTGCCTGATTGCCCTAGCCAGAATTTCCAACACTATGTTGAATTGGAGTGGTGAGAGAGAGCATCCCTGTCTTGTGCCAGTTTTCAAAGGGAGTGCTTCCAGTTTTTGCCCATTCAGTATGATATTGGTTGTAGGTTTGTCATAAATAGCTTTTCTTATTTTGAGATATGTTCCATCAATACCGATGGTATTGAGAGTTTTTAGCATGAAGCATTGTGGAATTTTGTCAAAGGCCTTTTCTGCATCTATTGAGATAATGATGTGGTTTTTGTCTTTGGTTCTGTTCATATGCTGCGTTACGTTTATTGATTTGCGTATGTTGAACCAGCCTTGCATCCCAGGGATGAAGCATACTTGGTCATGGTGGATAAGCTTTTTGATGTGCTGCTGGATCCGGTTTGCCAGTATTTTATTGAGGATTTTTGCATCAATGTTCATCAGGGATGTTGGTCTAAAATTCTCTTTTTTTGTTGTATCTCTGTCAGGCTTTGGTATCAGGATGACGTTCGCCTCGTAAAATGAGATAGGGACGATTCCCCCTTTTTCTATTGATTGGAATAGTTTCAGAAGGAATGGTACCTCTGGTAGAATTCGGCTGTGAATCTGTCTGGTCCTGGATTGTTTTTAGTTGGTAGGCTATTAATTGTTGCCTCAATTTCAGAGTCTGTTATTGGTCTATTCAGGGATTCGACTTCTTCCTGGTTTAGTCTTGGGAGAGTGTAAGTGTCCAGGAAATTATCAATTTCTTCTAGATTTTCTAGTTTATTTGCGTAGAGGTGTTTATAGTATTCTCTGATGGTAGTTTGTGTTTCTGTGGGGTCGGTGGTGATATCCCCATTATCGTTTTTTTTTATTGCGTCTATTTGATTCTTTTCTCTTTTCTCCTTTATTAGTCTTGCTAGCGGTCTGTCAATTTTGTTGATCTTTTCAAAAAACCAACTCCTGGATTCATTGATTTTTTGGAGGATTTTTTTGTGTCTCTATCTCCTTTAGTTCTGCTCTGATCTTAGTTATATCTTGCCTTCTGCTAGCTTTTGAATGTGTTTGCTCTTGCTTCTCTAGTTCTTTTAATTGTGATGTTAGAGTGTCAATTTTAGATCTTTCCAGCTTTCTCTTGTGGGCATTTAGTGCTATAAATTTCCCTCTACACACTGCTTTAAATGTGTCCCAGTAATTCTGGTATGGTGTATCTTTGTTCTTATTGATTTCAAAGAACATCTTTATTTCTGCCTTCATTTTGTTATGTACCCAGTAGTCATTCAGGGGCAGGTTGTGCAGTTTCCATGTAGTTGAGCTGTTTAGATTGAGTTTCTTAGTCCTGAGTTCTAGTTTGACTGCACTGTGGTCTGAGAGACAGTTTGTTATAATTTCTGTTCTTTTACATTTGCTGAGGAGTGCTTTACTTCCAACTATGTGGTCAATTTTGGAATAAGTGCAATGTGGCGCTGAGAAGAATGTATATTCTACTGATTTGGGGTGGAGAGTCCTGTAGATGTCTATTAGATTCATTTGGTGCAGAGTTGAGTTCAATTATCAGATATCCTTGTTAACTTTCTGTCTCATTGATCTGTCTAATGTGGCCAGTGGGGTGTTAAAGTCTCCCATTATTATTGTATGGGAGTCTAAGTCTCTTTGTAAATCTCTAAGGCCTTGCTTTACGAATCTGGGTGCTCCTGTATTGGGTGCATAAATATTTAGGATAGTTAGCTCTTCCTGATGAACTGATCCCTTAACCATTATGTAATGGCCTTCTTTGTCTCTTTTGATCTTTGATAGTTTAAAGTCTGTTTTATCAGAGACTAGGAATGCAACCCCTGTTTTTTGTTTGTCTCTTTGTTTTCCATTTGCTTTGTAGATCTTTCTCCAGTAACAGACAAACAGAAAGCCAAATCATGAATGAACTTCCATTCACAATAGCTTCAAAAAAATAAAACAAAATAAAATGCCTAGGAATTTAATTTACAAGGGATGTAAAAGACCTCTTCAAGGAGAACTACAAACCACTGCTCAATGAAATAAAAGAGGACACAAAGAAATGGAAGAACATACCATGCTCATGGATAGGAAGAATCAATATTGCAAAAATGGCCATACTGCAGAAGGTAATTTATAGATTCAATGCCATCCCCGTTAAGCTACCAATCACTTTCTTCACAGAATTGGAAAAAACTGCTTTAAAGTTCATATGGAACCAAAGAAGACCCTGCATTGTCAACACAATCCTAAGCCAAAAGAACAAAGCTGGAGGCATCACGCTACCTGACTTCAAACTATACTACAAGGCTATAGTAACCAAAACAGCATGGTACTGGTACCAAAACAGAGATATAGACCAATGGAATAGAAAAGAGTCCTCAGAAATAATGCCACCTATCTATAGCCATCTGATCTTTGACAAACCTGACAAAAACAAGAAATGGGGAAAGATTTCTCATATTTAATAAATGGTGCTGGGAAAATTGGCTAGCCATAAGTAGAAAGCTGAAACTGGATCCTTTCCTTACTCCTTATATGAAAATTAATTCAAGATGGATTAGAGACTTAAATGTTAGACCTAAAGCCATAAAAACCCTAGAAGAAAACCTAGGTAACACCATTGAGGACATAGGCATGGGCAAAAACTTCATGACTAAAACACCAAAAGCAATGGCAACAAAAGCCAAAATTGACAAATGGAATCTAATTAAACTAAAGAGTTTCTGCACAGCAAAAGAAACTACCATCAGAGTGAACAGGTAACCTACAGAATGGGAGAAAATTTTTGCAATCTACTCATCTGACAAAGGGCTATTATCCAGAACCTATAAATAACTCTATCAATTTACAAGAAGAAAACAAACAACCCCATCAACAAGTGAGCAAAGGATATGAATAGACACTTCTCAAAAGAAGACATTCATACAGCCAACAGACACATGAAAAAATGCCCATCATCACTGGCCATCAGAGAAATGCAAATCAAAACCACAATGAGATACCATCTCACACCAGTTAGAATGGCAATCATCAAAAAATCAGAAAACAGCAGGTGCTGGAGAGGATGTGGAGAAATAGGAACAATTTTACACTGTTGGTGGGACTGTGAACTAGTTCAACTATTGTGGGAAATAGTTTGGCGATTCCTCAAGGATCTAGAAGAAGAAATACCGTATGATCCAGCCATCCCATTACTGGGTATATATCCAAAGGATTGTAAATCATGCTGCTATAAAGACACATGCACATGTATGTTTATTGCGGCACTATTCACAATAGCAAAGACTTGGAATCAACCCAAATGTCCATCAGTGACAGACTGGATTAAGAAAATGTGGCACATATACACCATGGAATACTATGCAGCCATAAAAAGGATGAGTTTGTGTCCTTTGTAGGGACATGGATGCAGCTGGAAACCATCGTTCTCAGCAAACTACCGCAAGAACGGAAAACCAAACACCGCATGTTCTCACTCATAGGTGGGAATTGAACAATGAGATCACTTAGACATGGGAAGGGGATCATCACACATGGGGTCTTATTGTGGGGAGTGGGGGGGTGGGATAGCATTAGGAGATATACCTAATGTAAATGACGAATTTGTGGGTGCAGCATACCAACATGGCACATGTATAAATATGTAACAAAGTTGCATGTTGTGCACATATACCCTAGAACTTAAAGTATTTAAAAAAAAAAAATTAAAAAAAAGAAAGCCTGCAAGTTTGTCCTTCTTGAGAAGCAAATATCTTGTGTAGTTATTTTTTTAAATTAATTTATTATTATTATTATACTTTAAGTTCTAGGGTACATGTGCATAACGTGCAGGTTTGTTACATATGTATACTTGTGCCATGTTGCTGTGCTGCCCCATCAACTCGTCAGCACCCATCAACTCGTCATTTACATCAGGTATAACTCCCAATGCAATCCCTCCCCCCTCCCCCCTCCCCATGATAGGCCCCGGTGTGTGATGTTCCCCTTCCCGAGTCCAAGTGATCTCATTGTTCAGTTCCCACCTATGAGTGAGAACATGCGGTGTTTGGTTTTCTGTTCTTGTGATAGTTTGCTAAGAATGATGGTTTCCAGCTGCATCCATGTCCCTACAAAGGACACAAACTCATCCTTTTTTATGGCTGCATAGTATTCCATGGTGTATATGTGCCACATTTTCTTAATCCAGTCTGTCACTGATGGACATTAGGTTGATTCCAAGTCTTTGCTATTGTGAATAGTACCACAATAAACATACATGTGCATGTGTCTTTATAGCAGCATGATTTATAATCCTTTGGGTATATACCCAGTAATGGGATGGCTGGGTCATATGGTACATCTAGTTCTAGATCCTGGAGAAATCGCCATACTGTTTTCCATAATGGTTGAACTAGTTTACAATCCCACCAACAGTGTAAAAGTGTTCCTATTTCTCTATATCCTCTCCAATACCTGTTATTTCCTGACTTTTTAATGATTGCCATTCTAACTGGTGTGAGATGGTATCTCATTGTGGTTTTGATTTGCATTTCTCTGATGGCCAGTGATGATGGGCATTTTTTCATGTGTCTGTTGGCTGTATGAATGTCTTCTTTTGAGAAACGTCTGTTCATATCGTTTGCCCACTTTTTGATGGAATTATTTGTTTTCTTCTTGTAAATTTGTTTGAGTTCTTTGTAGGTTCTGGATATTAGCCCTTTGTCAGATGAGTAGATTGCAAAAATTTTCTCCGACTCTGTAGGTTGCCTGTTTTCTCTGATGGTAGTTTCTTTTGCTGTGCAGAAGCTCTTTAGTTTAATGAGATCCCATTTGTCAATTTTGGCTTTTGCTGCTGTTGCTTTTGGTGTTTTAGACATGAAGTCTTTGCCAATGCCTATGTCCTGAATGGTGTTACCTAGGTTTTCTTCTAGGGTTTTTATGTCAGGAGTTGGGGGGAGGGATAGCATTAGGAGATATACCTAATGCTCTAAAATTGACACTCTAACATCACAATTAAAAGAACTAGAGAAGCAAGAGCAAACACATTCCAGCTGCATCCATGTCCCTACAAAGGACACAAACTCATCCTTTTTTATGGCTGCATAGTATTCCATGCATATCTAACATTTAAGTCTCAAATCCATCTTGAATTAATTTTAACATTTAAGTCTCTAATCCATCTTGAATTAATTTTCGTATAAGGAGTAAGGAAAGGATCCAGTTTCAGCTTTCTACTTAAGGCTAGCCAATTTTCCCAGCACCATTTATTAAATAGGGAATCCTTTCCCCATTTCTTGTTTTTCTCAGGTTTGTTAAAGTTCAGATGGCTGTAGATGTGTGGTATTATTTCTGAGGACTCTGTTCTGTTCCATTGTTCTATATCTCTGTTTTGGTACCAGTACCATGCTGTTTTGGTTACTGTAGCCTTGTAGTATAGTTTGAAGTCAGGTAGCATGATGCCTCCAGCTTTGTACTTTTGACTTAGGATTGTCTTGGCAATGCGGGCTCTTTTTTGGTTCCATATGAACTTTAAAGCAGTTTTTTCCAATTCTGGGAAGAAACTCATTGGTAGCTTGATGGGGATGGCATTGAATCTATAAATTACCTTGGGCAGTAAGGACATTTTCATGATATTGATTCTTCCTATCCATGAGCATGGTATGTTCTTCCATTTGTTTGTGTCCTCTTTTATTTCACTGAGCAGTGGTTTGTAGTTCTCCTTGAAGAGGTCCTTTACATCCCTTGTAAGTTGGATTCCTAGGTATTTTATTCTCTTTGAAGCAATTGTGAATGGAAATTCATTCATGATTTGGTTCTCTGATTGTCTGTTACTGGTGTATAAGAATGTTTGTGATTTCTGCACATTAATTTTGCATCCTGAGACTTTGCTGAATTTGCTTATCAGCTTAAGGAGATTTTGGGCTGAGACAATGGGGTTTTCTAAATATACAATCATGTCATCTGCAAAGAGGGACAATTTGACTTCTTCTTTTCCTATCTGAATACCCTTTATTTCTTTCTCTTGCCTGATTGCCCTAGCCAGAACTTCCAACACTATGTTGAATAGGAGTGGTGAGAGAGGGCATCCCTGTCTTGTGCCAGTTTTCAAAGGAATGCTTCCAGTTTTTGCCCATTCAGTATGATATTGGCTGTGGGTTTGTCATAAATAGCTCTTATTATTTTGAGATACGTTCCATCAATACTGAATTTATTGAGCGTTTTTAGCATGAAGGGCTGTTGAATTTTGTCAAAGGCCTTTTCTGCATCTATTGAGATAATCATGTGGTTTTTGTCTTTGGTTCTCTTTATATGCTGGGTTACGTTTATTGACTTGCGAATGTTGAACCAGCCTTGCATCCCAGGGATGAAGCCCACTTGACCATGGTGGATAAGCTTTTTGATGTGCTGTTGGATCTGGTTTGCCAGTATTTTATTGAGGATATTTGCATCGATGTTCATCAGGGATATTGGTCTAAAATACTCTTTTTTTGTTGTGTCTCTGCCAGACTTTGGTATCAGGATGATGTTGGCCTCATAAAAGGAGTTAGGGAGGATTCCCTCTTTTTCTATTGATTGGAATAGTTTCAGAAGGAATGGTACCAGCTCCTCCTTGTACCTATGGTAGAATTCAGCTGTGAATCCATCTGGTCCTGGACTTTTTTTTCGTTGGTAGGCTATTAATTATTGCCTCAATTTCAGAGCCTACTATTGGTCTATTCAGGGATTCAGCTTCTTCCTGGTTTAGTCTTGGAAAAGTGTAAGTGTCCAGGAAATTATCAATTTCTTCTAGATTTTCTAGTTTATTTGCATAGAGGTGTTTATAGTATTCTCTGATGGTAGTTTGTATTTCTGTGGGGTCGGTGGTGATATCCCCTTTAGCATTTTTTATTGCATCTATTTGATTATTCTCTCTTTTCTTCTTTATTTGTCTGGCTAGTGGTCTATCAATTTTGTTGATCTTTTCAAAACACCAACTCCTGGATTCATTGATTTTTTGGAGGGTTTTTTGTGTCTCTATCTCCTTCAGTTCTGCTCTGATCTTAGTTATTTCTTGCCTTCTGCTAGCTTTTGAATGTGTTTGCTCTTGCTTCTCTAGTTCTTTTAATTGTGACGTTAGGTTGTCAATTTTAGATCTTTCCAGCTTTCTCTTGTGGGCATTTAGTGCTATAAATTTCCCTCTACACACTGCTTTAAATGTGTCCCAGAGATTCTGGTATGTTTTATCTTTGTTCTCATTGGTTTCAAAGAACATCTTTATTTCTGCCTTCATTTCGTTATGTACCCAGTAGTCATTCAGGAGCAGGTTGTTCAGTTTCCATGTAGTTGAGCAGTTTTGATTGAGTTTCTTAGTCCTGAGTTCTAGTTTGATTGCACTGTGGTCTGAGGGACAGTTTGTTATAATTTCTGTTCTTGTATATTTGCTGAGGAGTGCTTTACTTCCAATTATGTGGTCAATTTTGGAATAAATGTGATGTGGTGCTGAGGAGAATGTATATTCAGTTAATTTGGGGTGGAGAGTTCTGTAGATGTCTATTAGGTCTGCTTGCTGCAGAGATGAGTTCAATTCCTGGATATTCTTGTTAACTTTCTGTCTCGTTGATCTGTCTAATGTTGACAGTGGGATGTTGAAGTCTCCCATTATTATTGTATGGGAGTCTAAGTCTCTTTGTAAGTCTTTAAGGACTTCCTTTATGAATCTGGGTTCTCCTGTATTGGGTGCATACATATTTAGGATAGTTAGCTCTTCCTGTTGAATTGATCCCTTTACCATCATGTATTGGCCTTCTTTGTCTCTTTTGATCTTTCATGGTTTAAAATCTGTTTTATCAGAGACTAGTATTGTAACCCCTGCTTTTTTTTTTGTTCTCCATTTGCTTTGTAGACCTTCCTCCATCCCTTTATTTTTAGTCTATGTATGTCTCTGCATATGAGATGGGTCTCCTGAATACAGCAAACTGATGGTCTTGACTCTTTATCCAGTTTGCCAGTCTGTGTCTTTTAATTGGAGCATTTAGTCCATTTACATTTAAGGTTAATATTGTTACGTGTGAACTTGATCCTGCCGTTATGATGTTAACTGGTCATTTTGCTTGTTAGTTGATGCAGTTTCTTCCTAGCCTCTATGGTCTTTACATTTTGGCATGTTTTTGCAATGGCTGGTACCAGTTGTTCCTTTCCATGTTTAGTGCTTGCTTCAGGGTCTCTTGTAAGGCAGGCCTGGTGGTGACAAAATCTCTAAGCATTTGCTTCTCTGTAAAGGATTGTATTTCTCCTTCACTTATGAAAGTTAATTTCGCTGGATATGAAATTCTGGGTTTAAAATTCTTTCCTTTAAGAATGTTGAATACTGGCCCTCACTCTCTTCTGGCTTATAGAGTTTCTGCTGAGAGATCTGCTGTTCGTCTGATGGGCTTCCCATTGTGGGTAACCCAACCTTTCTTTCTGGCTGACCTTAAGACTTTTTCCTTCATTTCAACTTTGGTGAATCTGGCAATTATGTGTCTTGCAGTTGCTCTTCTCGAGGATTATCCTTGTGGTGTTCTCTGTATTTCCTGAATTTGAATGTTGGCCTGCCCTACTAGGTTGGGGAAGTTCTCCTGGATGATATCCTGAAGAGTGTTTTCCAACTTGGTTCCATTTTCCCCCTCACTTTCAGGCACCCCAATCAGACATTGATTTGGTCTTTTTACACAATCCCATACTTCTTGCAGGCTTTGTTCATTTCTTTTTCTTCTTTTTTCTTTTGGTTTCTCTTCTCGCTTCATTTCATTCATTTGATCCTCAATCGCTGATACCCTTTCTTCCAGTTGATCGAGTCGGTTACTGAAGCTTGTGCATTTTTATCGTATTTCTCATGTCATGGTTTTCATCTCTGTCCATTCATTTATGGCCTTCTCTGCATTAATTATTCTAGTTATCAATTCTTCCACTTTTTTTTCAAGATTTTTAGTTTCTTTGTGCTGGGTACGTAATTCCTCCTTTAGCTCTGAAAAGTTTGATGGACTGGAGCCTTCTTCTCTCATCTCGTCAAAGTCATTCTCTGTCCAGCTTTGATCCGTTGCTGGCGATGAGTTGCGTTCCTTTGCAGGGGGTGATGCGCTCTTATATTTTGAATTTCCAGCTTTTCTGCCCTGCTTTTTCCCCATCTTGTGGTTTTATCTGCCTCTGGTCTTTGATGATGGTGATGTACTGATGGGGTTTTGGTGTGGGTGTCCTTCCTGTTTGTTCGTTTTCTTTCTGACAGTCAGAACCCTCAGCTGTAAGTCTGTTGGAGATTGCTTGAGGTCAACTCCAGACCCTGTTTGCCTGGGTGTCAGCAGCAGAGGCTGCAGAAGCTAGAATATTGCTGAAGAGCGAGTGTACCTGTCTGATTCTTGCTATGGAAGCTTCCTCTCAGGGGTGTACTCCACCGTGTGAGGTGTGGGGTGTTGGTCTGCCCCTAGTGGGGGATGTCTCCCAGTTAGGCTACTCAGGGGTCAGGGACCCACTTGACCATGTAGTCTGTCCCTTCTCAGATCTCAACCTCCATGTTGGGAGATCCACTGCTCACTTCAAAGCTGTCAGACAGAGTCATTTGAGTCTGCAGCGGTTTCAGCTGCTTTTTGTTGTTGTTGTTGTTGTTTAGCTGTGCCCTATCCCTAGAGGTGGAGTCTACAGAGACAGGCAGGACTCCTTGAGCTGCTGTGAGCTCCACCCAGTTCGAGCTTCCCAGCAACTTTGTTTATCTACTTAAGCCTCAGCAATGGCGGGCGCCCCTCCCCCAGCCTCGCTGCTGCCTTGCCAGGAGATCACAGACTGCTGTGCTTGCAATGAGGGAGGCTCCCTGGGCGTGGGACCCTCCCAGCCAGGTGTGGGATATAGTCTCCTGGTGTGCCCGTTTGCTAAGATCCTTGGTAGAGTGCCGTATTGGGGTGTCAGTTACCAGATTTTCCAGGTGTTGTATGTCTCAGTTCCCCTGGCTAGGAAAAGGGATTCCCTTCCCCCTTGCGCTTCCCAGGTGAGGTATGCCTCACCCTGCTTCAGCTCTCACTGGTCGGGCTGCAGCAGCTGACCAGCACGGATTGTCAGACACTCCCCAGTGAGATAAACCCAGTACCTCAGTTGAAAATGCAGAAATCACCTGTCTTCTGTGTCGCTCGCGCTGGGAGTTGGAGACTGGAGCTGTTCCTAGTGGGCCGCCGTCTTGCTCCGCCCCTCCGTGATTTTTGTTTTTAATTCTGCTTATGTGTTGTATCACATTAATTGGCTTGCATACGTTAAACCCACTCTGTATCTGTGGTATCAAACTCACTTGATTATGGTAGATTATCTTTTTGATATGTTGTTGGATTCAGTTAACTAATATTTTATTAAGGATTTTTACATCTATGTTCATCAGGGATATTGTTCTGTGGTTTTCTTTCTTGGTTATATCCTTTTCTGGTTTTGGTATTAGGGTGATACTGGCTTCACTGAATGATTTAGGGAGGATTCACTTTTTCTCTATCTTGTGGAATAATGTCAATAGGATTGGTGACAATTCTTCTTTAAATGTCTAGAAGAATTCCGCTGTGATTCTACCTGGTCCTGAACTTCTTTTTTTGTTGGTAATTTTTTTTTCTTTGTTTCAAGTTTTAATCAAAGCTTTTATATAAGATTACTTTATTCCTGCATCTTCTCAATTGTTTCTTCCTTGTATTTGCCCTTTTCCTTTCCTACTTGGCGAGATTTGGCTTTCCGTTCAAGGATCTTTTTGCGGTCTTTGTCCAGTTTTAGCCTAGTGATAATCACCTTGCTGGGGTGAATGCCTACGTGGACAGTTGTGCCATTAGCCTTTTCCCATACCATTTCAATATCACTGCAAGTTATTGGTCTGTTCAGGGTATCTAATTCATCCTGGTTTAAGCCAGGAGGGATGTATCTTTCCAGGAATTTTTTCATATCTTCTAGGTTATCTAGTATATTCACATAAAGGTGTTCATAGCAGCCTCGAATGGTCTTTTTATTTCTGTGGTGTAAGTTGTAATATATCCCGTTTTGTTTCTAATTGAGCTTATTTGGATTTTATCTCTGCTTTTATGCTTAATCTTGCAAATAGTCTATCAACTTTATTTATCTTTTCAAAGAACCAGTTTTCTGTTTCATACATCTTTTGTATATTATTGTTTCAATATCGTTTAGTTCTTCTCTGATCTGCGTTATTTTCTTTCTTCTGCTGGGTTTGGATTTGGTTTGCTCTTGTTTCTCTATTTTCTTGAGGTGCGACCTTAGATTTTCTGTTTGTGTTCTTTTAGACTTTTTGATGTAGGTGCTTAGGGCTATGAACTTTCATCTTAGCACTGCCTTTGCTGTATCTTAGGGGTTTTGATAGGTTGTGTCACTATTTCGTTCAGTTCAAAGAATTTTTAAAATTTTCTATCTTTGAAGGTTCCTTTTGGAGTTGATTCCCAGTTTTATTCCACTGTGGTCAGAGAAAGTGGTTGATACCATTTCAATTTGCTTAAATTTATTAAAGTTTGTTTAGTTACCTATTATATGGTCTATCCTGGAGAAAGTTCCATGTGCTGATGAATAGAATATATATTCTTTGGTTGTTGGGTAAAATCTTCTGTAAATATCTGTTAAGTCCATTTGTTCCAGGGTATAGTTTAAATCCATTGCTTTTTTTTTTTTTTTTTTTTTTGAGATGGAGTCTTGCTCTGTCACCAAGGCTGGAGTGCATTGGTGTGATCTCAGCTCACTGTAAGCTCCACCTCCCAGGTTCACACCATTCTCCTGCCTCAGCCTCTCTAGCAGCTGGGACTACAGTCGCCCACCACCACGCCCAGCTAATTGTTTTGCATTTTTAGTAGAGACGGGGTTTCACCATGTTAGCGAGGATGGTATCGATCTCCTGACCTCATGATCCGCCCGCCTTGGCCTCTCAAAGTGCTGGGATTACAGGAGTGAGGCACTGCATCTGGCTTTCCGTTGTTTCTTGTTGCCGTTTTGTCTTGATGACCTGTCTAATGCTGTGAGTGGAGCATTGATGTCCTCCACTATTACTGTGTTGCTGTCTATTTCATTTCTTAGGTCTATTAGTAATTGTTTTATAAATTTTGGACTACAGTGTTAAGTGCATATATATTTAGGATTGTGATATTTTCCTGTTGGACAAGGCCTTTTATCATTATATAATGTCCCTCTTTGTCTTTTTTAAGCTGCGGTTGCTTTAAAGCCTTTTTTGTCCAATATAAGACTAGCTACTCCTGCTCACTTTTAGTGTCCATTTGCATGGAATGTCTTCTTCCTTTACCTTAAGTTTATGTGAGTCCTTATGTTAAGTGAGTCTCTTGAAGGCAGCAGATAGGTGGTTGGTGAATTCTTATCTATTCTGCAATTCTGTATCTTTTAAGTGGAGCATTTAGGACATTTATATTCAGTGTTAGTATTGAGATGTGAGGTACTATTCCATTTATTATGCTATTTGTTGCCTGTATACCTTGCTTTTTTTAAAAAATCGTATTTTTGTTATATAGGTCTTGTGAGATTTATGCTTTAAAGAGGTTCTGTTTTGATGTGTTTCCAGGATTTGTTTCAAGATTTAGAGTTCATTTTAGCCATTCTTATAGTGCTGGCTTTGTAGTGGTGCATTCTATCAGCTTTTGTCTGAAAAAGACTATATCTTTCCTCCATTTATGAAGCTTAGTTTTGTTGGATACCAGATCTTGGCTGATCTTTTTTTTTTGGAGGCTAATGATAGGGCCCCAATCCCTTCTAGCTTGTAGGGTTTCTGCTGAGAAATTTGCTGGTAATCTGATAGATTTTCCTTCATGGTTCACCTGATGCCTCTGCCTCAACAATTCTTAAGATTTTTTCCTACATCTTAACTTGAGATAATCTGATGACAATGTGACTAGACGATGATCTTTTTGTGATGAATTTCCAAAGTGTTCTTTGAATTTCTTGTATTTGAATGTCTAGGTCTGTAGCAATGCTGGGGAAGTTTTCCTTGATTATTTCCCAAAATAAGATTTATACTTTAAGATTTCTCTTCTTCCTCAGGACTGCCAATTTTTATTCTTAGGTTTGGTCATTTAACATGATACCAGACATCTTGGAGTTTTTGTTTATATTTTCTTATTCTTTTTTCTCTGTCTTTGCTGGATTGGTTTAATTCAAAAACCTTATCTTTGAGCTCTGAAGTTATTTCTTCTGATTGTTTGATTCTATTGCTGAAACTTTCCAAAGAATTTTGCATTTCTATAAATGTGTCCATTTTTTCCTGAAGTTTTGATTGTCTTTAATTTATGCTATCTATTTAACTGATGATTTCTCCCTTCATTTCTTGTATTTTAAAAATTTATTTAAATAGGGCTTCAGTTTCCTCTGGTGCCTTTTTAATTAGCTTAATAACTGACTTTCTGAATTTTTTTCCTCATAAATCAGGGATTTCTTCTTGGCTTAGATCCATTGCTGGTGAGCTAGTGTAATTTTTGGGGGGTGTTAAAGAACGCTGTTTGGTCATATTACCAGAGTTGGTCTTCTGGTTCCTTCTCATTTGGGTAGACTCTGTCAGGGGAGAAGTCTAGGGCTCAAGGCTGTTGTTCAGATTATTTTGTTCCATGAGGTGTTCCCTTGATGTAGTACTCTCCCCCTTTTCCTAGGGACATGGCTTCCTGAGAGCTGGGTTGTAGTAGTTGTTATCTCTCTTCTGTATCTAGTCATCTAGCAGGTCTACCAAGCTCCAGGCTGGTTCTGGGGGCTGTCTGCATGTAGTCCTGTGATGTAAACCATCTGTGGGTCTCTCAGCCATGGATACGAGCACAGTATTTGGGGCATCTCCTGGGTCCTGCAGGAGCAATCTGCTTCCTCCAGAGGTTCTGTGGGTCCTCTCAGCTTTCTTGATTTATTCTTGCAGCAGTTCTGAAGCAAAAGTTCATGATGTGAGATTCCATACACTGTCCAAGTGGGAGCTGCAATCTAGTCCTTCCTCCCATCCTCCATCCTCCCAAGTCATAAATCTCAACTTTTTCACATTGTATTTACAAGGTTTTTGGCAAATTACCCAACTCTTCTGGATTTGAGCTTCTTCATTATAAAATGAAAATATATAATAACATTTACCACTTAACACTGTTGTAACAATTAGAGATAAGTTAATGCCACCCCAAACCTGGTAGTTATATAAGTATATATAGAATATGTGTCAATAAATGGAATTTTCATATAGAACTTGCCCCTAAATAGCTGTATGACAATAAAAAAAATTTCTTCCCCTTTTTAAGTCCAAGTTTCCTTATGGGTAAAAGGAAGGGAACAGACTAGACAATTGTCAAGATCCTTTTCAGCACTAACTTGGTGCAGTGTTACAGCTGTTTCCCTGGTGATGCTAAGAAGGCTGGGTGTGCCTCATACTTACTTGAAGAGTGATGCTTTTACCTTTGGTCACTTTGATTATTTCACAGTATCAGCCTCAGAGCTGCAGCTGAAGCTAAGGAGGGGAAAAGAAGGAAGCACTATGATTCTGTAACTTGGGAATGTCCCACTTTCCCTTTTGCACAAGAAACGTGACCTTCCTGGACTCCATTTTCTTCATCTGTAAAATGGAGTCATTTTGTAGGGTTGTTGTGAAGAACAAATGAGGAGATCAATGTAAAGCATCTAGCATAGTTCCTAGTAATAATAAATAATAAATAATAAATGAAAGTTTATATTATAATTGAGCTGGGTTCAGGCAATCAATACATAAGAGAAGTACTTGTAAGGAAATCCTTGGATAAAATCAAGTTATTAGATAGATATATACCTTTCTTTAATATTAATTGCAAGATATAGTTATTGAGTAGGATGTGTGAGGGACATTGAGGTTAATGAACAACTACATGCATAATTTTGTCATTCACTGAAACAAGGAACACAAGTGGAGGAAAAGGGAATGTGTTCAATTTTAGATATGTTGAATTTGAGATGCATGTGGGCCTTCCAAATGAAAGTTCTACTAAGCAGTTACACATGTCCATTTGAATCTCAGGGAAAACAATCTGGATTATGCAAATGGACATCAAACCGGAGATGGTAGATAAACACATGGGGATGGATGAGATTATTCATATAAATTATTTGGACTAAAAATTATAGCGGGATCAGGATGGAACCCTGAGGAACACCAACATTCAAATGGTAGGTAGAGAAGGAGAGTGACAAAGAGTGACTATAGATATATGAGTGAATCCTGGTAAGGATTACACTATGAAAGCCATTGGAAGAGAGCAGTCAGGAAAGAGTTGTCAAGAATATCAAATGCTGACAAAAAGGCAAGTCCTTTACGGAATGAGTATTCTTGGATTTAGCAGTAAGAAGGTTGTGTATTATTATTATGTCCTTGATTTTCACTGAAAGTCAACATGAGAAAGGACCATATGACAAATGTGATGACACATCCCATAAAACTACTACCAAAAACTAGAGTGACAAATGTTTTTTCCTGTCCCTCATATATACACTTATTAAATTCTTATTAGAGACTAGTGCCAGGAAAAATTTACTTTCTTTCATGCATCTATTCCACAGACAGCCATTGACTATCTACTATACGACACACTGATAAGTGCTTGTGATGCAAATAGAGTTGAGTCATAGTTTTTACTCTCAAAAACCTCATTAAAACTTCATTCATTCATACAATAAATAATTATGAATCTCCTAATATATGCCAGATCCTGTGCTAATCACAATTGGTATAGTCCCTTCCCCATGGGGTTTCCAGTTTATTTCCTGAAGAGCTATTGTTATTTCATTTGTTGGACAGTGTTCACTGTATAACTATCAAATTCCCTTTTTTGGTTTTACATCCAGGAACTCCCAAATTACATTCACTTAAGTCACAGGGAATAGCTGTGTGAAAGATAGAAATGGATGAATGATGCCAACCACATTACACCTTTGGTTTCTTTATTTTATTTTATTGAATGAATGACCTTTATTTAGGGAATTTTCCTCCTTTCCCCTTTATCTTCAAAGCACTTTGTTTAACTTGAAAATGTTCTGGTCTGTTCCTTTGTGTGCTGTATTTAATAGGGAGGGAGGTGGCTATGAAGAGGTTGGACACTTCATCTGTTTCACCCCAGTGTTTGAGGTCTAGGAATGATTTCTAGTAATTGGGACAATGAAATCCCACATCAATTAAAAAAATTGGCTTGCCCCGTGGAGTTTATTAAAATAGGATTTTTATCTGCACATGTGTGTGATAATAACTGATTGCATTATTATGAAACAAGTAAGTCCATTTGTATACATTTTTCTGTTTTATTTTAAAAAGAGAAGTACATAATGAGAGCCAAGCTAATTATCAATAAAGCCTAAATATTAGACAGATTAGGAAAGAAAAAGAAATGAAAACAATAACAACAACAAAACCAATTCAACTCAAATTACGTCACAGAGGATCAGCCTCCCTGAGCATTTCCATGGCAATAGGATCTTTCCCTTCATGATACTCCCTAAGTGCCCATGGCCCTGATTTGAGCTAACATATAATTTAACATGCCAAAGCTTAAAGTATCACACAACACTTTCTTTAAATTTGTTCTGTTTTGCTAGAAACCCTTTAGAAAGGGGATTAGAGACTACAAGTAGGCCTATAATATGACAGTCATTTTATTTAAATTATTAGATTCTGTTTTGTAGATACCAATGCTTGCCTCTCAGAAACATGTCACATGGGCATGTAGAAGAAAATTTGGAGATGGAGAATCCCTCTGCTGCTATTTGGATCAGTAGGTCGGTTTGCTGATTTCCATATGTTGTTACCCTAAGCTTCTTTCCTCTCTCCCAACCCAGGTTTCCAGGGTAATTTTTCACAAACACAGCAGCAACCACAAGTATAATTATGGAGACCAAATCACTCTAAAATGAGAATAGGCTTTCTTTTTTTAAAGACTTCAGCCTAGAGAAGTTAAACTTAATAGCCAAACTTCTTGTCTGCAGTTTGGGTGTCACATGGTAAAGAAATAGAAGGTATAAACGGGAGGCCTAATGTCAAAATTTTCCAAGACCTCCATCTAAGGTACTGTTCTAATTCCAGAGCAATTATTTTTCAGCACTCAAAGTCAACATACGATGCATGAAATGGGGTGTGTCCCTCATACGGGACTAGAAAAAAATTTGCAAGATTTGAAGGAACCGCTTCAAGTGGGAAGACAAAGTTCCCACCAAGATTTAGGGTATCATTTTTGATGGCACCCATTGTTAAGCCTCCAGAACTTATACCTTTAAAATGGTTAACAGATAAGCCAATTTGGATAGAACCATTGCTGGTAAGTAAAGATAAACTGGAGGCTTTAGAGGACTTAGTAACTGAACAATTAGAAAAAAGACATATAGCTCCAACATTTTCCCCTAGGAATTCTCCAGTTTTCATAATTAAGAAAAAATCAGGTAAATGGAGAATGTTAACTGACTTAAGAGCCATTAATTCAGTTATACAACCTATGGGGACATTGCAGCCAGGACTGCCTTCTCCTGCTATGATTCCAAAAAATTGTCCTTTAATAGTCATAGATTTAAAAGACTGTTTCTTTAACAGTCTTTTAAATACCCTTAGCTGAGCAAGACTATGAATGCTTTGCATTTACAATTCCTGCAGTAAACAACCAGCGTCCTGCTAAGCATTTTCACTGGAGAGTGTTGCCACAAGACATGTTAAATAGTCCAACAATTTCCCAGACTTACATAGGGCAAGCAATTGAACCTACTTGTAAAAAATTTTCACAGTGTTACATTATTCATTATATGGATGATATACTTTGTGCTGCCCTGACTCTAGAAATATTGCTCCAATGTTATGATCACTTACAAAATTTGAGTTCTTGGGTTGGTTTAGTTATAGCTCCTGAAAAAATTCAGACTACAACTCCTTACTCCTACTCGGGAACTTCAGTAAATGACACTACCAGTGTGCCACAGAAAGTAACCATATGTAGGGATGAATTGAAAACATTAAACGATTTTCAAAAATTACTAGGGGACATTAATTGGATACGACCTGCTCTAGGCATTTCTACCTATGCCATGAATAATCTATTTTCTATCCTTAAAGGAGATCCTAGTCTCACTAGCCCTTGGAAATTAGCAAAAGAAGCTGAGGCAGAATTGCAGCTAATCAAAAAGCAAGTCCATAAAGCTCAAATAAATAGAATAGATCCAGAAAAGACTCTAGATTTGCTATTTTTTTCAACTCAGCATTCACCTACTGGTTATATTGTTCAAGAGCAATATCTGGTAGAGTGGCGTTTTCTTCCACATTCTAATTCACTGACTTTGACTCCTTATTTGGATCAAATCGGTACTATGATAGGAAATGGGAGAGCTCGGATTTTTAAATTACATGGATATGATCCTGGAAAAATTACTGTCCCTCTCACGAAGGCACAAATACAGCAAGCTTTTATAAATAGTCTTACTCGGCAAACCCACTTAGCTGACTTTGTAGGTATTCTTGATAATCATTTTCCTAAAATGAAACTGTTTCAATTTTTAAAATTAACTAATTGGATTCTCCCTAGAATAACTAAATTTAAACCAATTGAAGGTGTTGTGAATGTCTTCAGAGATGGGTCTAGCAATGGTAAAGCCTCTTATTCTGGGTCGAAAGGTAAAGTTTTTCAGACGCCCTATACTTCAGCTCAAAAAGCCAAGCTTGTAGTTGTAATTGAGGTACTGACTGCTTTTGATATGCCTATTAATGCAATTTCTGATTCTTCATACGTGGTTCATTCTACACAATTAATTGAAAATGCTCAGTTATGATTTCATACAGATGAACAACCGATGACTTTATTTACCCAATTGCAAACATCAGTCAGGAGTAGAAAGCACCCTTTTAACATCATTCACATTGGAACTCATACACCTCTTCCAGGACCTTTAACTGAAGGGAATCAAATGGTTGATCGCCTAGTTGCGACTGCAATATCTAATTCTAGACACTTTCACAATTTAACCCATGTTAATGATTCTGGTCTCAAATGCAGATACAGCATTACCTGGAAAGAAGCTAAAGCTATTATCCAGCAAGGTGAAACTTGCCAAATGGTACATTCCTCATCTTTCACAGGAGGAGTTAATCCTGGAGGATTGGAACCTAATTCCCTTTGGCAAATGGATGTCACACATGTTCCCTCATTTGGGAGACTAGCTTATGTACACATATGTGTGGACACCTTTTCTCTCTTTGTCTGGGCTACATGCCAATCAGGAGAGTCTTCTGCAGGTGTTAAACATCACCTTTTGCAGTGTTTTGCAGTGATGGGCATTCCAGCTTCTATTAAAACAGAAAATGCTCCAGGCTATATGAGCCAAACTCTAGCTACATTTTTCTCTATATGGAATATTAAACGCATTACTGGCATCCCATATACTTCTCAAGGACAAGCCATAGTAGAAAGAATGAATCTCTCCCTGAAACAGCAGTTGAAAAAGCAAAAGGGGGAAAACAGGGACTACAGAACACCCCATATGCAATTGAATCTAGCACTATTGACTTAGTTTTTTTGAGCCTGCCTAAAGACCAGATGCTATCAGCAGCTGAACAGTATCAACAGAAGCCAACCGCAAAGACAGAAGCAGAACAACTGGTTTGGTGGAGAGATCCAATAACGAAAAGTTGGGAAATAGGTAAAATAATAACTTGAGGTAGAGGTTATGCTTGTGTTTCTCCAGCCGATTTGGATACCATCAAGACACCTGAAACCTTATCATGAGCCAGATGCCGAGGAAGAGATTCTGGGAGGATCCCAAGGACCTCCCAGTTGCAGCCATGTCTAGACTGATGCTGAGAAGGACCCCAACTATTACAAGTAACACCTGTCATAAACAAACACCTACCTGGGGACAGATCAAGAAGCTGTCACAGATGGTGGAAGAAAACATGAGGAGAGTGGGGTTGCTAGTCACAATGAGTAATTTAATGATAGCTATGATAGTGTTGTTCACCATTGCCATGAACATTCCTTCAACAAAGACTGACACAGAGAAAAATTATACTTATTGGGCATATTTATCAATCTTGGCTGGCAATAATGCCTGAAAGTAACCACTCCATGACACAGTTACACATGGTTTCTGGTCTCAGTATTTACCATAATAAATCTGCTCCTATAATTGAGGCAAATCACCCTCAAAAACCTATTTGTGAACAGAATTGGACCTGGCCAGAAATAATGAACGAATTTGTTTGGGAAGAATGCATTGCAGAACTGGCAGAGGTGCTGCACAATGATTCCTATGGAATCATTATTGATTGGTCCCCTAAGGGGATGTTTAGCTTGAATCGCACCTCTCAGTCTGCATGCCACAGCCACACTATGTTCAGCTGGTCTAAAGAAAATGGTCAGATTGTAGAAATAGTAAGAAATACAGCAAGAGTTCCTATTATCTGGAAACATGGCAGTATAATGGCAACTCAACCTCAAATGATATGGCCACTGTAGGAGTTAAACACAAGGATTTGTGGAAACTATTAATGACTCTGAAATAAGATCAAAATTTAGGAAAGAATAAAAAAGCATCTAGAAGGACACTCTACAAATGTGTCTTTGGATATCGCAAAATTAAAAGAACGAATATTTAAAGCATCTCGGGCACACTTGACCTTAATGCCAGGAACTGGAGTGCTTGAAGGAGTTGCAGACAGATTAGGGGCTATTAGCTCATTAAAATAGACAAAGACACTTGGAGGATCTGTGATTTCCATGATGATTGTGTTATTAATCTGTGTTGTTTGTCTTTGTGTAGTCTGAAGATGCTGATCCTGACTCCTGCAAGAAGTAGCTCAATGTGATAAAGCCTCTTTTGCTTTTATTGCCCTGCAAACACAAGAAGGGGGACAAGCTGGGGATAGACCCCAAAATTGGGCCATAAACTGGCCCCCAAACTGGCCATAAACAAAATCTTTGCAGTGCTGTGACATGTTCGTGATGGCCATGATGCCCACACGGAAGGCTGTGGGTTTACCAGAATGAAGGCAAGGAACACCTGGCCCACCCAAGGCAGAAAACCACTTAAAGGCATTCATGAACCACAAACAATAGCATGAGTGATCCATGCCTTAAGGACTTGTTCCTGCTGCAGATAACTAGCCAGAGCCCATCCCTTTTTTTTCGGTCCATCCCTTTGTTTCCTGTAAGGAATACTTTTAGTTAATTTGTAATCTATAGAAATAATGCTTATCACTAGTTTGCTGTCAATAAATATGTGGGTAAATCTGCTTGTGGCTCTCAGCTCTGAAGGCTGTGAGTCCCCTGATTTCCCACTCCAAATGCTATATTTCTCTGTGTGTGTGTCTTTAATTTCTCTAGTACTGTTGAGATAGGGCCTCCCTGACCAAGCTGGTCTCGGCAATGTCATCTGCTCAAAGGGAGGGGGAATTGTGGCAAGGATTCTGAAGAGAGGTTTAGAATTGCTCCTGAGGATGGGAAAAGGTGTTTACTAGAAAACTTTCTGAGCTACACTGAAGCTCTGTTAGATGGAACTTGCGGTCATTCTTTTCATGATTATACATTTTTCTCCTTTTGCAGCACTCGGGTGCTTGGGTACAACAGAAAAAAAAAAAAAAAGAAGATGCTTAGATTGCATCAGGACTAGGGTTTTGTAGGGCAGATATGATTCAATGATAAAAGGAAAAGGTTGTTGGGAGTCTTAGAAAAAGAGGAGTTCAGATGAGGTCTCTGGTGTCCAGACTAAATAGAGAAGGAAGTAAAGCAAGAGACAAATTTTGCGCCGAGATAAAGAGAGGTGTTGAATGACTGTAGGTCACAAAATAAGCATTGTCAGAGAAAAAAGTGAGAGATTTGAAGGTTCATTGTCATAGAGTTCATTAGTGAGATGCCTGAATTTGTTTTTTAATTATAAAACTGCTTTGCCTTATGACAACACTTATATGTGGCCAGAGGAGTATGTAACCGAAGCTGAGTTTGTAAATAAATTCATTGTAGTTTCAAAAGTCAAGGAATTGTTAGGTTAAAGTAGTAGGTGAAATAGTAAAATGGACATTGAAGTCTCTTTGGAGACTTCAAGATATGAAGTGGTAAATCAAAGTGGAGATAGAGCTATCATGTAAAAAATTGGACAGTGGTCAACAGATAGTACCAAAGTGGGGGGAAAGAATAATACAGCTAGGTGGCATGAATCTAAGAGGACAAAGATTTTTGTACACGAGGAAAGGAGAGTTTTCATATCAAAGTGGTGATGAAAGCAAAGAGAATGCCAATGCCACCACTGAGGATATGGAGAGCAGAGGAAAACCAAAGCCACATTTTCTTTTACATTTTTAATTTGTAATTTTTGTGGGCACCTAGTAAGTGTATATATTTCTGGGGCACATGGCATATTTTGAAACAGGCTTGCAATGAGTCACATCAAGGTAAATGGGGTCTATTACCTCAAAAGTATCTCCTTTGTGTTACAAAAAGTATAATGATAGTCTTAGTTTTTTAATGTACAATTCAATTATTGACTATAGTCACCCTGTTATGCTATCAAATACTTGATCTTATTCATACTTTCTAACTACTAATGTGTGTCTATTCCTCATCCCCACTTCCATCTCTTCACCCTCCACTACCTTTCACAAGTTCTGGTAACAGGCTCTTGTAATATCTACCTCTATGAGTTTCATTATTTTTATTTTAATTTATAGCTCACACATATAACTGAGAAAATGCAAGGTTTGTCTTTTCGTGTTTGGCTTATTTCACTTAATGACCAACAGGTCCATCCATGTTGTTACAAATGACAGGACCTTATGATTTATTGTGGCTGAATAGTATTCCATGATGTGTATATGTACCACATTTTCTTTATCCGTTCCTTTGTCGATGAACACTTAAGTTGCATTCAAATCTTAGCTATTAGAAACCATGTAGCAATTATTGCCTACTCCTGTATTTTTCAAAATAGCTTGAATAGGCTTGATATTATGTCTTAAGTGTTTCATAGAATTCAGCAGGGAAGTCATCAGGTCCCAGGCTTTTATTTTTATTTTATTTTCTGGGAGAACATTTACTGTGACTTCAACCTTGTTACTTGTTATTGGTTTGTTCAGGTTTTGGATTTCTTTATAGTTTGTAGATGTCTAGGAATTTATCCTTTTCTTCTAGGTTTTCCAATTGTTTGGCATATAGTTGCTCATAGTAGTCACTGATGATCCTTTGGCAGTATCAGTTGTAATGTCTACTTTTTCACCTCTTATTTTGTTTATTTCAGTCATCTTCCCTTTTTTTCTCAGTTGTTTTACCCAGAGGTTTGCCAATTTTGTTTATTTTTTCATGAAACCAACTTTTGGTTTTGTTAAAATTTGTACTGATTCTTTCATTTCAGTTTCATTTATTTCTGCTCTGATCTTGATTATTTCTTTTCTTCTACTAATTGCACATTTGTTTTGCTCTTGCTTTTCTATTTCCTTAAGATGCATCTTGGAAGGAAACCAAGATGACTGAATAGAAACTACTCCACTCTGTGGTTCCCACTTAGAAGGATGAAAACAGTGAGTGAATTGTGCATCTTCAATTGAGGAACCAAGGTTCTCTCACTGGGACTGACTAGTTGGTTGGCATGACCAACAGAGAGCAAGGAAAAACAGGTGGTGTGAGGGTCCACATGAGAGCTGCATGGGGCAAAAAGAACTCTCTTCCCCAGCCAAGGGAGGTGGCAAGCGATTGTGATTCCCCTCCCTGAAAACTACATTTTCCCCACAGATGTTTGCAACTAATGGATCAGGAGGTCCCCTTCTAAGCCCACAGCATCAGAGCCTTGGGTCTCAAGCACAAAGTTGTGGAGACTCATGGTGGCTCTTTGGGTGGGTGTCCTCTGGAGCAGGCACTAAGATGCAGGAGTATTTGCATACTCTGGCTCTGGGAACTCCTGTGAGGTAAGATACCCATCTGCCATAAGAAGATCAACCCAAGCCAAATGATCATCAGATTCTCCAAGGTCAAAATGAAGGAAAAAATGTTAAGGACAGTCAGAGGGAAAGACCAGGTCACCTATAAAAGGAAGCCCATCTGACTAACAGCAAACCTCTCAGTGGAAACCCTAAAAACCAGAAGAGATTGGTGGCTGATATTCAACATTCTTTTAAAAAAAGAAGAATTTCCAACCCGGAATTTCATTTCTAGCCAAACTAAGCTTCATACAAGAAGGAGAAATAAAATCTTTTTCAGACAAGCAAATGTTGATACATTTCATCACTGCCAGGTGCCTTGCAAGAGCACCTGAAAGAAGCACTAAATATGGAAATGAGAAAATGCTACCAGCTACTACAAAAACACACTGAGGTACACAAGACCAATTACACTATGAAGCAAATACATACATAAACAAATCTACGAACTAACCAACTAGTATCATGATGTCAGAATCAGATTCACACATAACAATATTAATCTTAAATGTAAATGGGCTAAATGCCCCAACTAAAAGACACAGAGTGGGAAAAAACTGGATAAAGACTCAAAATCCTTCAGTATGCTGTATTCAAGAGGCCCATCTCACATGCAAAGACACACATAGACTCAAAATAAAAGAATGGAGGAAAATTTATCAAGCAAAATGGAAAACAGAAAAAAGCAGAGGTTGCAATCCTAGTTTCTGAAAAAAACAAACAAACAAACAAACAAACAAACAAACAAAAACAGACATTAGACCAACAAGGATTTTTTTAAAAAGGCAAAAAAAAAAAAAAAAAAAAAAGGCATTGCATAATGGTAAAGGGGTCAATGCAACAAGAAGATCTAACTATCCTAAATATATATGCAACCAATACAGGAGCACCCAGATTCATAAAACAAGGTCTTAGAGACCTACAAAGAGACTCAGAATCCCACACAATAATAGTGGAAGACTTTAACACCCCACTGTCAATATTAGACAGATTATTGAGACAGAAAATTAACAAAAATATTTAGGACTTGAACTCAGCTCTGGATCAAGTAGACCTGATATATATCTACAGAACTCTACATCCCAAAACAACAGAATATACATTCTTCTCAGTACCTCATGGCACTTACTCTAAAATGGATGAAATAGTTGGAAGTACATCACTCCTCAGCAAATGCAAAAGAACTGAAGTCATAACAAACAGTCTCTCAGGTGACATCACAATAAAATTAGAACTCAAGATTGAGAAACTCACTCAAAACCACACAGCTACATGAAAATTGAACGAACTGCTCCTGAACGATTCCTGGGTAAATAACAAAATTAAGGTGGAAATAAGGAAGTTCTTTGAAGCCAGTGAGAACAAAGAGACAACATACCAGAATCTCAGGGACACAGCTAAGGCAGTGTTAAAAAAGAAATTTATAGCACTAAATGCCCACATCTAAAAGTTAGAAAGATCTCAGATTGATAGTCTAGCATCACAACTAAAATAACTAGAAAACCAAGAGCTGAGAATGATTGTTTCCAGCTGCATCCAATCCATACTCTCACTCATAGGTGGGAATTGAACAATGAGAACACTTGGACTCTGAAAGGGGAACATCACACACCGGGGCCTATTATGGGGAGGGGGAGGGGGAGGGATGGCATTGGGAGTTATACCTGATGTAAATGAGGAGTTGATGGGTACAGCACACCAACATGGCACATGTATACATATGTAACAAACCTGCACATTGTGCGCATGTACCCTAGAACTTAAAGTATAATAAAAAAATACAATAAATTTAAAAAATAATAAAAAAAGAAAACCAAGAGCAAACAAACCCCAAAGCTAGCAAAAAACAAATAAATAACCAAGCTCAGAGCAGAACTAAAGCAGATAGAGACACGAAAAACCCTTCAAATAATCAAAGAATCCAGGAACAGATTTTTTTAAAAAAAATAACAAAAAGATAGTTTGCTAGCTAGACTAATAAAGAAAAAAGAGAAGAATCAAGTAGTCACAATAAAAAATGATAAAAGGTGTTATCACCACTGACCCCACAGAAATACAAGCATCAATCAGAGAATACTATAAAAAACTCTGTTCAAATAAACTAGAAAAGCTAGAAGAAATCGATAAATTCCTGAACACATACACTCTCCCAAGGCTTAACCAGGAAGAAGTTGAATCCCTACATATACCAATAACAAGTTCTGAAATTAAGGAAGTAATAAATAGCTTAACAACCCAAAACAGCCCAGGACCAGATGGGTTTACAGCTGAATTCTATCAGAGGTAAAAAGGGAAGCTGGCACCATTTCTTCTGAAACTACTCCAAGCAATTAAAATGGAAGGATTCCTTCCTAATTCATTCTATAAGGCCAGCATCATCATGATACCAAAACCTAGAAGAGATACAACAAAAAAAGAAAACTTTACGTCAATATCCCTGAAGAACAGCAATGCAAAAATTCTCAATAAAATACTGGCTAACAGAATACAGTACCACATTAAAAAGCACTTGGACTCGGGAAGGGGAACATCATACATCGGGGCCTATTATGGGGAGGGGGGGAGGGGGGAGGGATTGCATTGGGAGTTATACCTGATGTAAATGACGAGTTGATGGGTACTGACAAGTTGATGGGTGCAGCACACCAACATGGCACAAGTATACATACGTAACAAACCTGCACGTTATGCACATGTACCCTAGAACTTAAAGTATAATAATAATTAAAAAAAAAAAACACAAAAAAACAACAAAAAAAACGCTTATCCGCTATGATCAAGTTGGCTTTATTTCCGGGATGGAAGGCTGGTTAAACCTAAGCAAATCAATAAGTATCATTTGTCACATAAACAGATCTAAAGACAAAAACACATAAATACGTTAATAGATGCAGAAAAGGCCTTTGACAAAATAAAACCTCTCTTCATGTTAAAAACTGTCAATAAATTGGGTATTGAAGAAACATACCTCAAAATAATAAGAGCCATTTAGGAAGGACCCACAGCCAATATACTGAATGGGCAAAAGCTGGAAGCATTCCCCTTGAAAACTGGCACAAGACAAGGATGCCCTCCCTCACCACTCCTATTCAACATAGTATTGGAAATTCTGGCTAAGGCAATCATGCAAGAGAAAGAAATAAAGCATATTCAAATAGCAAGAGGGGAAGTAAAAGTGTCTTTGCTTACAGATGACCTAATTCTATGTCCAGAAAACCTCATCGTCTCAGCACCAAAGCTTTTTAAGCTGATAAGCAACTTCAGCAAAGTCTCAGGATACAAAATCAATGTGCAGAAGTCACCATCATTCCTACACATCAACAACAGGCAAGCAGAGAGCCAAATCAAAAATAAACTGCCATTCACAATTGCTACAAAGAGAATAAAATACCTAGAAATACAGCTAACAAGGGAAGTAAAGGACCTCTTCAAGGAGAACTACAAACCACGGCTCAAGGAAACCAGAGAGAACACAAACAAATGTAAATACACTTCATCCTCATGGATAGGAAGAATCAATATCATGAAAATGGCTGTAATGTCCAAAATAATTTATAGATTCAATGCTATTCCCTTTAACCTACCATTGACATTCCTAACAGAACTGGAAAAAAAGTTATTTTTAAAATTCAAATGGAACCCCCAAAGGGCTTGTATATCCAAGATAATCCCAAGCAAAAAGAACAAAGCTGGAAGCATAATGCTACTTAACTTCAAACTATACTAAAAGGCTATGGTAACCAAAGCAGCACAGTACTGGTACAAAAACACGCACATAGGCATGGGAAAAGATTTCATGATTAAATCACCAAAAGAATTGCAACAAAAGCAAAAATTGATCAATAGGATCTAATTAAAGAGCTCCTGCACAGCAAAATAAACTATCATCAGAGCAAGCAGGCAACCTACAAAGTGGGAAAAAGTTTTTGCAATCTATTCATCTGACAAAGTTCGAATATCAAGAATCTACAAGGAATTTAAACAAATTTACAATAAAAAACAAACAACCCTATTAAAAATTGGGCAAAGGACATGAACAGACATTTCTCAAATGAAGACATTCATGCACCCAAAAAGCATTGAAAAAAAGCTCAACATCACTGATTATTAGAGAAATGCAAATAAAAACCACAATGAGATACCATCTCACGCCAGTCAGAATGACAATTATTAAACAGCCAAAAACAACAGATGCCAGTGAGATTGCAGAGAAATAGGAATGCTTTTATGCTGTTGGTGGAACATAAATTTGTTAAACCATTGTGGAAGATGAGGTGGTATTCCTCAAAGATCTAGAACCACAGATACCACTGGACCCAGCAATTCCAGTACTGGGTATTTACCCAAAGGAATATAAATCATTCTATTACAAAGATACATGTGTGCTTATATTTATTGCAGCATTATTCACAATAACAAAGACATGGAATCAACTCAAATATTCATCAAAAACAGACTGGATAAAGAAAATTGATACACACACACACACACACACACACACACACACACACACCATGTAATACCATGCAGCCTAAAAAGGAACAAGATCATGTCTTTTTCAGGGATGTGGATGAAGCTTGAAGTCATTATCCCCAGCAAAGTAATTTACAAACAGAATATCAAACACTGCTTGTTCTCACTCAAAAGTGGGAGTTGAACAATGAGAAACATGGACACAATGAGGAGAATAACACACACTGGGGCCTGTTTGTGGGATGTGGTTGTGGGGAGTGAGAGAGCATTAGGAAAAATAGCAAATGCATGGTGGGCTTAATATCTAAGTAATGGGATAATAGGTTCAGAAAATCACCATGGTACACGTTTCCCTATGTAAAAAAACCTACACATCCTGCACATGTATCCCAGGACTAAAAATAGAAATTAAAAGAAAATAAAGAAAAACTTTTGGCCGGGCGCGGTGGCGCAAGCCTGTAATCCCAGCACTTTGGGAGGCCGAGACGGGCGGATCACGAGGTCAGGAGATCGAGACCATCCTGGTTCACACGGTGAAACACCGTCTCTACTAAAAAATACAAAAAACCAGCCGGGCGAGGTGGCGGGTGCCTGTAGTCCCAGCTACTCGGGAGGCTGAGGCCGGAAAATGGCGTGAACCCGGGAGGCGGAGCTTGCAGTGAGCTGAGATCCCGCCACTGCACTCCAGCCTGGGCGACAGAGCTACACTCCGCCTCAAAAAAAAAAAAAAAAAAAAGAAAAGAAAAACTTTTTTTTTTATCTTAAAATGAAGACTTTTTTTTAAAAGATGCATCATCTTAAGGCAATTTATTTGAATATTTTCTTCTTTTTTTTATTATTATACTTTGAGTTCTAGGGTACATGTGCATAACGTGCAGGTTTGTTACATATGTATACTTGTGCCATGTTGGTGTGCTGTACCCATCAACTCGTCAGCACCCATCAACTCGTCATTTACATCAGGTATAACTCCCAATGCAATCCCTCCCCCCTGCCCCCTCCCCATGATAGGCCCCGGTGTGTGATGTTCCCTGTTCCCCTTCCCGAGTCCAGGTGATCTCATTGTTCAGTTCCCACCTATGAGTGAGAACATGCGGTGTTTGGTTTTCTGTTCTTGTGATAGTTTGCTAAGAATGATGGTTTCCAGCTGCATCCATGTCCCTACAAAGGACACAAACTCATCCTTTTTTATGGCTGCATAGTATTCCATGGTGTATATGTGCCACATTTTCTTAATCCAGCCTGTCACTGATGGACATTTGGGTTGATTCCAAGTCTTTGCTATTGTGAATAGTGCCACAATAAACATATATGTGTATGTGACTTTATAGCAGCATGATTTATAATCCTTTGGGTATATACCCAGTAATGGGATGGCTGGGTCATATGGTACTTCTAGTTCTAGATCCTTGAGGAATCGCCATACTGTTTTCCATAATAGTTGAACTAGTTTACAATCCCACCAACAGTGTAAAAGTGTTCCTATTTCTCCACATCCTCTCCAGCACCTGTTGTTTCCTGACTTTTGAATGATCGCCATTCTAACTGGTGTGAGATGGTATCTCATTGTGGTTTTGATTTGCATTTCTCTGATGGCCAGTGATGATGAGCATTTTTTCATGTGTCTGTTGCTGTATGAATGTCTTCTTTTGAGAAATGTCTGTTCATATCCTTTGCCCACTTTTTGATGGGGTTGTTTGTTTTTTTCTTGTAAATTTCTTTGAGTTCTTTGTAGGTTCTGGATATTAGCCCTTTGTCAGATGAGTAGATTGCAAAAATTTTCTCCCATTCTGTAGGTTGCCTGTTCACTCTGATGGCAGTTTCTTTTACTGTGCAGAAGCTCTTCAGTTTAATGAGATCCCATTTGTCAATTTTGGCTTTTGTTGCCGTTGCTTTTGGTGTTTTAGACATGAAGTATTTGCCCATGCCTATGTCCTGAATGGTACTACCTAGATTTTCCTCTAGGATTTTTATGGTATTAGGTCTAACATTTAAGTCTCTAATCCATCTTGAATTAATTTTTGTATAAGGAGTAAGGAAAGGATCCAGTTTCAGCTTTCTACTTATGGCTAGCCAATTTTCCCAGCACCATTTATTAAATAGGGAATCCTTTCCCCATTTCTTGTTTTTCTCAGGTTTGTCAAAGATCAGATGGCTGTAGATGTGTGGTATTATTTCTGGGGACTCTGGTCTGTTCCATTGGTCTCTATCTCTGTTTTGGTACCAGTACCATGCTGTTTTGGTTACTGTAGCCTTGTAGTATAGTTTGAAGTCAAGTAGCGTGATGCCTCCAGCTTTGTTCTTTTGACTTAGGATTTTCTTGGAGATGCAGGCTCTTTTTTGGTTCCATATGAACTTTAAAGCAGTTTTTTCCAATTCTGGGAAGAAACTCATTGGTAGCTTGATGGGGATGGCATTGAATCTATAAATAATCTTGGGCAGTGTGGCCATTTTCACGATATTGATTCTTCCTATCCATGAGCATGGTATGTTCTTCCATTTGTTTGTGTCCTCTTTTATTTCACTGAGCAGTGGTTTGTAGTTCTCCTTGAAGAGGTCCTTTACATCCCTTGTAAGTTGGATTCCTAGGTATTCTATTCTCTTTGAAGCAATTGTGAATGGAAGTTCATTCCTGATTTGGCTCTCTGTTTGTCTGTTACTGGTGTATAAGAATGCTTGTGATTTTTGCACATTAATTTTGTATCCTGAGACTTTGCTGAAGTTGTTTATCAACTTAAGGAGATTTTGGGCTGAGACAATGGGGTTTTTTAAATATACAATCATGTCATCTGCAAAGAGGGACAATTTGACTTCTTCTTTTCCTAACTGAATACCCGTTATTTCTTTCTCTTGCCTGATTGCCCTAGCCAGAACTTCCAACACTATGTTGAATAGGAGTGGTGAGAGAGGGCATCCCTGTCTTGTGCCAGTTTTCAAAGGGAATTTTTCCAGTTTTTGCCCATTCAGTATGATATTGGCTGTGGGTTTGTCATAAATAGCTCTTATTATTTTGAGGTACGTTCCAACAATACCGAATTTATTGAGCATTTTTAGCATGAAGGGCTGTTGAATTTTGTCAAAAGCCTTTTCTGCATCTATTGAGATAATCATGTGGTTCTTGTTTTTGGTTCTGTTTGTATGCTGGATTACGTTTATTGATTTGCGAATGTTGAACCAGCCTTGCATCCCATGGATGAAGCCCACTTGATCATGGTGGATAAGCTTTTTGATGTGCTGCTGGATCCGGTTTGCCAGTATTTTATTGAGGATTTTTGCATCGATGTTCATCAGGGATGTTGGTCTAAAATTCTCTTTTTCTGTTGTGTCTCTGCCAGGCTTTGGTATCAGGATGATGTTGGCCTCATAAAATGAGTGAGGGAGAATTCCCTCTTTTTCTATTGATTGGAATAGTTTCAGAAGGAATGGTACCAGCTCCTCCTTGTACCTCTGGTAGAATTCAGCTGTGAATCCATCTGGTCCTGGACTTTTTTTGGTTGGTAGGCTATTAATTATTGCCTCAATTTCAGAGCCTGCTATTGGTCTATTCAGGGATTCAACTTCTTCCTGGTTTAGTCTTGGAAGAGTGTAAGTGTCCAGGAAATTATCCATTTCTTCTAGATTTTCCATTTTATTTGCATAAAGGTGTTTATAGTATTCTCTGATGGTAGTTTGCATTTCTGTGGGGTCGGTCGTGATATCCCCTTTATCATTTTTTATTGCGTCAATTTGATTCTTCTCTCTTTTCTTCTTTATTAGTCTTGCTAGCGGTCTGTCAACTTTGTTGATCTTTTCAAAAAACCAACTCCTGGATTCATTGATTTTTTTGGAGGGTTTTTTGTGTCTCTATCTCCTTCAGTTCTGCTTTGATCTTAGTTATTTCTTGCCTTCTGCTAACTTTCGATTGTGTTTGCTCTTGCTTCTCTAGTTCTTTTAATTGCGATGTTAGAGTGTCAATTTTAGATCTTTCCTGCTTTCTCTTGTGGGCATTTAGTGCTATAAATTTCCCTCTACACACTGCTTTAAATGTGTCCCAGAGATTCTGTTATGTTGTATCTTTGTTCTCATTGGTTTCAAAGAACATCTTTATTTCTGCCTTCATTTCATTATGTACCCAGTAGTCATTCAGGAGCAGGTTGTTCAGTTTCCATGTAGTTGAGCAGTTTTGATTGAGTTTCTTAGTCCTGAGTTCTAGTTTGATTGCACTGTGGTCTGAGAGACAGTTTGTTATAATTTCTGTTCTTGTACATTTGCTGAGGAGTGCTTTACTTCCAATTATGTGGTCAATTTTGGAGAAAGTGCGATGTGGTCCTGAGAAGAATGTATATTCTGTTCATTTCGGGTGGAGAGTTCTGTAGATGTGTATTAGGTCTGCTTGCTGCAGAGATGAGTTCAATTCCTGGATATTCTTGTTAACTTTCTGTCTCATTGATCTGTCTAATGTTGACAGTGGAGTGTTGAAGTCTCCCATTATTATTGTATGGGAGTCTAAGTCTCTTTGTAAGTCTCTAAGGACTTGCTTTATGAATCTGGGTGCTCCTGTATTGGGTGCATATATATTTAGGATAGTTAGCTCTTCCTGTTGAATTGATCCCTTTACCATTATGTAATGGCCTTCTTTGTCTCTTTTGATCTTTGATGGTTTAAAGTCTGTTTTATCAGAGACTAGGATTGCAACCCCTGCTTTTATTTGTTCTCCATTTGCTTGGTAAATCTTCCTCCTTCCCTTTATTTTGAGCCTATATATGTCTCTGCATGTGAGATGGGTCTCCTGAATACAGCAGACTGATGGGTCTTGTCTCTTTATCCAGTTTGCCAGTCTGTGTCTTTTAATTGGAGCATTTAGTCCATTTACATTTAACGTTAATAGTGTTATGTGTGAATTTGATCCTGCCATTATGATATTAACTGGTCCTTTTGCTCGTTAGTTGATGCAGTTTCTTCCTAGCCTTGATGGTCTTTACATTTTGGCATGTTTTTGCAATGGCTGGTACCGGTTGTGCCTTTCCATGTTTAGTGCTTCCTTCAGGGTCTCTTGTAAGGCAAGCCTGGTGGTGACAAAATCTCTAAGCATTTGCTTATTTGTAAAGGATTTTATTTCTCCTTCACTTATGAAACTTAGTTTGGCTGGATATGAAATTCTGGGTTTAAAATTCTTTTCTTCAAGAATGTTGAATATTGGCCCCCATTCTCTTCTGGCTTGGAGATTTTCTGCTGAGAGATCTGCTGTTAGTCTGATGGGCTTCCCTTTGTGGGTAACCCGACCTTTCTCTCTGGCTGCCCTTAAGGTTTTTTCCTTCATTTCAACTTTGGTGAATCTGGCAATTATGTGTCTTGCAGTTGCGCTTCTGGAGGAGTATCTTTGTGGCGTTCTCTGTATTTCCTGGATTTGAATGTTGGCCTGCCCTACTAGGTTGGGGAAGTTCTCCTGGATTATATCCTGAAGAGTGTTTTCCAACTTGGTTCCATTTCCCCCCTCACTTTCAGGCACCCCAATCAGACGTAGATTTCGTCTTTTTACATAATCCCATACTTCTTGCAGGCTTTGTTCATTTCTTTTTCTTCTTTTTTCTTTTGGTTTCTCTTCTTGCTTCATTTCATTCATTTGATCATCAATCGCTGATACTCTTTCTTCCAGTTGATTGAGTCGGTTAATGAAGCTTGTGCATTTGTCACGTATTTCTCATGTCATGGTTTTCATCTCTTTCATTCGTTTATGATCGTCTCTGCATTAATTACTCTAGTCATCAATTCTTCCACGTTTTTTTCAAGATTTTTAGTTTCTTTGTGCTTGGTACTTAATTCCTCCTTTAGCTCTGAGAAGTTTGATGGACTGAAGCCTTCTTCTCTCATCTCGTCAAAGTCATTCTCCGTCCAGCTTTGATCCGTTGCTGGCGATGAGCTGCGCTCCTTTGCCGGGGGAGATGTGGTCTTATTTTTTGAATTTCCAGCTTTTCTGCCCTGCTTTTTCCCCATCTTTGTGGTTTTATTTGCCTCTGGTCTTTGATGATGGTGACGTACTGATGGGGTTTTGGTGTAGGTGTCCTTCCTGTTTGATAGTTTTTCTTCTAACAGTCAGGACCCTCAGCTGTAGGTCTGTTGGAGATTGCTTGAGGTCCACTCCAGACCCTGTTTGCCTGGGTATCAGCAGCAGAGGCTGCAGAAGATAGAATATTGCTGAACCGCGAATGTACCTGTCTGATTCTTGCTTTGGAAGCTTCCTCTCAGGGGGGTACTCCACCCTGTGAGGTGTGACTTGTCAGACTGCCCCTAGTGGGAGATGTCTCCCAGTTAGGCTAATCAGGGGTCAGGGACCCACTTGAGCAGGGAGTCTGTCCCTTCTCAGATCTCAACCTCCGTGCTGGGAGATCCACTGCTCTCTTCAAAGCTGTCAGACAGAGTCGTTTGCGTCTGCAGAAGTTTCTGCTGCGTTTATTATTGTTTACTGTGCCCTTTCCCCAGAGGTGGAGTCTACAGAGACAGGCAGGTTTCCTTGAGCTGCTGTGAGCTCCACCCAGTTCGAGCTTCCCATTGGCTTTGTTTACCTACTTAAGCCTCAGCAATGGCGGGCGCCCCTCCCCCAGCCTCGCTGCTGCCTTGCTGGTAGATCACAGATTGCTGTGCTAGCAATGTGGGAGGCTCCATGGGCGTGGGACCCTCCCGGCCAGGTGTGGGATATAATCTCCTGGTGTGCCTGTTTCCTTAAAGCGCAGTATTGGGGTGGGAGTTACCCAATTTTCCAGGTGTTGTGTGTCTCAGTTCTCCTGGCTAGGAAAAGGGATTCCCTTCCCCCTTGTGCTTCCCATGTGAGGCGATGCCTCGCCCTGCTTCAGCTCTCGCTGGTCAGGCTGCAGCAGCTGACCAGCACCGATTGTCTGGCACTCCCTAGTGAGATGAACCCAGTACCTCAGTTGAAAATGCAGAAATCACTGGTCTTCCATGTCACTGGTGCTGGGAGTTGGAGACTGGAGCTGTTCCTATTCAGCCATCTTGCTCGAAGATTTTCTTCTTATTTTATGTAAGTGCTTATAGGTATAAATGTCACTCTTAGTACTGCTCTCACCTTATTAAAAAGGTTTTCGTATGCTGTGTTTCCATTATCACTTCTTTGAAAAAGTTTTTGAATTTCCTTCTTAATTTATGGACCTATTAATCATTTAGGAGCATGTGGTTTTATTTCTATTTGTGTAGTTCCCAAAATTTCTCTTATTTATTTTTAGTTTTATTCCATTGTGGTAATAGAAGATGCTTAATATTCTTTCAGTTTTTTGAATGTTTTGAGACTTGTTTTATGACCTAACACTATTCTTGAGAGTGACTTATGTGTCGAGAAGAAGAATGTGTGTATTGCAGCTGTTGGATGGAATGTTCTGTAAATATCAATTAAGTTCATTTGGTTAATATTACAGATTAAATTCCATGTTTCTTCCTTGATTTTTTGTTTGTGTGATCTTTTCAATGCTGAAAGTGGGCTGTTGAGGTCTCCAGTCATTATTGTATTGGGATCCAACTCTCTCTTTACCTCTAATAATATTAACATTATATATCTGGGTGCATGTATCTTTAAAATAGTTATATCCTCTTACTGAATTTACCCCTATATCATTATAAAATGGCAAAAATTCTCTCTTTATGCTTTATGTTTGAAATCTATTTTGTCTAATACAGGTATAGCAACTCCTATTATTTTTTTGGTTTCCATTTGCTTGGAATATTTTTTCATCTCTGTATTTTCATTCTGTGTGTGTCATTACATGAAGTGTTTTTCTTGCAGGCAACAGGCTGTTGGGTCTTGTTGTTTTATCTATACAACCACTCTATATCTTTTGATTGGAGAGTTTAGTTCACTTACATTCAATGTTACTATTTACAAGTAAAAACTTACTCTTTCCATTTTATTTGTTTTCTGGTTGTATTTTTATCTTCTCTTCTTTCTTTCTTTCCTTTCTGTATTTGTTTTAGTAAGGTGATTTTCTCTAGTGGCATGATATCATTTCCAGCTTTTCATTTTTTGTATATCCATTTTATGTTTTTTTGATTTGAGGTTATCATGATGTTTGCAAATACTATCTTTTTTTTTTTTTTTTTTTTTTTTTTTTTTTTTTTTTTGAGATGGAGTCTCGCTCTGTCGCCCAGGCTGGAGTGCAGTGGCCGGATCACAGCTCACTGCAAGCTCCGCCTCCCGGGTTCCCGCCATTCTCCTGCCTCAGCCTCCCGAGTAGCTGGGACTACAGGCGCCTGCCGCCTCGCCTGGCTAGTTTTTTGCATTTTTTAGTAGAGACGGGGTTTCACCGTGTTCGCCAGGATGGTCTTGATCTCCTGACCTCGTGATCCGCCCGTCTCAGCCTCCCAAAGTGCTGGGATTACAGGCTTGAGCCACCGCGCCCGGCCTGCAAATACTATCTTATAACTCATTATTTTAAATAGATAATAACTTTTTTTTTTTTTTTTTGAGACAGAGTCTTGCTCTGTCACCCAAGCTGGAGTGCAGTGGTGTGATATCAGCTCACTGCAGCCTCTGCTTTACAGGTTCAGGCAATTCTCCTGCCTCAGTCTCCCAAGTAGCTGGGACTATGGTTGTATGCCACCACGCCCTGCTAGTTTTTGTATTTTTAATACAAACGGTGTTTCACCATGTTGACATGTTGTCCAGGTTGGTCTTGAACTTTTGATCTCAGGTGATCCAGCTGCTTCGACCTCTCAAAGTGCTGGAATTACAGGCGTGAGCCATCATGCCCAGCCTAACTGCCCAGCCTAAACTGATGACAACTTAATGATGATGACAACTTAATCATCATGCCCAACGTAAACTGATGACAACTTAAATGCTGATTGCATGAACACAAAAGCAAAAATAAAACTGATAAAACCTCTATTTTAACTTTATCACTCTGCTTTTTAACATTTTGTGGTTTCTATTTATATCTTATTTTACTGTCTATAGCTTGAGAAGTTGTAGTTATCATTTTTGAATAGTTTATCTTTTAGTTTTTCTGCTTAGAGAAGAGTAGTTTAGACATCATAATTACAGTGTTTTAATACTCTGTGTTTTTCAGTGTACTTACTCTTACAAGTGAGTTTTTAAACTTCAGATGATTTATTATTGCTCATTACCGTCCTTTTCTCTCTAAAGATTTTCCTTTTGCATTTCTTTTAGGACAGTTTTGATATTGAGAAAATCTCTCACCTTTGTTTTATCGGAAGTCTTTGCTTGTCCTTTATGTTTGAAGTATATTTTCACTGGATACACTCTTCAAGGAAAATGTTTTTTTTTCCTTCAGCATTATAAATCTGTCATTTCTCTCTCTCCTGGCCTGTAAGGTTTCCACTTATATGACTGCTGCCAGTTGTATTGGAGCTCAATTGTATGTTATTTGTTTCTTTTCTCTTGCTGCTTTTAGGATTTTTTCTTTATCTTTGACCTTTGGAAGTTTGATTACTAAATGCCTTGATGTGGTCTCATTTGGCTTAAAGTTCTATAACCTTCTTGTGTTTCAATGTTCATATTTTTATCTGGATTTAAGTAGTTCAAGTTAGTTCGTTACGACTTTGAGTAAATGTTTTACTTCTATCTTTTTCTCTTTCTTCTCTTTAAGGTGAATAGCTCTCAGATTTTCCCTTTTGAGACTATTTTTCCAAATCCTCTAGGTGTTCTTGTTACATTATTTTTGCTTTTGTCTCCTCTGACTGTGTATTTTCAAACAACCTGTTTTCAAGCTCATAAATTCTTTCTTCTGCTTGATTAATTATTCTTTAAGACACTATGATGCATTCTTCAGTGTGTCAATTACACATTTCAACTCCAGAATTCCTGTTTATTTTTAATTACTTCAATCCCTTTGTTAACTTTATCTGATAAATTCTGATTTTTTTCTCTGTGTTATCTTTAATTTTGTTGAATTTTCTCAATGCAGCTATTTTGAATTCTCTGTCTGAAATATCACATGCTTCTGTCTCTCCAGGATTGGTTACTGGTGACTTATTTAGTTCATTTGGTGAGGTCATGTTTTTATGGATGGTTTTGATGCTTGTGGGCATTAGTTTGTGTCTGGGCATTGAAGAGTTAGGTATTTATTGTAGTCTTCACACTATGCAGCCATAAAAAGGATGAGTTTGTGTCCTTTGTAGGGACATGGATGCAGCTGGAAACCATCATTCTTAGCAAACTATCACAAGAACAGAAAACCAAGCACCGCATGTTCTCACTCATAGGTGGGAACTGAACAATGAGATCACTTGGACTCGGGAAGGGGAACATCACACACCGGGGCCTATCATGGGGAGGGGGGAGGGGGCAGGGATTGCATTGGGAGTTATACCTGATGTAAATGACGAGTTGATGGGTGCTGACGAGTTGATGGGTGCAGCACACCAACATGGCACAAGTATACATATATAACAAACCTGCACGCTATGCACATGTACCCTAGAACTTAAAGTATAATAATAATAATAATAAAAGTCTACTTGGTGCTCTACTGTACTGTTGCTGGACTGAACCTTATGAAACTCTCATTTGTTCTCTGAGGAATTTAGAGTAGAATGCCTCTAATGTCTCCTCTAGCTCTGTCATAGAGATTAAATTTGTCCCACTCTTCTCACCCCTTTCCACAAGCAGAGGAACCTCACTTCATGGCCACCACAACTACAGGGCCATGCAGAGTACTGCCAAAGTTCACTTAACATTCAAGGTCTCTTAAGTTAGATTGTTGTGAATGCTGCTTGGACTTAAGAGTCACCCATCAGGGTGGTGGGCTCCCCTCTGGCCCAGCGTAAGTCCAGAAATGCTGTCAAATAACCAAGGCCTATAATAGGTCATCCCAAGAGCCTGCTTGGTGTTCTACCCCACTCTGCCCAAGCTGGTATTTAATTTTTTTATTCTTATGAATTTGCTTTATTTTTTGTAGATAGCTGTTAAATTTGGTGTTCCTACAAGGGGAGCAACTGATGGAGGCTTCTATTTGGCCACTTTGCTTTGCCCACAGCCAGAGTCACTCTTTGATGAGGCAGCAAGGGAATAAGTTAACTCAGGATTTGCTAATTGCCTCAGTAATAGAGATTTGCTATTGACCTTTTATTGTCTATTGGGTTTGTTGATGACAGTTTTGTTTTTCTCTGTTTTTATTTTCACATGTAGGTAAAATAAAGTTTTACTTTGTTCTTCAAAACAAACAAACCCAACCACTTTGAGGCAGTGTGAGATTTTGGAAAGAAAATTTGACCAGGATTCAGAGATAGGAATTTAGACTAGAATGCCTCTAATGTCTAGAATGCCTCTAATGTCTAGAATGCCTCTTTAGTCTTGGATTGTGTGTTCTTACAAAACCCTCATCCATTATCTGAGAAATTTAGACTAGAATACCTGTAATGTCTCTTCCAGCTCTGTCACTGTGAAGCTAGTGCAATGACTCTTTTTTTTTCCCCGTTCTTAATTTTACTTATAATATTCCGATTATTCTGATCTGTCAGCCCATTGTTCTGGGCAGGGAAAAAAAAAAAAAAAAAACAAAAAAAAAACCACCAAAAAAAAAAAACCCAGATGCACCCCTTTGGATAATGTGGATAAGGTGGAATGTCTTCAGGTGGCTCTAGTAAAATAGAACTCAAACAAATTTACAAGAAAAAAACAAACAACCCCATCAAAAAGTGGGCAAAGGATATGAACAGACATTTCTCAAAAGAAGACATTCATACAGTCAACAGACACATGAAAAAATGCTCATCATCACTGGCCATCAGAGAAATGCAAATCAAAACCACAATGAGATACCATCTCACACCAGTTAGAATGGCGATAATTAAAAAGTCAGGAAACAACAGGTGCTGGAGAGGATGTGGAGAAATAGGAACACTTTTACACTGTTGGTGGGATTGTAAACTAGTTCAACCATTATGGAAAACAGTATGGAGATTCCTCAAGGACCTAGAACTAGATGTACCATATGACCCAGCCATCCCATTACTGGGTATATACCCAAAGGATTATAAATTATGCTGCTATAAAGACACATGCACACGTATGTTTATCGCAGCACTATTCACAATAGCAAAGACTTGGAATCAACCCAAATGTCCATCAGTGACAGACTGGATTAAGAAAGTGTGGCACATATACACCATGGAATACTATGCAGCCATAAAAAAGGATGAGTTTGTGTCCTTTGTAGGGACATGGATGCAGCTGGAAACCATCATTCTTAGCAAATTATCACAAGAACAGAAAACCAAACACCGCATGTTCTCACTCATAGGTGGGAACTGAACAATGAGATCACTTGGACTCGGGAAGGGGAACATCACACACCGGGGCGTATCATGGGGAGGGGGGAGGAGGGAGGGATTGCATTGGGAGTTATACCTGATGTAAATGACGAGTTGATGGGTGCAGCACACCAACATGGCACAAGTATACATATGTAACAAACCTGCACGTTATGCACATGTACCCTACAACTTAAAGTATAATAATAATAAATAAATTAAAAAAAAAAGAATTGAAGTACAAAGAGTAACATATTTATAGTCATTATCATTCATGGGGTACAGAAATGTATGACTTGAGGTTTAGGAGGAGGTAAGAAAAATTATTAAGCTTGAACACAAATATGAGCATGAACACAAGGTGTTACCAGGCTGGATGGACAATTTAGAATGCGCCTAGTTTGGCAGTTTTGGTGATTGTGGTAAGGGTAAAAATGTGAAAGCATAGAGGTGAAATATCTATGGGCTATCTATGGCAAGAAGTAGGTGGTTATTTAGAAAGCTTCCTCAATAGAAAAGTAATAATGAACTGAGCATCTTCTGTGTGCAAGGTATGTGGCATTCATCGTGCCAATTTGATCCTCAGAATAATCCTGTTAAATTGTTGTTATTAGGCTTATTTTACAAAAGGACAAAACAAAGGATGAGAAAAGTTAAGTAAAATACCCATGTTCATGCAGCTAGTATGTGGTAGAGCTGGGGTTCAAATTCAGGTCTGCCTGAATCCAAAACCCATTTTAATCTTTTTCTAAACTGCAACTCTGCATTATTAGGTATGAAATAGAGATAGAAGAAATAGAGTTATATGTGGAATCAGAATAGAGTAACAGTTCAGAGTATGGAGTCTGGGGTCAGATTACCTGAAGTGGAATTCGTGATGCAAGCAGGCAAGTCATTCAAATTCTTTGGCACTCAGTTTCTTCATTCATGACATTGTAAAGTTAATATCAATTTCAAGGGGTTATAGTTAGAATTAAATGTGTTAGTCTACGTAAATTTGGGGGCACAATAAATATAAAACACTAAATCATCATAATAAATATTAACTAATAAAAGAACCAGATCCCAAGAAACATTTACATTTTAAGTGACTAAAATGTAATGGGCCCCAGGAGAATATTTTTCCACTTAACAATTGTGATTTGAGTCAATTCTTATATAAAATTGTGGGTGTCAATTATCAATGAGTGCTTTATTTTAAGAAGCCTTTTTATCTAAACCTTCTTAAACATTAAAATTGTGGTTCTTGTTTTTTATTACAATAGACAGAACCAATAAAAATCTATGTGCCTTTTGTCTTACTGATCATATTAAATGATAAATTCAGTCAAATTACAGGCCTGATAATTAAAAAAGAAAACAGTTGAACTGCTAACCTACAAATGTAGCACTAGGTTCATTTTAAATACCAGAAAAACGATCTTCAGTAGACCAATTCTGTTAACATTTTCACTTGTCATCCAGACAGCTTTTCACCATGAAGGCTTATCCCCCAAAATGTTTCCATTTACTGTTATTTACTTTCTAGTAACTTTAGAAAGGACTAATTGCAATATGTCCTGGAAAGGAAAGAAAGGAGGCACTTTAATTCTACTGAAATTGAGATTCTATTGGTTTGATTTCTTCTGAGCTCTTCAGAGAGTTCTCAAAGATTCCTGAGAGTAAGAGAATTCCCCTTTTCATGTGAAAACAAACTTCTGCCTCTAAACTGAGTGTGCTGAACCTCCCAGATTTTTCCAGTGTTGGCTTGTGATCTGAGTTACATGCTCAATGAGACAAGGCAGGATTTTAACAGAAAAACTTTAAAGGCTCAGTGTGTTTACCTTTCATTTTGGTGCCTTTGATGTTGGATTTATATTCAATTGACCAAGGGTTTACTGACCTCATTAATCTTGCTTCTTCTCAGAACTGATTCCTCATAGAAACTAAGATCTGTATATCCCCATTTTTTTTTTTTTTGTTTGAGTGGGCAAGAAGTTCCACAGGTGTGAAGCTGAATGTTTATTTCCATTTCACACCTTTCTAGACATTTATTAATTAAAAGCAGTAGTTGCTAACTAGGGACAATTTGAATCAACCCCACAGTGTTTAGGAGGGATTCCATGGAACAAGAGTAGCACTCTATTTCTTCTAGTCAGGTAGACAGACAGGCCTGTCTTATTCTACCCTCTGATTTCTGCTGCTTCTCCTCATAATCCACTTTAGATCTAGACAGTACAGAGGTAAAGGAAATATTAAAGTTAAATGCACTCCTCCTCCTCTACCATGTATTTTTAAATCTAAGTTGCAGGGAAAGAGAATCAAGAAGGTTGTTTTATCTATTATTATTCTACATTTCACTGCATTTCTTGAACAGAAATCATTAGGTCATTCTCAGAGTCATTAGAGCAGATTAAATTTTTACTCCTCACAGGGTCAGCACTGTCATAGGGTCTGAGAAGAAAGAATATCTTTGTTCTGTTTCTTACAATCAAATTGGGAAAAATGAGACAGACACATAGACTTACATAAATCAGGCAGTAAATCATTAAAACATTAATTATGTATTGGTAGAGTTGGTTGGAATGAAGTGAAGGGAGAGTTCAATTTAGAATAGTTACAGAAGTGATATTGTTGGTCTGTGTCCCCACTCAAATCACATCTTGAATTATAATTCCCATAATCCCCATGTGTTGTGTGAGGGACCTGGTAGGAGGTAATTGAATCATGGAGCCGTTACCTCCATGCTGTTATTGTAATAGTGAGTGAGTTCTCATGAGATCTGATGGTTTTATAAGGGGATTTTCCCCCTTTTGCTTGGCACTTCAGCTTGGTGCCACCGTGTAAAGAAAGATGTGTTTGCTTCCCTTTTTGTCATAATTGTACGTTTCCTGAGGCCTTCCCAGTCATGCAGAACTGTGAGTCAATTAAATATCTTTCCTTTATAAAGAATCCAGTCTTATTAGTAGTGTGAGAATGGACTTATATAGTAAATCAGTACTACAGAGAATGGGGTGTTGCTGTACAGATACCCCCAAAATGGGGAGGCAGCATTGAAACTGGGTAACAGGCAGAGATTGTAACAGTTTTGAGGGCTTAAAAAAAGAGAGAAAAATATGGGAAAGTTTGGAACTTCTTAGATGGCTTTGACGAAAATGCTGATAGTGATATGGATGATGAAGTCCAGGCTGAGTTGGTCTCAGATGGAGATAAGAAACTTGTTGGGAACTGGAGTAAAAGTCACTCTTACTATCCAAAGAGACTGGTGGTATTTTGCTCCTGCTCTAGAGATCTGTGGAAATTTGAACTTGAGAGAGACAATTTAGGGTATCTGGTGGAAGAAATTTCTAAGCAGCAAAGCATTCAAGAGAAAGTAGAGTAAAACCGGAAAATTTTCAGACAGATGATGTGACCCCCTCCCCCTGAAAAAAGCACATTTTCTGGGGAGAAGTTCAAGCCCACTGCAGATATTTGCATAAGCAATGAGAAGGTGAATATGAATCACCAAGACAATGGGGAAAATGTCTCTAGGGCATGTCAGACACCTTTGTGGCAGCCCCTCCCATCACAGGCCCAGAGGCCTAGGAGGAAAAAATGGTTTTGTGGGCCAGGCCCGGGGGACCCCCTGCTGTGTGAAGCCTAGGGACTTGGTGCCCTGCATCCTAGTCACTTCAGCCATGGCTAAAAGGGGAGAAGGTACAGCTTGGGCTGTGGCTTCAGAGGGTGCAAGCCTCAAGCCTTGGCAGCTTTTAAGTGGTGCTAAGTCTGTAGCTGCACAGAGGTCAAGAACTGAGGTTTGGAAACCTCCACCTAGATTTAAGAATATATATGGAAAAGCCCAGATGTCCAGGCAGAAATTTACTTCGGGGGCAGACCCCTCATGGAGAATCTCTGCTAGGGCAGTGCAGAAGGGAAATGTGGGGTTGGAGCCCTCACACACAGTCCCCACTGGGGCACTGCCTGGTGGAGCTGTGAGAAGAAGACCACCATCCTCCAGACACCAGTTGCACTGTGCACCTGGAAAAGCTGCAGACACTCAACACCAGCCCAGGAAAACAGAGGAGAGGGTGGCTATATACTGCAAAGCCACAAGGATGAAGCTGCTCAAGGCTGTGGGAGCCCACTTCTTGCATCATTGCGACCTGGATTTGAGACATAAAATAAAAGAAGATCATTTTGGAACTTTAAGGTTTAATGACTGCCCTTTTGAATTTCTGACTTGCATGGAGCCTGTAGTTCCTTCATTTGGCCAATTTCTCACATTTTGAACAGGTGCATTTTCCCAGTGCCTATACCCACATTGTATCTAGGAAGTATCTAAGTTGCTTTTGATTTTGCAGGCTCGTAGGTGGAAAGGACTTGCCTTGTGTCACATGAGACTTTGGACTTGGACTTTTGGGTTAATGCTGAAAAGGATTAAGACTTTGTGGGATTGTTGGAAGAGCATGATTGTGTTTTGAAATGTGAGGAAATGAGATTTGGGAGGGGTCAGGGGCAGAATTATATGGTTTGGCTGTGTCCCTACTCAAATCTCATGCTTGAATTGTAGTTCCCATAATCCCCACGTGGTTGTGTTGAGGGAGGGACCTGGTGGGCAGTAAGTGAATCATGGGGTCAGTTTGCTTCATGCTGTCTGGTGATAGTGAGTGAGTTCTCATGAGATCTGATTGTTTTATAATGGACTTTCCCCTCTTTTGCTCAGTACTCTGCTTGCTGCCACTATGTAAAGAAAGATGTTTGCTTTTTCTTTCACTATGATTGTAACTTTCCTGAGGTCTCCCCAGTCATGCTGAACTGCGAGTCAATTAAACCTCCTTCCTATATAAATTACCCATTCTCAGATATGTCTTTATTAGACACATGAGAATGGAGTAATACAAAAATGCTTAATAGTGTAAGGTAATGATATCTTAAGTATGGGTAGAAGTTGGATAAATAAGTGATGATGAAATTAGGTAGCAATAGGGAAAGGTTCATAACATGAGCAAAAACAAGAAGGTATACAAACAGATGTGTATAGGACTATGAGGAGAACACCCTAGAAGGATAAAAAGTACTGAGGTGACAGTCTTACTTAAATTACAATGATACATTCTACATTGGATAAAATGAGATGAATAGAAATATCTATAAAGCTTGTTAAAATACAGACTGCTGAACCCCACTCCCAGAGTTTCAATTTAGGTGGTCTGTGTAGAGCTAGAAATTTTGCATTTTCAATTACCAAGAGACTCTGATGCTGCTGATGAGGTGGGTGCCGCACATTGAGAATAACTGATCTAATTCAGAGAACCTTGAAACAAATACAATAACTTGCCATTGTTTTTTAACCACAATGAAAATCTAAAAGATTAAAGAAGGCTGCCTATGGGACTGTCAAATCTGTCAGTATCCAAACATATTTTTGTAGCTGCCATTTCTTCAAATTAGACGTGCCAATGTTAGGTAGAAAATGTGCAAGTGTATGCTTGGTGATGGTGGTGAAATAACATGACTTAGCAGGTCAATCAGGCCTCAATCCTAAGTTTTCCAAAGTATTTTGGATAAATTAGTAAAAACATGTACGGATTCTCCTTTTTCTGGTAGATTTACAATGGTGGATTTATAACTGCTCTGGTGGAATTTCCTCAGCAGTGTTCAGTCTTGCACTCTATAATTTAGATTGCTATACTTCTAGATGGGACATCACAGCTCTGGTGGAAACAATAGCACCCATAAAAACTACATTATAAATATGCAGTCACTTAGTTCAAGGAAAAAACTTCTACAGGATAGATTCTGTAAAGAAATTGGTCCAGAACCAGTGTTTCTGCTGAGCTGATCAATTAAAAGGACTCATTAAAGGGTATCCATTCTGTATGAATGCCAACATATTTACTCTTTTGCTTGTCAAAATAGATCTTAATGATGAATCTATTCCTGAATTAAACCAAGGTAAACGTTTATTCTGGAAACTTCTTAAACATACTTGTTTTTCTAAAACTGAATCAGTGAGAGGACAATGATGGGGATTTGGAAACTTTGACTCCCAGGTTTGTACTCAGTACATTAATGTTTTTCTCACCACCTTTATTTTCTCCCTTTTTGGAAAAAGTAATCTTCACATTTCCTGATATAAATCGATAAGTCAGAAATTTAGCCTTTTGGGAGTTTATGCTTGATGACCAGTCTGTGCATAGGGTAAGACAAATGGAAAACAGCCTTAGGCTATACCGCCAGGCATAAGCTCTACTAATAGAAAGAATCCAGAGATAAACTACAGAGAGAGAATTCTCTGGAGCTAGACATGAATGCTTCTGTGACTTCCTTAGTCACCTGGCGTTAGGACCCTCTGAAAGATAATATGAATCACCTTACTGAGCCAATAATCTCCTCATGTTTTACCTTCCATTTTCTGTATCTTGCATATATTTGTTTGGAACAGACAATACCTTCAGTACTTTGCACTAAACTAAGCTTCCCTATTTTCTCCATCTTTTTCCTTGGTACACATCTATCCATTCATTTCTTTATGGGATGTGTATTTTTGAAGATGTAGTTCAATCTAGTAGAGCATTTTTTGGACAGGTGGCCAGAAGACTAGGGTTCCAGTACTAGTATTGCCACTAGCTGTGAGACCCTGAGAAAGAGAAAGAATTGCACAATTATATGACTCAGTGACTCCTAAAGTGTGTAATGTGTATCACTGATAGGTTTGTAAGTTGATTATAGTTGATACATGGATGAATAAACAGGGCTCCCCCTGCCTGAAACCAATACCCAAACATGTAGTCTAGGGTTTGGGAACTGAACTGTCCTGCACACTGCCAATGGTAGCTGAGTGCACCATCTGGGGGACTGAGGACAAGACTTACCCACTTCTCACCCCTATCATTGGTGCCTGTGCACATCATTTTGGAGTCTGGGGATTGACTGACTCCACCCACGAGTGCTGGTGCTCAAATACATTATCAAGAGCCTGACGACAGACCTGTTCCACCCACCACCACTTTTCCTGGCACCCAGCACCCAAACACACAATCTGGGAGCCTACCCTATCTGCCCCAGCTGGTGCCTGTGCATACCATCAGGGGGACTAAAGACAGGTCTGTGTTGCCTGATGCCACCACCAGCAGTGCCCAAGGATCAGCCCACCTAATGTCCCTGTCCCCAGCAAAGCCTTACAGCAGCATCCATTAAAAACCACAGTCTAAGATATTTCAGAACTTAAAAACACAACTGATGTTGATTACAGCTGAAGAAATCATACAGACAGTACACTGTTTTACCCACTCAGGATCAGAGTCAAATATATTTTTACCCAACCAACATGAAAGATACATCTATAGAAAAAAATATTTCCCTATGAAAGCCAATACATAAAATTGGAAGAAGTATTACTCCAGATGCATAGATATGAAACCAAGAACAAAAGAAATAAGGAAAAGCAAAGAAAGATTTTCTCTCCAAAGGAACACAATAATTCTCTGGTAATAGACTCCAAAGAAAAGAAAATTTATAAAATGCTTGAAAACAAGAATTAAAAATATCTAGTACTAAAGAAACTCTATAGGATAGGATAGAACACAGAAATACAAAGAAATTAAAATCGGGAAACAATTCATGATTTGAATGAGAAATTTAAGAAAGAATCAAATAGAAATTCTAAAACTGAAGACTGCAATGGATGAAAAGAAAAACACACTCAAGACCTTAAACAATAAATTAGATAATCCAGAAGAATTTCTGAATTTCAAGACATGTCCTCTGAAACTACTCAGTTGGACAAGAAAAGTAGAGAAAAGATTAAACTAATGTAAAAAGCCTGTGTGGGTCAGGTGCAGTGGCTGGCACCTGTTATCCCAGCACTTTGGGAGGCTGAGGCAGGAGGATCACCTGAGCCCAGGAGTTCAAGACCAGCCTGGGCAAGATGGAGAGACCCTTATCTCTACATAAAATTAAAATGAAATATTTGGATGTGGTTCTTGGTGCCTGTAGTCCCAGCTACTCAGGAGGCTGGGGTTGAAGGATTGCTTGAGTCAGAAATTCAAGGTGCCAGTTAGCTTTAATCCCACCAGTGGACTCCAGCTGGGGTAACAAAGTGAGACACCATCTCTAAACAAGGTAAAATTATTTTAAAATGAAGAGTCTATGTAAAATATAGTGTCACAGAATCCTTAGTGTGTTGCTATTCCAGCTGGAAACTTCTGTGGCCAGTGGTGCCTTTGCCTAAGGTTTGCTCGGTCTCACTGGGCTTGCTCCACACACTCAGCCCAGCAAGTTGCAATCAACTTGCACTACTGGCCTGGATCCCATGCCTGCCAAGGGTGAGCCAGACATAGAGTGGCAAGGGGTGTGTGAGTGAGCATGGAGTCCTGCCACTGCACACATCCAGGCATGCCAGCTGCAGTGGAGTGGGCTGCTCCTGGAGCCAGTACAGACACTCGCTTCATGCAAGGCTGTGGCTGGACCAGTCACACCACAAGCGGCTTCCACCATTGGTGCCAGGGAATGCGGTAGAAGCTGGAAGTTTGGAGATGTCAGGACCTGCGAAGTTCCAGAAAATGTGTTACAGCCCTGGCCTGGGGAACCCCTAGGTCTGGGCTCTGTGAAAGGCTGCAGCTTGTCTCTCCTTCTCATTGCCCACAATGTGGCAAGTGAGCAGTGTGTTTCAGCCCTGTTTGTGTTACTGCTCTTTCAGTCATGCCATTTAGTGGGTCATGAGTTCTTGTCCCATGTCCAGGAAGAATAAGGTAGGTGGACAACTGGAGTGTGAGCAAGGCAGAGAGGAGCTATGTTGAGTGACAGAACAGCTCTCAGGAGACCCAAAGTCTCCTGATGAGTGTCCCGGAGGAGTGTCCAGTTCTCAGAAGAGAGGATACCCATAGTAAGTAGCTCCTTTCTACAGGCAGGTCATCCTGATGAGTCAAGGAGACCCAAAGTGAGTAGCTCTTTCCCACATCTGGTAGTCCTGACCTCTCTGTGAGCCTGCCTGAATCTGAAAGTTTTATGGGCTTTAGAAGGGAGGAAGTGCATGCTGGTTGGTCCATGGGCAGCCATGTGTGGGCCCGGCAAAAGCACTCTAAGTTCTTATTTTGGGCCATGGACTCCACCTGGAACAGACAGCCCAGACCCCAGACTTCAGGCCATTGCTGACTTGAAGGAGGGGCTTCACTGGGAACCTGTCCCTTTCCACCAAGGAGCCTGTCTGCATAGTGCTGCCATCTGCATGTCATCCACCATGCCCAGGCTGTTTGTGTTTAAGGGCACCTGCAGGCCTGCATGGAACCACTCTTAGCCCTCCTTTGGTCTCCCTCCCATGCCTGTCAGCTAGAATGGGGCCAAGGCAGCAGGAGATTGGTGTATCAGTACCACCCTGAGTGTGTGCACACCCAGCTGGATTGTGACAGCACCCAGGCTTGACCACAACTTTGCTCCACCCTGGAGCAGGCACCAGGAGCAGGGAGAGGCCAATCACCCGGAGCAGGCACTTCTGAACCTGTGGGGGAAGGGGGCTTGCTGGGCCCCTGAGATCACAGGGATGCATGGGTCCATAACCATGGCTCTGCAGCTGCAGCTGTACCCAGGAGAGCAGGGCTCCCACCCTGTCATCTCAGAAAGGGGCAGGGCTCCTGCCTGTTCCTGGCTCCCACCAGCTTTGTGGAGTGTGCATCCCCAGCTACACCTTCCCTGCTGGAACAGTGTCATTGCAGGAGCTACTTAAGTCAGGCTGCCACTGCCATCAATGGGACATCATATAGTGACCAAATATTTACATTCTGGAATTCCTAGGAGAAGAGATGGACAAAGCATAAAAACCTATTTAATGAAATAATGGCTGAAAACTTCTAAATCTTGCAAGAATTATAGAAATCCAGATATAGGAGGCTCAAAGTATACTCACAAATAGATTCAACCTAAAAAGATCTTTTCTAAGTCACATTATAGTCAAACTGTCAAAAGTCAAAGACAAAGAGAGAATTCTAAAAACAGCAAGTGAAAAGCATGAAGTTACATATGAAGGAATTCCCATTAGACTAACAGTGTATTTTTCAGCAAAAACCTCACAGGCTAGGAGCGAAAGGTATGATATATTTAAGTTGCTGAAAGAAAAAAAAATCATTTTGCCAAGAATACCACAGCCAGCAAAACTACCCTTCAAAAATGAAGGAGAAATAAAGTTCTTGCCAGATGAGCAAAATCTGAAGGAATTTATAACCACTAAACCAACCCTACAAGAAATACTAAGTGGAGCCCTACACCTGGAAATGAAAGGATAATATTTACCATCATGAAAACACATGGAAGTATAAAATCCACTGGTATGGCAAACACATAAATAAGAGAGAGAAAAAACTCAAATGTTCCCACTACAGAAAACCACCAAATTACAATGATTAAAAGCAAAAGAAAAAGAAAGGACTGAAGGTCACATAAACAAACAGAAATTAGTAAAATGGCAGGAATAAGCCCTCACATATCAATAATAACATTGAATGTAAATAGATTACACTTTACACTTAAAAGATATAGACTGACCGAATAAATAAAAAAGCCATAACTCAACTATATGCTACCTAAAATAAACTCATCTCACCTCTAAGGACACATAAAGACTAAAAATAAAGGGATGAAAAGAAGATATTTCATGCAAATGAAAACCAAAAGTGAGTAGGAGTAACTATACTTAGATAAAATGGATGTTAACTCAAAAACAGTAAAAGGAGAAAAAAATAGGTCATTATATAGAGTGATCAGATCAGCAAGAGAATATAAGAATTTGAAACAAATATGTATTCAAAACTGGTGCACCCAGATGTATAAAGCAAATATTATTACCTAAAAAGGAAGATATAAATTACAATACAATAACAGAGACTTTACCCTCCCACTCTCACCATTGGACAGATCACCTAGACCAAAAGCCATCAAAGAAACTTTGAAGTCAAATTTTTATTTTAAAACAAAAGGACCTAACAGACATTCATCCAAAACTTTTATCCAAAAGCTGAGAAATGTGCATTTTTCTCCTCAGCACATGGAACATTCTTCAGGATAGATTATATCTTAGAACACAAAACAAGTCTCAATTTTTTTAAAAAACAGTTAAAATTATATTCAGTATATTCTCAAACCACAACGGAGTAAAACTAAAAATTAATAACCGGAGGAACTTCAGAAACTGTGCAACAAAAAAAAAAAACTTAAACAGCAAACTCCTGAATGTTCACTGAGTTAATGAAAAATTAAGAAGGAAATAAAAAACTTTGACAAAACAAATGAAAATGGAAACACAACATACTAAAACTAAAACACAACATACATAAAATACAGCAAAAGCATTGCTAAGAGGGAAGTTTATAGGACTGAACACTTACATCAAAATAGAAATATTTTAAATTAAAAACCTACTGATGTGCTTAAAGGACCCACAAAATTAATAACAAACCAAACTCAAAATGAGTATAAGTTTTCTAGTGTTCAGTAGCACAGTAAGGTGACTATAGTTAAGTAGTATTGACTGTATACATCAAAATAGCTAGAAAAGAGTTAAAATACTCCCAACACAAATAAATGATAAATTTTTGAGGTGATTGATATCCTAAATACCCCAATATTATCATTACACATTGTATGCATGTATCAAAATAACACATATGCCCAATAATATGTACAAGTATTATTTATCAAAAAAGGCTCATACAAGAATACTTATTAATAGTAGCTATCTTTTTTTTTTTTTTTTGGTTTCTTCTCCTCAGACCTAGCCCCTTTTCTTTATTATTATTATTATTATTATTAATATTATTAATATTATTATTATTATACTTTAAGTTCTAGGGTACATGTGCATAATGTGCACGTTTGTTACATATGTATACTTGTGCCATGTTGGTGTGCTGCACCCATCAACTCGTCAGCACCCATGAACTCATCATTTACATCAGGTATAACTCCCAATGCAATCCATCCCCCCTCCCCCCTCCTCATGATAGGCCCTGGTGTATGATATTCCCCTTCCCGAGTCCAAGTGATCTCATTGTTCAGTTCCCACCCATGAGTGAGAACATGCGGTGTTTGGTTTTCTGTTCTTGCGATAGTTTGCTGAGAATGATGGTTTCTAGCTGCATCCATGTCTCTACAAAGGACTCAAACTCATCCTTTTTTATGGCTGTATAGTATTCCATGGTGTATATGTGCCATATTTTCTTAATCCAGTCTGTCACTGATGGACATTTGGGTTGATTCCAAGTCTTTGCTATTGTGAATAGCTATCTTTTTAAGCAAGGAGCATCTGTTGCCAATTATCACCAAGAGTAGAAGTCTGAACACTTTATAAAAAACTATAACTAAAACAATGCTTCTGAATTCACAGATAGAGTTGCTTAGAACAGGCTGGCCTCGGTATTGAAGTAAAAGTGTATATTGACTTAAAATAAAACATAAAGTAAGCAATCATAGCGATAGTACGCTGACATGAGAAAATTGTGAAAGTGGCCATGAAATAGCTGAATATTGAGAAATATTTCTAAACCTAGAAGGAAACTTAGAATCTAGTTAACTATTCACTTATCCACTCAACACCTATTTACTGAGCAGATGCTTTGCATCAGGCATTGTGTTAGGTACAAGCGCCAGAGGTTAGGTGTGCAAATAGAAACACAATTCATCTTGACACTCACAACCCTCACTTTAGTACATCAAGGATATGTAAACAAATATTTATAATAAAACACAGGAAATTCTACGAAAGTGCGTTGAACAAATTGTCTCAGAGAAACTAAAAGGAAGACCAACACTTGTGGGAACTGGGAAAACGTCATAGAGTAATTGTTGTTTGAGTTGATTCTTGAAAAATGAATGATTTTAAATAGTCAAAGAAGAAGGCAGAAGGAGTAGTATAAGTGGGTGAAAAGTTGTACCCTGTGGAAAAGTATGTGTTTTTTTGTGGATAATAACCTGAAGTTTGAGGTTGTTGGAACATATAATATTGGAGCGGTGGAGAGGAGCAGAGGTGAGGCTGAAAAGGAGGCAGGGACCAGGTTGGGAAGGGACTTTGGTGCCATGTCAGTGAGATGCAGAACATGTTGAGAAGGCCATGGATAATTAAAGAATTTACTTAGAGGTACACCATGATCACATTTACATATTTAAAACTTATTCTAGTATAGAGATTGAATTACATTAGGGCAAGACTGGAAGTAAGGAAACTTGTCAGAAGGCTGGTTCAGGTAAGAAATAAGTTCAGATAAGAAATAATGCTGGTGTTGGCCGGGCGCGGTGGATCACGCCTGTAATCCCAGCACTTGGGAAACAGAGGCGGGTGGATCACTTGAGATTAGGAGTTCGTGACCAGCCTGGCCAACATAGTGAAACCCCGTCTCTACTGAAAATACAAAAAATTAGCCAGGCATGGTGGTGCACGCCTGTAATCCCAGCTACTCAGGAGGCTGAGACAGGAGAATTGCTTGAACCCGGGAGGCGGAGGTTGCAGTGAGCGGAGGTTGCAGTGAGTGGAGATGACACCATTGCATTCCAGCCTGGGCAACAAGAGTGAAATTCCGTCTCAAAACAACAACAACAACAAAAATGGTGGCAAGGGGATATACTTTCATTTCTTACCAAACTGGAGTAATAGCAATTGAATTTACCCATGCATTTGAAACTACCAAAAATTACAAATAAAGGGTATCTATAAAAAATCAACAGGGTTAGATAGAATAAATTAGATCTAGTATTTGATAGCACAACAAGATGACTATAGTCAACGATAATTTACTGTATATTTAAAAATAACTAAAAGTGTATAATTAGAATATTTGCAACATAAAGAAAGATAAATACTTGAGGTGATGTATACCCCACTTACCCTGATGTGATTAATATCCATTATATGCCTGCATCAAAAGATCACATGTACCCCATAAATATGTATACCTACTATGTACCCATAAAGATTAAAAGTACTCAATAACTGATGTAACAATTAATGGAGAAAGAGTAAGTGCTTTCTACTTGAGATCAGAAAAGAAGACAAGGATGTATATTCTCCCCACTTATCTTCAACCTTCAACAGGAGGTTCTAGCCAATTAAATAAGGCAAGATAAAAATATAGAAGGCACTTACATTAAAAATAAGGAAGAAAAAGTATCTTTATTCACAGACGCATGCCACTATATGTAGAGAGTGCAATCATGCAAAGGAAAGTGCAAGAAAACAACTGGTATTATTTCATAAACTTATCAAGATTACAGGATATAAGATCAATATGTAGAAATCAATTGTATTTCCATATGCTAGTAATGAACTGTAACAAATGGTAATAAAAAGAAAATTTACAATAGCTTCGAAAATATTAAATACTTAGGGATAGGCTGGGTGCATTGGCTCACACCTGTAATCCCAGCACTTTGGGAGGTCGAGGGGGGTGGATCACGAGGTCAGGAGATTGAGACCATCCTGGCTAACATGGTGAATCCCCGTCTCTACCAAAAATTTAAAAAAAAAAAAAAAAAAAAAAAAAAAAATTAGCCGGGCGTGGGAGCGGTCATCTGTAGTCTCAGCTACTCAGGAGGTTGAGGCAGGAGAATGGCGTGAAACCGGGAGGCGGAGCTTGCAGTGAGTCGAGATGGCCCCACTGCACTCCAGCCTGGATGACACAGCGGGACTCCATCTCAAGAAAAAAAACAAAAACAAACAAACAAACAAAACAAAACAAAAGGGAAACTTAGGGATAAATCTGACAAAGGGGTTGTATACTGAAAAACTTGAAGAATACGTGAATTAGAACATGGCAGCGTGTTAAAAAAAGAATTGCATATTGAAAATTTCAAAACTTTCTAAGATAAATAAAAGATCTAAAAAATAGAGAGCTATAACCTGCTGATAGGTCAGAAGACACAATATTATTAACGTGCCAATTTTCTCTACATTGAGTTATATATTTAAAGTAATTCAGATAAAATTTCCAGCAGGCTTTTTTTTTTTTTTTTTTTTTTTTTTTTGTAAAAATGTATGAGCTGTTTCTAAATTTGATGTGGAAATGTCAAGGACATAGGAATAGGCAAAAGAAGTCTGAATATAAAAAACAAAGCTACAGAACTAACACTATCTGATTTCAAGATTTATTGTAAAGCTACATCAATCAAAACAGTGATGTTGATATAAAGTAGATCAAAGGAACAGAATAGAGAATCCAGAAGTGGTCCCAAATATATATGAACAATTGATTTTCTACAAACATGAAAAGACGACTTAATAGAGAAAGGTTGTCTTCAACAAAAAGCACTGAAGCAACGGAATATCAAAACCTGCAAAAAAGAACTTTTATCCATTCATTGCATTATGTACAAAAATTACCTCAAAATGGGTTATAGAGCTAAATATAAAACCTAAAACTGTAAAATCTTCCAGAATGAAATATAAAAGAATATCACTGTGATTTAGGTTTAGAAAAACTATTTCTAGATGGTCACATGCATGGTGGAAAGCATTATCTATAAAAAATAAATTGATAAATTGGATTGTATCAAAGTTAAAAACTTTGGTTTTCCCAAAGGTGCTGTTAAGACAATGAGAATATAAGCCAAAGGCTGGAATAGAACATTTGCAAAATAAATAGTTGATAAAGGAATTAAATCTACAATTTCTAAATAATTCTCAAATCTCAATAATTAAGAAACAAACTGGCATTAAAAACAAAGGGAAAATATTTGAACAGACACATCATGAAATAAGAAATATAAATGGCCAATAAACAAGGAAATAATGTTTGATGTAACTAGTCATTAGAGAAATGCAAATTACAGATAGAATAAGATAGCACTGTACATTTATTAGAGTGGTTAAAATTTAAAAGCCTGACCTTACTAAGTATTGAAAAACATGTGGCATAACTGACATTTTCATACACTGATGGTGGGAGTGTAAAATGGTACTTTGCAAAATACTCTGGAAAATAATATGTTAGCTTCTTAGAAAGTTAAAGATACCTACCATATGATCAAGTCATTCCACTCATTTGTATTTACCCAAGAAATGAAAGCATATGTTGATAAAAGACTTGTATGTGAATGCTCATAGCACCTTTATTTTTAATAATCCCAACTGGAAACAACCCTAGATTCTATCAGCACGTGAATGGATAACCAAATTGTGGCATGTCTATACAATGGAATACCACTCAGCAATAAAACAGAATGAATTATTTATATCCTAAAAACATAGTTGAATTTCTTTTTTTTTTTTTCCCAAAATGTTAAGATTTTATTTACAAAGCTTTTTTGTTGTACAGAAAGTAAAAATGCTGTTACAATCCCAGTGTAACTGGTAGCCACAGATGGTAGACTCATCAGTCACAGCTATCCACGATACAGCAAGACTCTTACACAAAAACCTAACAATGCTTACAATTTTGTTGGGGTGAAGTCCACAAGTTTGGTGGTAGATTACCAAGAGGGACTACATGGAAGGAAGTCAGAATGTCACAAGAACTATTCTTTGGCTCTTTGGGTGGGTGGATGTCCTGGGGTTTCTATCACAGCTACCTTTTTTGGAAGAAAAAAAAAAAAAAAAAAAAAAAACCAACTACCAAATCCATGAGCAGTCTAACCAACACTGAACAGTTCTGTTTCTGCAGGTCATCTGGGGTCTTAATCATCTTCTCCTTCATCATCTGTTTCTCTCTTCCTCTTTTCACCTTTCCCACCTTCTTCCTCCTCTTCTTCTTCATCCTTATCTTGCATCTTCTTCATCAAGTCCAAATTCTTCTTCCTCCTCACTGACCTCATCGTCATCCTCATCCCCTTCTACATCTTCATCTTCATCATCTTCTTCATCAAACTCCTCTTCTTCACCATTCTCATCCTCCTCATCTTCCTCATCTTCTCCTTCTTCATCCTCCTCTTCATCCACACCATCCACCTCGGCATCTGAGTCAGGTGCTTCCTGGTCCTCTTGGTCATAGCCATCCAAGTAGGTAAACTGGGGCAGGAGCTTGAAGATACTCTCTCGGTAGTCACTCAGGTTAGTAACCTCACAGTTAAAGAGGTCCAGGCTTTTCAGACATTCTAACTTTTTCAAAAGTTCCAAGGTGCTGATATCTTTCAGTTTATTTCCACTTAAGTTTAGATGTGTGAGATTTGGAAGTTTTTCAGCTAACATGTCCAGACCTCCAAAGATTCTATTTTCACTGAGTTCAAGCTTTCTCAATTTAGGCAGCTTGGGGAGATTTGAAACTGAGATCAAGCCTACATTTATTAAACTGAGGAACTCTAAGTTCACAAATTCAGCTGTTAAGCCTTCAATTTTTCCATCATTTGATTTGCAATTGTCCAAGACAAGTTCTCAACAGCTGCCGGGGTCTGATTCCTCAGCTCCAGGTGGATCCTCCTCTTCATGCCCATGTTCCCCTCTTCCCCACTCTTCAAACTTACCTTTCCGCGGCGGGGCAGAGAGGGGAGAGGCGTCCCTGCCTGTGCAGCGAAGGTCGTCTGAAGGGTTTGCTTGCGGCGGAGGCCGGCAGCGTGGTCCTGCGTGGCTGGCAGCCTATGGGCAGGCGAGCAGAGCCCCCGGAGCCAAGTTACTCACGGGAGCGCAAAACATAGTAGAATTTCTAAATAATTTTTCTGTGAAAGAAACCAGAAAAAAAGCATACATGTTTGTATGAGTCCATTTATATAAAAGCCTAGGAAATGCAAACTAAATGTATTAATTTTCTAGGGCTACCATAATGAAGTACCATAAAGTGACTGGCTTAAACAACAGAAATGTATTGTCTTACAGTTCTGGAGATTAGTAATATGAGATTCAGGTGTGGGCAGGTTGGTTCATTCTGGGGTATGTGAGGAAGCATTGGTTACATGTTTCTTCACTAGTTTCTGGCAGTTTTCTGGCAATCTTTGTGTTCCTTTGGGTGTAGAAGGGTTACCCTGATCTCTGCCTTAATTGTCACATAGCATTTTCCTTCGTGTGCTTCTGTGTCCAAATTTCCGTTTTTGTAATGTAAGTCATAGTGGATTAAGGGCCACCATAATCTTAAATTGATTGTCTCTGTGAAGATCAGATTTCCAAACAGGGTCACATTCTGAGGTTCTAGAATTAGGAATTTGATATATACATTTTTGGGGGGACACAGTTTAACCCATGACACTAATGTATCATAACAGAAAGTAAATTAGTGGTAGGACTGTGGGCATGTGGAAAGGAGTGGGAAGAAAGTGGCATGAGAAAACTTGGGACTGGTGGACATGTTCATTATTTTTATTATGGTAATATTTCAACTGGTGTATTATACATAAAAAATGTAATCAGTTATACACTTTAAATATGTGCAGCTTATTATATGTCCATTGGAGCTCAATAAAACTGTTTGAGAAAATCCCACTGGGTGCAATGGCTCATGCCTGTAGTCCCAGCACTTTGGGAGGCTGAGGTGGGCAGACTACTTGAGCTCAGGAGTCTGAGACCAGCCTGGGAAATGTGGCAAAAGCCCATCTCTACAAAAAGTACAAAAATTAGCCAGCCGTCCTGGTCCATGGTTGTAGTCCCAGCTACTTGGGAAGCTGAGGTGGGAGAATCTCTTGAACCTGAGAGTTGGAGGCTGCAGTGAACAAGCTGGGATTGTGCCATTGTACTCTATCCAGGGTGAAAGAGAGATACTCTGTCTCAAGAAAGAGAAAGAAAGAAAGCAGGAAAGAAAGAAAGAAAGAAAGAAAGAAAGAAAGAAAGAAAGAAAGAAAGAAAGAAAGAAAGAAAGAAAGAAAGAAAGAAAGAAAGAGAGAAAGAAAGAGAAAGAAAGAAAGAAAGAAAGAAAGATGAAGGAAGGAAGGAAGGAAGAAAGGAAGGAAGGAAGGAGAAAGAAATGAAGGAAGGAAGAGAGAAAGAGAGAGATGAAGGAAGGAAAGAAGGAAGGAAGGAATGAAGGAAGGAAGGAAGCAAATTCTACACTGTACTAAAACAGAAATCTTAGAATGAATCATTGGTTTCTGGCTTGTGTTTATTAATGGCAGTTGCTACTTCATATTAAAGAAAAGCCCAAAAGGGGATTAATTTGGAATGGGAACAAGAGCTGATGGATTCAACTTCAGACATGTTGACTTACTTGGATATTTTTGTGGAGCAAACAATTGGGGATGTCCAGTAGACAGTTTAACAGATCTGAAGTTTGGAAATGAGCTCTTGGCTGCATATAGGAGGTAGTTGTGTGTTGGTGGTATTTAAAACCATAGCATAAATTAGAACACCTAGAGCAATAGTACAGTACTAAAAAACGAGAGTGAAAAGAACAAAATGTTTCAGGGATATGCAAGGGAAGAAGAGCCATTAAAGGAGATAAAGAAGGACTTTTCAGAATGAGATGCAAAGAACCAAAGGGATTGATATCACAGAAATCAAAGTAACAATTCCCAGGAGGAGGGTGTGATAATTTGTGTTAATTACTCTAAAGTAATTATGCGTGAGATTGAGAATTGTACAATAATGGATCCAAATACTAAAATTAGTAAGATAAATGTGGGCCACCATGACCCCTGCCTTCATGGATTTTGTGAGTTTTAGAATAGACAAAGCAGTCAGAAAACATTCTATAAATCCATAGCAGACTGCATTAAGTACAGGGGTTCTGACAACAAATAAGGTGTTTTCAAACTTTTGGATTTACTGTAAATATGTAATAGTTTAATCTCTCTCTCTCCTAAAATACTCTTTGTTCTAAGAGGGTCTGTAAAAGATCATTTGCTTTTTGCTTCTGAAGATTGGTCCGTCTCAGCTACCAGTCTAGCAGAGAAGGAGATGACAAACTGCAGTGTGGTCAAAGAGTCAAAGGTTGTGGGCAAGCCTGTGGCCCAAGTCAGCAGGGGTTTCGGAGGGAGCTCAACAAAAGAATTTGGAACAGTTACAAGTATCTGTAGATGGAATCCTGCTGTGGTGCTGATAGTGATAGTGGTAGTGAGGTTCCTCTGCTAACACTGAATGTAAAATTTTATAAAATTTTGCCTATGACAAATTTTACCTTTCTCTGTCTCCACTGAAGCATAGCTTGAGATCTGAGAAGATAGCATGGGTGAAGAATGCCATGATAACTGAGGAATGCAGAGGTTGCTCCTTCCCATTGAATATATTTTACTAAAATTCCCTATAGCCAACAGGTAATCATCACATCTCCACCATGATAGAAACAGAGCACAAAGCTGCCCACTGTTCATCAAGATCCTGCTTATTTGGGAAAAGGAGGGTTCCTTCTAGGAATGAGGAGTAGTGCCAAAATCAGAGGTCACCTAGATCAATAATGCCAGCTATGAGGAATGGTACTAGGAAAGCAATTTTCATGATAAGTAGAAAAAATACAGATAGCATGAAGTTTCTGGGGTTCTGACAGTAGGAAAGAAGGTTCTGCTATCCATGGCCCTAGGTGTTTGTAATATTTTCTTTCTCAAAATGTTGCTCCCTGGAGTGCATACTTAGGAAAATTTGAAAATGCTTGTGTTTTGGCTTTGGAAAAGAATCAAACCAGTTTGGCAAAGATCTATACTCAGGGAGTCACGATGATGGTGCAATGAAAATCATGTTCTCACTTGCTGAAAGCATCACTGAAATGTACATTCTTGTAGAGCAGACCAGAAAAAAGGGGATACTGGAAGGCTTCCCCTTAGTTGTCCCAATTTAGACTGTATACAGGCATTATGATTGCATTAGTAATATGCAAATGCTACAGCCCAAGTGTTCTACATATGTTTCCAGCCCAAATCCTGAAAACAAAAGGGGAGATAAAGGAAAAGCAAGAAGTTAAATTGGAGAGTTTCAATAGTGTCTTACATGCATCCCGACTTTCCATACTTGGGAGTTGAAGGTTATGGACTCTACCAATGAGAAATTCCAGTGATAGTATTTTAATATCCTAGAGACAAAAACAGCCTTAACCCCAGAAGTCACATGCTTTAAAAGATCAAATCACTAGGTGAAGTTTGCAGAGGCCTTCAAATTCATGGAGACATAGAGAAGGATAGACAAAGGAAAAGACAGTTGTGATTTAAGGGCATGCTTAGGAATGGTGGCATGCAATTGGCCGCAGAACGCAGCTATGCTCTATTCTGAGTCTGAGTAATACTATGGAGTATGTGCAGCTAGAATCATGTCCATGATAAGCAGAGATATTTTGTCCATTATTCCTGACTTTCTTTTTGGCCTGCTTAGAAGACTTCCACAGTTTAAATATATATAAAGCTGACTATTTCTTCCAGTTATCTGAGAGACCACTTGTTTGAAAGGATGCCTGGCTGGGCACGGTGGCTCACGCCTGTAATCCCAGCACTTTGGGAGGCCGAGACCGGCGGATCACGAGGTCAGATCGAGACCATCCTGGCTAACACGGTGAAACCCCGTCTCTACCAAAGATACAAAAAACTAGCAGGGCGTAGTGGTGGGCTCCTGTAGTCCCAGCTACTTGGGAAGCTGAGGCAGGAGAATGGCGTGAACCCGGAAGGCGGAGCTTGCAGTGAGCTGAGATCGCGCCACTGCACTCCAGCCTGGGTGACAGAGTGAGACTCTGTCAAAAAAAAAAAAAAAAAAAAAAAAAAAAAAAAAAAAAGAAAGAAAGAAAAGAGAAGAAAGGATACCTTAAACGTGTCATATAACTATTGGGATCCTTTCCAGTGATTTTGGGGCTCCATAAACACCAAGGAAAATACCAGGTGGGGCAGTGGGTGTGCCTGCTAACTGAGTGACTTTGGCCTGCAGCATTTTTATCTGCTTAGTTCTGCACCTGGGACAATACTCCCTGTTCTCCTGTTGGAAGGTGGGGTTTTCTGCCTATAGTGTAAAACAGCTCTGTGATTTCCCTGGTGCTCTCTGGCATCCTGGAAGCAGATGTGGTCTAGAAGAACAGATTCTTATCTGGCCTTATAGCTGGGCATAAACCTGACAAGCTGTCAATTCTGAGATGGAAGCATACATAGTCTCAAACAGAAAGGCTTAGATGAGGTTCTTGAGAATCTAAATAGGATACCAAAATCAAGTGTGCAGAGGTAAAAGGAGAGTTGGATATAAATTCTGTTTAGTTCCTAGGCAACTCCAATGAGAGATGGCAAATTTGTCCTTACTGTTTCTTTGTTTAAAGCTTCCGGATGAAGTGCAAGTGATGAGAAGCTGGAGCTGTAGCAACTCATTCGTATCAGTTATTTTCAAATACACTGGTTCCTTAGTATCTGTGGGGAATTCGTTCCAGGAGCCCTGCACACACTAAAATCCTCAGAGGCTCCAGTCCCTTTTATAAAATGGTGTAGTATTTGCATATAACCTATGCACATCCTCCTGTACACTTTAAATTATCTCTTGATCATTTGTCATGCCTAATATAATGTAAATGCTATGTAAACAGTTGTTATACTGTATTGTTTCTTAATTTGTATTATTTCAATTGTTGCATTGTTATTTTTTATTGCTTTTATTTTTGAATATTTTTGATTTGCAATTTGTTGAATACACATATGTGGAACTGGAAGGTAGGGAGGGCTGACTGTATGCAGCAGTATTCATGTTTTAGAGTCAAAATGTGTGTGTTTATTCAGCTATCTTTCATTCAAGTATAGATATTCACATTAGTTGTTAAAAGTAACTACTGCACTAAATGACCAGATTGTTCCATTTAAACTGTTAAACATTGAATTGAGTGTTGTTACCTATGCCAAACCAGTGATATTGCTAACTGAAGTAGCAATTAGGACTCTTGAAATGCTCTTCTCAGATTTAACAAGAAAAGGGAAACATACAAAGCACAGACAGATAAAGCGAATTGGTCAGCTCATCAATGTCCCACTTCTCAAAATTGTGGAAATCCTACTTAGAAAACCCAGCTTCTATGCTACTATATCTGAAATTAAGACTGATGACACACCTGGAATTTGGGGGTCTTCTAAAGAATATGCAAAATTTAATTATGCAGGTACAGATTTTTTATAACAATTTATAATATAAATTATTTGTATCTTATGATTAAAGTTCTTTTTTTTAAAATTATAATTTAAGTTCTAGGGTACATGTGCATAACGTGCAGGTTTGTTACATATGTATACTTGTGCCATGTTGGTGTGCTGCCCCATCAACTCGTCAGCACCCATCAACTCGTCATTTGCATCAGGTATAACTCCCAGTGCAATCCCTCCCCCCTCACCCCTCCCCATGATAGGCCCCAGTGTGTGATGTCCCCCTTCCCGAGTCCAAGTGATCTCATTGTTCAGTTCCCACCTATGAGTGAGAACATACGGTGTTTGGTTTTCTGTTCTTGTGATAGTTTGCTAAGAATGATGGTTTCCAGCTGCATCCATGTCCCTACAAAGGACACAAACTCATCCTTTTTTATGGCTGATGGCTGCATAGTATTCCATGGTGTATATGTGCCACATTTTCTTAATCCAGTCTGTCACTGATGGACATTTGGGTTGATTCCAAGTCTTTGCTGTTGTGAATAGTGCCACACTAAACATACGTGTGCATGTGTCTTTAGCAGCATGATTTATAATCCTTTGGGTATATACCCAGTAATGGGATGGCTGGGTCATATGGTACTTCTAGTTCTAGATCCTTGAGGAATCGCCATACTGTTTTCCATAATGGTTGAACTAGTTTACAGTCCCACCAACAGTGTAAAAGTGTTCCTATTTCTCCACAGCCTCTCCAGCACCTGTTGTTTCCTGACCTTTTAATGATTGCCATTCTAACGGTGTGGGATGGTATCTCATTGTGGTTTTGATTTGCATTTCTCTGATGGCCAGTGATGATGAGCATTTTTTCCTGTGTCTGTTGGCTGTATGAATGTCTTCTTTTGAGAAATGTCTGTTCATATCCTTTGCCCACTTTTTGATGGGGTTGTTTGTTTTTTTTCTTGTAAATTTGTTTGAATTCTTTGTAAGTTGTGGATATTTGCCCTTTGTCAGATGAGTAGATTGCAAAAATTTTCTCCCATTCTGTAAAGTTCTACTTCATAATATCATTCTTGTCTTAGACTTTTTACTTAAAATGAATGATGGTCCAATAATACTCCAAGGGTTTTCAAATTGAATAGGTCAGAGTTAGACTTTCTAATATGGTACTGAGGTTTCTATGTCAATGAATTGAAACTAGCAAGAGTAACAAAATTAATGTTATTAAAAGCTAGTGAAATATAGCTTTTTCCCTCCCTTTTAAAGTGGATTCCTAACACCATGAAATACTATGCAGCCATAAAAATATGAGATCATGTCCTATGCATGGATATAGATGCAGCTCGAGGCCATTATTCTTATCAAATTAGCTCAGGAACAGAAAACCAAATACCACGTGTTCTTGCTTTTAAGTGGGAGCTAAACGATGAGAACACATGAACACAAAGGGGAGCAGCACACACTGGGAGTTTTTGGAAGGTGGAGTGTGGGTAGAGGGAGAAGATCGGGAAAAATAACTAATGGGTACTAGGCTTAATAACTGATCATAAAATAATCTGTATAACAAACCTCCATGACACAAATTTACCTATGTAACAAACCTGCACTTGTATCCCTGAATATAAAATAAAAGCTAAAACTAACTCTTAACAAAACTTTTTTTTCAACTATTCTTAGTAGGGAAAGTGAATTTATATAAAATAATATTTCCCATTTTTCCCAAATATCATGAACTGTTTTATAAAATAAGTTAAATTATGCTTATCTTTTAAGATATACTGGAGAATATTCTTACTATTTACAGACCATCAACAAGTATCTTACACAAATTAATGTTTTTTAAACAGAAAACCTATGAGCTAATCATACAGAATAATTGCAGCTTTACAAGCAGTAAGATCGTTAAAGGGGTTTGTTGATAATGAACAAACTTTTTAGAATTGTAATATTTTGGTGTTTTGCTGGAAAGAAACACGTTAGTAAACTTATTTCATGTAAGGAAGATAGGTATTTAAATTTATCAACATCTGACTTTTTTTTTTCATTCAGACATCTGCTGCCTTTTAATGTTCTTGACCTTCAGCTAAAAAAGGATAACACAGAAAAAAATGAGAATTATTTCATTCTCTGTATCTTGTGTCTGAAAGTGAATAAGAGGAGAGATAATAGTTTAATAGGCAACCATGAGCAGAAAAATAAAATATTGTGACACAGAAATGAAAGATAATTAAAATCATTTTTGTTAGCGGCCCACTATGATTGGAAATAGCATCCAAGTGCATATAAACAAAAATTTTTATTTGCATTTACAAGTCAAGTTTGCTTCTAATGCTTTTTAATTGGATACTATAGGCCAAAAGTAGTTATTCAAATGAAGTTTTGTGACAGAAAAATAGTAGTTTTAATGTCCATTTGATATTTTCTAAAATAAAAATGATTACTTAGAAAATAATAAATCAAATAAATGCTATTACTTTAAAAATTCAGATAGTATGGATGTACAGTGAAAATACAATATTATCAATAATCCAGGGTTTATCCTACCACTATTTACAATTTGGATTCTTTTAGGAATCTCTCCGTGTCAAAATACACAGCCATTCTTATTATAAAATAGGATCACACTGTATCTACTATTTCATAATTTTATTTTTAACCTAATGATATCTTATATGTAACTTTGTCAATGAACAATTCTACAGTATCTAACCAAACATAAAGCTCATTGATAACTTTATATAGCCACAAGTTCCAGCTTCCTATTATGATTTACACAAACCTCTGCCTAGCTCTCCGGCAACATTCAGCCTTTCAAAACAACTTAAAGGTTTTATGTCTCTGAGCCTTTGCATTTGCTAGTGCTTATATCTGGAATGCTCTTTCCTACTCCTTTTTCACTTGGAAATCATTGAGCTTCATATGTGTTTTCATTTCCACAGCATGGCATATAATGCCTATTAAGTGTATGTTACATGAGTAAGTGAATGAATGAAATTTAATTATAAGAAAATAAGGGTAAATTTTGCAATTTTTTGGTAAATTAGAGATCCAAGCAGGTAGTAATTTATAGACGAGGGAAGATAGAGCCCACTAAGAGGATATGCAGCCTGTCTAGAGAACCAGGTGGACATAGTTTCACTGTAGCTGTTACTCATTTGAAGGCTATAATGTACTCTGAAGTAATTTTGAAGAATTTAACACGGGAGACCAAGCCAAAGAAAATATTCCACTTAATGATTCCGTCAGCTAGATAATGAGAATGAGATTCTCAGTTTGCAAAAAGGCCAGTGTGGCTAGAACACAAAGAACAATGGGTTGAGTGTCAGGAAATGAGGTCAGAAAGATTGAGTAGACTATCATACAGGATTTTTTAGGCTGCTGTAAGGTCTTTGGAATGATTGGAGAGTAAGCTTCTGGAAGGCAAGGGTCATGTCTAATCTGCTCATGTGAATCCCATATTGTCTCTTACCAGTGCCTGATACAAAAATATATTCAATGTGTTCTTGTCTTATAAATGAATGACAGTTACCTCCTCTAAGGGAGTTCTTTTTTTTTTTTTTTTTTTTCCTGGTTAGAGGCAGGTTAGTAAAAATATATAATGTAATATGTTTTAGGTTGTAGGGCAAGTATTATTATTATTACAGTTTTACTAGAAAAGAGACTGATGCCCAGAAGAGTTTTACTAGTCTAGTAGTCTTAAACTTTTAGAAGCAGATTTTTTCTCTTGAAACAAACTTTGCCTAAAAATAAATGTACAAAATATATCAAATGGAGATGCCTTTAAGTAAAAATGATGGAATTGACATTTCGTCTCACTTTTTTTCTCTGATGTCATCCTAGATAAATTGCCAAAGATTTTAGGTGGTGCTATACCATGATGTTATATCGTTTGGTATAAAGAATCACAAAGTGGTCTCTTGGCAAAGAGCTGTCATTAGGATGTGGGTTGTTCTTGAGAAGTGAATTTGTACACATATGTTCATTAGATGGACTGAAGACCTGGGCAAGAACAAGGAGATGTGACTAAACATATTATTAGGAACAAAAGGAATTTCTATCTCTGAGTTTCCACATATAATTTTTTGCATGTCCAAGGCTCTCAAGTTCATCCCTTCTATGGTAGTGCCACAGACAGATTAATGTAACTCAGTGTGGACAAGTTCTCCTGTTATGGCTACTTCTGCCATCTCTGCTTTGTTATCTTGTGGATTTTCTAGGATCTGATACTTGTACCTGGTGATTGGATCTTGACATTGTTAGTGGGGATTTAACCTTGTTACTGCTACTCATGTTGATGGCCCTGTCCATGACTTCTTGTCACTGGCTGTGTTACTAGAGATGTTACTTTCTTATAGAAAGAGTAAGAGTATCTTTCCACCCAAATTTAAAACCTTACTAGGCTCCCTAAAGAATGAGGAGAGACTTTCTTCTAGTTTGCTATATCATCTAACTACATAAATTCTTTTATTGGGCTCTTGTAAAAAGTGGCTTTGCTACCTTTATTTATTATAGGAATATTTTTGAGGAAGTTAGGAAAAGAAGTCCCTGGACTAAACATTTGCGTAATACAACATACTATCAACCCAATGTGATCTTCCCAGACAGCAATAAACTCCTGAGGTGTTTTGTTTATCTTATTCTCCTTTCAGTTCTACAGTTAAAATTCTAGTGTACTATGGTCTAACTTTTAGTGCCAAAATTTTCGTAATTACTTCCTCCCCTCCCCAAGAAGTCCCATCGAATCCTCCTGTAGAAAGAAGCTTCAATGGCCTAATTTTGTGTGTTATTGTTCTGAGGATGAGTATTCTGATTATGCCCCCAGTCTGGTATTCTCATTTCATGAAATGGATTTCATATAACCTCAAATGAAATGTAAAAGTTATGGAATACTTTATCTTGACCTCTGTGACTATTCGGCAAATGTCTCTTAGAAATCATGTAATGCTGATTTTTTAAAGTTTCTTCTTTATAGTGTGTTGACAAAACCCATAAAGAATATATAAATAAAATGGAAATGTGACTAGGGAAAGGGGAGAATGGTTTTCAGTAGCAAGCAAGAACTAAGTCTTCCTTCCTGTGGATAGCAATAAAATAATCTTGATCTGTTATTTTATTTGATACCCAGGCAGGCATTGAGTTCAAAAGTTACCAAACTTGATTACATTATTGAATACCCAGTTAAAGCCACAAATGATTATTATTATAAATTGTCATGAAAACACAGTACTGCTATACGATATTATCATTTTTTTGAGAGAATGACTAATATAGATGGAACAGCTGGTGACCCAATAGACTAAGTCTCTGTTGATGGTTGCTGTGCCTGCAAGAAAGCAAGCAAGGGACCAAAGGAGCATGCCTTTTATTCCTTTAATGGAATAGTAATCCTTGAGGAAAAGTAAGTACTAGATTGGCAGGCTAAGGTTAGGTGTACAACATAGAATGCACAACTTTTGTGGGGAAGAGCCAGTGGGTCCTATCTATAGGATGGTGCATCTAGAAAGAAGATCAAATTTGATTTATCTGCCCAATGTTAGCGTGGTTGGGAGTCCACTCTTCCTCAGGTTTAATTTGTCTAAAAATTAAAGAGTAACAAAGACTGGGGAAAGTTTTTGGGACAAATTTTCAAGGTCAGCAGCTTATTGATTATGGCTGGTTTACTGTAAAATTGGCCATTTAATTTTCTTTCCTTGTCTTGTACAATGCCTTCCCATTCCTCAATTTACACCATCCACTTAAAAAGAATTCTGGATTTTAGGAAAAACAACCACTCCAGCTTTGTGACCTGAGCACTTCATTTAACCCATTGAGCTTCAGTAACTTCACTAATAATATGTACTCACCAGTAAAATGTAGTGTGTAAATGAGGGCTGCCTGGACTCCCCGAGAAGGAAATGACATAATTTACACCCCCTAGGTAGAAACTCAATCCTGTTTACTTCTGTATTTCAGTGCTCAAGAGACCTGAAAAAGAGGAAGAAGGAAGTGGGTATTTTCAGATATTAGACTATTGACCTAGTTAATCATCTGATGAATAAAAATATATTTGTGCATTCTACATCCTGGAGTGGAATCAAACAGAAATCTTGTCTGTTGTGCATTCCAATTCACATTCAAAGAAGACATAAGGACAGAGTAAGAAAAATGCTTGTGCTCAGTTATCAGAGATACAAATGGAATTTTTTTATTGTACTTTAAGTTCTAGGTTACATGTGCACAACGTGCGAGTTTGTTACATATGTATACATGTGCCATGTTGGTGTGCTGCAGCCATTAACTCGTCATTTACATTAGGAACATCTCCTAATGCTATCCCTCCCCGCAAGCCCCTCCCCACAATAGACCCTGGTGTGTGATGTTCCCCTTCCTGTGTCCAAGTGATCTCATTGTTCAGTTCCCACCTAAGAGTGAGAACATGCGGTGTTTGGTTTTCTGTTCTTGTGATAGTTTGCTGAGAAGGATGGTTTCCAGCTGCATCCATGTCCCTACAAAGGACACGAACTTATCGTTTTTTTTGGCTGCATAATATTCCATGGTGTATACGTGCCACATTTTCTTAATCTGGTCTGTCACTGATGGACATTAGGTTGATTCCAAGTCTTTGCTATGGTGAATAGTGCTGCAATAAACATACATGTGCATGTGTCTTATAGCAGCATGATTTATAATGTTTTGGGTATATACCCAGTAATGGGATGGCTGGATCAAATATCAAATGGTATTTCTAGTTCTAGATCCTTGAGGAATCATCACACTGTTTTCCACAATGGTTGAACTAGTTTACAGTCCCACCAACAGTGTAAAAGTGTTCCTATTACTCCACATCCTCTCCAGCACCTGCTGTTTCCTGACTTTTTACTGATTGCCATTCTAATTGGTGTGAGATGGTATCTCATTGTGGTTTTGATTTGCATTTCTCTGATGGCCAGTGATGATGGGCATTTTTTCATGTGTCTGTTGGCTCTATGAATGTCTTCTTTTCAGAAGTGTCTGTTCATATCGTTTGCCCACTTTTTGATGGGGCTGTTTTTTCTTGTAAATTTGTTTGAGTTCTTTGTAGGTTCTGGATATTAGCTCTTTGTCAGGTGAGTAGATTGCAAAATTTTTCTCCCATTCTGTAGGTTGCCTGATCACTCTGATGGTACTTTCTTTTGCTCTGAAGAAGTTCTTTAGTTTAATTAGATTCCATTTGTCAATTTTGGCTTTTGTTGTCGTTGCTTTTGGTGCTCAAACTAGAACTCAGGACTAAGAAACTCAATCAAAACTGCTCAACTACATGGAAACTGAACAACCTGCTCCTGAATGACTACTGGGTACATAATGAAATGAAGGCAGAAATAAAGATGTTCTTTGAAACCAATGAGAACAAAGATACATCATACCAGAATCTCTGGGACACATTTAAAGCAGTGTGTAGAGGGAAATTTATAGCACTAAATGCCCACAAGAGAAAGCTGGAAAGATTTAAAATTGACACCCTAACATCACAATGAAAAGAACTAGAGAAGCAAGAGCAAACACATTCGAAAGCTAGCAGAAGGCAAGAAATAACTAAGATCAGAGCAGAACTGAAGAAGAAAGAGACACAAAAAACCCTCTACAAAAATCAATGAATCCAGCAGTTGGTTTTTTGAAAAGATCAACAAAATTGATAGACCACTAGCAAGACTAATAAAGAAGAAAAGAGAGAAGAATCAAATAGATGTAATAAAAATGATAAAGGGGGTATCACCACCGACCTCATAGATATACAACCTACCATCAGAGAATACTATAAACACCACTATGCAAACAAACTAGAAAACCTAGAAGAAATGGATAAGTTCCTGGACACTTACACTCTCCCAAGACTAAACAAGGAAGAAGTTGAATCACTGAATAGACCAATAGCAGGCTCTGAAATTGAGGCAATAATTAATAGCCTACCAACGAAAAAATGTCCAGGACCAGATGGATTCACAGCTGAAATCTACCAGAGGTACAAGGAGGAGCTGGTACCATTCCTTCTGAAACTATTCCAATCAATAGAAAAAGAGGGAATCCTCCCTCACTCATTTTATGAGGCCAACATCATCCTGATACCAAAGCCTGGCAGAGATACAACAAAAAAAGAGAATTTTAGACCAATATCTTTGATGAACATCGATGCAAAAATACTCAATAAAATACTGGCGAACCGAATCCACTAACACATCAAAAAGCTTATCCACCATGATCAAGTGGGCTTCATCCCTGGGATACAAGGCTGGTTCAACATACTCAAATCAATAAACGTAATCCAGCATATAAACAGAACCAAAGGCAAAAACCACGTGATTATCTCAATAGATGCAGAAAAGGCCTCTGACAAAATTCAACAGCCCTTCATGCTTTTAGTGTTTTAGACATGAAGTCCTTGCCCATGCCTATGTCCTGAATGGTATTACCTAGGTTTTCTTCTAGGGTTTTTGTGGTTTTAGGTCTAACATTTAAGTCTCTAATCCATGTTGAATTAATTTTCGTATAAGGACTAAGGAAAGGATCCAGTTTCAGCCTTCTACTTATGGCTTGCCAATTTTCCCAGCACCATTTATTAAATAGGGAATCCTTTCCCCATTTCTTGTTTTTGCCAGGTTTTTCAAAGAATAGATGGCTGTAGATGTGTGGTATTATTTCTGAGGGCTCTGTTGTGTTCCATTGGTCTATATCTCTGTTTTGGTACCAGTACCATGCTCTTTTGGTTTCTGTAGCCTTGTAGTATAGTTTGAAGTCAGGTAGCATGATGCCTCCAGCTTTGTTCTTTTGGCTTAGAATTGTTTGGTTAATGCGCACTCTTTTTTCATTCCATGTGAACTTTAAAGCAGTTTTTTCCAATTCTGTGAAGAAAGTCATTGGCAGTTTAATGGGGATGGCATGGAATCTGTAAATTACCTTGGGCAGTATGGCCATTTTCACAATATTAATTTTTCCTATCAATGAGCATGGTATGTTCTTTCATTTGTTTGTGTCCTCTTTTATTTCACTGAGCAGTGGTTTGTAGTTCTCCTTGAAGAGTTCCTTTAGATCCCTTGTAAGTTGGATTCCTAGGTATTTTATTCTCTTTGAAGCTATTGTGAATGGGAATTCATTCATGATTTGGCTCTCTGTCTGTTACTGGTGTTTAAGAATGCTTGTGATTTTTGCAAATTGATTTTGTATCCCGAGACTTTGCTGAAGTTGCTTACCAGCTTAAGGAGACTTTGGGCTGAGACAATGTGGTTTTCTAAATACACAATCTTGTCATCTGCAAGCAGGGACAATTTGATCTCTTCTTTTCCTAACTGAATACCCTTGATTTCTTTCTCTTGCCTGATTGCGCTAGCCAGAACTTCCAACACTATGTTGAATAGGAGTGGTGAGAGAGGGCATCCCTGTCTTGTGCCAGTTTTCAAAAAGAAATGCTTCCAGTTTTTGCCCATTCAGTATGATATTGGCTGTGGGTTTGTCATAAATAGCTCTTATTATTTTGAGATACATTCCATCAATACCGAATTTATTGAGAGTTTTTAACATGAAGCGTTGTTGAATTTTGTCAAAGGCCTTTTCTGCATCTTTTGAGATAATCATGTGGTTTTTGTCTTTGGGTCTGTTTATATGCTGGATTATGTTTATTGACTTGCATATGTTGAACCAGCTTTACATCCCAGGTATGAAGCCCACTTGATCATGGTGGATAAGTTTTTTGATGTGCTGCTGGATTCAAGTTGCCAGTATTTTATTGAGGATTTTTGCATCGATGTTCATCAGGGATATTGGTCTAAAATTCTCTCTCTCTTTTTTTTTTTTTTTTTTTTTTTTTGGTTGTGTCTCTGCCAGGCTTTGGTATCAGGATGATGTTGGCCTCATAAAATGAGTTAGGGACAATTCCCTCTTTTTCTATTGATTGGAATAGTTTCAGAAGGAATGATACCAACTCATCCTTGTACCTCAGGTAGAATTCGGCTGTGAATCCATCTGGTCCTGGACTGTTTTTCATTGGTAAGCTATTAATTATTGCCTCAATTTCAGAGCCTGCTATTGGTCTATTCAGGGATTCGACTTCTTCCCGGTTTAGTCTTGGTAGAGTGTAAGTGTCCAGGAAATTATCCATTTCTTCTAGGTTTTCAAGTTTATTTTCATAGAGGTGTTCATAATATTCTCTGATGGTAGGTTGTATTTCTGTGGGGTCAGTGGTGATATCACCTTTATCATTTTTTTATTGCATCTATTTGATTCTTCTCTCTTTTCTTCTTTATTAGTCTTGCTAGCGGTCTGTCAATTTTGTTGATCTTTTTAAAAAATCAGCTCTGAGATTCATTGATTTTTTGGAGGTTTTTTTTGTGTGTGTTTCTGTCTCCTTCAGTTCTGATCTGATCTTAGTTATTTCTTGCCTTTGGAATGTGGTTGCTTTTGCTTCTCCAGTTATTTTAATTGTGATGTCAGGGTGTCAATTTTAGATATTTCCAGCTTTCTCTTGTGGGCATTTAGTGCTATAAATTTCCCTCTACACACTGCTTTAAATGTGTCCCAGAGATTCTGGTATGATGTATCTTTGTTCTCAGTGGTTTCAAAAAACATCTTTATTTCTGCCTTCATTTCGTTATGTACCCAGTAGTCATTCAGGAGCAGGTTGTTCAGTTTCCATGTAGTTGAGCAGTTTTGATTGAGTTTCTTAGTCCTGAGTTCTGGTTTGATTGCACTGTGGTCTGAGAGACAGTTTGTTACAATTTCTGTTCTTGTACATTTGCTGAGGAGTGTTTTACTTCCAATTATGTGGTCAGTTTTGGAATAAGTGCAATGTGGCACTGAGAAGAATGTATATTCTGTTCATTTGGGGTGGAGAGTTCTGTAGATGTCTATTAGATCCGCTTGATGCATAATTGAGCTCAATTCCTGGATATCCGTGTTAACTTTCTGTCTCGTTGATCGGTCTAATGTTGACAGTGGGGTGTTAAAGTCTCCCATTATTATTGTATGGGAGTCTAAGTCTCTTTGTAAGTCTTTAAGGACTTGCTTTATGAATCTGGGTGCTCCTGTATTGGGTGCATATATGTTTAGGATAGTTAGCTCTTCCTGTTGAAGTGATCCCTTTACCATTATGTAATGGCCTTCTTTGTCTCTTTTGATCTTTGATGGTTTAAAGTCTGTTTTATCAGAGACTAGGATTGCAACCCTTCCTTTTTTGTTTTCCATTTGCTTTTAGATCTTCCTCCATCCCTTTATTTTGAACCTATGTGTGTCTCTGCATGTGAGATGGGTCTCCTGAATACAGCAAACTGATGGGTCTTGATTCTTTATCCCATTTGCCAGCCTGTGTCTTTTAATTGGACCATTTAGTCAATTTACAGTTAAGGTTAATATTGTTATGTGTGAACTTGATCCTGTCATTATGGTATTAGCTGGTTATTTTGCTCGCTAGTTGATGCAGTTTCTTCCTAACATCGATGGTCATTACATTGTGGCATGTTTTTGCAATGGCTGGTTCCTGTTGTTCCTTTCCATGTGTAGTGCTTCCTTCAGGATCTCTTGTAAGGCAGGCCTGGTGGTGACAAAATCTCTAAGCATTTGCTTGTCTGTAAAGGATTTTATTTCTCCTTCACTCATGAAAGTTAGTTTGGCTGGATATGAAATTCTGGGTTGAAAATTCTTTTCTTTAAGAATGTTGAATATTGGTCCCCACTCTCTTCTGGCTTGTAGAGTTTCTGCTGAGTGATCTGCTGTTAGTCTGATGGGCTCCCCTTTGTGGGTAACTCGACCTTTCTCTCTGGCTGCCCTTAAGATTTTTTCCTTCATTTCAACTTTGGTGAATTGGGCAATTATGTGTCTTGGAGTTGCTCTTCTCAAGAATTATCTTTGTGGTATTCTCTGTATTTCCTGAATTTTAATGTTGGCCTGCCTTACTAGGTTGGGGAAGTCCTTCTGAATGATATCCTGCAGAGTGCTTTCCACCTTGGTTCCATTTTCCCCGTCACTTTCAGACACCCCAATTAGACGTAGATTTGGTCTTTTCATATAATCCCACATTTTTTCGAGGCTTTGTTCATTTCTTTTTATTCTTTTTTCTCTACGTTTCTCTTCTCACTTCATTTCATTCATTTGATCTTTAATCACTCATACTCTTTCTTCCAGTTGATCAAATTGGTTACTGAAGCTTGTGCATTTGTCACATAGTTCTCGTGTCATGGTTTTCATCTCTATCACTTTGTTTGTGGTCTTCTCTGCATTGATTATTCTAGTTATCCATTCTTCCATTCTTTTTTCATGGTTTTTAGTTTCTTTGTGCTGGGTATGTAGATCCTCCTTTAGCTCTGAGAAGTTCAATCGACTGAAGCCTTCTTCTTTCAACTCGCCAAAATCATTCTCCATCCAACTTTGTTCCATTGCTGGCGATGAGCTGCATTCCTTTGGAGGGGGAGATGTGCTCTGATTTTTTGAATTTCCAGCTTTTCTGCACTGTTTTCTCCCCATCTTTGTGGTTTTATCTGCTTTTGGTCTTTGATGATGACATACTGATGGGGTTTTGGTGTGGGTGTCCTTTCTGTTTGTTAGTTTTCCTTCTGACAGTCAGGACCCTCAGCTGCAGGTCTGTTGGAGTTTCCTTGAGGTCTACTCTAGACTCTGTTTGCCTGGGTATCAGCAGCGGAGGCTGCAGAAGATAGAATATTGCTGAACAGTGAGGGTTGCTGTCTGATTCTTGCTCTGGAAACTTTATCTCAGGGGTGTATCCAGGCATGTGAGGTGTGAGGTGTCAGTCTGCACTAGTGGTGGATGTCTCCCAGTTAGGTCACTCAAGGGTCAGGGACCCACTTGAGCAGGCAGTCTGTCCGTTCTCAGATCTCAACCTCTGTGCTGGGAGAACCACTGCTCTCTTCAAAGCTTTCAGACAGGGACATTTACATTTGCAGAGGTTTCTGCTGCTTTTTGTTTAGCTATGGCCTGTCCCCAGGGGTGGAGTCTACAGAGGCAGGTAAGTCTCGTTGAGCTGCGGTGGGCTCCACCTAATTTGAGTTTCCTGGGGGCTTTGTTTACCTACTTAAGCCTCAGCAATGGCAGGCGCCCCTTCCCCAGCCTGGCTGCCACCTTTCAGTTAGATCTCAGACTGCTGTGCTAGCAATGAGGGAGGCTCCATGGGTGTGGAACCATACGGGCCAGGTGTGGGATATAATCTCCTGGTGTGCCATTTGCTAAGATCCTTGGTAAAGCATAGTATTAGGGTGAGAGTTACCCGATTTTCCAGGTGTTGTGTGTCTCAGTTTCCCTTGGCTAGGAAAAGGAATTCCCTTCCCCCTTGCAGTTCCCAGGTGAGGTGATGCCTCACTCTGCTTCAGCTCTCGCTTGTTGGGCTGTACCCACTGACCAGCACCAACTGTCTGACATGCCCCAGTGAGACAAATCTGGTACCTTAGTTGAAAATGCAGAAATCACCTGTCTTCTGTGTTGCTCAGGCTGGGAGCTAGATGCTGGAGCTGTTCCTGTTCAGCCATCTTGGGTGCTGCCCCCTAAACGGAATTTATTTACTCTGGGGATGCTGATTGTATTACTGCCCTTTCTCTACCTTGACTTTCAGCACTGAATATCACTCTTGGACTATGATTTTATAATAGTGCTTAATTTGTATGTTCCTAAAGGGCAGGAGTAAAGCCAGTGAGCCTTCATTACAGAAATAGACATTTGACCTAAATAGTTAAACAAGCAAGTCAACAAACAAACAGAACAAAAATGTCTCTAACAATTAGAGTTATGAGAAGTACTAAGTTGGCCATTCTTGAAGGCATTAAAGAGAAGTTTGGTAGCCACTTGTGGTAGAGAGAAGTTATACATCTGTTACGGGTTCAGCCTCTCAGATCTCTTTCTATTGTATCTTCATGAAAGACATAGTATATGAATCTGATATTTAAAACATATTTTTATTTTTTTATATTTGGTGAGCCTTACATAAGATAAAGGCTATATGCATTAATTGGAAGACTGATTCAATTATAAATTCCTTGTGAATCAAACAAGTTCAGTTCAGAAAGCCCTTACTGATTGCATACTTTATGCCAAGCCCTGGGGAAGGCAATGCAGATGAGACAGATAGGTAAGAAATAGCTATCCCCATCCATGGAAGGCTCTCAATCTAGTAAGGACCATACGGGCTAATACAAGCCCAGTTGGATTCCTAGAGCCTAAATAAAGATAAAATGAATTAGTGAATTTGTTTATAATATGAACAATTTCTAATTATGACTATGTCCATGACACTATTTTCCCTCCCTTGACTACCCCTCTTTTCCTGCCCAAAGCAAGACCTCTAGTCTCACACCCTCAAGAAAACTTGTATTAATTATTTAAGTCTTCCATCATTATCTGGTATTATAATAGCAAAGGGATCACAGTACACATCAGATATAACTAAAACTAAAGTCACATAGTGTTTATCTATGTGGTGGAATATAAGTGTTTCTCTTCTTCTTCTTCTTCTTCTTCTTCTTCTTCTTCTTCTTCTTCTTCTTCTTCTTCTTCTTCTTCTTCTTTTTGAGGCAGGGTTTCATGATGTCACCTAGACTGGAGTGCAGTGGTGGCAATCTTGGCTCACTGAAACCTCTGCCTCCTGGATTCAAGCGATTCTTCCACCTTAGCCTCCTGAGTAGCTGGGAGTACAGGCACGCACCACCATACCTGGCTACTTTTTGCATATTTTGGTAGAGACTGGGTTTCACCATGTTGGTCAGGTTGGTCTCAAACTCCTGAGCTCAAGCAATCTGCCTGCCCACTTCAGCCTCTCAAAGTGTTGGGATTATACGTGTGAGCCACTGCAACCAGACTATAACTGCTTCTTGCAAGTAAGGATCCAAAGGTGAAAAATGGAGGGATACTTGAAGAAGAGTTTATGAGCAAATAGTACCTCACTCCCCTCCCCATCACAGAGAGTATACAAGGGACTAGTATGCTCCATCCTGTAAAATTCAGAACAGAGTTTGAGCATTTATTTAAGGTGCCAAACTTTTGACCCCTCTAATCGCATCCTATAAATTCACTTACTGTACTTCTGTGAGAGCTGATCCTAGGTATCATTGCATAGATCTGTAGTTCAAGAAGGCTTTTCTCATGGTTCTTATTCTACCCTTAGCATTTATTAGTCTCTGCATACCTATGCTATGAAAGGAGTCTCTTTCCATGGTCTTGTTCCACTTCAAGAAACACATCAATGAAAAGGCAGAGATTGGCCAATGAACACAAAGAAAAAATAGACATTACCCAAATATGTGCTGTCCGCAATTGACACACTGTAGATTAAAAGGTACAAAAAGGATGAAATAAAAATGATGGGAAAATACACATGACTCAAACCATAACTAAAAGAGAATTTGAGTGGTTATAGAAATTTAAGACAAAAAAATGTATTACCAGAGGTAAAAAAAAAAAAAATAGACATTATATATTGAGAAAATTTTAGTCCATTGAGATTACATAATGGACTAATAAGAAAGTTCCAAAATATATAAAGCAAAAATTGAAAGAATCGAAAGGAGAAATAGGCAGTTCAACAATAATAGTTGAAGAATGCTGGAGATGGAGCAAGATGGCCAGATAGAAGACTACAGCAATTGTTTCCCCTGTAAGAGCATCAAATTAAATAACTACCCACACGAAAGTGCCTTCATAAGAACCAAAAATAGTGAGCAATTGCAATACCAGGCTTTAATATCATATTAAGAACAAAGGCATTGAAGAGGGTAGGAAAGACAGTTTTGAACTGTCTACACTACTTCTCTATTCCCTAGCAGTATGGCATGGCACAGGAAGATAAAATCTGTGTGCTCTGGGGAGGGAGAGTGCAGTGATTGTGGGACACTGCATTGGGACTCTGTTGCCCTCTTATAGGAGAAAGCAGCACAAGGTAGAACTCAGCTGATACTTACAGAGAGAGCATTTAGCTAAGCCGTAGCCAGAGGCTAATCATTCATCCCTGTGGTCAGAAGATGACCCATTACTGCAGACTAAAGTGGTCTGGGTTGTAAATAAACTTGAAAAGCAGGGTAGGCCACAAGGACTGCAAATTCTAGGCAAATTCTGGGTGCTGTGCTAGGCTCAGAGCCAATGGACTTGCAGTGTACATAACCTAGTGAGATATCAGCTGAGGAGGCTGAAGGAGTGCTTGTGTCACCCCTCCTGAACCTGTTAAAGGAAAATAAATCTCAGGACCACCAAATCACTAAACCAAGGAAAAAGTCAAACTGGGAACTACATCAGGCAAATCTGCCTCCCATTTTATTGCTAAATCAGATAGCTACAAAGATAAAAAGCTGCACACCTCCTTCACAATTTGCCCACAAGGAAATTCCTTGTGGACAAACGACAGACAGACAGAACTCAAAGTCATCCCTCTGAGGCTTACCTGAGACAAATGCATATCTGATTGCTTCCTCTGCCCAATTGTTTATGTAAAAATGTAGATTGACTGAGCCAGACTAAATTGTGCAATCAGTGGAAGGCTGATCAAGGACTCAAAGAATTCAACTATTTATTTCATATCTACTTATGACCTGGCAGTCCCTGCCTCAAGTTGTTCCACCTTACGGGACTGAAAGAATGTACATCTTCCACCTATTGAACGATATCTCATCTCTCCCTAAGATATATAAAAGCAAGTTTTACCCTGACCGCCTTGGGCACATGTCATCAGCACCTCCTGATGCTGTGACATAGGCACATTCTTAACTTTGGTAAAATAAACTTTCTAAATTGATTGAGACCTGACTCAGACAGCTTTTGGTTCAAAAACACCAGGATTCCTTCCCTCAGCTTGAGGAAAGGAGAGGGGAGAGTAAGAAGGACTTTGTCTTACAACTTGGAAATCAGCTTAGTCTCAGTAAAATTGAGTACCAGGCAGAGTTCTGAGGTCTTCATTCCAGGACTTACCTCCCATGACAGAATTCATCACCTGCTGACCAAAGAGCCCTTGGGCCCTGAATAATCACCAGTAGTAGCCAGGGAGTATTTGCTGTGGGCCTTGGATGAGACACAAAGTCATGCAGGCTTCAGGTGTGACCCAGCACATTTATGGCCGTGGAAGATATGGTGGAGACTCCTTCTGCTTGAGGAAAGGAGATGGAAAAATAAAGAGGACTTTGTCTTGCATTTGGGATACCAGATTGGCCATAGTTATGTAGAGAACACTGAGAGAGCTCCTGGAATCCACAGTTCCAGGCTGTGGCTCCCGGATGGCATGTCTGTACCTGCTTTGGGCCAAAGATGAGCCAACTGCCCAGAAATGAGAGACACAGGGCTGGCAGCATTTACTCCAACCTGACAGGAGAACTCTTGGGCCTTGATTGAACATCAGTGGTAGTCGAGCAGTACTTGCTGTAAGCCTGGGGTGGTGGTGGCTAAGGGAAGAAACTTCTATGCTTGAGGAAATAGGAAGGAAAATAGGAAAGACTTTGACTTGTGGCCAGGTAGATTCCTAGGGTTTCAGACTCATGGCCCTTGTTCCCAGATGGCATCTATAGATCAGGCAAGGTCCAAGGGAAAATCACTACCCTGAATGGAAGGACACAAGCCTGGCTGGATTCACCACCTGCTGACTGTAGAGTACTTGTGCATTGATTGAACATAGGCAATAGCAAGGAACCTTATCTACCTATGACCTGGAAACCCCTGCCTCAAGATGTTCCTCCAGTGTGGTCACTGCAGGCCTTGGACAAGATCCAGTGCTGTGCTGGCTTCAGGTATGACCTAGCACAGTTGAAGTGGTGTGGTCATAAGGGGCTTGTGTCACCCCTTCCCCAACCCCAGGCAGCTCAGCACAAAAAAAATATACTCAGTTTGTTTGGGAGAAAGTAAGGAAAGAAAGCAATAGTCTCTGCCTGGTAATCCAGGAAATTCTCACCTGGTTGAGAACTTCTCCTTATAAGCTAAAGGAGCTTTGGGGCCAAGACTATGGGATTTTGTAGATATAGGATCGTGTCATATGCAAATATGTGTAGTTGGACATCCTCTCTTCCTATTTGGATGCCTTTTATTTTTTTCTCTTGCCCGATTACTCTGGGCAGGACTTACAACACTATATTGAATATCAGTGGTGAGAGAGAACATCCTTGTCTTGTGCCAGTTTTCAAAGGGAATGCTTCCAGCTTTTGCCCATTTGGTATGATATTGGCCATGGGTTTGTCATAGATGGTTCTTATTATTTTGAGGTATGTTCCTTCAATATATAGGTTACTAAGGATTTTTAACATGAAGGGATGTTAAATTTTATTGAAAGTCTTTTCTGCATCCATTGAGATAATCATGTGGTTTTTGTCTGATTAATAACTTCAGCAAAATTTCAGCATACAAAATCAATGTGCAAAAATAAGTAGCATTCATATACAATAACAACACCCAAGCTAAAAGCTAAATCAAGAATGTAATCCCATTCAAAATAGCCACAAAAGGAACAAAATACCTAGGAATACAGCTAAGCAGGAGGTGAAATAACTCTACAACGAGAATTCCAAAACACTACTTAAAAAATCAGAGATGACGCAAACAAGTGGAAAAACATTCCATGCTAATGAAAAGGAAAAATCAATCTTATTAAAATGGCCATATGTCAAAGCAATTTACAGATTCAGTGCTACTCCTATCAAAGTGTGAATGACATTTTTTCACAAAAGTATAAAAAACTATTTTAAAATTTATATGGGACAAAAAAAGCTTGAATAGCCAAGGTAATCCTAAGCATACAGAGCAATGCTGAAGACATCACATTACCCTACTTTAAACTATACTACAGGCCTGCAATAAACAAAACAGCATCGTACCAGTACAAAAATAGGCACATAGACCAATGGAATTGAATAGAGAGTCCAGAAATGAGGCCACACACCTACAACGACAACCATGCAATCTTTTACAAGACTGATACAAACAAGCAATAGGGAAAGACTTCCATATTGAATAAATGGTGCTAGAATAACTGTTAGCAATATGCAGAATATTAAAACTGGGCCCCTTCCTTACACCACATACAAAAATTAACTCAAGATGGAAAACATACTTAAATGCAAACCCAAAAATATAAAAACCCTGAAAGACAACTTGGCAATATCATGCTGGACATAGAAACTGGCAAAGATTTCATGACAATGACACCAAAAGCAATAGAAACAAAAGCAAATTTGACAAATGGAATCTAATTAAACTTAGGAGCTTCTGTTCAGCAAAATAAACTATCAACAGAGTAAACAGACAACCTACAGAATGGGAGAAAATATTTGTAAACTATGCATCTGACAAAGTTCTCATATCCAGTTAAAGGAACTTTTAAAAAGTTACCAGAAAAAAAAAATCACATTAAAAAATGGGAAAAGGATATTAACAGACACTTTCCAGAAGAAGACATACCTGCATCCAGTAAGCATATGAAAAAAAAACCCTCAATATCACTGATCATTGGAAAAAATGCAAATCAAAACCACAATGAGATACTATCTCCCACCAGTCCGAATGGCTATTATGAAAAAGTCAAAAAGTAATAGATGCTGGTGAGGTTGCAGAGAAAAGGGAACACTTATGCACTGTTGGTGGGAGTGTAAATTAGTTCAACCACTGTGGAAAGCAGAGTGGCAATTCACAGAAGTGAAAACAGAACTACCATTTGACCCAGCAATCCCGTTACTGGGTATAGAGCCAAAGGAATATAAATCTTTCTGCCATAAAGTCCCATGCCCACATATATTTATCACAGCACTACTCACAATTGCAAATAATGAAATCAACTTAAATGCTCATCCATGGCCTATTGGATAAACAAAATGTGATACATACACACTGTGGAACACTGTGCAGCCATAAAAAAATGAGATCATGTCCTTTGCAGGAACATGAATGATGCTGGAAGCCATCATCCTTAGCAAGCTAGAAAAGGAACAGAAAACCATATATTGCATGTTCTCCGTTATAAGTGGGAGCTAAATGAAGAGAACATATGGATACAAAGAGAGGAACAACAGACACTGGGTCATACTTGAGAATGAAGAGAGAGAGAGGAGAAAGAGGAGCAGAAAAAATAACTAGTGGGTACTAGGCTTAGTACCTGGGTGATGAAATAATCTGTAAAACAAACCCCCGTGACACAAGTTTACCTATAAAACAAACCTGCACGTGTACCCTTGAACCTAAAATAAAAGTATAAAAAAAGAAAGTCCAGAATACCGCTATATGATTATGGTAAATTAATTTTGACAAAAATGTCAAGTTAATTATATTGGGAAAATAGCCTTTATAACAAATGATTCTGGAATAATTGGTCCATATGCAAAATAATAAATTTTTATCTCAGTCTCATTCATTACACAAAAATTAACTGAAAATGGATATAAGATTCAAATATAAAAGCTAAAACTATAAAAATCTTAGAAGAAAACCTAGGAATAATGTTTTCATTACATTGGATCAGGTAATAGTTTGTTAGATAGCAGAAATGACAAAATAAAAATAATATATAAATATAACTTTATAAAAATTATATTTTTTGGCCGGGCATGGTGGCTCACCCCTGTAATCCCAGCACTTTGGGAGGCCAAGGCGGGCGGATCACGAGGTCAGGAGATCGAGACCATCCTGGCTAACATAGTGAAACCCCGTCTCTACTAAAAATACAAAAAAAAATTAGCCGTGCGTGGTGGCGGGCCCCTGTAGTCCCAGCTACTCTGGAGACTGAGGCAGGAGGATGGCGTGAACCCAGGAGGAGGAGCTTGCAGTGAGCAGAGACGGCGCCACTGCACCCCAACCTAGGGGACAGAGCGAGACTCCATCTTAAAAAAATAATATTTTTTTTTTTTTATCAAAGGGATGCTAAGAAAATGTAAAAAGACAACCCACAGGATGAGAGGAAATATTTGTAAATTCTATATTTGACAAGAAATTGTTATTCAAGATATATAAAAACTATTCCAATATAACAATAAAAACCCAAAATGTGAAAATAATTTGCATAGACATTTCTCTAAAGGTTACATATAAATATCCAATTAGCATATTAAAATATGCAGGGTATCTTTTAGTCATTAGGGAAATGGAAACCAAAAGCACCATGAGATACTACTTCAGACCCATTAGGATAGCTATGATAAGAAAAGCATGCAGTATCAAGTGTTAGAAAGAATATGGAGGCCAGGTGCAGTGGCTCACACCTGTAATCCTAGCACTTTGGGAGGCTGAGGCAGGCAGATCTCGAGGTCAGGAGATCGAGACCATCCTGGCTAACATAGTGAAACCCCGTTTCTACTAAAAATACAAAAAATTAGCCGAGTGTGATGGCACGAGCCTGTAGTCCCAACTACTCGGTAGGCTGAGGCAGGAGAATCGCTTGAACCTGGGAGGTAGAGGTTGCAGTGAGCCAAACCTGGGTGACAGAGCAAAACTCCATCTCAAAAAAGAAAGAAAGAGAGAAAGAATACGGAGAAATCGGAGCCTTCTTACATTACTGACATAAATGTAAAATAGTGCAGCTACTTTGGAAAAACATTTTTCAGCCCCTCAAAAAGTTAAACATACAGTGATCTTGTGATTAGCAATTCTGCTCTTAAGTGTATACCCAAGGTATTCAATATATTAGTCCACCAAAAAATTTTTAGGGCTCGGCGCGGTGGCTCATGCCTGTAATCCCAGCACTTTTGGAGGCCAAAGCAGGTGGATCACCTGAGGTCAGGAGTTCAAGACCAGCTTGACCGATATGGTGAAACTACATCTCTACTAAAAATACAAAAATTAGACAGACATCATGGCATGTGCCTGTAGTCCCAGCTACTCAGGAGGCTGAGACAGAAGAATTGCTCAAACCTGGGCATTGTGCAACTGCACTCCAGCCTGGTTGACAGAGTGAGACTCTGTCTCAAAATTTTTAAAAAAAAAAAAGAAGAAGAAAACAAATAAACAACAATAACAAAAAACTTTTACACACATTTCTGTAGCAATATTATTCATAATGACCAAAATTAGATACAATCAAAATTACCATCAACAGATGAATTGATAAATACAATATGGTATATGCATATAGTAGAATCATATTTAATCATAAGAAAGAATGAAGTGCTAATCCATTTTAAGTGAAAAATTCTGGACACAAAAGACCACATAATGCATTATTCCACTTATGTGTAAAGTCCAGAATAGTCTAATTCATAGAGTCAAAGTCTGTTAGAGACTGTGAGGGGCTGAGGGGAGGGTGGGTTGGGAAGAAACTACTAAATATTACATAGTTTCTTTTGGGGATAATGAAAATATACTGGAATTAGATAGTAATAATTGTGTATAGCTTTGTGAATATAAACTACTGAATTGCACATCTTAAAAGAGTGAATTTTATGGGATGTGAATTATTTTTCACCTAAAAATTGTATGAAACGAAATGATGAATATATATTAAGGCATTTAGTGGAAAAGCGGATCACATGCATTGTCAGATGGTGAATTTTAGTAGAAAGTAGGAAACTATAAGAAATTAATTAATGTGCTAAAAACAAAACAACAAAATTCCATGATATTATAGATTCGTTCTTTCAGTAGCCTTACCATCAAATAAGACACAGCTGAGGAAATAATCAATCAACTTTCTGGTCAATGGGAATTATCTAAAACGAAACAGAAAGGTAATTTTCTTTCTTGTCCTCTCATTTATTTCTTTATGCAGAAAACCATAAAGACTCCACAGAAAAACTATTAGTGCTAATAAACAAATTCAGTAATGTTTCTGGATAAAAAATCAATAGCAAAAATCAGAATCTTTTCTATATACCAATAGTGAACTATCTGAAAAGGCAATTATGAAAACAATCTCATTTACAATAGGATAAAAAAATACTTAGGAATAAAGATAACCAAGGAGGTAAAATACCTGTACACTGAATACTACAAAACATTGAAAAAAGAAATTAAAGGAGACCCAATCAAAGAAAAGACATCCAATGTTTGTGGATGGAAAGACTTCATATTTTGAAATGTCCATACTATCCAAAGTGATCCACAGATTCAATGTTATCCCCATTATAATCTCAATGTCATTTTTTAAAGCAATAGTAAAAAAAAAAAAATCCTAAAATGTGTATAGAACAACAATAACCAAAAGACTGAGAATAGCCAAAGTGAACTAGAGAAAAGAGAATGCAGCTGGAGTCTTCGTATTTCCTCATTTCAAATTTTATTACAAAGCTACAGTAATTACAAAACAGTATTAGTTTGACCTAAAGACAGATGTATAGACCAATGGAACAGAAGAGAGAGCACAGAAATAAATCCATACGTATATGGTTATTTGGTCTTTGACAAGAGTGCCAAAAATACCCAAGAGGGAAAGAGTAGTTTCTTCAATAAATGTTGATGAGAAAACTGGATATTCACATGCAAAAAAAAAAAAAAAAAAAAAAAAAAAAAAAGAAAGAAAGAAAGAAATTGAACTTTTACTTTACATCATACACAACAATCAACTCAAAATAAAGACATAAAACTTGAAGCTGTACAACTTCTAGAAGTAAACATAGGCAAAAATTCTCTTCATATTGATCTTAGCAATGATGTCTTGAATGTAACATGAACACCACACAAAACAAAAACAAAAATATATAAGTGGGGCTACACCAAACTAAAAAGCTTTTGCACAGCAAAATAAATAATTTACAGGGTGAAAAGGCAATTTACATAATTAGAGAGAATATTTTCCAATCATATATTTGTTAAGGAGTTCATTTCCAAAATTTATCAGAAATCCTACAACTCAACAGCACACAGACACACATGCATGCGCGCGCGCGCGCACACACACACACACACACACACCTTGATTAAAGATAGGGAAATGATTTGAACAGACATTTCTCCAAGGCAGTCATACAAATACTTAACAGATATATAAAAACATGCTCAACATCTAATTATCATGGAAATGCAAATCAAAACTACAATAAGATAACACTTTACACCTGTCAGGATGACTATCATTTTAAAACGATAACTAGTGTTGATGAGGATGTGAAGAAACTGGAACCCTTGTCCACTGCCGGTGGGAATGGAAAGTGGTGAAGCCAATATGGAAAACAGTATGTAGATTCTTCAAAGAAAATTAAGAATAGAACTACTGTATTATCCAACAATCCCACCACTAGATGTTTACCCAAAGAATTGAAACCAGAATCTCGAAGAAATATTGACACTCCCATGTTTATTGCAACATTATTCACAATAGCCAAGATATGAAACTACCCAAATGTTCATGAACAACATGAACAGATGAATGAATAAAAAATGTAGTGTATATATACAATGGAATATTATTCAGCCTTATAGAAGAAGAAAATCTTGTCATTAGAAACAGCATACATGAACTTCTAAGACATTATAAGTGAAATAAGCCAGTCACAGAAGGGAACATACGTCATGATTCCACTGATTTGAGGTATCTATAATAGTCAAACTCATAAAAGCAGATAATACAAGAGTGGTTACCAGGGTTTGGAAGGTGGGGGAAATAAGGGGTTCTTGATCAATGGCCACAACATTTCATTTACGCTATATGAATACGTTCCAGAGATCTGCTATATAGCATAGCGCTTGTAGTTAACAGTGCAGTATTGCACACATCAAAGTTTTTTAAGAGGGTAGATCATATGTTAACTGTTCTTACTACAAACAGAACAAAATGAAGTGAAGTAAAGGGACCCAAACACTTTTGGAAGTTGTTGAATGTGTTTATTACCTTAAACATGGTGACGACATCACAGTGTATGCAGTTGTCCAAACTCATAAAATTGTATACATTAAATTTGTGCAATTCTTTGTAAATCAATTATACCTTAATTAATATGTTAAAAATAAAATGAAACAGAAAGAAAATAATTAATATTTAAAATCTGGGTTTATGTTCACAAATTTTTTGTGCCAAAATTGTAATTTTTAAATAAAATGATGGTTATAATAGATGATAGTTGACCAACTTGACAAAATAGCAAATCTTAGAAGCCTATGTAAGACTCCGTTTTCCTTTTTAAAAGTCCAGATTATTTTAGTTAATCCTCACAACAATCCAACTAGGTAGGTATTTTATTGAAGAGAAATTTAAGTTTTAAAGAGGTTATGTGACTAACTACAAAAGTTACATAGCTAATAAGTGGTAGATGAGGGTGCAGCAGGTCTCTGGAATTTATTCATAGAGCATAACTGAAATGTTGTAGCAATTGACCAAGAATCCCTTATTTTCCCCACCTTCCAGACCCCAGCAACCCCTATTGTATTCTCTGCTTCTATGAGTTTGACTATTTACAGGTATCTCGAATCAGTGGAATCATGCACTATTTGCCCCTCTGTGACTGGCTTATTTCACATAGCATAATGCCTTCAAGGTTCATCTATGCTGTTTCTAATGGCAAGATTTCCTTTTTCTATGACACTGAATAATATTCCATTGTATGTATATACCACATTTTCTTTATCCATTCATCTGTTTGTGTTGTTCATGAACATTAGCGCTGCTTCATATCTTGGCTACTATGAATAATGCTGCAATGAACATGGAAGTATCTCACCATGCTTTTTGCTATAGCCTGGTGATTTTGGCCACCAGGGAGCTTTTATATTTGTCTCCAATCTTTACTTTTTACTCTCTAAAATATAAGTTATATAAGGTAGGTTTCTTTTCTGTCTTATTCACTACTGAATCATCAGCATCTAGAATACAGCCTGAAAATAAAAGATATTCAATAAATATTTATTGTTGGAATATATGGTGATACTACTCTAGGGTTTACATGATTTCAATCGTAATCAAATAATATAGATACCTAGCCAGTTTCTACTTACAGCTGATATTTATAGTGTCAGCCACTTTGATCCTATAGCCTGGAAACTGGATGTTCCCCAAACTGTGTTTTTTAAGTTTCCAAATTAGAATTCCAGGAATGACTGATCTTGGCAAGTGATTTTTCCACTATAGATGGAGAAAGGTCATGTGGGTGTGTGCCTTGATATCTATTTCTGGTTTGGCCCACTTAATAGAGTCCCTGCACCTATTGAACAAAAATGCTACTCTGTTATTTCTGGAGGGATGACCTGAGAAATTTCCACTCTGTGGCAAGGTTGGGATGAAGATATGCTTCTGACTTTTAAAGTTGGAATTTAGAAGGTACTTTCCTAATAAAACAATGTTGTATATTGTTTTTAATTAAAATTTAATGCAACAAACATTTACTAGACATATATTCTGTTTCGGATTCTGTGCTCAGCCCTGGGAATTAATGGTAAGCAAGAAAATTATTTCTTTCAAGGAATTCACAGTTTCATCATAGATACAAACAACAAAAAGTTGGTGAGACCTTCCACGTTCTGTGCTAGCACTGAAGAGCGACCAATCATATCTGCTTTGCAGATCAAGAGAGTCAAGAAAGGTTTATAGAGGAGATAATGTTAAAGCTGAGTTTAGAAGGATAAGTAGAGATTTTCCAGGCAAATAAGTAGAAAAATGAATTATAGATAGAAGGAACAGCATACCCAAGGCATAAATGCATAAAATGGATATATGAAACAACATAATTTATTTCAAAAACTGAAGAAGCATGAGGCTGAAGGTGGGCAAGAGTCAGCTTATGAAAGGCCGGGAATGCCATTTTAAGAGAAAAAATTTTATGCTTTCATCAACAGGAAGCCAGTGAAGGTACCTGGACAGGGAAGTAGTGGTTTATTCTAATCATTCTGGCAGCAGAACGAAACGTTGAAGGCCTGAACTGGATGAAAAGGAGAGATAGCAATGACACATGTTATGGAGATTGAAGCTGTAGGATATAGTGGTGAGTTATTAGATATCACATCTTAGGAAAATTAAAGGAGAGAGATAAGTGCAGATTGCAATTCACTGCACTGAGAAATCCAGAAGAGGTCTTTTAGTTTGGTGGAAAGGGAGTTGGAATGGAGAGAAAATGGAAGCAGTGAGAGAGAGTTCAACTTGGGGCTTGTTAATGTTGAATTGCCTGTAGATTTTTCAGGTGGTGAACCCCAGTAGGCAGTTATAAATACAAGTTTGAAGTTCAAGTAAGATAAATTATGGGATGTGAATTTCTTTCTGTTCAGTTGTTCAAAATGTCAATAAAATGTCCAGAAATGAAAAAAGTGTGGAGCCAAGATTGGATCATAAATCACATTGAGTAGAATCTTTAGTTTTATAGGCTTCAATTTCCCTAAATATGCTTCATTTTATATGGGCAAAACCTGATTCAACATCCAAGGCTGTAAAGTGGATATTATTAATTCATAATGCCAACATTTTAAAAGGAAAAGGGATACTCTGTGTGTTTGTGTGTGTGTGTGTGTGTGTGCATGTGTTCAGAATCCTCTTTAAAATTTTAACAGTTGTTTTTACTCATATCTGATGAAAGTAAGGAAGAAAAGAATATTAATTCCTTTTATTTGTCTAGTTCTTTATGATACTCAAATGTCTTTTACACTCATTATCCACTGAATTTTTACAACAGTCTTGTTGAGTTACACAGAGCAGAGATTGCTGTCAGTATTTCATATGGGAGAAAACTGAGGTTTAAAGAAGCTATGTGACTTTCCCAGAGTTAGCAAATAATATCATGCCTCTCTTACAGTAGCCAACCATCCCAGTCTATCTGGGACCAATAGAATTTTCAGAATACAGAACTTTCAGTTATAAAAGTAGAATAGTTTAGAACAATCCAGTATGAATTGATTGCCATAATATCCTTCACCAAATAGACTCAAATTCAAATCTAATCTCTGGTTTATAACTTACTAGGGATTTTATCTCAGGTAAGTTTTTCAACCTTTCTCAGATTTTATTTGATCAGGTAATAAAATTAGAATAATGTCTTTCTCACAATGTTATGATAGAGTAAAAAGATGATGGTTGTAAAGGTAGGGATCATGGAAGCTGGCCTAGACTAGGCACTCAATAATTAGAGGTTCCCTTTCTCTTATCAATGAACTGCTACTCTTCACTCCCTATCACGCTATCTCAAGCAAGCTTGCTCACCTTGGGCATAGTTTCCTATTACCTAGAAACATCATGAAACATCTCCTGACTAGACTTTGTGAGAAAGTCTCTTATTGCTTTGGAATTAAGAAATTACATATGCCTTGACACTGGCTGGGACCACATATAGTCTGCTGGTGGGGAGTGTGCTGTTCTTGTTTAGAACATATGAGAGTCCATTCGTTGTTTCTACCATGAGTCTTTTATGTGGGTAGCAGTATGTTTACACAGCATACGAATGGATTTTCCAACCTTGTCTGCTGCTGCTTTTCAGAGCCCGCAGGACAAATAAGGGGATCTGAAAACATGGGAGAATGAGCTGAATCAAAAAGTGTGGGGATACAGCAAGCAATTCTGGCCTTTCGCTACTGTTTCCCAAAAGGCACTGGCTTGCATCTCCAGCCTTCCCTATCGTTTATTGTTCCCCTACCCTTACATCTGGTAGTTTCTTTAACTTTTTCCCTTCCCCCTCAAATGTTCTCATATTCTCTCTACTCCCTCATTTATTCTCTCTTCGACCCAGCCCAATTCAGTCTTCAAGACTTAAGTCAGACTCTGCTTTCTCAAGGAAGTCTAATCCACACTCCGGTGTTGCTTACATCTTCCCCTGCTCAATGAAACTTTGAACACATCATCATAACTGTAGAGGTACTTGTTAATAGCTTTCCCCTGTTAGTGATATCTTCTCAATGCAATTTTTGTAACCAGGGATGGTTCTTACCTTCTGTATTCACCCCAACACCTGGCACTAAGCAGATTTAACAATAGAGATTTGTAGGTTAATTGACCAAGGCCACTGCATAAATCTCTGCTCTGTGCCCATACCATGTATACTTTACTCACCCAAGAAGCCCTTATACTAAGTGAATTGGTCTGTTTCACTTATGCTCTCTCTCATTGCCCTAGACTTAGGCTAGAAGTTCTTGTCTTTAGGGCATGGTCTGCATATATGCTATATATGTTCCAAAATGCTCTCCTGCTCTTCCTAAACTTGCTTCTTATTCTATGAAGCCCTCTTGTTTTATTCAGGAGGACTAGAACAATCACACAAGCACATCCTTAGATCTGGGAAACATTAAAATGACCTTATGTGGGAGACATAATATTTTCTGTTTAAAACACTGGAGTCAAATAAACCCGAGTTAAAATCCCAGATTGGCCTTATTGGATATGTCAACTTAGCAAAGTTGTTAATCTTTCTAAGTCCCATTTATCTCCTCTGTAAATTAGGGATAACAGTAACATCCCAATAGGGTTATTGAGAATTGAGTTTTTACGTGCTAAGCACTTACTATAGTGCCTCATTTATAGTATCTGCTTAATACAATGTGAGATGTTATTTTTATTTATATTAATATTTAAATGGCTTATAGTCACATCTTGACTATGTAATAAGCTTAGATAAACATGATAAATTATAGAGCACAGAGTACTGGGTACCTATTAAAGATGAAAGAAGCTTGGGGTAGAAGAAAAAGAGGAATGGAAAAGTTACCGGAGGCAGGAAAAAAGACCTAAGTACTTGCGTGTCTGCATTCATCATCAGTTAGCTCTCAGAGTGAGACTAAAGTACCACTCACACAAAGAGGCTGAAAGGGAGTGACATAAAACACTGTTTGACAGTAGATAATTGCCACTCCAGTTCTTCAGCTGGATTGCAGTATGTCATAAAGGGGGCTTTGTTTCCTTTGGTTCTATCAATCTAGTAGTAAAGAAGCAACCTTAATTAATACAGGGAGATGGTTAATTTGAAGAAATCAGTTTTCATGGCCTCATGCTACTCAGGTTATCCCACTTAATGTAGTACCTGAGACTTTTGCTACCCATCTTCTGCCACCTACATCAAGTCCCATCTTTTTGGTTTCCATCATGAGAAAACTTCTGTTAGTTTCTTTGTCAGGACAACAAAAGATTATTGTGCAACTACTACATGCCAGAACTATATGCCTGTCCTTGAATTTTAAGTAGAATTAGAATTAGAATAAGAATTTTAACTAGAATTAGAACTGTGAAAAAGAGAGATATGGACTCTGCTTTCATAGAGTTTACCTTCAGGTAGAAGATGAAGAAATGAAAATGAAAAATTGTAGGCAAGTGAGTTAAATGCTGTCAGCATGGAAGTATGGGTGCTATGGGAGAAGGTAGGGGAATCATCTATCCAGTGTCAGGGAGGACGAGAGGATTGAGATAAAGAGAGTCTTCTTGAAACAATTGATACTTAACTTCTGACCTAAAGGAAGAGTCACAGATTAGCCAGTGGTAAAAGACTGAGATCTGGACAGAAGAGGAGAGAGTGTTTAGGCTAAGAAACTAGTGTATGTGAAGGCCTAGAGGTAAAAAAAAAAAAAAAATCATGGCACATCGAAGGATTTAAAAGTATTTTCATGTGACTGGGATAAAGAGTATGAAGAGGGCAGTGTCATCAGATGGCACTTGAGAGACAGGGGTCAGATTATATAGGGACTCGTAGGCTATGTTAGGAAGTTTGGAAGCTACATTTATAATAGTAAGGCATTGATGCATTTTAAGACAATCATTAGATTTCTGTTTTAGAAATATTCCTTCTGCGGCCGGGCGCGGTGGCTCAAGCCTGTAATCCCAGCACTTTGGGAGGCCGAGACGGGCGGATCACGAGGTCAGGAGATCGAGACCATCCTGGCTAACACGGTGAAACCCCGTCTCTACTAAAAATACAAAAAAAAACCCAGCCGGGAGTAGTGGCGGGCGCCTGTAGTCCCAGCTACTCAGGAGGCTGAGGCAGGAGAATGGCGTAAACCTGGGAGGCGGAGCTTGCAGTGAGCTGAGATCTGGCCACTGCACTCCACCCTGGGCGACAGAGCAAGACTCCGTCTCAAAAAAAAAAAAAAAAAAAAAAAAAAAAGAAAAGAAATATTCCTTCTGCTATACTGTGTAGGATAAATTGGAAAAAGTCAAAAGTGGAATCACAGGGACAAATCAGAAAGCTTCCAATGCAGTAATTAGGCAAGAGTCAGTGGCAATCTCAACTAAGGTGATTATTGTGGGCAAGTAAAAATAAATATGTATTTGAGAGGTATTTACAAGATAGAATCAAAAGTGTTTGTTGATTGATTGGTTGTAAGGGATTAGAGAATGGAGTTAGGTTTCGGGTTTGAGAAGTTGGTGAATGGGGATTCCATTATTTGAGGCAGAAAACACAGATAATTTGCTAAAGGGATTTATAGTAACATTTGTATTTTTACAGGGGCTTCTTAGAAACACTTCAAGGTGAGAATATCAGGTAATAAGGAAGATCATTGAGTGGTTGTTTTTGAGATTGATTTTTGATCCAAGGGGATTCAAGCTCCTTTCATGTCACATGCAGTGGCACCTAAAAGCCTGGACCTGTGTGTAAAGTAATAAAGCTAATCATGAATCAGACCTATGTTTCTCAAACTGCATTCAGGTGAATTATGGAAATTCTGCATAGATACTTCAGAAGCTGCTGTGTATATCAGTGAGAGGGAGGCAGTAGATAAGGCCCACCACCACCTCAGTTTCATCAAGAGGATGTATCAATTTTATATACTTCTTTTGCATGTAAGATTTTATTTGCACAATTGCTCTGCTTCTAAAGTAAAACTTTTAAAACTGCTGGATTAGAACACTTAGTCTGTAAGCATGGCGATTCATTTCACCAATAGTTTCTGAAAGCTACCATGTACCACTATGCTGAACTATGCTGTGGGAGTTTCGGTGATGAATCCCTTTCAATCTTGTCCTCAAAGAGGTTTTATAAAGCACATATATGAGAAGCCATATAATGCAAGGAATAAAGGAAAAGACTAAGTTTTATAAGAGAAATATGGCAAAAATGCTCTGGAAGTCCTGATGAGAGAGTGAGAGAAAGAGGGAGGGAAGGAATCGGGGGTGGAGAGAGAGGGAAAGCTTTAGGTAGGTGGTGACAATAGAGTTGTGTCATAAATAATAGCAGACGTTGGACATGCAGAAACAGAGATTAAGGAGTAGGCATGAGATTTGAGGCACAGGGAAGAGTCTAAGTAAAGCCATGGAAGAACAAGTTTGGAGAATGTGTGGAAAGTATTGAATACTTTAGTTTAGAATGGGTAGTGTACAGGATGAGAAGGAGCACTGTGAGGCAAGATTGAAAAGTGGTTTGGGACCAGGTTGTGAAGGCCCTTAATTGACAGGCTAAGGTCTTTGGGTGTAGAAGGCCATTGAATGCTTTTGAGCAGGACATTGATATTGAGTAGAGAGATTATTTTCATCAGGTCTGATTAAACTGAGTTCATGATAAGCCACTGATTCTTCACCTTATAAAATGGAAAAGATTAATGTGTGCACAAGCCATAATGTCATCCTGCCTCTGCATACTGGTATGGTGTAATAAAAATCCTTCCCTGGAAGAAACATTTGCAATGTAGTCCCACACAAACCCAGGCATGTCATATTGATTTCCATAAAGTTGTTGCCATAGAAATGCAGAATTATTGTGTCTTTTTTTTCTAGGATTGAGTGGTAGGACATAACACAGATAGAAAAACCTGATTTAGGAAATGAGAGAAAATAGCAACAATCTACTAGTAATTAGGAAATTTTAAAAAAACATGAAGATTTCCCTTCAGTTAGCTTTTGAAATGTCCACCAAAGTATTCCTCTAGGAATTGATCACACTGGCACAGATCCCAAAAGGGTAATTAACACACCTGCATTTGACTTAGAAAATGTGCCAAGTGTTTCTTACTGCTTGAGCCATATAGTTCTTACTGCTCGAGAGGTATAGTTCTTACTGTTTAAGCCATATAGTTCCTGTCACCTAGGCTGGAGTGCGGTGGCACTATCTCGGCTCACTGCAACCTCTGCCTCCTGGGTTCAAGCGTTTATCCTGCCTCAACCTCCCGAGTAGCTGGGATTACAGGCACCCACCACCACGCCCAGGTAATTTTTGTATTTTTAGTAGAGATGGAGTTTCACCATGTTGGTCAGGCTGGTCTCAAACTTCTGACATCAAGTGAACCACCTACCTCGGCCCCCCAAAGTGCTGGGATTAGAGGCGTGGCCCACCATGCCTGGACGAGCCATATAGTTCTAATTTAGTCTTCTTGGGCTGGCTTGAGATTTACTTTGATATACATAATAAATTACTATACAGGTAAAATTTATGAAGAGTATCTTCTAATACAAATTTCCAGCCATTGCACAGTCCTCTTTTTTCTGAATGTGCAAACTCAGAGTTTCACTTAATCCAAACATGAGTGTGTGAGAACTTGCTCATTGTAAGTTGGGGATAACAAGAGGCTCTGTGATTCTCTAATGTAATGCTGCATTGTTGTGGTTGTCTAGTGTATTCCTGCTTTGTTGTGGTGTCTTCTGGGCACCTGGGCCCAGTCCCTTCTCTTTGATAGTTAACCTTTTTTAAAATTTTTTTCTAAATTTTTTAAAGAAAACTGATGCCATTGGCTATAAGCTTATTCATTGACCTAGCTTTCAATGAATGCTCACTTTTTAAATTACCCTAGCACTTTCCCTTTCTCTTCTATCTCTATTCCTCCTCTTTCAGGATAATCTATTGAGCTGAATCTTTAATCACATCCCATACTTGATTCTACCCCTCTCCTTAACACAAATCTCTTGGCCTCTACTCTCTGCACATGCTCTGTTACTCAATATCCTGAAAAAAATTCACTGTTCTTACTTCCCTCTTCCCTCTTGCTAGCTCCCTTCATTATTTTTAGAACTCTATTGAGGTATAATGAATATACAAATAATTGCACATATTTAAATGTATACAATTTGATAATTTGGAACATATTCATACATCTGTGATACCATCACCACAATCAGTGTATTAAATACATTCATTACCTCCAAATATTTTCTTGTGCTCCTTTGCTTGTTTGCTGTCTTCATTCTTTCATTGCCAAAATACTTATTATTTCCATTTACTCACTCCTTCAAAATACTTATTGCTTCCATTTTCTCAATGCCCACATAGTAATCCTAACTAATATTTAGTGAATGCTTTATATAATTTAACTTATCTTCACAATAAGTCCATGGGATAAGTACTATTTACTATTACCTTATTGAAATGATTTTGCTCTGTGTTCCTACCCAAATCTCATGTTGAATTGTAATTCCCACATGTTGAAGGAGTTGCCTAGTGGGAGGCGACTTTATGGGGTCATACTTCCTCCTTGCTGTTCTCATGATAGAGTTCTCACGAGATCTGGTTGTTCGTAAGTGTGTAGTGCTTCTCCGTTCATTCTCTCTCTCCCCTGCTCTGCCATGGTAAAGATGTACTTGTTTCCTCTTCGCCTTTTGCCATGATGTAAGTTTCCTGAGGCCTCCCAGCCATGCTTCCTTTTCAGCCTACAGAACTGTGAGTCAATTAAACCTCTTTTGTTAATAAATTGTCCAGTCTCAGGTAGTTCTGTATAGCAGTGTGAGAACAGACTAATACACCTATAAGTTTTATAAATGAAGAAACATAGTCATGAAGAGGTCAAGCAACTTTTTCAGTCACACAAACGGTAAGCAGTAGAACCAGGATTACAATCCAAGCAGTCTGGCTCCAGAGTTGATGCTCTTTACAACTATGCTGTACTGTCTCCCAGTCGTGTCTATTTAGTGCATTTGTATCCGTTATTTCCCTGTGGCACCACACCATTTGGATTTTCCTTTTACTTTTATTATTGTTCTTCCTTGATATTTTATGTAAGTTCCACTTTCTATTTCCCTGCCTTCAGTTTAAAACACGTTGTCTTCAATTCTAATAATTTCCTGCTTTGAATGACATACCAACTTTCACAGTTTGATTATCATCTATGTGGATAAATCTCAAATTGCTGTCTCTTGCCTTATATAGACAAGCAAGTCTTATAGTTGCAAAGGATGTTAAGCATCACTTGTAACAACCACTGTGAACTAGGGAGATCCTGCAATTATCGCAAAAGTGCATTCCGTAAAATTGCACTAATCACTCTTCCTCCATGTCTCTAACTAACTTCCTCCTCATGACTTCCCTGTTTTGGAAATGGTGACTTCATTCATCAAAATTCAAAAACTTGGAATGATTCCCCAACGTACCCTTTTTGGACTCCCTCATACTGTTAATTAGTAAATAAAATAAACACTTAAAATATTTACTGGGTATCTACTATGTACCGCCTCTGTGCTAGGCACAGTTGATATAATCACTGACAAGTTTCCTGCCTTCATAAAACTTAAAATCATTTTAACATATCTTGCCTCACTTCTTACTGAAACCCATTTCCAAGCCAAAATAATTGTAAGGCTGGATGTATTCTATACCTTCAAAACTGATAGTGATTAGTACTGTCATTTATGTAGGTTAGAGGGAGCAGAAGTAAAGTTATTGGGTGTAAAAGATTGGGAAGACAGGTTTTGTCAAGGAATGTAGATTAATTTTTTAACATAGATACTTTACAGTGGAATAATTTTGAACTAGTGAACATGCTTACTGTAAGTATGTAAGCACTAACTAGATTCATTCATTTATGTAACCGATATTTATTGTATGCCTACTGTTTACCAAGCTCTGTGTTAGACTGTGGTTATACACAAGTGAATATGATAAAAAGTTCTTGTGTTCATGGAACTTATCTTTGCAAAAAGGTGACCTTGTTTTAGTCAGGGAAGTAGTAAATATGATTCTCGCACTTATTGGAAGACCGGACTAGATAATGCTAAACTCCATTCTAACTGTAATAGTTTATAATTCTGACATCTCTCTGTCCCTAGTTACTTCTCCTTACCACATATACTCTGAATTACCACCAGAAAATGTTTCTCAATACAGCCTTGATAATACCACTTTCTAAATCAAGTGACTCTGATAACTTTCTACTGACAAAAAAAAAAAAAATACACTTTAGCCTGTCCATAAAGGCTGTCAGTTATTTCATACCACTTTCTTTTCCACCCTTTCTTTTATTATTATCCTCTAAAAACTCTGAATTTTAGCAAAGAGCCTATTTCTTGCCTGTCAAATGCATCTTGAAAAGACTGCAACACATAAATAGGTCCATTCATCTTTCATTAATTCAATTAATCCATTCCTTTACAAATATTAATAGAGCACTGAATTGCATACAATCATTGATCGATATACCAGAATTGTGAACAAAATTAACAAAACCCTGTCTTAGTCTGTTTGGTGTTGCTTAACAGAGTACTTGAGTTTGGATGATTTATAAAGAAAAAATAATATTTAGATCATGGTCTTCAGGCTGGGAAGTTCAAGAAACATAGGATTGGCATCCACTTGGCCTCTGGTGAGGGCATTCATGCACCATAAAATTATGGTGGAAAGTCAAAGAGAAGCAGGCATGTAGGAAGAGCAAAACCTGAAAAACATCCTGGCTTTGCCACAACCCAATGTCATAAGATCTAATCCATTCCGAGAGGATTAATCTAGGATCATCAGAGCAAGAACGAACTTACTGCTGTGAGAATAGTACTAAGCCATTTATGTGATATCTGGCCCTGTGACCCAAACACTTGCCATTAAGCCCCACTCCTTACAGGTTCAACCTCCCAATGTTGCCAAACTGAGAATTAAGTTTTCAACATGAGTTTTGGTGGGGATCAACCATATTGAAACCATAGCAACCGCTATTCCTCAAGTAATTTATATTATAGTGGGGGCATACACATTACACAGCTTCTTGCCATGCCTTCTGGTCCCTTCTTTACTATAAGACTCCCCAAATGGCTACAGAATAGTGTGCTCGTATGGACTAAGATGGAGTTACACAAAAAGGAAACAACAGCAGTTTTAAATAGGAAGAAACTGTGACATAAAATACATATTCTTTTCTATTGCATAAACCTGTCTTAGTTATTTAGGGAATGAAGAGGGTCAATACGCTGTCTTATGTGGTTTATGTTCATCAGCCTCCAACAAAAGGCCAGGAAAGAACTTTTAAAATATAAACATAGGGCTATCATTCTTATTTGATGGAACCTAAGATAGGTGACATGTACTCTTTTTCTAGCTGTGCAACTTATGGAAAAACAATGATGCTCATTACTTCAGTCATTCCGAGGAAAGTTATGAGACTGGTTATATTCTGTTTTCAACAGCCTCTGCTTTCCCCTTCCTGCTCTGGTTTATTTGTCCTGGATTGTAAAATAACCTTAGAGATGGTTCAAGATGACTTACTAGATGCAGGTTGGATGCACCTTTTCCATGGAGAGAACCCAAAATATTGAGTAAACCTCCGTACTTCAAACAGATCTTTTGAGACAAATAACTAAAATTCACTAGAGAGGCAACTGAAGATATGTGATTGAAGAGGAGGGAAGTGGGGCAGCTTGCACGGAGTCGCCAGGCACCAGCACTGGCCCCCGGACCTGGATCAGACAAAAGGAGGGGATGAGTGAAGGAACCTTGGGGCACCACATTCCCACTGTGGACCTTCGAGACCTAGCTACAGGAGCTCCCATGACCATCATAGACCTCTAGACTCGTAAGGGGAGCTTCCTGGAGAAGAGGCAGTGGCGCTGCTTGGACTCATTTGCAACCCAAAAGGCTTCAGTGTGCTGAGCAGCTGCAGCAAAATTAAACTGTGTGAACCCACACACCAAGGCTCTGCATCCCGCCCTAGGTGGCTGAACTTTCTGCTGTCTGCCAGGCTGGGAGAGAGTGGAGCCTGAGTATGCTCACACACTCGACACAGGCACTACTACCATTGCCACGGGACAAAGGTGCATCCAAACAACACGCTGCCTTGACTGCTGGCCCTTCCCATGACTGCTTGTCTGGCCGTTCATACTGCATGGAGGGAACCACAGCGTAGCCTCCACTGCCACACCAGAGTGGTTTGTTGGTGGCCTGTGAGCATGCTGTTCCCCTCCCTCATCACACCCAGTCCTTGAATCCTGCTGGTCTAGTCCCATTTTCTCAGAGCTCAAGCTTGACCTTGAGCTGGGGAGGAACCTCCACTTTTAGAACGCAGAGAAGACTGTGGTGCAGGTTTGTGTGGTGGCATGGAAGCTAGGCATTCCTCCCTTCATGAGACCAGATAAGGAGGACTGTGGTCTGATAACCACAATTTCTCCCCAGCGAGTCCCATGGTCTGGAACTCCTAAAATGGCTCAGCAATCTGTGCACAGAGGGCTAGGGATGAGCTGATCTAGTTGGGCATGTTGATGGTGCTGGATGCCTGAGACAAAGTTTCCATGTCGAGGACGTGTGAGCTGGGTGGGCCCCTAGCCACCTGCTGGGCTAATATACCCAGGCCACTTCTTCACTGAGCAGGCTCAATAGCGCAGTAGAAATGCCTCTGCCCCTCCCTAAAGGGCTGTCCCTAGGGCTTGGGAGGTGCCCCTGGACCCATGCCAAGGTGAGCACTTGCATCTACCTTGGAGAGTTTCGTCGTTGGCTTGCCCTACCTAGTGCTGCACAGCTTTGCCCCCTCCAGCTGCCTTGGTGGCAGAATACGACACAAAACCCCTGAAAGATCCATGCCCTGCCCATCACCAGGGGCATCCCAATAATTTTCCTGACCAACAACGGCTAAGTAAAAATTCCACTGTCATCACAACTGCCTCTGTCCTGCAAGCAACACCTACTGGCTGGGAGGTCAACCTGCACAGCCCTTCACAATGTCTGCTCACGTCATTACATAGAGCATAGCCAGCTCTTACTCACAAGTGTCACCTATTGGCCATTAGGGTGAACTACATAACCAAATGTAATTTTTGGTGTCAGAAGTGTACAGTGTTAGGGAATGAGGTAAGCCTCCTGAAACCTTCAGCTCTCCATCCCTGCAGGTGATGGTGAGCCTGACCACAAGCACACCACACCACTGCTACAACATACACACAATTTATATTTGATAAAACCAGTACACTAAGGCCAAGTATAACCAAGGGATTCATACAGAGCCCTGGCCGCCTAAAAACACATAGAAGCAAAGCCAAAGGAATCTACCCAACACAAGCAATAGGTATGCCCTCAAAAGAAGATAATAATCCCACCAAAATGATAGCAAATTAAAAAACAGGAGGCTTCAATGTATGAGAAGAAACCAGCAACAGAATTCCAGCACCATCAAGAAAGAGAATGCTGTAATAACCCCCAAAGCACTGCAGTAGTTCTCTAACAATAGAGCCTAATCAAAATGGAAACTTTGAAATGACACATAAAATACTAAAATATGGATTGTAAGTTAAATGATATACAAAAGAAAGTTGAAAAGCATTACAAAGAAGACAGAAAAACAATATAGGAAGTGAAAGATGAGGCAGACATATTAAAGAAAACCACACGGAACTTCTAAAAATGAAGAATGCAGTGAGGAAATTTCAAAACACGTTGAAAACCTTAAGAGTAAACCAGACTGAGTAGAAGAAAAAATTTCAGAGCTCAAAGATGACTTTTGAATTAATCTAGTCGAATAAAATTTTTTAAAAATAAAAAATAAACAAAGTCTTCAAGATATATGGGATTATGTAAAGCAACCAAACCTATGATTTACAGGCATTCCAGAAAAAGAAGAAGAAAAGGTAAGCAATTTGGAAAACATATTTGAGGGAATAATTCAGGAAAATTTCCCTAATTTTGATAGAGAAGTAGACATCCAGATATAGGAAGTATAGCAAACACCTGTAGAATACCATACAAGACAAAAATCACCAAGGCATATACTCATCAGACTATCCAAGTTTAATACTAAAGAAAAAATCTTAAAGGCAGCTAGAGAAAGGGACCAACTTACGTATAAAGAAAATCTACTCAGACTAACAACAAACTTCTTAGCAGAAATTTTAAAAACCAAAAGAGATTGGGAATCTATTTTTAGTCATTTTAAAAAAATCCAATAATTTTATATCCTGACAAATGAAGCTTAATAAATGAAGGAGAAATAAGACCATTTCCAGACAAGAAAATTCTGGGAAATTTGTCACCACCAGATTGAATCTAAAATAAATGTTCAAAAGAGTTCTAAAGATGGAAATGAAAGAACAATATTTGCTACCATGAGAGCAAATATAAATACAAAGTTTACAGGTCTTATAAGCAATTACCTGATTGAGACTACAAAGTGACTAGCTAACAACACTACAAAAGTAGCAAAACCTTACATACCAATATTAACCTTGAATACAAATGAAGAAAACACTCCACATAAGGGTCATAGAGTGGCAAATCATACTGAAAAAGCAAACAAACAAAACAACAACAACAGAAAAAACAAGACCCATCCTTTTGCTGTCTTCAAAAGACTCATCTCACATGTTAAAGGCACCCATAGGTTCAAATTAAAGGGAAGGAGAAGAATGTATCATGTGAGTGAGAAACAAAAATCAGAAAGGGTTACTATTCTTGTATCAGACAAAACCAATTTTAAACCAATAACAGAAAAAAAAAAAAAAAGGCAAAGAAGGGCATTTTATAATGATGAAGGGTTCAATTCAACAAGAAAATTTGACTATTCAAATCCATAATCACCCAACTCTGGGACACCCTGGTTTATAACACAAATATTACTATATCTAAGAAAAGAGATAGGTAGCCACACAATAATAGTAGGAGCCTTCCAAAATGTCACTGACAACATTAGATCATTGAGGCAGAAAACTTATAAAGAAACTCTACACTTAAATTGGACTCTTGACTAAATACACTTTATAGACATCACAAAACATTCCATCAAATAACCAAAAATATACATTTTTTTCCTATCTGCGCATGCAACATTCTCTAAAATCGAACACAAGTTTGGTCACAAAGACTTTCTTAGTCATAAATTCTCAGTAAATTCAAAAAAAAAAAATGAAATCATATCAGGCACCTTCTTGGATGACAATGTAATACAATTAGAAATCAACGGTTGAGCGCGGTGTCTCATGCCTGTAATCTCAGCACTTTGAGAGGCTGAGGTGGGTGGATCACCTGAGGTCAGGAGTTCAAGACCAGCCTGACCAACATGGTAAAACACCATCTTTACTAAATATACATTAAAAAATTAGTTGGGCATGTTGGCGCATGCCTGTAATCTCAACTACTCGGGAAGCTGAGGCAAGAGAATCACTTGAACCGGGAGGTGGAGGTTGCAGTGAGCCGAGATTGCATCACCACACTCCAGCCTGGTCGACAACAGAGAACACTCCATCTCAAGAAAAAATAAAGTTAGAAATCAACAGAAAGAGCAACTTTCAAATCTACATAAGTACATGGAAACTAAATATTTTGCCCCTGAATGACTTTTGGGTAAACAACAAAATTAAGGCAGAAATAAAAAAAAGAAACAAATTAAAAAGAGACACAATATACCAAAACCTCTGAGAGACAGCAAAGGAAAGTATATAATGCTGTACGGCTACACAAAATAGGAAGATATCAAATAAACAACATAATGTCATACCTAAAGGAACTAGAAAAGCAAGAGTAAACCAGGGCAATAATAGGGTGGAATAAAAACATGCATCATTTGTTCCTGCAGAAACATCAAATTTTAACAACTATCTGCACATAGAGAAGCATCATCACAAGAACCAAGGATCAGATAAACAATCACAGTACTTTGTGTTAACTTCACATCGCTGAAAGAGGAATTGAAGAGAGTCGGAGAGACAGTCTTGGATCACTGACACCACCTCTCCCCTATCCCCCTGTGGGCCAAAGTGCTCTTGGGTCCTAGGTAAACATGAAAAGAAGTCTAGGATCCTATGATTGCAATTCCTAGGCAACTCCTAGTTCTGGCATGTGACCTAGGGAGACACCAGGCAGGGCAGCTAAAGGAGTGCTTACATGACCTCTCCCCTAGCTCCAGAAATTGCAGCTCACAGCAATAAAAGTGCCTCCTTCCTTAGGTTTAAGGAGAGGAGAAGGAAGAGTAAAGAGGAATATGTCTTGCATATTGGGGACCATCTCATCCACAGTAGTATAGGGCACCAGACAGAGTTGGGAAACACCCATTCCAGGTCCTAGCTCATGGACAACTTTTCTAGACAACCTCTGGACCAAAAAGGAACCTGTTTCTTTGAAGGGAAGGATCCATTCCTGGCAGGATTACTCACCTGCTGGCTCAAGAGCCCTCGGGCCTTGAGTAACTACCAGTGATAAATGGGTAGCATGCAGTGGGCCTTTGATTTTGAGATGTACTGACTACAGGTGTGACACAGCACATGCTTGGCTATGGTGGCTACTGTAAAAGATTCCTTCCGTTTGAGAAAAGTAGAGGAAAAAGTAAAGGGGAGTTTGTCTTGCACCTTAGGTACTTGTTCAGCCACAATGGATAGAATAACAAGCAGGCTTATGGGGTTCCCAAGTCTACGCCTAAACTATAGGACAGTATTTCTGGACCTCCCTGTGCCAGAGTGGAGCCCACTGCCCTGAAAAGTGAGTCCTAGACTTGGCAGGATTCATCACAAGCTGACTGAAAGGTCTTTGGGCTTTAAGTGGACATCAGTGGTGTTTTCACAGAACCCCTGTGGGCTGGTGGTGGTAGTGGCCACAGGGAGAGGCTCTTCTGCCTATGGAAAGGGGAGGAAAGAGTGGGAAGGACTTTGTATTGTGGTTTGAGTGCCAACTTAGTCACTGTAGAACAGAACATCAGGCAAATTTCTAAGGGTTTCGAACCCAATCCCTGGCTCCCAGACAGTGTCTCTGGATGCTCCTAGGACCTGGGGGAAATCACTGCCCTGATTTGTGGGCAGTGATTTGTGGGAAGGACACAAACCTGGCAGGCTTTGAAGCAAACTTATCATAGAGTCCTAGGGCCTTGAGTGAACATAGGTTGTAACCAAGTACTAGTTACAGTTGGCCTTGGATGAGACCTAGTAGTCTGCTGGCTTCAGGTCTGACCTAGTATTGTCCAGGTGATGGTGGCCACAGGGGTGTTTGCATCACCACACCCCACATTGCAAGCAGCTCAGCACAATGAAAGAGGCTCCATTTCTTTGTGAGAAAGCAAAGAAAAGAACAAGAATATCTGCCTGGTAATCCAGCAAATCCTTCCAGATCTTATCCAAGACCACAAGGTGGTACTTCTATGAGTCTGCAAAAATGACAGGTTTATTGGGCTTGGGGACCACGTCAATTTCAATACCTGGAAAGCCTTCTCAAGAAGAGCAGGAACAAAGAAGCACAGACTGCAAAAACTACAATAAATACCTAACTCTTCAATGCCCAGATACTGAGAAACATCAATAAGATTCAAGGAATCATCCAGGAAAGTACTATCTAACAAAAACGAACTAAATAATACACCAGGGACAAATCCTGAAGAAACAGAGATATATGAGCTTTCAGAAAGAGAATTCAAAATAGCTGTTTTGAGGAGACTCAAATAAATTAAAGATAACACAGAGAAGAAACTCAGAATTCTACCAGATAAACCTAACAAAGAGATTGAAGTAATTGAAAATAATCAAGCAGAAATTCTACACTTGAAAAATGCAATTGATGTACTGAAGAATATATCAGAGTATTTTAATAAAACTGATTAAGCAGAAGAAAGAATTTGTGAGCTTGAAGACAAGCTATTTGAAAATACCAAATCAGAGGAGACAAAAGAAAACAAAATAACCTAGTGGTACATCTTAAAGAACTAGAAAAGCAAGAGTAAAGAGAAACCAAATTTAGTAGAAGAAAATAAATAATAGGTATCGGAGCAAAAATAGGCAAAATTGTAATGAAGAAAACAATAAAAAAGATCAATGAAACAGAGTCACTTGTTTGAAAAGATAAGCAAAGTTAAAAATCATTTAGCCAATCTAGTGAAAAGAAGAGGTAGAAGATCCAAATATATCAAATCAGACATAAAAAAGTAGACATTACAACTGATGTTACTGAAATTATAAGGGTCATTAGTAGCCACTATGAGCATCTATATGCCAATAAATTGGAAAATCTAGAGTAAATTGATAAATTCCTAGATGAATACAACTTACTAAGATTGAACCATGAAGAAATCCAAAACCTGAACAGACCAATAACAAGTAATGAGATTGAAGCTGCAATTAGTCTCCCAGTAAATAAAAACCTGGGACCCAATGACTTCACTGCTGAATTCTACCAAACATTTAAAAAAGAACTAATACTAACCTTACCCAAAGTATTCCGAAGAGCAGGAGAGGAGGAAATATTTTCAAACTATATTTTATGAGACCAGTATTACCCTGATGTCAAAACCAGACAAAGTCACAACAAAAAGAAAGAAAACTACAGGGCAATATCTCTGATGAATATTGATGCAAAACTTCTCATCAAAATATTAGCAAATCGAATTCAATAATACGTAAGAAAGATCATGCATCATGACTAAGTGGGATTTTTCCCAGGGTTGCATGGATGGTTCAACATATGTAAATCAATGTGATATGAATGTTCATATGAACATTCTGAAGGAAAAAAAAAACGACATGGCCATTTCAATTGATGCTGAAAAAGCATTTGATAAAAGTCAATATTTCTTAACGATAAAAACACTCAAAAACTGAGTATAGAAGGAACATGCCTCAACATAATAAAAGACATATGTAAAAACCCCACAGCTAGTATCATGCTTAATGGGGAAAACCTGAAAGTCTTTCTTCTAAGATCTGTAAGAAGACAAGGATGTTCACTTTCACCACTGTTATTTACATAATATTGGAAGTCCTAGATAGGGCAATCAAATAAGAGAAAAATATAAAATTCACTGGAAAGGAAAAAGTCAAATTATTCTTGTTTGTAAATGACATAATCTTATTATATTTGGAAAAACGTAAAGACTACAACAAAATCTATTTGAACTGATAAACAAATTTTGTAAACTTGCAAGATACAAAATCAACATACAAAAATTAATATCATTTCTATATGCCAACAGTGAATAATCTGAAAAAGAAATAAAAGAAGTAATTACATTGACAATAGCCAACAGTAAAATTAAATACCTAGGAATTAATGAAGAAGGAAAAGATCTCTATAACGAAAACTATGTAACACTAAAGCAAGAAATTGAAGAAGACACCAAAAATGTAAATATATTTTGTGTTCATGGATGGGAAGAATCAATACTATTAAAATGTCCATACAACCCAAGGCAGTCTACAGATTTAATACAATCCCTATCAAAATACTAATGACATTCTTCATAGAAATAACAATTTAAAAATCCTGACATTTATATAGAATAACAAACAACCAAACAATCAGAAGAGTCAAAGTTTTCCTGAGCAAAAAGAAAAAAAATACTATTTTTCACAGAATTAGAAAAAACAATCCTAAAATTCATACGGGAAAAAAAAAAAGAGCCTGAATAGCCAAAGCAATTTTAAGCAGAAAGAACAAAGCTGGAGGTATCACATTAGCTGACTTCAGTCAATACTACAAGCCTATTGTTAACAAAATAACATGGTACTGGTACAAAAATAGACACATAGATCAATGGAACAGATTACAGAATCCAGAAATAAAGCCACACACCTGCAACCAACAGATCTTTGACAAAGCTGATGAAAATAAGCAATGGGCCGGGTGTGGTGACTCACCCTGCAATCCAGCACTTTGGGAGGCTGAGGTGGGTGGATCATCTGAGGTCAGGAGTTTGAGACCAGCCTGGCCAACATGGAAAAACAGTCTCTCCTAAAAACACAAAAATTAGCTAGAGATGGTAACAGCCACCAATAATTCCAGCTACTCAGGAGGCTGAGGAAGGAGAATCACTTGAACCTGGGAGGCGGAGGTTGCAGTGAGCCTAGATCACGCCACTGCATTCCAGCCTGGGCCAAATAGTGAAACTCGGTCTCAAAAAACAAAACAAAACAGACAAACAAACAGAAAATGAAAACAAGCAAGAATCATTTTATTCAATAAATGGTGCTGAGCAAGCTGGCTAGCCATATGTAGAAGAATGAAGCTAACACCTATCTCTCACCATATACAAAAATTAACACAGAATGCAAGGCACACTCTTGGTGGGAATATAAATTATTTCAACCTCTATGGAAAACAGTATGGAAATTTGTTACAGAACTACAAATAGAGCTACCATTTGACCTGGCAATCCCATTACCGGGTATTTACCAAAAGGAGTATAAATCATTTTATCAAAAAGACAATTGCACTTGCATGTTTATTGTAGCACTATTCACAGTAGCAGAGTCATAGAAGCAACCTAGGTGTCTATCAAGTATGATTAGATAAAGAAAATGTGGTATGGATACACAATGGAATACTATGCAGTCTTAAAAGGAATGACAATATGTCATTTGCCACAACATGGATGGAGCTGGAGGCCATTATCCTACACGAAATAAATCAGAAAGAGAAAATCGAATACTACATTTTCTTACTTATAAGTGGAAACTGAACAATGGATACACATGAACACAAAGATCAAAATAAGAAACACTGGAAACTCAAAAAATGGGTAGGTAGGAAGTGGTTGAGGGTCAAAAAATTATCTGTTGGGTACTATGTTCACTACTTCAGTGACAGATCCACTAAAAGTCCAAACCTTACCATTATGCAATATACTCATGTAACAGACCGCACATGTGCTCCCAAACCTAAAATTTAAAGAAAGTTCCCTTAGACTTGAAGTTAGCCTCAAGTTTTTGCCCTCATTTTACACGAGTTATAGAATAAGGATGAGCAAAATTCCTCAGGATCCTTGAGGCAGCCTGCCTACCCCAGGATCCTCACTACTTCGTGGAATACCTTTTGCTCTTACAGGTCACAGTTAAAATTAATGTACATTTCTAAATCACTCTCTGTTCTATGAGAATAAAGAATCATTGTACTGCAATGCAATAAACGTTATGAACTAAAGTATGAGCTAAGGGACTTGTGTCTTGCCCCAGTGTTGCCACTAACTAGATGTATAATTTGGACAAGCTCTTTCATCTTTGTGGGTTCTCCATCTTTAAAATAAGTGGTCTGGACAAAATAATCCTTCCAGGTAATTTTCAACTTGACATTGAAGGATTATAATAAGATGGATCAGTTATTGAATCTGCCTTGGCTTGGCATCAGTTTGTATCAGTTACCCATGGTGAAAAAATTCCTAAATCTGTAGGAATGATTTGCTACGTTTTTATGGATTGAGTTTTTTTCGTTCTATTTGACGGTATGTTGGCTCTTTTGGGTAAAAATTCAGAGTATGAAGTTAATGAGGCCAAGTTGCAATGGTCATTTACCATATGGGCAAATTAGTTTTGTATGTTTTCTGGTCACAATCTTTACCCTATTAATCTTCCCTTCTTTCCTCCAGTCATTTCAAAGATAAAAGTTTCAAGGCTAGACTCAGCATGAATGTCCACAGATTAGTACTGATGATTCTCAAGACTGGGAAAAGCACTCCTGTGACATTTGAGCAGCAGCATTTTTTGGTGAATGAGGGTAGCATAATCATAATGAACAGAGGCCACCATGATTTCTGGAGGTGACTCTCTGTCTTATATCAGATTTTAAGTACATGACAAGAATAGTCAGTTAAACATCCGCCAGAGAAATGACTGAAATGCCTCTGCCTTGTTCATTGGAGGTAATACCTCTTACAACTATGGGCCAAATTAAGGTCAAGAAAAGTAAAGACAAGAGAACTATTTATTGCAAAAGCCATCTGGGTTTTGTTTCTAGTTTCGAGTACAAAACATAATATTCCCAGGCATTTGGAATGGGTCTGCCAGATGCTTGGGACTCTTTTTTTTTTTTTAAGGTTTTCATGTAAATAGTTGAATTGGGGTGAGGAATTGAATCTTCATTATTCTTTGCTGTGATGTGTTTGTTTGGCTAAGAGGGAAAACCTAGCACAAGTTGGATACTGCCTCATCTTCAGTGACATTACAGTACAAACAAATGATTCTCAAGTGTGACCAGTGTAGCTGACTGAAGTCACCAGAGCCTCATTATGACTGTCGCTTACTTCTTAGCCTTGGAAAAGATGCCTTGTCTGGGGTACACTATACAGCTAAAGCTTAGATATGAGTAGCGGTAGTTCAAGTAGTTGAGTGTTCAAACAAAGGCTCATCCAAAGCATGAGCATTGGAAAGAAAGAGTGGGAGAAGCAAATGAGGGTTAATAAAGACATCAGAGCAACAGCAGGTACTGCAAGGGAGTAGAAAAACTAAGTCTAGGAATATCATAAAGGGTATACCTGTTCAACATGGAAAATGTGGATAGATGGCCTATAAGTTCAGGAAGTAAAGAGATTAGAAATCAAGTATATGCAGGTTTGAATCTTGGCCCTCTCACTTACTGATTACATAAGCTTGGGGAAATCACTTAACTGTACTGAAGTTGTTTCCTCATCTTTGAAATGGGGATAGTAATAGTAATAATCTCACAAATGTTAGTCCCTTCTTGTTTCAACTCCAAATGTTTAGGATTTTAAGCAGCTTTTTTCCCAAATTTCCTCCCTCCTTCTCTAGGCCTATAATGGAGATCACACTACACACATACCAGATATAAACATTTAAGATAGAGAGCACATGAACTAACTCTTATTCCAATTGAGCTGTACAAGATATCTGCTCTTTTTTCCTAAGAGCAGGATTCAATGGGAGGCAGAAAGTGAGAGAAGGGGACATACTTATAGAGCAGTAATTAAACACAAGCACTGTAACAGATCATTTATGTATATTAGTTCATCAAGACCCTAAGCTTTACTAAGTAAACGATATAATGTCTGTGCTAAAGACTAGAAAGTGGAGGTTCAGATGATTAATTTTCCTACATCCAATGAGCTAGAGAGCTAGAGAATGTCAGCAATGAGATTAATACCTAGGCCTGGGTGACTTCCAATCCTGAGCTCTTTTCATACAATTCAGTGGATCCTGAAAACAAACTTGTGAGGTACGAAGGTGAAGATTATTATTTCCTTTTTTCTGCTTCTATTTTTGGGGGGAGGAAAATGGAACCTAGAGAAGTTTACTGACTGGCTGTATTGTATGTCAAAATCAAAACTAGAATCTTGGGTGCTTCTTTCTATTGTTCACCTTCTTTACATTAATTGACTCCCCTTCCCATTACATGGGCAATGTTCGCAAAGCATCAGGCATAGAACACATGGCTCTGCTCCTCATGATGGGTGTTCAAACAGATGTCAGGGTGAACATCTTGTGGAGGGTGATAAAATTACATCAAGCTGAAAAAATGCTCTTAGAAATCCGTATCTTAAGACTTTGAGCTGTGATTATTTACCTTTTGAAAGTAATGCACTTCTACAACCATATGATCAAAGCGGTGGATTCTCCCTAGATAAAATACACAAGTACAGCATTCTACAAATTATTTCAGGTTTTGGGTTTTTTTTTTTTTTTTTTTTTTTGAACAAGACCTCACTATGTCATCCAGGCTGGAGTACAGAGCCACTATCTCGGCTCACTGCAAATTCTGTCTCCCAGGCTCATACAATCCTCCCACTTCAGCCTCCCAAGTAGCTGGGACTACAGGTGAATGCCACCATGCTCACCTAATTTTAATTTTTGTTTTTAATTGAGATGGGGCTTCACTATGTTGCCCAGGCTGGTCTTTAACTCCTGAGCTCAAGCAATCCACCTACTTCAGCCTCCCAAAGTGTTGGGGTTACAGGCATGAGCCACAGTACCCAGGCGACTTCATTTTTTGTTTGTTTGTTTGTTTTTTTCTGAGATGGAGTGTGGCTCTGTCACCCAGGCTGGAGTGCAGTGGCACAATCTCGGCTCACTGCAAGCTCTGCCTCCCAGGATCACGCCATTCTCCTGCCTCAGCCTCCCAAGTAGCTGGGACTACAGGCGCCCGCTGCCTCGTCCGGCTAATTTTTTTTTTTTTTTTTTTTTTTTTTTTTTTTTTTGTATTTTTAGTAGAGATGGGGTTTCACCGTGTTAGCCAGGATGTTCTCAATCTCCTGACCTCATGATCCGCCTGCCTCGGCTTCCCAAAGTGCTGGGATTACAGGCGTGAGCTACATGCCCGGCCAACGTCAGGGTTTTTTAGACTTGAGAAAGAAAGATAAGTTAAGAGAACCACAAAATGTGTTGTCCAAAACAACTTACTGACTTATGAAGCTATCTTGGAGTCATTTTGCCCTAAGTGATCTTCCTTTCCCCCAATCACCTAAAATTTTTAGCATCCTCACTTAGAGAGTTTAGCATTGGTGAAACATTGTGTAGAAGTTTCAGGTCTTAGATTTAAGTCCTTAATCCATCTTGAGTTGATTTTTATATAAGGTGAAAGAAGAGGATTCAGTTTCATTCTCCTACATGTGGCTAGTCAATTATCCTAGCACCATTTGTTGAAAAGGGTGTCTTTTCCCCACTTTTATGTTTTTGTTTGCTTTCTCAAAGATCAGTTGGCTGTAAGTTTTTAGGTTTATTTCTGGGTTCTCTATTCCACTCCATTGGTCTATGTGCCTATTTTTATGCCAGTGCCATGCTGTTTTGGTGACTATGGTCATATAATATAGTTTGAAATCATATAACATGATGCCTCCAGGTTTGTTCTTTTTGCTTAGTCTTGTTTTGACTATGCAAATGGCTAAAAATATATGAAAAAATACTCAGCATCATTAATGATAAAGGAAATGCAAATCAAAACCACAATGCAATACCACCTTACTCCTGCAAGAATGACCACAATCAAAAATCTAAATTAATTTAATTTAACTGGTAAATCAAAAATTTAATTTAATGAATTTAATTAAATTAATTAAATTTAATTTAATTTTTAAAAATTAAATGAAATAGATGTTGGCATGGATGCGGTGAACAGAGAGCACTTCTGTACTCCTGGCAGGAATGTAAACTAGTACAACCACTATGGAAAACTGAATATTCTTTAAAAAACTAAAAGAACTACCATTTGATCCAGCAATCCCACTACTGGATATCTACCCAGAGGAAAATAAGTCACTATACAAAAATGATAATTGCATATGCATGTTTATAGCTGCACAATTTGCAATTGCAAAGATGTGGAACCAAACCAAATGCCCATCAATCAATGAGTGGATAAACAAACTGTGGTATATGTGAGCTATATAGATATATATGTGGTATATGCGGTATATATTATATATATCATATATATGAATATATATGAGGTATATATGATATATATCATCTATATGAATATATATGAGATATCTCTCTCTCTCTCTCTCTCTCTCTCTCTCTCTCACATATACCACAGTTTGTTTATCCATTCATTGATTGATGGGCATTTGGTTTGTTCCACTCTTTGCAATTGCAAATTGTGCTTCTATAATATATATGTGTGTGTTTATATATATATATATAAACACATACATGCATATATATGATGGAATACTACTCAGTCATCAAAAAGAATGAATCAATGGCATTCACAGTGACCTGGATGAGAGTGGAGATGATTATTGTAAATAAAGTAACTCAGGGCCAGGCGCGGTGGCTCAAGCCTGTAATCCCAGGACTTTGGGAGGCCGAGACCGGCGGATCACGAGGTCAGGAGATTGAGACCACCCTGGCTAACACGGTGAAACCCAGTCTCTACTAAAAAAAAAAAAAAAAGAAAAAACACTAGCCAGGCGAGGTAGTGGGCGCCTGTAGTCCCAGCTACTTGGGAGGCTGAGGCAGGAGAATGGCTTAAACCTGGGAGGCGGAGCTTGCAGTGAGCTGAGATCCGGCCACTGCACTCCAGCCTGGGAGACAGAGCAAGACTCTGTCTCAAAATAAATAAATAAATAAATTAACTCAGAAATAGAAAAGTAAACATCATATGTTCTCAGTCATAAGTAGGAGCTAAACTATGAGGATGAAAAGGCATAATAATGACACAATGGACTTTTGGAGCTCAGGGGAAAAGGGTGGGAAGATCATGAGGAATAAAAGACTACAAATAGGGTGCAGTGTATACTGTTTGGGTGATGGGTGCACCAAAGTCTCACAAATCACCACTAAAAACTTACCCATGTAGCCAAACACCACCCATTCCCCAGTAATATATGGAAAAAAAAATTAAAAGGCAACTTCTCTCAAAGATAGATAACTATTAGCTCAGTAGTCACTTGCACTAAAATGTATTACTGTTTTACTGTTTCTTGCTTTGTAATTTGCAAGCCTGACTTCTCAGATCGGATCAATATTATACACAAGTATCAGGCAAGCTTTAGGCCCAACTATCCTATCACTAACACTATACTCTTTTACCTCATATAGAGAAATCCACTATAAAAACACAAGACTATTGGCAAATTTAATTGAAATCTTTTCAGCTTTAGAATCTTTGGGGATAATATTTTCATTGTTGTTATGAGTTAAGCTTTCCCCTCCCACTCAGTGCTACAGTTATACAAAATCGCTTATAGTTGTCCACTCACACCAGGCTGTTTCACACCTGTGTGCAAAGAAGTAAGAATTCATATTACAAACTGAGGAACAATAAAAACTCATTTTATATGGAGAAAATTATTTCTTTCCTTTCAGAAGAATTCTGAGCAATTACTTCAGTTCAAATATATACTCATACTGAGCAAGTGTATTGTGCTCAGTTAGGCAGCAGGCTAATGATGTCAGGGAATACAAAGATTGTTTTGAAAATGGCTCTACCCAGGAGGCACTCACAGTCCAGTAAGAAGCCAGAAAATGTTCACATGTGACAGATAATTTTTAAATGAGACTTGAAACTATAAAAATTCTAGAAGATAACGTTGGAAAAGCCCTTCTAGACATTGACTGAAGCAAGGATTTCATGACCAAGAACCCAAAAGTAAATGCAATAAAAGCAAAGATAAATAGCTGGGACATAATTAAACTAGAGAGTTTTGCACGGCAAAAGGAACAGTCAGCAGAGTCAACAGACAACCCACAGAGTGGGAGAAAATCTTCACAATCTATACATCTGACAATGGACTAATATCCAGAATCTACAATGAACTCAAACAAATCAGCAGGGAAAAAAAAAAACCAAACAATCCTTTCAAAATTGGGCTAAGGACATGAATAGACAACTCTCTAAAGAAGTTGCCTTTTATAGAGTAGAATAGGCCTGATTTGGGCCTACCAGGTGATACTACACTGGTAGTCTTTATGAAAAGAGCAAGTTCACATGGATTTGAAATACAAAAGATCTACAGAATTGAAAGAACTCGGTCACTAACTTTATTGGAGAGGTGAAGGAATAGAAGAGGTTGAGCATACTTAAGGTTTTTGGTTTGGGTTAGTGTTGGCCATTTATTAAGATCTGCAATATAGGGGAGAAGCCAGGCTTCTTAAAGGATAGCAAAGATTACATGTGCTGTTTTGGATTTGTTGAGTTTCAAAATTCTTATGGGATTGTTAGATATAAAAATACAGTCCTGGAATTCAAGGGGGAGAGCTATAGATGTAGGCTTGGGTCATAATGCCAGAAGATACAATCCCAAATATCATAACACCAAATGTTGAAATATTGACAGATTAAAATCCCTAAAAGTAAATCTCTAATGTCTAAAATACTTCATGCTTAAAATCCCAAAAATCACAATCACAAGAATCATAGAATTTCACGAAAAGCAACATCACATAGAAAGTAAATGTGAATGTATTCTCTGAGAATCATGCTCTAAAAGAACAAAAGCAGCTATTTATTGTGATGCAAGACTTCAAAATAGAGTTAATAATGGTGAAAGTCAGCCATCTCTTATGGAGTATGTCCATGTAATTGTCCATAATCTCTCCCTGTAATACATTTTTCATATATTGACTTTTCTTTTTCGTTTTTTTCACTATATTAAATTGACAAAATTTAAAACAATAATTTGCTATGCCACATATTTTATCTTTGCATAATTTGCAATAGTGGAAGCATACATTTTATAAAGACTTTTATCAACTTCTAATTCACGTTATGCATATGTTTGCAAATTTGACTCCATCAAAGTGTATTATCACAATGCTGACTTCGTGTGTAAGCTTTGTGTAAAAAACGTTGAAACTTCCTCAATAAATGAAGACCTGTCCTTTTATTTCCATCTGCACTTGTGAAAGAAAACAATTTTCAAGATCTTGTCTCTTTGGGTAACTGCATGTGTGGTGGTGATCTATGTCAGGTTTTCATTGATCTCATCAAAAAACTTAGGTGAGGGGAGGGTCCAAGATGATCTAATAGTAACAGCTCCAGTCTTCAGCTCCCACCAAGAAGAACTAAAATGGCAAATGAATTCTGCATCTTCAACTGAGGTACACAGGTTCTCTCACTGGATCTGACTAGGTAGTTGCCACAACGCTAGGAGAGTAAGAAAAAGCATGGGGGAGCCAGGGCTCACCGGGAAGCTGCAAGGGGCAAAGAGAGCTCCCTCCCCCAAGCCAAGGGAGGTGGTGAGTGACTGCGCTACCCACCTGGTAAACCACACTTTTCCCATGGATCTTTGCAACCCACAGATCAGGAGGTACCCTCATGAGCCCACACCACCAAGGCCTTGGGTCCCAAGCAAAGAGTTGTGCACTCATGGTGGCCACTTTAGTGGGCAACCGCTCAAACAGGTACTGAGACACAGAAGTTTTTGCATACTCCAGTTATGGAACCCTGGCAAGGCAGGAAATCCATCCGTTCCCATAAAAATGAGACTGAAGCCACGGAGCCAAGCAGCATCATTCAGCAGGCCCCACTTCCACAGAACCCTACAAGCTAAAACCCCTGGATTGTAATTCCTACTGGCCAGCACAGCAGGCCAGAAACTGCCTAAGATGATCGAATTCCCAAAGGCATGGTGGCCACAATCACTGTGGCTCCAGTTGGCTGTTTCCCACTGCAGGTTCCCACAAGATTGGGTGGTTTGGACTTGGAGAAATTCTCCACAGTGTGGCTGTGACAGATTGTGGTCAGACTGCTTCTTTAGGTGGGACTCCAACCCATCCTTCTTCACTGGGCGGGGCCTTGCTGTGGGATTTTTAGCATCCCCAGCCAGGGGTTTGCAGACTGAACTCTGATCTTCTTAGGACAAGTCCATAAGGAGAGGGGAGGCCACAGTATCATGGATCAGCAGTCTTAGTCTTTTCTTCCTGCCATTTCTGGAGGGTCTGGGTGCCCGGAGGAAGGGGATTTCCCCAGTGCAGCAAACCCACTCTGCCAAGGGGCAGTAAGGCTGCTTATTTAAGCAGGTCCCTGATCCCCTTCCTCCTGACTGAATGATACCTCCCAATAGCAGTCTCCAGAGACCTCATAAAGGAGCATTCTGGTTGGCATCAGGTTGGTGCCCCTCTTGGGTGGAACTCCTAGAAGAAGGAGCGGGCAGCCTCATTTTCTGTTCTGCAGCCTGCACTGGTAACACCTCTGCATGTGGGAGGGAACCAGGTAAATAGGGTCCAGAGTGGGCCCCCAGAAAACCATAGCAGCCCTACAGAAGAGGGCCCTGACTGTTAAAAGAAAAACAAACAGAAAGTAACAACAAGAACAACATCAATAAAAAAGACCCCACAAAACTCCATCCATAGGTCAACATTCTCAAAGATCAAAGGTAGATAAACCCATGAAGATGAGAAAGACTTAGTGCAAAAATGGTGAAAACTAAAAAAGCCAGAGTCCCTCCTCTCCTCCAAATGATCACAACAAATCTCAAGCAAGGGCACAGAACTTGGCTGAGGCTCAGGTGGATGAATTGACAGAAAGAAGTAGGTTTCAGAAGGTGGGTAACAATGAATTTGGCTGAGCTAAAGGAGTATGTCCTAACCCAATGAAAAGAAGATAAAAGCTATAATAAAACATTGTAAGATCTGTTAACTAGAATAATCAGTTTAGAGAGAAACATAAACGATGTGATGGAGCTGAAAAACACAACATGAGAACTTCACAATGCAAACCCAACTATCAAGAGTTGATTAGACCAAATGAAGGAAAGAATATTAGAGCTTGAAGACTATCGTGTTGAAATAAGGCAGGCAAACAACATTAGAGAAAAAAATAAAAGTAATAAAAAAAAACTTTGAAAAATATGGGATGTTGTAAAAAGGCCAAACCTATGACTGACTGGGGTACCTGAAAGAGGTGGAGGGAATGGAACCAAGCTGGAAAACAAACTTCAGAATATCATTCAGGAGAACTTCCCCAACCTAGCAAGACAGGCCAACATTCAAATTCAGGAAATCCAGAGGACTCCAGTAAGATACTCCATGAGAAGAACAACCCCAAGACAAATAACCATCAAATTATTCAAGCTCAAAATGAAGGAAAAAATGTTAACAGCAATCAGAGAGAAAGGTCAGGTCACCTATAAAGAGAAGCCCCCTCAGACTAACAGCAGACATCTCAGTAGAAATCCTACAAGCCAGAAGAGATTGGGGGCCAATATTCAACATTCTTAAATAAAATAATTTTGAACCCAGAATTTCATATATCCCAAACTAAGCTTCATGAGCAAAGGATAAATAAGATCCTTTTCAGACAAGCAAATGCTGAGGGAATTCATCAACACCAGGCCTGTCTTGCAAGAGCTCATGAAGAAAGCACTAAATACGGAAAGGAAAAACAACTACCAGTAACTACAAAAACACACTGAAGTACACGGACCAATGACACTATGAACTGACTACATAAACAAGTCTGCAAAATAACCAGTTAGCATCATAATGACAGGATCAAATTCACACATAACAATATTAACCTTAAATTTAAATGGGCTAAATGCCCCAATAAAAAGAAACAGAATGGCAATCTGGACACAGTGTCAAGACCCATTGGTATGCTGTATTAAAGAGACCAATCTCATGTGCAAAGAAACACATAGACACAAAATAAAGGGATATAGGAGAATTTGCCAAGCAAATGGAAAATAGAAAAAACATAGGAGTTGCAATCCTAGTTTTTGGAAAAAAAAAACAAAAACAAAAAACAAAACAGACTTTAAACCAACAAAGATTTTAAAAAAGACAAAGAAGGATATTACATAATGGCCAAGGAGTCAATTCAATAAGAAGAGTTAACTATCCTAAATATATATGAACCCCATACAAGAGCACCCAGATGCATAAAACAAGTCAGAAGAGAGCTACATAGAGACTTAGACTCCCACACAATAATAGTGGAAGACTTTAACACCTCACTTTCAATATGAGACTGATCACCAAGGGGAAATTAACAAAGATATTTGGGACTTGAACTCAGCTCTGGATCAAGTGGACCTGAAAAATATCTACAGAACTCTCCACCCCAAAACAAAAGCTTATACATTCTTCTCAGTGCCACATGGCACTTAATCTATAATCAATCACATAGTTGGAAGTAAAACACACAGCAAATGCAAAAGAACTGAAATAATAACAAACAGTCTCTCAGACCATAGCACAATCAAATTAGAGCCCAAGATTAAGAAACTCACTTAAAACCACACAACTACATGAAAATTGAAACAACTTCTGAATAACTCCTGGATAAATAAAGAAATTAAGAGAGAAATCAAGAAGCTGTTTGAAACCAATGAGAACAAAGAGACAACGAACCAGAATCTCTGAGGCACAACTAAAGCAATGTTAAGAGGGACATTTATAGCACTAAATGCCCACATCAAAAAGCTCAAAAGATTTCAAATCCACATCCTAACATAACACCTAAAGTAATAGAAGACCAAAAGCAAACAAACCCCCAAACTAGGAGAAGACAAGAAATAACTAAGCTCAGAGCAGAACTGAAGGAGATAGACACGAAAAACCCTTCAACAAATCAGTGAATCCAGTAACTTTAAAAAAAAAAAAATTCATAAAATACATATACTGCTAGCTAGACTAATAAAGAAGGAAAGAGAGAAGAATCAAATAGACACAATAAAAAATGATAAAGAAGATATCACCACTGACCACACAAAAATACAAACAACCATCAGAGAATACTATAAACACCTCTGTGCACATAAACTAGAAAATCTACAAGAGAAGGATAAATTCCTGGACACATATATGCTCCCAAGACTGAACCAACAAGAATTTGAATCTCTGACTAGAAAAAGAACAAGTTCTGAAACTGAGGCAGTAGTAAATAGCCTACTGACAAAAAAATGCACAGGACCAGATGGATTTACAGCTGAATTATACCAGAGGTACAAACAGGAGCTGGTACCATTTCTTCTAAAACTATTCCAAAAAATTGAAAGGGAGAGGCTCCTCCCTAACTCATCTTATGAGGCCAGCATCATCTTGATGCCAAAACATGGCAGAGATACAACAGAAAAAGAATACTTCAGGTCAATATCTCTGATGAAAATTAGTGCAACAAATTCTCAATAAAAAACTGGCAAACCGAATCCAGCAGCACATCAAAAAGCTTATCCACCACGATCAAGCTGGCTTCATCCCCAGGATGCAAGGCTGGTTAAATATGGGCAAATCAATAAACATAATCCTTCACATAAACAGATCTAAAGACAAAAACCATATGATTTTCTCAATAGATGCAGAAGATGCCTTTGAAATACTCAAACTTTATTTATGTTACAAACTCTCAATAAATTAGGTATTGAAGGAGCATACCTTAAAATAATAAGATACATTTATGACAAACTTACAGCCAATATTATACTAACTGGGCATAAAATGAAAGCATTCTGTTTGAAAACCAATACAAGACAAGGATGCCCTCTCTCATCACCTCTATTCAACATACGATTGGAAGTTCTGTCCAGGGCAATCAGACAAGAGAAAGAAATGGAGTGTGTTCAAATAGGAAGAGAGGAAGTCAAAGTGTCTTTGCAGATGACATAATCCTATATCTAAAAAAAACTCATCACCTAAGCCTAAAAACTGCTTAAGCTGATAAGCAACTTCAGCAAAGTCTCAGAATGCAAAATTATTGTGCAAAAATTACAAGCATTCCTATATACCAACAACAGACAAGCAGAAAGTCAAATCATAAATGAGCTCCCATTCACAATTGCTACAAAGAGAATAAAATACCAACAAATACAGCTAACAAGGGAAGCAAAGGACCTCTTATAGGAGAGCTACAAACAACTGCTCAAGGAAACCAGAGAGGACACAAACAAATGTAAAACTATTCCATGCTCATGGAGAGGAAGAATCAGTATTATGAAAATGGCTATATTGCCTAAAGTAATTTGTAGATTCCATGCTATTCCCATTAAACTACCATTAACATTTTTCACAGAAGTAGAAAAAATATATTTTAGAATTCATATGGAACCCAAAAAGAGCTAGTATAGCCAAGGCAGTCCTAAGCAAAAAGAACAAAGTTGGAAGCATCATGCTACCTGACTTCAAACTATACTACAAGGCTACAGTAACAAAAACAGCATGGTACTGGCCCAAAAACAGACACATAGACCAGTTGAACAGAATAGAGATCTCAGAAATAAGACTGCACGTCTACAGCCATCTGATCTTCGACAAACCTAAAAAAAAAAGCAATGGGGAAAGGATTCTCTGCTTAATAAATGGTGCTGGGAGAACTGGCTAGCTATATGCAGAAAATTAAAATGGTACCCTTTACTTACACCTTCAAAAAGCAACTCAAGAGGGATTAAAAACCTAAATGTAAAATCCAAAACTATAAGAACCCTCAAAGAAAATCTAGGCAATACCATTCAACACATAGGCACAGGAAAATATTTCATGATGAAATCACCAAAAGCAATTGCAACAAAAGCAAAAATGGGATCTAAGTAAACTAAAGAGCTTCTACACAACAAATAAATAAATAAATAAATAAATAAATAAATAAATAAATAAATAAAACTATTATCAGTGCGAACAGGCCACCTAGAGAGTGTGAGAAAATTTTTGCAGTATATCCATCTGACAAAAGTCTAATGTCCAGAATCTACAAGAAACTTAAACAAATTTTCTAGAAAAAAACAAACAATCCCATTAGAAAGTGGGCAAAAAACATGAACAGACACTTCTCAAAAGAAGACATTCGTGTGCACAAAAAAAACCTATGAAAAAAAGCTCAACGTCTTGGATTATTAGAGAAAGGCAAATCAAAACCACAAGGAGATACCATCTCAAGAGAGTCAGAGTGGTAATTATTAAAAAATCAAGAAACAACAGATGCTGGAGAGGCTACAGAGAAATAGGAACACTTTTACACTGTTGGTGAGAATGTAAATTAGTTCATTGTAGAAGAGAGTGTGGTGATTCCTCAAAAGTCTAGAATCACACATACCATTTGAACCAGCAATCCCAGTACTGGTTATATACCTAACAGAATATAAATCATTCTATTATAGAAATACAATCACACGTATGTTCATTGCAGCACTATTCACAAGAACAAAGACATGGAATCAACCCAAATGCTCAACAATGTTAGACTGGATAAAGAAAATGTGTTGCATATACACCTTGGAATACTATGCAGCCATATAAAAGAACAAGATCATGTGTTTTGCAGGGACATGGATGGAGCTGGAAGCCATTATCTTCAGCAAACTAAGAAACCAAACACCACATGCTCTCATTCATAACTGGGAGCTAAACTTTGAGAACACATAGACACAAAGAGGGAAACAACACACACTGGGACCTCTCAGGGTCAAGGTGCAGGGGGAGGGAGAATGTTAGGAAAAATAGCTAATATATTCTGGGCTTAATACCTAGGTGATGGGTTGATAGGTGCAGCAAAACAACACGGCACACATTTAGCTATGTAACAAACCTGCACATCCTGTACATGTATCCTAGAACTTAAAAATAAAATGAAAAGACTTAGGTTATACATCAGAGTATTTCAGATGATGGCAGTTATAAAATTGAGTGCAAACAATTACCAACTATAATAATAAAAATTTATACATTTCATTTTTGACTCTTTTTAATCCACTTTATCTTATTATAACTGTCATATACCTGTGCAATTGTCATTATACCTGAGTGTTTATACTTGTACAAATATGTATATTAATATTGTCCCTATTTAATTGCGTAAAATATCCCATGAAGTGTTCTGTCATTTTTTAGGTTTCTCAAGTAAATATCCTTTTAAAAAGGTAAATAATTTTATCAAAGGTCTTTTCTGCATCTATTGAGATAATCATGTGGTTTTTGTCATTGGTTTTGTTTATGTGATGGATTATATTTATTGATTTGCATGTATTAAACCAGCCTCGCATCCCAGGGATGAAACCAACTTGATCATTGTGGATAAGCTTTTTTGATGTGCTGCTGGTTTCTATTTGCCAGTATTTTATTGAAGATTTTTCCATCAGTGGTCATCAGGGATATGGGCCTGAAATTTTCTTTCTTTGTTGTGTCTCTGCCAGGTTTTGTTATCTGGATGATGCAGGCCTCATAAAATGAGTTAGGGAGAAGTCATTTTCCCTAAATGGAGTAGTTTCAGAAAGAATGGTACCAGCTCCTCTTTGTACCTCTGGTAGAATTCAGCTGTTACTCTGTCTGGTCCTGGGTTTTTTGTTTTTTGCTTGTTTGTTTGTTTGTTTGCTTTTTGGTTAGTAGGCTATTAATTACTTCCCCTCTTCAATTTCAGAACTCCTTATTGGTCTATTCAGGGATTGGACTTCTTCCTGGTTTAGTCTTGGGAGGGTGTATGTTTCCAGTAATTTATCCATTTCTTCTAGATTTTTTAGTTCATTGGCGTAGATGTGTTTATAGTATTCTCCAATGGTAGTTTGTATTTCTGTGGGGTCAGGGGTGATATTCCCTTTACCATTTTTGTTGTGTCTATTTGATTCTTGTCTATTTCTACTTTATTATTCTGACTAGCAATCCATCTATTCTGTTAAGCTTTTCAAAAAACCAGTTCCTGGATTTATTGATTTTTTTTTTAAAGGGCTTTTCGTGTCTCTATCTCCTTCATTTCTGCTCTGATCTTAGTTATTTCTTGTATTCTGCTAGCTTTTGATTTGTTTGCTCTTGCTTCTCTAGTTCTTTTAATTGTGATATTAGGCTGTCAATTTTAGATCTTTCCAACTTTCTCCCGTGGGCATTTAGTGCTATAAATTTCCCTCTAAATACTGCTTTAGCTGTGTCCCAGAGATTCTGGTAAGTTGCATCTTTGTTCTCATTGGCTTCAAATAACTTACTCATTTTTACCTTAATGTTGTTATTTAACTAGTAGTCATTCAGGAGCAGGTTGTTCACTTTCCACGTAGTTGTGTGGTTTTGAGCGAGTTTCTTAATGCTGAGTTCTAATTTGATTGCACTGTGGTCTGAGAGACTGTTTGTTATGATTTCCACTCATTTGCATTTGCTGAGGAGTGTTTTACTTACAATTACGTGGTCAATTTTAGAATAAGTGTGATGTGGTGCTGAGAAGAACATATATTCTGTTGATTTGGGGTGGACTTCTGTAAATGTCTATTAGGTCCACTTGGTCCAGAGCTGAGTTCAAGTCCTGAATATCCTTGTTAATTTTCTGTCTTGTTGATCTGTCTAATATTGACAGAGGAGTGTTAAAGTCTCCCATTATTATTGTTTGGGAGTCTAAGTCTCTTTGTGTGTCTCTAAGAACTTGCATTATGAATCTGGGTGTTCCTGTATGGAATGCACATATATTTAGGTTAGTTAGCTCTGCTTGTTGCATTAATCCCTTTACCATTATGTAATGCCCTTCTTTGTCATTTTTGATCTTTGTTGGTTTAAAGTCTGTTCTATCAGAGACTAGGATTTTTTGCTTTTCATTTGTTTTGTAAATATTCTTCCATTCCTTTATTTTAAGCCAGTGGTTGTCATTGCATGTGAGATGGGTCCCCTGAATACAGCACACTAATGCATTTTGACTATCCAATTTGCCAGACTGTGTCTTTTAATTGGGGCACTTACTCCAATTACATTTAAGGTTTATATTGTTATGTGTGAATTTGATTCTGTCATTATGATGCTAGCTGGTTATTTTGCCTGTTAGTTGATGCAGTATCTTATAGTGTTGATGGTCTTTACAATTTGGTATATAGGTGCAGTGTCTGGTACCAGTTTTCCCTTTCCATATTTAGTGCTTCCTTCAGGAGCTCTTGTAAGGCAGGTCTGGTGGTCACAAAATCTCTCAGCATTTGCTTGTCCATAAAGGATTTTATTTCTCCTTCATTTATGAAGCTTAGTTTGGCTGTATGTGAAAATTCAACACCCCTTTATGCTAAAAATTCTCAATAAACTAGGAATTAACGGAACATATCTCAAAATAGTAAGAACTATTTGTGACAAATCCACAGCCAATATCATACTGAATGGGCAAAAGCTGGAAGCATTCCTTTTGAAAACAGGCACAAGACAAGAATGCCATCTCTCACCACTCCTATTCAACACAGTATTGGAAGTTCTGGCCACAGCAGTCAGACAAGAGAAAGAGGTAAAGGTATTCAAATAGGAAGAGAGGAAGTCAGAGTGTCTTTGTTTGCAGATGACATGATTGTATATTTAGAAAACTCCATCATTTCAGCCCCAAAACTCCTTTAGCTGCTAAGCAAATTCAGCAAAGTCTCAGGATGCAAAATCAATGTGCAAAAAATCACAAGCATTTCTAGACTCCAATAATAGAGATAAAGCCAAATCATGAGTGTACTCCAGTTCACAATTGCTACAAAGACAATAAAATACCTAGGAATGCAACTTACAAGGGATGTGAACGACCTCTTCAAGGAGAACTACAAACCACTGCTCAAGGAAATAAGAGAGGACACAAACAAATGGAAAAATATCTATACTCATGAATACGAGGAGTCAGTATTGTGAAAATCGCCATACTCCCCAAAGTAATGTATACATTCAAAGGTATTCCCATCAAGCTACCATTGACTTTCTTCGCAGAGTTAGAAAAAATTACAAACGACACCCTAACATCACAATTAACAGAACTAGAGTAGCAAGAGCAAGCACATTAAAGAGCTAGCAGAGGGAAGAAATAGCTAATATCAGAGCAGAACTAAAGGAGATAGAGACAAAAAAAAAAAAAAAAAAAAAAAAAAAAAAAAAAAAAAAACCCTCCAAAAAAATCAATGAATCCAGGAACTGGTTTTGTGAAAAGATCAACAAAATTGGTAGACCGCTAGCAAGGCCAATAAAGAAGAAAAGAGAGAAGAATCAAATAGACGCAATAAAAAATGATAAAGGGGATATCACTACCGACCCCACAGAAATACAAACTACCTTCAGGGAATACTATAAACACTTCTTCACAAATAAACTAGAAAACCTAGAAGAAATGGATAATTTCCTGGACACTTACACTCTCCCAAGACTAAACCAGGAAGAAGTTGAATCCCTGAATAGACCAATAACAGACTCTGAAATTGAGGCAATAATTAATAGCCTACCAACCGAAAACTGTCCAGGACCAAACAGATTCACAGTCAAATTCTACCAGAGGTACAAGGAGGAGCTGGTACCATTTTTTTGTGAAAATATTCCAATCAATAGAAAAAGAGGGAATCCTCCCTAACTCATTTTATGAAGCCAACATCATCCTAATACCAAAGCCTGACAGAGATACAACAAAAAAAGAGAATTTTAGACCAACATCCCTGACGAACATCGATGCAAAAATCCTCAACAAAATATTGGAAAACTGAATCTAGCAGCACATTGAAAAGCTTATCCACCATGATCAAGTGGGCTTCATCCCTGTGATGGAAGGCTGGTTCAACATACACAAATCAATAAAAATAATGCAGCATAGGAACAGAACCAAAGACAAAAACCACATGATTATCTCAATAGACGCAGAAAAGGCCTTTGACAAAATTCAACAGCCCTTTATGCTAAAAACTCTCAATAAATTCGGTATTGATGAAACGTATCTCAAAATAATAAGAGTTATTTATGACAAACCCACAGTCAATATCATACTGAATGGGCAGAAACTGGAAGCATTCCTTTTGAAAACTGGCACAAGACAGGAATGCCCTCTCTCACCACTACTATTCATCATAGTGTTGGAAGTTCTGGCTAGGGCAATCAGGCAAGAGAAAGAAATCAAGGGTATTCAGTTAGGAAAAGAAGAAGTCAAATTGTCCCTGTTTGCAGATGACATGATTGTATATTTAGAAAACCCCATTGTCTCAGCCCAAAATCTCCTTAAGCTGATAAGCAACCTCAGCAAAGTCTCAGGATACAAAATCGATGTGCAAAAAAAACCCAAACATTCTTATACACCAGTAATAGTCAAAGAGAGAGCCAAATCATGAATGAACTCCCATTGACAATAGCTTCAAAGAGAATAAAATACTTAGGAATCCAACTTACAAGGGATGTAAAGGACCTCTTCAAGGAGAACTACAAACCACTGCTCAGTGAAATAAAAGAGGACACAAACAAATGGAAGAACATACCATGCTCATGGATAGGAAGAATCAATATTGTGAAAATGGCCATACTGCCAAGGTAATTTATAGATTCAATGCCATCCCCATCAAGCTACCAATGACTTTCTTCACAGAATTGGAAAAAAAAACTGCTTTAAAGTTCATATGTAGCCAAAAAAGACCCTGCATTGCCAAGACAATCCTAAGCCAAAAGAACAAAGCTGGAGGCATCACACTACCTGACTTCAAACTATACTACAAGGCTACAATAACCAAAACAGCATGGTATTGGTACCAAAACAGAGATATAGACCAATGGAACAGAACAGAGTCCTCAGAAATAATGTCACACATCTACAGCCATCTGATCTTTGACAAACCTGACAAAAACAAGAAATAGGGAAAGGATTCCCTATTTAATAAATGGTGCTGGGAAAATTGGCTAGCCATAAGTAGAAAGCTGAAACTGGATCCATTCCTTACTCCTTATATGAAAATTAACTCAAGATGGATTAGAGAATTAAATGTTAGACCTAAAACCATAAAAACCCTAGAAGAAACCTAGGTAATACCATTCAGGACACAGGCATGGGCAAGGACTTCATGTCTAAAACACTAAAAGCAATGGCAACAAAAGCCAAAATTGACAAATGGAATCTAATTAAACCAAAGAGTTTCTGCACAACAAAAGAAACTACCATCAGAGTGAACAGGCAACCTACAGAATGGGAGAAAATTTTTGCAATCTACTTATCTGACAAAGGGCTAATATACAGAACCTATAAAGAACTCAATCAAATTTACAAGAAAAAAACAAACAACCCCATCAAAAAGTGGGCAAAAGATATGAACAGATATTTCTGAAAAGAAGACATTCATACAGCCAACAGACACATGAAAAAATGCTCATCATCACTGGCCATCAGAGAAATGCAAATCAAAACCACAATGAGATACCATCTCACACCAGTTAGAATGGCAATCATCAAAAAATCAGGAAAAAGAACAGGTGCTGGAGAGGATGTGGAGAAATATGAACACTTTTACACTGTTGGTGGGACTGTAAACTAGTTCAACCATTGTGGAAAACAGTGTGACGATTCCTCAAGTATCTAGAACTAGAGACACCATTTGACCCAGCCATCCCATTACTGGGTATATACTCAAAGGATTATAAATCATGTTGCTATAAAGACACATGCACACGTATGTTTATTGCAGCACTATTCACAATAGCAAAGACTTGGAATCAACCCAAATGTCCATCAGTGACAGACTGGATTAAGAAAATGTGACACATATACACCATGGAATTCTATGCAGCCATAAAAAAGGATGAGTTCATGTCCTTTGTAGGGACATGGATGCAGCTGGAAACCATCATTCTCAGCAAACTATCGCAAGAACAGAAAACCAAACACCGCATGTTCTTACTCATAGGTGGGAATTGAACAATGAAATCACTTGTACACAGGAAGGGGAACATCACACACCGGGTCCTATTGTGGGGTGGGGGTAGGGGAGAGGGATAGCATTAGGATATATATCTAATGTAAATGATGAGTTAATGGGTGCAGCACACCAATATGGCACATGTATACATATGTAACAAAGCTGCACATTGTGCACATGTACCCTAGAACGTAAAGTACAATTAAAAAAAAAAAGAAAAAAACTACTTCAAATTTCATGTGGAACCAAAAAAATTCCATAGAGCCATGACAATTCTAAGCAAAAATAACAAAGCTGGAAGCATCCCACTACCTGACTTCAAATTATGCTACAGGCTACAGTAACCAAAACAGCATGATACTGGTACAAAAACAGATATATAGACCAACGGAACAGAACAGAGGCCTCAGAAATTATCCCAGACATCTACAACCATCTGATCTTTGACAAACCTGACAAAAACAAGCAATGGGGAAAGGATTCTCTATTTAATAAATCATATTGGGAAAAGCTGCTAGCCATATGCAGAGAACTGAAACTGAACCCCTTCTATACACCTTATACAAAAATTAACTCAAGATGATTTAAAGACTTAAATGTTAGACCTAAAACCATAAAAATGCTAGAAGAAAACCTAGGCAATACAATTCAGGATGTAGGCATGGGCAAAGACTTCCTGACCAAAACACCAAAAGCAATGGCAACAAAAGCCAAAATTGACAAATGGGATCTCATTAAACTAAAGAGCTTCTGCAAAGCAAAAGAAAATACCATAAGAGTGAACAGACAACCTAGAGAATGGGAAATTTTCCAACCTATTCACCTAACAAAGGGCTAACATTCAGAATCTACAAAGAACTTAAAGAAATTTACAAGATAATAACAAATAACCCCATCCAAAAGTGGGCAAAGCATATGAACAGATACTTCTCAAAAGAAGACATTTATGCAGCCAGCAAACATATGAAAAAAAGGTCATCATCACTGGTCATTAGAGAAATGCAAATCAAAGCCACAATGAGATACCATCTCACGCAAGTTAGAATGGTGATCTTTAAAAAGTCAGGAAATGTCAGATGCTGGAGAGGATGTGGAGAAATAGGAATGCTTTCACACTGTTGGTGGGAATGTAAATTAGTTCAACCATTGTGGGAGACAGTGTGGTGATTCCTCAAGGATCTAGAATCAGAAATACCATTTGACCCAGCAACCTCATTACTGGGTATATACCCAAAGTATTATAAGTCATTCTACTATAAAGATACATGCACACATATGTTTATTGCAGCACTATTCATAATAGCAGAGTTGGAACCAACCCAAGTGTCCATCAATGATAGACCAGATAAAGAAAATGTGGCACATATACAGGATGAAAAACTATGCAGCCATAAAAAAGGATGAGTTCATGTCCTTTGCAGGGACGTGGATGAGGCTGGAAACCATCATTCTCAGGAAACTAACACAGGAACAGAAAACCAAACACTGCATGTTCTCCCTCATAAGTGGTAGTTGAACAATGAGAACACATGGACATAGGGAGAGGAATATGACACATTGGGGCCTCTCAGGGTGTGGGGGGCTGTGGGAGGGTTGGCATTAGGAGAAATACCTAATGTAGATGATGGGTTGATGGGAGCAGCAAACCACCATGGCATGTGTATACCTATGTAACAAACCTGCACGTTCTGCACATGCATCCCAGAACTTAAAGTATACACAAAAGGTAAATAAATGACTTTTAAATAACTTTAAAAATTACTTTCTCCAGGATCATAATTTCAGGATTTTGATCTCCTGGGATTTCAACATTCAAGATTATAGCATTTGTGATTGTATCTTTTAGGATTATGATTGGCTCCTTTATATAAAAATGATCAGCATAGAGGAGTTAGTGGAGCCCATGAATACAAATTAGATAATAGTGATAGTAATGATGATGATGATGATGGTAACAATAAAAACTAGTATTATTTTAGCATCTACTATTATATATGCCAGACACTATGTAATTTTTTTCTCACATCACCCTGATGAGATGAAGTGATTTGCCCTGGGTAATAAAATTGGTTAATGGTGGAACTTATATTCTAATTTAGGACTTGTTGATTTTAGAAATTAAGAGAACATGGAGAATGGAATGCTAGAGAATGTTGCCGTTTGAGAGACTGACACAGAGAAAAAAAAATTAAAGGAGAGAGAGAGAAAACAGGCAGAGAGTTAGGAACAAACTTTGACAAAATTCTGATGGAAATTAAGGAAGTGCAGGACTTTAAGAAGGAACTGTAGATATTAGATAAATTTGGTAGTATAGAATAGTGGTTATTGGCACAGAATCTGAACCCTAGGGTCTAGTGTTGCAACACAACTTTGCTATTTACTAGCTGTGTGATCTCAACCACGGTACTTGACCTCTCTGTGCCTCTCTTTTCCAATCTAAAAAATAATAAGAATAGTTGACTACCTCACAAGATACCTTGAGTTGATTACCTCACAAGAAAGGGAGTTGGGCTAGCTGGAGAAGAAAGTGAAGAGCTGAGTGTGGGTGAGGGAAGACAGAGAGGCTGAGAGACTAGAGAGAATAAAAAGGTTGAAGAACATGAGTAAGGAACTGACTGGGTGCTGGCTCTAACTAACTTGTGACTTTGGACTGGTCACCTCTCTAATGAGGCCTCAGTTTTTGTTTTTTGTTTTTCATTTTAAAAGTGAAGATGCTGTAAGATGCGATCTCTGTACAATCTTTTTCCCATTCTGGATGCTACTTTTCCTTCTTTCATTGCACTGCCACCTAGTGTGTATAAAGTATATAGAAGAGAGGCTATAAGAAAGAAATGCAGAAAAATCGGTGTTACACTCTATTGCCTCCTTTTCACCCATCTGATGTCAGACGCAACAAATATTGTCAGTGGACTTAGAAGACCAAAGTGATGGAAGAGTCATGGATGAATGGAGCCTGGGACCTGAATCATTACTAAAAGAAGAACTGCTTACAAATGTTACTTGATAAAAAACATCCTGTTGGACTGTTGCATGAGTAAGAAATAAACTTTTGTATTAAAATACTGAAAGAAAGGGAGGGGGGCAGGAACGGTGGCTCACGCCTGTAATCGCAGCACTTTGGGAGGCCGAGGCGGGTGGATTACCTGAGGTTGGGAGTTCGAGACCAGCCTGACCAACCTGAAAAAACCCTGTCTCTACTAACAATACAAAATTAGCCAGGCATGGTGGCCCATGCCTGTAATCCTAGCTACTTGGCAGGCTGAGGCAGGAGAATAGCTTGAACCTCGGAGGTGGAGTTTGCGGTGAGCTGAGATCATGCCATTGCACTCTAGCCTGGACAACAAGAGCGAACTCTGGCCCCCTCCCCCAAAAAAGAATCAGTTTAAGAAAATAAAAACCATGAGCAAGTATGTTTATGGAAGGGTGAGGATACACCTGGAAGAATTATATCTGAGATTATTGAATATTTGCTTGCCTTTTTCTCTCAGAAATATTTTTCTTTTCATGACTCACCTGTCCCATTTTTCCCCCACATCATTTCTACTTAAGGGGAGTCTCACTTAGTGTCTGGCTCTTAGAGAGAAATAATTTCAGATACTTTTTATTTCAGAGTTTCAAAAAAAATGAATAGCCTTTTAAAGTTTCAAATAAATGAAGGTCTAATGGATAAATTTAAGATGATATTAATATTGGTGGAGTATATCAGTCAAATGTATATTTCACTGATAAAGTATCTTCAAATTATCTTCTTCCACAGTGGGTGGTAGTTAGTCCAAGTGTACTGGCAATGGGGAGCAAGTATGAACCAGTTAGAAAAGGTGAAGCAAGCAAAGGAAATGAGAACAAGGCATCAAAAATACATTTTTTAACAAATAGAAACATAATTTCATTGAATGAGCACAATTTGGTGCAATAAGGAGGTTTATAAGACTTTGGGTCTTCTCATATTTATATCCAGTATTATAAGCACATACCTCAATTTACTGCAGTTTGCTTAATTGTGCCTTGTAGACATTCCTTTTTTTTTTTTTTCCCCAGATTGAAAGTTTGTGGCAATTCTGTGAACAGCAAGTTTATCAGCATCATTTTTCCAACAGCAGTTGCTCACTTCATGTCTTTGTGTTACCTTTTGGTGATTGTTACATTTTCATTATTTTTATATAATTAAACTTTTCATTATTTTTGTGTATATTATGGTAATTTGTGATCTGTGATCTTTGAAGTTACCATTTTAATTGTTTGGAGACGCCATGAACTGCACCCATGTAACACACATGAACTTAATTGATAAGTGATATATGTGTTCTGACTGCTCCACTGACTGATGATTTCAACAGCTCTCCTCCCTCTCCTTGGGATGCAACAATACTAAAATTTAGCCAATTAATAATCCTACACAAACCTCTAAATGTTCAAGTGAAAGAAAATGTTGTATGTCTCTCTTTTTAAATAAAAATCTAGAAATAAATTATTTCTACTAAGCTTAATAAGCTTAGTAAGGAAGGTATATTGAAAACTGAGGCTAAAAGTCAAGCCTCTTGTGTCAGACAGCCTAATTGTGAGTGGAAAGGAAAACTTCTTAAGGAATATTAAAATTGCTACTCTACTGAACACTCAAATATCAGGGAAGTAAAACAGATTATTGCTGATATGAAGGAAATTTTAGTGTTCTGGATAGGTCAAACCAGCCACAACATTCCCTTAAGGCAAAGCCTAATCCAGAGGAAGATCCTAATTCTCTTCAATCCTGTGAAGACTGAGAGAGGTGAGAAAGCTGTAAAAGTCTGAAGCTAGTACAGGTTCATGAGGTTTAAAGAACCATAATATAAAAGTGCAAGGTGAAGCAGCAAGAGCTAAAGTACAAGTTTAAGCAAGTTATTGATAATATTTATCTATAATATTTCATCAATATTTAAGATAATTGGTGAAGTTAGCTACAATAAACAACAGATGTTGAGTGTAGATGAAAACAGCCTTATACTGGCAAAATATGCCATGTAGAACTTTCATAACTAAGTAGGAGAAGTCACCACCTGGCTTTTAATCTTCATAGGTTAGACTGACACTCTTATTAGGAGCTAATGAAGCTAGTGACTAAGTTGAAACCACTGTCCACTTAAAATTCTGAAAATCATAGGGTCCTTAAGAATTTTGCTAAATCTGCTCTGCCTGTGCTCTATCAATGGAAAAACAAAGCTTGGACAATGGCATGTCTGTTTAGAGCATGGTTTACTGAATATTTTAACCCCACTTTTGAGACCTACTTCTCAGTTAAAAAAATTATTTCACAATATTACTGCTTATCGATAATACACTGAGTGATCCAAGAGCTTTCATGGAGATGTACAAGAAGATTAATACTGTTTTAATGCCTGGTAACACAACATCCTTTCTACAGTCCATGGATCAAGGAGTAATTTTGACTTTAACGTCTCATCATCTAAGAACTACATTTTGTAAAGGTATAGATGCAATATATAGCCTTGCAGAATCCGGTGATTCCTAGGAATTAATTTATCCAAATAAGTGAAAGAAAACTACAATGTAAACTATAAAACACTAATGCAAGAAATTGAAGAGAACACAAAAAACTGAATGATATTCTATGTTTATGGATTAGAAGAATGTTGTAAAAAAATCACCATTCCAAGTGCTATTAAAAACATTTGTGATTCGTGGGAGAAGGTGAAATTGTCAAAATTGTCAAAATTAACAGATCTTTGAAAGAAATTAATTCTAATGCTCATGGATGACTTTGAAGTGTTCAAGAATTCAGTGGAAAAGGAACTGCAGATGTGGTGGAAACACCAAGAGAACTAGAACTAGAAGTGGAGCTTGAAGATAGGCCTAAATTACCACAATCTCATAATAAAACTTGAATGGATGAGGAGTCGCTTCTTATGAATGAGCAAAAAAAGTGTTCTTTTGAGATAGATTGTACTCCTGGTGAAGATACTGTGATAATAGTTGAAATGACAAAAAAGTCTTGAGGATATTCCATAAACTCAGTTGATAAAGCAGCAGCAGGATTTGAGAAGATTGACTCAAATTTTGAAAGAAGTTCTACTGTGAGTAAAAAACTATCAAACAGCATTGCATGTTACAGAGAAATCTTTGTGGAAGAAATAGTCAATTAATGCAGCAAACTTCATTGTTGTCTTATTTTAATAAATTGCAACAGCCACATCAGCCTTTAGCAACCACTACCTTGATCAGTCGGTAGCCATCAGCATTAAGTTAAGAACATTTACCAGCAAAAATATTACAACTTGGCAAAGATAATCATTAACCATTTTTAGCAATAAATAATTTTTACATTAAGATATAATATATTATTTTTAGACAAAATGCTATTGCAAACCTAACAGACTATTGTGCTCTGGAAGCTTAACTTTTATATGTATTGAAAGATAAAAAAAATTCTTGTGACTCGCTTTATTGCAATACTCACTGTACTGTGGTTGTCTGAAATCAATTCGGCAATATCTCCATGATATGCCTGTGTTAACACAGGGAAAAGGCAACCTACGAAATGGGATAAAATATTTGCAAACCTTTCATCTAATTAGGGGTTAATATGGAAGACATATAAGAAACTCCTACAACTCAATGGTAAAAACCCAAATAACCCAACTAAAAAATGGGCAAATGACTTTAATAGACATTTCTCCAGAAAAAGACACAAATGGACAACGGGTATTTGGAAAGGTTCTTTATATCACTAATCATCAGGAAAATGCAAATCAAAACCACAATGATGTATTATTTCACACCTGTCAATGTATTTCACACAATACATTGTGTGATGTGTATTGTCACACAGTGATGTATTATTTCACAAAAACAATAACGAGTGTTGGTGAAGATGTAGAGAAATTAGAACTTTTGCATGCTATTAGTGCAAATATTAAATGGCATAGCCACTATAGAAAATAGTAGGGAGTTTCCTTAAAAAATAAGAATGGAAATGTCCTATGATCCAGCAATTCCACTTTTGGGTATACATCCAACGGAATTGAAATCAGCATCTTTTGGAAGTGTCTTCACTCCTATGTTTGTTGCAGGATTATTCACAATAGCTAAGATGAAAACAACCCAAATGTTCATGAACAGATGAATGAAGAAAACAAATGTATATTTATTGCTTTTGAAAAACATGGGGTCTCACTGTGTAAGCTGGACTCAACCTCCTGGGTTCAAGAGATCTTTCCATATCAGCATCCTGAGTAGCTGGGACTACAGATGTATGAAAATTACAATGAGATACTATCTTACACCAGTCAGATGGCTATTATTAAAATGTAAAAAATAGCAGATATTGATGAGGCTGTAGAGAAAAGGGCACTTTTATACACCATTGGTTGGAATGTAGATTAGTACAGCCTCTATGGAAAACAATATGGAGAGTTTTCAAATAACTAAAAATGGAACTACCATTTAGTGCAGCAATCCCACTACTGGATATCTACCCAAAGGAAAATAAATCATTACATCAAAATGATAGCCACACTTGTATGTATGTATATTGCAGCACTATTCACAACAGCAGAGATATGAAATCAACCTAAGTGTCTATAAACAGATGACTGGAAAACTAAAATGTGATACACAGACATGTAGAATACTATTCAGCCATGAGAAGGGTGAAATCATATCTTTTGCAGCAACGTGAATGGAACTGGAGGCCATTATTGTAAGTGAAACAAGTCAGACATGGAAAAACAAACGCTACATTTTCTCACTTATAAGTGGGAACTACATAAATGTGTATACATTGTTGTAGAATATGGGATTATAGATAATGGAGACTTAGAAGGATAAGGGGATAGGAGGGGAGTGGAAGATAAGAAGTTATTTAATTGGCAGAATGTATGTTATTTGGGTGATGAGTACCCTTAAAGCTTTGACTTCAACACTGCAATCTGTGCATATAACAAAATAACACTTGAACCCCATAAACTTATACATATAACAAAGAGAAAAATGTATATATGTAGAAATATTATTCAGTATTAAAAATACAGAAAACCTATCATTTGTGACAATATGGTTGCATCTGGAAGACATTATTCCAGTGAAATAGGGCAGCCACAGAAAGAGAACTACTACATAATTTCATTCACACGAATATCTACAACAGTTATACTCATAAAAGCAGAGAATAGAATGGTAATTGCCAGAGTCTAGAGTGAGGGAGAAAAGGATAATTTTTGTTCAATAGGTATAAAATTTAAATTAAGCAAGATGATAATGTTCTAGAAAACTGCTGTACAATATAGAGCCTATAGTTAACAATATGGTATTGTACATTTGAATGTTGGCTAAGAGGGTGGATTGCATATTAATGGTCTTCACACACATATTCACACACACACAAACATACACAAACCACAAAGGGACACAAGGAAACTTTTGGAGGTTATGGGTATGTTTATTACTTGATTATGGTTACAGTATAATGGACATATGCATATGTCAAACTCAAACTGTATACATTAAGCACTACCGATGTTTTTGTATATCAATTAAAACTATATAGACATATAGACCTATAAAAACCAGGAGCCATTTCTGAATACTGATCACATTTTATTATGCTAGGCACAGCAAAGCATTCAAATCTATATAATACAAAGAGCCTGATTTTTATGATTTGGTATTTTGGGGGCATGTTTTTATCAGATAGTTTTTAAAGTAAGTGTCTAATTTCTTAACAGAGAAGACTGTTTATCTGACTCTGTACTAAGAATTCTTCAATTTACCCAACAAATATTTATAAAGCATTTTCTGGACCCTAGGCATCGTGCTAGGTGCTTAAAGAAATTCGTTAATGAATACTGTCATGTATACTTCCCTTAAAATTCTGAGTCAGAGATGGAGCCAGACATGAAAATTGTAGGAATATATGTTGCACGCACAACAGATACAAAAGAAGAGCTATTGAGGGCGATGATGTTTGCAGAGAGGATGCAGGACTTTGTACAGTTCTTAGTATTGTATGCAGGCAGAAATATCAGGATAGGTAGAAAAGAGGACAATGTATAATTATTTTTTCCTTCCAACTATCACTTTAGGTTCATGGATGCATGTGCAAATTTGTTACATAGGTAAATCATGTGTCATGGGGGTTTTTTGTACAAATTATTTTGTTACCCAGGTAGTGAACATAGTACCAGGTAGGTAGTTTTACAATTGTCGACCTAAACCCCCACCCCAAAGGAGCTCCCGGTGTCTATTGTTTTCTTCTTTGTGTCCATGTGTACTCAATATTAAACTCCCAATTATAGGTCAGAGCATGTGGTGTGTGATTTTCTGTTCCTGTGCTAACTTGCCTAGGATAATAGCCTCCAGGTTTATCCATGTTGCAGCAAAGGACATGATTTCATTTTTATGGCTGTGTAGTGTTTCATGGTGTATATATACTATATTTTTTAAGTCCACTTTACTTTTTATGGACATCTAGGTTGATTCCATGTCTCTGCTATTGTAAAGAGTGCTGTAATGAGCACATGCATGCATGTGCCCTTGTGTTAGATCAATTTATATTCCTTAGCATATACTTAGTAATGGGATTGCTAGATCAAATGGTGGTTTTAAGTTCTCTGAAAAATCTCCAACTGCTTGCCACATAGGCTGAACTAACTAGTAATCCCACCAGCAGTGTATAAGCATTCCGTCTTCTCCATAATCTTGTCAGCATCTGTTATTTTTTGAGTTTTTAATAATAGCCATTCTGACTTGTGTGAAATGATATTTTACTGTGGTTTTGATTTGGATTTCTTTAATGATTAGTGATGTTGAACACTTTTTCATATGCTTATTTTCTACATGTATGTCTTCTTGTGAGAATTATCTGTTTGTATACTTTGCAAACTTTTTTTTATTATTATACTTTAAGTTCTAGGGTACATGTGCACAGTATTCAAGTTTGTTACATATGCATACATGTGCCATGTTGGTGTACTGCACCCATTAACTCATCATTTACATTAGGTATATCTCCTAATGCTATCCCTTCCCCCTGCAACCCCACGACAGGCCCCAGTGTGTGATGTTCCCCTTCCTGTGTTCAATTGTTCCCATTGTTCAATTCTTACCTGTGAGTGAGAACACACAGTGTTTGGTTTTTTGTCCTTGTGATAGTTTGTTGAGAATGATGGTTTCCAGCTTCATCCATGTCCCTACAAAGAACATGAAACATCATTTTTTATTGCTGCTGCATAGTATTCCATGGTGTATATGTGCCACATTTTCTTAATCCAGCCTATCATTGATGGACATTTGGGTTGGTTCCAAGTCTTTGCTATTGTGAATAGTACTGCAATAAACATACGTGTGCATGTGTCTTTATAACAGCATGATTTATAATCCTTTGGGTATATACCCAGTAATGGGATGGCTGGGTCAAATGGTATTTCTATTTCTAAATCATTGAGGAATCACCACCCTGTCTTCCACAATGGTTGAACTAGTTTACACTCCCATCAACAGTGTAAAAGTGCTCCTATTTCTCCACATCCTCCCCAGCACCTGCTGTTTCCTTAGTTTTTAATGATCGCCATTCTAACTGGTGTGAGATGGTATCTCATTGCAGTTTTAATTTGCATTTCTCTGATGGCCAGTGATGATGAGCATTTTTTCATGTTTCTGTCGGCTGCATAAATGTCTTCTTTTGAGAAGTGTCTGTTCATATCCTTCAGAAGGTTTTAAACTTAATGTGACCCCATTTGTTCATTGTTTTTTTGCTTTGGTTGCTTGTGCTTGTGGAGTATTACTCAAGAAATCTTCACTCACTCCAATTTCCTGTACAGTTTCCTCAGTGTTTTCTATGGGAATTTTAGAATTTGAGGTGTTAGATTTAAGTCTTTAATCCATTTTGATTGGACTTTTGTATGTGGTGAGAGTAAGAATCTAGTGTCATTCTTCTGCATATTGATATCCAGTTTGCCCAGCACCACTTAATGAAGAGACTCTTTTCCCAGGCTCTGTTCTTGTCACCATTGTAAAAAATGAGCTCACTGTAGACGAATGGACTTGTTTCTGGTTTCTATAGTATGCTACACTGGTCTCTGTGTCCATTTTTATAATAGCACCATTTTGTTTTGGTTACTATGTGTCTTTAGTATAATTTGAAGTCAGGTAATGTGATTCCTTTAGTATTTCTTTTTTTCTTTTTCCTCACGATAGTTTTGGTTATTATGTTTTTGTGTGTGTGTGTGATTTCATATAAATTTTAGAATTTTTTTTCTGTGAAGAATATCATCGTCATTTTGACAGAGATTGTGTTGAATCTGTACTTTGCTTTGAGCAGTATTGACATTTAAACAATGTTGATTCTTCTAATCCATAAACATAGAATATCATTCAGTTTTTTGTGTTCTCTTCAATTTCTTGCATTAGTGTTTTATAGTTTACATTGTAGTTTTCTTTCACTTATTTGGATAAATTAATTCCTAGGTATTTTTTTTTATTTGGGGCTGTTACAAATGGGATTAATTTTTGGTTGCTTTTTCAGATTGTTCACTGTTGACATATAGAAATGCTACTGATTTGTGTATGTCAATTTGTATTATGTGATTTCACTGAATTTGTTTATCAGTTCTAATAGTGTTTTGGAGGAGTCGTTAGGTTTTTTCCAAATATAAGATCATATCCCACCAACAGTGTAATGGCGATTCCTCAAGGATCTAGAACTAGATGTACCATATGACCCAGCCATCCCATTACTGGGTATATACCCAAAGGATTATAAATTATGCTGCTATAAGGACACATGCACACGTATGTTTATTGCAGCACTATTCACAATAGCAAAGACTTGGAATCAACCCAAATGTCCATCAGTGACAGATTGGATTAAGAAAATGTGGCACATATACACCATGCAATACTATGCAGCCATAAAAAAGGATGAGTTTGTGTCCTTTGTAGGGACATGGATGCAGCTGGAAACCATCATTCTTAGCAAACTATCACAGGAACAGAAAACCAAACACCGCATGTTCTCACTCGTAGGTGGGAACTGAACAATGAGATCACTTGGACTCGGGAAGGGGAACATCACACACCGGGGCCTATCATGGGGAGGGGGGAGGGGGGAGGGATTGCATTGGGAGTTATACTTGATGTAAATGACGAGTTGATGGGTGCAGCACACCAACATGGCACAAGTATACATATGTAGCAAACCTGCACGTTGTGCACATGTACCCTACAACTTGAAGTTTAATAATAATAAATAAATTTAAAAAAAAAAAAAAAAAAAAGATCATATCCTCTGCAAAGAAGTATGACTTGACTTCTTCCCTTCCAATTTTAATGCCCTTTATATCTTTCCCTTGTATCATTGCTCTATCTAAGACTTCCAGTACTATGTTGAATAATAGTGGTGTAATTGGACATTCTTGTCATGCTGCAGATCTTAAAGGAAAGGATTTCCATTTTTCCCCATTCAGTATGTTACTAGCTGTGGGTCTGTTATGATTTATGTTATGTTGAGGAATGTCCTAGTCTTTTGAGGGTATTTATCATGAACGTATGTTGAATTTTATCAAATACTTTTTCATCATCAATTAAAATGATCATATGTTTTTTAGTCTTCATTCTATTTATGTGATGTATCTCATTGATTGATTTGTGTATGTTGAACCATCCTCGCAACCCAGTGACAAATCCCACTTGCTTATGATGAATAATCTTTCTAATGTAGCATTGAATTGTTTGCAAATACGTTGTTAAGAATTTTTTTGCATCAATATTTTTCGAAGATTTTGGCCTATAGTTTTCTTTTTTGATGTGCCTTTGTCTGGTTTTGGTATCAGGGTAACACTAGCCTCATAGAATGAGTTTGGAAGTATTCCTTCCTTTTCTGCTTTTCAGAATATTTTGAGTAAGGTTGGTGTTAGTTCTCCTTTAAATGTTTGGTATAATTTAGCAGGGAAGCTATTGGATCTTTGACTTTTTTTTTTTTTTTTTTTTTTTTTTTTTAAACTGGGAAGCTCTATTATGGCTTCTATCTCATTACTTGTTATTGGTCTAGTCAGGTTTTAAATTTATTCCTGGGTCAATCTTGGTAAGTTTTACATTTCTAGAAATGTATCTATTTCCTCTGGATTTTTTAATTTTTTGGTGATCTTATTCTCATAACTGCTAATAATCCCTTGAATTATAGTGGTATCAATTTTAATGTCTCCCTTTTTAGTTATCATTTTATTTATTTGGGTCTTCTCTTTTTTCCTTATTTGATGTAGCTAAATGTTTGTCAATTCTATTTATCTTTAATAAAACAACTTATAGTTTTGTGAATCTTTCCTATTATTTTCCTAAGTTCAAATTAATTTATTTCTGCTGTGATAGTATTTCTTTTATTCCACTATGTTTGGGTTTAGTTTGCTCTTGCTTTTTAATTCTTGATGTGCATCATTATGTTATTTACTTGAATTTTTTATTTTGTTTTGATGTAGGCACTTATAGTTATACATCTCTCTATTAGTACAGTTTTGCCATATCCCATAGGTTTTTATATATTGTGTTTCCATTATCATTTGTTTCAAGAAAATATTCAATTTTCTTCTTAATTTCCTTATCCACCCCCTGGTCATTCAGGAGTATATTCTTCAATTTTAATGTGTTTGTATATTTTCCAAAATTCATCTTCAGATTGATATGTAGTTTTATTTCATGTGATCAGAGAAGATGCTCGATATTAGTTCAATTTTTTGAATGTTTTAAGACTTGTTTTGACTGAATATGTGCTTTATTCTTGAGAATGATCTATGTGCTGAGGAGAATAATGTTTATTTCAGCCACTGGATGAAATGTTCTGTAAATATCTATAAGGCCCATTTATTCTATAGTGTAGATTAAGTCTTATGTTTCTTTATTTTCTGCCTGGATGATCTGTTCAATGCTGAAAGTGGGGTATTGAAGTCTCCAGCTATAATTGTATTGAGGTCTGTTTCTCTCTTTTGCTCTAACAGTATTTGCTTTATGTATTTGGGTTCTCTTGTGTTGGGTGCACATATACGTAAAATTGTTACAACCTCTCACTGAATTGACCTTTTATCAATATATAGTGACCTTCTTTGTCTCTTCTTACAGTTTTTGTCTTGAAATCTATTTTGTCTGGTATAAGTATAGCAATTTCTGCCTTTTTTGGTTTCCATTGCCATGAAGTGTCTTTTTCCATTCCTTTATTTTTAGACTATGTTTAGGTTTATAGGTAAAATGCATTTCTTGAAGGCAGCAGATCATTGAGTCTTTTAAAACAAATCTATTCAACCACTTTATATATTTTTGTTGGAGAATTTAATCTATCTACATTCAATGTTATTATTGATAGGTAAGAACTTACTCTTGTCATTTTGTTATTTGTTTTCAGGTTGTTTTGAAGTCTTCTCTTCCTTCTTTCCTTTTTTCCGTTTAGTAAAGGTAATTTTCTTTGTTAGTATGATTTAATTTATTCCTTTTCATTTTTTGAGTATTTGTTGCATGTTTTCCAGTTTGAAGTTTCCATGACTCTTCAAGTACTATCTTATAAGCCATTATTTTAAGCTCACAACAGCTTAACAATATTTGCAAGGCAGCATTGAATTCATTGTGAAATCTCCCTGTTTCTTTGCTATCTTTTCCCAAGCTCACAGTTTTCTCCAAGCTGTGTGACTGCTTCAGGAGGAATGGGAGGGGGATGGTGCAAGCATGCCCTTTAGCTCTTCTTCCTGGTGTCTCATTAAGTCGCCTGCCTCCCCAGTCCACTGGATCTGAGCGAAGTTCAGCAGTAGGACTTGCCTAGTAATTCCTAGGACTTGTTTTGACTGAATATGTGCTTTATTCTTGAGAATGATATATCTGCTGAGGAGGATAATGTTTATTTCAGCCACTGGATGAAATGTTCTATAAATATCTATCAGGCCCATTTATTCTACAGTATAGATTAAGTCTGATGTTTCTTTATTTTCCCCAGTCCTTGTGGTTCAGAATGCTACTCAAGTTCACTTGGGGTCCCAGAGCACTGCAGTCTACAGTGGTAAGGCTTCCCAGAACTCACAGTCTGACTACTGGGATGGTGATTGCCCTCTGGCTAGGGCCAGTCCAAATGCTTCCTTCATGGAAAAATGTCAGGTGACTGAAGACCAATTCTACTTTCCACTGTGAAAGGGCAGCACTAACTTTAATTCAAAGCCTCACAATTACTGTGCTCTGCACTGCACAACCACTGCCAGGGGATGGGGTAGGGATTGAATTGGCTCTTCAAGACTGTTTTTCCTGCCATCTTCAATGTCTTTTTCAGTAAGGCCAGGTACTGTGGTTGCTCACCTATTTATGACTTTTGTAATAGTGCTTTCTGTGTGAAGTTAGTTGTTAACATTTGTTGTTCTTGCAGGGGGAACAAATGGTATAGGCTTCTATTTGGCTATCTTGATACACATTTCATTTATTTATCTTCAGTCTTTGTGTAACTTTATAGGTAAAGTATGCTTCATACAGGCAATGGATTATAGGGTCTTGTTGTCTTATCCATTTGGCCATTCTGTTTCATTTTACTAGAGAGTTTAGTCCCCCTATATTCAATGTTATTGATAAGGAAGGACATACTATTGCCATTTTGTTACTTGTTTTCCTAATTCCCTTCTTTCCCTCCTTTCTGCCTTCCTCTTAGTGAAGTTGGTTTTCTCTAGTGGTATGATTTAAATCTTTTTTATCTTTATTTTTGGTATATCTCTAGTATTTTTTTTTATTTTAAGTTATGATGAGAAATATAAATAGTTCCTTATAGCCCATTATTCTAAGCTGATAACAATGTAAGAACATTTGCAAAAACAAAAGAAAGCTAATAAAAATCCTAAATCAAAAATGTGTCCCCCACTTTTTAACTTTTTGTTGCTTCTGTTTTTATCTTATGTCTTAATCTAATTCTATGATTAAGATAATTATCTAATTCTAATTTATCTATGTCTTAAATTTCATTGTAGTTATTATTTTTTATTGGTTCATCTATTAGTCTTTCTTTTTAAGATAAGAAAGTTTATACACCAGAGATTCATTGTTATAATATTCTGTGGGTTTTTTTGTTTACTTACTATTGGCAGTGAATGTTATACCTTCAGATGATTTTTTATTGCTCATTAATGTTCCTTTTTATGATTGAAGTATTCCTTCCTTTAGCATTTCTCGTAGGAGAGGTCTGATGTTGAGTAAGTCCTTCAGGTTTTAGTTGTCTGGAAAAATATTTCTTCTTCATGTTTAAAGAATATTTTCAATGGTTATACTGTTCTAGGGTAAAAGTTTTTGTTTTTTTCTTTGGCAATTTTCATATGTCATGACATTCTCATATATTGGAGTGCCATTGTATGCTATTTCTTTCTTTTCTTTTGCTGTTTTTATTATCCTTTTGTTATCTTTGACCTTTTACAATTTGATTATTAAATGCCTTGAGGTAGATGTCATTGGATTATATCTGCTTGGTATTCTATCACCTTTTTATACTTGGATATTGATATATTTCTCTATGTTTAGGAAGTTCCCTGTTATTATCTCTTTGAATAAATTTTCTACACTTCTCTCTTTTTCCACCTTCTCTTTAAAACTCTTGGATTTGCCCTTCAGAGGCTATTTTCCAGATTTTGTTTATGTTCTTCTTTTTTATTACTATTATTTTTGTCTCCTCTGTGTATTTTCAAATAGCCTATCTTCAAGTTCACCAGTTCTTCCTTCCACTTGATCAACTATGCTCATTAAATATCTCTGAGGCATTTCTCAGTATGTCAATTGTATTTTCAACTACAGAATTTCTGCCTGATTCTTTTTAATTATTTCAATCTCTTCGTTAAATTCATCTGATAAAAGTCTGAATTCTTTCACTATGTTATCTTGAATTTTTTAGAATTTCCTCGAAACAGTTATTTCAAATTTTCTATCTGAAAGGTCATGTACCTCTGTTTCTCCAGGATTGGTCCCTAGTGCATTATTTAGTTTGTTTTATGAGGTCATGTTTTCCTGGATGGTATTTATGCAGGTAGAATTTCTTCAGCGTCTGAACATTGAAGAGTTAGTTATTTACTGCAGTCTTCACACTCTAGGTTTATATTTGCATATTCTTGGGATACCTTTCCAAGTATTTGAAACCACTTGGGTACTGTGATCTAAGCTGTACCTTCCATAGAAGGCACCCTGATATAGTTTGGCTGCGTCCCCACCCAAATCTCACCTTGAATTGTAATAATCCCCACATGTCAAGGGTGAGGCCAGGTGGAGATAATTGAATCATTGGGGCATTTTCCTCCATACTTTTCTCATGGTAGTGAATAAGTTTCAGAAGATCTGATGGTTCTATAAATGGAAGTTTCTCCTGCACAAGCTCTTTCGCGTGCCACCATGTAAGACATGTCTTTGCTTCTCCTTTGCCTTCTGCCATGATTGTGAGGCCTCCTCAGCCACGTGGAACTATGAATCCTTTAAACCACTTATCTTTATTAATTACCTAGTCTTGGGTATGTCTTTATTAGCAGTGTGAGAACAGACTAATACACACCCCAAGCCCAGTAATGTTGTGGTTGTTTCAGACTCATAGAGGTATCAGCTTGGTGGTCTTGGATAAGATCAAGAAAAATGTTCTGGTTTGTCAGGAAGATACTCTTGTTCTCTTCCCTTATTTTCTTCCAAATAAACAGAGTATCCCTCTCCGTGCTGAGCCACTTGTATCTAGGGGTGAAGTGACACAAGCACCCCCATGGCCACTACCACTGGGAGTGCACCGGGTCTGACCTAAAGTCCGCAGAGCACCGGGTCTCACCCAAGGACCACTATAACCACTCCCTGGCTACTGCCTATGTTTATTCAAGGTTCTAAGGGTGTACAATGATCAGGTAAAGCCATTAAGGCTATGTCTTTTCCTTTAGGGCAGCAAGTTTCCCCAGGTCCGAGATGGGTCCAGATGTGCTCTCTAGGCACCAGGGACTACAATCAAAAACCTTAGAAATCTACCTGGCGTTCTGTTGTACTGCTGCTGAGATGGCACTCAAACCACTAGAGCAGTCATTCCCACTCTTCGTTCACCTTTCAACAGTCAGGAGCTTCACCACGTGGCTACTGCCAACAGAGGCCCATAGGGAATAGTGCCAGGCTATCATGAATGTTCACTTAAGGTCCAAGGGCTCTTTAGTCAGCTTCTGTTGGATGTTGTCAGGCCTGGGGCTCACCCTTCAGGACAATGGGCTACCTCCTCACCCAGGGCAGATCCAGAAATGCTATCCCAGAGTCTTGGCCTGGAATTGCTGACCCCAAGACCTTCTTGGTGCTCTAACTGTACCTAAGGTGCAAGACACAGTACTTTGTCTAACTGTAGCTACCATACCTGGGAATGTGCTGTGTCTCACCTGAAGTCAGTATGTCTTAGAGTCTCATGCAAGTCCTGTGGCATACTACCTGGGTATCGCTGCTGGTTATTCAGTGCCTAAGGGTTCCTTAATTAGCAGGTGATCGGTATCATAATTACTAGGTTCTTCCAGTCAATGCAGTGGGCTCTCTTCTGGCCCAGGGTGTGTCTAGAAGTGTTGTTCAAGTGTTGGAGCCAGGAATGGGGGCTTCACATGTGGATCCAGTGCCCTGTCCTACTGTGGCTAAGCTGGTATCCAAGATTCAATACAAAGTCCTTTTTTGAACAAGTTTTTATTCTTGTTTTATATTGTCTAAATATTTTAGACATTGTATGTTCTCTTTGAAATTATTTATTATTATTATTATTATTATTATTATTATACTTTAAGTTCTAGGGTACATGTGTATAACGTGCAGGTTTGTTACATATGTATACTTGTGCCATGTTGGTGTGCTGCACCCATCAACTCGTCACTACCCATCAACTCATCATTTACATCAGGTATAACTCCCAATGCAATCCTTCCTCCCTCCTCCCTCCTCCCTCCCCATGATAGGCCCCGGTGTGTGATGTTCCCCTTCCCGAGTCCAAGTAGTAGGATGGTTTTCTCTTTTTCTTTTAATTACATTTATTATATTGTGGTAAAATAACATAAAATTCACCATTTTAAACCACTTTTAAGCCTATGGCTCAATGGTATTAAGTACATTCACATTGCTGTGCAACCATCAACTTCATCCAAATCCAGAATATTATCTTCCTAAACTGAAACTCTGTACCCATTAAACAATAACTCCTCATATCACACTCTCTCCACTCCTATAAGATGACCAATACTTTTGTCTCTTTAAATTTGCCTATGCTAATATCATTTTAGGTTTGTTCTTTGTTATTATGTAGAAATGTAAGTGATTTTGCATATTAATATTGGATCTGACAACATTGTCTAATAGATTTATTATTTTTAAATGTGTTTTCTAAATGTGTAGTATCATTTGAGTTTTCTACATATAAGATCATGTTATTTGCAGATAAGCTAATTTTACTTCTTCCTTTCTAACTTAATGTCCTTCATTTCTTTTTCTTGCATAAGTACTCTGGGAACTTCCAATATTATGTTGAATTGAAGTGATGAATTCTGTATCTTTGTCTTGTTCATGATATTAGAGAAAAAGCTTTTAGTCTTGCATCACTGAGTACGATGTCAGTTGTGATTTTTTTCACATATACCATTTAGTATGTTGACACAATTTGCTTCTATTTCTAGTTTGTTTAAGGCTTTTATAAAGACAATGTATTGTATTCTGTCAAATGCTTTTTCCACATCAATTGAAATGATCATGTATTAGTCTTTTTTATTCTGATAATATGGTGTATTATATTGATTTTTGTATCTTCAACAATCATTGCATTCCAGGAATAAATCCTAATTGTCCTGTTGTATAATATTTTAACATTCCGCTGAATTTGGTTTGCTAGTGTTTAATTGAGAGCTTTTTCTATCAATATTTATATGATTTATTGGTATGTAATTTTCTTGCAGTGTCTTTCTCTGACTTTGACATCAAGGTGAATTAGTCCATTCTCACATTGCTATAAATAACTACCTGGGACTGGATAATTTATAAAGAAAAGAATTTCAATTGGCTTACAGTTTCACAGGGTGTCCAGGAAGCATGACTGGTGGAGGCTTCAGGAAACTTACAATTATGGTAGAAGGCGAAGGAGTAGCTGACACGTCCTACATGACTGGAGCAGAAGACAGTGAAGCGGAAAGTGCTACACACTTTCGAACAATTAGATCTCATGAGAACTCACTCACTATCATGAAAAAAGCAGTGGGCAATCTGCCCCCATGATCCAGTCACCTCCCACCAGGTCCCTCCCTCAACATTGAGGATTATAATTCAACATGAGATTTGAATGGGGACACAGAGCCAAACCATATCACGAGGTAATGCTGGCCTCATAATATGACTTCAGAAGTGTTTGTCCTTCTTCAATTTTTTTGGAAGTTTTTAAAAAACTGAGATTAATTCCTTTTTAAATGCTCAGTAGAATTCACCCCAAATCCAAATGTAACTGATTTAGTGGACTGTTCTTCATTTTGAATATTACTTTCCCTCTTTCCAACAATACAAACTTGTCCACTGTCAGAATATTTTTTGATACTCTCCTTTCTTTGAGACAAAATTTGTTCTACGATCCTCTATTAAAATTAGCTAAACTGGAAGTTTGAATAACCTTCTGATATGGTTTGTTTGTGTCCCCACTCACCCAAATCTCATCTTGAATTTCAAAGTTTATGCACTCTTCTCTATCAGCACAGAATCTCCTAACATATTCTTCAACAAAGTGTCACTAGTGTCACTGATAATTTATACCCTCTTGAACACAACAGCCAGGAAGCCCTAACCTCAGAGATGGGTCAGCTCAACTGCATTTTGTGTCAAAATGTCAAAGCCCAAGCCTCATTTAGGTGATGAGTGAGTTCAGTGACTCTCTACTCACCTCTTTCCTCTAACACATAAATTCCAGTGGAAGGAAAATAATTTCATAGGATCTTAATGTCATTATAAGTACTGCTTTTAGTTCAGCAAAGGAGAAAACATGAAAAGGTAGTGGATTACTCAATGACTTGGTTGATGTGAGCTTTAGGAGTATTTTTTTAGTTTTTTGAGAAAATAAATATATGTAAAAAATATTCAAACACGGAAAAAATTTTCTCTCAGCATAGACTAGAAAACATAAAACTCTAATATTTCTAATGGGAGAAGTGAGAAATTGGTTTCTGAAACACTAAAGTTGTTTTGAAGCAACTAATACCTCCTTGTATTTATAGCTTACCAAAGCCCAGTAAACTTTGGTGAGTGAGATTAGGGAGCAAAGTTGTATGGTTAAAGAAGGCATCCTAAAAAAACAAGCAACAACAAAAAACCTCATTTCTCATAGTTTTCTGAAGAAAGTTAAATAAGCCCCCAGCATGAAAGCAAAATCCAGCTCATAAGCTGATTTTAGACAGTGCTGACTCAGTAACACTCTTCCCTGAGATCTCTTTTCCTTGCCTACTTTGCTCCTTCATGAGAGTTTCATTACCACTGACCTCCTTCTGACTCCCTCCACTTTATGTTAGCTTTGGACTGGCCACGTAGCTTTGATTCTCCTGGAAAGCTGATTCAACTCACTGTCCAGCCCAGCACCAGACCTTCATTAGGCAGTCATTTCTGTCTTGAGACCATGCTGAGGAACTTCCCTGCACTGGTCTGAACTTTATTTATACTTTGGAAAGCACCTAAAGACTTAACTCTGGGAGATGATCTTCTCAAAGTTCAGTACTGCAAGAAATCCTGTAAACTGCTCTTTCATTTTTTAGTGAAATGTCCTTCCATTTCCCAGTTACTGATTCATAGTGATACAGCATTGTTTGCTCTTCAGCTAATATTTTCTCTCAGCATGGCCCCAGAAGCTAGTAGCCCAGCTCATAACCAGTGCCACAAAGAAAGAAGGGAATGGAATTTTACTAAACCAAAATAAAGAGATGTTTTTGGCAGTATGGTTATTTTCACAATATTGATTGTACTCATCCATGAATATGAGATGTGTTTCCATTTGTTTGTGCCATCTATAATTTCTTTCAGCAGTGTTTTTTTTTTTTTCTAAAGGCATTTCACCTCCTTTATTAGGTATATTCCTAAGTATTTTATTATTTTTTGTGACTATTTTAAAAGGGGTTGAGTACTTGATTTGATTCTCAACTAGGTTGCTGTTGGTTTATAGAAGAGCTATTGATTTGTGTACATAAATTTTGTATCCGGAAACTTTGCTGAATCTTTTTATCAGTTCTAGTAGCTTTCTGGAGGAGTCTTTACAGTTTTCTAGGTAAATGATCATGTCATCAGCAAATAACAACAGTCTGACTTCCTCTTTACTGATTTGGATGCCTTTTATTTCTTTCTTTTGTCTGATTGCTCTGGCTAGGACTTCCAGTATTATGTTGAAGAGGAGTGGTGAGGGTAGGCATCCTTGTCTTGTTCCAGTTCTCAGAGGGAATGCTTTCAACTTTTCCGCATTCAGTATTATGTTGGCTGTAGGTTTGTCGTAGATGGCTTTTATTACAATGAGGTATGTCCCTTGTATGCCAATTTTTCTGAGACTTTTAATCATAAATGAATACTGGATTTTGTTGAGTGCTTTCTCTACATCTATTGAGATGATCATGTAATTTTTGTTTTTAATTCTGTTTATTTACTGTATCACATTTATTGACTTGTGTATGTTAAACTGTCTCTGCATCCCTGGTGTCCCATATGATCATGCAGAATTATCCTTTTGATAAGTTGTTGGATTTGGTTAGTTAGTATTTTGTTAAGGATTTTAGCATCTATGTTCATCAGGCATATTGGTCTGTAGTTTTCTTTTTGGTTAGGTCCTTTCTTGGTTTGATATTAGGGTGATACTGGCTTCATAGAATGATTTAGGTCAAACTACCACCATTCCATCATTCTTCACAGAATTAGAAAAAAAAAATAAAACGATTCTAAAGTGCATATGAAACCAAAAAATAACCTGCATATACAAAACAAGACTAAGCAAAAAGACCAAATTTGAAAGCATCACATTACCTATTTCAAACTATACTCTAAGGCCATACTTCACCAAAACAGCACGATACTGGTATAAAAATAGGCAAATAGACCAATGGAACAAAATGGAGAATCCAGAAATAAACCCACATACTTATAGCCAACAAAAACACAAAGTGAAGAAAGACCACCCTTTTATCAAATGGTGCTGTGATAATTGGCTCGCCACATGTAGGAGAGTGAAACTAAATCCTCATATCTCATTTTATACAAAAAATCAACTCAAGATGGATTAAGGACTTAAATCTAAGACTTAAAACTATAAAAATTCTATAAGATAACATTGGGAAAACCCTTGTAGACATTGGCTCAGGCAAGAAATTAATGGCCAAGGACCCAAAAGCAAATGCAATAAAAACAAAGAGAAATAGGTTGAACTTAATTAAACTAAAGAGCTTTTGCATGGCAAAAAGAGCAGTCAGCAGAGTAAACAGACAACCCACAGAGTGGGAGAAAATCTTCACAATCTTTACATATGATAAAGGACTAATATCCAGAATCTGCAATGAACTCAAACAAGTCAGCCAGAAAATTACAGATAATCCTATCAAAAAGTGGGATAAGGGCAAGAATAGACAATTCTCAAAAGAAAGTATACAAATGCCCAATAAACGAAAAAATGCTAAACGTCACTAATGATCAGGGAAATGCAAATCAACACCACAACATGATACCAACTTACTCCTGAAAGAATAGCCATAATCAAAAAATCAAAAAATAGTAGATGTTGGCATGGATGCAGTGAACAGGGAGCGTTTCCACACTGCTGTTGGGAGTGTGAGCTAGTACAACTACTATGCCAGACAGTGTGAATATTCTTTAAAGAACTAAAAATAGAAATACAATTTGATCCAGCAGTCCCACCATTTGGTATCTACCCACAGGAAAATAAGTCATTATACAAAAAGACACTTGCACATGCATGTTTATAGCAACACAATTTGCAATTGCAAAAACGTGGAACCAAACCAAAACCCATCAGTCAACAAGTGCATAAACAAACTGTGAGATACATATATATGTATATGTATCACAGTATGTGTATATATATACTGTGTATATCACAGTGTGTGTGTGTGTGTGTGTATATACATATATATATCTCACAGTATATATATACACGTGTGTGTGTGTGTGTATATATATATATGATGGAATACTACTCAGCCACAAAAAGGAATGAATCAATGACATTCATAGCGACCTGGATGAGATTGGAGACTGTTATTCTAAGTGAACTAACTCAAGAATAGAAAATCAAACATTGTTCTCTCTCATAAGTTGGAGCTAAGCTATGAGAATGCAAAGGCATAAAAATGACCATAATGTTCTTCGGGGACTCTGGGGGAAAGTGTGGGAAGAGGATGATGGATAAAAGACTACAATTAGAGTGCAGTGTATACTGCTCAGGAGATGGGTGCACCAAAATCTCACAAATTACCACTAAAGTACTTACTCATCTAACCAAACACAACCTGTACCCCCATAACCTATGGAAATAAAAAAATAAAAATTGGAAGAAAACATAAAAAAAATGAAAAGGAACAAGCTACTTGAACTTCATGCAACAACTTGTATCTCAAAGACTTATGCTATGTGAAAGAAGCCACTATCTAAAGGTTTCCTTCTGTATGATTTTATCTTATTGCATTCTTGAAAAGACAAAACTATAGTGTTGGGGGACAGATCAGTGGCTGTTATAGGAAGGTGACTATAAACACATACCATGTGGAAGTTTTGGGGAGTGGTAGAACTGTTCTTTGCCCTGATTGTGATGGTAGTTACATTAATAGACATATGTTAAGTTCAGAAACTGATGATTATTTCACAATGCATAGGTATATCAAATTTTCCAAGTAATACGACTTAAACATATATAATTTTTAATTGCAAATTATACTTTAATAAAGTTGGAAATTTTTTTAAAAAATAGAAAGATTCAATGACTCAAGAGCACTATTTTTTTTCTTAAGGCCAGTCTACATGGCCTGGTAGAGTTCAGCTGGGTCTCCATAGAAATAATAGGGATTTTATTTGTGATGGGAATATCTAGAGAATGTAGGAGAAATTATTATCCCATTCAATCCAGATTTTAAACCCCATGAGCTACCTAATTGAGGCTACCACAAGTATCATCACCAAAGCCTACCAGAAATCACGTGCATTAGTTCATTTTCATGCTGCTGATAAAGACATAACCAAGACTGGACAATTTACAAAAGAAAGAGGTTTATTGAACTTACAATTCCACATGACTGGGGAGGCTTCACAATTATAATGGAAGGCAAGAAGCAGCAACTCATATCTTACATAGATGGCAGCAGGCAAAAAGAGAGGGAGCATGTGCAGGGAACCTCCTCTTTATAAAATCATCACATCTTCTGAGACTTATTCACTATCATGAGAATATCTTGAGAAAGACTCGCCCCCATGATAAAATCACCTCTCACTTGGTCCCTTCCACAGCACGTGGGAATTGTAGGAGTTACTATCAAGATAAGATTTGGATGGGGATACAGCCAAATCATATCATTCCAGTCCTGACCCCTCCAAAATTTCATGTCCTCACATTTTGAAACCAAGCATGACTTCCTAACAGCCCCCCAAAGTCTTAACTCATTTCAGCATTCAATCAAATGTCCAAAGTCCAAGTCTCATCCATGACAAGGAAAATCCCTTCTGCCTATGAGCCTGTGAAATCAAAACAAGTTAGTTACCTCCTAGAAAAAAATGGGATATAGGCACTGGGTTAATACAGCCATTCCAAATGTGAAAAACTGGCCAAAACAAATTGGCTACAGGCCCCATGCAAGTTTGAAGTCCAGTGGGGCAGTCACATCTTAAAGCTCCAAAATGAACTCCTTTGACTCCATGTCTCACATCCAGGTCACACTGATGCAAGAGGCGGGGCTCCCACATCCTTGGGGAGCTCTGCCCCTATGGTTTTGTAGAGTACAGCCTTACTTCTGGATGCTTTTATGGGCTGGTGTTGAGTGTCTGCCACTTTTGCAGATGCACAGTGCAAGCCATCAGTGGATCTATGATTCTGGGGTCTGGATGACGGTTGCCCTCTTCTCACAGCTCCACTACGTGGTGCCCCAGTAGGGACTCTGTGTGGGGGCTCTGACCCCACATTTCCTTTTAGCACTGCCTTAGCAGAGGTTCTCCATGAGAGCCCCACCCCTGCAGCAAACTTTTGCCTGAGCATCCAGGTATTTCCATACATCTGAAATCTAGGCAGAGGTTTCCAAACTTCAGTTCTTGACTTCTGTGCATCTGCAGGCTCAACACAATGTGGAAGCTGCCAAAGCCTGGAACTTACACCCTCTGAATCCACAGCCTGAGCTCCATGTTGGCCCCTTTCAGCCATGGCTGGAGTGGCTGGGATGCAGGGCACCAAGTCCCTAGGCTGAACACAGCAAGAAGACCCTGGGCCTGGCCCACTAAACCACTTTTTTCTCCTAGGCCTCCAGGCTTGTGATGGGAGGGCCTGCTGTGAAGACCTCTGACATACCCTGGAGATATTTTCCCCATTATCTTGGAGATTAATATTCAGCTCCTCATTACTTACACAAATTTCTGCACCTGGCTTGAATTTCCCCTCAGAAAATGAATTTTTTTTTTTCTATAGCATGGCCAGGCTGCAAATTTTCCAAACTTTTATTCTCTACTTTCCTTATAGAACTGAATACCTTTCACAGTACGCAATTCATCTTTTGAATGCTTTGCTACTTAGTAATTTTTTCTGTCAGATACCCTAAATCATCTTTATCAAGTTCAAAGTTCCACAAATCTCTAGGGAGGGGCAAAATGCCACCAGTCTCTTTGCTAAAACATAACAAGGGTCACCTTTGCTCCAGTTTCCAGCAAGCTCCTCATCTACATCTGAGACCACCTCAGCCTGGACTTTATCATTTATATCACTATCAGCATTTTGGGCAAAGCCATTCAACAAATCTCTAAGAAGTTGCAATCATTTCCACATTTCCCTGTCTTCTTCTGAGTCCTCCAAATTGTTACAACCCCTGCCTGTTACCCAGTTCCAAAGTTGTTTCCACATTTTCGGTTATCTACAACAGCACCTCACTCTACTGGTACCAATTTACTGCATTTGTCTGTTTCCATGCTGCTGATAAAGACACACCAGAGACTGGGCAATTTACAAAAGAAAGACGTTTAGTAGACTTACAGTTCCACGTGGCTGGGGCGGCTTCATGATCATGGTGGAAGGCAAGGAGCAGCAAATCATGTCTTACATGGATGGCAGCAGACACAGAGAGAGCATGTGCAGGGGAACTCCTCTTTATAAAGCCATCAGACCTCATGAGACTTATTAACTATCACGAGAAAAGCATGAAAAAGGCTCCCCCCCATGATTCAATCACCTCCCACTAAGTCCCTCCAATGACATGTGGACATTGTGGGAGTTATTAAAAAGATGAGATTTTGGTTAGGGACACAGCCAAACCATATCACATGAGGGTATAACATCTGCTACGGGAAACAGGAAATCCTAAGCCAAACTCCACGGAGTATTTTTCATGGCCTGTTTTCCTTCTCTAAGGCTTATATAACCCTAAAGTCTTAAGACTTCTTTCCCTGTGAGTCTTCTGTACAAATACTTCTCTTTTCTCACCCAGTTAAACAAGGGTAGTTATTGTGTATAGTAATTAAATTATACACATTTTGAGTGTGCACGTGTATGTGAGGAGGTTTACTTCCTACTATTTTTAAAAGCCGATCAACCTAGGCTCCCTTTTCAAATTATTTCAACTTTTATTTTAGATTATAGGAGTGCATGCAGAGGTTTGTTACATGGGTAAATTGTGTAATGCTGAAGTTTGGAGCACAAATGATCCTATCTCCCAGGTAGTATCATAGTATGCAATAGTTGTTCAACCTTTGCCCTTCTACTTTTCTCCCTCCTCTAGTAGTACTCATGTCTTTCATTAAGTTCACTAGGTGATCTTGGACAAGTTACAACTTCCTGAGTATGTTTCTTCATCAGTAAAATAAAATAAATAAAAGAAAAATGAGGCCATCTCTAATTACATATAATTAGATACACCCTACGTTCAAATACATTAATAAGAGTAAAGGGCTTCAAATAGTTGCTAGTGATTTATCAATAGTTTTATTGAATTAGAGTTTCATTAATTTACATACTGCCATAATTTAAGGTGGCAGTAGGTGTATCAGAATAGTTTTACAACAAGGAAAGTCTATCTTGTTGAGTATCTGCTCATTCCCGTATTCATAAAGACTTGAGTGAAATTTTTATAAAAGTGAAATTGTTGGATCAATGGGCATATGCATTTAAAATGTTTCTAGAACTTATCAAATTGTCCTTCAAAGCATTATCTGAGAATAGTTGATTCCCCACATTCTTATTGACATTGGATATTCAAAATATAATCTTTTGTGATCTGATATTTTGCCTATTTTAAAATTTTTCATTAAATTCACCAAGTTTTCTTGGAGTGAAAATAAAATTTTGTAGAAGACTTTGGAAAACAGCAAGCCGTGATGATCCTTTATTAAAAACATGACTAGATAAACTTTCTTTCTGGAATCTAGACCACATGTATTTGAAATGTTTGCTTTGGGATACATTGAGTATTTAATCATCAGAAAACTTTCTTTGCTCTTGAATAACATTTTGGTACCTTGACAAAACTTGTACATACAGCCAATTTGAAGTGGTAGCATACTTGTGCTCTTAGAGACTTTCAAGGATTCTGAATAAATTTGAAATTCTCCACGTTTTGTGCATCAAACTTACTTCAAATCAGGATGATTAGATAAATTATTTAATTTTTGAAAAAATGTGAAGCTGCCAGACTCCAGGGTAACTTCTTGAATTAGAAAGCAGTTTCTCCCCCTGAGAATCTGGTGTAAGTTACTCCACAGCTGCAAGAGATCTGATCAAGGAAAAGGACCAAGGATGACCTCAGCAAAAGCATTACTGGCTTCCTGTTTCTGTATACTCTAAAATATAATTAGGCTGAAACGCAAAGAGCAAGGGAAAACACTTGGATAAAGCTGGATCCAGGTTTACAAGCCAGATGATTTTTTGGCAGGTTAATCACTTAGTAATTGAATTGTTTATTCTTGTTTATATTTTGGTTGCTAAGATGACTTTATCATATCAACTGTTTTGGAATCTATACACTCTTCTTTAACCGAGAAAGAAAAAGAACAATTTTATATGACTTAATGTAAGTATGGTTTTTAATGGCTTATAATTATCTAATATTTTTATTGGAGATCAATGAAGCATCTATCAATACTGACTTCAGTATCATGTTTTGCTCTCTTTCAAAACCATTTATTTCACATGTATTTCTGTACTGGATTCTTGCAGAAGTCTTCTGAGGCAAGGGTTATTATCTGCATTTTACAGCAGAGCTGGAACTGGAAGTCAGCTTATTTATCTATTGTGCTTTTCCCTAGACAGATAGAGGGAAGTTCTGGTGAATAGAGGCAGTGCAATTGTTTTAAAAATATAAAAAACAAACAAGATGATTTGACTGCAAAAGGAAAATATAGAATTTAAAAATACTTTAGGGGTTCAAAACATTTACTTTTTGATTTGAATTCGTACCAAAAGTGTTCTCTAAATTTGGAGTCATTGCAAAAATATACATCAGTATTCTACTTTACCTTTGCAAGTAAAATACCCTTACTACAGGCAAAGATTCCCAGACATTTTATATTTGCATCTGCATCCCTAATCACAAAATAAAAATGGATTCCCTGTGCCATACATATAATGATCCTTACTTGATATCTACTAGATTAAATACATTCAATAAAATTAATGAGCACCTGTTATATATATGACAAGAAATTGCCATCTAGTTGGGGGAGGGGGCACAATAGATAAGACAAGTACATATAGAACTAAAATGCCAAACAGAATATAAATGCCTAAATGTTCTGGAAGTTCAGAAAATGGAAAGGTCCTATCCAATAAGGTAAATAAAAGGGAATAGAAAGAGTATTGTGTAAGAGGGGGAGTTTGGATGGAGCCTTGACAAAATGATGGACAGAAATTCAACTGACAGAAGAGAGGACAAGAGGGCTCCTGGAAGATAACTCATACCAAAGCTTGGAGATAAAGTCTAATGTGTTTACAAAATAGTGATAATCCAGTTTGCTTGAGATACAATGTACCACTACTAATATGTACAGAAGGGAGGATAGAAAAGTATGAAACCATAGGGCTTTGAAATCCAAGTAAAAGAATTAAACAAAGAACTGGTGCACAGTGGTGAATTATTGAAGGTTTCTGAGCAGGGAAAAGGACATGATTAAGCTGAACTTGAAGGAAATGAAGCTCATAGCTCTGGGTAGGGCATATACATGGCAATGTGAACAATTGGGAGACTATTTCAGTAGCCAAGCTAAAGAATAACAATTATATGAAATGCGCATTTCAGTGTCCATAAATAAAGTTTTATTCGAACATAGCCACATACATATGTTTGGATACTGTCTATGGCTATGTTGGTTCTACAATGACAGAGCTGAGGAGTTGTGACAGACTGCGTGATCCAGAAAGCTGAAAATATTTGCTATCTGGCCCTTTTTGAAGTGCCTAATTTATTTATTTTGGGGTTATTTCTTCTCTTTCTATCTTTTTTATATTTAACTTTTAAGTACAGGATACATGCACAGGTTTGTTATACAGGTAAACTTGTGTCATTTTTTTTTACAGATTATTTTATCACTCAGGTATTAAGCCTAGTAACCATTAGTTATTTTTCCTGATCCTCTCCCTCCCCCCAACCTTCACCCTCCAGTAGGCCTCAGTGTGTGTTGTTTTTTTCTATGTGTCCATGTATTCTCATCATTTAGCTCCACTTATATGTGAGAAAATGCAGTATTTAGTTTTCTGTTTCTGCATTAATTTGCTAAGGATGACAGCCTTCAGCTCTATCCATGCTTCTGCAAAGGACATGATCTTGTTCTTTTTTATGGCTGCATAGAATTCCATGCTATATATGTACCACATTTTCTTTATCTAGTCTATCATTGACGGGTATTTAGGTTGAATCCATATCTTTGCAATTGTGAATAGTGCTGCAATGAACACACGTGTGCATGTGTATTTATAATAGAATGCTTTATACTCCTTTGGGTATATACCCAGTAATGAGATTGCTAGGTTGAATGGTACGTCTGCTTTTAGGTCTTTGAGGAATCACACTGTCTTCTACAATAGTTGAACTACTTTAGACTCCCACCAACAGTGTATAAGAATTCCTTTTCTCCCCAACTTTGTCAGCATCTGTTACTTTTGAATTTTTAATAACAACCAACTTGACTGGCCTGAGATGGTATCTTATTGTGGTTTTGATTCTTATTTACTTAATGATCAGTGATGCTGAGCTCATCTTTGTGGTCTTATCTTCCCTCGATCTTGGAGGATGCTGACCTTCAGATTTTTTTTTTCTTCTTCTATCTTATCTGGTGACCTTGAGTGTTTTGTTGCAGTACAAGGTGGATTCAGCCAACTGGCTTCATTTCTAGAAGATGTTAGGGGGCCAACAACCAACACTGAGCTCCTGATTTCTGGACTGCATGCTCTAACTTTGGGGGACTTGTGTTAGGCCCTGACTTTGTTCTCTGGCTCCTTAAAGTTAGGAATCCAGTAAGCTGCCAGAGCTGTGGTGCTGCTGGAATGCTGATCACTGTACTCTAAAGGGTGGTGTCAACCAGAACATTTCTAGTACAATGACAGCAGGATCCCTCCTCATTCTCAAATGCCAATAGCTGCAGCAGTACTGGCAACTGTGGCAGAATGCTAGTTAGTGCCAGTGAGTGTGAGGGTGCCTGCCTCCCTGCTGGTATTCAACACAGTGGCAGAGGCAGTGCAGCTGGAGGGGGACAGGGGATGGAGGAAAGGGTTGCGGGAGGTGGTTGGGGGGTTGTCCTGCCAGGTGACTGTGTGCAGGTGACTGGGTGCTGGAGGTGGTGTTTTCTCTGGGGTGGAGTACTGGCAGGCATAAGTCTGAGTGCCTTCTCTGTGCCCCACAAGCAGGAGTAGTCACTTGGGGGAGGTGGGGGAGGATATGCTGTCCTTTGCCCACTGTTAGTGCAAGAGTGGGGCACTAGTCAGGGCAGGGCTGGCAAGCTCTGTGCCTGTCAAGGCTCCTCCAGCATTGGCAGTCAGAGGGGTGAGTGGGGAAGGACTGCACTCCTATGAGCTGACAGGACAAGGAAAGCAAAACCAGCCCCAACAGGCACACACCAGCAAAGCAACATGGGGAGCTGCCAGTGGTTCCGGGGAAGGCTGCAGTAAGGAGAGGGATCACTTGGGCTTGTGCTTGGCCTTAAGAACTCTCCACCTTTCAGTCACGGTCTACCATCACAGAAGCTATGGTGTGGCTTCCAGGGCACCCCAGGCTACCCTGCAAGCAAGTGTGGGTAGGCTGGGGGCCAGAGAGAGGTCAGAAGACCAATGGGTGCTGAGGTCAGACTGTCCCCGCCTGACTGGCAAGACTGCCCTTCAGAGGTCAGGATGACAGTTCTCATAGGGCTAATCTCTCCTATGGGAGCAACTTGAGCTTAGGGGGATGGTCATCCTTGGCTGTGCTCAGTTACAGACACTCCCACACCAAACCTTCTGTGGTGCTGCACATTCAGCTGGCTTGCTGCTCCACCATTTCTCTTTTTTTTTTTTTTTTTTTTTGAGGCGGAGTCTCGCTCTGTGGCCCAGACTGGAGTGCAGTGGCCAGATCTCAGCTCACTGCAAGCTCCGTCTCCCGGATTTACGCCATTCTCCTGCCTCAGCCTCCCAAGTAGCTGGGACTACAGGCGCCCGCCACCTCACCCGGCTAGTTTTTTGTATTTTTTAGTAGAGACGGGGTTTCACTGTGTTAGCCAGGATGGTCTCGATCTCCTGACCTCGTGATCCGCCCGTCTCGGCCTCCCAAAGTGCTGGGATTACAGGCTTGAGCCACCGCGCCCGGCCAACTCCACCATTTCTCTAAGCAGCTCTCCCTGCCAACTAGAGCTTGTGGCAAGAGCGGGTTGCTCCTTTCCAATTCAACTCATTGGTTCTCTTGGAGCCCCGCGGGGGCAGCAAGGAGTCCAGATGTACTGTTGTTTTGTGCAGAGTTCCCAACTTTCTCCCCCTTCAACCCAGCTTCTGTATCTTCCATCTGTCCACTCTCAGTGCCTTCTCTCTGAAGATCTGTTAGCAACACACCAGTCGTCTGGGTCCCTCCATGGGAGCTGTTCCACCTGGTTGTGTCTGGTTGTCCACCTTGCCCTTCCTTCCCACTCATCTGTTGATGGACATTTAGGTTGATTCCATATATTGGCTATTGTGAATGGTGCTGCAATGAACATGAGAGTGCACATATCTCTTTGATATAATTGTATACTTGTTTCCTTTCTTTTAGATATATACCCAGCAGTGGGATTGTTGGATAATGTGACAATTATGTTTTTAGTTTTTGAAGAACTTCCGTGCTGTTTTCCATTGTGGTTGTACTAATTTACATTCCCACCAACAGGGTATGAACAATCCTCTTTCTCCACGTCCTGGCCAGCATTTATTATTTGCCTGTCTTTTGGATAAAAGTAATTTTAAGTGGAATGAGATGATAGTGTAGTTTTGATTTGCATTTCTCTGACAATCAGTGATGCTGAACATTTTCTCACACATCTGTTTGCCATGTGTATGTTTTCTTTTGAGAATTGTCTATTCAGGTTTTTGCCCATTTAAAAAATCTGATTAGTTGTGGTTTTTTTTTCTCCTATTGACTTATTTGAGCTTCTTATGTATTTTTATTGTTAGATGGGTAGTTGGCAAATACTTTCTCTGATTCTCTGTATTGTCTCTTCACTTGATTGATTGTTTCCATTGCTAAGCAGAAGCTTTTTACCTTGATATTATCCCATTTGTGCATTTTTGCTTTGGTTGCCTGTGCTTTTTAGGTTTTACTCAAGAAATCTTTGCTCTGACCATTGTCCTGGAAAGTTTCCCGGAGGGTTTTCCCACTGTTTTCTTCTAGTAGTTTTATAGTTTCAGGTGTTAGATTTAAGTTTGTAGTCTATTTTGATTTTATTTTTGTATATGGCAAGAGATAGGGATCTAGTGTCATTCTTCTGCATATGAATATCCAGTTTTCCTAGTACCATTCACTGAAGAGACTATTCTTTCCCCAATGTATGTTATCGGCACCTTTGTCAAAATTGAGTTAACTGCAAATGCATGGATTGACTTCTGGGTTCTCTATTTTGTTTTATTGATCTGTGTTTCTTTATTATACCACTGCCATGCTATTTTGATTATTATAGCTTTGTAATACATTGTGAAGACAAAGAGTGTAATGCTGTTAGCTTCGTTCTTTGGGCCTAGAATTTTTTATTTTAACTATTTGGGGTCTTTGGGGGTTTCATATGAATTTTAGGATTTCTTTTTTTCTATTTCTGTGAAGAATGTCATTGGTGTTTTCATAGGGATTGCACTGGATCTGTGGATTGCTTTTAATAGTATGGAATATGTCTCTTTTTTCTTTGTATAACTCTTTGCTTTTTTCATTTTTCTTTTTTTTTTTTAATTATACTTTAAGTTCTGGGATACATGTGTAGAATGTGCAGGTTTGTTCCATAGGTATACATGTGCCATGGTGGTTTGCTGCACCCATTAACCCATCATTTACATTAGGTAATTCTCCTAATGCCATCCTTCTCTTAGCCCCCCGCCCCCCTACAGGACTCAGTGTGTGATGCTCCCCTCCCTGTGTCCATGTGTTCTCATTGTTCAACCCCCACTTATCAGTGAGAACATGTGGCATTTGATTTTCTGTTCCTGCTTTAGTTCACTGAGAATGATGGTTTCCTGCTTCATCCATGGCCCTGCAAAGGACATGAACTCATCCTTTTTTTATGGCTGCATAGTTTTTCATGGCGTATATGTGCCACATTTTCTTTATCTGGTCTATCACTGATGGGCATTTGGGTTGGTTTCAAGTCTTTGCTATTGTGAATAGTGCTGAAGTAAACATGCGTGTGGATGTATCTTTGTAGTAGAATGATTTATAAACCTTTGGGTATATACTCAGTAATGGGATTGCTGGATCAAATGGTATTTCCAGTTCTAGATCCTTGAGGAATCTCCACACAAATTAGTTCCACAATGGTTGAACTAATTTACACTCCTACCAATAGTGTAAAAGCGTTCCTATTTCTCCATATCCTCTCCAGCATCTGTTGTTTCTTGACTTTTTAATGATCACCATTCTAACTGACGTGAGAAGGTATCTCATTGTGGTTTTCATTTGCATTTCTCTAATGACCAGTGATGATGAGCTTTTTTTCATATGTTTGTTGGCCAAATAAATGTTTTCTTTCAAGAAGTGTCTGTTCATATCCTTCACCCAATTTTTAGTAGGGTTGTTTGTTTTTTCTTGTAAATTTGTTTAACTTCCCTGTAGATTATGGATATTACCACTTTGCCAGATGGATAGATTGCAAAAACTTTCTCCCATTCTGCAGGTTGCTTGTTCACTCTGAAGAGAGTTTCTTTTGCTATGCAGAAGCTCTTTAATTTAATTAGATCGCTTTTGTCAATTCTGGCTTTCGTTGTCATATCTTTTGGTGTTTTAGTCATGAAGTCTTTGCCCAGGCCTATGTCCCGAAAGGTATTGCCTAGGTTTTCTTCTAGTGTCATTATGGTTCTAGGCTTTACATTTAAGTCTTTAGTCTATCTTGAGTTAATTTTTGTACAAGGGGTAAGGAAAGGTCCACTTTCAGTTTTCTGCATATGACTAGCCCGTTTTCCCAACATCATTTATTAAATAGGGAATCCTGTCCCCATAGTTTGTTTTTGTCAGGTTTGTTGAAGATCAGATAATTGTAGATGTGTGGCATTATTTCTGAGGCCTCTGTTCTATTCCATTGCTCTATATATCTGTTTTGGCATCAGTACCATGCTGTTTTGGTTACTGTAGCCTTGTAGTATAGTTTGAAATCAGGTAGCATGATGCCTCTAGCTTTGTTCTTTTTGCTTAGAATTGTCTTGGCTAAATGGGCTCTTTTTTGGTTCCCTATGAAATTGAAAGTTGTTTTTTCTAATTCTGAGATGAAAGTCAATGGTAGCTTGATGGGAATAGCATTGAATCTATAAATTAGTTTGGGCAATATGGCCATTTTTGTGATATTGATTATTCCCATCCATGAACGTGTAATGTTTTTCCATTTGTTTGTGTCCTCTCATTTCTTTGAGCAGTGGTTTGTAGTTCTCCTTGAAGAGGTCATTCATATCACTTGTAAGTTGTATTCCTAGGTATTTTATTCTTTTTGCAGCAATTGTGAAAGGGAGTTTACTCATGATATGACTATTTGTCTATTACTAGTGTATAGGAATGTTTGTTGTATTTGCACATTAATTTTCTATCCTGAAAGTTTGCTGATGTTGCTTCGCAGCTTAAGGAGATTTTGGCTGAGATGTTGGGATTTTCTGAATATACAATCATGTCATCTGCAAACAAACAATTTGACATCCTCTCTTCCTATTTGAATAACTTTTGTTTCTTTCTCTTGCATGACTGCCCTGGCCAGAACTTCCAATACTATGTTGAATAGGAGTGGTGAAAGAGGGCATACTCGTCTTGCACTGGTTTTCAAGAAAAATGCTTCTAGCTTTTGCCCATTTAGTATGATATTTGCTGTGGGTTTGTCATAAATAGCTATTAATATTTGAAGATATGTTCCATCCATACCTAATTTATTGAGAATTTTTAGCATGAAGGGGTGTTGAATTTTATTGAAGGCCTTTTCTGCATCTATTGAGATAATCAAGTGGTTTTTGTCATTGGTTCTGTTTATGTGATGGATTATGCTTATTGATTTGGGTATGTTGAACCAGCCTTGCATCCCAGGGATGAAGCTGACTTGATCATGGTGGATAGGCTTTTTGATGTGCTACTGGAATTCGTTTACCAGTATTTTATTGAGGTTTTTGGCATCAGTGTTCAACAGGGATATTGACCTGAAGTTTTTTTGTTGTTGTTGTAACAACAAAAACAAAATACACTGTCTCTGCCAGATTTTGGTATCAGAGTGATGCTCATCTCATAAAATGAACAGTTTTCTGTTGAGATTAGTAGTGATATTAATAAATGTGATGTATTTGTGATACTGTATGGTAAACTTTGTCAACATTTGCATAACTCAGTGAACCAATATTCTACAAATGACCAAAGTATGTTGTTATCAATAATGCACACTTAAAGGATCATTCAAAATACAATATAGACAAATGAATTATATTGAAATAGAGTAGAAAATGTTCATCAGTATGTTTTCAGAATCCACATTGCTATTATCCCATAAAAAGCTACTGCTTATCTAATTTTGGTGTGGTATGAAAGAAAAATTTGTACGTTTTTCTGAAAAGGCTATTAAAATACTCCTCCCTTTTTTTAATCTACATACACATGTGAGGCCAGATTATTCCCAACATTACAACTAAAATAACGTATTATAACAGAATGAATGAAAAACAAGGTATGAGAATCCAACTATTTCTGTTCAGTCAGATATTAAAGAAGTTAGCAAAAATGTAAAACAGTGTCACTCTTCCTTTATTTTGGTAAATTTGTTATATTTTATAAAATAAGTTATTTTTATTAACATTTAACAAATGTATTATTTTAATGAATACATGAAGTTTTTTAAAAAATTGACATCAATGCCTAATATGGTAAATATCAATAGATATAACCCACATAAACAAAAGCTCTCTGAGATCCTAAATAACTTTTAGGAGTGTAAATTGCTCTGAGCCCAAAAAGTTTACTTATTTGAGGAATGCTGATTTGGATAATCTTTCATTGCTTGTCAGTGCCTAAAATTGCAGACAGTTAGAATCTAATCTTCTGTGTTTGTAGTTCCCTCTTCTTAAATACTTTTTTTCTGTTTTACTATGAAGAGCCTACTCTGATCACTTTATTTTGTAAGAACAGGAACCCAGAGAGTCTGGAAGCATACCATATGCTTGAGAAGAATGCTGGACAAAAAGGCTACTAAGGAAAGATAGGGTGCAAATATAGTCTTCACCTATTCCACTATTTTCCCAATGATCAATGCTGGTGACACATATGAAAGTTAATAAGTCTCATAGCACAATGCCTGAAGTATGAAACTGAGACAAGAGATGCCATTCTTTGCCTCATTCCTTGGCCTCTTGCTCATTACTTATGGCTTAGACTAAATGGGCACCAAAAAGATCACCTAGAATTTATTGAAATCTCATTTTTCTGGTTAATACATAGCACATTGACCCAAATGGCCAGTTATTTGACTGAATACAATCTTTTCTTATGAAAATTTTCTGAAACACAGTTCATTAAAAATTCATATTATGTGAATCATTTTCCTTGTCAGGACTATAGATTCTTCATAGGGGCCCTCAAGAACTGGCCACGTGGTAAACTTGTCTCCAAAACAAGTCTCTGGGTTTCAGAAAAAAGAACCTCTTTTCCAGCTACAAAGTAGGTTTTTCTCACTGAAAGAAGATACACTTCATCATATGACTCAAAAAAAGTCTTAATGGAAAATATGCAAAAGTTGAACCCCTTGAAAGATTTATTTATTCCTATTTGTGAAAATTCATTTCCTCTTTCATTTTACTAATTACAGCTTTAAGAGCTCTTTGAGAAAAATATTTTTTTTGAAACTATCCTCTATCTTCATTCTTACAGTCATTGTCCCTATCTAGGCTCTAATTACCTCAAATATAATGGTCTATCCTCTAAAAGAGAGCTTCACCTCCTGTTTTGCCCCCTCCTGCAATCCATTCTGTATACTATTGTCTCCGTGATCATTCAAAGAATGGTAGAAAGGAAGCAGGCTGTCGAGCAAGGCACATGTGAGTTTGAATCTTGCCTCTCCCACTTCCTTGTTTACAATATTTGAGAAGTTAATTAATTTCTCCGTGCTTCAATTCATTAATGCAGAAAATGGGTTATAATATTAGTCCCTACTCCACAGGATTGTTTGATGAATTAAATTAGATGACGTGTGCAAATTGCCTAGAATGGTGATAGGACATGAAAAGTACTCAATAACTAATAATTTTATTTTCCCTCCTCTGATCTGTTTATATTCTTTCAATTACTTCCTGTATTCCATGGCTTCTATACTCCAAGGCGTTTTTGTAGATCTCCATCCTCCAAGCTTCTTTCCCTCTGTTTCCAGCATGCCGTATGGGTCAGACAAAATCTTGTCCTCACTTTCACACAAACAGTACATGTTTATTCTACATGTTTTTTCTTCATTCATGTCCTTGGCAACATTCCTTCTCTCTCCTGGAATCCCTTGCCTTCTCTACTCTCTTTAAATTTTCTAAACTGCAGACACTCAAATATTTCTCCACAGATTTTGTTATTGGCATACCCTCTACAGTTTTGTGGGGTTTTTGTGTAGTTTTTTTGTGAATAATCACAGTATTTAAAATTTAGTTACCTACTTTAGCCTCCTCTTAAGAAATATTATCTAAGAAGTCATATATTTGTATGGCTAATTTTATTATATTTTAAATATATAAAATAAATGTATAGCTTTAAATTGTTTAAGCTTTTCTTTGTACCACCTAAAATACAAAAACCTTGGTAGGTCTCCACTAGGACATTTTATTCTTTGGGAAACACTGCTTAAAGTAAAACTTACCCATCAAGAAAGGACCATAAAACCTTCTCCAACAGACTCAGCCCATGGTTAATTTATCTTCTTAATTTCCACACAATTTCACAGTAAATTATATACTATGCTATATTTTCTAACTATTTTATGAATAATTAACTTGTCACATAAACTGTAGACTCTTGGAGGATAGGAAACATAGTTTTTGCTTCCCAATCCCAGCCTTCCCCCACAGCTTTGGAGAGATTTCTCATTGTTGTAGCTCATTAAGTATTTGTCAAATGATTAATTTTCAAAAATGCATAGGAATACTCTGCAGATACATAATCAGACATGGAAATCTCTTGAAGGTATTTTATCTAAAGCAATTTAGTTTCACTAGTTCAAATTTGAAAATAATTGAGGTTCACAGTTCACTCTGTCCTTTATTTTTCCTTTTTGGATTCCACTAATGTTCCAGAAAGGACTGAAAGTTGTTTCAAAGGAAGAATGTTATAAGAAGATAATATAAGTTAAAGTGGATAAAAAGTAATAATGAAAAAATTGGCAAAGACATAAAAATGAGATATAATAAAAATGAATCCCATAAAGCACACCATAAAAAATCTCCACAGTTGCTACCAGTAGATTCTATGTTGGTTCAAGATTTTTAATCTGACTTTGTAAAAAGAGACACATGACCAATTATAAAGTCAGTATTCATAAAAATAAAATTTAATCATTTGCTTAGGAAAACATCTAGCTTCTCCTCATACTAAATCATATAGAGCTCTAGGGTTACCTAGGAAACACAATATATGGTAATAAATAACATCCTCAACAATAGCTATCACTCCTCATTTATTGATACTGTTAGAGAGAATTAAAAGCCTTTGAAGCACCAAATCATAAACTTTTCCCAGCCTATGGAAAACATAATTCATCATTTAAAGTAAACTTTGATGACATACATAAGAATAAGGGAAGAGTTTAGAACTATTGGTAAAATGGTACAACTGCACTACTTTTAAAAATCTTATAATTAGGGTACTTATTACTTGGTTTTAGTTTACAATGATGTGTAGACCATAAGTCATATCTAGTAACAAAAAGACTTTCTTCTAAAAGTTAATTGGAGATGACTGTTAGGTTATCAGCTTGCTTTGTTTCTCCACAGATTTGTTCATTATAATTGTATTAGTTTGTTTTAATGCTGCTGATAAAGACATACCTGAGACTGGCAAGAAAAATAGATTTAATTGAACGTAACAGTCCCACATGGCTGGGGAGGCCTCAGAATCATGGTGGGAGGCAAAATGCACTTCTTACATGGCGATGGCAAGAGAAAATGAGAAAGATGCAAAAGCAAAAACCTCTTATAAAACTGTCAGATTTCATGAGACTTATTAACTTCCAGGAGAACAGTATGGAGGAAACTGCCCCCATGATTCTAAAGATCTGCCATCACCTCCTTCCCACAACACGTGGGAATTATGGGAGTACAATTCAAGATGAGATTTGGGAGGGCATACAGAGCCAAACCATATCAATAATTAACACTTAAAATTTACCTAAGTTAAAATTTTTATTCATTTCAATTGAGACACTGACTTCTGGTTTTATTTTTCTTCCCTTTTTAAAGTCAGTGACAGAAGAAGCTACTTGCGTGCAAGATAGAAATGAAGTAATCTGGCAGGCTTCCTACTCTCAATGTGAAGGTTTTGTCTGTGAAATAAAGCTGGGATGTGGTGATGGTAGCCAATTGTAAGAAAATGATTTCTTTTATTTCTGGATCCCAGGATTTGCCTTCAAAGCTCAATAGGTCTGGAACTTTTTTGTTTGTTCATAGAAGAATCTTACCCTAGGAAAACTGGCTCACACTAACTATAGTGAGGAACAGAACTTCCAAATGCACTGAGATGTGTGTTGGTCTGTCAGTGTATTCTCTTTACAGTAGGAATTCCAAGTCAGAAACCTAAATTAACAAAAGATAGGAGCTGAATAAACATTTGAAATCAAAATTAAGAAGCGGATTGCAAGGCTAAACTTGTTTCATTTGACATACATCAGCCAGGATGAATACCCTCTCCCTTTGCCAGTCTTTACAAGTTATGACATTTCCGTCAATCATCCCAAGCTCTTAGTTTCCAATGCTGACAGCTTATCTTTCCCTTACATGCCAACAGGGGTTTGTGCTGCATTTTAAACCTTGTTTCTCAAAACTACTCTCAGACTTAGTTGACACTATAGTCCTCAAGTGTATGATCTTCCTGTATTCACACAATTTCGAAGGCCTCATATATGTTGCACATAAATACCAGAATATTAGTACACTGGTTGGAGACCCTGTAATCAATAATGTTCATTTACTTATTCATGTATTCTTTGAACATTTGTTTATTCATTAATTCCCAGATGTATTCATTCAATAACAGTTCATGGAAATGCCTTGTGCTGGACAAGTTGGGAATACAGCTATGAATCAGACATGATCTTTGCCCTCAAGCAGTGTGCAGTCCAGTAAACGGATAGTAAATACACAAAAATAATGAAACTATGTGTTAAATTGTGAGTCTCGAGACAAAGGGGTTGGGAGAGGGGCACTCCAAACGGAGGGAACATCTTAAGCTATGATATTTCTACTGTTTTGAATTTTGACTTGTATTTTTTAGGTTTCCTCAGCCTTTGCCCCTCAGGCTCGCACAAGCTGCAGCTTTCCTGTTACTAGGTAAACAATCTTTAGAGTTGCCTGAAAATTTCATCTTACCATGGAACCTACTGGAATCAGTGAAAATCTAGATATGCTGGTTTTCAAGGAAGGAGATAGGGTGAGGAAGGCTGTTATACAGCCATTGTGTTAGTACGCATAGCCTCTGACTCCCCGCTATTTGAATTTCTCTGCACCCAATGAAATAAAAAAGAAGTTTGAGTAACGTCATTTGCTCAAGGGACTTACCTTTCATTTGTGCAAATAAGGTTTCTGTGGTGAGACACCAGATAAACTCAACTTCCTCTTTCAACAACAAATGTGTCAGTTATCAGCAGGATCCATGCCGCCAGAGTAAAGCTTTTTACCCTTTGCTCCCTGCAAAGAAACAAGAGTGCTTATCCCAGCTAAACTCCAGGGTAAGTTAATGCCTAGCACCTGGGGATTGGTGGTTTCATGTGGGAAGATTGGTGTGATCATAAAGATCAGAACAGAGGTGTATGTGGGGCCAGTGTCTGTATTAAAATTGTCACTGGTTTCTCATCTCAGACGTCTTACAACAGGAGCAAAGATAATTACCGTTGAATTTGACCAGAGTCCAGAGTTAACGTTAATGCCATCAGTCTTCTTCATTATGCCAGGAGCATGGAGTCTATGATGCAGCTCACTCTTTATGAGCGCTCTTTATAGAGTGGGACCAGAGAAGATGACACAAAGTGGTAAGAAGAGTATATTCAGTGAGACTCATTGGGACAACTTGACATATTCAGCCAATAAAAGTAAATTTAATTTTTTATGGTGTATAATTTATCTAGCTGCATAATGAAGAAAAAATTTTAGGTATAAAATCCTTGTTTTGGAAAATTTAGCTTTCAGAGATACTGAGACAAATAGTAGAAGGTAGGATAATAGATTCTGGGGGCTGAAAGGGCCTGTAGAGATCCAAATCCCTCACAATACAGTCAGGGTAACTGAGAGACAGTGAAGACACTTTGGTTCACTCAGCTTGTTAGTGGTATAGGTGGGTCTAGGACCTGTGTCTTTAAATTCATGTTCCCTTTCCCCTACAGCAGTTTGCATCTCCCAGAGAATACTGTAAATTTATTTGTGACCCTGTCATAGGAAAGGAGAAAATATCCCAGATGACTTCAGAGTCTGGTCAGAGTGGTTCCTTGATCCTTTGAAAACTACTTTTTGACTGAAGTTCAGCCTTACTGGATAGCAGAGTCCATGAGTGAGGCACTCATTTTTTCAGTTATTATTGCTATTACTCTGAATACCAGCACCTCTGTCCTTCTGAGATAAGATAACTAAATCAAAAGGGGACTTTCAGCTAAGGAATCCCTGAAGGGAGACTGTGCCAAATCAATTGGAACCAGGATAAGTCCAGATAGAATGATACCAGATTCGGCTGTGCTTTCCAGGGGAGTAGGCTCAGTTCCAAGAATCCTGAAAGTGAGAATATTTTTATTTCAGTTGTTCAAATGGATGTGTGGAGTCATTATGATGTCTATTAATTGGAGAATCTATCTCTTAGCAATTGCAGCACAGTAAAATTAATCACTTATGAAAGAAGATGACATGCAGGTATGCTGAGGTGGAAAATGGTGTAAACTATAGTCAGAATCAGATCACACATTTTGTTCAATTGTTTTTGCAATAGTTCCTGTTGAACACAGATTCTCTGGCCAAAAGCAGTTTATTTTGGTGCTCAACTGGGAAAGTTGTAGAGTTCAAGTTGTACAGACTACTCAAATCTGAAGACACCAAATGAATAAACACATTTCTGGGTTGTTTTAGTTTGAAGTTAATGAGTTGGGGTTTCAAAAGACAGGCCAGCCTGCTGGGCTTGGTGGCTCACGTTGTAATTCCAGCACTTTGGGAGGCCGAGACAGGTGGATCACCTGAGGTCAGGAATTCGAGACCAGCCTGGTCAACATGGCGAAACCCCATCTCTACTAAAAAATACAAAAATTAACTGGGCGCGGTGACAGGCGCCTATAATCCCAGCTACTGGGCAGGATGAGGCAGGAGAATTGCTTGAACCCGAGAGGTGGAGGTTGCAGTGAGCTGAGATTGTGCCATTGTACTCCAGCCTGGGAGACAGAGCAAGACTCTGTCTCAAAAAAAAAAAAAAAAAAAAAAAAAAAAAAAAAAAAAAAAAATGGGGTCAGCCTATCTATACTATAGCTCTCTGTAATGGCTCAAGCAAAGAGAACAGAGCTGTTTATAGTAAAATGAGACTTTCTAAAAGTTCTCACAGTCATGGCAATCGCTTCCTGGGGGTCTATGATTTATTTTAAAAGCTTTTGGCAAAAAGGTTTATTTATTCTTCAGATCAGTATATTTTGTGGGGAAGTTTTCTCCTAGTATCAATTCATATACATCACAGGTAGAGTGATAAAATAGATATATCAATACACAAGGAGTCAGAAGTCTATGTTATAGTTCAAGTTCTGCCAATGACTGGTGTGGCCTTTGGTGAGTTATTTCATTTCTGTGGGTCTCAATAATCTTGTCTATTATAATGGGAGAGGGCTTGGAATAGATGGTTTCTAATTTCCTTCCTAGTAATCCAATGATTTGATTTAGACTGTTAGATACCTACGAAGAGTTAAATATTATGGAGTGGTGAATAATGGAATCTTAATAGGGAAATCTATCTAGAGAGGACATTCTGGAAGTGTAGTTCAGATCTCCAAGAGAACTGAGTATCCTTTCCCAATTGGCATTATATTTCTTTCAGGTAATGTCATCATGAGAGCTTCAACTTTTAGACCACAGACAAATGCTTTGTAAGCAATTTCCCTTTTCAAAAAATGAGAAAATGCAAGAAAAAAGATAAAACTTTCTGAAATCTGATTTCCACAGTGACAATGACACTCAGTTGGCATTTCTCAATCTTTTAAAACCAAGGTTCCCAATGAGAAACATAAACATTTCACTACAAGGTTACTGTGAACTTGCCTTCCTAGGAACCAGACCCTGGACTTGTAGAAAAATCTACTCCATCACATTGACATTTTCCAAGTACTAAATGCCCAACAGCTAAGAAGATTTTGTAGATCTGTACTTTCACAGTTTTTATTGTAGAAACAATAATGACATTTTTTATTTTGTTTTCCAAATATATTTGTTATAATAAGGAATATGTTTTTTCAAGTAACACTTATTTTCTACCCTTTCACTTTAAAAATTACTGCTCTAGATATTCTAGTCCTCTGCTACAACTACACTTCTTAGGGGATTTTCTAAATTAAGAAATGTATAGGATCCAACCAAAGGCCCTTGGAGATGACTCTGTGTACAAATAAAGAGGAAATGAACTCACATTTATTTAATGCTTACTGGGTATCAGACATGAAAATAGGTACTTTTACACACATTTTCTTTTTTTTTAATTTTTATTTCAGTATTTTCTTGAACTGCAAGTGTTTATTCTGTTGCATGGATAAATTATATAGCAGTAAATTCTGAGATTTTTAGTGTACCCATCACCTGAGTAGTGAACATTGTACCCAATGTGTAATACTTTTATGCCTAGCCTGTCTCACCCTCCCCCTTCTGAGTCTCTAGATTCCATTATATCACTCTGTATACCTTTGCATAATCGTAGCTTATCTGTCACTTATAATTGGGAACATCTTTTTGTATTATTATTTTTCACTCCTGTGTTATTTTACTTAGAATAGTGGACTCCAGCTCCATCCAAGTTACTGCAAAATACATTACTACAATCCTTTTTATGGCAGAGGAGTATTCCATAGTATATATATACCACGTTTACTTTATCCACTCATTAGTCAATTGGCACATAGATTCATTACACATCTTTGCAATTGTGATTAGTAGGATTGCTGTATCAAATGGTAGATTTACTTGTAGCTCTTTAAGGAATCTCCATACTGTTTTCTATAGAAATTGTATTAATTTACATTCCCACCAGCAGTGTAGAAGTATTCTCTTTTATCCACATACATACCAGCATCTATTTTTCTTGACTTTTTAATAATAGCCATTTGCAGTAAGGTGCTATTTTATTCTGGATTTAATTTGCATTTATCTGATCATTAGTGATGTCGAGCATTTTTTCATGGTTGTTGGCCATTTGTATATCTTCTTTTGAGGAATCTCTATTTATGTCCTTTGAGCACTTTATAACGAGAATATTTCTTTTTCTATTGTTGACTTGTTTGCGTTCCTTGTAGATTCTAGTTTCTAGTGCTTTGTCAGATGCATAGTCTGCAAATATTTTCTCCCATTCTGGGGGTTTTCTGTTTACTCAGATTATTATTTTCACACACATTTTTCTTTAATGTTTAAAACAAATTATGTGGCAGAAACTATTCTAATTTTACAAAAGAGGAAACTGAAGCCCGGGGATATGAAGTGAATTGTTTCAGGCCAGAGAGCCAACAACTGAGACATGATATGATACCAGGTCTTCCCAAAGAACATGATTATTTCCACCCATAAAATGCTGCAACAACTGCAAAAATTATATCTAATTAGGCCACCTTCCTAAATGATTGAAAATCCAATACAGATTCATGCGTAAAAGTTCAGATTCAAACTTTAAGTTGTTGCTTGGTAGTGGTCTAATTGCTTTAATTCATTTTAAGGATAAAAATAATTTTCACTTCCCCTAACAGAGGAAAATGTCTATACTTGCAGAATGTGTCCAAATTTGTGTGTTTTGGATGTCAAACAGGCTTATTTGGAGTTGATATAGATTTATTCAGGAAACAGCAGAGTTTCCAATTCTAGCTACTACTCTTTGGTTCTGGTTGTAAGCGGCTGAATGAAGAACACCAGGGTCATGGAGATCAGATTGTTTTGGATAATTCATGTGAAATTTAGTGGTTAAAAATAAAAGAAAAATGTAAGATGAGGCAAAGCAAGTTAAGTTCCCAGATGACATTTAAAAGTTGTCCTCTAGAGAGTGGGAGGGGCCCCCATCAGCAACTTTTTTTCTGTTTAATTATTTCTTCTCCTCCCAGGATGACAAGCCCACAGACAGGCTTCAGCATCAAATAAAATGGAGAAGTAAATTTGATAAACATGTTTACTTAGTGGTGCCAGTGACTTACTGATGAGTGGTGAAAAGACGGGGAAGATTGAGAGCGAAGATTTATGGAGTTGGTACCAGCTGCATAAGTGGCAGCAGTCGCAATGGTGATGGTATTAGTTAGGGGCAGGGTTCAGAGGGGGAATGCTCATGAAATCATGCCAAATGAGAGCTAGAAGGGAGTTAAAGGTCATCTAGTTTAAGTCATATTATTTTAATAATGAGGAAATGAAACTCACAGAAGGGAAAGAGCATATCAAAGCAGCAGAAAGAATATTTAAATATTACCGATATCCAAGTATCTTAGCTACAAATCCAGTACACTTTTCTAAAAATTCTACTGCTTTTGAGTCTTCTCTATCTTACAGCAAGTCTTGTGCTACTCAGATCATTCCGGTTGTAAAGAAATTCTTCCAGTACTTCTATCTGCAGATTTGTTATAATTTGAATTCATAAGCACAACTCCATAAAGAACGTTAGTTTTGATATAACCCTATCCTGACACCTTGTGGGCGGCAATTTGCCTTATATGCGTAGTGCGTATGCATAAAACTGCTAGAACTAGAACCGAAAACAATAGCTTTTTTTTTATCTCCGAGAAACAGTCTTATCCACAGAAATACCACTTTAAAATATGTTTCTGTCCATATAATAAGTTATTCAGTTAAAAATAACTTCAACTTTCGTGCTTATGAAAAGCCTTATTACAGTTAAAATCATAATAACTCTGACTTGCAGAAAGTCACTTACTCCTGCTGAGACTCCATTTTCTAATCTGTAAAGGATTATAGTAATAATTAACTCAGAATTCTTACAAAGATTAGAGGTAACATGTGAATAGCACTTAGCTAGTTACTGACAGGATGTGGAAATTTCTTCACTGGGACTTAGAAAACTAATATAAATTCTGATGCCATAATAATATAAGCTCACTTTGGCTGTAACTTTGTGAAAACCACAACGCTGAACTAGTTGGTTGGAAAGAGCAGCTGCTTTGGGGTAGATGGTACTAGTGTCTAGTAAGGTTTTGGACTCAGCTCCAATGAATCACATTTAAAGACCTGCCACACATTTGTATTGTGAGAAAACATTTAGTTATTTCCATAAAATAAAGTTTTCAGTGACCAAATTCCTAATTAAGCTTAAGGGATTCCTGTTGGATTTCAAATAGAAAGCTGGATTGCCTGCTTTTAAGCTCTTAGGTGTTCAGATTTCTTAGACCAAAACCTTATTATTCTTGCTTTGACCACATTTTCTTCAGTAGCAGAAAGGAGAAAGATTATGGCTGTTGTTTGGGAGAGTGGTTCATGGGAGAGACTTTACAAGCAAAAATGCCTAAGGCTCTGTTAATATGTGCCTATGCTCTGTAGTCTTACCTTCTCACAGTGCAGCCTACAAATTCAGTAGGAGTTTGAAGAAGAGGGGAGTGAGAGTAGGGTTGCCTGATGTAAGGAAAAAATGGGAGTTGAGATGCGATATTGAGACAGAAGTATTGACCTCTGAGTTGGGCTCCAGGTAAAAAAGGAATATGATGAAGTTTTAGTCACAACATTGTGCCATTTTTATTATCAGGAATATCTTTAGAGACATACTTTGATCTTTGTTTTTCTTTACATTTTTTTTTCTTCAACTTTTACTTTAAGTTTAGGGATACATGTGCAGGATGTGCAAGGTTGTGACAGAGGTAAATATGTGTCATGGTCATTTGCTGAAAAGATCATCCCATCACCTAATTATTCAGCCCAGCATCCATTAGCTATTCTTCCTGATGCTATCTCTCGCCAAACAGCCCCCAACAGACTCCAATGTTTGTTGTTTCTCACCATGTGTCCATGTGTTCTCATAATTCAGCTCCCATTTATAAGTGAGAACATGTGGTGTTTGGTTTTCAATTCCTGCATTAGATTGCTGAGGATAATGACTTCCAACTCCATCCATGTCCCTGCAAAGGAAATGATCTCATTCTTTTTATGGCTGTATAGTATTTAGAGACACACTTTGTAAGTGAATCCTGTTATTTCAGAGATGGTGGCTGATTTTTCTGCTTTTCTTATTAGATTCAAACTCTATGCTGGTCATTCCCTTCAGGATTTGGCACTCACCAACAGACCCTTCTTTCAAGTGAAAAGGCATCTCTTTTAATGGTGCTGACCTTTGGAATAGGAAGCATGTACCCTGGACAGAACACTTCAAACTAGAGGTACCAAGAGTAATTACATCTGTAAGACTGGCATTGGAGGCACTGGGAATTCTATTCTCACCTCTTTCTGGTTAATTCACAACCACAGAAGTACTGACTGAAGTGAGGTTGTAGGGATATGTATTCCACCTTGAAGTGCATTAAGGAATGGATATAGGGTGAGGAAAAGAAAAAAACTGGTGTAAACAACTATGGATAGAAGGGCAGGAAGGCAACAAAGAGCTAGAATAAGGTGTGTAGACAAGAAAATTACTTTGGGAGTTGGAGAAACTTGATGACAAAGATCTAGCTAAGAGTGTAGAAAACCACGATTTTCTAGGAGTGAAAGGGAACAATCAATGAAAGAGAATCCTGAGGGAGGTAAGAAGAGTGTGATAATTCATCTTGAGTAATAGGAAGGACAGCTGTGTTGGGAAGTAAGAAGATTGCAGCTATAAATAAAATTATGCGTGTTGGGAAAGGACAATAGATGAAGCTGACTTCTTCTCACCTAATAATCTCAATTTACTCTTTGAGCTAAGGGCTAAAACAAATAGTCTTCTGAGAAAAGTGGAGGATGGGGAGCAGGAGAAAGAGGAAGAAGCTTTAGCAGAATAGTAAAGGAGCTGATTAGCCACCATGAGAATAGGAGAAGATACTAATCAGGTTCATGCAAAATGAGAGTAGAGGAAAATAATCTTAGACTGGAGGTCATTAATTTCTACTTGTGCCATTTCAAATACACACTAGTATTTTAATGGGATAATTGAGACACTTGGATAGTAAGAAAGAAAATGTGTTGTGGACTTAACCTGGGATTAGGACCTTGCCAGACTGGTACAGCAGAAGAATGAAGAACAAAGAAGTTGAGTATTCTTGTGTAAGAGTGGATAATTTGGCCAACTATTTAATCTGGGTTAGACACAGGAGAAAATAAGGTGAGGGGGGATGCTATGTGAGACTAGGAGAAATTGAAGCATTTAGATATTGAAGGTTTCTGGAAATGTATGGTGCAAGTTAGTATAGCGCAATTTGTAGTGAAGCTCAGTCATTATGTTAGAGAAAGAAAACCATTTGAAGAGTTAGGAATTGATGAGGGTTGACAGATAGTACAACATTGAAAAATACTGGAATAGGAAATAGGTGAATGGATTCAGATTATCAGCAGAAGTGAATGCTGTTAGTTGCTGCATATGAAGTTGCTTTGGAAAAGTGCAAAACTGTGATATCTTTTTTTTTTTTAACATGTTTTATAAGTGAAATCATCTTTGACTCCTCAAGTAGTCTTGAAAATTGCTCAATTCCATTTCTGATTTTTACTTTAAATTCTAATATAATAAGGTGACCAACTATTCCCTTTGCTTTGGACTGTCACAGGTTTAGCACTGAAAATACTATGTTCCAAAAAACCCTCAGTCACAGGCAAACCTCAACTGTTAGTCTTCCTATATACTCCCAAAGCGATTTGGATTCCCTGTGTCCCATTTCTTCAATTCATCTTCCACATGGTTGCCAGCGTGACCTTTCTATTTTTTATTTATTCATTTTTAAAGTATTATTTATTTTCGAGACAGGGTTTTTCTCTGTCACCCAGGCTGGAGTGTAGTGGTGCAATCTCAACTCACTGCAACATCTGCCTCCCTGGCTCAAGCAATCCTCCCACCTCAGCCTCCCGAGTGGCTGGGACCACATAGGCGCGCCACCGCACCCAACTAATTTTTATATTTTTTTGTAGAGATGAAGTTTCGCCATGTTACCCAGGCTGGTCTCAAACTCCTGAGCTCAGGCGATCCGCCCACCTGGGCATCCTAATGTGTTGGGTTTATAGGTGTGAGCCACCACACCCCGCCAACAGCCCGACCTTTCTAAAACACAAGTATGGTGATATCGCATCTCTTTACAGAATCCTTCGATGATTCCTCGTGAAGTGCATTAAAAATCTTTCATGACCTGATCCCATCTACCTTTATAGTCTCTTTTCCCTTTTACTACCTTTCTTGACTCATACCTCCCATTCCACCCTCTCCACCATGTTTTCCTATTCACCAGTTGGGATAGAATTATTATTATTCCTTTCAATATATCATTCATTTTTATATTTTGTGACCCTTGGATGTTATTTATCCATCGCTGGAAATCTTTCTCATCTTTTCTTCTCCAAAATCCTACTCATTCCCCAAACTACTTATTAAAAAATTGACTTCCAGTCTTTCTGTTCTATGCAGACTTTACTTCTGCTTCCACAGAAATGTGTTTGTTACCTCTTTCATGAAATGTTTCTGAAATCTGTTATGGTTAGTTAACTTATGGCTATCCCATGTGACTGTAAATTTATTGAGGGCAACAACCATGTATTATTTTTCTCTGGAATTTCCCATTCCACTCCATCATCCTTTGCCATTAGCGTATAGGACACCCACATAGCAGAACTTCTACTTGGATGAAATCACAAACTGTTAAGATTCAGATGAAATATATTGATAATAATCAGTAAAAACGGTCATGCTTATGGAGAATTTTTGAAGAGATGGAACTTGACCTCAGCTTTGAAAGGTTGCTAGGATTTAAAAAGAACAATGGATACTTCAGACAAAGTGAGATTAACTTTATCTCTTCCCCAACCACCATCTTTATTTTTCTCTCCATCGTGGCAGAAAACGGGAACAGGGTTGGAGAGAAAAATAAAGATGGTGGTGAGGGAACAGACAAAGTTAAAATTTACCTCACTTTTCCTGAGTTATCCATTGTTCTATTTAAATCCTATATATTATCTTTAGCAGCTAAAATAGGACTGGTATCTCTCCTACTTAATTCATAGGAATGATGCTGTGCCAACATGAGGGATTCTCATCACCTGTGCCATTCACTTCAATTGTTGCTATTCACTGATTGTGATGTTAGAGATTTTTAAATGTTACCCCTGTGGGGGTATAGGCTTTTGGCCTTCTCAAGGTTTGCTACAAAATCACTGGCATGAGGCAGATGGATTAATATGAGATAAAGAATACAAATTTATTTAAAGTATATACACAGGAGCCTTCAGAATGAAGACTCAATTTCCCAATAGGTAAGAAAAGCTTATATACTATCTTGAAATTACAGAATAAATGTAGACTCAGAGTATTTTCAAAAACAGTTTTTAGTGGCAAGACAAGTTATTGGAGGAAGAGAGTGAGAGGCTTGGTGACAGAGTTAGCCTTGTTATAGATGAAACCTCTGTCAGAGAGAATAGATGGTAAATGTTTCTTTTCCGACATTTAAAGATGTCAGACTCAGTCTCTCCTGGATCTGAGAAAAGCATAGAATGGGAGAGGCATAGCTACATTAATGGAGATTCTTTGCAGATGCAAATTTTCCCCACCTCAGTCTGTGAGCCCTGAGGCAATCATTTCAAAATATTTTAAGTAAATATATTTTAGGGTAAAATATTTTTATTTCCTTCACCTTCAAAAGACAGGAAGTTTCTCAGGGACACAGATCATTGCGGATGATTCTATATTCTCCATAGAACCTAGCAAATAGTTAATAGGATGAGGCTTATTGAATATATGCTGATTGAGTGTGGGCTTTAAAGCAGCCAAAGTCCTCAAAAAGCCATGGAAAAAAGTAAATAGAATTATTTCCCTTTATGTTTTCTTTTCAAGTGTAGAGAGCTTTAGTGACTATATGATGCAGCCTTCTCACTCCCATTTCAGGTCCCATGTGTAGGTGGATAGCAAGTCATTTTCTGATTTCCTTCACAGAATGACAACCAACCAAAATAAAAGGTTGAGATAACTATGAAAGCAAATCATAAAACTGTCCTTTACCTGAGGTCCAGATAATAGTATTGATGATACCCTGAGATCTTGGATTGTGCTGGTTTCTACCCATAGGATATGTCTGATCACCTGTGATTTCTAAATGATTTATTTTCTCTTTTCTCAGGCCTCTACAGGTATTGCTTTACTGAGGTGAAAAGAATAGGTGCAGGGAATATTGATAGGAGCAGCCCAAGTCAGAAGAAAACATTTTAGGGAAATAGTAGGCATCAGAAATGTATTAGTTGATATATCAAGGTTTTTAATTTGTGCTTAATACTTCTAAACAGAAACTTTGAACTACTGTGTAAGCAGTTCAGTTCAATTATACTTTTTATAGGTTCTTTGAATGCTTACTAGGCTAGGTCCTGTCCATATGGTGATGAACAAAGGAGATCTTTTTGTGGCACTGATGAACTTAACAGCACAGTGAGAGTAATAACCAATAAACAAATAAAAAAAAAACCCAAATTGCAAATGTTGATACTACAAAGAGAAAGAGCACAGAGTGTGAGAGTGTGTAATGATGTATAGATCAAGTGGGTGGTTAAGGTCTCTCAGACCCACAGACTGAGGTTAAAAGAAACCAGACATGTGAATTTTGTGATGTCAGCACAGCTTACTTAACCTCTTTGAGTCTCAATTTTCTTGTTTGCAATGTGGAAATAATCACAGGACTCCTGCGAGGATGAATGAGACAATGAATAAGGTCACCCTTGATGACAGCGGCCTGTATTAGGATGGTGACAGTAGAGGTGGAGATAGATTAAAGATGATTTTACATGGAAGGAAGAATTACCTGGGTTTTCTGGGTTTTTTATTGTCTATGGAGGAAATATAGTGGCAAAGGTCAGAATTACTCCCTAATTTCCAGCTTGAGTGTCTGGGAGGGGAGTGAGGGCACTGACTGAAAAGGGAAGCACAGACTCAGGAATGAATCACCAATCCCACATCCCTATGAGACAGGAACCAAGAATATGTCCAGATTGGAGGGGAGATAAATTGGCAGCACAAAGGGAGCAAACTGCCCACAAATAGGCAACAATAGAGCCAGACTCGTAGATAGACAGAGAGAGGAAGAGAAAGACACACACACACACACACACACACACACACACACACACACACACAGAGAGAGAGAGAGAGAGAGAGAGAGAGAGAGACATTAAGAGAGAGAGATGGAGTGAGGGAACAGAGAGGAGTATACTCTGATTTTAGTCCTTCCATTCCACAGCAAGCTAAATGTTCCCTCCAAGAGAGTCTATGTTTCTGCTCAACCCCAAATAAATACCTTCTGCCTCTCCTCATCATGGGGATTTTACATCTAATGGTCACTAAGAAGATCTGGGGTGGGGGGGAAAAACCCTTCTTACCTTCCCTTCAGCCTGAAGCAAAAAAGAAGTTTTTGGAAACAAGCCATGCAAATCTCTAAGCTCACAATGAACTGTGAATTGCAGAGACATAAGAACCCACATTTAAAAAAAGAAAAGAAAAAAAAAGGTGTGAACTTGACCTCTAGCTTGCTGTTCTGGCATAATTGGGCTCTGCTGTTTAGCAGGGAGATGTGAACAGAACGTGCCTGTTTTGTAAGTGAAACTTTCTACACCCAGTGAAGCTAAAACAAACAGCCATTTCTTTTAAGTGCAAAAGTGGAAGTGTGACTGCAGGGGAATATGGTTATGAACGGTTCTTAGTTCCTGAAATTGTAATGCACTGATGGATCTTTCCTTGCTCTCTCACAGCCTGTGTGTGGACAATAGTTGACAGTAGAAGCAGTGCCAACACTAAAATCAAAGTAGGTGGTCGGGTGGGAACAGTGTGGCATAAGTAGGGACAGATGTTTATTTCTATTCTGACTGTCCAAATAGAGGAATTCCAGTGTTATATAAGTTCCTACTATGGGATTAGAATGGTTCTGCCACAATATGCTCTTCACATGTCACAGTGAAATTGAAATAATGTCTTTTGTAGCAACATGGATGGAGCTGGAGGCCATTATTCTAAGTGAAGTAACACAGGAGTGGAAAACCAAAAACCAGGTGTTCTCACTTATAAGTGGGAGCTAAGCTATGAACATGCAAAGGCATGTGGAGTAATAGTTAAGATAGCCGAATTCTACTAAGTAGTCCCTCCTAGTCAGGGAGAGGAAAGTGACATAGTGGAAATACCATAGGCTTCAGAACAAGCCAGGAATGATAGTAAATCCTATCTTTACCCTTTTTCTAGCTTTGCTACTTAAGGCAATTTACTGAATGCCTGTGAAGCTCAGTTTTTTCATCTAGATCATAGGGTGATAATAGTTCCTACATTTTAGGATAGTTGTGAAAATTAAATTAAATTAAATAATACACTTGAAAACTTCCATTACAGATTCTGGGATACATCCTTGATGGTCACAACATGATAATTATTTCCTGCCTTTCCACTTGTGAGAGTCCCTTCCACCCTCCATTCTAAGTAACACATACATAAGCAAGATGACTGCATGACTATTTAAGACGTATCACAAATAAGAGGACAAATAGGGAGATGGAATAGAACGGGGGGAAAGCAAAAGAATAATTTACAGTAAGAGCAGCTTATAACATCCACACTCCTTTATCTGTGAATTCATCACTTGAGATTCTGTTTTTGTTAGCACAACTCTATTTTCTGGAGCAGGACGTAACATGACATAGGAAGACAATCTGTTACTTATGGGGAGAATCTAAAACCAGGTTATTTCTTTGTTTTTTGTAAACTTACCTCAAACAAAACAAAATAAAAACAATAAACAACAGAAACCCTTCCTCTTCTGAGAAACAACCTCAGTACATTGGTTTTTTTCCACTTCTAGCTCGAAATACAGTAAACATTCCTGCAATATGCACAGAAGGTATGTTTGTGAACTTTGTCATGGGGAGAAGAACAAAGATGGGGGGAAGGGTGTGAATGGAGGCAAAGCCCCTTGTCGTTCCATTTCAAGTCTCAGATCTTCCATTAACAGCTGTGTGGCCATAATAAACTCCTCTCTCTGGGCCTTGCTTCTATCTGTATTATGTGGAGAGTGAATTTAATGATTTCCAAAGGTCCTCCACAGTCTGAAATTCTACAAGATAGTTAAAGCAAAATGAGTAGTCTGTGGCTCTCTTACCATTCTTATCTGCAGACGATCAGCATAATTCCATGTCCAGCCTCTGATAATCTCCAAAGATTACTCTACTCTCTCTATACCTTAATATAACACATAATAAAAACCATACTAAATCATAAAATATGATTAAGGAAGTCCAAGAAAGAAGGAATCTCTTCATAAAGATTACTTTAATGAATAAAGAAAGCATTACATTTTAAACTGTCTTCAAAAATGGTTTCAAAATCCCTGTTTTGCTAGTGTCCAAAGCAGTGTTCATTGTGACTGTTGGATAATTTGCCATGTGAATGTTGCCACACAAGTACAGGATTCTACTTAGAGGTAGAATTGGTGTTTTCCCCTCCAAGATTATACAAAGGAAAATACTCTATTTCAGCTTCTAAATTCATGTATTATTAAAACTTTTTATGTAAATTTGGATACCCAAGCCTAGGGAGAAAGACAAACTGCAGGATAACCTAGAGTCACAAGTTATTATGATAGAATAATGAGGTCACACTCTCAGGTCTTGAAAATCAGCCAGGACACTGACAATGCAGGACTAAGGAGGCAGGACCATTTTTCAAGTGCTTGGGTTCCAAAATAAGAAGCCAGGACCCAATGAGCAAAATGGCAGACAAAGGACAGGCATGGGAACCTAAAATGTGAGGCTAAATTTCTACTCTGGCAATTGGGAGTGAGCAGTATTTAATCTAACCAAGGCTTTGGACAAGACAAATTTGGAGGCAAAATAAATATACTCGAATTGTACGCTGCTTTTGCTGTGATCAGAATAAAAGATTTAATATTTCAAGACATTTTTACCTGCAAAATACAACTTAGAGAATCTCGGGTGGGGGGCAGTTGTGGGACAATTTTATGGTTCCTAAACTGTTACATTGGGTGACTTTGGATCAGTACTGTATTTTCCTTGAGCCTCTAATTCTTTATATGTAAACAGGTCTCTTCTAATTCTAATAGTCTGTGCCTCTGCAAGTATACAAGAGAGATCTCGGTGTTAACTAAAGGACTAATTAACCATTATATTCTTTATTTTGTTTTACTTTGGGCAGGAACCATAAATCCATGGCTTACCTTGACAAATATACTGAAATATTCAAGATGGGTAGCAACAGTACCAGCACTGCTGAGATTAACTGTAATGTCACTAATGTGAAATTTCAATACTCCCTTTATGCAACCACCTATATCCTCATATTCATTCCTGGTCTTCTGGCTAACAGTGCAGCCTTGTGGGTTCTGTGCCGCTTCATCAGCAAGAAAAATAAAGCCATCATTTTCATGATCAACCTCTCTGTGGCTGACCTTGCTCACGTACTATCTTTACCCCTCCGGATTTACTATTACATCAGCCACCACTGGCCTTTCCAGAGAGGACTTTGCCTGCTCTGCTTCTACTTGAAGTATCTCAACATGTATGCCAGCATTTGTTTCCTGACCTGCATCAGTCTTCAAAGGTGCTTTTTTCTCCTCAAGCCCTTCAGGGCCAGAGACTGGAAGCGTAGGTACGATGTGGGCATCAGTGCTGCCATTTGGATCATTGTGGGGACTGCCTGTTTGCCATTTCCCATCCTGAGAAGCACAGACTTAAACAACAACAAGTCCTGCTTTGCTGATCTTGGATACAAGCAAATGAATGCAGTTGCATTGGTCGGGATGATTACAGTTGCTGAGCTTGCAGGATTTGTGATCCCCGTGATCATCATTGCATGGTGTACCTGGAAAACTACTATATCCTTGAGACAGCCACCAATGGCTTTCCAAGGGATCAGTGAGAGGCAGAAAGCACTGCGGATGGTGTTCATGTGTGCTGCAGTCTTCTTCATCTGCTTCACTCCCTATCATATTAACTTTATTTTTTACACCATGGTAAAGGAAACCATCATTAGCAGTTGTCCCATTGTCCGAATTGCACTGTATTTCCACCCCTTTTGCCTGTGCCTTGCAAGTCTCTGCTGCCTTCTGGATCCAATTCTTTATTACTTTATGGCTTCAGAGTTTCGTGACCAACTCTCCCGCCATGGCAGTTCTGTGACCCGCTCCCGCCTCATGAGCAAGGAGAGTGGTTCATCAATGATTGGCTAAAATTAAGATATCTCTTAATTCTGACTTTGTTTACCTACATTCCTTGTCTTTTTCCCAAAGGCCAGAGTTGAAAACCAATTTCTTTAATTGAACCTTGTGAAGAACAGAAATAAGTACTTTTTGTGTGATATTCACAGTCAACAGGGGTGTGATGGTGAAGGCAGAGTGTGAAAAATGTGAGAGAGGAAGAGAAAATAGATTTACCAGATTCCTCTTTGAAATTCAAGCCACTTTCTTATTTAAGAAACCTAGATCAAGTTTTTACAGATGTAAATAAAAGTTGAATTTTTTACCTTAAATTTTTTTCAATAAGTAAGTTATTGTTAATAATGCACAGTAAATTTGTGAGTTTGTCCTAGCATGTAAAAAAATAGCTTTCATATAAAGACCTTAAATTCTGAGTGAGAGTAAAAATGTCTAGTCCTTCTAATGATAAATTTTTCTAACAGGCAAGACAGTGTGAAGAATTCAAGCAACATGTACATAAATTTCAGGACCACAAGCCTGTTACTAAAGAAAAGGCATGGAAATTCAATCATTCCTTAAAAATATGTTGGGTGCCTATTGTACTCTGGGTTGTCACTTTGTTAGGTAGTTTCTTTTTTTTCATAAGTTGTTGGGGGTACAGGTGGTATTTGGTTACATTAAGTTCTTTAGTGGTGATTTGTGAGATTTTGGTGCAGCCATTACCTGAGCAGTATACACTGCATCACATTTGTAGTCTTCTATCTTTCACCCCCTTCCCACTCTTGCACACATAATATCTCATCTTGCCCTCCTAATAAACCTGTGGAAATTGCCAATACAAATGAATCAATGGAACTTCAGAGAGGTTAAGCAATTTGCCTCAGGATCAACAGTGGTTAGCCAAAATTGGTCCAGTGTAATACACCATATATGCTTATGTTGTTCCCTTCTTTTTGTTACATTTATCAGGTCTATACTAAATTACCCTTCAATGATGAAGACACACACTGAAGCTAAACCACATGAGATCAAGTCCATTTCAACATGGTTTGCCTGGAATTCTCCAAAAAATCTGTGGGTTGTGGGTTTGGCACATCAAGCTTCAGACTGCAAGGTCTTAAGTGGTAAATAGATGTGTTGTCCTAATACGGTTCCAAGGTAGAGAATCCTGATGATAATGAGTATAGGAAACTCAAATAGTTCATTATTTCTAAAAAGAAATGTATATTTTAAGGCATGATACAAGTCCTACAAACCCCATAAGTAGGTGAAAAAAGAAACTCTGTAGGGTGATAAACATTCTATAAAACCTGGAAATTTGTGTGGAGTTCACCTAAGCTCACTTTTCCTAAATATAACTATATAAAATTGTAAATGAATTTGTTTTTTAGAAACTTTTAAGATTTCTGTAAACATAATTGACAATATCTGCATTAGAAGCAGAAAGTATTATCCATCGTAAATATGAGAAAAGTATATGTCCTCTTTCTGACAGTCTTTTTATCTTATTTTTTTCAAATGTTATGGGTGTTGTTTCAGCACCATTTTAAAGAATTTGAATACAAACAATCCCTCAGCTTATCAGGTTGAATTTTATGAAGCTTGCTTCATCACTCTTATCTTTTATGTCTGCAATATAAATAGTATAGACATTTGGCGTGAAGGGAGTAGAAAGGAAGTAGTAGTTCTGAGAGTATTCATTTGAACAGAGTGACTATGGAAGAATGAATAGCAAAAAAAGGAGAATTTTTTAAAAAGATCTCTCACTGGGAAAATAAAGAGTTATGCATTTACAAAGTAATTAAACTGGTTTTCCTTGTATTTTATTAATCTGGATCTAATGGCACTTCCTTAGGAGGGTTTTCAGATGTGCTTGTAGTTAATGGCAACATTATTGGAATGACTACATAGACAGTCCTACTCTGAGGATATGACTTTGGAAGAAACCCATTTGGAACTACACATTCTGCTATGTCTGTGGAGAAATGGAACCACAATTCTCAAGAGTCACACTTCATATTCCCTGCTTTCAAGTGGTTGACAAAAGGTAGTGCTTCAAGCACAAGATTTATGGAATAGTGGGCAAATTAAACAACATGCTTTTTATTTTGACTACCATTTAAGTGGAATCTTTGAGTTTTTTTTTGACATGTGAATCTCTAATGTGGTGAGAGAGAAAAACATAAAAACATTCAAGCAATCAACAATTGGTTCTTTAACTTTAAAGGGGATGTCTTACATAATGCCAAAGGAAAATGTGACAGGGCTTCAGCTGATGACATAGCAGTGCAAGAAATCAGTGAAATTGCTTTAAGGTATTACAATAAACAACAATTTTAACAGTTATTCCTATGCTTGTCACAGGCACATAATTTGAGACAAACAAGACGTCAAAACATACATCCTTGAATTAGTTTTTCAAAAAGTCAACACTGAAGCTAAACATTGCCCCCAAATCTCTGCAAGGCATTTATCAAAATCCACATAGAACCCATTCAGTATCTCATAACACTGATGAAAGACTGTTTAAACTTCTGATAGTTTTGGTAAAAATGGGAAGGAATTCAGCAAAAATGGGGGAAATATAATCTTTGCAGCAATTTATATGACCTTAAATACCATTTATGCATGACCGGATATGCTGTTTCTCTTTACATTTTAAAATAGCTTAGAGTGTTATTGGTTAGCCGGACATGGTGGTGCGCACCTGTAGTCCCAGCTACTTGGGAGGTTGAGGCAGGAGAATCACTTGAACCCGGGACATGGAGGTTGCAGTTAGCTGAGATTGTGCCACTGACTGTACTTCAGCCTGGGTGACAGAGAAAGAAAAAAAAAAAAGCACTGTTATTAGATTGTTTGTAACTCAAAGAACAAAGGCTTCAGGGATGAATTTCCCCATTCTCTATGCTGTGTTTATTTCACATTGCATGTCTGTATCAAAACATATCATAAAACCCAGAAATATATACACCTACTATGTACCCACAAAAATTAAAAATACAAAAGCTTTAAATACTACCACAGAGTATAGGTATAACATTTGCCACTGATCAAATGAATTACCCTTATACAATATGTGTTCTGAAGACTGTACTAGTAGTACCAGCTTCTGCTTCTTGCATGGCCCTCAGGAAGCTTATAATTATAATGAAAGGTGAATGGAAGGCAGGCATGTCACATGGTGAGAGAGGGAGCATGAGAGAGTGAAGAAAAAGTGCCACACTCTTTTAAACAAACATCTTGCATGAAATTGTAGAGTGAGAACTCACTCATTATCTTGAAGACAGAACCAAGTCATTCATGAGGGATCTGCTCCCATGAACCAAACACCTCCCCATAGGCCCACCTACACTATTAGAGGTCACATTTCAGCATGAGTTTTAAGGAGGATGAAACATTTAAACCATATCAGCAATAAATATAGAGGAAGAGTAAGCGCTTCTGTGTTAAGGGTGGAAAGAGAAAAAAAGCTAAGGAGTGCCTAGAACTGAATACGAGAGCTTGGCTAGAAATATAGAAAGGAGCAGTAATTAACAAGACTGTAAAAGTTAGAGATTAAGAATATGGAGGACCTTGAATGTCAGGTATATAATTTGTACTTTTCTGTGGTGGGGTGAGGCAAGATGGATCATAAAAATTGTGGAGATAAAAAAGCTTATACAGATCTTATATAGAAACAATGATATGACATAATAACAGGGGCAAAAGCTTGTTGGCAAGTAAACGCTATTGTTTACTCATTCATTCTGAGATTTCGACTATCTAGATAATTTCACAGACATACACATGAATAATAAGAAACATACAACAGGAATAGCTATCATTTATTCAATCCAACCATGTGAGGGGAACTTTACATAGATCATCATATTTAATTTTCTTTCTTTTCTTTTCTTTTCTTTTCTTTCTTTCTTTCTTTCTCTCTCTCTTTCTTTTTTTCTTTCTTTCTTTTTATTTCTTTCTTTTTTCTTTCTCTTCCTTTCTTTCTTTTTCTTTTCTTTTCCTTTCTTTTTTTTTGACAGAGTCTTGCTCTGTCGCCCATGCTGGAGGCTGGATGCAGTGGCACCATCTTGTCTCACTACAACCTCTGCCTCCCAGGCTCAAGCAATTCTCCTGCCTCAGACTCCCAAGTAGCTGGAACTACAGGCAAGCACCACCACACCTGTCTACTTTCTTTTTTTTTATTTTCAGTAGAGACAGGGTTTCACTTTGTTGACCAGGCTGGTCTCGAACTGCTGAACTCAGGTGATCTGCCCACCTCGGCCTCCCAAAGTACTGAGATTACAGGCATGGGCCACCACGCCTGGCCAGATGGTAGTATTGATTTTTTAAAAACAACTCTATGAGGTAGATACTATAATTAACTCCACTTTCCAGATGAAAAACAAGTACAGATAGGTTCAGTAACTTGTTCGAGAATATACAGCTAATAAATGACAAGGTCAGGTTTTTTGTTTTTTGTTTTCTTTTTCACAGTCTCACTCTGTTGCCTAGGCTGAAGTGCAGTGGAATGATTTGACTCACTGCAACCTCCACCTCCCAGGTTAAAGCGATACTTATGCCTCAGCCTCCCAAGCAGCTGGGATTATAGGTGCCTGTCACGATGGCTGACTAATTTTTGTATTTTTAGCAGAGACGGGGTTTCACCATGTTGGCCAGGCTGGTCTCGAACTCCTGACCTCAGGTGATCCACCCACCTCGGCCTCCCAAAGTGCTGGGAGTACAGGTGTGAACCCCCGTACTCAGCCAAGTTCAGGATTTTTAACTCTAAAAATCAAAATTAAGAACTCACATGTTTAACACTGTATTATTGGCCTATATATTACTATAATACAATGAATTTCATGGGAAATGTTCATACTTTTAAGATGCTCTTCCCTTGTATCGAAAACAACTATGCAATTAAAATGTTGGGAGGGGGCGGAGCAAGATGGCCCAATAGGAACAGCTCCAGTCTCCAACTGCCAGCACGAGCGACACAGAAGACAGGTGATTTCTGCATTTTCAACTGAGGTACTGGGTTTATCTCACTAGGGAGTGCCTGACAATCAGTGCTGGTCAACTGCTGCAGCCCCACCAGCGAAAGCTGAAGCAGGGCGAGACATTGCCTCACCTGGGAAGCTCAAGGGGGAAGGGAATCCCTTTTCCTAGCCAGGGGAACTGAGACACACAACACCTGGAAAATCGGGTAACTCCCACCCAATACTGCGCTCTACCAAGGATCTTAGCAAACGCGCACACCAGGAGACTATATCCCACACCTGGCCTGGAGGGCCCCATGGCCACAGCGCCTCCCTCATTGCTAGCACAGCAGTCTGTGATCTCGCGGCAAGGCAGCAGCGAGGTTTGGGGAGGGGCGCCCGCCATTGCTGAGGCTTAAGTAGGTGAACAAAGCCGCTGGGAAGCTCTAACTGTGTGGAGCGCACAGCGGCTCAAGGAGTCCTGCCTGTCTCTGTAGAATCCACCTCTGGGGACAGGGCACAGATAAACAACAACAACAACAACAAAAAGCAGCTGAAACCTCTGCAGACGCAAACGACTCTGTCTGACAGCTTTGAAGAGAGCAGTGGATCTCCCAACACGGAGGTTGAGATCTGAGAAGGGACAGACTCCCTGCTCAAGTGGGTCCCTGACCCCTGAGTAGCCTAACTGGGAGACATCCCCCACTAGGGTCAGACCGACACTCCACACCTCACATGGTGGAGTACACCCCTGAGAGGAAGCTTCCAAAGCAAGAATCAGACAGGTACACTCGCTGTTCAGCAATATTCTATCTTCTGCAGCCTCTGCTGCTGATACCTAGGCAAACAGGGTCTGGAGTGGACCTCAAGCAATCTCCAACAGACCTACAGCTGAGGGTCATGACTGTTAGAAGGAAAACTAACAAACAGGAAGGACACCCACACCAAAACTCCATCAGTACGTCACCATCATCAAAGACCAGAGGCAGATAAAACCACAAAGATGGGGAAAAAGCAGGGCAGAAAAGCTGGAAATTCAAAAAATAAGAGCACATCTCCCCCTGCAAAGTAAGGCAGCTCATCGCCAGCAATGGATCAAAGCTGGACGGAGAATGACTTTGACAAGATGAGAGAAGAAGTCTCCAGTCCATCAACCTTCTCAGAGCTAAAAGAGGAATTACATACCCAGCACAAAGAAACTAAAAATCTTGAAAAAAGAGTGGAAGAATTGATAACTAGAAAAATTAAGCAGAGAAGGCCATAAACGAACTGACAGAAATGAAAACCATGACACGAGAAATACGTGACAAATGCACAAACTTCAGTAACCGACTCGATCAACTGGAAGAAAGAGTATCAGCGATTGAGGATCAAATGAATGAAATGAAGCGAGATGAGAAACCTAAAGAAAAAAGAAGAAAAAGAAATGAACAAAGCCTGCAAGAAGTATGGGATTATGTAAAAAGACCAAATCTACGTCTGATTGGGGTGCCTGAAAGTGAGGGGGGAAATGGAACCAAGTTGGAAAACACTCTTCAGGATATCATCCAGGAGAACTTCCCCAACCTAGTAGGACAGGCCAACATTCAAATTCAGGAAATACAGAGAACGCCACAAAGATACTCCTCGAGAAGAGCACTCCAAGACACATAATTGCCAGATTCACCAAAGTTAAAATGAAGGAAAAAATCTTAAGGGCAGCCAGACAGAAAGGTCGGGTTACCCACAAAGGGAAGCCCATCAGAAAACAGCAGATCTCTCAGCAGAAACTCTCCAAGCCAGAAGAGAGTGGGGGCCAATATTCAACATTCTTAAAGAAAAGAATTTTAAACCCAGAATTTAATATCCAGCCAAACTAAGTTTCATAAGTGAAGGAGAAATAAAATCCTTTACAGATAAGCAAATGCTTAGAGATTTTGCCACCACCAGGCTTGCCTTACAAGAGACCCTGAAGGAAGCACTAAACATGGAAAGGAACAACCGGTACCACCCATTGCAAAAACATGCCAAAATGTAAAGACCATCGAGGCTAGGAAGAAACTGCATCAACTAACGAGCAAAATAAGCAGGTTATATCATAATGGTAGGATCAAGTTTGCACATAACAATATTAACCTTAAATGTAAATGGACTAAATGCTCCAATTAAAAGACACAGACTGGCAAACTGGATAAAGTCAAGACACATCAATTTGCTGTATTCAGGAGACCAATCTCACATGCAGAGACATACATAAACTAAAAATAAAGGGATGGGGGAAGATCTACCAAACAAATGGAGAAAAAAAAAAAAGCAGGGGTTGCCATACTAGTCTCTGATAAAACAGACTTTAAACCATCAAAGATCAAAAGAGACAAAGAAGGCCATTACATAATGGTAAAGGGATCAATTCAACAGGAAGAGCTAACTATCCTAAATATATATGCATCCAATACAGGAGCACCCAGATTCATAAAGCAAGTCCTTAAAGACTTACAAAGAGACTTAGACTCCCATACAATAATAATGGGAGACTTCAACACCCAACTGTCAACGTTAGACAGATCAACGAGACAGAAAGTTACCATGGATATCCAGGAATTGAACTCATCTCTGCAGCAAGCAGACCTAATAGACATCTACAGAACTCTCACCCCAAATCAACAGAATATACATTCTTCTCAGCACCACATCACACTTATTCCAAACTTGACCACATAATTGGAAGTAAAGCACTCCTCAGCAAATGTACAAGAACAGAAATGATAACAAACTGTCTCTCAGACCACAGTGCAATCAAACTAGAACTCAGGACTAAGAAACTCAATCAAAATCGCTCAACTACATGGAAACTGAATAACCTGCTCCTGAATAACTACTGGTTACATAACGAAATGAAGGCAGAAATAAAGATGTTCTTTGAAACCAATAAGAACAAAGATACAACATACTAGAATCTCTGAGGCACATTTAAAGCAGTGTGTAAAGGGAAATTTATAGCACTAAATGCCCACAAGAGAAAGCTACAAGATCTAAAATTGACACTCTAACATCGCAATTAAAAGAACTAGAGAAGCAAGAGCAAACACATTCAAAAGTTAGCAGAAGGCAAGAAATAACTAAGATCAGATCAGAACTGAAGGAGATAGAGACACAAAAAACCCTCCAAAAAATCAATGAATCCAGGAGTTGGTTTTTTGAAAAGATCAACAAAATTGATAGACCACTAGCAAGACTAATAAAGAAGAAAAGAGAGAAGAATCAAATAGATGCAATAAAAAATGATAAAGGGGATATCACCACTGATCCAACAGAAATAAAAACTGCCATCAGAGAATACTATAAACACCTCCACGCAAATAAACTAGAAAATCTAGAAGAAACGGATAATTTCCTGGACACTTAAACTATCCCAAAACTAAACCAGGAAGAAGCTGAATTCCTGAATAGACCAATACAGGCTCTTAAATTGAGGAAATAATTAATAGCCTACCAACCAAAAAAGGTCCAGGACCAGATGGATTCACAGCTGAATTCTACCAGAGGTACAAGGAAGAGCTGGTACCATTCCTTCGGAAACTATTCCAATCAATAGAAAAAGAGGGAATCCTCCCTATCTCATTTGATGAGGCCAACATCATCCTGATACCAAAGCCTGGCAGAGACACAACAAAAAAGAGAATTTTAGACCAATATCCCTCATGAACAATGATGCAAAAATCCTCAACAAAATACTGGCAAACCGGATCCAGCAGCAAATCAAAAAGATTATCCAACGTGATCAAGTGGGCTTCATAAGGTTGGTTCAACATACGCAAATCAATAAACATAATCCAGCATATAAACAGAACCAAAGACAAAAACCACATGATTATCTCAATAGATGCAGAAAAGGCCTTTGACAAAATTCAACAGCCCTTCATGCTAAAAACTCTCAATAAATTTGGTATTGATGAAACATATCTCAAAATAATAAGCTATTTAAGACAAACCCAGAGCCAATATCATATGGAATGAGCAAAAACTGGAAAAATTCTCTGTGAAAACTGGCACAAGACAGGGATGCCCTCTCTCACCACTCCTATTCAACATAATGTTGGAAGTTCTGGCTAGGGCAATCAGGCAAGAGAAAGAAATCAAGGGCATTCAGTTAGGAAAAGAAGAAGTCAAATTGTCCCTGTTTGCAGATGACATGATTGTATATTTAGAAAACCCCATTGTCTCAGCCCAACGTCTCCTTAAGCTGATAAGCAACTTCAGCAAAGTCTCAGGATACAAAATTAATGTGCAAAAATCACAAACATTCTTATACACCAGTAACAGACAAACAGAGAGCCAAATCATGAATGAACTTCAATTCACAATTGCTTCAAAGAGAATGAAATACCTAGGAATCCAACTTACAAGGGATGTAAAGGACCTCTTCAAGGAGAACTACAAACCACTGCTCAGTGAAATAAAAGAGGACACAAACAAATGGAAGAACATACCATGCTCATGGATAGGAAGAATCAATATCGTGAAAATGGCCATACTGCCAAAGGTTATTTATAGATTCAATGCCATCCACATCAAGCTACCAATGAGTTTCTTCACAGAATTGGAAAACACTGCTTTAAAGTTCATATGGAACCAAAAAAGAGCCCGCATTGCCAAGACAATCCTAACTCAAAAGAAAAAAGCTGGAGGCATCACACTACCTGACTTCAAACTATACTACAAGGCTACAGTAACCAAAACAGCATGGTACTGATACCAAAACAGAGATATAGACCAATGGAAGAGAACAGAGTCCTCAGAAATAATACCACACATCTACAGCCATCTGATCTTTGACAAACCTGAGAAAAATAAGAAATGGGGAAAGGATTCCCTATTTAATAAAAGGTGCTGGGAAAATTGACTAGCCATAAATAGAAAACTGAAACTGGACCCTTTCCTTACTCCTTATACGAAAATTAATTCTAGATGGATTAAAGACTTAAATGTTAGACTTAATACCATAAAAACCCTAGAAGAAAACCTAGGTAATACCATTCAGGCCATAGGCATGGGCAAGGACTTCATGTCTAAAACACCAAAAGCAACGGCAACAAAAGCCAAAATTGACAAATGGGATCTAATTAAACTAAAGAGCTTCTGCACAGCAAAAGAAACTACCATGAGAGTGAACAGGCAACCCACCGAATGGGAGAAAATTTTTGCAATCTACTCATCTGACAAAGGGCTAATATCCAGAACCTACAAAGAACTCAAGCAAATTTACAAGAAAAAAACAAACAACCCCAGCAAAAAGTTGGCAAAGGATATGAACAGACACTTCTCAAAAGAAGACTTTCATACAGCCAACAGACACATGAAAAAATGCTCATCATCACTGGCCATCAGAGAAATACAAATCAAAACCACAATGAGATACCATCTCACACCAGTTAGAATGGCAATCATTAAAAAGTCAGGAAACAACAGGTGCTGGAGAGGATGTGGAGAAATAGGAACACTTTTACACTGTTGGTGGGATTGTAAACTAGTTCAACCATTATGGAAAACAGTATGGCGATTCCTCAAGGATCTAGAACTAGAAGTACCACATGACCCAGCCATCCCATTACTGGGTATATACCTAAAGGATTATAAATCATGCTGCTATAAAGACACATGCACACGTACGTTTATTGAGGCACTATTCACAATAGCAAAGACTTGGAATCAACCCAAATGTCCATTAGTGACAGACTGGATTAAGAAAATGTGGCACATATATGCCATGTAATACTATGCAGCCATAAAAAAGGATGAGTTTGTGTCCTTTGTAGAGACATGGATGCAGCTGGAAACCATCATTCTCAGCAAACTATCGCAAGAACAGAAAACCAAACACCGCATGTTCTCACTCATAGGTGGGAACTGAACAATGAGATCACTTGGACTTGGGAAGGGGAACATCATACACCAGGGCCTATCATGGGGAGGGGGGAAGGGGGAGGAACTTCACTGGAAGTTATACCTGATGTAAATGACGAGTTGATGGGTGCTGACAAGTTGATGGGTGCAGCATACCAACATGGCACAAGTATACATATGTAACAAACCTGCATGTTATGCACATGTACCCTAGAACTTAAAGTATAATAAAAATAAATAAATAAATAAATAAATAAATAAATAAATAAATAAATAAAAGAAAAGACAAAGCTCGAGTGAGTGAACTGCTTCAAGGCCTCTCATTCTCTGGTGACTGAGATGTGGAAAAAGATAATGAGCCTGAGACCCAGCCTGCTCAAAAAAGTTAAAGGTGTCTTGTTTCCCTGAAAAGCGTTGGACCAAAAGAGACATTAAACCCAACTTTACAAGCTGGTCAGCACTGGATTCTGGACTTTTGAATCTCAAGAGTGAAAAGTTGAACCTAGTAGAGCTTTTTGAATTTTTTTTTGATGATGAAACATTCAACTTAATTGTTAATGAAACCAATAATTATGCTTCTCAGAAAAATGTCAGCTTGGAAGTCACAGTTCAGGAAATGAGGTGTGTGTTTGGTGTCCTACTTTTGAGTGGATTTATGAGGCATCCTAGAAGGGGAATATATTGGGAAATCTCTGATACCAATCAGAACCTGGTTAGAGATGCAATCAGAAGGGACAGATTTGAATTGATTTTCTCAAACCTGCACTTTGCAGATAATGGCCACCTAGATCAAAAAGATAAGTTTACAAAGTTGAGACCTCTCATAAAACAAATGAATAAAAATTTCCTCTTGTATGCTAAAAAAAAAATGTTGTGATACTTGTGTTGTATTTTTTTATATTTTCCAACTTTCAGAATCTTTTAAAAACAAACACAGCTATAACTTGTCAATTTACAATACAATTTTTTAAAAAATAAACTAAAAATTCTGAACCCTCATTTTATTACATTCCTCTTTATAAATGCTTATTTTAATCTATTATATGATTGCAAAGTTGAGAATAAATGTGAATAAATATAGTATGGATGGCCTAAGCCATAAGTACACATATTTGTATTTATAAAAACTAGAAAAATACACTTAAATGTTAAAATTTGTAACTTTTGAAAGACCTCATTATAGATAATTATTATTTTCTACTTTAAATTTTTCTGGTTTTTCATAATGTATGCATACTATTTTTAATCAGAAAATGGTAAATGTTTAAAGCATGAGTAGGCAATGAGGTAAATAAAGAAAAACTACAATTGCTTCAGAACAAATAAAGATTTTTGGATACACTTAAAAATCCAATAAGGCAAAAGAGATTGTTTGTACACATTAAATTACATAAAATGGGAGTATATGTTTTGCAACATCCATGAAATGTTTATAAAAGTTGATTATATACTAGGTAATAAAGGCTTAGATGTAAAAAGCAGGAATTATGCATATGACATTACATAACCAAAATTAGAATTACCAAAAATGTAAATATTAGAAATTAAAAATGACACAGAATAACCAACATGAGATAAAATTTTTAAAACGCTATGATAAATCTAATGCCAATGAATTTGAAAATCTAATTGAAATGGATGGTTTTCTATTTCAAAGAATTATAAAAAAAAGCAAGAATAGAAAACTTGAATAATTGACCACATAAGAATTTTTCTTTTGAGTTACAGTCTGCTCTAGAATTAATTTATTTTTTAAATTTAATTTTCATTTTAAATTTCAGATTCAGGGGATTCAGGAAGTAAATGTGGTGGTTTGTCATGTGGGTATACTGCATGATGCTGAAGTTTGGGCTTCTGTTCATCTTATCACCCAAACAGTGAACATAGCATTCAATAGGTAATTTTTCAGCTATTGCCCTACTCTCTCTCTCTCCTCGCTTTTCAAGTCTTCAGTTTCAACTGACCTAATCTTTATGTCCATGTGAACTCAACGATTAGCTCCCATTTGTAAGTGAGAATATGCAGTATTTGGTTTTCTGTTTCTGATTAAATTCACTTAAATTAATGGCCTCCAGCTGCATCCATATTGCTGAGGATGATATGCTTTTGTTCTTTTTTGTGGCTGTGCAGTATTCCATATACAGTTTCTTTATCCAATCCACTATTGATGAGCACTTAGCTTAATTCTATGTCTTTGCTGTTGTTAATAGTGCTGCAATAAACATGGGAGTGCAGGTGTCTTTTCATTAGAATAATTTATTTTCCTGTTGGTATATATCCAGTAGTGGTGGGTTGAATGGTACTTCTGTGTTTAGCTCTTTGAGATATCTAGGTATTGTTTTCTGTAGTGGTTGTAATAATTTACATTTCTACCCACAGTATATGTGTTCCCTATTCACAACATCCATGCCAGCATATATTGTTTTTGAACTTTTAATTATAGCCATTCTGACTGGTGTGAGATGAAATCTTATTGTAATTTTGACTTACAATTCTCTGATGATTAGTGCTGTTGAGCATTATCTAGATATGCTCAACACACTAGATATGTGTGTTGGTTGCTCTTATGTCTTCTTTTGAGAAGTATCTGCTTAAATCTTCAGCCTACTTTTTAATGGGGTTATTTATAGTTTTCTTGTTGATTTGTGTAAGCTCCTTGTAGATCCTTGATATTGGTCTATCAGGGGAACCTGCCCCCAATATTTCAACATAGGTTCTTTCTGTTTTCCCTAAGTGTTGGCCGATCTGAGAACTAAAGAGAAAGAGCACAAAGAGAGGAATTTTACAGCTGGGCTGCTGGGAGTGACATCACATATTGGTAGGTCCGTGATGCCCACCTAAGCCACAAAACCAGCAGGTTTTTATTAAGGACTTCAAAAGGGGAGGGAGTGTATGAACAGGGAATAGGTCACAAAGATCACATGCTTCAAAGGGCAAAAAGGAGAACAAAGATCACATGCTTCTGAGGCCAGTAAATATCACAAGGCAAAGGGCAAAGCAAAGATCACAAGGCAAAGGGCAAAATCAAAAACTCCTGATGAGAGTCTATGTTCAGCTGTGCACATATTGTCTTGATAAACATCTTAAACAACAGAAAACAGGATTTGAGAGCAGAGAACCAGTCTGACTTCAAATTTACCAAGGCAGGGGTTTCCAATCCTAATAAGCCTGAGGGTACTGCAGGAGACCAGGGCATATTTCAGTCCTTATCTCAACTGCATAAGACAGACACTCCCAGAGCGGCTGTTTATAGACCTCCCCCTTCAGGAATGCAATTCTTTTCCTAGGGTCTTAATATTCCTTGCTAGGAAAAGAATTCAGTGATATCTCTCCTACTCGTGTGTCTGTTTATAGAATCTCTGCAAGAAGAAAAATATGAGTCGTTTTGCCTGATCCTGCAGGCAGTCAGACCTTATGGTTGTCTTCCCTTCTTCCCTAAAAATCACTGTTATTCTGTTCTTTTTCAAGGTGTACTGATTTCATATTGTTCAAACACACACGTTTTACAATTTGTACAGTTAACACAATCATCACAGTGATCCTGAGGTTATGTACATCCTCACCTTATGAAGATTAGAGAATTAGGAGATTAAAGTAAGACAGGTATAAGAAATGATAAGAGTATTATTAGGGAAGTGATAAATGTCCATGAAATCTTCACAATTTATGTTCCTCTGCCGTGGTTCCAGCCAGTCCCTCCATTCAGTCCCTGACTTACCACAACATTAGTCCTTTTATGAATTCATACTTTGTAAATATCTTCTCTCATTCTGTTGATTATATGTTTACTCTGCTTATAGTTTTTTTGTGTGTTTGTTTGTTTGTTTTGCTGTATAGAGCTTTTTGTTTTGATTAGGTGTCAACTGTCAGTTTTTTTTTTTTTTTTTTTTTTTTCCTGCATTTGCTTTTTGAGGATTAGTCATAAATTCTTAGCCTGGGACAATGTTCAAAAGAATATTTGCTACTTTTTTTCTAGCATTTTTATAGCTTGAGGCCTTAAATTAAATTCTTTAATCTATCTTGAGTTAGTTTTTATATATGGTAAAAGGTAGAAGTCCAGTTTCACTCTTCTGTACTATTTATTAAATAGAATGTCCTTTCCCCAGTGTTTATTTTTGTCAACTTTGTCAAAGATCAATTGGTGTGGGTGTGTGTGTTAACTTCTGGATTCTCTATTCTGTTCCATTGGTCTACATGTCATTTTTGTACCAGCACCATGCTGTTTTGATTTCTGTCACCTCGTAGAGTAGTTTAAAATTGGGTAACGTGATGCCTCTGATTTTGTTCCTTTTGCCTAGGACTCTTTGACTATGTGAGTTCTTTATTGATTTCATATTAATTTTAGAACTTTTCTCTCTAATTATGTAAAAATTATGCCTCTAATTTTCTAGGAATACTATTGAATGTATTAATTCCTTTAGGATATTTTAATGGTATTACTTCTTCCAATTAATGAGCATCAAATGTTTTTCCATTTGTGTCATTTATGATTTCTTTCAGTAGTGATTTGTAGTTGTCTTTGTAGAGGTCATTCACCTTCTTGGTTAAATGTATTTCTAGCTATTTTATTATTATTTGGCTATTGCAAATGAGATTGCATTCTTAGTTTGCTTCTCAGCTTCAAAGGTATTGGTGAATGGAAATGTAATGATTTTTGTACATTGATTTTTCAACCTCAAAATTTTACTGAATTCTTTTATCAGGTCTACGAGACTTTTGGCAAAATTATTAGGATTTTCTAGGCATAGAATCATATCATTAGTGAAAAGAAGGGGTTTGACTTCCTCTTTTCCAATTTGGATGTCTTTTATTTCTTCCTCTTGGCTGATTTTTCTCATTAGGAATTCTAGTACTATATTCAACAGGAGTGGTGAGAGTGGACAGACTGGTCTTATTTCATTTCCTTAATAGAATGCTTCCAACTTTACCCATCCGGTATGATGTTGGTTGTGGGATTGTCATAGATGGCTCTTATTCTTTTGAGGTATTTTCATTAAACATTTAGCTTTTTTAGTGTATTTAACATAAAGGATGATGGATTTTATTGAATGTTTTTCTGAATCTATTGAGGAGATCTTATGACTTTGGTTTTTAATTCTGTTTATGTGTTGATTCACAGTTATTGACCTGCCTATGTGAAACCATCCTTGCATCCAGGAATAAAGCCTACTTGTTTGTGGTAAATTACTCTATTAGAGTATTCTTGCATTGCCATTAATATAAAGGAAGACCCAAGACCAGGTAATGTATAAAGAAAAGAGGTTTAATTGGCTCCACAGGTCTGCAGGCCATTCAGCAATCATGATGCTGGTATTGGCTTAACTTCTGGGAAGGCCTCAGGAAACTTATAATCATGGCAGAAGGCAAAGAGGTAGCAGGCATGTCACATAGACAGAGCAGGGACAAGAGAGAGGGAGGGGGCAGGTGCCACACACTGTTAAATGACCAGGTCTCACTACAACACACTCACTATTGTGGAAACAACACCAAAGGCAATGGTATCAAACCATGAGAAATCACCTCCGTGATCCAGTCACCTCCCACCAGGCCTTACTTCCAGCACTGAGGACTGCAATTCAAAATAAAATTGATTGGAGACACAAATCCAAACCATATAATTCCATCCCTGCCCCTCTAAATCTCAAGTTCTTCTCATGTTGCAAAATATAGTCATGCATTTTCAATAGTCTCCCAAAGTCTTAAGTCATTCTAGCATTAACTCAAAAGCCCAAAATCCAATGTCTCATCTGAGACGAGGGTAGTCTCTTCCACCTATGAACCTGTAACACCAAAAACAAGTCAGTTACTTCCAAGGCAAGTTTAGGTACAGGCATTGAGTAAATACTCCCGTTCCAAAAGGGAAAAAGTCAAAAGAAAGGGGCTAAAGGCCCAATGCAAGTCGTAAATCCAGCAGAGCACTCACTAGATATTAAAGCTCCAAAATCATCTCCTTTGACTTCATGTCCCACCTTCAGGGCACACTGGTACAAGCAGTGGGCTTATACAGCCTTTGGCATCTCTGCACCTGTAGCTTTCCAGAGTTCAGACCTGGAGGCTGCTCACACAGTTGTTGAGTCATTGCAACTTTTCATGCTGAGGGTGCAAGCTATCAGTAGATTGCCAAGACTTAGATTCCCAAGACTCATCTTCACTTGCACTCTGTTCATCAGTGATAGTCTTAACACCACATGATAGCCTCCAAGGATTATGACAACCTTTAATCCCTGGAGCTGCAGCCCAAACTGTATCTGCACCTGATCGAGCTGATGCTGGAGCCGGAATGGCTAGGATTTGGGAAACAGTGTCCTGACACTGTGCAAGGCAGCCAGGCCCTGAGTGTTGCCTATGAAGACAATCTTTCCTCTTGGGCCTCAGGGCCTGTGATGGGAAAGGCTGCTGCAAGGTCTCTGAAATGCCTTCAAGTCCTTTTCCTCATTGTCTTGGATATTAGCACTTGGCTTCATTTTGTTATGAAAATTTATCTATTTAATAACTAAAATAACTATGGAGTGCTAGCTCCACAGCCTGCTTGAATTTCTTTCCCAAGGAAGCATTTTCTTTTTCTACCACATGGCCACATTGAAAAGTATTCAAACTTTTATGCTGTGTTTCTCTTTTTAATATAAGACAAAATTTAAGTCATTTATTTGTTCCTGCATATGAGCATAGACTGTTAGAAGCAGCCAGGCTAATTCTTGAGTGTTTTGCTACTTAGAAATTTCTTTCACTAGATACAATGAATCATCACTCTCAAGTTCAAAGTTTCATAGATCCCTAGGGTAGAGGCACAATGCAACCAAATTCTTTACTAAGGAATAACAAAAGTGATCTTTGCTCCAGTTTCCAATAAGTTTTTCACTTTCATTTGAGACTTCTGCAGCCTGGACTTCATTGTCTGTATCACCATTAGCATTTTGGTCACAATCACTTACCCAGTCATGCAGATGTTCTAAGCTTTCCCTCATCCTCCTGTCATCTTCTGAGCTATCCACTCTTCCAACTTCTGCCTGTTATCAAATTCTAAAGCTGCTTCCACATTTTCAGATATCTTTATAGCAATACAGCAATATTTCATTCCTGGTACCAATTTTCTGTAATAGGCCATTCTTTCATTGCTATAAATCATTCTGAGCAAACTATTGCAAGGACAAAAAACCAAACACCACATGTTCTCACTCATAGGTGGGAATTGAACAGTGAGAACACTTAGACACAGGAAGTGGAACATCACACACTGGGGCCTGTCATGGGGTGGTGGAGAGGGGAGGGATAGCATTAGGAGATATACCTAATGTAAATGACGAGTTAATGGGTGCAGCACACCAACATGGCACATGTGTACATATGTAACAAACCTGCACATTGTGAACCTGTACCCTAGATCTTAAAGTATAATAACAATAAAATAAAAAGGATAATGAAAAGAAAAAAAAAAAAAAGAAAAAAGAAATACCTGAGAATAGGTAATTTATAATTAAAAGAAGTTTAATTGGCTAATGGTTCTTCATGATGTACAAGCATGGTACCAACATCACTTGGCTTCTGGGGATGTCTCAGGGAGCTTTTACTTATGGTGGAAATTGAAGTGGAAGCAGGCACATCACATGGCAAAAACAGGAGTAAGAGACAGAGAGAGTGCCACATACTTTTTAACAATCAGTTCTAGTGAGAATTTACTCACTAATGCAAGGACAGCACCAAAGCGATGATGAGAACACATTTATGAAAAATCTGCCCCCATTATCTAATCTGCTCCCACCAGGCCCCACTTTCAACATTGTACATTACAATTCAATGTGAGATTTGGATGGGGATACAGATTCAAACCGTATCAATCAGCTATTTATTGCAGTAACGGACTTGCTCTGCTAGTATTTTTTGAGGATTTTTGTGTCTGTGTTTATCAGAAATATTGGTTTGTCATTTTATTTTTATGTGTGTGTTCTTGCCTGGTTTTGGTACCAGGATGATACTGGTTTCACAGAATGAGTTAGAGAAGAATTCCTCCTCCTTTACTTTTGGAATAGTTCCAGTAAGATTGGTACCAGGTCTTTGTACATCTGGTAGATTTCAGCTTGAATATGTCTAGTCCAGGGATTATTTTGGTTGTCAGGTTTTTAAAATAATTATTTTGATTGATTACATTTTGCAAATTTTATTGGTCTCTTTAGGGTTTTAATTTCTTCCTGGCTCAATGATAGGACATTGTGTGTTTACAGATTTATTTTATGTTTTCTAGATTTTCTAGTTTGTGCAGAGGTGTTCATAGTAGTCTCTAGGGATCTCTTTCATCTCTGTGGGATCACTTGTAATTTTACATTTATCATTTATCATTGTGCTTTTTGGATCTTCACATTTGTCCTTAGTTAATATAGGTAGTGGTCTATTTTGTTTATTTATTCAAGCAGCAAACTTTTCACTTTATTGATCCTTTGTGTGTTTTTAGAGGTCTCAATTTTATTTAGTTCTGCTCTGATTTTGGTTATCTCTTCTTTTTAAATTATACATTAAGTTCTAGGGTGCATGTGCACAACATGCAGGTTTATTACATAGGTATACATGTGCCCTGTTGGTTTACTGCATCCATTAACTTGTCATTTACATTAGGTATTTCTCCTAATGCTATCCCTCTCCCTTCCCCAACCCCATGACAGGCCCCCAGGTGTGATGTTCCCCACACTGTGTCCAAGTATTCTCATTGGTCAATTCCCACCTATGAGTGAGAACATGCGGTGTTTGGTTTTCTGTCCCTGCAATAGTTTGCTCAGAATGATGGTTTTCAGCTTCATCCATGTCCCAGAAAAGGACAAGAACTCATCCTTTTTATGGCTGCATAGTATTCCATGGTGTATATGTGCCCCATTTTCTTAATCCAGTCTATCATTGATGGACATTTTGGTTGGTTCCAAGTCTTTGCTATTGTAAATAGTACTGCAATAAACATATGTGTGCATGTGTCTTTATAGCAGCATGATTTATAATCCTTTGGGTATATACCCAGTAATGGGATTGCTGGGTCAAATGGTATTTCTAGTTCTGGATCCTTGAGGAATTGCCACACCGTATTCCACAATGGTTGAACTAGTTTACACTCTCACCAACAGTGTAAAAGTGTTCCTATTTCTCCACATCCTCTCCAGCATCTGTTGTTTCCTCACTTTTTAATGATTGCCATTCTAACTGGTGTGAGATGGTATCTCAATGTGGTTTTGATTTGCATTCTCTGATGGCCAGTGATGACGAGCATCTTTTCACGTGTCTGTTGGCTGCATAAATGTTTTCTTTTGAAAACTGTCTCTTCGTATCCTTTGCCCACTTTTTGATGGGACTGTTTGTTTTTTTTTCTTGTAAATTTGTTTAAGTTATTTGTAGATTCTGGATATTAGCCCCTCTTCAGATGGGTAGATTGCAAAAATTTTCTCCTATTCTGTAAGTTGCCTGTTCACTCTGATGGTAGTTTCCTCTGCTATGCAGAAGCTCTTTAGTTTAATTAGATCCCATTTGTCTATTTTGGCTTCTGTTGCCATTGCTTTTGGTGTTTTATTCATAAAGTGCTTGCCCATGCCTATGTCCGGAATAGTATTGCCTAGATTTTCTTCTAGGCTTTTTATGGTTTTTGGTCTAACATTTAAATCTTTAGTTTATCTTGAATTAACTTTTGTATAAGGTGTAAGGAAGGGATCCAGTTTCAGCTTTCTACATATGGCTATCCAGTTTTCTCAACGTCATTTATTAAATAGGGAATCGTTTCTCCATTTCTTGTTTTCATCAGGTTTGTCAAAGATCCGATGGTTGTAGATGTGTGGTGTTATTTATGAGGCTGCTGTTCTGTTCCATTGGTCTATATATCTGTTTTGGTACCAGTACCATTCTGTTTTGGTTACTGTAGCTTTGTTGTATAGTTTGAAGTCAGATAGCGTGATGCCTCCAGCTTTTTTTTTCTTAACATTGTCTTGGCCATGCAGGTTCTTTTTGGTTCCATACGAACTTTAAAGTGGTCTTTTCCAATTCTGTGAAGAAAGTCATTGGTAGCTTGATGGGGATGGCATTGCATCTATAAATTACCTTGTACAATATGGCCATTTTCACAATATTGGCTCTTCCTATCCATGAGCATGGAATGTTCTTTAATTTGTTTGAGTCTTCTGTTATTTCATTGAGCAGTGGTTTGTAGTTCTCCCAGAAAAGGTTCTTGACATCCCTTGTAAGTTGTATTCCTAGGTATTTTACTCTCTTTGTAGCAGTTGTGAATAGGAGTTCACTCATGATTTGGCTCTCTGTTTGTCTTTTATTGGTGTACAGGAATGCTTGTGATTTCTGCACATTGATTTCGTATCCTGAGACTTTGCTGAAGTTGCTTATCAGCTTAAGGAGACTTGGGGCTGAGATGATAGGGTTTTCTAAATATACAATTATGTCATTTGCAAACAGGGACAATTTGGCTTCCTCTTTTCCTAATTGAATACCCTTTTTTTTTTCTTTCTCTTGCCTGATTGCCCTGGCCAGAACTTCCAATACTGTGTTGAATAGGAGTGGTGAGAGAGGACATCCCTGTCTTGTGCTTGTTTTCAAAGGGAATGCAGGCCTTAAGTTTTTGCCCATTCAGTATGATATTGGCTGTGGGTTTGTCATAAATTGCTCTTATTAATTTCAGATACATTCCATAAATACCTAGTTTATTGAGAGTTTTTACCATGAAGGGCTGTTGAATTTTGTTGAAGGCCTTTTCTGCATCTGTTGAGATCATCAAGAGACTTTTGTCATTGGTTCTGTTTATGTGATGGATTATGTTTATTGATTTGTGTATCTTGAAACAGACTTGAATCCCAAGAATGAAGCCAACTTGCTTGTGATGGATAAGCTTTTTGATGTGCTGCTGTGTTTGGTTTGCCAGTATTTTATTAAGGATTTTTGCATCGACGTTCATCAGGGATATTAGTCTAAATTCTCTTTTATTGTTTTGTCACTGGCAGGCTTGGAATTAGGATGATGCTGGCCTCATGAAATGAGACAGAGAGGATTCCCTCTTTTTCTGCTGATTGAAATGGTTTCAGGGGAATGGTAGCAGCTCCTCTTTGTACCTCTGGTAGAATTTGACTGTGAATCCATCTGGTCCTGGACTTTTTTTGGTTGGTAAGCTATTAATTATTGCCTCAATTTCAGAGCCTGTATTAGTCTATTCAGAGATTCAACTTCTTCCTGATTTAGTCTTGGAAGGGTGTGTGTGTCCAGGAATTTATCCATTTCTTCTAGATTTTCTAGTTTATTGCGTAGAAGTGTTTATAGTATCCTATGATGGTAGTTTATATTTCTGTGAGGTCGGCGGTGATATTCCCTTTATCATTTTTTATTGTGTCTATCTGATTCTTTTCTCTTTTCTTCTTTGTTAGTCTTGCTAGTGGTCTATCAACTTTGTTGATCTTTTCAAAAAGCAGCTCCTGGATTCATTGATTTTTTGAAGGGTTTTCTGTGTCTCCATCTCCTTCAGTTCTGCTCTGATATTAGTTATTTCTTGTGTTTTGCTAGCTTTTGAATTTGTTTGCTCTTGCTTTTCTAGTTCCTTTAATTGTCATGTTAGAGTATCGATTTTAGATCTTTCCTGTTTTCCCTTGTGGACATTTAGTGCTATAAATTTCCCTCTACACACTGCTTTAAATGTGTCCCAGAGATTCTTGTATGTTGTGCCTTTGTTCTCAATGGTTTCAAATAACATCTTTTTTTATACCTGATGTAAATGACGAGTTGATGTGTTCTGCCTTCATTTTGCTATTTACCCCGTAGTCATTCAGGAGCAAGTTGTTCAGTTTCCCCGTATTTTTGCAGTTTTGAGTGAGTTTCTTAATCCTGAGTTCTAATTAGATTGCACTGTGGTCTGAGAGATAGTTTGTTGTGATTTCTGTTATTTTACATTCTCTGAGGAATGCTTTACTTCCAATTATGTGGTCAATTTTGGAATAAGTGTGATGTGCTGCTGAGAAGAATGTATATTCTGTTGATTTGGGGTGAGAGTTCTGTAGATGTCTTTTAGGTCTGCTTGGTGCAGAGCTGAGTTTAACTCCTGGACATCCCTGTTAACCTTCTGTCTCGTTGATCTGTCTAATATTGACAGTGAGGTGTTAAAGTCTCCAATTATTACTGTGTGGGAGCCTAAGTCACTTTGTAGGTCTCTAAGGACTTGCTTTATGAATCTGGGTGCTCCTGTATTGGATGCGTATACATTTAGGATAGCTAGCTCTTCTTGTTGAATTGATCCCTTTACCATTATGCAATGGCCTTATTTGTCTCTTTTGATCTTTGTTGGTTTAAAGTCTGTTTTATCAGAGCCTAGGATTGCAACTCCTGCTTCCTTTTGCTTTCCATTTGCTTGGTTGATGTTCCTCCATCCCTTTATTTTGAGCATGTGTGTCTCTGCACATGAGATGGGTTTCCTGAATACAGCACACCGATGGGTCTTGACTCTTTGTCAAATTTGCCTGTGTGTGTCTTTTAATTGGTCCATTTAGCCCATTTACACTTAAGGTTAATATTGCTATGTGTGAATTTGATCCTGTCATTATGATGTTAGCTGGCTATTTTGCCCATTAGTTGATGCAATTTCTTCCTAGCATCGATGGTCTTTACAATTTGGCATGTTTTTGCAGTGACTGGTACCGATTTTTCCTTTCCATGTTTAGTGCTTCCTTCAGTAGCTCTTGTAAGGCAGGCCTGGTGGTCACAAAATCTCTTAGCATTTGCTTGTCTGTAAAGGATTTTATTTCTCCTTCACTCATGAAGCTTAGTGTGGTTGTATCTGAAATTCTGAGTTGAAAATTTTTTTTCTTTAAGAATGTTGAATATTGGCCCCAACTCTCTTCTGTCTTGTAGTGTTTCTGCCTAGAGATCCACTGTTAGTCCAATGTGTTTCCCTTTGTGGGTAACCTGACCTTTCTCTCTGACTGCCCTTAACGTTTTTTCCTTCATTTCAACCATGGTGAATCTGACAATTTTGTATCTTTGGGTTGCTCTTCTAGAGGAGTATCTTTGTGGTGTTCTCTGTATTTCCTGAATTTGAATGTTGGCCTGCTTTGGTAGGTTGAGGAAGGTCCCCTGGATAATATCCTGCAGAGTGTTTTCCGACTTGGTTCCATTCTCCCCATCACTTTCAGGTACACCAATACAACTTAGATTTGATCTTTTCACATAATGAAAATATCCACTGTGTTTAAGAAGCTTAGTTTGACAGAATGCAAAATTCATGGCTGGTATTTCTTTTCTTTAAGATGCATAAGGAAATTTTTGAAAAAGTATTAAATGCATTTGCACCAAAGACAACTAACTTGATATATTATTTAGGATTTTCAATTAGCACATATTTTCAGTTCTTTATAATCACTCCTAAAATCCAGAAATGGAAGAAAACTTTTAATTTACTTTGTAAAGCAGTTTTTATTCTTATTAAGAAACTCAAGAAATAATGTCATGTATAAATATAGAGTCAAAAATGCTAAATAAAGTACTGACAAATATAATTCAACAATGCATTAAGTTCTTAACATTACCATATGTAAGCAGTAAATTCATTGCATAATCTAAGCATAAATTTAGTGTAAATTCAGGAATGTAAGAACTGCTCAACATAATGTTTTCTCATTTATAAATTAACCTGCAATATCAATCCTTCCTTTGCCTTCTTCCCAAACTAAAAATAAAAGTAACTTTAAGGGGAAAATTCAATCACGTGTCAATCTGTGAGGGATGGATTAATAAAGCAACAAGAATTATCTGGCTTTCCCATCCTAGTTATTATCAAGCAGTCCAAGAGGACAGAAAGTACATATGCATCATACATTTTCATCATTTGATCAGGAATGGAATCCAATGATGGATACTACCATTAAGTTCCAGAACAAATGACCTTTAGAATGCCTTCAGCCACTTGGCAACATATACATACTTGACCAATAGAAGGTAATTTTTAGTTTTCAACGTACATGATCAGTCTCATCCAAATTTGAGAAAGAAGAAATATTTGCTAACAATCTCTATCGACAGTCGCTGTCCAGGTCAGAAGACTGTATATATCTATATATCTATATCTATATAGATATATAGCACCTATGCATGCATATATATGTGTGTGTTTTGTATATATATATGCACGTGTGTGTAATGTGCATATATATGTGTTTTATACATATACGTGTGTATATATATTATATATATATATATATAGAGAGAGAGAGAGAGAGACAGACAGACAGACAGACAGACAAAATTTAAACAAAGTTTAAAACATGGGCCAATGCTGTATTTTGGGGATGTCTAGCATATTTTTAAAACTGAAAACTGTGTCTTTTAGATGGGTAACTTTAAAGACTTTCATCGTATAATTAGTGGACCACCAAGAAATATAAAAGTCCTAATTTTGTTGCATTAAAAAATATTTCTTCTTGCTGTCCAAAACACATAAAGTGTTTTAGGGAGAGGAATTTAGCCTATGTTTTTCTTTGGAAAATCAAACTTACTTAAACAAGTAATACTGAGTTGCTTTCTATGTCATCTACAAGCCACAGCAATGAGTCACTAGTTCCTGATACACAGTGTGGCTATACTTGGATTTTTGACATATATCTAAAGATGTCTTGGACACACATTCCTCCCAGCCACAGACCAAATGAGGGTGGCCAAGTTCTCCCTATGATGGAAAACACACAAACCATAAGGAAAGCACGTCATAATAATAATACATTTGTAAATGATGTAAAAAAAAAGGAGAGAGGTAACGGGAGACTGTGGGAAGAAGTCAATCTTAGTTTTCCCTCACTTTTTCTTGACTTCTACTGGCTTTAGAGATTGTTTCACTTCCCCAATATGGCTGAACAGAGGCTTTGTTTCTTTCCCCTGCTGTCATGGCAGTCTCTGTCCTGTCATTCTTTTCTTCACTCACTAAGAAATCAGCATAGTGAAGTAGAAGCTTGGCTTTCAAGTTAAACGGACAGGCTTCAAGTCCTGGTTTTTCTACTTGTGGTTTGACCTCAAGCAAGTTATTTTATGTTATTTCCCTGGGACTTTCTGAGCCTCAGTTTTCTCATATATTAAGAGAAGCTACCAGTATTTTTCCTTCAAGACTGTTGTGAAGGTTAAATAATGAGTATGAAAGAGCTCTAATTTGTTTTATTATTCACTCTATACTTGCAATGAATGAAAGGCACTTTTCTAGATCGCCGAGGGCATAAAGTGAAAAAAGACAATCTCTGCCTTTGAATCAATTCATTAAGATCTATATGTTTTCTATCCTACATTCTCCTCTATACATGTCCTTATCAAAACTTAACTGGTTTATGTCTCATTACCTCAAGGTTTTGATCCATGGTCTTCAATTTAATAACATAATTTATGATAATGTGTTCATGCCTCCTGAAGGCATCATAGATTACCATTCAGGATATATAGACATTTAAAACAGTTTTTGGAGACTGTGTGACAAAGGAATACCCAGCAGTGGGAATTTTGAATGTCCCATCTTCCCAAAGTTCAGCTTTCTGTGAATAATGTGTAGAAGTGGTTTTGTGTACTCACAATGCATGGGAGATTAGTCTTGCTAATATTTTAGTGCAAGGAAAAAAGATAACTCCTTTCCAGGAAAGCAGTTTGGCAAAATATGTCAAGAACTTTAAAGATGTTCACTCACATTAACTTAGTAATTGCACTTTGAGGAATATCTTAGTACGTTACATTTGAAAAAAACTGGTTTTCACATAAAGGTTTATTCTAGTGCAAACAACTGCAAGCTGTGTAAATGACAAATGTCAAAAGAATGATTATACAAACTATGCTTTATCTATCTGATATAATGTTGTAGAGCCATTAAAATTGCTTTATGAATATTTTAATTAAGAAAACACTTATGTTACAATGTTGATTAATGTAAAATGCAAGTTGGATTTTGTATGAGTATACAAAGTTATATATATAATATAAGCCAATTATATAAAATAGATTCATAATATAAAATACAAAGTGAAATAGTTACTTATTCATTTAATGGATCTCTATTGAACTTTTACTATTTGCTAGGTGCTTTCTTGATACTAGGTATATACAGGTGAACAAGACAAAACAATTTCTGCCCTCATAGAATGAAAATAGCAGAGGAAAAGCTAGTTATTAACTATACAGAGTGTGATAAAGGAAACAAATTGAGTTATGTGAAATAAAATACAGGAAACTAACTTAAGAGTAGGTGATCAATGAAAGAGTTGATGAAGTGACATTTATGTTGAGACTTGAATAATGTGAAGATGTCAGTCACAAAGACTTGGGCAAGAGCTGTTCAGCAGAAGAGATAGCACATGCAAAGGCTCTGAGGAGATAATTGAGCTAGCATGTCCATGTAACACGAAAAGACCATGATCACAGATAATAGTGAGGTATGGAAAGTGGTATGTGATAAATTTGGAGATGTAAGTATGAGCTAGATTATGAATTGTCTTGTAGCTATGATTAAAAAGTTTGGATTTTAAGAGGAATAGTAGGCCATTGAATGGCTAAAATTTTCATTACATAAAAATAGTAAAAATATATGTCAAAGTGCACAATAAATAAAATCAAAAAGCAAGTACCAAACTGGGGGAAAGTGTTTGTAATCTATACAACAGAAAAATGTTACCTTTAGAAAACAAAGAGTTATTATAAATGAATAAGACAAAAGATGAATATCCCCATGAAAAAATAGACAAAATACATAACCTCATATTTCACTAAAAACAATAAAGGTATTCAAAAACACAAAAAAATCCAATGTCAATATCAAATAAATATAAATTAATGGAAATATTAGATATATTTCTTCTATAAAATGGCAAAGAGTAAAGGAAATGGTAATATGTGGTTGTAGTGACTGTTCAGGGAAACAGGCACTGTTGAACTGTACATTGGTCCCTTTAAGAAAGGCACTTTTTTAGCAATGACATGTCTAGAAATATACGCTTATTAATTGTTAATTATTATTCTTGGAGTTTTGCAAAGCTTATCCTCAAGGAAACAAGTTTGATATTCTTTTCAGACACATGAGTCTATGATGAAGTCTCTAACATCTTGGCATGAATGCACTGAATATTTATAGTTTAAAAGACGATGAGGGAGATGTCAATGACTCATTAAAAGTCTAAAATATGTAATTTAAAATGCTTGAGCAATGTGTGCCCTTTATGTTATCCCTCAAATCATACAATTGTCAACAGCAAATATTAACTGAGTGGTATTATTTAGTAGACACTGGAGATGCAATAAGAAATATGGAAGACACAAACTGTGAGAAAATTTGATGTAATAAAAAGAGACAAGCCATAGATCTTAAAGGAGAAATAGGAATTTACATAATTATGTGTTATTCTGAGTTTCTATGAGTGACTGATGCTATTCCACCAGAAGTTGCCTGTGTGCTGGAAAATTACAAGAGCAAAGTGCAATCAGGTTCCAACAAGTGTTCTGACAAATGTAAAATGATAACCTGGCACAATCCTGGATGACAATAGCAAAACAGCAAATATTTACTGAACACTGATTATATGCCAGACATTTGGCAGAGAAGTATGTATTTAACCTTGAAAAAAATCATATGAAATAGATGATATTGTCTCCAATTTTTACATGATAAAACCGAGATTCCGAGAGTTTAAACAATTTGTCTAAGGTCGTATAGCTGGCGGATGATAGAGTCAGGTTTCATTTCAGAGAATCTGAACACTTTATTTGTACTAAGGAATGATGAACATAAAAACTGTTATTTTAGAGCACTTTCCCATATATAAAGAGATGTCACACAAATTCATTCAATCCCTACTAAAATTTTTAGAGTTAGGTATTTTTATTATGTCCATTTCACTGATTAGAGTATAAGCTCAGAAAAACTAAGTGAAGTAAACTCAGGGTTACAGAGCCACTGAGGGAACATACTTAGGTTATCTGACTCTAAATACTATTTTTCAGTGACACAATAGTCAGTGGTTATTGGTTTTCACATTTTGGGTTGTCTTAAAATGCATCACATAATGCTTAATCATGTCCATGTCTTACTAATACAGTCCACCCGGTGCTTTCCTGCTTTTGACGTATTAAACTTTGGTTATTAAAGCTTTAAAAAGAACACCTCTTTTGTGGTGATAGAGTTTTGTGGGAATGTGTTTGTGTGTGCATCCATAGGTGTGTGAAAGAGAGAGTAAAAGAGAGACAGAGATGGATATACCTAATGAGATAGAAAGAGTCAGAAAGTAAATCAGAGAAAAAGGGTAAAACAGATATACACACAAAAGCGCCATGGAACAAAGACTAAGAAGAAAATAGAGTATAAAAGTTACATTCTAGAAATAAAAAAAAGTACATAAAAATAATGAGATACTTATATGGGGACATCTAGAATTGGCCAAGGTTTTTAAAAAGGAAAATATGAAAGTGATGAAACTGCTGACAGTCTAAATTAGTATACAATCATAATTGCTATAACCACATTAAAGTTGTTCTTTTATTTTATTTTTTTAAAGTTATTCTTTTAAAGGCTTTAATGACCAAACAAAGATTACTGTCAAGTTGAGAACAAGAAAGCATCTGCTAGACTCTATTAGTAAGATATGTACATGATTAGGTATCATGTGCTTCATTTTGAGGCAACCCAAAAGGTGAAAATTAGTAAACACCGACTGTGGTGTCATGGAAAGAACATAGTATTTGGAGTCATATAAATTGAGTCTAGTCATTAGTGGTTCTTTAACCTTAGTTTTATTTGACTTAGCTTCCCTGAATCTAATTCTTCATCAGCAAAATGGGGATAGTAACAATACCCATCTCTAATAATATTAGTAAAGATTACATGAGTTCATGCAACAGAATTTTATAAAAGGTAAAGGACTATGAAAATACTAATCTTTGGAGAGTAATTCTACTTTTCAAATCTCTGAGAAAAGGAGCATTATTTTGACTTTTGACCCTGCATTTCAACATTTAGGAATTTAACTTGAAGAAATAAACAAGAAAACAAACATATTTAGCTACAAGAATGCTTATCACAGTGTAGTTTATTATAACATAATATTGGTGACAACTTAAATTGTAACATAACTTGTGATCTACACAATCAAAAGAACGAATACTTTGCAGTCAAATAAAATGGGATTATAAATGATTATTCACAAAGGAGAGATGTTCACAGTATACTGTTAGTAAGAGAAGTAGATTGCAAAACCTTATTAGCATTATATTTCAAATGTTAATGGTTTCCATTAAAGCATGTGTATTAGTCCATTATCACATTGCTGTAAAGAATTATCTGAAACTGGGTAATTTATAAAGAGGAAAGGTTTTATTGGCTCACATTTTTCACAGACTGCACAGGAAGCAAGGCTGAGGAGGCTTCCCGTGGAGGAAATTTACAATCATGATGGAAGATGAAGGGGAAGCAGGTAAGTCCTACATGGAGGAGGAAGACAGCTAAGCGGGAAGTGCTACAAGCATTTAAACAACCAGATCTTATGAGAATTATAAAACAGAATTAGGATGATGGTGCTAAACCATTATAAACCATCCCCATCATCCAGTCACCTCCCACCAGGCCCCACCTTCAACATTGGGGATTATAATTCAACATGAGTTTTGGGTACGGACACAAAGCTAAACCACATCATTTTGCCCCTGGACCTTCCCAAATCTTATGTCCTTCTCATATTGCAAAACACAATCATGCCTTCCAAACAGTTCTTCATAGTCTTAACTCATTCCAGCATTACCTCAAAAGTCCAAGTCCAAAGTTTCATCTGAGACAAGGCAAGTCTCTTACACCTATGAGCATGTAACGTCAAAAATAAGTTAGTTTCTTCCAAGATACAATGGGGGTACCGGCAGTGGGTAAATGTTTGCATTCCAAAAAGGATAAATTGGCCAAAACAGAGGGGCTACAGACCCCATGCAAGTCCAAAAACCAACAGGGCAGTCATTAAATCTCAAAGCTCCAGAATAATCTCCTTTGACTTCATAACTCACATCCAGGCCACAATGATGCAAAAGGTGGGATCCTATAGCCTTGGGAAGCCCCACCCCTGTGGCTATGTGGGGTACAGCCCCCACGATGGCTTTCATGGGCTGGTCTTGAGTGCCTGTGGCTTTTCCAGGGTCATGGGGCAAGTTGTCAGTGGATTGACTATTCTGCAGTCTAGAGGATAGTGGCCCTCTCCTGACAGCTCCACTAGGCCGTGCCTCAGTATCAAGTATGTGCAGGGTCTCCTCCAACCTCAAATTTTCCCTCCTCACTGTTTTAGTAGAGGTTTTCCATGAGCACTTCATCCCTACAGCACTTTTCTGCCTGGACATTCAGGTGTTTCCATACATCTTCCTAAATCTAAGAAGAGGCTTCCAAGCCTCAACTCTTGTCCTCTTCACACCTGCATACTTAACAACATGTGGAAGGTGCCAAGACTTATGGCTGGCACCTTCTGGAACAGTGGAGCAGTGGTCTGAGACATTTCTGAAGCCCTTTTAGTCATGGCTATAGCTGAAGTGGCTAGTACACAGGGAGCAGTGTCCTGAGGTTGCACAGGGAAGCAGGGCCATGGGTCAGGCCTGAAAAATGATTCTTTCCTCTTAGACTCCAGGTCTGAGATGGGAGGGTTGCCACAAAGGTCTCTGAAATGCTTTCAAGACATTTTCCCCAGTGTCTTACCTATTAACATTTGGCTTTTTTTACTTATGCAAATTTCTGCAGCCAGCTTGAATTCCTCCTCAGCAAATAGGGTTGAATTTTCTACCACATGGTCAGGGTGCAAATTTTCTAAACTTCTATGTTCCACTTCCATTTTAAATGTAAGTTCCAGTTTCAAATAATCTGTTTGCTCACACATATGATCTTATGCTGTTACAAGCAGCCAGGTCATATCTTGAATACTTTGCTGCTTAAATATTTCTTCTGCCAGATATCCTGAATCATCTCTCTAAAGTTCAAACTTCCACAGATCTCTAAGATGGGGCAGAATGCTACCAACATCTTTGCTAAAGCATAGCAAGAGTGACCTTTACTCCAGTTCTCATCTTCATCTGAGACCACCTTAGCCTGTACTTCATTGTCCATATCACTATCAACATTTTGGTCACAAGAATTTAATAAATCTCTAGGAAGTCCCAAACTTTCTCCCATCATCCTATCTTCTTCTGAGCCCTCCAAACTGTTCCAACCTCTGCCCATTACCCAGTTCTAAAGCTGCTTCTACATTTTTAGTTATCTTTACAGCAATGTCCCACTTCCCTCATACTGATTTTCTGTATCATTCTGTTCTTGAATTGCTATAAACAACTACCTGAGAATGGGTAATTGAAAAAGAATAAGGGTTTAATGGGCTCACTATTTCACAGGCTGTAGAGAAAGTATGGCTGGGGAGGTCTCAGGAAACTTAAAATAATTGTGAAAGGCAAAAGGGAAGCAGGCATGTCATAGATGGCTTGAGCAGAAGGAAGAGAGTGAAGAAGGTGGTACTACACACTTTTAAACAACCAAAACTCGTGAAAACTCTACTTGAGACAGCACTAGAGGGAAAGTGTTAAACTGTTAGAAACCACCCTCATGATTCAATTTATGCTCACCAGAGCATACATTGAAGAATTACAATTCAACGTGAGATTTGGGTGGAGATACAGAGTTGAAACATATCAGTAAGAACAATGAAATTATGGTTGATTTATACTTTTCTTTCTTTTATTCTTTCTTTCTTTTCTTTCTTTCTTTCTTTTCTTTTTCTTTCTTCTTTCTTTCATTATTTCTTTCTTTCTTTCTCTCTTTCTTTCTCTCTCTCTCTCCTCTTTCTTTCTCCTTCCTTCCTTTTCCCCTTCTTTCCTTCCTTCCTTCCTTCCCTCCCTCTCTCCCTCTCTCCTTCCTTCCTTCCTTCATTCTTGCCTTTCTTGTCTTTTTCTGTGTTTTTTTTTTCTGTTCATTTTTGTGTGGAAAATATTTTCTCAGTAAATGAATAACATTTGTTATAAAAAAATCTTTTTTAAGAAAAAAGAAAAGAAAATCACTTTATTAGATAAACTACATTACGGAAAAACAAGAAGAATTTATAACAGAACATTATATTAAAGTAGATACTTGAAGATTTATAATTACTTCTCTCTCTCCAAAGCTTAAAACTGGTTCATTAACAGTGTTTTGTTCACTAGACTAATCAGAGAGACTGGTCAAAATATATTTCAGTATAATCCTTTGTAAACTCTTCACACATGAGCACTTTAATTAATAGCTCATCTGAAAGCTGTAAAGACAAGTGGGAACTAGGCATCAGTGAAAGTTTTGGCATGAAGAATATTTTGTATGAAGTTTCTCCTCTTTCCATCTCCATCAAAATGAAAACTTGCACTCACTTTCAAGTATGAGGTGAATCCTGAATGATGCTGCATTTTCACATGCTCATCTCCCCCTATGCCTTCTGTACTACCCAGTCTGCCTCAATCTAAAAACACCAAATGCACCTTTTTTTTTTAAAAGGCTCAGTGGAAGCTCTCAACAGTCTGTAAGTGTCTCTCTACTAAATACACAAGGGACAACATTCCCAAACACTGGCACATAAACCCAGTGTATATAACCCTTCTATTCCCCTGTGTTCCTATAACATGTATTAAACTTTCAGTTCTTAGGAATTAATTAGAGAAAGAAAAAACAGTGGTCTATTTAGTGACAGATTTTGTGAAGGCTAAAGAGATTTGATGGCTCTACTGCTTTAAACTGTCCTGGCATAAGAGCAGCGAAGTATTTTTGATGGGACATTTTAGAAGGATGATGTCTTGTCTACAGAGGTGAAATATGTTAACGATCAGAGAAACATGCATTGTAAGTAATGCAACTGTATTAGGTCTCCAGAGAAACAGAAACAGTAGGATGGATGGATGGATGGATGGATAGATAGATAGATAGATAGATAGATAGATAGATAGATAGATATGAGGAGATTCATGATTCATAATTCACATAATTATCAAAGTTGAGAAGCTCCATCAAATACTGTCTCCAAACTGGAGAACCAGAAAAGCCAGTGGTATAATTCAGTTCAAAGGCTGTAGGCCTGAAAACAGGGTGGGGATAGGGAGATGGGCGGGCAGAGTGTTGGTGTAAGTTCCAGAGCCCAAGTCTCAAAAACCAGATGTCATGTCTGAGGGCTGGAGTAGATGGATGTCTCAGCTAAAGAAAATAAAGAATTCACCCTTTCTCCTTTTTGTTTTATTCAGGCCCTCAACAGATTGGATGATGCCCATCCAAATTGGTGAGAGCAGATCTTCTTTATTCAGTCTGCTGATTCAAATGTTAATTTCTTACAAAAAGACCCTAGTATAGTTTGACTGTGTTTCTACCAAAATCTCATCTTGAATTCCCACTTGTTGTGGGAATTGTGATAGTGAATACATCTCATGAGATCTGTTGGTTTTAAAAAGGGGACTTTCCCTGTACAAGTTTTCTTTGCTTACCTGCTGCCATCTGAGACATGCCTTTTACCTTCTGCAGTAATTTTGAGTTCCCCCCAGCCATGTGGAACTGTAAGTCGATTAAACCTTTTTTTTTTTTTTTGTAAATTGCCCAGTCTCAGGTATGTCTTTATCAGCAATATGAAAAAGGACTAATACAGTAAATTGGTACTAGTAGAATGGGGTGCTGCTGAAAAGATACCTGAAAATTGGAACTGGGTAGCAGGTTGGAACAGTTTGGAGGGCTCAGAAAAAGTCAGTAAAATGTAGAAAAATTTGGAACTTCTTAAAGATTTGTTGAATGGCTTTGACAAAAGTGCTGATAATGATATGTACAATGAAATCCAAACTGAGGTGGTCTCAGATGGAGATGAGGAACTTGTTGGGAACTGGACCAAAGGTGACTCTTGTTATGTTTTAGCAAAGAGGCTGGCAGCATTTTGCCCCTGCCTTAGAGATTTGTGGAACTTTGAACTTGAGAGAGATGATTTAGCTTATCTCTTGGAAGAAATTTCTAAGGACAAATTCAAGCCCACTGCAGAAATTTGCATAACTAACAGGGAGCCAAATGTTAATCACCAAGACAATGGGGAAAATATCTCCAGGGCATTTCAGAGGTCTTAACGGCAGTCCCTCCCATCACAGGCCCAGAGGCCTAGAAGGAAAAAATGGTTTTGAGGTCCAGGCCCAGGGTCCCTGTGCTGTGTGCAGCCTAGGGACTTGGTGTCCTGCATCCCAACTGCTCCAGCCATGCCTAAGAAGGGCCAGTGTAGAGCTTGGGCCATGGCTTCAGAGGGTGAAGTCCCAAGCCTTAGCACCTTCAATGTGGTGATGAGCCTGTGAGTGCAGAGAAGTCAAGAATTGGGGTTTGGGAGCCTCCACCTGAATTTCAGAGGATGTATGAAAACACATAGATGTCCAGGCAGAAGTTATCTTCAAGGGCAGGGCCCTCATGGATAACCTCTGGTTGGGCAGTGTGGAAGGAAAATGTGGGGTCAGAACCCCCACACAGAGTCCCTACCGGGGGACCACATAGTGGAGCTGTAAAAAGACCACCATCCTCCACTCTCAAGAATGGCAGATTCACTGACAGCTTGTACTGTGCACATGGAAAAGGTGCAGATATTCATTGCCAGTTTGTAAAATCAGCCAGGAGGGAGGCTGAACTCTGCAAAGCCACAGAAGCTGAGCTGTCCAAAGTCATGGGAACCCACTTCTTGCATCACCATGACCTGGATGTGAGACATGGAGTCAAAGGAGATCATTTTGCAACTTTAAGATTTGACTGCCCCACTGAATTTTGCACTTGCATGGGGCCTGTGGCCCCTTTTTTTCTGGCCAATTTCTCCCATTTGGAATGGCTGTATTTACCCAATGCCTGTACCCCCATTGTATCTAGAAAGCAATTAACTTGCTTTTGATTTTACAGGCTAATAGACTGAAGTGACTTTCTTTATCTCAGATAAGACTTTGGACTGTGGACTTTTGAGTTAATGTTAAAATGACTTAAGACTTTGGGGGACTCTTGGGAAGGCATGGTTGGTTTCAAAATATGAAGACATGAGATTTGGGACGGGCCATGGATGGAATGACATGGTTTGGCTGTGTCCTCAATCAAATGTCATCTTGAATTTCTACATGTTGTGGGAGAGACCCAATGGGAGGTAATTGAATTATGGCAGCAGTTCTTTCCTGTGCTGTTCTTTTAATTGTGAATAAGTCTCAAGAGATATGATGGTTTTAAAAGGGGAGTTCCTCTGCACATACTCTCTTCTCATCGCCACCATATGTGGTATGCCTTTCACCTTCTGACATGATCATGAGGCCTCCCAAGCCACATGGAACTGTAAGTCCATTAGACCTCTTTATTTTGTATGTTGCCCAGTCTCTGGTATGCCTCTATCAACAGCGTGAAAATGGACTAATATTCATCCTCACAGACACACCCAGAAATAATCTATTACCAGCACTCTGGGCATTCTCTTACCCCAGTGATGTTGACACGGAAAATTAACCATCAGAATTCCACCCCTTGTCAACTTGGCATGCATACACAGCTCTTTCAACTATAATTAATCTCCAAATAAAAACAATAGTAAATAAATAATTCTGCTTAACATAATACAACTGTTCTGTTTACAGATAAAAGTACATTAATTTCTGCCCCTGGAGTGGAGGTAAAGTCTTTCAGTGATGTGTATTTCTTTTCCTGATTTTCTGTAACTTAAATATTATAATGTAAAGTTAACAATACTTAAATACTGATATAGTGGATACATTTTATGTTATGTGATAAGGCAAAGAAAAAGATTGCTCAAAATACATATTTTCATGTTAAATGTGTGTGTGTGTGTGTGTGTGTGTGTGCATGTAATCAATCACACCCATACATGAATGTCATTCATTACAAAATGAGAAAAATATGCTCATGGCAATTACAGTCCTTATTTCTGTAACTGGTTACATGGTAGTAGCTAGTACTTATAACTACCTTGTTCTGCTATCCAGCCTGTATTACCTTTCCCCTTGGCAAGCACTTATGCTGTTTGTGATTCTTTACCTGGTAGGATAACCCAAACCTTCATTTCTGGCTTCTTTTTTCATGAGCCCACTCAGCAATGACAGGGTTGTCTGGCAAAACAAGCTTACCGGTATCTATAGAATGCATCATTCTATCCACTTGATTAGTTGAATCCTTCTCTGCTGGGTTCATCCTTTGGAAACATTCACACAGGACACAAATATCTTCATAATTTTTGATCATTCAGAGACATTTATCCCTATGTCTTCTTCTCAAATTTTTCAGTCACCAATTTTCCAATTATGTTTCTTTCTGCTTCCTGATCATCCACTCAAACCATTGACTACAGGTGACAAATTGTTATATAACTGCATTTCTAGTCATTTTGCCCTCCAAGCAAAAAGCACAACTGGGTGCAGCACCCAACATTTTGCCCCTTGGGAAAACTTACCTTTACCAGTGTCCTTCAGTGATGTCTCATAGTGGTTCTGTAGTTACAGTTTTGAGTGATGCCTTCAAAATATATTGTGTCTAAAAACGAATTCTTGTCCACAAGTCTGAATCAGCATAATTACATTAATCTAAATAATCAGCATGGTATTTTTGTGGAAAGAGACAGTCTAGATTGCTCTTAACTAAATTATGATATATAGTTGGAGAGTTGATACACCTCTGAGCTAGAACAGTGAAGGTATACTCTTGGCCTTGCTAGGTAAAAGCATATTGCTTCTGGCGGGCCTTATAAATAAGATGGAGGAAAAGGTATTTACCAGCTAAATAGCTGCATATCAGGTACCAAGGATGGGTCTACTTGCTCAAGCAACAAAACCACATCAGGTGCAGCCCCTGCAATTAGAGTCGTCACTTGGCTAAGCTTACAGTAATCTATAGTCCTCCTCTAAGATTCAAATAGAAGTGTTGAATGGGGATGTGGTGGAAATCACCACCCTTACATCTTTCAAGTCCTTCATGGTAGCCCTAGTATCTGCAATGCCTCGAGAAATGCAGTATTGCTTTTAATTTACTCTTTTCCTAGATAAAGGAAGTTTCCTCGATAATGGCTTCCATTTGACCTTTTCTACCTTACTAGCCCTTACTTTATAGGTCAAGAAACCAATGTGAAAATTTTGCTACTTGCTAAATATGTCTATTCCAATTAAGCATTCTGGAATTAGGAAATAACTGCAGAATGGGTAAAGGGATCCAACAGGTCCACTGTAAGATAGACCCGAACTAAAGGCTCCATTGTTTTTCTGGCCTCTGTAAGCTGTTCTCTAACTGGATGGTCACAGTTACCTTTAAGGGTCTCCTAGAATCAATACAAGTTCAGAACCAGGATTCGGTAGTCTCAATAAAATCTGATTATTTTTCTTTTTTTCTAATGCACAGTTACCCTTTGGGGAACGCTGAGAGAGATATGAATAATATAAATTTTCAGTGGTGCACCAAGAATCTTCTGCAAGAAAATCTAGCCTCCCTTTCACTTAAGGGTCTGCAAATAGGCTTAACTCCCGAAATTGATTGAGGGGCCATGACTCTGTTTACATGACTTATCATATACTTATTCATTTGACCTGGAACTTTTTTTGTTTATGCAAATTAAGTATGAATTTAGTAAGCTTTCTATCTATTTTTCTTCTAGGAACACCATGATAAATCAGCCAATGCCACAAGTCTGTGTGAGTCAGATTATTTTGATTGCTACTTTAACTCTGCTTTTCATTACAATATCTATGGTGACCTTGCCTTTGGCAGTTGATTGCTACCATTTGGCCTTTGCTACCCAAAGATCCATTGACTGTTTTTGCATGTAGGTTTTCTGTTGTTGTTTTTGTTGGGAGTGGTTGTGGTTTCCACTCTAAGGTCTGGCCTACAGAGAACAATGATTATGGAGCTTGTCAAAGATGCTAAGGCTTTCCTCATAAATTTATATCTAAAAGCATTGATGAAAGGCACATCTTCTGACTCTTGTCCCCTGGAGTGGTTAAATAGGTCTTAAATGATAAATCCACTCAGACGTTTTAATCTAAGACTTTGAATTCCTTTCTTTATATAAAGAATTCTTTATATATGAGTGAGAACATGCAGTGTTTGGTTTTCTGTTCTTGTGATAGTTTGCTAAGAATGATGGTTTCCAGCTTCATCCATGTACCTGAAAAGGAGATGAACTCATCCTTTTTTATGGCTGCATAGTATTCCATGGTGTATATGTGCCATATTTTATTTATCCAGTCTATCATTGATGGGCATTTGGGTTGGCTCAAAGTCTTTGCTATTGTGAACAGTGCCACAATAAACATACCTGTGCATGTGTCTTTATAGTAGAATGATTTATAATCTTTGGGTATATAGCCAGTGATGGGATTGCTGGGTCAAATGGTATTTCTGGTTCTAGATCCTTGAAGAATTGCCATACTGTCTTCCACAATGGTTGAACTAATTTACATTCCCACCAACAGTGTAAAAGCATTTCCTATTTCTTCACATTCTCTCCAGTATCTGTTGTTTCCCGAGTTTTTCATAATTGCCATTCTAACTGTTGTGAGATGGTATATAATCTCCTAGTGTGCCATTTGCTGAGACCCTTGGTAAGGTGCAGTATTAGGGTGGGAGTTACCTGATTTTCCAGGTGTTGTATGTCTCAGTTTCCCTTGGCTAGGTAAAGGAATTCCCTTCTCCCTTGTGCTTCCCTGGTGAGGCGATGCCTCACACTGCTTCAGCTCTCACTGGTTGGGCTGCACCTGCTGACCAGCACAGACTGTCCAACATGCCCCAGTGAGATGAACCCTGTACCTCAGTTGAAAATGCAGAAATCACCCATCTTCTGTGTCGCTCACGCTGGGAGCTGGAGGCTGGAGCTATTCCTATTCGGCCATCTTGGGCACCCCCCTCGTTGATTGATTTGCATTTCTCTAATGACTGGTGATGAGGTTTATTTCGTATATTTATTTCGTATATTTTATTTATTTCGTATATTTGTTGGCTGCAAAACTGTCTTCTTTTGAGTATCTGTTCACATTCTTCTCCTACTTTTTGATTTTTTTTTAATTTAAGTTCTTTGTAGATTCTGGATATTAGCCATTTGTCAGATGGATAGATTGCAAAAATTTTCTGCCATTCTCTAGGTTGTCTGTTCACTCTGATGATAGTTTCTTTTTTTTTCTTTTTTTTTTTTTTTTTTCTGTACAGAAGCTCTTTAATTTAATTAGATCCCATCTGTCAATTTTGGCTTTTGTTGTCATTGCTTTTGATGTTTTAGTCATGAAGTCTTTGTCCATACCTATGTTCTGAAGGGTATTGCCTAGGTTTTCTTCTGGAGTTTTTATGGTTTTAGGTCTTAGGTTTAAGTCTTTAATCCATCTTGAGTTGATTTTTGTATAAGGTGTAAGGAAGTGGTTCAGTTTCAGTTTTCTGCATATGGCTAGCCAGTTTTCCCAACACCATTTATTAAATAGGGAATCCTTTCCCATTGCTTGTTTTTGTCAGGTTTGTCAGGTTTGTCAAAGATCAGACAGTTGTAGATGTGTGATATTATTTCTGAGGCCTCTGTTTTCTTCCATTGGTCTATATATTTGTTTTGGTACCGTGGTACCAGTACCCTACTGTTTTTGTTACTGTAGCTTTGTAGTGTAGTTTGAAATCAGCTAGCGTGATACCTCCAGCTTTGTTCTTTTGGCTTAGGATTGTCTGGGCTATGCAGGCTCTTTCTTGGTTTCATACAAAATTTAAAGTAGTTTTTTTCTAATTCTGTGAAGTAAGTCAATGTTAGCTTGGTGGGGATAGCATTGAATCTACAACTTACTTTGTACAGTATGGTCATTTTCACGATATTGATTCTTTCTATCCATGAGCATGGAATGTTTTTCCATTTGTTTGTGTCTTCTCTTATTTCCTTGAGCAGTGGTTTGTAGTGCTGCTTAAAGAGATTCTTCATGTCCCTTGTAAGTTGTATTCCTAGGTATAGTTGCAATTGTAAATGGGAGTTCACTCATTATTTGGCTCTCAGTTTGTCTATTATTGGTGTATGGGAATGCTTGTGATTTTCGCACATTGATTTTTTATTCTGAGACTTTGCTGAAGTTGCTTATCAGCTGAAGGAGATCTAGGGCTGAGATAATGGAGTTTTCTAAATATACAGTAATGTCATCTGCAAACAGAGACAATTTGACTTTCTCTCTTCCTATTTGAATACCCTTTATTTCTTTCTCTTGCCTGATTTTTCTGGCCAGAACTTTCAATACTATGTCCAAAAGGAGTGGTGAGAGATGGAATCCTTATCTTGTGCTAGTTTTCAAAGGAAATGCTTCCAGTTTTTGCCCATTCAGTATGATATTGGCTGTGGGTTTGTCATAAATAGCTCTTATTAATTTTAGATACTTTCCATCAATACTTAGTTTATTGAGAGTTTTTAGCCTGAAGGGGTGTTGAATTTTGTCAAAGGCCTTTTCTGCATCTATTGAGATAATAATGTGGTATTTGTCATTGGTTCTGTTTATGTGACGGATTGCATTTATTGATTTGCATATGTTGAACCAGCCTTGCATCCCAGGGATGAAGCTTACTTGATCATGGTGGATAAGTTTTTTGATATTTTACTGGATTTGGTTTGCCAGTATTTTATTGAGAATTTTTGCATCGATGTTCATCAAGGATATTGGCCTGAAATTTTCTTTTTTGTGTGTGTGTCTCTGCCAGGTTTTGTTATCAGGATGATGTTGGCCTCATAAAATGAGTTAGGGAGGAGTCACTCTTTTTCTACTTTTTTGGAAATTTTCAGAAGAAATGATCATCTTTTTACATCTGGTAGAATTCGGCCATGAATCCGTCTTGTCCTGGTCTTTGTTTGTTTGTAGGCTATTAACTACTACCTCAATTTCAAGACTTCTTATTGGTTTATTCAGGGATTGGACTTCTTCCTGGTTTAGACTTGGGAGGGTGTATGTGTCCAGGAATTTATCCATTTCTTCTAGATTTTCTAGTTTATTTGCGTAGAGGTGTTTATAGTATTCTCTGATGGTAGTTTGTATTTCTGTGGGATCAGTGGTAATATCCCCTTTATCATTTTTATTGCATCTATTTGATTCTTCTCTCTTTTCTTGTTTATTATTCTAGCTAGTGCTTTATCTAATTTGTTAATGTTTTCAAAAGAACCAGCTCCTTGATTCACTGATTTTTTGAAGGTTTTTTTGTGCCTCCATATCCTTCAGGTCTGCTATGATCTTAGTTATTTCTTGTCTTAATGCTAGCTTTTGAATTTGTTTGCTCTTGCTTCTCTAGTTCTTTTAATTGTGGTATTAGAGTGTAGACTTTAGATCTTTTTTGCTTTCTCTTGTGGGCATTTAGTGCTATAAATTTCCCTCTAAACACTTCTTCAGCTGTGTCCCAGTGATTCTGGTATGTTGTCTCTTTGTTTTCATTGGTTTCAAAGAACTTATTTATTTCTGTCTTCATTTCATTATTTACTGAGTAGTCATTCAGGAGGAGGTTGTACAGTTTCCATGTAGTTCTGTGGTTTTGAGTAAGCATCTTTATACTAAGTTCTAATTTGATTACACTGTGGTCTGAGAGACTTTTTGTTATAATTTCCGTTCTTTTGCATTTGCTGAGGAGTGTTTTACTTCCAGTTACGTGGTTTATTTTAGAATAAGTATGACGTTATGATGAGAAAAATGTATATTCTGTTGATTTGGGGTAGAGAGTTCTGTAGATGTCTGTTAGGACTGCTTGGTCCAGAGCTGATTTCAAGTCCTGAATATCCTTGTTAATTTTCTGTCTCCTTCATCTAATATTGAATGTGGGCTGTTAAAGTCTCCCAGTATTATTGTGTAGGAGTCTAAGTCTCTTTGTATGTTTCTAAGAACTTGCTTTATGAACCTGCGTGTTCCTGTATTGGGTGCATATATATTTAGGATAGTTAGCTATTCTTGTTGCATTGATACCTTTATCATTACATAATGCCCTTCTTTGTCTCTTTTTATCTCCATTGGTCAAAAGTCTGTTTTATCAGAGACTAGGATTGCAACCCCTGCTTTTTTTGTTTACCATTTGCTTGGTAAATATTCTTCCATCCCTTTATTTTGAACATATGTGTGTCTTTGCATGTGAAATGGGTCTCCTGAATACAGCACACTGATGTGTCTTGACTGTTTATCCAATTTGCCAGTCTGTGCCTTTTAATTGGGGCATTTAGCCTATTTATATTTAAGGTTAATATAGTTAGGTGTGTATTTGATTCTATCATTATGATGCTAGCTGGATATTTTGTCCTTTAGTTAATGCAGTTTCTTCATAGTGTCTATGGTCTTCACAATTTGCTATGTTTTTGCAGTTGCTGGTACCAGTTGTTCCTTTCCATGTTTAGTGCTTCCTTCAGGAGCTCTTGTAAGGCAAGCCTGGTGGTGACAAAATATCTCAGCATTTGCTTCTCTGTAAAGGATTTTATTTCCCCTTCGTTTATGAAGCTTAATTTGGCTGTATATGAAATTCTGGGTTGAAAATTCTTCCTTTAAGAACGTTGAATATTGACCCCCAGTCTCTTCTGGCTTGTGGGGTTTCTGCTGGGAGATCCACCGTTAGTCTGATGGGCTTCCCTTCATGAGTAAATTGACCTTTCTCTCTAACTGCCCTTAACATTTTTTTCCTTCATTTCAACTTTGGTGAATCTGATGATTATGTGTCTTGGGATTGCTCTTCTCAAGGAGTATCTGTGGTGTTCTCTGTATTTCCTGAATTTGAATGTTGACAAGTCTTGCTAGGTTGGGAAAGTTCTCCTGGATAATATCCCGAAGAGTGTTCTTCAACTTGGTTCCATTCTCCCCATCACTTTCAGGTACACCAAAGGAACATAGGTTTGGTTTTTTCACATGGTCCTATATTTCTTGAACCTTTTGTTCGTTCCTTTTCATTCCTTTTTCTCTGATCTTGTCTTCATGCTTTATTTCATTAACTTGATTTTCAATGTCTGATATCCTTTCTTCTGCTGTATCGATTCTGCTATTGATACTTGTTTATGTTTCATGATGCTCTCATGGTGTTTTTCAGCTCTATCAGGTCATTTATGTTCTCTAAAATGGTATTCTAGTTAGCAATTTGTCTAACCTTTTTTCAAGGTTCTTTGCTTCCTTGCATTGGGTTAGAACATGCTCCTTTAGCTCCAGGAGTTTGTTATTACTCACCTTCTGAAGGCTACTTCTGTCAATTCATCAAGTTCATTCTTAGCCCAGTTTTATTCCCTTGCTGGTGAGGAGTTGTGATGCTTTGGGAAAGGAAGTGTTCTGGTTTTTGCATTGTTTAACCTATTTGAACTGGTTTCTCCCTATCTTCATGGATTTATCTACCTTTAGTCTTTGATGTTGATGACCTTTGGTTGGGGTTTTTGTGTGGACGTCCTTTTTGTTGATGTTGATACTATCCATTTCTGTTTGTTAGTTTTTTTCCTAACAGTCAGGCCCTTCTGCCACAGGTTTGCGGCAGTTTGTTGGAGGTCCACTCCAGACCCTCTTTGCCTGTGTATCACCAGCAGAGGCTGCAGAACAGCAAAGATTGCTGCCTGTTCCTTCTTCTGGAAGCTTTGTCTCAGAGGGGCACCCACCAGATGCCAGCTAGAACTCTCCTGTATGAGATGACTGCTGACCCCTGCTGGGAGGTATCTCCCAATCAGGAAGCAATGGGGTCAGGAACCCACTTGAAGAGGTGCTCTGTCTCTTAGCAGAGCTCAAGTGCTGTGCTGGGAGATCTGCTGCTCTCTTCAGAGCTGGCAGGCAGGAATGCTTGTCTACTGGAGCTGCTCCCACAGCCACCCCTTCCCCCAGGTACTCTGTCCCAGGGAGATGGGAGTTTTTTATATAAGCCCCTGACTGGGGCTGATGCCTTTCTTTCAGAGATGCCCTGTCCAAAGAGGAGAAATCTAGAGAGGCATCCTGGCTACAGCAACTTTGCCAAGTTGCAGTGGGCTCTGCTGAGTTTGAACTTCCTGGCGTCTTTGTTTATGCTGTGAAGGGAAAACTGCCTACTCAAGCTTCAGTAATGATGGACATCCCTCCGCCCACCAAGTTGGAGTGTCCTAGGTCGACTTCAGACTGCTGCACTGGCAGTGAGAATTTCAAGCCAGTGGATCTTAGCTTGCTTGGCTCTGTAAGGGTGGGATCCACTGAGTTAGACCACTTGGCTCCCTGGCTTCAGCCCCCTTTCCAGGGGAGTGAACAGTTCTGTCTTACTTGCATTCAAGGTGCCACGGGGGTTTGAAAATAAACTCCTGAAGCTAGCTCGGGGTCTCCTCAGTTTTGAGTTGGAAACACAGGGCCTGGTAGTATACTCACCAGAGGGAATCTCCTGTTCTGTGGGTTGTGAAGACCATGGAAACAGCATAGTATCTGGGCTGGAATGCACTGTTCCTGACAGCACAGTCTCTCACAGCATCCCTTGGCTAGAGGAGGAAATTCTCCAAACCTTTGTGCTTCCCAGGTGAGGTGATGCCCCATCCTGCTTCTGCTCACCCTCCGTGGGCTGCACTCACTGTCTAACCAGTCCCAATGAAATAAACCATGTACCTCAGTTGGAAATACAGAAATCACCTGCCTTCTGCATTGATCTCGCTGGGAACTGCAGACTGGAGTTGTTCCTATTTGGCCATCTTGCTAGCTGCCTGCTTGGTTCTTTCATGTGTTTTTTAAATCTCTTTCTTGAGCTTTTCATTTTATTAAACTTAAGAACTTCTTTAGTTTAATTAGATCCTGTTTGTTAATTTTTGCTTTTGTTGCAATTGCTCTTGGTGTCTTTGTCATAAAATATTTGCTCATGCCTATGTCCTGAATACTTTGCCTATGTTGTCTTCCAGAGGTTTTATAGTTTTGGGCTTTACATTTAAGTATTTAATCAATTTTGAGTTAATTTTGTTATATGGTGTAAGGAAGGGGTCCAAATTCAATCTTCTGGATATGGCTAGCCAGTTATATTAACACCATTTGTTGAATAGAGGATCCTTTCCCCATTGCTTGATTTTCTCAGCTTTGTTGAAGATCGGATGGTTGTAGGTGTACAGTCTTATTTCTGGGATTTCCATTCTTATCATTTGGTCCATGTGTCTGTTTATTGTTACAGTAACATGCTGTTTGGGTTACTGTAGCCCTGTAGTATATTTTGAAGTTTGGTAGTGTGATGCCTCCAACTTTAATCTTTTTGCTTAGGATTGCCTTGGCTACTCAGGTTCTTTTTTGGTTTCACATGAATTTTAAAATAGTTTTTTTTTTCTAGCTCTCTGAAGAATATTAATTGTGGTTTAATAGGCATAGAATTGAAATTGTAAATTTCTTTGGGAAGTATGTCCATTTTAACAGTATTGATATTTTTTCTCTTCATGAGCTTGGAATGTTTATCCATTTGTTTGTGTCATTTCTGTTTTTTTTTTTTTTTTTTTTTTTTTTAAACAGTGGTTTTTCAATTCTCCTTATAGAGATATTTTACCTCCATAGTTACTTGTATTTCTAGATATTTTATTCTTTTTGTGGCAGTTGTGAATGGGTGTTTGTTCCTGATTTGGCTGTCAGCTTGACTCTGTTGGTGTATAGGAATGCTAGTAATTTTTACACATTGATTTTCTATCCTGAGACTTTGCTGAAGTTGTTTTTCAGCTTATGAAGCTTTTTGGCTGAGACTGTGGAGTTTTCTAGATAGAGGATTATGTTATCTGCAGATAGGGATAGCTTGACTTTCTTTCTTCCTATTTGAATGTCCTTATTTTCCTCATCTTACCTGATTGTCCTGGCTGGAACTTCCAATAATATGTTGTATAGGAGTGTTGACAGAGGGCATCTTTGTCTTGTGACTCTTTCCAAGGGGAATGCTTCCAAATTTTGTCCATTCAGTATGATGTTGGCTGTGGCTGTGTCATAGACAGCTCTTATTATTTTGAGGTATGTTCCTTCGTTACCTAGTTTATTGAGGGTTTTTAACAGGAGTGTACGTTGAGTTTTATCAAAAGTCTTTTCTGTATCTATTGAGATGATGATGATGATGATGATTATTATTATTATTATTTTGAGACGGAGTCTTGCTCTGTCGCCCAGGCTGGAGTGCAGTGGCCAGATCTCAGCTCACTGCAAGCTCTGCCTCCGGGTTCACGCCATTCTCCTGCCTCCCGAGTAGCTGGGACTACAGGCGCCCGCCACCTTGCCCGGCTAGTTTTTTTTTTTTTTTTTTTTTTTTTTCTTTGTATTTTTTAGTAGGGACGGGGTTTCACCGTGTTAGCCAGGATGGTCTTGATCTCCTGACCTCGCGATCCGCCCGTCTCGGCCTCCCAAAGTGCTGGGATTACAGGCTTGAGCCACCGCGCCCGGCCAGAAACCCATCTTATATACAATGACAATGATAGGCTCAAAGGAAAAGGCAGGAGAAAAATCTCCAAGCAAACAGTAGATAGAAAAAAAAAGCATAGATTGCTATTATAATTTCAGATAAACCAAACTTTAAGCCAACAAAAATAAAAAAGACAAGGAACACTATTACCATAATAGTAAAGGGTTCAACTCAATGAGAGAACCTAACTATCTTAAATGTATACATACCCAACAAAACAGCAACCAGATTCATTAAGCAAATTCTTAGAGACCAGTGAAGGAACTTAGATAACCACACAATAATAGTGGAAAAATACTTTTTTTTCCACTTGAATTTTAGGATTGAGGGTACATGTGCAGGTTTGTTATATAGGTACATTCATGTCATGGGAGTGTGTTTTACAGTTTATTTCATCACCCAGTTATAAAACCTATTACCCAATTGTTGTTTTTTCTGCTACTCTCCTTCCTCACAGTCTCCACACTCAAGTATGGTTGTTACATTTTTGTTGTTGAGGAGTTATCATCATTTAGTTGTTACTTATAAATGAAAAAATGTGGTATTATATTTTTGTCTCTGTGTTGGTTTGCTAAATATAAGACTGCAGCTCCATTCATATTTCTGCAGAAGGCATTATCTCATTCTTTGTTATAACTACCTGGTATTCTATGGTGTATACTTATAACATTTTCTTTATCCAATGTGTCATTGATAGACATATGGATTGATTCCATATCATTGCTACTGTGAATAGTGATGCAATGAACATTTGTATGCATGTGTCTTTACGGTAGAATAATTTATATTTCTCTGGGCATATCCACAGTGATGAGATTGCTACGTAGAATGGTAATTCTGTTTGTAGCTCTTTGAGAAATCGCCAAACTGCTTTGGACGATGACTGAACTAATTTACACTCACACCAACAGTGTATAACTTTTCTCCATAACTTTGCCAGTGTCTGTTATTCTTTGACTTTTTATTAATAGCCATCCTGACTGATATGAAATGGTATCTCATTGTAGTTTTGATTTGTATTTTTTGTAGAGATGGGGTTTTGCCATGTAACTCAGCCTGGCCATGAACTCCTGGACTCAAGTGATCTGGCTGCCTTGGCCGCCCAAAGTGCTGTGATGACAGGCATATGCAACAGTGCTTGGCCTGATTTTTTAATAATGGGCATTCTGACTGGTGTGAGATGGTATCTAATTGTGATATCGATTTACATTTCTCACACAATCTGTGGTATTGAGCTTTTTAAAATATGTTTGTTAGCCATATATATGTCTTCTTTTGAAAAGTGTCTATTCATGTCTGTGCCTATGTTTTAATGAAACATTTTCTTGTAAATTTGTCTATTTTTTCATACATGCTGGATATTAAGCTTTTGTCAGATGTATAGTTTGCAAAAATTTTCTTCCATTCTGTACCTTGTCTGTTTACTCTGTTGAGAGTTTATTTTGCTGTGCAGACACTCTTTAGCTATATTAGACTCTTTCATTAGTTTTTTCTTTTGTTTTGCTTTTGACAGCTTTGCTATAAAATCTTTGCTTGTTTCTATGCCCAAAATAGTTTTGCCCAAGTTTTCTTCTGGGGTTTTCATAGTTTTGGATTTTACATTTAAATCCTTAATTTACCCTCAGTTGATTTTTGTATATGGTATAAGGAAGGGGTCCAGCTTCAATCTTTTGCATATGGTTTCCCAGTTATCCCAGCACCCTTTACTATATAGGAAGACTTTTCTCCATTACTTATTTTTCTCAGCTTTGTTAAAGATCAGATAGTTGTTATATGTGTGGCCTTCTTTCTGTGCTATTTTGTCCCATTGGCCAATGTGCCTGTTTTTGTACTAGTATCATTCTATTTTGGTTACTGCAGCTTTGTAGTATAGTTTGAAATCAAGTAATATGATGCCTCTAGCTTATTTATTTATTTATTTATTTATTTATTTCTGCTTAGGGTTGCCTTGGCTATTTCAGCTCTTTTTTAGGTTTTATATAGATTTTAAAATAGTTTTTTTTCTAGTTCTGTGAAGAATGTCATTGGTAGTTTGATAAAAATAGCTCTGAATCTGTAAATTGCTTTTGGCCGTGTGGCCCTTTTAATGATATTGATTCTTCCTACCAATAAGCATGGAATGCTTTTCAATTTGTTTGTGACTTCTCTGGTTTCCTTGAACCATGTTTATTAATTCTTATTGTATAAATTTTTACCTCCCTGGTTAGTTGTATTCCTAGGTATTGTATTCTCTTTGTGGCAATTGTGAATAGTATTCCTTTCCTAATTTGACTATCAGCTTGACTGTTGCTGTATAGAAATGTTAGTGATTTATTTGGATTACAAAACTTTGATGTAGTTATCAACAGGAAGAGCTTTTGGACTGAGATTATGGGTTTTTTTTAGATATAGTATTATGTCATCTGCAAAGAGGGATAGTTTGAATTTCCCTCTTCCTATTTGAATGCACATTATTTCTTTCTCTTTCCTGATTGCTCTGGCTAGCACTTCCAATACTATATTGAATAGGAGTGGTAAAAGAGGGCATCCTTTTCTTTTGCTGGCTTTTAAGTGGAATGGTTCCAGCCTTTCCCAATTCGGTATAATGTTGGCTGTGAGTTTGTAGGTGATTCTTACTATTTTATATTCTTGTTTATTGAGAGTTTTTAACATGAAGAGATGTTGAATTTTATCAAAAGCCTTTTCTGAATCTATTGGGATAATCATGTGTGTTTTGTCTTTAGTTCTGCTTATGTGATAAATTACATTTATTAATTTGTGTACGTTAAACTAGCCTTGCGTTCTGGAGATGAAGTCTACTAGATCATGGCAGACTAGCTTTTTGATGTGCTGCTGTATTCGGTTTGCAAGTATTTTGTTGAGGGTTTCTGCATCAATGCTCATCAAGACTATTGGCCTAATATATGCTTTGTGTGTGTGTGTGTGTGTGTTTATGACAGATTTTGGTAGCTGGATGATACTGGCCCCATAAAATGATTTGGGGAAAAATCCCTCCTCCTCAATTTTTTTTCAAATAATTTCAGTAGAAATGGTACCAGTTGTTTGTACATCTGGTAGATTCAGCTGTCAATCATCTGTTCCTGGGCTTTTTTTAGTTGGTAGGGTATTTATTGAAATTCCATTCTGGAGCTTGTTATAGCTTCATTCAGGGAATCAATTTCTTCCTGGTTCCATCTGGTGAGGGTGTATCCAGGTGTCTAGTAATTTATCCATCTCTTCTAGGCTTTCTAGTTTGTGTTCATAGAGTTGTTTATAGCAGTTTCTGATGGTTACTTTTGCTTCTCTGGGCTCAATGGTAACTTCTCAGTGTCATTTCTAAATTCTGTTTATTTGCATCTTTTTTTTCTTTATCAGTCTAGCTAGAGGCATATTTATCGTTTCTTTTTTATTTCAAAAAATTAGCTCCTGGATTCATTGGTCTTTTCAATGGTTTTTCGTGTCTCAATTTGCCACAGTTCAGTGCTGATTATTGTTTTTTCTCACCTTCTGCTAGCTTTGGAGTTGATTTGTTCTCGCTTTTCTATTTCTTTCAGTGGTTATGTTAATTTGATATATATAATGTGTGTATATATATATATGTGTATATATATATATATATATTTTAATGTGGGCTCTTAATGCTATGAATACCTCTCTTAACGCTGCCTTAGCTGTGTCCTTGTGATTCTGATATGTTGTATCTTTGTTCTGATTAGTTTCAAAGAACTTCTTAATTTTTCCTTAACTTCATTATTTACCCAAAAGTCATTGAGGAATATTTTCATTAATTTCTATGTAATTGCATGGTTTTGAGTGATTTTCTTCATCCATACTTTTATTTTATTTCTTTTTTTGCCCTGTGGTCTGAAAGTGTGTTTGGTATAATTTTGGTTCTTTTGTATTAGTTGATAATTGTTTTGTATAAAATTATGTGGTCAATTTTAGAGTATGTCTTGTGTGGCAATAAACATAATGTTTATTCTTTTGTTTTATTTTTTGGGGGGTGGAGAATTCTGCAGAGGTCTATCAGATCTATTTGGTCCAACGTTGAGTTCAAGTCCTGCATATTTTTGCTTATTTTCTCCCTCAGTGATCTCTCTAATGCTGTCAGTGGAGTGTAGAAGTCTCCTACTATTACTGCGTGGGAGTCTACATCTCTGTGTAAGTCTCTAAGAACTTTCTTTATGAATCCAGGTGCTCCTGTTTTGGGTGCATATATGTTTAGGATAGTTGATTCCTCTTGTTGAATTGATCCCTTTATCATTATGTGATGCCTTTCTTTTTCTTTTTTTTTATAATGTGATTTGATTTATATTTTATTAAGATAATTTTGGTGCCAACAGGGAAAGACAGAAACTGGAGTTTAAAAACACAGGAGGCGAGGCCTCCGAAGTGGAACAGCAGAAAGCCACTCACTGCTTGGTGGGGGGTAACAGCCCCACTCACTTCACTGAACCCTCTATGCAGTGGCTGTGCTCAGAGTTGATTGGCTACCACTGGGGCTTCGTGGGTCCCTGCAATCCATCTGAAGAGGAGAAGACCTGAGGGATGAGAAACAGGACTTTAGCTGGCTGCTCAGTGCAGATACTATGCTGAAGAGACCTGCAGTGTTTCCAAACAATGCCAGAAATTAGTTCTTCTTTTCACCCATAAGAAAAATCCTTCATCTGTCCCAGAAATCCCATTAAAGTGGACACGTTGATGGATAAGAACTGAAGATGGTACATGAGGACTCCTAGGTTATGTCCCCAACCTTCCATTCAAGTCCCTCACCTTAATTCGTATATTTTGTTTCATCTTTGTCTTTTTTTTAATAATTTTTTAATTTATTATTATTATTATTATACTTTAAGTTCTAGGGTACATGTGCATAACGTACAGGTTTGTTACATATGTATACTTTTGCCATGTTGCTGTGCTGCACCCATCAACTCATCAGCACCCATCAACTCGTCATTTACATCAGGTATAACTCCCAATGCAATCCCTCCCCCCTCCCCCCTCCCCATGATAGGCCCCGGTGTGTGATGTTCCCCTTCCCGAGTCCAGGTGATCTCATTGTTCAGTTCCCACCTATGAGTGAGAACATGCGGTGTTTGGTTTTCTGAACCTATGCCTTTCTTTTTCTTTATAAGTCTTTGTTGGTTTGAAGTTTCTTTTTTACTGAACTTAGGATTGCAACCTACTTTTTTTCTGTTTTCTGTTTGCTTGGTAGATTTTCCTCCATCCTATATTTTGAGTCTGTGGGTGTCCTTACTAGTGAGATGGGTCTTTTGAAGACAGAATGCCAATGGGTCTTGCTTTTTTATTCAGCTTGCCACTTGCCTTTTATGTAGGGCATTCAGCCTGTTTATATTCAATGTTAGTATTGATATGTGTAGATTTGATTCTCTCATTGTGCTGTTAGGTGATTATCATGCTAGCTTGTTTGTGTAGTTACTTTATGGTGTCACTGGTCTGTGCGTTTATGTGTGTTTTTGTATTAGTTGGTAGCAGGGTTTCCTTTCTATATTTAGTGATCCTTTCAAGGACTCTTGTAAGGCAGGTCTGATGAAAACAATCTCCCTCAATATTTGCTTATCTAAAATGGTTCTTATTTCTCTTTTGCTTAGGAAGCTTAGTTTGGTTAGATATGAAATTCTTGGTTAAAGATTTTTTTCTTTAACAATGTTTAATATAGGGCCCTAATCTCTAATGACTTGTAGCTTTTTTTTTTTTTTCTTTTTATTATACTTTGAGTTCTAGGGTACATGTGCATAACGTGCAGGGTTGTTAAATATGTATACTTCTGCCATGTTGGTGTGCTGCACCCATCAACTCGTCAGCACACATCAACTCGTCATTTACATCAGGTATAGCTCCCAATGCAATCCCTCCTCCCTCCCCCCTCCCCACGATAGGCCCCGGTGTGTGATGTTCCCCTTCCCGAGTCCAAGTGATCTCATTGTTCAGTTCCCACCTATGAGTGAGAACATGCGGCGTTTGGTTTTCTGTTCCTGTGATAGTTTGCTAAGAATGATAAGAATGATAGTTTCCAGCTGCATCCATGTCCCTACAAAGGACACAAACTCATCCTTTTTTATGGCTGCATAGTATTCCATGGTGTATATGTGCCACATTTTCTTAATCCAGTCTGTCACTGATGGACATTTGGGTTGATTCCAAGTCTTTGCTATTGTGAATAGTGCCGCAATAAACATACGTGTGCATGTGTCTTTATAGCAGCATGATTTATAATCTTTTGGATATATACCCAGTAATGGGATGGCTGGGTCATATGGTACATCTAGATCTAGATCCTTGAGGACTCGCCATACTGTTTTCCATAATGGTTGAACTAGTTTACAATCCCACCAACAGTGTAAAAGTGTTCCTATTTCTCCACATCCTCTCCAGCACCTGTTGTTTCCTGACTTTTTAATGATTGTCATTCTAACTGGTGTGAGATGGTATGTCATTGTGGTTTTGATTTGCATTTCTCTGATGGCCAGTGATGATGAGCATTTTTTCATGTGTCTGTTGGCTGCATGAATGTCTTCTTTTGAGAAATGTCTGTTCATATCCTTTGCCCACTTTTTGATGGGGTTGTTTGTTTTTTTCTTATAAATTTGTTTGAGTTCTTTGTAGGTTCTGGATATTAGCCCTTTGTCAGATGAGTAGATTGCAAAAATTTTCTCCCATTCTGTAGGTTGCCTGTTGACTCTGATGGTACTTTCTTTTGCTGTGCAGAAGCTCTTTAGTTTAATGAGATCCCATTTGTCAATTTTGGCTTTTGCTGCCTTTGCTTTTGGTGTTTTAGACATGAAGTCTTTGCCCATGCCTATGTCCTGAATGGTACTACCTAGCTTTTCCTCTAGGATTTTTATGGTATTAGGTCTTACATTTAAGTCTCTAATCCATCTTGAATTAATTTTCGTATAAGGAGTAAGGAAAGGATCTAGTTTCTGCTTTGTACTTATGGCTAGCCAATTTTCCCAGCACCATTTATTAAATAGGGAATTCTTTCACCATTTCTTGTTTCTCTCAGGTTTGTCAAAGATCAGATGGCTGTAGATGTGTGGTATTATTTCTGAGGACTCTGTTCTGTTCCATTGGTCTATATCTCTGTTTTGGTACCCGTACCATGCTGTTTTGGTTACTATAGCCTTGTAGTATAGTTTGAAGTCAGGTAGCGTGATGCCTCCAGCTTTGTTCTTTTGACTTAGGATTGTCTTGGAGATGTGGGCTCTTTTTTGGTTCCATATGAACTTTAAAGCAGTTTTTTCCAATTCTGTGAAGAAACTCATTGGTAGCTTGATGGGGATGGCATTGAATCTGTAAATTACCTTGGGCAGTATGGCCATTTTCACAATATTGATTCTTCCTATCCATGAGCATGGTATGTTCTTACATTTGTTTGTGTCTTCTTTTATTTCACTGAGCAGTGGTTTGTAGTTCTCCTTGAAGAGGTCCTTTACATCCCTTGTAAGTTGGATTCCTAGGTTTTTTATTCTCTTTGAAGCAATTGTGAATGGAAGTTCATTCCTGATTTGGCTCTCTCTTTGTCTGTTACTGGTGTATAAGAATGCTTGTGACTTTTGCACATTGATTTTGTATCCTGAGACTTTGCTGAAGTTGCTTATCAGCTTAAGGAGATTTTCGGCTGAGACGATGGGGTTTTCTAAATATACAATCATGTCATCTGCAAAGAGGGACAATTTGACTTCTTCTTTTCCTAACTGAATACCTTGATTTCTTTCTCTTGCCTGAATGCCCTAGCCAGAACTTCCAACACTATGTTGAATAGGAGTGGTGAGAGAGGGCATCCCTGTCTTGTGCCAGTTTTCAAAGGGAATTTTTCCAGTTTTTGCCCATTCAGTAAGATATTGGCTGTGGGTTTGTCATAAATAGCTCTTATTATTTTGAGGTACATTCCATCAATACCGAATTTACTGAGCGTTTTTAGCATGAAGGGCTTTTGAATTTTGTCAAATGCCTTTTCTGCATCTATTGAGATAATGATGTGGTTCTTGTCCTTGGTTCTGTTTATATGCTGGATTATGTTAATTGATTTGCGAATGTTGAACCAGCCTTGCATCCCAGGGATGAAGCCCACTTGATCATGGTGGATAAGCTTTTTGATGTGTTGCTGAATCTGGTTTGTCAGTATTTTATTGAGGATTTTTGCATCGATGTTCATCAGGGATATTGGTCTAAAATTCCCTTTTTTTGTTGTGTCTCTGCCAGGCTTTGGTATCAGGATGATGTTGGCCTCATAAAATGAGTTAGGGAGGATTCCCTCTTTTTCTATTGATTGGAATAGTTTCAGAAGGAATGGTACCAGCTCCTCCTTGTACCTCTGGTAGAATTCGGCTGTGAATCCATCTGGTCCTGGACTTTTTTTGGTTGGTAGGCTATTAATTATTGCCTCAATTTCAGAGCCTGCTATTGGTCTATTCAGGGATTCAACTTCTTCCTGGTTTAGCCTTGGGAGAGTGTAAGTGTCCAAGAAATTATCCGTTTCTTCTAGATTTTCTAGTTTATTTGCATAGAGGTGTTTATAGTATTCTCTGATAGTAGTTTGTATTTCTGTGGGGTCGGTGGTGATATCCCCTTTATCATTTTTTATTGCATCAATTTGATTCTTCTCTCTTTTCTTTATTAGTCTTGCTAGTGGTCTGTCAATTTTGTTGATCTTTTCAAAAAACCAACTCCTGGATTCATTGATTTTTTGGAGGGTTTTTTGTGTTTCTATCTCCTTCAGTTCTTCTCTGATCTTAATTATTTCTTGCCTTCTGCTAGCTTTCGAATGTGTTTGCTCTTGCTTCTCTAGTTCTTTTAATTGTGATGTTAGAGTGTCAATTTTAGATCTTTCCTGCTTTCTCTTGTGGGCATTTAGTGCTATAAATTTCCCTCTACACACTGCTTTAAATGTGTCCCAGAGATTCTGGTATGTTGTATCTTTGTTCTCATTGGTTTCAAAGAACATCTTTATTTCTGCCTTCATTTCGTTATGTACCCAGTAGTCATTCAGGAGCAGGTTGTTCAGTTTCCATGTAGTTGAGCGGTTTTGATTGAGTTTCTGAGTCCTGAGTTCTAGTTTGGTTGCACTGTGGTCTGAGAGACAGTTTGTTATAATTTCTGTTCTTGTACATTTGCTGAGGAGTGCTTTACTTCCAATTATGTGGTCAATTTTGGAGTAAGTGTGATGTGGTGCTGAGAAGAATGTATATTCTGTTGATTTGGGGTGGAGAGTTCTATAGATGTCTATTAGGTCTGCTTGCTGCAGAGATGAGTTTAATTCCTGGATATCCTTGTTAACTTTCTGTCTCGTTGATCTGTCTAATGTTGACAGTGGGGTGTTGAAGTCTCCCATTATTATTGTATGGGAGTCTAAGTCTCTTTGTAAGTCTCTAAGGACTTGCTTTATGAATCTGGGTGCTCCTGTATTGGGTGCATATATATTTAGGATAGTTAGCTCTTCCTGTTGAATTGATCCCTTTACCATTATGTAATGGCCTTCTTTGTCTCTTTTGATCTTTGATGGTTTAAAGTCTGTTTTCTCAGAGATTAGTATTGCAACCCCTGCTTTATTTTGTTCTCCATTTGCTTGGTACATCTTCCTCCATCCCTTTATTTTGAGCCTATGTATGTCTCTGCATGTGAGATGGGTCTCCTGAATACAGCAGACTGATGGGTCTTGACTCTTTATCCAGTTTGCCAGTCTGTGTCTTTTAATTGGAGCATTTAGTCCATTTACATTTAAGGTTAATAGTGTTATGTGTGAACTTGATCCTGCCATTATGATATTAACTGGTTATTTTGCTCATTAGTTGATGCAGTTTCTTCCTAGCCTTGATGGCCTTTACATTTTGGCATGGTTTTGCAATGGCTGGTACCGGTTGTTCCTTTCCATGTTTAGTGCTTCCTTCAGGGCCTCTTGTAAGGCAGGCCTAGTGGTGACAAAATCTCTAAGCATTTGCTTATCTGTAAAGGATTTTATTTCTCCTTCACTTATGAATCTTAGTTTGGCTGGATATGAAATTCTGGGTTTAAAATTCTTTTCTTTAAGAATGTTGAATATTGGCCCCCACTCTCTTCTGGCTTGTAGAGTTTGTGCTGAGAGATCTGCTGTTAGTCTGATGGGCTTCCCTTTGTGGGTAACCCGACCTTTGTGTCTGGCTGCCCTTAAGATTTTTTCCTTCATTTCAACTTTGGTGAATCTGGCAATTATGTGTCTTGGAGTTGCTCTTCTCGAGGAGTATCTTTGTGGTGTTCTCTGTATTTCCTGGATTTGAATGTTGGCCTGCCCTACTAGGTTGGGGAAATTCTCCTGGATGATATCCTGAAGAGTGTTTTTCAACTTGGTTCCATTTTCCCCCTCACTTTCAGGCACTCCAATCAGACATAGATTTGGTCTTTTTACATAATCCCATACTTCTTGCAGGCTTTGTTCATTTCTTTTTCTTCTTTTTTCTTTTGGTTTCTCTTCTCGCTTCATTTCATTCGTTTGATCCTCAATCGCTGATACTCTTTCTTCCAGTTGATCGAGTCGTTTACTGAAACTTGTGCATTTGTCACGTATTTCTCGTGTCATGGTTTTCATCTCTTTCATTTCGTTTATGACCTTCTCTGCATTAATTACTCTAGCCATCAATTCTTCCACGTTTTTTTCAAGATTTTTAGTTTCTTTGCGCTGGGTACGTAATTCCTCCTTTAGCTCTGAGAAGTTTGATGGACTGAAGCCTTCTTCTCTCATCTCGTCAAAGTCATTCTCCGTCCAGCTTTGATCCGTTGCTGGTGATGAGCTGCGCTCCTTTGCCGGGGGAGATGTGCTCTTATTTTTTGAATTTCCCGCTTTTCTGCCCTGCTTTTTCCCCATCTTTGTGGTTTTATCTGCCTCTGGTCTTTGATGATGGTGACGTACTGATGGGGTTTTGGTGTGGGTGTCCTTCCTGCTTGATAGTTTTCCTTCTAACAGTCATGACCCTCAGCTGTAGGTCTGTTGGAGATTGCTTGAGGTCCACTCCAGACCCTGTTTGCCTGGGTTTCAGCAGCAGAGAATGCAGAAGACAGAATATTGCTGAACAGCGAGTGTACCTGTCTGATTCTTGCTTTGGAAGCTTCCTCTCAGGGGGGTAGTCCACCCTGTGAGGTGTGGGGTGTCAGACTGCCCCTAGTGGGGGATGTCTCCCAGTTAGGCTACTCAGGGGTCAGAGACCCACTTGAGCAGGCAGTCTGTCCCTTTTCAGATCTCAACCTCCGTGTTGGGAGAGCCACTGTTCTCTTCAAAGCTGTCAGACAGAGTCGTTTGCATCTGCAGAGGGTTCTGCTGCGTTTGTTATTGTTTACTGTGCCCTGTCCCCAGAGGTGGAGTCTACAGAGACGGGCATGTTTCCTTGAGCTGCTGTGAGCTCCACCCAGTTCGAGCTTCCCAGCGGCTTTGTTTACCTACTTAAGCCTCAGCAATGGTGGGCGCCCCCTCCCCCAGCCTCGCTGCTGCCTTGCCGGTAGATCACAGACTGCTGTGCTAGCAATGAGGGAGGCTCCGTGGGCGTGGGACCCTCCTGGCCAGGTGTGGGATATGATCTCCTGGTGTGCCCCGTTTCCTTAAAGCGCAGTATTGGGGTGGGAGTTACCCGATTTTCCAGGTGTTGTGTGTCTCAGTTCCCCTGGCTAGGAAAATGGCTTCCCTTCCCCCTTGCGCTTCCCAGGTGAGGCGATGCCTCGCCCTGCTTCAGCTCTCGCTGGTCGGGCTGCAGCAGCTGACCAGCACCGACTGTCCGGCACTCCCTAGTGAGAAGAACCCAGTACCTCAGTTGAAAATGCAGAAATCACCGGTCTTCTGTGTCGCTCGCGCTGGGAGTTGGAGACTGGAGCTGTTCCTATTCGGCCATCTTGCTCCGCCGACTTGTAGCTTTTTAGTTGAGAAGTCCGCTGTTAGTCTAATGAGGTTCCCTTTGTAGGTTACCTGTTCTTTCTCTCGCTGTCACTAACAGTCTTTCTTTCATTTCGACCTTAGACAATGTTATGATTACATGGCTTGGGGATAATCTTTTTGTGTAGAATCTTGCGGGGGTACTCTGTACTTTCTGAATTTAACTGCTGGCCTCTCTACAAAGTTGGAAAGTTTGTATGAATGATATCCTAAAGTGTGTTTTCCAAGTTGTTTGCTTTCTTCCTCTCACTTCCAGGGATGCCAATGATTCATTTATTTGGCTTCTCTATATAATCCCATACTTTTCAGAGATTTTGTTTATTTCTTTTTATTCTTTTTTCTATATTTTTTGTCTGACTGTCTTATTTCAGAGAGCCCATCTTCAGGTTTGAGATTCTTTCCTTAGCTTCATTTATTCTGCTGTTAATATTCATGATTGCATTGTGAAAATATTGTATTGTGTTCTTCAGCTCTGCCAGATCCATTAGCTTCTTTTTTTAATTTCAGCTATGTTGTTCGTCAGCTCCTGTATAATTTTATTGTGATGCTTAATTATTTTGGATTCGATTTTACCATTCTCCCGAATCTCAATGATCTTTATTCCTGCCTGTATTCTGAATTGTATTTATGTCATTTCAGCCAGCTCATCCTGGTTAAGAATCTTTGTAGGAGAATTGGTGAAGTCATTCAGAGGACATACAACACTCAGGCCATTTGAGTCACTGAAGTCCTTGTGTTGATTCTTTCTCATCTCTCCATTTTTTTTTAAACTGCAATGCCATTTAGATTGAATACAGTCAATAGACTTTTTTTTTCTGGATGTTTTCACAGAACTGATGCTATGTGCAGGGTCTTTATTTGCAGCTGACTTCTTGTATTTGGTTTCACAATGAAGTAGGTTAGCCAGATATTTTTGGTGTTGAAGCTTTAAGGTGTAATCCAGCAGGTGGTGATTAGGTGTAGACTCTTGTTCAGTTGTGTCACTCTCCTATGTGTCCTCATATTTGCAGCTGTCTTCCCCTTTAATGTTGTGAAAACATGAGCTTCTATCATTTTTTATTGCTGGCTCTAGATTGTGGCTTGACACTCCTGGAATGCCTAGTGCAGTTCTAGGGTGATCTCAGGGTTTGTTTCTTCCATAACTTGGAGGCAGCAGAGGAAGAGACCTTAGTAGTGGTTGTAGTCAAGGGTCTTTTGCTTGTATCCTGAGGGCTCCACCCCAGAGAGATTCTAAGTTGCCATTGCTTAGTGCAATTAGCCCAGGATGGAGGTCCTGTGATATGGGCCTAAGCTAGGGATTCTGTTTGGTCACAAACAGGGGGATGGGTGGAACCTATAGGAAACAAATTGGCCTCCTCTTCTTGGGTTGACTGCAGCTTATTGGAGGTATAAATAAGGCACTTAGGGTCTTTGATTCTTAATTAGTCTCAGAGTAGCAAACGCAGTTTCACTGCAGAGACAGTGGCAGAGCATCTTTCAGTTGCTTCTGATGGCTCTGTCAAGGGAGCTGTAGAGTTACTATGGGCTCAATACCATGAATAAAGAGTGGTTGGAGGTCCAGGCCGTGTTTTAGTAGAGCAGCTGTGCTGTGCTGGGGGTCTGCTCCAGCAGCCAGTCTCATTGAACTCTCCAAAGGTCAGAATGGTTAAGTCACCCCAATAGCAAAAATAGTGGTCTACCTCTCCTTCTGGGAGTTCCATCCTAGGTACATCGGAAACCTCTGTTGGCTAAAAAAACATTAGCAGGAGTAGCTGGAGTCCTCAGTTCGGAAGTCCTGCCCAGTGAGGAAGAACAGGATCAGGGATTCACTTTAAAATGCAGTCATAGAGCAGGTATACTGTGCTGGGGATCCATTTCAGCCTCTAGTCACCTCAGACTTTCCAAAACCTAAAGGACAGAATTGCTAAGTTGCCCAAATAGCAAAAATGCTGGCCCATCCCTCCCTCTGGAAGCTCCATCACAGGGAGTTTTAAAACCTTGTTTGGTCTGAGAACACTGGCAGGGGTAGCTGGAGATACCAGTTGGGATGCCCCACCTGGTGAGGAGAAACTTAATGTGGGACCTGCTTTAAAAAGTAGTCTGGCAACGTTTTTGTAGAGTAGCTGTTCTGTGCTAGGCATCTGCTTCAGCCACCAGTCACTTCAGACCCTCCAAAGACCAAAGGCCAGAATGGCTAAGTAGGCCAAATAGCATAGATTGTGGCTCATCACTCCCCCTGGGAGCCCCACCTCAGGGAGGTGTAGTGTTGCTACTGGTGGCTGGCTGGAGTTTCAAACCAGTGGGTCATATTCTCTGAAGACTTGAAAATAGAGCCTATAGAATGTTGCTTCTCAGCCCCCTGGATTCAGCCAGTTTACTAGATGTATGTTCAGCGGGGATTAACCTCTCACTTTGCTGGAGTTGTAATGGATTTTGCTAGGAAGCCTGGAAACCCCAGTCATCTAAGGCTCCCACTTCTCTATTATATAGTAATGGAAGTTCTGGTCGAGAAATCAGGGAAGAGAAAGAATTCAAGGGCATTTAGATAGGAAGGGATAATGTGAAATAACCTCTGTTTGTAGAAAGCATGAATCTATACCTAGAAAACCCCACAGTCTCTGCTCAAAAGCTCCTTATATCTGAGGAGAAAAAAAAAAAAAAAAAAAAAAAACTAGCAAACTTTCAGGACACAAAAATCAATGTACAAATATTATTACCATTTCTATACACCAACAACATCCAAGCTAGGAACCAAATCTAAAAGACAATTTTACTCAAAAAAGTCACACAAAAAATAAAATACCAGGCATACATGTAACCAGGGAAGTGAAGTATATTTACAACAAGAATTATAAAACTTTGATGAAAGAAATCAGAGTTGGTACTGACATTAAAAAAAATTATGTTCATGGATAGAAAGAACCAATATCGTTAAAATGGCTATACTGCCCAAAGCAATTTATAAATTAAATGTTATTCCTTTCAAGCTACCAATGACATTCTCCACAGGATTAGAAACAGCACTTTAAAATTTGTATGGAACCAAAAAAAAAAAAAAATGGCAGAATAGACAAAGAAAACCTAAGTAAAAAGAATAGAGCTGATAGGGGGTGAATCAAGATTCCAGAATAGAAGGGTCCACCAATAGTCTCACCCACAAGCACACCAATTTAACAACTATCTACACAGAAAAATGAACTTCATAAGAACCAAAAATAAGCTGAGCTCTCATAGTACATGGTTTTAACTACATATCACTGAAAGAGGCATTAAAGGGATATAAAACAGTGTTGAATTGTCAATGCCAATCCCCTTACCCCAGCAGTGTGGGCATGGTGCAGAGAGTCTATGTATTTTGTGTGTGTGGGGGGGGGGGGAAGAGATAGCAGCAATTGTTATGCATTGAACTCATTGTTGTTCTGTTACTACAGAAAATAAAACCACACCAAATGCAGTTGACATCTTCCCATGGAGGGAGCTTTAAAACCTATCCTAGCTGGAGGAGAATTGCCAATCCCCGTGGTTCAAACTTGAGCTCTAGCAAACTTTTCCACCAAGGGCCAAAATGCTCTGCGTCTCTAAGTTAACTTGGAAGGCAGTTGAGCCCATAAGAACCATAAAATTTAGGTAAGTCCTAGAAGTGAACTAGGCTGAAAGACAGGGGACTGGTGGGGCATGTGACCTACTGAGACATTAGATGGGTCAGCTAAGGGGCCACAATCCTCCTTTAAATCCTGGCTGCATAACTCACAGCTCCAAAATAGACTCTTTCTATTCACTTGAGAAGAGAAGAGGGAAAAGTGTGGGTGAACTTTGTCTTGTAACTTGCATACCAGCCCAGGAACAGCAGGATAAGGCACCAGTCAGAGTCATGAGGCCTCTTTTCCAGGCACTGGTTCTCAGATGATATTTCTAGACCATCCTGGGCCACAAGGCAGCCCACTGCCTTGAAGGGAAAGACCCAGCCCTGGCAGCATTTATTATCTGCTAACTAAAAAGCACTTGGGCCATGAACCATCAGCAGTGGTACCCAGGTATTAAGTTGAGGGCCATGGGTAAGCCTCTGAGACTTGCTGGCTTCTGGTAAGATTCAACATTTCTTCTAGCTGTAGTTTTTATGGGACAAGACTCCTCCTTTAGAAAAGCAGAGAAATAAGTACATAAAACTTTGTCTTGAACCTTAGATACCAATATGGCTACAGTGGGGTAGAGAACCAAGTGGACTCTTGAGGTACCTGATTTCAGGACTTGACTCTTTCATGGAATCTCTGGACCTGACCTGGACTACTAAGCAGATAAAGTTTATATTACAGCACACAATTCCTTTAAATATCTGGAAAACCTTTCCTATGAGGATGAGTACAAATAAACCCAGATATGGAAGACTAAAATAAATACAAAACTCTTTGATATTCAGACACTGAAGAATATCTACTAGCATCAACACCATCCAGGAAAGCATGACCTCATCAAGTGAACTAAATTAGGCACTATGGAACAATCCTGGATAAACAGTTATGTGTACTTTCAGACAGAGAATTCAAAATAGCTCTTTTTGAAAAATGCAAACAAATCCAAGATAACACAGTAAATGAATTGGGAATTTTATTGATGAATTTAACAAAGAGACTTAAATAACTGAAAAGAGTTAAGAAGAAATTCTGAAGCTGAAAAATGCAATGGGTATACTGAAGAATGCATCAGGGACTTTTAATAGCAGAATTGAACAAGAAGAAAAGAAATAGCGAGCTTGAAGACAGACAGTTTTAAAAATTCACAGTAAGAGAAGATGAAAAGAAAAAGAATAAAAAGCAAATAAAGCCCATAGAATCTAGAAAACAGCCTTAAAAGAGCAAAAGTAAGAGTTACTGGACTTAAAGAGAAGGTAGAGAAAGAAATAGCGATGGAAAGTTTATTTGAAAGGATACTATCAGTGAACTTTCCAAACCTAGAGAAAGATATTAGTATTCAAGTACAAGGCAGTTATAGAACACCAAGAAGATTTAACCCAAAGACGACTACCTCAAGGCATTTAATAATCAAACTCCCAAAGATCAGAAAACGTAGGTTCTAAAAGCAACAAGAGAAAAATCAAATAAGATACAATGAAGCTGCAATACCTCTAGCAGCAGACTTTCCAGTAGAAATCTTACAGGCCCAGAGAGAATGGAATGACATATTTAAAGTGCTGAAGGAACGATACTTTTACCCTGGAATAGTATATCTGGTGAAAATATTCTTCAAACATGAAGGAGAAATAAAAACTTCCCCAGATAAACAAAAACTGAGGAATTTCGTCAACACCAGAACTTTCCCTAGAAGAAATCCTAAAGAGATCACTTCAATCAGAAAGAAAATGTTAATGGGCAATAAGTAATCATTTGAAGATACAAAAGTCACTCATAAGGGTAAGTAAAATGAAAATCATAGAATATTATAACACCATAACTGTGGTGTGTAAACTATTCTTATTCTAACTAGAAAGACTAAATAATAAACCAATAAAAAATTTTTAAAATTTTTCATAACACAGGCAGTACAATAAGATATAAACATAAATAACAAAAAGTTTAAAAACAGGGGAATGAAATTAAGGTGTAGAATTTTTATTGGTTTTCTTTTTGCTTGCTTGTTTATGTAAATAATGTTAAGTTCCTATCAGGTTGAAATAATGAATTGTAAGATACTCTTTGCAAGCCTCGTGGTAACCTCAAACCAAAAAATGTACAATGGATAGAGAAAAAAATGAAAACCAAGAAACTGAATCTCATCACCAGAGAAAATGACCTTCGCTAAAAGAAGATAGGAAAAAAATAAAGAAGAAAACACCACAAAACAACCAGAAAACTGATAATAAAATGACAGGAGTAAGTCCTAACTTATCAATAATAACATTGAATGTAAATGGACTAAGCTCTTCAATCAAAAGACAGAGAGAGGCTGAATGAAAAAAAAAATACTCATTTATCTGTTGCCTATAATAAACACTCTTCACTTATAAAAACACACATAGACTAATATTGAAGGCATAAAAAAGTTATGCAATGCCAATGGAAACCAAAAAAGAGCAGGAGTAGCTAAACTTATATCAGGCAAGATATATTTCAAGAAAAAAACTATAAGGAGAGACAAAGAAGGTTATTGTATAATGATAAAGGGGTCAATTCAGCAAGAGGGCATAACAATTTTACATAAATATGCACCCAACACTGGAATACCCAGATATGTAGACCAAATATTATTACAACTAAAGAGAGAGATAGGTTGCACTACAATAGTAGCTGGAGGCTTCAACAATCAACTTTCAGCATTTGACAGGTCTTCCAGACAGAAAATAAATGAAGAACTATCAGACTTAATCTGCACTATGGAGAAAAAGAATCTACTGTTTAGTAGATATTTGCAGAACATTTCAATCAATTACTGCAGAACACACATTCTTTTCCTCAGCACGTGGATTATTTTCAAGAATAGACCATATATTATGTCACAAAACCAGTCATAAAACATTCATAAAAACTGAAATATTTTGACAACAAAGGAATAGAACTGAAAATAAATTGCAAGATGGATTTTGTAAACTATACAAACACACTGAAATTAAATAATTTTAATTTCTTCATTTACCACTGTGGCTCACTAAAAAATTAAGAAGAAAATTAAATTTGTTGAAACAAATGGTATTGAAAACACAACATACCAAAACCTATGAGATACAACAAAAGGAGTACTACAAAGAAAGTTTACAGTTATATCACCTGCATTAAAAACAAGAAAAATGTTAAATAAAAAATGTAATGATGCATCTTAAAGAACTAGAAAAACCCAAAAGTAGTAGAAGGAAATAAATAATAAAAATTAGAACAGAAATAAATAAATTTGAAATAAAGAGAACAATAAAAAAGATTAATAAAGCAAAAATATGTTTTTTAAAGTTAAAGAAAATTGACAAATATTTACCCAGACTAAGAAAAAAAAGAATATTCAAATACACAAAATCAGAAATGGAAAAAGAAGGCATTGCAACTTATACTGCAAAAAATTAAAGATTATTAGTGGCTATTACATGAATGACAAAATTCAACACCCTTTAATAATAAGATCCCTCAAAAAACTGAGTATAGAAGAAACATATTTCAAAATAATAAATGCCATATCTTACAGACTCACAGTTAGCATCATACTGTATGGGAAATAAATGAAATCCTTTCTCCTAAGATCTGGAACATAATAAGAATTTTGACTTTCTCCACTGCTATCCAACATAGTACTGGATGTCCCAGCCAGGGCAATTAGACAAGAGAAGGAAATAAAGGGCATCTAAATTTGAATGGAAGAAGTAAAATTATTTTTGTTTTCAGATAATATAACCTTATATTTTGAAAAATATTGTAATACTCCATTGGTGCACTGCTATAAAGAAGCACTAAGACTGGGTAATTCATAATTAACTGGGCATGGTGGCGGTGCCTGTAATCAAAGCTTCTAGGGAGTCTAAGGCAGGAGAATTGGTTGAACCAAGGAGGCAGAGGTAGCAGTAAACCAAGATCATGTCACTGCACTCCAGCCTGGGCAACAGAGCACGAATCTGTTTCAAAATAATAATGATAATAATAAATTAATTGTACATTTTTCAATAACTGAAAAAGTGTAATTGGATTGTTTGCAACACAAGGAATAAATGCTTAATGTGACTGATACCTTATTCTCCATAATGAGATTATTTAACATTATGTGCCTGTATCAAAACATATCATGTACCCCATAAATATATATATATATACACACACATACACACACACATACACCTACTACCTACCCCAAAACATTAAAAATCAAAGCATTCAAAAAGAAGCAAAAAGTAGGAAAACAGAGCTGGAGTCATCACATTGCTCAATTTCCATCTATACTAAAAGTGTACAGTAACCAAAACAGTATGGTACACATACAAAAGCAGACACATAGACAAATTGTACACGAGAGAGAATCCAGAAATAATGCTGCACACCTACACCTATCTGATCTTTAAAAAAATCATCAAAAATGGAAAATAGGGAAAGGACTTCCTATTCAATAAACGGTGCTGGAATAACTGGCTAATCAAATGCAGAAGATTGAAACTGGTCGTGTCCTTTACACTATATATAAGATCAAATTAAGACTTAAATACAAAACCTAAAACTATAAACACCATGGAAAATAACCTAAAAAGTGTCATTCTGGATGTATAAACAGGCAAAGATTTTACAACAAAGATGCCAAAAGCCATTGTGACAAAACCAAAATTGACAAATGGGACCTAATTAAACTAAAAAGCTTCTTCATAGTAAAAGAAGCTATCAACAGAATAAACAGAAAACCTACAGAATGGGGGAAGATATTCACAAACTATGCATCCAACAAAGGTCTAATACCCAGAATATGTAAGGAACTTAAATTTACAACCAGAAAACAAACGACTGCATTAAAAAGTGGGCAAAGAACATGAACAGATACTTTTCAAGAGAAGACTTGCATATGGCCAATAAGTATATGAAACAATGCTCAACACCACTAATTCTTAGAGAAATTGAAATCAAAACCAGAATGAGACATTATCTGACCCCAGTCAACAAGTGTATTATTAAAAAGTAAAGAAAAACAGACGTTGGTGAGAATGCAGAGAAAAGGAAATGTTTATGTATTTCTGATGGGAATGTAATTTAGTTCAGCCACTGTGGAAAGCAGTTTGTTGATTTCTCAAAGAAGGTAGAACACAATTACTATTTTACCCAGGGATTCTATTATTGGGTATATACCCAAATGAATGTAAATAATTCTACCCTAAAGACACATGCATGCATATGTTCATCACAACAATATCCACAATAGCAACAAAATGGAATCAACCTAGATGCCCATCAACAGTAGACTAGATAAAGAAAATGTGGTACATATGCACCATCAAATACTGCATGGCCATTAAAAATAATAGGATAATGTTCTCTGCAGCAACATGGATGGTGCTGTAGGCCATTATCCTAAGCAAACTAACATAGGAACAGAAAATCAAATCCCATATGTTCTCACTTATAAGTAGGCACTAAACATCAGGTACATGTGAACACAAATAAGGGAACAGCAGATGCAGGGATTTACTTGAGGGTAGAGTGTGAGAGGAGGGTGAAAATTGAAAAACTATGGAATACTATGCTCATTACATGGGTGACTAATCTGTACACCCAACCCCCATTACATGGAATTTACCTACATAACCCACCTGCACATGTGCCCTTGAACATAAAATAAGAGATAAAAAGCATTTTTGTAAAGAAGTTTTGAGATATTTTAGCAAATCAGAGTGATTTGCTCATTTATTTATTATGTACTTAGTGCTAGCTTTGTGTAATCCACTAGACTAGGCCTTAAGGTGTTAAAAACGAAAAAGAAACTTCAGTGGAATTAAATTTAAAGGAGTTTGAGCAATGAACGATTAATGAATTTGACAGGCCCCAGAATCACAGCAGATTCAGAGAGACTCTAGGGATGCCTCGTGGTCAGAACAAACTTATACACACACACAAAAAAAAAAAAAAAAAAAAGCGAGATAAAGAAACCAGAAGTGAGGTACAGAAACAACTGGATTGGTTACAGCTTGGTGTTTGTCTTATTTGAACACAGTATGAACACTAAGCAGTGTATGAGTGGTTGAAATATGGCTGCTGGGATTGGCCAAGACTGAGCTCTTGTTACAGGCACATACTCCTAAGTTAGATTTTTAATCCTGTTTACCTGTTAAGTTAGATTGCAGTTTGTCCACAAGAACACAAATATAGAAGTATGGAGTTCTTCTCAGGCCATATTTAGTTTGTTTTAACAAGGGATACAGATATTAATAGATATAATTTCTCCTCTCAAGATGTTCAAGATCAATATTTAAAATGCTATCACAGGCAAGGTGGTTGGCATTTTTATTGGAATTAAAGTTTCCAGTTGAAGAGCTAGACTGTAAATCTTTGGCATTTTAGGCATTGTGGACAGGTATTTGGAACACCCTAATATTGTCCCTCAAAATAGGTTCATGTTGTGTCAATGAGGTCTCCAGATCAAGGAGATCACAGAAGAACTTTAGTGAAGTAGACAGTTAATAATCTAATTACATTGCAAACTCATTGAAGTTGAGGTGTATGTTTTATTCATCTATGAATACCAAGCACCTACCAGAGTGCTTAGGCTTAGAAAACATTTGTTCTAGAAGTGAGTAAATAGGAGAGGATAAAATAATTCTATAGATTAGATCATGTTTTAACTGTCTTTTATAAAAATGTGCTTGAGAATGCTTATAGCAAACCTGGAGACTGCCCTCTGAGCCTGTCTACCCTCTATTTTGTTTTTTGTTTCTGAGATCTTAAATTTCTCCTTATACCTTATCCCCACTTGCAAATACCTAGTCTTTCATTAAGGAGCTAAAAGAGGCTGTGCAGCTGATATGTAACCAAAAATGGCTCAACATGCAAAAGTGAATCTTTCCATGTAGCTAGCTGATGGATATTAATAAATTAGTCAACATACAATTATTTTTCTATGCAGAGTTCCATGTTGATTGTTACATAGAATAAATGGAAGCAAAGTTTCCTTACAAGGAGAGAGGTAGTGCAATTTAGTGAAATGAACAGAGGCCCTGGATAAACATGGCTTGCAATCCTGGCCTAGCTACTTAAACCTGTGGTACCTTGCACATGTTATTTAGGAAAGTTTTGAAATCCTAGATGCCTCATTTTTAAAATATGGATATGATGGTTAATACTGAATGTCAACTTGATTGGATCAAAGTATATAAAGTATTGATCCTGGGTGTGTCTGTGAGTGTGCTGCAAATGAGATTAATATTTGAGTCAGTGGGCTGGGAAAGGCAATACCACCTTTAATCTGGGTAGGCACAATCTATTCAGCTGCTAGCATGGCTAGAATATAAGTAGGTGGAAAATTGTGAAAAGAGAGACCGGCTTAGCCTCCCAGCCCACATCTTTCTCCCGTGCTGAATGCCACCTGCACACCAAGTTCTTCAGTTTTGGAACTCAGACCCTCTCTCCTTGCTCCTCAGTCTTCAGATGACCTATTGTGGGACATGGGACATTGTAATTGTGTGAGTTACTACTTAATAAACTCCCCATTACACACCCCTCACACACACACTCACATATATGCTTAATATTATTAGACTCCAAAATGCTAAGGACTCTACTTCTAATAGAATGGAGAATACTGATAGTCCTTGGCATAAACTGTTTAGAGAGTTATGCAAAATAAATGTATTTGACACTCCTGATTCATCACTTGTGAGAGGCAAGGAGTTCAGTGACACTGTTCGTAATACTTTTGACCATATATGGAGAACCAAGGAACATAATGAAGTTGGTTGATTGCTCCTACATTCAGTGGACAAAGTGACGAAAGAAAATATGAACTCAAGGATTCTAACTCCTGGCTTCAGAAGCAGATACTGAGCCTCAAGTCTGCTAAGATTGCCCTGAGTGAGTCTTATCTCCTGTAGAGAAAGAGCTGAAATTGTGGAAAAGCAGAAACAAGTTTTTATCATGCGAGTGACTGACCTGCAACAAAAGGTGCATGCACAACCTCGCCTGTTTAAACTTAAAGAGAGGGCATTGATTGGAGAGGAATGGGACCTGGCAATTTGGACTGAGGATGTGTGGAAGGACCCTGATGAAGCTGGGGACACTGAGCTTGTAAACTCTGATGAATCTTTTTTGTCAGAAGAAACAGCTTCCCCATCCAGAGTAGTGGCAACATCTCCTCCCCAACCCATGCTGCCATCAGCTTTTCCACCATTGTCTGAGGAGATAAACCCTGCGCCCCTGAGGCAGCAGTGATGGCTTCCCCTGAGGCAGTTGCCAGGCAAGATAATGTTGGTTCTTCTCAGGAGCCACCACAAACACCCCTGTTTGCTTCTAGACATATAATTAGACTAAAGTCCTGGCAGAACCCTAGAAGTGAGGTTCAGAGTGTGACCCATGAGGAGGTGCGCTACACTTGAAAATAACTGCTTGAGTTTTCTAATTTATATAAACAGAAATGTTGAGATCAGGCTTGGGAATGGATATTCGGTGTGTGGCATAATGGTGGAAAATAACTTAGAGTTGGATCAGGTTGAATTTATTGATTTAGGCTCACTAAGTAAGGACTCTGCATTTAATGTTCCAGCACGGGGAGTTAAAAAAGGTTCTAATAGTTTATTTGCTTGGTTAGCTGAAATATGGATTAAAAGGTGGCCCACTGTGAATGGGCTGGAAATGCCTGATCTCTCTTGATTTAATGTAGAGGAAAAGATCCAAAGGCTTAGGAAGATTGGGATTGTGGAGTGGATTAGTCACTTTAGACAAACTCATCACAGCTGGAAGGGTCCAGAAGATACACCTTTGCCCAGTGTTTTGCGAAATAGATTTGTGAGGGCAACACTTGCATTTTGCAGAGCCCAGTAATTGATCTTCCCTGTATGTCAGATCTAACAGTAGTAACTGCAGTTACTCAACTACAAAATTTAAATACAATGGGAATTATCTCAAGATGGCAGAGGCCAAGTGGCAGCACTCAAGCATTAAAGATAAGGCAGGCATAGCTATCATAATGGACAACAGAGGCAAAGTGGCAATCAGAATAGTCTGACTCGTGTAGAGCAAGCCTACTGCATTTCTACTTAATTTATACAAGTAGAAAACTTCCAGGTTGAATGAATAAAAGACTGATTTGAATTATTAAAAATAAAAGATGAATCACAGCCCCTTAATCAATTTCCAGACTTGAACCAGTTTACAGACCCAGAAACCCTTGTATGAACAGGGGGCAGGGTACCCTTGAGGAAGAGCCCCACTACATTACTGACAATTTATCCAGTGAATATTTCTTCTATCCTTCCCCAAGGAGACCTCTGGCCTTTTACCAGGGTAATTGTGGATTTTGGAAAGGAAAATAATCAGATATTTCAGGGACTACTGGACACTGACTCTTAGCTGACATTTATTCCAGGGGATCCAAAACATAATTGTGGTCCCCTAGTTAAAGTAGGGGCATATGGAGATCAGATAATTAATGGAGTTTTAGCTTAGGTCTGACTTACAGTGCGTCTAGTGGGTCTCCAGACTCAACCTGTGCTCATTTCCCCAGTGCCAGAATGCATAATTGGTATAGACATATATAGCAGCTGGCAGAACACTCACATTGGCTGCCTGACTGGTAGGGTGAGGATTATTATGGTGGGAAAAGCCAAATGAAAGCCAATGGAGTTACCTCTACATAGAAAAAATAGTAAATCAAAACCAACATGGCATCCCTGGAAGGACTGCAGAGATTAGTGCCACCATCAAGGACTTGAAAGACGCAAGGGTTGTGATTCCTACCACACCCCCAGTCAACTCTCCCATTTGTCCTGTTCAAAAGACAGATGGATCTTGGAAAATGACAATGAATTATGAATTATTTTAAGCTTAACCAAGTGGTGACCCCAGTTGCAGTTACTGTACCAGATGTGGTTTCATTGCTTGAGCAAATTAACACATCTCCTGGTACCTGTTATGCAGCCATTGACTTGACAAACACCTTTTTCTCCATTTCTGTTTATAAGGCCCACTAGAAGCAATTGACCTTCAGCTGGCAAGGCCAGTAATATACCTTTACTGTCCTACCTCAGGGCTATATTAACTCTCTGGCTTTGTGTCACAATCTTATTCGGAGACACCTTGAACAGTTTTCACTTCCACAAGATATCACACTGGTCCACTACATTGATGGAATTATGCTGATTGGATCTAGTGAGCAAGAAGTAGAAAACACACTGGACTTATTGGTGAGACATTTGCATGACAGAAGATGAGAAATAAATCCAACGAAAATTCAGGGACCTTCTATCTCAGGAAAATTTCTAGGGGTCCAGTGGTGTGGGGTCTGTCAAAATATTCCTTCTAAGGTGAAGAATAAGTTGCTGCATTTGGCTCCTCCTACAACCAAGAAAGAGGCACAACACCTGATGGACTGATTTGGATTTTGGAGGCAACACATTCCTCATTTAAGTGTGACCTGAAAGGCTGCCGGTTTTGAGTGTCATCCAGAACAGGAGAAGGCTCTGCAGCAGGTCCAGACTGCTGTGCAAGCTGCTCTGCCATTTGGGCCATATGACCCAGCAGATCCAATGATGCTTGAGGTGTCAGTGGCAGATAGGAATGCTGTTTGGAGCCTTTGGCAGGTGCTCATAGGTGAATCACAGCAGAGGCCTCTGGGATTTTAGAGCAAGTCCCTGCCATCTTTGCAGATAACTAATCTCCTTTTGAGTGACAACTCTTGGCCTGTTACTGGTCTTTGGTGGAAACTGAACGTTTGACTATGGGTCATCAAGTCACCATGTGACCTGAATTGCCTATTCATGAACTGGGAGCTTTCTGACCCATCTAGCCATAGAGAGGGTCATGCACAGCTGCATTTCATCATCAAATGGAAGTGGTTCATGCGTGATCACACTCTAAGAGGTCCTGAAGGCATAAGTACTTTAGTGAGGAAGTGGCTCAAATGCCCATGATCTCCACTCCTGCCACCCTGCCTTCTCTGCCCCAGCCTGCATCCATGGCCTTGTGGGGAGTTCCCTATGATCAGTTGACAGGGGAACAAAAGACTAGAGCCTGGCTCACAGATGGTTCTGGATGATATGCAGAAATCACCCAAAAGTAGACAGCTACAGCACTACAGCCCCATTCTAGGACATCCCAGAAGGAGATCTGTGAAGGGAAACCTTCCCAGTGGACAGAACTCTGAACAGTAAACCTGGTTGTGTACTATCCATGGAAGGAGAAATGGATGGCCAAATGTGAAATTATATACTGATTCATTGGCTGTAGCCAATGGTTTGGCTGGATGATTAGGGACTTGGAAAAAGCATGATTGGAAAATCAGTGACAAATAAATTTGGGGAAGAGGTATGTGGATGAACCTCCCTGAGTGGTCCAAACTGAAAATATTTGTGTCCCATGTGAGTGCTCACCAACAGGTGACCTCAGCAGAGCAGAATTTTAATATTCAAGTGGATAGGATGACCCGTTTTGTGGACACCACTCAGCCTGTTTCCCCAGCCACCCCTGTCACCACCCAATGGGCCCATGAACAAAGTGGCCATGGTGGCAGGGAAGGAGGTTACGCATTGGTTCAACAACATGGACTTCCACTCAACAAGGCTGACCTGGCTATAGCCACTGCTGAGTGCCCAATTTTCTAGCAGCAGAGACCAACACTGAACCCTCGATATGGCATCATTCCTCAGAGTGATCAGCCAGCTACCTGGTGGCAGGTTGATTATATTGGACCTCTTCCATCATGGAAAGGGCAGAGGTTTGTCTTCACTGAAATAGACACTTACTCTGGATATGGGTTTGCCTATCCTGCATGCAATGCTTCTGCCAAGACTACCATCTGTGGACTCACTGAATGCCTTATCTACCATCATGGTATTCCATGCAGCATTGCCTCTGACCAAGGCCCTCCCTTTACAGCTAAAGAAGTGTGGCAGTGGGCTCATGTTCATGGAATTCACTGGTTACTATGTTCTTCATCATCCTGAAGCAGCTGGATTAATAGAATGGTGCAATGGCCTTTCGAAGTCACAATTACAACACCAGTTATTTGACAATACTTTGCAGGGCTACGGCAAAGTGCTCCAGAAGGCCATGTATGCTCTGAATCAGCATTCATTATATGGTACTCTTTCTCCCATAGCCAGGATTCATGGGTCCAGGAATCCAGGGATGGAAGTGGAAGTGGTACCTCTCACCATCACCCCTAGTGATCCACTAGCAAAATATTTGCTTCCCGTTCCCACATTATGTTCTGCTGGCCTAGAGGTCTTAGTTCTAGAGGGAGGAACACTGCCACCAGGAGACACAACGACGATTCCATTAAACTGGAAGTTAAGATTGCCACCTGAACATTTTGGTCACTTCTTACATTTAAGTCAACAGGCTAAGAAGAGAGTCACAATGTTGGTTGGGGTGATTGACTTGGACTATCAAGATGAAATAAATCTACTACTCCACAATGGAGGTAAACCTTCAAGAATGAAGGTTTGGGTCACTCCCCAAGGTAAAAACCATTACCTGCTGAGATGCTTGCTGAAGGCAAAGGGAATACAGAATAGGTAATTGAAGAGGGTAGTCATCAATACCAGCAACGGCTACATGACCAACTGCAGAAACTAGGACTGTAATTGTCGTATTTCCTCCTTCTTTTGTTAGCAACATGTTTGTTCATGTATACACTTGTACTAAGAAAATATCTTCAATTTTTGTTTTCTCCTTTACCATGTGACATAAGATTTATTGACTTCACATCAGCATTTAAGTATTGTTAACTTTATGTAATAGTATTTGGGTTGGGGATTGTTGTGTTTCCAGTTGCACCAAGTATAGTTGCATTATGTTAGGTATGATTATGACCTTATTATTGTCTTTATTTAAAGATTGTGTATGATCTCAGGAGATATGTATGGGTTCAAGTTGACAAAGGGTAAACTTGTGATGATTAATACTGAGTGTCAACTTGATTGGGTTGAAGGATACAAAGTATTGATCATGGCTATGTCTGTGAGGGTGTTGCCAAAGGAGAATAACATTTGAGTCAGTGGGATGGGAAAGGTAGACACACCCTTAATCTGGGTGGGCACAATCTAATCAGCTCCCAGCGTGACCAGAATATAAGCAGGCAGAAAAGTGTGAAAAGAGAGACTGGCCTAACCTCCAGCCTACATCTTTCTCCTGTGCTGGATGCTTCCTGCTCTTGAAAATTGGACTTCAAGTTCTTCAGTTTTGGAACTCGGACTGGTTCTCCTTGCTCCTCAGCCTGCAGAAGGCCTATTGTGGGACATTGTGATCATGTGAATTAATACTTAATAAACTCCCCTTTGTATATATGATATAAATATTTATTTTATATATGTATATGTGTGTGTGTGTATATATGTATGTGTGTGTATATATATGTGTGTGTGTATATATATATACCCATTCCATTAGTTCTGTCCCTCTAGAGAACCCTAATACACGGATAAAAATAATAATCATATGAGTTTGTTCTAAAAATTACACAAGCTTAAATTTCAGCTTCCATGTGATTTCAGATTGTCATTCTTTTGTACTGCACAGCCAAATGCATCAGCACTGGTTTTGTTCACATTACTCTTCTAGGTTAAACCTTTATTGATGCCTTTATTGTGGCTAATTACAATATTATGTTAAACTTACTTTTTCTTCTATATGTACAGACATAAAATAACATTTATATCCAAAAAGAAAAGATACAAATGCAAAAGAAAATTTCAGAAAGCCATGTGAAATTGTAGATCAACAAAATATAACTACATCAATAGTAAAACTAACATTTTGGAAAGAAATTAATGAGACCTATTGAAAATATTTCACTCACCTTTTGGTTTCAAAGCTTTTCTTTTGCTGTATTTAATGATGTTTTCAGCCAAAATTATGTTAAATGACTGTTAGTGGATCCTTCCAAATGGTACTAATGTCAAAATTATGAAATCCTGAAAATTTGTCTTTGAAATATTTACCACTCTTTCTGAGCAATTTTATCAATTTTTGGCATTTTACTTCTACCCATGCCCAAGTTATTCCCAAAACACATTTCCAACATGGTATTAAAGAATTAATGTGAGGAAATTAGCATTTTCTAATATGAGTATATGAAGAAGTAATTCTTAACCCAAAAGAGTATTTAAAAATAATTTTAGCTTTTCTATGGCATATATTTTAAGCACAGTCTTTCTGGTAACTCCAAATTATTCCATTTTAGTAGCCTAATAAGGTTAGCTCTCATTCCTAAAGAGATTCCTCTTATACCACCCTGAAACAGACAATATAGCTGAGCACAGCAATGTGGCCTAAACACTTCAATATAGGCTGAAAACATTTACGTTATACAATTAACCTAAAAATCATATTTGACTCATGCATAGGCATGCCTACACCCAGAAAGGAAAAAAAGGAAAGATGATGATAGATGGGTGTGTACAGAGAAGGAGCAGGAAGCTCAGTGCATTTTTGACACATTCTCTTTCCACGCACTATACTCTTTCCAAGCACTATAGTAGACTCATGGCCTTTCATGTTATTAGTTGGAAACAAAAGCCATTGCATCCATAAGCTCTAATGAGGTCTGGAAGCAGAATATCTTCTGTAAGTTTAGTAAGCTGTGCAATAGCCACCTGATGGCCTTCAGAGTACTACAAATATATTTCCTCAGGAAGTAGATGCCTTTGCAAGACTGAAGCAGAAACAAGTCATGGTAAGAAACAAACCACAATGGACAATGGGAAATCAGTGTAAAAGGCAAAATTTATTACTCTATTAAAACATAATTATCATTTTAAATATAACTGCTTTCCAAATTGGCAAAGTAAAATTCTAATGGTTAAGCTGGGTTTTTGCATAAGCCTACACTTTCAGAAGAGACTGAAAAAATTATAGTGATGTGTGGCAAATTAAAGTGAGACACCCTGTACCTGATTGAAGAAGTGTACAAATCATGGCAACTGAATTTATCAAGCCAAATTTTGAATTTTCTTTGTCCATGGTATCCTCTGATGGGGATGCTTTCCTAAACAACTAAGTGATGCTGACAAACAATTCTACCATCTATTAGAGGTAAACAATTTTTTTCCTGTTTTACTGCATAAACTATGTTACTTTATCTTGTAACCATATAAGCCTGCAATTCTCTACAGGATATCTGAGTAGAAAGGGTAAGGTTTTTGGCTTTCTTTTCATAAGCACAAAAATAGAACTTTATCTCTGTGAATTGGTCAATGTATGTTTCTTCTGCTTCTATTTGAAATGTCACCCTGAATCTACTAATGTCTTACATTTGTGGGGATATTTTGTTATGAAGAATGGAGACTCCAATGAGGAAATATTTACTGTAAGTTTAAAATGTTCACTGCAACTGCTGCATGCTTTGTGAAAGGAAATGTGGCTGTCTGGATAGAGAGCTCCTTTCTCTAATGATTTAAAACGGCATTGACAAAAACCAGGTGTCCAGACTTATATTAAACACTGCTCCTAACAATTCTATGTAAAAATAAGATGGTAGTTTGTTAAACTGACATCTGTTTTGTGAGTTATGGGGGAAGCCTTAAAATTTTAAATATATGATTTCTGTCAACCAAATTAAGCAGCATTCAAATAGCAAATACATTTAAATGTCTAAATACTTTCATAAGATGAGACTTTGCATATTTTCTTGGTTTGGGACATTTCCCACGTGTGCATTCTCGGGTAAGACATGATGGCTTCAAATATCACAAAAGGATTTTCATCAAGCCCTAGAAACTAGCACAGCTGTTAAATCTCAGTGGGGTGATTCCCCATTTATAAGGAATATTTCTTTGGATATATGTTTCTAATTTGAGAACATGAGAAACATCTTAGAAAGGGGCTCCAAGTGTTTTGCTGTCTTTTAAAGAAGGAATTCCTTTTATTTTCCTCACTCTAAATAATAAAATAGTTGTTATTTTTATGTCTGCTAATTTTACATTTGAAGTTTGATTCTGAAGTGTGTAATTCATATTTGATTCTGAAGTGTGTAATTCAGATTATATATAATTGTACATATTGTGAACATATTCACAATATGTACAATTATATATAATCTTAGAGAAATTAATACAAGCCATACTAAGATATCAGTGAGACTTACTCATGCCACTACATTCTCATGATAGGAGCTAGTCAGTGTATTTTGTATATACTGAATTTCCCTGGATTAAAGAGTTGGAGATAATAGATTCTCTTTTAGTAAAAGATTTCTCAATGAAGTTTTCTTTCATAAAATACCAGGATAAAGACTTTATAGCACTACTAGCTTTTTTCCTAAGAAACAAAATATAACTGAAAACTGTAGACTACATAAGCATGACACAGGATGGCACTATCTGTTTATTACAGTTGCCAAGTTGTACCATAACGTTGAATATTGAAATTGGCTTTGCCTAATTTCTCTGACCACAAGTATAGGTGGGGTTTTTCCTCCATTTAAGTAGTTCCAAAGTGACTGAGACTCGAGATAGTACTGAAGCCCAGACAGGCTAAGCAGCTGCATGGTTCTGGAAATCTTCAGAAGAGCTGAGGTCAGCAATACTTCTTGGACTGACCTTCCTCAGAAACTGAGTTTCGGCATGATTGTGAAGAAAGATCTCCTCAGCTGACTTGAATCCTCTAAGTGGAATTTTCTTCTTCCTAAGTGGTTCCTCTTTCTCACCCATCAAGCAAGTTACTGAGGAGAAGGCTGGTTATCTTACCAGTTACTAAAACTGGGTTGGAGGAGGGGGAAATTAATTATCTATGTATCCCTAACAGCAAAATTTAGTCCGAAGCTGGTGCTTAATAGGTGCTTGAAATTTGATGAATTTTAGAGTCCTTGGGGAAAGGGAGAGGTTGTTCTTTGCTCACTCTATGTTGATGTCTTGCTTTATGCAGCTGTGCATGTGGGTGTCATAGAAGGGTGAGAAAAAAAATTCACTTGAGAGCAACATATTTTTCCACTTGGTCAAAATTGTTGTTCGAGATTAAAAAATCATATTTATCTGTAGTTCCATGGGGGTGTCAAACAATAACATATCATCGGAAATAGACTTACAAACTGGCAACTGCTTATGTGTACTGTTTGGAGACTGAGAAAATGAACCCCTACCTGATGTATCTTCTAGTCCTGTCTGTGGATTTCTGATATATGGCCTTTACTACTTTAAGATGAGTTCCTTCTATACCCAGCTTGTTGATAATTTTTATACAAAAAAAATGCTATTGAGGTGATCACATGGTTTTTGTCCTTAATTCTACTTAGGTAATATATCACATATATTGATTTGCATATGTTGAACCGTCCTTTCATCTCTGATATAAAACCCAATTAATCATGATGTAATGTTCACATAAATTTCAGAATAAGCTTGTTTATATCTAAAAAAATAAATGCAGGGATTTTTATATAAATGATGTTAAAACAATTAATTTGAGGATAATTTGAATCTTTACTTCATTGATTCTTCTAACTGATGAACATGTTATATCATTCCATTTATTTAAGTCTTTAATTTTTTATATTTATTTTTACTGTTTTCATTTTACATCTTTACATTTTATGGGTACATAGTAGGTGTATATATTTATGGCATATATGAGACGTTTTGATATAGACATGTACAGTGAAATAATCAAATCATTAAAAATGAGGTATCCATCCCCTCAACCACTTATCCTTTGTGTTATAATCAAATTGCACTCTTTTTGTTATTGCAAAATGTACAATTAAGTTATTATTGACTATAGTCATCCTTCTTTGTTACAAAATAGTAGGTCTTATTAATTCTTTCTAACTATCTTTTGTACCCATTAACCATCCCATGTACCCTTCCTCCTCCCACTACCCTTCTCAACCTCTCAACCTTGGGTAACCACATTTTACTCTCTGCCTGTGAGATTAATTGCTTTTATTTTTAGATTCCACAATTAATTGATAACACGCAATGTTTGTCTTTCTGTGCCTGGACTATTTCACTTAACATAATAATCTCCAGTTCCATCCCTGTTGTTGCAAATGACAGGATCTCAGTTATTTTGTGGATGAATAGTACTCTGCTGTGTATATGTACTGCATTTTCTTTTTCTTTTTCTTTTTTTTTTTTTTTTTTTTTTTTTTTTGAGACGGAGTCGTCCCTCTGTCGCCCAGGCTGGAGTGCTGTGGCTGGATCTCAGCTCACTGCAATCTCCGCCTCCCGGGTTTACGACATTCTCCTGCCTCAGCCTCCCCAGTAGCTGGGACTACAGACGCCCGCCACCTCGCCCGGCTAGTTTTTTGTATTTTTTAGTAGAGACAGGGTTTCACCGTGTTAGTCAGGATGGTCTCGATCTCCTGACCTCGTGATCCGCCCGTCTCGGCCTCCCAAAGTGCTGGGATTACAGGCTTGAGCCACCGCGCCCGGCATGTACTGCATTTTCTTTATCCATTCATCTGTTGATGGACATTTAGGTTGCTTCCAAATCTTGCTTCTGTGAACAGTGCTGGAAAAAGCATGGGAGCACAGACATGTCTTTAATATACTGATTTTCTCTCTTTTGGGTATACATCAAAGAGTGGGATTGCTGGATCATACGGGACCTCAATTTTTCATATTTTTTTAGGAAGCTCCAAACTGTTCTTTATAAGGGTTGTACACAACAGTGTACAATGATTCATTTTCACCACATTCTCACCATCATTTGCCATTGTGTGTCTTTTTGTTATAAGCCGTTTTAACTGGGATGAGATGATATATTACTGTAGATTTGATCTGAATTTCTCTGATATTCAATGGTGCTGAACACCATTTTTTAGCTTTTATTTTAGGTTAGGGGAACTTGTGAAGGTTTGCTACATAGGTTAACATGTGTCACGAGGGTTTGTGCATGTTATTTCATCACATAGGTATTAAGCCTAGTACCCAATATTTGCCTTTTCTACTCCTCTCTCTCCACCCATATTCCCTTCTCAAGTAGATTCAGTGTCTGTTGTTACCTTCTTTGTGTTCATAAGTTCTTATCATTTAGCTTCTATTTGTAAGTAAGAGCATGCAGTATTTGGCTTTCTGTTCTTGCATTAGTTTGCTAAGGAAAGTAGCCTCCAGATCCATCCATGTTCCTGCAAAACACATAATCTTGTTTTTTTAGTACCTGCATTTATTCCATTGTGTATATGTACCTCATTATCTTTATCCAATCTGTTATGGATGGCCATTTAGGTTGATTCCATGTCATTGCTATTGTGAATAGTGCTGAAATGAACAATTTTGTGCACGTATCTTTATCATAAAATGATTTGTATTCCTCTGGGTATATGCCCAGTAGTAGGATTGCTGGGTAATATGGTTGTCCTGCTTTTAGCTCTTTGAGGAATCACCATACTGCTTTCCACAATGGTTGAACTAGTTCACCATCCCACCAACAGTGTACAAGTGTTCCTTTATCACTGCAATCTTGCCAGCATTTAATATTTTTGACTTTTTCATTATAGTTATTTTGTCTAGTGTGAGAGGGTATCTACTTGTGGTTTTGATTTGCATTTCTCTAGTGATCAGTGATATTGAGCTTTTTATCATATGCTTGTTGGCCATATGCATGTCTTCTTTTGAGAAGTGTCTGTTTATGTCTTTTGCCCACTTTTAATTGAGTTATTTGTTTTCCTCTAGTAAATTTAAGTTTCTCATAAATGCTGGATATTAGACCTTTGTCAGATATATAGTTTGAATATATTTTTTCCCATTCTGTAGGTTTTCTGTTTACACTGTTGATACTTTCTTTAGCTGTGCAGAAGCTCTTAGGTTTAACTAGATCCTACGTGTCAACTTATACTTTTGTTGCAATTGCTTTTGCTGTCTTTGTCATAAAATCTTTACCTGTTCCTATGTCTAGGATTATATTGACTATGTTGTCTTTTAGGGATTTTACACTTTCAGTTTTACATTTAAGTTTTTAATACATCTTAAATTTATTTGTGTGTATGATGTAAGAAAGAGGTCCAGCTTCAGTCTTCTGTATATAGCTAGCCAGTTGTCCCAGCAACATTTTCTGAATAGGCAGTCATTTCCCCATTGCTTATTTTTGTCAGCTTTGTCAAAGATCAGATGATCATAGATAAGTAGCCTTTTTCTGGGCTCTCTATTCTGTTCCGTTGGTCTATGTACCTGTTTTGTACAAGTACTATGCTGTTTTGGTTACGCAGCCTTGTAGTATATTTTGAAGTCTGGTAACATTATGCCTCCAGGGTTGTTCTTTTTGCTGAGGATTGCCTTGGCCATTCAGGCTCTTTTTTTGTTCCATATGAATTTTTACAAAGTTTTTTTTCTTGTTCTGTGAAGAAAGTCATTCGTAGCTTGACAGGAATAGCATTGAATCTGTAAATTGTTTTTGGCAGTATAAGCATTTAATGACACTGATTCTTCCTATCAATGAGCATGAGATGTTTTTCATTTATTTGTGTCTTATTTGATTTATTTGAGCAGTGTTTTGTAAACTCACTGTGGAGATCTCATTGTGGAGATCTTCCATCTCCCTGATTAGCTGTATTCCTAGGCATTTTTTTGAAGCAATTGTGAATGGGATTAGCATTATGATTTGCCTCTCAGTTTGGCTGTTGGCGTATAGGAATCCTGGTGATTTTTTGAACATTGATTTTGTATTTTGCAGCTATGCTGAAGTTGTTTATTAGTTTGAGGAGCTTTTGGGCCAAGACTATGGGGTTTTTTAGATGTAGAATCATGTCATCTTCAAACAGGGATAGTTTGAATTTCTCCTTTGCTATTTGGATGCACATTATTTCTTTTTCTTTTTTCTTTTTCTTATTATTTATTTATTTATTTATTTATTTATTTATTTATTTTTATTTATTTTTTTGCCTGATTGCTCTGGCTAAGATTTCCAATATTATGTTGAATAGAAGTAGTTAGAAGGTTCATTCTCATTTTGTGCCAGTTTTCAAGGGGAATGCTTCCGGTTTTGCCCATTCAGTATAACGTTGGCTGCAGATTTGTCATACACGGCTCTTATTATTTTGAGGTGTATTCCTTCAATACCTAGTTGAAGGAACTTAGAGAGTTTTTAACATGAAAGGATGTTGGATTTTATTGAAAATGCTTTCTTCATCTAGTGAGAAAATCACATGCTTTTTTGTCTTTAGTTTTGTTTATGTAATGAATATTTATTAATTTGTTTATGTTGAACCAACCTTTCATTCCAGGGCTGAAGCCTACTTAATCATGGTGGATTAGCTGTATGATGTGCTGCTGGATTGGGTTTGCAAGTATTTTGTTAAGGATTTTTTGCATTGACGTTCATCAAAGATATTGGCCTAACATTTTTTATTTGTGTGTAATTCTTGGTCAGGTTTTGGTATCTGGATGATGTAGACCTTAACAGAATGAGTGTGGGAGGAGTGCCTCCTCCTCATTTTTTTGGAATAGTTTATGTAGGAAAGGGACCAGCTCTTCTTTGTATACCTGGTAAAATTCAGCTGTGAATCCATCAGGTCCCATGCCTTTTTGTTGTTGTTGTTGTTATTGTTAAGCTATTTATTAATGATTCAATTTTTGAACTTATTATTGGTCTTTTCAGGGAATCAGTTTCTTCCTGGCTCAGTGTTGAAAAGGGTTATGTGTCTAGACATTTATTCATATCTTCTGGGTTTTCTATTTTGTGCACATGGAATTGTTCATAGTAGTTTTGATAATTATTTTTATTTCTGTGGAATCAGTGGTAACCTTTCTTTTGTCATTTCTAATTGTGTTCATTTCTATCTTATCTCTTTTCTTCTTTATTGGTCTAGTTGGTTGCCTATCTTATTAATTTAAAAAAAACAAATCGTGCATTTGTTTATCTTGCGAATGGTTTTATGTGTCTTGGTTTCTTTCAGTTCAGCTCTAATTTTCATTATTTCTCACCTTCTGCTGGCTTCAGGGGGTGATTTTCTCTTGCTTCTTGTATTAGTTCATTTTTATATGGCTGATAAAGACATACCCAAGACTGGAAGGAAAAAGAGGTTTAATTGGACTTACAGTTTCACATGGCTGAGGAGGCCTCAAAATCATGGCGGAAAGTGAAAGGCACTTCTTACACTGTTGTGGCAAGAGAAAATGAGGAGAAAGCAAAAGGGGAAACTCTTGTTAAACCCATTAGATCTAGTAAGTCTTATTCACTCTCATGAGAAGAGTGCAGGAAAGACCAGCCCCCATGATTCAATTGACTCACCCTAGGTCCCTCCCACAATACATGATAATTCTGGGAGTCACAATTCAAGTTGAGATTTCGGTGGGGACACAGCCAAACCATATAATTCTGTCACCAGCCCCTCCAAATCTCATGTCCTCACATTTCAAAATCAATCATGCCTTCCCAACAGTCCCCAAAGTCTTAACTCAGAAGTCCACAGTCCAAAGTCTCATCTGAGACAAGGCGAGTCTCTTCTGCCTATGAACCTGTAATATAAAAAGCAAGCTAGTTATTTCCTAGATACCATGGGTGTACAGGTATTGGGTAAATACAACCATTCCAAATGGGAGAAATTGGTCAAAACAAAGGAGTTTCAGGGCCTATGCAAGTTCTGACCACTAGGATCATTAATTCTCCTCTGGTTAGGGTGGGTTTAAATGCTCCCTCCATGGGCAGTCTTTAGCTGAGTTCAGTTTGGTTTTCCTTTCTACTCTAACAGGACAGCACTGAGTTCAATGCCTGATAATTGCTGTGTTCTTCCTCCCTAGGCACCCAGAGAGGCTCTCTACACAATGCTGTTGCTGCTGAGGTTTCAGGGAGGAGTGGCATTGATGATTCAAGACTTTTTTCTATCTATTTAGTGTCACTTTCAGAGATTTGTATTTAAAACCAGATATTATGAGGGCTTACCTGATATTGGGTTCTTATGAAGGTGTTTTTTTCTGTGTATATGGTTGTTAAATTGGTGTCCTTGTGGATAGGACAATTGGTGAAGCCTTCTATTCTGCCATCTTGCTGACCTCTTGTGACAAGTCTTTGATTTTTAAAAATCAACATTTAGTAATTTTCAACATACAGTTTCTGTACATGTTTTGTTACATTTATACATAAATATTTGTTCTTTATTTTGGGGAACTATTGTGAATAATACTGTGTAATTTCAGTTTCCATGTGTTTATTGCTACTATACAAATATAAAATTATTTGTTGCCTTAATATGCAACTTTGCTAAAAACACATTATTTCTAAGAATTTTGAGTGGTATATTTCTTGATATTTTCTACAGGTATAGTCATGTTTTCTGATAATAAGGAAGGTTTAATTAACCTTACAGGTTTCTAAAGACATTCATTATCAAGTTGAGGTAGTTCTCTATTCATAGTTTGCTGAGGGGTTTAAAGTGAATGTGTGTTAGATTTTGTCAAATACTTTCTCTGCACTAGTTGATATTTTTCTCTATCTGCTTTAGCATGTTAGTACATTGAATTACATTGTTTTATTTTAAAATGTTGAACCAGCCTTGTATCAATGGAATAAATCTCAGTAGGTCATGTTTTATAGTTCTTTATATATTGCTAAATTGAACTTCATAAGTATTTGAGGATTTTTGAAAATATATTTATGAGAGATATTGGTCTGTAGTTTTTATTGTTTTCCTTTTGTATTGCCTTTTTCTGATTTTAGTATTAGGGAAATGTTGGCCCCATAAAATTATTTGGGAACTATTGTCTTCTGAAAGTTATTGTGTATAATTAGTGTTGTTCTTTATTAAATGTCTGATATAATTTATTTTTGAAATCATCTGGACTCGAAGTTTTCTGTTTTATAATTTTTTTTAATTTTATTAATTCGATTCATTCAATAGTTGTTGAACTGTTTAGATTATCTATTTTATCTTAGGTGGGTTTGATCATTTTCCATTTTTAAGAAATTGGTCCATTCATCTAAGTTGTTAAATTTATGTCTATAGAATAATTCATAGTATTACCTTATTAGATTTATTATGTTTGCATGATCTCTACTGGCATTCTTTCTCTTATTTCTTATACTGACAAATGTGTGTTTTATCTCTTATTTGTTTGTATTGCTTAAGGTTTACCAATATTTTCTGTCTTTTCACAGAGCTGTACTTTGGGTTTGATTAATTTTCTTAATTGTTTTTCTGTCCAATTTTATTGATTTCTGATTTTTATTATTTTATTCCTTCTGTTTGCCTTTTTGCTCTATTTTTTAGTTCTGTGAGTTGAAAGCTTATATTATTGATTGAGACCTGTATTCTTTTCTAATATAAGCATTTAGTGATCTCAATTTCTCTCTAGGCAATCTTTTAGCTCTACCTCGCTTATTTTGATATGTTGTATTTTCATTTCCATTTAATTCAATATGTAATTTTGTTTACCTTGAGACTTATTTGATTCATAAAATAATTAATTATATGCTGCTTAATTTCCAATAGTTTGGAAAAGTTTCTGTTTACTTCTAGCATGATTTTTAATATGCAACTGATTATTAGTTTAATTCCTAGCTTGATTTGTAGCTTGACTCCACCATGGTGAGAGAACATACTATGTATAATTTTGGTTTTTAAAACATTGTTAAAATTGTTTTGTAATCCAGGATATTTACTATCTTCCTGAATGTTTAATATTTGCTTGCAAAGTGCATGTATTTTTCCCTTGCTGAATGACATATTAAAGGAACATTGTTTTATAATAACATTTCTGACACCAAATATGTGGGTTTTCTGCAATAAGCAATTCTTTAACTCTCTAGAGAAACCAACCGGGTGTCCTACACTTTAATTTAATTTTGACACTACTCCACTTAGTGGAGACATCACCAGTTAGGGTGTCAGTTCCACAGATCTACCTCCCACTTCAGATGCTAATCTTAAGTAGTGGGTCCCCAGGCTACTCACACTACTTATTTGGCTACAGACTAGGGGTTCCCACACCACTTCTAATGTTTGACAATTTGCTAAAATGGCTCACAGAACTCAGGGAAACATTTTACTTACATTTACTGGTATATTATAAAGGATATTATAAAGTGTATACATGAATAGCGAGATAAACAGATAAATAAAGAAAGGTCTGGAAGGGTTCTAAGTGAAAGAGTTTTTGTCCCCATGGACTTTGGGGAGTGTTACTATCCTAGCGTGTAGATATATTTGCCAACCTGGAAGCTCTTCAAAGCCTATTGCTTAGGTTTTTTACATAGGTTACATTATGTAGGCATGATTGATTAATTCATTGACCATTGGTAATTAAACTCAATCTTCAGCTCCACTCCACTCCCTGAAGGGCTAAAAGTGAGGCTGAAAGTTTTAACCCTCTAATCATATGATGGTTCCTCTGGCTGGTTACTCCCTTTCTAAAGGATTTAGGGGACCATCACAAGTCACTTTAACAGTATAAACTCAGGTATGGTTGAAAATGACTTATTATGAATAACAATGACATTCTTTTCACTTCTATCACTCAGGGAATTCTAAGAGTTGAAAAAGTTTGGTGTCAAGAACCCAGGTCAAAGACTAAATATACATTTCTTTTTATATCACAATGTTACACATGTTCTATAAATTTTTATTACATCCTGTTGATTGTATGTTGACATTCAGTTATTTTACATCTTGAAGATTTCATATCTGTATCACCTGTTTCATGTCTGTAGCACCATTGTGTCTTGAATGTATATAATGTGTTTTGATTTCACAGACTCACAGCTGAGACTCTGGACTTTGGACTTTTGCACTGGTGCTGGAACAAGTTAAGATTTGAGGTGTTGCCATCTATGACAAACACACAGCAGCCAACATGTTACTGAATGGGGAAAAGTTGAAAGCATTCCCCCTGAGAACTGGAATGAGACAAGGATGTCCACTTTCACCATTTTTATTCAACATAGTACTGGAAGTCCTATCCAGAGCAATCAGACAAGAGAAAGAAATAAGGGACATTCAAATTGATAAACAGGAAGTCAGACAAAGAAATAAAGGACATTCAAATTGATAAACAGGAAGTCAGACTGCTGCTGTTGCTGATGACATGGTTGTATATTTAGAAAACCCTAAAGAATTATCTGCAAAGCTCCTAGAACTGATAAGTGAATTCAGTGAAGTTTCAGAATACAAAATTAATGTACACAAATCAGTAGCTCTGCTTACATCAAACAGTGACCAAGCTGAAAATCAAATCAAGAACTCAACCTGTTTAACAACAGTTGCAAGAAAACATACTTAGTAATATATCTAACCAAGGAGATGAAAGAATTCTACAAAGAAAACTACAGAACACTGCTGAGAGAAATCATAGATGACACAAACAAATGGAAAAACATCCCATGCTCATAGATGGGTAGAATCAATATTGTGAAAATGACCATACTGCCAAAAGCAATCCACAAATTCAATGTGATTCCCATCAAAATACCACCATCATTCTTCATAGAATTAGATAAAAAAAATCCTAAAAAAAATTCATATGGAAGCAAAAAAGAGCCCATATAGCCAAAGCAAGACTAAGCAGAAAGAACAAATCTGGAGGCATCACATTACCCGATTTGAAACTATATGTAGTCACCAAAACAGCATGGTACTGGTATAAAAATAGGTGCATAGACCAATGGAACAGAATAAAAAATCAGGAAATAAAGCCAAATACAGCCAACTGATTTTCAACAAAGCAAACAAAAACCTAGAGTTGGTAAAAGACACACTATTAAACAAATAGTACTGGGATAATTGGCAAGCCACATGTAGGATAATGAAACTGGATTCTCATCTCTCACCTTATACAAAAATCAACTCAAGATGGATCAAAGACTTAAATCTGAGAACAGAAACCTTAAAAATTCTAGAAGATAAAATTGGAAAATCACTTCTAGATATTGGCTCACGCAAAGACTTAATGGCCCAAAGTAAATGCAACAAAAACAAAGATAAATAGATGGAACTTAATTAAGCTAAAAAAGCTTCTGCACAGAAAAGGAATAATCAGCATAGCAAACCAACAACCCACAGACTGGGAGAAAATCTTTGCAATCTATACTTCCAGGAAAGGACTAATATCCAGAATTTACAAGGAATTCAAACAAATCAGCAAGAGAAAAACAATCTCATCAAAAATTGGGCTAAGGACCTGAATAGACAATTCTCAAAAGAAGATACATAAATGGCCAACAAACATATGAAAAAACAGTCAGCATCACTAATTATTGGGGAAATGCAAATCAAAACCACAATACAATACCCACTTACTCCTGCAACAGTGGCGATAATCAAAAATAAAAATAAATAGATGTTGGTGTGGATGTGGTAAAAAGGAAAAACTTTTACACAGTTAGTGGGAATATAAACTGGCACAACAACTATGAAAAACAGTGTTGAGATTTCTTAAAGAACTAAAAGTAGATTTACAATTTGATCCAGCAGTCCTACTCCTGGGTACCTACCCAGAGGAAAATAAGTCATTATATAAAAAAGATACTTGTACAAGCATGTATATAGCAGCACAATTTGCAATTAAAGAAATATGGAACCAACACAAATGTCCATCAATCAACAAGTAGATAAAATATGGTATACACACACACACACACACACACACACCATGGAATACTACTCAGCCATAAAAGGAATGAAATAATGGCATTCACAGCAACATGGATAAAAATGGAGACCATTATTCTAACTGAAGTATCTCAGGAATGGAAATCCAAGCATCGTATGTTCTCACTCATATGTGGGAGCTAAGTTATGAGGATGCAAAGGCATAAGAATGATACAATGAACTTTCAGGACTTGGGAAAATGGTGGGAGTGCAGTGAGACTACATATTGGGTACAGTGTACATTGTGAACAGTGTACACTGCTCAGATGATGCCACCAAAATCTCAGAAATCATCACTAAAGAACTTACTCATGTGCAAAATAAAACAATAAAAATAGTTAAAAATAAGACTTTGGGGCTTTGAAGGTGGAATGAAGATACCTGTATGTAAGAAGGGCATGAGTTTTGAGAAGGCAGAAGCATAATGGTATAGTCTGAATATGTGTCCCCTCCAAAACTCACGTTCAAATGTAATCCCAAATGTGACAATATTGAGAGGTGGGAGTCTTCAGGAGGTGATTCAGTTATAAGGGCTTTGTCCTCATGAATGCATTAACTTATTTATGGTTTAATGGATTAATTCGTTAATAGACTAGTGGGTTATTATGAGAGTGACTCTAGTAGATTTAAAGAAGAGAAAAAGAGACGTAAGCTAGCATGCTCATCCCCCTAACTATGTGATGCCCTGTATCACCATGGGACTCTGCAGAGTCTCTGCCAACAAGAAGGCCCTCACAAAGTACTTACTCTTGACCCTGGAATTGTCAACCTCCCTACCTATAAGAAATAAATGTCTCTTCTTTACCCAGTTTTAGATGTTGTTTTATGAGCAACAGAAAATGGAGTAAGACACAAGGCCAGCATTACCCACATACCAAAGCCAGGCAAGGACACTACAATAATAGAAAGATTCAGACTTATATCTCCAACGAACATAGATGCAAAAATCCTCAACAAAATGCTAGCAAATAAAATTCAATATCACATTAAAATAATCATGTACCATAATCAAGTAGGATTTAGCTCTGTGACACAAGGATAATTTACCATATGCAACATTCATAAATGTGATATATCATATTAACGGAATGAAGAGCAAATACCATGCTATTATCTAAATTTATATATATATTTAATTCTTCTTTTTATTATTATTATTAGTATACTTTAAGTTCTAAGGTACATGTGCATAACGTGCAGGTTTGTTACACATGTATACTTGTGCCATGTTGCTGTGCAGCACCCATCAGCTCGTCAGCACCCATCAACTCGTCATTTACATCAGGTATAACTCCCAATGCAATCCCTCCCTCCTCCCGTCTCCCCGTGATAGGCCCAGGGGTGTGATGTTCCCCTTCCCGAGTCCAAGTGATCTCATTGTTCAGTTCCCACCTATGAGTTTGTGGTGTTTGGTTTTCTGATCTTGCGATAGTTTGCTGAGAATGATGGTTTCCAGCTGCACCCATGTCCCTACAAAGAACAGGAACTCATCCTTTTTTATGGCTGCATAGTATTCCATGGTGTATATGTGCCACATTTTCTTAATCCAGTCTGTCACTGATGAACATTTGGGTTGATTCCAAGTCTTTGCTATTGTGAATAGTGCCGCAATAAACATACGTGTGCATGTGTCTTTATAGCAGCATGATTTATAATCCTTTGGGTATATACCCAGTAATGGGATGGCTGGGTCATATGGTACTTCTAGTTCTAGATCCTTGAGGAATTGCCATATTGTTTTCCATAATGGTTGAACTAGTTTACAATCCCACCAACAGTGTAAAAGTGTTCCTATTTCTCCACATCCTCTCCAGCACCTGTTGTTTCCTGACTTTTTAATGATTCTCATTCTAACTGGTGTGAGATGGTATCTCATTGTGGTTTTCATTTGCATTTCTCTGATGGCCAGTGATGATGAGCATTTTTTCATGTGTCTGTTGGCTGTATGAATGTCTTCTTTTGAGAAGTGTCTGTTCATATCCTTTGCCAACTTTTTGATGGGGTTGTTTGTTTTTTTCTTATAAATTTGTTTCAGTTCTTTGTAGGTTCTGGATATTAGCCCTTTGTCAGGGGAGTAGATTGCAAAAATTTTCTCCCATTCTGTAGGTTGCCTGTTCACTCTGATGGTAGTTTCTTTTGCTGTGCAGAAGCTCTTTAGTTTAATGAGATCCCATTTGTCAATTTTGGCTTTTGTTGCCGTTGCTTTTGGTGTTTTAGACATGAAGTCCTTGCTCATGCCTATGTCCTGAATGGTATTACCTAGGTTTTCTTCTAGAGTTTTTATGGTATTAGGTCTAATATTTAAGTCTCTAATCCATCGTGAATTAATTTTCATATAAGGAGTAAGGAAAGGATCCAGTTTCAGCTTTGTACTTATGGCTAGCCAATTTTCCCAGCACCATTTATTAAATAGGGAATTCTTTCCCCATTTCTTGTTTCTCTCAGGTTTTTCAAAGATCAGATGGCTGTAGATGTGTGGTATTATTTCTGAGGACTCTGTTCTGTTCCATTGGTCTATATCTCTGTTTTGATACCAGTACCATGCTGTTTTGGTTACTGTAGCCTTGTAGTATAGTTTGAAGTAAGGTAGCGTGATGCCTCCAGCTTTGTTCTTTTGACTTTGGATTGTCTTGGAGATGTGGGCTCTTTTTTGGTTCCATATGAACTTTAAAGCAGTTTTTTCCAATTCTGTGAAGAAACTGATTGATAGCTTGATGGGGATGGCACTGAATTTATAAATTACCTTGGGCACTATGGCCATGTTCACGATATTGATTCTTCCTATCCATGAGCATGGTATGTTCTTCCATTTGTTTGTGTCCTCTTTCATTTCACTGAGCAGTGGTTTGTAGTTCTCCTTGAAGAAGTCCTTTACATCCCTTGTAAGTTGGATTCCTAGGTATTTTATTCTCTTTGAAGTAATTGTGAATGGAAGTTCATTCATCATTTGGCTGTTTGTCCGTTAGTGGTGTGTAAGAATGCTTGCGATTTTTGCACATTAATTTTGAATCCTGAGACTTTGCTGAAGTTTCTTATCAGCTTAAGGAGATTATGGGCTGAGACAATGGGGTTTTCTAAATATACAATCATGTCATCTGCAAAGAGGGACAATTTGACTTCTTCTTTTCCTAACTGAATACCCTTTATGTCTTTCTCTTACCTGGTTGCCCTAGCCAGAACTTCCAACACTATGTTGAATAGGAGTGGTGAGAGAGGGCATCCTTGTCTTGTGCCAGTTTTCAAAGGGAATGCTTCCAGTTTTTGCCCATTCAGTATGATATTGGCTGTGGGTTTGTCATAAATAGTTCTTATTATTTTGAGATGTGTTCCATCAATACCAAATTTATTGAGAGTTTTTAGGATGAAGGGCTGTTGAATTTTGTCAAAGGCCTTTTGTGGAACTATTGAGATAATCATGTGGTTTTTGTCTTTGGTTCTGTTTATATGCTGGATTACGTTTATTGATTTGTGTATGTTGAACCAGCCTTGCATCCCATGGATGAAGACGACTTGATCATGGTGGATAAGCTTTTTGATGTGCTGCTGGATCCAGTTTGCCAGTATTTTATTGAGGATTTTTGCATCGACGTTCATCAGGGACATTGATCTAAAATTCTCTTTTTTTGTTGTGTCTCTGCCCGGCTTTGGTATCAGGATGATGTTGGCCTCATAAAATGAGTTAGGGAGGATTCCCTCTTTTTCTATTGATTGGAATAGTTTCAGAAGGAATGGTACCAGCTCCTCCTTGTACCTCAGGTAGAATTCAGCTGTGAATTCATCTGGTCCTGGACTTTTTTTGGTTGGTAGGCTATTAATTATTGCCTCAATTTTAGTTGTAAGTGTCCAGGAAATTATCCATTTCTTCTAGATTTTCTAGTTTATTTGCATAGAGGTGTTTATAGTATCCTCTGATGGTAGTTTGTATTTCTGTGGGGTTGGTGCTGATATCCCCTTTAGCATTTTTTATTGCAACTATTTGATTCTTTTCTCTTTTCTTCTTTATTAGTCTTACTAGCGGTCTATCAATTTTGTTGATCTTTTCAAAAAACCAACTCCTGGATTCATTGATTTTTTGGAGGGTTTTCTGTGTCCGTATCTCCTTCAGTTCTGCTCTGATCTTAGTTATTTCTTGCCTTCTGCTAGCTTTTGAATGTGTTTGCTCTTGCTTTTCTAGTTCTTTTAATTGTGATGTTAGACTGTCAATTTTAGAACTTTCCAACTTTCTCTTGTGGGCATTTAGTGCGATAAATTTCCCTCTACACACTGCTTTAAATGTGTCCCAGAGATTCTGGTATGTTGTATCTTTGTTCTTATTGGTTTCAAAGAACATCTTTATTTCTGCCTTCATTTCGTTATGTACCCAGTAGTCATTCAGGAGCTGGTTATTCAGTTTCCATGTAGTTGAGTGGTTTTGATTGAGTTTCTTAGTCCTGAGTTCTAGCTTGATTGCACTATGGTCTGAGAGACAGTTTGTTATAATTTCTGTTCTTGTACATTTGCTGAGGAGTGCTTTACTTCCAACTATGTGGTCAATTTTGGAATAAGTGTGATGTGGTGCTGAGAAGAATGTATATTCTGTTGATTTGGGGTAGGGAGTTCTGTAGATGTCTATTAGGTCTGCTTGCTGCAGAGATGAGTTCAATTCCTGGATATCCTTGTTAACTTTCTGTCTCGTTGATCTGTCTAATGTTGACAGTGGGATGTTGAAGTCTCCCATTATTATTGTATGGGAGTCTAAGTCTCTTTGTAAGTCTTTAAGGACTTGCTTTATGAATCTGGATGCTCCTGTATTGGATGCATATATATTTAGGATAGTTAGCTCTTCCTATTGAATTGATCCCTTTACCATTATGTAATGGCCTTCTTTGTCTCTTTTGATCTTTAATGGTTTAAAGTCTGTTTTCTCAGAGACTAGTATTGAAACCCCTGCTTTTTTTTGTTCTCCATTTGCTTGGTAGATAGTCCTCCATCCCTTTATTTTGAGCCTATATATGTCTCTGCATGTGAGATGGGTCTCCTGAATACAGCAGACTGATGGGTCTTGACTCTTTATCCAGTTTACCAGTCTGTGTCTTTTAATTGGAGCATTTAGTCCATTTACATTTAAGGTTAATATTGTTATGTGTGAACTTGATCCTGCCATTATGATATTAACTGGTTATTTTGCTCGTTAGTTGATGCAGTTTCTTCCTAGCCTCGATGGTCTTTACATTTTGGCATGTTTTTGCAATGGCTGGTACTGGTTGTTCCGTTCTATGTTTAGTGCTTCCTTCAAGGTCTCTTGTAAGGCAGGCTTGGTGGTGACAAAATCTCTAAGCATTTGCTTATCTGTAAAGGATTTTATTTCTCCTTCACTTATGAAACCTAGTTTGGCTGGATATGAAATTCTGGGTTTAAAATTCTTTTCTTCAAGAATGTTGAATATTGGCCCCCACTCTCTTCTGGCTTGGAGAGTTTCTGCCAAGAGATCTGCTGTTAGTCTGATGGGCTTCCCTTTGTGGGTAACCCGACCTTTCTCTCTGGCTGCCCTTAAGATTTTTTCCTTCATTTCAACTTTGGTGAATCTGGCAATTATGTGTCTTGGAGTTGCTCTTCCCGAGGAGTATCTTTGTGGTGTTCTCTGTATTTCCTGAATTTGAATGTTGGCCTGCCCTACTAGGTTGGGGAAGTTCTCCTGGATGATATCCTGAAGAGTGTTTTCCAACTTGGTTCCATTTTCCCCCTGACTTTCAGGCACCCCAATCAGATGTAGATTTGGTCTTTTTACATAATCCCATACTTCTTGCGGGCTTTTTTCATTCCTTTTTCTTCTTTTTTCTTTAGGTTTCTCTTCTCGCTTCATTTCATTCATTTGATCCTGAAGCACTGATACTCTTTCTTCCAGTTGATCGAGTCGGTTACTGAAGCTTGTGCATTTGTCACATATTTCTCGTGTCATGGTTTTCATCTCTGTCAATTCGTTTATGGCCTTCTCTGCATTAATTATTCTAGTTATCAATTCTTCCACTCTTGTTTCAAGATTTTTAGTTTCTTTGCACTGGGTACATAATTCCTTCTTTAGTTCTGAGAAGTTTGATGGACTGGAGACTTCTTCTCTCATCTCGTCAAAGTCATTCTCCGTTCAGCTTTGATCCATTGCTGGTGATGAGCTGCCTTCCTTTGCAGGGGCTGATGCGCTCTTATTTTTTGAATTTCCAGCTTTTCTGCCCTGCTTTTTCCCCATCTTTGTGGTTTTATCTGCCTCTGGTCTTTGATGATGGTGACGTACTGATAGGGTTTTGGTGTGGGTGCCCTTCCTGTTTGTTAGTTTTCCTTCTAACAGTTAGGACCCTCAGCTGTAGGTCTGCTGGAGACTGCTTGAGGTCCACTCCAGACCCTGTTTGCCTGGGTATCAGCAGCAGAGGCTGCAGAAGATAGAATATTGCTGAACAGCGAGTGTACCTGTCTGATTCTTGCTTTGGAAGCTTCCTCTCAGGGGTGTACTCCACCGTGTGAGGTGTGGGGTGTCGGTCTGCCCCTAGTGGGGGATGTGTCCCGGTTAGGCTACTCAGGGGTCAGGGACCCACTTGAGCAGGCAGTCTGTCCGTTCTCAGATCTCAACCTCCGTGTTGGGAGATCCACTGCCCTCTTCAAAGCTGTCAGACAGAGTCGTTTGAGTCTGCAGAGGTTTCAGCTGCTTGTTGTTGTTGTTGTTGTTGTTGTCATTGTTGTTAAGCTGTGCCCTGTCCCCAGAGGTGGAGTCTACAGAGACAGGCAGGACTCCCTGAGCTGCTGTGAGCTCCACCCAGTTGGAGCTTCCCAGCAGCTTTGTTTATCTACTTAAGCCTCAGCAATGGCAGGCGCCCCTCCCCCAGCCTGGCTGCTGCCTTGCTGCGAGATCGCAGACTGCTGTGCTAGCAATGAGGGAGGCTCCGTGGGCGTGGGACCCTCCTGGCCAGTTGTGGGCTATAATCTCCTGGTGTGCCCGTTTGCTAAGATCCTTGGTAGAGTGCAGTATTGGGGTGGGAGTTACCCGATTTTCCAGGTGTTGTGTGCCTCAGCTCCCCTGGCTAGGAAAAGGGATTCCCTTCCCCCTTGCGCTTTCCAGGTGAGGCGATGCCTCGCCCTGCTTCACCTCTCGCTGGTCAGGCTGCAGCAGCTGACCAGCACCGACTGTCCTGCACTCCCTAGTGAGATGAACCCAGTACCTCAGTTGAAAATGCAGAAATCACCTGTCTTCTGTGTCGCTTGCACTGGGAGCTGGAGACTGGAGCTGTTCCTATTCAGCCATCTTGCTTCACCACTCCTAAATATATTTTAAATAAGCATTAGACTAAATTCAGGAACTGTCCATGATAAAATAAATAAATAAATAAAAAAAATAAAAAACTTTAAACAAATTAGGTACAGAGGAATGTACCTCAATTCAATAAAATCTATCTGTCATAAGCCCACAACTAACTCAACTCAATGGTAAAAAGTTGAAAACATTTCCTCTATGATCAGAAACAAGACAAGGATGTCCACTCTCCACACTTCTATTCAATATAGTACTGTAAGTCCTACCCAGAGAAATTAGGCACAAAAAAAATTAATTAGTTGTAATTCAAATCATAAGAAAAAAATGTTAAGTTGTTCCTGCTTTCAAACAACATAGTCTTTTCTATAGAAAATCATAAGTCCCCTCCCCCCACAAAAAAAAATTGTTAGAACTACTAAACCAGTTGACTAAAGAGCAAGCTACGAAATGAACATACGAAGTCAGTAGTGTTTTTACACACTAATAAAAATGTACCCAAAGCTACTTAGAAAGAAATGTAACCAAGGAGGTGAAAGACAGATACATAGAAAATAATAAAATATTGATGAAACAAATTAAAGATGATACAAATTAATGGGACAATATTCCATGTTCATAATTTGGAGTAACTAATATTGCTAAAATATACATACAACTCAAAGAGATCTATAAACTCAATTCAATCTCTATCAAAATTCCAATGAAATATTTCACAGAAAAAAAATTATAAAACTACAAAAGACCCTAATAGTAAAAGCAATATGGAGAACAAAGATCACATCTAGAAGTGGCACACTAACTGATCGCAAAATCAACAACAGGGTTATGTTAATCAAAACAGTATGGTACTGGCACAAAAACAGACATAGAGAAATAGAATAGAATTGAGAATCCGGAGATAAATGCACACATCCATAGTCAACTGATATTTGCCAAAGTGCCAAGAACACATACAAGGAAAAACAGTCTTTTCAATAAATAATGTTGGGCAAAGTGGATATTCACATGTTGAATAAAAGCAGACCCTTATCTTCTCACATGTGTGAAAATCAACTCAGAATATATTAAAGATGTACATGTAACACCTGGAAGACATGTATTTGTTGGCTCAGGACAGCTCTGGCAGCTGGGTTTCATGTCGATGAAGACTACATAGATTTTCTGTAGCAAAAGCCATAGGGGACCTTTGTGGCTGCCAGGGCTTCTGGGGTCTCCTGCTCTTGTTTTCTTTTGCGGTGGGTAGGGGGGAGCTACAATGGAGGGGATTTACCTTGGTGCTGAGCTGTGCCTGCCTATGGGAAAGGATTACAGTGGTAAAAGTGCCGACTACCATTTTCAATATAACCACCCTTGGTCTTTGATCCTTCCTGGGTTATTTCAGCTTTTTAATTGTACCCTAGATCCCTCCCAGATATATTTTATTTTGTGGATAGTTGCCAATTCATCATTTCTGTGGAGGGATGAGGGCTGGGACATTCTAGTCCACCATCTTCCTGACATCTTTGCAGTCAGTATTTTTAACTATCTGTCTCTTTCCACTGTCCATTCCATACTTCCTTTTTCCTCAGTAAGAACTCCATCGTGCTCTGTCTTTTTTTCCTGTTTGGGTAACTCAAACTTTTATTTCTGAATGTTCTAGACCATTCACAGTTCTATCTGAATTTGGTTGCTGTATTTTTTAACACAGTTCTCACAGGACATGATAGCACTAAGAGCTTCCCTAAGGAATCTCTTGTAAGCTATACATGCTGTTTCTTACCTCCACATACTTTTTTTTACCTCCGTTTTGTAGTAATAACTCTATTTTCCCTTTGTAATCAGAATCAATCACCTCAGTCAGTACAGTAACTTGCTTCTTTGCCTGTTGATTCAGAGACAAAATGAGCTCAAAACGGTTGGGTGGAAGTTTTAACTTCCAGTTTAATAGAATCATTATCATGTCCCCACTGGAGTCATTCCTCCCTTTGGAAATAAGACTTTCAGACCAGCAAAGCCTAAGGTTGCCGAGATGGAGGCAAAAATTTTGCTATTGAATCACTAGTGGTAATATTAAGTGGTTCCACTTCCATTTTCACCGCTTGATTACTAGATTCTTAAATCCTGGCTATGGAAGAAACAGCCAGAATACTAATTTAGAGCACCTTCAGCTTCCTGAAGACCATAACTCCAGCCTTGAAAGATTTTGTCACCTAGTTGGTGATGAAACTGAGACTTCAAAGGTAAAATTCCATCTGATTACTTGATTTAAGATAATGGAGAATATGAGAAGAACCATAAATTTTGTAAGCATAGTCTCATTGCTCTACTTAATTTTCCTGTTGACATCTGTCCCTTTATCAGAAGCAATTCTGTGTAGAATAACTGACAGTAAATAAGGTAAATCCACAGATGATAATTATAGCAGAAGTATTGCATGCACAGAGGGCAAATCCATATCATAGCAACTGTCCACTGTGATAAGAAGAAAGTGCTTCCCCATCCATGATGAAAGTCATCCAAAATAATAAAACTGCAATCTGGTAGCTGGCTGATCACCTGAGTAAAGGTGCCATATCAGGTACTCAAACAATGGACTCTGCTGTTGGTGTTTTGGGAACTCAGCAGTAGGTCTACCCAAGTCATCCTTGGGAGTTGGGAATGTACTCTGTAGAGATCATGCATTATCTCCATCCCTGTCACCATGGCCACTTTGTTTATGAACCCATTTTGCAATAATAGGCATGGCTGCAGAAATAAGTTGGTATTCACAGAACTCGTCATCCTAACCACTTGGTTAAAATCCTCTCCCACTAAGGTCACATGTAGGTGAGCATTTCAGTGGGACACAAATATCATCATATTCTTTATCCATTCAGAGAGTTATATCCAGATAATTTTTCCACACATCTTTTTTCTACCAATTGTCCAACTGTATTTCTCTGAGTACCTTGCCATATATCTAAACCATTTGCTATATATAGCATATGAACAAGTATACCTATGTCCCACCTACCGCTTCTACTTATGAGCAAAATGAACATCCACGTGCACTGAGTTCTTTCTGCTGAGAGGATTTATCTTTGCTACCCGTTTTCAGGATTATCTCAGAAAGAGTCTGTAATGCTGTAGATGTCCATTCTAGGTGATGCTTGCATGTTGTGTAGAATCATCTTTAAACCAGACCAGAATTATTTCTTCCTTGGTCAACTGGTTGTAGAGAATTCCCCACAAGGCCATAATGTGGGGTGTGAGAGGTAAGATAATGTAGCAAGCATAAGAACCACAGATATTTGGTTCACTTCTTCAGGCAAATTACGTGTGCCCTTAACACCTATTAAAGCATAATTTCGTATATATTACTTTTATTTGATAATGGAGCACTGCTGTGCATGCCCAAATTCATGGCTTAGATGGTCATGTAACATCTAGTTTATGATGGGTAGCTCAAGAGGCATGATAACATGGTGGCTCATGGTTAAGTGTTCAGTCTCTAGTATGGCCTATAGCAAGCCAAAAGGTGTTTCTCAAAAGAACAATATTTAACTGCAGAGGATAATAGGGTTTTGTTCCAAATTCTAAGGTTCTGCACTATGATTCACTTACAGAGACCTCCGAGGACTCCAAACAGCATATTTATCATTCACTGACACTTAAAACACCATCATATCTGCTGCATTATGTAGCCCAAGTGGCAGAGCAACTTGCATAGCAACCATGACTTCTTGGGAACTTCTCTTTTCCTGGACCTCACTGAAAACAACCAGTTTCTTAGGAGGTTACACAATAAATGGACTTGTCCTAGTTCATTTGGTCTACTCTAATAAAATACCACAAACTGGGTAGCTTATAAACAACAAAAATTTATTTCTCATAGTTTTCGAGGCTGGGAAGTACAAGATCAAGGTACCAGTAGATTTGGTGTTTGGTGATAAACCACCTTCTGGTTCACAGATGGCACCATCTTGCTGTGTTTTCACATGGTGGAAGAGGCAAGGCAGCTGTCTGGGGCCTCTTTTATAAGAACACTAATCCCATTCATGAGAGGCCCACCCTTATGATCTAATGACATCCCAAAGACCCTCCTCTCCTAATACTATCACATTGGTGATTAAATTTCAACATACAAATTTGAAAGGACACAAACATTCAGACCACACCAGGGATGAAGTAGCCCACACAAATGTAGAATTTGTTGCCTCCACAAAATTCAAAAGGGCTGATTTAGTGCTATGCCTGTTTTTGATGGTATGAGGGAGCAGATAAAGCAACTTATGTTTTACCTTAGAAGGGCTATCTCAACATGCCCCACACCACTAGACACCTAGAAATTTTACTGAGATAGAAGCCTCCAGTTATTTGGTGGAATGTATTTTCAACTTTCTGATATGCGAATGTATTAATGTTTTGCCTAGAGTTATTCTAACTTCCTGCTCAACAACTCCAGTCAACATAATATTATCAGTGTAATGGACCACCATGATATCGCTACGTCTGTGCAAAGGAAAGGCGATCAAGGACACTGTGGACTAAATTATAACGTAAAGGTGGAGAGTTGCTACACTCCTGAGATAGGACAGTGAATGTATATTACTGGCCTTGTAAGCTGAAAGCAAACTGTTACTGGTGGTCTTTACTAGCAGGTACAAAAAAAAAAAAAAAAAAAAAAACGCATTTCCTAGACCAAAAGATGCAATGTACCCAGGACTGGGCTACTTGTGTGAGGAACAAAACCACATTTAGAACAGAAGCTTCAAATAAAATCACCACTTTATTAAATTTATGATAATATCTATTATTCTCCAACCATCATCTGTTTCTTTACAAGCCGAGTAGGTGAGTTGAATGGGCATTTGGTGAAAATCATCACCCCTACATCTTTAAAGTTTTTTATGGTGGCACTAATCTGAAATTTTGCCAGAAATGTGATATTAGTTTTCGTTTACTATTTTCTTATATAGTGGCAGTTCTAGTGGCTCCCACTTGAGTTTTCTACCATAATTGCCCTCGCTCCATTGGTTATGAATAAATTCGGGGATTCTTACAATTGCTGAGTATATCTATCCAAATTATACATACTGAAAATTGGGAAACAATAATAGGATGGGTTTGGGGACCTACTGGTTGCACTGTGAGATGAACCTGAGCTAAAACTTCATCGATCAACTGACTTCTATAAACCTCTATTCTAACTGTTGGGCCATGGTAACATTTTGGGTCTCTTGAAGTTAGTGTCACTTCAGATCCCAGTGTCCAGTAGCTCCTGAATGATCTGATTATTTCAGTTTCTGCAATTAACAGTCACTTTTACAGATGAGAGTAAGTCATGACAGAAAGACTAATAGTACACATTTTTGACAGTGTACCAAGATCATTCTTTAAAGGATTTGTCTTTTCATTCATAAAAGAGGTTCTGCGTCTACACATTATCTCAAGTCAGGGAATTGATTGTGGATCTATGACTATAAATTGGTAGTTCAAGTTATATTTCTGTTCACTAGACATAAAACTTTTCCACTTAGGTACATTAATTAAGAATTTAGTAGAATATCTGTTTATTTCATGGGGACATCACGATCAACTAGTTAACACCATAGGTCTCTGTGAGTCAAACTCTTCTGATTACCACTTAGGCTCCATTCTTCATTATGTTAACCATGCCCATCTTGTCATTGGCAATTTAGTATAATGACTTGGCCCCTGGCACCCTGTGATGCCATTATCTTCATTGCATATTGAGATTTCTCCACAATGGCAGGATTTGCCACTGTTATTTCTAACCTATGAAGAAGAGTAACCACAGATCTCTTTAAGGATGCTGGACTAAGTTCCCCTAACACATGTAATTCTCTCAGATGTGGTAAAAGGTTTGTCCTTTGGACCCTCTCAGGGGGGGATGCGCAGGTTTTACATAATAAATTTATTCTAACATTTGAGTCTCGTTAAGTCTTTGCATTCCATCCTGTACAGTATACCAAGGCAATTGTAGCATTTCAATTTAATTTAGTGTAGGCCACCTTAGGATCCTTGCCAACCAACGAACTAACCAATCAACCAACCAACCAGTCTCAGAGACATTTCTACCCATGCCCACAAGCTAAAACTATAATCTCTGCTTAGTGGACCCCTATTAATAAATTCAACTTGGAGTAACTTTATATTCCTTCAACCACTATCCCGCATCCTGAAAATCCATTTCCACACATATTCCTCAGGCTTCTGTTTGTATGGTAAAATCATTCAGTTATTTTGGTGTGCATTGTATCTTTTTATGAGTCACACTTTGAGATGATTATGCAGTGCTTGTTTTGTTTCATTAACATACTGTGTTTCATTGATTGATTTTCAGATGTTAAAGCAATCTTAGTCATGGTGTGTAGTCTTTTCTATACATTGCTGAATTCAGTAAAGTGATATTTTAGAGATAATTTTGGCATTTATATTTATACAATTATTGATCTGTTCTTTCCTTTTATTGTTATATCTTTGGCTGGCTGTGGCATCAAGGTAATGCTGTCCTCCATGTAGAATAAATTGGGAGGTGTTCCATCCTCTTTTATTTTTAGAAGAGTTTGTAAAATACTGATGTTAATTCTTTAAAAATTTGGAGTAACTTACTAGTGAAGCTATCTGGGCCTCAAATCGGCTTTGTGGAAAATTTCCTGATTAGTAATTTGGTCTCTTTACTTGATTATTATAAGTCTATTCAGTATTTAAAATTTTTGATTCAGATTCAGAAGTTTGTGTTATTATATAAATTTATCCATTTAATTTATGGAAATACAGTTGTTCATATCATTCCCCTATAATCCTCTTTTATTTCAATTAGGTCAGTGATGATAGTTCCTCTTCCAGTCCTGATTTTAGGAATTTTAGTTTTCTCTTCTTTTGTGTTGATAAGTCTACCTAAAGGTTTGTCAATTTTGTTGACCTATTTAAGAAATCAATTTTTGTTTCATTGATTTTCTCTACCGTTTTTCTATTCTCTATGTCAGTTTTTTATGTTGTAATCTTTTGTTTCCTTCCTTCTGCTTCTTTGGGTTAAGTTTTCTATTCTATTTGTAGTTTTCAAAGGTTTTAAAAAAGGAGAACTATCTCAAATAATTGACATTTTTAATATATGTCTTCTAATCTATAAACTTTTGTTAAAGAACTACTTTAGTTGTATTCAGTAAGTTCTTGCATGTTGTGTTTTCATCTTTATTTATTCAGAGTATTTTCTAATCTCTCTTGTATTACTTTCTTTGACTCATTTTTTATTTAAGAAACTGTTTTCAAATTTTCTCATATTTGTTAATTTCCAGAATGTCCTCTTATTCATTTTAAAATTGTATTCCATTATAATCAGAAAATATATCTTTGTAATATTTATCCTTTTAACCTTATTAAGGTTCAATTTATTGCTTGATCTATGTTCTATGTTGGAGATTGTTCCATTGTGCACTTGAGAAGAATATATATTCTGTTGTAGTTGGGTGTAGGGTTCTATCACCATCTGTTAAGTTTAGTCAATTTATAGTGTTGTTCAAGTTTTGTATATCCTCATTAACCCTCTCTCAAGTTGTTCTAGCCATTACTGAAAGTAGAGTATTAAAGTCTCCAACTACTAGTGGTGACTTGCTTATTTCTCTTATTTCTGTTAGTTTTTACTCCATATATTTCAGGACTATATTGTTAGATGTATATATGTTTTTAATTGCTATGTTTTTCTAATCAAAAGACCCCTTTATCATTATGTAATATCCTTTGTATTTAATGACAATTTTTGTCTAAAGTCTATTTTGTCTGATGTAAGTATTGTCGCTCCAGCTTTATTTTGTTTACAGTTTACGTAGCATATCTTTTCACTTTCTTTAACACTCAATCTATCCATGTCTTCGAATCTAACCTGTGTCTCCATAAGCAGTATTTGGTTGTATATAGTTATTTATTTTAATCCATTCTACTACCACTGTCTGACTTTGACAGGAGTGTTTAATTTATGTGTAATGTAATTATTGATAAAGTTGGATGTACATCTACTATTTTGTTGTTTTCTTGATTTATGTTATTATGACATTTTTCTTCAACCTTTCATTTCTATCTTCACTTGTGTTCCATATGTGTACCATTTTAATTAATTTATTCCTTCTTATACTTCAGTTTTTGAGTTATTTTCTTAAAAGTTTTTTGTGGATTTCAACTAACACCTTACATTAAAATAGCCTGGTTCAGATGAATATCAACTTAATTTCAATAGTATGAAAATGTTCCACTTATAGTCCCATTTCTTCCTTGAACTTTTTTATTTTTGTGTACAAATTACATTTTTACATATTTTAAACCCATCAACACAAGCTTATAATTATTTGTAGTTATAGCTTTATGCATTTTTTCTTTAAATTGCAGAGTAGAAGAAAAGTGCTACAAACAAATAGATGTTTAAATTCATTTATGTATTTACTTGTGTAAATACCTGCATAGGTGATGTTTACTTCCTCCTTTGGGTTTCAGTTACTGTCTCTCATCCTTTCAATTCAGCCTGACGGACTCCATTTGGTATTTCTTGTTGATCAGCGCTGCTATCAATAACTTTTATTAAATTTGATTATTTGACATTGTCTTCAAATTTCCTTTATTAAAGGATAGTTTTCTGAATATATTATTTTTCTGGTTGTTCATTATTTTGTTTCTTACCAACCAATATATTCTCCTTTTAATTTCATGATATGCATTCCTATAAAGCTTTTTTTTTCAAAAACGGGCAAAAATAATAATTCAATTTCTCCTGAAAAGTTAGATTGTAGTTAAAACTGAATTTGAGGTTTTTTAAATTTTCTGATTTGTTTCAAATTATTTTTATTGATATATAATAATTATGCATGTATGGGGTACTTTGTAATATTTTATTCATAACATATATTAGCTATGCATGTTTTGGGGAATTTTTTAGGATATATGTGATAGTATGACGTATGAATATAATATATCTAATGAAGGTAATTTGGACATCCATAACGTCAAGCATTTACTTCTCTTTTTTTTGAGAACATTTCTATTCTTCTTTGCTAGTCATTTTTAAAAACATAGCATATTATTGTTAACTATAGTCATCCTAATGTGCTATCAAACACTAGATCTTATTTACTTTATATAATAGTATTTCGGTACACAATAGGCAGACTGTTTCTCCTTCACTTCTGCCCTTCACAGCCTCTGATAATCACCAGTCACCCCTCTAATTTCATAAGATCCACTTTTTAATCCCCCACCTATGAGTGAGGACGTGTGATGATTGTCTTTTGACCTCCAGTTCCATCAATGTCTATGCAAAGGACAGGATTTCTTTCCTTTTTGCGCCTAAATATTTCATTTTGTATATGTGCCACATTTTCTGTATCCATTAATTTGTTGATGAACACTTAGGTTGCTTCCACATCTATGATATTGTGGACAGCGCTACAATAAACATGAAAGTGCAAGCCTCTCTATGATATATTCATTTTCTTTCCTTTGAATAAATACCTAGTAGTGAGATTGCTGGATCATATGGTAGTACCATCTTTTTTTTTTTTTTTTCCAGAAACCTCCTTCCTCTTCTCCATGGTGCTTGTACTAATTTATATTCCCACCAACAGTATAAAAGTGTTCCCTTCTTTCCACAACCTCACCAATATTCTTTATTGCCTTTTTTTTTTTTTTTTTTTGGATAAAAGTCATTTTTGCTTGGGTGAGATAATATCTCATCGTAATTTTGATTCACATTTTTCTAATGATCTGTAATATTGAGTATCTTTTCATATACCTGTTTGCCATTTGTATGTCATCTTTTGAGAAATGCCTAGTAAGATACTTTGTCCATTTTTAAGTCAGATTGTTAGAATTTTTTCCTATTGAGTTGCTTGAGATTTTCATATATGTTGGTTATTAATACTTTGTTGAATGAATAGTTTGAAAATATTTTCTTCTATTCTATAGATTGTATCTTCATTTTGTTAGTGGTTTTCTTTGACATGTGGAAGCATTTAGGTTTGGTATAATTTTGTCTGTTTCTTCTTTTGTTACCTATGCTTTTGAGGTCTTACTCAAAACATCTTTGCCCAGACCAATGTTCTCAAGAGTGTCTCCAAACATTTTTCTTCTAGTAGTTTTATACTTATAAGTATCAGATTTAAGTCTTTATTTTTGATTTGATGTTTGCATTTGGTGGGAGATGGGGAGTCATCATTCTTCTGCACATAGTTATCCAGTTTTCCCAGTACCATTTATTGAAGAGATTGTTCTTTCCCCAGTATATGTACTTGGTGTTTTTGTCAAAACTGAGTTGACCGTGAATGTGTGGATGTATTGCTAAGGTCTCTATTCTGTTCCATTTGTCTACTTCTCTGTTTTTATGCCAGTACCATGATGCTTTGGCTACTATGGCTTTGGAGAATATTTTAAAGTCAGGTAGTGTGGTGTCTCCAGCTTTACACTTTATTTCCTCAGGATTTTTATTTGGAATTTTGGATTTTCTGTGGTTTCATACAAATTTTAGGATGTTTTCCGTATACCTGTAAAGAATGTCCCTGATATTCTAACAGATACTGCATTAAGTCTGTAGAGTGCTTTGGGTGTTTGATACGGTTTGACTCTGTGTCCCCACCCAAATCTCATCTTGAGTTGTACTTCCATAATTCCTGTGTGTTGTGGGAGGGACCCAAGGGGACATGATTTGAATCATGTGGATGATTTCCCCCATATTGTTCTTGTGGTAGTAAATAAGTCTCACAAAATCTGGTGGTTTTGCAGGGAATTTCTGCTTTTGCCTCTTCCTCATTTTATCTTGACACCACCATGTAAGAAGTGCCTTTCACCTCCCGCCATGAGGTCTCCCTAGCCATGTGGAACTGTAAATCCAATTAAACCTCTTTTTCTTCCCAGTCTACCCAATGTCTTTATCAGCAGGGTGAAAACAGACTAATACAGTGGTATTGCCATTTTACCAATATTAATTCTTCCATTCCAAGAGTATGATAAATATTTCCATTTTTCTGTATCCTCTTCAACTTTTCTTGTCAGTGCTTTACAGGATTTTGTGTAGATCTTTCACTTCTTGGGTTGAATTGATTCCTAGGTATTTTACACATTTTTAGCTATTGTAAATATAATTACTTTATTTCTTTTTCCTTTTTTTGGCTATTAGTGTATATAAATCCTGCTAATGATGCTATGTTGATTTTTATCCTGGCACTTTGCAATTTGTTTAACATTTTTAAATTTTTTGAGTGGAACCTTTATAGTTCTCTAAATGTAACATCATGTCATCAGCAGACAAGAATAATTTGACTTTTTTCTTTCCAATTTTGATGATCTTTATCTCTTTTTCTTGATCTTGCCTAATTTATCTTGTTGAAACTTCTAGTACTATATTGAATAAAGTGGTGGAAATGGGCATCCTTGTCGAACTGCAGATTATGAAGAAATAGCTTCGATTTTTTCCCATTTAGCATGATGCTAATTGTGGGTTTGTCATATATAGCCTTTGTTGTTTTGAGGTATGTTCTTTCCATACCTAGCTTGCTGTTAAGTGACCTTAAATTTTCTCAAATGCTTTTTGGCATCTAGTGGAGTCATTATGTAATTTTGTCTCTGATTCTGTTAATGTGATGTATCACATATATTGATTTGCATATTTTGAACCATCCTTGGAATGAATCAAACTTGATCATGATGAATTATGTTTTTAATGCATTGTTGTATGTGATTGCTAGTATTTTATTAAAATTTTTTGAATCCGTGTTAATCAGGGATATTACCTTTAGTTTCTTTTTTTGTTATGTCTTTGTCTGTTTTTTGTATCAAGGTAATGCTGGCCATGTGGAAAAAATTTGACGAGTTGATGGGTGCTGACGAGTTGATGGGTGCAGCACACCAACATGGCACAAGTATACATATGTACAAACCTGAACGTTATGCACATGTACCCTAGAACTTAAAGTATAATAATAATAAATAAATAAATAAATAAATAAATAAATAAATAAAATTATTGGAAATATTATTTCTTAATGAATTTTTTAAAGAATGTGAGTACAAACAATTTTACTTCTTTTTTAAATGTTTGGTAGAATTCAGCAGCAAAGCCATCAGGTCTTGGCTTTTCTTTGCCATGAGACTTTTTATTGCTGTCTCACCTTTATTATTCATTATTTGTCTTTTCAGGATTTTTATTTCTTCTTGACTCATTCTTTGTAGGTTGTATGTATCAGAAAAGTTATCTAGTTCTGTTTTTTCAATTTATTGGCTTATACTTATTCTAATGATTCCTTATATTTCTGTGGTATCACTTGCTATGTCTCCTTTTTTACTTCTGATTAAAATTACTTGGTTCCTTTCTCCCTTTTTTTAGTTGGTCTAGCTAAAGTTGATCTTCTTTTTCTCTTTTTTTTTTTTCCCAGACTTTCGCTTTTGTTATCCAGGCAGGACTGCAATGGCATGATCTTGGCTCACTGTAACCTCCGTCTCCCAGGTTTAAGCTATTCCCTTGCCTCAGACTCCCAAGTAGCTTGGATTACAGACATGTGCCACTAATCTCAGCTAATTTTGTATTTTTAGTAGAGACAGGGTTTCACTTTGTTGGTCAGGCTGGTCTCGAACTCCTGACCTCAGGTAATCCACCCACCTAGGCCTCCCAAAGTCCTGGGATTACAGGCATGAGCCATCATGCCCGGCCTGGAGTTGATCTTCTTATTTACTTTTAATTCCATTGGTCTTACATATTTTTTGTCCTAATTTTATTTATTTCTGCTTTTATCTTTAATGCTTCTTTTATTCTACTAAATTTTGGGTTGGTTTGTTCCTGCTTTTTTAGTTTCTTGAGTTGCATCATTGAGTTTTTTGTTTGAAATACTTTTACTTTTTTGATGTAGGCATTTGTTGCTATAAACTTCCCTCTTGTTGTTACCTTTGATGTATCCCATAAATTATGGTACGTTGTCTTTTCAGTTTGATTTATTTTAAAGATATTATTAAATTTTCGTCTGAAATTCCTTATTGACTCATTACTTGCTTGGGAGGATTTTATTTAATGTTAATTTTGCCTTTGTATATAGTGAGAGACAGGGGTTTACCTTCATTCTTCTGAATATGAATATCCAGTTTTTTCAGTGAAATTTATTAGAGACTGTCTTTTCCACAGTGTATGTTCTTGGCCACTTTGCTGAAAATGAATTCACTGTAAGTGTGTGGATTTGTTTCTGGGTTCTCTATTACGTTCTCTCAGTCTATGCTATCTGTTTTTATGAAATATCATGCTGTTTGAGTTACTATAGCTCTGTAGTATAATTTGAAGTCAAGTAGTGTGATTCCTCCAGTTTGGTACTTCTTCTGTCTTACAATAGCTTTGGATATTTTCTATCTTTTTTGGTTTCATATCAAGTTTAGGATTGTTTGTTCTATTTCCATGAACAATGCCATTGGTATTTGAATAGGGATTGTGTTGAATATGTAGATTGCTTTGGACAGTTTAACAATATTGATTCATTTAATCAATGAATATGGAATATTTTTCCATTTTTTGATGTCCTCTTCAGTTTCTTTCATCAGTATTTTATATTTTTTTATTACAGAGGTCTTTTACTTATTTGCTTAAGTTAATTCCTAGAAGTTTAATTTTATGTGTGGCTTTTATAATTAAGATTATTTTATGTTTCTTTTTCAGATTGTCACTATTGGTATATTGAAGTGTTGCTGATTTTTGTATGTTAATTTTGTATACTGCAACTTTACTGAATTTGTTAATCAGCCCTAACAGTTTTCTTGTGAAATCTTTAGGTTTTTCCAAATATGAAATAATATCTTCTTCAAACAAGGAAAATTTTAATTCTAGCTAGAGTGATCAGAGAAAAGAAATACATAAATGGCATCCAAATTGAAAAAGAAGATCTTCCACAATGATGTTGTATAACAGTGTTGAAGGTGCCAATCCTTATTGTGTTCCAGACCTCAGAGAAAAGGTTTCTAGCTTATCCCCATTCAGTAAAATCCTAGCTGAGGCATGAAATATATGGCTTTTATTATGTTGAAGTATAATTAGTATCTTTGTATAGCAAGTTTTTTGAGAACTTTTATCATAAAGAAATATTAAATTTTCTTAAATGTTTTTCAGTGTCAATTGAAATAATCAAATGGATTTTCTTCTTCATTTTGTTGATATTTTATATTACATGGATTCATTTGCTTGTGTTAAACCATCCTTGCATTCCAGGAAACAATCCCACTTGGTCATAATAAATGCTCTTTTTAGGTTTTGCATTCCATTTGCTAATATTTTGTTAGGATTTTTGTATCAATATTCATCAGAGATATTGGCCTGTAGTTTTCTTTATGTGTCTTTGTCTGGTTTTGCTCAGCATAACATCCTAATACTCACCTTGTAGAATGAGTTTGGAAGTTTTATTCCTCCTCTATTTTTCAGAATAGTTTGAGTAGAATTTGTATTAGTTCTTCTTTAAATGTTTCTTTAATTGTTTGATAGAATTTAGCAGTAAAGCCAATGGGTCCTTGGCTTTTTTTTATTGAAGACTTTTTATTACAGCTTAAATCGTATAACATGTTACTGGTGTGTTAATGCTTAGCATTTCTTTTTTAATTTTTTTTATTATACTTTAAGTTCTAGGGTACATGTGCACAACGTGCAGGTTTGTTACATATGTATACATGTGCCATATTGTTGTGCTGCACCCATTAACTCATCATTTACATTAGTTATATCTCCTAATGCTTTTCCTCCACCTTCCCCCCACCCCATGACAGGAAGCAGTGTGTGATGTTCCCCACCCTGTGTCCAAGTGTTCTTATTTTTCAATTCCCACCTATGAGTGAGAACACATGGTGTTTGGTTTTTCTGTCCTTGAAATAGTTTGCTGAGAATGATGGTTTCTAGCTTCATCCATGTCCCTACAAAAGAAATGAACTCATCCATTTTTATGAATGCATAGTATTCCATGTGTGTATGTGCTACATTTTCTTAATTGAGTCTATCATTGATGGACCTTATGGGTTGGTTCCAAGTCTTTGCTATTGTGAATAGTGCTGCAATAAACATACGTGTACATGTGTCTTTATAGTAGCATGATTTGTAATCCTTTGGGTATTTATCCAGTAATGGGATGGCTGGGTCAAATGGTATTTCTACTTCTAGATCCTTGAGGAATTGCCACACTGTCTTCCACAATGGTTGAACTAGTTTACGGTCTCACCAACAGGGCAAAAGTGTTCCTATTTCTCCACATCCTCTCGAGCACCTGTTGTTTTCTGACTTTTTAATGATCGCCATTCTAACTGGTGTGAGATGGTATCTCATTATGGATTTGATTTGCGTTTCTCTGATGGTCAGTGATGATGAGCATTTTTTCATGTTTCTGTTGGCTGCATAAATGTCTTCTTTTGAGAAGTGTCTGTTCATATCTTTGCCTACTTTTTGATGGGGTTGTTTGATTTTTTCTTCTAAATTTGTTTATGCTCTTTGTAGATTCTGGACATTAACCCATTGTCAGAAGGGTGGATTTTAAAAATTTTCTTCCATTCTGTAGGTTGCCTGTTCACTCTGATGGTAGTTTCTTTTGCTGTGCAGAAGCTCTTTAGTTTAATGAGATCCCATTTGTCAATTTTGACTTTTGTTGCTGTTGCTTTTGATGTTTTAGACATGAAGTCCTTGCCCATGCCTATGTCCTGAATGGTATTGCCGAGGTTTAATTCTAAGGTTTTTATGATTTTAGATTTAACATTTAAGTCTTTAATCCACCTTGAATTAATTTTTGTATAAGGTGTAAGGAAGGGATCCAGGTTCAGCTTTCTACATATGGCTAGCCAGTTTTTCCAGCATCATTTATTAAATAGGGAATCTTTTCCCCATTTCTTGTTTTTTCTCAGGTTTTTCAAAGATCAGATGGCTGTAGATGTGTGATATTATTTCTGAGGACTCTGTTCTGTTCCATTGGTCTATATCTCTGTTTTGGTACCAGTACCATACTGTTTTGGTTACTGTAGCCTTGTAGTATTGTTTGAAGTCAGGCAACGTTATGCCTCCAGCTTTGTTCTTTTGACTTAGGATTGTCTTGGCAATGCGGGCTCTTTTTTGGTTCCATATGAACTTTAAAGCAGTTTTTTCCAATTCTGTGAAGAAACTCATTGATAGCTTGATGGGGATGGCATTGAATCTCTAAATTACCTTGGGCAGTATGGTCATTTTCACAATATTGATTCTTCCTATCCATGAGCATGGAATGTTCTTCCATTTGTTTGTGTCCTCTTTTATTTTGTTGAGCAGTGGTTTGTAGTTCTCCTTGAAGAAGTCCTTCTTATCTTTTGCAAGTTGGATTCCTAGGTATTGTATTCTCTTTGAAGCAATTGTGGATGGGAATTCACTCATGCTTTCACTCTCTGATTGTCTGTTTTTGGTGTATAGGAATTCTCATGATTTTTGCACATTGATTTTGTATCCTGAGACTTTGCTGAGGTTGCTTATCAGTTTAAGGAGATTTGGGGCTGAGACAATGGGGTTTTCTAACTATACAATCATATCATCTGCAAATAGGGACATTTTTACATTTTCTTTTCCTAATTGAATACCCTTTATTTCTTTCTCTTTCCTGATTGCCCTGGCCAGAACTTCCAACACTATGTTGAATACGAGTGGTGAGAGAGGGCATCCCTGTCTTGTGCCAGTTTTCAAAGGGAATGCTTCTAGTTTTTGCCCATTCAGTATGATATTGGCTGTGGGTTTGTCATAAATAGCTCTTATTATTTTGAGATATGTCCCATCAATACCTAGTTTATTGAGAGTTTTTAGGATGAAGGGCTGTTGAATTTTGTCAATGACCTTTTCTGCATCTGTTGAGATAATCATGTGGTTTTTGTCTTTGGTTCTGTTTATATGATGGATTACGTTTATCAATTTGTGTATGTTGAACCAGTCTTGCATCCCAGGGACGAAGTCAACTTTATTGTGGTGGTTAAGCTTTTTGATGTGCTGCTTGATTTGGTTTGCCAGTATTTTATTGAGGATTTTTCATCGATGTTCATCAGGGATATTGGTCTAAAATTCTCTTTTTTGTTGTTTATCTGCCAGGCTTTTGAATCAGCATGATGCTGGCCCCATAAAATGAAATAGGGAGGATTCTCTCTTTTTCTATTGATTGGAATAGTTTCAGAAGGAGTGGTACCCGCTCCTCTTTGTACCTCTGTTAAATTTCAGCTGTGAATCTTTCTGTTCCTGGACTTTTTGGTTGGTAAGCTATTAATTATTGCCTCAATTTCACAGCCTGTTACTGGTCTATTCACGGATTCAACTTCTCCCTGGTTTAGTCTTGGGAGGGTATATGTGTCCAGGAATTTAACTATTTCTTCTAGATTTTCTAGTTTATTTGCATAGAGGTGTTTATAGTATTCTCTGATGGTAGTTTGTATTTCTGTGGGATCAGTGGTGATATGCCCTTTCTCATTTTTTACTGCATCTATTTGATTCTTGTCTCCTTTCTTCTTTATTAGCGTTGCTAGTGGTCTTTCAATTTTGTTGAACTTTTCAAAAAACCAGCTCCTGGATTCGTTCATTTTTTGAAGGTTTTTTTTTTTTTTGTATCTCTATCTCCTTCAGTTCTGCTCTGATCTTAGTTATTTCTTGCCTTTTGCTGGCTTTTGAATGTGTTTGCTCTTGCTTCTCTAGTTCTTTTAATTGTGACGTTAGGGTGTCAATTTTAGATGTTTTCTGCTTTCTCTGTGGGCATATAGTGCTTTAAATTTCCCTCTACACATCGCTTTAAATGTGTCCCAGAGATTCTGGCATATTGTGTCTTTGTTCTCATTAGTTTCAAAGAACATCTTTATTTCTGCCTTCATTTTGTTATGTACCCAGTAGTGATTCAGGAGCAAGTTGTTCAGTTTCCACGTAGTTGAGCAGTTTTGAATGAATTTCTTAATCCTGAGTTCTAGTTTTATTGCACTGTGATCTGAGAGACAGTTTCTTGTGATTTCTGTCATTATACATTTTCTGAGGAGTACTTTACTTCCAACTATGTGGTCAATTTTGGAATAAGTGTGATGTGGTGCTGAGAAGAATGTATATTCTGTTGATTTGGGGTGGAGAGTTCTGTAGATGTCTATTACATCCACTTGGTGCAGAGCTGAGTTAAATTCCTGGATATCCTTGTTAACTTTCTGTCTCATTGATCTGTCTAAAGTTGACAGTGGGGTTTAAAGTCTCCCATTATTATTGTGTGGGAGTCTAAGTCTCTTTGTAGGTCTCTAAGGACTTGCTTTATGAATCTGGGTGCTCCTGTATTGTGTGCATATATATTCAGGATAGTTAGCTTTTCCTGTTGAATTGATCCCTTTACCATTATGTAATGGCCTTCTTTGTCTCTTTTGACCTTTGTTGGTTTAAATTCTGTTTTATCAGATACTAGGATTGCAACCCCTGTTTTTTTGTTTTCCATTTCTTGGTAGACCTTCCTCCATCTCTTCATTTTCAGCCTATGTGTGTTTCTGCACGTGAGATGGGTCTCCTGAATACAGCACACTGCTGAGTCTTTACTCTTTAGTCAATTTGCCATTCTGTGTCTTTTAATTGGAGCATTTAATCCATTGACATTTAAGGTAAATTTTCTTATGTGTGAATTTGTTCCTGTCATTATGATGTTAACTGGTTGTTTTGCTCATTAGTTGGTGCAGTTTCTTGCTAGCATTGGCAGTCTTTACAATTTGGCATGTTTTTGCAGTGGCTGGTACTGGTTGTTCCTTTCCATGTTTAATGCTTCCTTCAGGAGCTCTTGTAAGGCAGGCCTGGTGGTAACAATACCTCTCAGCATTTGTTCGTCTATAAACGATTTTATTTCTCTTTCACTCATGAAGCTTAGTTTGGCTGGATATGAAATTCTGGATTGAAAATTCTTTTCTTTAAGAATGTTGAATATTGGCCCCCACTCTCTCTCGGATTGTATATTTTCTGCCAAGAGATCCACTGTTAGTCTGATGGGCTTCCCTTTGTGGGTTACCTGACCTTTCTCTCTGGCTGCCCTGAACATTTTTTCCTTCATTTCAACTTTGATGAATCTGACAATTATATGTCTTGGAGTTGCTCTTCTCAAGGAGTATCTTTGTGGCATTCTCTGTATTTCCTAAATTTGAAAGTTGGCCTGCTTCGCTAGGTTGAGGAAGTTCTCCTGGATAATATCCTGCAGAGCATTTTCCAACTTGGTTCCATTCTCCTGATCACTTTCAGGTACACCAATCAGCCATAGATTTGGTCTTTTCACATAGCCCTATATTTCTTGGAGGCTTTGTTCATTTCTTTTTACTCTTTTTCTCTAAACTTCCCTTGTCACTTCATTTCATTCATTTGATCTTTAATCACTGATACCGTTTCTTCCACTTGACCAAATTGGCTACTGAAACTTGTACATGCATCATATAATGCTTGTGCCATGGTTTTCAGCCCCATCAGGTCATTTAAGGACTTCTCTACACTGTTTATTCTAGTTAGCCATTGGTCTTTTTTTTTTTTTTTTTTTTTTTTTTCAAGGTTTTTAGTTTCTTTGTGATGGGTTTTAACATCCTCCTTTAGCTCGGAGACATTTGTTATTACCGATTGTCTGAAGCCTTCTTCTCTCAAATTGTCAAATTCATTCTCTGTCCAGTTTTATTCCGTTGCTGGTGAGGAGCTTTGTTCCATTGGAGGAGAAGAGGTGCACTGATATTTAGAATTTTCAGCTTTTCTGCTCTGGTTTCTCCCCATCTTTGTGGTTTTATCTACCTTTGGTCTTTGAAGATGGTGACGTACAGATGGGGTTTTGATGTGGATGTCCTTTCTGTTTGTTAGTTTTCCATTTAACAGTCAGGACCCTCAGATGCAGGTCTGTTGGGGTTTGCTGGAGGTCCACTCCAGACCCTGTTTGCCTGAGTATCACCAGTAGAGGCTGCAGAACAGCAAATATTGTAGAATGGCAGATGTTGCTGCCTGATACTTCCTTTGGAAGCTTTCTCTCAGAGGGGCACCCAGCTGTATGAGGTGTCAGTCAGCCCCTACTGGGAGTTGTCTCCCAGTTAGGCTACTCAGGTGTCAGCGATCCACTTGAGGAGGCAGTCTGTCTGTTCTCAGATCTCAAATTCCATGCTGGGAGAACCACTACTCTCTTCAAAGCTGTCTGACAGGGACATTTAAGTCTGCAGAAGTTTCTGCTGCCTTTTGTTCAGCTATGCCCTGCCCCCAGAGATGGAGACTACAGAGGTAGGCAGGCCTCCTTGAGCTGCAGTGGGCTCCACCCAGTTCGAGCTTCCTGGCCACTTTGTTTACCTACTCAAGCCTTGGCAATGGCAGACGCCCCTCCCCCAGCCTTGCTGACGCCTTGCAGTTCAATCTCAGATTTCTGCCATGAATGAGGCTCCATGGGTGTGAGGCCCTCTGAGCCAGGCATGGGATATAATCTCCTGGTGTGCCATTAGCTAAGGCCATTGGAAAAGCACAGTATTAGGGTGCGAGTGTCCTGAATTTCCTGGTACCATCTGTCATGGGCTTCCCTTTGGTAGGAAAGGGAATTCCCCTACCCCATGCACTTCTCGGGTGAGGTGATGCCCTGCCCTGCTCTGTGGGCTGCACCCACCATCTGATAAGCCCCAGTGACATGAATGTGGTACCTCAGTTGGAAATGCAGAAATCACCTCTCTTCTGCATCGCTCACGCTGGGAGCTGTAGACTGGAGCTGTTCCTATTCTGCCATCATGGAACCTCTCTCCAATGTTTAGCATTTCTTCTTGCTTCAACCTTGGTAGGTTTTATGTTTCCAGGAATTTGCCCATTTCTTTTAGATTTTACAGTTTATTGGCTTATACTTGCTTATGTAGCCACTCATGATTCTTTGAATTTCCACATCATCAGTTTTAATGTCTGCTTTTTTATCTCTGATTTTAATTATTTGACTGTCTTTTTTCTTAGTCTTGTTAAAGGTTTGCATATTTAGTTTAACTTTTCAAAAATCAAACTATGTTTTGTTGATATTGTGCCTTGTTTTCTTCATTTGAATTTCATTTATTTCTACTATGATATTTACTATTTCTATTCTTCTGTTAATTTGAATTTTGCTTTTCTCTTGCATTCCTAGTCCTTTAAGATACATTGTTAGATTGCTTATTTGAAATCACTTTTATTTTGATATAGGCGCTTGTAGCTATAAACTCCCCTCTTACTACTGTTTTTACCATATCTTGTAGGATTTTTGTTGCTTGTTTGTTTGTTTCTGAGACAGGGTCTTACTCTGTCAGCTGGGCTAGAGTGCGTTGGCATTATCTTGGCTCACTGCAACCTCCACCTCTCACGTTCAAGAGATTTTCCCACCTCTGCCTCCTGAGTATCTGGAACTACAGGTGTGCACCACCACACCAAGTTAACTTTTTGTAATTTTTGGTAGACAAGGGTTTTCCCGTGGTGGCCAGGCTGGTCTTGCACTACTAACTTCAAGTAATCTTCCCACCTCAGCCTTCCAAAGTGCTGAGATTACAGGTGTGAGCCACCATGCCTGGCCTTCCATAGGTTTTGATGGATGTGTTGTGTTTCCATTATCATTTGTATTAAAATTTTTTCCAATTTGCTTCTTAAATTCTTCATTGACCCACTGGTCATTCAGGAGCAAATGGTTTAATTTCTATATACATACATAATTTTGCAAAATTCCTCTTATTATTGGTTTCTAGTTTTATTTCATTGTGGACACAGAACATGCTTAATATTATTTCTATTTTTTGAATGCTTTAACATTTGTTTTGTGACTTAACATATGGTCTATACTTGAGAATAATCCATGTGTGAAGGAAAAGAAGGTGTACTCTGCAGCCATTGGATCAAATATTCTGTAAATATTTGTTAGATCTATTTGTTGTACAGTGCAAATTAAGTCTGACTATTCTTAATTTATTTTTTGTCTGTGAAATCTGTCCAATGCTAAAGTGGGGTGTTAAAGTCTCCAGTTCTTATTATATTGGGGTCTACCTCTCTCTAGCTCTCATAATATTTGCTTTATACATCTGGGTACTCCAATGTAGGGTGCATATATATATAAACAAGTATATATATATATATTTGCATATATATATACAAGTGTATATATATATTTGCATATATATATAATTTTTTGCTGAATTGACTCCATCATTATATAGTGACATTCTTTGTCTTTTCTTGTAGTTTTTATCTTGAAATCTATGTTGTCTTATATAAGTATAGCTACTCTTGCTTTTTTTAATTTGCTTTCCATTGATATGATATATTTTTTTTCTATTCATTTATTGTCAGTCTATGTCTTTATACATAAAGTGTGTGTCTTGTAGGCAACAGATCAGTAGGTCTTGTTTAATCATCCGTTCATCCGTTATATGTCTTTTGATTGGAGAGTTTATTACCATTTGATGTTACAATTAATAAGCAAGAACTAATTTTAGTAATTTTCTTGTTTGTTTTCCTATTGCTTTGTGGTATTTTTCTCTTTTTTTCTTCCTTCATATCTTTCTTTAGTAAAGGTAAAATTTTCCTGGTGATACAATTTAGTTTTTTGCTTCTAATATTTTGTGTTTCCATTGTATATCTTTTGGTTTGGAATTATTATGAAGCTTGCAAATGCTATCTGATAACCCAATATTTTAATCTGTTAAGAACTTAACAATATCTGCATAAACTAATAAACAAAAAAGCAAAAACAAAACTAATAAAAATTCTATGCTTTAACTTTGCTCCTTCACTTTTTAACTTTTTGTTGTTTCTATTTATATCTTACTGTGCTGTCTATCTTTTAAACAGTTTTTGTAGTTATTATTTTTATTGGTTCATCATTTAATCTTTCTTTTAGGGTAAGAGTAGTTTACACACCACAGTTACAGTGTTATACTATGCTGTGATTTTCTGTATATTTATTGTTACCAGTGAGTTTTATTTATTCAAGTGACTTCTTATTGTTCATCAATAACCTCTTTTGATTCAAGTACTCCCATTAACGCTTCCTTTAGAATAGAATTGGTGTTGATAAAATTGTTCAGCTTTTATTTTTCTGGGAAAATCTTTGTTTCTTCTTCATGTTTGAAGGATGTTTTTGCCAGATATACTCTTTTAGGATAAAAGTTTTATTTTTCCTTCAGCACTTTATATATTTAATGCCATTATCTTTTGTTCTGTAAGGTTTCTACAGAAAAGTCTGCTGTCAGGTGTATTGAAACTCCATTGTATGTTATTTATTGCTTTTCTCTTGCTGCTTTTTGGATCTTTTCCTTTTCCTTGACCCTTGAGAATTTTATTATTAATTTCCTTGAGGTAGGCTTCTTTGGGTTATATTGCCTTGGGGTTCTATAATCTTTTATTTATTTGGATATTGGTATTTTTACCTAGATTTAGGAAGTTTTCTGTTAATGTCTCTTTGAATAAACCTTCTACTTCTCTCTGTTTTCAACCTCCTTTTTAAGGCCAGTAACTCAGATCGGCCCTTTTGAACTATTTTCTGGATTTTGTATAAGTGCCTCATTGGTTTTTTTGTTGTTGTTGTTGTTTTCCTTTTTCTTCTGTTTATCTGACAGTGTATTTTCAAACAGCCTATCTTCAAGCTCACTAATTCTTTTTCTTCTGCCTGATGGGTTTTGTCATTGAAAGACTATTTTCCATTTTTTCATATGCTTTCTGCATTGTTCAACTCCAAGATGCTGATTCTTTTTGATTATTTGAATTCCGTTGTTAAATTTACCTGAAAAAATTCAAAATTTCTTTCTCTTGCCTGATTGCCCTAGCCAGAACTTCCAACACTATGTTGAATTGGAGTGGTGAGAGAGGGCATCCCTGTCTTGTGCCAGTTTTCAAAAGGAATGCTTCCAGTTTTTGCCCATTCAGTATGATATTGGCTGTGGGTTTGTCATAAATAGCTCTTATTATTTTGAGATACATTCCATCAATACCGAATTTATTGAGAGTTTTTAGGATGAAGGGCTGTTGAATTTTGTCAAAGGCCTTTTCTGCATCTATTGAGATAATCATGTGGTTTCTGTCTTTGGTTCTGGTTATATGCTGGATTACGTTTATTGATTTGTGTATGTTGAACCAGCCTTGCATCCCAGGGAGGAAGCCCACTTGATCATGGTGGATAAGCTCTTTGATGTGCTGCTGGATTTGCTTTACCAGTATTTTGTTGAGGATTTTGGATAAAGTGTATTCAGTTAGGAAAAGAAGTCAAATTGTCCCTGTTTGAAGATGACATGGTTGTACATTTAGAAAACCCCATTTTCTTAGCCCAAAATCTCCTTAAGCTGATAAGAAATTTCAGCAAAGTCTCAGGATACAAAATCACTGTGCAAAAATCACAAGCATTCTTATACACCAGTTACAGACAAACAGAGAGCCAAGTCATGAATGAACTCCCATACACAATAGCTTCAAAAGAATAAAATATCTAGGAATCCAACTTACAAGGGATGTAAAAGACCTCTTCAAGGAGAACTACAAACCACTGCTCAGTGAAATAAAAGAGGACACAAACAAATGGAAGAACATACCATGCTCATGAATAGGAAGAATCAATATTGTGAAAATGGCCATATTGCCCAAGGTAATTTAGAGATTCAATGCTATCCCCATCAAGCTACCAATTACTTTCTTCACAGAATTGGAGAAAACTGCTTTAAAGTTCATAAGGAACCAAAAAAGACCCCGCATTGCCAAGACAATCCTAAGCCAAAAGAACAAAGCTGGAGGCATCACGTTACCTGACTTCAAACTATACTACAAAGCTACAGTAACCAAAACAGCATAGTACTGGTACCAAAACAGAGATATAGACCAATGGAACAGAACAGAGTCCTCAGAAATAATACCACACATCTACAGGCATCTGATCTTGGACAAACCTCAGAAAAACAAGAAATGGGGAAAGGATTCCCTATTTAATAAATGGTGCTGGGAAAATTGGCTAGCCATAAGTACAAAGCTGAAACTGGATCCTTTCCTTACTCGTTATACGGAAATTAATTCAAGATGGATTAGAGACTTAAATGTTAGACCTAAAACTATAAAAATCCTAGAAGAAAACCTAGGTAATACCATTCAGGACATAGGCATGGGCAAGGACTTCATGTCTAAAACAGCAAAAGCAATGACAACAAAAGCCAAAATTGACAAATGGGATCTAATTAAACTAAAGAGCTTCTGCACAGCAAAAGAAACTACCATCAGAGTGAACAGGCAACCTACAGAATGGGGGAAAATGTTTGCAACCTACTCATCTGACAAAGGGCTAATATCCAGAAGCTATAAAGAACTCCATCAAATTTACAAGAAAAAAACAACCCCATCAAAAAGTGGGCAAAAGATATGAACAGACACTTCTCAAAAGAAGACATTCATACAGCCAACAGACACAGGAAAAAATGCTCATCATCACTGGCCATCAGAGAATTGCAAATCAAAATCACAATGAGATACCATCTCACACCAGTTAGAATGGCAATCATTAAAAAATCAGGAAACAACAACTGTTGGAGGATGTAGAGAAGTAGGAACACTTTTACACTGTTGGTGGGACTGTAAACTAGTTCAACCGTTGTGGAACACAGTGTGGCGATTCCTCAAGGATCTAGAACTAGAAATACCATTTGACCCAGTCATCCCATTACTGCAGATATACGCAAAGGATTATAAGTCATGCTGCTATAAAGACACATGTACACGTATGTTTATTGTGGCAGTATTCACAATAGCAATGACTTGGAATCAACCCAAATGTCCATCAGTGACAGACTGGATTAAGAAAATGTGGCACATATACACCATGGAATACTATGCAGCCATAAAAAAGGATGAGTTTGTATCCTTTGTAGGGACATGGATGCAGCTGGAAACCATCATTCTCAGCAAACTATCGCAAGAACACAAAACCAAACACCGCATGTTCTCACTCATAGGTGGGAATTGAACAATGAGATCACTTGTACACAGGAAGGGGAACATCACATGCCGGGTCCTATTATGTGGAGGGGAGGGGTGGAGGGATGGCATTAGGAGTTATACCTAATGTAAATGACAAGTTAATAGGTGCAGCACACCAACATGGCACATGTATACACAGGTAACAAACCTGCATGTTGTGTATATGTACCCTAGAACTTAAAGTATAATTTAAAAAAAAAAAGTTAAAAATAATTCAAAATGTCTTCTCTATTTTATCTTGAATTTCTTTGATTTTTCTCAAGAAAGCTTTTTGAATTCCCTCTGTTACATATCTCTATTTCTCTAGGATTGGTCACTGCTGGTTTATTTAGTTCATTTGGTGAGGTAATGTTTTCCTGGATTGTCTTGAACCTTGTATATGTTTATCTATGTCTGGGCATTGAAGAATTAGATATTTATTGTAGTCTTCACAGTCTTGTCTTTTCTTGTACCTGACCTTCTTGGGAAGGCTTTTCAGATATTTGAAAGGACTTTGATGTTGTGATCTAAGCTATATCTACCTTTGGTGATACCACAAGCCCACTTGAGTGTGGTAGTTATTACAGACTCGTACAGGTACTGCAATGATTGTTTTGCACAAGATCTATAAGTTATCCAGACTTCCAATCAGAGACTCTTTTCCTCTTTCCTTATTTCCTTCCAAACAAACAGTGTCTCTCTGCTTGGAGTCACCTTGAGCTGTGGGTAGTGTGATACAAATGCCCCTCTGACCACCACCCTTAAGACTGTGCTCGGTCTTACCTGAAACCAGAACAACAATGGGACTCACCCAAAGCCTGCTTTAAGCACTCCCAGGCTACTGTCTGTGAATGAGACAGTGCTGAGTGCTGAGACACTATGATCAGCAGGTGGTAAAGGCATCCAGGCCTATAACCTTGCCTTCAAGGTGTTGAGTTCTCCTAGGTCCCAGTCAGGTCCAGGAGGCAGGGACTAGAGTAAAGAACCTTGGAAGTCTTCCCGGTACACCATTGTATTGCAGCTGAGCTGGTACTCAAACCACAAGGCATGGTTGTTCTTACTTTTCACTTCTCTTTTTTTCAAAGGCAGAGGAGCCTCACTCCATGGCCACTACAATGACAGGCCTATGGGGAGTACTGACAGACTACTGCCAATGTTCTCTTAAGGACCAAGAGCTCTTCAGTTAGCTTGCAGTATATGTAGCCTGTCCTGGGACTCATCCTTCAGAAGAGTGGTCTCCCTTCTGTCCCAGGGCCAGGCCAGAAATTCTGTTGAAGAGTAACGTCCTGGAACTGGGAATCCTAAAACCCCACTTGGTGCTTTAAACCTATATTGCCAAGCTAGTACTTAAAGTGCAAGAGAAAGTCCCCTTTGCTATTTTTTTCACTTTTCTCAAGCAGAAGGACAGCTGAGAATATGCTGAGTCTCACTGGAGGTCAGCAAGTCTCAGCTTCTTACCCAAGGCCCTCATCTTAGTACTGGGGTATTGCTGCTCTTTGTTCAGGGTCCAAGGGCTCCTTAGTTAGGAGTTGATGTGTGTTGCATGACTGAGTTCTTCCCTTCAAGGCGCAGGTTCAAGGTCTGTCTAGAAATGTTCAGGAGCTAGGGCCTAGCATAGAGACCCCATGACATTGGCTGGTGCCCTACCCTGCTGTAGCTGAGCTGATATCCAAAATACAAAACAGAGTTCCTCTCACTCTTCTTTTTCCTTTTCTCAAGTATAACAAAGGGGTCTCTATTGGAGCTGTGAAATGAGCAGCCTGGGGTTAGAGGAGGGGTGATGACAGCACTCCATTAGCCTCCCCAGCTGGTATCTCTGTAGTCATGTGACCCCCAGTTCACTGTTTCTGAGCCTAGTTCAACCCTAGGACTAACCTAAGTGTTGCAGGCCTTGTGGTCTAGATCAGCTTTCAAGTTTATTTTGGACCCCAGAGTACTTTAGTCTGCAGTAGTGTGGCTTGCAGAGACTCAAGTTCCAATCACTGGGGTCAGCAATTCCCCTCTGGCTAGGGCTGTTTTAAATGTGTCCTCTGTGAGTGTTAGCTGAGTTTGGTTTAGTTTTGCTTTCTGCTGTAACAAGGGCAGCACTGACTTCAATGCCTCACAATTGCTGTCTTGTTCTCTCCCCAGGAAACAGAAATGCTGTCTGTACCATGCAGCTGTTGTCAGGGTGTACTGAAGGGGTGGCATCAACAATTGAATACTGTTTTTCCTACCTCTTCAGTGCTTCTTTCAGAAACATAATGTTAAAACCCAGTACTCTGAGTGCTCACCTGATTTTTGGTTCTTAAGAAGGTGCTTTTTTGGGGTGTGTAGATAGTTGTTAAATCTGTGTCCTTACAAGGGGGATGATTGATGGAACCTTTTACTCTGCCATCTTGCTCTACTCCTTCTCTTACATTACCTATCTCTTAGTGGGATGCTGTGGTTTATTGTTTTTGATAGATTCATCTTATAGTCTTCATACTAGATACATGAACAGATTGCAAACCACAATTACTATATTAGAGAATTTTACATTTGTTTGTGTACTTGTTTTACCAGTGACTTTTATATATTCAAATGTTTTCTTATTGTAAATTAGTTTACTTTTCTTTTATGTTGATGAATTTCTTTTTAACATTTCTTGTGAGGCAGGTCTAGTGGTGATGAATTCTCCCGTTTTGTTTTGTTTTGTTTTGTTTTGTTGATCTGGGAAAGACATTATGTTACCTTCATGTTTGAAGAATAATTTTGCTGGTTACAATATTACAGATAGGCAGAGTTTTTTTTTTTTTTTTTTCTTTAGCACTTTGGACATGCCATCCTACTCCCTCCTGGCCTGTGTAGTTTTCATTGAGAAGTCTGTTGCCAGATGAATCTGAGTTTTTTATACGTTGATTTCTTTCATCTCGTTATTTTAGAATCTTATCTTTGTTCTTAAGCTTTGCAATTTTAATTATTAAATCCCTTGGGGTAGTCTTATTTGAGTTGTATCTTTTTAAATCTCTGCCTTCCAGTACCTAGATACTTATATTATACTCTAAGTTCAGAAAGTGTTCAGTTATTATTTCTTTGAATAAACTCTACACCTCTTGGCCTTTCTTGATTTCTTGGATATCCATCATTCTTCAATTTGCTCTTTTGAGGTTATTCTCTCTATCTTGTGGATTGATTTTTTTTTTTTTTTTTTTTTGACAGAGTTTCACGCTGTCAGCCAGATTGGAGTGCAGTGGCATGATCTTGGCTCACTGCAACCTCGGCCTCCTGGGCTCAAACAATTCTCCTGCCTCAGCCTCCCAAGTAGCTGGGATTACAGGTGTGTACCACTATGCCCAGCTACTTTTTGTATTTTTAGTAGAGATGGGGTTTCACCATGTTGGCCAGGCTGGTCTCGAACTCCTGACCTCAGGTAATCCACACGCCTCGACCTCCCAAAGTGCTGGGATTACAGGTATGAGCCACTGTGCCCGGTCAGATATTTTTTATTCCTGCAGATTCTTTTTTCTTTTTTTGTCTGATTGTAAATTTTTTATGTCCTGTCTTTGTGTTCACTGATTCTCCTGCTTGATTCATTCTGCTGTTGACAGCCTCTAATGCATTTTTTTTTCAATTTAGCAAATGTATTTCTTAGTTTCAAGATTTCTGTTTGATTTTTTAAAATGTTTCAATCTCTTTGTTGAATCTGTCTGATAGATTTCTGAACTGCTTTTCTGTGTTACCTTTGAGTTGCTGAGTTTCTTTAGAACTACTCTTTGAATTCATTATGTGAGAATGTACACTTTTCTATCTTGTTAGGGTCAGTCACTGATATTTTCCTTTGTCTCTTTGAAGAGGATATAATTTACTGTTTGCTGTAGTTTGTGTGTGTGTGTGTGTGTGTGTGTATGTGACAGAAAGAGAGAGAGAGAGAGAGAGAGAGAGCATGTACTTTAATGGTTCACAATAAATATTAGTTACTTATTCTAGTCTTCACCGTCTGATTTGTTTTGGTCTTTCTCAGGTATGTTTGCTTAGAGGTTCTTCACAGGTGTGTGTGAATCCTCTAAATCCTAAATTGCTGTTTCCTTTTTGGCACTAGATGACACCTTAAGCCCAGGTATGCCTCTTGTAAGTTTGGCTTACTGTCTGTTCCAGATGGGGTTAGTCTCAAAGGGGATACTTCAGCTGTTTTGGAAGACTGGCTAAGGATTCATACCGAGAAGATCTACAGAGTGTGTTTTCTACAGTGTGATGTTGCTAAACAGGCACCTGATTTGGCATCTTATTTGACTGAAAGACAGAGAAGAGTTTTGCAAGGTGGTGTTTTTATTTCCCCTTCCCCTCTTTGTCTCTAGCTGCCCTCAGGTTTTTTTCTTCTAATAGGCACTAACAGTTCTTCCTATTGGTTGAAGCAGAGATGGTTCTTCTGTAGGGAATGTAAGATGGTAAAGAAGCAGGCCCTTTGCCTTGATCTCACTTTTTAAAATGTGGAATCCATGATTGTGAAGGGAATTTTCCATGCATGATGTCTGGCAAGTTGGGAAAGCAGCATCAGAAACAGAGAAATTTGTTTATCTTACCATTTACTTGGTGATTTTTATTTCTCTGTGGCCCCAGAAATCATCTCAGGCTCACATTTCAGTTCTGGGATTTTGCTGGTTATTATCGTAGCACTGGATGTTTGTTTTTGGTTTTCTACAAGAGGGAGTGAAGCCAGATTGACTCTACTCCACCATTTTGGTGACATCACCTCCTCTTTCTTCATTCTTGACATTCGTAGTTTTTTTGGTCATAATTTCCTTTGCGTTTGAAAAACTTTCTTTAACAATTTTTAGAACAAATCAACTAAATTTTTCTCACCTGGGATTGTCTATTTCTCAGAGTTAATTTTCCCAGCATGAATTATTTCAGACTAAAAATTTGTAATTTCAACCATTCATTTTATTCAACCAATTGCTCAAGCAATGTATTATTTCTCTCTAGATCCTTTCAAGATTCATTTTAAGCCTTTCATTTTCAGAAGGTTTATTGTGGCATGTCTGTGTGTGCATTTCTTTGCATTTATCCTTTTTTTAGGGGAAACTCATTTTTTTAATAAATCTATGGCTTTATGTCTTAAACAAAACGTGGAAAACTGTTATTCATAATTGCTTAAAAATATTTTTTGTAAGCTTCTTCAGTGCCCAGGTTAGGATCTAGATCTATCTATATCTATATCATCTATATATCTCTATATCATCTATATCTATATCTATCTCTTTAGCTTCCCAGATACAGACATAGATGGCTGACACAGACACACACACACATACACACACACATACACATATATGCACATGCAAAGAAACATATACATATACAGAGAGAATAAACTTAATGTCATGTTCTTGAAGTCTTTAGCCAGTCTTTTTATTTTGTTCATATTTTAGTATTTTGGCACTGATTTTTTGTGTGCTCTGCAGAGATTTTAGCTATAATTATCAAGAGGAATATGGTAGAGTGAGTTGATTTTATCTTATCTGAAATTGGAAGTATGTAGACCTGTCTGTTCTAACTTGAATGGGGAAAATTGAGGATGCTGGCTGCCAATTTCTAACAATATTATCTTTTATCTTGTACCTGAAATTCCATCAAATCATTAATTTATTTCATCAACTGATGTGTTTTGAGTATCTAATGCATTCTAGAAACTTTTATAATTCTCTTGATGCAAATATAATCAAGGGAAACACAGGGTCTGCCTGAAAGTGAAATACCTAGTGAGTGATATATTCAGTAAGGAAATACAGGGTCCTATAGTGGCACAGAAAACTATCTACCTCAGACATAAAGAGAAGTCAGGGAAGGCATTCCAAAGTATAATTATAAGTCAGAAACTGAAGAAAAGTCAGTTAATCAAATAAAAATTCATGAAAGAACATCTCAGGAACAAAGAATATTTCTGCAATATTATAGATATAACAGAGTGCATCATACATTATGGAAATGCAAGTACTTCAGCATGGTTGGAGCACAGAATGGTGGTGAGGTGTAGAGTTGTATAAATGAGGTTAGAGTGATAGGCTTATAGAACTTAAATAAACTATAATAATGAGTTTGTTTTAATGATACAGAGAAATTCTTAATTGAATTAAATAGTAGAGTAGCTTGACAGATTTGGCAATTAGAAATATCTCTTTTAGTTAAAAATATATTGATTGTAAAGGACATAATTGAAAGTTGAAGTAATTGGTAGATGTTGAAAATAATAAGAAATAAAGAGATGATGGCTCTTTGAATCAGAATAGAGGTGACACAGAGAGGTGGCTAAATTTTAAACATTTAAGAAGATAAAAATCATAGAATTTGATGATTATGTGTGAGGGTATTAGTACATAAATATGTTAAAGGTATCATTTACATTGTGTAAATGAATATATGGAAGAGTGATCAAATAATATCATCCAAGCTCAGATACTTTTAAGACCAAGAGGGTGTGACATTATTAGTTACATTTGAATAACAGATGTAAACTAGGATAGTGCCAAGAAAATCAGGATTTATTTTCCATCTAGTATATGGCGGTTCTAGTAAGAAAGGGACATGCTTTTTAAAATAAATTTCATGCTTTGCTTAAAAATTTTAAATCTTAAATGCCTATGGGACACACAAGTAATTAAAAAGCTATATTTACTAGTACTTATATATGTATGTATGCATGTATGTGTGTGCGTGTGTGGGTGTGTGTGTGTGTAATGAGAGCTCAGGAGATAGTTATAAACTGGAACTATGGATTTTTGAATCATAATCTTATATACAGTAATTGAAGATGTAGAAGTAGAAGAGATAGCCCAGAGAAAGTAGTTATAGTGAAAATCAGAAGGCTCAGGATACGACTGGGGAAGGCTGCCATTTGTGGACTCAACAGAAGAAAATCCAAAGTAAAATAAGGAGCAGTCAGAAAAGGGAGAAAAAGAGAAAAGTGTGGAATCACAAAAACCAAGCAAAGAAAGTATTTCAAGAATTAGTGAGTGGTTAACATAATCAAATATATTAGCCTTTTTTCACACTGTTATAAAGAATTATCTGATGATGGGTAATTTATAAAGAAAAAGGTTTAATTGACTTACAGTTCATCAGGGTTGGGGAGGCCTCAGGAAACTTACAGTCATGTTAGAAAGTAGAGGGGAAGCAAGGCATGTCTTACATAGTGGCAGGAAGTGGAGGGTGCCACTATTTTAAAACCATCATATCTCATGAGAACTCACTTTCATGAGACCAACAAGGGGGATGCCCGCCCCCATAATCCAATTACCTCCCACCAGGTCCCTGTCTCAAAAAGTGGGGATTACAATTCAAGATATGACTTGAGTGGGGACCAAATCATACCATTCCTCCCATGTTTCCTCCAAAACTTCATGACTTTCTCACATTTCAAAACAAAATTATGTCTTCTCAACAGTCTCCCAAAGTCTTAACTCATTCCAACATTAACACATAATTAAAAGTCTCAGAAGAGACTAGTCAAGTCCCTTCCACCTAAAAGCCTATAAAATCAAAAACAAATTAGTTATTTCCAAGATACAATTGGGGTACAGGCATTGGGTAAATGCTCCCATTCCAAATGGAAGAAATTGGCCAAAACAAAGGGGCTACCAGTCTCATGCAAGTCCAAAACCCAACAGGGCAGTCATTAAACCTTAAATCTCAAAAATAATCTCATTTGACTCCATGTCTCACATCCAGGCCATGGTGATCCAAGAGGTGGTCTTGCAAATCCCTGGGAAGCTCTGCCCCTGTGGCTCTGCAGGGTGTAGCCTCCATGGCTGCTTGCATAAGCTGGCATTGAGTGCCTCTGGCTTTTCTAGGCACAAAGTCCAAGCTGTCAGTGGATCGATCTACCATTCTGAGCCTGGAGGATGGTAGTCCTCTTCTCACAGGTCCACTAGACAATACCCCAGTGGGGACTCCCACCCCACATTTTTCCTCTGCAGTGGCCTAGTAGAGGTTCTCCATGAGGGCTCCATTCTAGCAACATACTTCAGACTGGACATCCAGGCATTTCCATACATCCTCTGAAATCTAGGTGGAGTCCCCCAAGGTTCAACTCTTGTCTTCTTGCATCTGCATGCCCAAAAGCATGTGGAAACCACCAAGGCTTGGGGCTTGCACCCTCTGAAACAATAGCCCAAGCTGTACCTTGTCTCATTTTAGACATGACTGGAACTGGAGTGGCTGGGACAAAGCACACTATGTCCCAATGTTTCACAGAGCATAAGGGCCCTGGGCCTGGCCAACGAAAACATTTTTCCTTTTTAGGCCTCTGAGCCTGGGATAGGAGGGGTGGCCAAAAGATCTCTGAAATGCCTTGGAGACATTTACGTCATTGATTGGCTATTAACATTTGACTTCTCCTTACTTATGCAAATTTCTGTGACTGGCTTGAATTTCTCCCCAGAAAACGAATCTTTTTTTTCTACAACATAGTTAGGCTACAAATTTTTCAAAAGTTTATGTTCTGCTTCCCTTTTAAACATAAATTCTAATATCATATTAATATGGTTTTGCTATGTCACCACCCAAATCTCATCTTGAATTGTAATGTGCACAATTCCCAGGTGTCATGGGAGGAACCTGGTAGGGCATAACTTAATCATGGGGTTGTGTCTTTCCCATGCTGTTCTTGCAGTAGTGAATGGGTCTCATGAGATCTGATGGTTTTAAAAATGGGAGTTTCTCTGCACTAGCTCTGTTTTCCTGCTGCCATCCATGTAAGATGTGACTTGCTCCTCCTTGCCTTTTGCCATGATTGTGAGGCTTCCCCAGAAATGTGGAACTTTAAGTCATTAAATCTCTTTCTTTTGCAAATTGCCCAGTCTTAGTTATGGCTTTATCAGTCATGTAAAAATATATTAATACAGTAAATTAGTACCAGAAGTGGACTTTGCTGAAAAGCTAGCCAAAAATGTGGAAGCAACTTTGGAAATGGGTAACAGGCAGAAGTTGGAACAGTTTGGAGGGCTCAGAAAAAGAAAAGAAACAATGGGAAAGTTTGGAATTTCCTAGAGACTTGCTGAATAGCTTTGAAAAAAAAATGCTGATAGTAATATGAACAATAAGGGCCAGGCTGAGATGGTCTCAGATGAAGATGAGAAACTTGTTGGGAACTGAAGTAAAGGTGACTATTGCTATGTTTTAGCAAAGAGACTGGTGACATTTTGCCCCTACCCTAGAGATTTGTGGAACTTTGAACTTGAGGGAGATGATTTAGGGTATCTGTCAAAATAAATTTCTAAGCAGCAAAGCATTCAAGATGTGACTTGGTTGCTGCTAAAAGCATTCAGTTTTAAAAGGGAAACAGAGCATAAAAGTTCAGAAAATTTGCAGCCTGATAATGTGATAGAAAAGAAAATCCCATTTTTTGAGGAGGAATTCAAGCCGGCTGCACAAATTTGCATAAGAAATGAGGAACTGAATGTTATTCATCAAAACAATGGCGAATATGTCTCCAAGGCATGTTAGAGGTCTTCATGGCAGCCCCTTCCATCACAGGCCCAGAAGTTTAGGGAGAAAAGGTGGTTTTGTGGCCAGACCCAGTGTCACCATCCTGTGGGCAGCCTAAGGACTTGGTGCCCTGTGTCCCAGCCACTCTAGCCATGGCTGAAAGAGCTCAGGCCATGGCTTCACAGGTTGCAAGTCCCAAGACTTGGCAGTTTCCATATGGTGTTGAGCCTGTGAGTACACAGAAGTGAAGAATTGAGGTTTAGGAGCCGCCACCTAGGTTTCAGAAGTTGTATGGAAGTGCCTGGATGTCCAGGAAGAAATTTGCTGTAGGGACAGGGTCCTCATGGAGAACGTCTGCTAGAACAGTGCAGAGGAAAACATGGGGTGGGAGCCCCCACACAGAGTCCCTACTGGAGTACCACCTAGTGGAACTATGAGAAGAGGGCCACCATCCTTCAGGCCCCAGAATGGTAGATCACTGAAATGAAAAATTCAAATCTATATAGAATTAAATATTTAATAATGTGATACAGTGGAAATAATACAATGAAGAGAGATTCATAACACCTAGTTCTAGACCTAGCTTTGTCTGAATGTTCTGTCTTTGGTCAAGGCTGTTCACTTTCTGGGCTTCAGATTGCTCACTTGTAGCACATAAGTGATAAACTAGATAATCCCTGAGTTCTCGTTTAGAGATAATTTTCTGACGGCTGAGTTCACCTGAAAAAATGCTAGACAAATATAGCAAAAACCCCCCAAAACTTTAACAACAAAACACTTCATGATAGTGCCATATTGTTAAATAAATACATAAATATGATATATCCCCTGCATCTCCCAGGACTAACAATTAAGACCAATTTATTTTTGCCCCAAACTCTTTATTTTTCCTTTTGTGGTTTATCATAACTCTTTGTCCAATGCAGCTTGACTTTCTAGAATAACAGGCTACAGGGCAGGTAATTGCTAATTAATAATGATAATAGATGATATTTATTAAGTGCTTAATGTAGGCTAGGCACCCACAGTTCTGTTACATCCATTTCAAATAATGAGAAAATATATTAACATGAAGGTTAAGGCGCTTGCCTACAAGTGATATGTGGTAGAGCCAGTATCCAAACTTAGTTTGACAAAAAAGTCAATGCTCTTTACCACTGTACTATATTACCAATAAAATGTTACCCATTCAACTTCTTAGTAAACTACATTTGGTCACTCTTGTGGCCTAAGCTACACAAGGCAGTTGGCCTGGAGTGAGAAGAAAACATTTTGTTTTATTGTGATGGTCCTGATATATTCATCATTATTTTTTTCCTGAAGTCGTGTAACAGGAAGTAAATGAAAAACTTACAGTTATTGTAGAGCCATTGGATCTCATATGGGGCACTGGAGGTTTGCTGTAAAGTTAGCCACTGCTTTCTCTGCTTGAGTCTTAATTTATTCTCCAAGATTAGCAGTCCTGAGTATAAATGAGAACAGAGATATAATATAACTGAAAATAGATAGCATAGTCCTTTGTGTTAGCAAAGTTTATCAGCAGTGGACCATAAGCTTTACATCAGGGCTGGAGTTACACATGTAATTCCAACAGCTACAATTTGATGGGTTCAAACAGCTCTTTAACTTCAAAGTATCCTTTAGTTTGAGTTCTACTGTTTAAAATTCCACCATTCCATTCCTTGAAATAAGCTACTATTTTTTATGTAATACTTTTCCTTTTAAGTACAAATATAATTGCAGGAACTATATTTTAAACTGTAGCCAGTCATTAACATTTCAGTGTGAGTTGGTTTATTACATCATTGATTCTATTGCTAGAAAGGAACTATAGTAGGAAGACTGTGAAAGAATCATGCTGCTGGGATGGCATTCAAAGAAGCCTTCATTAAAGCCATATGATATAAACTGTCTTTAGTTGGAATAGTAGGATTTCTTTGGGTAGAGGAGATAGAGTGAATGCATTATAAAGAGATTGCAATTTTCGTAAGGGCAGATATGTCTATCTGTACATTATCTTTTCTAGAACAATCTGTACCTAGAACAATGCCTAACATATTGAAGGCATGCAAAATGTTAAATTAATTAATAACCATTATATTTGGAGAGAATGTTGCATTCTGGGGCCCAAATAAGGATAGTTTTATGGTTGGAGGCACATGAAAAGAGATGAGTAGGGGAAAAGCCCTAAGTCCTGTATGAAACCCAGATAATCATTGTTACAAGTTGGGGTTGATAAGAAAGGCTAAATTAGTAGGGAGGGGCCAAGATGGCCAAATAGAAACAGCTCTGGTCTGCAGTTCCCTGTAAGACCAACAGAGAAGGTGGGTGATTTCTACATGTCCAACTGATGTACCTAGTTCATCTCATTGGGACTGGTTAGGCAGTGAGTACAACCCATGGAGAGTGAACAGAAGCAGGGTGGCACATCACTTCACCCAAGAAGTGCAAGGAGCCAGAGAGCTCCTTTGGCCAGCCAAGGGAAGCCATTGGGGACTGTGCTACCTGGCCCAGGTACTACACTTTTCCCATGGTTTTTGCAATCTGCAGATCATGAAATTCCCACTTGAGCCTACACCACCAGGGCTATGGGTTTCAAGCACACAATTGAGTGGCTGTTTGGGCAGGCACCAAGCTAGCTGCAGGAGTTGTTTTTGTTTGTTTGTTTGTTTGTACCCCAGTAATGCCTGGAACTCCAGCAAGACAGAACAGTTCACTCACCTGGAAAGGGACTGAAGTCAGAGCCAAGTGGTCTCACTCAGGGGGTCCCACTCCCACTGAGCACAGCAAGCTAAGAACCATTGGCTTAAGATTCTCACTGCCAGTACAGCAGTCTGGAGTCCACCTGGGACAATTGAGCTTGCTGCAGGGAGAGGCATCCTCCATTACTGAGGCTACAATAGGTGGTTTTCCCTTGACAGTGCTAAGGAGACAGGGAGGTTTGGACTGGGCAGAATTCACCACAACACAGCAACGCAGCTGTGGCCAGACGGCTTCTCTAGATTCCTCCTCACTGGGCAGGACATCTCTGAAGGAAATGCAGCAACCCTGTTCAGGAATTTATAGATAAAACTCTCATCTTCCTGGGACAGAGCACCTGGGGGAAGAGGTAGATGTGGGAGCAGCTTCAGGGGAGTTAATCCTTCCTGCCCACTGGCTCTGAAGAGAGCAGTTGACCCTGACAAGGGGGATTTTCCCAGCACAACACACCATCTCTGATAAGGGACAGACTGCCTCTTCAACTGGGTCCCTGACCCCAGTGCCTCCTGACTGGGAGAGACCTCCCAACAGGGGTCGACAGGCACCTCATACAAGAGAGCTTTGGCTGGCAGCAGGCCACTGCCCCTCTGGGACAAAGCTTCCAGAGGAAGGAGCAGGAAGCAATCTTTGCTGCTCTGCAGCCTCCGCAGGTGATACCCAGGCAAACAAGGTCTGGAGTGGACCTCCAGCAAATTGCAGCAGACCTGCAGAAGAGGGACCTGACTGTTAGAAAAAAAAAACTAACGAACAGAAAGTAACAGGATCGACATCAACATAAAGCACCCCCCACAAAAACCCCATCAAAAGTTCATCAGCCTCAAAGATCAAAGGAACATGAACTCACGAAGATGAGGAAAACTCAGCACAAAAACGCTGAAAATTTCAAAAACCAGAATGCCTTTTATCCTCTAAACAATTGCAACTCCTCTCCAACAAGGGCACAAAACTGGACAGAGAATGAAATTGATGATTTTACAACAGTAGGCTTCAGAAGGTGAGTAATAACAAACTCTTCTGAGCTAAAGGTGCATGTTCTAACCCAATGCCATGAAGCTAAGAATCTTGATAAAAGGTTACCGGAACTAACTAGAATAACCAGTTTAGAGAGGAACATAAATGACCTGATGGAACTGAAAAACACGGCACAAGAAATTCATGAAGCTTACACAAGTATCAATAGCTAAATCAATCAAGTGGAAGAAGGAATATCAGAGATTGAAGATCATCTTGTTGAAATAAGGCATGAAGACAAGATTAGAGAAAAAAAGAATGAAAAGTAATGAAAAAAGCCTTCAAGAAATATGGGTCTATGTGAAAAGACCAAAGCTATGATTGATTGGTGTACCTGAAAGTGGTGGGGAGAACGGAACCAAGTTGGAAAACACACTTCAGGATATTATCCAGGAGAACTTCACCAATGTAGCAATAGAAGCCAACATTTAAATCCAGGAAATACAGAAAACACCACTAAGATACTCCAATAGAAGTGCAACCCCAAGACATATAATTGTCAAATTCTCCAAGGTTGAAATGAAGGGAAAATGCTAAGGGCAACCAGAGAGAAAGGTCATGTCACCTACAAAGGGAAATCCATCAGATTAACAGCGGATACCTCTGTAACAACACTACAACCAGAAGAGAGTGAGAGCCAATATTTAACATTCTTAAAGAAAAGAATTTTCATCCAAGAATTTCATATCCAGTCAAACTAAGTTTCACAAGTGAAGGAGAAATAAAATCATTTCCAGACAAGCAAATGCTGAGGGATTTTGTCACCACCAGGCCTGCTTTGCAAGAGTTTCTGAAGGAAGCGCTAAATATGGAAAGGAAAAACCAGTACCAGCCACTGCAAAAGCACACCAAAATATAAAGAGAATCAACACTATGAAGAAACTGCACAAATTAATGTGAAAAATAACCAGCTAGCATCATGATGACAGGATCAAATTCACACATAACAATATTAACATTAAATGTAAATTGGCTAAATGCCCCAATTAAAAGATACAGACAGGCAAATTGGATAAAGAGTCAAGACCCATCACTGTGCTGTATTCAGGAGACCCATTTCACATGCAAAGAGACACATAGACTCAAAATAAAGGGATGGAAGAATATTTACCCAAGCAAATAGAAAGAAAATAAAGCAGGGCTTGCAATCCTAGTCTCCGATAAAACAGACTTTAAACAAACAAAGATCAAAAAAGACAAAGAAGGGCATTACATAATAGTAAAGGGATCAATGAAACAAAAAGAGATAACTCTCCTAAATATATATGCAACCAAAGCAGGGGCATCTAGATGCATAAAACAGATTCTTAGAGATGTAAAAAGAGACTTAGACTCCCACATAATAATAAGATAATAATAAGACTTTAACTCCCCACTGTCGATATTAGACCTATCAAGAAGACAGAAAGTAAATAAGGATATTCAGGACTTCAACTCAGCTCTGGACCAAGTGGACCTAATAGACATCTACAGAACTCTGCACCCCAAATCAACAGAATATACATTCTTCTCAGTGTCACATGGCACTTATTCTAAAATCAACTAGATAATTGGAAGTAAAACACTCCTCAGCAAATGCAAACGAGAGGAAATCATAGCAAACAGTCTCTCAGCCCACAGTGCAATCAAATTAGAACCCAGCATTAAGAAACTCACTCAAGCCTGGGTGTGGTGGCTAATGCCTGTAATTCCAGCACTTTGGGAGGCCGAGGCAGTTGGATCACCTGAGGTCAGGAGTTTGAGGCAAGCCTGGCCAACATGGTGAAATCCTGTCTCTACTGAAAATACAAAAATTAGATGGGTGTGGTGGCAGGTGCCTGTAATCCTAGCTCCACGGGAGGCTGAGGCAGGAGAATTGTTTGAACTGGGAGGTAGAGGTTGCAGTGAGCTGAGATCATGCCATGGCACTCCAGCCTGGGCAACAAGAGCAAAATTCTGTGGGGAAAAAAAAAAAAGAAAGAAAGAAGAAAGAAAGAAAGAAAGAAAGAAAGAAAGAAAGAAAGAAAGAAAGAAAGAAGAAAAGAAAGAAAGAAAGAAAGAAAGAAAGGAAGAAAGGAAGGAAGGAAGGAAGGAAGGAAGGAAGGAAGGAAGGAAGGAAGGAAGGAAGGAAGGAAAGGAAGGAAAGGAAAGAAAGGAAAGAAAGGAAGGAAAGGAAGGAAAGGAAGGAAAGGAAGGAAAGGAAGGAAAGGAAGGAAAGGAAGGAAAGGAAGGAAAGGAAGGAAAGAAAGGAAAGAAAGGAAAGAAAGGAAAAAGAAAGGAAAGAAAAGAAAGAAAAGAAAGAAGAAAAAGAAAGAAAGAAAGAGAAAAGAAAAGAAAAGAAAAACAGAAACTCACTCAAAACCACACTACTACATGAAAAAAGAAAAACTGGCTCCTGAGTGACTACTGCGTAAATAATGAAATTAAGGCAGAAATAAGGAAGTTCTTTGAAACCAATGAGAATAGAGAGACAGCGTGCCAGAATCTCTGGAACACAGCTAAAGCTGTGCTAAGAGGGAAATTTATAGCACTAAATATCCACATCAGAAAGGTGGAAATATTTACAATTGACACCCTAACATCACAATAAGAAGAACTAGAGAAGCAAAAGCAAACAAATTCAAAAGCTAGCAGAAGAGGAGAAATAACTAAGATCAGAGCAGAACCGAAGGAGACAGAGACATGAAAAACACATTAAAAAATCAAGCAATCAAGGAGCTGGTTTTCTGAAAAGATTGACAAAATAGATAGACTACTAGCTAGACAAATAAAAAAGAAAAGAGAGAATAATCAAATAAACACAATAAAAAATGCCAAAGGGGACTCACCAGTGATCCCACAGAAATACAGACTACCATCAGAGAATTCTATAAACACCTCTATGCAAATAAACTAGAAAATCTAGGAGAAATGGATAAATTCCTGAACACATACACCCTCCCAAGACTAAACCAGGAAGAAGTAGAATCCCTGAATAGACCAATAACAAGTTCTGGAATTGAGGGAGTAATTAATAGCCTACCAACCAAAAAAAAAAAAAAAAAAAAAAAAAAAAGCCCAGGACAAGATGGATTCACAGCTGAATTATATGAGAGGTAGAAAGAGGAGCTAGTACCATTCCTTCAGAAATTATTCCAAACAATAGAAAAAAAGGGACTTCTCCCTAACTCATTTTATGAAGCCAGCATCATCCTGATACCAAATCCTGGCAGAGACACAATAACAACAACAAAATAAGATTTCAGGCCAATATCCCTGATGAACATCAACGTGAAAATCCTCAGTAAAATACTGGCACCACGATCAAGTTGGCTTCATCCCTGGAATGCAAGGCTGGTTCAACATACACAAATCAATAAACATAATCCATCACATAAACAGAACAAATGACAAAAAACACATTATTATCTCAATAGATGCAGAAAAGGCCTTCGATAAAATTCAACATCCATTCATGTTAAAAACTCTCAATAAACTAGGTATTGATGGAGCACATCTCAAAATAATAAGTGATGTTTATGACAAACCCATAGCCAATATCATACTGAATTGGCAAAAGCTGTAATCATTCCCTTTGGAAACTGGCAGAAGACAAGGATGCCCTCTCTCCCCACTCCTATTCAACATAGTATTGGAAGTTCAGGCCAGGGCAACCTGGCAAGAGAAAGAAATAAAGGGTATTCAAATAGGAAGAGAGGAATTCAAATTGTCTCTGTTTGCAGATGACACGATTGTATATTTAGGAAACCCCATCATCTCAGCCTACAACATCCTTAAGTTGATAAGGAATGTCAGCAAAGTCTCATGACACAATATCAATGTGCAGAAATTACAAGGATTCCTATACACCAACAATAGACCAGCAGAGAGCCAAATCATGAGTGATCTCCCATTTGCAACTCCTACTAAGAGAGTAAAATACCTAGAAATATAACGTACAAGTTATGTGAAGGACCTCTTCAAGGAGAACTACAAACCACTGCTCAAAAAAATAACAGAGCACACAAAAAAATGCAAAAATATTTCATGCTCATGGATAGGAAGAACCAATATCATAAAAATAGCCATACTGTCCAAAATAATTTATAAGTTTGATATTATCCCCATCAAGCTACCATTGACTTTCTTTGCAGAATTAAAAAAAATAAAAAACTACTTTAATCTTCATATGAAACCCGAAAAGAGCCCCTATAGCCAAGACAATTCTAAGCGAAAAGAACAAAGCTGGAGGCATCCCACTACCTGACTTCAAACTACACTACAAGGCTACAGTAATGAAAACAGCATGGTACCAGTACCAAAACAGATGTATACACCAATGGAACAGAACAGAGATCTCAGAAATAACACCTCACATCTACAACCATCTGATCTTCAACAAACCTGATGAAAACAAGCAATCGGGAAAGGATTCCCTATTTAACAAATGGTGCTGGGAAAACTGGCTAGCCATATGCAGAAAACAGAAACTGGACCCCTTCCTTACATCTTATACAAAAATTTTGGCTTTTGTTGCTGTTGCTTTTGATGTTTTAGACATGAAGTCCTTGCCCATGCCTATGTCCTGAATGGTATTGCCGAGGTTTAATTCTAGGGTTTTTATGATTTTAGATTTAACATTTAAGTCTTTAATCCACCTTGAATTAATTTTTGTACAAGATGGATTAAAGACTTAAATGTAAAACCCCAAACCTTAAAAACCCTGTAAGAAACCTAGGCAATACCATTCAGGACATAGGTATGGGCAAAGACTTCATGATTAAAACACCGAAAGCAATTGCAACAAAAGCCAAAATTGACAAATGGGATCTAATTAAACTAAAGAGCTTCTGCACAGCAAAAGAAACTATCAACAGAGTGAACAGGCAACCTACAGAATGGGAGAAAATTTTTGCAATCTACCTATCTGACAAAGGTGTAATATTCAGAAACTACAAATATATTAAATAAATTTACAAGAAATAAACAACCCCATCAAAAAGTGGAGGAAGGATGTGAACAGACACTTCTCAAAGGAAGACATTTATGTGGCCAACAAACATATGAAAAAAAGCTCATCATCACTGGTCATCAGAGAAATGCAAATCAAAATAACAACAAGATATCATGTCACACCAGTCAGAATGACAATTATTTAAAAAGTCAGGAAACAACAGATGCTGGCAAGGCTGTGGAGAAATAGGAATGCTTTTACATTATTGGTGCAGTGTAAATTAGTTCAATCATTGTGGAAGACAGTGTGGTGATTCCTCAAGGGTCTAGAACCAGAAATACCATTTGACCCAGCAATCCCATTACTGGGTATACACCCAAAGGATTATAAATCATTCTAGTATAAAGAAACATGCAAACGTATGTTTACTGCAGCACTGTTTACAATAGCAAAGACTTGGAACCAATCCAAATGCCTGTCAATGATTGACTGTATAAAGAAAATGTGGAACATATACACCATAGAATACTATGCATCCATAGAAAGAATGAGATCATGTCCTTTGCAGGAACATGGATGAGGCTGGAAGCCATCATTCTCAGGAAACTAACACAGGAAGAGAAAACCAAACACCACGTGTTCTCACTCCTAAATGGGAGTTGAACAATGAGAACACATGGACACAGGGAGGGGAATATCACACACGAGCCTGTCGGGGTTTGGGCTCAAGGGAAGGGATAGCATTAGGACAAATACCTAACGCATGCGGGGCTTAAAACCTAGATGATGAGTTGATAGGCGCAGCAAACCACCATGGCACATGTATACCTATGTAACAAACCTGCACATTCTGCACATGTATCCCAGAACTTAAAATAAAATAAAATAAAATGAAATAATAATTAATTAGATAAATTAAATAATAATTCAACATGTCTGTAAAAAAAATAAAAGAAAGGCTAAATTAATGTAGTCAAAAATTCCTTTTGATGTCCATCTCTCCTTTCCACTGAAAAACCCTTCTGTTCCATGCCTTCCCCTACACCAGTGTACCTGGTTTTCAGGAGGTTCACTCAGCACTTTCTTCTCTCATCAAGGAGCAAGCCAGGTAAAGTAGAAAGGTTAAAGGGCTGATTTCTAGCTACATTTTAAAGCCAAATTTGCAACAAGGCCCTTTATCACTAGGCAAGTTGCTTCACCACTTTGTGCTTGCACCTCACCAAATAATGTTGTTAATGTGAAAATTAAAATGATCATTTTTATTTTCCACGGGTAAAATCTTTCATCTCCAGCACTAACAACGTGGGCCTTACATCCTTTCTGGGAAGGTAGTGTTCTGCAACTATCTCTGCTGGCTCAGTCCCTAGTAAGAAACATGAAATTCAACAACAACCAAAGGAGCAAAATGGTAGTGAGACTATTTCATTCTCAAGCCTTTTGTTATCTGAAACAATCAGCTATTTCTAGCCCTATCCAGTAGGCATTGCCAGTCGGAGGTGAGAAACACTCATAATCCTGCAGCTGGAGAAAAGAGAATGCTGCCTCCAGTCTAAATGGATTACCATCTCTTTGGAAACTTTTTGCAGAACTAGTATTTCAGAACGGACTGGAATATTTTAATGAAACAAATGGAGCTCTCTACTTGTAAAGCAAGTTTAAGGGTCTGAGTCTCTGAAGAATGTAGTAGAAATATGTGCCTGTGAAGGAAAGCTGGGAAAATCCTGGAGAGACCAGTGAACAAGCCATGACTATTCCAAGTGGGATTTTCAAAGCATGATTCTCTACCCACTACTGGTCTAAGCTGTGTTTCAGAGGACATAAGAGAAGATGTTTGTCAAGGGTCTCATGCTCAAGACTAATACCCTAGATACAATAGCTAATAATTTACTAGTGGTAGGTAATAGGGCACAATGTAGACTGTGGAATCAGATTCATTGGTTTTAAATTCCTATTCCATCACAAACTAGCAGTTTAACCACGGGCAAAAAATTTGACCATTGCTCTCAATGGTGAAATGAATGTAAAGACAGTGTATCCATCTTAATATGATTGCAATGAAGACTATGTGATATAATATATATTTATATGAAGTGATTGGCACACATGAAATTATCAGCAGTTTTGTTATTTTAAGCCGATGTGATGTGGTGTAAGTTGTGAGATATTTCAAAACATCCAAGAAAGTTGAGGTCAACAAAAACTAGAGAGTTCGGGAGTAGCTTCCTTGGGTATGCACAACTTAAGCTGGATTTTGAAATGTATTTATATTTCATCTTTTTTCATGACTCAGAAGAATTACACAAAATGAATTATGGTAATTACAACTCCTGTTGTGTTGTTACTATGTACCAGATACACGCACTGCATAAATTAGCTTACTTCTTTGAATGTGAAAAACATGGTATATATTGTATGGTAGAAGAAGCTATGGATCAGATAAATTAGGAAAAACAACCTATAAGCAAGGCAACTTGTATTCAAACTCAGGTCTGACTCCAAAGCCTGTAGTTGGAAGCACTATGCTGTATTGACTGTCAGAAAGAAAAATAAATAAATTCAGAAAACTGAAATCAAAATATATTAGAATCAGGAGACAAATTCTAAGTTGGGCATGGGAGAAAGTTTATAAGCCTCCACAATTTTGTGGAAAAAAATAAAACAATAAATTTTTCTTTAAAAATAAAAATTAATCATAAATTAAAGTTCATACCAGCTAGATTTTGAAAGCTAATGAACAATTTTAAGACCAATGCATTTTTTACTTTGATTGAACTTACTGTTTTTACGTTTCTGACACCCAAAGAGAAGAAGATAGGAATTGTGAGATGACATTGCTCATTTATCTATGATACATGTTTTGTCTTACAGTAGTTTTGAATTTTCGGGAACATTTTTTATATAATTCATAAGCCATAAAACAGTGGTTATTCTGAGAATTAATAATTTTTAAATTGAGTCTGCTAGATAAGAATGTTTTAGTTATAAGTTTATTAAACTTTGTCAAAGATCCATTGTGGTAAAAATATCTATTAAAATCTTAACTTTTCATAATGGCATCAAAAGAGCTGTCACACTCATCTAATTGCAGAACTTTTTTTTTTTTAAAACATGGGATCTTGAACAGTTCTTTTTTCTAAAACCTAAACATAATGCAATATTTTTGTCATTATCGTTGTTCTGTTTTATTATCACTTTTGTCCCACATGGTCTAGACAGAATTAAGTGAATGTGGATAAACAGGCCAGATTATATTACACATTTATAAAGGTTTAGCTAAAATTTTTCTGTGACTTTTCTCACATCTAAAGTAGAGAAGAAAACACAAATTATTTATTTAACTAGATGATTCACAATATTTTTAAGGATGTAATATACTGGACCTCTCAGATAAACATAATCCTTGCTGTTTTCAACAGTGTGTTAAGTCAGTGATTTTGAATTGTGTCCCCTCGATCACATGGAAACTTCTTAGAAATACAAATTCTTAGGCCCCATTCCAGGCCTATTGAATCAGAAACTCTGTGGGCAGGACAGCTCTCCAGATGATTCTGAGGTATGCTTAAATTTGAAAAGCACAGTTATAAACTGAGAATGATAAACTCTTTTTAATATGATTTGTAACAAGGTAGATGAAGTTACTTTTGAGCTGGGCCTTAAAGAATGAGTCATAAGTCCTGGAGAACTATTGTACAGCATGACAATATAATAACAATGTATAGTATATTTTAAATTGTTAAGAATGTAGATTTTACATGTTTTCATCAAAAAAAGGTATGTGAGGTGATAGATATATTAACTTGACTTAAACATTCCTCAATGTATATATATCAAAAGACCACACTGTACACCATAAATATACAATTTGTCATTTATAAAAATTAAGAATGAGTCAAAATTCTCTACACCGTATTTTTCCTTTAGCTAAACAAATTTTGATATGTTTTGGAAAACCAATAGATTTGACATTGTGACGTTATAAAAAAGAGCACTTAATTTGAAATTTCCTATAAGGTTTCATCCTGGAGTATAATTTAGTATTATGCATCAAAAGCCCAGCAATTACACTTCTAAGAACTTTTCCAAAGGAAATAGTTTGCTCAAATGTACAAAAATGGGCATAAAATAAGCTTTATCAAGGCATTGTTTCTGATAGTAAAATTGGGAATCTACCTCAGTGTCTACTACTTAAATAAACTATGGTATATAATTCTGATGGAATTCTAAGTATTCATTAAAATTATTATTTAGATATTTATTTATTGATGTGGAAGAATATTTACAATAATTACGATTAAATGAATTAAGATGATAAAATTATATGTCTGTATGAGTCAAATTTGGTTAAAATAGCTATATATATATTAATTTATAGCTCCACATGCATAGAAAAAAATAAGTATGGAAGGTTATACACCAAATTGTTAACAATGGGAATTCTGTTTTTATATCTCTCTATACACACACACACACACACACACACACACACAAACACGTATGTATATGTACACATATATATGCACACATATAGAGAGACAGATATAAAATTTGTTGGGTTTTGCTTATCTCTGTTTTCTAAAGTGAAACTCTATTTCTTGTGTGGAGAAATAATAAAAGTTTAAAAACAACATAATCTAATCTAAGATTTTTAAGCAGACTTCTTATACAATCTCACCATTATTGACTAGAAACACTCATTGTAGAAACTATTGTATTTGTCCTGGAAGAAACTAATTCATCATATAAAAATTCACTGTCAAGTTTAGTGGTCTAAAATCTGGCATCGGTTTATTTCTCAGTATTTGCATTATTATTAGATAATTAACAAAAATGTGGTTTTCATCATAGAAGGTTTTAGAAAAGTGGAAATTGTTCTGCAGTATGAAGCAAGTGATGCAGGTTGAGCTGTTGCCACTAACTTTCTGTGTGAATTTGAAAATTTTAGTACTCCGTTTTTTGGCCTTGGTTTTCTCAAATAGAAATAACTCAGAACATTTTGATGGCTGTTAACAGCTCTAATATTCTAGGAATCTAGAATGCATTTAGAAACAAAACTATCTTTAGAGAAATAAATGAGGAAGTATGGAGGCTGAAAAAATAAAATAAAATAAACCCAAACCCTCTAAAAGACCCTTTAAAGGATTCTGCTTCTGAAGTTACACAGGATGTTGTTGGTACTTCTCGCCCTGTGTGATTTCTCCCTTAATGGAATTTTAAATCAAAGTACTTGTTAAATGTCAAAAAGTATTTGAACCTTGGTATAGTTATGACACCTAGTGGTCACATCAAACATCACAGCTAAATTCTACCCCCCACCCCACCCACCCCCCGACACTCATTCTCTTCCTTTCATTGGGATCTTTTTTTAATTATTTTTTTCAGATGCATTTATTTATCATGCATTCAGTTATTCACTCAACAAGCACTTAGTGGACCCTTTACATGTTCATGGCACTTTACTGGACACTTTACTATAAAGAAAAGCAAGAAGTAAAATAATATGTCTTTGATACGTAGAAGATTGCTATGTATTTAGGGCAACAAAATAGACCCCATAGAAAGGCAAATAACTACACCGTGCTGAATTTGTTAAATGCATTCCCACTAAAGAAAATGATCAGAACTATGGATAGTCTGTGGCCAGCCAGAGGAGTGGCTTGCGATTTGGAGAGATCAAGAAAGGATTCATAGAAGAAGTGGAACTTGCCTTTATTGGGGCCTCAGTTTCCCCACCTGAAAAACAGCAATAATATTTTATTGTTTCATAGAATTATTATCAGACATTGAGACACAGTATATATAAAGTACTTAGCATAGCACCTAGCCCAAATTAGGTACTCAGTGATTGTTATTTTATAACAAAACTAAAGACTTTGTGTATATTGTTTTTCTTAATTTTATTTTCTTAATTTTACTTTATTTCAAGTTTACATGGTGTTTTAAAATTTAGACTGAATTTACAGAACACAAAATCAATTATTTTAGTTAGTTCAATGGATAAACAGAAAACCACAAGAAAAGATAGTGCTGACTCTATCTTTAGATGAACATAATGAACAGTTTAGATAGAAATAAGCTTTACTACTTTTACTACTTTTATTTTTAGCTAGAAATAAACAGTTTACTAGACTAACTGTCCGATTCAGCAAAATAGCTAATTCACAGAAAAGAAAATCATTCAAAGTAGCTGTTTGCCTGAATGAGCTAGTTGTGTTATTGCAATGAACTGTCAGCTCAGTAAATAGTCTATCTGGAAGCTCCGCGTAGTCAGTGAAAAGACATCAAATAGATTGCTTGGCACTGTATGGGCTGTATGTGGGTAGACTGCATTTGTATACTTTTTTTTGGTTGTGTTTTGGACACTGTCTTAAATCTTATGCTGTTTTCCAAACTCATATTTCAAGAATTGTTGCAAAAATGCTAATTTACTTTTGCACTTGAGTACTAGGTAGTTAGTGTTAATTAAGACTGTCTCATTTTTTTTTTTTAATACCATAAACATGTGTAGCAATCTAAGTGTGTTTGCAAGCAACAAAAAGTACAGGGGAGTATTAAAAACCCATTTATCCTTTTGTTTCTGCAATCAGAAGCATAGTCATATATTTGCTAAAAGAATCAAACATTTATGTAGTTAAACTGTCGTTTTCAAGGGTAAAATAAACTGTACTATAGTAGCTTTTGGCAAAAACCCATAATGGTCTCAAAGAAAAGAAAACCAAGAGCAAGGATCATGTCATATTATTTAGAAATGAGTGTTTAACCTGAAGAAGAAAGATTTGAGCGAGGACAGGATTGCTGTCTTCATATATTTGAAGATGTGTAACATGACTTTATTTTATTTGGCCTTAGCAGGCAGAAATAAGTTGAAATGATAGAACAGATTTGACTCACTAAAGGGAAGAAAATTCTAACTATTCACTTTTAAAAGTTGAACCATCTACAATAATAGTTTTCATAGGACTTGCCCTGAGAAATGAAAGAGAGATACATGCTTTTTACTATATCTACTACCAGATACACTCTAGTCCTTCACATACTCTGGTAGTTGCCTAAAGTGGTTGCAAGGATAGTCCCAATGAATGTGAATGTCTGAGGTTACCATAATTATGTTAATAAACACAGAACTTTAGTTATAGGAGCTTCTGAAAAGTACAATGACATATAAGGAAGACAAATTTTGCGCTCTGCCAAATTCTGAAGGAGGCAAAGGTTATCTGAGTAGCCCTGTCTTTTCCAAGCCCCTATCATTCCGAGGACTGGTAACCTGCCAGCCCTTCCTCAGGCTCCTATCCTATGTCTTATTCACAAAGGTTCACAGATTTGCCTTGGCAGTCACCTAATTATTTACAAGGTTGACAATGAATTAAATTTTCTCTCTCCCAGGGTTGCTGATGAGGGATTCATTTAGAACTTAAAGTTTGAAAATACAGATGAAGACAGTAAAACTAAAATGTGTAACCTCTTGACAGTTTTGAAATTTATGTCTGGGGACTATTTTGCGGTAGGGTCTTGCCTGTTGGTTAGGTCTACAAGTTTGATTACTTCTCTGTTAAATACTAAGGGAGAAATATAACTGAAGTTATTGCAAAAATACTAATCTTTTGGATTCCTGAAAATGTCATCCTCAATACTGTTATCCATTTGTAGATTAGTATGCTATTTTTAGTTTACATAGGCATTTCTGAATTTATAAAAGTTTGCACAAATTCTTCTTTATTAGAAAACAAATACATTTGTATACCCAAACATGAACTGACATGCCCTTGATTCTATTTTTACTCTATTTTCTGCCAAAATTGTCATTCTAATGCTTTACTAAGGAAGGAACCTAAGTCTTCAAGATGGGAAGTAACAGCACCAACAGCACAAGAGCAAAGTGCACTGATCTTCAAATGCCATTTCAGTACTCCCTGTATGAAGCTACTTATATCCTTATATTCATACCTGGTTTTCTGGCCAACACTGTGACCTTGTGGGTTCTGCGTCACTTCATTAACAAGAAAAATAAAGCCATCTCTGTGGCTGAGCTTGCACATGTGTTGTCCTTACCCTTCTGGATTTACTATTACATCAGCCACCACTGGCCTTTCCAGGGACCCCTTGGCCTAGTGTGCTTCTATCTGAAGTATCTCAACATATATGCCAGCATTTGCTTCCTGACATGCATCAGCCTTCAGAGGTGCTTCTTTCCCTCAAGAGCTTCAGAGCCGGAGACTGGAAGCGTAGGTATGACGTGGGCATCAGTGCTGCCATCTGGGTCATCATGGGGACTGCTTGTTTACCATTTCCCATTCTGAGAAGCACTGACTTAGGCAACAACACCGAATACTGCTTTGCTGCCTTAGGTCTTCAGCACATTAACATGACTTCCTCCCTTGGCATAGTGACTGTAGCTGAACTTGGAGGGTTTCTATTACCCTTTATAATTATTACTTATTTCACATGGAAAACAAGAAAATCTTTACAGGAATTCCAAGTTCCCCCTAGGAATACCAAAGAGAGGAAAAAGGCTTTGAGGATGGTCCTGATGTGTGAAATGGTGTTCCTTGTGTGTTTCACTCCTTACCATCTCAACTTCCCATTCTTTATGATGGTGAAGGAACATGTCTTTTTGAACTGCTCTTTTATTAAGAGCACTCTCTGTTTCTACATTATTTCCCTGTCTCTTGCAAATCTGAATTGTTGTCTTGATCCAGTTGTATATTATTTTATGACCTCAAAATTTCGTGATCGATTTTCAGATCATGGCAGCTTGGTTCTTCAGTCATGTATGAGATGCAATGACAGTACCTTAGAAATTCATCAGAGAAAGAAGGATCTTCAAACTATCTCTCTTGATTGTTTCAATGATTCCAAGACAATATAATCAAATAATTAACTAGAAAAATCGATATGCTCTATTAATGTAGCTATGTCACTTTGAAGATTTTTCTTAAAAGTGGTGTTGAATATCTTAAACATGGCTCCTTCCCTTTAACCTCAAAATGATCCTTCTGAAGAAATTATACATGTATAAATTTTCTGTCAGAATGGAAACATATTGTTCTATGGAGCATGTGAAAAAAATCTTTCCTTACAGAAGATGATGAGCAACAGAATGAATTGCACACCTATTTCAGAGCAGTAGATTCAATCTTTTCTTCTTCTGAGAGAAACAAATATACATTGAAAACAGGTGAATTGTCCAAATATTGAAAAGCATACAGGAGAGCAGTATGACCATAGCTTTCTTTAGAAAATATTCACTACTTGAGCAAACAAGATTATAGAGAAAAGGCTTTTTAATATCAATATGAGTTATGTTAATTAACATCCTTATAACTTGGAATACTGATGAGATTTTTCTTTGGTCTCCTCTGGGAAATAAACAATTCAGATGAACTTCAAATATCTCAACAGTATCATGGGATTCACACAATGAATACACCTTAAACAAAAAATAAAGTTATCTCCTTACATATTTCACAAACTTGAGTTTCAGGGCTTACAATGAAGGTTTTTTGCTTGAATGTCTGTGAATATGTATGATGTGATGTAGGTTTTTATATAACAGCACTCATTCGGAAAATATTTTGTTATATGTGTTCATTAAAATCAACTGTGCCATAGTCTGCCTAAATTGATTGCTGTATATACAACCTCAGTCACAACTTTACTTGGTATGTTTAAATCAATGAGTTAATTTTTAAAAATCACACACACGCCTATGTTATTTCAGTGGTAAATTCTAGCTAAACCTCATTTTTCACAAGTAAATATATATTTAAGGACAACATGGGTGAGTTGAATCTTATTATAAATGCCAAATGGAAATTTTCTGTTTTTAAAATCTCTATGACTAAATCATTTTTATAATACAAATTACTCCTATTGGAAAATTTGAAAGTTAAATTTTCATGTAGTGGATTTCATTAAAATGATACTTTAAAAAGCGATGGTTAGTTTTTTAAAACTATACAAGGTTGTTTTCTTGTCCTTATAAGATTAGAAATTCACAAAATGGCTTGTTATATTTTCTTTTTTGGACCTTTAAATGTTTGGACATTTAAATGTTTTTTTGAACATTTAAAACATCACTTTAGTTGCAGATATTTCTGAAACATATACATCTATATATATCTTACCCACTTAAGCAGTTTGTTAAACAAGGGACCATGGTGTATGAAAGAAGCATTAATCCATATTCAGAGGACCAGGATCCTAGTTTCTGGTCTCCCACAGAGAAGCTATGTGATCTTGGGCAAGTTATTTCTCTTTGGGTTTCCGTTTCATTATCTGTACGTAAGGGGGCTGAACTAGATGAAATAAATATGAGACCTATTTTTTAGAAAGTGCTTTCTTTTTTTTTCTTTTGTGTTTTTTTTTTCGGTTTTTTTTTTTTTTTTTTTTTTTTTTTTTTGAGATGGAGTCTCACTCTTGTCACCCATGCTGGAGTGCAGTGGCACGATCTCTGCTCACTGCAACCTGTCTCCTGGGTTCAAGCAATTCTCCTACCTCAGCCTCCCGAGTAGCTGGGATTACAGGCGCCCGCTACCACACCCAGCTAATTTTTGCATTTTTAGTAGAGATGGGATTTCTCCATGTTGGCCAGGCTGGTCTCGAACTCCTAACCTCAGGTGATCCACCTGCCTCGGCCTCCCAAAGTGTTGGGATTACAGGTGTGAGCCACCACGCCTGGCCTAGAAAGTGCTTTCTAGGTACTAAAGACATTTACAAATGTTTAAGTTGTTGTTGTTTTTAGTAGTAGTAATAGTATTGTTATAATTTAAGGAGAACCAACTCTAACGTTTAATATACTCTTTTCAGAGTGACTGAAGGTCATCATTATAAATATTAGTTATCGTACTGTATACATTGCTTCTTTCAGGGTTATTAAAATCTGTAGGATTGTTTGTACATACACTAAAATAGCCCCATGTAATTTATTTAATTTAATTTAATTTAATTTAATTTTATGTATTTATTTATTTATTTATTTTTGAGACAGAGTCTCCCTCTATTGCCCAGGCTGGAGTGCAGTGGCACAATCTTGACTCACTGCAACCTCTGCCTCCTGGGTTCAAGTGATTCTTCTGCCTCCGCCTCCCAAGTAGCTGGGACTACAGGCGTTTGCCACCATGTCCAGCTAGTTTTTTTTTGTATTTTTAGTAGAGACGGGGTTTCACCATATTGACCAGGCTGGTCTCGAACTCCTGATCTCATGATCCACCCACCTCAGCCTCCCAAAGTGCTGAGATTACAGGTGTGAGCTTCCACACCCAGCCAAATTTTTAAAATTTATGTAGTGATTATATCTCCACCTTTTAAAGTTCTCAATACTCATTTCTTGCTACAGTCAGCACAGCTGTCTGATGTAATCTGTATTGTTTTGATGAGTTCTTTCTAATTGTGTGTGTGGTGTGTGTGTGCGTGTCTTTGAAAATACTAATACAGCTAGTTAGAACAGAGCTTTAACTTAATAAAAATGAGTAAAATCCTGCTTGTTTTACTTGGAAATAATGTGTAGAAAAGTGAAATCTCCTATAGAACAGAGTGTGGGTTTTAGTTTATGAACTTTATGACATCTATTCTATCAATTCGGGACTCATTGTGCTTGCTTTCTGGCTCTGTCAGCTGTATTTTGATAGATGGGGTTGCTGGATATTTGAGCTCTGAATCACTGAGGTATTAGCTGGTTTTGATGCCTAAAATTTCTTGGAATATAAATATCACCACACACACACACACACACACACACACACACACACACACACACACGTATAGTTAAATTTCCAAAATTATTATTTGTTTCACCAAAAGCATAGTATATTCAAAACTACTTTTGTATTGCTCTTAGATTATTTTCTATTTGTCATAATGCTTTAAAAAAAAATTTGCTCATTCTGTCCACTGCTTCCTTCCTCTTTAGGGGCACTTTGTGAAAATTCCCCTATGTATCTGAAATCCTATCTGAGACACATTAATCCATTTTTTGCAATCAGCCTGTTATTAACATGAATAATGATCATTATCCATTAAGCTTATAGAAGCAGAGAAAACAGACTGGCTGACCAACACTGTTATCAGAATTTTCTGGAAATCTCCTTTTTATACTTAGTTCTAGAGAAAGGACTATATGCAGTAACTCTGATCTATTATTTTTGGGGCCAGTCAAATGTTAACTCCATCTCTCTACTTCCTGTTCCCTGAAACACTATAGCACAATAGTTTAAATAATAGGAAGATTGAGTTTGCCGCTTAACCACTTGATACTAAATAAAGTTGGGTTCTAGTCTTAGCTCTGCTCTTTCTTAATGGTGTGATCTTGAGCAAGACAATTTACCACCCTGAAGCTGTCTTCTCATCTGCTATACCATGGAATAATATCTGCCTTTTGTGCTGCACAAGACTGTTGTGAAGATCCAGTAAGAAATGAAGATGAGAATTATTTTGAAATCATAATGACTATTTAAATATGAGGACACATAAAGAACATATAGTATTAAGAATGAAATCAGGGAAGGGAGATAAAGTGCCCTCCTCAACTCATAGCAACACAGAGGATATTAATAAATATTGTAAACCCCTTATTTGTGCCTTAGAAAATAATGAAGGCTTGAAGTGGCGCTCAGGGTCAAGACAACACTGATGCCCCTTGAAGATAACAGAGAGGAACCATTTAACTGGGCCCCTACCATCAATTAGTTAGGTCCAGTTTTCCAGTACAGTGAGTTATGCTTAGTGCCAAGGATCTCTGAAAAATTCAAATATCAGAGATTGACCATAGCCTTAGGGAAACAATGGAGATCCTATATTGTATAGTCAGTGTCCCCTATAAATATATTCCGTAGATGGGAAGCCAGGTCTTTAGAACTTTGGGAAGGAATGAATTTGAGACAAATCTAAAAGAACTTTACAACTGCAAAGGGAACAGCTGAGGGCGGGAATAGGTTACCTAGCGGTATTGTTTGGCCATGTATAGATTTGCTGAGGGACCGTTAAATGTTCAAAATACTTTCTTCATTCAATGCAGTTCCTACAATCTCTGATCTAGTTAATTACGTCAAATAACCAAACCTGCATAAATATAAAATAGGAAAAACTCAAAGTCTCTTGAAAAATCATTAAACATTCACATTTCTGGCTCTGTTCATACTGTTTCTCTGACATGCCTGCCTTTACCCCTCCTCTCTGTCTATGTAGTTTTACAAATCATGTATGATTCAGTTTAAATTCTATTTCCCTATGAAACCATATTTTCTCTCCTAGACTGTAAAGTCCATGAGGGCACCCACAATTTATTGTACTATATGACATATTGAATTTGAATCTATTTTCTTACAGGGAAAATAAGAATTTGGAAGTTTATCTTACTGGAATGATTAGGGCCTGCATATTTCTCACTCTATGGAAGAAACAGAGTGACTATATAATTAGTCTAGCTCTCCCAGCATCAGAAAAATGGTAGGTGCTTAATGAATGCCTGTCGAGTGGCTTAAAAGAAAATACATAGTGATTGGTTAGATGACCAAAAGACTCATCCCTATACAATTGACATCAATAAATATGACAAGGTTTATGCATTAATTCCCTCTGTCTTTAATTACTATGACAACCACTAAGAGTTATGGGCCTGAAAAGAGATTCTTACAGCTAATACCTGTCATTACAGTCACTGTATTTTGGCCTATTCATTGAATTTGTTGAATATAAATAAGAACAATGTCTGGCTGGCTCTCAGTTTCCTAAGTAACTATACTACAGTACACTCTGAATTTTGTCGTTATGTAAAATGTGTAAGCTGTGCTTTAAAGATGTTTCAGGATAGTTGCTTCTTTCTTGTTTTGATTGTGGTTGTTGCTATTAATGGTGAATAATTTATGCATTCTTTTTTTATTATTATACTTTAAGTTCTAGGGTACATGTGCACTACATGCAGGTTTGTTACCTATGTATACATGTGCCATGTTGGTGTGCTGCACCCATTAACTCATCATTTACAGTAGGTATATCTCCTAATGCTATCCCTCCCCCCTCCCACCTCCCCACAATAGAACCCGGTGTGTGATGTTCCACTTCCTGTGTCCAAGTGATGTCATTGTTCAATTTCCACCTATGAGTGAGAACATGTGGTGTTTGGTTTTCTGTTCTTGCGATAGTTTGCTGAGAATGATGATTTCCAGCTGCATCCATGTCCCTACAAAGGACACAAACTCATCCTTTTTTATGACTGCATAGTATTCCATGGTGTATATGTGCCACATTTTCTTAATCCAGTCTCTCACTGATGGATTGGGTTGATTCGAACATTTGGGTTGATTCCCAGTCTTTGCTATTGTGAATAGTGCTGCAATAAACATACGTGTGCATGTGTCTTTATAGCAGCATGATTTATAATCCTTTGGGTATATACCCAGTAATGGGAGGCTGGGTCAAATGGTATTTCTAGTACTAGATCCTTGAGGAACCTCCACACTGTATTCCACAATGGTTAAACCGGTTTACAGTCCCACCAACAGTGAAAAAAGTGTTCCTATTTCTCAACATCCTCTCCAGCACCTGTTGTTTCCTGAGTTTTTAACGATTGCCATTCTAACTGGTGTGAGATGGTATCTCATTGTGGTTTTAGTTTGCATTTCTCTGATGGCCACTGATGATGAGCATTTTTTCATGTGTCTTTTGGCTGTATGAATGTCTTCTTTTGAGAAGTGTCTGTTCATATCCTTTGCCCACTTTTTGATGGGATTGTTTGTTTTTTCTTGTAAATTAGTTTGAGTTATTTGTGGGTTCTGGATATTAGCATTTTGTCAGATAAGTAGATTGCAAAAATTTTCTCCCATTCTGTAGGTTGCCTGTTCACTCTGATGGTAGTTTATTTTGCTGCACAGAAGCTCTTTAGTTTAATTAGATCCCATTTGTCAATTTTGGCTTTTGTTGCCGTTGCTTTTGGTGTTTTAGACATGAAGTCCTTGCCCATGCCTATGTTCTGAATGGTATTACCTAGGTTTTCTTCTAGGGTTTTTATGGTTTTAGGTCTAACATTTAAGTCTCTAATCCATCTTGAATTCATTTTCATATAAGGAGTAAGGAAAGGATCCAGTTTCAGCTTTCTGCTTATGGCTTGTCAATTTTCCCAGCACCATTTATTAAATAGGGAATCCTTTCCTTATTGCTTGTTTTTGTCAGATTTGTCAAAGATCGGATGGCTGTAGATGTGTGGTATTATTTCTGAGGGCTCTGTTCTGTTCCATTGGTCTATATCTCTGTTTTGGTACCAGTCCCATGCTCTTCTAGTTACTGTAGGCTTGTAGTATAGTTTGAAGTCAGGTAGTGTGATGACTCTAGCTTTGTTCTTTTGGCTTAGAATTGTTTTGGCAATTCTGGGTCTTTTTTGGTTCCACATGAACTTTAAAGCAGTTTTTTCCAATTCTGTGAAGAAGGTCATTGGAGCTTAATGGGGATGACATTGAATCTATAAATTACCTTGGGCAGTATGGCCATTTTCATAATATTGATTCTTCCTATCCATGAGCATGATTGGATTCCTAGGTACTTTATTCTCTTTGAAGCAATTGTGAATGGGAGTTCATTCATGATTTGGCTCTCTGTTGGTCTGTTACTGGTGTATAAGAATGCTTGTGATTTTTGCACATTGATTTTGTATCCTGAGATTTTGCTGAAGTTGTTTTTCAGCTTAAGGAGATTTTGGGCTGAGACAATGGGGTTTTCTAAATATATAATCATGTCATCTGCAAACAGGGACAATTTGACTTCTTCTTTTCCTAACGGAATACTCTTTATTTCTTTCTCTTGCCTAATTGCCCTAGCCAGAACTTCCAACACTATGTTGAATAGGAGTGGTGAGAAAGGGCATCCTTGTCTTGTATCAGTTTTCAAAGGGAATGCTTCCAGTTTTTGCCCATTCAGTATGATATTGGCTGTGGGTTTGCCATAAATAGCTCTTATTATTTTGAGATATGTTCTATCAATACCAAATTTAATGAGCATTTTTAGCATGAAGGGCTGTTGAATTTTGTCAAAGGCCTTTTCTGCATCTATTGAGATAATCATGTGGTTTTTGTCTTTGGTTCTGTTTATATGCTGGATTACGTTTATTGATTTGCAAATGTTGAACCAGCCTTGCATCCCAGGGATGAAGCCCACTCGATCGTGGTGGATAAGCTTTTTGATGTGCTGCTGGATTCGGTTTGCCAGTATTTTATTGAGGATTTTTGCATCGATGCTCATCAGGGATATTGGTCTAAAATTCTCTTTTTTTGTTGTGTCTCTGCCAGGCTTTGGTATCAGGATGATGTTGGCCTCATAAAATGAGTTAGGGAGGATTCCCTCTTTTCCTATTGATTGCAGTAGTTTCCGATGTAATGGTACCAGCTCCTCCTTGTACCTCTGGTAGAATTCAGCTGTGAATCTTTCTGGTCCTGGACTTTTTTTGGTTGGTAGGCTATTAATTATTGCCTCAATTTCAGAGCCTGCTATTAGTCTATTCAGGGATTCAACTTCTTCCTGGTTTAGTCTTGGGAGAGTGTAAGTGTCCAGGAAATTATCCATTTCTTCTAGGTTTTCTAGTTTATTTGCATAGTGGTGTTTATAGTATTCTCTGATGGTAGTTTGTATTTCTGTGGGGTCGGTGGTGATATCCCCTTTAGCATTTTTTATTGCATCTATTTGATTCTTCTTTCTTTTCTTCTTTATTATTCTTGCTAGTGGTCTATCAATTTTGTTGATCTTTTCAAAAAACCAGCTCCTGGATTCATTGATTTTTTGGAGGGCTTTTTGTGTCTCTATCTCCTCAGTTATGCTCTGATCTTAGTTATTTCTTGCCTTCTGCTAGCTTTTGAATGTGTTTGTTCTTGCTTCTCTGGTTCTTTTAATTGTGATGTTAGGGTGTCAATTGTAGATCTTTCCAGCTTTCTCTTGTGGGCATGTAGTGCTATTAATTTCCCTCTACACACTGCTTTAAATGTGTACCAGAGATTCTGGTATGTTGTATCTTTGTTCTCATTGGTTTCAAAGAACATCTTTATTTCTGCCTTCATTACGTTATGTACCCAGTAGTCATTCAGGAGCAGGTTGTTCAGTTTCCATGTGTTGAGCGATTTTGACTGGGTTTCTTTGCCCTGCATTCTAGTTTGATTGCACTGTGGTCTGAGAGACAGTTTGTTATAATTTCTATTCTTTTACATTTGCTGAGGAGTTCTTTACTTCCAACTATGTGGTAAAATTTGGAATAAGTGCGATGTGGTGCTGAGAAGAATGTATATTCTGTTGATTTGGGGTGGAGAGTTCTGTAGATGTCTATTAGGTCCGCTTGGTGCAGAGCTGAGTACAATTCCTGGATATCCTTGTTAACTTTCCATCTCGTCGATCTGTCTAATGTTGACAGTGTGGTGTTAAAGTCTCCCATTATTATTGTTTGGGAGTCTGAGTCTCTTTGTAAGTCTCTAAGGACTTGCTTTATGAACGTGGGTGCTCCTCTATTGGGTGTATATATATTTAGGATAGTTAGCTCTTCCTGATGAATTGATCCCTTTACCATTATGTAATGGCCTTCTTTGTCTCTTTTGATCTTTGATGGTTTAAAGTCTGTTTTATCGGAGACTAGGATTGCAACCACTGTTTTTTGTTTGTTTGTTTGTTTTCCATTTGCTTGGTAGATCTTCTGCCATCCCTTTATTTTGAGCCTATGTGTCTCTGCATGTGAGATGGGTCTCCTGAATACAGCACAGTGATGGGTCTTGACTCTTTATCCAATTTACCAGTCCGTGTCTTTTAATTGGACCATTTAGTCCATTTACCTTTTAGGTTAATATTGTTATATGTGAACTTGATCTTATCATTATGATATTAGCTGGTTATTTTCCTCACTAGTTGATGCAGTTTCTTCCTAGCATCGATGGACTTTACACTTTGACATGTTTTTGCAATTGCTGGTACCGGTTGTTCCTTTCCATGTTTAGTGCTTCCTTCAGTATCTCTTATAGGGCATGCCTGGGGGTGACAAAATCTCTTAGCATTTGCTTGTCTGTAAAGGATTTTATTTCTCCTTCACTTATGAGACTTAGTTTGTCTGGATATGAAATTCTGGGTTGAAAATTCTTTTCTTTAAGAATGTTGAATATTGGCCCTCACTCTCTTCTGGCTTGGAGAGTTTCTGCCGAGAGATCTGCTGTTAGTCTGTTGGGCTTCCCTCTGTGGGTAACTCGACTTTTCTCTCTGGCTGCCCTTAACATTTTTTCCTTCATTTCATCTTTGGTGAATCTGACAATTATGTGTCTTGGGGTTGCTCTTCTCAAGGAGTATCTTTGTGGCATTCTCTTTATTTCCTGAATTTGAATGTTGGCCTGCCCTACTAGGTTGGGGAAGTTCTCCTGGATGATATCTTGCAGAGTGTTTTCCAAATTGGTTCCAATTTCCCCGTCACTTTCAGGCACACCAATCAGTCGTAGATTTGGTCTTTTCACATAATCCCATATTTCTTGGAGGCTTTGTTCATTTCTTTTTCTTCTTTTTTCTTTAGATTTCTCTTCTCGCTTCATTTCATTCATTTGATCCTCAATCACTGATACTCTTTCTTCTGGTTGATCGAGTTGGTTACTGAAGCTTGTGCATTCGTCACATAGTTCTCGTGTTATGGTTTTCATCTTTATCAGTTCTTTTAAGGTCTTCTCTGTATTGATTATTCTAGTTATCCATGCATCATTCATCCATTCTTTTTTCAAGGTTTTCAGTTTCTTCACGCTGGTTACTTAGTTCCTCCTTTAGCTCTGAGAAGTTTGATCGACTGAAGCCTTCTTCTCTCAACTCGTCAAAGTCATTCTCCATCCAGCTTTTTTCCATTGCTGGTGATGGGCTGCATTCCTTTGCAGGGATAGATGTTCTTTGATTTTTTGAATTTCCAGCTTTTCTGCACTGCTTTTTCCCCATCTTTGTGGTTTTATCTGCTTTTGATCGTTGATGATGGTGACTTACTGATGGGGTTTTGGTGTGCATGTCCTTTCTGTTTGTTAGTTTTCCTTCTAACCATCAGGACCCTTAGCTGCAGGTCGGTTGGAGTTTGCTTGAGGTCCACTCTAGACCCTGTTTGCCTGGGTATCAGCAGTGGAGGCTGCAGAAGATAGAATATTGCTGAACAGTGAGTGTTGCTGCCTGATTCTTGCTCTGGAAGCTTCATCTCAGGGTGTACACAGCCGTGTGGGATGTGAGGTGTCAGTCTGCACCTAGTGGAGGATGTCTCCCAGTTAGGCTACTCAGGGATCAAGGACCCACTTGAGCAGGCAGTCTGTCCATTCTCAGATCTCAACCTCCGGGCTGGGAGAACCACTACTCTCATCAAAGCTGTCAGACAGGGACATTTACATCTGCAGAGGTTCCTGCTGTTTTTGTGTAGCTATGCCCTGTCCCCAGAGGTGGAGTCTACAGAGGCAGGCAGGCCTCCTTGAGCTGTGGTAGGCTCCGCCCAGTTTGGGCTTCCCAGTGGCTTTATGTACTTAAGCCTCGGCAATGGTAGGTTCTCCTCCCCCAGTCTCACTGCCTCCTTGCAGTTAGATCTCAGACTGTTGTGCTAGCAATGAGGGAGGTTCCATGTGCATGGGACCCTCTGGGTCAGGTATGGGATATAATCTCCTGGTGTGCCATTTGCTAAGACCCTTGGTAAAGCGCAGTATTATGGTGGGAGTTACCCGATTTTCCAGGTGTTGTGTATCTCAATTTCCTTTGGCTAGGAAAAGGAATTCCCTTCCCACTTGTGCTTCCCAGGTGAGGTGATGCCTCGCCCTGCTTCTGCTTTCGCTGGTCAGGCTGCACCGGGGGACCAGCACCGACTGTCCAATATGCCTCAGTGAGACGAACCTGGTACCTCAGTTGAAAATGCAGAAATCACCCGTCTTCTGTGTCACTAATGCTGGGAGCGGGAGGCTGGAGCTGTTGCTATTCGGCCATCTTGGGCGCCACCTAGCTGCATTCATTTATTCATAGGAAAATAGTGGTATTAAGGGGTGGGTGCAGAATAAAGACAATTGTTACAGTATAAGTTGTTCTTTCCCTCTTTAGTCTATGTTCCCAGTTCATTCTTTTTTTGCCAGTGAATTCAATGAAGTGTTGATAAAATCAAGACCTGTGTGAATTTCTTCCAAGTTGTTTGCAGTACCACCTTTCTGAATCTTTTCTATTAGCCAGGACCTGCTACTCTTCTTGCATCTACTCCAGCGTGCCATTTGGAGGTTCTAGCTCATCGTTCTGAGGTCACTCTATCTCTTCTGGATCATTCTTCCCCTTGGTTGGTGGTAGTTTCCTGGCTAGGCTCTCACTGGACTTTTGTGGGTTTGTCTCACTTGGGGAGCAACAAGAAAGTTACTATTCTAATCACATTTTGGGCTTCAGCATTTGTGAATTTGGGTTAATAGAAGAACAACTATGAGAAGGAAGAGAAGGCCCCAAAAGCAACACAAACAGCCTAGGACCAGAATGGGAATAAGCATACACTGAAAACTTAATATTTTTATTTTTTATTGGTGTGATAGCTTATAAGCTGATTGTATGTGGCCTCAAATGGAATTTAGTATCACCTTTTGTTTCCTTAGCTTAGCATGCCCCCTTTGGAATCCAATGAAAATGGCAAAAACAAAACAAAATAAAACAAAACCAACCAACCAACCAACAACAGCAACAACAACAACAAACAGAGTAACAGTACTTGGCCTGAAAATTTGTCTAACAGCAGATTACTTTACCAAGCCACTGCTGTCATCCATTTCTCTATTTCAACCAAATTAGATTTTTCACTCTCCTCTAGGCATCTCTTGGGTTTTTCCATCTCTGTGTTCCCTGATCCCTCTTCTCAGCCTACTTTTTTATTTTTATTTTTTTAGCTTTATTTATTTATTTATTTTTGAGACAGAGTCTCGCTCTGTCACCCAGGCTGGAGTGCTGTAGTGCGATCTCGGCTCACTGCAAGCTACACCTCCCAGGTTCACGCCATTCTGCTGCCTCAGCCTCCCGAGTAGCTCCTCAGCTTATTTTAAACCCAACACCTTTTACCGTAGGTCAAATCTAATCTAGAGATGTTTCCCTATTTTCATTACTCTTGCTGATGACTTTTTCTTTTGTGCTCCAATAACACCACTGACTGTGCCACACTGATCATACTTAGCATAACTGGCTTAGAATCTAAATTTGGAAGGACTCTTAAAAATTAGCTCTATATAACAAAAGGTTAAAGATGGAGATTTAATTTAAAAAAGGGAGGTGTGGGGAGTTCCTTAGAACATCTGACTTGATACTGTATTGGCAAGATTGAGAAAATGCTGCTTGTTGATATATATTATAATATAGTATTTAAAGTATATAATAACAAGCAGCATTATATCATGATATATTATATATAATAAATAGTATATATAATTATGTATTTGTTGATGTTAGGAATGTGTTGATATTATCCTCTTTAAGCAGCAGGACCTGATGGAGATAGGGAGAGCCCCTACCCTCCCAAAGCATTCCTTGATGTGGCAATCATCAAATCCCCTTATTTCAGGGAAGGAAGCAAAGCCAAAACATTGCCAGAATGGCATAATTAGTGATCCCACAGTAAGTTGTATTAGAATAGGTAATCAGATGCAGATACCCTGATTCACATGATTTCCATTCCTGTTCTCTTTCCACTACTTTATGTTGCCTTTTGGGTCATTTAATTTATGCATATGTTATTTTAATTTTATTACAAAAACTGAGGCTCTTAGGGGCAAGGACTAAATCATATTCATCTCTGTTTCTCACAACATAGCTTAGCACAGGACTTAGCATCAGGAAAACAATGTATAAATAATTATTGATTGGTAGATTTATTTTATAGGCCTTTAACTAGTTTATATATTTTCTTGATAATTATTCAACTTCTATTAAATTAAATCATAATAATGCCTCAGGCAGCAAAATTAAGTGATCTCCAATATATCTATACCAACATTCTAAAGCAGGGTGTGGCAATCACTCTCTGTGAAACCTTGGGCAAGTCACAGTCCCTCTCTCGGGCTTGGTTTCCTTATTTTTAAAACCATGGAGGTGTAATACATGATTTCTAAGCTCTTTTTAATTCTAACATTCCAATGAGGCTAATTTATAGAGTTTTATTTATTTACTTTTAAATATAATTAGCACAAGAATATTTTACAGGAGCAAGATATGGAACAATAATTACAATGTTAACAAGATGCAATCCCCAGAGTTCAAACTAGATCTGCTATCTTTCTTTCTCTTCCTTCCTTCCTTCCTTCCTTCCTTCCTTCCTTCCTTCCTTCCTTCCTTCCTTCCTTCCTTCCTTTTGTTTTTAAGCTTGATTCATGCCAGCTCTCTGTTTTTGGCCACCAAGTTCAATTTTGAATATTAGTCAAACATCAAATGTATAAAGTGAGTCAAATCAAGATAAAATATGAAGACAAAATGAGATTAACCAAACCTCACTCTGTCAAACAAATTGATTTCCCTTTTTCACTGTTAACTTTATGTTCCAACAATGAGGAATTATTTATTTCTATATTTTCCTACCAATGCAGTCCCGAATAAGGCTCTAGGCATTAGAGTTGGGCATCCTCGGTTTTAAATGTCAGCCGCACCATTAACTATTTGACTTTGGGTGAATTACTTGATCTTTCCAATTTTTTGTTTCCCCACTGGGAATTGAAGCTAAAAATTCTTACTTTGCAAGATTTTCATGAGAATGAAGAGAAAATACACATGAAAACTCTTAGTACAATATATGGAACTTAGGTGTACAAGACATCTTGATGTCAATCTATGCCATGTGTAATTGGTATTAGTAAGGAACAGGTTTTGTTTTTATATTTCACTTTTTTTTTTTTTTTTTTGAGACAGTGTCTCACTCTGTTACCCAGGCTGGAGTGCAGTGCTGTGATCTTGGCTCGCTGCAGCATTTGCCTCCAGGTTTCAAGCAAATCTCCTAATTGAGCCTCTTGAGTAGCTGGGATTACAGGCACCCACCACCACAGTCAGCTAATTTTTGTATTTTTAGTAGAGACGGTGTTTCACCATGTTGGTCAGACTGGTGTCGACCTCCTGCCCTGAAATGATTCATCTGCCTAGGCCTCCCAAACTGTTGGGATTATAGGCATGAGCCACCATGCCAGGCCTATATTGCACTCTTTTTATGTGCTTCTAATACTTCATTTCATTTATCTGTAGTTACTTTTGCAGTTTGGATAAGAGAATGGTGAAAGAACATGAAATAACCTCCTCCCCTTGATATCCTTATCTCCATTCAGCCTACCAATTCAGTCTGAAAAGCTACATGAGAAAAAGATGTTAGGAGGGATGTTTAGCTGTGGCTCAAAATGAAATAGAAACATGAGAGCAAACTATAAGCATTTAAAATAATTTGTATGACCTGGCTCCCAGCACATGCAGGCTCTTCATCCCTATGCATACAAACTGAATTATCAATATCTAATAATAGATGCTGATTCATGGACACATTTCATCTTAGTCATATATAAATAAGCCCTGGGTGAGACAACTATTTCCATGAGAATTGGAACTTTCTCTCATCTAAATTTCTGAACTTTCTACCATTTGTGTTCCTGATCATTTCTTGATTTGACTCAGTTTATAAATGTGATATTTAACACTCAAATTGAACTTAGTGACCAAAGACAGAGACTTGGCATGAATCAGTTTTAAAAATAAGAAAGAGAGAGGGTGAGAGAGAGAGAGAGATGAAAGAAGAAAAAGAAGAGGGGGAAAGGAAGGGAAGAAGAAAGGAAAGTCACAAAGTCACTTGAAAAAGTAAGTCATAAAGCTGTAGAAAGAAACCAATTAACCAGAACTTCCCACACAGTAACTTTAAGCCCAAGCTCAAAGTTGCCCTGAACCAGCAAAATGGTAGTAATTATTTTAATGAGAACTCAGATTGTTTTCAGCGTTCCAGGACTGGGTTCTGCCCTGTTTCTGTTTCCTCTCTGGCCCTGAATCCATTGCTAATAGACATGCTGACAACTGGATTTGCTGATAATTATGAAACAAAGTGCTGCTACTGTAGAGAAAAGAGAACTAGTCTGGGAGCTAAAAGACCCAAGATTTAGTCTACACTCTTGCGCTCATTTCCTGGAATGTGACACAAATTATTAGTCCTTTCTGGACCTCCATTTCCTTTTCTGCCAAATAAGGGACGTTCTAATTCTGCCATGCAGTGGCTGAAAAACAGAATATCAGACTTTTTTTAGCAAACTCCAGGCACTCTGATGCAAGTGTGTGTGGGGGGTGGAAACAGTAAGGTACGGAAGTCTTGGGGTAGAGGAGTGAGGGCTACAGAATGTTCAGATTTCAAAGAAGCAAAGATTAAAGAGTGATCTGTTTTAAACCTGCTAACACTGCGGCCAGGCCCTTTTATTCATCCTTTGCTTATCTGGATCCATGTAGACCATAAGAAACAGTACCCTGGCTGGGGGAGAGCTAAGGAGGAAAGAACAGGGAACAGAACAAAGTTTATTCAAACCAAGAAGTAAGAAACGTCTGCCCTCTCCCTCTTCTCTTGCCAGAAAGTTCTATTGAAACTGGCTTCAGAACACTAATAAAAAAGTAGGTTGCAAATCAATATGCACATTACAATTTCATTTTTTGTATAATAGGAAGAAAACACCTCAGAATAATAATAGTGGATACCTCAGAGCAAAAATAATTTGTGTGCTTTTATAAAGTTTCCATTTTTTTTCACAATAACCCCCTTATGAACTCCTCACTCCACTCTTGATCCCCAAATCCCATTCATCATAGAGATCCTAGAATATCTTTTTCTAAAAGTATATATCAGGTCATCTGAATCTCTTGCTTAGAAGCCACCAGTTGATTCCTATCACACTCATAACTACAAACCAAACTTTACTGCAGTCAAGACTCTCCATGATTATTTGTCATAAGACTACCTCTAGAAACTTATTCCCTATCACCCTTTCTTCCTGGCCCAGTCTACTTCAGCTATTCTTTAAATTCCTGAAGCCCACTCCCACCTCAAAGACCTTCTACTTACTCTTCTGCTTCCTGGTATGTTCTTCCTGCAAGTTTTCACATGATTAATTTATTATTATTCTCATTCTCAATTTCAAAGTGATACAAGCAAAGACGCTTTCCTTGATTCCCTTGTTTACATGAGTCCCTCACAGAAACCTGTACTCTTCCTGCATACCATTTGAATAATATGTCATTGCAATCAAACATACTTTTTTCTTTTTGCTATTTCACACTGATCTGCAAGCTTCTTGAGGATAGGGACCATGTCCCTCTTGCTCACCACTTAGCACTGGGGAGTGTTTAACACCATTCATGAAACATATTAGGTGCTCAAGGTTAGCTGAATGAATGATTCTGTCAGTCAACATATATTACATTTGAAAGAAAGAAGAAAAGACAGAGGGCACATTTACTTGATAATTCCACCTCTATAGTACATCCTTGGTGGTATGTGTCCCCAGTACAAATGACCATTTCCAAAAAGAAACTGGTTCTAGAAAACACACTTTATTCCTTAACAGTGTGAGTGTTAGATTTTTGTGCATACCCAGTGTCTAGGTCCTCTGAAAACTTGCTGATGAATTCATAAATACTAAATACCTATTTTGCCTCATAGGTCAGCTCCTTACCCAGGAATAATGTTCTAAGCTTTCATTAGAAAGCAGAAACTTCCTTCGGTTTCTAACAAAGTGCATAAATTAGCTAGGAAGGACTTAGTTAAGAACACTGTGGTCTAGCCTCATCTATTATTTTCTGTTATGATAAATGGCAAAGAGGTTGCAATGCCAGTAAGTTGGTTTCAGAAGAACTACGACATCATACTATTTACTTACATTTTACACTCAAAGTCACACTTGAAAGAAAATTATTTGAATTCGATAATAAAGATCATGGAATCAACTTCAATGCCTATAAATGATAGGCTGGATAAAGAAAATGTGGTACACATACACCATGGAATACTATGCACCCATAAAAAGAATGAGATCATGTCCTTTGCAGGGACCTGGATGGAGCTGGAGTCCATTATCCTTAGTACACTAATGCAGGAACAGAAAACCAAATACGACATGTTCTCACTCACAAGTGAGAGCTAAATGATGACAAGACATGGACACATAGAGGGGAACAACACACAATAGGGCCTGTCAGGAAAAAAATAACTAATGAGTACTAGGCTTAATACCTGGGTGACAAAATAATCTGTACAACAAACCCATGACACGAGTTTACCTATTTAACTAACCTGCACATGTACCCCTGAACTTAAAATAAATGCTTAAAAATGTCTATTATGAAAGCATCTGTCTGATGGACAATGTAACCATTAATATTTACACAATTAAGGGAAGGGAAATGTATATTTGAGAGGTCTGGAGCCAACAAGAGTAAGAATCACAATCAACTGTCACTATGGAAAACATGGATATTATGACCCATAAAAGCTACAGCTTAATCTGATTCCTGCAAATGACACTTGCCTCTATTAAGGACAAAGCGACATACAAATGACCAACAAGCATATGAAAAAGTGCACAACATCACTAATCATCAGAGAAATGCCAATTAAAACCATAATGAGATATCCTCTTACATGGATCAGAAGGGCTATCATTAAAAAGACAAAAAGAAAACCAAATATTGGCAAAGATGTGGAGAAAAAGGGAACTCTCATACACTGCTGGTAGGAATGTAAATTAGTACAACATTCATGAAAACAGTATCAAGTTTTCTCAAGGAATTAACAATAGAAATTCCATTTAATACAGCAATCCCTCTACTGAGTATCCACCAAAAAGAAAAGAAATGCTAAAATGACATCTGCACTCATATTTATCACAGCACTATTAACAATAGCAAAGACATAGGACCAACAGATGATTGGATAAAAGGTGGTACACACACACACACACACACACACACACACAAGAATACTATTCAGCCTTAAAAAAGAATTGTATCACGTTTTTTCTTCAAAAACATGGATGAAAATGGAGGCCATGATCTTAAGTGAAACAACTCAGATACAGAAAAATACTACATGTTTTCACTTATAAGTGGAAGCTACACAATGTGTACACATGGACATAGAGTGTGGAATAATAGTAAACGGAGACTCAGAAGGGTGGGACAGAGATGGATGGTGAGAAATTACTTAATGGATTCAATGTACATTATCTGGCTGTTGGATACCCTAAAAGACGAGACTTCACCACTGTGCAATCTATTTATGAAACAAAATCACACTTGTACCCTATAAATGTATATAAAAACTTTTCTTAAAAAAGAACAGAAGCAATTCCTTTTTTTGGAGGCTTTCCAAACAAGAAACGCTTTTCCGAAAAGGAAAGGCAGGGTTTGTCAGCAAAAATACTCTAGTAGGTAATGTTTTTCTTTCACAACACTCTCCTCTGTTCTTGTAATTGAGGGACTTCCATTTTTAATACAGGTCAGCACTCTCAGAGTTATAGAGAGGTTGTTATTTGAGGAATGGATCATAGGGCAGGGTAGATGGGGAGGGTTGCTGGGAAACTGTCTCTCATGTTCCTAAGATCCTGTTATTAATCTAAATTAATTTATTACTTAATGTGGTGAAAAACACTCTGGTAGTTATGTTTAAAGTTTAATCTTGCTCTATACTCACAATAGATTTCAAGATAAAGAACTGGAGTTCAGGGACAGTAAGTGACATGCCTATTGTCACACAGAAAATAATTGGTAAAGCTAGAGTATAAAATTAAGCTTGCTAACTTTATAAAGATCCTGTGGTACCATGAAAATTACTCTGCTAAAGGGGCTTCCAGTGGCCCTAAAACAAGCAGACATTGAGAGCCCCATTTGAGTATTACTCTGGTGCACTGCTGTCCTTAAATAAAGAATGAATATAGACACTTGTTGTACATAGGAAGTAAAAGAGGTAAGTATGGACCCTTCTCTATCTGTCTTCGGAAAAAAAAAATAGATATGCTGATTTTTAAATATCAATGTGTATAACAAATTAGTCCCTTGGACAATACTGATTATAGCATTTCTTTTACATTTTATAATGGTTAATTCTCTGTGTCCACTTGACCGGGCCAAGCATTGCCCAGATTCAACATTATTTTGAGGTGTGTCTGTGAGGGTGTTTCTGAGTGGCATTAGCATTTGAACCAATGGACTCAGCAAAGTAGATTGCTCTCCCCAATATATATATTAGTGGGGAACATCCAATCCATTGATGACCTGAATAGTATAAAAGACGAAGGAAGGAGGAATTAACCCCTTTTGCTTCCTGTCTGCCTGCTTGAAGTGTAACATTCTTCTCTTGCTCTTGAACTGAAAATTAAACCATCAGCTCTCTTGGTTCTCAGGGCTTAGGACTTGGACTGAATCATGCCACTTGCTTTCTTGGGTCTCCAGCTTGTAGATGGCAGATTATGAGATTATGAGCCTTCTCAGTTTCTATAATTGTGTGAGCCATTACCTCATAATAATTTCTTCCGAGAGGACCTCAACCTGCGCTGCGCCACGATGTCCGGGGAGTCAGCCAGGAGCCTGGGGAAGGGAAGCGCGCCCCCGGGGCCAGTCCCGGAGGGCTCGATCCGCGTCTACAGCATGAGGTTCTGCCCGTTTGCTGAGAGGACGCGTCTAGTCCTGAAGGCCAAAGGAATCAGGCATGAACTCATCAGTATCAACCTGAAAAATAAGCCTGAGTGGTTCTTTAAGAAAAATCCTTTTGGTCTGGTGCCAGTTCTGGAAAACAGTCAGGATCAGCTAATCTGTGAGTCTCCCATCACCTGTGAGTACCTGGATGAAGCATACCCAGGGAAGAAGCTGTTGCCGGATGACTCCTATGAGAAAGCTTGCCAGAAGATGATCTTAGAGTTGTTTTCTAAGGTGCCATCCTTAGTAAGAAGCTTTATTAGAAGCCAAAATAAAGAAGACTATGCTGGCCTAAAAGAAGAATTTCGTAAAGAATTTACCGAGCTAGAGGAGGTTCTGACTAATAAGAAGACGATGTTCTTTGGTGACAATTCTCTCTCTATGATTGATTACCTCATCTGGCCCTGGTTTGAACGGCTGGAAGCAATGAAGTTATATGAGTGTGTAGACCACACTCCAAAACTTAAACTGTGGATGGCAGCCATGAAGGAAGATCCCACAGTCTCAGCCCTGCTCACTAGTGAGAAGGACTGGCAAGGTTTCCTAGAGCTTTACTTACAGAACTGTCCTGAGGCCTGTGACTATGGGCTCTGAAGGGGGCAGGAGTCAGCAATAAAGCTATGTCTGATGTTTTCCTTCACTAAAAATTAATTAATTAATTAATTAATTAATTTCTTCCTATGTAAATCTTCCTACTGAGGTAGGAGGCAGGACTTTGGTCCAGAGGTAAGACTCAGACACTAGACCAAATTGAGGACTAGCTAAAACAGGAACAAGGTGGAAGCAGCTTTCCATAAGATAAGCCCACCAGTGTGCCATGTTAGTTTACCGTTGCTATGGCAACACCTGGGAGTTACTGTGATGGCAACACTCAGGAGTCCCTACACCTTTCCATGCAATGACTCAATGACCCAAAAGTTACTACCCTTTCCCTAGACATTTCTGCATTAATCACACCTTAATCTACATGTAATTAAAAGTGGGCATAAATATAAACGTAAAACTTCCCTGAGCTGTTACTATAAACACACTGCCTGTGGGGTAGCCCTGCTCTGTAGAAGTCACAGAGCAGTAACACTGCTGGAACTGTACCACCACCAGAGCTGCAACACTGCTGCTTCAATAAAGTTGTTTTCTTCTACCTCTCTCTTGTCCCTGAATTCTTTCCTGAGCAAAACCAAGAATCCTTGAGGGCTAAGCCCTATTTTGGGGCTACCCTGCCCTGCATCACTATTGGTTCTGTTCCTCTGGAGAACTCTGACTAATACACATTCTATGATCAGCTTTCATGTAAAATGCATACTACAACTCCCTCTATGTTTGCCAGAAAAGTTCAATTGTTGACTAGTACAGAAGGAGGCTTTATGTTCATAGTGTTTGAATTACAATATGAATTCCACAGTGCCATGGAGCACAAGTTTTAACATGTTATTTTGTTTTTAAATTCCCCTGTAGTAATGTTAGTTTTGATATAACACCTGCCCATATGAAACAAATTCCTGAATGGGGGTGATTTACAATTAATTGTAGGTCAGCATTACATCACCTATGAGTGTCATGTAAAGATTCATTTTTCTTACCTCTGTTAGTCAAAGTGGTTCTTAACTCTGGCTGTGCATTTAGAATTGCATGGTGAAATGATTTTTTTTAAAAAATGAGGCTTAAAATTCTCCACCCAGGCATTTGATTTAAATTGCCTTGGGTATAGACTGAGGATACATTTATCTTTAATTGATTTAAATATTAAATAATATACAACTAATTATTTTAATATGTACAATTCAGTGGCATTTAGTGTATTTATAATGTCACACACCCATCACCTCTATCAAGTTCCAAAATATTTTCATTACTGCAAATGAAAACCCAATCATTAAGCAGTCACTCTGCATTCCTTCCTCTCCACAATCCTAGCAACCACCAATTTGCTTTCTGTCTCTATGGATTTATCTATTCTGGATATTTTATATAAATGGAATTAAAAAATATGTGACCTTTGGTGTCTGGATGCATTTATTCAGCATAATGTTTTTGATATCCATCTATGTTGTAGCATTTATCACCCCTTAATTACATTTTATGTTCAAATGATATTTTATTGTACAGATATACCACAATTAGTTTACCTATTCATCAGTTGACAGACATTTGGATTGTGAATGTGCAGTTATGGACATTAACATTGTTTGAGAACACCTGTTTCCCATTTTTGGTATATATATCTAAAATTATAATCACTGAGTCATATAGAATTCTATATTAAACTTTTGAGGAACAGCAAGATTATTTTTCAAAGTGGTTGCACCATTTTACATTCCTACCAGCAATCTATGAGGGTCTCAAGTTCTCCACATTCTGCACAATACTTGCTATTTTCCTTTCTAAAAAAAGTATAGTCATCCCAGTGGATGTAAAGTGATTTCTCATTGTGGTTTTAGTTTGCATTTCTTTGATGGCTAATGACTTTGAACAACATTTCGTGTGCTTAGTGACCATTTATGTCTTCTTTTGTGAAGTGTCTATTCAGATGTTTTGACCATTTTTTGACTGGGTTGTTTCTTTGTTATTGAATTGTAAAAGTGCTTTATATATACTAGATAAAATCCCTTATCAGATGTAATCTACAACCTCTTTATCCCATTCTGTAGATGTTTTTCACTTTCTTGATAGTGCTATCTGATTCACAAAAGTTTTTAATTTTGATTAAGTCTAATTTATCTATTTTAATTTCATTTTGTGTGTTTTAGGCATCATATAAAGAATCCATTGCTAAATCCAAATTCATGGGAGTTTATCTTATGTTTTCTTCTAGTAGAACTTAATTCTTATATTTAAGTCTTTAATCAATTTCAAGCTAAATTTCGTATATCGAGCTAAATTTTGTATATTGTAAATTTTGTATATATTTTGTATATTTTGTGTGCCACTATCACACTGTTTTGATTACTGTAGAGTTGTAGTCAGTTTGAACTATAAGTTCTCCAAATTTGTTGTTCTTCCTTCAGATTGTGTTGGCTATTTGTGGATCTATGCAATTCCATACGAATTTTAGAATCACATTTTCTATTTCTGTGAAAAATATTTAGGATTTTGATTAGGATTGCAATTAATCGGTAGATTGTTTTGGAGAGTATTATTATCATCTTACCCATATTAATTCTTCCAATTCGTGAACATGGGATGCCTTTTCCAAAGTGGCTGCATAATTTTACATCCCTAACAGCAATCTACGAGGGTTTTAATTTCTCCAAATCCTACTCAACACTTGTTATTTTAGGTCTTCTTTAATTTATTCTAGCAATGTTTTCTAGTTTTCAGTGTACAAGCCTTGCAGATCATTGATTGAGTTTATTACTAGGTATTTTTTAATGATAGTGTAAGTGGTAATATTTTTTATTTCATTTTTAGATTGTTCATTGCTGTTGTGTAGAATTGCAACTGATTTTGTCATGTTGATCTTGTATCCTAAAATATTGCTTGTTTGTTAGCTCTAGTCAGTTACCTTGTGGATTCTTCAAAGTTTTTTATATGTAAGATCAATACATATAAAATGTTCTTTATATGTAAGAATAAATATAATTTTACTTAATCCTTTCTAATATGGATATATTTTATTTATTTTCTTGCCTAATTTCTCTCACTAGAACCTCAAATACAATGCCAAACAGAAATGGTGAAAGCACGCATACTTGCCTTGTTTCTGATCTTTTTAACTATTAATTTAATGTTAGGTTATTTATTTATTTATTTTTTTTTGACGGAGTCTCGCTCTGTCGCCCAGGCTGGAGTGCAGTGGCGCAATCTAGGTTCACTGCAAGCTCTGCCTCCCTGGGTTCACACCATTCTCCTGCCTCAGCCTCTCGAGTAGCTGGGGCTACAGGCACCCACCACCACACCCGGCTAATTTTTTTTTGTATTTTTACTAGAGATGGGGTTTCACTGCGTTAGCCAGGTTGGTCTCGATCTCCTGACCTCATGATCTGCCCACCTCGGCCTCCCAAAGTGCTGGGATTGCAGGCATGAGCCACCGCATCTGGCCTGTTTTGTGTGTGTGTGTTATACACACACACACACACACACACACACACACACACGTATGTATACCCTTTTTCATGTTGAGGAACTACCAGTCTAGTGCTAATTGTTGAGTGTTTTTATCATGAAAGAGTGTTGAGTTTTCCCAATGCTTTTTCTCACTCTGTTATGACCACGTTTTGTTTTCCCCTTCATTCTGTTAATGTGGTGTATCACATCAATTGATTTTCATATGTTGAACAAATCTTGCATTCCTGGAATAAATTTGACTGGTCAGGCTGTATAATTATTTGAAAATGTTAGCAGATTCAATTCATTAGAATTTGGTTGAAGATTTTTGCATTTATTTCAAAGGAACCAAAGGATATTTGTCTATAATTTTCCTGTGATTTCTGTATCTGTTTTTTTTTTTTTTTTTTTTTTTTTTTCGAGACAGAGTCTCGCTCTATTGCCCAGGCTCAAGTGCAGTGGCCGGATCTCAGCTCACTGCAAGCTCTGCCTCCCAGGTTTACACCATTCTCCTGCCTCAGCCGCCCAAGTAGCTGGGACTACAGGCGCCCGCCACCTCACCCGGCTAGTTTTTTGTAATTTTTAGTAGAGACGGGGGTTTCACCGTGTTAGCCAGGATGGTCTCGATCTCCTGACCTCGTGATCTGCCCGTCTCGGCCTCCCAAAGTGCTGGGATTACAGACTTGAGCCACCGCGCCCGGCCTGAGTTAGATAGTTTGTATGTTTCTAAACATTTGTTTTATCTGCGTTATCAAATTCATTGGTGTACAAGTGCTCATAATATAGTATTCTCTTAAAATCATATTTTTTCTCTAAAAATTGTATTTCTGTGTTTTTTTTTTGTGGTCTATTTGACTGCCTTCTTATTTTTGCCTTGTATTTTTGTTTGTTTGTTTGTTTTGTTTTATTCTGATTTTTGTAGTACTTACCCTGGGGATTATAAATAACATTTTAATCTTGTAACACTGAATTTTAAAAAATAATGCTAGCTTGGTTTCAATAGTATAGGAGAGACTTATCTTTGACATAATCAGAAAAATATGAAAGAAAATTGAGAAGGATATACTTTCCTGAATTCGTGATTCAGTTTACTTTTTTCTGAGGTTGTGTCACACCTATTTTACATTTTTGATAATACTTATATAATTTCTTCTATAACTTACATCTAGCACCAGTGTAGCATCTCTATGTCTTATGAAACAGTGCCAGCTGAGAGGATCTGTAGATAATTCCTTTTGTTCCCTGGGACCAAAGTACACTACAGTTGGGGGTGGGGAGTACTGTCTCTCACTGTTACCAAGAAATCATGAACAGGATTATGCAAGTCCCATCCTACCTATGGTTTAAGTGTCAGACTCAGTATGTTGTCTATTGTAAAGCACTCAGGTTATAAGACAGCAAATACTATTATAAATAACTAATGAGATGTAATGAAAATAAGCAATATTGATAGTACCAGTTTGCAAGGGAGCTTATTTTTGTTAAATTATGACTTGATTGGTTCATTTTTCTGTTAGGAATTTTATCTGGAAAAAAAGTGTTTGTATCTCTGAACATATGTAAGCAAGAATATTCCTAAGATTTATTTGAGCTTTTTCATCTTCAATGTTTTAAAAGGTATCCAGATCCAAATGCTTCAAAATCAATGCATCATTGTAAATTTTCTTATCAACACGTTGCTTTAATAAAAGGACAAGAGGTTTCATTTATGAATTGTCTAATATATTCCAGACACTTTTCATACATCATTTAATTTACTTCATGTAACACTTTTGAATGAAGGGTAGAAAAATGGTTAAGCTGGCAAGGCTGTGGAGAAATAGCAATGCTTTTACACTGTTGGTAAGAGTATAAATCAGTTTAACTATTGTGGAAGATGGTGTGGCGATTCTTCAAGGATCTAAAACCAGAAATACCATTTGACCCAGCAATCCCATTACTGGGTATATACCCAAAGGATTATAAATCATTCTACTATAAAGATACATGCACTCATATGTTTATTGCTGCACTATTTACAATAGCAAAGACTTGGAACCAACCCAAATGCCCATCAATGATAGATGGGATAAAGAAAACGTGGCATATATACACCATGGAATAATATGCAGCCATAAAAAATAATGAGTTCATGTCCTTTCAGGGACATGGATGAAGCTGGAAACCATCATTCTCAACAAACTAACACAAGAACAAAATCAAACACAGAATGTTCTTCCTCCTAAGTGGGAGTTGAAAAATGAGAACACATAGACACAGGGAGGGGAATATCACATACCAGGGCCTGTCATGGGGTCAGGGGTAAGTGGAAGGAGAGCAGTAGGACAAATACCTAACGCATGTGGGGCTTAAAACTTAAATGATGGGTTAATAGGTGCAGCAAACCACTGTGGCACATGTATACATGTGTAACAAACCTGCACATTCTGCACATGTATCCCAGAACATAAAGTAAAATTAAAAAGAAAAAAAAAGCATCCACTACACACACTTTTTGGGTTGGAAGGACATGGTAGAAAAAAAGTCAAGCTAAATAAACTATGAAGTGTTCCAAAAAATATCTACAATTCCTTATCGAGTCTATTCCCTCCACACACTGGAATCCATCCTCTGGATCTGAGTTTTGTTGTATTTTGAGCTTACAGTTAGTCATATGATTAAATATTATATCCAGTCTCTAGTTCATCATTAATAAGCCATTTTTATTCTGTTATTTGTTATTTCCAGCTTTTCTGAATTTCATGAACTTCAGCTTATTAATATTTAAAAATATTCAGTCTTTATGTTTTCTTTTTCATTTTATTTTAACTATAGTTTTAGTTTTTGCTCTTTTGCTGTTTATTGTTATGATTTGATTGCTATTTTCCAAATATTTGAGTTGAATGCTGGGCTATTATTTCAAATACTCCCTTTCCCTAGCAAATATATATTCACTATATATGTCTCTTTGGGAAAACCTTTTGCGAGAATATGAAAAAGTTGAGATGTGTACACTGATTTTTTCAGATGTAAATATTTCTGAGTTTCCAGTAACGCCACCTCGTCATTAACAAAATGTATTTGTTAATTGTGTTTTCTTCTAGTCTTTATTTTTTGTATGGTAAAATACATATAACAAAATTTACCATCTCACACATTTTTAAGTGTAAAATTTAGTGATATTAAATGTATTCATAATAGTGTGTAACCATTAAAAAATTGTTGAATAGGTAATAATATTCCGATTCTGGGTTTCAATTTTTTAAAAACTGTAAGATGTTTGGTATTATCATTATCTTCTAATTATGGCAAGAGTGGGGCTCCATGTCTATACTCTTTCCCTATAAAATATTGCTTGCCTGAGTTCTGGAACCAGACACGGGGGGGCCCAAATTTTAGCTTCACTACTTTATGCTAGGATTTCCTGGACAATTAACTAATCTAAATTTAAATGTATTCCATTGTGAAATATTTCCTCAAAAAAGTCATTTTAGGTTCAAATGAAATTGTGTACCTATGCAGTAATAAGTGGGCAGTAAATGTTAGTGGCTTTCCTCCTTGCCTCTGCTACTTCTAGGCATCTTTTCAGTGTAGTTAAAGCAGCTCAAATTCCATTCACATGATTTTGAGATGTTTCTTGGTCTGAGTTTGGTTATTTGAATGTCCAGATGCTAGATGCTTAATGATAGAGCCCCGCAATTGAGTACTTATTAAATTCCCTCTGATATGTTTCTGACTGGGAGTCATGTCTTACTAGCTTGAAAACTACTAGAGAGGAGGACTCTTGTTTTGTGCTTCTGTTAATTTTACCTGGAGCTTGATACACAGTTGTGAGTATAGCATAATTTTTAAGGGCAAGGGAGCTGTTGCTATCTGTATTGACTTTGTGACCATAGGCAAATAACGTAACATTGCTGAGTCTGTTTTCTTGTTTTAAAAAAGAGGATGAGAACATAATATCCACCTTACAGATTGAATTACATGCATATGAAGTATCAAGCATAGTGACCAACACGGAGAAAGTAGATGGTCAAAAAGTGGAGCTATTGCTGGTATTAATATAAATTTCAGTTATTGATAAAAACATAATTGATTAATCTAATAAAACTCTGAGATATTTAGAATAGCCCCATATATGTTTTCAGGCAGAGATTTCCTTCTGGCACTAAGATCAGTGTGATCATTAAATAATTATTGTCATTCTACTTTTGCTAGTCCAATTGTTAGATAGCCACTTCCTGACTAGTGGCAAGCACAGAAATGTTTACTTTTGCATCATTCCAAGGCTCTTGTCTTCAGGATGGCCTGTGTTATTCAGTCCTCATAATTAAGTTAGTGACAACATATGGAAGAAGTTTTGAATCAATTATTTTACTTGTTTCACATTACAAAATAATTACTCAGCTGAGCAGTTAACTTTGGTTACTATTAACAAACCGCTGCAAAAACAGGATATAACATCACTTCCCTAGGTTTAAAGCAAAAATCCCCTACCCTAGGTTTAAAGCAAAAATCCCCCACAAAAATAACTAGTACAATCAAAGCAAGTATGTGAAATCAGCCACTTAAAGCTCATTAGTATTTAGCTGTCCACAGAGAAAAGTTTTAGCTTTGGAATGTACTGAGTAATTAATTTACCAGAGAGTCACAACATACAAAGGCATAATCCAGATCACTCAAGACTATCTTAATAGGACAAACTGCCCTATTCAAAGTGAGACTTTGACACTACTTTTGATAGAGTGGGTAGAGTGAACAGTGAGAGCAAAACAAATCCCCACTATGTACATCAAAGCTTAAAACATGCAGACCCTTGGGATAAACAAATTTCATGCTCTTTGGGGCCTGTCACCTGACAAGGCGCTTCTTTCTCCTTGCTTTTTACCCATTTCTAAGGCTGCATTGCTTGCTCATCCATTCAGTTGATCAAAATGCTCTAAATGACTTTAGGCAGGACTGTGGCTTCTTTGGAAGCTTACTTACTGCAAACACTCTAAATGATGATAGAGAGTCCCAAGACTCAGGGGATTGATATTTGTTGGTCCAAGTGAAAATTTAAAAGGGACTTTGAAGGATAAAGGACAGTTATTATTTGGATGGGCAGAAAGGGCATATCTTTCTCCATTTTACAGACTATTTTTGTATTCCTATTAGAACTAGTTGGCCACTGTGTTGAGCATACTCTCTCTGGAACTGTTTTCTACCCTCAGCTCTTGCTTTACCTTGTATGCACCCTGTGAATCTAAAGAAATAACCTAAATAAATAAATAAATAAATAAATAATTTAAAATGTTATCTTCTAAGCCAAAAACTCTGTTGAACTAAACTCAACTTATGTTGAAATATAGTCATGAACACACACAAAACTGAAAAAAAAATAGTCCATTTTCTTCAAAGCAATGAATTTAATTTAATATACTTTAATCCTAGATGTGGAGCTCCTTGAAAGCATTATTTACAGCACTCATCACCACCTGTATTTATATCACTCTCTTCCTCAATTGCAGGCAGACCACTCCACTAAGCAATCTTCAACCCTGGAAGACAGATTTGAATGCAGAAACAATCATGTCTTTAATTTTAAAATTAGCAATAGACTGAGTGCTCAGAGAGACTTGATGGCCATTTAAGAAGTTGCAGTGTTTTAAATTTTATTTCGCAGAGATTCAAGCCTGCAATTAGAGAACTCTGAACAATCAACTAAATGAGCTCTTTAAGAGAGAATATGATAGGTCAGGCCAGAGTATGAAATCAAGTAAGTGCCTTAAATATAAGTTTTAAACTTTTGACATTTTAAGTGCAGTATCTCAAACAGAAATTTTATGTCTGCATAATAAAGAGAAACCAAGTAAATTCCATTATAATGCACTTTCTGTCAATTAATTTGGTTTTAGAAATCCAAGAAAAATTATCCTAATGGTTACAGTTACCCTGATAGAAATTCCATTTCCCCCAGTGAGCCATCATAAGACTGGATGGAAAGTTTAGCAAAATAAATACAAGGTCTTTTCTCTGAACTGCACTCTTCCATCGTAGTCCCCAAAAAACAAAAGACAACAAACCAGAACATAAGGTTGTGTATCAGTTCTACTTTCTTCAGGGTGCACAAAGCCTGACATTTTGGGTAAGGTGTTTTCTCAGTAACTAGAAGCCTGATTTCAGAGAGATACAGCTGTGTCTCTGCTCTGACATAGTCCAAGAGAAAACCATGCAAAAATATCCCAATATTTTATATTATTATCCCTTTTTCCCCTCTCCCAATTAAACTATTTTGCCACTCCTGCCCTGACCTCAGCTACATCTCTTTCCTAAGATTCTAATGAATGAAAACAGCTTGCCCCCTGAAAAGAACTGTAACTTCAACATACTCAACAAATCTCTGTTAATACGTATTATGTGTAAGGTCTCCTGTTTTATTTGACTTGGGATCAAGGCTTTAAAGAAAAGCACAAATGTGTGCATGTTTTTATGCGTATTCATGCATACACACATACACACACACACATACACACACACACACACACACAGAGAGAGAGAGAGAGAGAGAGAGAGAGAGAGAGAGAGAGAGAGAGAGAGTCTTACCCAGGGATATTTCAAATAGTTAATGCAGATTGAAGAGATACTTGTTGTGGGGCCTTTTTGGTAAACTTGACCACAAAGCTTGGTAGTTCTGAAAATGCTCTGTACTAGAGAGATTGAAAATTCAAAATCTATGTTTCTGAGGGTCAAAATTTTCCTCTCATCTTTCAATATGAGGATATGTTTCAATCCCAACATAAGCCCTTTGGTTGTATTGATAAATTGACTGGCTTCCCCAGCTGAAAAGAATTCCTCCTTTTGTCTTTCCAATTTGTATGTAGGATAGCACAGCCAACAGGCGTTAACACAGTCCCTTTAAAATATTTTAAACAACAACAACAGCCGATTTTATCACTATTGGTAAACATGTTGAACACACTTACTATATGCAAGGTATAGTATGAATACTTTGCAAATTGCATTTACATCATTCACTAAGGTGAGCACCCACAACAATTCTATGGGGTGAGTGAAGCAGGTCTTATCTCTATTTGACAGATGAACAAATATCCAGAGACTCTCATATATTTATTCAACTTAATAAATTAAATAAGTGGCATCTATGAGACCATTAACCATTAGGCTTAACTTTTTACACACTATCTTAAAGGAGATTTGCATTAGAACTAATTGTACCTAGCATTTCTACAGGAGCTGGAGAGACAAGACCCTAAAATACATGCTTTGCTTTAAAGGACTTGTGACTGCACAGTTTAAGGAGGAAGGTGTTGATCTGAAGGTATATATTAGGTTTTATGCCCCAGAATGTAAATCCTCAAGTGGAATGGGAGGGCCTATGAAGACTTGCAAAAGAAAAGAAAGGGAGAAGTTCACAGCTGTGGGAGAAATGCAGGGTAATGCATCAATGCTGGAATTTTGCAGCACTGAGGCCAAATTTGCTGAGTTTGTGGCCCAATGTGGGTGATGGGAGTGGAGCATGGGAAATATATACTTTAGGCTCTTTATACCACTGCAAAATTTTTTTCCCAGGTGGAACGCTCTTCTAAACAAAACCAACCCAGAGGAGCAGATGAAAAAACAATAAACAACAACAACAAAAATTTCAAAGATTTAATCTTAGACTTCAGAAATTTGTGGAGTTGGAAGTGACCTCAGAGGTCATCTAATCTAACACCTTCTTTTTATAGAGGAAGAAACAGGCCTAAATGAATGGAGGGAGGGGTAAATAGGTTCCACAATGAGTTAGTGAGAGAGCTGTTGTCCCAGCTTAGCACTCCTTTTCTGTAGTTATTTCTATTTCACCCTGTTTAAAGACAGTTATATCTTTGTAGCAAGAAAACAGCAGTCCGAGTAGAGGCACTGTACAGTTAAAGGGAAAAAGCAGTGAAAGATGCTACTGTAATTTCAGGTTTATAGGCAATCTAAAAAATATGCTTCTCCAGTTTCCCAGAAAGCCTGAAAAGTGAATGATATAGGTATGTCTGTGTGCACAGGAGATTTAACTATGGTCACAGTACAACTATGTAAGAGGAGGATAAGAGGGCTTTGGATAACAAGGGAAACAGCAAGGCATAGCTGTGGGATAATAGAAGAGTTATAAAACGTGATTGTTATTTCACAGCTTTGGGTCAAAATTTGCAAAAACTGTATTCATCCTGGGAACAGTGACCTGAGCATGGGAAACATACACCACTGTGGGTCTAGAGCTTCAAGGCAGAGAGGACTAGGGTCTTGGGTGGGGAATACCTTCTCAAAATCTAATAAACATCTGCTTCTGCAGTGTTTGCTATTTTACCAGTCAGATCCTTAAAAGCATTTATTTTTCTTGTGAATTGCTTCAAGGCAGGAAGCACAATGTTGACAATATGGAGGTCTGCAAGAAAGAGTGATTTAAAGTTTATCAAGGGATCCTGGGTGCAGGTATCTCTCAATGTCCTTTAGCGTTCCAGTGAACCCTCTCTTCCATCAATTCTTTGACACTCTATATCTTCATTTTGCCATGTCCCTAGTCACGATTTCCTTCATCAGTCATCTACTCAGGCCTGACTTCCTCTAAAAACCTCAAGATTCTGTATTTACTTCCCAGATAATAGCTATCAGCCCCCAAATGGAATTTATATTCTCTCAGAGCAGCTGATCATCCTAACTTATAACATGGTTTGGATCACTGGTCAACCCTACTATAACTGCATAGCCCTCTGAGATGTTTTTGCATCTTTAAACAATATTTATATTATTTTTGTCTCAAAATTATTAAAATTACATGAAATAAGTGTTCAAGAAGGCTTATTAAAACAAAGGAATGTCTATTTAAGGCAGGAGCAGACAAACTGTGTGTGAGGGGCCAAGGAGTAAATATTTTAAGTTTTGAATGCCTTATGATCACTGTTGCAGTTACTTGACTCTGTCATTTAGCACAAATAACACTATAGACAATACGCACATGAATGAGTATAGCTGTATTACAATAAAACTTTATTTATAAAAACAAGCAAGCAGTGTGAGGAGCTCAGCAGACCCTCTTTCCAAGAGTAACAATCATGTAGCTGATGAAAATTATTGAAAACAACCATTTAAATCCTCTGAAAATTGATCTCAGTTTCACACAGGAATCGGTGACACAATTATCACAAAGAGTCTACTGATTCTTGTCAATAAGGGTCAGTGGCATTTGAGGTATGCACTGCTCCCATTCCCTGCCTCCCTCAGCTTCATGTTACGGAAGATTTACTCTAGGTTCTCTACTTGAGCAAGTGTGTTAAGAGTTATTACCAGCACATGTGGCTGAGAGGACTGTGAGTTTTTCCTTTCACCCAACTCACACTCATAGAGCTAGGACTTTGCCTTGGCAGTGACAGATGATACTGGAGCCTGATTAGCCTTACCCCAGTTTTCTCTTGGGACAGATGTTCCATACTGGAAGAGGGAAACTGAGAAAACCTGGAGCTATCATATTTTGCCACCCCTAGCACCTACTAGTAGAGCAGTAATTTCACTTCACAAGAAACAGACTGTTGTCTCCACCCTCCCCTCAGCTCCTGCGAAATGACACAGAAGATCTGCCCATTGAAAGAGGCAGGTCATTAAAACAGCTCTGTCTAAGGAAACCCACATTTTTGGAACAGAGAGTTAAGAACTCCAGGCCTAATGACTTTGCCAAAAATGAGATTTGGTGAGCACAAATTAAGAGGCAACTGGTAGCTCTGATATAAGCAAAGCAACAGAACATCCAGGGGCTTAATATAAATAACTAGGGAAAGAGACATCCAAGGAGAGCCCTCTGAGATCACAGTAAACTATGGGAGTTGGAAACACCATGTACATGTGCTACTCATAAAGCATCTGTATTAGTCTGTTTTCACACTGGTATTAAAAACTTCCTTGAGGCTGGGTAATTTATAAAGGAAAGAGGTTTAATTGATTTATAGTTCCACATGGCTGGAGAGGCCTCTGGAAATTTACCATCATGGCAGAAAGGGAAGTGGAAGCAGAAGCAGGCACAAGGTGGCAGGTGAGAGAAAAGAGAAAGTGAATGGGGAAGATCCTCTTATAAAACCATCAGATCTCATGAAAACTAACACACTATCACAATAACAGCATGGGGGAAATGGCCCCTATGATCCAATCACCTCCCTCCCTCAACATATGGAGATTATATGTCCCTTCCTCAACAAATGGGGATTACAATTCAAGATGAGATTTGGGTGGGGACACAGAGACAAACCATTCCAACCCTGGCCCCTTCCAAATCTCATATCCTCACATTTATAAATCAATCATGCCTTCTCAACAGTCCCCCAAAGTCTTAACTCATTTCAGTATTAACTCAAAGTCCACAGTCCGAAGACTCTTCTGAGACCATAAAGTCCCATCTGCCTATAAGTCTGTAAAATCAAAAGCAAGCTGGTTACTTACAAGATACAATGGAGGTACAGACATTGGGTAAATGTTTCCATTCCAAATGGGAGAAATTGGCCAAAACTAAGGGGCCACAGCACAGGCCCAATGCAATTTGAAAACCCAGTGGGGCAGTCATTAACTCTTAAAGCTCTGACATGGTTTTCTTTGAGGCCATGTTTCACATCCAGGTCATGCTGATGCAAGAGGTGGGCTCCCATAGTCTTGGGCAGCTCGACTGCTATGGCTTTACAGGGTACAGCCCCCTGCTCCCAGCTGCCTTCACAAGCTAGCACTGTCTGGGTTTTCCAGGAGCACGGTGTAAGTTCTTGGTGTATCTAACATTCTGGGATCTGGAGGATGGTAGTCCTCATCTCACAGCTCCACTAGGCAGTTCCCCAGTAGGGAATCTGTGTGGAGGCTCCCCACATTTTCCTTCCACACTGCTCTATCAGAGGTTCTCCATGAGGACTTCACCCCTAAAGCAGATTTCTGCCTGGACATCCAGGCATTTCCATACATCCTCTGAAATCTCAGTAGAGTTTCCCAAACCTCAATTTTTGACTTCTGTGCACCCGCAGGCCCAACACCATTTGGAAGCCTCCAAGGCTTGGGGCTTGCACCCTTTGAAACTATAGCCCGAGCTGTACCTTGGCCCCTTTTAGCCATGGCTGGAACTGGAGTGGTTGAGACACAGGGCGCCAAGTGTTGAGGCTGCACCACTGAAGCAATGGCTTGAGATGTACATTAACCCCTTTTAGCCATGGCTGGTATGCAGGACACCAAGTCCCAAAACTGCATAAAGAAACAAGGCCCTGGGTCTGGTCCACCAAACCATTTCTGCCTCGAGTCTGTGATGGGAGGGGCTGCCGCCAAAATCTCTGACATGCCCTGGAGATATTTTCCCCTTTGTATTGAAGATTAATATTCGGCACTTCATTACTTCTGAACACTTCTGCAGTAGCCTTAAATTTCTCCCCAGAAAATGGGTTTTTCTTTTCTATTGCATAGTCAGGCTGCAAATTTTCCAGACTTTTATGTGTTGCTTTCCTTTCAAAAATAAGTTCCAATTTTTGTCAGACAAATGCACAAAAAGTAAAATGAATGCACTATTTTATGTTGCTTGTTAATACAGAGAAGTGAATTCATTGGAAAATATTCCAAATAATCAGAAACTAAAATGTAGAGGGGAAAAACTCAGCTACTTGTGGAATTGTGTATTTTCTCTCTCACTCATTATTTTTCCCTTTCGTTTTCAAATAGTTGTTGTCTTCTCAATGAATCTCATATTTTACTCCTGCTTTGAAAGTTAGCTTTAGACACATTCCAAAACAATTATGCACTTAGATAATCATTAAGAAATGCTACCCGAGTCTGACCTTTCTGGCCAGACAGCCACCAAAAGATAAATGTTTTATGAGGCTTCACCTTTAAAAGAGACTACATTCACCCTCAGGCACCTATACCTCTGGAACTTTTCTTTTTTGTACAAACCTGTGTCTTCCTTTGCATCTCAAAATGAAAGGATTTATGTTGATTTAAATATTTTCTAAACATTGGTGCAGCTATAGGCTTGATATAGTGATTCTCTTTTGCCCACCTCATATCTCCTAACCCTAAATCTAAAATGTTTATTTGAAATGTTTCTCCACACAGCATGATGGTGGAAAAGTACATATACTAGGAATTAGTGTTATTCGCACAAATTCCCTGGTCATGTTTTGTGATCCTCAATTATGCCAGAACTGCTTTCTTCTACTAAATTGAGCTCCTAGGGCACACAGGTCATGTTTCTTTTATTTTCTTCAGAGTATGAGTGTGTCTGCTTTGCACACATTAGATGCTCAAGAATATTTGGCTCTGATTGTCACTATAATGTATAGTGTATAATTGTAACTATAATGACATGTCAAATGTAGTACAGTTAGAAAGAAAAAGTTAAGTTTATAGTATTACTGTGACTTTATTTGGTATTTTATTATAATGTACTTTTCAAACAAATTTTGACAATATAAGGAGGGAATATGGAAAAGAAAACTTTGAGAATGCATGCATGGTTAAATCATTTCATACTAAAATCTGCATCTAATTCTTCCACAGCTACTGAGGCTAGACCATTTTCTAATGCCATTATTCTAATAATATGTAATAGAAATAAATCTTACAAGATATGTAAATAAGTATTAGTACATGACTTATTTATGGAAACTTGTATAGATTTTATATTGAACTGGCACTGCATATTTTTCATTTTAATTTCACTAACACTAGCTAAGTATTTTTAATAATCTAAACAAAACTTCTAAGCTGGGAGAGGCTGCAGTTCATTTTTTGATTCAATTCCAAAGTTCCTCTCAAAGTAATAAAAACATTTTCTAAGGAAAAAAAAGGTTACAATTTCAGATCATCTCTCTCAAGTTCAAAGTTACACAGATCTCTAGGGCAGGGGCAAAATGCCACCAGTCCCTTTACTAAAGCTTAGCAACAGTGACCTTTGCTTAAATTCCCAAGAAGTTCCTCACCCCCATCTAAGACTCCCTCAGTCTGGACTTCATTGTCCACATCATTATCAGCATTTTGGCCCAAACCATTCAACAGGTCTCCAGGAAGCTCCAAACTTTACCACGTCTCCCTGTTTTCTTCTGAACCCATCAAACTGTCCCAACCTCTACCTCTTACCGAGTTCCAAAGTTGCTTTCACATTTTCAGGTTGTCTTTATGCACTATCTCTATCTCCAAGGTACCAGTTTACTGTATTAATCCATTTTCACTTTACCGTATTAATCCATTTTCACACTGCTATAAAGAACTCCCTGAGACTGGGTAATTTATAATGAAAAGAAGTTTTATTAACTCACAGTTCCACATGGCTGGGGAGGTCTCAAGAAACTTACAATCGTGGTGGAAGGGAAAACAGAAGCAGGCACCTTCTTCACAAGGAGGCAGGATGGAGAGAAGAGAGAGCAAAGGGGGAAGAACTCCTTATAAAACCATCAGATCTCATGAGAATTAACTCACTATCATGAAAACAGCATGGGGTAAACTGCCCCTGTTATTCAATCATCTCCCTCTCTCAACACATTGGGATTACAATTTGAGATGAGATTTGGGTGGGGACACAGAGTCAAACCATATCAGCATCAGAGCAGGATATAGGCCAACTTGAAAACATTCCTCAAGCCCCACACTGAACAATCAGTAGAAAGTGAAAACTTACTGGCTCAAGGGGCTTAAGCACAACCTCTGGCCAATCACAGACTGAATAATAAACTATTCTGTGGTTACTACTGAGTCACTTCATGGTGGCTACTAAGAATCTAGGCATAAAAATAAGATCACAATAAACTCTGGTGGCCTGGAAGACTGTACATGCTCAAGATTGTAACAAGAGAGGGAATTTCTCTCAGGGGTGGTCATGGAAGTATTTTTGAAACCATTTATTCCAGAATGAAAATGAAGCAAATACAAGTCCCCTGAATAGTAGAACAATATCTAAGCCATGCATACACATTGGTATGGAGTGAAAATATAACTGGTTCAACAGGCTTAAGTCCAACCGTAAGTGGTTTCTTTTGAACCAGGGAGGAACTCAGTCTAAATGATGTAAAATGGGGAGGGCATCTGAAGAGGGACGCCAGACACCGCACAATGCAGGAAAAATAGACACCACAGAAACAGTGCAACCAAGTCACTAACAAAATAATGAGCAGCCAAACAAATAACAAAAGCAACCCACAGCAGAAATAAAAGGGCCTCGGTATCCAGAGTTACTACAAACTATTATTTTTTCTAGTTTTACACAGAAAAATCACAATACGTAGAGAAATAGGAAAATGTGATCTATACACAAGAAATAGAACAAATATTAGAAACAATCTTGGAGAGCTTCTTGGACAGCTCTTAGCCAAGATGTCAAAGCAGTTGTTATAAATATTTTAAAATATTATAAATATTTTTAAAAATTTTAAAGATGCCTGTAAACTTTACCAATGTGATAAAAACTCTAATCTTCAAATCCAAGAAATTCAGTGAATTCCAAGAATGATGAAAAGAAAGAAGTCCTCAACCAGCCACCTCATGGTCAAAATGTTGAAAGCCAAAGGTAAAAAGAAAATAATGAAAGCAGTAAGAGAAAAACAATTACTCATGTTCAAGAAGCCACAATGAAATTAAAAATGAGTTTCACATCAGGAACAATAGAAGCCATGAGGCAGTGAGATGACATACTTAAAATGCTGAAAGAGAAAAAAATGATCACTGAGAAATTATGTATCCAACAATAATATCCCTCAAATATGAAGAAAAAATTAAGAACATTGCCAGAAAAACTAAAACAGATATTTTCTTTCTGGAAGACATGTTTTGCAAAAAAAAACCAAATAAAGTTCTTCAGGCTGAAGGAAAGTAATACTAGATTATAATTCAAGTCCACATATAAAACCAAAGAACTTAAATAAAGCCAGTTTTATGGGTAAGCAAAAGTGACAGCATGATTACATATATATTTCCTTTCCTGAAATAATTTAAAAAGCAAGTGCATAAAACAATATGCATGTAATCGTATTGTAGAGATTATAAACATATATTTAACATATTGAGAATAACTGTATGACAGTAAGAAAATTATTTTACATAATAATTCAAATTACAAGAAGGATATTGATTCTTCCAATCCATGAGGATGGGCTGTTTTTCACTTGTTTGTGTCTTCTCTGGTATCTTCCATCAGGTGTTTTGTAGTTCTACTTATAGAGATCTTTCACCTCCTTGGTTAATTGTATTCCTAGGTATTTGTGTGTGTGTGTGTGTGTGTGTGTGTGTGTGTGTGTGTCTATAGTGAATGGGATTGAGTTCTTGATTTGATTATTAGCTTGAGTGCTATTGGTGTATAGAAATGCTACTGATTTTTGTATGTTAATTTTGTATTCCTGAAACTTTAATAAATGTGTTTATGAAGTCTAGGAGCATTTGGAGGTGTCTTTAGGATGTTCTATGTATATGATCATGTCATCAGGGAGCACAGATAATTTGATTCCCTCTTTTCAAATTTGGACTCCTTTTAGTTTTTTCTCTTTCCTGACTACTTTGGCTAGTACTTCCAGTACCATGTTTAACAGGAGTCTTGAGGCTGGACAACCTTGCCTTATTTCAGTTCTTAGGGAGAATGCTTGCAACTTGTCCCTATTCAGTATTGGTTTGTCATAGATGGCTCTTATTATTTTGAGATATGTTCTTTCATTGTTTAGTTTGATGAAAATTTTTGTCATGAAAAGATACTGGATTTTATTGACTGCCTCTGTATCTATTAAGATGATCACATTTTTTTTTATTTCCTTTTCAGTTCTGTTTATGAGATGAATCACATTTGTTGATTTGCAGATATTGTATCATCCTTGGATCTCTGGATTAAAACCCACTCAATTGTGATGAATTTTTTTTTTTGATGTGCTGTTGCATTCAGTTTGTATTATGTTGTATTCAGTTTGTATTATGTTGCATTCAGTGCTGTTGCATTCAGTTAGTATTATGTTGAAGATTTTTGCATTAATGTTTATCAGGGATATTGGCCCATAGTTTTCTTTTTTTGCTGTGTCCTTGTTTGATTTTGGTATCAAGGTGATACTGATTTCATAGAATGAGTTGGGCAGGAATCCTTCTCTCTTAAAAGTTTTTGGAATAGTTTCAATAGGATTGGTACTTGGCTTTCTTTGTACATCTGGTAACATTTGGCTGTGAATACTCCTGGCCCTGGGCTTTTTTTATTGTAAGGGTTCTTATTACTGATTCAATTTCATTACTCATTATTAGTCTGTTCAGGATTTCTATTTCTTTCTGGATGAATCTTGGAAGATTGTACATTTCCAGGATTTTTTTCAATTCCTCTGTGTTTTCCAGTTCGTGTGCATAGCCGTCTCTGATATTGATAGGTGTTCATAGCAGTCCTGATGATCTTTTCTTTTCCTGTGGTATCAGCTGTAATGTCCCCTTTCAAATTTCTCTTTGTTCTTATTTGAATCTTATCTTGATTTTTCTTGGTTAATATACCTAGTAACCTGTCAATTGTATTTATTCTTTCAAAAAACCAACTTTGTGTTTCATTGATGTGTTGTATCCTTCGTTGGTCTTAATTTTATTTAGTTCTGCTTTGATCTTTGTTGTTTCTTTACTTCTGCTAGCTTTGGGTTTGGATTGTTCTTGTTTTACTGTTTCCTTGAGGTTTGATGTTAGATTGTTAATTCGAGAGCTTTCCATCTTTCTGATGTGGGCATTTAATGCTATGAACTTCTCCTTTAGCACTGATTTTGCCATTTTTCAGAAGTTTTAGTATGCTGTGTCTCTATTTTCATTTTTTCAAAAAATAATTTATTTCTGCCTCGATTTAATTGTTTACCCAAAGGTCATTTGGGAGCAACTTGTTTTGCTTTCATCTACTTGTGTAGATTTGAGAGCTCCTCTTGGCATTGATTTCTAATTTTATTCCACTGTGGTCTGACAAGATACTTAATATGATTTGGATTATTTTTGCATTTATTGATACTTGTGTTATGATCAAGCAGATGATTGATTAGGCTTATTGACTGGAATAATCAATATTGTTAAAAAGGACCATTCTGCTTAAAACAATCTACAATTTAAATGCAATCCCTATCAAATAACTAATGTTATTTTTCACAGAATTAGAAAAAAGTCCCAAATTTTATATGGATACAAAAAAGACTTCACATAGTGAAAGTAAGCCTAAGCAAAATAAACATATGCAGAGGCATTACACTACCTGGCTTCAAATTATACTATAAGGCTATAGTAACTCAAATTGCATGGTACTGGTACAAAAATAAATGCATTAATCAATGGAATAAAATGAAGAGCTCAAATATAAAGCCACACACCTAAAATCAACTGATTTTTGACAAGTTGACAAATAAACAATGAGGAAAAGACTCTATTTAATAAGTGGTACTGGGAAAATTGTGTTGCTATATGCAGAATAATGAAAAATTAACTCAAGATGACTTAATGTCTTGAATGTAAGACCTGAAATACAAAAATCCTACAAGACAATCTAGGAAAAACTCTTCTGGGCATTGGCCAATGCAAATAATTTATTTTAAAGACCCCAAAAGCTAGTGCAACAGAAACAAAAATAGACAAATGAAACATAATTACACTAAAAGGCTTCTGCACATCAAAATAAATAATCAACAGAGTAAACATAAAACCAACAGAATGGGGGAAAATATTTGCAAATTATGCCTCTGACAAAAGGCTAATACCTCAAATCTACAAGGAACTCAAACAATTCAACAAGAGGAAAAAAAAAATAAAAAACAGGGCAAAAGACATGAACAGACAAATACATTTAAAAATGTTCAGTATTGCTAATTATTAGAGAAAGACAAATTAAAACAATAAGATATTATTTTATGCCAGTCAGAATGGCTATTACTAAAACATCAAAAAACAACAGACGTTGGCATGGATGCAGACAAAAGGGACCATATACATTGTCAGTGTGAATATAAATGAGTTCAACCTCCATGGAAAACAGTGTGTAAATTTCTCAAAGAACTAAAAGTAGTACTGTTTGACCCAACAATTGCACCACTGGATATCTTCCTAAAGGAAAACAAATCATTATATCAAAAAGATATTAGTACTTGTGTGTTGATGGCAACACTATTCATAACAGCAAAATCATGGAACCAACCTAAGTGCCCATCAAAGGTTGACTGGCTAAAGAAAATGTGATATATATACACTGTGAAATTATATGCACCCATAAAAAATGAAATTGTGTCCTTTGCAGCAACATGGATGCAGCTGTAGGTCATTATCCTAAGTAAACAAATTCAGACATAGAAAATTAAATACAGCATGTTCTCACTTGTAAGTGGGAGCTAAACAATAGTTACACATGGACAGAAAGAATAGACACTGGGAACTTCAAAAATGGGAAGAAAGGGAAAGGCTTGAGGGTTCAAAAATTACCTATTGGTTACAGTGCTAAGTATTTGGGTAATGGGTACATCAGAAGCCCAATCCCCACCAGTATGCAATTTACCCATGTAACAAACATGCACGTGTGCCCCTGAATCTAAAATAAAACATGTTTTTAAAAATGCACAGGAAGTAATGAAAAGAACTGAAATAATTTTAAAAAGCAGGTTAATGGGTGGGTACAGTGACTCACACCTGTAATCCCAACACTTTGGGAGGCCGAGGCAGGTAGATCATGAGGTCAAAAGATCAAGACCATTTTGATCAAAATGGTGAAACCCCGTCTCTACTAAAAATACAAAAAGTAACTGGGTATGGTGGTGTGCGCCTGTAGTCCCAGCTACTAGGTAGGCTGAGGCAGGAGAATTGCTTGAACCTGGGTAGTGGAGGTTGCAGTGAGCCGAGATCATGCCATTGCCCTCCAGCCTGCGTGACCGTGAGACTCTGTCTCAAAAAAAAAAAAAAAAAAAAAAAAAAAAAAGGCAGTTTATTATGTCTGTTTAAAAACTCCTATAACTATATTTGTGTTCTTCTTGCTTCTAATTTGTGTTCATATTGCTTTAGAAGCAATAAGATTTTATAAAGTAATCATTGTAACTGGGTATAATAGACTTGTTATATACACACGAAAAATAAAAGAAGAAATTAAGCTATATAGGAGTAATGTTTCTACGTTTTACTGGAATTGAAATGGTATAAATCTAAAGCGGACTCTGGTAAGTTAAAATATATATTCTAAGCCCTAAAACTATAAATAAGCAAATAACTTTAAAAATATAGGTAAGAATCTTAAGAATCTGTAAAATAATTAAAGTGATAAATTCAGAAATATTTCATACAAAACATAGTATTAAAAGAAAGAAGAAAGATACACAAAATACAGGAGACATGGAAAATATTAGTAAGTTACAAACAAATATCCAAATATATCAATGATAACATTAAATTTAAATGGATTAAACTAATCAAAATAAAATGATTGGCAGATTTAATTAAATAGAAAAAAATATCCCAATATATTCTGTCTACAGGAAACACACTTTAAGTTCAAAGCTACAAATAGGGTGAAAGTAAAGGAATGGAAAAACGTATACCATAGAAGTCATTAACCAAAAAAGAGCTAGGGAGCTATACTAAGATCAGACAAAACAGACATTAACATAAATATTGTCACTAAAGATAAAGAAGGACATTCATAATGATGAAAGGGGTCGATTCATCAGTAAACTATAACAATTATGAACATATTTGCAGCTAACAAGAGGACTGTAAACTACATGTCACATAAACTGAAAGAATTGAAGAGAGAAATAGGTATTTTAAGAATAATGGTTGGAGACTTTAATACTCCCCTTTCAATAACTGATAAAATAATTAGGCAAAAAAAAATAGACAAAGAAATAGAAGATGTCAGCAACATGATTATAGACATTTATAGAAAATTCCTACAAACAACAGCAGAGAACTTTTTTTTTCAGGTAGGCATGGAATATTCTCCAGGACAAAGCTATGCTTGGCCATACACCAAACCACAGTGAATTTAAAATTATTGAAACTATACAAAGTATGTACTTTGATCACAATGGAATCATTTATAAATAGACAATGAAGAACATTTTGTAAATTTAAACGTATGTATAAATTAAACAACAGACTCGTGAATAACCAGTGGGTCAGAGAGAAAAATAACATGAAAAAAATAGAAATTACTTGGAGTTGAATGAGAGATAAAACAACAACCCCACAAACATGCCAAAAATTATGACATGGAGCTAAAGTAGTGCTTGGAGGGAAATATATAGCCATAAGCTCCTATATGTAAAAACATTTTCAAATTAATAGCCTAATATTTCACCTTAAGGCAGTGAAAAAGAAGATCAAACTAAACCTAAAGCAATCAGGAGGAAGAAAACTAGAAATGTAGGAGTGGGAATCAATAAAAGAAAGAATAGGAAAACAATAGAGAAAATAAATGCAACTAAAAGTTGGTTATTTGAAAAAATAAAAATTGACAAACTTTTATGTACACTAATCAAAAAAAGACTGAAATTACTAAAATTGCAGATAAAATATGCAATCAATTATGAAAATATAATGGATTATAAAAGCATACTGTGAAGAACTCTATGGCAAATTAGAAACAAATTAGATAACTTCAATAAAATGGAAACATTCCTAGCAAGACACAAACTATAGAACTGACTTGTGAAGAAACAGAAACTCTGCATAGACCTATATAACAAAGTTAGAGTGTGAATTAATAATAATAACAATAATAAAAATAAAAATAATCAAAAACTTTTTACAAAGCAAAGTTCAGTACATCATGGCTTCACTGGCGAATTATATCAAATGTTTAAAAAATAAATGCCAGTCCTTTTCCCACTCTTCCAAATAATAGAAGAAAGCACTTCCCAACCCATTCCAAGAGGCCAACATTACCCTGCATTCAAAGCCAGATGAAGATATCACAAGAAAATAAAACAACGAACTGATATTCTTTATAAATATAGACACAGATGAATTTCAAAAAATATAACATGGATTATAAGCTATTAACAAATATAATTTATCCCAGAAAGGAAGATTGTTTTAACATCTGAAAATCAGTGTTATATATTATATCAATTGAAGGGAAAAAGACATAAACAACTCAATAGACACAAAAAAAATCATTTGACAAAATCCAATACCTTACTAAGACAAAAATGCCCAACCAAATAGAAGACATTTTCTCTACACATTAAAGAACATTAAAAAAAAACTCACAGCTAAAATTATATTCATGATGAAAGGGTGAAAGTATGAATGTCATTCCCCCAAGACTGGGAACAAGATATGGACGTCCACTCTCACCACTTATATTCAACATTATCCTGGAGGTCCTAGTCAAAGAAAATAGGAAAAAAGAAAGAAAAGTCATCCAGATTAGAAAGAAGGATGTATAAATCATTCCACCATAAAGACACATGCATGTGAATGTTCACTGCAGCACTATTCACAGTAGTAAAGAAATTAAATCAACCTAAATGCCCAAAAATGACAAATTGGAGAAAGAAAATGTGGTACATATACAACCTGAAATGCAGCCATAAAACAATAATGAGATCATGTCTTTTGCAGGAACATTGATGGATCTGGAGGCTATTACCCTTAGCAAAATAATGCAGGAACAGAAAACCAAATATCACATGTTCTCACTTATAATTGGGAGCTAAATGATAAGAACTTATGAACACAAAAAAGGAAACAAAAGACACTGTATTCTACTTGAGAGTTGGAGGAAGGAGAGGAGCAGATAATATAAGTATTAGGTACTGGGCTTACTACCTGTGTGATGAAATAATATGTACAACAAACCTCCATGACATGCGTTTATCTATGTAACAAATCTTCACATGAACCTCCAAACCCAAAATAAAAATTAAAAATTTTTAAAACCATATTCGCAATTGACAAAACCTGTACGAAGAAAAAGAATCTACTACAAAATTATTACAGGTAATAATAGTTCTAATTGTTATAAGAAACCAGTTCAGCAAGATTGCCTTATACAAGTTCATTATACATAAATTAATTATACTTCTATGCTCTAGCAATGAACAATCTAGAAATGAAATTAAGAATACAATTTCACTTATAATCATTTATATACAATTTATATAATATGAATAATTTGTAAAACATTTAAAACAATAAAGAAATTTAGGAATAAATTTAACAAAGAAGTGCAAATTTAACAAAGAAGTGCACTGAAAGCTGGAAAATATCATGAAAAAAGGTATAGGTAAATTAAATAAAGAAAAGTCATCCATGATCGTGAAAATGAAGAGTGAATTTGGAGAACTCACAATTCCAGGTTTCAAAACTTAATAGAAAGCAATAGCCATCAAGACAATGTGTCACTGGCATAGGGATAGACATATTAGTCAATGAAATAGGTTCAAGAGTTTGGACATAACCTGTACACCTATGGCCAAGACAATTTACTGCAGAAAAATAGCCCTTTTAAACAAATGGTGCTGAGAGAACTGGATGTTCACATGTAAAAGTATTAGATATAAACAAATGAAATAAAAATGGATCGTAGACCTAAACGTAATAGCTAACACTATAAAGTCTTAGCAGAAAACATAGCAATATATCATGATTTTGTTTTAGATAATATCTTCTTGGTTACAAGAGAGGAAGGTATAAATGATAAAAGAGAACACTGACAAGTTGGACTTTATCAGAATGAAAAATCTTTAAATGTCAAGGGGCACAATCAAGAAAACAAAAAGATAATTCATATACTGGGGGAACACATTTACAAATTATATACCTCCTACATTTCTTATATCCAGAATATATAAAGAATTCCTATAATTCAATAGAAAAAGACAAGCAAATGGATAAAAATTTGGCAAAGAACATTTATAGACATTTCTCTAGTGCAGATAAACAAATAACCAATACCCATATGAAATTATGCTCAGTATTACTAACCAGTGGGGAAAATGCAAATCTAGACATAAGAAGGTACCAGTTCTCCCTCACTAGGATGACTATAATGCAAAAGAGAGACAATAAGTGTTAACAAGGATCTGGAATAACTGGATCCCTTATATATTACGGGAGGGATTGTTTAACAGTGCAGTTACTTTGGCAAAGAGTCTGCCAACTCTTCAAGAGGTTAAAGGTTTAACACATAGGATCCAGCAATTCCACCTTTTTATATACAATCATGAACCACATAATAATATTTCAGTCAACAATAGACAACATATGTGAATGTATTCTCATAAGATTATAACAGAGCTGAAAATTCCTGTCACGTGGTGACATTATAGGCACCCTAACATCATAGTGCAATGCATTACTCATACGTTTTCAGTGATGCTAGTGTAAACAAAGCTACTGCTCTGCCAGTCATATAAAAGTATAGCACATACAATTATGTAAATTATATAATATTTAATAATTATAAGATGACTGTTTTATGATTAATATATATATTCTACTCATTTTGGGATGTATATACTGTCTTTATTTTAGCATATACTTCTACTTAGAAAAATGATTAACTGTAAGACAGCTTCAGGCAGGTACTTTCAGAGGTATTCCAGAAGAAGGCATTGTTATCATAGGAGATGACAGCTCCATGCATGTTACTGTCCCTAAAGACCTTCCAGTGGGACAAAAGGTGGAGATGGAAGACAAAAATACTGATGATCTTGACCTTTTTGAGGTCCAAGCTAATGTGCATGTTTTGTGACTTTCGTTTTTAACAAAATTTTGAAAAGTAAAAAAAAAAATAACAAGAATAGAAAAAAAGCCTATAGACAAAGGACATAAAGAAAGAAAATAATTTTGTATAGCTGTACAATGTGTTCATATTTTAAGCTAAGTGTTATTACAAAACAGTCAAAGTGTTTAAAAATTAAAAAGTCTGTAAAGTAAAAAAGTTACAGTAAGTTAAGGTTAACTTATTGAAGAAAAAATATTTTGAATAAATTTAGTGTAGACTAAATATACAGTTCATATAAACTACAGTAGTGTATGATAATATCCTAGGCCTTCACATTCACTTACCACTAACTGACTCACCCAGAGCAACTTCTACGCCTCCAAGTTCTATGAATGGTAAGTGCCCTATAGAGGTGTGACATCTTTTATACCATATTTTTACTGTACGTTTTCTGTGTTTAGATACACAGATACTCTCCATTTCATTACAATTGCCTACAGTATTGAGCACAGTAACATGCTGTACAGGTTTATAGCCTAAAAGCAATAGATTATACCATATAACCTAGTTGTGTAGTAGGATATTGTCTGGACGGGGGGAGAGGACAAAGACAACTAAGATGGCACATTTCTGGGTTCCTCATCACCAACTTACCTGAGCACGGAAAATGCAGCCCGTGCCTGGGGGAAAATACAGACCAACTGCGCAGGCGCAACATGGCGTCCAATCAAGGAAACCGAAACTTACCTGGCCACACCTACAGAATGCCCCCGAAATGCCCGTGTCCCGCCTATTGCCCTCCCACTCCCAAGCCTTAGACAGAAAAGCTGCTCCCCGCAGGTGCCCAGCACGAACTTCCTCGGCCCCTCCTCATATGCGGACCTAGGAACCTCACCTGAGAATGCCGGAGTGACTTCCTCGGCCTCCACCGCCAGAGACCGGTGAACCTCGCCCTTTCTTCCTTCACATTGGCTAGCTAATAAAGTTTCTTTTTACCTTGCCTACTTGCCTTTTCTCTGGCGCCTGCTCTGGTGGTCGCATAAAACAAATCAGATATACCATCTAGGTTTGTGTAAGTATACTTCATGAGTTTTGCACAATGATGAAATCGCCTAAGGACATATTTCTGAGAACATTTTCCCATCATTAAGTGAGTGAAAACATAGTCATGTAAAATCTCATACACAAATAAATGTTTATAGAAGCTGATATGGTTTGGATATTTGTCCCTTAAAAACCTCATGTTAAAATTTAATTTCCAGTGTTGGAGGTGGGACCTAGTGGAAGGTGTTTGAACCATGGGGCTGTATCCCTTACAAATGGTGTAGTGTCATCCCCTTGATGATGAGTGAGTTCACTCAAGGTCTGGTTGTTTAAAAGTGTGTGGTACCTCCCCACTCTCTCTCTTGGTCCTGCTCTCATCATATGAGATGACTCCTCCGCCTTTGCCTTCCCCCAAGCTTGTAAGCTTCCTGAAGCCCTCACCAGAAGCAGATACTGGCACCACACTTCTTTTATTATCTGTAGAACCATGAGCAAATGAAACCTCTTTTCTGTAGTATCTCTTTATTGCAACACAAAAATGGCCCAGCACAGAAAATTTGTACCAGGCATGGAATGTTGTTATGAGGATAACTGAAAATGTGGAAGTGGCTTTGGAACTGGGTAAAGGGCTGCAGTTGGAAAAGTTTGGAGGGCTGAGAAGAATACAAGAAGTTGAGGGAAAGTTTGGGACATCTTAGAGACTGGTCAAATGATTGTGAGCAAAATGCTGACAGTCAATCGACAGTGAAGTCCAAGCTGATGAGGTCTCAGATGGAAATGAGAAACTTATTAGGAAGTGGAGCAAAGATCACCTTTATTATGCCTTAGCAAAGATTTTGGCTCCACTGTTGTCCATACCCTAGGGATCTGTGGAAATTTGAACTTAAGAGTGATGAGTTAGGGTGTCTGGTGGAATAAATTTCTAAGCAGTAAAATTTTCAAAATGTGGTCTAACTTCTTGTAACAGTCTAAGTTCAGATGTGGGAGCAAAAAACGACTTAAATTTGGAGCTTCTATTTAATAGGGAAGCAGAGCATAAAAGTTTGGAAAATTTGCAGCCTAGTCATGTGGTAGGGGAAAAAAAAAAAAGCCTGTTTTCAGGAGAAAAGTCTAAGTAGATTGTGGAGCAACCACTTGCTAGATAGATTAGCATGACGAAAACAGAGCCAAGTACTGATAGCCAAAACAATGGGATAAGGGTCTCAAATGCATTTCAGAGATCTATCAGGCAACTCCTCCCATCACAGACTCAGAGGCCTAGGAGAAAAGAATGGTTTTGTTGAACAGTCCTGGGGCACCACCACAGGAGGCTGCACCCTGTATCCCTGCTGCTTCAGCTCCAGCCATAGCTCAAAATACCTGAGGTACAACTCAGGACACTGCTTTAGAGGGCACAAGCCATAAGCGTTAGTGGCTTCCACATAGTGTTAAGTGTGCAGATGCTCAGAATGCCAAGTATGAAGGAACCGTGGTGGCTTCCACCTATATTTGAGAGAATGTATCAGAAAGCCTGGGTGCTCAGGCAGAAGCTTGTCACAGAGGTGGAGCAATGACAGAAATACTAAACCCAGCATGACAGCCATTAAATCTTAAAGCTCCAACATAATCCTTGACTCCATGTCTCACATCTAGGACACACTAGTGCAACCGGTAGGCTCCCAAGTCCTTGGGCAGCTTCTCCTCTGTAGCTTTGCAGGCTGCAGCCCTTGTTGTGCTCTCATAGGTTGGAGATAAATTTGAGGCTGGAGCCCCCACAGAGACTACCCACTAGGGCACTGCCTAGTGGAGTTGTGGGAAGGGAGTCACTGTACTGCAGACCCCAGAATGGTAGATTCACCAGCAGCTTGCACCCTCTGCCTCTAAAAGCCACAGACACTTAACTCTAACAAGGGATGCAGTCTGGAGTCAAGGATTATGTTGGAGCTTTAAGATTTAATGACTGTCTTGCTGGGTTTAGGACTTGCATGGGGCCTACTGCCCCTTTCTTAGGCTGATTTCTCCCTTTTGACATGGAAATGTTTATCCAATGCCAGTATCACCATTGTATCTTGGAAGTAAAAATATTGTATTGATTTTACAGGCTCATAGGTGGAAGGGGCTGATTCTCAGATGAGACGTAGGCTTTATGCTTGACGTTGGAACAAGTTAGGACTTTGGGGGCACTATTGGTAAAGGATTGTTGTAGTTTGCAATGTGAGAAGAACATGAGATTTGGGAGGCCAGGGGTAGAATTACATGGTTTGAATATTTGCCCCCTCCAAATCTCATGTTGAGATACAATCCCCAGTGTTGGAAGTAGCGCGTGGTGTGAAGTGTTTGGATAATGGGGGTGTATCCCTCATGAGTGGCTTAGCACCATCCCCTAGGTGATAAATGAGTTCACTTGAGATTTGCTTGTTTAAAAGTGTGTGGCACCTCCCTGACCCTTGCTCTTATTCTTTCTATGTGAGAAACCTGCTCCTCCTTCACCTTCTGCCATGATTATAAACTTCCTGAGGCCCTCACAAGAAGCAGATGCTGGCACCATGCTTCTTGTACTGTCTGAGGAACCATGATCTGAAGAAATCTCTTTTCTTTGTAAATAACCCAACCTCAGGTATTTATTTATAGCAATGCAAAAATGGCTTAACACAGCAGCTTTATTCATAATAATTCAGAAGTGAAAACAATGCAAACATCCATGTACTGATAAATGATGTAATGAAATATGGTTTATCCATAAAATGGAATATTATTAGGCAACAAACATATCGAAGTACTGATACATGATACAATGTGGATGAACCTTGAAAACGTTACAAAGGTGAAATAATTCAGTCACAGAAAGGCAACATATAGTATGATTCCATTTACATGGAATGTTCAGAATGGAAAAACAAATCTATAAAGACAGAGAGTATATTAGTTGTTGTCCAGGAGTGGGGAGGGGAGGGGAATACGGAATGACTGCTTGTGGTTTACTTTTAGCCTTCTGTGCATGTTCCAAAATTTCATTATTATGATAGTTGCATCACTTTGTAAATATCGTAAACATAATTGAATTGTATACTCTAAACAGATTATTTATGGTATATAAAGGCAAGATATGGTCTGTATGTCATACTTTACCAGTTCCTGACCTAAGTAATAGAATTCCAATTAGTGGGACAGGAAAGAATAATAATAGGCAGGGACAGGAAAATGGTTTGGAGAAGGGAATTCTTTAGTACTTTCTAAGACACATCACATTGGTGAATATATACAAATACAGAAAGTGAAGCAAAGTAGATTTTCTTACTTTTCCCCAATAAAGATATATCCAGCATTAGAATTACTATTTTAGTTCCTCCACAGTCATGTGCTACTGAAATACATGTCTTGTCCTTTTCAGAAGGAAGGTGATGAGATCCCTGTATATGGTAGCAAAGAGATTATATTAGTGATGGGTACCTGAAGAATGAGAAACTATGTAATCACAGAGTGAATTTGTAAATTCCTATACACTAACATTGTAGCTTTTCACATAATAATGTTAATAATAACTAACATGTATTAAAAGTTTGCTAAGTGCTTTCTTTATATTAACTTGCTTATACCTCATGACATCACCTTAAAGTAGATTCTATATTATCTACATTTTACAAATGAGGAAAATAAGGCATTGAGGTGTTAAATTGCCTGTCCAAGATCAAAGAGCTAATGAGTAACAGAATCAAGTTTGGAATACAAGTAGAACTCCAGACACTTTAATTTTAGCCACAGTGCTATATGACCATATGATTTCAAGTTTGGAAAGGATAAAAAAATTTAATAAATTCAACTATTTTTTCAAATAGTTTAAGATTATTCAAAATATTTATTCAAATAAAATATTACATAAAAATTATCTATGTAAAACATTTTAACATGGAACCCAGTGAGTTGATGGCCTGGAGTCCTGCCTTTGTGGATCCCCCAGAGATTTTACAAACATTTTGAGAATGTGATGTAGCCTAAATTTTCTTCCTTTACTTAAATCTCTTCTATAATATTTCTATTTTAGTCTGCTCAGGCTCCTGTAGCAAAATACCACAGGCTGGGTGGCTTAAACAACAGAAATTGATTCTCTCAAAGTTCTGGAGGCCAGAAAGTCCAATATCGATGTCCCAGAAGGGTTCATTTTCTGATGAGGGCTTTCTTCCTGGCTTGCAGATGGTTGCCTTCTTACCATGTCATCACAAGGAAGAGAGAGAGAGAAAGCGAATGAGAGAGAGCAGGCAAGCAAGCTCTGGTGCCTCTTCCTTTTATTACAAGGCCACCAGCTGTTTCACATTAGGACCCCACCCTTATGATCTCATTTAACTTTTATCACATCCTGTAAGGCCCCACCTCCAAATACAGTCACATTGAGGGTTAGTGTTTCAACATAATGAATTTGGGGGAGGGACACACAATTCAGTCCATAGCAATCCCAATCATAAATACTCTAGCTTCTGTTTTCATATGTTCATGAGAAGGACAAGTATTTGCTTGCCTATTCTGTCCTTGTTATTAATAGCTTTTGACAAAAATAATAATTTGAATGGTCTTTCTTACATTCAGCAAGTATATGTCTTTTGGGAGTTTGTATACACAGCTTCTAATTCTTCCCTTTAGGATTGTGTTGATAAATCTGTTCACATTAAGGGACTTGGCTCTGTAACTGGTGTATAGTATTTACTCAATAAGGTATTATTATTATTTTGTCTAACAACACTGAATTATTTATAGGTAATTATGATATGCTCCATTCAAAACTCCCATATTCTTCTCTTCTACACACTAAACATCCTCAGTTTTTTCAACTATTTTATCTTGTCAAGACTTTTTTTTTAAACCATTTTTGATGCTTTCTTATTGTATTCTCTCCTGAAGTGTAGCTGCCTGAACTTCATAAGCTATTTTAGGAGTGGTCTGATTATATCAGAATAGGATAGAACTATTACCTCCACTGTTCTAGACAGTTTGCTTTCATTAATGCACACTAAGGTAATATTTAGTTTTTTGTGGGTTTTGGTGGCTACTGATCATTTTTCACTGAGTTTGAGCTAAGAGTCAGCTGTAATTTATCAATCTGTTCTACATGTGATACTGCTTACCCACATCTCTCCTGTTTTGTTTTTAAGTGATCGTTCACTTTTTTTTTTTTTTTTTTTTTTGATATGAGACTCAAGTAAGACACTTTTCTTATTTAAAGTCGATTTTACTGTAGCCAGGCCTTGTTAAGATCCTGCTGGATTTGCAATGATACAACTTACCAAACTCCATCACAGTTCCAAGTTTGCTGATAGGCATTTCTTGTAGCACAAAGAAATACGGAGGCAAAAAATGAGACCCATGGTATAATTGAGACACAGTGTTGTCAGCTTATATCTGTGTGCAGCTGGTTGCTCCATAATAAAATGTAGGTCTGAAAAGATGGGAAGTATCTAATACATACCTTACTTAGCTATCACCTTGAAGAGTCCTCTAAGCGTTTAAATGCTTTGTGCTTAATTTTCCTCATGTATAAAGAGAGTATAGTAATATGCTCTGTCTTGTAGGGTTATTGGACAGAGGAAATAAGAGACAAGATATGACAAGAAACATATTTCAGTTTTCATTGTTTGAGCACCTGAATCCAGCAATGCTTGAAGTCCTGAAATTCTTAGGTAGATGAGCCAACATATTTTTGTTTGGTAAATGCAATTTGAATTGGATTTCAGTCACTTGCATATGAAAGAGTCCTAACTGAAATCTGGGATAGGTCAAAGGATGACTGGGTCAATGTAATAATAATCCCTGTGAATTAGAGTGCCTACTATTTTTTTTCTCTCACAGAAAACATACAGAAAACAGAACAAAAAGAACAGTGATGAGATGGATACATGGGGAGGCTCCATAAATTGGCAAATGGTTTGGAGCTCCCCTATTGAATAGCTGATTAATAACTTGACAGAAAGTATGGCCTTTTGGGATGGGAAACCATGGACTCAGCTATTTCCTACATGGGGTAAGGGGAGCATCTTAGTTACTGCTGTGGGACTAGCATCTTGTTGGGCTAACAGAAAAGAACTGAGTTTGTGCTCTATCTGGGTCTCTAGACATGACCTTTGTTTATTAGGTGACGGGAAACAAAAATAAAATGGTAAATGCTAATAAATGTTGATAAATGGTTTCAAGTAGCTTTGATCTAATAAAAATTAGAAAGCAGGTCAACATCAAATATATCATCTCTTGCTGAGTATAATTTCCAAAGCAAAAACACTGGGAAAATGTGCTCAAAACATGTAGGTGCATTCCAGATTTTAAAGATGGAGACTGGTGATGTGCAAAAAAGACTTGAAATATAAACAGCTGTTTTGGGTGAGATTATTTTACTCTAATCGAAAGTTTCAAATTAGTTTCCTTTTTCCCCCAAAAAAGGAGCTTCAGCAAACCATTGAGATTAGAAGGGAGCAATAGAACCAACTTAGCCCAGTTCTCTAACCCAAGGAAGAATTGCTTATTCTTGATCATTCTTGATTTTCTACTGTATTTAACTAATATACGGAGACTATACCTGTAAAATACTTCACCTCCATATGTCCCAAAAAAAAGCATCTTTAAAATCTACTGATCTCTGACCCTTTAAGTCAGAGCTAGGGTACAAGGTGGAAAAATCAATACACTGTAGCCTACGGTCAGCTCTACCTCTCTGGTCATCCAAGAATATCTGTCCCTTTTCAGAGTTCTGCACAGATACAGAGAATGTTGCCTATGAACCTCTCTTATTCTTCACTCTGGCTAAAATGGATCTGTTCACCATCTCCACCATTAATTCATCTTTTCTTCTTTCTTTTTCCTCAATTCTCAGTCTTTTTGTATTCCCTTCATACATAGCCCCCAATTATCTATCCCCATTCTATTTCTTCTGTTAATTTATTTTTACCTCACTGTACTTTTGAAACAGGACCAGGCAAGCATTCGTGAGTTGGTGGGGTTTTGCCTCTTTCATCTCTTACATTCCTGACATAGCCAATTCTGGTTTTATTGTTGTTGTTGTTTTGTTTTAGTTTGTTTGTTTGTTTGTTTTGAGATGGAGTCTTGCTCTGTCACCAGGCTGGAGTTTAGTGGTGTCTCTGTCACCAGGCTGGAGTTTAGTGGTGTGATCTTGGCTCACTGCAACCTCTGCCTCCGCCTCCTGGGTTCAGGTGATTCTCCTGCCTCAGCCTTCTGAATAGCTAGGTCTACAGGCACGCCTCACCACGCTGAGCTAATTTTTGTATTGTTAATAGAGAAGGAGTTTCACCATGTTGGCCAGGATGGTCTCTATATCTTGACCTCGTGATCCGCCCACCTCGGCGTCCCAAAATGCTGGGATTACAGGCGTGAGCCACCGCACCCAGTTGACATAATCAATTCTTTGTGGGCACATGCAGAAGTACAGACAATTATTTAAAAAACAGATATTCCAATTTAAGGACTGCAGACATGGCTTTAAGTTAATTTATCTTTTTGAATATTTATTTTATTAATCCTATTAAGCTAAAATTCCAAAAAGTTTTCTATCAGACCAATTCACTATGAAGGCAGATGGTTGAGGAGTTCCCTAAGGTTCTCAACAAGTCAATTTTGATTTTAAATTCTTTCTCGAAAGATTTTCTTATTCTCCCACTAATCCCAGCCCCTGTTACATGCTGCAGTGTAAAATAGAGTTGACCAATCTTAGCTCTCATGGAAAACATTCTATACTGGGTCCCCAACACTCATTTCAACACCTTTCTAGGTTGGCTTCTTGTACTATTAAGTCAGAAAAACTAAAATCTACATTACATGGATACAAAATACATATATATATATGCATCTGCCATATAATCAAGTTACACAGGTTTGGTCAAGTGAAGAAATATTTATGATACCTGGAGATGGAAGAAAGCAATATGAGGCTGGAGCCATTATGGGAAGATTGAATATTCTGGAAATAATTATGAGTGAGTCATTTCATTCCTTTAGAGAATCTGGAAAAACTATTACATGCATTCCCAAATGTCATAAGTATTGAATGGTGGATATTGACTATACTAGTGTTTTTGCTAGAATACTCTCATGGTATGACTGGGCATTGATCTTGGCTAAGTTGTTTCTGTCTGAGTGACATTTAAGCTTGGTTCTTTGTCTCTCCTAGAGATTTGGGGATTTATCTAATCATCTTTAATTAATCACTTTCTGTCTAAATTAAATAGAGTTCATTTTAGAGTGTCTATAATTAAAAACCTAACCTGTGTAGCTTAAACCTTTTACCCCAGCAATAGTGGTTAGAGTTATTTGAAAATATATTAGTGGAATGATTTAGAGCTCAGAAGACTTCCCTGCCCAGAAAGGGCTAGAGACACCATAGACTAAATACAGAAAAGACTTTTAAAATAAGCCCTTTAAAACTATTCCTCATTTTAAAATTCTTTATTATTTAAAAACTCCTTTCTGTATTTTGTCAATGATGTCCCTAGTCTTAAGGACATCTGATCAGATCCTTTCCCAAATATTAAATAGGAGAAAGGCCAAAATGTATACTATTTAGAGAGATATGGTAGTGAAGAAAGAGACTGTCTGGGAAACGTAAATACAACCAAAGCAAATTTGAGAGATTGGGTTCTAGTCTTGACTTTTCCACTTCCAAGCTATAGAAAATGAGTGGGTCTCTTCTCTCTGGGCCTTAGTTATCTTAAAATAAGGTCAGTAATTTCTAACTTTTTTTGGATCATGTACTATAAAGAAGATTATGGTAGCAATAGAATCTTTTTTAGTAAAATACATACACGGAGTTTCTGTTTCACACACACATGCACACACACACTCATTTTTGTACAATTTGAGATTTTTAAGCTTAAAATTACATTAAATTGTTGGGAGCAAATCCCCCAAAATCTGGCCATAAACTGGCCCCAAAACTGGCCATAAAAAAAAATCTCTGCAGCACTGTGGCATGTTCATAATGGCTCTAACGCCCAAGGGGGAAGGTTGTGGGTTTGTGGGAATGAGGGCAAGGAACACCTGGCACCCCCAGGGCAGAAAACTGCTTATAGGCATTCTTAAGCCACAAACAACAGCATGAGTGATCTGTGTCTTTAAGGGCATGTTCCTACTGCAGTTAACTAGCTCAACCTATTCATTTAATTTGGCCCATCCCTTCGTTTCCCATAAGGGATACTTTTAGTTAATTTAATATCTATAGAAACAATGCTAATGACTGGTTTGCTGTTAATAAATATGTGGGTAAATCTCTGTTCAGGGCTCTCAGCTCTGAAGGCTGTGAGACCTCTGATTTCCCACTTCACATCCCTATATTTCTGTGTGTGTGTCTTTAATTCCTCTAGCGCTGCTGGGTTAGGGTCTCCCCGACCGATCTAGTCTCGGCATTAAATATCATGGATATAGCCAATGCAGTCAATATTTTCTTTCCTTTTTTATCACCCATCCTTTCCTGACTTTACTCAGATCTGAAAGTACCATCATAAGCCTGCATCTAAAATAAGAAGTACTCACTTTAGCACCGACGGTGACTCTCAGAAGAAATATCAAGGCAATAAGAAAGATGTACATATGAGAGATCATCTCTCAAAATAATTAACGCTGAACTAACTCTGATTATGCCATATTTGGACAAAGTTTGTAACTGTCTGGGCTTCAATTTCATCACCTGTAAAATGAGGAAGTTGGACAGATCAGCGGTTTGTAACTATTCGGGGGGTTACTATCTGAAAACCCTTATGCTAGGCCCTTCCTGCCAGGTTGCACTTCCTGATAGCAGAGACTCTGAGGTGGCAATGTTCATTAGTCCAGTGACGCTTAACATGTTTTTGATCCCAGACTCCTTTAAGAATCTGATTAAAACTATGAACTTTCTCTTAAGAAAAATGCACGTAAGAGTGCACACAGATTTCATAAATGCTTTCAGGGATTCAAGGACCGTCTGAAATGTACGCAAGGCTCACCAGTAAAAACCTATGCCCAGTAAGATGTCTAAGAATCCTTTTACTTCCAATATTCCACAAGTCTCTAATGTGGTCAGCATGTTTGGCTTAAGACAAAATTGTGTGGTAAATACTTCTCCATACTCTTCTCATTTCTCTTTAGTATTCCTTTCTTGTTAATTGTACTGAAATTGTCGGGGTCTCTACTGAGAGTGGATTTACCTGATAAAGTTACACTAACTACTAATAAAATAAAATCTTAATAAGGAATTTGAGGCTACACATTTACCCTTCCCAACAGAGTTTACTTCTGCAAGAAGGGCACAGAAGGGGAATAGTCAAAAAGAACACACTTGAAATATTAGCTTTTCAAACCAGTGGCAGGTATGTGAGTGGGTTTTTGTGGGTTATAACACTTGCATTGAGTATTTTATTGTGTGTGACAGATGACCTTCCACTCTGTCTATTCATAACAGTGTTTCTTTCTCTGTAGGGCCTTGTCCACGTGTGCATACAGGAATGCAGGCTGTATAAAGTGACTTTTGTGGGTTCTAGCTGAATCTCTTATCACCAAGTTCTGCTTATTGCTAATTGTAAGGACTTAAAATCAATAAAAATAAAACCATTCCTGGCTTGGATTTTTGTCTTAGTATGTATATCCAAACAACACTCCTTTGCTCTATTCCCCTGAGTATTACTTTTGATTGGAAAATCCAGTGTTCATTCGCACCTAAACTGTAATTTTTAGTATAATATATTCTGGACATTTTTCCAATAATATATTAGGTTCCTTTCAGGCTGCAAACTTGCCCTAACATACAGTCACATCATTAATTTTTATTTTGGGCACTGTATTTTGAATCATTTATTTCTTCCTTTATCTTTTGCAAAAAAATAGAAATTCAATTAGCAAGTTAAAATTTACTACATTGGTTTTGCAAAGAATCATGATCTTGAGTAAAGTGGCGTTTTGCGTTTGGACACTGGAGCATTTATCTGGTATAGAAACAACTTTCCACTTATTCCCCTTCACTTTGCTCCTAGACTCAGTGTATTTCTGCAAAATAAATTCTGTTTCCCACCATCTTCTGTAATCAATTCAGAGACTATCCCTTAAGGAAAAACAAAACATACTGGTAGCAGATAGAACTGAAAACTTTGGCAAGGTAGGAAGGAGTTTACCAGGTGGTCTACCCTGTAACTGCTTGAAATTGTGGTACTGAGTAATACAGGATCTCTCTAATGCTGCCATAACCCCATCATCCCAATCCTGGAGATTTTTCTCTTAGCCCTGTGGTTTCGCTGAATCTATGTTAATAAGTTCCTCCTTTATTTTCTGATTTTTAAAAAAATAATGATTAATAAAATTCTGTTGTAATATTGCACTTTACCAAAGGTATCACTGTAACCTGAGTATCGGCAGTGACATTTTTGGCTTGAAATCTCCTTAATTTCAAAACTCCAAATCCATACTGAGTATTTTTTTTTTTTTTTTTTTTTTTTTTTTTTTTTTTTTTTTTTACTACCAAAGTTGTGTAATTTGGGGAAAGTTACTTAACATCTCTGAGCCTATTTTTTCAACTATAAAATGGGGTCAGAACTAAACCTAAAATATAGCATTGTTTTGATTAATAAATAAAATGATTGTAAAACACATTCATATCAAACACAATGCCTGGCACATTGCCAACTCTCAGGCCATAAAATACCTTTGTCATTCACAAAAAAATATTTTACTTAAACAAGGAAAGAATACAATTAGTACTTTAACTCATAACTCCCACCCAAAATAATTTGAATAACTGATCTTTAAAATGTTTTTTAATTCTTTAATTGTAGCACTCTTATATTTTATTGATGTTGATGAGTTAATTCTACGTAATTGCATGGCCAGACATAAAGCACTTTGCATATTACAGAATGCTAAATAAATTTTAGTCATGATTAAATCATAACTATTAAAAATATTAAAAATTCTTGGAATCGGAAGATCCCTTGTATTTAAAATTGTAGGCCTGATGGTATGAATTTGTTTAGAAAAATTACATTAATCATAATCTATGCTGTACCATGTAATCTTTTATTTACAGTGTAACAAAGAAGTCAACTTGAGACCTAGTAATTTTAGAATCACAAGGTAAACATTAAATAATAATGAAACACTCATTATAAAGGAAATTATTTCCTCAAACCAATATTAAGAGCTGAAATTTTACTTTGCTTCCACTTTAATATATTTTATATGTCGGAGTTGCTCTACAGGGAAAGAATAAAATAATTATCTGGGTCTCTATTCTTAATTAAGAAGACTTAACCTTTTTCTTCTTTTTCTTTTTCTAGATCTTTCAAGAAGATCTAAATGAGTCAAAACATCTCCTTCATATTTATATACACACACACATATATATACACATATATATACACATATATATACACATATATACGCAAAGACATGAAGTATAGTTTTTGAGTCCACTTAATATTTGACCTTGCCTCCGTAACTAAAGAAAAACCCTTGCCACAGATAATGTAACTACAAATAAGTCACCTGTTTCATAGATGCCATGAGACATTGACCAGATGGAAATGATTTTGGTAAAAACATTCTCTTGAGAGTCAAAAAATCCTGCTTCAGATCCCAACTTTATCATTAATTAACTATAAGACTTGAACTGGGTTCCTTCTTTCTTACTTTCTTCATCTTTAAAATGAGAGCTTAGACTATAACATCACTCATATCCCCTTCAGCTCTGATATGTTATAACTGAATAAATTTGGAGTGAAAGTTCAGAAGTTCCTGTAGGATTATTTCCTTTGGTTCTAGTCAGGCTCAAGTTTCCTGATGTAAATAGAGAAGATAAGAGAGTATCACTCAGGGAATTTGACTACTGGGTGTTTTATTTCAAAACACAAGAAGTTTGGCTCCTGTGAGTTCTATCTGAGGCTGAAAATTCAAAAGATGTGTTGCACAAAAGGAGAAAGACATGCCTGCATCCAAAGCTTATTTGGTGGAAGCAAGCAGGAGGAAAATGAGGATACCAAGAGGTGAGCCAGTAAAACACGTCAAGAGCTATGGGTTTTAAGAAATACAAATAATATTTCTGTTCTTTACTTACTAAAATCTTGTGGTTCTTAATAGGCGCAGCCCAAACCCTTCTTCTCCTGGAAGACTTGCCTAACTTCTATAATAAAATTGTACCCATTACTGTAGTTCTCTGAGATCCTTGACTTCTCTGAAATCTTACAACACTAGATATGACGTTCTTAGGCCCTTATTATATTCATGTTGCCTTATATTTGGGGCAATTGCATAGATAGATAGATAGATAGATAGATAGATAGATAGATAGATAGAGATATAGATATATATCTTATCTACTTAATTGGATTCTAAAGAGTTGCTGGAACATGGTATCCTAAGTGCCATCAGCCCTCTGCCACTCTGTCCTTTATTCTCACCTCCCCAGTTGAATTTGATCCACTGCTCTACACTTAAGAGTTATTCAATATATGTTTGCTGAATGGAGCTAAGGCTGTGTGAGGAAAGAGCACATCACAATAAACTCTAGACACACTAAAGGAGGTCGAAAAAATATTTCTATAAACAAACAAACATAGTATTACCCACATCATCTGCCAGACCCCAAAACACAGAATCAGAAGACAATGCCAGGGCAATATATTTCTGTCTGTTGTAAATGTGTCTGGCCCAATACACATTTAGATTAATTTACTCTTTGACCGGACTCAGTGGCTCATGCTTATAATCCCAGCACTTTGGGAGGCTGAAGCAGGTGGACCACTTGAGGCCAGGAGTTCAACACCAGCCTGGTCAACATGGTGAAAACCCATCTCTACTAAAAATACAAAAATTAGCCAGGAGTAGTGGCACATGCCTGTAATCCCAAGCTACTCAGATGGCTGAGGGATGAGAATTGCTTGAACCCAGGAGGCAGAGGTTGCAGTGAGCCAAGATCGGGCCATTTCACCTCAGTCTGGGTGAAAGAGCAAGAAGCTGTCCTAAAACAACAACAAAACAAAACAAAACAAAACAAACAAACCCTTTTTCCCCTTATATTTTTCTCCAGTTGCTCAAGACAATTCTCACTAAAGCTAGCCTATGACAAAATCGTTATTTTGCTTTTGGTAGTTCAGTTTTCCTATCCTTGGATCTCTTCAGTTTACCTTTATAACTTGTTCTCAACATGTACTCCTACCTTTACAGTTCTAAACTCATTCATACCAAGATTTTCAAGTAAGTGTATTTCTAGGAGAATGAGAATTTTAAAATCAAGACCTAAGGAAGAAAGAAATTATTGCCTCTAGAATATTGGTGTTTCAGGCAAAGTGGAGGTGATATTTTGAGGTGGAGAGCCCTCCAGGTATTCCCTATAATGTACCACACAGGTATGTCCTGGCATGAGACTGGACCTGCAATAACATATTTTCTTCTTCCATGGCCTATGTGAGAAGTCCCTTTACTCTGATCTAGAGATATTACCCAAGTCATGGGTATTACCTCAAGTTGCTTCCTGTTCATCTACCTTTGGGAGTGGGGAAGGGGGGTGTTAAGTGCCTAATACAGTGTGGCTCTCAGGGGTCTGGAACTCTGTGACTTCTTGGAATACCATCTTCAAGAGCCTGTGGCAATGGGTCTGGGCTGCAGAAAACCAACCTCTTTTCATTGGATCCTGCCTAACTACTAAGAAGAAATGGGGATTTACCTGCACTTCTTGGTAACAGGGACCGTGAGGGCAATGGGAAGTGGGTGGACAGGAAGTGGAAGGTGGATTATAGCTCCAGATTCCTCTTAAGGAGTGCGGTATTTAATTCAATGTGAGAATTTTAGAGGTTTGTGTATTCAAGAATGCCCTAGGCAGGCCGGGCGCGGTGGCTCACGCCTGTAATCCCAGCACTTTGGGAGGCCGAGGCGGGCGGATCACAAGGTCAGGAGATCGAGACCATGGTGAAACCCCGTCTCTACTAAAAATAGAAAAAATTAGCCGGGCGCGGTGGCGGGCGCCTGTAGTCCCAACTACTTGGGGAGGCTGAGGCAGGAGAATGGCGTGAACCCGGGAGGCGGAGCTTGCAGTGAGCCGAGATTGCGCCACTGCACTCCAGCTTGGGCGACAGAGCGAGACTCCGTCTCAAAAAAAAAAAAAGAATGCCCTAGGCAGAGATCATGCTCACCTTTACCTCTTCTATTGGCAGCTTTCTAGGGAACATTCTTGAGAATTTTCGCTTTGGTAACTGAATGCAAGTGAGAGGCTGTGAGAAAGGATCACCCTAAGACTGCGGTGGTCCACTATCTATGGAAGCAACTCGAGGGCTCCTAGTTTCAGCAAAGGACTCCATAGGCAAATAGGCTGTGTGTTATCATGAGCTCAAAGCTGAGTGCAACCACAGAAGACAATGAACTGTGGCCCTAGAAATAGAAAGAAGAATTTCTTTTCCTAAGTGTGAAGCTTTGCAGGCTCTACATGCAGCCTGTAGTGTAGCCCTGCATCATTAACGGGGGTGGGCGGGGGCGGAGAGAATGAAAGCAAAAGAGCACGCTGGCTGCCCCCTGGAAAACGGAAATGTTCAGTGTACACAGAGAGTGGCTTGCATATTTCACTCTGACATCTTACCTCTATGTTCAACATGATAGTGGTTAGATATTCCTGATAATTTTATTTTATTTTTTCCTTTTGCTTTCATAATTTTTCTTTTGGCTTTCTTTTATTTTGTATTATTTTTACTTTTATTTATTTTCTTCCCTCCCTCCTTCTCTCCCGTATTCACTCCTTCCTTCCTTCCTTCCTTCCTTCCTTCCTTCCTTCCTTCCTTCCTTCCTTCCTTCCTTCCTTCCTTCCTCTCCTTTCCTTTTCTTTCTTTCTCTTTTTCTTCCTCTTTCTTCTTTCTTTCTTTCTCTTTCTTTCTTTCTTTCTTTCTTTCTTTCTTTCTTTCTTTCTTTCTTTCTTTCTTTCTTTGGCTAGTGAAGGAGAATTGGATTGGTCATTTTCAGAACAGGGAGCTTAAATTGATGCACAGATCAGTAGCATCCTTGTTGGAGTGGGCGTCACATGAATTCTTTGGAGATCTCTGAAGAAAACAGAAAGAAACTGAAATGGTAGGTTCTAATTATTTATGCATAATTAGCTCTCATCTGTGCATTTTTCCCTTAATATCTAGAACTGGACTCTTCACACAAAGATCTGTATAACTTGTCAAGTCCAAGGATGGTTATGGATATAATGAACTTGGACCATCCTTAAATGTCATTTCCTTGGTATTTGAAGAAACAAAAACAAGTGTATGATGGGCTGCCAGAGGAGGGAGGCAACTTTAAACTTGGGAAAATTTAAGTTTGACATGCAGATATTTTTAATAATGTGTTTAGCTCAATTGATATTGAATAAAATAGTCCTATGAACATTTGTGATTTAACCCATTTGTATTAAGTAGAGTTGCTTACATAAAGGTGCAGGATAATTTTTATCTACTCTTCGCTATAACTCTTTGGAGGTGCTATTTTTATCTGCTGCATAATTAAACTGGTTAACTTTGTGTCCTTTTCAAAATGAATGATTATTTGAAAAATGAGAGATATAATATTTCAGGACCTTAGCTAATATAAATGCATGTTCCTATCAGCTTGTGTAAGTTACTTATTTTCACTGTAAAAGTTAATTGTTGTAATTAATGATAGATATAAAGATTCTGCTTTCAAACACGTTTAAGAAAACGTGTTTATAATGAGAGAAAGGGGAAATAAGAAAGATAACAGGCACAGTTGCTCTGTTTTTCAAAGATAAGCTCTATCTACGAAAGTAAGTAATCAGCACATTAAAAAATCAACAACGGTTAAAATGATTTTGAATTTAATTTACATTTCTAGATACTCAAAATTGACTTTGACAAAATGTAAGTGAAATTATTTCCTTGTTTGCATGTTGTCTCCTTTTTGTGCTCCAAGAGGAAATGTTTAGGACGGTGCCTTTGGACTTTAAACCATATGATGACACTATAAATGGTGTGTAACTGCTAGGAGCTGCATTCAGAGACTAAAAGAAAAAAGTCATGAATTCCTATGTGAGAGAGAGATAGAAATGAGGACGGATGTGTTACAACATGACCCATGATTAAATCTCAAATAACTTTCCTGCTCCTTCCTCTCCTGTCAACAGTAATGTACATGGACTTTATTTTATACTGCTCAAAATTTTTCATAAAAGAAAAAGTTATAATTTTATTCAATAAGCAGAGCTATATGCTTTAGAGAGCTTTGGATCATTCAGCAAAGAGTATTTCATTTTTCCTTTAGCTTCTGTAAATATCAGATATAAACACAAAAACATTAAACTTATAGAGAGGATTAAAGTTCTTCCACCCAGGGCAAGATTATACCAGTCACACTAGCAAACATTTGGGTATGCCGAGAAGTTTGTGTTCAAGGAGGATATACTTTTAATTACAGATAATGTGCTTTGCACTTGTGAACACGTGTACTGCTCTACTTTGCTATATGTTTGTAATAATATGTGTATGAGACAGGAACTATCTAGTGTATCTATTTTGTTGGGGCCAGATTAATATGACGCTGAATAATGTAAAGATGAATAAACACAAAGTGAGTCATAGACTGCTCCCAATATCTCACTGAATTTCACCCAAAGACCCCTAGGAATGAATGCACTTCATTATGGCCCTTTGTACTAGGTAACTGAAAGGAAGAGGACAAAGAAACACACCTGCATTCTGCTCATAGATACTTTGGCACCAATCAGCTACCCAGAACCAAAAAAGGAAGTAAACTCCTTTTCCTGATTTCCACCCAATCTTGATAAAAGTGGGGCACAGTAGGTGCCTCTTCCCTTGCCCATTAAAGTGACTCCCCACCCAAAACCTTCTTTTTATGCTATAGGTCTCAAGAATCAGTCTCCAGATCCCTAGTCAGAGAATAAGAAATTGTCAGAAACAGATTCAGCTCTTGTCACTTTCAGAGCAATGGCAAACATCTGAGACTTTTATGCTTTGGGAAGTAAAGTAGGTTCATAGTGTACATCGTGCAGTTGGAAAAAATGAGACTGATAGAGGTGAAGTGACTGGGTCAAGTACCACTGTGTGTCTGTGACAGAGACAAAGGTAGAATCCAGGTCTCTTCATACCTCGTCCAGTGCTCTGTTCATTTCTCCTTGCTGACTATCAAGGTTTATGGATTAAGAGACATGCATTATTCATTGGGAAATATTAAAAGATTTCATTTTGAGAGCATTCAAGAATCTCTCAGTATCAGGCACACTTCAGGTTTCCCCCAAAGACCCTAATATTGTAACAGACCTTGAGTTGCTGGGCTTTACCACTGTTTCCTTCCAATAATAGGAAAGAGTTTTTCCTACTGTGCTCATAGAAAACAAAACAAAACAAAACAAAACAAAAACAAACAAACAAAAATCAAAGTGCAAATTGATGCTAGATGCTGTAATACAAGATTAAGAAAGACCTGGCCATATACTAGAAGTGTATGTGCTGTATTGAGTGTCAGAGCAACAATGCAGCCAGTTCATTAGACAAGAGAGAGTATCCAGGAGGTCCTGTGGTGTAGGAGATTCCAGATTTGAGAAAGGAGTGAAGATTTTAGGGTATCTTGTCTGACAGAAACAGGCATATGCGGTTGATCAACTAAGGTGAGAGCATGAGGAAGATAAATACATACAGTATGTTATAGTATGTGAATCCTGAAAAAGAATGCAGTAATTAGTGGCTTGAATATTACTAATGTTTGTCGTATAACAAAAGGCTATCTGAGATCTGAAAATTAAAGTGGGTTCTTCCGGTATAGTCTTGGAAAGATTAACAAAGAGTGTGTTCCAGAGGCATCACTTTACTTTGCAGCAACAGCTGCATTAGCAGCAGCCAGAGATCAAGATGCAGACAGAGCTCCTGACAAATAATCAGATATGCAAGATATTAGCCAAAATCAAGTCTGTATAGACTCTGGAAACTTGGTTATGGGTCAAGAAGTTCACTAAATTTAGTTATCTAGTGAGGAAACTAAAATTTAACCATTATCAGGTTCAATTATGTGGGTCATGCAAAAGCATGACTTGTTCCCACCGTGGGAGCCAGGGTTGCCAATTCAGACTCAGTTGTGTCTTGGATAGCATAAATACTACCTCACTGGAAACCTAAAATATATGCAAATGTCTCACCAAGTCAAAAATGCCCATCAACTCCTTTCCTACTTCCTGACATAGTATTTGTTTCTTTAAAAAGCTTTTATAAAATGTCACGCTACTTAGGGCAGAAAATAAGATTTTATCTACATTCTCAGCAATGATGAAAGGCTTTAATATTGTTATTATTATTTAGTTAAAATTTTTTTCAGCTTTACTTGGCAGATGAGATTCAAGTATTTCTTATAAGTCAATCACATGTTACTAGATATTTCTTATAAATAAATGACTTTTTTTGGAGACAGGGTCTCACCCTACTACCTTGGCTGAAATGCAGTGGTGAGATCACAGCTCACTGCAGACTTGATCCCCTTGGGCTCAGATGACTCTCCTACCTCAGCCTCCCAAGGAGCTGGGACTATAGATACGCACCACCATGCAAGGCTACTTTTTGTACTTTCTTTGTGGAGACAGGGTTTTGACTTGTCTGGAACTCCTGGCCTTGAGCAATCTCCCAATCTTGGCCTCCCAAAGTTCTGGGGTTACAAGTATGAGCCCTTGCACTTGGCCCCAGTGACGTATTTCTGTGTGATAAAATAATTCTAACAACTTAAATAAAGGATGACGGTGATGAAATCCTTTACTGTTCAAAGTATTTAATCTATTTTAGGTAATGCTGATGACCTACAAGTTACTTCTTCTTTAAAACTAAAAGTGTGTTATTTTAGGTGTCTACTCTATTTGAAGTGTCAGGCCAAATGGTGTGCTGAAAAATGAATAACATGTAGAAGATAGACTGATTTATTATTTCTCAGATACGTTTTTACAATTAAATATTATAAGCAAAATATATTCTGAGACGAAAAAGCCCACAGAGTCTATTTTTTTAAATTTGCATTTTATTTTAATCTATAGTTTCATTATTTTAATCTATAGTTTCATGGCCCCTATTAATTTTCATACTGAAGGACTTACTCATTTAATTTTCTAAAGAAATATTTCTTTAACTTTTTTTTCCCACATCCTTATGACAATAGCATTCTGCTTCTGTGTTCTTTGGTCCAGTTTTTATTGGGATCTGTTTTTATTTTTACCTTTTTTTCCCTTTTTATGTTTATACCTTCTAATTATAAATTACCTGCTAACTTCTCTCTCTTCTAAGAAAGTTAGGGCTAAAACTACGTAGTTCTGATTTTGTAATACTTCATAAAACTAACTCAATTTAACAAAGGAAAGTTCAGTGATTTGACCTAGCATTAGTCTCTCTGAAGAAGAACTACTGACCGTAGAAATAGAGTTTTGTATCAAAAGCAGTCGCAGTGCATATGAAGACATCTGGTATAGTAATACCTTTCTCTCTGAAATGCTATGACTTTTAAAAGTTTATTAGGGTTAAAAAAATAATTCTACTTAGCTGAAGCAGAGTATGAATGTAACAGACTAGACTGTGAACTGGTTGGTCTAGATAATCCATCCGGTTTATTTAGGGAAGGCAGATTTGTGGCCCAAGTTATCCTGAGTGAGTGATCATATATTGGATTTGGGGATACCCAGTTTTGCTCTGACATCTTGCTGAAAGGCTTTTTTGATTATAGAGAATAGATTAAACCTCCCTCAGTTTTTTTTTTTTTTTTTTTTTTTTTTTCCAGGAAGTTTGGTTAAGCAAACCCTATGAGGGCATTCTGTAACCTACGGAGAGAAAAGGGCTGTTTTTCAGAATAGAGACTATAACCTGGATTATATTCGATGTATAATTACTTGTTAATTACTGCTTTAGTTCTAAGTTACAGTTTTAAGAATTTTACATTAAGAAATATTATCTTTGTGTCTGTTTGGGTCTTTTCCAGGGGAAAATTTACTCAGAAACTTTAAAACCAACTGATCTCTGGGAATCATTAAATTTGAAAATATCTGTGACATAGTCCAATAGAGAAAAATTATTAAAGTTGATCACCCCAGGTTATAAGTTATTCCTTGACTGGTACTTGGGCCAAACATGAATGGCCAGAGTAAAACTATAGGCTAAATCAATATCTGAAGAATATGGGCATGGTGGTTAATCAGGCTGGCTCCTCCTCAAATGCTGTGGAACCTCTGTTGTATGGGCTTCTTGAACACAATACATAGAGATGCAATCTTCTCTTCATAATTTTCATTTAGTGACACGCTTGGACACTCATTGGAAAAAATTTGGACACACAATAGAAATGAAAATCAATAGTAAATCACCCAAATATAGACCCTCTAAAGACTGTATGATGTTGCTTTGAAAATTTTAAATTTAATCTATTTAACATTTGCATGCTTTAACCCACTTGTCATATTGGGTCAAATAATACGAAATACTTCTAAGAAGTGGTGATCAGTTCTTTATATTTTCCTGCAAAATTTCAGCACATTAATTAAAAAGAATTGATTTGGTTTCGTATCTAAAAATTTATTTTAAAAATAAAAATTTAATTTCATACAACCCTTTCCTGAGTGAGGAATTACATTTAGATTGTAATAATTTATTGTAGAATGAAAATTAGATTTGGTTTGCTCAGTCTCACTCATAAGCGTAATGACTTTATTTTCTTCATGGGGAATTCTGAGTCTTTGGCCTTTTTCTATTCCCGTATCTCTGGGAGTTCAGTCTAGTTTCTTTAGCAAAGGGAAAATAATAGTTTTCAAATATGATTTTGGATTTTGGATGTACATGTATGAGTTCCCAGAGCCTTCTCACAGCTCCATACATGAGTTTCAAGGCAGGTCCAAAGTCTCATCATGAACTAAGGGTCAGCATCAGATTCAAACCATCCTTGATACAGATTTTTTTTCCTGTAGAGCTTATACTCTATTCTAAATCAGGTATATTTTTAGTAATAACTCTAGAAAAAGCTATAAAATATCTAAGCAGCTACTCAGAAACTAAGATTTAGCAGGTTTTTTGAGCTTATCTACTACTGGCTCTTTTATTTTTAGTGTCCTATCATCAAAAGTAATATATATTTTTAAAATTGTACACTTATGATATGCTAAGCATTGGGCAAGATGCCTTACATCATTTTGACAACAACTATATTTATTTTCTCCATTTTACAGATTAAGAAACTAATGTTCAAGAAATTACATAATTTGTCCAATGATACGCAACTGTTTTTTCAACACCACTTTATTGAGGTATGATTAGCATACAAGAAGTTGTGTATATTTAATATATATAACTTGGTAAGTTTGGAGATAAATATATACCTGGGAAACCACCACCACAATCTATGCAATAAACATACCTATCTTGGTTGAGTTTCAAACCCAATTCTGTTGATTGTCAAAGCTCTTTCTTTATATTATGCTGTCTCTATATGATAAAGCTATAACTCACTATCTTGTCCCTTTCCACTTGAGAATCAAGAGAGGTGGTAATAGAAGAATTCAAGATGTACCCATTTCGAAACAGGCTGTCATTTTATTGAATTTAGGCTAGGTGAACAAGGAAAAGGAGGCAGGGAATAGGGAATGAAATGAATAAAATTGAGAATTGTAAAAAGCAAAAATTAAATGTTTTATTTGTCTTCAACCATTCTTTATGATGTGTTTTCTATTTTTACGAGATATAACCACTGCCTCTTATAACTTATTTACTTGAGGAGGATAAGCTAACACAAATTAATTCTGATTATACAAAAGAGATTTAGGAAGAAGGTGTGTGACTTCATGGAACTTTTTGCCTTAAACAAAATCACCATTCATCTACACTTAAGCTGACATAATGGAAAAAGAAAATCATATTAGAATTTTTGCTTTATTCTGTGTAATCTAATTTATGGCATGCTAAGGTTTAAGAGCAAAGGTTCTGAACTCCAGATATAAGCCTGTGTTAGAAATTAGAACACAATGTGTGGTTTTAGATGCAAGTTAGTATCAACAAAAGGAAAGGGCTCAAAAAATTGTACACAGAGGATCTCCTAAACAGGTCTGCAGCAATAGATTAATTTATGTGTTTTCTTGTTTGCTGGCTTCCTAGTGCATTCTATATTGGCTATAAGGAATTCGAATTTGGGGGAAAACACGGGATCCTTCATATGCAAATCAAGTTTACACATCAACCATCAGAAAGAGGATAGAACTATTTTTATATTTGTGAGTAAGCTTTTTCCTTATGATCAAGGACTTGGAGTTATACGACACCTGTTCTTGTTTCAGAGCATACTCTGTGTCTATGTTACAGAGAGAATTAACTGGAATCTAATCGCATACTTAAGTTTAGGAGCTCAGTGTGGTAACCATCTGATCCAGTGAGTTATCGAATCTTGAGTTAAAAGAACAAAAACACAATAACAAAGTTTTAAGTTTGTCTGTCTCCTGATAATGCTAATTATTTCCCAGCATATTCTCTTGCTCTCTACACACTCGCCTCCTCTGTCTGTGCTCCCTATCCAAGAGGAAATAGAGGAAGAACCTTGGGACATCAATTTCTAAACTCTCTTCTAAATTATGCTTTCAGCAGGCACCAATCACAAGCTTGAACTCATGCTCCTTTGGTACTGATTAGAGGTATATCCTGAACAAGGCACTAAGCTCCCTCATTTTTCAGTTTCTCTATCTGTGAAAATGGTGAAATTGAGGACACTTCTCTCTTAAGGGTATGGATCACCATGTAGATACTGAACAGGGACTTTGTATTTCTTTTGCCAGAGCTCCTCTGTGCAATTTGCAAAATACCTTGTGCTAATGGATTGAAATCACTCTAGGAACATTGAGTTGTACTTGCCTTTCACCTGACAAATTTCCCTTTGCACATGTCAGCATTATGCCTGGTTAAGCTTGCAGATTGAAGTGCTTATGAGGAGCAAAATAGTTCTAAGGCTTACAGCTGAATAAATGAGAAATAGAGGCATAACTTTTATGGATCAGTGAATTGCTGTTTTTAGAAATGCTGTTTTTAGAAATCCACTTTAAGGTCTGTTGTATGTTTCTACTCTAAATATATGGCAGTTTTCTACAAGCTTAACATTTGACCTGCCCAATCTAGCAATTGATCTTACACATCTCTCTTTTTTTCTGTTGTGTTACTTCTGCCAGATTTTCCAGGGCGGGGGCCATGTCTCATTTCTTGTTATCTTCTGTGATATATAGCATGATTACTTGATTTACAGCAAGGTATTGTTCATCTCATCACTCCATTCTTTTGTCCTAGCTTGATAGTTTAGCAAACTGCAGCAGCAGGAAATGGGCCAAAGAGTAAAAATAACATTTGTCTTATTTTAGTCACTGTCTTCCAGTCTTGAATGCCAACAGAAATGAATGAACTCAATGTAAAGAGAATATCTTTGTTTCTGCATGGGGTAAGGTAGAATTAGAGAAAGGGAGATGGGGAACGGACAGGAATAGGTTGTGGTCTCTTCTGCATACAGTTAAGAATATTGGTTTCTATACCATTGTAGAAAAAAAACAAAGGGACACTTGTTGCTGGTGATTTGTACACTGGTATTTGATGTAAAAAATTGACAGTCTTTAACAACATAAAGGTTACATTTAGATAGTCTGACCATATGAAGGAAAGAGAAATAGCTACACACATAGTATAGAATGTGTAGTAGGGAGGAAGTATGATGTGAGGAAATGAACAAAAGCCTTTTGAATTAAAACTTAGGTTTTAGTTCTGATTGTGCCATTAACTTGTTATATAACTCAGGATGAGTTTTACTTTCTTTGGGCCTCAGCTGCCTTGTTTGTATAAAGCAGAGCATTCATAGAACTTAATACAAAATTAGTGAAGGTTTAATCAAGATTAATAAAGTCTAATTTTTATTTAAAATGCTGAATCAGTTCTTCTAGAAAATGAGAAAATAATATAAGGCTCATTAATTGTTATCTACATCACCATTGAACTTATCAATGGATACGACATGCTACCCAAGGTGCTCATTAAATATGCTCTGACTGAACTTGTTTAATTACTCCATATATAGGCTGTTGAAAAGGCTCCAGTGTATGATATAAGGGATTCAAGCTGACTATAACCTCTCCCCTACTCTCCTTTCATGCTACTGTGCTCCATTTGGTCTAGAACTGCAATGGTACCTATGTTTTTATTTAAGAAAGGCTGCTAGGAAAATTCCTACACACTCCCTGTGAATGTCCTGGATACTATTTTCTAGTTCTGTCTCATTAATGTATTAGCTTAAATCCACTTATCACATCTCAATAGTTTTAAGCATAAAAGTAGAAACACTGACTATAAGGGATATTTTGATGGGGAGTAGTCCGTGAGAGGAACAAATCTGTGCCAACTAGAAAAGCCTGCTTACGACTATGGGTCTTGGATTGGATATAGAGCCCAGGCAGTTAAAGTTGTGGTGTGATGATTCAGTCAGGCCTGAAGGATAATGCACTGGGGAGGAAGAACACAGGGTTTCTTTGCATCTTCCCCAATACTTATCAAGAATTGGGTCCATCTGTCTAATCAACCTTTCTACTAGACTTAGACTATAAAAGTGCAAAGTAACCTAAGGGATAATCTAGTAGCTCCCTCATTCCACAGATGAAATACCGAGATCAAGAGATAGAAGGGACATTCCCAAGGTCACACCACTAATTAGTGATAAGATCAAGACTAAAAGGTAGGTGTCATATGTCTCTGATTAGTGCTCTTTTCCATACACCCTGTTTCTCTCAGCCTAAATCACCTATCTTGGGATTTGTAAAAGCTTGCAAGTAAAGCAGATTAGTTTTAAAGCATATGGCTATCCTGGAAAAAAAAATAATGAAGTGACTCTCTAAAACAAAATCCATTCTTTGATATCTTAACTGACTCCTGTTCATAAAGTATAACAAATCAAATGATTAAAAATTTAAAAGTACCTAAGAATATTCGCTATTTCAATAAAATCTGCTTCTAGCCAGCTACGTTTGTCTGGTGTTTATGATTAATCTATGATCCTGCTCAGTCACTAAACTCTGTCCCTGCAGACTATTACTCTAGTTTGATCTCAAATATCTGACACGCTAAAGTAGTGCTTGAGCTGTTCTGGTTCTGTCTTCACAAACAACAAACTATCAGCAAGGAATATAACTTTGTCACTTTAACTTACGGCCTAGGTTTTCTTTCCTAGTCCCCATGATAAGCTGCTTTGGATTCTTGGGCCTCTGGACCTGCCTTTTAGTTTCCCGTCTTCTACTTGGTCTGTTTCTCCTACTCTGTTACCCTCTCTCAAAGACAAAAATAATTTAAAATTAACTTTACTGTGTGTTAAATCCTGACCACTATTTTTTCCTCCTCTATCTTTAAAAAAAGATTTATTAAGGTGTTTAATGTGTCTAGTACTCTACTTACTAGGTGCTAGAGGAAAGAAGAAAAGGATACATAGTATTTATTGGGCGCTTGTTATGTGCCAAATCCGGACTTATTGGTTTTTACTTACGATATCTCTTGTAATCTTAACAATGTTCCCCAGGAGTAGGCATTATTATTTTGTTCATTTTACATGAGGAAGAAACAGAAAGAGAGAGAGAGAGAAAAACAGAACGACTGGTTGAAGATTACTCAAATGAAGCTGGGATTAGAACACAAGTCTCTTTCAAAGGATTCCTTCAAAAGTTATCATTCTAAATAAAAATCATCGTGTTAAAAGGATTAACTTGAAGCAAATTTGTGTAGGTGGAAAATATTGCATTGGATGCCTTCCCTCTGTCTTTCCTGCTTTCTTCTTCTCCTTCCCTTTGCAGGATCCTTTGCTAACCCTTATGATCTGGCATCTCAAGTAATCCTACTATGTCACTCACCTAAAACTGTCCCACTCTATGTTCCTTTAATGCATTCTACCAAGTAAAATGTATTCTTTGTATTTCATTTCTTCCACTTTCTAAGGGAAAATCTAGCTTAGCTGATTGATTACAGTTAATAGTCGAATACATAATCCCTTCTTGTAGTATTTTTTATCAGTAGATTTCTGGACACATAGTTTCTTAAAGGATTGAATCTATAATGGGACATTTCTGGCAAGATGACAAGCTTCAGCAAGTGATCATTAGGTAAAGCAGAGCAGAAGAAGCTGGGGTATGGTTTTTGGTGTCCCTAAATCACTGTACACAAGAAACTATCTACAAGCATTTTAAGGGTACATGTAAGACAGCTTTGTGTAGAAATTAATTTGTCTCCTAGCATCAGCTGTGCTGACAACCACTGGCCAGCTGGATCTCCCTCCATATGTACTTAATAATCAATGAAACAGTTGTGGTCATGCCAACTATTTAGAAAAGATCACTAACTGAGAAAAAGACAGCTTTTACACTTCAACTTTATTATGAGTTTAACAAGAGGCTGTGTGATTTTTCTAACATAGTTCACCATAGTTAAGGGCTCCTTGTGACCAGGAAGTGACACATGAACCCTTCCACCGACATTCCTACCTTCGCTCACTCTTTCCAAAAGCTGCCATGTCAAAAAAAGATGCCAACTGCTAAAGGGATTCTCACTCACTCTACTTCACTACCACTAATGACTAAGTGTAACTCAATATACTCTCCTTTTCCTGTGGTAATTGATTTTTGAGATCTCAGCGTCCACTTGCTGAAATTTCCCAGCCCTCTCTGAGCGTCTTCTCCATGCTGCACCTGACCATTGCTTTTCTATGTCTTTTAAGGCATGAATGAATTAATCGAGCCAGATTCTCCAGTGCTTCATCAGGAGACCCTACTGCTCTGATTAAGAAGTTCCATCAGCACCGAAGGAAACAGCAGGTAGTCAAATATGATCTTGCCTTCTATTTCGGCATCTTTCCTAAAAATAATACTGTTTTACCCTGTGGGTCCTGGACAGATAATTAGAGCCTTTGCTAGCCACATGTTGCACATTTGCTGGTCTACTTGATAGATTACCATTACCAGGCAATATCCTGGTTCTAGCAATCAAGATGTACACTCTTACAGAACATGAAAAGCTGTAGTTTCTGAAGTATTTGATAAAATGTGGCATTCTTTTCAATAGTGCTCTGCTGAGTCTTTTTTGCCTGAGACAAAGAAAAAATACTCAGTCATACTGATCCTGTCTTTATTTACTATCTTGACATTTTGTTTACTGTGAATATTTCTATCCATTTCAATTTAAAAAATACTGCATTGAAATACTATTTCTCTTCATTACTGAGTTGTTTTTCAACGCCTTAAATTTTGTGTCCAAGGAAAGTGCCTCACTCATCTAACACTAGTCCTGGCGCTGATTTTTATGGGCTGTTTGACCTACTTTTTAGCTTCAAAAGGTGATTTGGGAAAGTAGGGTACACAGTGTTTATTCCCATTTTGAAAGTAAGTCTATGCACAGATTAAATACATGCTTTCAATGTTAAACTTATATAATATAATCTCACTCAGCACACACTGGCCACTCTACATGTATACAATATTATAATATGTGTGTATGTTGAGAAAACTGATGCTGTTTGTGGACAAGAAAAATTACAGTAGCCATAGGTGAATCACTTGAATGTTTGGCAAATTTCTATTCATTGATTGGTAAGTATTAGGTTAGGGGCAGATTTGGAAGATGCAGATTTCAGTGCAGCAAGTGTTTATGCTGTTTGCTTTTTAGTTCTTTGTCTGGAATCTCTTTTTAGAAGAAGTGTATTGCCCAAGCACAAACCTTTATATCTAATCATTGTAAAGGAACATGTCTAATGCTTGAGCCTAGTTTGAAAAATCATGAACAAATGACTGTACAGTTCACCTAAACATGGGAATAAAAACACCCCAATCATTGTAGCATTATGTTATAGTTCAAACCAGGAGGTAAGAGTTCTAACAGCTAATAAAACTCCTGTAGTGAACATATCCACTTCATGATTTACACAAGTATTTAACATTAGTTTGATGTAAAAATAATTGTAGTTTTTGCAGTTAATATAGGTAACGGCAAAAATCGCAATTACTTTTGCACCAAACTAATATATGGGTTTATGGGTATCTGGAAGCCAAATTAAAGCGGCCCCATTTTTTTCCTTTTCTTTTTTTTTTTTTCTTTTTTTTGTTTTTTCGTTTAGGCCACCCCATTATTTCTTTCTAGTGAGACTTTCTCATGAAAGGGAAATGAACCTCTGTTCAAGACCAATTGAGCCCTTTCCCCTGATGTAATCAGGATGAGTACAGTTGAAAGCTCAGTGAGACAGGGATAAAAAAGTAGGCACCTGTCTGAAGCATATTGTTTGTAACATTCATATATTAATATATTAGTGATTCATGTTAGGTAGGGTAGCCTACACAGACAGTGACGTATTTCGTTTCTTTTTTTTTTTTTTTTTTTTTTTTTTGAGATAGAGTCTCGCTCTGTCGCCAGGCTGGCCAGGCTGGAGTGCAGTGGCACAATCTCGGCTCACTGCAACCTCCACCTCCTGGATTCAAACGATTCTCCTGCCTCAGCTTCCTGAGTAGCTGGGACTACAGGCATGTGCCACCAAGACCAGCAAATTTTTGTATTTTAAGTAGAGACGGGGTTTCACCATGTTGGCCAGGATGGTCTCGATCTCTCGACCTCGTGATCCGCCCACCTCAGACTCCCCAAGTGCTGAGATTACAGGCATGAGCCACTGCTCCCAGCCGACAGTGGCATATTTCTATTGTTAAAAGTTAATGAGTACCAAAAAAAAAAAAAAGTTAGAGTGAATAAGACCTACTATTTGATAGCACAGCAGGGTGATTATGATCAATTGTACATTATAAAGTAATGTAAAGACTGCAACTAGATTGTTTGTAACTCCAAGGATAAGTGCTCAAGGGGATGAAAACTCCATTCTCCATGGTGTGCTTATTTCATATTGCATACCTGTATCAAAATATCTCATGTATCCCACAAATATGTATGCCTACTATGTACCCAGAAAAATGTTTAAAGATTAAACATAGGAAAAAGTAATAATCTATTGGCTAAAATGAAGTACTATACCTCTGTTGGAGGTATTAACAGGAGAAATTGCCGGTTCATCTTTGCAATCCTGTTATGATACAAAATTCAAATTAACTGGGGGAAATTCAAGTGCATTTCCATTTATTAATAGACATGAAAATCCCTAATCAAGGTATGATGTCTAGTTACAGAAAGAGAGAGTAAAAGAGAGAGACCCAACCACTACTACTACCAAACAAAAAACAAAACAAACCAAAACAGCAAAACATTTATTCATAGATGTATAAAGATATTCATGAAAATTTATTAAATTATTTTTTCCTAGATACCTTAGATAGCATTCAACCTTTGGCCACAACATTTGTGTATGCACACAGTTATCTTCCACTGCATAAAATGCTAAGAATTTGCTTACTTTATATATTTATATAGTACTTACTATAGAGCTTTATAAATATTAACTCATTAAATATTCATAGAGGTAGGTACTATTATCATCTCACTTAACAGATGAGGCAACTGAGGCACAGAAATATTTAAATAACCTGCCCAAAGCCTCACAGCTAAGAAGTGGCAGAGACAAGGTTTGAATCCAGTAAGACTGGCTCCAGAGTCCATGCTCTTCTTGCCTACTGTAAATCATGCCTTATTATTTATCAAATATTTGGATATTATATAATATTATATACCCATACATATGAATAAATGTATATGGCATGGAGAACCAAGGCTATTTAAAACCCAGAAGTAAAATGACAAAATATTAGAGCTAAAATTCCCTTTAAAAGTTATCTGGTTTAACATGCTTATTTTAGAGAAGAAATGGGGACCCAGAGAAATTAAGTTAGTCTCTCAGGGTCACACAGGCATTCAATTGCAGAGGTAGAATAAGAATTCAAGACTTCTCGTCCTCAGTCTATGACTAATTTAAGTAAAGACCACAACTTATATTTTCAAATAAATGTCATCATTTTGAAGGTGACTTCACAAGGCTGTATGCTTATCTTAATGATGCTGTATTTCACCAAATATTCTCATACTCTTTGAAATTGTCTTTGGAATTAGTTTTATCTAATCAAGAAAAAATGAGTCTTTAAACAATGTCGTCATATCATGCTTTTGAACAAAAATGACATTTTTTCTACTTGATCTCTAACTTCACTGTTCAGACTGGCTATTAATGGCTTTTGATTGTTTCCCAATAATTTACCTACCCTTAAAAATCAAAGATTTATCACCCATTAAAAAAAAAAAAAGAATATGATGCATGTTCTGAGTGTAATTCTAAAAGAGAATTCCAAAAATTGAAATACACATATAGACCTTCACAGTGACAGGTTTGGAGAGACAAACTCATTTGGATTCCTGATGTTTAATCAATTTATTATTTAAAGAAAACATTATCACTGTGGGGAATCCCATGTCCTAAAAGTTTCAACTCACTTATGAAGTATAGAAAGTACTAAGTGTGTGTGGTGTGTAGGATGTGTTTCTTAGGTAACTTTTCTCAGATTTAGAGGTTCCAAATGAAGATTACTACTCATCCTCTCAGGCAAAAGATATTTCATGAAGATATATACCTTGGTGTGATATATAGAATGTGATGATAGCATACCTACAGAGGTTTTGAGAGTTAAATAATTCAGGTAAGTAGAGCAAGAAAATAGGCAAAGCACAAGTTAAATCAGACTAATATTACAGAAAAGGTCAGACAAACTCAGTAGAAGTCTAAATAGAAGGCATTCAAGGGAGAAGGGAGGAATTAAAGAATACTTCAGAGTTGAAACATTGAGCTATTGGTGGTATCAGTGATGTTCCTAATGTTGGGAAGGGCAGGGAAATAGAAGTGTCCCAGTTTTAGATAAATTTCCACTTAAGATTGCTAGCTATTTGTTTTAACCTTCCTTGATCCTATCTGGAAAAGCTTGTCTAAATGACAGATAGATAGCTAAGTAGGTAAGTAGACTAGAGGCCTATCACAGAACAAATGATGAAAGTATATAACCACTTGATGGTTATTTTAAAATAAAAATAACCAGAAAGTGTATATTTGTAATTAAACTGTTACTGATACAATCACTGAAAGAAACAATTGGGTTTCTGAACGTCAGAGTTATGTTTCTAATCTCTTTGCACCTGACAAATACTCATGTTGGTAGGTACCCCAAAGGGATATCTGAACTCAGGCTCTTTGCCATAGCTTAGAGGTAAACATCATTCCCCTAAAACTTGTTTAAATTTTACAAAAGAAACAGGCAAAAAAAAAAACATTGAACTTGATTTAAATCAATTTCAAGAATTGGCTAGTTGCTTAGTTTTCACTCAAATAAAATCATTAAAAAGCAACCAAATATTGCAAATAACATCATTAACAATTATTTTATTTATGGTCATAAGTTATGGTTTAGAAATACTTTCTTTGTTTAGATTTTCACACCATATATTTAAGGGAAGGAAGTTAGATATGAGTAAATAGTAAGCCAATGCTTAACTTACATATAAAGTCACCCTAGCCCAAATTAATTCCATAGGGCCACTGGTGTTCAGGAATCTAGCCTTGTTCTCTGAGTGAATAATGATGTAGGCGATAAACAATTAGCTCGTGGCACAAATATAAGGGAGCAAACCAGCAGGTACATTTAATTTTAAAAATATTATTTTTTTCTAAACTGCAGGTTTTGGAGGCCAGTGTCTGTTTAACATTTTTTTGGGGTACTTGCCAAGTCCTTTAGCTATGGTGGGCAGGGACTTGTCATTTCCTGCCATATGAAGGCAGCAAGCTATGACAGGGAAAATAAAAATAGCACTACATTGCCACAAAGAAGTGTGGTCTACTCCATTTTGGTGCATGTGTGTGGAGAGGAGGTGATGCTTTTTTTTTTTTTTTTTTTTTTTTTTTTTTTTTTTTTTTTTTTTAACTGACTTGCTTTCGTTTTTACTTTCTTTGATTGTAATCCAATGTGGCTGCATAAATGTATCTCCACAAGAGTTGAGATTTTTAAATGAGGCAATGACTGTGTTTTGAGTTGTGTACTCTGCCTTAGCTCATGGATTGCAGATAAAGATGGTAATTTTCTAGCTGGAAGATTTTTTTAAAGGTTAAATGGACGTGAAGCTAGAGGGGTCATTGTTGCTGCAAAGGAGGTGGTTTATTTTGCTTGTTACTAAAGTTATTTCAGTTTGCTTCACAACCACTTAAGTGAACACATTGTGATTATTTGGGGGAAACCATGCAGGAAATCCTAATCAGTTCAATGGGCAGTGTTCAAAGCAGTTATTTTTATCCATTGGCAGGTGACCAGTAGGAAGAGCAAATTTCCCAGCAGATAAGCTTGAGAGGAGAGGAGAGACAAGCGTGTAAAGAAAAAAAATCTGAATGCAATTATCAGTTTTAAAAAAAGTTTTTAAAAAAGTGACTTTGGGATTTTCAAATGTAAATGTTTTTCAGTGGCCAATATCATTAAATAAAACAATAGCCAACAATTACTAAATATACCTTTAGATTTTATAACTTGAATGGTGTTTAAGTGCTCTACTGCAAAGATGATACAGAACTGGACAATTTAAAATAATGATTCTTTAAACATGCAGATGTAGTATCTGTTTAACAGGTGTTTCTTAAAGATCTACTAATGGGCATTAATAAGGATCTATTCTAATTGTTACAAGGAATGCATAAATTAATAGGACAGTGTTCCTACTCTCAAAGAGGTTACAATCTAGTGGTTGTGTAGACAATTATCTACATCATTAAAGAGATTGAACCATATCAGGCTATGGCACAGGTACATGCAAGATGCTATGGAAATTTAAAGGAAGAAGGTCCAATTCCAATGTAAATGATTCAAGGAAGATTTATGGGAAGAAGTTAGATAATCAAAATATCTCCTATTAGATAATCAAAATTTTCCCACCCATCAAAGTGATAAAGTGTTGCTGGGAAGCTGGAAAATAAGGATGTTCAAGTTAAAGTCAGACAGTCAGACAGAGACATTGAGGTACATGCTGTATGCTAGAACAGTGTGGCATGGTGGAAGCCTAGGGCATTTGAAAAGGTGTAATAATAAATCAGGCTATAAGGCAGAACAAGGCTTAGAATGTTAGATTTTTTAGGCCATTGTAGTGTGGACACTTGAAAGATTTTACACAACTTAATAAGATAGTTTAACCTGTATCTGATAAAGGCAATTGCAGAAATATATGTTAGTCTAAAATAAGAAAGTCTTGCTATTTAACGTATTAAAAAGTAAGTAGGGCGATTGCTCTTGTCAAAATTTTATAAACGTCTTTGGGAGGCCGAGACGGGCGGATCACGAGGTGAGGAGATCGAGACCATCCTGGCTAACAAGGTGAAACTCCGTCTCTACTAAAAAAATACAAAAATTAGCCGGGCGCGGTGGCGGGCGCCTGTAGTCCCAGCTACTCAGGAGGCTGAGGCAGGAGAATGGCGTGAACCCGGGAGGCAGAGCTTGCAGTGAGTTGAGATCCGGCCACTGCACTCCAGCCTGGGGGACAGAGTGAGACTCCGTCTCAAAAAAAAAAAAAAAAAAAAATAGAGAAAACGTGAATTTGTTTTTGCCTTCTGAAATACTGCTGAGTGTTACTGATATTATGCTAAAAAGGTACAGAAAGTTTACTTTTGCCAGCAGGATATTTACTAGTCTATTACTTTTAGGTAGAAGACAACACTGTGTCCTTTGAGTTAATCCAGAATGGAGGTCCATTGTCTTTCTGCAAGAACATCTGGAAAGATTGGGAAGAAGGGATTTTTCTCAGTTTCCTAGATACTTTTTTAACTAAAACTGTAGACTACAAGAAAAGAAGAGATAATATATTTCTGTTTTTAAAGCCAAAAAACAAAAGCAGACAACATTGACCTGCCAGTCCTCCTTCATTAGATCCCAACATCAAATTGTATTACTTTTTATCCTATGAAATAAGGAGTCTCCAAAAATGAACCAAATATTGCAAATAATGTAAATTACTGAAAATATATTTAGTAACAGAATATTGTGCAGCGGACACAAATATGTACCATTCCATTCAAATATTGTCCATACATTAAGCTCTAGGGCCCCACATGATCTCAGGCAAGACTAGGGATGAAGTCTGCTATCATTTAGGACACTTTGTACATCTTGTACAGGAGAGCAAAATGTGTGGGCCTTTGTGAATCTAGTACCTAAAAGATTATTGTGGGAAGAACAGAGGGAGTCATATGAAATAGTCCCATATGAATGGTTCTCACCACTCCCTTCCAATCAATATATATGATGCTATCTGAGAAAAATGTGACAACAGTTCTAATGAGGACCTACATTATTATTTGATTTTGATATTTCATACTTGGAGCATCCTTATTATAGACTTGTAGTAGAGTGAGCTCCAAATGAATATGTTATTACCTGGGTACTTGGATCATGGGTACAATAGATTTACCACAAGTCTTTAAGGTTAATCTAGGAATCTCTCCCCGCCCCCACCACACCCCTATACCTTCCTTTGGAGATAGTTCCAGGGTACCTCCTACTACTCTAATATTTTACAATTATAGCTCTGTTCTCAACTGTGGTAGCTTACAAAAGAAAAAGACCATGTAGGAGATGCATTAGAAATTATGTGTCACCTTCTGCTTCCACCAAAGCCAGGTGGCTTGTGCGAGACAGAGTTGTCATCACTGGTGGAAGATTACTTAAAGACTCCAGACATCTTTATTTTTAATGACACTCCAGTGTTACTAATCAGAAGAATAGTTCTGAGAGCCACAAGTTGCCAAAATGTTTGGTTTGTTTCTACTAATCAGGAGGGTTATGACACGGGAAGGAGAAATATAGGCCCACAATACTGGTTCCTTGCATGTCGTTACCGCTCAATGACAATGGAGGCTTATTTTCTGAATTGAGGGATAAAGTGAATTCTTCCAAAGTCTTGCCTAATTGATGATAGGAAAAATCAATTTTTTGATTTTTCAATCAAAAGTATAGGAAAAATGGTAGAAAATTGAGAAACAACGAACCAGAATCCTGTTTAGTAGGAGTAGCAGAGGAAACATGCTACCAAGATCCAGAAAATTAATACAAGTCTAGCAAAAGATAAAACTGTGCCGCTAAGGGAGGCTTATTTTCAATCATCTGTAATAATAGTGGTCAATGTTTTGCACCTCTCATCCATACCTTTCTCAAAACTTAATCTAAGGACAGAATCTAGTGTCTGTCATTTAAAATGTAAGAATGAGATACCCGTATTTTAAATTAATTGTGTAGTTATTGATACACAAAATGTTTCATGGGCATATATTTGTGTGTATTTTCTGAAAGCTCCGTGTGCACTTTATAGAGTAATTACTGAGAGGCCAACAATTCATTTTTGTCACTTGTATTTTAATATTTAAATTTTTAAATTTTAAATCATTTTAATTAGGATTATTTCTAAAAGTTTCTGAAAACCCTAATGTCTGCTTAGAGACTTCTGTATTTTTTTGTTGTTCTTTAAAATGAAATTTTAAATAATATTTTGGATAATATATTGTGAAGAAAATGACTCCCAAATATAAGTAAAGAACGAGTAAATGTGGAGGAATAAAACTAAGCACTAAGACAAAAAGAAAAAAAAGGCTGATAGAGTAACTGAGCACAAAGGCCAAGGATGCAAAAGCTCTGGGATCTACTGGGATATATTGTACATGCTCCAGAAATTCTTAGTTTGTGTGAAGCACTGACATTTCCAGGGAAAGCTTGCCAGGTTTAAGTTCCTGGGCCCCATCTTTAAAGCTGTGAGTCTGGCATTTGCAGCCTAAACTCTCTAGGACAAAAGGCTTATCCTCAAGCAAAAAGGAAATTGGGCCCAAACCAAGTAGGAAAGAATGTTTACCCTCCTTCTTCTTAAAATAAGGATTTTCAGTCCCTTAAAATCACACCATATGGGGTAGCTACCTATACCAACAATTCTGGCCAGAGCCTGGAGTGAGACCTTGATAACTGGTTTCATTTTCCATTCCATGCTTGGTCTTTCTACCAGACCCCATAAGGCTGGTTTACTCCTCCCTTTTCACAGGCTATTAATTGTGTGGAATAGTGGATAGGGCACACTCTCAAGGAGAAAATTGCAAGAGGACTGCAAAAAAGTGAAAGGGGCCAGAAGAATCTGATTATCTTGGACCTTAGTTTATTTTATGTAAGCTTGGAAGCCCATAACTTTCCTTTAAAAATCCTGTTTCTTGTCCAAATGTTCATGTTTTCTCTGAGACACAAGGTGAACATTCAGAAAAGTTGGAGGAAAATCCCCACAGCCCTGTCAGCACCGAGAACAGGAAACATACAGCTTTCCCACTGTAACATATTAACTTGTGATCTTCTCATCACTTCAACTAAGTGGAAATATTTGAAATTTAATGTGTAAAATGGAACTTTGTAAAATTGTGACTTGTCTCTTAAGAGCTGGAGTATACACACCTGGAGTACTAAAAACAGAAGACGCTGATAGCCAGCCAGATATTTGGCTACATGTAATCCTAAACTGTCTGCTCAGTGTTTCATAGTATCCATCATAAGTGATTTAATATTTTCACTAGTCTTTTAACCGTGTATAGATAAACAAGGTTTGCGAACCACTATGAATCACAAGTTAAACAGTAGTCAACAAAATGGGGCTGTATAATATTGTTTGCAAAAGACCATAGTATGTATAGACTTAAAGGGATCTTTTTCTTTCTTTCTTTCTTTTCTTTTCTTTTCTTTTTTTTTTTTTTTTTTTTTTTTTTTTTTTTGAGATTAGTCTCGCTCTGTTGCCAGGCTGGAGTGCAGTGGCTCGATCTCAGCTCATTGAAATCTATGCCTCCCGGGTTCAAGCGATTCTCCTGCCTCAGTGTCCCAAGTAGCTGGGATTACAGGCACGCGCCACCACACCCAGTTAATTTTTGTATTTTTAGTAGAGACGGGGTTTCACCACGTTGGCCAGGATGGTCTCTATCCTGATCCTGTGATCTGCCAGATGCGGCCTCCCAAAGTGCTGGGATTACAGGTGTGAGCCACTGTGCCCGGCCCAAAGGGTTTTTCTTATTACATTAGGCTCTGGTTTAGATCTAAACTTAGACCTAAATTTAGTTGAATCTAATTGAGTTTCTTCTACATGTAAAGTAGCTGTGCACTTTGGAGGTGAAAGATTATAATGGTCATGAAAACACTGTCCTTGCTGGCAAGCTGCTCACAATTTTGTGGAATGAATAAGAAAGGGACATATTTCTGATACAAAGTGCTTTGGGAGTTCACAGGTAGATATGATCACAACTAGGCAAGATATCACAAAAGTCTCATGAAGAAGGCAGCATTTTAAGATAGTGGCCTTGGAGGACAGACAGGATTTCAACAGGTAAAGATGGTATAGAGCAATTTAAGCAGAGAGAAAGTCAAAAACACAGGCAATGAAGATAGGAAAACAGTGAATTCCCGCAAAAACTTCAGTTTGGTTATGTAGCTTAACAAAATAACTGAACTGGTTTTGGTATTGTCCTTTATCACTCAATGAAGATTCTCGGATTTTAAGGCTGTCCAATTTGGTTATCTGTGACGCTTGTTAAAATGTAGATCCTTTGCTCTACTCTTTGACAAATAAGATTCAGTCGTCCATCTGGGAATGCACATCTTTAATAAGCACTGCGGTTAGCCTAGGTGCCAAATGTTGAGAAACCCTGCCTAAGTAAAAGGGGAAGAATAAAAATAGACCCTGAGAGGTAAAAGCAGTGTAAGAATACACAGCCTAACTTTTTTTTTTTTTTTTCCCCAATGGATGGTAGGGGCAGGGAAGCGAATAGTAGCTAAAGGTCTTGTTAATTTTCGTACAGGTTGAATAGCCTGTGGGGTCCTCAATACCAGTTGGTTTCCCTATTCTCCAGAATATGAAATGATCACAAATTAAGATATATGAGAAAAGGCAATATGACTGGTGATGTAAGGCTCAGTGACAACCTTCTTGCTGTCTCCAAGTAATTAAAAGAGTACTTCTCAGAGCAGAGACACAGAATGCAGTCTGATTAAGAGGAAATGGCTTTCAGATCTCAGCAGAGAAATTTAGACTTAGCTAAGTAAAATAACTTCCTGGCAAAAAGGCAATGTTCACAATAACTGTATTGTCTGTCTACACATATGTGTTTCCTCTCTTCATGAAATTGACCTGGGGGAACTTGTTGATGTTGAAGCTAAGATAAATTGGGAGCCTGGTTTGAAGTGACATCCAGGAGCACCTCTCTTTAAAACTGATTTTTTTAAAAAAGTGATAGAATACTCAGCAGGGCAAAACTGGTGAATTTCCTAGGAGAACTAACTAGGCAAATACTTTTCAAAGCATTTTATTACTTTGAAGATTTTCAAAAATAAAATGAAGCCCTGAGATTTGCCTGTGTGCTGGTCAGAATTAGGAGGAAATTGTTCTGTTCTCTTCTGTCCAGAACTTGTGATTACTCATGTGTCATAATGGTACAATTTCCTCTGATATACATGCACAGAGCTATTCAGTTTCACATCATTTGCAGTCACTTGCAGCACACTAGGTCTGCTTTTTCTGGGCTTAATAAAGTGTGCACCTAACCAGACTGTAATATAAAGTTGAATTTTGAGCAAGTGGTTGCTTGTTACCTGTGATGAGATGGTTTCTGGACAGGGCTTCACAACCTAAAATGTAAACAAAATGTGCTGTTTCACTTACCATGAAATTGAAGTAAAATAACAATAATAATTTGTTCGGGGGCTCAATGAAGCACACTTCAAACCACATGGATTTGATCATTCAAAGCAGGATGTTTCATAATTCCCATTTCATTTTTGTTCTTCCCACACATATCTTTAAAGTTAGTTAAGTCCTCCTAGATTTCAGTAGCCTTGAGGCAACTATCCAGTCACCCAAGCTAAAATTTATTTACCTCAGAACAAGGGTCATAGACCCAACTGAGTCAACTTTCTATGGATTTTGATTCTCTGTTCTGGGGCTACATCTGCTGTCTCAGGTAATTAAGAGGTGACTAAATGACTCCAGTAAATGGGATTATTTAAAGAGAAGCTGGTTGTCCACTTATTTTTAGACATATAGGAATGATTTTGATCAAATGATGCTTCAAGGACAAATGCTGGGCTCGCTATATCAAAACCAAATGGAGAGCTTTGAAAAGATACAAATGGCATACTGTACCCCACGAGTACTCATTCAGAATCTCTGGAGGAAACACCCAGAAGCTTTTATTTTATTTTTTAACCTTCCCCAGATGATTCAGATAATCAGTAAGGTTAGTAAAGCAGTAATCCAAATCATAGTTTCTCAAATGTTAACATGCAGAAGAATCATCTGAGTTCATTGTTAAAACACAGATCTTGAGGCATCAGGTCCAGGGTGACGCCTGAGATTTTGAATTTGTAACAAGCTCCCAAGTGTCATTCGTTCATGTATTTTGATTTATATTACTAATATAAATTAATTTATATTTATATAAATTATATATATATATATTTATATAAAACAAGGGGCTAGATTACTTCTCATGTTCTTTCAAGCTATATTTTTGTGTGGTTATAAAGTGCCTTGTAGAAACTGCACCATATACCCTTCCCTTACATAAGAATTTTTCATTCAAACTAGAATATTTTTCTGAACATAGGCTTTTCTTTTTTTCCAAAGCTGGGCCAGGAAATAATTGACTTATTTTATTTTGCTTGCAGCTCTGCCTTTGTTTCCTACTTTTTAGATTTTGACATATAGCTGAAAAAGTCCCAGAAAGCTGATCTTTCCAAGTTAATCATCCCTGAAGAGTGGCGGACTCATTGTGCATTAAAGCAATCCTTTCTTCTATGTGAGCCAAAAAAAGAAAAACGGCCTGCCAGACACCTGTAAAGAGAAGGCTATCATCATATAGGAATTTGAGGAACTGCTATATGGTACATTCCTTTTCCAAATGGGAGAGAATCAGCTCTCATGATGTCCCAGAGGGCCTTAAAATAAACAAGAGGGAAATTGTAACAGCTTGTCATCTGTGCTTGTACACTAGGCTTTCATGTAGTTACTCTAGAGAAATCTAAATAAAAAATGCAGATAGTTCTTTGAAAAATCCTTGAATAATATGTAGAGACTCAGGCTGACGTGGTAAAAAAAAAAAGGAAGGTTATTTTATACTTGGTATCTCCAACCCACTGGCAAGCAATCTTTTGGAAGGAACAGCAGTTGATTGTGAATTTAGGTTTTGAACCACCATTAGGCAAAGATAGTTTCTCTAGAGAGAATCATGCCTGCTAATTACACATGTACCGGGCCAGATGGAGACAATACAGATTTTCGTTACTTTATTTATGCAGTGACATACACTGTCATTCTTGTGCCAGGTCTCATAGGGAATATATTAGCCCTGTGGGTATTCTATGGTTATATGAAAGAAACAAAACGAGCTGTGATATTTATGATAAACTTAGCCATTGCTGACTTACTACAAGTTCTTTCCTTGCCACTGAGGATCTTTTACTACTTGAATCATGACTGGCCATTTGGGCCTGGTCTCTGCATGTTCTGTTTCTACCTGAAGTATGTCAACATGTATGCAAGCATCTACTTCTTGGTCTGCATCAGTGTGCGACGATTTTGGTTTCTCATGTATCCGTTTCGCTTCCATGACTGCAAACAGAAATATGACCTGTACATCAGCATTGCTGGCTGGCTGATCATCTGCTTTGCATGTGTACTCTTCCCACTCCTCAGAACCAGCGATGATACCCCTGGCAATAGGACCAAATGCTTTGTGGATCTTCCTACCAGGAATGTCAACCTGGCCCAGTCCGTTGTTATGATGACCATTGGCGAGTTGATTGGGTTTGTAACTCCGCTTCTGATTGTCCTGTATTGTACCTGGAAGACGGTTTTATCACTGCAAGATAAATATCCCATGGCCCAGGATCTTGGAGAGAAACAGAAAGCCTTGAAGATGATTCTAACCTGTGCGGGGGTATTCCTAATTTGCTTTGCACCTTATCATTTCAGTTTTCCTTTAGATTTCCTGGTGAAGTCCAATGAAATTAAAAGCTGCCTAGCCAGAAGGGTGATTCTAATATTTCATTCTGTGGCATTGTGTCTTGCTAGTCTGAATTCGTGTCTTGACCCAGTCATATACTACTTTTCCACTAATGAGTTCCGAAGACGGCTTTCAAGACAAGATTTGCATGACAGCATCCAACTCCATGCAAAATCCTTTGTGAGTAACCATACAGCTTCCACTGTGACAACTGAATTATGCTAAAAGAAAAACCAAGCTGAATATGACCTGAAATGCAAGTACCTCAGAGCATATCTGCAATACCCAAGGCACAGGGAAGAACTCGCAAAAAAACACAGCTTTTCAGTTCTGCTCTATCTTACTGCTGTGGGGAATTCACTTCTTCAAAGCAGGACCTATTTGGAGCGTTATGATCCACCATTATTGATGTTGACATATCCATGTAGTAATTTTTCATCAAGTCTGTAAATCTTAAAATATCAAATTTCTGTGACATCCTACAAACATATGCTCTCAACTCTAGTCAGTACTTTTACCTGTGACCCTCAGGCACAAAAAGAGTATTAGCTTGGAGCCACCATAAGCATTTAGTTTTGTTACAGCAGATACTGAGTCTTTATATTCAGAGGAGATGTAGGTGTCTTTTTATATTAGTAATCACAGTTTACATGCCATTTTCGTATGTTTGGTTATATTTTAGTGGGATGGATGATATATTACCCTGTGTAAAGAAAATGTTGTAAACATAAGATCATTTTTATCTCTCAAGTGTGATTACGTTTCAGAGTTTGAAGACTAAAATAGCTATTTTCTTCATTTTTGTGTCAACGTGAAACATTAGTTGTCACACCTGTTCACAGAATGAAAATCTGAACTCAGGCCTCTGGCATATTTAAACTAAGAACAATATACATATTTACCTATGATAACTCTCTGTGACTATAAAAGATGCCGTGTTGCATCTACCTAGGACAGGTAGTTTGTCAAAGTCCACACAAGGTGACTCAAATGGCCTCTAAGCCCAGGAGAAAGCAGAAAGTTGACAATCACAGTTCTGGCTCTCTTACACTTTTTCTAAAGAACATTTCTGGAGATGTATGGACCTGCCTAGTAGAGGAAGTTTTTAATCATGCTTCTAGAGATACATTGAGGTAATGTTGACAGGTTCCTGCACTTTCTGAGCCTATGGAAGAAGTAGTGCACTAATGAATCATTAAACCTAGGTCAGAATGAAAAGATGAAGCAAAGTTGGCTAATCTTTTTAAAATTCTCATCACATTTTATTTCTTACTCTAATATAAGGACACTTAGCTTAGACTGCCAAGTTACTTACCCAAGCCAGAGTAAGTCTCTCTGCCCCATCATTGCATACATATTGCGGTCAGTCACATGGACCCTAGAATCCACATTGATTTTTTTTGGTCTAGCTTTGCCCCAGACATACCATTCTAAAGCCTCCAAAGTCTAGCTCTTAGCAGCTAGGGAAGGCAATTATTTTACCTTTTGAAAAATGTATAGAAGATTAATTTGGTCAGCCTTGGGCAACCAGTGGCCAATGACTTGCCTACTACCTGTTTGGTACTGTTTTGTGGGAAACAGACCCAGGATATTAGTCATAATTAAATCTTAGGTTGTAAGTATGATAATATTTTGAAACATGTTTTAGCAAAAAGCTGTAACTTTAAGAAAGTTCTACTTAAAATCTGTGTGCTATATAATGAAGATAACTTCTATGTCTCACAGAAGGAATGTAGAACCCAATCAAAGGCTTTATCATATTTAGAGGAAAGGGGTTGTTTCAGGCATACAGTTATGATACTAATACATCAGGGGAAAACTGGTGACATCAAAATGAATTCTAATATCTAGACTGATGGAAGGTTTTCTAAAGTTTTCTTTGGACAAGTGTTGATTTTACACATATGTTGTTATTAAGATAATACCCTATTAGAAAACTGACTTTGTGCTGCTAGCAAGTGTATCTATGTGTCTTCTAACAATTCATTGTAAGGTATATGTTTTGATGTGTTAAATAAGTTTTCAGTAAGTGTTAAATTGTATTTTAAATAGCGTAACTATAACTGTGTCTTGTCTCTTTGCTTTAAAGTGTCTTTTTTTTTAGTATAATTTAGTGTTGTAATAGGATTGCAAGTAACAATTTTGTGGAATTGTGAAATAACTGGGTACTTGTAATGTGAGAGTCTCATCTACACCATTTGTGCTTACTATTATCTCGATTAGCATGAATTACACTTCTTAAGGTCACTTTGGAAGATGATTGATTTGATTTGACTAACATATTGATTTCACTTTGATTACATATTTTTAAAGAGGAAGGGAAATATTTTCAGGGGATGATTGACTTTCTTAGAAGAATGGTTGAGGGTAGGACCCATTTGTTAGGCAGCCCATTTACATTATTCCAAAAAAGAACAAGTATTCAGTGTTCTTATGCTGCTGAGCTGAGGACACCCTTTTTCCCCAGGTCTGCTCATCTAAGTTTGTATTCAGTGCTCTGATTTACTTTATTCACCCCCTATCCCATCAATATGTTTTGTCTTCTGCTTGATTCCCTTGCTCTCCCAGGCAGCAACCTGATCAATTCATTCACACCATGGTGCTAATAGCTAATGTTAGCTTAATATTAATTTACCCAGAAATATCTGAATTCCAGGCTTTAGGACTACACATTAAACCAAAGTGGTGACTTTCAATGGAGGGCTAATACCTACTGAAGCAGACTGACTGGAGGGAAAGATATTTTGAAGAAAGTGGGTCCTACAGCACTGCCTTTCATATTGTATATAGTAAGCAAACACCTACTATGCTTGCCATAATGAGAATGCTGACTTTTAAAAAATTAAGAAATGTATCCATGAACATGGCTATCAGTTTCTCAGATGTCTGTTCATCTTCTTTTCATTTTGCCACTCTCCTTTCCTATACTGGGCCTGACTTTCAGGGGAAAGTCTAAACTAGTAGCTTACTAATTTAGGAGTACTGCTGCAGCTACGATCCAGACAGCAGCCTCTTCTCTGAGCTTCTCCATTCCATGGCTTATCTTTCCTCCAGACTTCTCATTTATCACTCTCTGGGTTCCATGAAATTGTGGTGCAAAGAGAAAACACCCTCAACCATAGTAACGTATACTTCAAGATAAATAATTCCACATTTCCTATATAAAGTTGTTGAATTTTGATTCAAAAATGCATAAGTATTCCAATAAGAAAAACTTTGAATATGTAGTGATTTCTATGTAAAAATATTGTCATTATTATTATTATTATTATTGAATTCAAATGGTTTATATGTTTTCATTGTCACTCAGTTAAGCAGCCAATTCTATTAACTGATAATTCCACAAAGAGAAGCCATCTGCCCCAGGATCAACAGAACAAGCTGCCTTGGGCTGAGAGGGTGCATCTGTGGAACTCTTGCGCAACTTACATTTTATGTCCCATTTTGATTTTATTCCCAAGATACTGTGAAAATGTTGCACTTGGAATTTATTTATGGCTATAACTTATAATATTCATTTTAATAATAAAGATTGTCTTTGTAATTACATAGAAATTTTCTGCATCCAGAAGTCAATGTGTACTTAGTCACTTCTTTCAACACACTGATAGACTTGATGATCTTTGTTAGTGTTCTCACATGCATGGATAAAAGTCCCCTAAGACTCTATTCTCGCTTTTTCTCTCTTTTAGAGGTTCAGTCTATTCTTGAAAGGAAAGATAAGCCACATCCCCAACTTTATCCCACTCTTGCCACTCACTCCGTCCATAGATAGACGTTTTATATTCATATTCTGCTAAAAATTATTCCCCATCTTCACGGTGGACCAAGTTTTTGAGAACTTCTTAAAGCGCTACATTTGTAATGATGGAACAGAGAGAATATTTTCTTCTTAGTCTTAAGGGTTGTTAAGATGTGGCAGTCTGAGTTTTTCTCTGGATTGTCAGGGGAAAATAAAATCTCATCCTCTACTGTCCCCCTGTGCTCTTCTCAAAACAAATCTACTTAAACCAAAAAAAAAAAAAAAAAAAAAAAAAAAAAATGTGTGAAGTCAGGAAAATTGTCTCTGACCCTTTCCTCAGCCTGGCTCTCTTTCTTCTACTTCAGTAACTCCCTCATCATCTCGCCTATATCCCTAGCACTTCCAAGACCCCAAATATCTTCTATAATAACCAAATTTTTAGGAATTACACATTTTGGCTGTTGCAAAAATATTTTCCTAGGAAGTGGTGAAGGGTTTCCCAAGGAAGAATTTTTGATGCTTTGGTAAACCTGAATAAAATAATGGGATATAAATACCAGACATGCCCCATGCTTCAAATGCCCTCACATTTTATAGAGACCTCTTCTGTGCCCTCCTGAAGTCTGTCCAGAAACAACTTCACTGTCTTTGACACCATATTTTGATGGAGTGGTGGAGGTAGGGGAGGAAGGCGTATGAGATAAACTCTCAAGTAAATGTGGCTGTTTTCACTTGCTTATTTCTTAGTTATTAAAGGATGTGGTATGGGGATGGGGAGAGCGAATTGTAATTTTACTGAACTTCACAGACCATTTCCTCTTCTTCAGAACTTCTTCAGCCTTAACCACTACTTGATTTTGCCAAATAATTCAAGTAATATAAATATGCCAATACTATTATCGTTTCTATTGTTTGTTGAATAATTATCTTCATCCTACTTACTGCAATGCATATCTTCTGATTCAACTACAGGCATAGCCCTATTCAACGCCTTCCACTTGCCTTCTTGTATCTCTTCAAAGAATAATAGAACATCTGCTCCATAGGGAGGGCTGTCATTAGGCCTCCCCTTCTGACTCCAGCATTTACTTTTATTGCAAGAGTTCTTGAAGTTTGATTCTGGCCCATAATAGTGAGATTTTTCAGACATTTCTAAGCAATGTTGAGTATCTACAACTTGTAAGAAGACTTGTAGCATTCATTATCTTTTAAAATGCTACTCTAATAAAAGGACAAAAATAAACAAAAAGAGTTTGAAGAAATGATGGTTCAAGTTATGACACTGGCGTGGAAGCATAGAGGAAGCAGTCATACTATAAATTACCCACACCATCTTTGCATAAAGTAAAACCCATAATAACAGCTTAAAAATGTTCTGAAATCACATTACTGCCCTCTGTCATTAAACGAGTTTAACTTTTTTACTAAAATGTATATAAGGAGATAATACTATGAAAAAAGTAATTCGGTAAACTTTTTACTATGAGAAACTTCAAACATCTTCATAAGAAGAACAATAAATACAATGAACACCTATTATTGAAATTCAAGCAATATCAACACATGGCCCAGTCTTCTTTCTTCTATGTCTGCATCCAATCCCCTACTCCAGATTATATTAAAGTGCATTTCCCTTATATAGTTTAATCTATGAATACTGTAGTAAGTCATAGTATAATTTAAATGAACTGTTTAATGTATGATCAAAAGGTGCCGAGGAATAAAACTGATTTTAGATGTGTTCAGTAATTACATCAAACACTAAATTCTGAAAAGTAGAAGAATTTCCCTTTGATTAATCTGATCAAGTTTAAACTCAGAAAATATCATTTATTAACCTGAGTCTTTTTTTTTTTTTTTTTTTTTAATATTTTAGGTAGGTGTTTCTTCTACTGCAGAAATGTAATGAAGACTAATGTTGAATTCAGTTCAGGGTCTCCTTGGTCCAAATTATGGCTCCCATGAGAAGGAGTCCAGTAGACTTAGCTCCACTGAATATAAAAATACCAACGTTAACAGACTACATTTCCACATTGTAGTAAAAATGGTCCACTAAACAATACTCATAGAGTAGTATTAGAATGCATCTAAGTAAATGTACACTCTGCAATGTTTCTGAAGCTTATGCGATAGTTATTTGTACTCTGTGAATACTGCTCATAGATAGGTGGGTAGACTTCTATAAAGTTTCCCTCAAGTATTACACATTTTCTACCTTTCAATTTCTTCTGACAAGAATGGATTAGTTAGGCTATGGGTTCAACTGTGGTTAACAGAAATGTAGCTTAAACTACATACAAATATATTTCTCTTTCATGGAAAAGTATTAGCCAGCATGGTGGCTTTTCTTTGCAAGATGTTTTGGACATAGACTTCTGTACTGTAACACCAACATTTCTTGGGTATTCTTCTAATCTAAATGGTGCAAGATACTGTTTAAAAAATTAATTGGGGGATCACATCAAGTTAAAATATTTCTGCACAGCAAAGAATATAATCATCAAAGTGAAGAGACAACACGCAGAATGAGAGAAAATATTTGCAAACTACCCATTTGACAACGGATTAATAACCATAATATATAAGGAGCTCAAACAACCGTATAGTAAAAAATCTAATAATCTGATTCAAAAATGGGCAAAAATTTTGAATAGACATTTCTCAAAAGAAGACATACAAGTGACAAACAGTCATATGAAAATGTCCTCAACATCACTGATCATCAGAGAAATGTAAATCAAAACTATGAGGAGATATTATCTCACCCCACTTAAAATGAGGTTTTTTTTTCCTTAAAGAGTGGCAATAACAAATGCTAGCAAGGATGTGGATAAAAGGCAACCCTCATACACTGTTGGTGGGAATGTACATAGTGGTGTTAGTACAACCACTACGGAGAAGAGTTTGGAGGTTCCTCAAAAAAGCAAAACTTGAGCTACCATAAAATCCAGCAATCCCACTGCTGGGTATATATTTTCTTTCACTGAAAGAAAGGTCATCAATTTATCAAACAGATATCTGCACTCCTATGTTTGTTGCAGCACACTGTTTACAAATAGCTAAGACTTGGAAACAACCTAAGTGTCCATCGATAGATGGATGGATAATGAAAATGTGGTACATAAACACAGTGGAGTAAAATTCAGCATAAAAAGAATGTGGTTCTGCCATTTGCAACAACATAGATAAAAACGGAGATCATTATAGTGAAATAAGCCAGGCACATAAAGACAGACATCACATATTCTCACTTATTTGTGGGATCTAAAAATCAAAACAGTTGAGCACATAGACATTGAGAGTAGAAGAATGGTTACCAGAGGCAGGGAAGTGTGATGGGGGTGGTGTTGGGGAGGGTGGGGATAGTTAATGGGTACAAAAAAAAAAAAAAAAAAACCAGAATGAATAAGACCTACTATCCGATTGCACAACAGTGTGACTATAGTCAACAATAACTTAATTATAGATTTTTAAATTACTTATATAGTGTAATTGGATTGTTTGTAACTCAAAGGATAAATGCCTGGGGGGATAGAAACCCCATTCTCCATGATGTGCTTATTTCACATACCATGCCTGTATCAAAACATCTCATGTACCACATAAAAATATACACCTGCTGTGTACCTACAAACATATATATGTATATTTTTTGAGATGAAGTTTTGCTCTGTCACCAGGCTGGAGTGCAGTGGCACGATCTCAGCTCACTGCAAGCTGTGTCTCACAGGTTCAAGCGATTTTCCTGCCTCAGCCTCCTGAGCAGCTGGGACTACAGGGGCATGCCACCACACCCAGCTAATTTTTGTATTTTTAGTAGATATGGGATTTCACCATGTTGGTCAGGATAGTATCGATCTCTTGACCTCATGATCCACCTGCCTTGACCTCCCAAAGTGCTGGGATTACAGGCGTGAGCCACCACGACTGGCCACCTACAAATATTTTTGAAAATTAAAATAAATAAATAAATAAATGAGAGATCCTTATGCAGAAATGGCTCTAGTGTCTTGGGCTCCTACATAAGCAAAGTGAAGCTCAATGTAACAGCAAAATGAAGCTTAAACTTAACCAATCAGAAACTGCCAAAACCCTATAACTAGGGACTTTCAACCTCAAATAAAGCAAATTCCTATCTGTAGCCAATCAAGTGATTTCTTTACCTTGCTTCCACATTCAACCTATAAAAGCTTGCTACTCACACTACTAAAGCAAAACTCCCTAAACATCTTCTGTTTCTGAGTGCTGCCCAATTCACAAATTGCTCTTTGCTCAAACTCTGATAAATTTAATTTGTGTAAAGTTTTCTTTTAATCATATCTTATCACATGGACATTGTAGCTAGTATGACTGAGAAATGGGGAAAAGGAGGCATGCCTCTTCCCTTTAAGTGGATGACAAGAAATTGTGAATATTCTTTCTGCTTGCAAACTACTAGCTAAAAATCAGCTATGTAGCCCTGCCAAACTGCAAGGGAGGTTAGAAATTATAGTCATTATTCAGGTGGCCATATGCTATTAGATATTACTTTATTATGGAAGAAATGAAGAACAAATATGGGGACAGAGTGTGTCCCTATCATTCTAGGGATGTCAAAGGCACCAGCAATGTCATTTGCCCTAAAGATGCCATCTAAACTGCAAACTCCAGTAGACCTTAGTATGTTCATTCCATTTTTTAAAACCACCACTTTGCTCTAATAAAGCCACACCTTTTCTCCCCTGTTTGGTTATCCAAACCATCCAATATTACCTATACTTACAGCAAAAAGAGTAGTAGCCTCTAGAAAATATGATGATAGTGGTGACCTGGCAGTGTATGAACAAGGTTTAATATCAGCAAGCTGGGAGATCAAAGACGAGGACATATGGAATGATTGCATTGGTCGGTGTCGCACCTACGCTTTCTTCGCTCTGTCCCCAGAGAAGAGGCAACACTCCCTTTCTAACCTCCTATGGATGAGTCAACTCAGATATACAGCATAGCACTGCCCCCAAACTTAATTGCTCAAAGGAATTAAAATCACTTCAAAAGTGTTTTACAGTAACTGCTCCCTCTGCCTAGAATGTTCTTCCAATAGCTGTCTTGTCTCTTCCTTCAGTTTTAAAAGTCCTTCAGTTCTCAAAGTCGACACCCTAGCTAAAGAGTTCCCCACCCCTAGAGACACAAGTTTACTTCTAATACATTACCTTGAATTTTTCCCTCATGACTCTTCATTTGTAATTATTTTTAAAATTTGTTTATTGTATGTCTGCCCCACTTGAATATTAGATTTGTTCATTTTGTGTCTGCAATGCCTAGCCCACTACCTGCAACATACTAAACATGCAAAAAATGTATGTTGAATGCATACATAGATAATAAATCTAAACAAGCAGAAATCTGTTATCCAGCACTCCTTTTATGAAATGCTACATCAATTGATAGTTTATGGTTCATAGCATACAATAACAGTTCAGATTCATGGTGCTAACCTAAGGTCTTACAAAATTTTCAGGTGCCATTCAAATCATATCTAAGAGGAAATATGTTCAACTTTTTTTGTGTCATATGTACCTCCTTGTGTTTGTGTGGCATAATAAAGAATATGTCTGGTCTTTGCTCATAGTTCTCTGCATAGAATTTAAAAAACCCTTTGAATTTCCTGAGTGATAACAGTGTATTTGTTATGCTAAAGAAGTAACTCAAGGGAAAGAGGGCAGCTAGATAGCTTCCGGATGGGGGCTAGTCACCAGAAAGTCCAACCATGTGATTAGCAAATTTGTCCAGGCTGGAGATTGAGTTCAATCACATGTCCAGTCATTTAATCAATCATGCCTACATAATAAAACCCAGATAAAATCTTGGACCTCAAGGCTCAGAGGAGCTTCCTGGTTGGTGAACATATTAATATACCAGGAGATTGGCACACCATGTCTCCACTGAGACAGAGGCTCCTGCACTAAGGATACTTCCTGGCCTTGCCCTATATAGCTGTTCATTTTTATTACTTATAACAAAATGGTAATCACAGTGTGGCACTTTCAAGAGTTCTGTGAGTAATTTTAGTGAATTATTTAACCCAAGGAGGTTACAGAAAGCCCTAAATTTGTAGACTACCAAGGAGAAGCGTAATTGGCTTGGGCACATCTGAAACTTGCAGCTGGCATCTGAGGTGGTAGTGGTCTTGTGAAGGACTTGCTCCTGTGGGCTCCGCATTAAATCTGGGTAGTTAGTGTCAGAATCCAACTGAATTATAGGGCACACAGTTGGTGTCAGAGAATTGGTGTCACAGCAGGCTAATCTCAGTATTACTATATATTTGACTCTCAATTAAGTAGGACTTAAGAATAGCAAGACCATCCCCATTTATCTGTCGGTTAAAGCCAGCAGAGAGGTTGTTGTAAATAAACTTCTATATTTTTTCTTAGGTAAACAGTCTTTCTAACACAGGGAGCAAAAATTAAAAGAGTTAATTTATTTGATCGTTGCCATTGCCAGTAGATTACTGAAGTCAATGGATGAAACAAATATGATGAAACTGGTAGTTTAACCAGTAACTAGTAGTCTAAGTAAATTCTACCAGTTGATTCAGTGCTAAGAAACAAAATTTGATTTTCTTTGCAAAAGGCACAGCTCTGGATGAAAATACTAGTCTTTCAAAAGAGAAGCATACTTGACTTTTGTGTACCTTAAAAATGTATTATCCCCTTAATGAAAATGAGTCATTTGTCTTGGTCTTAAGCTGTCACATGTGTTTGTATTTTAAAACTGTCTAAGCATGATTTCATTAAAGCCCATACCTGAGCCAAAATTGTGTTCTGGGGAATCAGCTTAGGAAAATCATCATGATTTACCTGCCAATATTACACAGAAACCCAAACAGAAAGAGAAAATTGGTTTTCTCGAAGGTATTGCCCAGGAGAGAAATTTATTACTTCCTTACCAATCCTTCCAGCCTGGTTATTGTTCCAATGGGACCTAGCCAAAAGCATGTAAAAATCATTACAAAAAAATCCAGTCAATGCTGGACTTATGGTAGAAATTAAATGACAGTCTAGGTTGTTCTTTACCAACTATAATTCTAACCCCTTATTTCTGAGTGAGTACAAAATACTTCAGTTTTTCTCCTGTTACCAACCGTATTACAGGGTTTGAGGCCTGAACCTGACCTGGTGGGGACAAGGAAATTCTCACCACTACCAATGCCACTGCCCAGTTCAGCCTCTGAGTTAAACATGGTGATCATTTGCTAACAAATCATCTAATGAGATAGTTAACCCCAAATCAGTAGCTTGTATGTAACAGCTCTGAAAAGATAATTTGAATTTTACTTAGCAGTATGATAAGGAGTTCACACCTAAAGAGAAGTTTGGGAAAGCAAATATAGTCAGAATAGGATGAGATTGAGGCTTAAGCCCTTTTCAGTTTCCTTGTCTGCTGGTTAACCTCATCACAACCTGTGTCGCTGGCTGTATTTTAGATTTTCAGTTAGAGAGACCTCTGGGAATGACTAAGCTGATTCCTCTAAAATGGGTGTGTGAAAAAGATGGGTGCAAAAATGCATGTTTGGGTGACTAGAGAGAGAGAGAGGATCATTAAAACTGCTAGAGAAATACAAATATTTAGAAAAGGAATGCCTAGTAATATAATATATCTAATGTACATCATTTGCAGAGCTGTACTTTTTTCTCTTTCTGGCTGTGAAAATGCAGTCATATGCCATATAACAAAATTTTGATCAATGATTTGTTTAAGTATGTTTAGATACACAAATACTATTGTGTTACAATTGCCCACGATATTAAGTATTGTGAATCACACACTATACAGATTTATAGCCTAGCAACAATAGGCAATACCATATAACCTAGATGCATCTAGGTTTGTGTAAGTACACTCTATGATGTTCTCACAAAGATGAAATTTCCAAAGGATGTATTTCTCAGAATGTATCACTATTGTTAAGTGGCACTTAAATATAAAACTAAGCAATAGACTTCATATTTATGATAAACTACATTATGTTCTATTTTCAACATTAACTATGATAGAAAAAGTTGTTGATGTCCACTCTTCTTATTAGTTAATTACTCAAATAGCTAAATACTAATAAGTACCATGTAACATGGTTTGTGTTAGGCAACAGGATGTAAAGATAATAACTACAGAACTTGCTTAATAAGGCTGTCTCTGCTTCTTTACGTCGCATTTACTTCTCAGCACATGTTAATCTGGCCTTTCTGTCACGGTTTCATGTATTTTTCATTCATCCATAAACAAATATTTTTGAGCATCAGTTAATGGCAAGTACTAGTTAGGTACTGGGAGCTTACCATCTAGATTACACAGGGTCAAACTTAACTATACAGTCGACCTCTATATCTGTAGTTTCTGCATCCTTGGTTTCAACCAACCATGTGTTGATCATATTTGAGGAAAAAAGCAGTAAAAATAACAATATAACAGTAAAAATTAAGACAAATAAAAATACAGTATAACTATTTACATAGTACTTACCTTATAATAGGTACTGCAAGTATATAGAGATGATTTAAAATATATGGAAAAATGTGTGTGAGTTATATGAAATGCTATGCCATTGTATATAAGGCACTTAAGTATCCTTGGTTTTTGGCACTGGGAGGAGGTCCTGAAACTAATTGTCTGTGGATTCTAAGAGAATACTACATTTATATTTATATATGCATTTATATTTTAAGGTAAAAACAAAATTTTTTTCTAAAATTGCTATTACTTTTATTCATTTCTAATCATGATATGTATTCTTTTTTTTTTTTTTTTTTTTTTTTTGAGACCGAGTCTCACTCTGTTGCCCAGGCTGGAGTGTGCAGTGGCTTGATCTCGGCTTACTGCAACCTCAGCCTCCCAGGTTTGAGCAATTCTCCTGTCTCAGCCACCCAAGTAGCTGGGACTGCAGGCACCTGCCACCATACCCGGCTAATTTTTGTAATTTTAGTAGAGACGGGGTTTCACCATTTTGGTCAGGCTGGTCTCGAACTCCTGACCTCAGGTGATCCACCTACCTCGGCTTCTCAAAGTGCTGGGATTACAGGCATGCTCCACTGCGCCCAGCCTAATCTATTTTTAAACTATAAATGACATTAAAGAGGGATGTAAGACTATTTTCATCTGTTTATTAAAGAGGTTACATACAGGTTAAAATGAAGTTAAGAAAGATGTTATTAAAGTGGGTCTTGAGTCTATGATCCTGAGGGTAAGTTGTCTTAGGAATTTTATCCCTTTCTATCTCTTCTTTCAAGCCTGAGTCTAGTCTAACAGAGATTTGCACCAGTTATCTGGATCATTGTAGTAAAAAACAGGCTTATCTGAGCAAATGAGGTGATACTACTTTAAAAGAAAAAAACAAACAAACAAACAAAAAACTAAAAACCTCTTATTCACAGTAATTCAAACTGAAATTTAAAAAATTTTTAAACACGACTGGGCGCGGTGGCTCACGCCTGTAATCCCAGCACTTTCGGAGGCCGAGGAGGGCAGATCACGAGGTCAGGAGATCGAGACCATCCTGGCTAACACGGTGAAACCCTGTCTCTACTAAAAGTACAAAAAATTAACCGGCCGTGGTGGCGGGCGCCTGTAGTCCCAGTTACTCAAGAGGCTGAGGCAGAAGAATGGCGTGAACCCAGGAGGTGGGGCTTGCAGTGAGTCGAGATTGCGCCACTGCACTCTAGCCTGGGCAACAGTGTAAGACTCCGTCTCAAAAAAAAAAAAAACAAAACAAAACAACTCGTCATTTACATCAGGTATAACTCCCAATGCAAACCCTCCCACCTCCGAGTTGATGGGTGCTGACGAGTTGATGGGTGCAGCACACCAACATGGCGCAAATATACATATGTAACAAACCTGCACGTTATGCACATGCACCCTAGAACTTAAAGTATAATAATAATAAAAAAAAATTTAAAAAAAACTAAAATTTTAAACTATCATGTATAATTTGTATATATTTGATATAACGCTTTTGACTTGGGCCCAATATACTAATCTTTCCGAATTGCTATTATCACAATTAACAGCTTTACTATTTATGCTTAGAAAAACCCACTGACTGTCTTCAGGGCCTCAGTTTATTTATATGTTAGCTCAAATTACAGAATTATAATGTCTAAGGACCATTCTAGTATTCAAGGTTTGTGGTCTTATGAAATTATCTGATCACCTGTATAATCAGAAATTGTTACTGAAGGTTTTCTATATGCTGTGATGTGTGGGAGTAAAGATATTCCTGTTCTCTATGTCTTCGCTGCTTATGGAAACCAAGGAGTTACTCCAGATGGCAAAATACCAGTAGAAAGTTAGGCAGTGTTGTTAAAACTTACAAATCAGGCATTTCAGAGTTTAGTGTTTTGTGTCATCATTGCCACCTTAAGATGCAATGCATACCTGCCCCCTTACAGTTTATGGAAAGGAAACGCAAAGAACTACTGTGTTTGCCTCTGATTTCCTTCTGAAGTAAGGATTCTCAAATCCTTAGAATATATTCAGGCAAATCAGTGATCATCCTTGCAAAAGTATCCCCAGACTTCGATTTCACAGTACAAAAAACATTTCACAAAGAAGTAGTAGGAGGGGCTGACGTAAGGTTGTATTTTGCCAAGTAGGTTATGCTAAAGCAAATTACTAACCAGGTACATTGACTATCACCATTATTTTATTTTAAAAAGAGCATTTTAATCTCTCAACCTTCCCTAAAGAAAGAGCCTAAACTCAGAATTAAAAAAAAAAAAAAAAGTTGTTTAAATACAATACATTTAGCCTTGCAGAAATACTCACTATATTGTTTATATTTTTCCCATTCATATGAAATTTTTGTGTGATTGGCATTTGGGAACCACTGTTCCACAGATCTTAAGTAAATTATTCCAATTCAGACCTAAAAGGGCGTAATGATGGGACTCATGATTGGCTATTAGCGCTTGAAAGTTATCATGAGTCCTCAAGCCTGGGCTGAGTGCCCCAAAGAAATTAGTTTCCAAGGAGACTTGGCCACAAATTTGAAATAACATATTGTATAGACAAAATAGCAATGGATTGTATCTTGGGCACTTATTAACACTGCCTTCATCCACTAAATGAAAAATTGTTACTACAACTCTCTAGGGTTAAGCTTACTGTGCCTCTGTGAATACTAGAACTTGCCCCTCAATCCTCCTCTTCTGGTGAGTCACTTCCTCTTTAGGACCATTGTCCTGTAGATGGCGTCAATTCCATGAGATTCCTGGCATGTAAATGGTCACCCCCTTTCCCTTGAGAAACAGAAAATTTCACACTAAGTAAAAGTATTACACTTTGAGCTCCTTTACCAGTGGAAATTCTGCTTCTCTTTTCCTTCTTCCCTCCCTCTCTTCCTTCCTTCCTTCCTTCCTTCCTTCCTTCCTTCCTTCCTTCCTTCCTTCCTTCCTTCCTTCCTTCCTTCTTTCCCTCCTTCCTTCCTTTTTTCTTCTTTCCGGCCTTCCTTCCTTCTTTCCTTTCCTCCTTCCTTCTTGTATTTTTCTTTTATTCTGCCCTCACCTCACCACACACACACGTGATCCCAACCAGTGATAGGAGAAGGAATTATTTGCGGTCAGGTGACTTAGCAGGAGCAGAGAGAATCTGCATATATATAGAAAATAACTTAAGACTTATCAAAACTATGAAGACTATTGACTCTGTTTTCAGATAAAACACTAATAAATACTCATCTAAATATGAGGTAGACTTTTTTGGCCTAGCTAAATCATCAAAAATATTTTCCCTGTCTAAATATATCACAAAAACCTTCCAATGGGTCTCATTGTCCTGGGAACTTAATTGGAAGTATTGTCTTCCAAGATATTCCAACGTTTGGTTCCCTAAAACTTGACATTGCTCTTAACTCAAACTCTGTCTTTTTTTAAATGCATATTTTTTTTTTTTTTTTTTCAGGTGGGAGACATCAAAAAGACTGGGTTTTCAATAAGTCTTTATATCTCACTTATCCAGGACAGGATTGATGGGAGAAAGGTCTAATAAATAATTGTTCATTGTAATTGGTGCTTTCCTTTTCTGCTTTCCCAGATGTCCATTGCTGTTTTGTAACCCTGGCCCTGCTATATGCCCTGTTGTGCTTTCTCACTGTCTCGGTGCCAGATCTCTCAGGTTTATTTAATTTGATGAAGTAGTCCCTGCTAATGAATATGAATTTGTTAACAGTGGTAGCAGGTTACAAAATAGAGATGGTACTCTAAAGAAAATAGGTGATTGATGGGAAGTTTCTGAAACTATGGACTGACAGTGGATGAAATTGATTCATATGAATTTAGAGGTAAAGTAATCCTAAGGTTGTCTGATAGAGTATTTGTCAAAGTGTGGCCTGTAACCTACCAGGATCAGAATGCTCTGGGGCTACTTGTTTAAAATATATTTCAAAGATTGCCCTTCTCCAAATCATGATCCCTTGAATAGGGACAAGGAATTGGTATGTTACCAAGTACTCTGAATTATTCTCATGCAAATTTTAAGTCTGGTTTTATCAAACTTCTTTATTTTACAATTAAAAACCTAAGACTCATAGAGGAAAAAGTATTTACCAAAGTACAGAGTTAGCTAGTGGTAGAATCAGGTTTGGATCCCAAGCTGTATACTCATAACAACTGACCATTAATTCTCAATGAAGTACCTACCTAGCATAGTGACTGGCATAAAATAGCATTTTGGTGAATGTTTGTCAAATGAATGTTTCAAAATGCTTATACCTATTTTTTATTGTGATAAAATATGTATAATATTTATCTTACTGTTATAACTACACCAAAGTGTACAATTCAATGACATGATGCACATTAATATTGTTGTGCAACCATTACCACTATACAGGTTCAGAACTTTTTATCATCCCAAACTGAAACTCTGCATCCATTAAACAATAATTCTCCATACCCTCCTTACTTCGGCCACTGGTAATCATAATTCTGCTTTCTGTGTCTATGAATTTGTCCATTTAGGTACCTCATATAAGTGGAATCACACAATATTTATCCTCTTGTGTTTGGCTTAGCACAATATTTCCAAAATTCACCCATATGGTAGCATGTATCAGAATTTCATTCCTTTTTAAGGCTGAATAATATCCCACTGCATGTATATACCATAATTTGTTTATTTATTAATCTGTCAGTAGACATTTGGGGTATTTCCATCATTTGGTCACTGTGAATAATGCTGCTATGAACATTGATGAATAAATATTTGCTTGAGTCACTGTTTTCAATTATTTTGTGTACATACTCAGAAATGGACTTGATGGATTATAAAATAATTCCATTTTTAATTTTCTGAGGAAGCACAGTACAGTTTTTGTAAATGATGTACCATTTACATTTTCAAGAGTGTGCCAAATTATCCACAACTTTTCCAACTGTTCTTATTTTCCTTTTTTTTTTTTTTCATAATCCCCATCCTAATGGGTGTGAAGGGACATCTCATTGTGGCTTTTACTTGCATTTCCCTAAAGATTACTGATGTTGACACCATCTTTTAATGTGTTTATAGGCGATTTATATATCTTCTTTGGAAGTGTCTATTCAAGGCCTTCCCTCATTTTTAACTGGGTTATTGTTCCTGTAGAGTTGTAGAAGTTCTTAATATATTGTGGAAACTAAAACTTTAACAGACATATGTCATACAAATATTTTTCTCTCATTTTGTGGGTTGCTTTTCACTTTGTTGATAGTGTCTTTAGAGGCACAAAAATTTTTAACTTTCATAATATAAAATTTATGCATATTTTTATTTTGTTGCCTGTCCTTTTGGTGTCATATCCAAGATATCAGTGCCAAGTTCAATGTTGTGACTCTTTACCTCGTGTTTTCTTGTAATAGTTTTATAGTTTTAGCTCTTACATTAAGGTCTTTGATACATTTTGATTTTTCTATTTGATTTTTCTATTCCACAAAATACATCATTTTAATAGGGATCAAACTGAATCTGTAGATTGCTTTGCTAGTATTAATGACTTAACAATATAAGTCTTTCAATCCATGAATGTCAAATGTCTACACATTTATTTGTGTTTTTTCCACTTCTTGCACCAATGTTTTGTTTTGTTTTGTTTTGTTTTTCAGTGTACAAGCCTTTTGCCTCCTGGATTAAGTTTATTACTAAGTAATGTTTCTTTTCAATGCTACTGTAAAAATAATTGTTCTTAATTGACTTTTTGAACATTTTATTGGCAATATAGAGAAGCAAAATTGATTTTTGCATGTTGATTTTGCCACTATGGTTCAATTTATTAGTTTAAACAGTTTTGGAGTTTTTTTGGGAATACTGAGGGTTTCTATGTATAAAATTATGCTATCTCTGAACACAGATATTTTACTTCTTTCATCACACATTTCATGCCATTTATTTCTTTATTTATTTGCCTAATTGCTCTGGTTAGACATTCCAGTACTATGTTGAATAGAAGCAAGGAAATAATGCATCCTTGTTCCTGATTTTAGAACAAAAACGATCAATTTTTCAACACTGAGCATGTTGTTAGTTGTGGTATTTCTATGTAGGGCTATTACTATGTTCAAACAGTCTCCTTCCAATCCTAATTTGTTGAATGTTTCCATAATAACAGGGTAGTTACTGTTGCCAAATGTATTTTTTTGCATCACTTGTGACTATCATGTGATTTTTTCCTTTATTCTGTTGAAGAGGTATGTAACAACAATAATTTATATTTATACAAATTTAATTATGGGTAAAAACATAAAATGTATAATTTTAACCATTTTTAAGTGTAAAATTCATGAGTGATAAGTATATTCACATTGTTGAGCAACAAATCTCCAGAATATTTTCATTTTGTAGAACTAAAATTCTATATCCATTGAACAACAGCTCTCTATTTCTCTCTTCCCCTAGTCCCTGTTAACCACCATCAACTTTCCATTTTCATGACTTATATTACTTTAGATACCTCATGTAAGTGGATTTATACCTTATTTATTTATTTAATTTTTGTAGTTGGTTTATTTTTCTTAGCATAATTCCTCAAGATTCATCTATATCATAGCATGTAACAGGATTTCCTTCCATTAAAAGGCTGAATTGTATGGTTATGCCAAATTTTGTTTATCCATTCATCCATCAATGGACATTCGGGTAGCTTCTACCTCTTGAGTATTGTAAATAAAGCTGCTATAAATATGGCTGTGAAAATAACCTCTTTCATATGTATTCAATATGTACTCAAAATGGATATATACTGAAAAAGAGGATTCTTGAATATTAGGGTAATGTTTTACAAAAATTTTTTTGAGAAATTTCCATGTTCCTTTTCGTAGCAGTTGCACTACTTTACAGTCTCACCAACAGTAAAGTTGTTTGCATTTTCACCATCCCTTGCTATTTCTGTTTCACTGATAGTAGTAATTCTAAGGGATGTGAGGTGATATCTTGCTGTGGTTTGGATTTGCATTTATCTGATGATTAGTGATGTTGAATATCTTTTCATATGCTTTTTGGCAATTTGTATATCACCTATTCAAGTCGTATACCCATTTTTAGAGCAAGTTTTGTGGTGGTGCTGAATTGTAGAAATTCTTGTTATATTCTGTATACTAATCCCTTATCAGACATATGATTTTAAAATATTTTTCATTCTATAGTTTGCCTTTTCACTTTGTTAAATGTGTCCTTCAATGCAGAGGAATTTTTGGTTTTGATGTAGTCTCATTTGACCATCTTTGTTTTTATTGTCTATAGTTTCCATGTCATGGTAAGAAATCATTGCCAGATCTAACATCATAAAGCTTCTCTCCTAGGCTTTCTTCCAAGAGTTTTATTGTTTTGGATTTTATGTTTTGGTCTTTAATCAATTTAGGTTTTTTTACATATTAATATTATATAAAATCAGGATCAAACTTCACTCTTGTGTGTAGATGTCCAGTTTTTCTAAAGCCATTTGTTGAAGAGCTGTCCTTTCCCCACTGAGTGTTCTTGCCACCCTTGTCTAAAATTATTTGATTATATACATGAGAGCTTATACCTGAGGTTTCTAATATAGCCTATTGGTCTATTTGCCTGTCTTCATCCCAGTAACATGTTGTTTTGAGTATTGTGGTTTTGATATATATATATATGTGTGTGTGTGTGTGTGTGTGTGTGTGTGTGTGTGTATAAAAATCAGAAAGTGTGAGACTTCCAGATTGGTTTTTCTTTGTCAAGATTGTTGTGACTGATTCTCTTCAGATTGCATTAAATTTTAGCATAGATTTTTTCTATTTCTGCAGAAAATGCCATTGGGGCTTTTTTAGGGATTCAATTGCACCTGTAGATCATTTTGGTTAAAAAATTGAATTTTGTGTGTTGAACTGCTTTTGCAGTCCCAGAATAAATCCTATTTCTTTATGGTGTATAACCTTTTTAATATGTTTCTGAGTATGTTTTGCTAATATTTTGTTGCAGAACTTTACACCTATATTCACAAAGATTATTTCTCAGTAGTTTTCAGTCTTATAATTACTTTGTCTGGCTTTGGTATCAAGTTAATGCTGGCCTCATATAATGAGTTAGGGAATATTCCCTCCTCTTCTACTTTTTGGAAGTGTTCCTTGAAAATCCATGTTGATTTTTCTTTAAATGTTTGGTAATACTTACCAGTGAAGCTATATGGTCCAGGGCTTTGTTTTGTTGTGAGGTGTTTGATTATGGATTCAATCTCTGTGATAGTTGTAGGCCTATTCAGATTATCTATTTCTTCATAGTTTATTCTTGGTGGGTTGTGTGCTTCTAGAAATTTGGACTTTTTACCTAGGTTTTCCACCTTTTTGACTTATAATTGTTCGTAGTACCCTCTTATAGTCCATTTTATTTCTGTAAAATTGGTAGCAATGTCACCATTTTAATTTCTGATTTTACTTCTTTTTATATTTTATCTTTTTTTTTCTTAGTCAATATACCTAAAGCCTTATTCATTTTGCTGATCCTTTTGAACAGCCAAGTTTTGATTTCACAATGTTTCTATTGCTTTTCTATTCTCTTTTATTCATCTCTGTTCTGATATGTATTATTTCATTCTCTCTGTTAGGTTTAGATTTGGTTTATTCTTCTATTTCTACTTCCTTAATGTTTACATTAAGGTTGTTGGTTGATAACTTTCTTCTTTTATAACGCATGCATTTAAAGCTATAAATCCCCTCTTAACACTGCTTTCTCTGAATCCCATAAGTTTTGATATATTGTATTTCTGTTTTCATTTGTCTCAAAATATTTTCTCATTTTCTATGTGATTTATTCTTTGACTCATTGGTTGTTCAAGAGTATGTCTTGTAATTATCACATAATTTTGAATTTTCTAGCCTTCACTCTGTTATTGATTTCTACATTGACTCTATAGTAATCAGTAAAAATATTTGGTTAGATGTAATATATTTTTAAAATATTAAGCCTTCTTTTGTGACCTTACATAAGTTCTAAACTGGGAGAATGTTCTACGTTCACTTCAAAAAAATATGCATTCTGCCATTGTAGGGTGAAGCTTTTTGGATATATCTGTTAACTATGGTTAGTTTATAACATTGTTCAAATTGTTTATTTGATCTTCTGACCAGATGTTATATCCATTACTGAAATTGTGACATTCATCCCTTCAGCTATTATTGTACAGCTTATTATTTTTCCCCTCAATTTTGTCAAAGTTTGCTTTACATATTTCAGAATTCTGATGTTTGGTGCATATTTGTTCATAATTATTACATTTTTTGGTAAATTGACCTTTTATTAATATACAATGTTCTTCTTTCTCTCTTGTAACTGTTTGTGACTTAAAGTCTATTTTTACTAATATCGGTATAGTCACAGCAGCTCACTTGATACTTTCTGTGGATTACCTTTCTTCATCTTTATTTATTTATTTTAAAATATTTATTTATTTGTTTATTTATTTTTAATTTTACTTAAATTCCAGGATATATGTGCAGAATGTGCAGGTTTGTTACATAGGTATACATGTGCCATGGGTGTTTGATGCTCTTATCAACCTGCTATCTAGGTTTTAAGCTCCAGATGCATTAGGTATTTGTCCTAATGCTCTCCCTCTCCTTGCCTCCCAGAACACAACAAGCCCCCATGTCTGTTGTTCCCCTCCCTCTGTCCATGTAGTCTCACTGTTTAACTCCCACTTATGAGTGAGAACATGCATTGTTTGGTTTGCTGTTTCTGTGTTAGTTTGCTGAGGATGATGACGTCCAGCTTCATCCATGTCCCTGCAAAGGACATGATCTTATTCTTTTTCAGGGCTGCATAATATTCTATGGTGTATATGTACCACATTTTTTTAAAAAACTCTAGTCTATCATTGATGGGCATTTCGGTTGGTTCCATGTCTTTGCTATTGTAAATACTGATGCAATAAATATATGTATGCATGTGTCTTTATAGCAGAGTGATTTATAATACTTTGGGTATATACCCAGTAAAGGAATTGCTGGGTCAAATGGTATTTCTGGTTCTAGATCCTTGAGGAATTGGCACTCTGTCTTCCACAATGGTAGAACTAATTTACACTCCTACCGACAATGTAAAACCATTCCTATTTCTCCGCAGCCTTGCCAACATCTATTGTTTCCTGAATTTTTTTTTTTTTTTGAGAAGGAATCTCATTCTGTTGCCCAGGCTCAAGTGCAGTGGCACAATCTTGGTTCACTGCAACCTCTGCCTCCCAGGTTCAAGCAATGCTCCTGCCTCTGCCTCCCAAGTAACTGGGAATACAGGCATGCCCCACCAAACCTGGCTAATTTTTTGTATTTTTAGCAGAGACGAGGTTTCACCATGCTGGTCTCAAACTCCTGACCTCAAGTAATCTGCCCACCTTGCCCTCCCAAAGTGCTGGAATTACAGGCATGAGCCCCCGTGGAAGGCCCTGTTTCCTGACTTTTTAATAATTGCTATTCTGAGTGGTGTGAGATGGTAGCCATACTCAGAAAACTGAAATAGACCCCTTCCTTACGCCTTATACAAAAATTAACTCACGATGGTTTAAAGACTTAAATGTAAAACCCAAAACCATAAAAACCCTAGAAGAAAACCTAGGCAGTACCATTCAGGACATAGGCATGGGCAAAGACTTCATGATGAAAACACCAAAAGCAATTGCAACGAAAGCTAAAATTGACAAGTGGGAACTAATTAAACTAAAGAGCTTCTGCACAGAAAAAAGAAACAAACAAACAAAAAAAACAAAAACAGGCAACTTACAGAATGGGAGAAAATTTTTGCAATCTACCCATCTGACAAATGTCCAATATCCAGAGTCTACAAGGAACTTAAAAAATTCACAAGAAAAAACAAACAACCCCGTCAAAAAGTGGGCAAAAGATTTGAACAGAGACTTCTCAAAAGAAGAAATATATGTGGCCAAAAAACGTATAAAAAAAGTTCTTCATCACTGATCATTAGAGAAATGTAAATGCATCATTTTTTATCAACCTATAACAAATTCTTAGATCTAAAGTGAGTATCTTGTAAACAGCATATAGTGGGATGGTGCTTATTTTTGCATTTATCTAATCTATGCCTTTTAATTAGAAAATGTAATCTATATGTAAACAAATTGCTAATAGAGAAGAACTTATACTTGCCGTTTTGTTATTTTTTCCTGATTCTCATTTATTCCATTATTGCCTTCCTTTGTTTTTAGTAGTTTTTAAATGTAGTGCCATGTTTTTATTCTCTTTTTCTTTTATATATATATATTTTATTTATATTTCCTTAGTGGTTACCATGGAGATTGTACTTAACATTGTAGAGTCTTAACAATTTATTTTTTAATTTGCACAAATTTAACTCTAATTGTGTACTAAAACTGTAATTTTCTACTTCTCCCATTCCCTTAGACTTGAAGGGAAAGACCTAATTCTAACAGTATTCATCATCTGCTAAGTGAAGAGCTCTCGGGCCCTGAATAACCAACAGAAATACTCAGGTAACATATTGATGGCTTTAGGTGAGAGTCTGAGACTTGCTGGCCTCGGGAGAGATTCAGCACATTCACACCTGTAGTGGCTATGGAAGAAGACTCCTTTTGCTTGAGAAATCGGAGGAAAAAGTAAAGGGGACTTTGTCAAGCCTTAGGTACCAGGACAGCCACAGATAAATAAGCACCACTAAGTGGACTCTTGGGGTCCTTGATTTCGGGACTTGGCTCTTGGATGGCATTTCTAGACCTGCCCTGGGCCAAAGGAGAACTCACTTCACTGAAGAATATAAGTCCCAGGTCAAGCAGCATGACTTAAGAGCCCTTGGGTCTTAAGGGAACATTAACTGTAGCCTCAAAATACTCTACATGCACCTATGGTGGTAGTGGCCATTGAGTGAGGTTCCTCTGCCTTTGAGAGGGGGAGAAAAGAGTGGGAAGGACTGTATCTAGTGGTTTGAATCCCAGCTCATCTGCAGTACAACAGAATACCAGGTAGACTTCTAAGATTATTGAATCTAGTCACTGACTCTGAGGCAGCACCTCTGGACTGCTCAGAGACTGGGGGAACTCACCACCCTGAAGGAAAACAGGCCTGGCTTGTGTTGCCACCTTTTGATTGTAGAGCCCCATGGTCTTGATTGAACATACTCATTGGACAGGGAGTGGTTACAGCAGACCACAAATAAGATACAGTGCTGTGCTAGCTACAGATCTGACCCAGCACAGCCCTAGTGGCCACAAGACTCCTTGTGTCACTCCAGTCCAACTTCAGGTGGCTCACAGCAGAGAGAGTGTTTAGGAGAAATTAAAGGAAAAAAACAAGTGTTTCCATCTGGTAATCCAGAGAATTCTCTCAGATATTGTCCAAGACTATCAAGACAGTACCTCTATGACCCTGCAGGAACCACAGTGCTACTGGGCTTGGGATGTCCTACAAAGCAGATACAGCTCATATCACAATATCCAAGTCCTTATGGGTATCAGGAAAGCCTTCCCAAAAAAGATGAGTAAAAAGAAGCCCAGACTGTGAAGACTACAATAAATACCCAATTCTTCAATGTGCAGACATAGATGAACATCCACAAGTATCAAGATAATTCAGGAAAACACGACGTCACCAAATGAACTAAATAAACCAGCAGGAACTAATCTTGCAGAAACAAAGATATGTGACCTTTCCAGGAGAGAATTCAAAATAATTGTCTTGTGGAAAAGAAAACTCAAATGAATTCAAGATAAAATCAAAGAAAGAATTCAGAATTCTGTCAGATAAAATTAACAAAGTTATTCAAATAATTTAAAAGAATCAGACAGAAATTCTGGACCTGAAAATGCAATTAGCATACTGAAGAATGCATCAGGTTTTCAATAACATAATCAATCATCAGAAGAATTAATGAACTCGAAGACAGACTATTTGAAAATACAAAGTCAGAAAACACACCAAAAAAAGAAACAATAAAGCATGTGTACAGGATGCAGAAAATAGGCTCAAAAGAGCAAAACTGAGAGTAATTGGCCTTAAAGGGGACATAGAGAAAGATATAGGGGTAGAAAGTTTATTCCAAGGGATAATAACAGAGAACTTCATAAACCTAGAGAATGATATCAATATCCAAGTACAAGAAGGTCATAAGACACCAAGCAAATTTAACTCAAATAAGACTACTTCAAAATGTTTAATAATGAAACATCCAAAAAATAAGGGTAAAGAAATGATCCTAAAAGTAGCAAGATCAAAGAAATAAATGCTGCACAAGGAAGATTTAAAACACCTGACAACAGACTTTTCAGTGACAACCTTACAGACCAGAAGAGAGTGGTATGATATATTTAAACTGCTGGAGGAGGAAAAAAAATCAAATTAAAAAACACTTTTACCCTAAAATAGTATATCCAGCAATAATATCCTTCAAACCTGAAGAGGAAGTAGACATTCCAGAGAAAAACATGACATTTGTTTTTTTCTTGTAAAATTGATTGAGTTCTTTGTAGATTCTGGATATTAGCCCTTTGTCAGATGAGTAAATTTCAAAAATTTTCTCCCATCCTGTAGGTTGCCTGTTCACTCTGGTGGTAGTTTCTTTTGCTGTGCAGAAGCTTTTTAGTTTACTTAGATCTCATTTGTCAATTTTGGCTTTTGTTGCCATTGATTTTGGTGTTTTAGACATGAAGTCCTTGCCCATGCCTATGTCCTGAATGGTATTACCTAGGTTTTCTTCTAGAGTTTTTATGGTTTTAGGTCTAACATTTAAGTCTCTAATCCATCTTGAATTAATTTTCATATAAGGAATAAGGAAAGAATTCAGTTTTAGCTTTCTACTCATGGCTAGCCAATTTTCCCAGCACCATTTATTAAATAGGGAACCCTTTCCCCATTTCTTGTTTTTGTCAGGTTTGTCAAAGATCAGATGGCTGTAGATATGTGGTACTATTTTTGAGGGCTCTGTTCTGTTCCACTGGTCTATATCTCTGTTTTGGTACCAGTCCCATGCTGTTTTGGTTACTGTAGCCTTGTAGTATAGTTTGAAGTCAGGTAGCATGATGCCTCCAGCTTTGTTCTTTTGGCTTAGGATTGTCTTGGCAATGTGGGGTCTTTTTTGGTTCCATATGAACTTTAAAGCAGTTTTTTCCAATTCTGTGAAGAAAGTCATTGGTAGTTTGATGGGGATGGCATTGAATCTCTAAATTACCTTGGGCAGTATGGCCATTTTCACGATATTGATTCTTCCTATCCATGAGCATGGTATGTTCTTCCATTTGTTTGTGTCCTCTTTTATTTCACTGAGCAGTGGTTTGTAGTTCTCCTTGAAGAGGTCCTTTACATCCCTCGTAAGTTGGATTCCTAGGTATTTTATTCTCTTTGGAGCTATTGTGAATGGGAGTTCATTCATGATTTGACTCTCTGTTACCACTATTCCTCTCTGCTTTATGGAAACGCTCTGAGGATACAAAGAGACATCTGTATGCAAGGGCATTGGAAGTTTCCAGTGGTGTGTGTGTGTCTCTGTGTGTTAAAGTTTTGTTTTATTTAAATATTTAGTTTTAGGGGTACATATGCAGGTTTGTTATATAGGTAAAGTCATGTCAATGGGGTTTGTTGTTCAGATTATTTTGTCACCCAGGTACTAAGCTTACTACCCAATAGTTATTAGTTCCATATGTGAAGTTGGGGCTTTGATATTCATATTAGAACCCTTTGACTTGGCAAAGAATTTTGCTGCAAAATTTGAGCCCACATGTTCATTCTCCTAGTTTCTTTCTAAATCCCCTAGGGGACTGTGGATAGTTGAATTGGAACAACCACTAGGACTCATACCTCTACCTTTGTTACTTTCCTTAGGGGATGACTCCTACTTTGTACCCTTCTATCTCTAAGCTGAAAGTTTTACAGGTACAGGAAGCCATAGACTACCAGAACTGTATGAGTACTTAGAGGTACTAATTCCACACAATATTCCTTAAATGGGAATAGGGCCAGGAGAGAAACAGAATATTTGTATCTAAATTATTTACCCTATCATTGATCATATTCTTTTTTTTTTTTTTTTTTTTCAAGTTTCTATCTGAGCCCCTATGCCATGTTATGTTTAGAAGTCAAGAAGTGGGCATTGATGGCTGTTTGGGTTAATGGAGAAAACCCTCACAGACTGAAGGATCATGGACTCTGGGGTGGGGAAGATCATAAAGGAATGCTTTGAATTACTATCTTACTACATTAAATTAATATTGATCTCTGGGCCATGCTTTTACTTCCTACATCTGTGTTTCTGTGAGGATTATCTCAAACCCAATAGAACAAACCATTATTAGTTTTTTTCCTGTTCTGGATTTATTTATTCATTTAATTATTGTACTTTAAGTTATGGGATACATGAGCAGAATGTGCAGGTTTGATACATAGGTATATGCGTGCCATGATGGTTTGCAGAACCCATCGACCCATCATCTACATTAGGTTTTTCTCCTAATGCTATCCCTCCCTTAACTCCCCACCCCCCAATGGCCCTGGTGTGTGGTGTTCCCCTCTGTGTGTCCATGTATTCTCGTTGTTCAACCCCCACTATGAGTGAGAACATGTGGTGTATGATTTTCTGTTCCTGTGATATTTTGCTGAGAATGATGGTTTCCAGCTTCATCCATGTCCCCGCAAATGACATGAACTTATCCTTCCTTATGGCTGTATAATATTCCACGGTGTATATGTGCCAGATTTTCTTTATCCAGTCTATCATTGATGGGCATTTGGGTTAGTTCCAACTCTGTGCTGTTGTGAATAGTGCTGCAATAAACATACGTGTGCATGTGTCTTTATAGTAGAATGATTTATAATCCTTTGAGTATATACCCAGCAGGGGGATTGCTGGGTCAAATGGTAATTCTGGTTCTAGATGATTGAGGAATCCCCACAGTGTCTTCCACAATGGTTGAACTAATTTACACTCCCACCAGCAGTGTAAAAGTGTTCCTATTTCTCCATATCCTCTCCAGAATCTGTTGTTTCCTGACTTTAATGATCACCATTCTAACCAGCCTAAGATGGTATCTCATTATGGTTTTGATTTGCATTTCTCTAATGACCAGTGAGGATGAACTTTTTTTCATATGTTTGGTGGCCACATAAATGTCTTCTGAGAAGTTTTTATTCATATCCTTTGCCCACTTTTTGATGGGTTTGTTTGTTTTTCTCTTGTAAATTTGTTTTGGTTTAGATTTGCATTTCTCCAATGACCAGTGATGATGAGCTTTTTTTGATATATTTGTTGGCCCATAAATATCTTCTTTCGAGAAGTGTCTGCTCATATCCTTTGCCCGATTTTTCACGGAGTTTTTTATTTCTTGTAAATTTGTTTAAGTTCCTTGTAGATTATTGATATTAGCCTTTTGTCAGATGGATAGATTGCAAAATTTTTCTCCCATTCTCTAGGTTGCCTGTTCATTCTGATGTTAGTTTCTTTTGCTGTGCAGAAGCTCTTTAGTTTAATTAGATCTCATTTGTTTTTAGTGGATTTTGTTGCCATTGCTCTTGGTGTTTTAGTCATGAAGTCTTTGCCCATGCCTCTGTCCTGGATGGTATTGCCTAGGTTTTCTTATAGGATTTGTATGGTTTTAGGTCTTACATTTAATTCTTTAATCTATCTTGAGAAAATTTTTGTATAGGGTGTAAGGAAGGCATTCAGTTTCAGTTTTCTGCGTATAGCTAGCCAGTTTTCCCAACACCATTTATTGAATAGAGAATCCTTTGCCCATTACTTGTTTTTGTCCAGTTTGTCAAAGATCAGATTGTTGTAGATGTGTGGTGTTATTTCTGAGGCCGATGTTCTGTTCCATTGGTCTATATATCTGTTTTGGTACCTGTACCATGTTGTTTTGGTTACTGTAGCCTTGTAGTATAGTTTGAAGTCAGGTAGTGTGATGCCTCCAGCTTTGTTCCTTTGCTTAGTATTGTCTTGGCTATACAGGTTCTTTTTTGATTCCATATGAAATTTAGTTTTCTTCTAATTATGTGAAGAAAGTCAATGGTAATTTGATGGGAATATCATTGAATCTTTAAATTACTTTGGGCAGTATGGCCATTCTTACAACACTGATTCTTCCTATCCATGAGCATGGAATGTTTTTCTGTTTCTTTGTGTCCTCCCTTATTTCCTTGAGCAGTGGTTTGTAGTTCTTCTTGAAGAGCTGCTTCACATCCCTCACAGGTTGTATTCCTAAGTATTTTATTCTTTTTGTAGCAATTGTGAATGTGAGTTCACTGATGATTTCGATCTCTGTTTGTCTATTGTTGGTGTATAGGAATGCTTGTGATTTTTCCACATTGATTTTATACCCTGAGACTTTGCTGAAGTTGCTTACCAGCTTAAGGATATTTGGAAATTATCAGAAATTTGTTCTTATTTAATTTTAATAAAACTGAAAAAACTCTTAGGAAGACTAATCTTTTAAGAAACAAACACAAATTACCTATGTTAGGAATATTAGACATAAGTATAAATCATTTAAATATTAAAACTATAACAATTGAATATGAAACATTTTAAACCAATAAATTTGAAAATTTGAAAGAAATGAAAACATTCTCTGAAAATTCAACTTACCAAACGGACTTAATAATAAATTAAAAATCTGAATTATTTGAAATCCCATGAAGAAATGAATTCAATTTAAGAAATTTTCCCATAATGAACATTTCAAACTATAATAGATTAACCTGTGAATTCTTCCAAACACCAATATTATACAAAATCTACCAGATAATAAAGATGATACACTTTCTACCTATTTGTATGGAGATTACATTACCATGATGCCAAATCCCTACAAGAATGGGAAAAGAAAAGAAATTTACTGGCCAATATCTTTCATCAATCTAGTTCAAAATCCTAAGTAAAATACTAGACAATAGAATTCAGTGATTAAAAAAGCAATATTCCAAGATTAAGTCATTTACTTCAGAAAACCAAGGGTACATTTTTACACTTGTAAATCTATCAGTGTAATACACTACATTAATAAACACATAAGTGAAAATTTATATAATCATCTCAATAGAAGCAGAAAAGTAATCTGGTAAAATTAGATACCTAATTATGTTAAAAACAGTAAACTACATCTTCGTAATAAAAAAAAATACAAATTAAAATCACAATGCGATACCACCACTACAAGAATAAATACAATATAAAAGAGTATATTTAAAAAAAAAAAAAAAAAAGGAGATTTGGGGCTGAGACCATGGGGGTTTTCTAAATATACAATCATGTCATCTGCAAACAGAGACAATTTGATTTCCTTTCTTCCTATTTCAGTACCTTTTATTTATTCCTCTTGCCTGATTGTCCTGCCCAGAACTTCCAAAACTATGTTGAGTAGGAGTGTGGTGAGAGAGGGCATCTTGGTCTTGTGTTGGTTTTCAAAGGGAATGCTTCCAGCTTTTGCCATTCAGTATGATACTGGCTGTGGGTTTCTCATAAATAGCTCTTATTATTTTGAGTTACATTCTATCAATACCTAGTTTATTGAGAGTTTTTAACATGAAGGGGTGTTAAATTTTATGGAAAGCCTTCTCTGCATCTATTGAGATAATCATGTGCTTTTTGTCATTGGTTCTGTTTATGTGATGGATTACATTTATTGATTCACATATGTTGAACCAGCCTTGCATCCCAGGGATCAAGCTGTCTTGGTTGTGTTGGATAAGCTTTTTGATGTGCTGCGAGATTCAGTTTGCCAGTATTTTATTGAGGAGTTTTGTATCAATGTTAATCAGGGATATTGGCCTGAAATTTTCTTTTTTTGTTGTGTCTTTGTCAGGTTTTAGTATCAAGATGATGCTAGCCTCATAAAATCAGTTAGAGAGGAGTCCCTCTTTTTCTATTGTTTAGAATAGCTTCAGAAGGAATGTTACCAGCTCCTCTTTGTGCCTCCGGTAGAATTTGGCTGTGAATCTGTCTGGTCCTGGGGTTTTTTGGTTGGTAGACTATTAATTACTGCCTCAATTTCAGAACTTATTATTGGTCTATTCAAGGATTTGACTTCTTCCTGGTTTAGTCTTGGGAGGGTGCATGTGTCCAGGAATTAACCCATTTTTTTTTTTTTCTGGATTATTTGCATAGAGATGTTTATAGTATTCTCTGATGGTAGTTTGTATTTCTGTGGGATCTGTGGTGATATCCCCTTTATCCTGTTTTTATTATGTCTATTTGATTCCTTTCTCTTTTCTTCTTTATTGGTCTGGGTAGTAGTATATCTATCTTTTTAATCTTTTTGAAAAACGAGCTCCTGGATTCATTAATTTTTTGGAGGGTTTTCCATGTCTCTGTCTCCTTTAGTTCTGCTCTGATCTTAGTTATTTCTTGTCTTCTGCTAGCTTTTGAATGTCTTTGCTCTTGCTTCTCTAGTTCTTTTAATTATGACGTTAGGGTGTCAATTTTAGATCTTTCCCACTTTCTCCTGTGGGCATTTAGTGCTATACATTTCCCTCTAAACACTGCTTTAGCTGTGTTCCAGAGATTTTGGTGCATTGTGTCTTCATTCTCATTGGTTTCAACGAACTTATTTTTTTTTCCTGCGTTAATTTCGCTACTTACCCAGTACTCATTCGGGATCAGGTTGTTCAGTTTCCATGGAGCTGTGCGGTTTTGAATGAGTTTCTTAGTCCAGAGTTCTAATTTTATTGCATTGTGATCTGAGAGACTGTTTATTATGATTTCCATTCTTTTGCATTTGCTGAGGAGTGTTTTACTTCCAATTATGTGGTCAAGTTTACAGTAAGTGCAATGTCGTACTGAGAAGAGTGTATATTCTGTTGATTTGGGGTGAAGAGTTCTGTAGATGTCTATTAGGTCCACTTGGTCCAGAGCTGAGTTCAAGTCCTGGATATCCTTGTTAATTTTCTGTCTCATTGATCTGTCTAATATTGACAGTGGGGTGTTAAAGTTTCCCACTACTATTGTGTGGGAGTCTAAGTCTCTTTGTAGGTCTCTAAGAACTCGCTTTATGAATCTGGGTGCTCCTGTATTGCATGTATATATATTTAGGAGAGTTAGCTCATCTTGTTGCATTGATCCCATTACCATTATGTAATGCCCTTCTTTGTCTTTTTTTAATTTTTGTTGGTTTAAAGTCTGTTTTATGAGAGACTAAGATTGCACCCTCTGCTTTTTTTTTCTTTCCCTGCTTCCTTCATCCCTTTATTTTGGACCTATGTGTGTATTTGCATGTGAGATGGGTCTACTGAATAGAGTATACCAATGGGTCTAGACCCTTTATCCAATTTTGCCAGTCTGTGTCTTTAATCAGGGCATTTAGCTCATTTGCATTTAAGGTTAATATCGTTATGTGTTAATTTGATCCTTTCATTATGATGCTAGCTGGTTCTTTTGCTCATTAGTTGCAGTTTCTTCATAGTGTCAATGGTCTTTACAATTTGGTATGTTTTTGCAGTGGCTGGTACTGGTTTTTCCTTGCTATATTTAGTGCTTCCTTCAGGAGCTCTTGTAAGGCAGGCCTGGTGGTGACAAAATATCTCAGCATTTGCTTGTCTGTTAAGGATTTTATTTCTCCTTTGCTTATATAGCTTAATTTGTCTGGATATGAAATTCTGGACTGAAAATTCTTTTCTTTAAGCACGTTAAATATTGGCCCCCAGTCTATCCTGGATTTTAGGTCTGCAGAGAGGTCTTCTGTTAGTCTGATGGGCTTCCCTTTGTGGGTAACCTGTTCTTTCTCTCTGGCTGCCCTTAGCATTTTTTCCTTCATTTCAACCTTGTTAAATCTGATGATTACGTGTCTTGGAGTTGCTCTTCTCGAGGAGTATCTTTGTAGTGTTCTCTGTATTTCCTGAATTTGAATGTTGGCCTGTCTTGCTAGGCTGTGGAAGTTCTCCTGGATAATATTTTGAAATGTTTTCCAACTTGGTTCCATTCTACCCCTCACTTTCAGGTATACCAATCAAACATAAGTTTGGTCTTTTCACACAGTCCCATATTTCTTGGAGGCCTTGTTTGCTTCTTTTCATTATTATTACTTTTTGTCTAATCTTCTCTTGGCACTTTATTTCAAATTGATCTTCAATGTCTGATATTGTTTCTTGTGCTTGATCAATTTGGCTATTTATATTTGTGTATATTTCATGAAGATCTCGTGCTGTATTTTTCAGCTCCATCATGTCATTTATATTCTTCTCTACACTGGTTATTCTAGTTAGTGATTCTTCTAACCTTTTTTCAAGGTTTTTAGCTTATGCTGCACCCACTGTCTAACCAGTCCTAATGAGATAAGCCAGGTACCTCAGTTGGAAATGCAGAAATCACTCATCATCTGCATTGATCTCGCTGGGAGCTGCAGACCTGAACTGTTCCAATTTGGCCATCTTGCCAGCCACCTCATCATATTCTCATTTAAAAATCTTCTCTACAGCCTGATATGACTACTTCTTCCATATTCATTCAATAAATATTTATTGAATGTATACCTATTCTCAGCTGAACAGTGCTCTAGATAGTGAGGCTACAGAGGTAAACGAGAAACCCTAAGACCAGAACCTTGTCTTCATGAAATTAACATTATGGCATTTGTAACAGGAAAGACAGTAAGATGATAGAGTTTAGCTTTTGTTTTGTTTTGGCACTTAACTAATCACTAACCAGTATTACCTAGGTTATTTCTGAATGGCCCAATTCTCTCTTTATATTTACATTGAAAAATAGTAAGTTCACTTCTTTGTTTTTTTTTCACGTTGTAAGAATTCTAATATTTTCATCAAATTGGGTAACAAAATCAAGAGGAGCTATAAACACTTCAATTACACTAGCTCAGGAAGATAAAATACTTACAACTCATAGGATTATCACAAAAATATGAAGTCTCCAGGGTACAGTGAGTTAAGCAGCTATTTAAGCAGAAATATATCTCCTTCATGTATATCCATAGGTTTCAAATTGAATAGTTAATTCTAATAGCTGATCATTTTCTTGGCAAATGGTTAAATTAGAGGAAAATAGAATTATATCACAATTACAAACATATCTCTGTGTTTCTTTAAATAGTACCTCTTTCATAGATTGTTAAATAGTTTACAATAGAAGAAACTTAAAGCTTAATTTTCCTATGCCCTTTCTGAGTGCATATGAATGAGAAATTGATCACAAAAATCTGAAAGTATAATAATAAAAAGCATTTGCATATGTTTTGTTTTGTTTTACTATTCAGAAAACTAAAAGAAAAAATTATTTGATTTAGCACAAATCACCTGGCCACCCTATTCCCATATGCCGGTGTTCACGATAAAAATTTTTATCAACGTACACTGTGCTTGTATTACTATGATCACTAGACAAGAGCGCTTTCTTCTTTGATATTACCTCAACAGTTGTGGCAGAAGCGGCAGGGGAAGGAGTGGGCAGTGCAATAGTAAGGGGAAAAAAAAGACATATGCTTGCAAGCATGACTCTATCTCTTCTCCCTGGAACATACTGACTTTGGAGTTTACACCAAACAAAGCTGTCTTTTGTCTCTCCTCAAAGTCAATTTAAAATAAATCTCCCTGTCTCCAAACATCTCATTCACTAATGCCTAAAATTCGTTTTAGGGAGCCATTTCATTCAGTTACCTCTTGTTCTGGACCAGATGTCTCTTTGCTAATGTTAGTTACCTGAAAGAGAAACACATTTTTCTTCATCCCTTAGATTAATGGCGTTTATGAGATCATTTTTATCTTATAATGGGAAGGGCATAAAGGAGCTAGAGAGTGTCAGACCTGATCTTAAGCCTGGCTTCTTTCAGGTTTTCCCACACACGAGAAGACCCTTAGAATACCAGGGCTTTTAGGTTATCCCTCCCCAGTGTTCATCTTCCTGTCTCACCCAACAGTATCTGTTGTCTTTTATGTCCTTAGTAAACCATGTAATCTTATATGTGGCTATGCTCTCTTTTTTAATGCCTCATAATCAACTGTTCCACAATCATTTGAGCTAGAAAATTATGCAAACTCTATGTATGTCCACCTGGGGCTTGAAGCCACTTGTCAGAGCACACACATGACCTGTGAACTATGTTTTATTGCCATCTAGAAATAGAAGCAAACAAGCATAAGAGCTGGAACTCCAGCATCGTTACAGATGCTGTGAGTAGTTAAAAGTTTCATTTTACACCAAGCACATATACCACAGCTGTAATGTTCAGTTTTCTGTCCAGCAGAAAATAAGAACGGAGTATATTTTGATTATGAAAATTAAACACTGGGAACCACAGTATTTTCTGCCTTAGAGACAATAAAGGCCACCGAGTATTTTTGTGACCATCTTAAGGGATGGTCTTGTGAAAGTCTTTTTCCTTCTCTGGACCTCAGTTCTGCCATCTGTGACATAATGTTGGTGGAATAAATAATCTTGGGGCTGGCACTGGGTGTCTGTTGCTTTTTCCAGGTGCAAGGTACAAGTTTTTCGTAGATTGTACCATTCTGGGGTCTGGAGGACAGAGGTCTTCTTCTCACAGTTCCATTGGGCAGTGCCAAAGTGGAGACTCTGTGTGGTGGCTCCAACTCCAAATTTCCCTTCTACAGTGCCCTAACAGAGGTTCTTCATGAGTGTTCCACCCCTGCAGCAGACTTCTGCTGGACATCCAGGGATTGCCATACATCCCCGGAAATCTAGGTGGAGGTTCTCAAACCTCAATTTTGTATTCTGTGCACTGGCAGGTCCAACACCATGTAGCAGCTGCCAAGCATTGGGGCATGCACCTTTTGAAGCAAAGGTCTCAGTTGTACCTTGACCTCTTTTAGCCACAGCTGGAGCTGAAGCAGCTGGGACACAAGGCACCATGTCCCAAGGCTGCAGAGAGCAGGGAGGCACTTGGACCTAGTCCATGAAACCAATTTTTTCCTCCTAGGCTTCTGGCCCTATGATTGGATGGGCGAAGGTCTATGACACTCCCTGGAGACCTATTCCCCATTGTCTTGGTGATTAACATTCAGCTCCTTTTTTACTTATGCAAATTTCTGCAAAGGCTTGTATTTCTCACCAGAAAATGGGTGTTTCTTTTCTATTGCATCTTCAGGCTGCAAATTTTCTAAACTTTGATGTTCTGCTTACTCTTGAATACTTTGTTGCTTTAAAATTTCCATTGCCAGGTACCCTAAATTATCTTTTTCTTTTTCTTTTTTAAATTGTACTTTAAGTTCTAGGGTACATGTGCACAATGTGCAGGTTTATTACGTATGTATAAATATCCCATGTTGGTGTGCCCATCCCATTAACTCGACATTTACTTTAGGTATATCTCCTAATGCTATCCCTTCCCCCTCCCCTCACCACACAACAGGTCCCAGTGTGCAATGTTCCCCTTCCTGTGTCCAAGTGTTTTAATTGTTCAATTCCCACCTATGAGTGAGAACATGCAGTGTTTGTTGTTGTTTTTTTTTTTTGTCCTTGTGATTGCTGAGAATGATGGTTTCCAGCTGCATCCATGTCCCTAAAAAGGACATGAACTCATCCATTTTTATGGCTGCATAGTATTCCGTGGTGTATATGTGCCACATTTTCTTAATCCAGTCTATCACCGATGGACATTTGAGTTGGTTCCAAGTCTTTACTATTGTGAATAGTGACACAATAAACACACGCATGCATGTGTCTTTATAGCAGCATGATTTGTAATCCTTTGGCTATACACCCAGTAATGTTATGGCTGGGTCAAATGGTATTTTCAGCTCTAGATCCTTGAGCAATTGCCACACTGTCTTCCACAATGGATGAACTGGTTTACAGTCCCACCAACATTGTAAAAGTGTTCCTATTTCTCCACATCCTCTCCAGCACCTGTCGTTTCCTGGTTTTTTAATGATCGCCATTCTAACTGGTGTGAGATGGTGTCTCATTGTGGTTTTGATTTGCATTTCTCTGATGGCCACTGATGATGAGCATTTTTTCATGTGTCTGATGGCTGCATACATGTCTTCTTTTGAGAAGTGTCTGAAAATATCCTTCGTCCACTTTTTGATGGGGTCGTTTGTTTTTTTCTTGTACACTTGTTTGAGTTCTTTGTAGATTCTGGATATTAGCTCTTTGTCAGATGAGTAGATTGCAAACATTTTCTCCCATTCTGTAAGTTGCCTGTTTCCTCTGATGATAGTTTCTTTTGCTGTGCAGAAGCTCTTTAGTTTAATTAGATCCCATTTGTCAATTTTGGCTTTTGTTGCCATTGCTTTTCGTGTTTTAGACATGAAGTCCTTGCCCATGACTATATCCTGAATGGTATTGCCTAAGTTTTCTTCTACAGTTTTTATGGTTTTAGGTCTAACATTTCAGTCTCTAATCCATCTTGAATTAATTTTCATATAAGGTGTAAAGAAGGGATCCAGTTTCAGCTTTCTACATATGGCTAGCCAGTTTTCCCAGCACCATCTAATAAATAGGGATTCCTTTTCCCATTTCTTGTTTTTGTCAGGATTGTCAAAGATAAGATGGTTGTAGATGCGTGGTATTATTTCTGAGGGCTCTGTTCTGTTCCATTGGTCTATATCTCTGTTTTGGTACCAGTACCATGCTGTTTTAATTACTATAGCCTTGTAGTATAGTTTGAAGTCAGGTAGCGTGATGCCTGCAGCTTTGTTCTTTTGGCTTAGGATTGTCTTGGCAATGCATGGCCTTTTTTGGTTCCATATGATCTTTAAAGATTTTTTTTTTTTTTTCCAATTCTGTGAAGAAAGTCATTGGTAGCTTGATGGGGATGGCATTGAATCTACAAATTACCTTGGGCAGTATGGGCATTTTCATGTCACTGATTCTTCCTATCCATGAGCATGGAATGTTCTTCCATTTGTTTTTGTACTCTTTTACTTCCTTGAGCAGTGGTTTGTAGTTCTTCTTGAAGAGGTCCTTCACATCCCTTGTAAGTTGGATTCCTAGATATTTTATTCTATTTGAAGCCATTCAGAATGGGATTTCACTCATGATTTGGCTCTCTGTTTGTCTGTTATTGGCGTATAAGAATGCTTGTGATTTTTGCACATTGATTTTGTATCCTGAGACTTTGCTGAAGGTGCTTATTAGCATAAGGAGATTTTGGGCTGAGACGATGGGGTTTTCTAAATATACTGTCATGTCATCTGCAAGCAGGGACAATTTGACTTCCTCTTTTCCTAATTGAATACCCTTTATTTCTTTCTCCTGTCTGATTGCCCTGGCCAGAACTTCCAACACTACGTTGAATGGGAATGGTGAGAGAGGGCATCCCTGTTTTGTGCCAGTTTTCAAAGGGAATGCTTCCAGTTTTTGCCCATTCAGTATGATATTGGCTGTGGGTTTGTCACAAATAGCTCTTATTATTTTGAGATATGTCCCATCAATACCTAATTTATTGAGAGTTTTTAGCATGAAAGGCAATGAAAACAAAGACACAACGTACCAGAATCTCTGGGACACATTTAACGCAGTGTGTAGAGGGAAATTTATAACACTAAATGCCCACAAGAGAAAACAGGAAAGATCTAAAATTGACACCCTAACATCACAATTAAAAGAACCAGAGAAGCAAGAGCAAGCACATTCAAAAGCTAGCAGAAGGTAAGAAATAATTAAGATCAGAGCAGAACTGAAGGAGATAGAGGTACAAGAAACCCTCCAAAAAATCAATGAATCCAGGAGCTGGTTTTTTGAAAGGATCCACAAAATTGATAGACCACTAGCAAGACTAATAAAGAAAAAGAGAGATAAGAATTAAATAGATGCAATAAAAAATGATAAAGGGGATATCACCACCGACCCCACAGAAATACAAACTACCATCAGAGAGTACTCTACACACCTCTATGCAAATAAACTAGAAAATCTAGAAGAAATGGAAAAATTCCTGGACCCATACATCCTCCCAAGACTAAACCAGGAAGAAGTTGAATCCCTGAATAGACCAATAGCAGGCTCTGAAATTGAGGCAATAATTAAGAGCCTACCAACCAAAAAAAGTCCAGGACCTGACGGATTCACAGCCGAATTCTACCAGAAGTACAACGAGGAGCTGGTACCATTCCTTCTGAAACCATTCCAATCAATAGAAAAGAGGGAATCCTCCCTAGCTCATTTTATCAGGCCAGCATCATCCTGATACCAAAGCCTGGCAGAGATACAACAAAAAAAGAGAATTTTAGACCAATATCCCTGACGAACATCGATGCAAAAATCCTCAATGAAATACTGGCAAACCAAATCCATCAGCACATCCAAAAGTTTATCCATCAGAATCAAATGGGCTTCATCCCTGGGATGCAAGTGTGGTTCAACATATGCAAATCAATAAACGTCATACAGCATATAACCAGAATCAAAGACAAAAACCACATGATTATCTCAATAAATGCTGAGAAGGCCTTTGACATAGTTCAACAGCCCTTCATGCTAAATCATCTCTTTCGAGTTCAAAGTTCCATGGATCTCTAGGGAAGGGGAAAAATGTTGCCAGTCTCTTTTTAAAGCATAACAAGAGTCACCTTTGTTCCTGTTCCCAACAAGTTCCTCATCTCCATCTGAGACCACTTCAGTCTGGACTTCATTATTCATATCACTATCAGCATTTTGGTCAAACTCATTGAACAAGTCTCTAGGAATTTACGAACCTCCCCACATCTTTCTTTTTTCTTCTGAACCCTCTAAACTCTTACAAATTCTGCCTGTTACCCAGTTCCAAAGTTGCTTCTGCATTTTTTGTATCCATATTGCAACACCCCACTCTATGTGGTACCAAGTTACTGTATTAGTCTGTTGCCATGCTGCTATAACGACAAACACAAGACTGGGTAATTTATAAAGAAATGAGCTTTAATTGACTCACAGTTATGTACAGGTAGGGAGGCCCCAGGAGACTTACAATCATGGTGGAAGGCACCTCTTCACAGGATGGCATGGGAGAGAATGAGTGCCCAGTGAAGTGAGAAGCCCCTTATAAAACCATCAGATCTCATGGGAACTAACTCACTATCATAACAGGATATGAGAAATCTCCCCCATAATTCGATTATTTCCACCTGGCCTATCCCATGATATATGAGGATTATGGGAACTACAATTCAAGATGAAATTTGGGTGAGGACACAACCAAACTGTATCAAGACTCATAGTCATACAACCATGGTGGTCTTGGATAAGATCCAGAAGAATTCTCTTGATTGTCAGGCCAAGACTCTTGTACTTTTTCCTTACTTTCTTCCAAATAACAGAGTATCTCTGTGCTGGAACTGCATGAAAAAGGGGGTGGGGGAAAAAAAGCACCCATGTGCAAAGCACTATTGGGACTTTGCTGCTTCAGACCTGAAACCAACACTTCACTGGGTCTTGTCCAAGGCTTCAGACCTGAAACCAACACTTCACTGGGGCTTGTCCAAGGCCCACTGCAACCACTACCTGTCTACTACTTATAGTCATTCAAGATTGCAGGGCTCTACAATCAATCATTAGGTGGCAAAGCCACCGATGTTTGTATCTCTCTTTTTAGACCAGTGAGTTCCCCCAGGACCTGAGTGTGTCCAGAGATGGTGTCTGGGAGCCAGAGACTGGAGTCAAAAACATTAGAAATTTACCTGTTGTTCTATTCTACTGTGGCTAAGCTGTCCCTCAAACCACAAAACAAAGTCCTTCCCACTCTACCCACCCATTTCCACAGGTGAAGGAGTCTCTCTTTCTCTCTCTGGTCACTACCACCACCAGCCAATGGGGGTTTCTCCCAGGCCACCAGTGATGTGGTCCAAGAGCTTATCATTCAGCTTATGATGAATGTTGCCTGGCCTGGGACTCACACTTAAGGGCAGTGTGCTTCCCTATGGGCCAGGGGAGGTCCAGGTATGCTGTCCAAGAGTCTAGGCTTGGACCTAAGTGCCAAGATCCCACTTAATTCTTTACCTTCTATGGCTGAACTGGAACCTAAGGTGGAAGACAAAGTCTCTGCTACTTTTCTCTCTGCTATTCTCAAACAGAAGGAGGCTTTCACCACAGTCACCACAGCTGGGAATGTGCTGAGTCACACCTGAAGCAAGCGTGTCCCAGAGCCCAAGTCCCACAGAGTGCTACCTGGTGCCGGGTGAGTCCATATACTATTTGTGTATTGCTGCTGGTTATTCATGGCCCAAGGGTTCTTTAGTCAGCAGTTGATGAATCCTGCCACAACTTGGCCCTTCCCATCAAGGTCATGGGTTCCACCCTTCTGACCAAGGGTGTGTCTAGAAATGTCATCCAAGAGGTAGGTCCTGGAAGGGAAATCTCACAACTCTGCCCACTGCCCTTTCCTATTGTGGCTAAGCTGATATCCAGGATGCAAGACGAAGTCCTCTTTACTTTTCCTCTTTACCCTTCCCTGTCCTTTCCTCAAGCAGAAACAAGGAATTACCTTTCTTACTGCCAGAAGCATTGCATAGGGTTGGGAATGTGAGGCTCAAGCACTCACTTAGTCACCTCATCTGCTCTCTTTCTAGGTCACATGCCACCCTAGTCCACTGGCTCTAACCCCAACCCAGCACCATTAGTTGCCCAGTAATTGCCGTCTTTGTGTCCTGGATTGCCTTTCAAGTTTACTTAGGATTCCAGAGCACTTTGTCCTGTGGTGAAGAGACCTGCCAAGAAACTCAGCTTCTGACCGCTGAGATGGGTGATTCGCCTCTGGCTAGGGTTAGTCAAAATGTACTTTCTGTGCGTGCATGCCTGCTGAGCCTAGCACAGGTTTTCTCTCTGCAGTGACAGGGTAGCCCTAAGTTGAATGTAAAGTACCCTACTTGCTGCACTCTCCCTCCCACAAGGGTAGATTCTCTCTTGCCATGTGGCTACTGCCAGGGGTTGGGTAAAGGGTGACATTGGCCATTCAAGAGTGACTGCCTACTCTCTTCAGTGCCTCTTTCAGTGATATGAAGTAAAACCCAAGTACTGTGTGTGTTTACCTGGTGTTTAGTTTTTGTGATAGTGTTTTTTGTGTGTAGTTAGTTGTTAAAATTTGGTTTTCCTGCTTGTGGGGGATGAATGGTATAGGCTTCTGCACAGCCATCTTGCTCTGCCCTACATAACTCTTAATATTCAGGTATTTGCAAGCATCTGGGTGATCGAAATTATCACAACCTATAAAATATGTTTGTGATCAACAACATTGATGGATAAACTCATGCAATAATTTTCATTTAAGGTTAAACTCAACAATGTTTAGATAAATACTGACTGGATGGTGGGCTAAACTGATGAATGTATAGATGGATAAATTGTTGCACAGATAAATGAGTAAATATTGTTTCATTATATGTTGAGTAAGTTCATTTTATTGGTTAAAATAATGATGATACTATGTTGTTCAGATTGTGTAATTAATATTATTATTATATTGATTCTTTACCTATAATTGTTCATTTATATAGTTTTAAACAATTTGCATTGTAAATAAATTTTCCAGGTAGTGATATTTAGCACTTTAAGCACTGTAGTAGTTTTCTAGACAGGGAGTTACCGATTACCACAAACTCAGTGGCTTGAAACAAGAGCAATTAATTCTCTCATAGTTCTGGAGGCCACAAACTCAAAGTCTGTGTCTCCAAGTTTGCACTCTCTCCCAAGGTTCTAGCTGAGAGTCCATTCCATGCTTATTTCTCCTAGTTTCTAATGGATTCCCACAATTCTTAGCATTCCTTGGCTCACAGTCTCATTAAAGTACTCCACTCTCTGCCTCCATTTTTATATTGCCCTTTTCTCTATGTATATGTTTCCTCTTTTTTTTAATCCTGTAAAGATACTTGTCACTGAGATAATCCAGGATAATCTCCTCAGTTCTAAATGTTTAATTTAATAGGATATGCAATGACCCCTTTTCCCAAATAACTTATCACTCACAAGTTCTAGGAATTAATATGTGGGCATATCTTTTTGGTGGCCACCATTCAACCCACTAGAGGCACTAAAATATTTTTAAGCAAGGCCATTTGCCAAGACTGTTATATGACTGCCTTATTTAATACAGGACAGTTAACATAAGAGAAGGCTGTCCTAATGGCTCAAACCTGTTACCATGTGGCCTATAAATACAGCAAAACACCATGAGGTATGTAGGGCCCTTTACTCCTACAGTGAATGCTTAAGGACTAAGATTGCTTCTTTAATTCCTATGTTTGATTTTTGGAGTGTTTCTTTTTAAAATTTTCATCAGCTGTAATTTCATGATTCTGCATTAGCATCTACTTTCCTTTCCCTAATCTAATACTTCTAATTATTCTGTAATAACAATGCCTGCTAAAAGTATTTGTGAAACAGGAACCAATCAGTTTAGAATTATTTAAATATTATGAAATATGGAAAAACAAAAACTAAACAAATTTTAACTAACGTAAATACTACATTTAGGTTCAGTAAGATAATTGTACAAGTTTGATATGAAGATAGTTGGCTTGATAACAACTCATGTTTAAGGAATAACTTTGAGTATGACAACTCTACAGTGTAATGTGGTTATCCAGAAGCTAGCAAAATACTTAAGAATCTGGTATTCTTGTTCCACTTCATGTTAGTCAGATAAATTTGGATGTCACATTTAATGACAGACTTAAATAAATTCAAGCATCCAGAGAAATGTGATCATAGTAAGGGGCTGAAAGCAGGCTTCATAAAGAATATATTATAATACCAAAGATGAATATCCTGGGAAGTGAAAACTTTGATGCTGGAGAAGGGGAGAGAAAAGCATGTCTGCTGTTCTCATATAAAAAATGGCTGTCATGTGTGAGAGTGGAGGAAGCTGATTCTTTAGAAGGAAGGAATAGGATCAATATCTGGAAGTTAGGTGGAGATCGTTTTCAGCTTACAATATAAAACCAACACTTTTTAACAATGGGACCGCATTCTTATAGAAGAAAGTTATCTATCACTGAAGAAGGTTTCATTGAGATTGGCTTTTATTTACTTTATGAAATAGATAGTAGTTTGAAGAAAGTTGCCTGTTATGCAAAAAAATACATATTTAAGGGGTACTAGGTCTGTAAGGATTTTCAGTCGATAGGATAGCCTGTGATCAAGGTGAAATATGTATTTAAATGCCAGGGGGATAACTCTGACTGAGGCCATGACCATTGGCTTTCTAACTCTTCAATGCATGTGCCTCTTTCCCCACCTGCATTTGTGTTTATTTTCCCTTCTTCTTTCCTCTTTTCTTCTGTGTCTGTATCTCTCTCTTTAGTCTATGGCTTAAGTCATCTGGGGCTTTCACTTTTATCTTTAACCTTCAGGTCTAAAGAAGGCACTGATATCTGAAACAGAGATTGTTCCTACCCTTACTGACCTGGTAACATTTCTTTCACCATTGGCTGTATGACCTTAGGCAATTTTCCAAACTCGCTTGAGTTTTAGTTGTCCCTTCCCTTCAGTATAAAATAATCTAAACAATACTTTTCCTCCTTTTTGTTGTTGTTTTGCTGTATGTGTGTGTGTATGTGTATGTGTGTGTAAAACATTAAAATCAGCATGTAAGGATGTCTCAGTTTAGGCTGCTATAACGAAATATTATAGACTGTGTAACTTAAACAATAGACATTTCTTTCTCGCAGTTCTGGAGGCTATGGTGTCCAAAATCAAGGTGCAGTAGATTCAGTTTGGTGAAGGCCCACTCCCTGGTTTGCAGACAGCTGTCTTCTTATTGTATTCTCGCATGGCTGAGAAGGGAAAGCCCCTGGTGTCTTCCATATATATATATATATATTCCCATCATGATGGGGAACTACCCTCTTTACTTCATCTAAATCTAATTATCTCCCAAAGGCTTACCTCCAAATAACATCACATTGGAAATTCAAGTTTGAACATAAGAATTTTGAGGAAACATTAACAGTAAGTCTATAGCAAAAGGCAAGACATTATTAGTGAGCACAGCTTTCAGACATGAGTAAAAGTTTTGGAAGTTTCAAAATTATTTGGATGAGAAACCTTCCCCAAGTGTTTATATTTGTGTACGTGGGTAAAACAGTGAATTTACCTTGCTCATTCTTTCTAACGTTCCACAAGCTGTTTCCATTGGAAATGCAAGGTAGTTCGTTTTCTTTTTTCTGAGACAGAAATATTCTGGAGAAGCAAATAAAGTATCATGTTGAGGGTGGAAAAACAATCTAATCCTTGGAAGGGTTGCCAACATGTCTTTTTAGCTGCTTGAGAATATGTGGATAGGTTTTCTGTCAGTTAACTTTTTTTTTTTTCTTTTGAGACAGAGTCTTGCTGGAGTGGAGTGGCATGATCTCAGCTCACTGCAACCTCTGCCTCCCAGATTCAAACAAGTCTCCTGCTTCAGCTATCTGAGTAGCTAGGTTTTCATGCATGTACCACCACGCCCCGCTAATTTTTACATTTTTAGTAGAGATGGGGTTTCACCATGTTGGTCAGGCTGGTCTCGAACTCCTGACCTCAAATGGTGCACCTGCCTCAGACTCACGAAGTGCTGGGATTACAAGTATGAGCCACCACACCCGGCCCAGTTAACTTTTATGAATGAGAATACTCACAGTGACTTCTAGTGAAGCACTCCATAAACACGATACAGTGCAACACTTTTAAACAGAAACAAACAAAAAGCACTACAGTAAAAGGCAGTGCAATATGACTGAATAGAACCGTCCAGTGACTGTCCCCCCACAGAAAAACCAAACTGAATAACTATTTACACGAAAAACACATAAATGAGAACCAAAATACAGGTGAGTTATAACAATACATAGTTTTGACATCATATTAAGCAAAATGGCATTGAGGAGGTAGAAAAGACAGTCTTGAATTGCCTACACTGTCCCTCCCTCATCCCATGGTAGTTCCATATGGCGCTGGGAGAGATAGTTTGTGTGCTTGAGGGAGGGACAGTGAAGTGATTGTGAGACTTTACATTGGAATTCAGTGTTGCCATGTTACAGTGTCAACAAACCCAGAGCAGAATTCACCTGGTAACCATGGAGGGAGCATTCAGACCAGACCTAGCCAGTTGGAAATCATCCACCCTACCAGTCAGAACCTGAGTTCCATCTAGCCCCACAACCATGGACTAAAGTTCTTTGGGGTCCTAAATAAATTTGAAAGGAAGTCTAGGTTACAAGAACCAAAATTCCTCGGCAAGTCCTGGTGTTGTACTGGGATTGGAGCCAGTGGGCTTGGGATACATGGGAGCCAGTGAGACATCAGCTATGGTGGCCAAGAACTTGCTTGCATTACCTCTCCCCCAACTCCAGGTAGCTTGAGGAAAGCATAAGGAAGAGTAAAGAAGACTTTGTCTTGCAACTTGGAAACCAGCAGAGTCATAGTAAGATAAAACCCTATAGAGCCCTGAAGCCCCAATCTCAGGCCAAAAGCTTTAGGACAACATTTCTAGACCCACCCAAAGCCAGAAGAGAACTCCCTGCCCTGAAGGGAGACCCTGCCTTGGCAGATTTCACCACCTGCTCACTAAAGAGCTTTGGGTCTTGAATAAACATTAATGGTAGCCAGGCAATAGTTGCCACAGGCTGTGGGTGAGACCCTGTACTGTGTTAGCTTTAGCTGTGGCTCAGCACTGTCCCAGTGGTGGTGGCCACAGGAGTGTTTGTGTCACCACCACCCCTCCCCCCCTCCAACCAACTACAGGTGGCTCATCATGGAGAGAGAGAGAGAGAGAGAGAGAGAGAGAGAGAGAGAGAGAGAGAGAGACTCCATTTGTTTGGGGAAATGTAAAGGAAGACAATAAGAGACAGTGCCTTGTAACTCAGAAAGTTCTCCAGGATCTTACCCAAGACCACCAAGATGGTATGTCTATGAGTCTACAAAAGTCACAGCATTACTGGGCTTGGAGTGCCCCCTAATGAACATATGGCTTCAGTAACCAAAGACTTAAATGACAACAGTCAACTCCCTTTGAATACTTGGAAAACCTTCTTAAAAAGAATGGGTATAAAGAAGTCAAGACTGTATAAATTACATTAAATACCTAACTTTTCAATGCCTAGACATTGGCAGACATCTACAAACATCAAGATTATATGGGAAAACGTGACCTCATCAAACAAACTCAATAAGGAACCATGACCAATTCTGGAGTGACAGAGATATGTGGCCTTTCCAATAGGAAATTCAAAATAGTTGTTTTGAGGAAGTTCAATAATATTCCATATAACACAGATAAGGAATTCAGAATCCTGTCAGATACATTTAACAAAGAAATTGAAATAATTTTTAAAACCAAGCAGGAATTGGCCGGGTGCGGTGCCTTACACCTGTAATCCAGCACTTTGGGAGGCCGAGACGGGCAGAGAGATCGAGACCATTCTTGCTAACACGGTAAAACACTGTCTCTGCTAAAAATAAAAAAAAAAAATTAGCTGAGTGTGGTGGTGGGCACCTGTAGTTCCAGCTACTCGGGAGACTGAGGCAGGAGAATGGCGTGAACCAGGGAGGTGGAGCTTGCAGTGAGCCGAGATCGCGCCACTGCACTCCAGCCTAGGTGACAGAGCGAGACTCCGGGGAAAAAAAAAAAAAAAAAAAAAAGCAGGAATTCTGGAGCTAAAATATTTATTTGACAAACTGAAAATGCATCAGAGAGTCTAAACAGCAGAACTAATCAAGCAGAAGAAAGAATTCAGAAACTTGAAGACAGTCTATTTGAAAAAACATAGAGGAGGCAACAGAAAATCAATAAAAAAGAGAGAAGCATGCATATAAGATCTGGAATTTAGCTTCAAATTGTAAGAGTTATTGGTCATAAGGAGGAGGTTGAGAGAGAGATCTGGGTAGAAAATTTACTCAAAAAGATAATAGAGAACATTACAAACCTAGAGAAAGATATCAGTATTCAAGTACAAGAAGGTTACAGAACACCAAGATGTTTTAACTCAAGACTAACTGGGCACACTTAATAATCAAGCTTCCAAAGGTCAAGAATAAGGAAAGGATTCTAAAAACAGCAAGAGATAAGAAAAAACTACATTTAAGGGAGCTCCAATACATTTGGCAGCATATTTCTCTGTGGAAATCTTACAAGCCTGGAGAGTGCCATGACATATATAAAATGCTGAAAGGAAAAGACTTTTATCCCAGAATATCACATCCAGCAAAAGTATCCATCAAACATAAAGAGAAATAAAGAGTTTTCCAGACAAACAAAAACTTAGGGATTTTATAAACTCCAGGCTTGTCCTACAAGAAATGCTAAAGGGAGTTCTTCGGTCTGAAATAAAGAAATGTTAATGACCAAGAAGAAATCATCTGAAGGTACAAAATTCACTTGTAATAGTAAATGTACAGCCAAATACTGAATATTATACCAGTGTAATTGTGCTGTGCAAACTACTTGTATCATCAGTAGGGAGACTAAAAGATAAATCTATTCAAAATAATAACAACTACTTATTAAGATGTTGTATAAAAAGATATCAACAGGAACAACAAAATTTTAAGAAGTAGGGGGATAAAGCTAAAGTGTAGAATTTTTAATAGTTTTCTTGTTGCTTGGTTTTTGGTTTCTTAGTTTGTTTTTAGATCAGAGTTAAGTTGTCATAATTTAAAAATAAGTGGTTATAATACATTGCTTGCAAGCCTCATGGTAACCTCAAATCAAAAAAAACCTACAAGAGATACACATAAATAAAAAGAAATTAATTAAAAAATACTACAGGGAAAAATCACTTTCACACAAAGAACAGAAAGGAAGGAAGGAAGAGAAGACCACAAAACAACCAGAAAACAAATAACAAAATTGCAGGCATAAGTTCTTACTTATAAATAATAGCACTGAATGTAAATGAACTAAATTCTCCAATCAAGAGAAATAGAGTGGCTGAATGGATAATTAAAAATAAAAGAACTAATTATCCACTGCCTACCAAAAAAAAAAAAAAAAAAAAACACACAAACAAAAAAAAAACCACGCTTCACCTATAAAGACACACATAGAGTGAAAATAAATGGATGGAAATGAATATTCCATGCAAATGGGAAGAAAATAGGAACAGAATTTGCTATACTTACATCAGAAAAAGTATATTTCAAAATGAAAACTATAGGAAAAGTAAAAGAGTTTATTATATGGTGATAATGAAGTCAATTCAGTAAGAGAATATAACAATAATAAATATATATTCACCCAACATAAGCACTCAGATACATAAAGCAAATATTATTAAAGAGAGAGATAGACCTCAATACAATAATAGCGGGAGACTTCAACACTCTACTTTCAGCATTAGACAGACCATCCAGACCTTCCAATATCAACAAAGAAAAAGCAGACTTATTCTGCATTATAGAGCAAATGGACCTCATAGACATTTATAGAACATTTCATACAATGGTTGCAGAATACAACATCTTCTGAGCACATGGATCATTCTCAAGGATAGATCATACATTGCACTATAAAATAAGTTTTTAAGTATTCCAAAAATTAGAAATCATATCAAGCATCTCCCCCGACAACAATGGAATAAAATTAGAAAGCAATTACAAGAGGAAATTTAGAAATTAACCAAACACATGGAAGGTAAACTATATGCTTCTGAATGACCAATGGGTCAATGAAGAAATTAAGAAGGAAATTTAAAAATTTCTACAAAACAAATGAAAATGGAAACACAATATAGTAAAACCTATGAGGCACAGCAAAAGCAGTAGTAAGAGGACAGTTTATAGTAAAAAGCATCTACATCAAAAAAGTAGAAAACCTTCAAATAAACAATACAATCATGCATCTTAAAGAACTAGGCAAGCAAGAGTGAAGCAAACTGAAAATTAGTAGAATAAAACGAAAATTAGAGCAAAATAAATGAAATTGTAACAAAAATATGCAAAAGATCAACAAAATTAAAAGTTTGTTTTTTGAAAATATAAACAAAATCAACAAATCTTCACCAGACTAAGAAAAAAGAAGACCCAAATACATAAAATGAAAGACAAAAAAAGAAACATTACAACTGATACTGCAAAAAAAATCAAACGATCATTAGAGATTACTATGAGTAGCTATATGCTCATAAATCTAAAAACCTAAAAGAAATGGATAAATATCTAGACAATACAAACTACCAAGATTGAACCATAAAGAAATCCAAAGCATGAATAAATCAATAACAAGTAATGAGACAAAATGATAATATAAATTCTCCTAGCAAATGAAAGCCTGAGACCCGATGGCTTCATTGCTGAGTTTTACCAAATATTTCAGAAGAATTAATACCCATGCTACTCAAAAACTATTCCAAAAAAAACAAAAAAGGAGGATATACCTCCAGACTTATTCTAAGAGGCCAGTATTACCCTGATACCTAAATTCTAAAAAGACACATCAAAAGAAAGAAAACTGTAGGCCAATAGCTTTGATGGGCAGTAATGTAAAAATCCTCAACAAAATACTAGCAAATCAATTTCAACAACAAATTGAAAAGATCATTCATCATGACCAAGTAGGATTTCTCCCTACAATGAAAGAAAGGTTCAACATATGAAAATCAATCAATATGATACACCATATAAATACAATGAAGAAATAAATCATGTGATCCATTCAATTGATGCTCATAAGATACTTCATAAAATTCAACATCCCTTCATGATAGAAACTCTCCAAAAACTGGGAATAGAAGGAACATACCTGCACACAACAAACAGCATACATGAAAGACTCACAGCTAGTATCAAACTGAATGGGGAAATTCTGGGAGCTTTACCTCTACTATCTAGAACATGACAAGGATGTGGGTCAAAAACTAGGTGCCTTTGGGTGGTGGTGGTGTGAGAAGACTAGTGGTGGCCCAGATGCCATGAAGGACCCTTAGGATTTGGAGGGCCTGAGAAGGTGGGTTATGGATACAAATATACCCACCTCTTTAGGCCATGGAGCCTTGGGGATCCGAGTCCTTGCATGACAGCTTTGTCCCAATTGGGCGAGACCTACATAGTCCTGATGACAAGGAACAAAGGAATTAATGGGCTAGGAAGGTGAGTGGACTCCCAAACGATCACAGGTAGAATGGTCAGCAGGCAGTTGGGTGGTGGGTCTTCATTCTACCAGACCATTGTCTTATAAGAGAAAACTTATAGAATGACATACCACATTTGGCCAATTGGAAATGCCCCACCACTCTTTGCAAAGATTTACTGGCTGTTTATAGAAGGCCTGCGTATATAATACGTAAAAGTTGTTCTCAACTTTCACCCAAACCTTTTAAAAGAAAACATTTGCTACATCTACTTTTCTAGGTGTAAAGAGGTCGCCGACTTATGATGAAGTAGAGTGAGAAAATCACGCATCTTGTAAATTCTCATTTTTTAAAAAGTCATAGAAAATAAATGTCTTTTGAGAATGAATTTTTGAAATGGCGTTGTTAGACCATTTCTGAAAGCAACACCAGAAGCGACATGTCAACATTTGTTCAGTGGACATGGAGCAGAAGACTTGAGGAGGAGGAGAAGGTGGTTGTGTGCCAGATTGGTCATATTTAGAAGTCATTTTTATATCACAACCATTTTTTTTGTGCATTTTATTCCTCACTACTGTATATGTGATTGACATTGCTAAATACTTTTTTGAAATATCTAGTTTTTCTAGATATTCTGAAGTGCCTTATATGTGTTAAAATTAGAGGCAGTAAAATAACATATTTTGTAATTATATTTTTGTTAAAATTTACATGAAATGTTGTTTTTTGGGGGAAATGACCAAACCACTTCTTGAGTAATACATATTATGTTTATGCACTAGTTCAGGGGAAAAGGAAGAAGGAGGAAGTGCACAGAGCTCGATGCCAGTGTGCTTATAGTGAGGTAAACACGGTAAAACACTGTCTCCACTAAAAATAAAAAAATTAGTCAAGTGTGGTGGTGGGTGCCTGTAATTCCAGTTACTCAGAAGGCTGAGTCAAGAGAATCACTTGAACCCGGGAGGCGGAGGTTGCATTGAACTGAAATTGTGCGGCTGAACTCCAGCATGAGCAATAGAGTGAGACTTGGTCTCAAAAAAAAAAAAAAAAAAAAAAAAAAAAAAAAAAAATTTAACCATTGTCCCTATATCTGTGCATTTTGTTTTACTTATTTGAGTAAATAGTATATATCAAGAAAAATCAAGCCCCAATTTACAACATCTTGTTTTTCTAGATGTTAAAGAGGTTGCCAGTGTATGACCAAAGTAGAGTTAGTAAACTAATATATTTTGTGTATTTTGATTTAAAATTCCTAGGGGAAAAAATTTCTTCTGAAAATTTAAGCATTACTACTCACTGAGTTGATGAAAATGGGAGGGTTTACAGGCTAGAATGTTCATATTTGTAAGACTCCTTCCAATTATAACTATTGTTGCATGTGTGCAGCTTATTCAAGAAAGTTGGGTATATAGTCGACAAATTAACATCTTACCTGAAACATTTAATCTATCTAGATGTTTGAAGTGCCTCATATATATTAAATGTAGAGGCAGTAAAATATCACTTTGTAAATATATTTTTGCTAGAATTCATAGTAAGTATTGTCTTTTGGAATTCAAATTGTTAAACTGCCTCTGTGAGCAGTATAGTACCGTCTATACTTGTTTAGAACAAACTGCAAAAGGTAACATATAGTTGTGTTCATATTTGGGCATTTTCACACGCCGTTTTCCAATATGTTTTGTGCATTTTGTTTTGATTGTGCTTATAGTATATATAATTGATGAATGAGTCCTAATCTTGCAATATCTAGTCTCTAGATGTTAAGGAGTTTGCCAGTGTATGACAAAGGTCTTAGTAAAGTCAGCGCATTTTGTGCATTTTGTGGTGAAATTCATAGGAAAGCTTGACCTCCATAAGTGACTTTTGGATATGAATTTGTTCAACAACTCTTAAGCGTGTACTTGCCCACTGGTTTGAAGACAGAAAGAAGTGAAGGGGGAATGGCTCAAGGCCAAAATGGTCATATATAGAAGACACCTCAGATTATCACCATTGTTGTATGCATATAGTTTTACAGTGCTGTGTACATAGTGGACAAGTCAATGTGAAATATCTATCCATTTTAGATATTTAGAAGTGCTTGATGTATTTAAATTAGAAGTAGTAAGATAACAGTTTTTGTAAACAAAAACTGATAGAAAATACTCTGTTTGAAAGTGGAATTGTTAAACCAACCCTGTGAACATTGTGTTATCTGTACTTGTTCACTGACTTGAGGGAGGTGGGAGGAAATATATTGAAAAATGTGTTTTTGCTAGTGTGCACTAGAAAATTTAAGTTTATCCATCACCCTGTATGTTGTGTTCATTTCATTTATTTTTGTTATACTGTATATATTGTATATACACTGAACAAATGATTCCTAATATTATAATATCTACTCTGTAGATATTAAAGAGGTTGCCAATAAATGATGAAAATAGAGTTGGTAAAGTAACACATTTTGTACGCTTTGTCTTAAAATTCATAGAAAGATTGTATTCTGAAAAGAAATTGTGGAAGTGAAATGATAACATTAGCTCTAAGTGACACAAGTGCCTGTATCCACTGGGTTGGTTGTGAAGAAAAGTTGGAAGAAATTAAGGAATCTATACTAGAATGTTTCTGTTTAGAAGACACCGGATGTAACCAGTGTTATAAGTGTGTCATTTATTCAAAACCACACGGTATATAGTGGACAAACTTAAGTCTTTATTTGAAACACTAGTCTTTTTTTCTTTTTAATTTTACCTTACATTCTGGGATACATGTGCAGAACGTGCAGGTTTGCTATATAGGTATATATGTGCCATAGTGGTTTGTTGCATCTGTCAACCCATAATCTAGGTTTTAAGTCCCGCATGCATTAGGTATTTGTCCTAATGTTCTCCCTCCCCTTACCCTCCACTCCCCGACAGACCCCAGTGTGTGATGTTCCCCTCCCTGCATCCAGGTGTTCTCATCGTTCAACTCCCACTTATGAGTGAGAACATGTGGTATCTGGTTTTGTATTCTTGTGTTAGTTTGCTGAGAATGATGGCTTCCAGCTTCATCCATGTCCCTGAAAAGGACATTAACTCATTCTTTTTTATGGTTGCATAGTATTCCATATTTGGGTTGGTTCCAAGTCTTTACTATTGTAAATAGTGATGCAATAAATGTACATATGCATGTGTCTTTGTAGTAGGATGATTTATACTCCTTTGGGTATATACCCAGTAATGGGATTGCTGGGTCAAAGGGTATTTCTGGTTCTAGATCCTTGTGGAATCATCACACTGTCTTCCACAATGGTTGAACTAGTTTACACTCCCACCAACAGTGTAAAGGAATGCCTATCTCTCCACATCCTTGCCAGCATCTGTTGTTTCCTGACTTTTTAATAATGGCCATTCTAACTGGCGTGAGATGGCATCTCATTGTGGTTTTGATTTGCATTTCTCTAATGACCAGTGATGATGTTTTTTTTTTTCATATTTCTTGGCCACATAAACGGCTTCTTTTGAGAAGTGTCTGTTCATATCCTTTGTCCACTTTTTGATGTGTTTTTTTTTTTTTTTTTTTTTTTTTTTTGTAAATTTGTTTAAGTTCCTTGTAGACTTTGGATATTAGACCTGTGTCAGATGGGTAGATTGCAACAATTTTCTCCCATTCTGTATGGGAGAAATTCTCATACAGAGAACAGGGGGAATGTTCTCCCATTCTAAATGTTCACTTTAGTCTTTCTAGATGTTTAGAAATGCACACAATATGTTAAGATTAGAGTCAGTAAAGAACACATCATGTAGATATCATTTTGATTCATATGAAATATTGTCATTTGAAAATTGATGAAACCATTTCTCAGAGCAGTACACATTATTATGTTTGTGCTGTTCCTGGGAAGAAGAAGAAAGTACAAAGAGCTTTATACTAGTGTTTTTATGATGAGGCACGATCGAACATTATCCCTTATGTCTGCATTTGTTTTACTGTGCTGTGTATATAGTGTATATAAATACACAAATAAGTCCTAATTTGCAACATACAAATAATAAAGAGGTTGCCAGTGTATGACAAAAGTAGAGTAAGTAAATTAATACATCTAGTGCATGTTGTGTTAAAATTTACAGAAAAGACTGTTCTTAAAAGCACTTGCATACGTGAAATTGTTAAAAATCCCTTCTAAGCATTACAGATGATTATTCCTGTCCATTGGGTGGATAGAAGTGGGAAGGGAAAAGAGTCTAGGCCAGGATGTTTCTATTTAGAAGACATTTTCAAACTATAGCCTGTGTTATACATGTGCAACATTTATTCCACTAAATAGTGCTACTCTGTATTTAGTGGAAAACTGAAGTGCTATTGGAAACATATAGCCTTTCTAGAAACATATAGCCTTTCTAGGTATTTAACATAGGTTAAAGTGGAGGGCTAAAGTAACACCTTTTATGCATTTTTAAATTTCCTAGGAGTGGTTGCTTTTGAAAATGAAATTGTTAAATTTGATGTTTTGAAGAGTAAGCTAGCTGTTCCTTAGGTGGTGGATGGAGGGAGGAGAAAGTATGCAAGGAGAAGAATTCTGTGACTGTGAGTTAGATTAGTTTAAATGGTTTAACCATTTTTCTATATGTGCATTTTAGTTAATATTGTTGTGTTTTAAAAGATAAACAATTCCCAATGCTCAAAGTATGTTAAAAGTAGAGTAGTAAAAAAAAAAAAAAATCCATTTATAAATGTCCTTTTGTTGGTTTTTAGAAAGACCTGTCTTCTGGGAGTAAACTTCATTAGCCTACCATTTGGAGTTAGACATAGTCCCATACTTAGCCACTGGGATGGTGGAAAATGGAGAAGATCAAGTGTGAAGGAAAAATCTCTCCTGTAGTAACTCTATATCTAAAGATGGTTTTAGATGATAACCATAGGTCTACATTAGCATTTTTAGCAAAGTTCCTATGTTTATTGTGGACGAAGTACATTATTGCAACAGGTAATCTTTCTGAATGTCCTGAGTGAAAACGTATGACAAAAAGTAGAGCTAGTGAATTAACCAATTTGTAAATAACTTTTTGTTATATTTAATAGAAAATATGCATCTTGGACATAGAATTGTTAAACTACCTCTGAGAAGTGTATGTCAGGATTTCTTTATTAGATAGACAACAGAGGGACAGAAGTAAGTATAAAGAGAGAGAAGTATGCAGATGTGTTCATATTAACATTTTGATGATAGCCATTGATATATGTTAATCTCTTTGGGCTGTACTATAAAAATACATTAAGTAATTCAATGGAAACACATCTTTCTGATAATGTTTTAATGAACTAATTAGCTCTGCTAATAAATTATCTTAGAAACATCATATTTAGTGTATTCTGTTGTTTTATGTTTTATCTTAAATTGGGCATTAAGAGAATGAAGTATTTTAATCAGAACTCTACCAATATTTTTATCTAGAGGCATGTTGCCATTTTTGCTTCCTATAAAATTTTTGTTTCAAGAAAGGCAGGATAACATCTTTTTTCTAACATACTGACTTGGTGTAGTGTATTCTTGGTTATCAAAATTCTCATATAGCTTTGGAAGCTTGCTTTTTTTTTTTTCAAGACAGAGTCTCACTTTGTCGTTCAGGCTGAAGTGCAGTGGTGCAAACTTGGCTCAGTGAAACCTCCATCTCCCAGGTTCAAGCAATTCTCCTTCTGCAGCCTCCTGAGTAGCTGGGATTACAGGCATGCACCACCATGCCCAGTTAATTTTTGTCTTTTTAGTAGAGATGGAATTTCACCAGGTTGGCCAGGCTGGTCTCGAACTCCTGACCTCAAGTGATCCACCCGCCTCGGCCTCCCAAATTGCTGGGATTACATGTGTGAGCCACTGCACCTGGTCTGGAATTTTGAATTGGTAAATATTCATGAGGTGTGAAAAAGCATGGCACATACTATACAACCTCAATCTCATAAAATTGAATGTTTTATCTGTATATACACAGACATAGAAAGACATGGCAAACCATAAACTGCTGGTGATTGTGAATAACTTTGTTCTTTGCTTCTTGTGTTTTTTAGTTTCTTATAATGCACATATTAACTTTTTAAGAATAAAGGCTATTTTGAAAATCTGAAAGAAAAATCAGTATTGTTTAACTTTGCATACTACCTAAAACAATCTATGGATTCAATGACATCCCCATGAAAATATCAATAACATTCTTCACAGAAATAGAGAAAATAATCTCAAAATTTATATGGAATCACAAAATACTCAGAATAACCAGAACTATCCTCGGCAAAAAGAACAAAACTGAAAGAATCACATTAACTGACTCGAAATTTTACTCTAGAGCTACAGTAACTAAACCAGCATGGTACTAGCATAAAAACAGACACGAACTAATGAAACAAAATAGAGAAACCAGAAATAAATTTATACATCTACAGTGAACTCATTTTCAACAAAGGTGCCAAGAATATTTATACATTGGGAAAGGGCAGTCTCCAATAAATTGTCCTGGGAAAACTGATATTCATACGCAGAGGAATGAATCTAAAACCCTGTTTTTCACCTTTTGCAAAAATCAAATCAAAATTGGTTAAAGACTTAAATCTAAGACCTCAAACTGTGAAACTACTAAAAAAATTGAGGAATCTCTCTGGGTTATTAAACTGGGCAAAGATTTCTTATGTAATATCCTACAAGCACAAGCAAGAAAGGAAACAATGAACAAATGGCATCATATCAATTAAAGAGCTTCTGTCCAGAAAAGGAAACAGTCAACAAAGTGAGGAGACAACCCCCAGAATGGGAGAAAATATTTGCAAACTATCCATCTGACAAGAGATTAATAATTAGAATATATGACGAGCTCAAACAACTCTATAGGAAAAAACCTAAATCTAACAATCTGATTAAAAAATGGGCAAAAGATTTGAATAGATATTTCTCAAAAAAAGACATACAAATGGCAAACAAATACATGACCAGGTGCTCAACATCATTGATCATCAGAGAAATGTAAATGACAGCTACAAAGAGATATCATCTCACCCCAGTTAAAATGGCTTTTATCCAAAGCACAGGAAATCACTATGAAGAACAGTTTGGAGGTTCCTCAGAAAAACTGAAACTACAGCAACCACGTGATTCAGCAATTCCACTGCTAGGTATATAACAACAAAAAAGAAATCAGTACAAGAAGACAGTATCTGCACTCCTATGTTTGTTGCAGCACTGTTCACAATAGCCAAGATTTGGAATCAACCTGTGTTCATCAGCACACAAACAGATAAAGAAAGTATGATATATATACACAACGGAGTACTATTCATCTATAAAAGAGAATGAGGTTCTGTCATTTGCAACAACATGGATAGGACTGAATATCATTATGTTACGTGAAATAAGGCAGGCACAGAAAGACAAACATTACATGTTCTCGCTTTTTTGTAAGAACTAAAAATTAAAATAATTGAACTAATTGAGATAGAGAGTGGAAAGACATTTATTGGAGGCTGGAAAGGGTAGTGAGAGGTTGGGCGTGGTGGATGGAGTGGGGATGATTAATGTTTACAGAATTAGTTAGAAAGAATAAGATCCAGCATTTTATATCACAATAGGGTGACTATAGTCAATAATAACTTACTCATACACTTCAAAATGACTAAAAGAGTATAATTGGATTGTTTGTTAAACAAGAATAAATGCTTGAGGTGAGGGATACCCCATTTACCTTGATGTGATTGATTATTATTTTTTTTTATTTTTATTTTTTATTTTTTTTATTATTATACTTTGAGTTCTAGGGTACATGTGCATAACGTGCAGGTTTGTTACACATGTATACTTTTGCCATGTTGGTGTGCTGCATCCATCAACTCGTCAGCACCCATCAACTCGTCATTTACATCAGGTATAACTCCCAATGCCATCCCTCCCCCCTCCTCCGTCCCGATAATGGGTCCCAGTGTGTGATGTTCCCCTTCCTGAGTCCAAGTGATCTCATTGTTCAGTTCCCACCTATGAATGAGAACATGCGGTGTTTGGTTTTCTGTTCTTGTGATAGTTTGCTAAGAATGATGGTTTCCAGCTGCATCCATGTCCCTACAAAGGACACAAACTCATCCTTTTTTATGGCTGCATAGTATTCCATGGTGTATATGTGCCACATTTTCTTAATCCAGTCTGTCACTGATGGACATTTGGGTTGATTCCAAGTCTTTGCTATTGTGAATAGTGCCGCAATAAACATACGTGTGCATGTGTCTTTATAGCAGCATGATTTATAATCCTTTGGGTATATACCCAGTAATGGGATGGCTGGGTCATATGGTACATCTAGTTCTAGATCCTTGAGGAATCGCCATACTGTTTTCCATAATGGTTGAACTAGTTTACAATCCCACCAACAGTGTAAGTGTTCCTATTTCTCCACATCCTCTCCAGCACCTGTTGTTTCCTGACTTTTTAATGATCGCCATTCTAACTGGTGTGAGATGGTATCTCATTGTGGTTTTGATTTGTATTTCTCTGATGGCCAGTGAAATGCCCACAAGAGAAAGCAGGAAAGATCTAAAATTGACACTCTAACATCACAATTAAAAGAACTAGAGTGTCACATTCGAAAGCTAGCAGAAGGCAAGAAATAACTAAGATCAGAGCAGAACTGAAGGAGATAGAAACACAAAAATCCCTCCAAAAAAATCAATGAATCCAGGAGTTGGTTATTTGAAAAGATCAACAAAATTGACAGACCACTAGCAAGACTAATAAAGAAGAAAAGAGAGAAGAATCAAATTGATGCAATAAAAAATGATAAAGGGGATATCACCACCGACCCCACAGAAATACAAACTACCATCAGAGAATACTATAAACACCTCTATGCAAATAAACTGGAAAATCTAGAAGAAATGGATAATTTCCTGGACACTTACACTCTTCCAAGACTAAACCAGGAAGAAGTTGAATCCCTGAATAGACTAATAGCAGGCTCTGAAATTGAGGCAATAATTAATAGCCTACCAACCAAAAAAAGTCCAGGACCAGATGGATTCACAGCCGAATTCTACCAGAGGTACAAGGAGGAGCTGGTACCATTCCTTCTGAAACTATTCCAATCAATAGAAAAAGAGGGAATCCTCCCTAACTCATTTTATGAGGCCAACGTCATCCTGATACCAAAGCCTGGCAGAGACACAACAAAAAAAGAGAATTTTAGACCAATATCCCTGATGAACATCGATGCAAAAATCCTCAATAAAATACTGGCAAACCGGATTCAGCAACACATCAAAAAGCTTATCCACCATGATCAAGTGGGTTTTTTTAGGTTTTAAATGTCTTTTTTTTCCATTTCTTTTTTTTTTCATTTATTTTTTATTATTATTATACTTTAAGTTCTAGGGTACATGTGCATAATGTGCAGGTTTGTTACATATGTATACTTGTGCCATGTTGCTGTGCTGCACCCATCAACTCGTCATTTACATCAGGTATAACTCCCAATGCAATCCCTCCCCCCTCCCCCCTCCCCATGATAGGCCCCGGTGTGTGATGTTCCCCTTCCAGAGTCCAAGTGATCTCATTGTTCAGTTCCCACCTATGAGTGAGAACATGCGGTGAAACATTGTATATGCCTGGGTCAAAGAAAAAAAATATATATATATATATATGTATGTATATATATATATATATATATATATCTGCTATGTGCCCAGAAAAATTAAATTTAAAAAAATCTAAAAACAGAACTACCATATGATTCAACAATCCCTCTGCTAGCTATATACCCAAAAGAAAGGAAGTCAGTACATCAAAGAGATATCTACACTTTCATGTTTATTACTGCATCATTCACAACAGTCAAGATTTTGAAGTAACCTAAGTGTCACAAAAAATGAACAGGTAAAGAAAATGTGGTACATATACACAATGGAGTGCTATTTAGCCACCAAAATAATGAGATTTTGTCATCTGCAACTACATGAAACTGGAGGACATTATATTAAGTGAAATAAGCCAGGCACAGAAAGACAAACTTTGCGTGTTCTCACTTGGTTGTGGGAGCTAAAAATCAAAACAAACTCATGAAGATAGACAGTAGAAAGATGGTTACCAGAGGCTTTGAAGGGTAGTGAGGGTAGAAAAGGGAAGAGAGGATGGTTAGTGGACACAAAAGTATAGTTAGATAGAATGTATACAATCTAGTATTTGATAGCAGAATAGGGTAACTACAGTGAACAATAATTTATTGTGCATTAAGAAAATTAAAGGAGTACAATTAGGGTGTGTATAACGCAAAGCAAGAATAAATGCTCGAGGTTATGGATACTCTATTACTCTGATGTGGTTATTGCATATTGTATTGTATGCCTGTATCAAAGTAGCTTATGTACCCCATAAATATATGCATCTATGATATAGCCACAAAAAATAAAAATAAAAAAATTATAGTTAAAAATTCAAAATAAAAACTCCCATGGACCATACAACATAGCTACTGGTCCTCTTTGTTCTTAGCTGCACAAGGTTGAATAAGAAGAAATGATGGCAAGTAATGCCTCTCCCTAGATCTTGGCAGTGAAGCCTTATGTACAATTGTGCAAGTAATCATGAAGATGATGATAGGTGACCTTTTTTAGGAACTTTGAACAATCAAAGTTTCACTTGAGTCAAACATTAAAACATAAGTCCACACACATCCAGCTCATTTTGTCAATAGACAAAAGTATACTACAAAAAAAGAAAAAGCTTGGATTCTTTGAGCCCCATCCACAGACTGTAAAAAGCTGTGATATTAGAGTTTAATTTCAGGGTCTTTTGACTATTCTGGTGAAGGAATGCCTACAGAGAAACCATGACATTGAATTAATAGGACAATCAAGAAGAGTCTACAAAGTTTCTAATTTTTTTTTGAGATTTCATAGATAATGCAGAGGCTTATTTAATCAAATCACCTAAAGAAAACCCATCTTAGAATTGTCTCTGATATTTCATGCCAAGATCAAAAGATCTTTCAGCCAAGTCCTGTATACTCTAGAAGATCTGAACTGATTCTCTGAAGACATGACTGTCTCTGGAATCTAATGGGTAAATTTGCAAGAATCATGGAAGAAATGCCAATGAAGGGGATAGCTAGGATTCATTTTACCAAAATAACTGAAATAAGTGCTTGTGTTCTCACTTTTAGATTTGACTTCACTCCAGAAAAAAAGGCATGTAGTCACTTGCTAGCTTCTATACTTAATAACAATCAATAAAAAATTATTATCATGCTTTAGTTCATATGACATTTCAGAGACTACTGTGTTTGCTAGGAACTAGTAAATTTTGAAATTTTCACAGCATCCATAGGTCATGATAATCAATATATAACTAAGTTCACTAAGGAGAAGCAAGATTGTTTGATTTTCCCCAGATAGTAATATAGAAATGATGATGATGATGATGATGATGATGATGATGATGATGATGATGATGGAGGAAAAATATAACATTTACTTATTAAAATGTTACCATCTTATCTTGGACCAGGTATATGTATTATTTCATTAAATTCTCACATGACCCTGTGAGGTATAGGACCTATTACTGTAACTATTTCATAGATGAAAAAATTGAGGTAAAAAAGAGGTTAAGTAATTTGCCTAAGGTTATATAACTACTATTTTGCAGAGCTGAGATTAAGATCCCAGGCAGTCTGACTTCCATGGTCTGTATAACTCCCTTAGCTACTGCTAATGATTGGCTAAATTAGGACTTGAGAAAAAAATTCTTAACTGTAACACTAATGCTCTTTCCATTCTACAATTCAGAAGGCTCCTTGCACCACCAAATAAGTTTGGAGTCAATGCTTTGAAAGGATGATGGTCAGAGGGATTGTATCTTTGTGGAGAGAGGTAGGTTTCTGAAGCCTGCAGCCAGTAAAATCTGCTTATAGCCCTGAGCACTCAGAACTAAACTATTCCACCAAGGGAAAAGCAGTAACACAGCAGTTAAGTGTGTTTGAAGGAAAATTTGAAGGTGGCCCTCCTAGTCTGCACTGCCACTTGATAAGCATAAAGTGGAGGAGGAGGATGGAGTTAGCATATCCCCTTTACAAATTGGTTTCTCTATGTCTCATCTCATAATCTCTTGAGCGACTGTTTCCATAGACACCCACACTTCAGTTTCCCAGCTTAACCACATTTGAACAAGAATGCAGGCTTTGGCTTCAGCAGCTGTGAACTGTTTTACCATGTGTCTAACAGGCATGGCTTATCTACCTTCCTGTCTGTGTGCAGCAGAACAGAGGGGTGGGAGCAGTTCAACCAACAGTAATGCAGCAGTAATGCAACATTAGGAGTTTCAAAGCTAAACAAACCCAACTTGATCCATATGAAACAAGGCAAAAGCAGACAAAAAATGAGTGACTTTTTTTCATCCTTGGCTTTCGGGAGTGGGGGTGGGGCAATAGTGGTTTGAAGTTGGCTGTTTCACAAGTGTAAAATGAAAGCGCAAGCCCTTTTTATTTTTTTCCTTCTGAAACAGAGCTGTGGGTCCCTGGGGACTCAGAGGGGAAGGCGATAGAGTGTGGGAGTCTGTGTGGGCACTGAAAGAAACCTAGAACATAAGTTAATGAAATTCACAGCCCACAAAGCTGTGCTTTAATTTTGAACTTGAACCAGCAACAGTTAAAGAAAATAATCGAATTAAATTAGGTTTGAAATCACTTGTCTGCTGAAAATATAGGAAACTAACAATGTAGTAGAAGTTTCTATACAAAGGAAAAAGAAAAATAATAATCTTAAAAATTTACTCTTGTGAAAAAAAAAAAAAAAACACTTGTCAATTGGCCTAGGAATTTCAGTTATAGCCATAACAAAAAAGTATGAACACACACACACACACATAAAAACACACATATAATTAAGAGGGATTCGTGTACATTCACTACACAAACCATACTAATTTCTATACATCCCACTTGAACACAGCTTGCATACGAATGTTCCTCATATTAGGGATTGCTTTGAACTTCAATATAACCAACCAGACAAATATTCTTGGCCTTGATGAAACCCAAGTCACAAAGAGTACATGATGAGTGATTACATGCATTAAAATAACAAACACATATTTCAATTAATGTAATATTCATAACCACCCTATGAATTAGTTTCTATTATTATTATATTTTACAGATGAGGAAACTGAGGCACAGAGGTGTTGAATGACTTGCCAAAAGTCACACTGCTAAGAAAGAGAGCCGAGACGTATTTTGACATCAGTCTGGTACCGAAGCCTCTGTTCTCAACCATTATAATTAGCAAATGGAAAGAAAGTTTCATAGTCCAGTAGAAAGAAGTGGATGCTGAACCAGTCCCACTCTTTTCCTCTCCTAAGTGTCTAGATATTTCTGTGAGATGCTGTTCTATGTTAGTGAGTAGGTGGGTGGGAATTAAGATGGTGGGGATATTTTTGGTGGGGTGGCTTTAAAAGTAATTGCTATTTGACAAGAGAATGAACGTTTTGTAATGAACTCAGCAGAGACTCTTCCTCTTGCTTAGCCTTTGACTGTTAAAACAGTGAATGATCTAGATGTTCCTTTAGATTGCATTTCCTTAAACAGAGGAAAAACATGCTTCAAATGATTTTTGAGAATACTATTTTATCCAAATACTCAAGGTTCATTTTCCCTTGGTTATTATTTCCTGGTTCGTGGAGAGAATTTGGCATCCATGATCTTCTGTTCTAATTTGCTGGAATTGGGGTTTAACTGTAATATTTGTATTCACAGGCAAGCTAGTTGGTGGATTACCATTTGTTGTAGACAGATTAAGGCACTCTTTATGTAGCCAGTTTTTTCTGTATTCTGTTGTGCTCAAGGAATCTTACTCCAGCTAGTTGAAACTCCACAAACGGACATATGTTTGCATTTGTAAGTAAAATCTTTGATAAGCAAAATGTTGTCAACTTTCCTCAGATTCTTCTTTCAGAGAAGTTTTAATGTTGTCACTCTCTCTGAGTAAACTTTGGGATATTGGAAATGTGTAAACTAAGCATAACAGTGTTTTCTTTTGAATACTCACCTATACAAATACAATAGTAAAACAAGATGAAACAGAGAAACCAAAACTGTCTAAAGATAGGCAATTCTGATAGTCCTCTCACTCACCTTAGTCATAAATGAAATGCACAAAGTAGTTAGAATAATTTGGCCTTGTCTATGAGCCGACTTTATTATTGTTTATCATTTCTTGCTTGTGTTGCTTTATTTAATTGCAAGGAGAAATGATCACAAACGATTGAGGCTTTTCTTGTTTATCTATTGATAGTATTTAAATGGTGTCTAAGGGACAAGAAAGCAGGAATATTTTTGAAAGGTGGTATGACATAAATATCAGTTAAACAAAAACTTGATAATAGGCACATCTAAGTCAATAAAGTTGGTCCATTGCTTCAGTAAAGGGGACAAAGAAATATCTCAGGTTTTAAGGCAGAGTTCTTTTTATTATTTCTTCTGGTTGCAGTCTTGGGCCTGCATATAGGTGCTAAGGACTTAGTAGCTGAGCTATGATTCTTATTGAGCAGATCTAAGAGCCTGACAGTCAGCAAGGAGTTTTGTCTTTAGGATAAGTAAACCGTGAAAGTGGATACAAGGGTACTTATTGAACAAATTAAGTTTCCAATATAAAGTGTTTAGAATATTTCTTGTGGAAAATAGTGGTCACCCCTTCTGATGTGGCAGCATGAGATTTTGAATGGCATAACAATGTAATATGATTATCATTATCTTAGAAATAACGCAAAAGTTATTTAACATCAATATTGCCACTTGAAATACAACACCAACTATTTACACATGAAGCAGAATTACTGAAAATATTAAAATGAAGGATAAGAGGCTTACAGATGGTGGGAAATTTTATGATTAAATGAAAGTATTGAGTTCCTTGAATAGGAAATGGTTTTCAACAAACAAGTGCCAATAAGTTGCATTTGGGGATTACTAGTGATTTGAAACATATATATTTTTCTAATGAGGAAAAGTCAAGAAATCCCTGAAGTCTCCACTTATAAAACTCAAGCTAAGCTGAATTCAGGCTTCTCATGAATGCTTTACATTCTTGGATAATACTCACTGCTGCCTATGAAATATTACCTGATCATTTGCCCAGGCCATGAACATGTTTCACCCCAGATTGGGGATTGCATGAATTCAGATTTCAGTCACACTTAAAGAGAAATTGGAACTGGCAGGCGTTGAAAGACTATGATTCTACTTGGGAATTAACCCCCCAAAAAGTCAGGGAAATACAAGGAAGAGGAAAGAGAAGGTGTGAGATAGGGGACAAATTGTGTTAGTCAGACTTTCTCTAGGTCCTCATATGAATAGGTGGCTATTTTGAGATCCTCATCACTGAACGCTACAGAGAGAAGCTGCTATGCAAAAAATAAAAATTAAAGAAGAGGTATACACTCTATATGAATACACATGCAAAGTCACGGATTTGTTAATGAAATTTAAGATACTGGGGCCAAACTGGAAATAACTAATTTTTATTTCTAGACTACTGATTAGTCACATCAGCACTGATCCATTTATTTCACTTAACCTCCTTTTTCACTAAAACTTGTAAACAGAGGCAAATAGAGAGTCATCAAGAGGTGACAGAAATAGCTAGAACGTTCAGAAGGTTTTTAAAAATGGTACCATCAGAACTGTGAAAAATGTCCCCAGAGTAAAAGAACAGTGTGGGTGGCACTACTCAGTCTTAGTGGGAAATGAAAGGAAGAATATTTTTATATACAATCCTATGCCACCCCAAGGTGTCAATGAACTCATTTCTCTTTTCTCCTAACTAAATGCAAAAAGCACACACTTAAGTGCTTTTGTTTATTCGCTTAAAAACAGACAAATGTAAGTTACATTTACCATGTTGCCTCATCAAACTATCATTGTGTTTTGATTTCTAAGGTAAGAAGTATTTATAAATTATTAAACATAGTGAAATTCTTTTCCACTGATAATTTCCAAAATTATTATCATAATTTTGTTATATTTTTTCATACCCAAATATCTAAAATAACCTTTACCCACTGCATCCATATTCTTATTCTGTCTCTTAAAACCTGGCTTCAACATTTTCTAATGAAAATACTCACTTGATGGTCACTAGCGGCTTCCCAATTAATATATAATGTGATGTTTCCTCAAGTCATCGTTATTCATGACGTTTTTAAAGTGGTTTACACTGTTCATCACCACTTTTTGGAGCTTTGCTTCCTTAGTTTTATTAAGTAGCTATACTGATATTGCTGCCTTTTGTCTATTTCCTTTTGTCCTCTTTTTCTGGGTAAACTCCCCCTCTGCTCAGCACTTAAATATTGTTCTTCCCCATATTACTTCCCAGGCAATTATTGTTCTCCTCATGCTACCTACTCATGCTAGACACATTTACTTTTATGATTTCAACTACCACCTCAATACTGATGATTCCTAAATCTCTAATTCTGGCCTGGTCTTCTTTCTCCTTTGGTTACCAGTGATATGCTAGAATCTGTTTTGATAAGAGACAAAAGGATAGCTGAAAATATGTTGTTCTTAACTCTTCTGGCTTTATCAACATTTGGAGGGAATTTATTGCCATATTATATGTTATTGAAAGTGAAAATCTGAGGTTTCATCATCTGAAAACAAAACAAAACAAAAATAGTGTGCAATGGTCTATTTAGTCATATTCTCAAGCTAGGTAGGTCAAAAGTTTTGCTTATATAAACCTCAGATGGATTCCCTCTACCAGTTTACACCAGGGTAGCAAAGAAGCTTCTTCCAGAGGTGCTCAGTTCTCAGGTTAGGTTGGGAGAATGAGACTGTGCGTGCTTTTCAAGATATATCTGAACATTGAAGGAAGTGTTCAGGACTATTACCTCTACCTTTTGTTGTATTCTCTAAAACCCGTTCTAGTGCTACTTCCAGTGACAAACTAGTCCAGATAGAACCTAGAATCTCATAGGACACCAAAATATCTTAGCTCTAGAGTTATGCTGCCTACTCTGCTTCTAATGTAAAGTATAAATCACAAGTACCTCTCTGGCTAGTTCTCAATTTTGTCTTCTCCTAAATAAGGATACTAGTACCTACTCTGCCTACCTTCCTAGGTTGTGTGAAACTTAAGAAGTAAATAAAATTATAGGTACTAGGGCCAGGTGCGGTGGCTCATGCCTGTAGTCCCAGCACTTTGGGAGGCCGAGGCGGTAGGGAGATCACTTGAGATCAGGAGTTCGAGACCAGCCTAGCCAATATGGTAAAATCCTGTCAAAAAAAAAAAAAAAAAAAAAAGCTGGGTGTGGCATGGGGGCTTGTGCCTGTAGTCCAAGCTACTCAGGAGGCTGAGTTGGGAGAGTCACTTTAACCTAAGAAGTGAAGGTTGCAGTGAGTCAAGGTTGTGCCACTGCGCTCCAGTCTGGGTGACACAGTGAGACTCTGTCTCAAAAACAAACAAACAAACAAAAAAAGTAGAGGTGCCATTCACATGTAAAAGACCCTCATTCATTTCTATTGTTCAAAGATCCAACAAAAACACAACCTTGATAAATGTTGACATGGGTTGAAAAATCATAGATTCCTGAGCGAAGTGTTAAAGAATTCCATTCACCCTAGTGAAGCAAAGGTAGGTGGGTGTCATAAACCCTAAGGGATTTTTTAAAATACTGAATCTTGGTACACTGCTCTCTTTCTTTCTTTCTTTCTTTTTTTCTTTTTTTTTTTTTTTTTTTGAGACGGAATCTCGCTCTGTCACCCAGGCTGGAGTGCAGTGGCGCGTTCTCAGTTCACTGCACCCTCCACATCCCGGGTTCACGCCATACTCCTGCCTCAGACTCCCGAGTAGCTGGGATTACACGTGTGCACCACCATGCACAGCTAATTTTTGTGTTTTTAGTAGAGATGGGGTTTTGCCATGTTGACCAGGCTGGTCTTGAACTCCTGACCTCAGGTGATCCACCACCTCAGCCACCGAAAGTGCTGGAATTACAGGCATGAGTCACAAGCCCGGCTCTGCTTTCTTTGAGGGACATTTGGAATTGCCTCTGCATGGTGGCCATAACGGATCTTTTGTTTGGAACATTAGCTGCTTCTTTTAGCTTTATTTTGAACTTCAGATGCTCAAATGGATCCTTACCATTCATGGTTCACACATTCCACAATAGTAGAGAATCTATGTCCCAGCTTGTAAAACAACCATGCGGCCCCAGATTTTAGGCTTACTCTACCCATCAGCTGAAGATGGCATTTAGATGAGCATTTATAGTGAAATGAGAATGCCTGGTTTGTCTGTCTTAAAGTTCTGACACCAAAAAGGTATATTTTAAAATAGAGTTTTAAAAAATATATTTGTTGCAGTGATTTCCAAGAAGAGCAATGTAATTATGTGGGAAGACACTCTTTCATTTGGAAGGTGAATAACTCTTGTTGAAAATGACTTAGGCAGAGCTGACACTTTTGGAATAAGTAAGGACTCAGTACTAAAACACACAGCACTGAGTGGAAGATGGAGAAGAAGGAGGTAGAGATAAAATAACTTTATAATTTCATTCTTCATTAAGTCACAATTGATGAAATCACAAAATCTAAGGGCAACCTTGAGGTTATCTGGTCTTGTATTTCTCAAATTTTAATCATTTTGTACCTCCTGCATGCTTTTTCCATACTTGCTTATCACCACTTAATATGTATAGTGGTATGCATATATTTTTTAACTTAGGCAATTTAAATTTTATTTAAAGTTATTTAACTTCTTTTGGAAGGAAACATTATATTACTATGTGTTTGGAAAAAAGTAACAACTGACATCAAGAAATAATAGTAACTGCAAAGAAATAAAATTGATTACATTATACATAGTAATAAGTTAATTATTAGGATAAAGTATTTGTCCAAAAATCTGCTAAATAATCACATATACCAATTGTGGCAGGCAGGGTCAAGTCTAAATTTGCTTTATGTCCCTGGAATATATAGAAAATAACTTCTATTTCTCAGAAAGGGTAGTTTTTTTTTTTTTTTTTTTTCAGAAATCACACAGCAAGGCCTGGCAGAAATGAGATTGATGTGGTCACAGGAATGTTTCACTATGTGAGAAAGACAATCTCTTTTCTATTTGGTTGGTACAAATGTATTTGCGGTTTTTGCTATTATTTCTAATGGCAAAAGCTGCAATTAGTTTTGCACCAACCTACTATATAGCTCATGGAGACAAGTCATGCATTAGTGGCTTTTTATAAAGAAGAGCTATTGCTTGAGGCTTAGTAGATTGGCATATAATTTTTCCTTGCTAAATTTACTGGCATATTTGAACCTGTAGTGCCAGTTACAGGGGGTGTTGATATAAGATGTTAATAGTGAGTTAAAGAGAGGAACCAAAATATAGGGCAAGACATGAACAGAGTTGGACCGGGGAAAGAGTCTCGATATAGATGGATTCAGATGTGCAAAGTCTATAATCTCTATAGGCAGAAGAGATATCTAAAAATGGATCACTTCCCTAACAGCTGCATAAATCTCAGGGATCCATGAAGGAGACAGCAGAGAAGCCAACTAGGACAGGAACATCAGGCTTTAACTGGAAACCGTAAGAACCCAGGAGGAGTTTAGAACACAGAAGAAAAAAAGCTAATGCCGGAGATTACTCCAAATCTGCCATTTCCAGGTTGTGTTTTTCTGGATTTAGTAAACAACCCAATCACGTATAGTTACTCCACTTTTCTCTCCAGCTGCAGGCAGTGAGAAGTTGTGCTCAGTATAATGCTTCAAGATCAAGTGTAACCTTCATTTAGCATTAACAAGATTAGAATGGTAGCAGGAGACTCCAACTAAAATTTATATTAACGTGTTAGCTTTATTAGTTGCTATCAGGTATAAGTGAACATTAGTCAAAGCCAAGCAAATTTGCAATAAATGATTCCAAATAACTTTAACGTGAATTGCAGAATTATAAAGGGTTATACCATTTAGTATAATCATCTTAAATGATTACATCAGGAAACAAAGGCCCAGAGAGAAAAGGAAATTTCTTACAGTAACGTATAAAGTTAATATCAGTACTGTGGTTAAAATACAGGTCTCCTGACTGCCAATATAATTCTATTTCTAAGTACCATATTCTTTTTGGACATCAGTTTTTCCCCTCTTTCTCTCATTTCCCACACAACACCTCCTTCTCCACTAGTACTTACAGAATGCTTGCACTCCCAACACTACAAGATAATTTTAAAGTGATAATCCTTTCTTTTAAACCAAAATTGCAGTGGTCCGTAAAGGAAGTTAAGGTAAGCATTTATTCCAAATAAAATACAATTCCTAAATCCATCAATCTTATTTTAGCTTTTGCATATCCAAGATTTCATATTTTGGCCCTATTCCCTCATACCAGCTCCAATCTAAAACTGACTCCCAAGTGGGTAACCCAATTGTAATTCAAATCTGATATTCTTCTATCTTCCGTGCACTTGGTTTCATTAATCTTCGTACTTTTCAAAATGTGTAAATCACATGCACAAGCCGAGTTTCTTAAAGCCTCCTGCTCCCCATGATCTTTCCTTCCCCATATCTGAATTTCTTTCTCAAAATGTTGCTTGCCCAGAAACTTCCTTCAAAAACAGAGAGCAAACCTTTATAGGAAGAACTATTATTTGCAAATGGTTAGTGTACCATGGAGCTAATTCTTTTCTTGGTATATTGCTCCTTATGTACCAAGAAACACAAATATGAATTTATGAAATATGAAAATTGGAACAAAAAATTACCAAAACAAAAATTACCAAAAAACATACCAAACCCTAACTTCTTTTGTAGAAAAAAAAAAAAAACAACAACAATGCTAGTGTATTGGGGTGTTAGTAGATTTAAGCCAAATTATCTATTTAATCTTGGAAAGTGAGACGCTCATTGCATTTTATGAAGTGAAAACACTCTCCTATCTGGTCTTCTGAAGCAGAAAGATCACAGAGAAACAGTTGGAAAAATGATTGGCACAGTATGATCCTCTCCAACCCCTAAATTTTCAGCTTTCAGAGTTTTTTGTTTATTAATTCATTAATTAGGGAGAGGGGTTGCTTCTGTATTTTAAGTTAGCATTTTGCTACAAAAATTATTAGTTGTCATCTGTGTTGTACAGCCAGTAGGCACGTATGACCCTTGTTTGCAAGTGTTTAAAATATATCACCTTTATCCAATATAATTCAGTACATTTTTCTGTAGCCAGTGTCTCAAATTCCCTTCCTGAATCCATTTAACTGATGCTCCCCTGGTTCTTTTTGATGACCATCAGCATTCCACGTCTGCGTATCTAGATGTGTGTATGACAATAAATGAATTGCTTCTTGGTGATTGGTTCATCTTGAAGATTTTTTATGCACAGATGATGTTCAAATTGTTTTGGAAACACACTCTCAAATCAATTGCTACATGATCAAACTGTATTGAGAAGTATCCCACCTGCACCTGAGAAGTATCCACCTGTATTTATAAACATACACATCCACCCTAGATATGTTTATATTTCTGAATAAAATTGAAGGAATCTTGCAACACAGTGCAAATAATAAAGTTAGTTTCCACAGTGTGAACTTAATTATATTTCTCTCAAAAACAAAAGGCCTCAAGTTTGCACATGGCAGTGTACAGTATTGTGAAAAGGCACACTCTCTTTAGCAGGTGCGTATTTATAAAACTTTTATTGGTATTAAGAAATCTTTTATTTAAAAATATTTATTATGGTCATAATCATAGATATTTAAAATCCATAGATTATACATAATCTATACATAATGGTTTAATTTCCTGTTACATATTCTTTCCCCTAACACATATTACTTTTAGAAAATGCTCTTTATGCCGAAAACTGTGACCCACACCTGTAATCCTAGCATTTTAGGAAGCCTAGGTGTGAAGATCACTTGAACCCAGGAGTTCAAGGCCAGCCTGGGCTTGAGAACTCATCTTTATACACACACACATGCAAACACAAATTAAATTAGCCGGGCATGGTGGCGCATACCTCTAGTCTCAGCTACTTGGAAGGCTGAGGTGGGAGGATTGCTTTAGCCCAGAAGATGGAGTTTGCAGTGTGTGAGCCAAGAATGGACTGCACCACTGCACTCCAGCCTGGATGACAGAACAAGATCTCCAAAAAAGAAAAACAAACAAACAACAACAACAACAAAAACAAAAACAAAAAAACACCAGAAAAATGCTTTTTATTATAGAAATATTTGAACGCACACACAAATGGAGAGAATGGTGTAGTGAACCCTAACCCACTTTCAGTGATTAAGAACATGTTTCAAATCTTGTATTTATCTGTCCTTCCTCCCACTTTTTACTGAAGTGTTTAAAAATAATTCTATGTAAATGCCATTTCATCCATAAATGCTTGATTAAGAATCACTAACTGATGAGAAAAATTCCTCTATATATTGCCACCATAGACATAAATTGTTACGGGATTTACTAGTTGCTATATTAGAAAAAGCATCACAAAAGGCTTAGAATCCTGGAATCTTTTTCCAACTCTTTCAACACTCAATGTGTACCTCCTCAGGGCCTCAGTTTCTCATGCTAGCAAATAAAAGAGTTGAATACAATCACTAAGACACCTTTAATCTCTGGTATTCTGGGTTAAAATAACAACAATAATTAAGCTTGAGAATTTTTATTTTGTATTTCTCTATTAGCTAGGCACAGACAAAAGATTGGAACTTCCCATCAGTAACTGCATTGAGAACTCTAGTTAGAGGTACAAACTTTAAAAATAGTAAAATAAGTTTCAAGCATGATTATTTCCATCTTCTGAGGAAACGTTTCCTGTAACTGCCTACACAGGAACAGCCAATAATTATTTTAAAACAATAATAATGTGGTTTCATCATTCTGACTGCCTTCCTACTTAAAGGGTTAGCACGAGCTTGACAGAGGTGCTCCTAAAGGCTGTGGCGCCCTCTTCTGACCCCTCACCCAACAGGGTAAGTCATGGCTTGTTTCTGAACTGTCTTCTGGTTTCAGCCTTTCTCATTGCCTTATCTGTCATAATTAAGTCATGAAGCATTATGCAAAAATTCAGATCTGACTGGTGGGAAACACAGGTCTTATGAAATACATACGGCTACAGATGCATGCTGAATGCTTTATATTTTCTTAAAGGTTTCCATTTTGAAATTTGAGAATTATTCCAAAGAAAACGAGGTGTCATTGAAAGTTGAAATGCGATAAAAGTCTCACTCAAACAAGGAGCAAGCCTGTGTAAGAAAACTTTACGAAAATAAGGAATAAGAAGTTTTCTGCTAAAACATATAAATGAGTTGAAAATAAATGACTACTATATAAAAATTCAAAATCCATGCCGTTAACTGTGTGCCTTATAGCAGAGAAGCTAAACAGGTTGCCCTTCACAGCTTATACTCTGTATTTTATTTTCTTAGACCACTGATACTTTTTTTTTTCACCTAGAGACCTACCACATCAATATATAAGTGAATTTAGTGTTTTTTGTTTTTATTTGGGCTGGGGGGAGGAGGAGGTGAAAACTACAGGGCAGGAGAAACGGGCTGGAGAACAAGTGACCTTTTTGGTTTCGATTTTTTTTTCTCAAACAGCAACTACTGCTCTGCTGATGGCAAGTTCACTCACTTGAAAGATATATCTCGAGTTTATAACAGCATCCAGGACTGTTCTGTTGAATTCCAAAATGAGAAAATTGCATTTGCTTTTGTCACGTAACGCACATCAGCATCAAGAGTGAGTGGATCTGGCCATACTTCTCAAGGGTACAGGCAGAGATGAATGTGTGTGGTTCCCACAGAGTACTCTGCACTTTAAAATTAGTCTATGATTTTCTGTTCAGAGATAGATGCTCTCTGAAAACTTCTAATGTTTTATCTCTCATTTTTCTCTATCACCAGCTCTTGCTGGTTTTCTTCCTATTCCTCAAAATATTGCTCAAGCGGGCTTTCTACCAAAATGTCACCCTCTCTACTTGCAACTCGTCCAAGCAATTACTACCCTCATTACTTCAGGCCCATCACAAATCTTACCTGCTTAAGAAAACCTTTTTGAAAATTTTATTTACACGACCCTTTCTCTCCTCTCGATTCCTATATCTAAAATTACACTCTTAAGAACTGCATTGTATTACCATGTTATGAAGGTAATTTTACAAGCTGTAATTCTTGAAAAAATATAATCTCAGTAGTCACTGTCTTTTCTTTGTTCTTACTGTTAGCATGCTTGTATTCTGATTTGTTCCCTCATTTGGGGCTTAAGCTTTAGATATACAGAAGCATATCTGACCTATTTCAATGTTTCTCATAGGACTAGGCTTACCCACTATTATCCCTGAAGTCCCAAGTTCTCTTGCTGTTGGATCTTCTAGGAGCAAAATCTAGTTGACTGGGAAATGAAACTTCTTAGTTAAACAAAACACTCAACTAGCCAAAGTAACTAGTTCCTGGCCACTCCTATTAGATAGATGCCATTTCCATGTCCATGTTTGCTGGCTGGTTTTAAAATTCAAAATAAAACAAATGGTACTTTTGACTGCATAATTGCTTTGTATAAAATATTTTCATAAAAGCAAATCTTAAAGTCACCACAAAATAATGGTGTTTATTTCCTGAAAGCTGTTTATATTTGCTAAAAGAGCCACCTCCTGGTTGGATTTTGCACTGGAGCCAATAGAATCATTCACCAAAAGCTTGACAAAATTAATTTGAATTTCTTGGATACCTTTAAATAGACAGTGCCAAGAAGATAATTAAAAATTATTGTTAAGATATTAATTTACAATGAAATGCAGCATGAAACTGAGTAGTTCCCTGCTATACATCTGCCATCTTTGTGTCCAACTGACCTTTAGTATGTATCCCAGCTACAATCTTGCCCTTGCTGTTAAAATAGTAGAAAAAGTTCTCAGATACTCTACACTTTTATGCACATTGGAGACTATGACAGCAGGTAAAATATTTATTTTCATTTGAAAAGAGATAAATATGAACAGAATTTATTTAAAATTGATCACTGATTACTGTGAAGAAGCAAGTGTTTGTATAACTGATATTCATGTGTTTAAGCATGAAGAGTAGGTGACCTACTTGAGAGACATCCCTTCCTTTCTCTAGAATAGTTATTCTGTTAAGCTTACCAGTGGAGTAGTACTACTTCAGTGCCATACACCTACCTCCTTCTTGCTCTGTGGCATACTTTTTGAGATATCCTCCTTTCCAGTCATCTAAGTTGATGGCCTATTCATTTTTCTTAGATAATCTGCATCATTTTATTTATGTTCTCTTTAGCATGTTTCATTACTTCAGGCAAATGTAGGCCACCCTCCATCTTCTTTTCCAGGGTTTCTCAAGTGTAACAAAAAAGAGAAACTGATAAGAAAACAAGAAACTAGAAAGTACCAACTTGCTAATTTGTAGGGATGTGACCTTTCCTTAGGCAAAAAAAAGGTCTAAAGTATATTTACCATTTTTAGTAGGTTAAGTTGAGACCTACAAACCATTGGTCAAGAGGCTAGAACTGCTTTTATTCATTTGTGCAATTATGCATATATTTATTATTGAAAACATTTGTTGAGTGCTTACTATGAGCCAAGTAGTGTTCTGAGTAACCATACAGTAGTGAACAAACCATGACTCCTGCTCTAGTGGAGCTTATAGTATACTGTGGGAATACAGTAACTTCTTAATTCTAAAAATTAAAAATAAATATTTAAATTAAATTTGTAGTAATTTATCTTTAAATAAAAACAAGTTCTTGTGAGACAGACTATTTTGGTGAGGCAGGGTCTTGTGGACTTGATAGTCAGGGAAGTCCTATCTGCAGAAATGACATTTAAAATCATATTTGAATAATTGTAAAGATGTAGGTAGATTATAGAGATGGGAATTGAGGGCAAGACCATCACAGAAGGGAAGAAAGTGTCAAATGCCCTGAAATGAGAAGAAGCTTGGCTATAGTGAAATAGGGAGAAATAAGCACAATAAGAGGGAGGAAAGCTTTGCAGGAGTGGGAATAATTCATGCAAAGTCATGGAGTTATGAAATATATTGCCTGTTCATTCATTCATAGAAAAACTCCTGAGAGCCTACTAAGACGCAGGCATTAGAGAGACAATTGCAAGTAATTCATAATCTCAGTGCCTTTAAAGAGCTGAGTCTAGTGAGAAAGATAAGTAAAAATAAATGACTTCAATGTAATATTACATAAATAAAATAGGATAATATAAAAAACAATCTTTGATGATCAAATATGTGCTTGCAAATATGTCTATTGGAAGTGTGAAAGACAATTTGGAAAAAATGAATATTGTAGGCAGGAAGATCAGTTGTTAAGTTTCTTGAAACAGTCAAGGTAAGACATGAGGAGTTCCAGGATTCAGATAACTTCAGTTAAAAGGGTTTGAGGATTATTTTTGAGTTGGAATTGACAATAGTGGGTGATCAATTGAACTTTGGTAGTGAATGAGACCGGAAAGAGAGAAGAAGTAAGATCAGGAATGTGAGGGAATAGGAAGTATCTTATGACTCCAATTTTTAACACATAGGACAGACACAATGGATATGCTGTGAAATGAAGAATCAACTCTATGAAAAGTATACATTTAAAAAATCTTTATTTAGGTCATATTATTTGTATGTTTTGCTTAGATGATGTTTGGGTGTTTAGAAATATCCAGATGGTTGGCTTAGTTTTTATTTGTGAATTGGAACTTCCACGTCATATAAACAGTTACTCTTTTCTTCTTGCCCATGATTGCTATCTTCTGGAAGTGCTAATTATTTTGAATACTGACCAATAATTAATGGAAGGATAATTAGCAGTAAACAAATGTAATCATATTCTAGTTTCATTAGTTCCAAATTATCAAAAGCTTTGTTTCTTTAAATGTTACCACTATTTTGCTAATGGAGAAAAACCTTATTCCCTTAATATTTTCAGCACCAACTATGTATGACTTTTCAATCTGTGACCCAGCTCTCTAAGTCAATTTCCTGAACACAGACAGCCTAACATGCATTTCATATTGAGCATTTTTCTTTTACTTATTAGCAGTTATAATAAATTATTTGATGCAAAATTGTTTTTAAATTATATCAGAATTTTTACTTTCAGAGCTCTAACATTTCCCCATTACAACAATTATTTAAATATTATTATATTTATGTAATAGAAGGATGGGTGAGGAAACCTAGAACTATGAAACAGTATATACAGATTTTCAGGAGAAAACTAAATACAAGTCTACTAGAGACAGTACAACTTTAGAAATGATAAATCTATTAACTTGAGTCCATTCCCTGGAAAAGGCATTAGATAATTTTAATTAAAATACAACAGACCTATTCATCAATTAGGAAATGTGCATGAAATTATTAGAAAAGGGAAGCACACGATCAGTTTTTCTCCATTGTAGCAAATTTATGTCTCTAAAGAAACTATATATTACTTTTATTACACAGTTTCAATTTGTTTTTTAAAATTTTAGGATTATATTCTACAAATAATAACTTTTCATCACCTAAACTTTTCATTACCTAAAGATACCGATCATGTCATGCAAATTATGATTAAGTAATGAGATACATAGATTTTTTAAAGTGTCAGTATGTGCTAAATTAATCATGTTTTTAGTAGATCTTTGAACCAGTTTTACAAAATTTATTTAGGTACATGTTGACAAAACATAGTTAACATTTTGAGACTACTCAAACATTTTTATTCAAAGTTCAATGAATTTTTAAAAAATTTACTGATGTGTTGTGGCATACCTCAGAAAGAGGAGGAAAATAAAGCATTTTGCATATAAGGAATAACTGTGCAAACATGCATAAACAGTGATGTTACACACGCACGCGCGCACACACACACACGAACAAACACATTTGGAGTACATCCAAAAGAAAAAAAATGATTGTTTTTAAGCAGTTTATAAATGTATGGAGTCTAGAGTAGTTGAAACTTTCAGAATTTGCTCCAGATCTATTCCTCAATCAGCAGAACTATGAAAAAAGATAAGAAAAAAGAAGTATAAGATCAGTTTTTCTCCATGTTAGTAAACTTAAGTCTCTAATGAACTCTATATTGCTTTTATTACATTGCTTCATTTTAAGATTTTTGTTCTACAAATAATGTCCATTTTTTGATGAAAAATTAGGTAATGTAGATAGGCTGAAACAGAAAAAAAAATCCATAATATCCCCTACATGATAAAACATCTCTTACTATTTTGGTATTTTATTTTCTAGACTTGGTGAACATTTGTGTATTTGTGTGCATAAAACAAAAAGTAAATAATGTGTCATAATTGCATGATTTTGTTTCCCCACTCAGCAACATATTATGAACATGTTTGTGAATCAATAAAGATATTCACTCAGTTAATGTTAACAATACAAATAAAATATATTATACCTAATAGGAATTAAATCTAGAAGAGGCATATTTTATAAATTTGACCCTTTTATCAGTAAAAATAAAAATGATATTCACTGATGTAAGCTAGTTTGATTAAGTGAGCAGAAAAATCATAAAAGGATGGCCAAGATAATGAAATGGGTGGTGAAAGGGTCATATATGAACACAAAACTTATCAACACCGTGTGTGTGGTGGTAAAGGATAGAAATTGAAGTGGGACATAAGACATAATTTGTGCTGGGAAAAACTGTTGGTGATTGCTAATTTGGTAGAGTACTGGCAGACAGGATAATAATGTGTAGAAGGACAAGGAACAGGAATTACCCTGATGACAATCAGTGTAGCGAAAAGCCTGGCAGTGTACCTAAAGGGAAAACCACAGGTGTTAACGTGAAGTACTAGTCTAAATTAGCTAGATGTGCATACTACAGAAACCATTTGTGAAAAAGTTATTATGGTTAAACATTGATTTGGATGTGAGTGGTTTTGGAATGACATGAAATTATTTTTGCTTAATTTTTTGCATACTCTATTTTATGAGGACATGACAGTACATTCGGAAACCTATACTATACCATATGATTTTGGTAGATTTAAAGGTAAATGGCCAGTACCTATATCTCGATACTTCCCTGTATCGAAAGCCATACTTCCTGCTGGCTTTCCATTTCTATTTCTACTGTTTTAGTTCAGGAACTTACTATTTCTCATCTAATAGTTGCAGCAGTTTTCTAGATGGAAATCTCTACTACAAATGCTGTCCTTCATGTGACTTTCATAGGCATTTATAAGCTTTGTTTACCTACTAGTGTATTAACCATTTATATATGGAATATGTTGCACAGACTTCATCAGCAGAATGTTTGCTTTCCATTTTGATAGTGCATTTTAACATACAGTAATTTAAAATTAGGTTGCAATCAAACCTAACAATATTCAGCTTTGTATTTTGCCCTTTCTTTCCTCACTCTGCTCATACTTTTATGCTAGAAAGGACTTCTCCATGCCAAGGTCAGAAAATTATTAACTCATAATTTCTTCCACTACTCTATGGTGTAACTTTTAAGAATTCAATGCTTTGGTTTACATAGAATTTTATTCTTTTTTTCTTTGTTAAATTAATGATGAAAATGAACCACATGTATAGCAATATTTTGATCAAGGAAAGATTATATAGCAGGAAAGTCAATAAGTAGTGGCCAAGTTATTACACTGTTAGTCTTAAACATTTTTTCTTTCAGTGAAGCATATCATATGGAAGATCAGAGCAGAACTGAAGGAGATAGAGACATGAAAAACCTTTCAAAAAATCAATGAATCCAGCAACTGGTTGTTTGAAAAGATCAACAAAATAGATAGATTGCTAGCCAGAGAAAGAAGAAAACAGAGAAGAATCAAATAGATGCAATTAAAAAATGATAAATGGGATATCATCACTGATACCACAGAAATACAAACTAACATCAGAGAATACTATAAACACCTTTATGCAAATAAACCAGAAAATCAAGAAGAAATGGATAAATTCCTGGAAACATACACCCTCCCAATTCTAAACAAGAAAGAAGTTGAATCTCTGAATAGACCAATAACAGGTAACAATTTCTAAAATTGAGGAAGTAGTTAATAGTCACCAACCAAAAAAATCCAGGAACAGATGGATTCACAGCTGAATTCCACCAGAGGTACAAAGAGGAGCTGGTACAATTTCTTCTAAAGCTACTCCAAACAATAGAGAAAGACAGAATCCTCCCTAACTCATTTTATGAGCCAGCATCATCCTGATACCAAAGCCTGGCAGAGACACACACACACACAAAAGAAAATTTCAGGCCAATATCCCTGATGAACCTTGATGCAAAAATCCTCAATAAAATACTGGTAAACCAAATCCAGCAGCACATCAAAAAGCTTATCCAAAACAATCAAATTGGCTTCATCCCTGGGATGCAAGGCTGGTTCCACATATGCAAATCAGTAAATGTAATCCATCAAATGAACAGAACCAATGACAAAAACCACATGATTGTCTCAATAGATGCAGAAAAGGCCTTTGACAAAATTCAAAAGCCCATCATGCTAGAAACTTTCAATAAACTAGGTATCAGTGGAATGTATCTCAAAATAATAAGAGTTATTTATGACAAACCCACAGCCAATATCATACTAAATGGGCAAAAGCTGGAAGCATTCCCTTTGAAAAGCAGCACAAGACAAAGATGCCCTCTCTCACCACTCCTATGCAACATAGTATTGTAAGTTCTGTCCAGGGCAATCAGGCAAGATAAATAAATAAAGCGTATTCAAATAGGAAAAGAGGAAGTCAAATTATTCCTGTTTGCAGATGACATTATTGTATATTTAGAAAATACCATCATCTTAGCCCAAAATCTCCTTAAGCTGATAAGCAACTCCAGCAAAGTCTCAGGATACAAAATCAATGTGTAAAACTCACATGCATTCTTATACACCAATAATAAACAAACAGAGAGTCAAATCATGAGTGAACTCCCATTCACAATTGCTACTAAGAGAATAAAACACTTAGTAACACAACTTACAAGGGATTTGAAGGACCTCTTCAAGAGAACTACAAACCATTGCTCAACGAAATAGGAGAGGACACAAACAAATGGAAAAACATTCCATGCTCATGGAAAGGAAGAATCAATATCATGAAAATGGCCATACTTCCCAAAGTAATTTATGGATTTAATGCTGACCCCATCAAGCTATCACTGACCTTCTTCACAGAATTGGAAAAAACCTACTTTAAATTTCATATGGAACTAAAAAAGAGCCCGTATAGCCAAGACAATTTTAAGCAAAAATAACAAAGCTTGAGACATCACACCACTTGACTTCAAACTATACTACAAGCCTACAGTAATTAAAATAGCATGGTACTAGTACCAAAACAGATATATAGACCAATGAAACAGAGCAGAGGCCTCAGAAACAACACCACACATCTACAACCATCTGATCTTTTACAAACCTGATACAAACAAGCAACGGGGACAGGATTCCCAATTTAATAAATGACCCTGGGAAAACTGGCAAGCCACATGCAGAAAACTGAGACTGGACCCCTTCCTTACACCTTATACAAAAATTAACTTGAGATAGATTGAAGACTTAAATGTAAGACCTAAAACCATAAAAACCCTAGAAGAAAATGTAGGCAATACCATTCAGGACATAGACATGGGCAAAGACTTCCTGTCTAAAACACCAAAAGCAATGGCAACAAAAGCCAAAATTGACAAATGGGATCTAATTAAACTAAAGAGGTTCTGCACAGCAAAAGAAACTATCATCAGAGGGAACAGGCAACCTACAGAATGGGAGAAAAGTTTTGCAATCTATCCATCTGACAAAGGGCTAATATCCAGAATCTACAAAGAACTTAAACAAATTTACAAGAAAAACAAACAAACAAACAGACTCATCATAAAGTGGGCAAAGAATGTGAACAGACACTTCTTAAAAGGAGACATTTATGCGGCCAACATACATATGTAAAAAGGCTTATCATCACTGGTCGTTAGAGAAATGCAAATCAAAAATCACAATGAGATACTGTCTCACTCCAGTTAGAATTGTGATTACTAAAAGGTCAGGAAACAACAGATGCTGGAGAGGATGTGGAGAAATAGGAACATTATTACACTGTTGGTGGGAGTGTAAATTAGTTCAACCATTGTGGAAGACAGTGTGGTGATTCCTCAATGATCTAGAACTAGAAATACCGTTTGACTCAGCAATCCCGTTACAGAGTATATACCCAAAGATATATAAATCATTCTACTATAAAGACACATGTACACATATGTTTATTGCAGCACTATTCACAATAGGAAATACTTGGAACCAACCCAAATGCCCATCCATGATAGACTGGATAAAGAAAATCTGGCACATATACACCGAGCAGTACTATGTAGCCATAAATAAGGATGAGTTCATGTCCTTTGCAGGGACATCGATTAAGCTGGAAACCATCATTCTCAGCAAACTAACACAAGAACAGAAAACCAAACACCACATGTTCTCACTCATAAGTTGGAGTTGAACAATGAGAACACATGGGCACAGGGAGGGGAACATCACACACTAGGGCATGTTGGTGGGTGGGGAGCTAGGGGAGGGAGAGCGTTAGGAGAAATACCTAATGTAAGTGATGGGTTGATGGATGTGGCAAACCACTATGGCATGTATATAACTATGTAACAAAACTGCACATTCTGCACATGTACCCCAGTATTTAAGGTATTTTAAAAAATAAAAAATATAAAAAATGTAAAAAAGAATTGTGTCTCAATAAAACTATATCACATGTAAAAGCATCTAAATAAGAAATGTGTATTTTTAATATTTTGTACCTTCTAGTTTTTTAGTAATTTAAATGAATGAGATATTCCATAGTTCTTTTTATAACTTTGTAGAGGTTGACACCGACAGACACAGTAGATTCAATATAATTGTGTAAAATAGTGATGCATAAATTGTTTTAACAATAATATACATATATCATAGTAAAATAAGGCATTCAGCACTTGAGAATATAATGTTTAAATAACATATCTCTGGAACCAGAACTTTATGAGCTGCTTATGGTCAATGTATTATTCTATTCTCACACTGCTAATAAAGGCATACCTGAGACTGGATAATTTATAAAGGAAAGAGGGTTAACTGACTCACAGTTTTACATGACTGCAAAGGTCTCACAATCATGATAGAAGGTGAAGAAGAAGCAAAGTACGTCTTACATGGTGTCAAGCAAGAGAGCATGTGTAGGGGAATCCCCCATTATAAAACCATCAGTTCTCATGAGACTTATTCACTATCACAAGAATAGTTCAGGAAAGATTCACCTACATGACTCAATTACCTCCCACCGGGTGTCTCCCACAAAAAGTGGTTATTGCGGGAGCTACAATTCAAGATGAGATTTGGGTGGTGACACAGGTAAGCCATATCATTCCATCCCTGGCTCCTCCAAAATCTCATGTCCTCACATTTCAAAACCAATTATGCCCTCCCAACAGTCCTCCAAAATCTTAACTCATTTCAGCATTAGCTCAAAAGTCCACAGTCCAAAGTCTCATCTGAGACAAGTCTCTTCCACCTATGCGCCTGTAAAATCAAAACCAAGTTAGTTACTTCCTAGACACGATGGAGGTACAGGCATTGGGTAAATACATCTATTCCAAACAGGAGAAATTGGTCAAAACAAAGGGGCTACAGGCCCCATGAAAGCCTGAAATTCAGCTGGGCAGTCAAATCTTTAAGCTCCGAATTGAGCTTAAAGCTTTGACTCTATGTCTCATATCCAGGTCTTGCTGATGCGAGAGGTGGGTTCCCATGGTCTTGGCAGCTCCACTCCTGTGGGTACAGCCCCCTCCTGGCTGCTTTCATAGGCTGGTATTGAGTGTGTCTGCAGCTTTTTCAGGTGCATAGTGCAAGCTGTCTGTGGATCTAAAATTCTGGGGTTTGGAGGATGGTTTCCCTCTTTTCACAGCTCCACCAGGCAGTGCCTTAGTGGGGACTCTCTGTGGGGGCTCCTACCCCACATTTCCCTTCTGCACTGCATTAGTAGAAGCTCTCCTGAGGACTCTGCCTCTGTAGCACACCTCTCTCTGGACATCCACCTATTTCCATACATCCTCTGAGATCTAGATGGAGGTTCCCAAACCTCAATTCTTAACTTCTGTGCACCTGCAGGCCCAACACAATGTGTAAGACACCAAGGCTTGGGACTTGTCTCCTCTGGTGCAATGACCTGAGCTGAATGTTGACCCCTTTTAACCATGGCTGAGACACAGGACTCCAAGTCTTAAAACTACACAAAGCAGCAAAGTCCTAGGTCCAGCCCACAGAACCATTTTTTCCTCCTATGCCTCTAGGGTTATGATGGGAGAGGCTGCTGTGAAGATCTCTGACATGCCCAGTAAACATTTTCTCCAATAGCTTGATGATTAATTTGTGGTTCCTCGTTATTTATGCAAATTTCTGCAGTTGGCTTGAATTTATCATCAGAAAATTGGTTTTTTCTTTTCTATCACGCCATCAAGCTGCAAATTTTCCAAACTTTTATCCTCTGCTTCCCTTTTAAAAATAAGTTCTAATTCCAACCCATATCTTTGTGAATACATACAACTGAATGCTTTAACAGCACCCAAATCACCCCTTGAATGCTTTGCTGGTTAGAAATCTCTTCCACTAGATACCTTAAATAACCTCTCTCCAGTTGAAAGTTCCACAGATCGCTAGGGCAAGGGCAAAATGCCACCAATCTCTTTGCTAAATCATAACAAGAGTCACTTTCACTCCTATTCCCAACAAGTTCCTCATCTCCATCTGAGACCACCTCAATCTGGACTCCATTGTCTATATCATTATCAGCGTTTTGGTCAAAGACATTCAACAAGTCTCCAGGAAGTTCTAAACTTTCCCATATCTTCCTGTCTTCTGAGCCCTCTAAACTGTTGTAACCTCTGCCTGTTATCCAGTTCCAAAGTCGCTTCCACATTTTTCAGGTGTCTTTACAGCAGTGCCTCACTAACCAGTACCAATTTACTGTATTAGTCTGTGCTCACACTGCTAATAAAGACATACCAAGACTGAGTAATTTATAAAGAAAATAGGATTAATTGACTCACAGTTCCACATGGTTGGGGAGGCCTCACAATCATTGTGGATGATGAAGCAGGAGTAAATTCACATCTTACACTGTGGCAGGCATAAGAGTGTGTGCAGGGAAACTCCCCTTCACAAAACCATCAGAGCTCATGAGATTTATTCACTCTCGCAAGAACAGCATGGGAAAGACTCGCCCCCATGATGCAATTACCTCCTACCAGGGTCCCTCCAACAACACGTGGGAATTATGGGAGCTAAAATTCAAGATGAGATTTGGGTAGGGACACAGCCAAAACATATCAGTCTGTGACCATGTTTAATTTAACTTTATATCCCCAGCCCTATGGCACATAATCCTTCAACTGCTGATTTTAATAATTAAATGAAATTTATTCTGAACACACTGCACACCTACTGACTGGGAAATTAATCAGGCTAATGTTATCAATGAGCTGGCTGTAATTCAGTGTGTAAAAGTTAGAAGGTCTACAAATAGATAATCTTTGATTTTTTTTAAAAAAAATCCGTATACTTATATATGATAGATTCTTCATCAATGTGTACTGTTAGTGAGACAGCCACATAAGGTTATGCCACAGTTTTCAATGAGACTGGACAAAGTGACTTTAAAAATATATCAACAATTAGAAATCCAATTCAGAAACAGAACAAATAAATAGAATGAAAAGATAAACTTGAAGAATGAGTTCATGCTTTTGTTTTTCATTATAGAAACACAAGTTTATTATGGGGCTTTTCAAAGCCACCCTTTCCACAGAAAAAAACACATACAATTCACTTCTAAATAAAATACATGTTATCTTTAATATATATTACCTATTCTAATTTTAAAATCAGTACATGCTCACTAACAATCTAAAATGAAAAATTTGCAAAGTATAAAGTGGAAGTTTACAGAAATATGGTAAACCACCATTTCTAAACAAATATTTTGTTGCATGTTTTATAACAAAAAGTGAAAAAAAATCCCCACTCCCTTTCTACATTCCTCTTTGATCTTCCCACAAAGGTGGAAATACAACTCTAGTCAGATTCCAAGACACTTTGCATTATAATGCTACACCCGTTATAGATCTGTTTTATATTTTCTTCTTCCATGTGATTATATAAAAGGTCAGAAGGAGATCTAATTATATTTTCTTCTCTCAAATGGGTGCTGAAACTCCCTTCTCCTATTATCCCCATTACCCCGTGTGGTCTACTAGAGTATCAGTAAGAGCTTAAAACACTGGTATGGGTTTAAAGAAATGAAGAGATAGGGTACTTGCTCCATATGAGCTCACTAGACTCTACATATTAGAGATAGTAGACTTTAACATACAGGTTGCGACTTTCTTTCTGCTGAATAGCTCAGGTTTTATTGGCTCTTTTTATTTTTCTAACAACTGGAAGTTTTTCTAGTATTTTAAAATACTTATGGGGGTATTTTTAAATATAACAAAATTATATTATTGTCTTTCAAGATCAAGGATAAAATAGTATCTGTCGATAGACTATAAGATGGAGATGTAAAGTATTTTTTTCTTTATTATGTTATGTGTCTTCTATTTCAAGACTTATTTTTGAAATTGACATAAAGTTTTATAGCCATATACATGATTGTTTAAACATTAACTTTATATAGTTTTATTGTTTATAATTTTTCTGTTCTCATACTTGAGTTCTTTATTTTGATTGAGGTTTAATTTGATTTGACTTTAACTCCTGTAGTACTGGGAATGTATATTTGCTGTAACTTTCTTTTTTCCTCACATTTATGTAACAATTTTTCTCTTTACAGAATACGTGGGCCAACATCTCTTTTCCCTAAAATTGTTGTATAAATTTCCCTATAGTCTTTCTTAGAGAAAAAAAGCTATTTAGAACACTGTTGTAGAACTGGGACTACTACGTCAAATGAAATAAACCCTTATAATGCTCTTACAACTTCTTGGTAAATTTATTTGTTATACCAATTTACATTCATACCAGTGGCATGCAAGAATGTGAGCCTCACCACACAGTTATTAATATTAGTCCTTTGGGTGAAGTTTTGAAAAGTTTTCAGTTTTACATGAGTATTATTCACTTTTAAAAGTCCTCCTTTGGTCAATGTTAGTAATTTACATTTTCTCCAAAATTTCCATTCATCAAGATTTTATATATTTTTTTTAGCATAGTGCTATATACACTATTTCCTAATAATTTTTCGGTTCCACCATGCTTGTGATTATATCCCTTTCTCATTATGCTGTTTATGAATTAGTTCTTTTTTTCTCTCTCTCTGTCACTGTCTTCCTCTCTTTAGTTCTCATGGTGGTTTGATTTACTTTTTCAAATGATTGCTCACTTTGTTTAAGGTTTCCAAATAACAACCTCTTGAAATTATTCATCTATTCTACTGTTTGATTTCTTCTTAATCTTTGATTTCTGCTTTTAATTTTTATTATTTTCATCTTCCTACATTTCTTGACATCATTTAGTGTTTTCTTTTGGATATTTGAGTTCAACTATTTTATTTCTTATAATAATAAAGTGTTATTCAAAGGAAGTATAAAAAGCCTCAAGTTGCTACTTATTATAGCTTTGCCCTAACCCTTCAGTTTTAAACATTCAGTAGTTTTCTTATTACATAAATTATGATTACGATTTTAATTTTTCTTTGATCTAAGAATAATGGAATCTTTTAATAAGTTCAGTTTCTAATTGTAATACAGTTTACCAGAGAATATACACTATAAATGGTTTCACTTTTGGAATTGAGAGTTTCCTTGGGATCTAATACTGATTAGTCCTTGTAAATACTCCATCGATGCTTGAAAGGAACTGTATCTTACTTTAATTTTTAGAAGACATAAGATATAGTACAAATAAATATATAGTTTATGTATTATATAAAATATTCATGAAGTATGAAAGTTTGCATAATATATAACTTAATCGGCAAGTTTAAATATTTTCTAGCCTAATTCATTTTTCACCTACTTGTCCTACAAAAGAAAGAATAGTGTATTTAAAACACACACATGCACACACACTTATATTTCCTTATTTACCAATTACAAGAAGGTACAGTTTCTACTGAGTAGTCGCAAGGTTAAATAAAATAATTATATCACTTATATTACTTCTTTGCACATCTCCCTGCTGATTTCTGGCTTTCTTGGGTTCATAGGATAATCTAGAATGTGGGCCCATAATTACTATTTTTCATAGTTAACTTTTCTTTTCATATATATATATGTAATTTTTTTCTTTTCTTTTTTTTTTTTTTTTTTGAGACGGACTCTTGCTCTGTCGCCCAGTGGTGTGATCTTGGCTCACTACAAGCTCTGCCATTCTCCTACCTCAGTCTCCTGAGTAGCTGGGACTACAGGTGCCTGTCACCACACCCAGCTAATTTTTTGTATTTTTAGTAGAGAGGGGGCTTCACCATGATAGGCAGGATGGTCTTGATCTCCTGTCCTTGTGATCCGTCCACCTTGGCCTCCCAAAGTGCTTTCCAAAATATTTTTAAACATATATATAATAGCTCATAACCATATTTATCCCATTGTATGTTTACTTGATTTCAATGTTCATTGCTAGTTATCATATACTTTTATACCATAGCTCCCAATTAATGCACATTTTTATTCTTACTCCACCAGTTGGTATACATCTGTAAGTAATGTTTTCTTGTTTACTTTTCATTTATTATTATTATTATTATACTTTAAGTTCTAAGGTACATGTGCACAACGTGCAGGTTTGTTACATATGTATACATGTGCCATGTTGGTGTGCTGCACCCATTAACTCGTCATTTACATTAGGTATATCTCCTAATGCTATCCCTCCCCTCTCCCCCCTCAATAGGACCCAGTGTGTGATGTTCCCCTTCCTGTGTCCAGGTGATCTCATTGTTCAATTCCCACCTATGAGTGAGAACATGCAGTGTTTGGTTTTCTGTTCTTGCAATAGTTTGCTGAGAATGATAGTTTCCAGCTGCATCCATGTCCCTACAAAGGACATGAACTCATCCTTTTTTATGGCTGCATAGTATTCCATGGTGTATATGTGTCACATTTTCTTAATCCAGTCTGTCACTGATGGACATTTGGGTTGATTCCAAGTCTTTGCTATTGTGAATAGTGCCACAATAAACATATGTGTGCATATGTCTTTATAGCAGCGTGACTTATAACCCTTTGGGTATATCCCCAGTAGTGGGATGGTTGGGTCAAATGGTATTTCTAGTTCTAGATCCTTGAGGAATCGCCACATTATTTTCCACAATGGTTGAACTAGTTTACACTCCTACCAACAGTGTCAAAGTGTTCACCATGTGAATCTCTACACATTACTCTGTGCTTCCAATTGGGAGAGGAATGCTAACACTGCCTCCAATCTGCTATTGTGGAAACGCTTTTCTTAAATTTTTTCTCTTTTCTTGTCTGACGATATATCACATATTTAGTCTTCAAGCTCTGAGAGTCTTTCCTCAGTTTGGTCTATTCTGCAATTAATACTTGTTTCACTCTGGTAGCAGTGTTGGCACAGGTGTAGGGTTGGAGTGCTCTGTGTCTCCAAGGCTCTGACTGCAATGTCATATGGCAGGAGAGGAAGGGTGGAATGCACTCCCACTGGCAGCTGTGACACTGCAGGGTGCATGTGAACATGTGTGCTGGCAGGACAGGGAAGGCAAGCCTTGAATCCCAGATATTTCTGCTAGAAGAAAGTTTTATTTATTTATTTATTTATTTATTTATTTATTTATTTATTTATTTGCAGAGACACAATTGCAGTGCTGCATGCATCAGGTAAAGTGCTCACTTCTACCCAAACAGTCAAGCAACCTCTGTGATCATGAAGGGTCTTGGAGAAGAGGTCCTTGTTTCCCCTTTGTCCACCACTGCACACGCAGCTGGGACTTCTCCCACAGGAAATCAATATGAATGCACCTAAAGATAGCCTTCCTGGAACAATTCAGGGTGATTGCATCCCCACAGGAGGAGCACTCCTCAGGGACACGCTTGCATGAGAGGTAGAGTTACATTTCCTCTCTACTTAGGATATCAACATCCCTACAGACAAGGAGAGGTGCCTGTGTGATCTGAATAGCTAGAACACTGTCACAGGAGTGAGGCTGGGAGATGGATAGCTTTTCTATTGGTTTAGCAGAGGAGCTGAAGTAGTTCTCAACCACCACCCTGATAAAACCTCAGTGTGTCTAGTTGGGAGCTCTCCCAGGCACCTTCATCCCTGCCTACTTTAGCTACAACTGATTTCCTCTCCAGGGATGCTTCTCCTACTGGTCTGAAGCCTGAACCACCAACTCAATCAATAAAATACTGGGGAAAAAGTAAATAAATAAATAAATAAGAACACACCATAGGGGTATAAAATAAGTTTCAACAGATTCTTATTATTCTGACACCATAGGAGAAAGTGAACTTTGCCTATACACCAAGTGCATAACTATTACAACCAGAATCTGAGCAAGCAGCACAAAATGACTCTCTATAACTAAGTAACTCGCACATAGTCACCACCCCCAAAAGCACCAAGAACCAAATTAGGCAATAATAAACTATACATATTAAAGTCATAACTTTAAGAGAAAAAAAAAAGAAATTAAAAAGCAACCCCACAAATCAAAAATAAATTCAAGGACCATTTGAAGAAATAGTCTACCCAAATGAGAAAAACACAGAAAAGTAATTCTGGTAATATCACAAAACAGGGTTCTGTAACACCCCCAAAATATTACACTAGCTCCCTAGCAATGGATCCAATCCAAGATGAATTTTTTTTTTTTTTTTTTTTGAAATACCAGATAAAGAATTGAGAAGGTTGATTACTAAGCTTCTTGGGAAGATACCATAGGAAGGTAAATACTGACTTAAATAAATTTTAAAAAATAATTTAGGACGTTAATAAAAATGTTTAGAAGACATATCATAAAGAAAAACTATCAGGGAGAAGAGGTAATGAATACTGGGCTTAACACATAGGTGATGTAATGATCTGTGCAGCAAACCACCATTGCACACATTTATCTGTGTAACAAATCTGCACATCCTGCACATGTACCCCTGAACTTAAAATAAAAGTTGAAGGAAAAAAAGAAAAAAAAAACACCAATCAGAACTTCTGAAAATGAAAAGCACACTCAGGGAAATACAAAATGCATAGAAAGTTTTAAAAATAGACTAGTACATGTAGAAGAAAGAATTTCAAAGTTTAAAGACAAGACATTCAAATTAACCCAATCAAGCAAAGATCAAGAAAAAAAAATAAAAAAATGAACAAAGTCTCCAAGAAATATGTGATTATGTAAAACAGTCAGACCTAGGAATAATTGGTATTCTTGAGGGAGAAGAAAAGGCTAAAAATTTGGAAAATCTGTTTGAGGGAGTAATTGTGGAAAACTTCTCTGGCCTTGCTAGAGATTTAGATATCCAAATACAAGAAATTCAAAGAACTCCTGGGGAATTTGTTGCAAAATTATTACCAAGGCATTTACTCATCACAATATCCAAACTCAACACACACACAAAATAATTTTAAAAACTGTGAGACAAAATTGTTAGGTAACGTATAACGAAAAACCTATCACCTATCAGACTCACAGCAGACTTCTCAGCAGAAACCTTACAAGCCAGAAGGCTTAGGGTCCTATCCTTAGCCTCCTTAAACCAAATGATTGTCAGCCCAAAATTTTGTATACAGTCAAACTAAGCTTCATAAATGAAGGTGATATAAAGTCTTTTCAGACAACAAATGCTGAGGAAATTTGTTACTATCAAACCAGCACTACAAGAAATGTTAAAAAGGAGTTCTAAATCTTGAAACAAATGCTCAGTATGCATCAAAACAGAACCACCTGAAAGTATAAAACTCACAGAGCTTATAAAATAATAGCACAGCTTAAAAAACAAATCATCAAGGTAACAACTGACATAATGAATACAATAGTACCTCACATCTTAGTGTTATTAACATTGAATGTAAATGGCCTAAATCCTCCACTTAAAACATACAGAATGGCAGAATTGATTTAAAAAAGAAGAAGAAGAAGAAGAAAAAAAAAATCCCAAGTATCTGTTTCTTCAAGAGGCTGACCTAACACATAAAAATTCATATAAATTCAGGGTCAAGAGATGGAAAAAGTTATTCCACACAAGTGGAAACCAAAAGTGAGCAGAGTAGCTGTTCTTGTATCAGACAAAACAGACTTTAAAGCAGAAACAGGAAAAAAAAAGAAAAGATAAAGAAGAATATTATATATTGATAAAAGGATCAGTCCGACAAGAATATATTACACTCCTAAATTTATATGCACCTATCATTGAAGCTTCCAGATTTATAAAACAGTTGCTACTGGACCTAAGAAATGAGATAAATAGCAACACATTAATAGTGGGAAACTTCAATACTCCACTGACAGCACCAGATAGATCATAAAGACAGAAAGTTAACTAAGAAGAAAATGTATTTAAAGTATACCTAGAAAAAAAAATGGACCTAACAAATACTTACAGAGCATTATTCCCACAAATTGAACAATACACATTCTTCTCATCAGCTTATGGAGCATCTTCCAGGATAGATTGTATGTTAGGTCACAAAAATATCCCAATAAATTTAGAATATTGACCTCATATCAACTATCTTCTAAGAACATAGTGGAATAAAATGAGGAATCAACTCCAAAATGAACCCTCAAAATTATGCAAACACATGGAAATTAAATAACCTGCCCTTGAATAATTTTGGGGTTAACAATAAAATTGAGATGGAAATTTAAAAGTTCTTTGAAGTGAATGATAATAGTGACACAAATTATCTAAATGCCTGGGATACAGCAAAAGCCATGTGAACAGGAAAGTTTATAGCATTAAATGACTACATTAAAAAGTCTGAAAGAGCACCAATTGACAACCTAATGTCATATTTCAAGTAACTAGAGGAAGAGAAACAAACTAAACTCAAAGCCAGCAGAAGAAAAGAAATAACAAAAATCAGAGAAAAACTAAATAAAATTGAAACAAAAAAATACAAAAGATAAATGTAGCAAAAGTTGGTTATTGAAAAAATAAACAAAATTGACGGAGCATTAGTGAGATTAACCAATAAATGAAGATAGACGATTCAAATAAGCTCAATTAGAAATAAAACTAGAAACATTACAAATGATAATACAAAAAAAGTCTATAAACGTTTTTACACACACAAACTAGAAAATCTAGAGAAAATAGATAAAGTTCTAGAAACACAAAACAAAACAGGAATAAATCAGGAAGAAAATAGAAACCCTAAACAGACCAATAACAAGAGGTGAGATAGAATCAGTAATGATAAAAACAAAAAATTACAGACAACAAAAAGTCCAGAACCAGATGGATTCACAGATGAATTCTACCAGACATTCCAAGAATTGGTAGCAATCTTACTGAAACTATTCCAAAATATAAGTAAAGAGGGAATCCTCTCTAAACATTCCATGAAGCCAGCATCACCCTAATATCCAAACCAGAAAAGGACATCAACAACAGAAACTACAAACCATTATTTCTGATAAGCATAGATGCAAAAGTTCTCAGAAAAATATCCTACCTAACAGAATTTGACAGAACATTCAACAGATAATATACCATGATCATGTTGGTTTCACTCCAGGTATGCAAGAATGGTAAAACATATGCAAGTCAATAAATGTAATACCTCACAAAAACATAATTAAAAACAAAAAAACATATAATCATCTCAATAGACAAAGAAAAAAAGATTTGATCAAATCCAGTATCCCTTTCTAATAAAAATTCTCAAAATCTAGGTATAAAAGGGACTTACCTTAAAGTAATAGAAACTATATATTTCAAACCCACAGTCAACATCATACTGAATGGAGAAATTTGAAAGCATTTTCTCCCTGAGAACTGGAACAAGACAAGGATTTCCACTTTCACCAATTCTACTGTTCACTACTCATGTGATTGTATACCTAGAAAACCCTAAAGACTCACCCATAAAGCTCCTAGATTGATAAAGGAATTCAGTAAATTCTCAAGGGAACACTTTTATACTGCTAGTGGGAATGTAAATTAATACAACCACTATGGAAAACAGCATAGAGATTCCTTAAAGAGCTAAAAGCAGAACTATCATTTGATCCAGCAATCTCACTCCTGGGTAATTACTCAAAGGAAAAGAAGTTACTATGTGAAAAAGAAATATGCAAATGCATGTTTATAGCAAAACAATTCACAACTGCAAAGATGTGGAACTGACTTAAGTTCACATCAACCAATGAGTGGATAAAGAAAATATGATTATATATACACCATAGAATACTACTCAGTTATAAAAATAAACAAAATAATGTCTTTGCAGCTACTTAGAGCTGGAAGTTGTTGTTGTTGTTGTTATTGTTGTTGTTGTTGTTGTTGTTGTTGTTTTGAGATGGAGTTTTGCTCTTGTTGCCTATGCTGTAATGCAATGGCACAATATCTGCTCACCACAACCTCCACCTTCCGAGTTCAAGCGATTCTCCCACCTCAGTCTCCCAAGTAGCTGGGATTACAGGCATGCGCCACCATGCCTGGCTAATTTTTTGTATTTTTAGTAGAGACGGGGTTTCTCCGTGTTCTCAGGTTGGTCTTGAACTCCCGACCTCAGGTGATCCACCTGCCTCGGCCTCCTGAAGTGCTGGGATTACAGGCATGAGCCACTGCGCTTGGAAGTTGCTATTCTAAGTAAAGTAAGTCAGGAATGAAAAGCCAAATACCATACATTGCCACTTATAAGTGGGAGCTAAGCTATGAGGACAAAAACATAGAGGTATAATGGACTTTGGGAACTCAGGTGGGATGTTGAGAGGAGGGTGAGGAAAAAAAGGCTACATATTGGGTACAGTGTACATTACTTGCCTGATTGGTGCACTATAATTTTAGAATGAATCCCTAAAGAACTCATTCATGTAACCAAAACCACCTGTATCCCCAAAAACCATTGAAATAAAAGAAATAACAAAAAATAGAATATTTAAAAAGAGAAAAAAGTAAAGAGGAATGAACAAAATGTCTCAGAAATATAGGATTATGTGTAGATCAAATCTACCTCTATTTGGTGTTCTTGAAAGAGATGGGGAGAATGCGACAAACTTGGAAACCTTATTTCAAGATAACATCCCTGAGAACTTCTCCAATCTTGCTAGAAAGGCCAACATTAAAATTCAGGAAATGCAGAAAACTCCAATAAGACATTTCTTAAGAAAATTATTCCTAAGATGCATAATCATCAGATTCTCCAAGGTCAAATGAAAGAAAAAATGTTAAAGGCAGCTAGAGAGAAGTGTCAGGTCACCTACAAAGAGAATGACATTAGACAAGAAGTAGAACTCCCAGCAGAAACTCTAAAAGCCAGAAGAGATTAGGGGCCAATATTTAACATTCTTAAAGAAATTCCAACAAGGAATTTCATATTCAGCCAAACTAAGCTTCATAATTGAAGGAGAAATAAGATATTTTCCAGACAAGTAAATGCTGATGAAATCCATCACCACCAGACCTGCCTTATAAGAGCTCCTGAAGGAAGCACTAAATATTGAAAGGGAAGAACTTTATGAGTCTTTTCAAAAACACATGTAAGTACACAAACCAGTGACGCTATAAAGCAACCACAAAAGTGTCTGCATAATAACCAGTTAATATCATGATGATAGGATCAAAGCTACACATATCATATGAACCTTGAATGTACATGGGCTAAGTCCCCCAATTAAAAGGCACAGGATTACAAGCTGGTTAAAGAACCAAGACCTACTGGCATGTTGTATTATTCCATTTTCACACTGCTATAAAGAAATACCCAAGACTAGTTAGTTTGTAAAGAAAAAAGCTTTAATTGACTCACAGTTCCACGTGGCTGGGGAGGCCTCAATAAACCTACAATTATAGCAGAAGGCAAAGCAGGAACCTACTTCATAAAGTGACAGGAAAGAGAAAAGAGGAGCAAAGAGCGAAGGTGGAAGAGCCCCTCATAAAACCATCAGATCTCATGAGAATTCACTCACTATCATGAGAACACCATGAGGGAAACTGCCCCAATGATCCAGTCACCTCCAACCAGGTCTCTCCCTTGATGCATGTGGATTATCCATATCTTAGGCCATAGAACAAGTCTTAATTATTATTATTTTTTTAATTTTAAGTTATATGTAGTATGATTTTTGCTCACAAGAAAACTAGAAATCTATAACAGAAGGAATACTAGAAAATTCACAAATATGTGGAAATTAAACAACACACTAAAAGTGTCAATGGATAAAATTAGAAATTACAAAGAAAATTTTTAAATAACTGAGATAAAATGAAAACACAAACACTAAAATTTATGAGATGTAGTGAAAGTAGTGGTAAATGCAAAATTTATTGCAGTAATGACTACATTCTACTGCAACAAAGATCTCGATTCTTTAACAACTTTACACCTTAAGAAACTAGGAAAAGAAGAGCAAATAGTTCAAATGTATTAGAAGAGGAAAACAATAAACAGTAGAGGAACATTGGAGACCTATTGGAAGATGGTCAACTAGATGCGGCCAGGAAGTGCCACTCCCACAGAGATTGGGATTTCATTTAATGTACATAATTTGAACAGATCTCCAGAAGGAATATGCTCAATGTGGATAGATAAAATATGCAGATGCTGAGGCTACATATAAAGAAAACTAGGAAGTCTGCATGGGGTGCCTGAATGCCAGGGCCCATCCCTGGCCCCAGACAGCAGCTAGGAAAGGGGTGAGTGAAGAGACTGAGGGAATTTCCACTCTTGCTGTGGACCTCTGGGATCCTAGCTTCAGAGGATCCTGCAGCATCCACAGACATTTAAACTGGCAGGGGGATCTCCTCAGAGATTAGACAGAGATGAAACTGCAACAGGCATAGAGCCAGGGACCTTTGGGCATGGGACAGCTCTAATAGAGCCCAGCAATAAGTGCCGATCCCCCAGGGATGCTCGTCTCTCTCTGAGGGGCTCTGGCGCAAGATAACTTCCAGGGAGAAATAAGGGACTCCTTCCCCTTGGGATTGAGTCATATCTGAGCTGTAGGCCTACTAGAACCTTCCAGAGCTTCTGTCTGGTCACTCCGCAAGAGTGTGTAAACTTTGCAGCCTCTGCTGCCCAGTCTGTATGCTTTGCTCCACCTGATTTTGTTCCAACAGTCTGGGAGTCCTTCAGATCCCCCAACACACCTAGAACCTATCCCTGAGGGTTGGTAGGAAGGAACCATGAGCAGGTCCTGATTACCCAGAGCTGTAGCTTGTGGCTCAAGAGTGCAAAGCCAGGAATCTGTGTGCAGCACTTGAGTAGAGTAGGAGCCCACACTCTCAGAAAAATGAGAATAGTAAGTTGCACAGATTCACAGGATGATCTGGAACTTAGGCATGCCTCCCTCCCCAGTGCTGGTCTGGTAGGAGTGTGGGCTATCTCTCTACTGAACCCCTCTATAAAGGAGCCCCATGGCCCTGAAGCCCTAACAACAGCAACAACAACAAAATTTTGGGTAGAGTGCCAATGATCAGAGGTGGGTTCCCCAAGGCCTAAGAGCAAAACTGGTGAGGAGGTCACTTCTATTCATCTCACACCACGGAATACAACTGAAAATTCAAGTTTACACAAATGAGCCATGTGGCTGAGTAAGAGCCTGTCTACTGCCAACTGTTCACAAGCGCCATTTACTGTATCACTGCCCAAACTACAACACTAAAAGTGTTTTCTAATTCTCCCCTCTGTGAAACCAAAAGCAAAAATTTGACTACAAAGACCCTATACAGAACTTTAGTGCTCTGAAAACTTCCAAAAATGAAGCCAACTGACTACACTGCCATTTACACCAAAATTAAAGAAATGACAACATTCCCAGATGAGAAAAAATCAGCAGAAAACCTTGGGCAATTAAAAAAGCCAGTATGTCCTTTTAAAATGAGCCCACTAATTCTGCAGCAATGCTTCTTAACCCATCTGAAATGTCAGAAATAACTGACATGAAATTCAAAATATGGATGGCAAAGAAGCTTATCAAGATAGAGGAGAAAGTTGAAACTCCATCCAAGGACACCAAGCAATAGAGTAAAATTATTCAAGAGCTGAAAGAAAAGATAGCCATTCTAGGAAAGAATGAAACTGAACTTCATGAGCTGAAAAATTTACAACAAGAATTTTACAGTAAAACTGGATTTACTAACAGTAGAATAAACCAAGTTGAGGAATGCATCTCAGAGCCCAAAGACAAGGCATTTGAACAGACAAAAATTTTTTAAAAATTAGGGAAAATGAACAAAACTTCCAAAAAATATGGGATTATGTAAACAATCCAAATCTGCACATTATCAACATTTCTGAGAGAGGAGGAGAAAGTATAAGGAACTAGGGAAATATATTTGAGAATAAGGTCCATGAAACTTTATTTTCTCATTAGAGAGGTTGATAAATCCATGAATTACAAAGAACCCCAGACTGATTTTATACAATATGACCATTCCCAAGGCACGCGGTCATTATATTTACTGAGATCAATGCAAAAGAAAAAATTTTAAAAAGCTAGAGAGCAGGGGCAGGTCACTTACAGAGGGAACCCAACCAGGCTAGCAGTAAACTTCTCAGCAGAAATATTATGCTTGTAGAAAAAAATGGGGGCCTATTTTCAGTATCATTAAAAGGAAGACATTCCAAAAAAGAATTTTGTATCTCCAAACTAAGCTTCATACATGAATGAGAAATAAAATTCTCCTCAGATGGCAAATGCTGAGGGAATATATTTCAACTAGATTATTCTTACAAGAGATCCTTAAGGGAGTGCTAAACAAAGAATAACAAGAATGACACCTGCTACTACAAAAGCACACTTATGCATGTAGCTCAAAGTACTGTGAAGCAACTATGCAATCAAATCTATATAACAGACAGCTAACAACAAAATGAAAGGATTTAAATTATGGTCATTAATACTAACCTTCAATGTAAATGTACTAAACATCCCACTTGAAAGAGACAGAGTGGCATGCTGGATAAAAATAGAAGACCCAACCTTTTGTTGTATTCAAGAGACACATTTTACATGTAAAAACACCCATGGGCTCAAAGTAAAAGGGTGGAGTAAAATCTACCATGCCAGTAGAAAACAAAAAGAGCAGGACTCACTATTTTTATGTCAGAAAAAAACAGATTTTAAATGAATACAAATGAAGAAGGACAATGAGGGCCTTTACATAACAAAAAAGGGTACGATCAAACGAGAGGACTTAACTACCTTGTATGTATACATGTCTAACATTGGAGTACCCAGATTCATAAAACAAGTTCTTCTTGGCCTACAAAATACTTAGACAATCATGCAATAATAATAGTAGACTCCAACACCCCACTGACAACATTAGACAGATTATTATGGCAGAAAATTAACAAAGAAAGTCTGGGCTTAAACTTGACACTTACCTAATAAACATGTTACCAGTTGAAGGTATCTGATTTACCAGTAGCAAATTAGTATAGGTCTGCAACAACTTCAATTCTTGCCTCCTCAGAAGAAATAATTCGACTGAAGAGCATAAGGCAGAAAAAGAGACCAAAGTAAGTTTCAGAGCAGGAGTACAAATCTTTTAAAATGCTTTAGCACAGGAAAGAAAGAAAAGTGAACCTGAAAGATATCCAAGTGGGCAACTTGAAGAAACAGTGCAGTGTTTAACCTTGATCATAGAACTTCATATGCTGGCCCCTTTCCTACAATTCTTCCCTTAGGGTGGGCTGCCCACATGCAGAGTGCCCATCTTACACTTGGGAAGTGAGCATGTGCAGTGTGTTTAGGAAATTGTACACATGCCCATCTGAGGCTTTTCTTTGCTTTTCTGGTGGAGTGTCCCCGGAAGGTCATACTCCATCATTTTGTTTATTAATGCACATGCCTAGGCTCACTAATCGAATACATGAGATTTTATTGGAATCCTCCCTTTGCTTCTTCCTGCCACCTGCATTCAATTAACACTTTAATGTTAACAGCTGTGGACCATTAGGAGATTGTCTCTCCCTGAGGCTGGCTGTCTATTATCATTTTTAGAGGGGCAATGGGATAACTTTCAGACCATCACCTGATCATCTGACATTTCTAGTGGATGAAGGGTAGGGGGGCCCTTCTCCTGCCACTCTAATGTTTATCTGTAACAAATATATACAGTACACTCCACCAAACAGCCTTAGAATATAATTTTTTTCTCATATGCTAATGGAACATATACTAAAATCAACTATATGCTTGTTCATAAAACAAGTCTCAGTGAATTCAAACACAATGTCAAACAGCAGTGCAATAAAAATGGAAATAAATACCAAAGAGATCTCTCAAAATTACAAAAATCCATGGAAATGGAACAACTTATTCTTGAATAAAACCTCAGTGAACATTGAAATTAGGGCAGAAATCAAAATATTCTTTAAAATTATTGAAAGTAGAGAAACAGCTAACCAAAATCTATGGGATGCACCCAAAGCAGTGTTAAGAGGAAAGTTTACAGCCCTAAATGCTTTTATCAAGAAGGTAAAAAGATCTCAAATTAACTATCTAACTTTGAACCTAATGAAACTAGAAAAAAATAAATAAACCAACACTTAAGCCAACAGAACAAAATAAAAACTAAAATTAGAGAAGAAATTAATGAAATGAAGATGTAAAAATCTATACAAAACATCAGTAAAACCAATTGTTGCTTATTTGAAAAATGAATAAGATTGACAGACTGATAGTTAAAAAAAGAAAGAGAGGATACGAATAAACACAATCAAAAATGACAAATGTGATATTATAACTGATCTCACAGAAATTCAAAAAATCCTCAGAGACTACTATGAACTACTCTATGCACACAAATTAGAACATCTGGAGGAAATAAATAGATTGTTGGAAGCACACAATCTCACCAGGTTGAATCAGGTACACATTAAACCCTCAATAGATAATTATCAAAATTTGAAACAAAATCAGTAATGAAGAAACTACCAACCAAAAAAAGCCCTGGACCAGATGGATTCACAGCCAGATTTTACCAGATATATAGAGAAAAACTGAGCTGGGTGCAGTGGCTCATGCCTGTAATCCCAGTTCTTTGGGAGGCCAAGGCGGGTGGATTGCTTGAGGTCAGGAGTTGGAGGTCAACCTGGCCAACATGGTGAAACCTTGTCTCTACTAAAAATACAAAAAATTAACCAGGCATGGTAGCACATGCCTGTAGTCCTAACTACTCAGGAGGCTGAGGCAGGAGAATCACTTGAACCCAGGAGGCGGAGGTTGCAGTGAGCCAAGATTACACCACTGCACTCCAGTCTGGGAGGCAGAGAGAAACTCTGTCTCAGAAAGAAAGAAAGAAAAAAAAAAAAACAAAAACAAAAACAAACAAACAAAAAAAAACCACTAATGATAATAATCATACTAAAACCCTTCCAAAAAAGTGAGGAGGAGGATTACCTACCTAACTCATTCTAGCAAGCAAGTATAAGGCTAATACCAACATGTGGAAGAGACCCAACAACAAAAACTTCAGGTCAATACCACTCATGAACATAAACACAAAGTCTTCAACAAAATATTAGCAAACCAAATTCAGTTGCACATCAGTGAGTGCACTATGATCAAGTAGACTTTATTCCTGGGATGCAAGGCTGGTTCAACATATACAGATGAAGTGATTTATGACATAAGCAGAATGAAATAAAAAAAAAAACACAGGTGATCATCTCAATAGATGTGGAAAATTTTTTCGATAAAATTTAACACCCCTTCATGATAAAAACCCCCAATGGACTAAGCATTGAAGGAACATACCTTGAAATAATAAGAGTCATCAAAGACAAATCCACAGGCAACATCATATTGAATGGGCAAAAGCTCAAACCATTCCCCTAGAGAAATGGAACAAGACAAGAAGGCCTAATCACACCACTCATATTTAACCTAGTATTGAATGTCCTAGTCAGGAAAATCAGGCAAAACAAATAAGCAAAAGACATTCAAATATAAATAGGAGAAATCAAGCTATCTCTCTTTATGGATGATATAATTCTATACAAAGAAAATTCTAAAAACTCTACCAGGGGGCCCCTCGAACTGATCAACTACTTTAATGAAGTTTCAGGATACAGGATCAATGTATAAAAATCAGTAGCACTTCTACATGCAAAAAAACCAAAACAAAACAAAACAAAAACAGTTCCGGCTAAGAGTGAAATCAGGAACCCAATCCCACTTACAATAGCCACAAGGAAAATGGAATACCTAGGAATACAGCTAATCAAGGAGGTAAAAGACCTCTACAAGTAGAATGACAAAACACTGCTAAAATAAACCAGATAATGCAAATAAATGAAAAAAAATTGTTGTTCATAAATTGAAAAAATCAGTATTTTACAAATGGCCATACTGCCCAAAGCAATTTAGTGATTCAATTATATTCTTATTAATATTCCAATGTCATTCTTCACAAATTAGAAAAGGGTATTCTTAAATTTATATGAAACCAAAAAAGAGCCTAAATACACAAAATAATTATAACTAAAGTACAAAGCTGGAGGCATTGAACTATCTGATTTCAAATGATACTATAAAGTCACAGTAACCAAAAGAACTTGGTACTAGCAAAAAATAATAAAAATAAAAATTAAAAAAACCCAGACACATAGACCAATGGAACTGAATAGACAACTGAGAAATAAAGCCATAAACCTAACACCATTTGATCTTCAACAAAACCAACCAAAACAAGTAATGGGGAAAAGACTCCCTATTCAATAAATTGTGCTTGGATAAATCCAATAGCATAATATTAAGCCATATGCTTAATATTGAGCCTTAAGCCTTACTTTTCCCCATATACAAAAATTAACTCAAAATGGGTTAAAGACTTAAATGTAACACCTAAAGCTGTAGAAACTCAAGAAGAAAAGTTAGGAAATATCATTCTGGATGTGGGACCTGGCAAAGATTTGATGATGAAGATACCAAAAGTAATTGCAAAAAAAAAGCAAAAATTGACATGTAGGACCTAATTAAACTGGAGAGCACCTGTACAGCAAAAGAAACTATCAGCAGAATAAACAGACAACCTACAGAATGGGAGAAGATATTCACAAACTATGCATCTGACAAAAGCCTAATATCCAGAACCTATAGAGAACATAAATCAACAAGCTAAAAACAAATAACCCCACTAAAAAATAGGCAAAGTACACAAACAGACACATCTGAAAAGAAGACATACATGGGGCCAAAAAACATATAACCAATGTTCTTTATTTCTAATCATCAGAGAAATGTAAATCAAAACTATAATGAGATGCCATCTTACATCAGTCAGAATGGGTATTACTACAAAGTCAGATACAGATACAGGGGAGGTTGTGGAGAAAATGGAACACTTATACACAGTTGATGGAAAGCAGTTTAGAGATTTTTCAAAGAACTTAGAACTAACATTTGACCTAGTGATGTCATTACTGGGTATATACCCAAAGAAATATGAATCATTCTACCATAAGGACACATGCACACAAATGTTCATCACAGCACTATTCACAATAGCAAAGATGTGGAATCAATGCAGATGTCCAACAGTGGGCTGAATAAAGAAAATATGGTGTGTAGGAATACTACACAACCATAAAATAGAACAAAATCATGTCTTTTGAAGCAACATAGATGCAGCTGTAGGTCGTTGTCTTAAGCGATTTGACACAGGAGAAGAAAAACAAATTTCACGTGTTTTCACTTATAAGTGGGAGCTAAACATTTAGTACACATAAGCTCAAGGGATGAAACAATGTTCACCAGGGTCTACTTGAAGATGAAGGGTGGGAGGAGGGGGAGGATTGTAAAATTACCTATCGGTTACTATGCTCACTACCTTGATGTAAACATATTCTGTATGTTAAAGTTCCATAACATGCAACTTACCCATATAACAAAACTGTGCATGTACCCTGTGAACTTAAAATTAAAGCTGGAAACAAGAAATAAAAGAAATGAAATTGGGAACTGATATGGTTTGGCTCTGTGTCCCACCCAAATCTCACCTTGAATTGTAATAATCCCTAATTGTTATAGAAGGGACTTGGTGGGAAGTAGTTGAATCATGGGGGAACTTTTTTCCAATGCTGTTTTCATGACAGTGATTAGAGAAACAGACTACTACAGGGGCATTGCTCCTGACTGTAGAGGAATTAAAAAATGACAAAAGGAGAATACTACGAATAATTGTATTCCAAAAAAATCCACAACTTAATGTAAATAAATAAATTCTAGAAAATCCACTCTATTAATACCGACTCATGAAGAAATAAGAAAATATCTGAACACACCTGAGATAAGTAAGGCAATTGATCAAAAACCTCTCAAAAACAACAAAAACTAACTCAGGAACATACGATTTCATTGGAGAATTCAATTAAACAATTAAATAATTAACACTAATATTTCTCAAAAAAAAATTTAAGAGGAGGGAACACTTAGAGCCACATTCTATGAAGCCATTATTACCCTGAAAACAAACCAGACAACATCACAAGGAAAAAATTACTACAGATTAATATTTGTTATGAATGTTAATATAAACTACTTCAATAAAATACTAGCAAACTGAGGTTCTCTGTTAAAAGAAAACAGAGAAAATATTTTTGACAGATTCGTAATCATGTATTGGATATGATAAGTACCAAGAAAAAGTAGATAAACTGGATTTCATCAACATCAAAAACTTAATTCCATCAAAAGGCATTATTCTTTAGTCGTGAAAAGGCAACCTATAGAATGTGAGAAAATATTTGCAAATGATATATTTTACAAGACATCAATATCCAGAATATCTGAAGAACTCCTGCAATGAAACAAAAAGAAATAAATAAAGCAACTAAACTCAAAAATTGGTAAAATCTTGAGTAGTCATTTTTAAAGAAGGTAAACAAATGGTCCATAAGAACGTTTAAATATTTTTACTATCAGTAGCCACAGCAGGAATGCAAATAAAAACAATAAAATACCACTTCACAACACCTAGGAAGGTGAAAATTAACTAGTGTTGTCAATAACTTGGAGAAATTGAAAATCTTAAGATTTCTGGTAGAATGTAAAATATCACAGAAAATGTGTAAAATTGTTGATGTCTGAAAATGTTAAACACATAATTACCATATAGTGTATAAATTACACACCTAGTTATATAACACTCAAAATAACTGAAAGCAGGAACTAAAAGAGATATATGCAGGGTAGTGTTTGTAGCAGTTTGTTTTACAATAACTGAAAGGAGGAAACAATCCATATTTCTATCAACAGATTAATAGATAAAATATTCATGGTATATACACACAATGGTATATACATACAATAAATATATACATACAATGGAATATTATTCAGCCTTGAAAATAGTGAAATCCTAAAAGATGCTTCAACATAGATGAACCTCGGAAAAATTATACTGAGTCAAATAAGCCAGAGACAAAATGACAAATATTACATAATTTCACATATATAATATACCTATAATAAGCAAATTTATGTAGTTAGAAAGTAGATTAGCAGTTAGTATGAGATATGGCAAGGGAGGAATGGAAAGTCATTGTTTAATGGTTACACAATGTTTGATTAGGATGGAGAAAAAGTTCTAAAAATGAGTTGTGATATGGGTTGTAGAATATTTTGAATGTATTTAATGCTACTAAATTATGCACTTAAAATAAGTAAAATGGAAAATTGTATCTTGTGCATATTTTACCAAAATATTTTTTAAATTAAGGCAATCAAGGAATTGTGAACACAATACTTGGTGGTATTAAAAACTTTTAGGGTTAGAGTAGGGGTGAAGCAAGATGACTGCTATGGTTCGGCTCTGTCCCCACCTAAATCTCATCTTGAATTGTGACTCCCATGATTGCCCTGTGTTTTGGAAGGAACTCAGTGAAAGGTGATTGAATTATGGGAGTGGGTCTTTCCTGCACTGTTCTTGTGATAGTGAATGAGTCTGATGAAATCCGATGGTTTTAAAAATGGTAGTTTCCTTGCTCAAGCTCTCATTTTGCCTGTTGCCATCCATGTAAGATGTAACTTGCTCCTCCTTGCCTTCTGCCATAATTGTGAGGCCTCCTCAGCCATGTGGAATTGTAAGTCCAATAAACCTCTATTTTTTTTTTTTTTTTTTTTTTTTTTTGTAAATTACCCAGTCTCAGGTATGTTTTTATCAGCAGTGTGAAAATGGACTGATACAATGGCTAAATAGAAAGCGGCAATGATTGTCCCCTTTCTCCACAAGGACACCAATTTAACACCTACCTACAAAACAAACAAACAAGAAAAAAACCTTTGTAAAACCAAAAATCAGATGAGCATGCACAGTACCTGGTTTTAAGTTTATATCACTGAAAGAGACACAAAAGAGGGTAGAAAAGACAGTCTTAAATAACTGATGTCACCACTCCCGCATACCATGGAAGCAACCACATGATGAAGACAGATATTCTGTTTGTTTGATTGGCATACAGAGAGTGCAGTAATTGTAATAAATTGCATTGAGCTCAGTGCTGCTGTGTTACAGCAGAAAGCAAAACTTGGTTGAACTTAGCTGGCATGCACCCATGGAGGGAATATTTAAAACAGTCCTAGCCAGAGGGGAATCACCAATCCCAGCAGTCAGAACTTGAGTTCCACCAAGTTTGTCACCACAGGCTAAAGTCCTCTGGAGCCCCAAATAAACTTCAAAGGCAATCTAACCCATGACTGAAACTCCCAGGTGAGTCCAAGTACTGAACTGATCTCAGGGTTAGTGGACTTGTGGGGCATGTGACCTACTGAGTCACCAGCCAGGGAAGCTGAGAAAGTGCTTGTGCCAACTCTCCACCAACTCCAGGCTACACAGCTCACAGCTTCAAAAAATACTCCTTAATTCTACTTGAGGAGAGAAGAGCGAAGAGTAAAAATGACTTTGTCTTGCATCTTAGACACCAGCTGAGCCACAGAAGGATAGGGCACCAGTCAAGGTCATGAAGTTCCCGCTCCAGGACCTAGCTCACAGATAACATTTCTAGAAGCATTCTGGACCAGAAGAGAAACCATTGTCTTGAAGGGAAAAAATCCAGTTCTGGCATGAGCATCACATGCTGACTAAAGAGCCCTTGAGCCCTGAAAACCAGTAGTGGTAACCAAATAATATGCCACGAGCCTTCAGTGAGACTCTGAGACATACTGGCTTCAGATAAGATTCCATATTCCCAGGTGTGGTAGCTATGGGGAGAGACTCTTTCTGTTTCAGAAAAGTAGAAGAAAAAGTAAAGGAGACTTTGACAGACTGGATTAAGAAAATGTGGCACATATATACCATGGAATACTATGCAGCCATAAAAAAGGATGAGTTTGTGTCCTTTGTAGGGACGTGGATGCAGTTGGAAACCATCATTCTCAGCAAACTATCGCAAGAACAGAAAACCAAACACCGCATGTTCTCACTCATAGGTGGGAACTGAACAATGAGATCACTTGGACTCAGGAAGGGGAACATCACACACCGGGGCCTATCATGGGGAGGGGGGAGGGGGGAGGGATTGCATTGGGAGTTATACCTGATGTAAATGACGAGTTGATGGGTGCAGCACACCAACATGGCACAAGTATACATATGTAACAAACCTGCAGGTTATGCACATGTACCCTAAAACTTAAAGTATAATAATAATAAAATAAAATAAAATAAAATAAAAAACTTAGGTAGTAGCTTGACCACTGTGTGGTAGAACACCAAAGAGGATATTAGGCTCTCCAAATACAACACTTGGTTTTTGGATGGAATTCCTGGACATTTCCTTGTCCAGAGAAGAGTCTAGTGACCTGAAAAGTGAGTCTCAAGCCAGGTAGCAACCACCACAAGTTGATTGAAGAGCCCCTGTTTCTTAAGAAAACATTGGCGGTAAGCTGGCCATACTTGCCATTGGACTGTGGTGGTGATGGTGGTCATGGGTTGAGGCTCCTCTCCCTGTGGAAAGAGGGAGGAACATTGAGAAGGTCTGAATCCTGTGGTTTGATTGCCAGCTAAGCCACAACAAAATAGAACACCAAGTAGACTTTAAGGCCTTTCACTCCACTCTCTGGCTGCCAGACAAACTTCTGGATCCATTCAAGGACTATGGGAACTTGGTGCCTTGAAGGGAAGAATATAAGCCTTGCTGGCTTCACCAAGTGCTGATTGTGGAGCCCCCAAGGCCTTGAGCAAACATAGGTGCCAGTCTAGTTGTAGTTACAGTGGGCCTTGGCTAAGATCCAGTACTCTGCTGGCTTCTGGTATTTCTAAGCAAATTCACAATGGTGGTGGCCACAGGGCTGCTTGTGTCACTGCACCTCAAGCTCCAGGCAGCTCAGAACAGAGAGAGAAACCATTTGTTTGGGATAAAATAAGGGAATAGAACAGGAGTTTCATCCTGGTAATCCCATGAATTCTCCATATTTATTAAGACATTCAAGGTAGTGTCTCTAGGAGTCTGGAATAACCAGAGCATTATCGGGATTGAGGTACCCCCTAATGCAGATGCAGCTTAGGTCACAAGAACCAAGTCATATTGAATACCTGGAAAGCCTTCCCAAGAAGGACAGGTATAAACAAACCCAGACTGTTCAACAACAACAACAAAAAAAACCCCTAAGCCTTCAATGCCCAGACACAAACATTCACAAGTATCAAGATGATAATGACCTAAGCAAATGAACTAAATAAACACCAGAAACCAATCCTGTAGAACCAGAGATATGTGAACTTTCACACAGAGAATTCAAAATAGCTGTGTTAAGGAAACTCAAATAAATTCAAGATAACACATAAAAGAAATTCAGAATTCTATCAGATAAATTTAACAATAATATGAAAATGATTTTAAAAATCAAACAGAATTTCTGGTGTTGAAAAATAAAATTCATATACTGAAGAATGCATCAGAGTCTTTAAATAGCATAATTGATCAAGCAGAAGAAATAATTAGTGAGCTTGAAGACCAGCTACTTGAAAATAAACAGCCAGAAGAGACAAAAGAAAAAAAATAAAACAATGAAGCATGGCTACAGAATATAAAAAATTACCCCAAAAGAGCAAACCAAAGAGTTATTGGCCTTGAAGAGGAGGTAAAGAAAAAGACAAGGGTACAAAGGTTATTCAAAAGTGTAATAACGGAGAACATCCCAAAGCTAGAAAAAGATATCACTATCCACATACAAGAAGGTTATAGAACACCAAGCCGATTTGACCCAAAGAAGACTACCTCAAGGCATTTTACAATCAAACTCCCCAAGGTCAGCAATAAAGAACGGCTTCTAAAAACATCAAGAGAAAAAAAAAAAGAAGAAGAAGAAGAGGAAGAAGAATGGACAATATGACTGGCAGCAGATTTTTCAGGCCAAGGCCTTTTATGCTGGGAGAGAGTGGCATGACATATTAAAAGTCCTCTATACTATAATAGTATATCTGGTGAAAGTATTCCTCAAACATGCAGAACAAATAAAGACATTCTCAGACAATCAAAAGCTGAGGGATTTCATCAACACCAGGACTGTCCTGCAAGAAATGCTAAAAGGAGTACTTCTATCAGAAAGAAAAATGCATTAATGAGCAATATGAAAACATTTGAAGGTAGAAAACTTACCAATAATAGTACACACAAGCAAAAAAATAATATTGTAACATTGTAACTGTGTTGTGTAAACTACTTTTATTTTAGGTAGAAAGAATAAGCGATGAATCAATTAAAATAATATTTAAAGCAAGTTTTCAAGACATAGACAATACAATAAAATATAAATAGAAACAACACGTTAAAATGTGCGAGGACAAAGTTAAAGTGTAGAGTTTTTATTATTTTCTTCTACTTTGTATGTACAAACAGTGTTAAGTGTCATCAGCTCAACATAATGGGTTATAAAATAATATTTGCAAGTCTCATGGCAACCAAAAAACAAAAAGCATACAAGAAGTACATAAAAATTAAAATGAAAAAATTAAATAATAATATCAGAGAAAACCATCTTCAATTTAAAAAAGGCAGAAGAGAAAGAAAGAGAAAGTAAGAAAGAAGGGAAGACCAGTAATCAACCAGAAATCAAATTTAAAAAATGGCAGGAATAAATCCTTACATATCAATAATAATATTGAATGTAAATGGACTAAGCTAGCAAATAAAAAGGCATGGAGATGCTGAATGAATGAAAACAAGAACCAAGGATGTGTTCCCTACAAGAAACAGACTTCACCTATAAAGACACACAGAGACTGAAAATAAATGGAAGTAAAAGAAATATCCCATGTCAATATTAACCAATAAAGAGGAGGAGAAGCTAGCTATGCATATATCAGACAAAGTAGGTCTCAAGACGAAAACTTTCAGAAACAAAGAAGGTCATTATATAAAGATAATGGGGAACATTAAACAAGAAGGTAATAACAATTATAAATATATATATGCACTCAACATAGGAGCACAAAGATATATAAAGCAAATATTAGAATTAAAGAGAAAAATATAATCTAATACAATAATAGCTGGAGAATTCAACACTTCATTTTCAGCATTGGACAGACAGATCTTCCAAACAGAAAATAAACAAAGAAACATCATATTTTATATGCACTACAGAACAAATAGACCTAAAAGATATTTACAAATTATTTCATCCAATGGCTACAGAATACACATTCTTTTCCTCAGTATATGGATCATACTCAAGGACAGATCATAAGATATGCCACAAAACAAGTCTTAAAACATTCAAAAAATTTAAAATAATATCAAGTATTATCTGTAATCACAAAGGAATAAAATTAGAAATCAATAACCAGAGAAATTTTGAAAACTATACATACACATGAAAGTTAAACAAGATTCTTGTAAATGACCAGAGGGTCAATGAAGAAATTAAGAAGGAAATTTAAAAATTTATTGAAACGATTGATAATGGAAACACAACATACTAAAATCTATGGGATACAGTGAAAGTAGCACTAAGAGGGAAAAATTTAAATGAAGGAAATAACATAAAATGTCAATGAAACAAAAAGTTGATTTTGTTAAAAGATAAGCAAAATTGATGAACGTTTATCCAGAATACGAAAATAGTAAGAAGATCCAAATAATAAAATGAGGGATGAAAAAAGAGGCATTAAAACTGATACTGCAGAAATTCAGAGGATTACTTGTGGCTACTATGAGCAACTATATGCCATTAAACTGGAAAATTTAGAGGAAATGGATAAATTCCTAGACACATACCTCCTACCAAGACTGAACCATGAAGAAATTTAAAATGTGAACAGACCAATAATAAGTAATGAGACTGAAGCTGTAATAAAAAGACTCGAAACAAAGAAAAGTCTGGGATCCATTAGCTTCATTGCTGAATTTTACTGGGCATTTAAAGAATTCTATAATACCAATTCAACCCAAATTATTTTGAAAAACAAAGGAGAAGGGAACACTTCCAAACTCACTGTGTGAGTCCAGTATTGTCCTGATATCAAAAGCAGAGAAAGACACAGAAAACAAACAAACATACAAACAAACAAAAACTAGAAGCCAATGTATATCCCCGATGAATATTGAAGAAAAAATCTTCAACAAAATACTAGGGGACTGGATTCAACAATACATTAGAAAAATAATTCATCATGGGATTTATCCTCAGGATGCAAGTATGGTTCAATATATACAAATTAATCAGTGTGATACATCATATAGTAAAATAAAGGACAGAAACCATATGAATATTTTAGCTGATGTATTATAGAAAAAGTATTTGATAATATTCAAAATTCTTTCACAATCAAAACTCTCAAAACACTTATTATTAAAGGAACATACCTAAACATAAATGAAAGCCATATATGACAGACACATAAATAGTATCATTTGGAATGAGGAAAACCAGAAAGCCTTTCCTCTAAGATCTGCAACAAGACAAGGATATTCACTGTCACTACTGTTTTTCAACATGGTACTAGAAGACTTATTTAGAGCAATCACACAGGAGAAAGAAATAAAGGACATCCAAATTGGAAAGAAAGAAGTCAAATTATTCTTGTTTGCAGGCGATATGATCTTATATTTGAAAAAAAACCTAAAGAATCCACCACGAAACGATTCCAACCGATAAATTCAGGAAATTCACAGTACACATTATTAATATACCAAATTACTACCATATGTACATGACAACAGCAAAAAAGTCCGTGAAAGAAATCCAGAAAGTAATGCCATTTACAATAGCTACAAATAAAACAAAATGCCTAGGCATTCTTTTGATCAAATAAGTGAAAGATCTCTACAATAAAAACTATAAAATATTGATGCTAGAAAATGAAGAAGATACAAAAATGAAAAGATATTTCATTTTCATGGATTGGAGAATTCAAAACTTTAAAAATGTCCATAATAACCCAAACAATCAACAGATTCAATGCAATTCCTATTAAAATACTGATGACCTTCTTAACAGAAATAGAAGAAATAATCTAAAAATATATATGGAGTGACAATGACACTGTAGCCAAAGCTATCCAGGTTGAAAGAACAAAACTGGAGGAATCATGCTACCTGACTCTAAATTATACCACAGAGCTATAGTAACCAAAACAGCATGGTACTGGCATGAGAAACAGACATATATATCAATTGAACAGAGTACATAATCCAGAGTTAAGTCCATACATCTACAGTAAACACATTTTTGACAAAGATGCCAAGAATATATATTGGAAAAAGGGCAGTATCTCCAATAAATGGTGTTGGGGAAACTGAATGTCCATATGCAAACACCTAAACTACACCCCATCTCTCCCCATATATCAAAATAAAATCAAAATGGATTAAATACTTAAATCTAAGACTTCATTTATGAAATAGATTGAGAAACTCTCCATGACATCAGACTGGGCAAGTATTTCTTGAGCAATATCCTGTGAGAACTGACAACCAAAACAAAAATGGACAAATGAAATTACATTAAGTTAAAATTCCTCTGCACAGTAATGAAAACAATTAACAAAGTGAAGAGACACCCCACAGGATTGGAGTAAATATTTGCAAAGTATTCATTTGACAAAGGATTAATAATTACATTATATAAGGAGCTCAAACAACTCTACAGAAAAATATAATAATCCAATTTTTAAATGAATAAAAGATCTGAATAGACAGTTCTCAAAAAATACATGCAAATATTAAACAGTTATATGACAAGGTGCTCAATAGCGTTGATCATCAGGGAAATGCAAAGACTACAGTGAGATATTATCTTACTCCATATAAAATTACTCTTATCCAAAAGTCAGGCAATAACAAATGCAGGTAAGAATGTGGAGAAAAGGGATCCCTTGTACATTGTTGGTAGGAATGTGAATTAGTACAACCATTATAGAGAACAATTTGGAAGTTCCTCAAAAGGTTAAAATAGAGGTATTATATGATTCAGCAACCTCACTGCTAGGTATATACTCAAAAGAAAGAAAATCAATGTGAAAGAGATATCTGCACTCCCATGTTTATGGCAGCACTATTAATAATAACAAATATTTGGAAGCCATCTAAATGTTCATCAACAGATGAATGGATAAAAAATGTACTATATTTACACAATGGAGTACTATTCAGCAACAAAAATAATTAGAATCTGTCATTTGTAACAAAATGAATGGAACATGTGGTTATTATGTTAAGCAAAATAAGCCAGGTATAGAAAGGCAAGCTTCATACTTTCTTATTTATTTATTTATTTATTTATTTATTTATTTATTTATTTTTCCATAAGTTATTTGGGTACAGGTGGTATTTGGTAATATGAGTAAGTTCTTTAGTGGTGATTTGTGAGATTTTGGTGCACGCTTCACCCGAGCAGTATACACTGCACCATATTTGCAGTCTTTTATCCCTTGTCGCCCTCCCACTCTACTCCCCACGTTCCCAAAGTCCATTGTATCACTCTTACACCTTTGTGTCCTCATAGCTTGTCTCCCATATATCAGTGAGAACATACAACTTTTGGTCTTCCATTCCTGAGGTACCTCACTTAGAATAATAGTCTCCAGTCTCATTCAGTCATTGCAAATGCTGTTAATTCATACCTTTTTATGGCTGCATAGTATTCCATTATATATATTTAAAAAATCACAGTTTCTTTATCCACTCATTGATTGATTGGCACTTGGGCTGGTTCCACAATTTTGCAATTGTAAATTGTGCTCCTATAAACATTCATCTGCAAGTACCTTTTTTGAATAATGACTTCTTTCCTTCTGGGTAGATACCCAGTAGTGGGATTGCTGCATCAAATGGTAGTTGTACTTTTAGTTCTTAAGGAATCTCCATACTGATTTCTATAGTGGCTGTACTTGTTTACATTCCCACCAGCAGTGTAGAAGTGTTGATCATGATGGACTATATTTTTGATATGTTGCTGGAATCAGTTAGCTAGTATTTTGTTAAGGATTTTAGCGTCTATGTTCATCAAGGATATTGGTCTGTAGTTCTATTTTTGGTTGTGTCGTTTTTGGTTTTGGTATTAGGGTGATGCTAGCTTTATGGAATTAATTAAGGAAGTTTCCTTCTTTCTCTATCTTGTCAAAAAAAATGGTGCCAATTCTTCTTTGACTGTCTGGTAGAATTCTGCTGTGAATCTGTCTGCTCCTGGACATTTTTGTTGGTAATTTTTAAATTACAATTTCAATCTCACTGCTTGTTATTGGTCTATTCAGGGTATCTAATTTTTCCTGATTTAAGGTAGGAGGGTTGTATTTTTCCAGGAATTCATCCATCTCTTCTAGGTTTTCCAGTTTATGTGTATAAAGGTGCTCATACTAGCCTTGAATGATCTTTTGTATTTCAGTGGTGTCAGTTGTAATATCTCCTGTTTCATTTCTTAATGAGGTTATTTTGATTTTCTCTCTTCTTGATTAATCTTGCTAATGGTCTATCAATTTTATTTATCTTTTCAAAGAACCAACTTTTTGTTCTATTTCTCTTTTGTTTTGTTTGTTTGTTTGTTTCTATTTCATTTATTTCTGCTCTGGTCTTGGTTATTTCCTTTCTTCTGCTGGGTTTGAGTTTGGTTTTTTGTTCTTGTTTCTCTAGTTCCTTTGGGTGTGATCTTAGATTGTCTGTTTGTGCTCTTTCAGACTTTTTGATATAGGCATTTAGGGCTATAAGCTTTCCTCTTAGCACTGCCTTAGCTGTATCCCAGAGGTTTTGATAGGTTGTGTCACTAGTGTCATTCAGCTTGAAGAATTTTTAAATTTCCAACTCGATTTCATTTTTGACCCAATGTTCATTCAGAAGTAGGTGATTTAATTTCCATGTATTTGCATGGTTTTGGAGGTTCCTTTAGGAATTGATTTTCAATTTTATTCCACTGTGGTCTGAGAGAGTGCTTGTCATAATTTCAATTTTCTTAAATGTATTAAGGCTCATTTTATGGCCCATCACTTGGTCTATCTTTGAGAAAGTCCCATGTGCTGTTGAATCAAATATGTAGTCTGCAGTTTTTGGATGAAATGTTATATATATATATATATATATATATCTTTTATGTTTTTTATATATATATGTTTTATATGTTATATGTGTGTGTGTGTGTACCTGTTAAGTCCATTTGTTCCAAGGTATAGTTTACATCCATTGTTTGTTGACTTTCTTTCTTGATGACCTGTCTAGTGCTGTCAGTGGAGCACTGAAGTTCCCCACCGTTATTGTGTTGTTGTCTATCTCATTCCTTAGGTCTATTAGTAATTGTTTTATACATTTGGGATATCCAGTGTTAGATGGATATATGTTTAGGATTCTGATATTTTCCTGTTGGACAGCGTCTTTTACCAATATATAATGTCCATCTTTGTCTCTTTTAAATGCTGTTGCTTTGAAGTTTATTTTGTCTGATATAAGAATAGCTACCCCTGGTCACTTTTGGTGTGCATTTGCATGAAATGCCTTTTTCCACCTCTTTACTTTAAGTTTCTGTGAGTTCTTATGTGTTAGATGAGTCTCCTGAAGGCAGCAGGTAGTTGGTTCATGAGTTCTTATCCATTCTTCAGTTCTGTGTCTTTTAAGTGGAGCATTTAGGCCATTTACATTCAATATTAGTATTGAAATGTGAGGTACTGTTGCATTCATCATGCTCTTTTTTGCTTGTGTACTTTGTCTGTTTGTTTTTTTGGGGGGAGCAGTTAATTTTGTTTTTTAACTTGTATTTTTGTTTTATAGGTCCTGTGTGATTTATGCTTTAAACAGATTCTGATTTGATGGGTTTCCAGGATTTGTTTCAAGATCTAGAGCTCCTTTTCACAGTTCTTGTAGTGGTGGCTTGGTAATGGTGAATTCTCAGAGCATTTGCTTGTCTGAAAGTGACTGTATCTTTCCTTCATGTATAATGCTTAGATTCACTGGATACAAAATTCTTGGTTGATAATTGTTTTGCTTGAGGAGGTTGAAGATAGGGCCCAATTCCTTCTAGCTTGTAGAGTTTCTGCTGGATATCTGTTGTTAATCTAATAGGTTATCCTTTATAGGTTACCTGTTCCTTCTGTCTCACAGCTCTTAAGATTCTTTCCTTTGTCTTAACTTTGGATAACCTGGTGACAATGTGTGTAGTTGAAGATCTTCTAGCAATGAATTTCCTAGGTATTCTTTGTGCTTCTTGTATTTGCATGTCTAGGTCTCTAGCAAGGCCAGGTAAGTTTTCCTTGATTATTACCCCAAATATATTTTCCAAGCTTTTAGAATTGTATTCCTCCGCAGGTACGCTCATTATTCTTAGGTTTGGTCATTTAACATAATCCCAGACTTCTTGGAGGCTTGGTTCATATTTTCTTATTCTTTTTTCTTTGTCTTTGTTGGATTGGGTTAATTCAAAGACCTTGTCTTCAAGCTCTGAAGTTATTTCTTCTATTTGTTAAATTCTATTGCTGAGACTTTCCAGAGCATTTTCCATTTCTAAAAGTATGTCTGCAGTTTCCTGAGTTTTTGATTGTTTTTTTCTTTAAACTATCTGTTTCTTGCATATTTCCCCCTTCATTTCTTGTATAATTTTTTTGGATTTCTTTGGATTGGGATTTGCCTTTCTCTTGTCCTTCCTTGATTAGCTTAATAACTAACCTCCTAAATTCTTTTTCAGGTAAATCATGGATTTCTTCTTGGTTTGGATCCATTGCTGGTGAACTAGTGTGATTTTGGGGGGATGTTGAAGAGCTTTTTGTCATATTACCAGGGTTGTTTTTCTGCTTTCTTCTCATTTTAGTGGGCTGTGTCAGAGGGAAGTTCTAGAACTAAAGGCTGTTGTGCAGAATTTTTGTCCCACAGTGTTCCCTTGATGTAGTAGTCTCCCCCTTTTCCAGTGGATGTGGCTTCCTGTGAGCCAAACTTCAGTGATTGTTGTCTCTCTTCTGGGTATAGCCACCCAGCGAGTCTACCCGGCTCTGGGCTGGTCCTGGGAGTTGTCTGCACGGAGTCCTGTGATGTGAAGCATCTATGGGTCTCTCAGCTATGGATACCAACTCTTGTTCTGGTGGAGGTGATGGAGAGTGCAGTGGATCCATGACAGTCTTTAACTTTGGTAGTTTAATGCTCTATTTTTGTGCTGGTTGGCCTCCTGTCAGTAGGTGGGGTTTTCCAGAAAGCATGAGTTGTAGTAGTGTGGAGAGGGACTGGTGGTGGGCGAGGCCCTAGAACTCCCAAGATTAAATGCCTTTTGTCTTTCTCTACCAGGGTGGATAGAGAAGGACCATCAGGTGGGGGCAGGCTAAGCATGTCTGAGCTCAGATTATCCTTGGGTGGGTCTTGCTATTGCTGCTGTGGGGGATGGGGATGAGATTCCCAGTTCACTGGAGTTGTGTACCTAAGAGGATTATGACTGCCTCTTCTAAGTCATTCAGGTTGACAGGGAAGTGGGGGAAAGTTGACAGTAACAGGCCACACCCAGCTCCCAGGCAAACCGAAGGGCTGGTCTCACTCCCACTGTGCTTCTCTCAACAGCCCTGAGTCTGTTTCCAGGCAGAGGGTGAGATGGGCTTAAAAACTTGCCTGAGGTTTTTCTGCCTCTCAGCTGCAAAGGAAAAGGGCTTTAGTTCTTCCCCCTGTCTGTGAAGTCCGCATGCTGGATTCGTACCCTCCTTTGAGTTCTGGCCAGGAGAATTCTCGCCCTGTTCAAATTGTTATGCAGTTCAGCTAGAGAATTTTTTTTTCCCTGTGGAGTTTTACCCCTGCTGCTCTGGCCACCCTCCAGACGGATCCCTGTGGTGTCAGGCAGGAATGGACTGCTTGAAGACCCAGCGAGCTCCCAGGGCCTTTCTGCTGCTTCCTCTACCCCTGTATTTCACTTGACTTGGCTCTCTAACTTGACTCAGCTCCACGTAAAGTCAGACACTTCTCCTGCAAATAGACCTTCAGCTTTTCCAATGGGGGTGTGTGTTCGGGAGAGGATGGTCTCCCTTTCCCACTTCCACAGTTGTGGAACTCACAGTATTTGGGGTTTCTCCTGGGTCCTGCAGGAGCAGTCTGCTTACTTCAGAGGATCCTCCCAGGATTGCTGTTTGTTTTTGGAGTTGATCTGGAGTTAAAATTCACAATGCAAGCCTCCACATGCTGCTCTGTCTGGAACTGCAATCTAGTCCTGCCTTCCATCTGCCATGATCCCTCAGTAATACTCTCACTTATTTTTAAGAGCTAAAAATCAAAACAGTCGAACTCATGAAGATGGAGTAGAAGGGTGGTTACCAGATGCTGGGAAGTGTAGCGGGAGATGAGGGGTGATGTAGCATTTGCCAGGATAACAGGGTGACTATAGTAAAAACTAATTTATTTGTACACTTAAAAAATAACTAAAAGTATAATTGGATTGTTTGTAACATAAAGAATAAATGGTTGAGGTGATTAATACCTCATTTATCCTGATTTGATTATTACACATTGTATGCCTGTGTCAAAATATCTCATGTACCACATAAGTATTCACTTACCTGGTCCCTACAAAAATAAAAAATAAATTAAAAATACAATTTTAGGTGTATAATAATCCTATATTTTCGAAAATAATACATGTTATTTCAAGGTATATATTTAAGTATTTGCAGATAGGATAAATAATAAGGAAGGACAATAGATGAATCAACACTGGCCATGTATTGATAAAAATTGGGCGGTGGCTATACACATAAATTGCTAATCATATCTTTCTATGTTTGTATATATTTGAAATCTTCTATACCAATGAATTTAGAATAAATCCTCTGGGTAGTACAAAATAGATTTTCATTTTCTCCAGTGGGTTGCATTTTTTTAAAGACTATTTTAAAAAGCCTCTAATGGTGACACAGATTCCCATATGTTTCCAATAGTTTAATTTGTCTCTATTTTCCACTCCATTGTTTTCTCCACCACAGGGTCCTGGCTGTATTTTGACATTCCCTTGCAATGTCAAGACCTAGAATTCTGTAGGGCAAGAAGGCTCTTCATAGTCTTCTTTTAGATAAGATTTAGTTCTTCTATGTTCTCTGAATAAAAGCATGTAGAAGACAATCCACCTCTTCTATTGATCTTATTTATTTCCTATCATATTGTTGCTTTTCTGTATTATTTTGTTAGACCACCTGTCATCTATGTGTGCAGACAGGAAGGAAAGATATACATGAATGGAACATGAAACACTCATTTTTAAAGGAAGGAAATTATAGATACCCAGGGGAATGTGTCAGATTATCTGGACCCAAATCCCAGTACCACGAGTTACTAGCTGCATGACTTTGGCACATTTTTCTGTACTACAGAATGGAATTAATAAAAGCATCTGCCTAATATGATAATAGAAAAGTTAAATGAAATAATGCTTGTAAAGCACATGGCCTATATTAAGCACTCAAAACAAAGGCCTGGCGCGGTGGCTCATGCCTGTAATCCCAGCATTTTGGGAGGCCGAGGCGGGCAGATCAGGAGGTCAGGAGACCGAGATCATCCTGGATAACACGGTGAAACCCCGTCTCTACTAAAAATACAAAAAATTATCCAGGCGCGGTGGCAGGCGTCTGTAGTCCCAGCTACTCGGGAGGCTGAGGTGGGAGAATGGCCTGAAGCCGGGAGGCAGAGGTTGCAGTGAGCCGAGATCATGCCACTGCACTCCAGCCTGAACAACAGAGCGAGACTCCGTCTCAAAAAAAAAAAAAAAAAAAAAAAAAAAAAAAAAAAAAAAAAAAACCATAATAGCTATTATTACTATATCTTTCCTGGCATCTTATCTTGCTGTTTATCAATTGACAGGTGAAAAACTTTCTATTGTAATTTGTATCTCATCAATTACTGGATTATTTATTTGTCTGATTTTTCTTCTGTATATTTTTCATTCCAATCATTTATTCAATTTTATTGGTCAAGTCGTGTTTCTCTTGTTGAATAAGTAACCACTGAACCAAATAAGAAAGTAGTGAGTCTGTTTTTTATTTTTATTTATTTATTTATTTTATTTTATTTAGTTTTTATTCTTTTTTTTTTTAGCAGAAAGTGCAAGATTGACCTCGAGTTATTCAAATTCAGAATTTGTAAGACTGTTCCAATGCAGAGACGGGGGAAGACCCAGAATCAAGTCTTAAGAAACTTCAATATATTTTTTCAGTTTTGACTATCAGAGTTATGCTGGAGTTGAAAAATGAACCGGAAGGTGCAGCCTTTTCAGAAAACAGGCTAGCAGTTCCTGGAAAAGTTAAACATAAAGCTACTATATGACCCAACAATTCCACTCCTAGTATCTACCTAAGGGAAATAAAAACATATATCCACAACAAAACTTGTACAAAAATTTTCATGGCAGCATTACACATAGTATCCCACAAGTGGAAGCACCACAAATTTCCATTGGTTGATTATTGGAAAAAACAAAATGTGTTATATGTATAAAATATATCACCCTGTTTTTATGTTTCTAAATAATCTTTTTATTAAATTTTTTTCATTTTTTAAATTTCTGATTAAATCACATTTCTTATCTCTAAAAGTTATATTGTATCTATTATTGTTAAATATTAATATCATTAATTACTTACTCAATTCCTTTAATATATATAAGCCTATTCAGATTATGTATTTTTTTGGAGGGGGGTGGTGAGACATAGCAGACTGTGTCTTTCAAGAACTTGTCCATTTCATGAAGATTATCGACTTTGTGTGCATAGAGCTGTTTAAGATATTCCTTTCAAAAATAAATTGTTCTCTCTTTTCCTCTCTCTCTTTCTTTCTTTCTTTCTTTCTTTCTTTCTTTCTTTCTTTCTTTCTTTCTTTCTTTCTTCTTTTTTGACAGAGCCTCACTTCATCGCCCAGGCTGGAGTGTAGTGGTGCAATCTCAGCTCACTGCAATGCCTTGTTCCCAGGTCCAAAGGATTCTTTTGCCTCAGCAACCAGAATAGCTTGGATTACAGGTGTGTGCTACCAAACCTGGCTAACTTTTCTTGTGTTTTTAGTAAAGACAGAGTTTCACAATGTGGGCCAGATTGGTCTTGAACAACTGAGTTCAAGGGATCCTCCCACCTCAGCCTCCCAATGTACTGGGATTACAGGCATGAGCTACTGCTCTTGGCCACCTTTATTATATATATTTTTCTACCAAAGAAACACATGCACTCATGTGCTTATTGCAGCACTATTCACAATAGCAAATATATGAAATCAACCTAGATCCCCATCAACAGTGGACTGGATAAGGAAACTGTAGTAAGGGGAGAACTGGGGAGAACCAGGAAAGGATGTTTAGTTTGAGGCAGTGCTGAGATAGGATCATGAAGGAAGAGGTGAAGGGAATTCCTGTAAGAGTGGCACTGTGTTGTTGTCCTCCGGTCCCCAAAGAGATTAGCGAGGGCTGCCAGATATGCCTTTCCTTCATGCTCAGGGAGCCTCAGGTGGTGGTTGGTATTGATAAATCCTTCAACTATGATTTTGTGTTTGATCCCTGTAATGAACAGGAAGAAGTCTTCAATACAGCAGTAGCACCACTCATAAAAGGCATATTTAAATGGTATAATGCAATGGTCCTGGCCTATGGGCAGACTTGCTCTGGAAAAAAAACCTATTCAATGGGAGGTGCATACACTGCAGAGCAAGAGAATGAACCAACAGTTGGGGTTATTCCTAGGGTAATATAACTGCTCTTCAAAGAAATTGATAAAAAGAGTGATTTGGAATTTATTCTGAACGTGTCTTTCTTAGAGATTTACAATGAAGAAATTTTGGATCTTCTGTGCCCATCTTGTAAGAAAGCTCAAATAAATATATGGGATGATCCTAAGGAAGGCATAAAGATTGTAGGACTCACTGAGCAGACTGTTTTAGTTGCCTTGGATACTGTTTCCTGTTTGGAGCAGGGCAACAACTCTGTGGCCTCCACAGCTATGAACTCCCAGTCATCCCAATTTCATGCCATCTTTACAATCTCCATAGAGCAGAGAAAGAAAAGTGACAAGAATAGCAGCTTTCATTCCAAGCTGCATCTTGTAGACCTCGCTGAATCAGAAAGACAGAAGAAAACCAAGGCTGAAGAGGTTTGTCTAAAAGAGGGTATTAATATTAATCAAGGCCTTCTATGCTTGGGAAATATAATCAGTGCTCTTGGAGATGACAAAAAGGGTGACTTTGTGTCTTACAGAGATTCCAAATTGGCTCCACTGCTTCAAGATTCTCTAAGTGGTAATAACCATACTCTTATAATAGCCTGTGTGAGTCTTGCTGGTTCCAATCCAGAAGAAACTAAATACCCTTCGCTATGATGACAGAGTAAGAAAAACCAGGAACCAACCTGTTGCTAATATTGATCCCCAGACAACTGAACTTAATCATCTAAAGCAATGGGTAAAACAGCTACAACAGCTACAAGTCTTGTTGCTACAAGCCCATGGACATACCCTGCCTGGATCTATAAATGTGTAACCATCAGATAATCTACAATCCCTGATGGAGAATAAAAGATTAAGTTGTGGTCTGAGCGAGGCAGCTGGTCAGACAGCCCAGATGTTGGAGAGAATCATTTTGACAGAGCAAGTGAATGAAAAAATGAACACTAACCAGGCACGGTGGCTCATGCCTGTAATCCCAGCAATTTGGGAGGCCGAGGCGGGTGGATCACGAGGTCAGGAGATCAAGACCATCCTGCCTAACATGGTGAAAACCCATCTCTACTACAAATACAAAAATTTAGTTGGGCATGGTGGTGGGTACCTGTAGTCCCAGCTACTCGGGGGGCTGAGGCAGAAGAATGGTGTGAACCCAAGAGTTGGAACTTGCAGTGAACCAAGATTGCACCACTGCATTCCAGCCTGGGTGACAGAGTGAGACAATGTCTCAAAAAAAAAATAAAAAAAAAAATTAACGCCAAGCTAGAAGAGCTAAGGCAGCATGCAGCCTGAAAACTGGATCTTCAAAAGCTAGTGGAGGCTTTGGAAGACCAGGAATTGAAAGAAAATGTAGAAATAATTTGTAACCTGCAGCAATTGATTACCAAGTTATCGGATGAAAGTCCTGCTTGCATGGCTGCAGCCATTAATACTGTGGTGGAACAAGAAGCTCAAGTGGAAACCAGTTAAGAGAGGAGCAGGTATTCTGATGCTTTTACCACTCAGCATGTTTTCTGTCAAGCTCAGATGTCGAAGGAGCTGGTTGAGTTGAATAAAGCCACTGCACTGAAAGAGGCCCTAGCTAGGAAGATGACTCAGAACATTTGCCAGCTACAGCCCATTCAGTTCCAATACCAGCATAATATTAAAAAAACTAGAACTGGAAGTCATCTATCTGCAAAAGGAAAAGGAAGAATTTTTTCTTAAACTTCAGACAGCAAAGAAGGATGTCAACCAAGCCAAGTTGAGTGTGGTCACTGAAAATATCTCCAGGAGCTGGAGGATCAAATAGCTGATCTGAGGAAGACACCGACTGAGCAGTCCAAACTTCTGAAACTAAAAGAATCCACAGAGCATACTGTCTCCAGTCTGAACCAGGAGATACAGATGATGAAAAACTAGTGGGTACAGTTAATGTGTCAAATGAAAGAGGATGCTGAGAAGTTTAGACAGTGGAAGCAGAAAAAAGACAAATAAGTAATACAGTTAAAAGAATGAGTCAGTAAGAGGCAATATGAACTTCTCAAATTTGAAAGAAACTTCAAGAAACAATCCAATGAGCTAAGATGTAAAACAGAGGAGGCAGCAGCTGCCAGCAAGTGTCTCAGGGATGCTCTCCAGAAACAATGGGAAGTCGCATATAAGCGGAAAGAGACTCAGAGCCATGGAGTGGAAGGCACTGCAACTGGAGTGAAGAATTGGCTTGGAAACAAAATTGAGGTTATGGTCACTACTCAGGAAGCCAAACGCCATCTGATGGGCTCCCTGAAGATAGAAAGATCCTGGTTCAGGATGTGGCTCAACTCAAAGAAAAAAAAAAGGAGTCTGGGGAGAATCCACCTCCTAAACTCCAGAGACATACATTCTCCCTTACTGAAGTGCGTGGTCAAGTTTCGGAGTCAGAAAATTCTATTACAAAGCCAATTGAAAGCCTAGAGACTGAAATGGAACTCAGGAGTGCTCTCAGATAGCTGAACTACAGCAGAAGCTGCTGGATACAGAAAGTGAAGACAGGCCAAAACAATGCTGGGAGAATATTGATACCATTCTGGAAGCCAACTGTGCCCTGAAATATTTGATTTGAGAGCTGGTCTCCTCCAAAATACAGGTCAGCAAACTTGAAAGCAGCCTGAAACAAAGCAAGGTCAGCTGTGCTGATATGCAGAAGATGCTGTTTGAGGAATAAAATCATTTTGCTGAGTTAGAGACAGTTATGAGCTGAGCTGGTCAGAATGGAGAAACAGCACCAAGAGAAGGGGTTGTACCGTCTCGGCCAGCTGCAGCAGAGCCAAATTGCAGAGAAGCAGTTAGAGGAATCAGTCAGTGAGAAGGAACAGCAGCTACTGAGCACACTGAAGTGTCAGGATGAAGAACTTGAGAAGAAGCAAGTAGTGTGTGAGCAAAATCAGCAGTTTTTAAGAGAATGAAATCATGAAGCAAAAACTGACCCCTGACCCTTCTCCAGGTAGCCAGTAGACAGAAATATCTTCCTAAGGATACTCTTCTGTCTCCAGACTCTTCTTTTGAATATGTCCCACCTAAGCCTAAACCTCGTGTTAAACTTCCTGGAGCAAAGAATGGTCATCGAGGATCTAAAATATTGTTCAAAGCATTCTGTGAATGAGCATGAGGATGGTGATGGTGATGGTGATGAGGGGGATGATGAGTAATGGAAGCCAAAAAAATTAGTTAAGGTGTCCAGGAAGAAAATCCAAGGGTGTTCCTGCAAGGGTTGGTGTGGGTGGAGGAAGCAAAATTCAGACTGTGGTGTGGACTGTAGCTGTGACCCCACAAAGTGTCAGGACCGCCAGCAAGGCAAGGATAGCTTGTGCACCATTGAATGGGCCCAGGATTCTGAAGGCTCCTTCAAACTGGAGTATCCTACTGAGGGGATCCCAGGACTGAGCTTCTTTAACCCCGTCTGTGCCACCCCCAATAGCAGGATCCGGAAAGAAATGTGTGACGTGGAGCAGGTGCTGTCAAAGAAGACTGCTCCAGTTCCCCTACCCCCTTTTGACCTCCCAGAGTTGAAACATGTAGCAACAGAATGCCAAGAAAACAAAGCTCCAGAGAAGAAAGAGAAACAAACTCTGGCCGGCAACACCAGATTCTTCTCTGGCTTCTCCCCTATCGAACAAGAGGCCCACTGAATTTGAAGTCATCATCTCCACCCCCAGTCTCGCTTGGGAGACGTTTTCAGGTTGCAATCAGAGGGGTTTCTTAAATGACTTCCCTGGATTTCAGGTTTCTTGCTGTTGAAATAAGAAAAAGAGCATTACTGAAAAGAAGGTAAACTTTGATGGATGTTGGTCTTCAGCCTCCAGCCCCAGACTCCTACTCCGTTCTCCAGAAGGGTGCTAAGCCACCTACTGAAAAGAGAACCAACTGACATTCCTAATGACTCATCAGGAATCAGTCCTCAGTATCATCTAGTTGTTTCTTATTTTTGAGCAGTTCGGGCTGTCTCATGATAGGGATGAGGCCAAGGCTTTCTTATCTTTTGGTTGTCCCTGCTTAACGGAGGAGACTAGCCTAGGATGGGGGCCTGGCTAAGATCTTTTACTCCAACTCAGAAATGGATTTGTGATCTTCATCTTTGCTTTCCTGACATTCTCTGAATTTTAAGTGTTTCAATAGTACTCTCAATCGTCTGCCATGTTTCTGAAGTAAATGAATTATTATTGTTATATTTTATTATACTTTTAGTTCTGGGATACATGTGCAGAATGTGCAGGTTTATTATATAGGTATACATGTGCCATGGTGACTTGCTTCACCCATTGACCCGTCATCTACATCAGGTATTTCTCCTAATGCTATCCCTCTCCTAGCCCCCCACCATCCTACACACCCTGGTATGTGAGGTTCCCCTCCCTGCGTCCATGTGTTCTCGCTGTTCAACTCCCACTTATGAGTGAGAATATGTGGTGTGTGGTTTTCTGTTCCTGTGTTAGTTTGCTGATAATGATGGTTTCCAGCTTAATCTATGTCCCTGCAAATACATGAACTCATCCATTTTTATGGCTGCACAGTACTGTCTCGTGTATATGCGCCACATTTTCTTTATCCAGTCTATCATTGATAGGCATTTGGGTTGGTTCCAAGTCTTTGCTATTGTGAACAGTGCTGCAATAAACATTTGTGTGCATGTGTCTTTATAGTAGAATGATTTATAACACCCTGTAATGGGATTGCTGGGTCAAATGGTATTTCTGGTTCTAGATCCTTGAGGAATCGCCACACTGTCTTCCACAATGGTTGAACTAATTTACACTCCCACCAACAGTGTAATAATGTTCCTATTTCTCCACATCCTCTCCAGCATCTGTCGTTTCCTGACTTTTTAATGATCTCCATTCTAACTGGCGTGAGATCGTAGCTCATTGTACTTTTGATTTTCATTTCTCTAATGAGCAGTGATAATGAGCTTGTTGTCATATGTTTGTTGGCTGCATGAATGTCTTCTTTTGAGAAGTGTGTGTTCATATCCTTCACCCACTTTTTGATGTTTTCCTTTTTTGTAAATCTGTTTAAGTCCTTTGTAGATTCTGAATATTAGCCATTTGTCAGATGGATAGGTTGCAACAATTTTCTCCTATTCTGTAGGTTGCCTGCTCACTCTGATGATAGATTCCTTTACTGTGCAGAAACTCTTTAGTTTAATTAGATCACGTCTGTCAGTTTTGGCTTTTGTTGCCATTGCTTTTGGTGTTTTAGTCATGAAGTCTTTTCCCATGTCTATGCCCTGAGTGGTATTACTCAGGTTTTCTTCTAGTTTTTTATATAGTTTCAGATCTTACGTTTAAGTCTTTAATCCATCTTGAATTAATTTTTGTATAAGGTTAAAGAAGGCATCTAGTTTCAGTTTTTTGCATATGGCTAGCCAGTTTCCCCAATACCAATTACTAAATAGGGAATCCTCACCATGGAATACTATGCAACCATAAAAAAGGATGAGTTTGTGTCCTTTGTAGGGACATGGATGCAGCTGGAAACCATCATTCTTAGCAAACTATCACAAGAACAGAAAACCAAACACCGCATGTTCTCACTCATAGGTGGGAACTGAACAATGAGATCACTTGGACTCGGGAAGGGGAACATCACACACCGGGGCCTATCATGGGGAGGGGGGAGGGGGGAGGGATTGCATTGGGAGTTATACCTGATGTAAATGACGAGTTGATGGGTGCAGCACACCAACATGGCACAAGTATACATATGTAACAAACCTGCACGTTGTGCACATGTACCCTACAACTTAAAGTATAATAATAAATAAATAAATAAATAAATAAATAAATAAATAAATAAAAGAATAGGAGGAGACTATTGTGGTACATTGCAAATGGCCACAAATTCTCTGCAGCAACTCTCACAAAAAAAAAAATAATAAAATAAAATAAATAGGGAATCCTTTCCCCTTTGCTTGTTTGTGTCAGATTTGTCAAAGATCAGATGGTTGTAGATGTGTGGTGTTCTTTCTGAGGCCTGTGCTCTGTTCCATTGATCTATATATATTTTTTGGTACCAGTACCATGCTGTTTTAATTACTGTAGCCTTGTAGTATAGTTTGAAGTCAGGTGGTGTGATGCCTCCAGCTTTGTTCTTTTTGCTTAAGATTCTCTTGGCTATACGGGCTCTTTTTTGGTTCCATATGAACTTTAAATTAGTTTTTTTCTAATTCTGTGAAGAAAGTCATTGGTAGCTTCATGGGGATACCCTTGAATTTATCAATTACTTTGGGAAGTATGGCCATTTTCAAGATATTGATTCTTTCTATTCATGAGCATGGAATATTTTTCCATTTGTTTACGTCCTGTCTTATTTTCTTGAGTGGTTTGTAGTTCTCCTTGAAGAGGTCCTTCACATCCCTTGTAAGTTGTATTCCTAGGTATTTTATTCTCTTTGTAGCAATTGTGAATGGGAGTTTACTCATGATTTGGCTCTCTGTTTGGCTATTATTAGTGTATAAGAATGCATGTGAGTTTCACACATTAATTTTGTATCCTGAGACTTTGCTGAAGTTGCTTATCAGTTTAAGGAGATTTGGGGTTGAGACAATAGGTTTTCTAAATATACAACCATGTCATCTGCAAACAGAGACAATTTGGCTTCCTCTCTTCCTATCTGAATACCCTTGATTTTTTCACTTGCCCGATTTCTCTGACCAGAACTTCCAATACTATGGTGAATAGAAGTGGCGAGAGAGGGCATCTTTGTCTTGTGCTGGTTTTCAAAGGGAATGCTTCCAGCTTTTGCCCATTCAACAGGATATTGGCTGTGGGTTTGTTATAAATACTTCTTATTATTTTGAGATATGTTCCATCAATACCTAGTTAATTGAGAGTTTTTAGCATAAAATTGTGTTGACTTTTATTGAAGGCCTTTTCTGCATCTATTGAAATAACCATGATCTTTGTCATTGGTTCTCTTTATGTGATGGATTATGTTTATTGATTTGTGTATGTTGAACCAGCCTTGCATCCCAGCATTGAAGATGTCTTGATCGTGGCGGACAAGCTTTTTGACGTCCTCCTGGGTTAGGTTTCCTGGTATTTTATTGATGATTTTTGTGTTAATCTTCATCAGGGATATTGGCCTGAAATTTTCTTTTTTGTTGTGTCTCTTCTAGGTTTTGGTATCAGGATGATGCTGCTCTCAAAAAATGAGTTAGGGAGAAATTCTTCTTTTTCTTTTGGTTAGAATAGTGTCAGAAGTAATGGTACTAGTTCCTCTTTGTACCTTGGGTAGGAGTTGGCTGTGAAGCGATCTGGTCCTGGGCTTTTTTTGGTTGGTAAGCTATTAATTACTGCCTCAATTTCAGAACTTGTCATTGGTCTATTCAGGGATATGACTTCTTCCTGACTTAGTCTTGGGGGAGGTATGTGTCTGGAATTTATCCATTTTTTCTAGATTTTCTAGTTTATTTGCATAGAAGTGGTTATAGTATTCTCTGATGGTAGTTTGTATTTCTGTGAGATGAGTGGTGATATCCCCTTTGCCATTTTTTATTGTGTCTATTCTAATCTTCTTTATTTTCTTCTTTATTATTCTGGCTAGTAGTCCATTTTGTTAATCTTTTCAAAAAGCTAGCTCCTGGATTCTGGGATTTTTTGAAGGGGTTTTCATGACTCTATCTTCTTCAGTTTTGCTCTGATATTAGTTATTTCTTGTCTTCTGCTAGTTTTTGAATTTGTTTGTCTCACTTCTCTAGTTCTTTTAATTGTGATGTTAGAGTGTCAAGTTTACATCTTTCCCGCTTTCTCCTGTGGGAATTCAGTGCTATAAATTTCCCTCAAAACACTACTTTAGCTGTGTGCCAGAGATTCTGGTGGATTGTGTCTTTGTTCTCATTGGTTTCAAATAACTTATTTATTTCCACCTTAATTTCGTTATTTACCCAGTGTTCTTTCAGGAGCAGGTTGTTCAGTTTCCTTGTAGTTCTGTGGTTTTGAGTGAGTTTCTTAATCCTGAGTTCTAATTTGATTGCGCTGTGATCTGAGAGACTGTTTGTTATGATTTCCATTCTTTTGCATTTGCTAAGGAGTGTTTTGCTTCCAATTATGTGGTCAATTTTAGAATAAATACAATGTGGTGCAGAGAAGAAAGTATATTCTGTTGATTTGGGGTGGAGAGTTCTATAGATGTCTATTAAGTCTCCTTGGTCCAGAGCTGAGTTCAAGTCCTCAATATCCTTGTTAATTTTCTGTTGCACTGATCTGTCTAATATTGACAGTGTGGTGTTAAAATCTCCCACTACTACTGTGTGGGTGTCTAAGTCTCTTTGTGAGTCTCTGAGAACTTGCTTTATGAATCTGGGTGCTCCTGTATTGGGTGCATGTATATTTAGGATAGTTAGCTCTTCTTGCTGCATTGATCCCTTTACCATTATGTAATGCCCTGCTTCATCTTTTTTGATCTTTGTTGGTTTAAAGTCTGTTTTATCAGAGACCTCTGCTTTTTTTTTTCTGTCCATTTGCTTGGTAAATATTCCTGTATTGCTTTATTTTGAGCCTATGTGTGTCTTTGCACATGAGATGGGTCTCCTGAATACAGCACACTGATGGGTCTTGACTCTTTATCCAATTTGCCAGTTGGTGTCTTTTAATTGTGGCATTTAGCCCATTTGCATTTAAGGATGATATTGTTATGTGTGAATCTGATCTTGTCATTATGATGCTAGCTGGTTTTTTGCCCGTTAATTGATGCAGTTTCTTCATATTGTCATGGTCTTTACAATTTGGTATGTTTTTTTTTTCAGTGACTGGTACCGGTTGTTCCTTTCCATGTTTAGTGCTTCCTTCAGGAGCTCCTGTAAGGCAGTCTTGGTGGTGACAAAATCTCTCAGCATTTGCTTGTCTGTAAAGGATTTTATTTCTTCTTCACTTATGAAGCTTAGTTTGGCAGGATATGAAATTCTGGGTTGAAAAATCTTTTATTTAAGAATGTTGAATATTGGTTCCCACTCTCTTCTGGCTTGTAGGGTTTCAGTAGAGCAATCCACTGATAGTCTGATTGGCTTCCCTTTGTGGGCAACCAGACCTTTCTCTCTGGCTGCCCTTAACATTTTTTCCTTCATTTTAACCTTGGTGAATCTGATGATTATGTGTCTTGGGGTTGCTCTTCTCGAGGAGTATCTTTGTGGTGTTCTCTGTATTTCCTGAATTTGAATGTTGACCTGGCTTACTAGGTTGGGGAAATTCTCCTGGATAATATCCTGAAGAGTGTTTTCCAACTTGGTTCCCTTCTCCTTGTCACCTTCAGGTATACCAGTGAAAAGTAGACTTGGTCTTGTCACATAGTCCCATATTTCTCAGAGGCTTCATTCCTTTTCATTCTTTTTTCTCTAACCTTTTCTTCACACTTTATTTCATTAGGTTGATCTTCAACCTCTTATATCTTTTCTTCTGCTTGATTGATTCAGCTATTGATACTTGTGTATGTTTCACAAAGTTCTCATGCTGTGTTTTTCAGCTCCATCAGGTCATTTATGTTCTTCTCTAAACTGGTTATTGTAGTTAGCAATTACTCTAACCTTTTTCAAGGTTCTTAGTTTCCTTGCATTGGGTTAGAATATGCTCCTTTAACTTGAAGGAGTTTGTTTTTACCACCTTCTGAAGCCTGCATCTGTCAATTCGTTAAACTCATTCTACATCCAGTTCTTTTACCTAGCTGGTGAGTAGTTGTGATCCTTTGGAGGAGAACAGGCATTCTGGTTTTGGGAAATTTCAGACTTTTTGCACTGGTTTTCCCTCATCTTCATGGATTTATCTATCTTTGGTCCTTGATGTTGGTGACCTTCAGATGAGGTTTTTGTGTGGACATCCTTTTTGTTGATGTTGATGCTATTCCTTTCTGCTTGTTAGTTTTCCTTCTAACAGCCCCTCTGCTGCAGGTTTGCTGCAGTTTGTTGGAGGTCTACTCCAGAAACTTTTTGCCTGGGAATCACCAGCAGAGGCTGCAGAACAGCAATGTTTGCTGCCTGTTCCTTCCTCTGGAAGCTTCGTCCCAGAGAGGCACCTGCCAGATGCTTGTTGGAGTTTTCCTGTATTAGGTGTCTGTCGATTCATACTGGAAGGCGTCTCCCAGTCAGGAGGCAAAGGGGTCTTGTACCCACTTGAGGAGGCAGTCTGTCCCTTAGCAGAGCTCAAGCACTCTGCTGGGAGATCCACTGCTCTCATCAGAGCCAGGAGGCAGGAATGTTTAAATCTGCTGAAGTTGTGCCCACAGCTGCCCTTTTCCCTCAGGTGCTCTGTCCCAGTGAAATGAGAATTTTATCTATAAGCCTCTGACTGGGAATGTTGCCTTTCTTTCAGAGATGCCCTGCCCACAGAGAAGGAACATAGAGAGGCAGTCTGGCTACAGTGGCTTTGCTGAACTGTGGTGGGCTCCACCCCATTCAGATATCCTAGTGGCTTTGTTTACACTGTGACGGGAAAACCACCTACTCAAGCCTCAGTAATGGTGGAGGCTCCTCCCCCCACCAAGCTTGAGCATCCTAGGTTTACTTCAGGCTTCCATGCTGGCAGTGAGAATTTCCAGCCAGTGGATCTTAGCTTGCTGGTCTCTATTGGGGTGGGATCTACTGAGCTAGATCACTTGGCTCCCTGGCTTTAGCCCCCTTTCCAGAGGAGTGAATGGTTCTTCCTTTCTGGCATTCCAGGTGTCACTGGGGTATGAAAAAAATAATAATAAATAAATAAAAACTCCTACAGCTTACTTGGTGTCTGCCCAAATGGCTGCTTAGTTTTGTGCTTGTAACTCAGGGCCCTGGAGGAGTAGGCACCGGAGGGAATCTCCTGGTCTGGGGGTTGTAAAGACCATGGGAAAAGTGCAGTATGTGCGCTGGAATGCACCCTTCCTCATGGCACAGTCCCTCATGGTTTCCCTTGGCTGGGGAAGGGAGTTCCCCAACCCCTAGTGCTTCCCAGGTGAGGCAACACCCCACCCTGCTTCTGCTTGCCCTCCATGAGCTGCACCCACTGCCTAGGCAGTCCCAATTAGATGAGCCAGGTACCTCAGATGAAAATGCAGAAATCAGCCACCTTCTGCATTGGTCTTGCTTGGAGCTGGAGACTGGAGCTGTTCCTATTTGGCCATCTTGCCAGCCATCCAATGAATTATTTTTAAATGTTATGTAAGTAGGTAAACCTTAGCCCATCTAAAAGAAAGAAAGAAAGAAAGAAAGAAAGAAAGAAAGAAAGAAAGAAAGAAAGAAAGAAAGAAAGAAAGAAAGAAAGAAAGAAAGAAAGAAACTGTAGTATGTATCACCATGGAATACTACACAGCCATAAAACAGAATGCAATCATGTTTTTTGCAGAAACACAGATGTAGCTGGAAGTCATTATCCAAGTTAATGCAGGAGAAGAAAACTGAATTCTACATGCTCTCATATAAAAGTGGGAGCCAAACACTGAGTACACATAGCTAAACAGTTGGGAACAATAGACACTAGGGACTACTAGATGACAGAGGGAATGGAATGTCTGAGAATTTTTAAAAACTACCTATTGGGTACTATGCTCACTATCTGGGTGATGGGATCATTAATACCCCAAACCTCAGGGTCATGCAATATACTCTTGCAACTAACTTGCACATGTAGTTGTGCATAAAAGTTGAAAAAAATAGTTTAGTATCATTTTAATCTCCATCGGCTTTATAGTGATGTCCACTTTTCATTTTAGATATCAGTAATTAGCATCTTCTGTTTTCCTTTATTTCCCAAATTCTAAAGTCTTTTTGATCTTCTGTTATTTAAATTTTTTTTGAGAGTGTCCATTAGTTTTTCTTTTAGGGTAGTTTTGTTTGATATGATTGGAGGTTGTAATTAATGGTATGTCAAATTATCCATTCTTTGCAGAGATAGGTAAAGTACCAAAATTGTCTTAGCTATTTGTTGGTCACCAGTTTGAGAGAAAAACATTTTTTTTTTTTTAACAGCCCAAACTCCTCTCAGCCCCAATAGCCTGACATCTTTAGTGAGTTAGGATAATCCTAACCTAGAGGCATATATGCCTATGAGATTCCTGGCCTGAAAGGAATAAATCATTTCACAGCATTCATGGAACAGAAAAATAAAAACTAGGACTCCTATAGTAAACAAGTATTATTTCTGTTCGAAACCATCCTGCAAGCAAAAAAATCAGCTGGCCCTAGAGTTTTGTAACAGGTTCACAGGTCACAGGCAGACAGGCAGACAGGAACAGGAATTTCCCTGGGTGCATGCTACTTTGGTTCTGCCTCAGAGGCACTAGAAGTCTAGGCCCTGCATTAGCACTCTCTTTTTCTTTCTTAATTAGCCTGGCTAGAGGTTTTTCATTTGTGTTAATCTTTTCAAAGAACCACCTTTTGGTCTGTTTATTTTCTCTTGATTTCCTGTGTCCAAATGCATTGATTTCTGTTTTAATTTTTATTATTTCATTTTTTCTGCTCACTGATAATGTCCCTTGCTCTTATGTTTGAAATTAATAAAGTCATTCCCATTTTCATTTTTTTTAAACCACCTTATTAAGGTATGATTGACATATTAAAATCTTTACACATTTAATATATACATATTGATAAATTGGAGCTACGTATATACTTGTGTAACGATCATCACCATCAACACTCTAAACATATACATCACTTATCAAAGTTTTCACCTGTCCCATTTGTTATTAATATCTTTTTTCTTGTTTTTTAATGTTAAGAACATTTAATATAAGATCTATTTCTTTTAGCAATTTTAAGTATACAATAGAGTATTGTTAGATATGGTCCCTATGCTATATAGTAGATCTCCAGAACCAATTTATCATGCATAACTGAAATTTTGACCCTCAAACTATCACCTTTCCATTTCTGCCTTACCTCAGTCTTTAGTAACCACCATTCTATTCCCTGTTTGTATGAGTTCGACTAATTTACATACCACAAATAAGTAAAATAATACAGTTTTTGTTCTGTGTCTAGTTTATTTTACTTAGCATAATGCCCTCTAGGTCCATTCATTTTGTAACAAATGGCAGAATTTGCTTCTTTCTTAAGGTTGAATATTATTTATATATATATATATATATATAATATCACAATTTCTTATTTATTCATCTATTGATGGGCATTTACATGTTTCTCATATCTTGGCTATTGTAAACAATGCTGCAGTGAACAAAGGAGTGCACATATTTCTTTGAAATTGTGGTTTCAATTATTTTTGATATATACACCCATAAGTGGGATCGCTAGATCATACGGTATTTCTGTTTCTAATTTGTTGAGAAACCTGCATACTGTTTTTGAGAATTGATGTATATATTTACATTTTCACCAAGAGTGTACAAGTGTTCTCTTTTCTCCACACTTGCAGAATAATTTATCTTTTGGCATTTTAATAATAGCCATTCAAACAGATGTAAGGTAATATCGTATTGTGGTTTTGATTTGTATTTCCTGGGTTATTTGTGATATTGAGCAACTATTCATCTACTTGGAGCATTTTATGTTTTTTTTGGAAGAATGTCTACTTAGGTCCTTTGCCCATTATTAAAAATTGGGTGTATTTTAGCTGTTCCATGGTATGAGTTTCTCGGATATTTTGGATATTAACCCCTTATCAGATGCATGTTTTGCAAATGTTTTCTCCCATTGCATAGGTTGCCTTTTATTTTGTTAATTGTTTCTTAGCTGTGCAGAAGCTTTTTAGTTTGATGTATTCCCATTTGTTTATTTTTATATCTCTTACTTTTGCTTTGTATGTCACATACAAAAATTATTGTCAAAATCATTTTATAGGACTTTTTCCACTAGGTTTTTTTCTAGGACTTTTACAGATTCACGCCTTATTGTTGGGTCATGAATTCATTATGCATTGATTGTGTGTATGGGGGAAGATAAGAGTCAAATTTTATCTGTTTTCATGTTGATAACTAGTATTTCCAACACCATTTATTGAAGTGACCATTCTTTGCATCCTTGTCGAAAATTAGCTGACTTTATATGTGAGGATTTATTTCAGGGTTCTTAATTCTGTTCTTTTGGTCTACATGTCTGTTTTATGCCAGTGCCAATACTATTTTAATTACTATAAATATGTAATATAATTGAAATCAAGAAGTCTGCTGTCTTTAGCTTTGTTCTACTTACTCAAAATTGCTTTGCTTACAGGGTCTTTTTTGGTTTCATATAAATTTTAGGATAACTTATTCTATTTCTGTGAAAAAGGTCATTGGAATTTTGATAGGGATTGAGTTGAATCTGTTGATTGCTTTGTGTAGTATGAACATTTTAGCAATTCCATAACACAAAAATATATTTCAATTTATTTTTGTCTAGTTTGTTGTCTTTCAATTGTTTTGTAGTTTTCAGTGTACACCTTTTTCATTTTCTTGATTGAATTTATGTCTAATTTTATCTTTTTTGCTGATATTTTAGATTAGATTTTAATAAGATTGTTTCCTTATTTTTTTCTGATAAGCTGTTAGTATATAGAAATGTAGCAGATAATTGTATGCTGATTCTGTGTCCTATAATATTACTGAGTTGATGTATTAGTTCTGACACTTTTTTGAGAAGTTTTTTAGGGTTTTCTAAATGTGATATCACATTATATGCAAATAGACAGTTTTACTTTTTCCATTCCTATATGTAAGACTTATTTTTTGTTGTCTAATTACACTGGCTAGGACTTCTAGTATCATGTCAATTAGAAGTGGTGAAGTGAGAATCCTTGCCTTGTTCATGATCGTAGAGGAACAGCCTTCAGTTTTTTAAATTGACTGTATTAGCTGTAGGTGGGTAATATATGACCTTTATTATGTTGAAGTACATTTCTTATATACTTAATTTTTTGAGAGATTTTACCACAAAAGGGTGTTGAACTCACAATTTTTTTTTCTACATCTATTGAGATGATCATGTGATTTTTATTTTTGATTCTGTTTATATAGTGTATTGTTGAGGGACTTTTCCTTAGTTCACCTAAAGACGGGGTCCTTGTCACAAGGCCACAAACGATTAGGCTCACAGGCAATTTGAAGGGTGAATAAGGCAGGGTTTTATTGGGTGAAAAGGGAAAAAAAAGGGAAACAGGTACCTTCTACAAAGCCAGAGTCCCTGCTGTTCGGCTTCCTGCCTTGCAGTTGAATCCGAAGTTCCACACAGGAAGAGGAGGGGCGAGGCTTCTCCCTGCTTCAAAGAATGAAAACTTTTGTGTCTCCACCCTAGTGTGCTCTCCTCCCAATGCACAGGCCAGCTGGAATTTTGTCAGGGAGCTTCCTGACCTGTCTGTCTCAGTATCATATTTATTATTTGCATGTGTTAAACATTGTTGCTTCCAAGGTTTAAATTCACTTTTTCAAGTTGTGTAATTCCTGCTGAAGTCAGTTTATAGCATTTTGCTGAGGCTTTTCTTATCTATGTACATCAGGAATAGCGATTGTAATTTTCTTCTTATAGTGTCTGCTTTTGGTATGAGGGTAAAGTTGGCCTCACAGAATAAATTTGAAAGGGTTACATCCTCTCAAAGTTTTAGAAGAGCTTTAGAATTGCTAAAATTCTTAAAGTTTGGATAGACTTCCCCAGTGAATTCATCTAGCTCTAAACTTTTTTGCCAGGAGATTTTTGATAACTGATTTAATCTCTTTTCATGTTATCAATTTATTCAGATCTTCTATTTCTTCATGGTTCAGGCATGCTAGATTTTATGTCTAGGATTCATCCACTTCTAGGTTATCCAATTTGTTGATATGTAATTGTTAATAGTAGTCTCATGATCTTTCAGATTTCTCTGGTATCAGTTGTAATGCTTCCTCTTTCATTTATAAATTTATTTGTTTATATCTTTTCTCTCCCTTTTTACTCTAGCTAAAATTCTATTGCTTTATCTTTTCAAAAAACAAGTCTTAATTTTGTGAATATTTTTGATTGTTTTTTCTAGTCTTCATTTAATTTGCTTCTTTCATCTTTATTATTTCCTTATGCTTACTTTGTGTACTAGTTGTTCTTTTTTTATTTCCTGGCATTGTAAAGTGATTTTTTTTTTAAATTTCAGATTTTGCTCTTTTCTTAATGTAGCCATTTATTACTGAAAACTTCCTGCTGATAACTCCTTTTGTTGCATTCCATAACTTTGGTATGTTGTATTTTCATTTTAACTTGTCCCAATCTTACCAGATAGTGCCTCACAGTTCCAAGCTCTTGGTGTGGGAGCTTCCTGATGACTGGACTCACCTGGAGTTTTCATCTCAAACACTAGTCCACATTGAGCCCCAAACAGTTCATCATTTACAGTTTAGGTTTTCTTACCCTGGCACTTGTTTCCATAGAGGTTTCTGCTTTGATTTCTTTTACGTATTTTTCTGTCTGCCTCCCCAGTTTGGGGAGCAGTGGTTTTCCTTGTGACCTCACTTCTTATGGATCTAAAAAGAGTTGTTGAGTTTTCTGATTTTCCAGTTTACTTGTTGTTAGGGCCTAATGATGACCTCCAAGAATCTTACAACCCTGGACTGTAAACCTTTCTTTAATTCTCCTTTAAAATATTAATTTATAAAAGTTAATATTTACAGATAAAGCTGAAATTTTTTGGATAGATGCACCCACTACTAATTTCTCTCCACTGCCTTCTCCCTCGTCCTTTTCGATATTTTCCCATGTGCTCTTCATACATTTCTATGTATATGTAGAAAATATAGAATATATACAGGGAATTAAAAAATAGATGTTATTATACTAGATATTTTTATGCAATGTCTTCTTCATTCTACAATATATGTTGGAGATCTTTATACTAAGATCTATCTCACCAAAAATCTACATATTAGAGATCTATACTTTACTGAACCTTATTTTTTTTAACTGCCATTTATAATTCATAGTTCAAATAATAGACTATTTAGCCAATTCACTGTATAGTATCACAGTGGTTAAGAACACTAGCTCTATCGTCGGATTACCAGACTCTAATCTTAGGACCTTGGAACAAATTACTTACTCTTCCTATGTCTCATTTTTATAAATAAAATGCAAATAATAATACTTTCTTCATATGATTGATGTTGAGGGTAAATGTAGTAGAGCATGTAAAGCCTTTAGAATAGTACCTGCCACATAAGAATCTTGCAATAAATGTCAACTATTAGTATTTATAAGCATCTGCTTGTTCTAGTTTTTCACTCCTACAAACAATGCTCCAATAAGCATTCAGTGTATTATTCTTTGACCATGTATATGAGTGTTTTCCAGAGATAAAACCAAGTATTTACTGAGTCACAAATAGTGCCTGTATTTCACCTTGTTTAATTTGTACCTCCTTGAGTACTAAAGAGATTGAGCATTATTTTATGGGTTTATTTACCAGATATATTTCCTGTTACATTTTTGTGACTTGTATTTCCTTATTCTTTGTTCATTTTTCTTACTTACATGTAGAAAATTTTTAAAAAGTGGATGTCTCATCAATTATATACATTGTAAATGTCTTCCTCCAGTCTGTCACCTGTTATTGAGAAGTATGGTTTTTAAAAAAATTTGATATAAGGAAATAGATCATTATTACATTTTTTCCCTTGTTGATTTTTTACTTTTTTTGCTTAAGAAATTTGTCCTATTCTAAAGTTATATCATATTTTTCAAAATTTATTTTTCTTGCTTTATTTTTACTTTTTTGGACACAGGGTCTCACTCGGTCTCCCAGGCTGGAGTTAGTGGCACAATCACGGCTCACTGCAGCCTTGATCTCCTAGGCTCAATCAGTCCTCCTGCCTTGGCCTCCAAATAAGCTGGAATTACAGGTGTGAGTCGCTGTGCCTAGCTATACTTACTTTTTTTTTTTTTTTTTTTTTTTAACGTTTATGTTACCAATGCCCCTACAAGCATACTTTGCTAAGGGTGTAAGTTTAGAATTTTAGAATCTAACTTTACGTTTCAGATAAAGTACTCAGAGTTTGTCTCTACAGTGGCCAAAATCAACACTAAATGATGCTCTTTTCCCAAGCCCCCCAAAAAGCTTAAAAATTACAGTAGAGACAGGGAGGAAGATGGCATATAAGAGACAGGGCTAATGTGCAGCTCTTACTTGGACAGACAGAACACAATGTGGAGACTCATACCATGAACTTTTGCTTCAAGAACTACTGCAAGAATGTAACAGGAAAACCAAAAGAATTCACAGATCCTTTGAGAGAAATGGTATGCCACTGCAAATTTCATGAGACAGGCAAAAAACTAATTTGGGGGGCAAACAAGAACTACTGCATATACAAACACAGAAGCTGCCACTGACAGTGTGGGCAGACAGGGAGGGGTAAAGCCTGACAACTGTGCTTGCTTTCTCAGTGGGGAAGTGTACAGTCTGGGGTAAGTTCTGAGCACGGCACTCTGGGAGCAACATCGGCCTCACCAGCTGTGTGGGAGCTGAGTGAAGCATTTTGCTACAGGCTATACCCCACTTTTCTGATGAAATATATGGCACAGTAGAGGCAGCCATAATCCCCTCTGAAATATAACCCCATTGGCCCAAGAACCACACCCCATCCCCTACAGTGGCTGCCACTAGCCCAGCACAAGGAGAGTGTCAGTCCAGACCCACCTAAACCTGCCCCTACATGATGATATTTCTCTACCCACCCTGGTATTCAAACACAAAAGACAGAAACACTTGGGAGCTTTATGGCCTTGCCCATCACCTAGGAAACTAGATTACTTACCTTGGCCAACTTAGTGCAAGCTTAGACCACCCTACTACTACTGCAACTGGTGCTCTCTCGAAAGCACCACTTCCTGGCTGAAGGCCAACCAACTCAGGCCGTTACAGCAATTCATGACAAAATGACCCAGCTACAAGGAGGATAAAACAACAACTAATTTCACTGCCTGCAACATTTAGACTAACCAGAGGTCTTGATTCTGTCCAAGTGACAACTTCACTGCTTGCATAACCAGCCTTTGAGAAAGCCAGCACACTAAACATATCTACAACCAAAGACTCTCACAGAGCTACTTCATTCCATTGCCACCTCCACCAGAACAGATGTTGGCATGCACAGCTGGGAGACCTTAAATGAATCACATCACAGGACTCTTTGCAGACATTCCCCAGCACCAACCCAGAGCCTGGTAGCCCAGCTGGGTGGCTGGAGCCAGAAGAGCAATAACTATCACTGCAGTTCAGCTCTCAGAAAGCTCCATCCCTAGGGGAAGGAGGAGAGCACCACATCAAGGGATCACCCCATGGGACAAATGAATCTAAACAGCAGGTCTTGAGTTCCAGACTTTTCCACTGAAATAGTCTACCTAAGTAAAAAGGAACCAGAAAAGTAATTCTGGTAATATGCAAAAAAAATGGTTATATAACAATTACAAAAGATCACATTAGCTCCCCAGCAATGAATCAAAACCAAGAAGAAATTTCTGAATTGCCAGATAAAGAATTCAGAAAGTTAGTTATTAAGCCACTCCAGGAGATACCAGAGAAAGGTGAAAACAAACTTGAATGAATTTAAAAAACAATACAGGATATGGATGAAAAATTCTCCAGAGAAATAGGTATCATAATGCGAAAACAACCAAAATTTTTGGAAACAAAAAATACTCTTAGAGAAATGCAAAATGCACTAGAAAGTTTCAGCAATAGAATAAAACAAGTAGAAGAAAAACTTCAGGGCTCGAAGACAAGGTTTTTGAATTAACCCAAACAGACAAAGACAAATTTAAAAAATTGAGTAAATGAACAAAAACCACCAAGAAATTTTCAGTTATGTTAAATGGCCAAACCTAAGAATAATTAGTATTCCCAAGAATAAAGAGAAATCTAAAAGTTTGGAAAATTTATTTTAGGGAATAACTGGAAAACTTCCCTGGCCTTGCTAGAAACCTAGGCATCCACATACAAGAAGCTCAAAAAAAGCCTGGGGAATTCATCAAAAAAAGATGATCATATAGGCACGTAGTAATCAGGTTGTCTAAGTCAAGACAAAGGAAAAAATCTTAAGAGCTATAGGACAAAAGTATCAGTTAATCTATAAAGAAAAACCTATCAGATTAACACCAGATTTCTAAACAGAAACCTTACAAGGCAGAATGGATTGGGGTCCCACCTTTAGCCTCCTGAAACAAAATAGTCAGTCACAAATTTTTTTATCCAGTGAAACTAAGCTTCATAAATGAAAGAGAGTTAAAAATTCCTTTTCAGACAAACAAATACTGAGATAATTCACCACTACCAAGCCAACACTACAAGAAGTGGTAAAGGGAGTTCCAAATTTTGGAAGAAACCTCAACATACACCAAATAGAACGTCCTTAAAGCATAAACATCACAAGGCGTATAAAACAATAACATAATGGGGAAAAAAGGTTTTAAGGAAACAACTAGCATGATTAATTGAACAGTACCTCACATCTCAATACTAACATTAAATGTAAATGATCTAAATGCCCCAGTTACAATATGCAGAATGGCAGAATGGATAAAAATCCACCAACCAAGAATCTCCTGCCTTCAAGAGACTCACCTAACACATAAGGATTCATATAAACTTAAGGTAAAGGGTGGGAAAAAAATATTCCACACAAATGGAAAGCAAAAGCAAGCAAGAGGAGCTAGTCTTATATCAGACAAAACAGACTTAAAAGCAACAGCAGTAAAAAAAAAAAAAAAAAAAAAAAAAGGCAAAGAAGGCCATTCTACAATTTTAAAAGGTTTAGTCCAACAGGAAAATATCACGATCCTAAATATATATGTACCTAACACTGAAGCTCACAAATTTATGAAAGCATTACTACTATACCTAAGAACTGAGCTAGATGGCAGCACAAAAATAGTGAGGAACTTCAATACTCCACTGGCAGCACTAAACAGGTCTTCAAGACAGAAAGTCAGCAAAGAAAAAAATGGACTTAAACTATACCTTGGAACAAATGTACTATTAGATATTTACAGACCCCAACAACAACACAATATACATTCTTTTTCTTGACACATGGAACATTCTCCAAGATAGACCATGTGATAGGTCACAAAACAAGTCTCAATAAATTTAATAGGATCAAAAGTATATCAAGTATCCTCTTAGATCACAATGAAATAAAAATAGAATTTAACCCCAAAAGGAGCCCTCAAAACTATACAAATACAGGGAATTTAAGTAATCTGCTCTTGAATGATCTTTGGGAAAATAATGAAATCAAGATGGAAATTAAAAAAACAAAAAAGATTTCAACTGAATGATTATAGTGAAACAACCTATGAAGGATACAGCAAAAGTTGCACTAAGAGGAAAATTCATAGCATTAAATGACTACATTAAAAAGTCTGAAAGAGCAGCCGGGCGCGTTGGCTCATGCCTGTAATCCCAGCACTTTGAGAAGCTGAGGTGGGTGGATCACGCGGTCAGGAGATCGAGACCATCCTGGCTAACACGGTGAAATTCTGTCTCTACTAAATATACAAAAAATTAGCCAGGCTTGGTGGCGGGCACCTGTAGTCCCAGCTACTTGGGAGTTGAGGCAGGAGAATGGTGTGAACCTGGGAGGTGGAGCTTGCAGTGAGCCGAGATCATGCCATCATGCCACTGCACTACAGCTTGGGAGACATAGCGAGACTCGGTCTAAAAAAAAAAAAAAAAAAAAAAAAAGTCTGAAAGAGCACAAATAGACAATCTAAGCTCACACCTCAGGGAACTAGAGAAACACAAACAAATCAAACCCAAACCAAGCAGAAGAAAAGAAATAACATGAATCAATCAGAGTAGAACTAAATGAAATTGAAACAAAAAATGCAAAATATTAATAAAGGAAAAACTGGTTTTTTGAAAAGATAAACAAATTGATAGACCATTAGATTAACCAAGAAAAGAGAGAAGATCCAAATAAGCTCAACTGGAAACAAAATGGGAGATATTATAACTGATATGACAGAAATACAAAAGATCATTCAAGGTTACTGTGAACACCTTTACGTGCACAAACTCGAAAATCTAGAGGAGATGGATAAATTCCTGAAAATATACAGCCCTCCTAGATTAAATCAGGAAGAAATAGAAACTCTGAATGGACCAATGACAAGTAGCGAGATTGAAACTGTAATTTTAAAATTGCCAACAACAACAACGAAAGTCCAGGCCAGATGCATTCACAGCTGAATTCTATCAGATATTCAAAGGAAAATTGATACTAATCTTACTGAAACTATTTCAAAGATTGAGAGAGAATCCCCCATAAATCATTGTATGAACCCAGTATCACCCCAATACCCAAATCAGGAAAGGACATAAGAGAAAAAGAAAATTACAGAACAATATCCCTGATGAACATAGAGGCAAAAATCCTCAACAAAATACTAGCTAACTGAATCCAACAGCATATCAAAAAGATAATCCAGAATGATTAAGTGGGTTTCATACCAGGGATGCAGGGATGCTTTACCACATGCAAGGCAATAAATGCGATGCATCACATAGACAGAATTAAAAACAAACATATGATCATCTAAATAGTTGCAGAAAAAGCAGTTGACAAAATACAGCATGATTAAAATCCTTATGATTAAAACCCTCAGAAAAATTGGCATAGAATGGACATACCTCAAGATAATAAAGCCATCTATAACAAACACACAGGCAGTCTTATACTGAATGGGGAAAATTTGAAAGCATTCTCCCCCAGAAATGGAACAAGACAAGGATGCCCACTTCCACCACTTCTGTTCAATATAGTACTGGAAGTCTTTGTCAGAGCAAGAGAAAAAAATAAAGGACATTCAAATAGGTAAAGAGGAAGTCAAAGTGTCGCTGTCCACTGATAATATGACCATATACGTAGAAAACACTAAAGACTCATCCAAAAAGCTCCTAGATCTGATTAATGAATTCAGTAAAGTTTTCGGATACAAAATCAATGTACACAAATCAGCAGCAATGATATACACCAACAGCGACTAAGCTGAGAATCAAATCAAGAACTCAATCCCTTTTACAACAGCTGCAAAAACATAAAATACTTAGGAATATACTTAACCAATGATGTGAAATATCTCTACAAGGGAAATTGCAAAACACTCCTGCAAGAAATTATCAATGACACAAACAAATGGAAACACATTCCATGCTCCTGGATGGTTAGAATGAATATTGTGAAAATTAGCATATGGCCAAAAGCAATCTACAGATTCAGTGCAATTCCCATCTAAGTACCATCATCATTCTTCACAGAACTTGAAATAAACAATTCTAAATTTTACATGGACTCAAAAAAAGACCCTGCCTAGACAAACAAGACTAAGCCAAAAGAACAAATTGGGGCATCAAATTATCCTACTTCAAACCGTACCACAAGGCTATAGTCAAGAAAACAGCATGATACTGGTATAAAAATAGGAAAGTAGGCCAATAGAACAGAATAAAGAACCCAGAAATAAAGCCAAATACTGATATTTCACAAAGTATACAAAAACATAAAGTGGAGAAAGGACCCTTATTCAACAAAAGGTGCTCGGGATCATTGGCAAGCCACAGGTAGAAGAATGAAACTGGATCCTCACCTCTCACCTTATTAAAAAAATTGACTCAAGATGGAACAAAGACTTAAATCTAAGACCTGAAACTATAAATATTCTGGAAGATAACATCAGAAAAACTTTTAGACATTGCCTTAGGCAAAGAGTTTATGACCAACAGCCCCAAAGCAAATGCAACAAAAGCAAAAATAAATGCATGGTACTGAATTAAACTAAAAAACTTCTGCACAGCAAAAGAAATAATCAACAGAGTTAACAGATAACCTACAGAATGGGAGAAAATATTTGCAAATTTTACATCCAACAAAGGACTAATATCCAGAATCTAAATGGAGCTCAAACAAATTTACAGGGAAAACAAACAAACAAACAAATAATCCCATCAAAATTGGGCAAAGGACACGAACAGACAATTCTGTAAGGAGCATATACAAATGGCCAACAAACATGAAAAATGCTCAGCATCAATAATTATCAGGGAGATGCAAATTAAAACCACAGTGAGGTATCATCTTACTTCTGCAAGAATGGTCATAATTTAAAAATGAAAAAAAAATAATGGATATTGTTATGGATGTTGTGAAAAGGGAACACATTTACACTGCTGCTGGGAATGTAAACTGGTACAACCTCTATGGAAAACAGTATGGAGATTCCTTAAAAAACTAAAAGTAGAACAACCCTTGGATTCAGCAATTCCACTAATGGGTGCATACCCAGAGGAAAGTAAGTCGTTATATGAAAAAGACACTTGCACTCACTTGTTTATAGCAGCACAATTCGCAATTGCAAAATTATGGAACCAGCCTAATGTCCATCAACCAACGAATGGATAAAGATAATTTGGTATATATATGGAATAATAGTCAGCCATAAAAAGGAACAAAATAATGGCATTCACAGCAACCTAGATGGAGTTGGAGACCATTATTCTAGGTGAAGTAACTCAGGGATAGAAAACCAAATATCATATGTTCTCACTTTTAAGTGGAAGCTAAGAGATGAGGACACAAAGCCATAAGAATGATATAATGGACTTTGAGGATTCAGGGGAAAGTGTGGGAGTAGGGTGCAGGATAAAAGACTACACATTGGGTACAGTGTACACTACTTGGGTGAAAGTTGTACTAAAATCTCAGAAATCACCACTAAAGAACTTATCCATGTAACCAAAAACCACTTGTTCCCCCAAAAATATTGCAATAGAATACAATTTTAAAAATAAAAATTAAAGTTGGAAAAAAATAATAAAACAACAACAAAGGAATCTGACCTTACTTTCCAAATGTACAGCAAATTTTTCCAAAAATATTCATTAATTAGCTCATCATTCTCCAACATCAAATGCTTCTTTTGTGTTATGCTTATATTAGTTACTACTGCCGTATTATAATATAGACACACGTACACACACACAAATATATATGTGTGTCTGTGTGTATACATATATGTATAAAATCTGTACTGTCTATTCATTTCCAAGTCCCCAAAATTTTGTTTTAATTACAAAACTTCAGGGATAAATCTTTATAGAACAAGACAAATCTCTTCGTAATCTTATTTCAAAATGATTTTAGCTATTTATAAATATTATTTTATGAAGATTTTAACATTAATTTGACATGTTTCATAAAACATCCTACTCGCTTATTATATTGGTTTTAATAGTGTGGCAGTCAATTCTTCTGGATTTTCTGTGTAGGAAAATATTTGCAATTAGTACTGCATTGAATAGTAGCAGTAATCCCCCTCTTGTTCCTGATTTTAATGGCTATGATACTAAAATCTCATCAGAGATACTTTCAGACTATCATTACTCATCTCATAAAAACTCTTTTTCTTTGGGTGCTCATAGACTCTTAATTTCCCTCCAGTCTTTACTGTCAAAATTTACTTACCTAGTCATTCCTATTACTCCATCATTTATTGAAAAACTTGACACCTGCTTCATTTAGTTTTCTATCTCAGGTACTGTCATTATTCTCAGTTCCATCAGTATCCATGTGAACAACACATCCAATGCACTGGCCTCTTGGTTCTTGATTTTCTCATCACTATCACCTTTACTTCCTCTCCACTTCAGTCATCTACTCTCATGATCATGTTTTCAACCTTATTGTCCTGGACTTTGAGATATCAAATAAATTATCCTGAACTTTCGAATATAAAAGTCAAATTTTGTTAATAATTTCTCATTTTTTCTAGTTCAGTGGAATGGAAGCGACTTAACTCCTTCTTCCTGTCTAAGGATTATCTTTTTTTTTTTTTTTTTTTTTTTTTTTTTTTTTGAGACAGAGTCTTGCTCTGTCGCCCAGGCTGGAGTGCAATGGCACGATCTCGGCTCTCCGCAAGCTCTACCTCCTGGGTTCACGCCATTCTCCTGCCTCAGCCTCCCGAGTAGCTTGGACTGCAGGTGTCCACGACCTCGCTCGGTTACTTTTTTGTATTTTTTTAGTAGAGACGGAGTTTCACCGTGTTAGCCAGGATGATCTTGATCTCCTGACCTCCTGATCCCCGTTTCAGCCTCCCAAAGTGCTGGGATTACAGGCGTGAGCCACAGTGCCTGGCCTTTTTTTTTTTTTTTTTTTTTTTGAGGTGGAATCTGACTCTGCCTCCCTGTACAGTGGTGCAATCTGGAACATCTGTCTCCCAGGTTCAAGTGATTCTCCTGTCTTAGCCTCCCGAGTAGTCGGGATTACAGGCGCCCACCACCATGCCCGGCTAATTGTTCTATTTTTAGCAGAGGCAGCATTTCGCCATGTTGCCCAGGCTGGTCTCGAACTCCTGACTTCAGGTGATCCACCTGTCTTGGCTTCCCAAAGTGCGGGGATTACAGGCATGAGCCACTGCGCTCAGCCAGGATTATCTTTTCAGTCGTGCTTTTTTATTCTTTTTCCTACCACTTCCTGAAAAACCTAGCTCCACTAATGTCCTCATGTCTCTTGTGTCTTAAACCTGTGCCTCTCTAATGGTCCCTTTCTGCCAATATTTAAACATATTCAAGTTTTCTCTTATACTCTTCCAAGTGGGTGGCTACGATATGAATGCTCCCCCAGAATTCATGTGTTGAAATGTAATTAGAAATGCAATAGTATTAAGAGGTGGGGCCTTCAGGGGATGATTCAATAGTGCTGGCAGAGCCCTCATGAATGGGATTAGCAAACTTTTGAAAGAGCTTGAGTAGTGACTGTGCGCCTTCTGCCATGTAAGAACACAGCATTCTTCCCCTCCAGATGATGCAGCAACAAGACTCCTTCTTGGAAGTGAAAATCTGACCTTCACCCAACCTGCTGACACCTTGGACTTGGACTTCCCAGCCTCCAAAACTATAATATAAACATAAATTTCTGTTTTATTCTGAATTATCCAGGCTGGTATTTTTACAGAGGCACAAATGGACATGGGCTAAATAAGATATAACACTTTTGGTTTATATATTCTATTAGTCCATTTTTGCACTGCTATAAAGAAATACCAGAAAGTGGGTAATTTATAAAGGAAAGAAGTTTAATCGACTCACAGTTTTGCATGGGTAGAGAAGCTTCAGGAAACTTACAATCATGGCAGAAGGCGAAGGGAAAGCAGACCACTTCTTCACAATGCAGCAGGAGAGAGAAGTGTGAGCAGGGGAAATGCCAGACACTTATAATACCATCAGATCTCGTGAGAACTCACTCGCTATCATGGGAACAGCAAGGGGGAAACTGTTGCAATAATTAAGTCACATCCTCACAATCCCTGAGGATTACAGGTCCTTACCTTGACATGTGGGGATTACAATTTGAGATGAGATTTGGGTGGGACACATATCCAAACCATATCGTATATAGAGCTTATACTCCCCATGAGGAAAAATTGGCATGTTCTTTTGATAAAAGAGTGTTTGACTTTGACAATATGCACCACAGAAATATTGGGAACATACATAAGAATGCATTATAAGGATTAGACCATGGAGCAAGGAATATAAAAATTGATTAGGCCAAGTTAAATAATGTGCATGCATTCATTTAGATTTTAAGATGAAATATGTTGGTTTGAGCACCAAAGAATGGTGATAATTATCTGCAAGATTGGTTAAATTGAAACTTGTATATAGCAGTGGTTTATAGTTAATGAAATGCCAGAACTTCCTTGTCATACTATATGGAAAGGATTTTGAAGACTCAGTGAGATGGAAATATTGAAATGGACACGTTGTGTTCAACCTTTTTATCATATCCCTCTCCACAATATTGAGAACAATGAGTACTGAGCTGGTCAAGCCTAGGCACAAGGTGAAAGCAATTGATACATTAAATAAAACAAAGGGTTGAAGCACCAATCAATGTATTTTTTCTTTCAAGAGTTTATGGTAATGGCTAACTAATCAGGAAATTGTTAGGCATAAATTCAGGGATATATTAAGTTGCTGTTTGGCACATTTAGGCAGAAAACTTTGAAGTCTATTGTACAGAAATTAACTTGAGTGACCACAATGGAGTTTGCAGCTTTGTACTCAGTTTCCATGCCCAAGAATGTCCACAGAATTGGAGACCATTGCTTGAGGGAGGTCGGATGCCTTTTATGAATAACCTGAAATGAAGCCACAGTTGCATACTTTTAGTATTCCCTCAATCTTTGTCCAGAGAAATACAAATCCATTTATCAGGATGACTGGATGAAGAGGAAATGTCCATATTTTTTAAGCTATTGGACATTAGCCCTGAACTGGTACTGAATCTTGGACACCTGGAATTCCACCATAGTCTACAAATCAGAGTGTGGGGCTATCAAGGTCAGAAGATAAAATAAGTTATAGCCCAAGTCTATCTCCCTACAGGGGAATTTAGACTGCAGATTAATGTTATATTTTATTCCCAAGTTCCAAACTGTGTAGTGGGAAAATACATAGTCAGCAACTGGAAGAATCCCCATATTGGTTTCATGGTCCATGAGTTAGAGCTATTGCAAGAGTCACTACAACTCTCCTTACTCCCTGCCAAGACTGCAAAACAAAAGAGAAAGAAATTGCAGAGGTTATTACTACCATCAGATGCCTCCACAATACAAAAAATGTTATTTTTTTCTATATTGCCATTTAATTTTATTTGGCTAGGGGCAAAGGCCAGATGTATTTTGGAAAATGACTATGGATTATTACAGAAGTAATTAGGGCATAAAGCAAATTTCAGCTTTAGTTCTGAATGTGATGTCTTTATGAAAGCAAATAAACACTGCTCTTGGCAGTTAATATGTAGCTATTTACATAATACATAACTTCCTCATCTCCCATTTCTATCAGCAAGAAGAAGAAGAAGGAGGAGGAGGAGGAGGAGGAGGAAGAGGAGGAGGAGGAGAAGAAGTCTGCTTTTGTGTGGATTTACCTTCCTATATTAGGGAGACATAATTTTTTCTTCCCTCTTACAATTTGGCCAAAAGTAACATGAATTATGTTTGTATCCCTCACAAAACATCATACTGTTCTCTTGTATTTATGACATTCTACCAAGTAGAATTGATGAGCAGAAAGAAACAAGCATTATTAGTGCCTTAGTAAGATACATGCATATTTAGAGGTCCTGTCACATCTTTGATGTTTTCTAGGAGTCCAGTGGTGTAGGCCTGTTAGTATATTCTTTCTAAGTTTACAAACATTTATTGTCTCTTGTGCTGTCTGTCATGAAAAAATAGATAAAATGCTTGGTAGAACTTCTGGGATATTGGAGGCAACACATACCATACTTAGGTTTGTTGCTCCAACTCATTTACCAGGTAACCCATAAAGTTGTAAGTCTTGGGTATGGCCTAGAGGAAGAAAACACCTACAGTAGATCTAGGATCCAGCGTAAGTTGCTCTGCCATTTGTGCCTTATAACCCATCAGACACAATAGCATTGGAAGTTTCTACAAAAGACAAAAATGTTCTGGGATAATTATAGCACCAACTCTTAAGCTTATGAAGTAAGGTCATGCTCTCTTCTTGTGATAACTATTTCCAAATTGAAATACTATTCCCATCTTTCTAACAGGCCTAGTAGAGACTAAATTCCCTGATCATGGGACACAAACTGACATGCAACCTAAACTGCATGTCATAAAAATAGTGATAACCTGCATTGGATCCTTAAAACATGATATGAGGAATGATATCCTAAAAAGATTCAAATATTGTTTCAGTTGAGATATAGCAACCTGTAATATTGAGGTGCTACCCTTCAGGCTAAACTTTAAAGCAGCAGTCAATTTTGTCTTTTCTCCCATAAAGAGAGGTGACAGTGTTACCTTTATATTATTATTATTATTATTATTATTATTATTATTATTATTATATAATATTATATCTAACGGTCCTCTGAGTAAACTTTTGCTTCCTGTTCCCTGAATCTTGATTTTAGTGCCTTATGTGGTTCAGATTCCTGTCCTTGCCCAAATCTCATGTCTAATTGGTGGAGAGGCCTGTTGGGAAGTGATTGAATCATGGGAGCGGATTTCCCCTTGCTGTTCTCATGATAGAGAGTGAGTTCTTATGAGATCTCATGGTTTAAAAGTGTGTGGCACTTCCCCCTTTACTCTCACTCTCTCTCCTCATCTGCCATAGTAAGATGTGTTATCTTCCACTTCACTTTTCACCATGAGGCCTCACAGCCATGCATCCTGTTAAGCCTATGGGACTGTTAGTCCATTAAAACACTTTTCTTCATAAATTACCCAGTCTCAGGTACTTCTTTATAGCAGTATGAAAAATGAACCAATATAGAAACTTGATACCAGAAGAGGGGGCATTGCACAAAGATACCTAAATATGTAGAAGCAATTTTGGAACTGGGTAATGGTCAGAGGTTGGAGCAGTTTGGTGGGCTCAGAAGAAGACAGGAAGATGTGGGAATGTTTGGATCTTCCTAGATACTTGTTGAATGGTTGTTACCAAAATGCTGATAGTGACATGGACAATGAAGTCCAGGCTGAAGCAGTCTCAGACAGAGATGAGGAACTTATTGGGAACTGAAATAAAGGTCACTCTTGCTATGTTTTATCAAAGAGACTGGCAACATTTTGCCCCTGCTCTAGAGATCTGTAGAACTCTGAATTTGAGAGAGATGATTTAGGGTATCAGGCAGAATAAATTTCTAAGCAGCAAAGCATTCAAAATATGACCTTGCTATTTCTAAAAGTGTACACTCATATGCTTGAAGAAAGAGAGGGTCTGAAATTGGAATTTACGTTTAAAAGGGAAGCAGAGCATAAGAATTTGGAAAATTTGTAGCCTGATCATATGATAAAAAACCAAAAACTCATTTTCTGGGGAGAAATTCAAGCTGGCTGAAGAAATTTGCACAAGTAAAGAGGAGCTGAATGTTAATAGCCAAGACAATGAGGAAAATGTCTCCAGGGCATGTCAGAGACCTTGACAGCAATCCCTCTCATCACAGGCCCAGAGACCTAGGAGGGAAAAATGGTTTCATAGACTGGGCCCAGGGCCCCCTTGCTCTGTGCAGCCTCAGACATGATGCTCTGCATCCCAGATGTTCCAGCTCCAGCTGTTGCTAAAAGTGGCCAAGGTACAGCTCAGGTCATTGCTTCAGAGGTTGCAAGCTCCAAGCCTTAGTGACTTCCATGTAGTGTTGAGCCCGCAGGCGTGCAGAAGACAAGAGTTGTGCATTGGAAACCTTTGCCTAGATTTCAGAGGATGTACGGAAATGCCTGGATGTCCAGGCAGAAGTCTGCTGCAGGGGCGGAGCTCTCATGGAGAACCTCTACTAGGGCACTGCAGAGGAGAAATATGGGGTTGGATGCCCCACACAGAGTCCCCACTGGGGCACTGCCTAGTGGGACTGTGAAAAGAGGGCCACTGTCCTACAGACTCCAGAATGGTAGATTCACCAACAGCTTGCAACGTGAGCCTGGAAAAGTCACAGGCACTCAATGCCAGCCCCTGAAAGCAGCCATGGGGGCTGCACCCTGAAGAGCCACAGGGGTGGAGCTGCTCATGTCCTGGGGAGCCTAACCCTTGCTTCAGCATGTCCTATATGTGAGACATGGAATCAAAAGAGATTATTTTGGAGTTTTAAGACTTAATAACTGCCCTGCTGGGTTTCAGAACTGCATGGTGCCTGTAGACCCTTTGTTTTGGCCTATTTCTCCCATTTAGAATGGGAGCATTTACACAATGAATGTATCCCCATTGTATTTTGGAAGTAACTAACGTGCTTTTGATTTTACAGGCTCATAGGTGGAAAGGACTTGCCTTGTCTCAGATAAGACTTTGGACTTAGAATTTTGAGTTAATGCTGGAATTAGTTAAGACTTTGGGGGATTGTCGGGAAAGCATGGTTGGTTTTGAAATGTGAGAAAGATATGAGATTTGGGAGGGGCCAGGAGTGGAATGCTATCGTTTGGATTTGTTTCCCTGACCAAATCTCATGTCTAATTGGAGGAGGGGTCTGGTGGGAGGTGATTGGATTATGGGGGCAGATAATTCCCTTGTTATTTTCATGATAGTGAATGTGCTCTCATGAGATCTGATGGTTTAAATGTGCATGGCACTTTCTCTCTCTCTCTCTCTCTCTCTCTCTCTCTCCTCTACTCTCCTGCTCTGCCATGGTAAGAAGTGCTAGCTTCCCCTTTGCCTTCTGCTATGATTGTAAGCTTCTTGAGGTCTCCAAGCCATGCTTTCTGTTAAGCCTGCAGAACTGTGAGCCAATTAAACCTATTTTCTTTATAAATTACCCAGTATCAGGTATCTCTTTATAGCAGTGCAATAACAGATTAATACAGTGGGTGTATAAGTCCTGCTGCTCAGGGATGGAGAACTTTCACCAGAAAATTAAGTCATAGTTCCATTAAATTGGATCCTGAGACTGATTCTTAGTGATTTGGGGCTCTCCACAAACCAACAGGCAGAGAAATAATTGTTGTACTTACTGAGGTGATTGATTATGATTATCAAGGGAAAATTGTACTGCTACTAAACAGTGGAACCAAAGAAAACTATTACTGACTGGAACTCAAAAGATTCACTCGGATGCCTTTTCTCTTTCCTGGCCAATTGACCATTTTCAGTGAAAAACTGCAACAAATACAAGATTTCCAACAACTCAAACCCTGCAGTGAGACATATCTGAATTATTCCACTAGGTAAAACAAAACCCATCCAGCCAAGATGTTGCAGATGGCATAGGAAGATAAGGAATTGGTTGTGTAAGAAGAAAATTATGATGACCAACTTATGACTCCTTAACAGCTGGAAATCAAGAACTGAAGCAGCCATGCTTTTCTTGACTTCTTTTTCCCTCTTCTCACTGACATTGCCTTATATAAAGAGTAATGGTGGTGGCTAACATTTTAGTTTTAGGTCGAAATGTAGAATTGACAATATCTTGAAACTGGATGGTAGCTAATGAGAATTTATGTATTCTCTATGCTGAGGACATGAATATTTTATCTGGATAAGCAAAAAGAGTGAACGCTGTGGAGAAAAGTAAAGTGGGCTATGCTGGATATTCTCAGGTTCTTCAGAGCCACTCTTCACTCATCTGTTCTGCTTGTACCAAGGGTGCTGTCCTTTGTGGATTGCATCAAGGCACTCTTTTTCTTCTGGCTTCCAGTTGAGTTTGGTCAATGGGAGACACCAACAGGAGATTAAAGGACAAAGTAGTTGTCCTTTAAAGTACCAAAGACTGCAGCTCCTGTCAGGGAAAGTCTTCACCTATAGCTAATCTTCCCTCTTGCTTCTTCAAGAATAGAGGTCATGAGGGCTCACCAGTGTTGTTAATCCTAGTGAACTTCATTGAGACTTATTATTTAGTAACTCACTTTACACTTTATACTTTGTCACTTTATTAACCTCTCTTCATTGTCCTGTTTGAGGGTGACATCTGTTTTTTGCTGAAACTCTGAATGGCACATCAAACATCAATTTCCAACTATTTAACCCAAGTAAATTTTGAGATCTGCAGGGCCAAGTCTCATTATTTTTCATCCAAGTATGTAAGCCAGAAACCTGGGACTCATCAATGACAAAACTCCTTGATATACTTCATTTTAAATATGCAATTTATAATTATTTTCCAACACTTTTATGCCAAAAATATATCTTTATTTCCTCTTCTTCTTTATTTTATCATTGACACTTTCCTTGTCCAATCCATTATCATTTTTTGCTTGGACTACTGGAAAGGCCTAATCGGTCTTACTATTTTCCCTTTTGTCTCTCTGTAATATATTTTTTCTCATTGCAGTCAAAGCAATTTTTTAAAAATACCAATCTGCTCCCATCCATGACCCTACTTAAAACCCTTCAAATGTCTCTTATTACTTTAAGTACAAAGACAAAAGGTTTTTGTTTGTTTGTTTGTTTGTTTTCACATAGCCTACAGTGTCCAACATGATCTGGACTCTCCCGAATTTTCCAACTTATTTTCATATAATTCTCTTTACTCAGTGTGCTCAGGACCCTTTTTATTTCACTTTCACCAACAACCACATTCCTTCCTGCCTCGGGGACTTAGCTTTCAATTACTTCTGCCTGAGATTTACCTGATTTATACTACTCATACTTCAGCTTTCTGCTCAAATTTCACAGTAAGTTGAGACTTAATTATTAGTCCAGGATTCTCACCCCTGCCATTATAAACTCTCATAGGCATTCTGTATTTCTTCTTTACAATGAAGTAGCTGAATTATTTGAAAAAGTCTTTTACTCCCCAGGAGACTATATGCTTAATAGGGGCAGGGTCTATGTGTGTTTCACTCACAACTCTATCCATTCCCATTCCTGACAATAAATGAGTGAATGAATAATCATGTGAGGGTGAGTGAATGGATAGAATGGAAAGGTGGCACGAGTTATCATACCTAAAACTATGCTTCACACAATTCTTAGATATATGACTGCCCACTTTTCTGAGTGACAGATTTGGGGCTCTGAGTTTGTGGACAAATAATCAGAGAGCTAGTCTCTATTATTTATGCTTCCAGATGAACCTTCAAATAATTTTGCCAAATTCCAAAATCAATTCTTTTGGGATTTTAATTGAAATTGCTTAAAACAAGAAATTTAATTGTGGGAGAATTTGTCTATTTGTAATGTTCTTCCTCTCTTCTCTATTTACTTAACTTTTATTTTATATCTCTTAATTAAGTTTCATGACTTTCTTTATAATAATTCCATAAATTTCTTGTTGGTGCTACTTTATGTCCCTGTTGCTATTGTGAAAGTATTTCTTACCTGGTGGTATTTCCCTTTAATTGGTTGTTTGTGGTAAAAGGAAAGTAATTGTCTTTTGTTTATATCATACTGATTCTTCTTATTAATTTTTAAAGTTTTGATTATTCCACTAATATCTTATATGGTAAAAATCTATCTAGTAATAAACATAATCTTAACCCTCCTTTAAAAGTTATATTTTTATTTGTTTTACATATTATTGAATTGGTCAGAATGTCTGGAACAACACTGAATAGCTTCAACAGCCAACATCATTTCCTGTGTTGTACCATTAGTTGTGACGTTATTTAAGATAAATTTGGAAATAGTGTATTTCCTTTTTCCTAAATTTCTATACGTATTTTAAGACAAGCAATGGGTGTTAAATTTTATCAGACTCTTTCTACACATTCTTCTTTATAAAAAGTCACTTCTTGAATTTATCAATTACTGTCATTATCTTCTAACTACTGCATTTTTCTTTCTGTATGGTTTTTGTTTGTGATATTGCTTTATTTCTAAATTCTTAAAGTTAAATGTTTAATGTATTTCATTAAAAACAATGGTAGTATTTAAGGGTATGGATTTGACTAAGTAGTTTTGGCTACTTAAATTGACCAATACTTGGTATCCCAGCAGGTAATAAGGGATATCAGGAGCAATTTTTCACCTAATACAAGCGAAAGAGTTTATAGGACTCATGCCTCCTTGGTATGAAGTTTAGACTCTTAGATACATGAGCAATGATCACAGTATTTGAAGGACTTAAATGTTATCAACATCTTATCCAAGGTTAGTCCTTAGTCATCTATTATAGCTGTACATAGTTGTTTAATTTGATGAAAAAGAAAACACTTTAAAAGATTTTAAAGTGCTATGGGCCTGAAGCCTCTAAATAAATAGTTGAATTTACATGATAAGGCAATTATGGGATATTTATAAAAGAGTAATTAATATACTGTCAAAAAGGGAGTAAAATATGAAACTATAAAATATAAATATGTGTAGGTGGGAATGGGGGCAAAGTTGGGCTCATAATTTTAGATCTGTTACAGGTACACCAAAAGCTAAATAAGTAATACTAATTATTCACATTGAATATATCTCAAGTGATGAAATAAAAGAAAGAGTGGTTGTATAGAGTAAAATTTATTATAGGGTTGTAGAATTCACACAACCTAAACTCCTTACAGCATTCAGCACCTACACAATTTTGTGCATTCCACAATACACATATTAGTGAGAAAGAATCACTGCATTAGTTAAAAATGATTGTCTCATGAAAATTGTTCACATATAAGTCAGGTTAATTACAGAGCACCTAACAGAACTGCAAAAATGTAATTTCTAAATTCAAGAAAGTTGTACAAAATGAAAAACAAAACAAACCAACGATGTTAAGAGATCTGATATATTTTACACAAAAAGTTCAAAAACAATTTTAAATATTTCAAACTTTAAAATTGCTCCACCATAAGATGAATAAAGAGCTTACTTAAAGGAAAAGAAAAAAACAAACAAACAAAAAAACAATGGATGGAATTTATTGTCAGGATGTTAGGTGACATATTCATGCTGCTTTCAGAAATCTAAACCCTATAAATTCAAAGAAAAAATGAAAATCATATAATTTCAGTTTCAAACAGCAAGCAATGCCAATTAAACTAAAATTTGACAAGAGCTTGCAGTGGTTAGTAGTTTTTTTTTTTTTTTTCTTTTACTAAAAGCATAAGCAATAGAGTAAATGCATGAGTAAATATCTTGAGTATCCCATAAACTTTAATGTTAAAGTCATATTGTAAATCTCTGACTTCTTATTACCAAGGATACTCTATCTGTTGCCTCTTACTCTTGACAGATCTTGGTCTCAACAATAAATTCGTTGGGGAAGTGTCTAATCTTCCAGCATTTATCAATGGCACGTTTGTTGAAACCTGTAAGGAAATGTGCAGAAAAAAAGTGGCTTTTGAAATTTTTGTGGAAAGGAAAATATATCTAGACTTGTTCCCCACATTTTCCTGTATTCCACCTCCACTTTCCTCTACTGTGTAACACAGGGTGAAGGAAGGAATACATTAGTTACTTACCCAGCAACAGGTCTCTGCGACGAAGGCGGAAGGACTTTCTGTTGTTGCAAAGTTGGTAAATAAAGATGCCAAGGTTACTAACATCACGAATTTCCTCCACAGCAACTAGGTCTTCACGAACCACATAAGTTTGAGGCAGATATCTGCCACTCTGAAAATCAAAACCAAAGATTGAAATGAGAAATCTTTTTCCTTTTTAACTTAGAAGTTCAGGAGTAAAAGTGCAGGTTTGTTACTTAAGTAAACTTGAGTCATGGGGTTTGTTGTACAGATTATTTAATCACCCAGGTATTAAGCCTAGTACCCACTGGTTATTTTTCCTGATCCTGTCCCTTCTCCCATCTTCCAGCCTCTGAAAGACCGCAGTGTGTGTTGTTACCCTCTATGTGACCATGTGTTCATTTCATTTGGCTCCCACTTATAAGTGAGAACATATGGTATTTGGTTTTCTGTTCCTGTGTTAGTTTGTAAGGTTAATGGCCTCCAGCTCTATCCATGTCTCTGCAAAGGACATGATCTTGTTTTGTTTTGTTTTTTTCTGTGATTTTTTTTTTTGGCTGCATAGTATCCCATGGTGTATATGCATCATATTTTCTTTATCCAGTCTATCATTGACGGACATTTAGGCTGATTCCATGTCTTTGCTATTATAAATACTGCTGCAATGCACATACTTGTGCATGTGTCTTTATAATAAAATGATTACTGGCACATACCCAGTAATGCAATTGCTGGGGCTAATAGTATTTCTGTCTTTAGGTCTGAGAAATCACCACAGCACCTTCCATAATGGCTGAACTAATTTACACCGACACCAATGGTATATAAGCATTCCTTTTTCTCCACAACCTAGCCAGCATCTGTTATTTTTTGACTTTTTAATAATAGCCATTCTGACTGGTGTGAGATGGTATCTCATTGTGGTTTTGATTTGCATTTATCTAATGTTCAGCTGAGCTTTTGGTCAAATGTTTGTTGCCTGCATGTATGTCTTCTTTTGAAAAGTGTCTGCTCATGTCATTTGCCCAAATTCTTAAGGACACTATTTAAATCCTTTCCTATACCAGATAATGACTGTAAAAAATAATCTTTATTTTTTAGAGCAGTTTTAGGTTCACAACATTTTTTATTTGAAAATTATTTCAATAAAATGAAATGTTTTGGCTAAACTCATTATGTTTTAAAAAAACAAGGAAGTAAAATTACTTGGAGGTGCTTATGTAAAAATTTGACTTCCAAAATACATACCGCCAGTTTGCCAAAGAGCTCTACCAGATTTTTTGGAGGCATAACAATAGAGGTATTGAGGGGCATCAGATAGCAGTTCCCCAGCAACAAGTCCAGGTAAGCAGTCATTCCCTGTTAGGTAGGGGAAAAAAGTCAGGTAAGACATAGAAGGCATTAACATTGCAAATTTTCCAACTACCATTAGATCAAGCAGCTACATCCTTTCAAAATCAACTAATGTGTATTCAACAACAAAAGAATGAAAAGGCTTTGCCTCAAAAACATGTGCATTCATGAATGAATTTAATACCTGCCAATGAAGTAAAAAAGAGAGAGAGAGAGGAAAAATAAAATCCTGGAATATTTATAAGAATGAGAAACCTTTTCAAAGTCATGAATAATTGCTGCAGGGTCACTATCAGAGAAACTGGGGACAGGCACATCAATGATTGCAATGTTGTCATCCTCACGAATGTCAGCCTCCTCAGTCACAGGCAGGAAGTTAGGCTCTCCTCCACGAAGGGAATTTGCAGGATCCTCAGAATCAAAGAAGCACATCTCTCCACGGTAAATGGTGCTCTAAAAGACACAAAGGGAAAATTACAATCTTCTAATACTCACTATCATGATATTTGAATGGTTTTTCACACTCATATCAATTCACTGTACTATGTGTTAAGCCGAGGCTTGTTGACTACAGTTATCACAATGAAGACAAATCAATTTTATGAACTGAAAGGCAACTTGAAAACTTTCCCTAAATCTTCTTTTCTCTAGTTACCACTACAGAATTTTTTAAGTCGCTACTAAATGTCTAGCAACTAGTGATCCAAAGTATAATAATTATAATTATTATTACCTTGGGCATGAAGTACTTGTAAATGCAGGCTCCACCAACAATAAGTCCTGCCAAGATGAACGAAAGGCCTAAGAGAGTAAGCATACATCTCCCAGAGGAGCCCTCTTTTTCCTGGGTGGCAACTCGGAGCTCCTATTTATTAAAAAGCAAAACCAGAAACAAAACCAGATTGTACTTTTAGACACATAGTTGATTTTGTATACAATTTACCTCCCTTGAAACCCAAGAATTTTTTTTAAATGTTAATTCATTTTAATTGCAGTCTGAATTTATTTCAAGACAATTTCTGAATCTAATAGATGTTAAAAAATGTCTCCGATTATATTAACCTTCCATTTTGGCATTTCTAAACCCAAATATACATATGAAATTATTTCAAAATACATGCATCAAGAACCAAATTAAAATTACCATTTATTTATGCAATGTCATATTATTTTTTATTTTGCTAAGAGCACTTAACACGATATTGACTCAACACATTTTAAAATGCATAATATAGTATTAATAATAGGCACAATGTGGTAAAACTGATCTCTAGAAATTATACTCAATAAACGGAAGTAATTACTTTTTGAACTAGTACACTGATATAATCACTAACTTTCTGGGATATGGTTCTGTTTCTTCATTATTTTTTCCAAATCAGTTTGTCAACTTACAAGAAAATTAGTATCCTTTGATTAATTTATTAACTGATTTTTCAAAAAGCTGTTTTCTGAATATTAGGTTTTAAAGGTAGGAGTTCTATAAGGTATATGTCATTTTCCCTATATTTTGGAAATTAAAATATTGAAGGGAGAGATATAAATTTAATGTTCCTAATTTAATTGAGAAATAAAAGTTTCTTAATATCGATCAATATTCTATAACTGTGTATTGCATGAATGAAGTATTTTCCAAGTTCTGGGTGGAACACTTGATTTTGAAGTGTAGCATTTGCGATAGCTAGACAGGAAAGTTGTCTGTGTAACAGTGACTGTAATATTTTGCTAAAACAATAATTTGTTTTGGGATTGAAACAAGAAAGATCCAAAGCAAACAAGTAACTGATTGTGCCCTTTCCAGGGCAGTAGACTCCAATCTTTCCAATCCCGTATTTGTATGTCACAATATATCCTAAGCAACATTGTTACTCAAGGATTGAATAAATGAAGTAAGCAAACCTAGGCCCTGATCATTAATGGGTAAATCATTCAAATGGGTATATAAATCGAATTGTTTTAGTCTTTTAGGTCATTAGCTCTTTTTCAGGACAACTACTCTAATGTTTATCAGAGCTTAAATTCATTTGATGAAAATAAATGCATAGATTTCAAGTTAATGTAGATGAAAGGACAGACAATCATTTGATAAAGGTTTATTTTTCCAAAAATGTTTTTTTTTTTTGAAGGTCAAACAAATTTGAGATTCCCATTTTGTTAGCTAAATTTATTTAAGTTCAAACCCTCCATTAATTAGTACTCTATAAACTTTGAAGGCTTTTCTGTGTCCCAGTAATTTTCAGAATCTTTTAATTATTTTTATTAAAAAACAAAACCCTAAACTAAGATTAGTACTACAAAGATAGAACTATAAATTTTGATTTGGAATTACTGTACAACAATCTAGAACTGGAGACTTAAAAATTATATTTTAGATGATTAAAATGAGTTTCATAAAGATAAAGTAACTTGCTCATAAGTCACATAATAGCTTAATTTGAAATTCTGAGATAAATACATTTATTTTTTCTGGCAACTGAGACATGAGAAGAACAGTTTGCCCTGTAATTTTATTTATTCTTTCAATAATTCAGGAAGTTTATTATTAAGCAAGTCCTAAATATTAGAATTTCAATTTCATAAGATATTACATGCTAGAAATAAGGATTTTTTTGTTTTCATTTACATCTATTGGATTTCAGGTTGGTGTGAGCCATCAATTACCATAGCTAATTTCTCTTGGAACTCTTTTGAAGTGATTGTACACTATGTCTGACATCATATTTGTCATGCTCAACCTCTAGTGAGCTAGCTGATCAATGTATTACAATACAATATATCAAGTATTATTATCAGTGTCCTGTAGTGGCCAGGTAAGGATCCTGTTACATTTTCTCCAAAACCTAACAGCAAAGTATAATCAAAGTGCAAAGGCTCAGTTTTGTTTATTCCTCATCGCACCACAGTCCTGGCAGAAGTATTGCTTGCATATTAACTGAATCTATCTACAAGTCATGAAATGCTTGGCGGTGAGGGAAAAAAAAAAAAAAAAAAAGGATTACTGTGTGGCTATATTTAACTACTGGCCTCTAATTAGACCTCCCAAAAAATCTGACCATGTTTAACCTACAAACTAAGCAGGAGAACAATTACATATTTGACCTCTGTCATTTAATCAAAACCTCAACAATGCAAGAGGGTGTTACTTTTGAGCTCTAAAATGTATAATACACAAAAGCTAGTTTTATTGCAGGATTTAATATTGAAAGTTTTCATAATAAAACGCTGGATAAGCACATTAACATTTCAAATTGTGTGTACAATCAACTTTTACTACATGGATTCTCATTTAACTCAAAGGACTTTTTATATCTCCACTTTGAACACAAAAGTTAAAACTGTATAGAGAACAACACAAGTTAGGACAGATCTGCAAGCTCCAACACTTTCCAGATTTCATAGAACACGAAGAAAATACTATTGCCCTTTAAAATTGAGATTATACTGAGGAGTAGTACACGAACCCTGAAAACATAGTAGGTGTTTAAAAGAAATAGAAATAGGACTAAATAAATAATGGACAACATTTTGGGGAAGAGCTTCCCCAGTTCCTGTCAAAGCTAGTAGTTTAAATTACAACACTGGACCTGCTTCAGATCTCTATATAGTGGGAAGGGGATGTTGTTCAACAAGAAAAATAAAAAAAAAATTGAAAAGTATCCTCAAATTTGTTTTTACAAGAGAAGAGTGTTTTCTTTAGGAAATACCACTCTAAAAATATACTAGGCTCTTGCAGTAAAAGGGCACAGTGAACACCCTAAATTGGCATTAAGACCTACCTCAATTTTGACAGCTCCTTTATCTAATGTTTAAAGCCACCTGTGACCAGAGAGAAACTGAAAATACTCGCGCGCTCAAGCAGACCACTTGCCCCAACCCATACTGCTTGGAGTTAAAAGTGCCCTTTGCTCCTCACCCCACCTCCACGAACACTCAGAGATCGTAGAAAGATTTAGATTCTTAGAACTTCATCCACACCAAAAGGAAAGAAAGAAATGTTAAATCTCCCGGTCTTGCTCACCCCCTTGTGTCCCCTCTGTTCCTGGGGAGACTATGCGCGTCCCTGGAGGTGGGGACTGGGCGACATGCCCCTCCTTGATCCCCAGGTCCCTACACGTTACCCAAGAGACAATGACAACCAGTCCCAGGGCATCTCCTCAAACTCTCTCTGACATCCCTCCAGGATAGGTGGTGTGGGCTGGAACAGACTGAACATGGCACGACACACGAGAATGCAGAGTGACATAGGGTGCGGTAAGCAGAAGGTGCCGCGAGGAGACAGAACCTAGACGAACGGGTAAACCCCAGAGACAGCGTAAGAGGCGCAAGAGGGGCCCTCCCAGGGAAATTTCATTTTCTCCTTTGCTACCAGCCCTCTTTCCTTCGCCCACCCGTTCCCAACCCCACCCTGGGACAGCTACCTTGCCGGTCAGTATCTGAGTTCTGACCGTGCGGCTCAGGAGGGCCTCCACGTCTTGCCGCGCCTCCTCCTTTTGCACCGCGGTGGGGGTATTGAAGGCGATTTTCACCATAGTGAATCCTCCGGCTGCGCGGTACGGCGCTGCTGGAATCAGCGTCCTGGGCTGCAGATTACAAGAGGAGATCCTGCTAGACCGAACAGCACTTACTTAATCTTCAGTCTAACACTACTGCAAGCCGAGGTCTGGGATACTTATGACGCAGTCCAAACTGGGGGGAGACCGTGGGCGGGCCCAGGGAAGTGCCTAAAGGGAGGAGCCAGAGGGGGCCCAAAAGGGGCCCTAGTGCCTGAGTTGGGGGTTTGCGAGGTGGGGCGGATTTGCCACGGGGGGAAGAGGAGGGGAAGTGGAGCCCTTGGCCAGCTCAGGCTAAACGTGCCTCACCTGCACCTCAGGCATGCTCCCACCCACTCTCTGCAACTTCAGATAAGAGCAAGACAGGAAGGAAGCCTGCTGTGTCTTGTCTGTCTGCCTCTGTCCAGGCCACAATAGCCCCTGACTCTGACTGTTTTCTCAAACTTGGACCTGACTCCCCGCAGGGCCTGGGACTGTAGCTTGGCAGTAACTCAAACTTCCTTAGCTCTGGACCCACCCAGGCCCCAAAAGCGCCGTTCTACAAAGGTTTTGTTCCTTGATAATAATATCTTTCTTTTAAAGAACACCTAGAAGCCTGTTTATAGTTACCCGGTTCATTCTTCCAACAAACTGTTATTTTTTAATATTTGCTTGCTTGTGTTTTGCAATTTTAATATCTCAACCTAAGGGGATGCTAGATCAGAAAGATAGGGCTCCTGCCCCCCCAGCACCCCATTTTGTAGACAAGACATGATGAGACAGAGAAGGGTGGAAAGCTTATAATAAATTCCTGAAATAATCTAGATTTTTCACTCTTCCAGGTCAGGGAAACTAGTGTAAAGTCTCAACCCAGAGACTGTTTCTGTTCAGCCACCAGCTGTGAAACCTACAGGGAAAAAAACAAACGTGTGTGTGTGTGTGTGTGTGTGTGTACAAGTACTTATGTGTTCAGGAAGGTGGAGGTGGAGCTGGAGGATACAAAATTTAGCCAGATGCTAATACCGATCTAATGGAGGAAAAAACAGTAACTTCAAAGGGGCTGAGTTAGAAATTATTCTTGGAACATTTACATGTGCAGCCAGTATAATCAAGCTGTTTCTTCACAGTCAATTTTTCCAGGTTAGTGATACTGATAGAGAACCTTACCAAGTACAATTCAGACTTTGGAGGTTGGTGACTTGGGTAGCACTGGTACACAGTTTATAAATAGTCCCGCTGCAGAAGACAGGAGAAAGGTCTGTTGTGTGAAGACAGTAGCACTTACCAAAACAACAGCATCAAACAAAACAAAACAAAGAAACAGCTTTTGCTACAGAATTTACCATCTACTCATCTACCTAAGAAACAGACTTAAATATGTTAAGTCGCCAACCCTCCATCCGAAAAATTCCAACTTGGCGTTTTTCCCACTGATGTTTCCTTGACTCAGAAGCCTGTCGCCTGTTTCCACTGTGGGACCTTTGTGAAGACAGCATTCATTTTCTTGGATAGGCCACAGATGGGAAAGTGGATGGAGGGGAACAGTGGGGAGCCTGTGCCTTACTTAGGGCCAGAATCTTAAAAAGCAGAATGTTTGAGTTTGCTTAGAAATATTGGCATCCTATGTTCCTATGTTCTTTCACTTATTATTGCTTACGATTGGCCATTATAATTTAATATTTATCAGGCAACCTTTAGTGTAAGCTGAGGAACTCTCACCTTCCTAGAATGTTTCTCTTTACAGTTGCCTTCTGCTTGCAATCACCTTTGTGACATCTCCACTATGGTCTGTGCTAGTCTGGCCCTGTGATCCACACCACACAGATGGCTGAACAAATGGTTGCACTTACACATTTACTTAGTAAGTACAAGGTTCTGGGAGGGATTGTAACATATTATCTTAGTATATCTTTCCTGAAATGTGGTCAGGCAGAAGGAGCAGAGATTATTTTCATTTTTTTTTCAGATGAATAAACCTAAATTATAATAATGAGGGAGTATGTGATCAATTTCTGGGTACATAATATTGAGCAAGTCACTTCATCTTCTCAGGTGTCAGTTTCTTCATTTGTGTCCTGTTGCTGTGAGGATTATTTGGTGTGATGCAAGAGGAAATACCTTTTAAATTATTATGAAAAGGATAGGGAGTGAAATGTCTTGTTATCCCGGGATTGTTATTTTATTCTGTTAACATATGCATTTGTCAAGCTTATAAGAATTATTATTATTATTATTATTATTATTTACCCTTCAACCATTCTTAACATTCTAGAACTGCTTAAAATCCCACAATACCTGAATATAGGTCTTATTGGAAAAGGTTAAACTTCTAAGAATAGTCACGTAAATTGACATCTAACTTCTCTTTTGCATTTTGAAGAATTTGGCCATCTCCTATTTGTTAATACTGCATCCTCTTTTAGGTATGGGTCTTTGCTACTGTTGGACATATGTGATGCAGGTACAGTCTCAAGTTGGCAGATACCACAGTTTCCTTCTCAATATATAAAAGAATACTTGTGTTAGGATCATAGAGTCGCAACAACACCCATTGTTTGTATCCATTCCAGGAAGGTTAAATAGTTCCTGAATACTTTTTGAATTGCAAAATATAAGCTGCCACTTGCTCCTAGGGTTGAAATCAGTAGTGAACACATTTCCATCTACTAAAAAAAATAGTTCTCGGCTAGGCTCTTTCTTGTATTCTCTCCTTCCCAGCAACAACTTCTTTTTTCTAGAATCAATTTCTCTCACTTTCTTGTCTTTGGAAATGGGGATCTGGCTTCTATGCTGATTCTAGCTCACATTGTTAACTATATCTGAATGCATACCATTCAAGTTTATAAATGACTTCCCTGTTCTCACATGCCAAATGATGACTAAATTATCATAAGTTGGTCTGAATGGAACATGGCATGTAATTGAATGCCAAGCAATGATGTCAACTTTCTTTGAATGATCTTCTGAAATTACCACAAATGCAATCACACAAAGCTAAACCAATAAGGGTATCTATAATACCATTTCACCCATTAACTCATGTATTCATTAATCAAATATTTACTGAGGATCTACTATGTGCCTTGTGCTGTGATTGGCATAAGAATACAGTGGTGAGCAAAGCAGATACACTCTTGTCCTTACAGAGCACATCATTACTATACCAATGGCAATGACGTACTTGTTGTGGGTTCTCCAGTTTTTGTAGTGGGAACACTGGGCTTATGCTGTGGAGTAGGATATAACAATTCTACAAACCAGCAGAATAGGTCCACCCACAGCCAATGCTACTAGCAATGTTTAAATGACTAGCACATTTGCAATGGCCTCACACCCAGCACTCTATTTAGGAAGATTAATCTGACAGCAAATGTATTGGGAAACCAGTTGGGGGTGCTCTTCTACATTCCTGGTGACAGGTGGTGAACTATTGATAATTGAAACACTGAAAACAAAAGAACAACTTCCAAAGAATTCTAGGAGCCATTCTTTACAAGGCCTGCTGCTAGAATAAATCATATGAAGGAGAAGCATTAGGAAAAAAAAAAAAAGATTTTGTTTTGAATGAATGAGAATTCCAGACTGGGAAAATGGTGCCCTTAATTCGAAACATTTGTTGAACACACTAAATGCCAGATTTCTGTGCTAAGCCCTTTAAATTGATTATGTCATTTAATCTTTACCACAACTCTGTGAAGTATCATTATATACTCCGTTTAATTGATAAAGAAACTGAATTTCCAAGAGGTTAGATAACATGCTCGAAGTCAAATTCTAACCCAGGTAGTCAGTGTTTATATTCTTAGCCACTATATTGTCTTACTGCCACTAAAGAAAATGGGAAAATCAAGAAGAGAGCTGGTTTTAAAGCAGAAGAAAATAATCAGAATATTCTCTAGGGCAATGAAGCATGAATCTCCTCCCCATATTGCAAACAGTAATTCCTGCTTAGAATTTTATTCAGGACTAACCACGTTTGAAACCTTCTTAAGACTTTCCTAGTCTACCCATGACTGTAGACTACTGATCCTAAAGCATATTTCTTCTGAGTTCTCCAGTTACTTCTGTCAACAATGAAGCAGCTACACAGAGAGCTGGCCAGCCATCTGTTTCTGGGTATAATTCCGAAAGTTTGGTTTAGATCTTTAAAGAGCCAGGCTATTTTCTAGGTGGACTCTTTCCCTGTACACATAGCTCGATCCTGGCAGCAGAGCTAGTGCTCCCCAGTGAAAGTAATAGAAGGCATTTGCTTTCTGGAATAGATTATTGTTTCTCTAGTCCATTTAACGTTTTATCTGTAGGCTGAGTGAGCTATGATAATAGGAGGATGCAACATTTTCTTAAATATGAGAAAAGATTCCATCATCCCATCATAATGTTGTGGTTATATAATCGAGGTTGAGAAGTTGTGCGCCAACCCAATTTATAAAAATCACTTTGCTTTTTTGCCACATAGAACAACTAAGGACATCTGATAAAAATGTTTGCACTTTCAATGCACCTTTCTAAATTGTGTAAAATTTCTAATCTCATCTCAGACTATCTTTGGGGACTTTTAAAATAGCATTGTGGATTGGTATCTGAAAGGTCTTATGAGAACTAGAACTTCATAGAAGTTCTATGAAGAACTTCTGTGTTCTAGTTCTGAGAAATGCAAGTGAGAAACTCACATCTAGTGCCAGTAATGCTTTTGTGAATACCCACTTGGTTCAATTGCTCCATACTATAACACCAAGTGATAGTAAACTGTCTTTGTGACAGATTCAAAGTTAGGTTCCCATTCAATGAAAGCACAGGCACTCGCATTTTTTATATATGATTGTTAAACCAAATATTCTTTTTACCTTCATGTTTGGTTTTGTTTGTGTTTCAACATAATTGAAACACAATTGTAGTTCCTAGTTTAGTCTTAAAGAACATAAAATCCAAAGTTGTTTATGTTTTATGTTACATTATTTACCTTGATTGTTCCTGTTTTGCAGTTTTGTTTTTTATTTTAATTTTACTATTTTTATTTGACACTAACTACAATGCATTCATATCCCAAAGCCTCCAACTATTCTAAAGTATGATGGCATCTTGGTAATATAGAAGCCAGAAAGGCATACACAACAGAGGAATGCTCTAAGTTTATAGTCAGGTCAATGGCACATATTTGACTTCTTGTTGTTCCCAAAAAAATTACATCAGACCATGATTGGAAAACCCAGCTTTGAGAATCCCCCATTTCAAACTCAAGGTCCACAAAAGGTACTGTTTATACCTCAGTGTGGTTGCCAGTTTCTGTGCTAGTGCAAAAAGGGAGGTCCTGCATAGAGGAACACTGTAGTATGTGACAGCTTTTGTTGTTTTTCATCAATACATCAGTTATACTTCCTGATTTTCAAGTTAGAGAAATTATACTCTCAGAATTTTAACTTATGTTTTAGCAGCTTAAATTTTAATGTCTCCACCTTATTGAGAAAAATCCTACAAACAAAAATATTGTCCACACACCTTGGGAAGAAAGGGGTGTCTTCTCCCATGTTCTGTTTATGTTGCAACTAACACAGAGCAAATGCCTCCTTTCCTCACATTTGGCATGAGGATTTATAATTTAAAAGATGCTACTAAATAGAGCAGATTAGAATAATAATAATAGCATCTATCAATGGAAATAGGTAATGATACAAATGTCAACAATTTTTCCAAATAAGGATAATTTTTCCCCCCCCACTGACATGTTACTCCTTGACCTTTAAGCTTTAATAAGACCTCTTTAGTTGGACTGCTAAAGGCTTACTTCTGCATTCCTGTAAACCTTGCAAGGCAGCTATTAGGTATCTCATCCTGGTGTACCCTAATTCAGCTTCCCTTTTGGCACTCTTTTTGTGTTGAAACTTTTAGTTATGTGATGTTGGAATCTTACTTGGTACTTTATTTATGAAAAGCTTGAGAATAAATCTATTCTCAATTAATGCCTAGAGTTTCTATTGAAGAAAAAGAAGGCTTACACACATAAGAAAAATGGATGTATACATAGGAATGACCAAGGAAATCAATTCACTTCAAAGACAAATTTATTCTATGAAATTGTGAAGAAACTAGGAAGAGGATATAATGACTAATTAACAAGGATATTTGACAAATATGATGAATGTGCTGAGACTGGGCAAAGTATGATTCTGCCACCTATACAGCAATATTTTCCAAAGACACTTCTGCAAGAAAATCATTAGAATTCTAAATCTGCATCACAAATGCACTAAAAATATCTCCCCAACGACTCAAAATAAAGTTATCTATAATTGTTTATATGTCCATGTTGGAAATTCAAAGAAACCAAAAGATTCTTCCACCAAATCAACTATGCACAAGACTTTTTCTCTCTGTCTCTCTCTTTCAATATCCTTCTCTTTCTGTGTGTGTGTGTGTTTGTGTGTGTGTGTGTGTGTTTTAATGAGCATATTTTCTTGAGTCCAGTTTCTCTAAATCACACCACCATATTGCGCATCCAAAGAAATTTTAACTGGAACCCTTCAAGGCACATCTACTGTATTTTGTATTGAAGGTATATAGCGTAGGATAGTAAAGTTCTTCCCATTACACACTGCACTTTAAACTAAAAAATATTGATACTGTTCTTAGTCCTTACTAGTATCATCTTCATTTTTGTGTTTTGTATGTGTGAGAGTGTCTGTGGAGTTTGCAGTTCTGATTTGCTTTCCTGATGAAAAATGGACAAAACTATTTTTTTATTTCCAACTTTTAAGTGTAGGGGTACATGTACAGGTGTGTTACATAGGTAAACGTGAGCCATGGTGGTTTGCTGCACTTCCCACTACCCAGGTATTAAGCTGAGAATCCATTAGCTCTTCTTTCTCATCCTCTCCCTCCTCCAACACCACATCTTCCAACAGGCCCCAGTGTGTGTTTTCCTCCCACAATGTGTCCATATGTTCTCATTATTTAGTTCCCACTTGTAAGTGAGAATATGCCGTGTTTGTTTTTCTGTTCCTGCATTAGTTTGTTAAGGATAATGGCTTCCATCTCCATCCATGTCCCTGCAAAGGTCATGATCTTGTTCCTTTTTATGGCTGAATAGTATCTCATGGTATATGTACCACTATTTTATTTATCCAGTCTATCGTTGATGGGCATTTGGGTAGATTCCATGTCTTTGCTATTGTGAATAGTGCTGCAATAAACATATGCATGCATGTATCATTATAGCAGAATGATTTATATTCCTTTGTGAATATTCCCAGTAATGGGATTGCTGGGTCAAATAGTATTTCTGCCTCTAGGTCTTTGAGGAATCATCACAGTGTCTTCCACAATGGTTGACTAATTTACACTCCCATCAACAGTGTGAAAGGGTTCCTTTTCCTCCACAACCTCGCCAGTATCTGTTGTTTCTTAACTTTTTAATGATAGCCATTCTGATGGGCATAAGATGGTATCTCATTGTGGTTTTGATTTGTATTTCTCTAATGATCAGTGATGTTGAGCTTTTTTTCAAATATTTGTTGGCTACATGTATGTCTTCTTTTGAGAAGTGTCTGTTCATGTCATTTGCCCAATTTTTAATGGGATTGTTTGTTTTTTTTTCTTGTAAATTTGTATAAGTTCCTTGTAGACTCTGGATGTTAGATGTTTTTCAGATAAAAATATTGAAAAAAGTTTCTCCCATTCTGTAGGTTGTCTGTTCACTCTGATGATAGTTTCTTTTGCTTTGCAGATTTTTAGTTAAATTAGATCCCATTTGTCAATTTTTGCTTTGTTGCACTTGATTTTAGCGTTTTCATCATGAAATATTTGCCTGTGCCTATGTCCTGAATGACATTGCCTAGGTTTTCTTCTAGGGTTTTTATAATTTTGGGTTTTGCATTTAAGTCTTTAATCCATCTGGAGATGATTTTGTATATGGTGTAAGGAAGCAGCCCAGTTTAAGTTTTCTGCACATGACTAGCCAGTTCTCCCAGCACCATTTATTAAATAGGGAATGCTTTTCACCATTACTTGTTCTTGTCACGTTTGTCAAATATCAGATGACTGTAGGTATGTAGTCCTATTTCTAGGTTCTCTATTCTATTCCATTGGTCAATGTGTCTGCAGAACCATTTCTAAGAGACAAATTGAGGTCCCGTGCTTTTGCAGTGACTGCAGAGATTCTGGAACTCACTTTTGCCAATAAATAATGATGTAGGTTTGCATGTTGATGCTATTTTAAATAATGCATTGTTCTATTAATCTCTTACCTCTATCAGCCCCTATCTTATTTTTACTGGTTAGAGAAATTTTTATTACAAAAACAAACAGAGAAATACAGGAAAAGCAAGTTTTACATCCATGCTTTTTAAAAGTAAATACAACACCCTAAGTAGAATATTAACTAAATGAAACCAACAGTAAATGTATAACTATAGGATTAACAAATAGGGTTTATCCCAGGAATGCAAAGATGTTTCACATTTTAAAAATTCTCATTATAATTCACTACACTAGGAGATTAAGAAGGAAAATACATACAATGAAATAAGTCAATTCTGGTAAACTATTTTTTTTTTAGCCCCTGTCTGACTCACCTTTGCATCCTTGGCAGTGCTTAGACAGTTGCCTGTTACAAAGAGGAGACTCAATATAATTTTTAATTGAATTGAACCCATTAGTCATTAGCAATTGTTTATCTCTGGGAAGAAACAAAGAGAAAAATAAGTGGAAAATTAAGGGGAGACTATTCTGCTTATGCTATTTCATTATTTTAATTCACCAATCAACAAATCTCCACTGAGCTTTTTTTATATGCCCGACTCTCTGCTATGCAGAACATTCAGAAATATGAAGGATACTCTCTACCCTAAAGATGTTTAAAATCTTCTACAATAGAATAATTATTTGTTCAGTCTACATAGAATGGCGTTAGTTTTACACTCCTTATTTAATTTGATGCCATAAAACCTCTGTCTTCATCTGGGTAGAGTTCTCAGCTCCTATTGACAGATGAAGAAACTGAGATTCTAAGGGGTTAAGACTTGCCCAGTCACACAACTGGGAGGTAGCTTGGGCCAGAACGTAGGTATCTTAATTCTAGGTTTAGTTTTCTATCCATCACACCATGCTGCCTCAGTATATAACTGAGGTGTCCCTCGCCTTTCACTACCAGTATCATATATTATCAGTAACAGTCTGAAAACGTGACCTTATAGTGCTTGCCATTTGAGGACTCCATCTCACTAAGGTATTTCATGTAAACCAATGCTAATGCCACGAAATTTTCCAAAGCAGAGCATGAATTTGTAAGAGAGATCCCATATATAGTCATGAAGACACTCTATTTTTAATTACAACGTAGCTACACATAGCCCCAGTGGTCAAGACAATGTTCCTTGTTTTGAGTAAATGGAAACAACTTCAGCCTTGCTGGAGTAATGAAGAATATATCCAATTATATCTTAGAATGAGGACCCAGTTAGTGTTCCTTATCTCTGTCTTAACCTTTGAGATAGCCTAGAGTAACTGTTATAAGCACAAACTTTGGGGTCTTTCTCAGAAGCTTCTCAGCAGACTTTCCTTGGTGTCTTGTTGGCCCATATGTTCATTCTTAAATCAATTATTGGCAAAAGAAATGGAACTCCCATGGTTGGCTTAGCCTATTCAAAGGTCATTCTTAGGTCTGAGGAAATACTAGGTTTTGTGGAGTAAACAAAATCGGGTTTCTTGTAACTAGGAAGAAGAAGGGTAATAACTATACGGGAGGCAACTAAGAATCCACCTATGGTTCTTGGCTTCAAGAGGAAAAGGAGAAAGAAAAAGGAGAGAAGAACAAAGAAGCAGAAAGTGGCCGGGAGCAGTAGCTCACACCTGTAATCACAACACTTTGGGAGCGCGAGGCGGGTGAATCACCTGAGGTAAGGAGTTCAAGACCAGCCTGGCCAACATGGTGAAACCCTGTCTCTACTAAAAATACAAAAATTAGCCAGGTGTGGTGGCAGGCACCTGTAATCCCAGTTACTTGGGAGGCTGACACAGGAGAATCACTTGAACCCAGGAAGCGGAGGCTGTGGTGAGCAGAGATTGTGCCACTGCACTCCAGCCTGGGTGACAGAGCAAGACCTTGTCTACAAAAGAAAAAAAAAAAAAAGTAAGAAGCAGAAGGAAAAGAAAAAATTATAGAAACATTATCTCTAATGAAATTATATGAAGTCGTGTGAGTAAATCATTGTGACTTTGGGACTTTTATTTATTTATTTATTTGATACGGAGTCTTGCTCTGTCACACAGGCTGGAGTGCAGTGGCATCAACTCAGCTCACTGCAACCTCCGCCTGCCGGGTTCAAGGGATTCTCCTGCCTCAGCCTCCCAAGTAGCTGAGATTACAGGTGAGTGCCATCATGCCGGGCTAATTTTTGTATTTTTAGTAGAGACGGGGTTTCACCATGTTGGTCAGGCTGGTCTTGAACTTCTGACCTTGTGAACTGCCCATCTCGGCCTCCCCAAGTGCTGGGATTACAGGCGTGAGCCACTGCACCTGGCCAACTTTGGAACATTTTAAGCAGAGAAACTATCCAGATATTATTATTTTAGGCTTCAGTTTTAGATCTTTACATTTTGTATATGAGTCACTTTCATTATAATAACGCTTGTTTTAAATAATATAAAATACCTTTGGCTCTTCAATTCATGGTCTTTTGGCACTTCCTTGCTTACAAGTACTGCTACAAGAAATACGGATTCAGAGGGATGAATGAAGAAATACAGTTGTTTTGGTTTCAGGAAAAAAATTAAAACTATTTTAGATGTATAGTTGACAAAGTGACAAATTACCAAGTTTTTCAACAATGTTAGTGATACAAATCCTCAATGTAACTGCAACTCTGTAGCAGTTCATTTTTTAAAGTATTGTTTTCTTAATTTTTAGAGTCACAAATTGACTATTATATTTAATAGACAAAATTATCTAAAATCAAGATTTATATTTTAAGTATTAGAAGCAAATTATTCTTTTATGCTTTTATTGCTTTTATTGTTAAATTGACATATAATAATTGTACATATTTATGGGGTTCGGGGTAATATTTTAATATTTTATACAATGTATAATGATCATACCAAGGAAATTAACATATTTATCACCTGAAATATTTACATTGTGTGTGTTGGGAGTATTGAAAAATCACCCTTCTAGCTATTTGAAAATATACATTAAATTGTTCATGTAGCACCCTATAGTACTATAAAACACTAGAGCATATCCTTTCTCTCTAGCTGTACTTTAGTATCCATTTACCAACATTTGGTTACCTTTCCTTAAATTGTTTTGTAAAAGTCTTTTAACAACAAGAAACTTTGGTCAAAGTTTTTCTCCGTTTTGTTTTGTTTTGTTTTTTCCCTTGGAAGAAGATACACTTTACTAATCTCAGCCAAAAATTTTTTTAAAATGCTCAATTTTGCTTTAAATTCAAAAACTATGAAGAGTGCTTCTTTTGCTTTCTTTTCTCTCTCTCTCTTTTTTTTTTTTTTTCCAGACGGAGTTTCGCTCTAATTGCCCAGGCTGGAGTGCAATGGCGTGATCTCAGCTCATGGCAACCTCTGCCTCATACATCCAAGCGATTCTCCTGCCTCAGCCTCCCAAGTAGCTGGGATTACAGGCATTTTGTATTTTTAGTAGAGACGCGGTTTCCTCATGTTGGTCAGGCTGGTCTCCAACTCACAACCTCAGGTAATCCACCAGCCTTGGCCTCCCAAAGTGTTGGGATTACAGGCTGAGCCACCGCTCCCAGCCAAGAGTGTTTCTTAAAGTAGCAACATTTTAACTATCTGCAGATAACACTGGTAACAGCTTCTGCTTCTGTTTAATTTCATAACCCGGGAAAGAAAAGTTTGCTCTTGCTCATGGCTCAAATTCATCACCTTAATGTGGAATCTTCTCCCTTACCTCTAAGAGGAGTAAAGTGGAGGAAACACAGGTTGAGTAACAAGTAATAAGGTGGGGACCAAGCTCCTAGGGATTCAGAATGCTTTCTCTAAAGCAGATTATCCAGCCTGGCATAAGAGCATTTTTCCTCAAAATGAGTGTTGTCAAAGCTGAAACAATCTCTTTAAGTAGAGATTTAATATATTAATATTGAGTTAGAATCTTTGTACAAGTTCATAAATTTAGAAGCACATGGTTAGGGCCTGCTAGTAGAAGCCAAGACCATATACAGAGTGCAGTTTAAAAGGCTCTTTCTGTAAGCAAATAGGATCCTTTCACTATGAATTTTATGGCTTTTCACAGGCTGATACTCAACTAGTAACCAGAGTAAGAACTGTTGTTACCTGATGAGTGATAGATTACTATTGTGATATCTATTAATCAAATAAAGAGTACCTTATATTTTTTCTTGTAGTATTTTCAGAATTTTCTCTTAGATGGGCCAACTTGCTGGGGCAGGACAGTGGATTTAGGAAGACTCCACAGTAGACCGGGAAAGTTAGGACATGTAAGCAAAATATCTGAGGGGTAAAACAGTAGGAGTCAGAGGTCAGCATTGGAGAGGCCCAGGAGCAGTTCCTGAAGACTAGCTTCTTGTATAACTTACATTGTTCAATCTGTATTTCAGCTGGGTTATTGAATAATGGGCCTTCGCCCCTTAGTCTTTGTATGCTGCATTTTCTATTATGTCAAATGTCAATATTCCAAAATCTGAAGAACTAGAGTATCAATAAGGAAAGGCAAATGAGACAGGGATCCAATTCTAGGATGTAAGGAATTATAAGAACTGACCTTTTTGATCAGAATAGACCTGACAATGAGCCTGATGATGCTGTTTCACCAGATTTAGGCTACTATATTGATCTTAAAAACTTCAGAATAAATGAATAGAACTTCCTCTTTTTTTCAGGCTAAGCTAATAAAATAGAATATTATTTAATAGACCGACCAAGGAATTAAGGGGCTTTTCCTTTCATTAAGTTTTTTCCCTTAAAACATCTTAGCCCCAGAGGGAGGAGCCAAAATGGCCTATTGGAAGCAATTGCAGTCCCTGGCACTCACAGTGAGGAATGAAAGGAGTGAGTGAATTCAGCACCTTCAACTGAGATACCTGGGTTCTCACATTGGGATTGACTAGGCAAACAACTGGACTCATGAAGAGTGAAGAGAAACAGGGTGGGGCGATGGCCCAACCAGGAATGGCATGGAGCCAAGGGAACTCCCACCCCCAGCCAAGGGAAGTGGTAAGTGATTGTGTGACCCCACCCAGGAAACCACACTTCTCCCACAGGTCTTTGCAACTCGAGGATCATCCTCTTGTGAGCCCAAGCCACCCGGGCCTTGGGTCCAATACACAGAGCTGTGTGAAGTCTCAGCAGAGTGGTCCCCTAGGCACACACAGAGTTTTCCATATTCTAGCCTCAGGATGCTCAGCAAAGTGAGAGATCCTTCCATGCATGTCCCTAAGAAGGGGGCTGAGTCTGGGGAGCCAAGTGATACTGTTCTGTGAGTCCCAATTCCACAGTGCCTTGCAGATTGAGAACCACTATCTTGGAGTTTCAGCTGGACAGTGGCAGCAGGCTAGAGTCTGCCTGAGTCAGGACAGAGTTTCTTGGGGGAGAGGCAGCCATCATCTCTGTAGTTCAGTAGACTTAGTTCTTTCAGCCTGTAGATTTTGAAGAATACAGGTGATACTGACAAGGAGGGGCCCCCACAGCACAGCACAGCTGCCTTGCCAGATCATGGCCAAACTACTTCTTTAAGAGGTCATACCCCAATACATTTCTCCTCACTGGGCAAGGCCTCCATGTGAGTGCTTCAGCCACTCCAGCAAAGGTTCTACAGACAGAGCTCTGATCTCTCCCAGGGATGAAGCTACTTGGAGGAGGGGCAGCCACATCTCAGTGGTTTGGTAGACTCAGCCATTCCACCCTAGTGGCTTTGGAGAATACACACAGTCCAGACATGGCAAGGTCCTGCCCAGTGAAGTGAACTTGCTCTTCCAAAGGACAGTCAGACTGCTTCTTTGTGCAGGTCCTTGATTCCATTTCTCATGACTAGGTGAGACTTCCCAGAAGGGGTCTTCAGCCACATCCTACAGGTGCGTTTGGGCTGTCCACAAGTCAGTGCGCCCCTGGGACGGAATTGCCAGAGGAAGGACAAGTCTGCTGCCTTTGCTGTTTCATAGCCTTCACTGGTGATACCTCCAGGTATGGGAAAAAGGAAGGCAACTAGGGTCTGAAGCAGATCCCCAGCAAACTGCAGCCGCCCTACAGAAGAGTGGCCTGGCTGATTAAAAATGAACAACAACAAAAGCAAAAAGCCAGAAAGGAGCAACAACATCAAGATCAACAACAACAACAAAAAACCCTCAAAAAAAATTCAAAGGTCAGCAACCTCAAAGATCGCAAGTAGATAAGCCCAAAAAGATGAGAAAAAAAATCAACACAAGAATGCTGAAAACTCAAGAAGTCAGAGTACCTCTTCTTTTCCAAATGACCACAACACCTCTTCAGCAAGGGTGCAGAATTTGGCTGAGGAAGCGATGGATGAATTGACATAATTACACTTCAGAATGTGGGTAATAACAAACTTTGCTAAGCTAAAAGTGCATATTGTAACCCAATGCATAGGAGCTAAGACTCATAATAGAAAAAATATAGGAGCTAGTAGCCAGAATAGTCCATTTATAGGGGAACATGAAGGACCTGATGGAGCTAAAAAACACATAACAAGAATGTCACAATGCAATCACAAGTATCAGTAGCAGAATAGACCAAGAGGAGGAAAGAATCAAATAATTGGAAAACTATCTTTCTGAAGTAAGACAGATAGACAAGAATGAAGAAGAAAGAATGAAAAGGAATGAACAAAACCTCTGAGAACTATGGGATTATGTAAAGAGACTGAACCTATTCTTGATTGGGGTACCTGAAAGAGACAGTGAGAGTGGAACCAAGTTGGAAAATATACTTCAGGATATCATAGAAGAGAAGTCCCCCAACCTAGCAAGACAGGCCAACACTCAAATTCAGGAAATTCAGAGAACCCCAGCAAGATACTCCACCAGAAGATCAATCCCAAGACACATAAGGATCACATTCTCCAGGGTCCAAATTAAATAAAAAATGGTAAGCACAGCCAAAGAGAAAGGCCAGGTCACCTACAAAGGAAAGCCCATCAGACTAACAGCAGACCTCTCAATGGAAACCCTGCAAGGCAGAAGAATGGCAGTCAGTATTTAGTATTCTTAAAGAAAAAAATTTCTAACCCAGAATTTCATGTCCAGCCAAACTAAGCTTAATAAGCAAAGGAGAAATAAAATCCTTTTCAGATAAGCAAATACCAATGGAATTTGTCACCACAAGGCCTGCCTTGCAAGAGCTCCTGAAGGAAGCACTAAATATGGAATGGAAAAACATTACCATCCACTACAAAAACAGGTTGAAGTACACAGATCAGTGATACTATGAAGCAACCACATAAAGAAGTTTGCAGAATAACCAGCTAGCATCATGATGATAGGATCAAATTCATACCTAACAATACTAACCTTAAATGTAAATGGGCTAAATGTTCCAATTAAAAGACACAGAATGGCAAGCTAGATAAAGAGACAAGACTCATAGGTATTGTATTTTCAAGGGACTGGTCTCACTTGCAAAGACACACATAAGTTCAAAATAAAAGAATGGAAGAAACTTTACCAAGAAAATGGAAAACACCCAAAAAGCAGGGATTGAAATTCTAGTTTCTAACAAAACAGAATTTAAACCAAGAAAGATTAAAATAAAATTTTAAAAAAAAGGCAAAGGCATTACATAATGTTAAAACAGTCAATTCAACAAGAGGAGCTAACTATTCTAAATATATATGCACCCAATATAGGAGCACCCAGATTCATAAAGCAAGGTCTTAGAGACCTACAAAGAGACTTAGACTTCCATACAAAAATAGTGTGAGACTTTGACACCCTACTGACAAAATTAGACAAATCATCAAGAGAGAAAATTTAAAAAGATATTGAGGACCTGAACTCAGTTCTGGATCAAACAAACCTGATAGACATAAATAGAACCTTCCTCCTCCAAACAACAGAGTATATACTATCATTGCTACACAGCACCTACTATAAAATTGATCACAAAATTGGAAGTAAAAGATTCCTCAGCAATGCAAAAGAACTGAAACCATAACAAACAGTCTCTCAGATCACAGCACAATCAAACTAGAACTCAAGATTAAGAAATTCACTTAAAACCTCACAACTGCATGGAAATTGAACAACCTGCTCCTGAATGACTCCTGGGTAGATAATAAAATTGAGGCAGAAATCAAGAAGTTATCTGAAACTAAGGATAACAAAGAGACAATGTACCAAAATCTCCGGGATGCAGCCAAAGCAGTGTTGTTAAGAGGGAAATTCATAGCACTAAATACCCACATTAAAAAACTAGAAAGATCTCAAGTTAACAACCAAACATCTCAACTAAAAGAACTATAGAACTGAGAGCAAACACAGCCAAAGGCTACCAGAAGACAAGAAATAACCAGGATCAGAGATTAACTAAAGGATATAGAGACATAATAAACCATTCAAAAATTCAACAAATCTAGGAGATTAAAAAAAATAGATAAACTGCTAGCTATAATAATAAAGAAGAAAAGAGAGAAGAATCAAATAAACACAATCAAAATGATAAGGGGGATATCACAACTGACCCCGCAGAAATAAAAACAACAAACAGAGAATACTATAAACACCTCTATGAACATAAACTAGAAAATCTAGAAGAAACAGATACATTTCTGAACACATACACTCTTTCAAGTATGAAACAGGAGGAAATTGTATCCCTAAATGTACCAAAAATGAGCTCTGAAATTGAGGCAGTAATAAATAGCATACCAACCAAAAAAAGGCCCAGAACCAGAGAGGATACACAGCTGAATTCTAACAGAGGTACCAAGAAGAGCTGGTACCATTTCTACCTAAACTATTAAACAAAAAAATGAAAAGGAGGGACTCCTTCCTAACTCATTCTGTGAGGCCAGCATAATCCTGGTACCAAAATTTGGCAGATATACAATACAACAGCAACAAAAAAAGAGAAGTTCAGGCCAATATCCTTGATGAACATCAATGCAAAAATTCTTAATAAAATACTGGTAGACCGAATCCAGCAGCATATCAAAAAGCTTATCCACCACAACCAAGTTGGCTTCATCCCAAGATGCAAGGTTGAGTCAACATACGCAAATCAATAAATGTGACTCATCACATGGACAGAACTAAAGACAAAAACCACATGACTCTCTCAATAGATGCAGAAAAGGCCTTCAATAAAATTCAACATCACTTTATGATAAAAACTCTCAATAAACCAGGTATTGAAGGATCATACCTCAAAATAATACAAGTCCCATATGACAAACCCACAGCCAAAATCATACTGAATGTGCAAAAGCTAGAAGCATTCCCCTTGAAAACTGGCAAAAGACAAAGATACTTTCACCACTCCTATACAACATAGTATTGAAAGTTCTGGCCAGGGCAATCAGGCAAGAGAAAGAAATACAGTATATTGAAATAGGAAGACAGAAAGTCAAAGTATCTTTCTTTGCAGATGCCATGATGCTATAACTAGAAAACTCCATCATATCAGCCAAAAGCTGTGTAAGCTGATAAGCAACTTCAGCGAAGTGTCAGTATACAAAATCAATGTGCAAAAATCACTAGCATTCCTATACACTAACAGGCAAGCAAAGAACCAAATTATGAATGAACTCACATTCACGATTGCTACAAAGAGAATAAAATACCTAGGAATACAGCGAACAAGAGATGTGAAAAACCTCTTCAAGGAGAACTACAAATCACTGCTCAAAGAAATCAGAGAGAACACGAACAAATGGAAAAACATTCCAGGCTCATAGATAGGAAGAATCAATATTGTGAAAGTGGATACACTGCCCAAAGATATTTATAGATTCTATGATATTCCTATTAAACTACCATGGACATTCTTCACAGAAATAGAAGAAACTACTTTAAAATTCATGTGGGACCAAAGAAGAACCGGAATAGCTGAGAAAATCCTAAGCATAAAGAACAAAGCTGTAGATATCAAGCTAACTGACTTCACACTATTCTACAAGGCTACAGAAACCAAAACAGCATGGTACTGGTACAAGAACAGACACATAAACCAATGGAACAGAATAGAGAACTCAGAAGTAAGACCTCACACTTACAACCATATGATCTTTGACAAATCTGACAAAAAAAAAAGGGAAAAAGATTCCCTATTTAATAAATGGTGCTGGGAGAAATGGGTAGCTATATGCAGAAAATTGAAACTAGACCCCTTCCTTACACCTAAAATAAAAACTAACTCAAGATATATTAATCACTTAAATGTAAAACCCAAAACTTTATAAACTCTAGAAGAAAATGTAGGCAATGCTATTCAGGACATAAGCAGGGGCAAATATTTTGTGAGAAAAATGCCAAAAGTAATTGTGACAAAAGCAAAAATTGACCAATGGTGTCTAATTAAACTAAAGAGCTTCTGTAAAGCAAAAGAAAATATCATCAGAGGAGGAACAGACAACTTACAGAATGGGAGAAAATTTTTGCCATTCATCCATTTGACAAAGGTCTAATATCCAGAGTCTACAAGGAACTTAAACAAATTTACAAGGAAAAAAAAAAAAAAAAAAAAAAAAAACATTAAAAAGCAGGCAAAGGAATTGAACAGACCTTCCCAAGAGAAGACATATATGTGGCCAAGAAGCATGAAACAATCTTAACGTCACTGATTATTAGAGAAATGCAATCAAAAGGACAATGAGATTCCATCTCGCACCAGTCAGAATAGCGATTATTAAAAAGTAAAAATACAACAGATGCTGGTGAGATTGTAGAAAAAGAGGAATGCTTTTACACTGTTGGTGAAAGTGTAAATTAGTTCAACCATTGTGGAAGAGAGTGTGGTGACTCCTCAATGACCAAGAGGCAGAAATACCATTTGACCCAGCAATCCCATTACTAGGTATATACCCAAAGAAACATAAATCATTCTATTATAAAGATACATGCATATGCATATTCATTGCAGCACTGTTCATAATGGCAAAAACATGGAATCAAACTAAATGTCCATCAATGATATACTGGATAAAGAAAATATGGTACATATATGCCATGGAATACTATACAGATGTAAAAGGAAACAAGATCATGTCCTTTGCAGGGACATGGATGGAACATGAAGTCATTATCCTTAGCAAACTAATGCAGGAAGAGAAAATCAAACACCGCATGTTCTCACTTATAACTGGGAGGTGAATGTTGAGAACACATGGACACACAGGGAGGAACAATGCAGACTGGGGCCTGTGAGGGATTGGGGAATGGAGAGCATCAGGAAGAATAGCCAACAGATGCTGGGCTTAATACCTAGGTGATGGGATGACCTGTGCAGCAAACCACCATGGCACATGTTTACATATGTAACAAACCTGCATATCTGGCACATGTACACCTGAACTTAAATGAAAGTTGAAAAAATGGAATATAAAAGTGAAATAACTTATCAACTGAAAAAAATACTTTTTTTTTTCTTTTAGAGCTTGAATCCTCCATTCCAAATGCAGAAATTAATCTACCTCCTTTACTTTGTGATCCCTTTAGGAAATAATACTATTTTATTAGAAAATTAATAGCTTTTTTCCTTTTCTATATATTTATCATTAGACAACTCTCCCATCCTCCTTCATACCCAACCCAGCAAATTCTTGAGAGTGTGTGGAGGGAACAGTTGGCCACAAAGCTTAATGAAATTTCAGTTCACTCCTTTTTCTCCTTTTTTCTAGACATATCCCAAGGAGGAACTATTGTGTGCACATCTTTTCTTTCCAGTTTGTTTCTCCTTGGCCTCCCCCTCCCCATACACTGCCTGCCAGAAGAGTACGTAGAGTAGGCTTTCTTCATGTGTACAAAAGCCTCATGTCAATCACTGAGGGCCCAACTAAGACTCCAGGCCTTGATCTCTGTGTCCATTAGTATTTTAAGCAGTGTTAGCAGTTATGATGAGGAGGGTTCCATCAGAACTACAAGCCTTTGTATGTCCTTCCTGCCACTTGTGTGACTTATGCTTGATATTGGTACTCTCTGCACATAGATTTGGATGCTGAATGACAGGCCTGGACCCCCTGGTCTTTATATGCTTCTCCTTCCCTTATGGCAAGAGTTAGTATAGCTAAACCTGTTTACCATTTCATGGCCCTACTACCTGTGAAAGGGATGTTTGCTTAGGGAAGAGGAATTTGTACTTTTCCATTATGTATTTTCTGCTCGAAAATCTGGGAGCTGATGCTTCTGCTTCTCTGCGATTTTCCGTTTCCTTGATGGTGGCGTGCTATTTATCAATATAATTTTATTAAAATTGGTGGATAAATTTTAGAGATAGAGAAAATAAATTTGGGTAAAAAAGTCTAAATTGTGAATTCTAATCGTTCCTAATAGCACAGAAAAAGACCCCAAACCTCCAATTAAAGGTCCTGACATGACCAAACATCTATATAAAGACAAGATTATTGTTACAAATATACTTGTGCCTTCTCAAGGAAGGTACTACCAAAATAGCTATGTTTGAAGGATTTGCTCTTTTGAAAACAGACAGCAAAAGAATGGGACCTCATAGAATCATGAAATGTCAGAGCTGGCAGTGACCTTAGAAGCTTGGTTCATCTTTCCCTCTGGCTGTCTAGCAAAGGAGTACCTTGCACAATGTTCCTAGTCAGTTAGCAGGAAAGCAAGACTGGAAGTTCCTGTTCCCTCAGCTTCACATAGAGCTCTTTCTACTGCACTCTGTAACCTCCTGGGTTTATCATCTCTCTCTGACCCAGTTGTTACTCTCTCCTCCACACACACACAAAAAACTTTTTACAGATAATCAAACAAGAAAATAATAAATGTCTTTGTCTATGCTATATCATTTTCTCTTTTTTATAGTCAGTTTTTCATTTCAGGAACTTTCTCTTGATGGAGGGTTTTTTTGGTTTTGTTTTGGTTTGGTTTTTGTTTGTTTGTTTGTTTATTCTCTCAGAGTTTAGGACCAGTGAAATCTATAACCTGTATGAAAGGATTTTTGTTTTATTTTTCATAGTTTTTCGTTCAGCATGACGGATATTGTAGATGGGCAAACAGTAACAACTAGCGTTGCTCAGAGACTGGCTGGTAACAATAAATAAACCGGTGTGAGGTACGGTCATTGAAATATGCAGTCTGGCCTTCAGCCTAACCCAGTGTCACATTGTGATGATTTACTCAGGATCACAATGAGCAGAGATGCTGCTATCATCATCCCTTGGCCATCTAACATTATTCTGGCTTCAGTGCTCACTAGAAATTATCTGAGTTTTCCCCCTCTTATTCTACCAGGTGCTCTTCATTCACCCGTCCATACTCCTTTACTCCCTCCATCCCCACAGAATCTGCTAGATTAAGACATCCTGGCTGAATGCTGACCATGTGGAAGCAGTCTCAGTCATGTCTACCGTGACCTGAAGATGTGTCCCAAAGCTTTGTTAACATGACACTAACTGATGGATCATATAAGTTAGGGATATGAATTCTAAGTTTTTCTTTTACTTGTTTACTTGTTCACTATGTACCTATTTATTACTGAGTTTAAACAGCAATTTTCACAGAAGTGGATATTTTGGTTAACATGTTTTTCTTTTCATGCCTGACCCACAAAAGAGATTTTATAAATCATTATGTCACTCCATTTGAATGCCTTCTGGTCATATTTTTAAAAGACCTGTGATGAGAGGCCCCAACACATTGAATAGAAAGACTATAAAAACTACAGAATATTTGGCATAGAAATGATGCATTATTTCATGTTTCTAGTAGAAACCAGGACCTCAGTAATCATACCCCTTGGCTAAGTTCAATGCTATATGTTAAGGAAACTGTCACCCTCCAGTCACATTGCAGATTGTCACTCCTAATCAGAATAAGGCAACCTAGAAACTTTGGAAGAAAATGCTGATGTGAAAAATGAGTTTTGCCAAAGAAAGAGTACTGGGCAAACTCAGGCTGCAAACCCTCCATTCAGGAACCCTCTGAGGTCCTCAGTTTTATCCTCTACAAAATGAGAAGATCTCTTCTCCTAAGATATAATTTGCTTCTGTCTTCCTTGATTACAAACTCTGTAGTTGCTCCATATGCTGGACTGTAGCTTAAAGTCTATAGATATTAACTATGGAGCTATAAATACTTTTTAAAATGATTAGAATGCAAATCAGTTTTTTTCTACATGCTAGTGTCTAATTTTCTCAGGATTGTAGGGTGTCTAAGTTTCTTGGGAGGCATTGTGAAACACTTGGAAGTAAACAAAGTACAAAAATTAATTCAAAAATATTTGAACTGAAAGTAGGAGCCAACAGCACTTTTATCAAGTTGTGAGAAAGACTGTTAGGAAATCAAGCAATGACTTTCCTTTCCTTCACCCCATATCCAATCGGTCACCATATTCTGCCAAGTATTCTCAGACAATATATCTCACGTCTGTTATTTTCCATTTGCTGTGCTTCCATTTCCACTGAAGTCTTCTATCAATTTGCTGTGGGCATATTTTGAAAGCCCCTTGAGTGTTCTCTCTGCCTGCTTCTGTCCATCTTTGCCTATTATATTAACCTTATAGAAATGCAACGTGCTTTAAAGAAAAATGAAGAACAGATTTCTTCTTCAGTGGCTCTCTATTTCTCCTGGGAATAAGGTAAAACCCCATTTGTCTTAAAATTAAAGCTACTTATGCCTTGGCCCCAATTTTAATTCTTTGTCCTTAACTTTTGCTGTCCCCTCACACCTCACAGATATCTTTCTCTCCGGTCAAACAGTTGTATTGACTATGTCCTAAACACAGCTTCCAGTTTCCACTGCTACCACCAAGCTTTTGCCAGTCTTTTTACTTCCTTGGAAATACCCAATCTTACTGCCTTTCCCTCTGCAACTTCCACCCATGCTTCCTAGTACCCTCTCAATTTTATTTTTTTCTTAAAGCATTCTCAAGACACTAAACTTGAAGTGATCTCTTTTTCTTTTAATTCCTTTAACAATTGTTCACTTGGTCATGATTCTTCAATTGCCTTCTTATTAAATTATATACTTGCAATTTTTTATTATAGAAATAGTACAACATGGAAGAATTGTTTAAGAAAGGAGAGGGTGTTTGTGTGAGGAAGGCAAACCAGAATCCAAGGTTCCTAAATGGAAAACTTGCTGTTTGTGTGAGCATAGGTTTTGCATCCAGTGTATCATCATTTATGATCTTTGTGACTTTGGACTAGTGCTTAGCATGTCTAAGTCTCAATTTTCTCATCCAGAATATAAAAACATAACAATCTTATTTCCCAGAGAGTCTATGAATATTACACGGGACAATATATGTGTGAATCAGAGTAGAAATAGCTTAGCCTGAAAAAAGAGGACCAGCAACTTTTTAAATACTTATTGCAATTTTTACATTCCATGTCAGCCATTTTCTATGTACATTTTCAATCGACGATGTTTTCTAAGCATATTTTTTGCCACCATCTTCAGACAGATTATTTGTAATAGTTTTGCAACAGTCTGTAGTGTGTATGGATTATACTTTACCTAAGCCTTTTCCTATTATTAAGTCCTTGGGTTGCTTCCCCTATTCTCTTGTTATTGTAGACAATATTTTGATTAATATTTTTAGGCATAAAGTTCTTGTTGGTTTGGATGATTTTCTTAGAATGAATTTCCAGAAATTATATTTTTGAGGAAAATAATATGCATATTTTTATGACTCTTATGCCACTAGCGATTTAAGGTTACAATAATTTTATACACACATTAGTTCTGTGTATCATCCTCTAATTTGAAACCTTATATATTATTCTAAATAGTATTTATTTGTGTTTTTTTCTGTTTCTTCAAACACTATCATAGTAAGGTTGAACATTTTTTCACATGCTGATTTATTACTATATCCTTTCTTATGGATTGTCTATTTTCTTTACCCATTTATCTCCTAGGTTCTTAATGTCTTTATTTCAATTTCTATGGGCTCATCAAAAAGACTACAAACAGTAATCTTTTGTCATTTCTTTTGCTAGATTTTATTGGTTCATTATTTATTTTTTAATATTTTAAAGTTGTTTTTAGTGTTTTACAGAAGTTTTATGTTTATGTGGAGTTTTCCATGTTGGTATTTTTCTTTGGAATTGTGTTTATTAATTCTCAGACTTCAAAGTTATTCTCCAATCTACTGCCATTGACAGTTCGTTTATTGTTGTGTTACATTATTATTATTATTATTATTATTATTAAGACAGAATCTCTCTCTGTTGCCAGGCTGGAGTGCAGTGGCATGATCTCTGCTCACTGCAATCTCGACCTCCCAGGTTCAAGTGATTCTCCTACCTCAGCCTCCTGAATAGTTGGGATTACAGGCACATGCCACCACACCCAGCTAATTTTTGTATTTTTAGTAGAGACGGGGTTTCTCCATGTTTACCAGGATGGTCTCGATCTCCTGACCTCGTGATCTGCCTGCCTCAGCCTCCCAAAGTGCTGGGATTACAGGATGTTACAGTATTATTTTAATGTATTGTTATTTAACTGTTTTCTATCTAGATTATGAACTCCCTAAATTGAGGTATCCTGCCTTTATGCTATAAAGACAGATCACAAAAAGGACTGGCTTGTGAGTTAGAAAACCTGTACCTGAACCCACATTGTAATTGCTATGTCACTTTTGATGTCAGCTTATTTATCTTATAGGCTCTCTAATAGACTCCCTAAAATTAGAGCCCACCTTTTTAGGGCATATTACAAGAACTTGTACATTAATGTAGGCAGTCAGAAAGAGTTATACATAGGGATCTCAGTCAGATTAAATTATCAATTATCTTTAAAAACTAAAGTATTTTGCTAGTGCTTCTGCATTCACAAGATCTATTTTTCATGCACTTTAGAATTTTTACATTCTTTTTTCAATTTGCAGAGACAATTAAACAACATCCCTTCAATCCAGCATTTTTACTTAAGACCAGGTTTGTCTTGGAATGTTAATAGAATGAAATATGTAAATATACCAACTGTGAAACAAATAGTGTTATAGAAACAATAAACAAAACTCTAAACAAGAATATTCAAAACGAACTGTAGAGAGTGGAGTAAGAAGATGGAAATTATTTTCAGCACTTTTAAGGAGAACTGTCTGTTAAACCAAAATGAAATGCATTTTAAACATCAAATTTTATTATTAATTTATGACTACTGATTAGATAAAACTTTTTTCTTTCCTAAGAAAGGTGATGCATCGTGGCTCACACCTGTAATACCAGGACTTTGAAAGACTGAAGCAGTAGAATGACTGCCAGAGTTCAAGACCATCCTGGGCAACATCTCTACAACTATTAAAAAACAATTAAACAAACAACAATAACAAAAAACTTAGCTGAGTGTGGTGGTGCACAACTGCAGTCCTAGCTATTCAAGAGACTAAGGCCAGAGTATAACGTGAACCCAAGAGTTCAAAGCTACAGGGAAGTTTGATTGCGGTCCTGCACTCTGGGCGACAGAGTGAGATCCTATCTCTCTAAAAAAAAATGAAAGAGATACTGGCAAAGTTGTGGAGAAAAGGGAATGCTTATATGCTGTTGGTGGAGATGTAAATTAATTCAACCACTGTGGAAAGTAGTTTGGAGATTTCTCAAGAAACTTAAAACAGAACTACCATTCAACCCAGCAATTCCATTACTAGGTATATACTCAAAGGGAAATATATAACTCTACTAAAAAGACACATGGTCTTACATGTTCATTGCAGTACTATTCACAATAGCAAAGACATGAAATCAGCCGAAGTGCCCATCCACAGTGGATTGGATAAAGAAAATGTGGTACAAATACACTATGAAATACATAAAAAGAATAAAATTATGTAATTTGCAGCAGCATGGATGCAGCTGGAGGCTGTTAAGCTAAGCAAATTAATACAGAAACAAAAGACCAAATACCATGTGTTCTCATTTATAAATGGGAGCTAAACATTGTGTACGCATGGACACAAAGATGGGAACAGTAGATACTAGGGACACCAAAACAGGGAAAAGGGTTGAAAAACTACCTATAAGGTAGTATGCTTGCTATCTGGGTGGCAGGATCAATTGCACCCCACCCTCAGCATCACACAATAAACCTATGTAACAACTCGCCACATGTACCCCCCAACTCTGAAATAAAAGTTGAAATTGAGAAAAAGAAAAGTAAAAACAAAACACTTAACAACAACGAAAGTAAAGTACCTTCATTCCTTGAAGCTTTTGCTTGTGCTGTTTCTTTGCTCTGGAAAGTCACCCACTCCCACCTGTTCTATCTACTATCATGCATTTGTCTCTATAGGTCTAAATTAAATGGCACTTTAACCATGACATTCCTGATACTTTCTAGTCATGATTAACATCATCCTTTCCCTCCTCTGTGCTCTGGTAATATGCTGTTTCTCTACTTGAATATTTAAAATCACAGAGCTAGAATCAGAGTTAAAAAGGACCTGAGAAATAATTCTGTTCAATCTAGCCCTCTTACATTATAACTGAGTCACATAGTTAATTAGCACTTCCCTTTGTTATTACAGTTATTTGTGAACACACGCATTTTCCCCACTAAACTTACACACTCCTGAATGCTTATGTTTTGTGTCTCTTCACATCTCTCTCAGTGCTCTGCAAAAAAGGAAGTGCTCAAGAAATGCTTACTGAATGAATCTTGCAAAATGAATGGATGAATAAATGAATGGCACAGCCTCTGGCAAAATGGTGACTTTGCTTTTTTAACACCGTCTTAAGTACTGTTCCTCTTTTTTATCATTGGCCACTTCCATTACTTTCTCTGAAACCTAATTTTGTCATGCTGATCCCTGCTACATCTAGGCACTCTGTGATAGTGGCCTCAAGAAAGTGAGGGCAGTCTTTCCATAATTTCTCCATCTAAAGTCTCTACCACCTGTTGCACATAGAGCTGGCCCAGCTAAATCACTTGATATCTTCTGTAGAGCATGTGTGTTGGGGCCTGGATTTTCTTATCCCTGCTGTGTTGCATGACTATGTTGATGAGCTATCAAATCAGACAAACTCCACATTTTTGTGTCATCTGGTTGGGCTGCACTCAGATAAAGTTTTTTATTTCCTCCGCTCAATGCATTTTCCCCTTCTCCCAACCTGTTTTTCCTAAACGAAGAACTTCCTTCTATTTGACTGTTGTTAGTATTTGAATTAATGTAAATTTTTTAACATCTACTCCTATTCCTTCTGGTGGTTTATTGTTTAGGAATTCCACAAAGGGCTAGTGATTTCCCAGGAAATATTGACAATAGCAGAAAGAGACCGTTCACCATGAAAAAGAGAGATATTAACATTGACACATTTGTTTTGAAGGTTTTAAGGATCACTTGGAATAACCAAACTAAATTAAACACTTCAGAAGCTAATGCCTTACTGATATACTTAAAAGTTAGAGAAACAGTAACGGTGAAATGTCAAATGACCACTTATACAGCAAGAGTAAAAAATACAATGATAGGAGGCTTGTTGAGTTGAAAGTCATGTTAACTGTCACATAGTCTAATTTCTGGACTGTTTAATGATTTCGTATTTGCTGGATTATTAGTAAAATGTGTAGAGTTCTGGTGGCTCATGCTTGTAATCCCATCATTTAGAGAGGCTGAGGCAGGATGATTGCTGGAGCCCAGGAGTTTGAGACCAGCCTGGGCAACGTAGCGAGACCTCTGTCTCTATGAAAAAGGAAAATTAAAAAAAATTAAAAAGCCAAGTATGGTGCTGCATACCTGTAGTCCCAGCTACTAGGGAGGCTGAGGTGGGAGAACTGCTTGAGCCCAGGCGGTTGAGGCTGCAGTGAGCCATGATTGCACCACTGCTCCCCAGCCTGGGCAACATAGCAAGAACCTGCCTCAGAAATAAATAAAGAAGTAAAATAAATGCAGATTTCAATGACTTTACTAACCCAGGTGTTTTCAGAGGTTTCATTGTGTGGTTGTAGGCTGGTATGCAAATGTATTTAAAAGTTTATATACACACATTTTGAGCATAGGTTGGGAATAAACTTTGAAATGACTAAAGCCAAAAAATCTGAAAATACATATGAACTCATATCATTTCTCAAAATAAAAGTTGTTAAATTAAAAATGGGAGTTTTATAATTTAGGTTACCTAAATTACAAAACAGAGAAACTCTTCTGATATGTGTATACACATGCATATATGTATTCTTTTCTGTTGTGGTGTTTAGTACAGGAAGTAGGTGAGAACATTCAGCGAAGACAATAAAAGGAAGTGACATATGGCTAAGGCACCTGAAAACTTCAGAAAATGTGATGCTAATTTGGAGTTCAGTAAAGTTTACTTTAAATGTATCTTCAAATCTGTAGTCTGACTTTGTATTCTACTACATAGAGATAGTCGTTGATAACAGAATGAAGGCAAGTACAGTATGCATAATCAAAGGAATCAGGTATCCGAGAAAGAACTGTGAAATTATAACTAACTTAAAACTTTATTTACTTGTCAAAAGATGCTACATTTGATTGCGAGGACTGGTAGTGTCTGTTTTTCTAATTTCTCAGCATGCATATTTCAGTACGTTCAGTGTTATTAAAATACATATGCTCTCTATCTTATAGAAAATTTTGAAAATCAAAAGTTTGAGTAGGTTAAATGCCACAGAGCAACATTTATTTCATACTGTTTGTTGATAAGTTCTAAAGAGGGAAATGGAGATTTCATTAAGGGAACGGAGCTTCATATGTACATCCTCTTTTGGGGAGTTGTCATACTTCTGTGTCAGGATGCAAACGGAATGGGGAGGAGGAAACGGAGTATTTGACCAATCTTTTCTACAGATCACTACAAATAGGTAAATTATATAAAAATTAAAATAAGTAAATCTGACTGAATTTTACACTCCCATCCCTTTTTCTACCTCAAAGAAACAAATTATTTTAATGCTCTTTGGTAGAAAGTGCATTCCCATATTTTCCCCATATTTTTATGTTAAATTTCACATTATGTAAGATAACATATACTCACAGCTCTAGTGCATACTTATACAGTGGGCTTTAAAGAAAATAAAACCAAACAATTATTAAAGAATTTTCTGTTTGATTCCTTGCCAAGTGTTTTATCTCTACATCTAGATTTACCAGTTGTTTTTATAGAGATAATGACTTTTAGATTAAATGTTTCTTGAATGTGAAAATATGATAATATCATGATTGGTTCTTTGATGAGATAATGCTTAAAGAATGAAAAGAAGAAAAGAATCAGTCAGAGAACAAACATTTAGAACCCATGTACTCTATCACATGATTTCTCATAAACTATGCTTGTTCTGTCTTCCATAATAAATAAGATATTCTTGCCAGTCATTTTCTCTAAGACTTGGACACATTATGTCATCTTAAGCAAATAATTATACTCTAACTCTTATCCAATCTCTTTAATTTTAGCATTTACTCTGAACTGTGAATATTTAGAATCCATATTCCTAAAAATTTATACTTATTTTCAAATGTATATGGAAGTGATAGTAAAGTAGAAAGGGTCATTTGAATCACAGTGAACTCTCTTGAATTCATACTAAAATTTAAGGACTGCATACTCAATATTTAGCATATACTAAAAGTAATTACTGGGTCATTCAGAATTAGAGCTCTTATCATACTGAAATCACAAAATAACTGCCAAAACACTTGGTTTTACAATTCTCTTCTCTGTGTGCCCCTCCTGAATCTTTCAAAAAATATTATGAGATCAACGAAGGAAAGGCACATGGGAGAGGTCACTAGAGTGAAATATGTATGTGTGTAGATGGAATTGGTGGTAGTGGAGAACATGAGACAATTTGGTTTCAGGTGACCTGCATAAAAGTTAACGACAAAAGCATTCTAGAGAACCTTTTAATTACTAGGTTGCAATGGACCTCCAAACAGTGGCATCATTACAGATTTATAGAAACCATGTGAAAGGGTGCATGCTTAAAGTGTAATTACTTCAGCACCATAAATACTGCCCTAAAATAAGATAGCATCTAATAAGATGGATATATATAAAATCTTTCAATAGTCATGCCCAAGGCTAATAATAAAAAATAGTAAGAGCATTAGTGGTAAGTTTAACCTTATCCAAAATATTATTTTTGAGAATCTTGAGAGAAGAAGAGCAAGATGGCAGAGTAGAAAGCTACCCCAATCGCCCCTTCCACAAAGACACCAAGTGAACTACTATCTACACAGAAACAAACAAACAAACAAACAAAAAAACCTTTGGCCAAGCTTGGTGGCTCACACCTGTAATGCCAGCACGTTGGGAGGCTGAGGCGGATGGATCACTTTAGGTTAGGAGTTTGAGACTAGCCTGGCCAACATGGTGAAACTCCATCTCAACTAAAAATACAAAAATTAGCTGGTGTGGTAGCACATGCCTGTAATCCCAGATACTCAGGAGGCTGAGGCAGGAAAATCGCTTGAACTAGAAAGTGGAGGTTGGAGTAAGCCAAAATCGGGCCACTGCACTCCAGCCTGGGTGACAGGGTGAGATTCTGTCTCAAAACCAAAAAAAATAACAACCAAACAAACAAGAAAACAAACTTTCATGAGAACCAAAAATCAAGTGAGCACTCATAGAATCTGGTTTTAACTTCATATCACTGAAAGAGACACTGAAGAGATAGAAAAAAACAGTCCTGAATCACTGATGCCACTGCTCCCCTATCCCCAGCAGCAGAATCATGGTACAGAGAGCATCTCTGGGTGTTCAGGGAGGCAGAACACCGCAACTGTAAGGCACTGAACACAGTGCTGCCCTGTTAGAGCAGAAAGGAAATCCAGATCAAACTCAGCTGATGCCTGCCCACACAGGAAACATTAAAACCAGCCCTAGCCAGAAGGGAATCACCTGTCCCAGCAACTAGAACTTGAGTTCCTGAAAACCTCACCACTGTTTGCGGGCTACAACACTCTGAGTCTCCAAGTAAACTCGAAAGACATTCTAGGCCATAAGGACTGCAAATATTAGGCGAGACCTAGAGCTGACTAGGCCCAGAGATGATGTACTGGAGGGGCACGGGGCATACTAAAACACAAGCTGGGGCAGCCAAGGTAGTGCTGGCATCACCCCTCCCCTAACCCCAGGCTGCACAGCTACAGGCTCCAAAAGAGACTACTTCCTTCCGGTTGAGGAGAGAAGAGGGAAGAATGAGAGGACTGTGTCTTGCATCTGGGATATCAGTTGAGCCACAGCAGAATCGGGCACTGATAAGAGTCGTGAGGCCCCCATTCCAGGCCTTAGCTCCTAGACAACATTTCTAGACACACATTGGGCCAGAAGGAAACCCATTGCCTTGAAGGAAAAGACTCCATCCTGACAGCATTTGTCACCTGCTAAATGAAGAGCCCTTGGACCCTGAATAACCAGCAGTGATACACAGTACCAGCAGTGATACACAGTACCAGCAGTGATACACAGGTACTACATCAATGACCTTGGGTAAGTCTCTGAGACTTGCTGGCTTCAGGTGAGACTTAGGACATTACCAACTGTGGCGGCTATGGAGCAAACTTCTTCTGGAGAAAAGGAGAGGGAAATATAAAGGGTACTTTGTCCTGCACTTCAGGACACCAGCACCACCACAGAGGAGTAGAGCACCAAGTGGGCTCTTAGGGTCCCCGATTCCAGGACTTAACCCTTCTACAGTATTTCCGGACCTGCCCTAAGCCAGAGGGAAGTTCATTTCCCTAAAGGTTGAGTCCCAGGCAAGGCAGCATCCACCACAAGCTGACTTAAGAGACCTTGGGCCTTAAGAGAACATCAGTAGTAGTATTACAGTACTCCTTATGGCCTGGAGTTCTGGTAGCTTAAGGGGTGAGGCTCCTCTGCCTTTGGAAAGGGGAGAAAAAGAAAGGGAAGAGTGAGAAGGACTGTGTCTTGTGATTTGAGTGCCAGCTTAGCCGCAATACAATAGAACACTAAGTAGACTTCTAAGGATTTTTACGTCAGTCCTACACTCCTGGATGGCCCTTCTGGACACAGTCGGGGCCTGGGAGACCACACTGCCCTAGGGGAAGGACACAAGCCTGGCTCACATTGCCACTTGCTGACTGTAGAGCCCCAGGGCCTTGAGTGAATATAGGCAGTAGCCAGGGAGTCGTTACAACAGGCTATGGGTGAGATTCAGTGCTATGCTGGCTTTAGATCTGACCCAGTGCAGTCATAGTAGTGGTGGTCACATGAGTAGTTGTGTCTTTTTACCCCCAGCTTTACGTGGCTCTGAGCGGAGAGAGAGACTGTATGTTTGGGAGAAAGTAAGGGAAGAGGACAAGTCTCTGCCTGGTAAACCAGGGAATTCTCTTGAATCTGGTCAAAGACCATTAAGTCAGTACCTCTATGAGCTGCAAGAACCACAGCATTACTGGACTTGGGGTGCCCCCTAAAGCAGATATAGCTGAGATCACAAAACCCAAGTCCTTTAAACTATCTGGAAATAATTTCAAAGAAGGATGGGTACAAACAAGCCCAGAGAGTGGGCTATAATAAATACCTAATACCCCAATGCCCAGACACTGAAGGCCATGTACTAGCATCAGGGCATTCAGGAAAACATGACCTCACCAAATGAACTAAATAAGGCACCAAGGATCGATCCTGGAGAAACAGAGATATGGGACCTTTCAGACAGAGAATTCAAAATAATTGTGTTGAGAAAACTCAAAGAAATTCAAGATGACACAGGAAAGAAATTCAGACTTTTACCAGATAAATTTAACAAAGAGATAGAAATAATTAAAAAGAATCAAACAGAAATTCTGGTGCTGAAAAATGCAACAGGCATACTGAAGAACACATCAGTCCTTTAATAGCAGAATTGATCAAGCAGAAGAAAGAATTAGTGAGCTTGAAGACAGGCTACTTGAAAATATACAGTCAATCCCACCAACAGTGTAAAAGTGTTCCTATTTCTCCACATCCTCTCCAGCACCTGTATGGCGATTCCTCAAGGATCTAGAACTAGAAGTACTATATGACCCAGCCATCCCATTGCTGGGTATATACCCAAAGGAATATAAATCATGCTGCTAGAAAGACACATGCACACGTATGTTTATTGCAGCACTATTCACAATAGCAAAGACTTGGAATCAACCCAAATGTCCATCAGTGACAGACTGGATTAAGAAAATGTGGCACATATACACCATGGAATACTATGCAGCCATAAAAAAGGATGAGTTTGTGTCCTTTGTAGGGACGTGGATGCAGCTGGAAACCATCATTCTCAGCAAACTATCGCAAGAACAGAAAACCAAACACCGCATGTTCTCACTCATAGGTGGGAACTGAACAATGAGATCACTTGGACTCGGGAAGGGGAACATCACACACCGGGGCCTATCATGGGGAGGGGGGAGAGGGGAGGGATTGCACTGGGAGTTATATCTGATGTAAATGACGAGTTGATGGGTGCTGATGAGTTGATGGGTGTAGCACACCAACATGGCACAAGTATACATATGTAACAAACCTGCATGTTATGCACATGTACCCTAGAACTTAAAGTATAATAATAATAAAAAATAAATAAACAAGGAAGGAAGGAAAGAAAGAAAGAAAGAAAGAAAGAAAGAAAGAAAGAAAGAAAGAAAGAAAGAAAGAAAGAAAGAAAGAAAATATACAGTCAGAGGAGACAAAAGAAAAAAAATAAAAAACAATCACGCACAACTAGAGGATCTAGAAAATAGACTCAAAACAACAAATCTAAGAGGTATTGGCTTTAAAGAAGAGGTAGAGAAGGAGATAGAAGTAGAAAGGGAGAATAACAGAGAACTTCTCAAGCCTAGGGAAAAATATCGATATCCAAGTACAAGGTTATAGAACAAGTCAATTTAACCCCCAAAGACTACCTCAATGCATTTATTAATCAAAATCACAAAGATCAGGGATAAAAACCAGATCTTAAAAGGGGCAAGAGAAAGGAAATAAATAACATACAATAGTGTTCCAATACATCTGACAGTCGACTTTTCAGTGGAAACCTTACAGGAGGAGAGAGAGTGGCATGGCATATTTATTGTGCTGACGAAAAATAACTTTTACCCTAGAATAGTATATCCAGCAAAAATATTCTTCAAACATGAAGGAGAACTAAAGACATTCCCAAAGAAAAAGAAACAGCTGAGAGATTTTATCAGTGCCAGACTTGTCCTACAAGAAATGCTAAAGAGAGTATTTCAATCAGAAATAAAGTGACACTAATGATTAATAAATAATCACTTGAAGATGCAAAACTCACTGGTAATAGTAAGTACACAGAAAAACACAGAATATTATAGCACCCTAATCTTAGGTTTGGAGCAGTGGTTCTAAATCAGGGGTTATTCAGAGGCCATTTGGCAATGTCTGGAGACATTTTTGGTTGTTACAACTCGGAGACAATTACTATTGGCATCTAATGGGTAGAGGCCAGAGATGCTGCTGAACATTCTGCAATGCACAGGACAGCCCCTACAACAAAGAATTACCCAACCCCAAATGATAGTAGTGGAGAACCCTGGTTTAGTGAGTCTTGACAAATTAATATCTTCAATCTCTGCTTTCTCCTACTTTAATGTATCCTGACTAGATGACTACTTTCAAGACACTTGAGTGCCATGGAAACAATCCATAGTCCAGTGCCTCAATGTTCTCCTGGGTTACTTAACCGGTGTTCGCCAAGTCAGAAATAGTAGCTCCTTAAAGTTTTGTTCATAGTAAAGCAGATATGATTCTATTATTGAACGTTCCAATCAAAAGACATGCAAATGAATACAATATATTTACAGAAAACTCCTGGAGGTATTTAAAGCACCACAGACTTACAATTCTTCATTATGATCCCTTCAGTAAACATATTTAAGGATCCCTGAACCATTTCAGCAAATGTTTCACGAAACTAAATAGAAAAGTGGTTTTCCCTGTCATCCTTTATTATTTTCCTCTTTCTTCCTTGGACCTCTCCCTTCTTTTCCTATTTGTCTTAAAACAGGCTTTCACCGTTTTTCCTTCTCTCACTCTTCCAGAAGGGGGCAGGACTTTCTGACCTGAAATTCCTTTTTTGCTAAGAACTTGATCCTAAACATGAAAATAAGGACTTGAGTAGGAGGAAATCAATGAGTACACATGTACATAAATATGGAAACAATAGACACTGAGGACTCCAAAAGTGGGGAGGGAGGGAAGGAGCAGGGCTAGGGTTGAAAAACTACCTATTGAGTACTGTGTTTACTATTTGGGAGATGGGTTCAAAAGAAGCCCAAACAATCACAAATGATAAGGGGGTTATCACCACTGACCCCACAGAAATACAAACAACCATTATAGAATACTGTAAACACCTCTATGCACATACACTAGAAAATAAAAAAAAAATGGATAAATTGCTGGACACACACCCTCTCAAAATTGAACCAAAAAGAAATTAAATCCCTAAATAGACCAATAACAAGTTCTGAAATTGAGGCAGTAATGAATACCCTACCAATCAAAGAAAAAAAAAAAAAAGCCCAAGGCAAGACAGATTTACAGCTGGATTATATGACAGTTACAAAAAAGAACTGGTATCATCTTTACTGAAAGTATTTCAAACAATTGGAAAGGAGGGACTCCTCCCTAACTCATTTTATGAGGCCAGCTTCATCTTGATACCAAAACCTGGCAGAGATACAACAAAAATGAAAATGTTAGGCCAACATCACTGATGAACATCAATGCAAAATTCTCAATAAAATACTGGCAAACCGAAGGCAGCAGCACATCTAAAACCTTATCCACCACAATAAGTTGACTTCAGCCCCGGGATGTCAGGTTGATTCAATGTACACAAATCAATAAATGTGACTAATCACATGAACAGAACTAAAGACAAAAACTACATGATTATCTCAATAGATGCAGAAAAGATCTTCAATGAAATTCAACACCACTTTATGTTAAAAACTCTCAATAAACTAGGTATTGAAGGAACATACCTCAAAATAACACAAGCCATATATGACAAACCCACAGCCAAAATCATACTGAATGGGCAAAAGCTGGAAGCATTCCCCTTGAAAACTGGCACAAGACAATGATGCCCTCTCTCACCACTCCTATTCAACATAGCAGTGAAAGATCTGCATAGGGCAATCAGGCAAGGGAAGGAAATAAAGGGTATTCAAATAGAAAAAGAGGAAGTCAAATTATCTTTGTGTGCAAATGACATGATGCTGTATCTAGAAAACTCCATCATCTCAGCCCAAAAGCTTCTTAAGCTGATAAGCAACTTCACCAATGTCTCAGGATACAAAATCAATGTGCAAGAATCACTAGCATTCCTATACACTAACAGGCAAGCAAAGAGCCAAATTATGAATCAACTCCCATTCACAATTGCTACAAAGAGAATAAAATACCTAGGAATACAGCTGACAAGGGAAGCGAAGGACATTTTCAAGGAGAAATACAAACAACTGCTCAAAGAAATCAAAGAGAGCACAAACAAATGGGAAAATATTCTGGGCTCATAGATAGGAAGAATCAATATCGTGAAAATGGATATACTACCCAAAGAAATGTATAGATTCTATGCTATTCCCATTAAACTATCATTGACATTCTTCACAGAAGCAGAATAAACTATTTTAAAATTCAAAAACCCTAGGAGAAAATGTAGGCAACCCCATTTAGGACATAGGTACAGGCAAAGATTTAATCATAAAACACCCAAAGCACTAGCAACAAAAGGAAATATTGACCAATAGGTTCTAATTAAACTAAAGAGCTTTGGCAAAAGAAACTATCATTAGAGTGAACAGACAACTTTCAGAATGGGAGAACATTTTTGTGATCTATCCATCTGACAAAGATCTAATATTCAGAGTCTACAAGAAACTTAAATAAATTTACAAAGAAAAAAACATTAAAAAGTGGGCAAAGCACATGAACAGACACTTCTAAAAAAAAGTATGTATGGCCAACAAACGTGAAAAAAAGCTCAACATCACTGATCATTACAGAAATGCAAATGAAAACCACAGTGAGATACCATCTCACACCAGTCAGAATGGCTATTATTAAAAGTCAATAAAAAACAGATGCTGGCAAGGTTGTGGAGAAGAACGAACACTTTTACACTGTCGGTGGGAGTGTAAATTCGTACATATACACGATAGGATACTATGCAGCCATAAATGGAACAAGATAATGTCCTTTACAGGGACATGGATGGAGCTGGAAGCCATTATTCTCAGCAAAGTAACACAGGAAGAGAAAAACAAATACCACATGTTCTCACTTTCAAGTGGGAGCTGAATGACGAGAGGACACTGACACACGAGGAAGGACAACACACACTGGGGACTGTCGGGGGTGGGCAGGGAGAGAGACCATCAAGAAGAATAGCTATTGGATGTTGGGCTTAATAGCTGGGTGATGGGTTGGTCTGTGCAGCAAACCACCGTGGCATACTATTCCTATGTAACAAAATTTCACATCCTGCACCTGTACCCCAGAACTTTAAAAAGTTGGAGATAACAAAGAGAAGCAAAATCAGAAAATAAGACGACAGAAGTTGATTTGAAGTACTTCCGTTTTTATATAAATATTAGGGATACTTTTCTTTACAAGACAGATAGATATCAGGTTTAAAGAATCAAATTTCCTTAAAGTTGTACTCTATCTAAAAAGGATACTCAAATCAAAATAGCACAAAAGTTAAAAATGGAGGGATGGCAACAATATCAAACTAAATTAAAGTAGAAGTCATATTTTACTATAAAAATGAAATTAAAGCCAAAAACATCAAACATAAAAAAGAAGCCAAAACCCCAGCTCTTTGCAAGATACCTATGTAACAAACCTGCACATGTACCACCTGAATCCAAAATAATAAAAACAAGAAGGAAAGAAATATATAAGGACATGGAGATGAAAATCAGACTACTCCAGGCAACTTTGAATGTCTGTCTACCTCATCATAGCATGTCACAAATTTATTCACATTTTGGCTTTTATTGTTGTGGTTTAGGACAGTAATTTCCTTAGGTTTGGCTTGTAAAATTAAGGTCTGCTTGTGCTGGGTTAGTCACTAGTTACATCCCTGGTTAAATGATAGTGATCAGAGAGAGCTCCTTGAGGGATTCCTATTTATCTTTGTATCCCCTGCAACACTTATTAAAATATTTTGAATGTGAAAGAGATAAAGATGTTTAACTAATTGAATTGAACTTCTTTTTTGAGAAGCTTAAGGCATAACGTATCTCCAAAGACCCCTCAATCTAGTTGAAGACGGAAGCAACAAATGAAAATGTCACCAGTAAAACACACCAGTAGCAAGGCTAGTGGTAAAAACAATAAATGCCATGGATGTCCAGAGGCAGAAAAGCTACTTTCACCTGGAAAGGGACATTCATTCTTAAAAGGCCACTGTACAATATGTTTTATAATCCTAGAGTCCTTCACATTTCCAATTCCAGGTTGCAAACATCTTCAAGGTCATTAGCTTCATCCATATCCCACCTCCTCCCACCAGCTTCCCTATTTGCCAAATGTTAAAATGTTCTCCACTATCTGCCAGATGACAGTGCTGGTAATGGAGGAAGCTTGATGACCCTGGAACATACCCATATTTTAAATTATTCATTTCCTCAACATTTCTTACATTTCCAAAGCTGCTTCAGATTGCACAGTATCTCAATATAGAACTTCTCAGAAAAGGTCAGGTTACTGAGAATAGTCACATAAATTTACTGTTATTTTTTCTTATGTATTTTGAAATATTTGGCCAACTTTCATTTGTTAACGTCAAGCACCCCTTTGAGAGTATAGCCTATATTCCTCTGAGGGTCTTTGCTGCTAAAAGTGTTAAAGTATTGAACATCTGGAAGTCATGCAAGGTCCCCAAATAACATATATTGCTGCATTTCTTTACATATAAGTTAATTATACTGTTATCAAGGTCATAGAATAGCAGCAGCAATTAATGAATAAAGACGCTTTTAGGAAGGGTGAATGGGCCTTTAAGGATGATCTGGATTGAACTCAACAAACTCTACTTAACCACTTAAGAAACACAATTATATTTTTCATTATTGAAAAATCCAGGATCATCTACTGCCCCTGGATTAAATGAAAATTTGTTCAAATCATAACAACATAAGGACTAATTTTAGTCCATATAATGATATTAAACTAAACACCCAAAGATGTAAACAGGATTGTGTCTTTACTATAAAGACAGTTCTGAAAATGGACCCCTGGTAAAATAAATTCCTAGGTGAATATGTCATTGTGATGCCCCAAATCCTTTAATGTTACTCCATTTTCTATTTGATACAGAGTGTCAACCATTTTTAAAAACTATTTTGCTATTTTTCATCATTCTAATTTAATTGCACCCTATTTTACATTATGAAGTCTTCAGTTCAGTGAGATTGATGTATTCTCTGTCACTAAGGCACCATGCAAATGCTCATTTTGTTTACTGATTTCTTCATACCCTTTCTCTTGCCAATCCACATTATGTACTATTTAATCTCCCTTCTCCACCCTATCTCTGAAATCCAATAGCATTTCCTATCTGTTTGAAATGTTCCAAAATATTTCTTGTTTGTCCAGTGACTTAGCCTTTCTTGGCTGTGTGTTCGTTCTCCCTGAGATTTGCAAAAGCTTCTTCCACACGGAAATCATGGCATACTTCTCTATATTTGTTTCCCAAAGCAGCACAGTTCTGTTGCACATAGTAGACGCCCTATAAATATTTGTTAAATACATGCGTGAATGGACTCAATAAAGCAATAAAGAGATAGCTTTTTTTTTTTTTTTTTTTTTTTTTTTTTTTTTTTTGAGACGAAGTCTCGCTCTGTCGCCCAGGCTGGAGTGCAGTGGCGCGATCCGGCTCACTGCAAGCTCCGCCTCCCGGGTTCACGCCATTCTCCTGCCTCAGCCTCCAGAGTAGCTGGGACTACAGGCGCCTGCCACCAGGCACGGCTAATTTTTTTTTTTTTTTTTTTTTTTTTTTTTCCAGTAGAGACAGGGTTACACCGTGTTAGCCAGGATGGTCTTGATCTCCTGACCTCGTGATCCGCCCGCCTTGGCCTCCCAAAGTGCTGGGATTACAGGCGTGAGCCACTGCGCCCGGCCCAGAGATAGATTTTTAACGTGGAAGGCAATATTTCCAAACTTGCTAACCTGGAGATTATAATGAAATAGACCAACACACTCAAAAGGAGCATAGAGTACACAGTTGTGCACGTTATAAAGTTGGCGTTTTGGTAACTATTTGTTCTGGCTTCCTATACACAGTTCTCACTGTATGTATTGTAATGATTCCAATTTTAATTGAAGTTTTAAAACTGACATAAGAAGGAGAACATCAATGTATCAGCTCATAACTGTTTTAGCCTACCACATCCTTCATGTGAATAAAATATAGGTTTGAAATAATTATTTATTTTATTATATCCTTGTATGTAGTCTCCAACAACTTTGGCTCCTGCTGCCCACAACACTTACAAAAAGAACTGCTGCAGACTTCAATAGTGGGCAGGCTGAAATGTAGAATAAACGTCCAAATTTGTTTCCAACTTATATTACCTAATGTTGGAAACCATTTGCTTGAATATTGGCTTGTATAATATTTCAAATGGAACATATTTCACTTGGGAAATATCTGCTTTTAAAGTTGTTGGAATGTTTTCCTATTTTGAATTTCTGTTTTGCTTGGTCGTGACTTCTTCCCTCCCCTTTTTTTAATTAATATTATTTCCTTGAAGAATTGTGGCAAATAGAGACTAAAAGGTAACACTCCAAGAATTTATGAAAAAGATTATTTGTTTATATCTCTTTTGCACAGAATTGTTCATATTTTCATTGACACATACACATTTTGGCTCATTCTGAGGGAGAGAGAGAGGGAAAGAATGATAATCAATGGTATACAAATTTATTGTTTATTATTAATTTAAGGTTAATTATTTTTAAATAGTAAAAAAAAGTCATCAACTAAAAAAGTCTACACTACATGAAAAAGTGAAAAGGAAAATTATCTCTCTTATATCATCGTTTCCTTAAGACACCCAGTTTTACACAAGGTGATCCTGTCCACTCTGAAATACCTGCCTGTTAAAGTGACAGTTGTAGAGTGTCCTTGTTAGCTTTTTTCTTCATCCAACAAATCAAAAGCACTAAGCTGTTTCAAAAAACAACGAAACCATTTTCTCAGCTCCAAATTCAGGGAAAAATATGGAATGACTTAATATTTATCCAACTCTAATGTTCAGTGAAACTGTGTTTTACAAAATAAACACACCCGTGGCGAAATAAATCACCTTTCAAACAGTTTAAAAACAAATGTAAATTTTTTTTTAATCAAAGACCTTTTATAAATGTATTCTTGTATTTGGTCTCTACATGCCCCCTTGTGGTAACACCAAATAAACTCAAGGCTCTTGAAAATGGAAATGGTTTATTTTTTAGTGCAGATGCTCCTTGACTTGTAATTCAGTTACTTCCCCAATAAATCCTTCGTTAACTGAAAATACGATAAGTCGAATATGTATTTAATACACCAAATCTACTGAACATTGCAGCTTAGCCTATCCTACCTTAAACATGCTCAGAACACTTACGCGAGCCTACAGCTGGGCAAAATCATCTAACATGAAGCTTATTTTATAATACGGTACTCTATATTTCATGTAATTTATGGATACCATACTGAAAACGACAAATGAAAAGCTCGTATGAGTACTTGAAGTATGGTTTCAAATGAATGTGTATTGCTTTCTCACTATTTCTCGTGAAGTATTATTTTCAAATACTAGTCTGTGATCAGATTTCCAACAATCCACACAAAAAAAAATTTCTTTGGATAATGCAATTAGTTTTTTTTATAAAGCCAGATTTATCATTTATTCAGTATCTCGCTTCTAAATTTATGTCTGTCTCAGGTTTCATGTGTATTATTTTACATATATACCTATTTGGTATATGTACATAGATATCTATATGTATATGGAATAAATATATATAAATATATGATAGAATACTAAATAGCAGTCAAAACAATTTATATATAATATAGTTATAGTATAAATATAATTCCTTTAAATTGCTATTTAGCAGTCTATTACATAGATATATTTATCTCATCTCCAATTGACTAGAAAATATTTTTCTAGTTTTTTCCATTAAAAACAATGATGATATCAGCCTTCTGGTACATGTGTCCCTATGTATAGTGCATTTATATAAAATGTATATCTGAAGTGTAATTGCAGGATTGTAGGCTCTGCACATTGTCAATTTTACTTAATACTAATACGTTATTTTCCAAATTGACTGTATAAATTTTTAACCCCATTGGCAACATACGGAAGTGCTATTTTTCCTGTATACTCTCTGTATTTTATATATCTTTTCACTTTTTAAGTACCGGTGGTCTAATACAGTCTCTCTTTTTCCATGACTCATTAACCTCCAGTAGTATCCTTCATGGCCTTCTTATGCCCTGGGCTTTCCTGTCACTCCATGTGATCCTGCCACCACTTCCTAAAATCCACACTACAGTGAACAGCATTAGCCTTCCTTCTCTGGCCAGTGTCCCAGGCTCCAATCCTTTTATTACCCAGAGCTTTTTAGGCTTTTATTGTCACATTCTCCCAGGGATCTGTTAGAAAATAATTAACAGATTAACTAACGTTCACTAAATAATTGCTGAATGAGTAATGATTTAATGGGTTATCCCTCTATTTGCATTTGCATTTTAATAGTTCTTGTCAAGGTCGTAATCTTAAAAAGAGACTAATGGCCAAAACAGAGGATGAGCCTGAGGGATGGGTGAAACTTGGTAGAAGGCCCTTCAGGGTGGCACCAATCATACAACTAATGTGCCATAGTCAGTCAGCGTGTCTGGAGAATACAGTGATTTTGGTTGAATTAATTTATATTTGGGTTAAATAAAAGTTTACTAAAATCTGTTTTTCTTTAAAAACTTAGAAAAAAGATCAACAAACATGTTTCTTAGTTTATTCAAGGTAGACTTGTGGCCATGGTTGAATTTTTGACTGATAAACCCTTAGGACCTTAGAGTCATTTTCTGAACATCAGTTTCATCCATCAGAACTGAAGATAGCAATGGAAGTAGAAGCAAGTATGCCATCTCTGCTATTTATTGAGTTCAGTATATAATCTGAAAAGTAGTTACTTTTTTCTTTTGTTTTTACTAAATCATTGATGCTAGTTGTGTTGCTTTTGTGATATTCTTAATTGCAATTTTAGTATACCTTTAATTGTAGAGTTTTTATAATATGCTAATTTTGTATTATGTACAACTTTATGACTGTTGTCTCTAATAGTAATTTACAGACCGTACATATTTGACATGTGAATTTAACATTTCTTACATGTTTTCTAAAAATGCCAGTGAGGAAAACAGCCATATCCTGGACATTGCCTGCAGAAACACATTCTGTACCTTGCCACACGGTGTCACCTTTATGTGTATCTAATACAATTTTCTGTCACATAGTAGGCGCTTAATAAATGTGATTGAAAGTTTGAGTAACTGAATGATTGTGCTCACTTTGAATTTTCAAGTTAGTCTTTCCCTCTGGAAATCTATCAAATCACTGTTTATTTGTGAAAGGAGCAGAATGACTTTCTGACCAGATGTTGATAGAGGGGCTATTTGAACAGCATTACCCTATGGTTCCTCATTTGATCATGACTACTGGAGGATATTCTTTCAAAATCTCCAAAAACAGTTCACGTTTACCAAATGAAGTGACATGGAGAGCCAGAAGTCTTGGTTTCTCCTCTGAGCAATTATGGAGCATGCTTAACAGAAATGACTGTAAATTTAGCTGAATGGAGCTTATTCTCTGAAAGCCAGAGGTACAGATTGAATCGATTGAGCAATAGAAAAAGGAGCAGCTTCTAAAACATAATGGCTACATTAAAATGGTCTGCACAATTATCTGTCACCTAGAGGCAATTTATTCAGAAAAAAATTATTATATTACTAAAACTGTCGTCTCTACTTATGTTTCACTACAATATTATGAAGAGGTTGATTAGTTACTGCTGATTTCTTCCCTTTGGAACTAAACACAGGGAGGATATATATTACTTTTTCTCTTTCACTGTTGTTCCTGGAAACCTATTAAAAAGAAATTTATAAGTCTGGGAAGCAGCAGAAAGTTAGTTTAGTTAGCATGTGAAGAGACATGACAACGTGCAGCGTTTGGAGTTTAACAACTTGAAGAGGATGAAAATTTTAAAGTGCTGCTCCTCATCCTTTCCCTTTCTTTTTAAGGATCTCTTGAAGGCTGCATTCTTTAGTCACTAATTCATGCAGTATGCTTTGCAAGAAACTTTAAAGCAGTATTTTTCCTGCTGCTATTCCTTGCATTTTCATTTGTGGCCTAAATGATCTATGTAGGAAATATTTACTTTGAGGCTTTGGTTTGGCTCGAAAAATGCCAAGTGATCAAACCCAGGCAATGTGTCCATTGATCTCAGCAATGGAATCTTTGAGTGTAGAATAACATACAGGCTAGTTGCTACAAAAAAAAAAAAAAAAAGATCCCAAATTATGTTTGCAGATGTAATAACCCTAATGTTATTCTATTTCTAAAAGAGAGATAAAAAGTTGAATTATTTTTGAATTTTAATTTTTGCCTTTAGTGTCTTCCTGAAAGAAAATAAAAACAAAATAAATGGTAAGGATTATATATGATGGGTCTAGATGTCCTTTACTCCATGTTTCCCCTTCATTTCCTGATTTCTTTAAATTTCTACTGAATTTGATTTTCAGAAAATATTTGTGGATTTGAGATGCTAGGTTTGTATTATGGGTAACCCAATCTCTCACAGTGGGAGGGAAGTTTCTGGACCCTTAAATGCCTGTAGGGAATAGGAAAAGGAGTTGTGAATAAAAAATTAGTATACTATAAAAACTGTACCATTAAAGGTATACTAAAATTGCAGTTAAGAATATCACGAAAACAACACAACTAACATCAATGATTTAGTAAAAACAAAAGAAAAAAGTAAAAAAAGAAAAAAGGAGTTGTGAATATGTGGGAGTTTTTTTTTTTTCATTCAATAATCCCCTGTGTCTTTGAAACAATATGCCATAAGCACCCACCTACTCTAAGGTCTCTCCAAATATAACCCACATATGATCTATGCTATGGTTTAAGTATTTGTCTCTTCCCCAAAACCTCATGATGAAATTTAACTCCTAATATGACAGTCTTGAAAGGTGGGATGTTTAAGATTATATCATGAGGGCTCCAAATTCATGAATTAATTAATGAATTAATGAATTAATCCATGTATGAATTTATAGATTAATGGGTTTATATATATAATATATACTTACATATATATATATATATAATATATACTTACATATATATATATATATATATATATATATATATATATATATATATGAGTGGTAATGGTAGCTTTATAAGAAGAGAAATAGAGACCTGAGCTAGCACAATCAGTCCCCTCATGATGTGATGCCCTGTGACACCTTGGGACTCTGCAGAGAGTCTCCACCAGCAACAAGGCCCTCACCAAATACAGCACCTCAACCTTGGATTTCTCAGTCTCCATAACTATAATAAATAAATTACTTTTCTTCATTAATTACCCAGTTTCAGGTATTCTGTTATAAACAATATAAACAGAATGATGACCCATAAAATTCTGTGTACTTCAAGTAAAAATAATCCTCCATATCTTCATGTCTCTTTTGAGGAAAAATAAACACACAAAAGTGCTTTCAAGTAATTGGAACAAATGTGTATAGGACAACATATAATGCAAAAGAAAACTTTTCTATAAGATTATATTTTAACAAATGCAAAATAGGCTACATAAAATAACTTTTGAAATTACAGATATGAACCTGTAATAGTTGAACCAGTTTCCAAGTAAGCTTGATTTGTCTGATGATTTCTGTTGTATAAATGTCCTACTATGAGTGATTTAAAGCTACTGATGAGAAGGTACTGAAGGGGGAGTTTATAAGATATACAAACAATAGGGTCTCTTGCATCTTTAAGAGCCAGTTTTGCACACCACTGATAGGTTGTCATCTTATATTATTTTCTTTGGAGATATTGTATTGACATTATAGAATAGAAATGCACAAAAGAGCACTAATTTAAAGAAAATAATAATTTGGTAACAGTGCAAGTGAAAATTACAATGAGAGGCATTTGCAGGTAGATTGATAAGGTACTCCCTGGTGTCCCTTGAATAACTTTAAGTTTATCAGCTCTTCTCAGCCTACAAATTATATTAACCTACTATTATTTGACATGTGAGGACCAATTGATTTGCTATGGAAGTTTTATAAATCAATATCCCCAAAGACCTAGATTTCCAGGCATGATTGAATTAATTGACTTTTTAATTTTAGGTTCAGATAACTGAACCTAAAATACAGAAATAGTAAAATGATGTTAAATTGGACTTGCATACACGTTAAATAAGGCAACATAGAGTTTATGAACTTATTTCATATTATTTCACTTTCTCTTCCTGCACATTCAATTCCTGCCACATCGAATTTTTCTTAGGCTTAAGTGCCTCCTTGTTAGTATAGTCTCACACTTCTGCTGCCTTCTTTGCCTTCATGTGTTAAAATGTGTGGTAAGAATTGAAAGTCCCATGAGTCTGAATCAGAGGCCAAAACCCTAATGTAGAGATCCAGCAGCCATTAGGATACTGGAATTTTCCAAGGTAGCTCTCAAGTCAAACATGATTTAGAAACTGAATTCTTTACTGATTCAGTGGCCTGGTTTTCTATAAGAGCAACATGAAAGGAGCAACTAAAATACAAACAAAGAAGAGTCTTGGAATGCACTGATCACTATGTATATGTTAATTAAAATGATGGGAATTACAGTGGAATAGTTCATAAAGTCTTGTTAAAATATTTTCAGTATCGAAGACGGCCGAATGGGAAAAGCCCCAGCTTCCAGCTCCCAGCGTGAGCAATACAGAAGATAGGTGATTTCTGCATTCTCAACTGAGGTACCGGGTTCATCTCACTGGGGTGAGTCAGACAGTTGGCGCTGGTCCGCGGGTGCAGCCCAAACAGCAAAAGCTGAAGCAGGGCTAGGTATCACCTCACCTGGGAAGCACAAGGGGGAAGGGAATTCCTTTTCCTAGCCAAAGGAAATTGAGACACAAAACACCTGGAAAATCAGGTAACTACCAGCCTAATACTGCACTTTACAAAGGGTCTTAACAAATGGCACATCAGGAGATTACATCCCACACCTGGCCCAGAGGGTCCCATGCCACGGAGCCTCCCTCATTGCAAGCACAACAGTCTGAGATCTAACTGCAAGGCAGCAGCTAGGATGGGGGAGGGGTGCCCACCATTGCTGAGGCTTAAGTAGGTAAACAAACATACCATGAAGCTTGAATTGGGTGGAGCCCAGCAGAACTCAAGGAGGCCAGCCTGCCTCTGTAGACTCCTCCTCTGTGGACAGGGCATAGCTAAACAAAATGCAGCAGAAACCTCCGCAGAGGTAAATGCCCCGTCTGACAGCTTTGAAGAAAGCAGTGGTTCTCCTAGCATGGAGGTTGAGATCTGAGAACAGACAAACTGTCTGCTCAAGTGGGTTCCTGACCTCTGAGTAGCCTAACTGGGAGATAGCCCCCATTAGGTGCAGACTGACACCTCACACTTCACACTGCAGAGAACACCCCTAAGATGAAGCTTCCAGAGCAAGAATCAGACAGCAACACTCACTGTTCAGCACTATTCTATCCTCTGTAGCCTCCACTGCTGATACCCAGGCAAACAGGGTCTAGAGTGGACCTCAAGAAAACTCCAACAGACCTGCAGCTGAGGGTCCTGACTGTTAGAAGGAAAACTAACAAACAGAAAGGACATCCACACCAAATCCCCATCAGTACATCACCATCATCAAAGACCAAAGGCAGATAAAACCACAAAGATGGGGAAAAAGCAGTGCAGAAAGGCTGGAATTTCAAAAAATCAGAGCGCATCTTCAAAGGAATGTAGTTCATCGCCAGCAATGGAACAAAGCTGGATGGAGAATGACTTTGACGAGTTGAGAGAAGAAGGCTTCAGCCAATCAAACTTCTCAGAGCTAAGGGAGGAACTCAATGATCCAATTAAAAGACACAGACAAGCAACTTGGATAAAGAATCAAGACCCATCAGTTTGCTGTATTCAGGAGACATATCTCACATGCAGAGACATACATAGGCTCAAAATAAAGGGATAGAGGAAGATATACCAAGCAAATGGAACACAAAACAAAACAAAAAGCAGGGGTTGCAATCCTAGTATCTGATAAAACAGACTTTAAACCATCAAAGATCAAAAGAGACAAAGAAAGCCATTACATAATGGTAAAGGGATCAGTTCAAGAGGAAGAGCTAACTATTCCAAATATATATGCACCCAATACAGGAGCACCCAGATTCATAAAGCAAGTCCTTAGAGACTTACAAAGAGACTTAGACTCCCATACAATAATAATGGGAGACTTCAACACCCCACTGTCAACATTAGACAGATCAAGGAGACAGAAAGTTAACAAGGATATCCAGGAATTGAACTCAATTCTGCACCAAGCGGACCTAATAGACATCTACAGAACTCTCCACCCCAAATTGACAGAATATACATTCTTCTCAGCACCACATCACACTTACTCCAAAACTGACCACATAATTGGAAGTAAAGCACTCCTCAGCAAATGTGAAAAAACAGAAATTATAACAAACTGTCTCTCAGACCACAGTGCAATCAAACTAGAACTCAGGACTAAGAAAGGTAATCAAAACCACTCAACTACATGGAAACAGAACAACCTGCTCCTAAATGACTACTGGGTACATAACAAAATGAAGGCAGAAATAAAGATGTTCTTTGAAACCAATGAGAACAAAGATACAACATACCAGAATCTCTGGGACACATTTAAAGCAGTGTGTAGAGGGAAATTTATAGCACTAAATGCCCACAGGAGAAAGCAGGAAAGATCTAAAATTGACACCCTAGCATCACAATTAAAAGAACTAGAGAAGCAAGAGCAAACACATTCAAAAGCTAGCAGAAGGCAGGAAATAACCAAGATAAGAGCAGAACTGAAGGACAGAGAGACACAAAAAAACCCTCCAAAAAATCAATGATTCCAGGAGCTGCTTTAAGAAAAGTTCAACAAAATTGATAGACTGCTAGCAAGACTAATAAAGAAGAAAAGAGAGAAGAATCAAAGAGATGCAATAAAAAATGATAAAGGGGATATCACCACCAACCCCACAGTAATACAAACTACCATCAGAGAATGCTATAAACACCTCTACGCAGATAAACTAGAAAACCTAGAAGAAATGGATAATTTCCTGGACACTTACACTCTCCCAAGACTAAACCAGGAAGAAGTTGAAACCCTGAATAGACCAAGAGTATGCTCTGAAATTGAGGCAATAGTTAATAGCCAACCAACCAAAAAAAGTCCAGGACCAGATGAATTCACAGGCAAATTCTACCAGAGGTACACGGAGGAGCTCCTACCATTATTTCTGAAACTATTCCAATCAGTAGAAAAAGAGGGAATCCTCCTTAACTCATTTTATGAGGCTAACATCATCCTGATACCAAAGTCTGACAGAGATACAACAAAAAAAGAGAATTTTAGACCAATACTCCTGAAGAACATCGATGCAAAAATCCTCAATAAAATACTGTCAAACTGAAGCCAGCAGCACATCAAAAAACTTATCCACCATGATCAAGTGGGTTTCATCCCTGGGATGCAAGGCTGGTTCAACATTTGCAAATCAATAAACATAATCCAGCACATAAACAGAACCAAAGACAAAAACCACATGATTATCTCAATACATGCAGAAAAGGCTTTTGACAAAATTCAACAGCCCTTCATTCTAAAATCTCTCAATAAATTCGGTATTGATGGAACGTATCTCAAAATAATGAGAGCTATTCATGACAAACCCACAGCCAACATCATACTGAAAGGGCAAAAACTGGAAGCATTCCCTTTGAAAACTGGCACAAGACAGGGATGCTCTCTCTCACCACTCCTAGTCAACATAATGTTGGAAGTTCTGGCTAGGGCAATCGGGCAAGAGAAAGAAATCAAGCGTATTCACTTAGGAAGAGAAGAAGTCAAATTATTCCTGTTTGCAGATGACAGGATTGTATATTTAGAAAACCGCATTGTCTCAGCCCAAAATCTCCTTAAGCTGATAAGCAACTTCAGCAAAGTCTCAGGATACAAAATCAATGTGCCAAAATCGCAAGCATTCTTACACACCAGTAACAGACAAACAGAGAGCCAAATCATGAATGAACTCCCATTCGCAATAGATTCAAAGAGAATAAAATCCCTAGGAATCCAACTTACAAGGGATGTTAAGGACCTCTTCAAGGAGAACTACAAACCACTTCTCAGTGAAATAAAAGAGGACACGAACAAATGGAAGAACATACCATTCTCATGGATAGGAAGAATCAATATTGTGAAAGTGGCCATGCTGCCCAAGGTAATTTATAGATTCAATGTCATCCCCATTAAGCTACCAATGAGTTTCTTCACAGAATTGGAAAAAACTGCTTTAAAGTTCATATGGAACCATAAAAGACCCCACATTGCCAAGACAACCCTAAGCCAAAAGAACAAAGCTGGAGGCATCAGGCTACCTGACTTCAAACTATACTACAAGGCTACAGTAACCAAAACAGCATGGGACTGGTACCAAAACAGAGATATAGACCAATGGAACAGAACAGAGTCCTCAGAAATAATACCACACATCTACAGCCATCTGATCTTTGACAAACCTGACATAAACAAGAAATGGGGAAAGGATTCCCTATTTAATAAATGGTGCTGGGAAAATTGGCTAGCCATAAGTAGAAAGCTGAAACTGGATCCTTTCCTTGCTCCTTATATGAAAATTAATTCAAGATGGATTAGAGACTTAAATGTTAGACCTAAAATCGTAAAAACTCTAGAAGAAAACCTAGGTAATACCATTCAGGACATAGGCATGGGCAAGGACTTCATGTCTATAACACCAAAAGCAACAGCAACAAAAGCCAAAATTGACAAATGGGATCTAATTAAACTAAAGAGCTTCTGCAAAGCAAAAGAAACTACCATCAAAGTGAACAGTCAACCTACAGAATGGGAGAAAATTTTTGCAATCTACTCATCTGACAAAGGGCTAATATCTAGAACCTATAAAGAACTCAATCAAATTTACAAGAAAAAAAGAAACAACCCCATCAAAAAGTGGGCAAAGGATATGAACAGACACTTCTCAAAAGAAGACATTCATACAGCCAACAGACACATGAAAAAATGCTCATCATCACCGGCCATCAGAGAAATGCAAATCAAAACCACAATGTAATACCATCTCACACCAGTTAGAATGGCAATCATTAAAATATCAGGAAACTACAGGTGCTGGAGAGGATGTGGAGGAATAGGAACACTTTTATACTGTTGTTGGGACTGTAAATTAGCTCAACCTTTGTGGAAAACAGTGTGGTGATTCCTCAAGGATCTAGAACTAGAAATACCATTTGACCCAGCCATCCCATTACTGGGTATATACCCAAAGGATTATATGTCATGCTGCTATAAAGACACATACACACGTATGTTTATTGAGGCACTATTCACAATAGCAAAGACTTGGAATCAACCCAAATGTCCATCAGTGACAGACTGGATTAAGAAAATGTGGCACATATACACCATGGAATACTATGCAACCATAAAACAGGATGAGTTCATGTCCTTTGTATGGACATGGATGCAGCTGGAAACCATCATTCTCAGCAAACTATCGCAAGAACAGAAAACCAAATACCGCATATTCCCCCTCATAGGTGAGAATTGAACAAGGCGATCACTTGGACAAATGAAGGGGAACGTCACACACCGGGTCCTATTGTGGGGAGGGGTTGGGGGGAGAGATAGCATTAGGAGATATACCTAATGTAAATGACGAGTTAATGGGTGCAACACACCAACATGACACATGTATACATATGTAACAAACCTGCACATTGTGCACATGTACCCTAGAACTTAAAGTATAATAATAATAAAAAAAAGAAAACAATTGCTGATGAGGGTACAGAAAAAAGGGAATGCTTATACATTGTTGATAGGAATATGAATTAGTTCAACTACTGTGGAAAGGAGTTTGGAGAATTTTTTTTTTTTTTTTTTAAGATGGTGTCTCACTCTGTCACCCAAGCTGGAATACAGTGGCAGCGATCTCGGTTCACTGCAAGCTCCGCCTCCTGGGTTTACCCCATTCTCCTGCCTTGGTCTCCCAAGTAGCTGGGACTACAGGCACCCGCCACCACGCCCGGCTAATTTTTTACATTTTTAGTAGAGACAGGTTTTCACCGTGTTAACCAGGATGTTCTCAATCTCCTGACCTTGTGATCCTCCCGCCTAGGCCTCCCAAAGTGCTGGGACTACAGGCGTGAGCCACCGCGCCTGGCGGAGATTTCTTAAAGAAGTTAAAACAGCTACCATTTCACCCAGTGATATAATTACTGGGTGTATACTTGAAGGAAAATAAATCATTCTGCCTAAAAGGCATATGTAGTTGTATGTTCATCGCTGTGCTATTCACAATAGCAAAGAAATGTAATCAACTTAGGTGCCTATCAGTGGTAGATTGGATAAAGAAAATGTGGTACACATACATCATGGAATACTACACAGTCATAAAAAATAATGCAATTATGTCATATTCAGCAATATGAATGCTGCTGGAGACTGTTATTCTAAGCAAATCAACATAGAAACAGAAAAGCAAATACTGCATATTCTCACTTATAAGTTGAAGCTGTACATTGAGCACGCATGGACATAAAAATGAAAACGGTAGACATTGTGAACTACTTGAAGGGAGAAGGAGTCTGTGGGTAATGAGGTGAAAAAGTACCTACTGGCTGCTATGCTCACTGCTTAGGTGATGTGATTATCTGTATCGCAAACCTCAGCATCATGCAATATGCCCGTCTAACAAACATGCACATGTACCCCCAATATCTAAAATATAAGTTGAATTTTTTTAGAAAAAGAAAATGTCCTATTTTGATAAGTGTTCTATGTGCACTTGAAAAGAATTTACATTAACAATATTCTATATATGCCAATTATGTCAAATTAATCATATTATTCATCTTTTATTTATCCATACTAATAGTTTTCCCTGCTTGATCAGAGGGTTTTGTTGAAATCTTCAATATTATTCTACTTTTTGTCCATCTCTATTTTAATTTCTGTCAATTTTTAAAATATATTTATTAGTTATCATGTTGAATGTATAAAAAGTTTGGATTTTTATGTATTCTTCCAAAAAGACAATTTTTTCATTACAAATGTCCTTATTTATTTCTGCAGTAAGTGGAATTCAAAAAAGACCCCTAAGTTTCTTGCTCCCTTGCATACATGCCCTGTATAATCTCCTCCATTATTAAAATTAATTGAAGATTTGAACATATGTATTAATCTCTCTAGGATTTAACTTTCAAGTTCCAACTTATTTGTTCTCAACCTCCACTCATTCTCTTTTCAGCCCAGTAAGACCATTGCCTTGTGCTTGGGTTTTATTCTTGTGTATCATGACTTAAAACACTTAAGAGAATAAGTCAAAGTAAACTTACAGCTCACATTACATGCTTTCCTTTTTTCAAAGATCATAGCTCCTAAGTCATGCCTATGTTGGTTTTTAATGCTTTCAAAGTATAATTTCATATATTTTTCTACCTCTTACAATTTTTTTCAGTGCTAATTTATCTAACACAGCTACTCTGACACAGTCTCAGATGAAAACTCTTACTGTGTTTCTGTCCCCATTTTTAGATGAGAAAACTGAGGGTCACAGAATTTAACTGATTAACTCAAAGTTTCCCTGATAGTGACGGAATAAAATTAGATGCTATTTCCCACTATACCATGTTGCCTTTCTTTTAACTGTTGTTATTCTTAGATGTCAGTACCATTCTGAGGTTTTTACATATTTTAACATAATTTGTTACTTTTTCTTTTTTTGCGTATTGCTCATGACAATTTAAGGATTTGACTATGACCTTAGGATAATCCAAAATGCCTATGTGCTCTGGCCCATAGGTTAATAGCAAACATATTGTACTGAAAGTAAGGGTCTGAGAAGCTTGTCTTTAAAGGGATGGCAAAATTTTGTTTTCCGGAATCATGCTTTAGAGTATTTTATTTCCTTTACGCATGTGCCTCTCAAATTTTAGGCTGCGTTGAGGTATGATGTCGTTTAATTTGAGCATAATCATAGTATTTGCCCTGTGGTGAGGAAATATATAATTATCTGAACAGCAGAATTTAACATTCATTGGTATTAGTTGCCCTTGTTGAACTAATACAAACATGAACTGAGCACATACTTTAGGTACTTTGGGGGATACAAAGATAAATCTGACATGATCCCTCTCTCAAGAAATTTAAAGTTAAGAATACAAACAGCTCTACTGGATAGAAAATATGATTCATGACATGAGTTAGGTACAACATATATGGGAATTCTGAAAAAGAGATCATATGAGGTTGAAATTTTCAGAGAGTTTCACAATAGAGAAGAAATTTGATATGGACCTGGAAGAATAAATAGTATATATAGTTTATGGCTCATTTCCAGTCCAAAACATTTTAGATTATACATATCCTGAGAACCATAGAGTCAGTTATTTATATGGTGATGAGAGAGAAATCTATTAATCAAAAATTAATATTAATTCAGAAAATATGTTGATTTAAATTTAAACCCACAACTCAACTTAGAGATACCAAGAACCACCCAGGAATGACACTTTTCAAATTAATTATAGCTCCCATTTAGAAAGAGGGTTATCAACTAGTGCCAGATACTATTACATGTGCTTTTCTTTTCTTTTTTTTCTTTTTCCTTTTTTTTTTTTTTTTTTTTTTTTTTTTGAGGCGGAGTCTTGCTCTGTCGTCCAGGCTGGAGTTCAGAGGCCCCGTCTTGGCTCACTGCAAGCTCTGCCTCCTGGGTTCACGCCATTCTCCTGCCTCAGCCTCCCAAGTAGCTGGGACTACAGGCGCCCACCACCGCACCTGGCTACGTTTTTGTATTTTTAGTAAAGACGGGGTTTCACCGTGTTAGCCAGGATGGTCTCCATCTCCTGACCTCGTGATCCGCCCACCTCCGCAGCCCAAAGTGCTGGGATTACAGGCTTGAGCCACCGCGCCCGGTCTACAGGTGCTTTTCTTATACTACCTTGCTTAACCCACTCAACAATCTCGTAAGGTAGTAATTGTTCTCATTTTACTAATGAAGTCACTATGACACAGTCACATTGAGTAAAACGTGGCTAGGGAAACATTGCTATTAATAAGTGATGTTGAGATTTAACCCCAGGTTTGACTGATTATAGAATCTGAGATCTTAACCAATCTGCTATGCTGTTATTCTAAGGGTAGAGATGGGGGTGTTGATTACCCTCTGACATATCTAATTTATTGTCTTCTTCCTAGACTCTTTTCTTCCTTGACATGCACTGGTACATCATGACAGTTTTGGATTTACTTTGTTCTTCACTTTGAAAACTTTGTAAAAAGAACTTCCTGGGGCTTGAATTTTATTTATCAGTCAGATATGCCTGCTTGCTTTCTTACTCGCATGACATAGCAACCTTTCTGTGCCTCTTGGTTATGATCACACCCTGTCAGTGCTCAAGAGCAGACTGGGATCCAAATTTCCATCAAGACTTACAGAACGGTATCTCTAAGCCCTTAATTCAATAGTTTTACCATTTCTGGCAATTGCCTGAGGCAAATAGGAGCCTTTCACTAGCTAGCATTTGTTTGTACTAGTCTCTGGTGCTCTGCTACATTTAATAGCTACTAGTTTCCCAGCTTACTTGGGACAGAATTCACTATGTTTGGGCCAAATGAAATGTGGTTAGATGATGATTTTCTTTGCCTTTCTAGTTTATAACTTCGAGAAACAGATTCAGTCATAGATGACGGGATACATGTTTGAGATATTGACTTATGCCAAACAGGGCCTATCCTAACTGCCAATTAAGATGAGGGTGGGGGAAAAAAAGATGATGGTGGTGGTAGGATTGTAAGAGTGATACAAAACAAAGAAAAAACAACCCATCATTCTTTGTACAACACAATCTCCCTTTCATTATCAGATTGTCTTACAATTATTTGAAATTTGTCAGCTTTAATTTATATGCAAGATGATGCTACTGTAGTTCAGTACATGGAAATCAGAAACAAATTGCATGTGTGAAGTTAAACAGCACAGTTAGCTTTTTAGGGAGATAATTTAAAGAGATTTCTAGGTTATTCATCTGTGACTCAATTTATGAATAATTGACAACTCTCGATAATAATCATTATTATATCCAGTTAACTTCATACAAGAGTAGCTTCCCTGACCCTCTCTCTAGACTAGCCTGACATTAACAGTTCTGTGCCATTGCGGTTAAACTTGGTGAAACTGCTGATTAAATTTTTGTCCCTTCCCTGATAAGACGAAGACAACCTAGCATCGTACATGAAGGACTTGTAGGTCCTGACTTGTTTTATCTTCTTGCCATTAGGGTGTGCAATTCTTTTCCTGGAGTGGTGAGCACCTTAAGCTTTACTCTGACCTATCTTAGAAATCATTTTGTTCCTTCTTATTATGCTTAGGAACAGCGGGAAGTAGCATTAAAACTTCCTATTTTTTTTTTTTTTTTCTCATACTGCTGTGTTGGTACTTTTTTTTTTTTTTTTTGTAAAGTATCATTTGATTAGAGGAAAAAAGTTCTTGTCTTTAATTCTAATTTGCATCTGGGAAATTAAGTTGGCATCTGGGTTAAGTAATGCTTACTGAATAAATTAGCAAAGTATATAATCCCAATGTTAGATGTCACTCAATTAAACTTATACCATTAGATATTGGGAAAGCATGACCTAACAACTTTCTGTTGGGATACAAAGGTGTACATATTCATTGAAAAAACATGTATTGAGTAGATTCTTTGTACCAGGGGCTATACTGGGCACCAGTGACACAATGAATAATCAAACTTGGTCACTATTTTGTATGTCCAGGAATCAAAAGATGGCATGAACCAACTGTTATATATACATCATGGTAGGCTCAACACAAAATAGTTTTTCAACCAAATGTCGGTCTAGTGGACCCAGTCACCAACTTAAATGCAATCTTGTATCAGTGGACACTGCAGATAGATATAATCCCCATCAGTCCCTATGTGGGGTATCATATCATGTGGCTGACACTGCCCATTAAACAATGTTTGATTTCTTCATGTTTCTCAAAGAGAGAGACACATGATTCCATTATCACCAAAGGAAGCTACATTCTTATTCTATTATTATGGGGGGTATGCATCGCCTTAAGCATGTAACCTTTGTATTACAAACAATCCAATTATGTACTTTTATTTTAAAATGTACAATTAAATGATTATTGAATATAGTCACCCTGTTGTGCTATCAAATACTAGAACTTATTCTTTCTATGATTTTGTGCCCATTAACCATGTCCACTTCCCCTGCAGCCCCACACAATTCTTCACAGTCACTGGTAACCACGCTGCTGCTTTCTTCATTAGTTCAATTGCTTTAATTTTTAGCTTCCACAAAGAAGTGAGAACAAGCAAAGTTTGTCTTTCTGTGCCTGGCTTATTTAAATGAACATAATGACCTCCAGTTCCATGATGTCGTTGCAAATGACAGGACCTCATTTCTTTTTTATGGCTGAACCATATTCCATTGTGTATATGTGCCCCCATTTTCTTTATCCATTCATCTGTTGACAGACATTGGGGCGCTTCTAAATCTTGGCTATTATGAATACTTCTGCCATAAACATGGGAGTGCAGATATCTCATTGATATATGAATTTCCTTTCTTTTGGGTATATACTTAACAGGTGGATTGCTGGATTGTATGGTAACATTACTTTTAATTTTTTGAGGAACCTCCCAACTGTTCCCCATAGTGGTTGTATTAATTTACTTTGCCACTAGAAGTGTACAGGATGTCTTTTCCTACACATCCTTGCCAAAATTTGTTATTACCTGACTTTCAGATATAAGCCATTTTAACTGGGGAGAGAAGATATATCATAGTAGTTTCAGTTTGCATTTGTCTGATGATCAATAACTTTGAGTAATTTTTCATATACATGTTTGCCATTTGTATGTCTCTTTTTGAGACATATCTCTTCAGATCTTTTCCCCATTTTCAATTGGATTGTTTGACTTTTTCCTAAAGAGTTGTTTGAGCTCCTTATATATTTTGGTTATTATCCCTTCTCAGATGGATAGTTGCAAATATTTTCTTCCATTCTGCTGGCTATCTCTTCACTTTCCTTTGTTGTGCACAAGTTTTTAACTTGCTGTGAACACATTTGTCCATTTTTGCTTTGCTTGCCTGTGCCTGGGGTAGTACTCAATAAATCTTTGTCTAGTCTAATGTCATGGAGAGTATCCTAATCTAGTTTAACAGTTTGAGGTGTTAGATTTAAGTCTTTTCGTTTTCTTTTTTAAATTATACTTTAAGTTCTAGGGTATATGTGCACAACGTGCAGGTTTATTACATATGTATACATGTGCCATGTTGGTGTGCTGCAGCCATTAACTCGTCATTTACATTAGGTATATCTCTTAATACTATCCCTTTCCCAGACCCCTTCCCCACAATAGGACCCGGGGTGTGATGATCCCCTTCCTGTGTCCAAGTGATCTCATTGTTCAATTCCCACTTATGAGTGAGAGCAGGCAGTATTTGGTTTTCTGTTCTTGCGATAGTGTGCTGAGAATGATGGTTTCCAGCTGCAACTATGTCCCTACAAAAGACACAAACTCATCCTTTTTTAAGGCTGCATAATATTTCATGGTGTATATGTGCCACATTTTCTTAATCCAGTCTGTCACTGATGGACATTTAGGTTGATTCCAAGTCTTTGCTATTGTGAATAGTGCCACAATAAACATACGTGTGCATGTGTCTTTATAGCAGCATGACTTATAATCCTTTGGGTATATCCCCAGTAGTGGGATGGCTGGGTCAAATGGTATTTTTAGTTCTAGATCCTTGAGGAATCACCACACTGTTTTCCACAAAGGTTGAGCTAATTTACAGTCTCAACAACAGTATAAAAGTGTTCCTATTCCTCCACATCCTCTCCAGCACCTGTAGTTTCCTGATATTTTAATGATTGCCATTCTAACTGGTGTGAGATTGTATCTCATTGTGGTTTTGATTTGCATTTCTCTGATGGCAAGTGATGATGAGCATTTTTCATGTGTTTGTTGGTTGTATGAATGTCTTCTTTTGAGAAGTGTCTGCTCATATACTTTGCTCACCTTTTGATGGGGTTGTTTCTTTTTTTCTTGTAAATTTGATTGAGTTCTTTGTAGGTTCTGGATATTAGCCCTCTGTCAGATGAGTAGATTGCAAAAATTTTCTCCCATTCTGTAGGTTGCCTGTTCACTCTGATGGTAGTTTCTTTTCCTGTGTAGAAGCTCTTTAGTTTAATTTAAAAATTTTGGCTTTTGTTGTCATTGCTTTTGGTGTTTTAGACATGAAGTCCTTGCCCATGCCTATGTCCTGAATGGTATTACCTAAGTTTTCTTCTAGGTTTTTTATGGTTTTAGGTCTAACATTTAAGTCTCTAATCCATCTTGAATTAATTTTCAAATAAGGAGTAAGGAAAGGATCCAGTTTCAGCTTTCTACTTATGGCTAGCCAATTTTCCCAGAACCATTAATTAAATACGAAATCCTTTCCCCATTTCTTGTTTATGTCAGGTTTGTCAAAGATCAGATGGCTGTAGATGTGTGGTATTATTTCTGAGGACTCTGTTCTGTTCCGTTGGTCTATATCTCTGTTTTGGTACCAGTCCCATGCTGTTTTGGTTACTGTAACCTTGTAGTATAGTTTGAAGTCAGGTAGCATGATGCTTCCAGCTTTGTTCTTTTGGCTTAGGATTGTCTTGGCAATGCAGGCTCTTTTTTGGTTCCATATGAACTTTAAAGCAGATTTTTCCAATTCTGTGAAGAAAGTCATTGGTAGCTTAATGAGGATGGCTTTGAATCTATAAATTACCTTGGGCAGCATGGCCACTTTCACAATATTGATTCTTCCTATCTATGAGCATGGTATGTTGTTCCATTTCTTTGTGTCCTCTTTTATTTCACTGAGCAGTGGTTTGTAGTTCTCTTTGAAGAGGTCCTTAACATCCCTTGTAAGTTGGATTCCTAGGTATTTTATTCTCTTTGAAGCTATTGCGAATGGGAGTTCATTCATGATTTCGCTCTCTGTCTGTTACTGGTGTGTAAGAATGCTTGTGATTTTGCACATTGATTTTGTATCCTGAGACTTTGTTGAAGTTGCTTATCAGCTTAAGGAGATTTTGGGCTGAGACAATGGGGTTTTCTAAATATACAATCCTGTCATCTGCAAACACGGATAATTTGACTTCTTCTTTTCCTAACGGAATACGCTTGATTTCTTTCTCTTGCCTGATTGCCCTAGCCAGAACTTCCAACATTATGTTGAATAGGAGTGGTGAGAGAGGGCATCCATGTCTTGTGCCAGTTTTCAAAGGGAATGCTTCCAGTTTTTGCCCATTCAGTATGATGTTGGCTGTGGATTTGTCATAGCTCTTATTATTTTGTGATACATTCCATCAATACCGAATTTATTGAGAGATTTTAGAATGAAGGACTGTTGAATTTTGTCAAAGGCCTTTTCTGCATCTATTGAGATTATCATGTGTTTTTTGTCTTTGGTTCTGTTTATATGCTTGATTATGTTTATTGATTTGCGTACGTTAAACCAGCATTGCATCCCACGGATGAAGTCCAGTTGATCATGGTGGATAAGCTTTTTGATGTGCTGCTGGATTCGATTTGCCAGTATTTTATTGAGGATTTTGGGATCGATGTTCTTCAGGGATATTGGTCTAAAATTCTCTTTTTTTGTTGTTGTATCTCTGTCAGGCTTTGGTATCAGGATGATGTTGGCCACATAAAATGAAATAGTGAGGATTCCCTCTTTTTCTATTGATTGGAATAGTTTCAGAGGGAATGGTACCAAGTCCTCCTTGTACCTCTGGTAGAATTCAGCTGTGAATCCGTCTGGTCCTGGACTTTTTTTGGTTGGTAGGCTATTAATTATTGCCTCAATTTCAGAGCCTGCTCTTGGTCTATTCAGGGATTCAACTTCTTCCTGGTTTAGTCTTGGGAGAGTGTAAGTGTCCAGGAACTTTCTTCTGGATTTTCCAGTATATTTGCATAGAGGTGTTTATAGTGTTCTCTGATGGTAGTTTGTATTACTGTGGGGTTGGTGGTGATATCCCCTTTATCATTTTTTATTGCATCTATTTGATTCTTCTCTCTTTTCTTCTTTATTAGACTTGCTAGTGGTCTATCAATTTTGTTTATCTTTTCAAAAAATCAGCTCCTGAATTCATTGATTTTTTGGAGGGCTTTTTGTTCTCTATCTCCTTCAGTTCTGCTCTGATCTTAGTTATTTCTTACCTTCTGCTAGCTTTTGAATGTATTTGCTCTTGCTTCTCTAGTTCTTTTCATTTTGATGTTAGAGTGTCAATTTTAGATCTTTCCTGCTTTCTCTTGTGGGCATTTAGTGCTATAAGCTTCCCTCTACACACTGCTATAAATGTGTCCCAGAGGTCTGGTATATTGTATCTTTGTTCTCATTGGTTTCAAAGAACATCTTTATTTCTGCCTTCATTTCGTTATGTACCCAGTAGTGATTCAGGCGCAGGTTGTTCAATTTCCATGTAGTTGAGTGGTTTTGATTGACTTTCTTAGTCCTGAGTTCTAGTTTGATTGCACTGTGGTCTGAGAGACAGTTTGTTACAATTTGTTTTTGTTTTTTTTTTTTTTTTTTTTACATTTTCTGAGGTGTGCTTTACTTCCAACTATGTGGTCAATTTTGGAATAAGTGTGATGTGTTGCTGAGAAGAATGTATATTGTGTTGATTTGGGACGGAGAATTCTGTAGATGTCTATTAGGTCCGCTTGGTGCAGAATTGAGTTCAATTCCTGGATATCCCTGTTAACTTTCTGCCTTGTTGATCTGTCTAATGTTGACAGTGGGGTGTTGAAGTCTCCCATTATTATTGTATGGGAGTCTAAGTCTCTTTGTAAGTCTCTAAGGACTTGCTTTATGAATCTGGGTGTTCTTGTATTGGGTGTATATATATTTAGGATAGTTAGCTCCTCCTGTTGAATTGATCCCTTTACCATTATGTAATGGCCTTCTTTGTCTCTTTTGATCTTTGATGATTTAAAGTCTGTTTTATCAGATACTAGGATTGCGACTCATGCTTTTTTTTTGTTTTCCATTTGCTTGGTAGATCTTCCTCCATCCCTTTATTTTGAGCCTATGTGTGTCTCTGTATGTGAGATGGGTCTCCTGAATACAGCAAACTGATGGGTCTTGATTCTTGATCCAAGTTGCTAGTCTGTGTCTCTTAATTGGACCATTTAGTCCATTTACATTTAAGATTAATATTGTTTAGTGTGAACTTGATCCCATCATTATGATATTAACTGCTTATTTTGCTCACTAGTTGATGCAGTTTCTTCCTATCATCGATGGACTTTACATTTTGACATGTTTTTGCAATGGCTGGTACCTGTTGTTCCTTTCCATATTTAGTGCTTCTTTCAGGATCTCTTGTAGGTCATGCCTTGTGGTGACAAAATCTCTAAACATTTGCTTGTCTGTAAAGGATTTTATTTCTCCTTCACTTATGAAACTTAGTTTGGCTGGATATGAAATTCTGGGTTGTAAATTCTTTCCTTTAAGAATGTTCAATCTTGGCCCCCACTCTCTTCTGGCTTCTAGAGTTTCTGCCAAGAGATCTGCTGTTAGTCTGATGGGCTTCCCTTTGTGTGTAACCCGACCTTTCTCTCTGGCTGCCCTTAACATTTTTTCCTTCATTTCAACTTTGGTGAACCTGACAATTTTGTGTCTTGGAGTTGCTCTTCTCGAGGAATATCTTTGTGGCATTCTCTGTATTTCCTGAATTTGAATGTTGGCCTGCCTTAGTAAGTTGATGAAGTTCTCCTGGATGATATCCTGCAGAGTGTTTTCCCACTTGGTTCCATTTTCCCAGTAACTTTCAGGCACACCATTCAGATGTAGATTTGGTCTTTTCACATAATCCCATACTTCTTGGAGGCTTTGTTCATTTATTTGTACTCTTTTTTCTCTACACTTCTCTTCTTGCTTCGTTTCATTCATTTGATCTTCAATTGCTGATACTATTTCTTCCAGTTGATCGAGTCGGTTACTGAAGCTTCTGCATTTGTCACATAGTTCTCGTGTTATGGTTTTCGTCTCTATCAGTTCTTTTAACGTCTTCTCTGCATTGATTTTTCTTGTGAGCCATTCATCCAGTCTTTTTTCAAGGTTTGTAGTTTCTTTGCACTGTTTACGTAGTTCCTCCTTTAGCTCTGAGAAGTTTGATCAACTGAAGACTTCTTCTCTCAACTCGTCAAAGTCATTCTCCATCCAACTTTGATCCATTGCTGGCGATGTGCTGCATTCCTTTGGAGGGGGAGATACGCTCTGATTTTTTGAAATTCCAGCCTTTCTGCACTGCTTTTTCCCCATCTTTGTGGTTTCATCTCCCTTTGGTCTTTGATGATGGTGACATACTGGTGGGGTTTTGGTGAAGGTGTCCTTTCTGTTTGGTAGTTTTCCTTCTGACAGTCAGGACCCTCAGCTACAGGTCTGTTGGCATTTGCTTGAGGTCCACTCCAGACCCTGTTTGCCTGGGTATCAGCAGCAGAGGCTGCAGAAGATAGAATATTGCTGAACAGTGAGTGTTGCTGTCTGATTCTTGCTCTGGAAGCTTCGTCTCAGGGGTATACCACACAGTGTGAGGTGTGAGGTGTAGGTCTGCACCTAGTGGGGGATGTCTCGCAGTTAGGAGACTCAGGGGTCAGGGACCCACTTGAGCGGGCTGTCTGTCCGTTCTCAGATCTCAACCTCCATGCTGGGAGATCCGCTGCTCTCTTCAAAGCTGTCAGACAGGGGCATTTACCACTGCTGAGGTTTCTGCTGCTTTTTGTTTAGCTATGCCCTGTCCCCAGAGGAGGAGTCTATAGAGGCAGGGCAGTCTCCATGAGCTGTGGTGTGCTCCATGTAATTGGAGTTTCCCAGTGGCTTTGTTTACCTACTTAAGCCTCAGCAATGGTGGGCACCCCTTCCCATTCTAGCTGCCACCTTGCAGTTAGATCTTAGACTGCTGTGCTAGCAATGAGGGAGGCTCCATGGGTGTGGGACCCTCTGGGCCAGGTATGGGATATAATCTCCTGGTGTGCCGTTTGCTAAGACCCTTGGTAAAGCTCAGTATTAGGTTGGGAGTTACCCGATTTTCCAGGTGTTGTGTGTCTCAATTTCCTTTGGCTAGGAAAAGGAATTCCCTTCCCCCTTGCACTTTCCAGGTGAGGTGATGCCTTGCCCTGCTTCAGCTCTCACTGGTCGGGCTGCACCCACAGACCAGCGCCAACTGTCTGACTCACCCCAGTGAGATGAACCCGGTACCTCAGTTGGAAATGCAGAAATCACCTGTCTTCTGTGTTGCTCACGCTGGGAGCTGGAGGCTGGAGCTGTTCCTATTTGGCCATCTTGGGTGTGCCTTAGATTTAAGTCTTTAATTCATTTTTACTTTAGTTTTGAATATGAAAAGCAAGTGGGGTCTAGTTTTATTCTTTTGCATATGGATATCCAGTTTTCCCAGCACCATTTATTGAACAGACTGACTTTTCTCCAATATATGCTCTTGGCACCTTGTCAAATGTGAGTTTACTGTAGATGAATCGATTTATCTCTGGGTTCTCTATTCTGTTTTATTGATCCATGTGTTTGGTTTTTTTCCAGTACCATGTTATTTTGGTTACTATATCTCTGTAGTAAAATATGAAGTCATCTAATGTGATTCCTCCAGTTTTGTTCTTTTTGCTCACAATAGCTTTGGCTACTCTGGGTCTTCTGTGGCTCCATAAAAAATTCGAATTTTTTTACATCTGTGAAAATGTCATTCATATTTTGGTGGGGATTACATTTAATGTGTAGGTTGCTTTGGGTAGTATGGACATTTTAACAATACTTATTCTTCCAATCCATAAACATGGAAAATCATTTTATTGTGTTTGTGGCCTGTTCAATTACTTTCACCAATGTTTTACAGTTTTTATTGTAGAAATGTTCCCTGTCTTTGGTTAATTTCTTTTCTTTTATTTTATTTATTTTTATTATTATTATACTTTAAGTTCTAGAGTACATGTGCATAACATGCAGGTTTGTTACATATGTATACTTGTGCCATGTTGCTGTGCTGCACCCATCAACTCGTCAGCACCCATCAACTCATCATTTACATCAGGTATAACTCCCAATGCAATTCCTCCTCCCTCCCCCCTCCCCATAATAGGCCCCGGTGTGTGGTTAATTTATTTTCTAGGTGTTGAATTTTACTTGTAGTTATTGTGAGATTACTTTTTAATTTATTTTTCAAATTTTTTTTTGCTGTTGATATATAGAAACAATACTGATTTTTGTATGTTGATTATGTATCCTGCAACTTTACTTATTTATCTTTTCTAATGGTTTTTTGGGGGAGACTTTAGGTTTTCACAAATATAAGATCACATCATCTGCAAACAAGGATAATTTGACTTTTTCCTTTCAAATGTGGATGCCCTTTACTTTTTTTCTCTTGTCTGAATGTTCTAACTAGGACTTCCAGTACTATGTTGAATCAGTGATGAAAGTGCACATCTTTGTCTTGTTGCAGATCTTAGAGAAAAGACTTTCAGCTGTTTTCCATTGGATATGATACTAGCTTTCGGCCTGTTGTATACGGCTTTTATTATTTTTAGGTTGTGTTTCTTCTATACCCATTTTTTTGAAGATTTTTATCATGAAGTGATGTTGAATTTTATCAAAGCTTTTTAAGCATCAGTTGAAATGATCATATACTTTTTCCCTTCATTTTGTTGATATGATGTATCACACTGATTGATGTGCTTATGTTCAGCCATCCTTGCATCCCTGGCATAAATCCCACTTGGTCATGATAAATTATCTTTTTAATTTGTTAATAAATTTCCTTTGCTAGCATTTTGTTGAGGATTATTGCATCAATATTCATCACAGATATTGGCCTGTCATTTTCTTTTTCTGATGTGTCTTTGTCTGGTTCTGTTATCAATGTAATATTTACCTCATAGAATGAGTTTGGAAATATTCTTTTCTCCTCTATTCTTCAGAATAGTTTGAGTGGGATTGGGGTTAGTTCTTCCTAAATGTTTGTAAAATTCTTCAGTGAAACCACCCAGTTCCAGGAGTTTTGAAGAGTGAGATAACAGAAAGATATCCTGTTGCACTCAGTATGGCTGGTGTGTTTATCTACCTTTATGCTTTTGGATTTTATTATGTCTGGGTGATTTTCCAATATTTTATAAACATGACTTTTTAGGACTCTCCTTGATTGAACTATGATCATATATCTGGACAATGTTTTAGTTTACTTATGACAGTATTGTCCAGATGGTCCTGGACTGTCTCCAATAGAATCAGCTTTGTGCTTAAAATGTAGAAGTATGAATTTTATGAAGTCCAAGTGAAGTTCATGATTTCCCTAATATCCTCACAAGGAATTGGGATGAACTTCTGGATAGTCAGATCAGTACTGATTAAAGGACATGAACAGACACTTTTCAAAAGAACACATGCAAACAGCCAACAAGCATATGGAAAAAAAGCTTGATATCACTAATCATTAGAAAAATGCAAATCAAAGACACAATGATATACCATCTCATGCAAAGAAGAATGGCTCTTATTAAAAAGTCAAAAAGTAACACACATACTCACTATTGGTGTGAGTGTAAATTAGTTAACCCATTGTGGAAATCAGTGTGACAATTCTCAAAGAGCTAAAAACAGAACTACCATTTGATCCAGCAATCTCATTACTGGTTTATACCCAATGGAATATAAATAATTCTACTATAAAGACACATGCATGTTAATGTTTATTGCAGCACTATTCACAATAGCAAAGACATGCAACTAACCTGAATTTCCATCAATGACAGATTGAATAGAGAAAGTGTGGTTCCATATAGACAATGGAATACTATGCAACCATAAAAAGAATGAGATAATGTATTTTGTGGGAACTTGGATAGAGCTGGACCTCATTATCTTTAGCGAACTAACACAGGTACAGAAAGCCAAATACCACATGTCCTCACTTGTAGGTGGGAGCTAAATGATGAGAACTCATGGACACACAGAGGAGAACAACAGACACTGGGACCTACTTGAAGGTTGAGGGTACTAGATTCAGTGCCTGGGTGACAAAATACTTGGTACAACAAACCCCTGTGACACAAGTTTACCAATATAACAAACTTGCACATGTACCCCTGAACCTAAAATAAAAGTTTAAAAAGGACAAATATCTAATTCTAAAACAACTACTAATAATTTTTCACATTTCACTGACAATTAAATGAGGTGCTTCCTCCCATTTTTGGCCCTGCGTATCTCTCTAACCAATCTTTTGAGATAAACATGAGACATGTCATCAGTGAACTCATGTGTCCCCAAAAGCTTTCAAAGAATTAAAATGCAGATTCACTTCTGCTAACATCCTCGTATATTTTTATCCATAAAGAGAGATAATTTACATTAGTATTCAGTCTATTTTCTCCCTCTTAAAAAAGGAAAACCCTTTAGATTTTCCATCCCAGTCATCTCCCTATATATTTCTTCTCCTTTAAAGCTATGTTTTAAAGAGGTATCTGCATATGAACAAGAGTCGAACTCACTGTAGTCATCCACCTACACCCTATTCACAAAAACTAATTTTGATAAGGTTATCAATATCCTTTATTTTGAAAATTATATGGAGTAAGTCCTAATGTACTTGGCCCGTTGTCATTAAATGCTTGATTGCTCTCTCCTTGAACCACTCTCTTGGCATTAATGGCATTTAACTCCTTCTATCTTTATCCACTCTCTCACAGGCTCTTTCCCGTCTTAATATAGTCGCTAAATATTGGAATTCCTCAGGACTTCATTCTGGTTGCTCTTTTCTTCTCTCTTGTTTTACATCTTCATTGAAACCTCACTCACTCTTATGACATTACTGGTTGTCTATATGCTGATTACTCTTTCAGTACCCCTAATCCAGAATCTTATATTTAACTACCTACTTAATAACGACCCTTCAGTGTATCTCAGGCAAGCCAAAATGAAGATGTTCCAAACTGAATATTTGATATCCACTTGCTCAACTTGTCTCTCAATCATTATTTTCCATTTTAGTAAATATCTTCACTTCATAAACATGGTAGTCATTATTGTCACCTCCCTTTATTTTATCTTTCATATTCAGTCAAATACCAAGCTCTGTAGATAAATCCTCCAAAATATATTACAAATAGATAAAATCATTTTCATTTCTGTTACCACTATGCAGTGCTGTTTTTTTAAAGTGTATATTTTATGCTCTTTCTATTTATTTATTTTTTTCTAACTTTTACAAGGGATACATATGCAGGTTTGTTATATGGGTAAATTGTGTGTTGTGGGGTTTGGTGTACAGATTACTTCATCACTCAGATAATGAACATAGTACCTGACAGGTAGTTTTTCAATCTTCATGCTCCTATCACCCTCCATCATCAAGTAGACCCCAGTGTCTATTAATCCTTTCTTTGTGTCCATGTGTACTCAACATTTAGCTAACACTTGTAAGTGAGAACATGTGGTATTTTGTTTTCTGTTTCTACATTAATTTGCTTACACTAGTAGTCTCCAGATCCATTCATATTGCTGTGAATGATATGATTTTGTTCTATTGTCATGGCTACATAGTATTCTATTGTGTATACATAACACACTTTCTTTATCCAGTCCACTGTTGATGGATGGGGATTTACGTTGATTCCGTGAGTTTGCTATTGTGACTAGTACTGTGATGAACATACGCATGCATGTGACTTTATGATAGAATTATTTATATTTCTTTGCCAGTATTCCACTCTCTTAAGGAAGCCGTTTCCGACCTCCCTTACTCATTCTTTTTGTGTAAAACTTCAGAGCACAATGTGCCTATTCTTCATATTGCTTGCTGCTGTCACATTTTGCATTTTCAAGATAATTAGGTAAATAAATATCTGCATATTTCACTAGGTTGTAAGTTCCATAAGAATCTTGTTTTAGTCTATTGTGTACACTACCTGGTACACAATAGGTATTCAAAAAATAATTGTTAAATGAATTATATAATGCCATAGTAGATTTTAGCAACAAGTGAGCATTTACCATGTTCCAGGAACTTTAGCAAGTGTTATACATAAATTATCTCATTTAATCATTTAATCAGATAATTTAATCCAATTATCTTATGAAGAGAATACTATTATTATATTACTTTATATAGATAAAGAAATTGGGCCCAAATAATCTAAAAATATTTCTCACATTTACATAACTAGTAAAAGGCAGAAAAACAATTTAAATCTATTTCTGTTAGGCTCCAAAGTTTGTGTTTATTAGAAATTCAAGCTCTTTCAGTTTGTCTTTATCTGGGCATTTGATTGCTATCACAAGCCTTAATACAAAATGTTGCCTTATATTTTTGTTTCCAGGAGGTCTCTACTATATATTACTTGTTAAGAATTTTAGGAAGCTTTAGGTTTGTTTTTCAGTGATTCACTTAAGCAGGCAAAAAATCCTACATATAAATGACATTTTCTGTCAAATAAAACCTCTGTTTTCCTGTAAGTGTCTGTCTTTCACATGTAATACATATGTTTTAGCATATACATCACCTCATGCAAGGAATATTAACTTTGTAATGTATAATACTTGATATAAGTATTGAAAAACACTGTAATCATTTAATGAATCCAGGTCTTAGACCAAGGTGCAAAATACACTGACTGATTACTCAGTGCCTAGTTAAACTTGAAGAAGTTTTGGTACTATTTTCAAAGTTTATACCTTCTCTCAATATTGATAGATGCTTGTATTTTTGAGCTAAGCTGCAGAATAACCTGAATTTCATACTACAGTGTCATCTTTATGTTGTTTAAATATATTAATGATGACAGACATCCTCATTTCCTATTGGGAGTTACCCATTCAGGACATCTTTTAATTCCTATAGATGTGCGAATTAGGTGGCATTATTAGGAGTAGATGTTGCTTGTGTTTTTGTAACTATATGTTGTCTTTTAATTATAACCACCATATTGTGCAATTCTAGGGATCCTAATCTCTATTTTAGTTTATGTAAATGATTCCTAAAGAGTTTCATAGTGCACAGCCTGTGAGGCCATATATTGTGAAGTATCATCTTCTCTTTCTTATTCATCCATAAATAGTGAATTCCACACACTAATCACAGAAACAAAAAACGAAGACTTTGCTTATTATGTCCCCTGTTACCAACATGATAAATGTCTTATATTTCCACACCTGAATTTACATATAGTAATATCTTATATACTTCAATTCCAAGTATTCTTGTATTAATTAGGTCTCTTAGTGACAAACACCTGAAACCAACTCTAACAAGTTAAGTAAAAACAAATTTAGCAAATGATACTGAGGGCTCACAGAAGTGTTAAAAGGGTAGAAGATCGGGATGATCTATGAGACAAAGAGTAGGACACACACACACACAAAACATAGCTACTGTCTTTTAGAAGAGCTTACCCATTTAATAGATATTGCTGGCTTGTCAGTCTTTCTGCCATCACCACCTCAGCTGCTATTGTAATAGATATGTCAAAATATGTGTCCTGACTTTAATACTTTATTCAACATTTAAAGTCCAGGGAAAGAGTTTTTGATTGGCTGAGATTAGATCATGTGTCCAACCTCCTGATCCTCTCAGCCCCATAGGCAGAGTTATGAAATGGAACAGTGGAATATGGGCACAGGTAATTATCACTATGCCAACACTACACATAATGAAGAAGTAATATATCCCCAAAAGTAAACTGAAATATTATTAGGAAGGATGTGGTTTCTGGCAGCCAAAAATCCCTCAATTTGAGCAATCTCTGCTATAAGCCCTCTTTCATGTCAATTATGGGTTCCACTTGCGTTACCTACTTCTCACCTGTGACACTGCACATAATCTTTTCTTATGTAAACTGGTTTTGTAGTTTTATGACCCTGGTACTGTTGGAATCAAGTACACTATCTTGGTTACTGGAAAGTAGATATTAATAGAATAAAATATAAGAAATGTAAGATTAGCATCCCACTTCAATATTGTTCATCTTCCTCATAGATTAACAAAATAAATAAATAAATAATTTAAAAAATAAAAACACTAATGATTTTACTATTTTTCCAAGCATGAACCTGAGAACAGAGGAATGCCAAATTGCCTAAAATTCCCTGGCTGCTGCATTCTTTAAACTGTATCTGCCTAGGGGTCACTTATAAAATGATGTTGTATTGAAAACAGATGGAATTATCTCATACTGTATTGGAAGAACATTGCATGCCCTAGTGATTTATTTACTTCCTCATCTCTGTCCTGATTCCATTCCTTTCTCATCTGTACTTTTATTTCACTACGGCCTTAGCTCTGACTTTAGTAACATGATTAATAACCTAATTTGGGCTGGAACTGTATTTACTCAGTCTGTCTTCTGTTTGCTTCTTAAAACCATGAACTATATTGCTCAATTCTTTGTTTCATCTATTCCAGACCCTTTGAGTTACAGCAGTTTTATTATGTTCCTGAGATGCGATCCACTCTCTGCTGTGCTTCAGGCCAGTCCGGGGTCTTTTCTTCATGACCAAAGCAGTATGTCAAGGAGTATTGTTTTCAATTGCTCCCAGAAAATTGATTCTCTGTAGCTGGCATGCTTCTGTTTGTTCTGATCTTTTGCTTCCCTCTAGCGGCCAATGTTTGTACATGTATATGAGGCTGGCAAACGTGTGTGTGTGTTTGTGTATAAAATTGATGGAATTTCTATGGTTTTCATCTCATCATTCCATTGCTAGCCATATATATATGCACACACATATATGTGTATATTTGTTCATATATGGTCTATATGTGTATATATTTTCTATATATCATATATATGATTTATGTGTCTCATATATGTATGGATGTATATATTGTGAACCCCCAAAATCTGAGACAATTCTCATTTAAATTAGGAAGTTTATTTTGCCAAAGTTGAGGACGCGTGCCCATGACACAGCCTCAGGTGGTCCTGACGACATGTGCCCAAGGTGATCAGAGCACGGTTTGATTTTATACATTCTAGGGAGACATGAGACATCAATCAACATATTCAAGATGAACATTGGTTCGGTCTAGAAGATGAGACAACACGAAGCAAAGGTGAGAAGACTCAAAGAGGGGAGGGGCCTTCCAGGTTGTAGGTAGATAAGAGATAGATGGTTGTATTACTTTGGGTTTCTGATTAGCCTCTCCAAAGGAGGCAATCAGATGTGCATTTATCTCAGTGAGTGGAGGGGCGACTTTGAACAGAATAGGAGGCAGGTTGACCATAAGCAGTTTCCAGCTTGACTTTTCCCTTTAGCTTAGTGATTTGGGGGCCCCGAGATTTATTTTCCTTTCACGATATGTGTATGTGTATATTACATATATGATATATGTGTTACATATGTATATATCATATATGTGTATACATCATATATGATATATCATATAGGTGTATGTGTGTGTGTATATATATATGAGGCTAGCAATGGACTAATGAGATAAAAAAACATAGAAATTCCATCAATTCAATATCAGATACATTTTTAAAATTTATTGACAAATTTATAAAGAAACTAAAGAACTTAAAAGATATAGATAGGCTTAAAGGATACCAACTAAGTTTATACAATTGTTTTCAAGTAAAAGCAATAAGATTTTCCTTACCCCTCTACTTTTAATACTGTTTTGTGCGTTTTATCCTTCTAGGTTGTATATGTCGAGGATATCACATCTCATCAGAAGAAAAAAAGATCAAGATGAAAAGAACCAAAATGTGAATATGTAGTTATAAAATTAAAATTAAAGTAAATACTATTTTGTACAATCTCTGGGGGAAGAAACTATTTGCTCTGCTGATGGGGATTTATTTCCCTTTTCCTTATTTATAAGAAAGTGAAAGATATTTCACTGACATAGAATTTGATAGCTTCAGGAACATCAGAGTAGATAGCAATGAGTACAAAGTAAACAAAAAAAGGCAACTCTTATCTATTTTTCTACCAGTATACTACTATTTATACTTTTACTTCTGGTACTACTAGTACTATAATGACAATGAAGGAAACTACTACTACTACTACTACTACCATAGTGACCTCATAATAATAACAATGTAAATCAAGCAATAACTTTATACCAGGCAATGTGTTAAACACTTTACATACATCTTATTTAATTCCCACAACAATACTCAGAGGCAGATACTATTGTTAGCCCTAACTTACAGAGGAAGACATCCTAAGGCACACAGCAGCTGCAGTCTGCCTCACTGAAGTTTATCCAGGGCCTGAGCCTGCTGAAGTCAGTTGGTGAAGCAAGAGAATACAGGCAGAGTAAGATGGCAGAGTAGGACTCTCCAGTGCCCATCCCTCAATAGAAATATCAATATGAACAACTATCTGCACATGAAAAAAGCCTTCAAAAGACTCAGGAAACCAGGTGAGAAATTACTACACCTGGTTTTAGCATAATAATTTAAAAGATGCATTAAAGAGGGTAGACAGGAAACTTTTACATTACCTACATCACCCCTCCCCCAACCTCAGACAGCACAGCACTGAGAGAGACACCCTTTGCTGAAGGAGAGAGAAGTAAGCATGAGACTTTGCCTTGGAATCCAGTGTCAGGTCTACCACAAAAAAGTCCAGCACCAGGCAGAACCCCATGTCCCCTTGTTCCTAGACCAAACTGAGGGTCAGACTTCTATTTCTCGTGGCCCAGTAAAGAGATGCAAATGAACTGCGGAGGAAGAGAGTTTTCATTTCTGCAACTGGTTACAGGGAGAAGGCCTGGAAATTATCGACAGACCAACTTAAAACTAGAGAGTTTTCAGGAGCTTATATACCTTCTGAGATGTATGTCTACGTGTAAGTATCTATTCATCTAAAGACATAAGTGTTTAACTTATTTTAATCTATAACTAAGGTCGGCATCCTGAATACCTTCCTCTGAAACCTCAGCAAATTTACTTAATCTAAATGGGTCCAGGTGCTGGGGTGATTACCCTTATCTTGTCTCCTGCTGAATCATGGAGGTTTGGGGAGTTTGGGGAGTGCCTTCAGATCCCCAATAAACTTGTTTGTGGAGGCCTGGGGAGTTTCTGAAGTCCAACAGTAAAACTCATTTAATCCTAAATGGGTCCTGTTAATAATTCTTTCTTTATTTTGTCATGCTTTAATGCCCAGGAAAGGCCTAGGCAAAACCCTTGGTGAGCTTGAGGTCACTGGCTTTTAATATTTAACTTAACCACTCAGTCAGTACTGAAACAGTTGTTAAGGAGGCCTGCGTTAGTGAGACCTGGCCTGCCACACCCTAACACTAGGCCAATACCCTGAACAGAACCTCTATACCTGGCATGGTGCCAGACAAGAACCAACAATCCCAGCAGTAGGGGACTGAAGTCCTGGCCCATAGGCCTGCGAGCCAACTCCAGCTGCCTTGAGTCCCAAATAAACCTCAGCAGCCGGCAGTCCATAGCTTTTGCAGGCTTTTAGGTGTGCACCAGAGACACATATAAGCCTGTGGCCCTGGCAGAATGGATTTGAGTTCTGGCTTGCATCACTGCTGGCAAACTACAGCAGTCTTGGGCTCTGAATTAAACTCATCAAAAGGTATGCCATAGCTTTCATGGACCTTAGGCATGCCCTCTTGCCAGATGGGCACACATGGCCCTGGTGGAATAGACTAATTCTGGCCCACATTACGACTTGCAAACTATAGAAGCCTTGAATCCTAAATAAAACTCAGTGGTGAGCAGGCTGTAGTTGCTATGGTCCAGCCCTAGGTGTGAAAGACAAACAAGTCTTCAGACCTCAAAATCACTAAGCCAAAGGGAAAAGTCCAGTTCGGAACTGTGTTAGGCAAACTTGCAGCACATTTTTTTCCTAAATAGGATAACTACAAAGATAAAAAAACAAGCAAACAGAAAAGCTTTATACCTCCTTCACAATTTGTTCACAAGGGCATTTCTTATGCGCCTCAAGATCTTTACCCTAAAACAGTTTTTTTTTTTTTCATTTCACCCTGGCAATGAAAATTAATAACTTATCTTCACAGGTGCAGGACAAAGAAGGACAGACCACAGTCAACCCTCTGCTCACCTGAGAAAAAGTGCATATCTAATTGCTGCTTCGGCCCTATTGTTTATGTAAAAATGCTGATTCATTTGTCTATTTTGGCTTTTGTTGCCATTGCTTTTGGTGTTTTAGTCATGAAATAGTTGCCCATGCCTATGTCCTGAATGATATTGCCTAGGTTTTCCTCTAGGTTTTGTTTTGTTTTGTTTTGTTTTGTTTTTTTGTTTTTTTTTTTTGGTTTTAGGTCTTACATTTAAGTCTTTAATCCATCTTGAGTTAATTTTTGTATATGGTGTAAGGAAGGGATCCAGTTTCAGCTTTCTGTATATGGCTAGCCAGATTTCCCAACACCATTTATTAAAGAGGGAATCCATTGGGATCTAATTAAACTAAAGAGCTTTGGCACAGCAAAGGAAACTATCACCAGAATGAACAGGCAACCTACAGAATGGGAGAAAATTGCTACAATCTATCCATTGCTGCAAAATATCCTGACAAAGAGCTACAAAATAGCCAGAATCTACAAAGAACTTAAACAAATTTACAAGAAAACAAAAAAACATCAAAAAGTGGGCAAATGATATGAACAGATACTTCTCAAAAGAAAACATTTATGCAGCCAACAAACATAGGGAAAAAATGTTCATCATCACTGGTCATTAGAGAAATACAAAACAGAACCACAATGTGATACCATCTCATGCCAGTTAGAATGGCGAGCCTTAAAAAGTCAGGAAGTAACAGATGCTGGAGAGGATGTGGAGAGATAGGAACGCTTTTACACTGTTGGTGGGAGTGTAAATTAGTTCAACCATTGTGGAAGACAGTGTGGCAATTTCTCAAGGATCTAGAACTAGAAATACCATTTGACCCAGCAACCCCATCACAGGGTATATACCCAAAGGATTATAAATCATTCTACTATGAAGACACATGCACACATATGTTTATTGTGGCACTGTTCACAATAGCAAAGACTTGGAACCAACTCAAATTCTCATGAATGATAGACCAGATAAAGAAAATGTGGCACAGATACACCATGTAATACTATGCAGCCATAAAAATGATGAGTTCATGTCCTGTGCAGGGACACGGATGAAGCTGGAAACCATCATTCTCAGCAAAGTAACACAAGAACAGAAAACCAAACACCGCATGTTCTCACTCATAAGTGGGAGCTGAACAATGAGAACACATGCACACAGGGAGGGGAACATCCCACACCAGGGCCTAGTGGGGGGTGGGGGGCTAGGGGAGGGATAGCATTAGGAGAAATACCTAATGTAGATGGTGGTTTGATGGGTGCAGCAAACCACCATGTCATGTGTATACCTAGGTAACAAACCTGCACATTGTGCACATGTACCCCAGCTCTTAAAGTATAATAATAAAAAAAAGCCAAAAAGAAATGCAGGTTCACTACGTCTGTCTGAAGCATAAGTCACTATTCCTTTATGCCACCTCACGTGTAAATTGTGTATTCAGTGAAAAGTTAATGACCGTATTCAGTGAAAAGCTAATGACAGACTCAAAAGAATGAAACTATTTATCTCTTATCCAACTTTCAGTTGTGCTGCCTTTCAGGACAGAACAAATGTACAGGTTATACCTATTGATTGATGTCTCATGTCTCCCTAAAATGTATAAAATCGAGCTACGCTCTGACTACCTTAGGCACGTGTCTTCAAGATCTCCTGAGGCTGTGTCACAGGTACATCTTTAACTTTGGCAAAATAAACTTTCTAAACTGATTGAGACCTGTCTCAGATACTTTTGAGTTCACAAATCCATTACTATAAAGGAATTCTGAGTGGAGGTTCCCCTGATCTTTCACAAATCTCCTATTTGTGCTTGGTACCCGTTTTAGCTATCCTTATGACTCAAACCAATAGGACAATTTGCTGAGTCCTGGGAGCTCCCCACTTCTAGAGAGTCCCTAATCTCCCAAAATTTGGTTGAGATGTAAAGTTTATTTTGCTGTACAACTACTTTTTTAGAGTTTCAATTGCTTCCAACAAGGAAGGCAAGTTTTCCCGCTTCCATGATAATGTAGAGCAGGTAACTCCTTTCTGGAGTTTCAGTTAATTTCCAACAGGAAAGGCGAGTTTGAGACTTTTGTTCCCTGCTTCTAAGATGGTAGAGAGAAGTCTTGAGCCAAGGCCTGATTCCTAGTAAGAGGTAAAGCCCGCTGGGCTTCTGGGTTGGGTGAGGACTTGGAGAAGCTTTCTGTCTAGCTAAAGGATTGTAAACACACCAGTCAGCACTCTGTGTCTAGCTAGAGGTTTGTAAGTGCACCAATCAGCATTCTGTGTCTAGCTAAAGGTTTGTAAACACACCAATCAGCACTCTGTAAAATGGACCCATCAGCCCTCTGTAAAAGGGACCAATCAGCAGGACGTGGGTGGGGCCAAGTAAGGGAATAAAAGCTGGCCACCTAAGCCAGCAGTGGCAACCCACTGGGGTCCCCTTCCATGCTGTGGAAGCTTCATTCTTTCGTTCTTCACAATAAATCTTGCTGCTGCTCACTCTATGGGTCTGCACTACCTTTAAGAGCTGTAACACTCACTGTGAAGGTCTACAGCTTCACTCCTTAAGTCAGTGAGACCATGAACCCACCCAGAGGGACAAACAACTCTGGACATGCCACCCAAGAGCTGTAACACTCACTGTGAACGTCTGTGGCTTCACTCCTGAAATCACTGAGACCACGAACCCACTGGAAGGAAGAAACTCCGGAGACATCTGAACATCTGAAGGAACAAACTTCGGACACACCATCTTTAAGAACTATAACACTCAAAACGAGTATCCGTGGCCTCATTCTTGAAGTCAGCGAGACCAAGAACCCACCCGAAGGAACCAATTCCAGACACACTAGCTATGTAGCTGAATTTGGGTTTTCATCTTGAAAATTCTTTTTAAATATTAAAAATTAAAATTGACAACCAGCTGGTCTTAGTTTTCCCTTATTATTAGGGTGCTCAGTAATCCTATAAATTGTGCAATCATTTGTTTTGCTTAACTTTTTTGTTACTGTTTCTGTTTCTCTTGTGGTTTCAGTCTTTGTACTATTGGATTTGACCAACTTTATTCAGCGTGGTCAAATCCAAAGGAGAGTTCCAAATTATGGGGAACAAGGCTTCTGAATTGGCATAATTCTTGCAACTGATAATAAAAAAGGAAAAGAGAAAATGACCATCAAAAAGAAGATAAAGGAAAGATTTTTACTACCTAGAAGGCTTTGTGTACATAACAAGGCCACCTTTTCATTAGCCAAGCCAAACTGAAAGAGCAATGGCTGTTGCCTGACCTAAGATGCAGTTCTGTTGCTAAGGTTCTGCTCCTTTTTTCCACCATCACATCCTGGGTTTGGTTTCTAAATAAAGTCCTTTCTGGATGTATATTTAAGTTACTTTTGAAATATCAGCAATTTTTCCCAGCTAAAATACTGTAATGGGATTTTATTTATTTATTTATTTATTTATTTATTGAGATGGAGTCTTAGTCTGCTACCCAGGCTATAGCGCAGTGAAGTGATCTGGGCTCACTACAGCCTCTGCCTCCTGGGTTCAAGCGATTCTTATGCCTCATCCTCTTGAGTAGCTGGGACGACAAGCACACACCACTACGCCCAACTAATTTCTGTATTTTTAGTAGAGATGGGGTTTCACTGTGTTGGCCCGGCTGGTCTCAAACTCTTGACCTCAAGTGATTCACCCACTTCAGCCTCCCGAAGATCTGCGATTACAGGTGAGAACCGCTATACCCAGTCTAAAATGACTTTTTAAAAGGAGTTCAATGGTTAAAAGGCAGCTTAATTAAAAGCTAATATACAAGGTGTGTGTACGTATTTTTATTTTTTACAGCCTTTATGCTTTTTTTTTTCTCTCTCTCTCTCATAGAACATTGTTCTTTTTTGAGAAAAAGGTTTTTTTAAAAAAAATCCTTTAGGGCTGACTGAATTCTGTGTTCTCCATTTGCTGTTGACTTTCTCTCCTTTGTCTTGCCACCTTCAGCTGCATGAAGAATCTAAAGTAGTTTCTAACAGCACGAGATTTCTTAAAGAAAATAGAGAAGGTGCCAAACTCTGTTCTGGGGAGAAACCTCTGTTTTTCATTATGGAACCCCAAAAATGTAAACAGACAAATTACTTTCAAATTTTAAACTGCTTGTTTCTGCATTGTTACCTGCTTTGTTTTTACTAAAATAGTTATTACAACAGAGACTACTCTTGGGTGCTTAAAATAAGAAAGAATGTAGTTTAGACACTTAGAGAAATGTCTTTTTTTTTTTTTTTAAGTATACTGTAAAAGCATCATGTGGTCTAGCCTGAGGATAATTCTCTCTTTTTGGAGGTTCAGGATTCAGTGTGGACTTAGCCCAGTGGCCAGAGGTCCAGATAAAAGATAGAGACTAAATTTAGAACTACATATCTAAATAAAATTGGTCCCTTATACAATTCTTTGATAGATTTCTATAATTTTATGTCGGATTTGGCATCCATTTTTAAACTCCCTCTAGCACAGGAGATTCTGTACTTTGAGATGTAAATTTTGCCATCTGATTTTTCACCTAAGAGTTCCTTTAATGTGCAAATTCAGGGACAACTGCCTAAGATAATGAAACAGGTTATCAAGAAATTGAAAGTCTAAGATAAGAAGAAGAAAAGGGTTTTATGAATCTATAAGACCTACTTTTATCCGCATGTCTAATATGAGTATGTATTTATGTGTCATATAGAATGTTTCACTACTAAAACTATATTTTAGGACTCTAATTAATTGGCTTAAAGAAAACAAGTCTTTTAGTCAAATACTTTGTCAGAATAAAATAGAGACTCTAAGCCAAATGCTTTTCAAGTTCATGTGATTTAAGTAAATCTTTAATGATAAACTGGTTATAAAAGTATTGGTAAAATTGAATTAGAAATGGCTTCAGAATTGTCAACGTGTATTATCATTTAGATTTATTGGTCCAGTGGTTTTATATTTCTCTTGGCTAGATATAAAAATTGAGCAAGAGGGTTATGAAACCATGAATGCAGACCAAGAGGTAATTATCTTTATTTGTGTAAAAATTTATAAATGAGTATTTAATATTGTTTGTTTTTTGAAAACAGTTAAATCTTGAGTTACTGGCAAAACAGAAACAAACCCACTTATCTAATCTTAAGGATTTTACTTAGGAAAACCTGAAATTCACAGACTACAAAAGTAATTAACAGGAATGTAACCTTAAATGATAACTATGAGAGTTTTCATAAGTAATCTGAGTAAACTATTTTAAAAATTAATTAATTAGGTAAATGTAATGAAATAAATGCTTGTAAATAAACTTGTCATATAATTTAGAATACAAAGTTATATTAAGTTAAATAACAGATACTAATTGAATGTCTGGTTCATTTTCTTTTTTCAAAAAATATAGAAAAAATTTTTCTAAAACATATGTTCCTATTTATAAGAAAATAATTTTCATCTAATTCAAGAGTTATTTAAAAGTTGTTTATGAAATGATGTGAAAGAAACCAGTAAAAAAGACCAATAAAAAAATGTTATAAGTATAAAGAGGTGTTTTTGGCAAGAAAACTAAAAGAATATAATTTTATATGAGAAAGAATCTTCTATAGTAAATTTTTGTCCTAAAATAAAATAACCAGTTATTTAGGGAAAAGGGATGTTGAGGACAACCCAGAAAGTCCAAGCATGTCAGGAATTGTCTGTGTAAATTGTAATAAAGTTTGTACAAAGAAGATTTATAACAAAGAAAACTTTATGTGATCAAGTTGTCTGTAATTAAAGGGAAATTATTCACAATGTTATTCTAGAGATTGTGTATTGATATTTTTAAAAAATTATACACTAAAGAACTGGCTAGAACAACAAAGTTTTCTTAAAGTATTAATTTATTCTTAATAAAATTACATCAAGTTTTAATTTCTTTTAACCCAAAGTTCAACTTTTATTGCATCTCACTGTTTACAGCTTTCTCTCCTCTTTGGAAAGGCCTAAGATACTCTGTCCTTCAACTCATTTTCAGCTCCTGCAGTTTTTTCCCCTCAGGTTCTAAGGGTTCCTTGTTACCTGAGGCTAAAAATGTTTTATATTAAAGGCTTAAAAGAATTGTTTTCTTCCAATATAACATTCTGTGCTCTTGGCTTTAAATTGCTTTGTGAATCCAAAATTTTTTACTCATTACCAGGAAATACTCTTTCTATGTCTAACTAATACAAGTACCCTTTGCTTTAGGTTTGGCTTGCCAGTCAAACCTAATGGACTCTCTGTAGGGAATAGCAATCTCACTGCAAACATATTTTGTCTTTTACATTTTGGTAACTGACCTAACAGACAGATTTTATATTTCATCAAATTGATTCTTATGTCACAGTTATTAAGTTGTGATTTACCTAGAAAAAAGTGAGATTATTGTTTTTTAATTAAGCCTATTATATCTATTATATACATGTAACTTTTTGTATTTGCTTTTAAAGTTATTGTACTATTTGGTTACAGGGCTTTGACTCCTGGGTCTAAAAAGGATACCAAGTCAAGTTAAATCTTAAACACTGACAGCAGCTAAAGTATCATCTTCAGACTCAGTAGAAGATGCTAATAAAAATAAATGGCATTCATGAGTCACAGGGCCAGAAATTAAAACTACTCAATTACTCAAGGTCCAGGGACTGTCATGTAAGAGGTGGGCATTTGAGATTGTAAGGGCTGATTTTGAGAGATTAAAATTAGTTCAGTTTCTCTACCAATTAACTATTAATGTTCAAGGTTCACTGATTAAAGACCAGCATCTGGGCCCCTGTGTCAGATTAATAAGGTTTTCTTTGACCATTAACCCACTTCAGAATAAAAATAATTCTATAGCTTAAAAAAGGTTTATAGAAATTACATCTTATGGTCAGGATGATTAAAATTTTATTGATTTGCTTATGAAATTTTGAGAGAGAGATTTAATTGGCCTCATGCTATCTGTATTAGGGCTTTTGGGGAGGAAATTAAATCTCCTCTCTCAAAGAATAAGGTTTTTTCTTTTTAAATATTTGAGTTATCACTTTGGCTAAATGAATGACTCATTTTATAATGACCTGCTATCCTATTATAATATCCAGGATTTTAAAATTTTTACATTTCACAAGCTTTCTAAAATTAAATTCCAACTTCAGTCTTCATGATTTTTTTGATATTAGACCCCTTGAAGTCCAAAAAGGATATATTCACCTTATTTGATATAAACATTCACACAGGAAGTATTATCAAGTATGAAATGATGTTTAACCTTCTTTGAATTGTATTTATATAAATGAGAATTTAGTATGCATTTCGAAATTGTTTGAGATTCCTGTGATTCTGATATCTTAGTATATATTATCCATAGTAATTATGATTATTATAAAAATTGTTGTATGCCACAGACGTGATCAAATTTTCTTGCTATTTGTGTCTTTAACCATAACTGTTCTAAGACTCTTGTCATCCACAGCTGTTTTATTTTTATCCTTTTCAAAGGATAAAAATAGGTGGTTTACATAAAATGAGATTTAAAACTCTGACACATGCTCTTGAATGCAGATATCTGATACTTTTGGAGGTTATGACATTAAAATAGTGGAACGTCTTCCAAGACTCTCATAGACAGCTAATGTGTTCATAAACATCAAGCAGATCAGGAGTTAATTACATAGACTGAACATGTGAAAGATTGAAATAATCCTTTTATGACTGTGTTTGAAGTATTGCTATTTTTTTTTTCTCAGTCCATAAAATGCTTTTTCTTTTGAGTTATGTACAGCTTCTAACAATTGGGTAAAATACACTCCTGTGAGCAAAGTTGGAGCATTTTTTTTCTCTCTACTTGATTTCTCAAGAATATGAAAACTATTTGTAAGTATACTTAGTTTGTATGAATATAGTTATTTGCATAAGTTTAATAAGAATCTGTTTTCGTTTGTAACAGGACACTATTGGAAACACTACTTATTTTGCCAAAACTCTGACTGGCATGGCATATTTTCAGACTGCTTTAAGAAATCAAATTTCACTTATATAGCCAATGAAAGACCCTTGGAAAAACCTGTCTCCTACATTGTCTTTGCAGTCCCTGTACAGGGTTCCTTACCTGCTGTAAGTACAGAATGTTACTTTCTAACTGACCTAGGGGCCCTAAATTATCTTAGGACTTCAGGGTGAGGAATGCACCCAATTAATTCAGGTATTTATAGGCACAGATAAATCTTTGGTGGGCTCAAGGCTTTAAAGTCTGATCTGAGGGTTATATTTTAATGGAATAAAGGTCCAGTAAAGCCAATGTTTTTGAAGCCTATATAAATTTATTTATTTATTTATTTATTTATTCATTTATTCATTTTTCAAAATGGTTGATTTAAAAATTTTATATCATACCTCTCTCACTTGGAAGGACAAAATAGTGGGTAACAAATCACATTGTGAACTTTTTCTCAAGAAGTAATACAGGAACTGAATAAGAAAACTGAAGGAAATCATAGACCCTTGAAAGAAACAGGAGTCTACAGCATATACTGTGACTCAGTCGAAGGCTATGAGTCCCTGGAGTGTGAGAGGGAAAGAATTTACCTCTAGGATACACAACCCTACTGGGGAGCCAAAAAGTCCAGTCCACCGGGGAAGGTACTAACCCCACTGAGCACAGGAACCAACTTGGGGAGAGTTGTGAAATATAAAAGTAGCAGCAGTTAAGGGAAGACACTTGCAAGCATTCTCAGATTCCAGCACAAACTGAAGGCAGTCTTTCTGTACTGTCCCTCATAGGAAGCCTTGCAGAGGAAAATCAAAAAGTTCAGGCGGTATCCCAGGTTTAAAGAAACTCCCAATGGAGTTTTACAGTATAACCTCAGGTGGGGTCAAACTCCTTTCACCAGGGCTGGGATGGGGAAGAATGCAGGAGTCCCAAATGCAAGAGCTGCAGGTACAAAAGCCAGGTGCAAGCTTTGCAGGTGACATGGAGGTGTGTGGCCTGAAAGCTGTGGTTTCTAGCTCTGCAGGGAAAGCTGGCAGTTTCAAATTTGGATTACAGGCTAACTGGAACTCAGCTCACTGCTGCCAGTAGAACACTGTGGAGTGGATCTGACTCTCCAAGTGTGTGAGAACTGTGTGGGGCTTACCACCACCTGCTACTCCCCACTTCCTACGTCAACTCTTCTGTGCAGCAGAGGCAGCAATGCTTTCCTCTGGAACATGAACCAAGTATCCTGAAACCTGCTCCAATCCCCCAATACCCACAGGGGGCTACTGCTTGCTCTGCATTTGAAGACTCAGAACACAAACACACCTGAACCAGTCCTGACTTGGCTTTGCCCTGCCACCCAACTTGGTAGTTTAACACAAAAGGCAGAATCTTTTGGGAGCTATATAGCCCTGCCCATTGCCTGAGAAAAAGAGTACCCTATATTCTGCCAGGCATCATAAGGCAAACAAACATCCCGTTGCTACTACTGTAGCTGGTTCTCTTTTTCAAGCACCACCTCCTGGCTAAAGGCCAACCAACACAATTTATTACAGTATCTCCTGGTAGAATAACACTGAACCCAGAATGGAGAAAATGGCTGTGTGATCTCAGCTATCACCACTGCCTCCACCACTCTGGCTAGCCAGGAGGTTCTGAATATGTCCAAGTGACCAGTTCCTTATTACAACAACCAACCTTCAAGAAAGCCAACACAGTATGGTTATCAATAACCAAGGAGTTTCACAGAGTCTGTGTCACTCCCTTGTCACCCCCTCCCCCATAAGAGCTCATACTCACTGCTGGAAAACTTTTGCAGAGATCACATCATTGGATCCCTTGCAGACATTCCAGCATACCAGCCTGGAGTGTGGCAACTTCACTGGGCACATGACCCAGAGGAGCAACAACACTTACAGTAGTCTGGCTCCAAGGGACTCTCACTCCTAGGGGAAGGGGGAGTGCACCACATCAAGAGAACACCCTGAAAGACAAAAGAATTTGGATGGCAGGCCTTGAGCACGAGATTCTTCTGATGGTAGGAAGCTTCTTTCTGCAGAGGCACAGGTACAGTGCTGGGCTTAGCAGGTTAAGTCTTCAGCTCAGTCCCACAAGTCAACCATTCCTGGTGTACAATAAGGTTTTGAAAAAGATTATGTCTTTCACCCTTGTCACTGTAGGCACAGTTGGGGCTTCTCCCGTGGAAGCTTGCCATGGTTGCAACTATAAACAGCCTTTCTGGAAAACATCGGGGTGACTGCATCCCCACAGGAGGAGCTTCCTCTAGGCTCTGGCTTCGATGAGGTACAGAGTCACAATTCCTCTGTATTTGTAACATCAACATTCCTACAGATGAAAAGAGGTACCTGTATAATCTGAGTAGCCAAAGCACAGGGACAGGAGTGTGTCTGAGAGACAGATAACTTTCCTGCTAACCTAGTAGTGGAGCTGACATGGCCCCAACCCTTCTCCTTGATACTACTTTTGTGCAACTCACTGAGAGTTCCTCCAGCCACCTCTGTCAAGGCCAGGACCTCATTAACCCACCTGCTTTAGCTACAACTGGTTCCTACCCAGGGACAACTCCCCTACTGGCCTGAAGCCTAAACCATCAAACCAGTAAATAAATTACTGAGAAAAATAGTTAAATGAAAATTATACACCATGGGGGAAATAAATACATAAAAAGTACACACCATGGGGACCTCTACCATTCCAACCCATAGGAAATAGTGAACTTGCTTACACACCACACACATTGCTACTAAAACCAGCATATGAGAGAGCCAACATACAAAGATTTCCTATAATGACGAAACTCTTACAGACTCTTTCTCACTGAAAACACCAAGAACCACATTAGACTATAATTATCTATAAGCATTACAATCTCATCCTTAAAGAAAAAAAAAACAAAAACAAAATAAGCACAGTACAATAAAACATGCATTCAAGAATGATTAGAAGAAATAGTCTATCCACATGAGAAGAAACCAGAAAAAGAACTCTGGTAAAATGACAAAACAGAGTGCTATAACTCACACAAAAAAATCACACTAGTTCTCCAGCAATGGACTCAAACCAAGAGGAAATCTTTGAAATATCAGATAAGAAATTCAGAAGATCACTTATGAAGCTACTACAGGAGATATCAGAGAAAGATGAAAACTATCATAACGAATTTTAAAAAGTAATTCAGGGTATGAATGAAAAATTTTCCGGAAAGATAGATATCATTGAGAAAATTCAATCAAACTTCTGGAAATAAAAGATACACTGAGGGACACACTAAGTCCACTGTTGAGATGGATTTAGCAGATACACTGAGAGAACTACAAAATGCAGGGGAAAGTTCTAAAAATATACTAGAACAAATAGAAGAAAAAATTTTAGGGCTTGAAGAAAAGGTTTTGTATTAACTTAATCAAGCAAATATAACAAAAAATAAAAAGAAATGAACAAAATCAGCAAGAAATATGGGATTATGTAAAGTGGCTAAACCTAAGAATAATTAGCATTCATGAGGGAGAAAAGAAAATAATAAGTCTGAAAAACGTATTTGAAGAAATAATTGAAAAAATGTCCCCATCCTGGATATAAATTAGGTATCCAAACACAAAAATCTCAAAGAATTCCCAAAAAGTGTATTGCAGAAATATTTTCTCCAAGGCATATAGTCATCAGGATTTCTAAATTCAACATGACAGAAATAATACTAAGAGCAGTAAGATAAAAGCATCAGGCAACCTACAAAGGAAACCCCATCAGATGTCAGCAGACTTCACAGCAGAAATCTTACAAGTCAGAAAGCATTAGGGTCTTACCCTCAACATCCTCAAATAGAGAAACTATCAGCCAATAGTTCTGTATCCTGTAAAACTAAGTTTCGTTAATGAAGGAGAAATAAATTCACTTTGAGAAAACAAATGCTGAGGAAACTTGTCACTACCAAACCAGAACTACAAAAAATGCTAAAAAAAAATTCTAAACCTTGAAACAATAGCACGTTATGCTACAAAATAGAACATCTTGAAGGCTTGAAACTCACAGAGCCTATAAAATAACACAATAAAATAACTAGGTAACAATTAACATGATGAAGAGAACAGAGTCTCACATCTCAATATTAACATTGAATGTAAATTGCCTAAATGCTCCACAGAATGCCATCATGATAAATAAAAAAACTAAAATCCAAATATCTGCTGTCCTCAAGAGACTCACCTCATATGAAAGGATTTATATAAACTCAAGGTAAAAGGGTGAAAAAAGATTCCATGTAAACGGAAACCAAAAACAAACAGGAGTAGCTACTCTTATATCAGAACAGACTTCAAAGCAACAACAATGAAAAAGACAGAGGTGGTTATTATATATGATAAAAGGAACAATTCAGCAAGAAGATACTGCATTTTTAAATTTATATGCACCCAAACTGGAACTCCTAGATTCATAAAACAATTCTATGAGACCTAATAAATGAAATAGATAGCAAAACAATAATAGTGAAACTCAATACACCACTAAAAACACTAGACAGATGTTAGAAAAAGTCAACAGAGAAACAATGAACTTAAATGATATGCTAGAATTAATGGACTTATCAGATATTTACAGAACATTTTTCCCAACAACTGCAGAATATACATTATTCTTATCAACACATGGAACATTCTCCAGGATAGACAATATAATAGACCACAAAACAAGTCTTAATAACTTAAAAAAATCAATATCATATGAAGCATCTTTTCAGACCACAGCAGAATAAAACTAGAAATTAGCTCCAAAAGGAACGCTCAAAACTATACAAATTCATAGAAATTAAATAATCTGATCCTGAATAATATCTGGGTTAACAATAAAATTGTAATGAAAATTTAAAAATTTTTTGGGCTGGGCGCGGTGGCTTAAGCCTGTAATCCCAGCACTTTGGGAGGCCGAGACGGGCGGATCACGAGGTCGAAGATCGAGACCATCCTGGCTAACACGGTGAAACCCCGTCTCTACTAAAACTACAAAAAAAACTAGCCAGGCGAGGTGGCGGGCGCCTGTAGTCCCAGTTACTCGGGAGGCTGAGGCAGGAGAATGGCATGAACCCGGGAGGCGGAGCTTGCAGTGAGCTGAGATCCGGCCACTGCACTCCAGCCTGGGCGACAGAGCAAGACTCCGTCTCAAAAAAAAAAAAAAAAAAAAAAAAAAAAAAAAAATTTTGAATTGAGTAATAATGACACAAGTTATCAAAACCTCTGGGATACAGCAAAATAATTACTAAGGGAGAAGTTTATAGCACTAAATGCCCACATCAAAAAGTCTGAGAGAGCACAAATTAAAACCTAATGTCATACTTCAAGGAACTGTAGAAACAAGAACAAACTAAACTTAAAACCAGAAGAAGGAAAGAAATAAAGATCAGAACAGAACTAAATAAATTCAAACAAAAAGCACAAAAGATCAATAAAACAAAAATCTGGTTCTTTGAGGACTCGGAGCAAGATGGCCAAATAGAAACAGCTCCAGTCTCTAGCTCCCAGTGCGAGTGACACAGAAGACGGGTGATTTCTGCATTTTCAACTGAGGTACCAGGTTCATCTCACTGGGGAGTGCCAGATAATCAGTGCTGGTCAGCTGGTGCAGCCCAAACAGCCAGAGCTGAAGCAGGGTGGGGCATTGCCTCACCTGGGAAGCCTAAGAGGAAAAGGAATCCCTTTTCCTCGCCAGGGGAACTGAGACACACAACACCTGGAAAATCGGGTAACTCCCACCCCAATACTGTACTTTACCAAGGGTCTTAGAAAACAGCACACCAGGAGATTATATCCCACACCTGGCCGGGGGAGTCCCACACCCAGGGAGCCTCCCTCATTGCTAGCACAGCAGTCTGCGATCTCGCAGCAAGGCAGCAGGGAGGCTGGGGGAGGGGCGCCCACCATTGCTGAGGCATAAGTAGATAAACAAAGCCGCTGGGAAGCTAGAACTGGGTGGAGCCCAAAGCAGCTGAAGGAGGCCTGCCTGTCTCTGTAGTCTCCACCTCTGGGGACAGGGCATAGCTAAACTAAAAGCAGCAGAAACCTCTTCACATGCAAATGATCATGTCTGACAGCTTTGAAGAGAGCAATGGATCTCCCAACACGGAGGTTGAGATCAGAAAATGGAGGTTGACATCTAAGAACGGACAGACTGCCTGTTCAAGTGGCCTAACTGGGAGACATCCCCCACTACGGGCAGACCGACACCCCACACCTCACACGGCAGGGTACACCCCTGAGACGAAGCTTTCAAAGCAAGAATCAGACAGGTACACTCGCTGTTCAGCAATATTCTATCTTCTGCAGCCTCCGCTGCTGATACCCAGGCAAACAGGGTCTGGAGTGGACCTCAAGTAATCTCCAACAGACCTACAGCTGAGGGTCTTGACTGTTAGAAGGAAAACTAACAAACAGAAAGGACACCCACACCAAAACCCCATCAGTACGTCACCATCATCAAAGACTAGAGGCAGATAAAACCACAAAAATGGGGGAAAAGCAGGGCAGAAAAGCTGGAAATTCAAAAAATAAGAGCACATATCCCCCTCCAAAGGAACGCAGCTGATTGCCAGCAATGGATCAAAGTTGGATGAAGAATGACTTTGACGAGTTGAGAGAAGAAGGCTTCAGTCCATCAAACTTCTCAGAGCTAAAAGAGGAATTATGTACCCAGCACAAAGAAACTAAATATCTTGAAAAAAGAATGGAAGAATGGATAACTAGAATAATCAATGCAGACAAGACCATAAACCAACTGAAAGAGATAAAAACCATGACATGAAAAATACATGACAAATGCATAAGCTTCAGTAACTGACTCGATCAACTGGAAGAAAGAGTATCAGTGATTGAGGATCAAATGAATGAAATGAAGAGAGAAGAGAAGTCTAAAGAAAAAGGAAGAAAAAGAAATGAACAAAGCCTTCAAGAAGTATGGGATTATGTGAAAAGACCAAATATATGTCTGACTGGGGTACCCGAAAGTGAGGGGGAAAATGGAACCAACTTGGAAAACACTCTTCAGGATATCATCCAGGAGAACTTCCCCAACCTAGTAAGGCAGGCCAACATTCAAATTCAGGAAATACAAAGAACGCCACAAAGATACTCCTTGAGAAGAACAACTCCAAGACACAAAATTGTCAGATTCACCAAAGTTGAAATGAAGGAAAAAATGTTAAGGGCAGCCAGAGAGACAGGTCAGGTTACTCACAAAGGGAAGCCCATCAGACTAACAGCAGATCTCTCAGCAGAAACTCTACAAGCCAGAAGAGAGTGGGGGCCAATATTCAACATTCTTAGAGAAAAGAATTGTCAACCCAGAATTTCATATCTAGCCAAACTAAGTTTCATAAGCGAAGGAGAAATAAAATCCTTTACAGACAAGTAAATGCTTAGAGATTTTGTCACCCCCAGCCTGCCCTATAAGAGACCCTGAAGGAAGCACTAAACATGGAAAGGAACAACTAGTACCAGCCATTGAAAAACATGCCAAAATGTAAAGACTATCAATGCTAGGAAGAAACCGCATCAACTAATGAGCAAAATAACCAGCTAATATCACAATGACAGGATCAAGTTCCCACATAGCAATATTAATCTCAAATGTAAATGGACTAAATGGTCCAATTAAAAGACACACACTGGCAAATTGGATAAAGAGTCAACACCCATCAGTTTGCTGTATTCAGGAGACCCATCTCACATGCAGAGACACACATAGGCTCAAAATAAAGGGATGGAGGAAGATCTACCAAGGAAATGGAGAAGAGAGAAAAGCAGGGGTTGCAATCCTAGTATCTGATAAAACAGACTTTAAACCACCAAAGATCAAAAGAGACAAAGAAAGCCATTACATAATGGTAAAGGAATCAATTCAACAGGAAGAGCTAACTATCTTAAATATATATGCACCCAACACAGGAGCACCCAGATTCATAAAGCAAGTCCTTAGAGACTTACAAAGAGACTTAGACTCCCATACAATAATAATGGGAGACTTTAACACCCCACTGTCAACATTAGACAGATCAAGGAGACAGAAAGTTAACAAGGATATCCAGGAATTGAATTCATGTCTGCATCAAGTGGACCTAATAGACATCTACAGAACTCTCTACCCCTAATCGACAGAATATGCATTCTTCTCAGCACCACATCACACTTACTCCAAAATTGACCACATAATTGGAAGTAAAGCACTCCTCAGCAAATGCACAAGAACAGAAATGATAACAAACTGTCTCTCAGACCATAGGGCAATCAAACTAGAACTCAGGACTAAGAAACTCAATCAAAACCACTCAACTACATGGAAACTGAACAACCTGCTCCTGAATGACTACTGGGTACATAAGGAAATGAAGGCAGAAATAAAGATGTTCTTTGAAACCAATGAGAACAAAGATAGAACATACCAGAATCTCTGGGACACATTTAAAGCAGTGTGTAGAGGGAAATTTATAGCACTAAATGCCCACAAGAGAAAGCTGGAAAGATCTAAAATTGACACTCTAACATTGCAATTAAAAGAACTAGAGAAACAAGAGCAAACACATTCAAAAGCCAGCAGATGGCAAGAAATAACTAAGATCAGAGAAGGACTGAAGGAGATAGAGACACAAAAAACCCTCCAAAAAACCAATGAATTCAGGAACTGGTTTTTTGAAAAGGTCAACAAAATTGATAGACTACTAGCAAGACTAATAAAGAAGAAAAGAGAGAAGAATCAAATAGATGCAATAAAAAATGATAAAGGGTGTATCACCACCAATCCCACAAAAATACAAACTACGATCAGAGAATACTATAAACACCTCTACGCAAATAAACTAGAAAATCTAGAAGACATGGATATTTTCTTGGACACACACTCTCCCAAGACTAAACCAGGAAGAAGTTGAATCCTTGAATAGAGCAATAGCAAGCTCTGAAATTGAGGCAATAATTAATAGCCTACCAACAAAAAAAAAGTCCAGGACCAGACGGATTCACAGCTGAATTCTACTGGAGGTACAAGGAGGAGTTGATACCATTGCTTCTGAAACTATTCCAATCAATAGAAAAAGAAGGAATCCTCCCTAACTCATTTTATGAGGCCAACGTCATCCAGATACCAAGCCTGGCAGAGACACAACAAAAAAAGAATTTTAGTCCAATAACCCTGATGAACATTGATGCAAAAATCCTTAATAAAATACCGACAAACCAAATCCAGCAGCACATCAAAAAGCTTATCCACCATGATCAAGTGGGCTTCATCCCTGGGATGCAAGGCTGGTTCAATATTCGCAAATCAATAAACGTAATCCAGCATATAAACAGAACCAAAGACAAAAAACACATGATTATCTCAGTAGATGCAGAAAAGGCCTTTGACAAAATTCAACAGCCCTTCATGCTAAAAATGCTCAATAAATTCAGCATTGATGGAACGTATCTCAAAATAATAAGAGCTATTTATGAAAAACCCACAGCCAATATCATACTGAATGGGCAAAAACTGGAAATATTCGCTTTGAAAACTGGCACAAGACAGGGATGCCCTCTCTCACCACTCCTATTCAACGTAGAGTTGGAAGTTTTGGCTGGGGCAATCACGCAAAAGAAAGAAATAAAGGGTATTCAGTTAGGAACAGAAGAAGTCAACTTGTCTGTGTTTGCAACTTGTCTGTGTTTGCAGACGACATGATTATATATTTACAAAACCCCATTGTCTCAGCCCAAAATCTCCTTAAGGTGATAAGCAATTTCAGCAAAGTCTCAGCATACAAAATTAATGTGCAAAAATCACAAGCATTCTTATACACCAGTAACAAACAAACAGAGAGCCAAATCAGGAATGAACTTCCATTCACAATTGCTTCAAAGAGAATAAAATGCCAAGGAATCCAACTTACAAGGCATGTAAAGGACCTCTTCAAGGAGAACTAGAAACCACTGCTCAGTGAAATAAAGGAGGATACAAACAAATGGAAGAACATACCATGTTCATGGGGAGGAAGAATCAATATTGTGAAAATGGCCATGCTGCCCAAGGTAATTTACAGATTCAATGCCATCCCCATTAAGCTACCAATGACTTTCTTCACAGAATTGGAAAAAACTGCTTTAAAGTTCATATGGAACCAAAAAAGAGCCCGCATTGCCAAGACAATCCTAAGCCAAAAGAACAAAGCTGGAGGCATCACGCTACCCGACTTCAAACTATACTACAAGGCTACAGTAACCAAAACAGCATGGTAGTGGTACCAAAACACAAACATAGACCAGGGGAACAGAACAGAGTCCTCAGAAATAATACCCCACATTTACAGCCATGTGATCTTTGACAAACCTGAGAAAAACAAGAAATGGGGAAAGGATTCCCTATTTAATAAATGGTGCTGGGAAAATTGGCTAGCCATAAGAAGAAAACTGAAATTGGATCCTTTCCTTACCCCTTATACGAAAATTAATTCAAGATGGATTAGAGACTTAAATGTTAGACCTAATACCATAAAAACCCTAGAAGAAAACCTAGATAATACCATTCAAGACATAGGCATGGGCAAGGACTTCATGTCTAAAACACCAAAAGCAAGGGCAACAAAAGCCAAAATTGACAAATGGACAAATGGGATCTAATTAAACTAAAGAGCTTCTGCACAGCAAAAGAAACTACCATCAGAGTGAACAGGCAACCTACAGAATGGGAGAAAATTTTTGCAATCTATTCATCTGACAAAGGGCTAATAGCCAGAACCTAACAAGAACTCAAACAAATTCACAAGAAAAAAACAAACAGCCCCTTCAAAAAGTGGGCAAAGGATATGAACAGATATTTCTCAAAAGAAGAAATGCATACAGCCAACAGACACATGAGAAGATGCTCATCATCACTGACCATCAGAGAAATGCAAATCAAAACCACAATGAGATATCATCTCACACCAGTTAGAATGGCAATCATTCAAAAGTCAGGAAACAACAGGTGCTGGAGAGGATGTGGAGAAATAGGAACACTTTTACACTGCCAGTGGGATTGTAAACTAGCTCAACCATTGTGGAAAACAGTGTGGCGATTCCTCAAGGATCCAGAACTAGAAATACCATATGACCCAGTTAACCAATTACTGGGTATATACCCAAAGGATTATAAATCATGCTGCTAGAAAGACACATGCACACATATGTTTATTGTGGCAGTATTCACAATAGCAAAGACTTGGAATCAACCCAAATGTCCATCAGTGACTGACTGGATTAAGAAAATGTGGCACATGTACACCATGGAATACTATGCAGCCATAAAGGAGGATGAGTTTGTGTCCTTTGTAGGGACATGGATGCAGCTGGAAACCATCATTCTCAGCAAACTATCGCAAGAACAGAAAACCAAACACCGCATGTTCTCACTTATAGGTGGGAATTGAACAATGAGATCACTTGGACTCGGGAAGGGGAACATCACACACTGGGACCCATTATCGGGACGGAGGAGGGGGGAGGGATGGCATTGGGAGTTATACCTGATGTAAATGACGAGATGATGGATGCTGACGAGTTGATGGGTGCAGCACACCAACAAGGCACAGGTATATATATGTTACAAACCTGCACGTTGGGCACATGTACCCTAGAACTTAAAGTATAATAATAATAATAATAATAATAATAACAATAATAATAATAAAGTTAAATCAATCTGAGTTGAATGCCCAGAAAAATTAAAAATTTAGTTTAACACTCCTGGAAAAAAAAAAACTGGTTCCTTGAAAAAATAAACAAAATTGGTAGACCATTAGCTAGATTAACCAATAATAGAAAAGATGAAAATAAGCTCAATCAGAAATAAAACTGAAGACATTAAAACTGACACCACAGAAAGACAAAGATCATTCAAGACTACTATGAACACCTTTATGCACACAAACTAGTAAATCTAGCATATCTACGCCATGGAATACTATACAGCCATAAAAAGGAATGAGTTCATGTCCTTTTCAGGGACATGGATGAGGCTGGAAGCCATCATTCTCAACAAACTAACACAGGAAGAGAAAACCAAACACCATATAATCTCACTCATAAGTGGGAGTTGAACACTGAGAACACATGGACACAGGGAAGAGAACATCACACTCTGGGGCCTGTCAGGGGTTGGGGGTGAAGGAGAGGGAGAGCATTAGGACAAACACCTAAAACATGTGAGGCTTAAAACCTAGATGATGGGTTGATAGGTGCAGCAAACCACCATGGCACATGTATACCTATGTAACAAACCTGTACATTCTGCACTTATGTCCCATTACCTAAAGTAAAATTTAGAAAAAGGAAAATGGATAAATTCTTGGATTAAATTAGGAAAAAATAGAAACCTTGAACAGACCAATAATAAGCAATGAGATCAAATCAGTAATTTAAAAATTGCCAACAACCAAAAGGCCCAGGACTGGATAAATTCATGGTGGAATTCCACCAGATATTCAAAGATGTCTTGGCACCAAACCTCCTGAAAGTATTCCTAAAGATTGAGAAAGAAAGAATCCTTCCTAAATTATTCTATGGATGTAGTATCACTCTGATACCAAACCAGAAAAGGACACAACAAAAAAGAAAACTACAGACCAATTTCCCTGATGAACATAGGTGCAAAAATCTTCAACAAAATACTAGCCAATTGAATTCAACAGCACATCAAAAAGATAATTCATTATGATCAAGTGGGTTTTATTCCTAGGATGTAGGCGTGTTTTAACATGTTCAAGTAATAAATGTGGTAAAAACATACAAACAGGAGTACAACCAAAAACCATATGATCATCTCAAATGATGCGGAAAAGCATTCAGCAAAACCCAGCACTCCGTTATAATAAAATCTCTCAAGTAACCAAGATAGAGGAGACCTACATAAAAGTATTAAAAGCCATATATGACAAACCCACAACCAACATTATACTGAGTGGGGAAACGTTGAAAGCATTCCCCCTGACAACAGGAACAAGGTAAGGATGCGCACTTTCTCCACTTCTATTCAACATAATTTGGGAAGTACAATAAGAGCAATTAGGCAAGCAATAAAAATTAACCGCCTCAAAATTGGAAAAGAGGAAGTCAAATCGTAACTCTTTGCAGATGATTTGATTACATACCAGAAAATCCTAAATACTCCTCCAAAAGACTCTTAGATTTGATAAACAAATTCAGTAGTTTCAGGTTACAAAATCAATGTAAACAAATTAGTAGCACTGCTACATACCAACAAAGACCAAGCTGAGAAACAAACTGAGAATTCAGTCCCCTTTACAACAGCTGCACAAAAATAAAATACCTAGTAATATACATAACCAAAGAAGTAGAAGATTTCTAAAAGGAGAACTGCAAAACACTGCTGAAAGAAACCACAGATGACACAAACAAATGAAAACACAGCCCATGTTCATGGATCGGAAGAATCAATACTGTGAAAATGATCACACTGCCCAAAACAATCTCCAGATTCAATGTAATTGCCATCAAAATATCAACATCATTTTTCAGATAATTAGAAAAAAATTCCTAAAATTTGTATGGAATCAAAAAAGAGCTCAGATAGCCAAAACAATCTTAAGCAAAAATAACAAATCTGGAGGCATCACATTACCTGACTTTAAAGTATGCAACAAGGCTATAGTTACCAAAACAACATGGTACTGGTATAAAAATGGGTACATAGAGCAATGGAACAGAATAGAGAACCCAGAAATAAAGCTGAATATGTGCAGCCAACTGATCTTTGACAAAGCGAACAAAAACATAAATTGGGGAATGGACACCTTATTGAATAAATGGTGCTGGGAAAACTGGCAAGCCACATGTAGAAAAATGAAACTGAATCCTTATCTCTCACCATATTAAAAAAACCAGCTCAAGATGGATCAAAGACTTAAATATAAGACCTGAAACCATAAAAACTCTGGAAATGAAGGTTGAAAAACCTCTTCTAGACATCAGCCTAAGCAAATAATTCATAACTTAGACCCTGAAAGCAAATGCAACAAAAACAAAAATAAATGAATGAGACCTAATTAAACTAAAAAGCTCCTGTCTACACAGTAAAAGAAGTAATCAACACAGTAAACAGACAATCTGCAGAATGGAAGAAAATTTTTGCAAACTATGCATCTGACAAAGAACTAGTATCCAGAATCCGCAAAAATATAAACAAATCACCAAGAAAAAAAAATCCCATTAAAAAAGTGGTCAAAGGGCATAAACAGACATTTATTAAAAGAAGATATACAAATGCCCAACAAACCTACGAAAAATGCTCAACATTACTAATCATCAGAGAAATGCAAATTAAAACTACAGTGAGAAAGATACGACCTTACTCCTGCAAGAATTATCATTATTAAAAAGTCAAAAAACAATAGATGTTGGTGTAGATGTGGGGAAAAGGGAATGCTTATACACTGCTTGTGTGGAATGTAAATTAGTACAGCCTGTATGGAGAACAGTATGGAGATTGCTTAAAGCGCTAAAAGTATATCTGCCATTCAACCCAGCAATCCCAATACTGGGAATCCACCCTACAGAAAATAAATTATTATATGCAAAACACACAGGCAAACATATGTTTACAGCAGTAAAATTTACAATTGCAAAGATGTGGAATCAACCTTAGTGCCCATCAACTAATGAGTGAAAAAAGAAAATGTGGTATATATGTGCTATATAATACTACTCAGCCTTTAAAAGGATTGACATAATGTCCTTTGCAGCAACTTGAATGGAGTTAAAGGTGATTGTTCTAAGTGAAGTAACACAGGAGTAGAAAATCAAAAACTATTTGTTCTCACTTATAAGTGAAGGTAAGCTGTAAGTATTCAAATGCATACAGAGTGATATAATGAATTTTAGAGACCCAGAAGGGGGGAAAGGTGGAAAGGTGACTAGGAACAAAAAACTACACATTAGATACAGTGTACAATACTTGGGTGAAAGGTACACGACAATCTCAGAATTCACCACTATATAATTCATCCATGTAACAAAAAGCCACTTGCACGACAAACGCTGTTGAAATGAAAACCAGAAAGTAGAAAAGTAGAAAATAAATAAAACTGTAAAAAAAAAAAAAAAAAAAAAAAAGCCTGTATGGCAGATAATTATTCTTGCCGACTTTTTGCAAATATTTAGGCAAAACATAATATGACTAACAGTTATTTTACAAACAAATTTGTTCCATGATATGTCTTTAGTGAAAACAGGGATCAGAGAGAGAAAAATTATGTTTCAAAATAAAAATAGTAACACTTGCTATTATGTTTTATTCTTGCCTTTTTTTTTTTTTATACTTTACGTTCTAGGGTACGTGTGCATAACGTGCAAGTTTGTTACATATGTATACTTGTGCCATGTTGGCGTGCTGCACCCATCAACTTGTCAGCACCCATCAACTCGTCATTTACATCAGGTATAAGTCCCAATGCAATCCCTCCCCCCTCCCCCCACCCCACGATAGGCCCCGGTGTATGATGTTCCCCTTCCCGAGTCCAAGTGATCTCATTGTTCAGTTCCCACCTATGAATGAGAACATGCGGTGTTTGGTTTTCTGTTCTTGTGATAGTTTGCTGAGAATGATGGTTTCCAGCTGCATCCATGTACCTACAAAGGACACAAACTCATCCTTTTTTATGGCTGCATAGTAATCCATGGTGTATATGTGCCACATTTTCTTAATCCAGTCTGTCACTGATGGACATTTGGGTTGATTCCAAGTCTTTGCTATTGTGAATAGTGCCACAATAAACATACATGTGCATGTGTCTTTATAGCAGAATGATTTATAATCCTTTGGGTATATACCCAGTAATGGGATGGCTGGGTCATATGGTACTTCTAGTTCTAGATCCTTGAGGAATCGCCATACTGTTTTCCATAATGGTTGAACTAATTTACAATCCCACCAACAGTGTATAGTGCTCCTATTTCTCCACATCCTCTCCAGCACCTGTTGTTTCCTGACTTTTTAATGATTGCCATTCTAACTGGTGTGAGATGGTATCTCATTGTGGTTTGGATTTGCATTTCTCTGATGGCCAGTGATGATGAGCATTTTTTCATATGTCTGCTGGCTGTATGAAGGTCTTCTTTTGAGAAATGTCTGTTCATATCCTTTGCCCACTTTTTGATGGGGTTGTTTGTTTTTTTCTTGTGAATTTGTTTGAGTTCTTTATAGGTTCTGGATATTAGCCCTTTGTCAGATGAGTAGATTGTAAAAATTTTCTCCCATTCTGTAGGTTGCCTGTTCACTCTGATGGTAGTTTCTTTTCCTGTGCAGAAGCTCTTTAGTTTAATTAGATCCCATTTGTCCATTTGTCAATTTTGGCTTTTGTTGCCCTTGCTTTTGGTGTTTTAGACATGAAGTCCTTGCTCATGCCTATGTCTTGAATGGTATTATCTAGGTTTTCTTCTAGGTTTTTTATGGTATTAGATCTAACATTTAAGTCTCTAATCCATGTTGAATTAATTTTCAAATAAGGAGTTAGGAAAGGATCCAGTTTCAGCTTTCTACTTATGACTAGCCAATTTTTCCAGCACTATTTATTAAACAGGGAATCCTTTCCCCATTTCCTGTTTTTCTCAGGTTTGTCAAAGATCAGATGGCTGTACGTGTGTGGTGTTATTTCTGAGGACTCTGTTCTGTTCCATTGGTCTATATCTCTGTTTTGGTACCAGTACCATGCTGTTTTAGTTATTGTAGCCTTGTAGTATAGTTTGAAGTCAGGTAGCGTGATGCCTCCAGCTTTGTTCTTTTGGCTTAGGATTGTCTTGGCAATGCAGCATCTTTTTTGGTTCCATATGAACTTTAAAGAAGTTTTTTCCAAATTCTGTGAAGAAAGATATTGGTAGCTTAATGGGGATAGCATTGAAACTATAAATTACCTTGGCAGTATGGCCATTTTCACGATATTGATTCTTCCTATCCATGAGCATAGTATGTTCTTCCATTTATTTGTGTCCTCTTTTATTTTACTGAGCAGTGGTTTGTAGTTCTCGTTGAAGAAGTCCTTTACATCCCTTGTAAGTTGGATTCCTAGGGATTTTATTCTCTTTGAACCTATTGCAAATGGGAGTTCATTCATGATTTGACTCTCTGCTTGTCTGTTACTAAGGTATAAGAATGCTTGTGATCTTTGCACATTGATTTTGTATCCTGAGACTTTGCTGAAATTGCTTATCACCTTAAGGAGATTTTGGGGTGAGACAATGGGGTTTTCTAAATATACAATCATGTCATCTGGAAACAGGGACAATTTGACTTCTTCTTTTCCTAACTGAATACCTTTGTTTTCTTTCTCTTGCTTGATTGCCCTAGCCAGAACTTCCAACACTATGTTGAATAGGACTGGTGAAGACAGCATCCCTGTCTTGTACCAGTTTTCAAACGGAATGCTTCCAGTTTTCACCCATTCAGTATGATATTGGCTGTGGGATTGTCATAAATAGCTTTTATTATTTTGAGACACGTTCCATCAATACCAAATTTATTGAGAGTTTTTACCATGAAGAACTGTTGAATTTTGTCAAAGGCCTCTTCTGCATCTATTGAGAAAATCATGTGGTTTTCATCTTTGGTTCCTTTTATATGCTGCATTACGTTTATTGATTTGTGTAATCGTGTGGTTTTTGTCTTTGGTTCTGTTTATGTGCTGGATTACGTTTATTGATTTGTGTATGTTGAACCAGCCTTGCATCCCAGGGATGAAGCCCACTTGATCATGGTGGATAAGCTTTTTGATGTGCTGCTGGATCCAGTTTGCCAGTATTTTATTGAGGATTTTTGCATCGATGTTCATCAGGAATATTGGTCTAAAATTCTCTTTTTTGTTGTATCTCTGTCAGGCTTAGGTATCAGGATGATGTTGGCCTTGTAAAATGAGTTAGGGGGATTCCCTCTTTTTCTATTGATTGGAATAGTTTCAGAAGGAATGGTACCAGCTCCTCCTTGTACCTCCGGTAGAATTCGGCTGTGAATCCATCTGGTCCTGGACTTTTCTTGGTTGGTAGGCTATTAATTATTGCCTCAATTTCAGAGCCTACTCTTGGTCTATTCAGGGATTCAACTTCTTCCCGGTTTAGTCTTGGGAGAGTTTAAGTGTCCAGGAAATTATCCTTTTCTTCTATGTTTTCTAGTTTATTTGCATAGAGGTGTTTATAGCATTCTCTGATGGTAGTTTTTATTTCTGTGGGGTCAGTGGTGATATCCCCTTTATCATTTTTTATTTCGTCTATTTGATTCTTCTCTCTTTTCTTGTTTATCAGTCTTGCTAGCAGTCTATCAATTTTGTTGATCTTTACAAAAAACCAGCTCCTGGATTCGTTGACTTTTTGGAGGGATTTTTGTGTCTCTATTTCCTTCAGTTCTGCTCTGATCTTAGTTATTACTTGCCTGCTGCTAGCTTTTGAATGTGTTTGCTCTTGTTTCTCTAGTTCTTTTAATTGTGATGTTAGAGTGTCAATTTTAGATCTTTTCAGCTTTCTCTTGTGGGCATTTAGTGCTATAAATTTCCCTCTACGCACTGCTTTAAATGTGTCCCAGAGATTCTGGTATGTTCTATCTTTGTTCTCATTGGTTTCAAGGAACATCTTTATTTCTACCTTCATTTCGTTATGTACCTAGTAGTCATTCAGGAGCAGGTTGTTCAGTTTCCATGTAGTTGTGTGGTTTTGATTGAGTTTCTTAGTCCTGAGTTATAGTTTGATTGCCCTGTGGTCTGAGAGACAGTTTGTTATAATTTCTGTTCTTTTACATTTGCTGAGGAGTGCTTTACTTCCAATTATGTGGTCAATTTTGGAATAAGTGCAATGTGGTGCTGAGAAGAATGTATATTCTGTCGATTTGGGGTGGAGAGTTCTGTAGATGTCTATTAGGTCCGCTTGCTGCAGAATTGAGTTCAATTCCTGGATATCCTTGTTAACTTTCTGTCTCGTTGATCTGTCTAATGTTGACAGTACCGTGTTGAAGTCTCCCATTATTATTGTATGGGAGTCTAAGTCTCTTTGTAAGTCTCTAATGACTTGCTTTATGAATCTCGCTGCTTCTATATTGGTTGCATATATATTTACGATAGTTAGCTCTTCCCATTGAATTGATCCCTTTACCATTATGTAATGGCCTTCTTTGTCCCTTTTGATCTTTGATGGTTTAACGTCTGTTTTAACAGAGACTAGTATTGCAACCCCTGCTTTTTTTTTTTTTTTTTTTTTCCATTTGCTGGTAGATCTTCCTTCATCCCTTGATGTTGAGCCTAGGTGTCTGCGTGTGAGATGGGTCTCCTGAATACATCAAACTGATAGGTCTTGACTCTTTATCCAATTTGCCGGTGTGTGTCTTTTAATTGGACTATTTAGTCCATTTACATTTAAGGTTAATATTGTTATGTGTGAATTTGATCCTGTCATTATATTAGTTGGTTATTTTGCTCACTAGTTGATGCAATTTCTTCCTGGTTTCAATGGACTTTACATTTTGACATGTTTTTGCAATGGCTGGTACCTGTTGTTCCTTTCCATGTTCAGTGCTTTCTTCAGGATCTCTTGTAGGGCAGGCCTGGTGGTGACAAAATCTCTAACCATTTGCTTGTCTGTAAAGGATTTTTTTCTCCTTTACTTATGAAACTTAGTTTGACTGAATATGAAATTCTGGGTTGAAAATTCTTTTCTTCAAGAATGTTGAAATTTGGCCCCCACTCTCTTCTGGCTTGTAGAGTTTCTGCTGAGAGATCTGTTGTTACTCTGATCGGCTTCCCTTTGTGGGTAACCCGACCTTTCTCTCTGGCTGCCCTTAAGATTTTTTCCTTCACTTCAACTTTTGTGAATCTGACAATTATGTGTCTTGGAGTTGCTCTTCTCAAGGAATATCTTTGTGGCATTCTCTGTATTTCCTGAATTTGAATGTTGACCCACCTTACTAGTTTGGAGAAGTTCTCCTGGATGTTACACGGCAGAGTGTTTTCCAACTTGGTTTCATTTTCCCCATCACTTTCAGGCACACCAATCAGACGTAGATTTGGTCTTTTCACATAATCCCATATTTCTTGGAGGCTTTGTTCATTTCCTTTTACTCTTTTTTCTCTACACTTCTCTTCTCACTTCATTTCATTCATTTCATCTTCAATCACTGATAGTCTTTCTTCCAGTTGATCGAGTCCATTACTAAAGCTTGTGCATTTGTCACGTAGTTCTCATGTCATGGTTTTCATCTCTATCAGTTCTTTTAAGGTCTTCTCTGCATTGATTATTCTACTTATCCATTCATCCATTCTTTTTTCAAGGTTTTTAGTTTCTTTGCTCTGGTTACATAGTTCCTCCTTTAGCTCTGAGAAGTTTGATCCACTGAAGCCTTCTTCTCTTGACTCATCAAAGTCATTCTCCATCCAGCTTTGTTCCATTGCTGGTGTTGAGTTGCGTTCCCTTGGAGGGAGAGATGAGCTCTGATTTCTTGAATTTCCAGCTTTCCTGCACTGTTTTATCCCTATCTTTGTGGTTGTATCTGCCTTTAGTCTTTGATGATGGTGACGTACTGATGGGGTGTTGGTGTGGGTATCCTTTCTGTTTGTTAGTTTTCCTTCTAACAGTCAGGACCCTCAGCTGCAGGTGTGTTGGAGTTTGCTTGAGGTCCACTCCAGACCCTGTTTACGTGGGTATCAGCAGTGGAGGCTGCAGAAGATAGAATATTGCTGAACAGCAAGTGTTGGTGTCTGATTCTTGCTCTGGAAGCTTTGTCTCAGGGGTGTACCCAGCTGTGTGAGGTGTGAGGTGTCAGTCTGCACCTAGAAGGGGATGTCTCCCACTTAGGCTACTCAGGGGTCATGGACCCACTTGAGCAGGCAGTCTGTCAGTTCTCATATCTCAAACTCTGTGCTGGAAGAACCAGGGACTTTTACATCTGCAGAGGTTTCTACTGCTTTTTGTTTAGCTATGCCCTGTCCCCATAGGTGGAGTGTACAGAGGCAGGCAGGCCTTCTTGAGCTGCAGTGTGCTTCACCCAGTTCGAGTTTTGGAGTGGCTTCATTTACCTACTTAAGCCTCAGCAATAGTGGGTGCCCCTCCCCCAGCCTCTCTGCTGCCTTGCAGTTAGATCTCAGACTGTTGTGCTAGCAATGATTGAGGCTCTATGGGTGTGGGACCCTCTGGGTGAGGTGTGGGATATAATCTCCTGGTGTGCTGTTTGCTAAGACCCTTGGTAAAGCGTAGTATTAGGGTGGGAGTTACCCGACTTTCCAGGTGTTGTGTGTCTCAATTTCCTTTGGCTAGGAAAAGGAATTCCCTTCCTCCTTGTGCTTCCCAGGTGAGGTGATGCCTCGCCCTGCTTTAGCTGTCACTGGTCGGGCTGCACCTGTGGACCAGCACCAACTGTCCAACTCGCCCCAGTTAGATGAACCCGGTACCTCAGTTGAAAATGCAGATATCACCCTTCCTCTGTGTCACTCATGCTGGGAGCTGGAGGCTGGAGCTCTTTCTATTAGGCTATCGTGCCCCCCCCAATAAATAATGCAAATTTTTTGAATTATTCAATCAAGAGATATAGGGTAATTGAATCAATAAATGACAAGGTACAACTATATGCTGCCTATAAGATGGAGATTATCTTCACCTGTAAGGACACCCATAGAATAAAAGTAAACAGATGAAAAAAGGTATTCTATGCAAATGAAAATCAAAAAAGAGCAGGTGTAGCTCTGCTTATGTCAAATAAAACATCTTAAATCAAGGGCTGCAAAATAAACAAAAAAATTATTATGTAATAAAATGGGTCAATTCAGCAAGAAGTTATGATAATCATAGATATACAGACATGTAATATTGGAGCACTTAAATATATAAAACAAATATTAATATATCTAAAAGGAGAAAGGGACTGCAATACAATAATAGTAGGGAACTTCAACACCTCACCGTCATCAGTGGGCAGATCATCTACACAGAAAATCAAAATGAACCAAGGGAATTAAACTGCAAAATAGACCATATGAATTTGACATATCCAGAGCATTCCATTGAAAAGATGATGAATACACATTATTCTCAACTGCACATGAAACATTTTGCAGGATAGTTTATATGTTATACCACAAAATACATATTAAAAATTTATGATAAAAATAAATCAAGTATATTTTATCACAGTGATATAAAACTAGACATAACAGGAGAAACAGCAGAAACTATGAATACATAAAAATTAAACAACATATCGATACACAAACAATGGGTCAATGTAGAAGTTTTAAAATAAATTTTAAAATTGTTCAGACAAATGAAAAGGAAAGCACAACATACTAAAATATATAAGACACAGTAAAAGCAGTTCTAAGAGGAAAGTTTATAGCAGTAAACATTGGGAAGTTTGATTACTGATTTGATTTCCTTACTTGTTAATTAGTCTGCTCAGATTTTATTTATTTGAGGTTTAATCTTGGTAAGCAGTATGTTTCTGAGAATTTATCCATGTCTTCTAAAATTTCCAACTTTTAATGTATAATTATTTATAATTCCCTGTTATAATTCTTTGTATTTGTGTGGTATGAGTTATAATGCCTCCTCCTTCATTTTAATTTTATTTGAGTCTTCCCTCTTTTTCAAATTCTAGCTTAAGGTTCATCAATTTTATCTTTTCAAAAAGCCAACCTACAGTTATGTTTTTCCTTTTCTACTTTTTTCTAGCTTCTCAGTTTGTTACATAAATTACAACAAACTGTCTCTCAGACCATAGGGCAATCAAACTAGAACTCAGGACTAAGAAACTCAATCAAAACCGCACAACTACATGGAAACTGAACAACCTGCTCCTGAATGACTACTGGGTACATAATGAAATGAAGGCAGAAATAAAGATGTTCCTTGAAACCAATGAGAACAAAGATAGAACATACCAGAATCTCTGGGACACATTTAAAGCAGTGCGTAGAGGGAAATTTATAGCACTAAATGCCCACAAGAGAAAGCTGAAAAGATCTAAAATTGACACTCTAACATCACAATTAAAAGAACTAGAGAAACAAGAGCAAACACATTCAAAAGCTAGCAGAAGGCAAGAAATAACCAAGATCAGAGCAGAACTGAAGGAGATAGAGACACAAAAATCCCTCCAAAAAGTCAACGAATCCAGGAGCTGGTTTTTTGAAAAGATCAACAAAATTGATAGACTGCTAGCAAGACTGATAAACAAGAAAAGAGAGAAGAATCAAATAGATGAAATAAAAAATGATAAAGGGGATATCACCACCGACCCCACAGAAATACAAACTACCATCAGAGAATACTATAAACACCTCTACCACACATCTACAACCATCTGATCTTTGACAAACCTGACAAAAACAAAGCAATAGGAAAAGGATTTCCCGTTTAATAAATGGTGTCGGGGAAACTGGCTAGCCATATTCAGAAAACTGAATATGGACTCCTTCCTTATACTTTATACAAAAATTAACTCAAGATGGATTTAAGAATTAAACATAAGACCTAAAACCATAAAAACACTAGAAGAAAACCTAGGCAATACCATTCAGGATATAGGCATGGGCAAAGACTTCGTAACTAAAACACCAAAAGCAATGGCAACAAAAGTCAAAATTGACAAAAAGCATCTAATTAAACTAAAGAGCTTCTGCACAGCAAAAGGAAACTATCATCAGAGTGAACAGGCAACCTAGAGAATTGGAGAAAAGTTTTGCAATCTTTCCATCTGACAAAGGGCTAATATCCAGAATCTAAAAAGAACGTAAACAAATTTACAAGAAAAAACCAGACAACTCCATCAAAAAGTGGGCAAAGGAAATGAACAGACACTTCTCAAAAGAAGACATTTATGTGGCAAACAAACATGAAAAAAGCTCATCATCACTGGTCATTAGAGTGATGAAAATCAAAACCACAACAAGATACCATCTTACACCAGTTAGAATGGCAATCATTAAAAAGTCAGGAAAGAATACATGCTGGAGAGGATAGGAACACTTTTACACTGTTGGTGGGAGTGTAAATTACTTCAACTATTTTGGAAGACAGTGTGGCAATTTCTCAAGGATCTAGACATAGAAATACCATTTGACCCAGCAATTCCATTACTGGGTATATACTCAAGGGATTATAAATCATTCTACTGTAAAGACACATGCATATGTACATTTATTGCAGCACTGTTCACAACAGCAAAGGCTTGGAACCCACCCAAATGCCCATCAATAATAGACTGGATTAAAACAATGTGGCTCATATACACCATTAAGTACTATGCAGCCATAAAAAAGGATGAGTTCATGTCCTTTGCAAGGACATGGATGAAGCTGGAAACCATCATTCTCAGCAAACTAACACAGGAACAGAAAACCAAATACTGCATGTTCTCACTCATAAGTGTGAGTTAAACAATGATAACCCATGAACACGGAAGGAAACATCACACACTGGGGCCTGTCAGCTGGTGGGGGTTTAGGGGAGGGATAACTTTAGGAGATATACCTAATGTAGATGATGGGTTGATGTGTGTAGCAAACCACCATGGCATGTGTATACCTATGTAACTAACCTGCACGTTCTGCACATGTGTCCCAGAACTTAAGGTATTTTTTTAAAAATCAGTTTTATCTGATGTCAGAATAGTGACCCTTCCTCTTTGTATTTTCCATTTTTGTGATAGATCTTTCTCCATCCCTTTATTTTTAGCTGATGGGTGTTATTACATTTTTGATGAGTCTCTTGAAGTGAGCAGACAGATGTGTTTTCTTTTTTTAAAATTCAACTTGCCACAATATGCCTTATCAAGGGAGCATCTATACAATTTACGTTACTGTAGGTTAATATTGATACGGGAGGTTTTGATTCTATTGTGAAGTTGTTAGCTGGTTTTTGTAGTTTCATTTGTGTATTTGCTTTATAGGTTCTGTGAGCTATGTACCTAAGTGTGATTTTGTGTTATCAGATATGGTTCATTAGTTTACATGCTTAGAACTTCTTTAATGACCTTTTGTAGAGGTGGTCTATCGGTAATGAATTTCATTAACAATTGTTTATCAGGAAAAGATTTTATTTCTCTTTCATTTATAAACCTTTGTGTGGTGGGATATAAAATTATTGGCTGGAATTTATTTTATAAATTTTAATATTTTAACTGTTATTTTAGGTTAAGAGCTACATGTGCAGGTTTGTTGCATAGGTAACCTCGTGACTCAGGTTTTGTGTATGGATAATTTTATCACCCAGGTACTAAAGCGTAGTACCAGTTTCTTTTTTTCTGAACCTCTCCATCCTCTCATCCTTCTCTCTCAAGTTGGCCCCAGTATCTGTTGTCTCCCTCTTTCTGTCCCTGTGTTCCCAGTATTTAGCTCCGACTTACAAGTGAGAATATGCAATATTTGGTTTTCTGTTCCTGCATTAGTTTGCTGAAGATAATGGCCTCCAGTTCCATACATCCATGTTCCTGCAAAGGACATGATCTTGTTCTTTTTTATGGCTACATAGTATTCCACAGTGTATTCCATGGTGTATACGTATTATACTTTCTTTATCCAGTCTACCGTTGATAGGCATTTAAGTTGATTCAATATTGTATTAGTCCGTTTTCATGTTGCTGATACAGACATACCAAGACTAGGAAATTTACAAAAAAAAAAAAAAAAAAAAAAAAAAAAGAGGTTTAATGGAGAACTCACAGTTCCACGTGGCTGGGGAAGCCTCACAATCATGGCGGAAGGCAAGGAGGAGCAAGTCACATTTTATGTGGATGGTGGCAGGCAAAGTGGGGACTTGTGCAGGCAGACTCCTGTTTTTTGTTTTGTTTTGTTTTGTTTTGTTTTGTTTTGCTTTTGCCATATGATCTCGTGAGCCTTATTCACTATCTTGAGAACAGCATGGGAAAGACCTGTTCCCATAATTCAATCATCTCCCACCAGGTTACTCCCGACATTTGGGAATTGTGGGAGTTGCAATTCAAGGTGAGATTTGGATAAGAACATAGGCAAACCAGATCAAATACAGTTGCTACTGTGAATGGTGCTGTAATAAACATATGTGCGTCTGTGTCTTTATGGTAGAATGGTTTACATTCCTTTGTGTATATACCCAATAACAAATATTGGGTTGAATGGTAGTTCTTTCAGGAATTGCCAGACTAATTTTCACAATGGTTGAAATAATTTAAACTTCCACTTGCACTGTATAAGCATTCTCTTTTTTTCTGCAACCTTGCCAGCATCTGTTATGTTTTGACATTTTAAATAATAACCATTCTGACTGGTGTGTGATAGTATCTCATTGTGGTTTTCATTTGCATTTCCTTAATAGTTAGTGATATAAGTATTTTCTTATATGTTTGCTGGGCATGTGTGTGTTCTTGGAAGTGTCTCTTATTGGTTTTTGCTTGTTAAGTTTGTTTAAGTTCATTGTAGTTTCTGGATATTAGACTTGTGTCAGATGTATAGTTTGCAAATATTTTCTCCTGTTCTGTAGGTTGCCTGATTACTCTTTTGATAGCTTTTTTTTTTTTTTCTATGCAGAAGTCCTTTAGATCCCATCTGTCAATATTTGCTTTTGTCACAATTGCTTTTGGCATTTTTCCTTATAAAATTTTTGCCAGTACTTATGTCCAAAATGATATTTTTAAGATTATTTTGCAGGATTTTTATAGTTTTAGGTTTTACATTTTGGTCTTTAATTTACTTTGAATTGATTCTTGAATATGGTATAAGAACTGGGTACAGCTTCAATCTTTTGAATATAGCTAGCCAGTTATCCCAGCACTATTTATTGAATAGGTAGTCCTTTCCCTATTGCTTATTATTGTCAAACTTTGTCAAAGATCAGATCATTGTAGGTGTATAACTTTATTTCTGAGCTCTATATTATGTTAGACTGGTCTATGTGTCTGCTTTTGGTATCAGTACCATGTTGTTTTGGCTACTGTAGCCTCGTAATACATTTTGAAGTCCAGCACTGTAATTCCTCCAGCTTTGTTCTTTATGAATGCTGAAAATAGGCTTCCAGATTCTTCTGATTTTTAAGATTTCTTCTGAGGACTCTACTGTTAGCCTGATGAGGTTGTTTTTTTGATTTGTTTGTGTTTTTTTGTCTAACCTGCATCCAATATTGCAAAAAAACCACAAAAATTTTTATATAGCTACTCTCTTAGAATGATAAAATTTCTTTAGAGTCTGAATTGTACCCCCTTTTTATTTACACCGTTTGTTATTTTTTTGTTTTTAAGTATTATATTTGACTTATTTGTATATTTTTTCTAAAAATTTACAGAAGTGCCTTGCGTTCACTGTAAAATTGCAAATAAATATATTTAAGAAAAAAATCATCTTTTAGCATATCCCGGCCCGCGGGATCGTCGAAGCAGGCCCTGGAGGAGGGAGTGGGAATTTGGGGAACAAGAGACACGAGAAATGGAGACAAGACAGTGCTCTGATCAAGTCTCGTTTAATGGCAGTAATGCAGTGCCTTATATACACTTGGAGAGGAAGGGGTTGGGCCAAGGCGGAAATGATCTCATTTCAGAGGGCGCGGCCAGGCAGGTTTCGGTTTCAACGGTCGGTCGTCATGTTGTGCCTGCGCTAGGAAGTAACCATTTTGCTACGAAGTAACAATTTTCACGCGCGCGGGAAAGATGGGTGAAGAAGAAGCAAGAAGAGCGCCATCTTGTGTGAGGTATTTAATACAGGGAAAAAGACAAATCTGGGAAGGAGGTGAGAGGTGGAAATGAATAGAGCTCAGGCGTCTAATCGTCAATAATTACTCGCTATGGCCGGGGCGCGCAGCTCTGGACAGGTCCCCCTTTTTATTGTTTTATGACAAGAAAACGACCCCCCGGGAACTGCGCCTGTCTTAGGTTGGGTCAACTCATCCCCACCTTCTAGGCCCGTCATGGGATAAGACAGCAGCAAAGGCGGCCCTCCTGTCTTAGGCTCCGGTGGAGATAGTGTCCTCTTACCCATCATTGACTGTCCAGTTCAGCACACAGGGGAGGTGGTCTTATTGAGGTAAATAAGACTCACCATTTTCAGTCATCTCAAGGCGATGATAATGGACCTGTATAGGTTTGGCCTGGAAGGCCTCGATTTGTTGTCTGACGAATGCCATAAGCTTATTAAGGATTATAGGCCCGAGAGTGAGGAAGAGTAGAAGAGTAAGTAAAGGACCAAGAAATGGCAGGAGATAGGGGAGAAGTCCATCGAGTCCCGTCCACAATGGATTGGCGGCTAGGCCCTTTCTGCGCTTTTCTAGTTCTTCTTGTAAAGTCTTCATCTTATCTCTGACAATTCCGGATTTGTTGGCGTAAAAACAGCACTTTTCCTGTAAAGCCAAACAGATCCCTCCCTGTTCTGCTGTTAATAAATCTAGACCTCTTCTATTTTGGAGAACTACTTCAGCTAATGAGTCTACTTGGTCTTGTAAATCTTGTATAGTACTGGATAAGGTCTGTACATCTGAAATTAATTGGTTGGATAATTTAGTATATTGGGTTAGTGAGACCCCTAGGCCTGTGGCTCCTGTTGTAAAAGCAGTGGTGATTCCTAGTCCAGCCAATAAGGGAATAAATTGTATGGCTCGTTTCGGTCTATAAATAAAATGTTCAATAGCGGGGATGGGGATAGGTTCATCTCCAGGAATGATATCAATGTCGGGGAGAAGAGTGGCCAGAACACAAAGCCTTGTCCAATTTGTAGGTAGATAAGTATATGCCATGTTGTTTCCACAGACGAAGACCGAGCCATTTACAGCACACAAAGGGTCGGTGGCATGGATTATGGAGGTACAGTTGTCAAACACAACATAGCCTAGATCAATTTCTTTAGTGCTATTATATGATGGTGAAAAGAGGCAAAAGGAATTAGAAAACGTCATCGGTTGAACTAAGAGGGGAGAGATAATAGGACAGGAATTATTTACCAAGGATTCATTTGAGTAATTGACATAGGACAACAAAAAGTTAGGTATAGCTAGAGGAATAGGGGGGCCCATTTTAAGACAAAGCCAACAATCGTGGGCTAGGCTTGTATTGGACATTTGAAGTAAATTGTAAGTAGCATTGAGGATATCAAAAGTTTGAGCATCGAGCCTAAAATTATCTCTAATCTCAGGCAGGGCTAAGGGGTGATATTGAAGTTCAGGATATAGAGCTTTATGAATCTTTTCTAATTTTTTTTGGACGGTTTTAATTCTTGCAATATCTAATGGGCCTCCTCCATCAGAAATATGAATGGGAGCAGTAGTGCTCCAACAAACAGGCTTTCCTTTTTGGCCGTTACAAGAAGATTGTACAAGTTTATTAGTGGTTCCTAATACTTGTACGTCATTGGTACTTCCAGTTTGTGTTTTTAGTAACGTGGCCGTATAGTATGTTTTATTGCCTGATTTGCATTGTTGATAGGAGGTATAACAGGAACTATGTACAGAAGATTGGAAAGAGCTACAAGGGCATTCTAGGAGCGGCCCATTAGGCGAGGTGTCTCTTGGGGTAGACTTACATTTCCATGACTGGTCTGGCATTAAGTACGCTGTCTTGCCCGAGCAAGTCACCTGGGTGATTCTATCTGACGGAGGTTCAGATATTTGTCCCCCTCTGCAGTCACAAGGCTGGCCGTATTGTTTTCGTAGTAATCCTCGTGCTTTACGAGGGTCACCAAAGCCTGCATAGACTGTCACTATGTTATATAGAGCGATTATTCTCCAAAGGAATCTCATGTTAGGCTTCATTTCCTGAAAAACAAAAAGGAAGAAACTTCTCAGGGAGATTTATCTTCCCTGGGCTGACAATGGTTATGATTTATTTGTCTTACCAATCTTTCAGGCAGCCATCTGGCTGCATCATTCTTTTGTGAGAAGATGCATACTGAGCCTCTTCCCCAAATTAAAACTGGATCGGGGCCATGCCATGAATTATCAAGTGGATCTTTCCATTTTACCATTGCAAACTGTTTTTGAGATTCAGGATGCCAGAAACGGTCGGCAGCAGATTTTCCATGACTGTCCAAATTTAAAAAATTAAGGATAAACAGGGCATGATTGAGTATGTTTCTGGGGGTACCCTTCACGGGGTACCAGCTCCCCCCTTTTAATTTTGTGATAACAGTTTTTAATGACAGATGGGCTCTTTCTACTATACCTTGTCCTTGGGGATTGTAGGGAATGCCTGTGGTATGTTTAATTTGTAGGGTATTGAAGAATTGTAAAAAGGTTTTGGCTATATAACCAGGGCCATTATCTGTTTTAATTTGTTTGGGTATTCCTAAAATAGAAAAGCAGTGTAATAAATGAGCTACGACATGTTTGGTGGCCTCTCCTGTTTGGAGAGTTGCACTAATGAATCCACTATAGGTGTCTATGCATACATGGATATATTTTAGTTGACCAAATTCTAAGTGGTGGGTAACGTCCATTTGCCAAATTTCGTTGGGGATGAGTCCTCGGGGGTTAATTCCTAAATGAGGAACAGGTAAATACGTTATGCAGTTGGCGCATTGTTTAACTATTTGTCGAGCTTGTTCTCTAGTAAGTTTAAACATGAGTCTTAAGGTTTGGGCGTTTAAATGATGTAAGGCATGTGCTTTTTGCGCTTGTTGTAAATTGTCTGTAGTGACTGTGGCTATGGTTTTTGTTGCCATGTCGGCTGTTGCGTTACCTCGTGTTAAAGGTCCTGGTAATCCTGAATGTGCTCTGATATGCCCAAGAAAAAAGGGAGTAGTCCTTTTTTGAATAAGTTGTTGACATTGTAAAAATAAGTTAGCTGTGTCTGAAATATGTTTAATTTGAGGCACGGTCTCTAAGAGGGGTATTGAATGAGCCAGGTAGGTGCTGTCTGTGTAAATGTTAAGTGGCTGACAAGGAAAAGCTGATAATGCTGCAATTATAGCTTGCGATTCGACTAGCTGAGCTGATGTATAAGTGGTCTGGAATTTAACGACTACATTATTGTAGGTGTAAGCGGCAAGTCCTGTGGAAGATCCATCAGTGAAAATTAGTAATGCGTCATTGAGAGGTTCTTTATTGGTAATATGGGGAAACACAAATGCATGAAGTTTGCAAAATTGAATGAGTTTGTTAGGTGGGTAATGGTTGTCAATGGTGCCAGTGTAAGAAGCGCAAGCAATTGGCCAGGCTTCCATATTTTGTAACAGCCAATGGATGTGTGATTGAGTGTAGGGCTGTATAATGGTAGAGGGTTCTATTCCAAAGTACTTTCTACTGTTTTCTCTTCCCAAGATAATTAGATCAGCTATGGCATCATAATAAGGCAACAAAACCTTTTTAGGGGAGGAGGGCAGGTGTACCCACATAATGGGATTGCTCTGCCAGAATAAGCCAGTAGGGGTTATTGTTGTGTTAAAAATAATGAATATTAATGGCTGAGAATAATCAATACTGGTAACAAATTGTGTTGCAATGGCATATTCCACCTGTTGGAGTGCTATTAATGCTTCTTTAGTAATGGACCTGGGGGATTTTGGATTAGAGTCTCCTCTTAATATATCGAAAAGAGGTTTTAACTCTCCTGTAGTGAGTTTTAAGTATGGCCGAAGCCAATTTATGTCTCCCAGTAATTTTTGGAAATCATTTAAAGTTTTTAAATGATCACGATGTATAATGGCCTTTTGATTAATGATTTTAGGTCCATTAATTTGAAAACCAAGATAGGTGTATGGATCTTGTAGTTGTGCCTTTTCTGGGGCTATTTGTAGTCCGACTGCTGTTAACTCTTGTTTGAGTTGGGCAAAGCACTGTAAGACTTGTTCGCCAATTTCCCCTGCTATTAAAATATCATCCATATAGTGTATAATATATATTTGTGTCCATGTTTTTCTGACTGGCTCTATAGCAGCAGCTACATATTTTTGACACAAGGTAGGACTATTGGCCATACCCTGAGGTAAGACTTTCCATTGATAGCGCTTCATTGGTTGTTTAAAATTTGTAGATGGAAGACTAAAGGCAAATCTTTTTTGGTCAGCAGGGTGAAGGGGAATTGTAAAAAAGCAGTCTTTAAGGTCAATAATGATTTTAAAATATTTTTGAGGAATCACAACTGGTGAAGGCAATCCTGGTTGTAAGGCACCCATAAGGATCATAGTGATATTTACCACCCTTAAATCTTGTAAGAGTCTCCATTTGCCAGACTTCTTTTTAATAACAAAAATAGGTGTATTCCAAGGAGAATTACTTTCCACAATATGTCCCGCTATCAGTTGTTCCTGCACTAACTGTCGGGCAGCACTTAGTTTATCATTGAGTAAAGGCCACTGATCAACCCAAATGGGCTCATCTGACTTCCAAGTAATGGGGTCAGCACACCTTTGGGGTGCAGGTATGTCAGTGGCCTGAGCTAAAAATTTCCAAACCCCTTTTTATCAAGTTGTCCTGAAACCAGTATAGGCTGTGGAATACCGTTTTCTCCTTTTCCAAGACCTTTACCAGGGGTGTATCCTTGAGTTAACATTTGTGCAGTAACTATATCATTTGGACTACACATTATAATTTTCATTTGAGAGAGCAGATCTCGCCCCCAAAGGTTAACAGGTAGGTAGGTAAGGGATGACAAATGGCTTAATAAGGCCTGAATTGTTTTCTTTATCTGTCCATGTTAGGTACTTAGAACTTTGTTTAGGATTACTGCTTTGTCCAATTCCTCTCAAGTGAGTTAAAGTCTCTGTAGTAGACCAATGAGAGGGCCAATCTTCCTGTTTAATGATAGTTACATCAGCCCCTGTGTCTATTAGTCCAGTGAATGCCTTCCCGTCTAACCATAAGGTTAGAGAGGGTTTTTGATTTGTAATTGGTTGCACCCAATATATGTCTGATGATCCGAAACCTTTTATATTTCTATTAGAGTGTTGAATATTATTATTTGTTTTGACCAAAGGTAGCAGGATTAACTGAGCTATTCTAACTCCTTGAGGGACAGTAATAATACTATCAATAGCTCTGGCCATAATTTTAATTTCTCCTTCATAATCATTATCGATAACTCCAGGGAGGACTTGTAAGCCTCTCATGGTGACACTACTTCTTCCCAAAAGCAGCCCAAGAGCGTTAGGTGGTAAAGGTCCATATATTCCAGTATTTAAGGTCTGTGGTCCCATTTCAGGTGTTAGTACTGTGTGGGAGGTGGAACTGAGGTCCAGCCCTGCACTTCCTGGGGTTGCTCTACTAAGTTTTGAAATGGATTGCTGTTGCTGGCTGGAACAAAGCTGACTGCCCCATATGCTTGTTTCGGGGCCTGAGGCTGGCCCCTCATCCCGTTTCCCTGCCTAGGGGATAAAGGATTTCCTTGACTGTCAGTTTTAGATTTACATTCGTTTGCCCAGTGCCTTCCTCTTTTACACCTTGGGCAAAGGCCTGGAATTTTTGCTTCTGGATTTTTATTTTGGTTTTCATGGCAATCTTTTGCACAGTGTCCCCTTTTACCGCATCTAAAACATCCCCCTTTATCTCTACCTTTGTTAACAAGGAAGTCTCTTACTGTTTGGCCGCTAAAAGCGGCGGCCATTGCTAGGCCTTGTTGATATGAGGGCCCAATATCTGAACAAAGGCGAATGTATCCTGTTAAATCTGTTTTCTTTCGATAAGGTCTGATTGCCGCTTGGCAGGCGGGGTTAGCGTTTTCATAAGCTAACTGTTTAACATAATCTACACCCGTTTCTGCATTTCCAAAGATTCTACCTGCCGTGGTCATAAGTCTATGCACAAAGTCTGAAAATGGCTCATCGGGTCCTTGTTTAACTGCTGTGAGCGAGGCCCCCGGATCTCCTTTAACGGGAAGTTTTCTCCAGGCTTTTGTAGCAGCAGCCTGGATTTGTGAGAACAGTCCAGGATCATATTGCATTTGGGCCTGAGTGTCTGCATAATTACCTAAACCAGTTAACATATCAAAATCCCAACCATTTCCTGCCTGTTGATTTCTTTTAGCCGTGTCTCTACAATTTTCAAAGAACTCTGACTTCCAAATTAAATGGTCTCCCCCAGAAAGGACTGCCCTAACTAAGGTATTCCAGTCTGTAGGAGTGAGCCAATTCTCAGCTACAGATTCCACTATAGCAAGAGTATATGGAGCAGTAGCCCCATACTGAGAGGCAGCAGTCTTTAACTCTTTTATAATAGTAAAGTCAAATCCAGCATGATGCCTCCAAGCCTGTCCCCGTTCATCTATGGTTTCAGTGACCGGAAAAACGTCTTTGGGGGAGGAGTCTTCTCTATGTCGGCTAGCAACTAACCCCCCTTTTGGAACATGTTGTCCAGGCCGCTGAGGTGGGTGCAAGGAACCCTCCATAGCGTCTGAGTTGGGTATTTTTTCATTTCCTGTCTTTAGCTTTTGGAGCCTAATTATCAATGATTGATGTAACTCTTCAAGTTTAATTTGTTCCTCTAGTTGAGCAATTTTTTGTTTTAATTCTTCTTTGGGATCTATTGCTGCCATAACAATGGGCGCAGAAGCCTCATTATGTGTCTTATTATATGGGGGCGGGCGTGAAGTAAAGGGAGGCAAATCAGGGTTGTGATATTTAGCTGCCTCTTCCTCTAAATCATCCCAATTTATGTCTGATTGATTAGGCTTATTAATTTCCTCCTCTTTTTGAAGCATCTGTAAAATTGGGTATTTTTTTGGTTTGTTTTCGCGTGGCATTTCTTTATCTGTTACAGAAGGAGACTTGATTTCCTCATGATCGCTTTCGAGGGAAATGAGATCCTCCTCCATATCTTGCGGAGGCTTTGTAAGGTTAGAGCGGGAGCTAACCTTTAAAATATGCTCTGTCTGAGCGACCGCAGCCATGACTTGCGGATCGGCCTCCTTCTTATCTATTAAATCTCTAATGAGGTTCCAATAAGAGAAGGCCGTCACAGGAATTTTTTCTGGCCCAAAAGTATTATAATAGTCCTGAAGACAATCCCCTACTCTACGCCATCTTTTAATATCAATAGTTCCTTCCTGTGGGAACCAAGGGCAAGTGTCTTTTACAAAATCAAAAAATTTAAACAAATCATTACCTTTAACCTTTACTCCTCGTATCTTTAAAGCCTCTTTTAATTGTCCTACATAGATCTGATGTTGGCTTAATTCTTGTCCCATTTCGGACGTGTCACTTACCTTCGATTCTGACACGGCAGGTTCCCGCGGTGATCGGAAGAGTTCACTTTCTTTTGTCTTCGTTAGCGGTCGACCGTCCTTTGGCGTCCTCTTCCTCACGGAGTCCCTCGTTTCCAGGTCCCTGTTCGGGCGCCACGTATCCCGGCCCGCGGGATCGTCGAAGCAGGCCCTGGAGGAGGGAGTGGGAATTTGGGGAACAAGAGACATGAGAAATGGAGACAAGACAGTGCTCTGATCAAGTCTCGTTTAATGGCAGTAATGCAGTGCCTTATATACACTTGGAGAGGAAGGGGTTGGGCCAAGGCGGAAATGATCTCATTTCAGAGGGCGCGGCCAGGCAGGTTTCGGTTTCAACGGTCGGTCGTCATGTTGCGCCTGCGCTAGGAAGTAACCATTTTGCTACGAAGTAACAATTTTCGCGTGCGCGGGAAAGATGGGTGAAGAAGAAGCAAGAAGAGCGCCATCTTGTGTGAGGTATTTAATACAGGGAAAAAGACAAATCTGGGAAGGAGGTGAGAGGTGGAAATGAATAGAGCTCAGGCGTCTAATCATCAATAATTACTCGCTATGGCCGGGGCGCGCAGCTCTGGACATTAGCATCCTTTCCAATGCTTCCCGCTCCAGTATTTGCAACTGATAGTATTGTCTGTATTATCCTATAATGATATTCTCCATGTCTATTTAAGCACATACTTGTATAGGGTCTTTTTAAAAATCTGCTTTTATTATTTAGAGTTCTCAAAAGAAACAGAACCAATTGTGTGTGTGTGTGTGTGTGTGTGTGTAAAAAGAGACAGAAACAGACAGAGGCATACATGAAAGGTGAGAGAGAGAGGGTGAAATAAATTTTAAAGAATTGGCTCACACAATCTTCTAAAGCAAGATGGTGAAATTGGAGGTGCCTGACTCTTGCTTCTCCCATTGACAAGCCGAATAAACATCCACACATAGATACATTTCTTCTGAGAGATATTAGAAACTAGTTAAGAGGCTCCTACAAAACAGGCAACTGAGAAAATATCCACATCAAAATGAGTAAAAGAGTTGAAACACACTCTTATCACAAATCCCATCTCAGACCCAATAACTTACAATCTGGGGAGAATCCCCAACTCACTGTTTCTCTCTAAGAAACAATCCCCAACTCACTGTTTCTCTCTAAGGGTTTGGACCATACATGTAGCTTTCCAACTTTTATAGTTTCTACCCAAAGTTTGGTTACTAAAAATCACCTAGCTATGAAAGCAGAAAAGGTTCATCATTTATGAGTCTCCTGAAACCACAAAAAAAAAAGAAGTGATTTTTGACAGATGCATAAAAAGTTTCAGTGACTATTCCCCCAAGCTCAGTGTGGAGCAAATATAAAATTGTACCCAGCTCCTATTTCTCCCTGGAAGAGATTTGTCTACACACTTTCCCAGCTGCTGCCTGAGAATCAAACTTTTAATAAGGCTGCATATAGAAGTCAACAAGACCTACAAACAAGTGACCTGAATGAACACACATGGCTATGTGGGCACTTCCCAAGTCTTCTACCCCGGACTCACTGCAGAGATAAAACAAGATCTTCAACTTTTGTCTGAAAGACATTTTTTTGCACATTTATTCAATGCCAAAACATGTATGGCTCCCAGCCAAAAGACTGGATGCTAAATCGCCTAGTTCTGGGAGCTGATGAAGCTCTGCATTTGTGAGTCACCTTGGATCACAGAAAACAAAGAGTTGGTTTCAAATAGGCACAGAGAGAAGACAGAGCAATATGGTAGAATAGAAAGCTCCACTGATTGTCCCCATGCCCCCAGCAAGGAACCTCAGTTAACAACTATCTACATGGAGGGGGGAACACTTTTATAAGAAGCAAAATCAGGAGAAATATTATATCTCACTGAAGAAGGCACTGAAAAGATAGAAAAAACAGTTCTGTATCCCCAACACTACCCCAACTCAACTTTGGCAGCTATGGTGTGGTGCAGAGAGTGACTCTGGGAGCTAGGGGAAGGAGAACACAGCCAATGTGAGGCATTAAACTCAATGCTGTCCTTTTAGAGCAGAAAGGAAAACTGGGCCAAACTCAGCTGATGCCCATACACAAGACAATATTTAAAGCTGCCTTTATGGAAATCACCTAGTCCTGGCGACATCAATCACCTGCTAACTGAAGAACCCATGAGTCCAGAATAACCAGCAGCAATACCCAGGTGTTATAGAGAAGGTCTTAGGAGAGCCTCTGAGACTTGTTGGTTTCAGGTGAGACTCAGTACCTTACCAACTGTGGTGGCGATAATGCAAAATTCCTTCTGCTTGAGAAAAGCACAGAGGAATGTAAAAGGTACTTTGTCTTGCACCTTAAATTAAGTACCAGCCTGGCCAAAATGGGGTAGGCTCTTGAAGATCCCAATTCCAGGACTTGACTCTGGATAAAATTACTGAACTTGCCCTGGGACAAAGGAGAGCACACTGCCCTAGAAGGTGAATCTAAGACCAGGTAGCATTCACAACAAGTTGACTTCAGAGACACTGGGCCATAAGGAAACATCAGTGGTAGTCTGACAGTACTCCTCATGTCCTCAGATGTCGGTGGCTAAAAGGTGAGGCTCCTCTGCCTTTGGAAAAAGAAAGGAATAGTGGGAAGGACTGCATTTGTGATCTGAGTGCCAGCCCAGCCACAATAAAATAGAACATCGGGTTGACTTCTAAGGTTTTTGACCTATCCAGGAGCTTGGGAACCTCGCCGCCCTGAAGGTAAAGACACAAGGGTGACTGGCTTTCTCACCTGCTGCTTGTAGAGCCTCAGGGCCTTGCGTGAACATAAGAAGTAGCCAGGGAGTATTTAAAGCAGGTCTTGAGTGAGACCAGTGCTGTGCTGGCTTCGGGTCTGACCCAGTGTAGTCCTAGTGGTGGTGTCCGCAAGGATAATTCCTATGTTCATGAAAGCAGGTATAGTTTATATCACAACACCAAAATTCTTTCAAATATCTGGAAAGCCTTCCCAGAAAATAATGGCTACAAACAAGCCCGGACAGTGAAAACTATAATAAATACCTAACTCTTCAATGCATACAGACCGAAGAACATCTACTAGTATTCAAGGAAAACATGACGTCATTAGATGAACTAAATAAGGCACCAGGGACCAATCCTGGAGAAATGGAGATATGTGACCTTGCAGAGAATTCAAAATAACTGTTGAGAAAATGCAAGGAAATGTAAAATAATAGAGAGAACAAATTCAGAATTCTATCAGGTAAATTTAACAAAGACATTAAAATAATTTAAAAGAATCAAACAGAGATTCTGGAGCTGAAAAAATGCAATTGGCATACTGAAGAATACACTAGAGAATTTTAATACCAGAATTAAGAAAGCAGAAGAATTAGTGAATTTGAAAGCCAGCTATTTCAAATTACACAGTCAGAGGAGACAAAAGAAAAGAGAATAAAAAACAGTAAAGCATACTTATAGGATCTATAAAAATATCCTCCAAAGGGCAAATTTAAGAGTTGCTGTCCTTATAGTGGAAGTAAAAAAATAGATAGGAGTAGAGAGTTTATTCAAAGGGAGAGGATCAGAGAACTTCTCAAACCTAAAGAAAGGTATCAATATCCAACTACAAGAAGGTTATAGAACACCAAGCAGATTTAACCCAAAGAAGACTACCTCAAGATATTTAATAATCCAACTCCCAAAGCTTAAGGATGAAGAAAGTATCTTAAAAGCAACTTGAAAAAAAAAAAAAAAAAAAAAAAAAGAAAAAGAAACAATGTACAATGGAGCTCCAATACATCTGGCAGCAGAATTTTCAGTGGAAACCTTACAGGTGAGGAGAAAGTGGCTTGACATATTTAAAGTGCTGAAGCAAACAAATATTTTATCCTAGAATAGTATATCCAATTAAGTTATTCTTCAAACATGAAGGATTAATAAAGACTTTTCTAGAGAAACAAAAGCTGAGAGACTGCATCAATACCAGATTCATCCTACAAGAAATGCTAAAGGGAGTACTTCAACCAGAAAGAAAATGACATTAACGAGCAATAAATAATCATCTGAAGGTATAAAACTCACTGGCAATAGTAACTACACAGAAAAAACACAGAATATTATAACACTGTAATGGTGGTGTGTAAACTACTCTTATCCTAAGTAGAAAGACTAAATGACAAATCAATAAAAATAATAGCTACAACAACTTTTGAAGAGATAGTCAGTACAAAAAGATATGTAAGTAGAAATTTAAAAAAAGTTAAAAAGCGGAGTGGGAGAAGCAAAGAGAAGGCACAGAGTTTTTATTAGTTTTTTTGTTTCTTTGTTTATGTAAATAATGTTGTTATCAGATTAAAATAATGAGTTAAAATATTCACGAGCCTCGTGGTAACCTCAAACGAAAGAAACATGCAATAGAGATACAAAAAGTAAAAATTAAAGAAAACTAAATTATATTACCAGAGAAAATCAACCTTACTAGAGGAAGACAGGAAGGGAAGAAAGAAAAAATAGAAGATCATAGAACAACCAGAAAAAATAATAAAATTGCAGGAGTAAGTTCTTATTTATAAATAATAACACTGAATGTAAATGAACTAAACTCTCCAATCAAAAGACAGTAAATGGCTGAATATAAAAAAGAACAAGACCCATTGATCTGTTCCCTGAAAGAAATGCACTTCGCCTATAAAGATACACATAGATGGAAAATGAAGAGATGAAAAAACAGATTTCATGCTAACGGAAACCAAAAAGCAGGAGTAGCCACACTTACATCAGACAAAATAAGTTTCAAGGAAAAAATTTGAAAAAAAAAAAAAACAAGGAATGACACAATATAATGAAATAAGTGTCGATTCAGTCAGAAAATACAACAATTTTAAATATAAATGCACCCAGTACTGGAGCAAACAGACACAAAAAGGAAATACTATTAGAGCTAAAGAGAGATATAGCCTTCAATACAATATAGCTGAAAACTTCAACACTTCACTTTCAGCATTGGGCATATCTTCCAGACAGAAAATCAACAACAACAAAAAAATCAGGCTTAGTTTGCATAATAAACCAAACAGATCTAACAGATATTTACAGAACATTTCATTCAAGAGCTCTAAAATACACATTGCTTTTCTCAGCACATGGATTATTCTCAAGGATAGACTATATGTTCAGTCACAGAAAAGTCATACAACATACAGAAAGTTGAAATAGCATCAAATATCTCCTCTGATCACAATGGAATAAAACTAGAAATTCAAAACAAGAATAATTTTGAAACTATACGAATGCACGGAAATTAAATAATGTGCTCCTGAATGGTCAGTGGGTCAATAAAGAAATTAAGAAGGAAATTAAAAAGTTCTTGAAACAAATGGTAATGGAAACACAAGATACAATAACCTACGGGATATGGCAAAAGCAATACTAAGAGGGAAGTTTATAGCTATTAGTGCCTAGATCAAGGAATAGGAAAAACCTAAAAAAAAAAAAAAAAAAGAAAAAAAGAAAGAAAGAAAGAAAGAAAAATCTAACAGTGAATTTTAAAGAACTAGAAAAGCAAAAGCAAACCAAACCCAACATTCATAGGAAAAAGAAATAATAAATATCAGACAAGAAATAAATGAAATTGAAATGAAAATAGTACAAAAGATCAACAAAACAAAAAAGCGTGTTTTGAAGAGTTAAACAAATTTGACAAGTCATTAGTGAGACTAAGAAAAAAAGGAAAGAAGATCCAAATAAATAAAATCAGAAATGAAAATGGAGGCATTGATAGTGAAGAAATTCAAAGGATTATTAGTGGCTACTGTGAGAAACTATATTTCAATAAGTTGGAACATCTAGAATCAATGAACAAATTCCTAGATACATACAACCTACAAAGATTGAACCAGGAAGAAATCCAAAACCTGAACAGACCAATAACAAGTAATGAGATCAAAGGTGTAATAAAATGTCTCCAAGTAAATAAAACCTTGGAACCTGATCACTTCGTTGCTGAATTCTACCAAACGTTGCAAGAAGAATGAATAGCAATCCTACTCAAACAATTCAAAAAACTATAGGAAGAGAAAATACTTGCAAACTCATTTTATGAGGCTAGTATTACCCCAATACCAAACCCAGGTGAGGATATATCTGAAAAGAAAACTAGAGGACAATATTTCTGATGCATATTGATGCAGCAATTCTCAACAAAATAATAGCAAACAGAATTCAATAATACATTTTAAATATCATTTATCATGACCAAGTGGAATTTATTCTTGAGAAGCAAATATTGATCAAATTATACATATAAATCAAATTGATACAACATATCAAAAGAATGAAGGATAAAATCCATATATTCGTTTAAATTGATGCTGAAAAAGAATTTCATGAAATTCATCATCGCTTAATAAAAACCTTAAAAAAAACTGGTAGTAGAAGGAACTTATCTAAACACAATAAATGCCAAATATGACAAACCCACAACTAGTATCATACTAAATGGGGAAAATTGAAAGCTTTTTCTCTAAGATCTGAAACATGACAAGGATGCTCACTGTCACCACTGTTATTTAACATAGTACTGGAAGTCCCAGGTAGAGCAATCAGACAAGAGAAAGATATAAAGGGGATCCAAATTGGAAAGAAAGAAGTCAAATTATCTTTGTATGTAGATGATATGAACTTCTATTTGAAAAAAAAAGTACAAAGATTCCACCAAAAGCTATTCCAACTGATAAACAAATTCAAAGTTGCATGATACAAAATTAACATGCAAAATTCTGTAGCTTTTCTATATAACAGCAGTAATCAATGTAAAATAGAAATAAAAAAGTCATAGCCACACATAGATTAAATACCAAGAATTAACAAAACAAGTGAAAGAGCTCTATAATGAAAACTATAAAACACTGATGAAGGAAATTGAATAGGACACACAAAAAAAGAAAAATATTTTATGTTCATGGATTGGAAGAATCAATATTGTTAAAATGTTAACACTGCCCAAAGTAGATTCAGTGGAATCTCCATCAATATATCAATGACATTCTTCACATAAATAGAAAAAATTTCAAAAACTTATATGGAATCACAAAAGACCCAGAATAGCTAAAGCTATTTTAAGCAAAAATAACAACACTGGATGAATCACATTGCCTGACTGCAAACTATACTACAGAGGTATAGTAATCAAAACTGCATGATACTGGCATAAAAACAGACATATAGACCATTTGAACAGAATAGACAATCCAGAAACAAATCCATGCACCTAAAGGGAGCTCATCTTTGAAAAATTTTCCAAGAACACACAATGGGGAAAAGAAAGTCACCTCAGTAAACGGTGCTGGGAAAAGTGAATATCCAGATGCAGAAGAATGAAACTAGACCCATATCTGTCACCATATACAAAAATCAAATCAAAATGGTTTAAAGACTTAAATCAGGCTCTCGGGTCCAAGATGGCCAAATAGGAACAGTTCCAGTCTACAGCTCCTAACGTGAGCGACACAGAAGACAGGTGATTTCTGCATTTCCAACTGAGCTACTTGGTTCATCTCACTGGGGCTTGTTGTACAGTGGGTGCAGCCCATGGAGTGTGAGCCCAAGGAGGGCAGGGCATTGGCTCACCTGGGAAGCACAAGGGCTTGGGGAATTCCCTTTCCTAGCCAAGAGAAGCCGTGACAGATGGTACCTGGAAAATTGGGACACTCCCACCCTAATACTGTGGTTTTCCAATGGTCTTAGCAAATGGCAGACTAGGAGATTATATCCCGTGCCTGGCTCAGAGGGTCCTATGCCTATGGAGCTTCACTTATTGTTAGCACAGCAGTCTGAGATCGAACTGCAAAGTGGCAGTGAGGCTGGGGGAGGGGCATCAGCCATTGCTGAGGCTTGAGTAGGCAGACAAAGTGGCTGGGAAACTCAAACTGGTTAGAGCTCAATGCAGCTCATGGAGGCCTGCCTGCCTCTGTGGACTCCACCTCTGGGGGCAGGGCATAGCTGAACAAAAGGCAGCAGAAACTTCTGCAGACTTAAACGTTCCTGTCTGACAGTTTTGAAGAAAGTAGTGTTTCACCCAGCATGGAGTTTGAGATCTGCGAACGGACAGAATGCCTCCTCAAGTGGGTCACTGACCCCCAGTAGCCTAACTGGGAGACATCTCCCAGTAGGGACCGACTGACACCTCATACAGCCAGGTGCCCCTCTGAGACAAAGCTTCCAGAGGAAGGATCAGGCAGCAACATTTGCTGTTATACAATATTTGCTGTTCTGCAGCCTCCACTGGGGTGATACCCAGACAAACAGGATCTGGAGTGGACCTCCAGCAAATGCCAACAGGCCTGCAGCTGAGGGTCCTGACTGTTAGAAGGAAAACTACCAAACAGAAAGGAATAGCATCAACACCAACAAAAAGGACATCTACACCAAAACCCCATGTGTACATCACCACCATCAAAGACCAAAGGTAGATAAAACCACAAATATGGGGAGAAACCAAAGCAGAGAAGCTGAAAATTCTAAAAATCAGGGCACCTCTTCTCCTCCAAAGGAACACAGCTCCTTGCCAGCAACAGAACAAAGCTGGACAGAGAATGACTTTGACGAGTTGATGGAAGTAGGCTTCAGATGGTCGGTAATAACAAACTTCTCCGAGCTAAAGAAGGGCGTTCAAACCCATCGCGATGAAGCTAAAAACCTTGAAAAATGATTAGATGAATGACTAACTATAATAAACAGCACAGAGAAGACCTTAAATGACCTGATGGAGATGAAAACTGTGGCACAAGAACTACATGATGCATGCACAAGTTTCATTAGCCGATTCGATCAAGTGGAAGAAAGGATATCAGTGATTGAAGATCAAATGAATGAAATGAAGCAAGAAGAGAAGTTTCGAGGAAAAAGAAATAAACAAAGACTCCAAGAAATATGGGACTATGTGAAAAGACCAAATCTACGTCTGATTGGTGTACTTAAAAGTCACAAGGAGAATGGAACTAAGTTGGAAAACACTCTTCAGGATATTGTCCAGGAGAACTTCCCCAACCTAGCAAAGCAGGCCAATATTCGAATTCAGGAAATACAGAGAATGCCACAAAGACACTCCTTGAGAAGAGCAAGTCCAAGACATATAATTGTCAGATTCATCAAACTTGAAATGAAGGAAAAAGATGTTAAGGGCAGTCATAAAGAAAGATCAGGTTACCCACAAGTGGAAGCTGATCAGACTCACAGCGGATCTCTTGGCAGAAAATCTACAAGCCAGAAAAGAGTGGGGGCCAATATTCAACATTCCTAAAGAAAAGAATTTTCAGCCCAGAATTTCATATCCAACCAAACTAAGCTTCGTAAGAGAAGGAGAAATAAAATCCTTTTCAGACAAAAATGCTGAGATATTTTGTCACCACTAGGTATGCCTTACAAGAGTTCCTGAAGGAAGCACTAAACATGGAAAGGAACAACTGGTACCAGCCATTGCAAAAACATGTCAAATTATAAAGACCATCGATGCTAGGAAGAAACTGCATCAACCAATGAGCAAAATAACCAGCTAACATCATAATGACAGGATCAAATTCACACATAACAATATTAGCCTCAAATGTAAATGGACTAAATGCTCCAATTAAAAGACACACACTGGCAAATTGGATAGAGTCAAGTTCCATCAGTGTACTGTATTCAGGAGACCCATCTCACATGCAAAGACATACATAGGCTCAAAATAAAGGGAAGGAGGAAGATCTATCAAGAAAATGGAATACAACAAAAAGCAAGGGTTGCAATCCTATTCTCCGATAAAACAGGCTTTCAACCAACAAAGATCAGAAGAGACAAAGAAGACATTACATAATGGTAAAGAGATCAATTCAACAAGAAGAGCTAACGATTCTAAATATATATATGCACCCAGTACAGGAGCACCCAGATTCATAAAGCAAGTCCTTAGAGACCTACAAAAAGACTTAGACTCCCACACAATAATAATGGGACACTTTAACACTGCACTGTCAACATTAGACAGATCGACAAGACAGAAAGTTAAAAAGGACATCCACTACTAGAATTCAGCTCTGCACTAAGCAGACCTAATAGACATCTACAGAACTCTCCACTGCAAATCAACAGAATGTACATTCTTCTCAGCATTACATCGCACTTATTCCAAAATTGACCACATAGTTGGAAGTAAAGCACTCCTCAACAAATGTAAAAATACAGAAACTGTAACAAACTGTCTCTCAGACCACATTGCAAACAAATTAGAACTCAAGATTAAGAAATTCACTCAAAACCACTCAGCTACATGGAAATTGAACAACCTGCTCCTGAATCTGCTGGGTACATAACGAAATGAAGGCAGAAATAAAGACGTTCTTAAACCAATGAGAAAAAAGACAGAACATAACAGAATCTTTGGGATACATTTAAAGCCTTGTGAAGAGGGAAATTTATAGCACTAAGTGCCCACAAGAGAAAGCAGGAAAGATCCAAAATTGATACCCTAACATCACAATTAAAAGAACTAGAGAAGCAAGAGCAAACACATTCATAAGCTAGAGAACAAAAGAAATAACTAAGATCAGAGCAGAACTAAAGGAGATAGAGGCACAAGAAACCTTCAAAAAATCAGTGAATCCAGGAGCTGGTTTTTTGAAAAGACCAACAAAATTGATAGATGGCTAACAAGACTAATAAAGAAGAAAAGAGAGAAGAATCAAATAGACACAATAAAAAAGGAGAAAGGGGATATCACCACTGATCCCACAGAAATACAAACTACCATGAGAGAATACTATAAACACCTCTCTGCACATAAACTAGAAAATCTAGAAGAAATGAACAAATTCCTGTACATGTACACCCTCCCAAGACTAAACCAGGAAGAAGAAACCAGGAAGACTAAATCAGAAATCCATGAATAGACTAAAAACAGGCTCTAAAATTGAGGTAATAATTAATACCCAACCAACCACAAAAATTCGAGGACCAGAAGGATTCACAGCTGAATTCTACCAGAGGTACAAAGAGGAGCTGGTACCATTCCTTCTGAAAATATTCCAATCAATAGAAAAAGAGGGAATCCTCCCTAACTCATTTTAAGAGGCCAGTATCATCCTGATACTAAAGCCTGGCAGAAACACAACAAAAAAAGAGAATTTTAGACCAATATCCCTGATGAACATCGATGCAAAAATCCTCAATAAACTACCCGCAAACCGAATCCAGCAGCATATTGAAAAGCTTATCCACTATGATCAAATGGGCTTCCTCCCTGGGATGCAAGCCTGGTCCAACATACACAGATCAATAAATGTAATCCATCATATAAACAGAACTAAAGACAAAAACCACACGATTATCTCAATAGATGCAGACAACTCCTTCAATAAAATTCAACAGCCCTTCATGCTAAAAACTCTCAATAAATTCGGTATTGATGGGATGTATCTCAAAACAATAAGAGCTATTTATGACAAACCCACAGCCAATATCATACTGAATGGGCAAAAACCGGAAGCATTCCCTTTGAAAACTGGCACAAGACATGGATGCCCTCTCTCACCACTCTTATTCAACATAGTGTTGAAAGTTTTGGCCAGGGCAATCAGACAGGAGAAAGAACTAAAGGTTATTCAGTTAGGAAATGAGGAAGTCAAATTGTCCCTGTTTTCACATGACATGATTGTATATTTAGAAAATGCCATCATCTCAACCCAAAATCTCCTTAAGCTGATAAGCAACTTCAGCAAAGTCTCAGGATACAAAATCAATGTGCAAAAATCACAAGCATTCTTATACACCAATAACAGACAAACAGAAAGGCAAATCATGAGTGAACTTCCATTCACAATTGCTTCAAAAAGAATAAAATACCTAGGAATCCAACTTACAAGGGATGTGAAGAACGTCTGCAAGGAGAATTACAAACCACTGCTCAATGAAATAAGAGACGACACAAACAAATTGGAGAACATACCATGCTCATGGATAGGAAGAATCGATATAATGAAAATGGCCATACTGCTCAAGGTAATTTATAGATTCAATGCCATCCCCATCAAGTAACCAATTACTTTCTTCACAGAATTGGAAAAAACTACTTTAAAGTTCACATAGAACCATGAAAGAGCCAGCATTGCCAAAAAAATCCTAAGCCAAAAGAACAAAGCTGGAGACATCGAGCTACCTGACTTCAAACTATACTACAAGGCTAAAGTAACCAAAACAGTATGGTCCTGGTACCAAAACAGAGATACAGACCAATGGAACAGAACAGATTCCTGAGAAATAATACCACATATCTACAACCTTCTGATATTTATCAAACCTGAGAGAAACAAGAAATGGGGAAAGGATTCCCTATTTAATAAATGGTGCTGGGAAAACTGGCTAGCCATATGTAGAAAGCTGAAACTGGATCCCTTCCTTACATCTTACACAAAGATTAATTCAAGATGGATTAAAGACTTAAATATTAGGCCTGAAACCATAAAAATCCCAGAAGAAAACCTAGGCAATACCATTCAGGACATAAGGATGGGCAAAGACTTCATGACTAAAACACCAAAAGCAATGGCAACAAAAGCCAAAATTGACAAATGGGATCTCATTAAACTAAAGAGCTTCTGCATAGCAAAATAAACTACCATCAGAGTGAACAGGCAACCTACAGAATGGGAGAAAATTTTTGCAATCTACTCACCTGACAAAGGACCAGTATCCAGAACCTACAAAAAACTCAAACAAATTTACAAGAAAAAAACAAACAACCCCATCAAAAAGTGGGCAAAGGATATGAACAGACATTTCTCAAAAGAAGACATTCATACAGCCAACAGACACATGAAAAAATGCTCATCATCACTGGCCATCAGAGAAATGCAAATGAAAACCACAATGAGATATCATCTCACACCAGTTAGAATGGCGATCATTAAAAAGTCAGGAAACAACAGGTGCTGGAGAGGATGCGGAGAAATAGGAGCACTATACACTGTTGGTGGGATTGTAAATTAGTTCAACCATTATGGAAAACAGTATGGCGATTTCTCAAGGATCTAGAACCAGATGTACCATATGACCCAGCCATCCTATTACTGGGTATATACCCAAAGGATTATAAATCATGCTGCTATAAAGACACATGCACACGTATGTTTATTGTGGCACTATTCACAATAGCAAAGACTTGGAATCAACCCAAATGTCCATCAGTGACAGACTGGATTAAGAAAATGTGGCACATATACACCATGGAATACTATGCAGCCATAAAAAAGGATGAGTTTGTGTCCTTCGTAGGGACATGGATGCAGCTGAAAACCATCATTCTCAGCAGACTATCGCAAGAACAGAAAACCAAACACCGCATGTTCTCACTCATAGGTGGGAACTGAACAATGAGATCACTTGGACTCGGGAAGGGGAACATCACACACCGGGGCCTATCATGGTGAGGGGGAGGGGGGAGGGATTGCATTGGGAGCTATACCTGATGTAAATGACGAGTTGATGGGTGCTGACGAGTTGATGGGTGCAGCACACCAACATGGCACAAGTATATATATGTAACAAACCTGCACGTTATGCACATGTACCCTAGAACTTAAAGTATAATAATAATAATAATAATAATAATAATAATAATAATAAAATAGGTAAAAAATATTAATTAAATATTTAAACGTAATAAATTAAACAGAAAAACTCCTAGAACAAAACAGAGTCAAACCTTGGCTCCACCTAGCACATAATTAAAACAACTTACCAGGCTTTACATTAAAGTCAAAAATTGCCATTGAGACTATTGGACATAGAGTTACATGTGAAGTATGTAAGAACAGTAAAATATCTTTTTAATAAAAGATTACAAAAAGGTATAGAAATGTAAATTCTTGCCTAGGGTTAAAGGATTGTTTTGAATGAAATAAAATAAATCTAAAAGTTCAAACATAAGATGGAAGGAGTGTAAAAATTAAACTTGCAAACATTCCATGTGTGAACATATTGACTAAATTCAAAAGGGTATTATACAGTTTTTCTGTAAATTGAGCATTGAAATGAAAGCACAACAATGCATTCTTAAGGTATTAATCTGCTCTTTGGCAAAACTTGTAAAGTATTATAAAAGGTTTTTTTTTTTTTTAAATTTCCAAGTCATTTTGGCAAAATAATTTATTATTTTAATCTGGAATTCTATTTCATAATATAATGTATTTTAAATCTCTAACATATTTAATAGGCTTTCCCAAATCAAACTTCAGTTTCAAAATTCCATTTCCTCACTGGGCACTGTGGCTCACACCTGAATTCCCAGCACTTTGGGAGGCCGAGGCAGGTGGATCATCTGAGGTCAGGAGTTTGAGATCAGCCTGGCCAACATGGTGAAACCTCATCTCTATTAAAAACACAAAAATTAGCTGGGCATGGTGACAGGCACCTGTAATCCCAGCTACTTGGGAAGCTGAATTGGGGAATCATTTGAACCTGAGAGGTGGAGGTTGCAGTGAGTTTAGATTGTAGCACTGCACTCCAGTCTGGGTAACAGAGCAAGACTCCATCTCAAAAAAAAAAAAAAAAAAAAAAAAAAAATTCCTCTTCCTGACTGACACATGGCTTTTGGAAGCTACAGAGGGCCACTGGAGAGGTAAATGGGATTATTTGACATGTTTAGGTATATGGGATTGCCAAAATGATGTTTAATCTTCTTCAGGTTATTTGGTCAATAATACTAATATAAGTTCCAAAATTGTATGGGATATCTACAATTACAATGTCTGAGTATATGTTATCAATCATAATTCAGGTTGTTATGTTAAGTTATTTTAAACCATGGAGATAACCAAACTTCTCTGTCAATTGTGTTTCTCACTGTAACTACCCTGGATATTTTGTTATTCACAGACAATTGTTGTCTTGTTTTGATCTTCTTCAAAAATGGTTTATAATTAGCTATAGAACTTTGACAGGTTCTCTCAAATGCAGGTTTCTGATAAATTTGGAGGTTATGACATTGGAATGTAGGAAAAATATACAGGACTCATGAAGAGCTGAAATGTTCACAAATATCAAGCAAAATAAGAGTTAAGTAAATGGACTGAACTCATACACAACCGAAGCAATCTTTTTGACTTTTGCTTGGAATAATACTGATCTTTATTTTGTTTTTCAGAGTCAAGGAAACTTATTTTGAACTACTTTTGACCTTTAACAATTGAGTAATATATACTCCTCTGAACAAAATTTGGAGCATATTTGTCCCTCTCTCTGCCTGGCTTCTCCAGAATTTGGAAACTAGTTGTGAGTATTCTTAACTTATGGCAACATAGTTGTTTGCATCAGTGCAATAAAAATCAATTTTATTTTGCAACACGGTGCAATTGGAGAAACTGATCATTTTACCAATGCTTTGACTGGAAGGGTATCCTTTCCTTTAAGGAGTAAAGCTTGACTTGCTGAGACAATAAAAGTCCCCTGGGTAAACTTGCCTCATACTCTTGCCTATGCAGTCCTGTAAAGGGTTCCTGACCTGTGGTAAGTAAAGAATGTCACTTCTGACACGTCAAGGAGCTCCAAGTTTGTCTTGGGACCATAAGAGAAGAGGATTACCCAACTAAAATCAAAACTATAAATCAAAAAACTATAAATCAAAAAAGATTTATAGTATGTTTTGTAGGGCATTAAATAATGACAAAGGAGGGCATTACATAATGATAAAAGGTTCAAGTCAACAAGAAGACTTAACTATCCTAAATATATATCCGCCCAACACTGATGCACCTGGGTTCATAAAACAAGTACTTAGAGACTTACAAGGAGGTTTAGATAACCACACAAAAACAAGGGCAGAATTCTATACCCCACTGAAAATATTAGACAGATCATTGAAGCATTAATCAAACCAAAATATTCAGAACCTGATATTGATGCTTGAACAAAGGGACCTAACAAATATCTTCAGAACACTCCACCCAAAAACAATAGAAAATTTAATCTTCTCATCTGCACATGTCACATAATCTAAAAATGATGACACAATCAGCTATAGAGCAATTCTGAACAAATTTTTAAAGAATAAAATTTAACCATCCACATTCTCATACCAATAAAAATAAAAATCTATATAAAGAACATATCTGAAAACCATGCAATTATATGGAAATTAAACAATCTTCTCCTGATTGACTTTTGAGTAAACAATGAAATTAAAGCAGAAATCAAGCAATTATATTAAAATAATGAAAACAAAGATACAATACACCAGAATCTCTGGGAAACAGCGAAAGCAGTGTTAAGAGGAAAGTTTATAGCACTAAACACTCACATCAAAAGGTTAGAACAATCTCAGATTTACAACCGAACATCACAATAGATGTTAAGAACTAGAGAAACAAAAGGAAACCAAACCAAAAGCTAGCAGAAAATAAATAACCCAAATCAGAGCTGATCTGAATAAAATCGAGACATAAAAATGTAAAAAGTTCATCATTTAAAAGAATATATAAGATTGATATGCAACTAGATAGACTAACAGAGAAAAAAAGAGAGGAGAGCTAAATAAAAACAGGCAGAAATGAAAAGGAGGACATTACCAGTGACCTCACAAAAATGCAAAAACCCTCAGAGACTACTAAAAACACCTCTATGAACACAAATTAGAAAACCTAGAAGAAATAGATAAATTCCTGGAAACACACAATGTCCCAAGATTGAACCAGGAAGAATTTGAAACTATAAACAGAACAACAACGAGTTCTGAAATTGAATGAGTAACAAAAAACTTACAAAGTAGAAAGACTTCTGTACTCAAAAAATTCACAGATAAGGGACTGGGTGCGTTGGCTCTCGTCTATAATCCTAGCACTTTGAGAGGCTGAGGTGGGAGGATCACGAGGTCAAGAGATCGAGACCATCCTAGCCAACATGGTGAAACACTGTATCTAGTAAAAATACAAAAATTAGCTGGGCATGGTGACATGCGCCTGTAGTCCCAGGTACTCAGGAGGCTGAGGCAGGCGAATCACTTGAACCCAGGAGGCGGAGGTTGCAGTGAACCAAGATTGTGTGACTGCACTCCAGCCTGGCGAAAAGTGAGACTTCATCTAAAAAATAAAAAGTAAACAAATAAATAAATAAATCACAACCAAATTCTACCAGATATACAAAGAAAAGCTGGGTCAATCATACTGAAACTGTTCCCAAAATCCAGAGGGGAGAGATTGCTTTCTACCTCAGTATATTAAGCCAACAACATTCTGATACCAAAACCCGGCAGAGACAAAACAACAACAACATAAAGTTTCAGGCCAATATCTTTGATGAATATCAATGCAAAAATTCTCAACAAAGTACTGCCAAACCAAACCCAGCAGCCATCAAAAAGCTTATCCAACATAATCAAATAGGCTTATTCCTGGGATTCAAGGTTGGTTCACCATACTCAAATCGATAAATAAGATTCATAACATAAACAAAACTAAAAACAATAGCCACACAATCATCTCAATAACTGTGGAAAAGGTTTTTGATAAAATTTAATATCCCTTTATGTTAAAAGCCTTCAACAAATTAGGTATTGAAGAATCATACCTCAAAATAATAAGAGCCATCTATGATAAACCCACAGACAACATTATACTGAATAGGCACAACCTGGAAGAATTTCATTTGAGAACCAAAATGAGACAAGGATCCCCACTCTCACACTCCTATTTAATGTAATTTTGAAAGTCCTAGCCAGAGCAATCAAGGAAGAGAAAGAAATACAAGGCATAAAAAAAAAAAAAAGAAAAGAAAAAGAGAGAAAGTCACAGTATCTCTCTTCACAGAGAGCATGATTATATACCCAGAAAGCCCCACAGACTCTGGACGAAAGCTCCAAGATCTGGAAAACAACATCAGCGATGTTTCAGGATATAACATCAATGTACAAAAATAACTGGCATTTGTATGCACCAAGAACATCCAAGCTGAGAGCCAAACCAAGGATGCAGTTCCATTCAGAATAGCCACAAAAAGAATGAAATACCTAAGATTACAGCTAACCAGAGAGCTGAAAGATCTCTACAATAAAAAATATAAAACATTGCTGAAATAAATCAGAGATGACACAAAATATGAAAAAAAAAGTTTATGCACATGAATAGAATCAATATTGTTAAAATGGCCATACTGCCTGAAGCAATTATAGATTCAAAGTTATTTTTATCAAACTACCAATGATATTTTTACAGAATTTTAAAAATATATAAATTTCATATGGAGCCAAAGAAAAGCCACAACAAAACTAAGCAAAAAACAAACAAACAAACAAACAAACAAATACCAGGGGCATCACACTATGCAACTTCAAATTATGTTACAAGGTTGCAGTAAGAAAAACAGCATGATATTGGTAAAACAACAAATACATAGACCAATGGAACAGTATAAGAATCCAGAAATAAATTTGCACATCTACAGTTGTCTGATTTTGACAATGTCTACAAGAAAAGCAATGGGGAAAGGACTTTCTATTCAATACCTGATGCTGGGATAATTTGCTAGCCATATGCAGAAGACTGAAACTAGATCCCTTCATTTCAGCATGTGCAAAAATCAACTCAGGATTAAAGACTTAAAACCTAGCACTACAAAAATTCTAGAAGAAATCCTGGAAAATGCCATTGTGGTTATACACACTAGCAAAGATTTCATGAAGGAGTTGCCAAAAGCAATTGCAACAAAAACAAAAATGGACATATGGGACCTAATTTAAATTTAAATTTAAAACATTTAATTCAACAAGAAGACTTAACTGTCCTAAATATATATGTATCCAACACTGGAACACACGGATTCATAAAACAATTACTTACTTTGAGACCCACAAGGACACTTAGATAACTACACAACAGTAGGGGAAGAATTCAATGCCCCATTGAAAATATTAGACAGATTATTGAGACACCAAGAAAAGCTTCCACACAGCAAAAATAACTATGAACAGCATAAACAGGCAACCTAGAGAATGAGAGAGAATATTTACAAGCTATGCATCTGACAAATGTCTAATATCCAGAATCTATAAGGAACTTAAATTAACAACTAAAGCAAGAAAAAAAACCTTCATTAAAAATGGGCAGAAGATATTAACAGTCACTTCTGAAAAGAGGATATACATCCATGTGAAAAAATGCTCAACATCACTAATCATTAGAGAAGTGCAAATAAAAACAACGAGATATTATCTCAAATAAATCAGAATGGCTGTTATTAAAATGTCAAAAAATAACAGATACTTGTTAGGTTGTGGAGAAAAAGGAAGTTTGTACATTGCCAGTGGGAATATAAATTAGATCAGCTAATGTGGAAAGCAGTTTGGAGATTTCTCAAACAACTTAGAACTACCATTTGACCTAGCAATTCTATTACTGGGTATATGCCCAAGGTAATATAAGTCATTCTACCATAAAGGCACATGCACGTATATGTTCATCTTAGCACTATTCACAATAACAAAGACATAGAGTCAACCTAAATGCCCATCAACAGTGGACCAAATAAAGAAAATATGGTACATATACACAATGGAATATTATGCAACCATAAAAGAGAGGTAGATCATGTCCTTTGAAACAACATGGGTGGAGCTGGAGGCCATTATCCTAAGTAAATTAATGCAGGAACAGAAAACCAAATAGTGTATGTTCTCACTTATAACTGGGAACTAATCATTAAGTACACATGGACACAAAGAAAGGAACAGTACATACCAGGTCCTACTTGAGAGTGGAAGGCAGGAGAAAGGTGAGGGTTAACAAACTACCTTATTGGGTACTATGCTTATTACCTGGGTGCTAAAATAATCTGTACACCAAATTTTTGTGACACTCAAAATCTACCTATGTAACAAACTGACACATGGATTCCCTGAACCTAAGATAAAAGTAGAAAAGAAAAAAAAAATAAATACAAAAACAACAATTAAAAATTCCTCTTAAAAAAAAAAAAAAACACAAAAGAAGTTTTAGAACTCTTATATATAACTCAAAAGCCAAAAGGTTTAGCCTTAAAAAGATCATGACTATAAAAGATAAAGAAGCTAGAGTCAAATATTTTGCAGACCAGATAGCTAAAGCAGCTGTCTTAACTAAAAAACTTAGTTCTCTAAACTCTTGTTTAATCCAAATTTTAAAATTAACTCCCTCAATACTGAGAAAAGCTCAAGAGACTCCCTCGGATGCAAAAAAAGAGAAGGTTTGCAAAACAAAAGGGGGAAACTATTCTTTTGAAAGTAGTATATGGTATGGCCCAGATCTGGATAACAAACCCAGAATACCCACCAGATTACAATTTCCATTTTTAGAGTACATGCATAAATTGACCCAGTGGGATCCCAAAATTGATTAAATGGAAAAAAAAATACTTTTATAAACCATCATTTACTATAACAGAAAAGTGGCATCTGGATATACCGTCTGTCCTAAATATAACAGAGGAAAATACTTTTATAGCACTCCTGAGCATTTTCCCTTATACCTTATATAATACATATTGAGGTTTCACAATTGGAGTTTAGCAGCTCCCTCCCCTGTGTGTGGACTTCAGGGCATTTAACCAGGATCTTCCCTTACCATTTCCATCACGGTTTGCTGTGCTCATCACAGAGGTATTCATGGGTGAGCTTGGGGGTCCAGTTACACCTAGAATTGTCTCCCTTTGGGCTGAATAGGAAACTCAGCACATCAGACTCTCCACAGACCAGCAAATCACCTGAAATAGCAGAAAACACCTCCCAGTGGACAAAGATCAAGATCAAGTCATACCCATCTGTTTTTGCCGAAGCCAGTTATTACCTATAGGCACCATCTACTGGCCAAGACGCTAAACTGCACAACCCAATACAAAATCTTTTGGAAGAAGTGCACAATGCTGGGGAACCAGATAAGCTTTATGAGACCTCTGCAATCAGGGTCTTGCAAAAGGAAGTGAGCCTGCTCATATGCTCAGTACATCACTATTGCAACCAGCACTTGAGAAAGCAACCAAACAAAGGATATTTATAACCAAAAAATTCATTAAAATCCTGGTTCCTTGAAAGCACATAGAATCAAAGCCACACGATCATACACAGCAAACATTAAGTCACATCCTCAAGGGAAAAGATTAGTTTTACCTCAACAGAAGTCAATCCAAAAACATAGTGACAACTTCTTCTGATCAGAAGGAATTAGCATGAAAACTCTGGCTGTATATAAAAGAGCATTAGGACACTTCCAAAGGATCACAACAACTCTCCAGTAATGAACCCTAATAAAAATAAAAATTCTGAAATGACAGATAAAGAACTCTAAATATGGATTGTAATGAAAGCCAATGAGAGCTAAAGGAAACTTGAAAAACAAAACAAATAAATCAGGAAAGTAATTCAGGATAGGAAAGAAGATGTAGATATTTTAAAAACCTAGAACATCTGAAAATAAAAACTTCATTGAAAAAATTTCAAAATACAGTTGAAAGCTTTAATAGTATGTTATACCAAGCAGAAGAAAAAACTCAGAGATGTAAGATACGTATTTTAAATTGACTCAGTTAGACAAAAATAATTAAAAACATCAACAGAGTTTGTGAAATGTCAGACTGTGTAAAGCTTCTAAAAAACTAAAAGTGGCAAGATAGAAGGGTCTAATCATCTGGAAGGAAATCCTAGCAGAGTAGCAGTAGATTTCTTAGGAAAAATCCTACAAGACAGAAGAGATTAAAGTCCTGTTTTTATTCTTCTTGAAACAAAAAAGTCAGTCAAAGTTTTGTATTATGCTAAACTAGGCTTCAGAAAAAAAAAAGAGCTATAAAGTCTTTCTTAGGTAAACACTAAGGAAACTCATCACGACTAGACTAGACATATAAGAAATTCCCAAAGGAGTTCTAAACACAGAAATAAAGAGCAACACTAATCATCATGAAAAGATATAAAATTATGAAACTTGCAGGATTTTTAAGGCTATTACACAATTGCAATTCCAAAGGTGCTAGATAATAATTAACATTATGACAGGAACAAAGCCTCACTTATCAATAATAACCTTGAAGATAAATGAACTGAATACTCCACTTAAAAAATATAGACTGGTGGAATGGATTTTTTAAAAGATCCAATAATATGCTACTTTACAAGAAACCACCTAACTGGTAGAGACATTTACAACATAAAGAAGTGAAATTTATTTTTACAAAAACAGAAGCCAAAAGCAAGCAGGAGTAGTTATGCTTATGTCAGATAAAACAGACTTTAAATCAATAGTAAAAAAAGACAAAGAAAGATCTTACATAATAAAAATGGATCAATGCAACAAGAACATATAAACAAACTTGAATACATATGCACCTAACACCAGAACATATGATAATCGTGGGTGATCTCAATCCCCCACTGACAGCTCTAGACAAATTATCAAAGCAAATACATCAACAAACTCTGGATTTAAATTGAATCATAGACCAAATAAACCCAAAAGACATTTACATAAAATTCTACCCAACAATTATACAATATATATTCTTCTTCTCCGCACATGGAACATTCTCAAGAATAGACCATATCTTAGGCCACAAGGCAAGTCTCAATAAATTTTAAAAAATCGAAATCATATCAAGTATCTTCTCAGACCACAACAGACTAAAACTAGAAATTAATACCAAGAAAAACTCTCAAAACTATACAAATATATGGAAATGAAACAAGCTACTTCTGAATAATTGTTTGGTCAAAATATGAAAATAAGGCTGAAATCAAAAAAAAATAAAAATGCACACATAACATATCCAAACCCGTGGAATACAGTAAAATAAGTGCTAACAAGAAAGTGTATAGCATTCAATGCCTACATAAAAATGGAGCTCAAAACTTAAAAACCTAATGTCAAAACTAAAGTAACCAGAGAAAAACAAGAGCAAAGTACACAGAAAGCTACAAGATGAGAAATAATGAAGATCAAGGAAGAACAAAACAAAATTGAAACAACAACAACAACAAAAAATACAGTTAATGACAAGAAAAGTCAGTTCCTTTAAATAAGCACAATCAGAAATGTTAAATGTGACATAACTGATGTCACAGATTAAAAAAATTTAAGAGACTACCAAGAATGTCTCCACACACAAACTAGAAAACCTAAAGGAAAAGAATAAATTCCTGGAGACATGTAACTTCTCAATATTGAACCAGGAAATAAATAGAAATTCTAAAAAGCCCAATAATGAATAGTGAGATTGAATCAAAATAAAATAGACAGATTCACAGCTGAATTCTACCAAAATACAAGAAATAACTAATACTAATCCTACTGAAACTTATCCAAAAATGTTAAGAGGAAGAAATCCCTCCAACTCATTCAACAAAGCCAGCATCACCTTGAAACCAAAGCCAGGCAAAGACACACACATAAAATAAGAAAACTACAGGCCATTATATCTGATAAACATAGATGCCAAAATCCTCAGCAAAATGCTATTAAACTGAATCTAACAACGCATCAAAAACGCAATACACCACAATCAAACGGTTTTGTTTCAAGGATGCAAGGATAGTTCAATATGTTCAGTTTGATAAATGTGATTTAACGCATAAAAAGAATTGAAAACAAAAACCATATGATTATCTCAATCGATGCAGAAAAATCATTGCATAAAATCCAGCACCCATTCAAAATAAAATCTGTCAACAACCTAGGCATAGATAGAACATATCTCAAAATAATAAAGCCATCTATGACAAATCTACAGTCAATATAATATTAAACAGGGAAAAGTTGAAAGTATTTTCTATAAGAACTGGAACAACACAAGGATTCCTAGTTTCACCCCTCCTATTCAACATAGTGCTGGAAGTCCTAGCTAGAGTGATCAGGTAGGAAAAAGAAAGAAAAGGCATCTACATTGGAAAAGAGGAAGTCTCTGTTCACTGATGACATAATTGTATACCTAGAAAACCCTCAAAAAGACTCCTAGATTTTGTACATAAATTCAGAATAGTTTCAGATTACAATTCTTCTTTTTTGTGTTTTCTACTTGCTTTGTAAATTTTTCTCCATCCCTTTATTTTGAGCCTATGTGTTTCTTTGCACATGAGATGTGCCTCTGGAAGTCAGCATAACAATGGGTATTTACTCTTTATTCAACTTCCCATTCTGTTTGTTTTAATTGGGCAATTTAGCCTTTTTACATTTAAGATTAATATTGTTATCTCTGGATTTGATCCTGTCATCGTGATGCTAGCTGGTTATTTTGCAGACTTGTTTCTTGTGGTTGCTTCATAGTGTCACTGGTTTGTGTACTTCAGTGTGTTTTGTAGTGGCTGGCAGTAGATTTTTCTTCTCTTATTTAGTGCTTCTTTCAGGAGCTCTTGCATGGCAGGCCTGATGGTGGTAAATTCCCTCAGCATTTTCTTGTTTGAAAAGTATCTTATTTCTCCTTCACTTATGAAGTTTTGTTTGGCTGTATATGAAATTCTGGGATAGAAATTCTTTTTTTTAAAAAAAAAGTCGCATATTGGCCCCCAATCTCTTTCTGCATGTAGGGTTTCTGCTAAGAAGTCCCGCTAGTAGTCTGATGGACTTCCTTTTGTAAGTGACCTAATCTTTCTCTCTGCCTGCCCTTAATACTTTTTCTTTCATTTTTATCTTGAAGAATCTGATCATCATGTGTCTTAGGGTTGGTCTTCTTGTATAATATGTTGCTGTAGTTCTCTGAATTTCCAGAATTTGAATGTTGGCCTGCCTTGTTAGGTTGGGGAAGTTCTCCTGGATGACAGCATAAAGTATGTTTTCCAACTTGGTTTTATTCTTTCCATCTCTTTGAGGTACCTCAATTACTCATAGGTTTGGACTCTTTACATAATTATACATTTTTTTGAGGTTTTGTTCCTTCCTTTTTATTCTTTTTTAAAATATATTCTTGTCTATCTATCTTATTTCAGAAAAAAAATAGTCTTCTGGCTCTAATATTCCTTCTTCTTGTTGGTCTATTCTGCTATTAATACTTGTGATTTCATCGTGAAACTCTCATGCGTTTTTCAGCTCCATTAAGTCAGTTATGTTCATCTTTAAACTGGCTATTTTGGCTGCCAGCTCCTGTATTGTTTTATTATGATTCTTAGCTTCTTTTCATTGGGTTACAACATGTCCCTTTAGCTGAGCAAAGTTTGTTATTACCCACCTTCTGAAGCCTACTTCTGTCAATTCAGCCATCTCAGCCTCAGACCAATTATGTGCCTTTGCTGGAGAGGTATTGCAGTCATTTGGAGAAAAGGAGACACTCTGGCTTTTGGAGTTGCAGCATTTTTATGTTTATTCTTTATCATCTTTGTGGGTTTATCTACCTTCAACCTTTGAGGTTGTTGATCTTTAACGGGTTTGTGGGGGGTCTTTTATGTTGATGTTGTTCCTGTAAATTTTTGTTTGTTTGTTTGTTTTCTTTTAACAGTCAGTCCACTTTACTGTAGGGCTTCTGCAGTTTGCTGGGGTTCTGCTTCAGACCTTAGTTGTCTCGGCCTCTCCTAAACCTGGAGGTATCACCAGTGAACGCCGCAAAATAGCAAAGATGGCAGCCAGTTTCCCTCTCTGGAAGCTGGATCCGAGGGGTCACTGTCCTGCCACCCGTCATGCACCACTAGAAGGCAGATGGGTTCTCTGTTGGGAGATCTCACCTAGTTAAGAGGGATGGTATCAGGTACCGGCCCAATGAAAGAATCTTGCTGCTTCTTGGTAGAGCAGGTGTGTTTTACTGGGTTGAGGGGGAACCCTACTTCATCTGGACCACCTATATTCTTCACAGCTAGCTGTCTGGAATGGCTGAGTTTAGGAATTTGCAGATATGAAGGCCACCCCTCCCTCTGGGAGCTCCCTCCCACAGAAAGATCAGATTTCTGTCTACATAATAGAATACCTGCCCAAAGATGAGAGGTGGGTTTAGACCCTGGTTAAAGAAGCAGTCTGGCCATGATTTGACAAGGCAGCTGTGCTGCACCTTGGCAGGGGAACTCTCCTCACCTGGGTGTCTGTACTTTCCACAGCCAGTAGGCTGGGAAGGCTGAGTCCTCCCAATGGCAGAGATGGAGTTTCTCCTCCCTCTGGGAATGTGGTCCTGCCTCCAGAGGATTTCAGACCTCTGCCATTGTCTGACTAGGACTCCATTAGAGTGGGTCTTAACCTCTGAGGTGCTACGGATATTGGGCCTACAGAGAAGGTGCTCCTTGGCTCCCTGTGTTTAGTTGCCTTTCTAGGAATACGTACAGACAAATTTTCCACCTTGGCAGAGATCCAGAGTCTGGAGTATGTAAATCTCCTGGGTCTCTAATTGGACCTGAGTGGCTGTTTTGCCGAGACTCCACACAGCTCTGTGTATCGGACCAAGGCCCTGGTGATGTGGGCTCACAAGGGGATCTGATCCACAGATTGCAAAGATCTGTGGGAAAAGCATGGCTCTCCAGGTGGATTGCACAATCACTCACCACCTCCCCTGGCTGGAGGTGGGTATTCCTTTGGCTCCACTCTACACCCTGGTGAGCCATTAAAACTCCCTGTTTCTCCTTGCTCTCCCTCTCCATGGATCCACACTGCTTGTCTATTCAGTCCCAATGTAGGAACTTAGATATTTCATTTGAGGTTGCTGAATTTTCTTTCCCTTTTTCATTTCTTTTCATGAGCACCACAGACTGCAGCTGCTTCTAACTGGCCATCTTGCCCCTCCCTCTATTCACTTTTTTAAACAATTTATTTTTTAATTGGAAAATTAAAATATCATATATTTATTATGTGTAGTGTAGTTTTAAGGTATGAATATATTATGGAATGGCTAAATAAAGCAAATTAATATACACATTATTTAAAATACTTATTTTTGTGATGAGAACACTTATAATCTATTTTCTTTGCAGTTTTCAAGAATACAGTAAGTTGTTATTAACTATAGTTACTATGTAGTACAATAGATCTCTTGAATTGATTTCTTCTATCTAACTAAAATTTTGTGTCTTTTGAGAAAAATCTCCAATCTTCCCTCTTCCTACACTTCCTATGCTTAGCTCCTGGTAACCATCTCCACTTCTACTCTCCACTTCAATGAGTTCAACTTTTTAAGATTCAACATATAAGTGAAATCATACAGTATTTGTCTCTCGGTGCCTGGCTTACTTTACTTAACATATTGTATTTTTGTTTTGTCCATGATTTCACAAATAACAAGATTTTCATTTATTTAAAGGTAGAATAGTATTTCATTGTGTATATATACCACATTTTTAATCCATTTATTTGTTGATGAACACTCAGATTGAGTCTATAACTTTGCTACTGTGAATAATACTTCAGTGAACACAGTAGCTGAGCTATCTCTTCAACATACTAATTTTATTTCCTTGGATTTATACCCAGTAATAGAATTAATGAGCTATATGGTAGTTCTGTTTTTATATTTTTTAGGAAAATCCATGCTGTCCATACTAGTTTCCACAATGAGTGTGCTAATTTATTTTTTGAAAAACAGTGCGCAAGTGTTCACTTTTTTCCACAATGTAAGTAGCACATGTTATCTTTCACCTTTTGAATAATTGCAATCCTAATACGTGTCAGATGGTATCTCATTGTCATTTTAATTTGCATTTCTTTAATAATTTGTGGTTTTGAACATTTTCTCATGTACATGTTATTTGTGTGTCTTCTTTTCAGAAATGTTTATTCAGATTCTTTGCCAATTATTAAATTTGTTTTAATTCTTGAGTTTCTTGAGTTTTTTTAATACATTTGGACTATGAATGTTTTATTACATAAATGGTCTCCAAATACTTCCTCTTCTTCCATAAGTTTTCTCTTTGCTCTGTTGTTTGTTTTTGTGGCTGTGCAGAAGCCTTTTAGTTTGATGGACTTCCCATTTGTCTGTTTCCTTTTGTTGTCTGTGCTTTTGGGAATCATATTCCAAAAGTACAGTCAAAAAACAATTGCCCACACCAAAGTCATGAGGCTCTCCCCATATGTTTTCTATTAGTCCATTCTTGTATTTCTATTTTTAAAAAAACCTTAAAACTGGATAATTTATAAAGAAAAGAGATTTGGTTGGCTCACAGTTCTGCAGCCTATACAGAAAGCATCATGCCAGTATCTGCTTCTGGAGAGGCCTCAGGAAGCTTAAAATTATGGCAAAAAACAAAGGAAGAGCTAGCATGTTACATGGTGAAAACAGAAGCAAGAACAAGAGAGAAAGGGAGTAGGGAGGTGCCACACACTTTTAAATAACCAGATCTTGTGAGAACTCACTATTTTGAAGACAGCACCAAGCCATGAGAGATGTGTCCCCGCGATCCAAACACCTTCCACCAGGCCTGACCTTTAGCGTTGGAGATTATAATTCAACATGAGATTTGGGTAGGGACAAATATCCAAACTATATCATTCTTTCCTCACCCTTCCCAAATCTTATATCCTTCTCACATTGAAAAATAGAATAATGATCTTCCAACACTAACCCCCAAATCTTAACTCATTCCAAAATTAATTCCAAAGTTTAAAGTTTCACCTGAGACAAGGCAAGTACCTTCCAGCTGTAAGCCTGTAAAATAAAAAACAAGAAGTTACTTCCAAGATACGATGTGAATATGGGTATTGGGTAAACATGACTATTCCAAAAGGGTGCAATCTACTAAAAGAAAGGAGCTACATGCCCCAAGCAAGTCTAAATCCCAGCAGAAATATAGGCATTAAGTCTTAAAGCTCCAATATAGTCATGTTTGACTTTCTTTTCCACTTCCAGGGAAACTTGTTGTGAGAGTTGGGCTCCCAATGTCTTTCACAACTTTGCCTCTGTGGCTTTGCACAGTTCAGCACTCATGGCTGCTCTAACAATGTGTTGAGTGCCTATACCTTCTTCAGGTGCAGAGTAAAAGTTGCCAGCAGATCTACCATTCTGGGGTCTGAAGGATGGTGGCCCTCTTCTCACAACTCCACTAGACAGTGCCCCACAGGGAACTCTGTTTGGGGGTTCTAATGCCACATTTACCCTTGGCACCACCGTGGTTGAGGTTCCCTTTGAGGGCTCTGCCCTCCAGCATGCTTCTGCCTGAGCACTGAGGCTTTTTCATACATCCTCTGCAATTTAAGTGGAGGTTGCCAAGGCTTTTTTACTCTTGCATTCTGTGTGCCCACAGGCTTAACACCACATGGAAGCTACCAAGGCTTATAGCTTGCACCCTCTGGAACTGAGCCTGAGCTGTACCTGTGCTCCTTTGAGTCACAGCTGGAGCTAGAGTGGCTGGAATGTGGGGAGCAGTGTCCTGAGGATGTACAGGACTACGGGGCCTTGGGTCTGGCCTGCAAAATCATTCAATCCTCCAAGGCATCTCGTCCTGTTGTGGGAGAAGCTGCCACAAATTTTTCTTAATTGACTTCTGTGTCTTTTCCCCAATTGTCTTGGATATTTGCATTTGGAGCCCTTTAAGTCATGTAAATATGTCTAGTAATTTGTTGCCCCACAGATTGCTTGAATTATTCCCCTTAAAAGAGGCTTTCTGTTCCACCACATGGCCAGGATGAAAATTTTCCAAACACTTACATTCTGCTTCTATTTTAAATATAAGTTCCAGCTTTTATAAGTCATTTATTTGCTCCCACATCTTAGTGTAGGCTGATAGAGACAGCCAGGCCACATCTTGAACAATTTGCTGCTTAGATACTTCTTCTGTCAGATACCCAACATCATCGTTCTCAAGCTCAAACTTCTACAGAGCCCTAAGGCATAAACAGAATGCAGCCAAGTTTTTTTAAGGCATTACATGCATAATGTTTGCTCCAGTTTCCAACAGGTTTATCATTCCATTTGATACCTCATCAACCTGGACTTCACTGTCTCTATTACCATCAGAATTTCTGTCACAATTATTTTACCAGTTGGTAAAAAATTGCAAATTTCCCTCATGTTTCTGTATTCTTCTTAGCCCTCCAAACTCTTCCATCCTCTGCCCATTACCCAGTACTAAATACACTTCCATATAATCAGGTACCTTTATAGCAAAGCCCTACTTCTTGGTACAAATTTTCTGTATTAGTCTGTTTTGCATTGCTATGAAAAATACCTGAGGCTGAATTTTTTTTTTTCTTAAGCTTTAATTGGCTCACTGTTCTGCAGGCTGTATAGGAAGTATAGTATTGGCATCTGCTTCTGGGGAGACCTCAGACAGTTTACAATCTTGGCAGATGTTGAAGGAGGAGCAAGAGCATTACATGACAAAAGTAGGGGCAATAGCAAGAAAAGGGGAGGTGCCACATACTTTTAAATGACCAGATCTCACTAGAATTATATTATAAAGACAACATCAAGCAATGAGGGATCCAATTTCATGACTCAATCACCTCGCAGAAGGCCTCACCTCCAGTATTGACGATTACAATTCAACATGAGATTTGGCTAGGGACTGATACGGTTTGGCTGTATCCCCACTCAAATCTCATCTTGAATTGTAACTCTCATAATTTCCACATGTCATAGGAGGAACCTGGTGGGAGATAATTGAATCATGAAGGAGGGTCTTTCCCATGCTGTTCTTGTGATAGTAAATATGTCTCAAAAGATCTTTAAAAATCACAAGATTTTAAAATTTATAATGTAATTAAATTTAAATTAGATTAATATGATTTAAATTAATACATTTTAACTTAGCTTAAGTTAAAATTAAAATTTAAAAATCACAAGATTTTTAAAGGTGTTTTTAAAAATGAGTTTCTCTACACAAGCTCTCTCTTTGCCTGCTGCCATTCACCTAAGAGGTGACTTGCTCCTCCTTGCCTTCTGCGATAATCGTGAGGCCTCTCCAGCCATGTGAAACTGTAAGTCCATCAAACATTTTTCTTTTGTAAATTGCCAAGTCTAAGGTATGTCTTTATCAACACCATAAAAACTGACTAATATGGTAAATTGGTAAAAGAAGAGTGGGGCACTGCTCTAGACACCCAAAAATGTGGAAGTGACTTTGGAACTGGGTAACAGACAGGGCTGCAACAGTTTGGAAGGCTCAGAAGAAGACTGGAAAATGTGAAAAAGTGTGGAACTTCCTATAGACTTGTTAAATGGCTTTGACCAAAATGCTGATAGTGATATGGACAATGGAATCCAGGCTGAGGTGGTCTTAGATAGAAATGAGAAACTTGTTGGGAAGTGGAGTAAAGGTGACTCTTGCTATGTTTTAGCAAGGAGACTGGCAGCATTTTGCCTCTACCCTAGAGATTTGTGGAACATTGAACTTGAGGAAATTGACTTAGGGTACCCGGTGGAAGAAATTTCTAAACAGCAAAGCATTCAAGAAGTGAGTTGGGTGCTGCTAAAAGCATTCAGTTTTAAAAGGAAAGGAAAACAGGGCATAAAAGTTCAGATAATTTGCAGCCTGACCATACAATAGAAACAAAACAAAACAAAACCTATTTTCTGAGGAGAAATTCAAGCCTGCTAAAAAAATTTGGATAATTAACAAGGAGCCAAATGTTAATTGCCAAGACAATGGAGAAAATGTCTCCAGGGCATGTCAAGTCTTCACATCAGCCCTTCCCATCACAGACCTGGAGCCTAGGAGCAAATAATGTTTTTGTGGGCTGGGCTCAGAGCACCTCCTGCTCTGTATATCCTGGGGACTTGGTGCCCTACGTCCTAGCCACTTCACGCATGGCTGAAAGGGGCCAACAGATCTCAAGCCATGGCTTCAGAGAGTTCAGGACTCAAGCCTTGGCAGCATCCATATGGTGTTGAGTCTGTGAGTGCACAGAAGTCAAGAACTGGGGGCCAGCCACAGTGGCTCACACCTGTAATCCCAGCACTTTGGGAGGCAGAGGTGTGTGAATCATCTGAGTTCAAGAGTTTGAGACCAGCCTGGTCAACATGGTGAAAGCCTGTCTCTACCAAAAATATAAAAAATTAGCTGGGTGTGGTGGTGCACATCTGTAACCTCAGCTACTCAGGAGGCTGAGGCAGGAGAATTGCTTGAACCTGTGAAGTGGAGGTTGCAGTGAGCTGAGATCATGCCACTGCACACCATCCTGGGTGACAGAGCAAGACTCCATCTCAACAAAAAATAAATAAATAAATAAATAAATTTCAGAGGATGTATGCAAATGCCTGAATGTCCAGGAAGAAATTTGATGAAGAGGTGGGGCCCTCATGGAGAACCTATGCTAGGACAGTGTGGAAGGGAAATGTGGCACTGGTGCCCACACATAGAGTCCCTACTGGGGCACTGCCTAGTGTAGCTGTGAGAAGAGGGCCACCATGCTCCAGATCCCAGAATAGTAGATCCACTGACAGCTTGCACCATGCACCTGGAAAAGCTGCAAACACTCAAAGCCAGCCCATGAAAGCAGCAAGGAGGAAGGCTGTGCCCTGCAAAGCAACAGGGGCAGAGCTGCCCAAGACCATGGGAATCCATTTCTGGAAAGGATATCATTTTGGAGTTTTAACATTTGACTGACTCGCTGGATTTTGGACTTGTATGGGGCCAGTAGCCCCTTTGTTTTGGTCAATTTATTTCATTTAGAATGGCTGTATTTACCCAATGCCTGTATGCTGCATTGTATCTAGGAGGTAACCTACTTGATTTTGATTTCCAAGGCTCACAGGCAGAAGGCACTTGCCTTGTCTCAGATAGAACTTTGGACTGTGGACTTTTGAGTTAATGCTGAAATGAGTTAAGACTTTGGGTAATTCTTGGGAAGGCATGTTCAGTTTTGAAATGTGAGGACATGAGATTTGGGAGGGTCCAGGGACAGAATAATATGGTTTGGCTGTGTCCCCACCCAAATCTCATCTTAAATTGTAACTCTCACAATTCCCATATGATATGGGAGAAAGCCAGTGGGACGTAATTGAATCATGAAAGTGGGTCTTTCCTGTGCTGTTCTCGTGATAGTGAATAAGTCTCCCAAGATCTGATGGCTTTAAAAATGGGAGTTTTCCTGCACAAACTTTCTCTTTGCCTGATGCCATCCATGTAAGACATGACTTGCTCCTCCTTGCCTTCTACCATTATTGTGAGGCCTCCTCAACCACGTGGAACTACAAGTCCGTTAAACCTCTTTATTTTGTAAATTGCCCAGTCTCGAGTATGTCTTTATCAGCAGTGTGAAAACAGACTAATACAGGGTGGAGACAAATACACATATGATATCAGTTTTCTTCCAGTAATTTTATAGTTTAAGATCTTCTTTAAGTCTTATATCCACTTTGATTTAATTTTTTGTATGTGAAATAAGAGTGTAATTTCATTCTTCTGCAGTTGGATATCCAATTTTCTCAGCATTATTCATTAAAGAGACCGATTTCTCCTCATTGTGTGTCCTTGACAATCTTGTTGAAAATCTACTGACCTTAACTTTTTATTTATTTCTTTTAATAAATTAAAATTTATTTTATAAATAAATTTATATTTATAAATAAACTTATTAAAATTTCTTTAATAAATTAAAATAACTTTTAATTTATTTCTGGGATCTCTATTATATTCCATTAAGCTATGTGCCTGATTTTATGTGAATATCATCCTTGTTTGATTCCTATGGCTTTATATTATTTTTTGAAGTGGTAATGTGATGCTTTGAGGTTTCTTCTTTTGGCTAAAAATTGCTTTGCATATTTGCTACCTATTGTGATTCCATATGAATTTTAAAATGATGTTTCCTAATTCCATGTAAAAAGACCACAGTGCAAGCAAACTAGAACTCAGGAGTAAGAAACTCAATCAAAACCACTCAACTACATGGAAACTGAACAACCTGCTCCTGAATGACTACTGGGTACATAATGAAATGAAGGCAGAAATAAAGAGGTTCTTTGAAACCAATAAGAACAAAGGCACAACATACGAGACTCTCTGGGACACATTTAAAGCAGTGTGTAGAGGGAAATGTATAGCACTAAATGCCCACAAGAGAAAGCAGCAAAGATCTAAAATTGACACCATAACATCATGATTAAAAGAACTAGAGAAGCAAGGGCAAACACATTCAAAAGCTAGCAGAAGACAAGAAATAATTAAGATCAGAGTAGAACTGAAGGAAATAGAGACACAAAAAACCCTTAAAAAAACCAGTGAATCCAGGAGCTGATTTTTTGAAAAGATCAACAAAATTGATAGACTGCTAGCAAGACTAATAAAGAAGAAAAGAGAGAAGAATCAAAAAAATGCAATAAAAAATGATAAAGGGGATATCACCACCAATCCCACAGACATACAAATTACCATCAGAGAATACTATACGTACCTCTGTGCAAATAAACTAGAAAATCTAGAAGAAATGGATAAATTCATGGACACATACACCCTCCCAAGACTAAACCAGGAAGAATTTGAATCCCTGAATAGACCAATAACAGGCTCTGAAATTGAGACAATAATTAATAGCCTACCAACAAAAAAAAAAAAAAAAAAAAAAAAAAAAAAAAAAAAAAAAAAAAATTGAGGACCAGACAGATTCACAGCCAAATTCTACCAGAGGTACAAGGAGGAGCTGGTACCATTCCTTCTGAAACTATTCCAATCAATAGAAAAAGAGGGAATCCTCCCTAACTCATTTTAAGAGGCCAGCATCATCTTGATACCAAAGTATGGCAGAGAGACAAAGAAAAGGGAAAATTTTAGACCAATATCACTGATGAACATTGATGCAAAAATCCTCAATAAAATACGGGCAAACTGGATCCAGCAGCACATCAAAAAGCTTATCCAACATGATCAAGTAGGCTTCATCCCTGGGATGCAAGGCTGGTTCAACATATGCAAATCAATAAATGTAATCCAGCACATAAACAGAACCAAAGACAAAAACCACATGATTATCTCAATAGATGCAGAAAAGGCCTTTGACAAAATTCAACACCCTTCATGTTAAAAACTGTCCTTGAAATTTTGATAGTGATTTCATTGAATCTGTATATCACATTGGATAGCATGAACATTTTAATAACATTAATTATCCCAATCCATGAACGTATGATATCTCTCCATTTATTCATGTCTTCTTCAACTTCTTTTATCAAAGTTCGATTATATTCAATGTACAGATCTTTCAACTCCATGGTTAAATGTATTCATAAGTATTTTACTGTTTGTAGCTACTTTAAATTGAATTTTTTCTTGATTTGTTTTTTAGATAGTTTGTTATTAGTTTATCAAAACACTGCTGAATTCTGTTTGCTGATTTTTACAGTCCAAATTTTACTGAATTTATTTATTAGTTCTCACAATTTGGGGTAGAATTTTTACAATGTTCTATATACAAAATTATGTAAACAAGAACAATTTAACTTTTTTTTTCTATTTGAAAGCCTTTAATATCTCCTTCTTGTCTATTTGCTCTGGCTAGTACATCTAGTACCACATTGAACAGAAGTGGCAATAGCAATTATTCTTGTCTTGTCCCTGATCTTAGAGACAAACTCTTACACTTCTCACCATTGGTATGATAGATATAAAATTCTCATGTAAAGCCTTTATTGTTTTCAGGTTAATTAATTTTATGCCTTATATCTTGATAGTTTTTTTTTTTCACAAATTGATGTTGAGTTTTGTCAAATGATTGTTGTGTATCTATTTACATGCTCATATGAATTTTGTCCATTTTGTTAAGCTGATGTTTTGAAATTATCAATTTGTGTGTGCTGAAACATTACTGCATTCCTGGGATAAATCCCATGTGAGATAGTAAAATATTATTTTAACTTGCTGTTAAATTTGGTTTGCTCATATTTTTAAATCTCTGTTTATCAGGGATATTAGCCTAGAGTGTTACCTTTTTTTTCCTTTTTTTTTTTTTTTTTTTCCTAGTAGCATCTATGTCTGACTTTGTTTTCTGGGTCACACTGGGCTTGGAAAATGAGTTCGAAAGTATTATCTTTTTTTATTTTTTAGAACAGTTAGATAAGAATTGGTATTGGTTATTCAATGTTTGGTCAAAATTAACAGAGGAGTCAGCAGGTCTTAGGTTTTTCTTTCATGAGAAATATATTATTAATGTTTCAATCCCTTTATGCATTATTGCTATTTTCACAATTTCTGTTTCTTTGTGATTCATTCTTCTTGTCTGTGTCTAGGAAAGTATCTATTTCTTCTAGGTTACCTAGTTTGCTAGCATATGATTTTTAATACTTTTGTATTATTCATTGTATTTCTGTTATATCAATTGTAATGTATCTTCTTTCGTTGCTGATTTTACTTGAGAATTTTCTATTGGTTTCTTAGTCTAGCTAAAGTCTTGTCAATTTGTTTAAATTTTCTAAAAGGAACAACTCAGGTTTGTTGATTTCTTTCTATTCTTTCTCTAGTGTCTATTTGACTTATTTCTGTTCCAATTTTTATTAGTGATTTCTTTCTGATAACTTTGGCCTTACGTTGTTCTTTGTTTTCTAGTTTACTGAGATATAACATTAGGTTGTTCGTTTTATATTTTTTTGCTTTTTTGATATAGATGGTAATTGCTATAAACTTCCATCTTGGAATTGCATTTGTTGCATTCCACGTGTCCTGATATGTTGTCTTGTATTTTGTTTCCTCCAAATACTTTTACTTTTTCACATTTTATTTTACATTCAGAAGGTGCATGTGTGAATTCATTACCTGGGTATATCGTGTAATGGTGAGGTTTGGGATATAAATGATTTTGTTATTTAAATACTGAAATAGTACCCAACAGTTTGTTTTTCAACCATTGAACCTCTCCCTTCCTTCCACCCTCCCTCCCTCCTCTAGCAGTCCTCTGTGTTTATTGTTGCCATCTGTATGTCCATGGGTTTTTGATGTTTAGATTCCACTTATAAGTGAGATAATGTGGTATTTGGTTTTCTGTTCCTGCATTAATTCACTTAGAATAATGGCCTCCACCTCCATCCATGTTGCTGCAAACAACATAATTTTATTCTTTTTATCACTGAATAATATTCCAAGGTGTATATATACCATATTTTCTTATCCAATCCACCACTGATGGACACCTAATTTGAGTTCATTTCTTTGCTATTGTGAATAGTGTGGAGATGAACAAACAAGTGCATGTATCTCTTTGGTAGTATAATTTATTTTCTTTTGGATACATATCCAGTAATAGGATTGCTGAGTCAAACAATAATTCAGTTTTAAGTTCTTCGAGAAATCTCCAAACTGCTTTCCACAGTGGCTGAACTAATTTACATTCTCACCAACAGTGTATAAGCATCTCAGTTTCTCTGAAGCCTCACCAATATCTGTTGCTTTCTGACTTTTTAATAACAGGCAATCTGGCTGGCATGATTATATCTCCTTGTAGGTTTGACTTGCATTTATCTGATGATTAATGATGATGAGCATTTTTTTTCATACTATTGTGGGCTACTTGTATGTCTTCTTTTGAGAAATATCTGTTTCTGTCCTTTGCCCACTTTTTAACAAGGTTGTTTGCTTTTTCCTTGTTGATTTGTTTAAGTTTCTTATAGATGCTGATATTAGTTCTTTGTTGTATACATAGTTTGAAAATATTTTCTCTCATCCTGTAAGTTGTCTATTTACTCTGTTGAGCGTTTCTTTTGCTGTGCAGATGCTTTTTATTTTAATTAGGTCTCACTGGTTAATTTTTGTTTTGTTGCAATTGCTTTTGAGGACTTAGTCATAAAATCTTTCTCAAGGCCCTTGTCCGGAATAGTGTTTCTAAGGCTTTTCTCTAATATTCTTATACTTTGAGGTTTTAGATTTAATACTTTAATTCATCTTGAATTAACTTTTGCATATGGTGAAAGGTAGGTGTTCAGTTTCATTCTTCCGTATCTGGGTAGCCAGCTATCCCACCACCATTTACTGAATGGAGAGTCTTTTTCTTGTTTCTTATTTTTTGACTTTGTTGAAGATCAAGTGGCTGTAGGTGTTTGGCTGTATTTTGAGGTTCTCTATTCTGTTCCATTGGTTTGTGTTCCATTGGTTTTTTACCAGAACTATACTATTTTGGTTACTGTAGGCTTAGAGCATAGTTGGAGGTCAGGTAATGCGATGCCCTTGGCTTTGCTGTCTTGGCTTAGGACTGCTTTTCTCTCTAGGTATGTTTAAATTTCCTTTTAAATTTCTTAATTGATTCATTGGTTGTTTAGAAGCATATCGTTCAATTTCCGTGAATTTGTAAATTTTCCAAATTTATAATTTTTCAAATTTATCATGTTATTGATATCTATTTTTATTTCATTGTTATCAGAAATGTTACTTGATACAGTTTCAATCATTTAAGATTTGCTGATTTTTTCCATGGACTAAAATTTGATCCAACATGGAGAATATTCCATGTGCATTTAGGAAGGACGTGTATTTTGATACCATTGAATGGAATGTTATGTATATGTCAGATTCATTTGATTTAAAGTGCAGCTTAATTCCAATGTTTCCTTTTTGATTTTCTGTCTCTATGACATATCCATTTTTGATAGTGGTGTACTAAATTTGTGATTTTGTTTTTTGTATTATTCAGCTTTAGATTTTATTTGACTTTTTAAAATAATTTTATTCTCTGTTACATTTCTGATTGTGTTCATTTATTATTCTCCTAACTTTATTAATTATTTCTCTGTATTTTCTTGAAGTTTTGAGATATTTCTGAACTATTCATTAATTATTTTTCAGGCAGTTTGTATGACTCCATTTTGGGGCATCATCTAAGGGATACTTGATCTGCGTAATCCATAAAGAATATATTTGTTACCATTCTGGGAGCTGGAAACAAAAAATTAGGGCACTGGTAGGTTTCACTGTCTGGTAAGAGCTGTTCTCTGCATACTCCAAAGGTATGATGTGTCCTCACATGGTGGAAGGCACAAGAACAAGCTAGTCAAGTACTAAGTGAATTCTCTTTTATAATATCCTTAATAAAATTTAAAAGGAGAGGAACCCTCCTGACCCTAATCACCTATGAAAAGCCCTATCTTTTAATATTATCACATTGGCTATAACTTTCAACACCTGAATTTTAAAGGGGACATACTCAAACTATAGCATTTGCCCCTGGTTACCCAAAATTCATGTTCTTCTCACATGGAAAATACATTTATTCCACTTTAGCGCCCCAAAAGTCTTGGTTTATTCCAGCATCAACTCAAAAGTGTGAAGTTCAGAGTTTCTTTTAATCAAATTTGGGTGAGACTCAAGGCATGATTCACCATGAGAAAAATTGCCTCGATTGGTGAGCCTGTGAAATTAAAACAGTTATATATTTGCCAAAGAAAATTCTGGGACAGTTTTAGAATACACATTTCAATTCCAAAGGTGAGAAATAGGTTAAAAAAATATTGTAGGCCGGGCGCGGTGGCTCAAGCCTGTAATCCCAGCACTTTGGGAGGCCAAGACGGGCAGATCACGAGGTCAGGAGATCAAGACCATCCTGGCTAACACGGTGAAACCCCGTCTCTACTAAAACAATACAAAAAAACTAGCCGGGCGAGGTGGCAAGCGCCTGTAGTCCCAGCTACTCGGGAGGCTGAGGCAGGAGAATGGCGTAAACCCGGGAGGCGGAGTTTGCAGTGAGCAGAGATCCGGCCACCGCACTCCAGCCTGGGTGACAGAGCGAGATTCCATCTCAAAAAACAAAAAACAAAAAACAAAAAAACATTGTAACAGGTCTCAAGTAATTCCTAACACAAGGTAAATAACACGATATAGTGAAGCCTAAGAATAGACCTCCCTGACACCATGTCTTTTCTTTTGCACAAACTAAGATGGGAGTTGGGTACCCAGACTCTTGGTGACCACACCCTCACGGATATTCTAGGAACAGCCCATGCTGCAACTTTCATGGGTTGAAGCCTTAGCCTATGGCTCTCCAATGCTGATGCTGCATGTTGATCACTTTACAGATCTAGGGTCTTGGGAATGGTCCTGCCAGGACAGCTTCACTAACTATTGCCCTAGTGGGGAATCTCTGCAGTGCCCCAACCTCAGAGTTCCACTGGTCATTGCTCTGGTGAAGGTTCTCAGCACTGGCTCCAATCCCACAGCTCTACTGGACATTTTCTAAATGAGGACTGTCTCTTGCACTCCCACCCCTGAAATAGTAATCTGCCTGGGCCCCAAGGCTCTCTATGGCATCCTGTAAAATCTAGGTAGAGTTAGTCGTGCCTCTGCAGCTCATGCACTCTGTACACCTGCAGAATTAGGACCACATGAACACTGCCAAGGGCCCTAGATTGCACCCTAGGAAAGCAATGGCCTGAGGCTCACCTGTGCCTGCTTGAACTACAGCTGGGGCAGCTCAAGAACATTGTGCCAGAATGTGGGGAACAGAGATGAGACACCCCTGGACAGCAAGCCCTGATGTTTCATGAGCACCTCAATTTTGGAGGGAATGCATTCAAATCATTTTATTTTCTCCTGGACCCCCAAATTTGTGTCCTTCTCACATGCAAAATAAATTTGTTCCACCCCAATAGCTCCAGAAATATTAACTTTTTCAAACATCAACTTTAAAATCTATATCCAAAGTTTCATCTAAATATTGTCTGAATCAGATATGAGTGAGAATCAATGTATGATTCATTCTGAGACAAATTACCCTCCAACTGTCACCCTGTGATATCAAACAAGTTATGTGCTTCCAAAATCCAATGGTGAGATACACATACAATAGATATTCTCATTTTCAAAGAGATAAATAGAAAAGAAGAATAGTCTAATAAGTTCCCCAAAAGCTCAAACTCCAGCAAGGCAAGCAATATTAAATCTTAAGACTGGAGAAAAATATTTGTTTACCTCGTGTCACGCATTCCAGTTACAATGAAAACAAAATTGGACCCTTAAGGCTTCAGGTAACTCAGTCCCCATGATTTAGCAAAGCTCATGCTGCCGCCCTCAGAGACTGGAGTCTCGTTCTTTGGGTTCTCCCAGGCCGTAGTTGCACACTGGTGGCTCTATTGTTTTGTGGTCTCAAGGGTGGTTTTATTTATTTATTTTTGTTTTCTTTTCCTTTCTTTCTTTCTTTCTTTTTCGTTTTTTATTTTTGGAGACGGAGTCTCTGTTGCCCAGGCTGGAGTGCAGTGGTGCGATCTCCACTCACTGCAACCTCCGCCCCCCAGGTTCAAGCAATTCTCCTGCCTCAGCCTCCCGAGTAACTGGGACTACGGGCGTCCGCCACCACTCCCGGCTAATTTTTGTATTTTCAGTAGAGGGGTGTTTTGCCGTGTTAGCCAGGATGGTCTCGATCTCCTGACCTCGTGATCCATCCACCCGGCCTCACAAAGTGCTGGGATTACAGGCATGAGCCACCGCTCCCCGCCGGGTGGCTTTATTTCTATGGGTCGCTGAACATTGCCTTAACAGGGACACGCTACCATTTCCTGGTTGCCATAGTTCCAATGGGTATTACCATAGTGGGTTTCTCTGTGGCAACCCCACTCTCAAGGCAACCCTCTTTTGGGGTTGCATATTCTAAGCTTTAGGAAGCTCCATTCTTCCAAATCCAGGTTAAGGCTGCCATATTCCCATAGCTTGTGCACTCTGGTCCAGCAAAGATGGCACCATGTGGATGCCTCCAAGGTTTTGTTACCTGTGCACTCTGGAGGGGTGGCCACTGTGTATCACATTGCACCTAGGCCCACTGGAGTCACATCTAGGATATCTGAGGAGCAATGGCTCAGAATTCAGGAAGCAGAGACTTAAGGCAGTGCCAGGCAGCAAGTGCTGAGACCTCAAGGATGACCAAGGCCCTTGTTTTAAAATAGATTTTTTCCCCAGGGCCTGGCACTTTTGTTTTTTTCTGGGAGTGAAGCTATGATGATATTGTTAATGCCTTCAGAGTCATTTTTCCATCCTCATGAAGAATAGCACAAGGCTTCCACTCATTTGTACTAATCCCTTTATCAAACGGTGTTTTGGCTACATCTTTTGTGGTCTTTCTTGTACATACTTTTTCACTGGGTACAACATGGCCAGGCTGGGACTTTTCCAAATCTTGAAGTTCTGCTTCTCTTTATATTATAAATTCTGTCTTTAATTTGATTCTTTTTTTTTTACTTTTTACTGTAAGCCATGACCCACACTCAACACTTTGCTTAGAATTTATTTTTCTGCAAAAAAAATTCTAGTTCTTTGTTCTTAAATTTTTTTTCACAAAGGACCAGGACACAAATAAAATTCAGCCACATTTATTGCCACTTTATAACAAGGATGGCCTTTCCTCCAGTTTTTAATACCTCGTTCTTAATTTCTATTTTATACCTCATCAGAATTGCCTCCAACCCCTACCCATTACCCTGCTCCAAAGCCACTATCATATTCTCAGTTATTTGTTATAACAATACTCCATTTTTTCAGTACAAATCTCTGTCTTAGTATATTGATGTTTCCATAGCAGAATACTGCAAATTGGGTAATTTATAAACAATATAAATTTATTTTTCACAGCTCTGGAGGCTGGACGTTTCAAGTTCAATGTGCCAGCAGATTTTGTGTCTGGTGAAGGTTTGCCTTGTGCTTCCAATATGGTACCTTGTTGCTGAATCCTCATATGGCAGAAAGCAGAAGGGCAAAAAGGGACTAGAACATTCCTCTCAATCTCTTTTATGTGAGCTATAATCCCATTCATGAGGTTGGAGTACTTATGACTTAATTATTTTCCGAGACCCCACTTCTCAATATTATCACATAAAGTATAATGTTTTAACATGTTAATTTTGGAGGAACACATGCATTTAAACCATAGCATCCTGTTAATTTTCTGGTTAGTCCTCCTTTACTGGTATTACACTTAGCTGTTAGATTCCACCAGTTACTAGTTGATTGAAGTCTTGCTTTTGGCCTTTCAAATTTATGCTCTTTAGCATAAATTTCTCTGCACTCTGATCCAATTGATTTCAGGCCCTTTGTCAGGGCCATGGTATTGCCAGTCTTAGAAGCTTGTTTTGACCCACCAATAGGCAGAAAGAACTTGTGTGTTACAAAGCATAAACTAGCATGTGGGGAGAAATGAACTGCTCATCGTAGCTTTTCCAACAAGATCTGCCCTCCAGGGCACGTGCTGTGTGTGTGTGTGTGTGTGTGTGTGTGCCCATGCCTGCACATGCATGCATCTATGTGTGGAGACAGAGAACAGACACCAGTGTTACTGCCACCACCACTTAGTATAGGCCTTCTGAAGCATGGATTTGTGAAAAATATGATCTGTAGATGTTAACTTGTTGCCAATCCACCCAGAACAGGTTTTCTACCTTAATCAGCTATGAGAAAGAAGAATTGCCACTTGGCTGTCAGGATAGCTAAAGTAGCTCCTCCACAAGGCAGAACTGTTGGGGACAGGTATAATCCCCAGCTTGAATACTACAGGATCTCATTTTTCTTATCAAGTTTCTATAGATATTTTTGAGTAGACGCTTCCCAATTTTTTTATAAGTACTTTGATCCCAAGCACTTTGAGTGATTATCTTTGCTACTTTTGACAAGCTTAAACATGTCTTTGTGGGGCAGAGGTTTCCACGAGCTCCTCACGTTGCCATTCCATAACTTCTGCCTTCAAGTGTTTGTGGTTCCTTTAGTAGACATATTTTAGTTATTAACTGTAGTTATTACAAAATAATGGAAAATGACACTTGTGTGTTTATCACTGCATTATTCACAATAGCAAAGTCATGGAATCAACCTAAATGTCCACAAATAGATGACTGGATAAAGAAAATATGGCATGTATATATTTGCAACCATAAAAACAAATGAAACTATGTCCTTTGCTGCAGCATGGATGGAACATGAGGACATTGTCCTAGGTAAAATAACTCAGAAACAGAAAAACAAATACCACATGTTCTCACTTATAAGTATGAGCTGAACAATGGGTACACATGGACATAAAGATGACAATAATAGAAATGGGGGACTCCAAAATGGTGGAGGTTAGGAGAAGGCCAAGTGATGAAAATTGTCTGTTGGGTACAATGTTCACTATTTGGGTGATGGGTACATGAGAAACCCAAACTTCACCATTATGCAATGTATCCATGTAACAACCCTGTACATATACCCCCTGAATACATAATACAAAGGAAACTTCCACCATAGAAGGCAAAAAACAAAATGCTATATTATGTGTAGTGATATTTAAATAAGCCTGAAACATATGTTATGCAACTTTGGAAGGGAACATATTATGAGTGAACTTAGAAATACAGATGGAGGTTGATACTAGTGAGATATCCTAGGAACCTGCTAGAGTTGTAGACTTCTTGTAGCCTCATCTATAGAAGAGATTCCAGAATTCCTAGGAAATATGGATATAGGTTTGCAGATGGAGAGTGGATTGAAGGTAGATGAGGATTAGATAAATTTTTGATGACATTGTCTAATGCTGAGATATAAACTGGTGTTAATAATTAGATTTTAGTTGACCTGTCAGCTCTCAGGAATATGAATTATTTTTTAATACACAGGTAAAGAAAAGTCTTGTATTAATGGAGAGCCCTGGAGCTAATACAAAATGTGTCATTTTTTAGGGCATTTATAATGACAAAGATAGTGTCATGGCTATAGGAGATAGACAAATCAGATGTCAATCTAATATGACACACTTCTGTGGGAAAAGGAAAGAAGAAGATGTCTTTGAATTGCTTGTGTATTCCTTTGACCTGGTTAAAAATATTCCAAATGATGGTGTTTGTTACATTCGATGCAGTGTCTAGATGGGGTGATCTCTTGGAGATGTAGACATGAAGAGAAGTCGACATCTCTCTTGATCCTGAGTGACAGTTGATGTAATAAGAGATTATGAGAATTCCAATCAAGGATAAATAGCCTTGAATGGATCATAGTTGCCAGCTGAGGGATGAGGCTTATTAATACAGATGAAGTATTTGGGTGTGATCCTTTACTGGCAAGATGTTCAGTCAATTACCTTCACAGAGTGGGTTATCTAGGCATCCTTCTACTCCCGGTGTAGTCTCACAGAGCCTTTAAGTCTCTGGTACTTGTCTACATAGGGATTCACTATGCAGGATCATGTAGACATGAGTGAATTTCTCAGGTGTAAGAATTTCCCAATGGACAAGAATGGAGTAAATAATTTTATAACACACTTAACCTGACTGTAAAGTATATGCGAGGCTATCTCCTACTTAGTATTAATTTGGTACTTGCTCTGAAGGTATAATTTTATAAAAATCTGTGATTATTAGAGCAAATAGAGAAAGTTGGAGAACCAATTAAAGGATGAACTTCTTGCATAATGGCTATATAGAGACTTGTGGTTATCTTAGTAGATTCTTTTTTTTTTTTTTTTCCTCATAGCACCTTGACCTTCATGGAGAAGACATATGGGCAAAGAATCTCTGTCTGTGAAGTAATTTGTGGTCTTGATTTTGAACTTTATGTTCTTGATTTTGAGAAGTGGCTTCATTTATCTGCTTCCCATGACTGCTGACATGAACATATTATTTGAATTTAAAGGGGTCATAATGAACTAGGAACTGAGATAGGACTTGAAATATGAATAATGCTTTATTAGTTGAGCAAGGGAAAAATGGGGATTCCATCCAGGGGACCAATATTATACAAAGGCTTGAGATGACTGAACGTGTCTTTGGAACATCAAGGGCTGGGGTCAGGAACATGAGATAAGGCCAGGGAGGTAAACAGAAGATAAATCACAAAAGCATTTTGAAATTTGTGTGAGAGATTTGAACGTCATTCTCTATATTAGTGGTTTCTGAACTACTCTGGAGAGTTTTGGGAGTTTCATGGATATCTCCAAATGCTACCATGGGGATGCCAGGGAGGGGCAGACTTTAGACAAACCACTTCTACTTTAATAGCAATAATAATTAAAACTTTTAAAATCATTTTTTTTGTAGTGGGCTTCCAAATGAGAATTCATTTGTTAAGAGAGGTCTATGGCAAAAAAACAAAAACATAAACAAAAACAACAACAACAACAACAACGTGTGGAAGCTACTGTCATGAGGAACCATGAGAAAGTTTTAAGCAAGGCAGTGTCTATTTCATTTCCATTTTATAAAAGTTATTTTGTCTGTTATGTAAATAATAGATTAGTGTAGGGCCATGAGCAAAGATAGGAAAGATGGTTAGGAGACTGATAATCAAGTTAGGAAGAGGATAGAGCCAATTATGAGGTATAATTGATGCAAGTTGATAGCATATTTCATTTATAATTTTTTTTTTCTGGGGACAATATTGTCCTTTCTATTCACTACTTGCTTACAGTAAAAATACATAAAATGCAGAAAAATGAAAAAGAAGAAAGTAAAACAATCACTCACAATCTTCTATTTTAGCCTATTCCAGGCCCTTTTCTTTCTTCCCATTTCCTTTCCCTTCCCTACACACACACACACACACACACACACACACGTGCACAGTCAGTCCTGTATTTGGAATGTGCTTAGCTCCAGTATTTCCTTTGTGTAGAGTGGAGGATGCTTTTAACTAGTGTTTGATAGATATAACTATACACACATAAATAAATGTAGTAAGTCTAATAGAAACATCACCTTGCTACAAACTGACTAAACATGAATGCTCATTTTTATTAACAATCACTCTTGTGGTTTATTACCTCCAGAGAGTTGACTGTAAAATTAATCTCTTGGTATCACTGAAATGCGACTTATAACTACAATAAGACTTCCTGAACACACATACATAAAAATTCATGCATCAAAAATTTAGGGTTTATGATAAGTTCTGAAATTTCAGAAGATGGTCTAAAATATGAAAATTTTATGACCACCTTTTAAATTCTGAGATTATATATGAAACATAATGTTTAATATTACTAGGAATAATATATAACTATGTTAATAAAAGGTCTAAATACATGATGAATGGGATAATAATATCAAAACAAGAAAATGAAAATATACCATATTCTTTTGTTCAGTGCTTCAATTTAACAGTATTCAAAAATCATCCCTAATAGAAAGTATTAGAAAATAATTGTCATATAAAATGAGGGCTATAAGGAATCTTATACATCATCTAATATAAATCTTCATGTTATAGATAATAAAATTGGGATCCAGAGAAATAAAGTACTCAAAACTTCTATTAGCAGAGCTGGGACCAGAACTTAGTTCTATTATTTTACTGCTTTTTTACACTTCTACAAACACACATACCCACACATATGGCCCCCATAGACTTTTCTAATACAATTCTTTGTATTTATCTCAGTTTTGACAATTGCCCTCTCCTTATGCTTACCAATATAGGATTTTGTTTCCTGCTTTTTCCTGCTTGGGCCAATAGCTATGCCTACTCCATTGTACCATACTTCATTCGTTCCAGGAAGTTGGAAGGAAAGTGATTTCATTCACTAGTTTCTCATAACTATTGTTCTTTAAAACATATAATATCTGATAACAAAGGGCAGAGCGCCTCTTTGAAATAGAGCACAATTTCAACTAACATGAATGCCTGATGTAGGCATTTCTGTGTAACTAAATGATCTGGTTAGATGGAGCTTTACAATTAAAAAATGTTTTGAAGATTTTAACAAATTACTGGAGCCCCATTTCTGGATATCATGTAGTTTAATGATCATAACTGAATGTCTTTTTAAAACTTTTTTTTGACTGAGGATATTGCAAGTCTTGAGTTTCAGCTGGCTGAAAAGTATTTGTCAAGGACTAGAGATATGAACAATACACAAGAGGTTAAGTTTTATGTGTACCATACACCAGAAAACGAATCTGGAAATTTTATTAAAAATGTGTCAATATCAATGTGTTTTTCTGTGACTTATTTGTTTTGTTTAAACACAAGAAAACAATAAAACAACAACAAAGTCTGTGCATTAAAGCTGTGTTCTAACTTGTTGAGGGTTGACAGTACCCAAAATAGATTATACTAATCACCACTTTAATGAATATAAGGTTTCAGGAAAGACCTTTTAGTGTATTATTTCGCCACAAATACTTCAATTTTTTTTTGTTTCTTTCCAAATGTATTTCTTATGTCTAACTCTCTCCAAGTCAAATCTCTCCATCATTTTATTTCTGTCTCTGTTATAACATAAGTCACATTAGCCCTCCTCTACATCTAATTATATGTGTGTGTCTGTTTCTCACTGGTTTTTTGTTCCTAAGTATATTAGTTTAGCGTATTAATTTTTACAAATTGTTTTACAAACATCATTATTTTTAAATTCTGTGCTTTAGTAAGTAGCCCAAGTTGCTAGACAGTGGCATTAATGGACTTGAACCTAGGTTTTCTAATTTCCACTACATGACTCTTTTCCACTAACCACACTGCCTCTCATCATATTGTTAATGACAGATGCTGTATTTTAAAATTCATTTTATATATTTCTTACAGCTCAAATAGAAAACTTCGTAAAAATAAATAATTGTACAAATGAATGTTCATTAAGTTTTAATTTGAATGCTAGAACAATCATTCAAGAATAAAGGAGACTGATAATCAAGTGCTTAGAAGCAATTATGCACCCTAAAATGTTAACACCCTATCTGTGCCTCTTAATAGAAAATTTGCCTTTTTTTTTTTGGTGTCAAATATTGTTACTTCAAAGAAAAATTATTTGGCATTTGGTACAATTTCTCTGGAGCTATTTTGTCTATAGAAAATTAAGTGAGTTTTAAGCAGAGTGATAGTGCAAAAAAGAGAGCTTTTAGACAAATGGTTTCAAAACCTTTTAGACATCTCTCTTTTACATATAACTACTATAGTTGTAACATAAGTCAAAGCCCAGCACTACTCACACAAATCCTTTAAGCATAGGAATTGTATCTTCTCCAGCACTAAACTGAACTGCCATTGTTAATCACACATATTTTTATTCATTCTAAAAGCCAGGAATTTTAGTGCAGAGATTCCCAAGTAGTATGCCAAAAATGGGTTACAAAAGTACTAAGTCACTGATCCCCTCAGCACTCAACGTGGTGCTGCAGAACCAGGGCAGCCTAGTACTATATTCTCTGACAATGAACAATGATACCGTTTGGCTGTGTCTTCACCAAAATTGCATCTTGAATTGTAGTTCCCATAATCCTCATGTGTCATGGGAGGGACCAAATGAGACATAATTGAATCATGGGGGTGGTTACCTCCATGCTATTCTCATGATAGTGAGTGAGTTAGTTCTCATGAGATCTGATGGTTTTATAAGAGGCTTTTCCCTTTTTTGCTCAGCACTTCTCCTTGCTGTCACCATGTGAAGAAGGACGTGTTCGCTTCCACTTCTGCTATGATTGCAAGTTTTCTGAGGCCTCTTCAGCCATGATGAACTATGAATTATTTAAATCTCTTTCTTTTATAAATTACCTAGTCTTGGGTGTGTCTTTATAACAGTGTAAGAGTGGACTAATACAGTAAATTTGTACCACAGAGAGTGGGGTGCTGCTATAAGGATACCCGAAAATGTGTAAACAACTTTGGAACTGGAAAACAGGCAAAGGATAGAAAGGTTTGGAGGGCTCAAAAGAAGACAAGAAAATGTGGGAAAGTTTGGAACTTCCTAGAGACTTGCTGAATGGTTTGGACCAAAATGCTGATAGTGATATGGGCAGTGAAGTCCAGGTTGTGTTCAGGACTTGTAGGGAACGCCCTGCTTTGTTTGCTAGAGCAGGACTTATCGGGAACACCCTGTTTGTGAGCACGTAGTCCTCTACATTTCCCGTTTCCTTATTTACAAGTTTGAATTTCTTTTAAACCATCGTTACATGTTGGGCTCACTGGGATTTGGTGTTTGCCCTTTGGCACCGTCTCCAGCAGACTGTGAAAAATGACAAAGGCAAGAACAGCAATCAATACATTACTGGAAACAGAGGTCAGCAAAGTTTTTACAGGACTCATAGGGTTCAAAGACGTCAAACTTTGTGCAATGCCAGTCATCAAATCTGCACCAGTCAGCAAGGTAACTGATTGCGAAATGTTTCAGAAATGTTCTGTGTTAATGCTTGTATTTCTAGGGAAAGATTATTATGACCAATTAAAAGTCTCTTTATCTCAGTCCAGTTATGTACAGTGCTGTTTAAAGGAACAGGAGTAATACAAAATTGGGTAGTGTTTCAATCACATTTCAACAAAGCTCAGGTATTCAACACTGTTAGCTGATCTCCCAAACAAGAAACCACGTGCTCCAGATTATTCACTCGTTCAGTCAAATGAACATCTATGTCTCGTTGCTGCTGCTTCAAGAAATGTGATTGTTTATGCCATTGTTGCACAAATTCTGCATTTTGTATACACTGGTGTAGAGCTAATCTAGCAACAGTGGCGGTGGAAGCAATTGCAGTCACGATGATTCCAACCATCCTCTGACTGTGGTGGACAAGATCTTGCATAACCTTGTAAATTTGAGTAATCCCAGCAGATTCACTCCAAGTTCGTGTTAAGTTTACAGGTAGCCAGGTTTCTTTTCTGGCTCTTAGTATGTATAAATCGGAATGAGACTCATTCCAATTATTCCACCAAGTAGTATTTATACAACTTAAGAATGTACAATTGTTTGTTCAGTTAACTACCCCTGTATTATTATCCCATTTAAAAATTCCTGTCAACAACAAGTAAGGCTTTCTTACACATGCAATAACATATCTAGAACTATTTCAATGCAAAGATATATGGAAAGGGTTAGCAATATTAGTGATATTTAAGGACATGTTTTCCGTGAAAGTGAACATTGGTTTACCAGCAGCTAGCAACTTCCAAATATGACCTTGTATTTGTGAGGTATTAGCCAAATGTGGCAAGGGGGTGATAGACCACCATCATGCCAAATAATAGTTTCATTGCCATCTGCAGAAATGCTGTGATTACCTTTATGCCAACGCAGATTGACATAGCTGAATTTCGTCTGAAAATCTCCATGTACACTCCAATCTGTAGCAAGGTATTTACGACTCTTCCCTTTTACTTCTAACAATAATCATGGCCCACTACTTCTACATCTAGTCCACTCTAGTTGGGAAACACCTCCGGACACATCATGGATAGGGCATAAAGATAATGTACTTGGCAGAGTTTCATTAAGTACTGCAGTATGATTATACTTAAAACTTTGAGCCACAATAATCATAGTAAAGGCAGAGATATGACTATTGTTATAGCGAACAGCCCAAGCCTCATGAGAAAGATGCAGACAATGTGGATTACTCCCAAGACATATAGGTAACCCTTCAACCCCAAATTGATATGAACTATTTACTGTGCCAGTTTCTAATTCAGGATCCTGGTTTAAAAAAGGCGATGGCATCCAAGCAGTATCATTAGTAAATACTGGGACTTCTCTGTCTCCCCAGGCCACACCTTGATATAAGGGTGGAAAAGGAATACAAGCCCAGTATGTAAATTCTCCAGCTGTTACCTGACAATTTACTATGGCCAGCATTGCCAGGAATAAAGTCAGTGGGGTTTTGGGCTGCCCAGCTTGTTGAACAACCCCTTCAGCTTCTTAACCTTTTCAGTTGTCCCCATGTCGGGGGCTCCGCAAGTCAGGTTCCGAAGGTGAATGTTCTCTGAGTGCTCAGATTCAGCTCCTGAAATTCCTTGAGGAATTCTTTGGATCGGCTCCTCTTCACCATGGCACTGTTTCAACAGTCGAGATGGAAACCACTCGTCTCCGGCACCTGTACGGACAAGAGCATAGCCTCGGCCCCATTGTAAAACTTTTCCTTTTAAATATTTCCCTTGTAATGAAGGATAATACACCCACTGATTACTGTTTTGCAGCTTTTCTAAAGGCTGTTGAAAATGTTTCACCACTGCAGACTGCTGTAATTGGCGCCAATGGTTGAGAAAATTTAAAGTAAAAAGGGCTTTCAGAATTTGATGTTTTGGGGAATCTCGCCCATCTCCCCCTTTTAGTTTTAAAAGTTGTAATTTTAAGGTAGCATTGGCTCTTTCAATAATTGCTTGACCTTGACTGTTAAATGGAATACCAGTGGAATGATGAATATGGTATAAAGAGAGGAAGGCAGCCAATTTGCCAGAGCAATAAGCAGGGGCATTATCAGTTTTTAATTCGGCAGGGACTCCCATAACTGCAAAGCAAGTAAGTAAATGAGTAATAACAGAGTCAGCCTTTTCAGAGTGTAATGGTGTAGCCCACTGTAAATGTGATCACGTATCAATAGTATGATGAACATATTTTAAATGACCAAAGGAAGAAACATAGTTACATCCATTTGCCAAATGTGATTTTGTTTAGTGTCTCGAGGATTAATACCTGGACTTAAAAAAGGTGCAATAATAGGAGCACAAGATGGGCAGGCTCTGACAATAGCTCGGGCTTGACGGCGTGTTATAGAAAATCGCCGTTGTAATCCTAAACTATTAGTATGATGTAGGTGGTGCTCATCCTGAGCCCGCTGGACACTGCCAACAAGTAAAGAATCTATCTGACTATTGCCAAAAGATAAAGGTCCTGGCAAAGCTGAATGAGAACGAATATGAGTGATAAAAAGGGGGACAGTGTGGGAAGTAAGAGTTAAAATAATTTTTGTAAAGGAGTTTGAGGAAATAATGGTAAAGAAATCTGAGAAATATATTTAGTTACATAAATCATTAACTATATTACAAGGGGTTTGAGGCCAGTCTTGTAGAACCATAAGAATGGCAAAAAGTTCCCCTTGTTGTACTGATTCAAATGGATAGTGAGAAATTTTTGAATTGTCTGAAGTCCAGTATCCAGCCTTTCCATTGTTTGAAGCATCAGTAAAAAAGGTGGGACCTTTAACTGGAGTGTAAGAGATAGGATTATATGGCAGTAAAGAATATTGTTGCAGAAAAGCAAATAATTTATTATTAGGGTAATGCTGAGAAAAAGAACCAGTATACTCAGCACAAGCCACTTGTCAACCCTTATGAATTTCCAACAGAGATTGATTAGATAACCAGGTAATAATTTGTATAGGGTCAGCACCAAGCAACTGACGAGCTCGATGTTGTCCTTTAATAATTAATTCAGCCAATTTATCAATATATGGGTGAATTTTCTTAATGACTTTATTAGCCAAAAACAGCCACTCCAGAATATTATTATCTTGGTGTAAAACGGCCATTGGTGAAGGAGGAGTATGCAAAAGACACAATGAAAGTGGAAGATTGGGTGCAATATAATCAAGGTGAGCTTCACTAATTCTATTTTCTACAAATGACAATTCTTCTTCTGCTACAGGGGATAAAGTCCCCATAGGTTGAATACAAGTATTTACAGCTCTAAGATTAGTTAATAAGTGCCAGTTTCCTTTTTTTTTTTTTTTTTTTTTTTTTTGACAAGACAAACATGGCGGCCGCCTGGAATGGCGCGCTCTGCTTTATTTTATACAGTCGTTTGTGGAATGTTGCCAAATCACAAGACACATTGTTGTTTTTCTGACCTTTCCCTGACTTTCTGGATTTTCAAGATGTTCACACATAAACAAGCCCCCAAGGCCCTGCTTCATTTGCAAGAGCAGGACTTATTGGGAACACCCTGCTTCGTTTGTGAGAGCAGGACTTATGGGGAACGCCCTGCTTCGTTTGTGAGAGCAGGACTTATCGGGAACACCCTGTTTGTGAGCACATAGTCCTCTACACCCTAGGGATCTGTGGAACTTTAAACTTGAGAGGGATGATTTAGTCTATCTGGTGGAAGAAATTTCTAAGCAGCAAAGCATTCATGAGGAAGCAGTGCATAAAAATTTGGAAAATTTGCAGCCTGACAGTGCACTAAAAAAGAAAAACTCATTTTCTAAGGAGAAATTCAAGCCTGCTGCAGAAATTTGCATAAGTAACAAAGAACTGAATGTTAATCACCATGGCAATAGGGAAAATGTCTCCAGGGCATATTAGAGAACTTTGTGGCAGCACCTCTCATCACAGGCCCAGAGAGGCCTATGAGAAAAAAAATGATTTAGTGGGCCAGGCTCAAGTTCCCCCTGTTGTGTGCATCCTAGGGACTTTGTGCCCTGCATCCCAGCTGCTCCAGCTCTGGCTAAAAGGGGCCAAGGTACAGCTTAGGCTGTGGTTTCAGAGGGTACAAGTCTCAAGCCTTGGCAGCTTCCATGTAGTGTTAAGTCTGTGGGTGCACAGGAGCCAGCAAGTGAGGTTTCGGAACCTCTGCCTACATCTCAGAGGATGTATGGAAATGCCTTGATGTTCAGGCAGAAATTTGCTGCCAGAGAAGAGCCCTCATTGAGAACCTCTCCTAGGGCAATGTGAAAAGGAAATGTGGGGTTGGAGTCCCCACACAGTGTCCGCACTGGGGGACTGCCTAGTGGAGCCGTGTGAAGAGAGTTACCATCCTCCAGATCCCAGAAAGGGAGATCCACTGACAGCTTGCTCCATGAGCCTGGAAAAGCTGCAGACACTCAACACTAGTTCATGAAAGCAGCAGGGAGGAGGGCTGTATCCTGCCAAGCCACAGGTGCAGAGCTGCTCAAGGTCATGGAAGCCCACCTCTTCCATCATGTGACCTGGATGTGAGACATAGAGTCAAAGAATATTATTTTTGAGCCTTAAGATTTAATTACTACCCTATTGGATTTTGGACTTGCATAGGACCTGTAGCCCCTTCATTTGTGCTTATTTCTTCCATTTGGAATAGGTATATTAAACCTATGCCTGTACTCCCATTGTATCTAAGAGGTAACTAACTTGCTTTTGATTTTACAGGCTTATAGGCAGAAGGAACTTGCCTATCTCAGATGAGACTTCGGACTTGGATTTTTTAGTTAATGCTGGAATGGGTTAAGACTTTATTGGGAAGGCATGATTGTATTTTGAAATGTGAGGACAGAAGATTTGGGAGAAGCCAGGGGTGGAATGATATGATTTGACTCTGTCCCCACCCAAATCTCATTTGAATTGCAGTTCTGATGATTTTATAAGGGGGTTCTCCCTGTTTTGTTCAACACCTCTCCTTGCTACCACCCTGTGAAGAAGGATGTGCTTGCTTCCCCTTCCGCCATGATTGCAAGTTTCCTGAGGCCTCCTCAGCCATGCGGAACTGTGAGTCAGTTAAACCTCTTTCCTTTATAAATTACCCAGTCTTGGGAATGTCTTTATTAGCAGTGTGAGAATGAACTAATACAAATAGCCTGATCTGTTTCCCCCAATGTGATGGTCAAATACTATTATTTTATATGCATCACATAGACATAAAAATTTGAGAATCAGTGCACTAGAAGGAAACACTTGGTTAATTCAGCTTTCTAAATATAATGCAAAATATTTGAAAATTCAGACTTATTAGTATTTTTTCTTCTGGTTTGAATTACTGAGGTTTGACAAACAAACATGAAAATGTGTAATGTAATAATTTTATCTATTTTAAAAGGTGCATTTAATCTATATAAAATGATTGTTAACTTATGGCAATATAGTTTTTATTACTTTTATATGTTTAGATAAATCTCATACCATCAAGATCTGACCAATATCACTATATGCTTGTTTTCTCTATTAATTTTTTAATTTTAAACAATTTTCTCTATAATTTTTCACATCTCAGAATCACATTACTATTAATCATATTAATATTCATTTCTGTTGAAGTATGTTTATTCAAGGATATTATGCATGAATACCTCACTAGGAATCAATTTTGTAGAGGCCGCAAATCAAGATATTTTATTCCATTAGGATTATGGCTCTTTGGAAACTACCAGGGGCACAGGATCTTTAATCCATGCTCAAGGGAATCAGTCCAACATCCATCTGGATAATCCATTGAGTACGTTTGCCTCACAGTTACTTGATTTTCAACCACTGTTCACTTCAACCACCTACTTTCATGCACTCACGATGAACTCCACAGTAATTTAGAACTGCTCCATCTCTGAAATAATAATTTTAAAAAACCTCTAGTATGTCTTTCTCTGAACCACAACTTCCTGTAGTTCCAGAACACTTTCATTTATTCAAAAATATTTATTGGGTACTTTCTAAGTAAAAGCTGTTTTTCTAGACCTTGGAGGCACAGTGAATAATAGTTACAACTTTCCTACATGCTATTTAAAAAGTACAGAACGTAATCAAATCAGGCTGGTTACAGAATATAACTACATTCTGATGAGAACACATTGTGAACAACTGCCAAATCTATTCCTTCCTTTTTTGTCCAAAAGCCATTTCCTTAGATAAGTCTCTCATTCATTCTTGCCTAGTTGCGGCTTTAATCCCCAACCTGGCTTCCTGCCCTGAGTTATCTCACTCCGTCTTCTTTCATGTTAATTCTAAATTGATCTATTTCAAACACAAATTTGATTCAGCCATGTTTTTGCTTAACATCCTTAAAATTACTGTTCATACTTTCCAGAATACAGTTCAACTTTCTTAATTTAGCATATAAAATATTCCATATTTTGACTGATATCTATTTCTGTGCTCTCATCCCCTGACATACTCCACATACACCCTCTCTTAAATCAAACACATAGCTTCTAGGCAGCATCTTGATTCCTGATGTCATTGTGCTTTTATGTGTGACCTTTTTACTTCTCACAGTGCCTTTCATTCCTCATTTATATATCTTATGTCTGTTTTTAAAAATCTGTAATAAGTATCAACATTTCTGAAAAGTCATCTTGATTGCTTCTTCCAATCTGATTTATATGCCCATTATCTGCATTCTTATAGCACTTAGAAAATAGTTTTGTTATAGCACTTACTGTATAGGGTTTCTTTTTGTGTGTGTGTTGTATAAGTTTCTCTATATTATACTTTTTGATTTCATGTTCATTTCTCTCTCCACGTTGTGACTTCCATGAAGGCTGGAAGTTTGTTTCACTTGACACTGTATTTTCAATACATGGTACAAAGTAGGTGCTTAAGAAATGTTCATGGGTATGTAGAGAGGAGGAGACGAAGAGAATAAATAAAGGGAGAGAGAGAGAAAGCAAGTAAGCTGAAGAGTAGAAAAATGTAGATGAAGGTAGGGAGAAAAGAAGGCAGGAAGAGAAGCTGGCAAGAAGGAAGGAGGAGAGGAAAAAAGGAAGGAAGGAAGGAAGGGAAAGAGAAAGGAACAAATAAAGAAATTCCTGAGAAAGCATAGTTTCTGCTGGAATCTTCAAAAAATAAAGAGACAAAATAAAAATTTATTACATTATTATTTATCATCTAGGTACATAAAACTGTAAGAAACTCTTATAGTAAAATATGATTATTGCTTATATCTGTTTACTTGTTCCTTGTAGTGGCTTGTTTTATTTTATTTTTTTACATGTATGCTAAAGTTTCTCCAGTTAAGTCTTCATTTGCTTGTGAGTGAATGTGTAGAACATAATCACACTCTTCAATTAGAACAGACTTTATAAAAACAGTATTATTTTTTCCTTGTTGTGGGTAAATTGTAATTCAATGCAAAAGGCTCTGCTGTTTTACATTTTCCAGAGCTTTCATTCATTCTTGCTTAGTAATTACAAATGGCTTATAAATAAACACTTGCAATGATTTTCAAAATGTTCTGTATTTACTTATGAGTCTAGTATTTCTATCACTGTATCACTTAAGAGGTTTTGATTCATTGTATATAGGTTCATTTTTCAATGTATTTGAAGTTTGTAATTCTACTTAAATATAAAAAGGTAGAAAGAATTAACAAACTGCTGCTTGCCGGCCAAGAGAAGACAGAGCTAAGGGAAATCAAGAGAGAATGTATCAGAAACATGTAATCAATTGACAAAAGGTGGAAGACTGTCAACCAAAATAATATGTTATGGACCCTCAAGGCTTTCTGTTTATGCTAGAGGAAGCCTAAAATAATCTGTGGTTTTTGATGCTTGATTTAGTTTTCTACAAGCCTAATTAACAACAGATTAAGCTTGCTGCCACTATAGCTTATTACTGAGACTGACACATACTTGCTGTTTATTTTTCTCCAGTACAGAAAGACTGGTGGCAGTAATCTTAAGAAAGTCAATTTCTAATGAACAAAATATTTCTTGGAAACAACTGAGTTATATCATGTTCTATCGAGGTATAACTGTTTGGGTTGGTTATAAAATGCAATTAAAAACATCCCCTGTTACAAGATGAAACTCCTTTGCTTTACTACAATTGAATGTGATGTAAACTTTTTTGAATTCATAGCCAAGGGTCAGTAATCTCTTCTTTATGGAGAATGCATGGGGAAGTTTAATTCAGGGATCTGTGTTCAGAACAATTCTACATGTGCATTGTGATACTCCCTCTTTATCAACTTCCACTTATTTTAAGTTTCACTTTTCCAAAACTACAAAAGACTTTAATTCCATCCCCAAAGTTTTTGATATAGATTACAATTCAAGGTAAAGTTGGAATCGTAGTACTTTTTTGCTTTGCTTTGGATCTTTCTATTCTAAGCAAGATTTTACAGGGAAACAATAAAACAGAAGATATTTGTTTATACGTGCAAACAGACTGGCAGCCAGATTTTCATCTTATTTCCTGAATGCTCTCTCTTGACTTCAAAGAGAGCTTGATTTACATAAAATTATGCAGGAGGGTAAAGCTGGATAAGAAATCAGTATAAAAGAGCAGAATACGTTATTCATAGAATAAGGTATGACATATGCCAGGAGTCCACTCTCAGATACCAACCTTAATAAAGAGATAAAGCTTGAATAGTAAAAATTTAAAATGAATTATTTTATGCTTATTATTTGGAATTTATAAAAAAGAATGGACAATTATATCTTTATTTCTGGCTTATCTTGGCCCAGCATTTCCAGTGGCCATGGCTTAAGAACTCTTCAAATAATTACAGAAGAAGAGAGAGGGTAATTTTCTTTTACTACCATATATTTGGATATTCAACTCTTTGCCTCTGATAATATGATACATTGAAAGAACAAATTTTTTCTATTCCTTCCCAAATGAGTTTTTAGAAATGTCAGAACATGCAGATTTCATTCCTTCAGACATCTATACTTCAAATACCTCAAGACAGCATGGTCAATCAAGAAAATCATGACCAGAAGAGGTCTGCAAAGTTTTTTAACTCCTTCTCCTGTCTTTATGATATGCTGCCTAATGCATGTATAGCTATCTAATCAGTTCTTAAGCAATTTTTATGTAGAAGGGAATAGGAGCCTCAGTGTCCTGCTCAGCATTGCAAAGTGTCTCTCTGTGCTCCAAAATTCCATTCAAGTTAAACTGCAGTCATCCATGGATGCTATTGTTTAGGTTTATTCTAAAAACATATGTTGGAGTAGCAATAAAGAAACATAAATGAGTAGTTATTTAAGAGCTGTGGAGTTGACCCTAACTGAAATTATTGCAATATATTACTAAAATGACTCCAAAATAATAAGTACACTATATACTGTACAACAACACTCTTCGGCTTACATATCACTTCCTTTACTACTTTACTCCTAGATAATAGTTTCCTTAAAATTTTTTGAGATATAACATACAAAAGTAAATGTAGACAGATCTCAGATTTAAAGCTCAATGAACATTTATATATGTAACCACCAAGATGAAGGCAGAAAGGATTTCAAGCTCCTCAAAGGCTCCCTTATGCCTTCTTCTAGTCAGTACTCACAGAAAAATTATTCTGACATCCATGGTCATAGATACATTATTTTTACAATGATTTTCATATGTTTGGAATCATATGGTATATAGTCTTTTGTGTCTCACTTCTTTTACTTCACATGATGTTTATAAAATTTACCCATGTTGTTGTAGTTCATTCTTTTCTATGACTTTCTTGACAGTAGTCTAAATTTGTTGCTAAATAGTTCATAAATCACATAATTTCAATACATTATGCATCTAATTGAAAAATGAAAAATTTGACATCATAATTTTAATCATCCTTTGTAGGCCTGTTATATAAATACTGGTGCTATTACACAATTGACACAGTCTCAAAAGGGATGTCTATATTATGAGTATACTAGAATAATTAACTGTTTTCTAAGCAAAAAGAACATCCCATTTTTGAGGCTGCCTCAATTGTGTAATTACAGTATTATTGATATGGCAGGATAAGCAAGGTGTTGCTGAAATTCTGATGTCATATTTTCCATTTTTCAATTAGATTTCTGATGTATTAAAATAACTTCATGATTTATGAACTCAACCCTGGCATTTTCTGAAAATCCCATTATCAGTAAGTAAGAATATTATACCCTGTCTGCATTACAAGAAAGTATATTCTCACTGAAAAGTTCTGGGGGCTTCCAAAATCTGAGCAAAAAAATTAACTCACAATGCTAAATATTGAATGATATTTTCTGGGTCTCTGTATTACAATCACCCACAGACAATGACTAGCATATTTCGGAAAAACAAAGAAAACAATGTCCTCAAATAAAGAGTAGTTTTCCAGACTGGGGAGAAGAAGGAAGAGATTGCAGATAACTAAAGTTGTGCCTATTGCAAAAGATTGGGTTAGAGATAGAATTTGAGGTTTGTATTAGATACGTGCAAATAATTTGGTATCAGGTTTAGTTCACAATCAAGAAGGTCCTTATTAATTTGTAGAATATATGAACATCTTAAAGGCTGATACTATATTTCATTAATCTTCTATAAGTCTAGTAAGTTTTCTGTTACATAGACACAAAATAACCCTCAATAATTGCTGGTTCGATTGAATTACCTTTGAATCCTGCCTGCAATTCCTGTAAAAGGGCAAATGATATGTTTAATACTCTCTCAGGGGAAGACCTAAGGGCCACCATCTATGTAGACAGATCAACAAAAATAATCCAGAATTACACTGACATTATTGAATAAAATGTATCTATGTCACCTTGTTAGAGAATCAATGTTTAATATATGTGTGTCCCGATACGTTCCCAACTCAGCTTCATTTCAGGAATTTTGATTTCTGATTTGCATGGATCTCATTATAAATTCTTGTCATTAACCTTTTTTTTTTTTTACCAACTCCTGGTGTTAGTTCAGAAAACTGACTTCTCAATTGTGGTTAAAACTGAGACCAAAGACTTTCTAAGTTGCTACAACATTTCAATACACCAGAAATCTATGTAAAAAATGAGAAATATGACATCAGAATTCCAACTGCCCCTGCTTAGCCCATCATATAAACACTAGGGTTATTGTACCAGTTGAGACAACCTCAAAATTGATGTTGCTTTTCTAGTTAGAAAGCTGCAATTGTGTATGACAGTTATAAAATACAGTAATAAATTATATGACATTATTCATGGAATAAGCAAAGTTCTGTGGGAACACAGAGAAGAGAGTCATTTTTCCAGCCCACTGGGTTGTGTTGTGGGCAAAGATTGCTGTTTATTTTCTTTATTCACATTGTACTTGGAGACTCAACAGTTTCATATTTTTATGTTTCCCTTTCAGCTTTTTATAAATTCTTTTGCAAGTACTATATTTCCCAGATATAGTTTGTCTTGTAATCCCTGAGTAAGCTACAGTAATACTGGTTTAACATCGTAGGGATAATAACATTACTTGATAGAAGATGTGAATTCCAACAATTCTTGGCCTATATTTGGATAGATTTTAAGGAACATGATCTCTGAAAGTGATACCTTCCCTTGAAGAATATAGCCCTCAAGCCATTGAAATAACTACTATACCTTTTTATAGTGTAGGTATAGCTAATGTGTCTAAAACTCTGTATATGCTTTGTCTTACCTTTCCCGTGTTCTACTCTTCTCGTTAGCAAGAACCCTCTGCATGGTAAGAATGACATTTGCATATACAGCTCTCAAGAGGTGCTATGAAACAGTTTCTTGATGATATCTGAATATAAAGCAATTCTGTTACATGTCATCTAATATTATCCTAATTGCAATATTATGACACATGAGGTTCTCTAAAGTATCATCAGTAAAGCAGTCAAGTCTTCATTTTTAATTCTATTTTTCTGAGAAACTTGAATCTTAAAACTGTTAATCTATACTCTTAATAAATAATACATTTTTTCAAGTGTTCTAGTCTTAGAATATTTGTTCACATTCCCAGGAATGTTAGAGGCACACCTCACATCAGTCAAGGATTTCCTATTTTCTTGACCCTAAGATAGAATGAAGCATCATCATATGAATTGTAAGAAGAAAGATGACTGACATGAAACTACATAAAATGCTCTGATTGACTTTTAAAACTGAATATGTAGCAGTTAGAAAGCTTCAGATTTCCAGTAAACCAATTCAAACTTGCTTAAAAATATAACAATTTATCGATTCACATATTTGAAAGGGAAGACTGATGGTAAGGCTCAGTGATATCTTTAAGTGATAATAGCTAATCTCTGCTCTGTATTTCAAAGTATTGGACCAAGGCTCCATGCTTTAGTGTAAAATGGTTCCTTTTTCTCCTCATCCTAACCAGCATCTGTTATTTTTTTACTTTTTAATAATTGCTATTCTGACTGGTGTGAGATGGTATCTCACTGTAGTTTTGATTTGCATTTCTCTAATGATCAGTGACTTTGAGAATTTTTTTATATGATTGTTGGCCACATGTATGTCTTCTTTTGAGGAGTGTCTGTTCATGTCCTTTGCCCACTTTTTAATTTTTTTTTCTTGTAAATTTGTTTCAGTTCCTTATATATGCTGGATAATAGACCTTTGACAGATGCATGACTTGCAAATTTTTTTCTCATTCTCTAGGTTGTCTGTTTATTCTGTTGATAGTTTCTGTTGCTATGCAGAAGGTTTTTAGTTTAATTAGATTCCATTTGTCAATTTTTGCTTTTGTTGCAATTTCTTTTAGCATCTGGGACATGAAATCTTTTCCTGGACCTATGTCCTGAATGGTATTGCCTAGGTTGTCTTCCAGGGTTTTTATAGTTTTCTGCATTACATTTAAGTCTTTAATCCATCTTGAGTTAATTTTTGTATATGGTGTAAGGAATAAGTCTAGTTTCGATTTTCTGCAACTAGCTAGTCATTTATCCCAGCACCATTTATTGACTAGGAGTGCTTTCATCATTGCCTGTTTTTTTCAGGTTTGTCAAAGATCAAAAATTGGTAGGGGTGCAAACTCTTATTTCTGATATTTCTATTCTGTTCCATTGGTCTATGTGTCTGTTCTTGTACTGGTACTATGCTGTTTTGTTTACTGTAGCCCTGTAGTATAATTTGATGTTGAGTAGCATGATGCACTCAGCTTTGTTCTTTTTGCTCAGGATTGTCTTGGCTATTTGGTCACTTTTTTGGGTTTCATATTAATTTCAAAATAAATTTTTTAGTTCTGCAAAGAATGTCAGTGGTAGTTTAGTGGGAAACCTTATTTGGGCAGTAAAGACATTTTAACAATTTTGAATATTTGTATCTATGAGCATGGACTGTTTTTCTATTTGTGTTATCTCTGATTTCTTTGAGTAGGGATTTGTAGTTCTCCTTGTAAAGATCTTTTACTTTCCTTGTAATCTGTATTCTTATTTATTTTATTATTTTTTTGTGGCAATTGTGAATGGGAGTTCATTGGTGATACGGTTCTTATCTTGACTATTGTTGGTGTATAAAAAATGCTAGTAATTTTTTGACATTGATTTTGTATCCTGAGACTTGCTGAAGTTGCTTCTAAGCTTTTGAGCTGAGACAATGGGGTTTTCTAGATATAGGATTATCTCCTCTTCAAACAGTGATAATATGACTTCCTCTCTTTATTTCTTTTTCTTCTCTGATTGCTCTGGCCAGAACTTTCAATATTGTGTTGAATAGAAATAGTGAGAGAGGGCATCCCTGTCTGTACCAGTTTTTAAGGGGAATGATTTCAGCTTTTGCCCATTCAGTATTATGTTAGCTGTGGGTTTGTCATACATGGATATTATTATTTTGAGATATATTACTTTAATACATACTTTATTGAGAATTTTTAACATGAAGGAATGTTGAATTTTATCAAAAATTTTTTTCTGCATCTATTGAGATAATTGTGTGGTTTTCCCTTTACATATATTTATGTGGTTAACTGTATTTATTGATTTGCATATGTTGAACCAACCTTGCATATTGGAGATGAGGCCAACTTGATCATGATGGGTAAGCTTTTTGATGTACTGCTGAATTTGTTTTGCTGGTATTTTGTTGATTTTTGCATCAATGTTCATCAAAGAAATTGGCTTGAAGTTTTATTTTTTTCTTGTGTCTTTGACAGGTTTTGGTATCAGGATAATGTTAGCCTCATAGAATGAATTAGAAAGAAGTCCCTCCTTTTCTATTTTAAAAAATAGTTTCAGTAGGAATGGTGCCAGTCCAGCTGTTAATATATCTGGTCCTGAGCTTTTCTTGGTTGGTAGGCTATTTATTACTGCCTCAATTTCCAAACTTGTTGCTTTGTTCAGGGATTCAATTTCTTCTTGGTTCAGTCTTGGGGGTTGTATCTGTACAGGAATTTATCAATTTATTCTACATTTTCTAGCTGATGTGCATAGTGGTGTTTTATTTTAATATTCTCTGATGGTTGGTTGTATTTCTGTCAAGTCAGTAGTAATATTTCTCTTATTTTTTCCTGATTGTGTTTATTTGAATATTCTCCCTTTTCTTCTTTATTAAAGTAGCTAGTGGTCTATCTATTTTTTATTTGAAAAACCAGCTTCTAGTTATGTCAATCTTTCGAATGATTTTTCATGTCTCAATCTCCTTTAGTTCAGCTCTGACTTTGGTTATTTCTTGTCTACTGCTTGCTTTGAGATTTGTTTGCTCTTGGTTCTCTAGTTCTTTTAGTTGAGATCTCTGCTTGTAAACTTGAGATCTTTCTAGCTCTTTGATGTGGGCATTTAGTGCTATAAAATTCTAGGTCAACACTGTCTTAGGTGTGTCCCAGAGATTCCTGTATGTCATATCTTTCCTCTTATAAGGTTCTAAGAACTTCTTGGCTTATGCCTTAAATTCATTATTTACCCAAAAGTCATTCTGGAGCAGGTTATTCAATTTCCATGTAATTGTATGGTTTGGAGTGAATTTCATAGTCTTGAGTTCTAATTTAACTGTACTGTGGTCCAGGAGACTGCTTATTGTGATTTCAGTTCTTCTCTATTTGTTGAGGAGTGTTTTACACCTAATTATGTAATCTATTTTACAGTAAGCACTATATGGCAATGAGAATAATATATATTCTGTTGGTTTTTGGTGGAGAGTTCTGTGGATGTGTGTCAGGTCCATTTGATTCAGACCTGAGTTCAGGTCCTGAATATCTTTGTTAATTTTCTGTCTTGATGATCTGCCTAATATTGTCAGTGGGGTGTTAAAGTTTCCCACTATTATTATGTGCGAGTCTAACTCTCTTTGAAGGTCTCTAAAAATTTGCTTTATGAATCTAGGTGCTCCTGTGTTGGGTGCAATGTATGTTTAGGCTAGTTAGCTCTTCTTATTGAATTGAACCTTTTACCATTGCATAATGCCCTTCTTTGTCTTTTTTTATCTTTGTTAGTTAAAAGTCAGTTTTATCAGAAAGCAGGATTGCAACCCCTGCTATTTTATGTCTTCCATTTGGTTGGTAAATTTTTCTCCATCCCTTTATTTCGAGCCTGTGCATGTCTTTGCACATTACTATATCTCTTGAAGTCAGCATAGCAATGGGTCTTGGCTCTTTATCCAGCTTACTACTACTCTGTGTCTTTTAATTGGGGCATTTAATCCATTTATATTTAAGATTAGTATTCTTATCTCTGGATTTGATCCTGTCATCACGATGCTAGTTGGTTACTTTGCAGACTTGTTTTTGTGGTTGCTTTACAGTGTCACTAGACTGTACTTCAGTGTGTGTTTGTAGTGGCTGGTACTGTGTTGTTGTTGTTGTTGTTGTTTCCATATTTAGTGCTTCCTTCATGATGTAAAAAAGATCTGGTGGTAATGAATTACCTCAGAATTTGCTTGTCTGGAAAGGCTCTTATTTCTCCTTCATTTATGAAGCTTAGTTTGGTTGGATATGATATTCTGGGTTAGAATTGCTTTTCTTTAAGAATGTTACATTTTGGCCTCAATCTTTTCTGGCTTGTGGGGTTTCCACTGAAAAGTCCACTGTTGGTCTGATGGGCTTCCCTTTGTATGTGACCTAACCTTTCTCTCTGGATGCCCTTACCATTTTTTCTTTCACTTCAACCTTAAAGAATGTGATGATTATGTTTCTTGGGGATGATCTTGTGGAGTGTTTTACTGGGGTTCACTGCATTTCCTTAATTTGAATGCTGGCCTGTCTAGCAAGGTTGAGGAAATTCTCAGGCATGATATCCTGACATATGCATTCTAAATCGGTTCAGTTTTCCCCAGATGTTACAGGTACACCAATCAGTCACTGATTTGGTCTCTTTACAAAATTCCATGTTTCTCAGAGGTTTTGTTCATTCCTATTCATTTTTAAAACTATTTTTGTCTGCCTGTCTTATTTCAGAAACACAGTCTTCCAGATCTGTTATTATTTCCTCCCTCTGGTCTATCCCATTGCTAATACTTGTGATTGCATTATGAAATTCTTGTATTGTGTTTTTCAGCTCTATCAGGTCAGTTTATATTCTTCTCTATCCTGGCTATTTTGTCTGTCAGCTCTTGCAATGTTTTATTGTGATTTTTAGTTTCCATTCGTTGAGTATGTATGTGATCCTTTAGCTCAGTGAAGTTCATTTTTATCTACATTCTGATTTCAGCCATCCCAGCCTCAGCCCCATTCTGAACGCTTGCTGGGAGAGGTGATGCTGTCATTTGAAGGAGAGAGGGCACTCTGACATTTTGAGTTTTCAGTGTTCCTGTGCTGATTTTCTCATCTTTGTGGGCTTATCTACCTTCAGTCTTTGACATTGCTGACCTCCCAATGAAGTTTTGAGGGTTTTTTGTGTGTTTATTTCTTTTAACAGTTTGGCCACTTTTCTGTAGAGCTGCTATGGTTTGCTGGGTGTCCACTCCAGTCATTAGTCACCTTGGATTTTCCAGTACCTGAAGGTATCACCAGTGAAGGCTGCAAAACAACAAAGGTGGCAGCCTGCCCCTTCCTCCATGAGCTCCATTCCTGGGGGGTACAAACTTGTTGCCACCCCAATTGCACCTGTAGGAGGAGGATTGAGACTTTGGTTGGGAGGTCTCACCCAGCCAGGAGGAATGGGATCAGGGACCCACTTAAAGAAGCAGTCTAGCCCCTCTTTCACAGACCAGTGGTGCTGTGCTGGAGTATCATTTGCACCACTCATCAGGTTGGGCTCTCCAAAGCCTGGAGGCTGGAACATCTAAGTTGCTAAAATAACAAAGATGGCAGCCCATCCCTCTTTCTAGGAACTCTGTCCTAGGCAGTTTTCAAACCACTGTTGGCCAGAGAACATCGGTGGTAATGGCTGCAGGCCCTACTTGGGAAGTCTTGTCCAGTGAGGAGGAACAGATGAGGGATCCACTTAAGGAAGCAGTCTGGCCATGCTTTTGAAGAACAGCTGTGCTGTGTCAGGGTACCACTTCTGCCCTAGTCAGCTTGAGCTCTCCAAAGCCCACAGGCTGAAATGGCTGAGTCACCCAAACAGCAAAGATGACAACTTGTCCCTCGTCTTGGAAACTAATTCCCAGGGAGAATTCAAATATTTGTAGGGCCCTGGTTGGGAGGTGCCCCTAGAGATGAGGAGTGGATCAAGGTCCTGCTTAAAGAAGCAGTCTGGCTGCATTCTGGTAGAGCAGCTGTGCTTTGCTGAGTAATCCTTTCCACTACTGCCAGGTCGCTGTCTTCGCTGTTTTGGCAATTTAACCTTTCCAGCCTCCTGGCTTTGGATTCGTGCCTTGGACTCCCCTAAACCCTCAGGCTGAAAGGGCAGAGTTATTCAAACAGCAAAGATGGCAGCCCACTTCTATCCCCAGGTCCTTCATTCCAGGGAGAAATAAAAACTCTGCTGGAGAATATGGGTGGGGAGGGCCGGATCTCCCAGCTGGGAGGTCTCGCCCAGAGATAAACAGCACATCAGAGTCCAGCTTAAATAAGCAGTCTGGCCCCATTTTGGTAGAACAGCTGTGCTCTGCTGGGGGATCCCTTCCACCCCTGAATATTGTGTTTTGGACTCTCCTAAACCCACAAGCTGCAATAGCTGACTTCCAAACCGCAAAGATGGCAGCCAGGCCCTCTCCCAGGGAACTCTGTTCCATCCCAGGTAGGTGGAACACTGTTGTGGGGGGCTGGCTGGAATTCCAAGCCTGTGGGTTTTATCCTGTAAGGTAATGGGCAAGTGGAACCCACAGGCTGATGCTGCTCGGCCCCTGGTTTCAGCTCCCTTCCTACGGGTATGTATGGAGGTCCAACCTCCTACCTTGCTTGAGTTGCAGTCACCTTTGCCGGGGATCCTGGAGGCAGAGTATGTAAAGCTCCTGGGACTCTGTGGGTGCCTGAACAGCTGCTCTGCTGAGACTTCACGCAGCTGTGTGTGTCAGACAGAAGGCCCTGGTGGAAGGTTTGCCAGGGTATCTCCTGACCCAAGGATTGCAAAGATCCGTGGGAGAAGTGTGGTTTCCCAGGGTTGCACATTCACTTACCACTTACCCGGTCAGAGGGAAGTTCCCTTGACTCCGTGTTGCACTTGGGTGGGTGATCACCCTGATTTACCTTTCTCTGTTCTCTGTGGATTGAGCTGTTTCCCTGATGAATCCTACTGCGAATACCTGGATATTTCAGTTGAGGATGCTGCCTTTACTCAACCCTTTTGTCCTTTTCTGTGAGAGTCACACACTGTAGCTGCTTCTAGTTGGCCATCCTGCCCCCCTCCCCAACTTAACTTTTTGTATAGGCTCACTTTCATTTCATTGCAACATTGTATTTGCAATTTCTCACCCAGTATTTTGTATGGAACATTTTTTATATTTTATGACATGAAAAAATAGCAATATTGAATAGAGAATATGACTTGTTTCTTATAAAAAGGAGAAAGCCAATGTTTTCAACCTGTTTTTTCCTTTCATAAGGCCTACCCTTCCCATTTCAAATTATTTTAATATTTATTCATATTTATTTTCTATCAATTTGAAGAAATGCTATCATTAGATTGTGAATTTACAAGAATAGAATCACAAAATATTAAGGCTAGAGGAAACCTGGAAATTATTTTATCCAATATGCTTACTTAACAATGAACAAAATGAGGAATGGGAAGGTAAAATGATGTATGCAAAGTCTACACAGATAATTGGTGATCACGGATAATTAGACTGCCAAAACCTTTGCAGCATTTCTGAAATCAAAAACTCTGCTTGTGAAGAAAAGATAAATCAAATTCAGCTGGAACTATCACAAAATATCTTAGAAGGATATGGAAATATTTGCTAAAGAATACCAAATTATCCTGATATGATCACTATATATTATATGCATATGTTCTCGAACACACACACACCCACAGTATACAAATTAGTAAAAGCACTACAACTAGAATTCAGGTCATCTTATTCCAGATGCAGAATTGTTTCTACTCCAGCACATTATCACACAGTTGATAACTATTTAGATGAATTTTACATCTAGAAAACTGGTAAAAGTTGTTCCTATATTTATGGAGATAAGAAAGACTTATAAAGTGACTAAAGGAATAAACAATACAACTTAAAATTGGAATTATAAATTTAAAATTTCTCAAAAGTAGTTTGGCTACTTCTCTTTTTGGCTACACTTTTAATACAAAATCTCACTTCATATTTAGTCTACTGCTCTAACTGCCACAACAGTCTCTCACTGAAATAGAAGTACCTTGTAAACAATATATAGTGTTTTCACATTCATTATCTCATTAAATTATTATACCAATCACAAGAATTACAGGAAATATTGTATTTCAAAGGTGGCAAACTAAGACCTATATAAAATCATTTATTCATTTGGAGACAAAGGCAAGACAGCAGTTTCCTGGCTCCTAAAACCAGTGCCATTTCTGTTGCATTTAAATCTAAAAATTGGGTGAGTAGGGCAGCCCATGTCTTTAATACCAGCCCTTTGTGAGGCCAAGGTGAGTGGATCACTTGAGACCAGCCTGGGTAACAAGGAGAAAGCTGGTCGCTACAGAAAACACAAAAATTAGCCAGGCGTGGTGGCACATACCTGTAGTTCCAGCTACTTGGAAAGTCGAGGATGCAGTCAGCTGTGATTGCACCACTGCACTTCAGCGTGGGTGGCAGAGCAAAAATCTAAAAACTTCATGAAATGCCTATTATGTATTTTATACTATGCTACAAAATGATTAAAACAAACCCTATTTACGTAACAGGTTCTCTAGTTATACTTTATTATTTTATCAGAAAAGTTATACACCACAATAAAATTTATACATTTAGTGGTTCATTACAGTCTCATGACAATTGCGAATGTCAGGTGTTATTTATATTTGCTGTAACAAATACTTTAAAAATGTAGATCTGGCTTTGGAATTGGGTAATGAGTGGAGGCTGAGAAAAATTTTAGGAGTACATTAGCAAAAGCCTAATGTTTTTTTAAACGCAGTGTTAGTATACATATGAATGTTAAAGACTGCTGTCAAGGTTTCAGATGGAAAGGAAGAACATAGTAGAAAAGAAAAACCTAAGAGAATGCATATGTAGTCATAAACAGACTGTTGATAGTAGTACAGTTGTTAAAGATGCTGATGATGCGTGCTCAAAAGAAAGTGAGGAAGACAGTAAAAAGGTTGCTGTGCAGCTGGTGTTTGAAGATGAAGGGGCCACATGCCAAGTAAAGTAGGTGGCCTCTAGAAGCTGGAAAAAGAAAGAAAGTTTCTAGACAAAAGCTTTCAAAAGTAATGCAGCCACCGGTGGGGACACATTTTAGAAATATGGTCTCCAAAATTGTGATATAATAAATTTGTCCGTTTTCTTAAGCTGTAAAACGTGGGGCAATTTGTTACAGGAGCAGTGGGAAACGAATATGGATTTGAGGAATACCTTCTGTCTATTTAATCTGATTTTTCAAAAAGATGTAACCTTTCATTTGCGACCTGAATTGTATCTAGAGCAAATAAATCAGGTACTTAAGCTCATCCCTCTTTTATTAAATACTTTTTATAACTACTCTGGAGGGAGGTCTTTTATAAAGATTCAGGAGGGAGTTTTTTTAAAAGATCAGATTCTGATTTAAAGGGGCTGGAGTTGCAATTGAAAGTCTGCAATTCTAACAAATTCTTAGGTGATGTCAATACTGCTGCTCCTTATGTAACACTTTTGATTAGCAAAATGTTAGAATAAATCATCAATTACAGTTCATCTTAGTTAATCATTAATTACTTATTGCTGAATTAGTAATTTTAGTCATATTCTAACTTGGCCTTTATCCCTATAGCCACTGAAGAGAGTCACTTAAAGTGGCAGACATTAAATTAAACCACAATTTTTTTTCCAGAAGGAATGAAACAGTTTTATATAAATGCTCTCATTGATTGTTACATAAACATGGAAGTGAAACAAACCCATTCTTGTTGGCTATCTGGTAGAAAATGAGACCTTATGGTCATAGCCAGCCACAGCCAGTATCCTCAGCTATGGATACTAATGCAATGAAATATTTTCACGAATGATTATTCTGCTTAAAATAATATGAGATATAGAAAGCTAGGTCTCAGCATGTGAACACATTCAGTGGAATTTCCACTCAGTTTAAAATGGGAGACATATATGTGTGGCATAACTCTGCTACTTTGTATCTCTTAGACAAAGCCCTTTTTCTATGCTAAGCCTCAGTTTCTCCATTTATAATATGAAATAGCTGGACTTTTTAAGTTCTTTAATGAGCATTACTAGTCTAAGCAGTAATGATGGCAATGTATCTGAGATGCAGTGACTGTCTACATTTTATAAAGTCTATATAAGAAGGTAACTTAAATATTTACTCATGTGGTTAACTTGAAATGGAGGATAGCCCCACCAACACCGGCAGCGATCTTTTTTAACTTCTGAATAAAATTTTCATAGGGTCATCCATTTCTATTCAACAACACTTTACATCCTGTAATCACAACCCCTCCAACACACACACACACACACACACACACACACACACACACACACTCTTCAGCTTTATAAAGTGTAAACAAAACTACTTAAAATCCTCCAAGTAAGATAAACTTGCCATATCCTTAAACATGGAAACTTTCTTTCTACTCAAGTTTCTCAACGTTTTATTGGCAAGGAATTATCTTCTCCAATTAAATATGAACTCAATTTCTTCTCCTAAAATTGTTCACTGTTCCCCAGAGAGTCATATTAGAGGCTTACTCTGGATTAAATTGTAACCAGTTTTCAATTTTGATAAATAATTGTTCAGAAGTATGAGTGTACCTTTCAGAGATATGCCACAGGCTTCCTTTTATGCAATGTTTACTATTTATTAAGCAGCCAGCATTCTACTTTTTGTTTGGCACTTACTAATACAGTTAAGATTAAATAAGCAAGTAAATTTTGTGTGTGAAAGCTTTGCTAATTTTTATGCAGAGAGATCAAGGAAAAGTGTTAAATTCTTAACTTTTAGTAGCTAAAAGTCACATAAAAATATGAAAGTGACTTAGAAACAGTTACCCAGTAGCATGCAAATACATACTAAAAAAAAAAAAAAAAAAATGAAATTGGGATCCCTGTGTAGAATCGGGTCCCAGAATAATGGTATGATGAGAGTATACTTGAATTAAGGAAAATTATTCTTCTCTTTTTACAGCTAAGGTTTATGGAATGCCTAGTATGTTCTAGGCACTATATAAATCACACACATGCATTATTTTATTTTACTCTCAAAAAAACCTTACGAGGTCAGGACTATTATTAGTATCATTTTAAAGATGTGGTCATTGAAGCCTGGATAATAAACTAACTGAAAGTCACACAGGTAGAAAATGGCAGAACAAGCATTAGAACCCAAGTCGCTCTGACTTCAAAATTTGTTATTTTAACCACAATTTTTTTTTTTTGAGATGGAGTCTCTCTCTGTGGCCCAGGCTGGAGTGCAGTGGGACAATCTCCGCTCACTGGAAACTCTGCCCCCCGGGGCCAAGCATTTTTCCTGCCTTAGCCTTCTGAGTAGCTGGGACTACAGTCGTGTGCCACCATGCCCGCTAAATATTTGTAGTTTTAGTAGAAACAGGGTTTCACCATGTTGGCTATGCTAGTCTCAAACTCCTGACCTCAAGTGATCCACCTGCCTCAGCCTCCCAAAGTGTTGGGATTACAGGCATGAGCCACCGAGCCTGGCCTTTAACCACAATTTATTGGTACAGGGTGCACACTAATTCAAATCAAAGTAAGGAAAGCCTGGTAGACACATTGCATACTAAAAAATCAGGTTTACTAATATTACCTTCGATGAATAGGATCTGATAATTTTGAAGTTAAAAGCAATTTCTTATATTACTGATGAGAAAACTGATAATCAGAGAAGAGAATGACTTGCTCAAGCCACAATACTAGTGACTTGCAAAGTTGTGACTAGAAACCAGGTTTTTTGACTCCTCATAACTGTTTTCCCCTACTACACAAATAAAGCCTTGGTCTAATGTAATTTTTATATACACTTTTTTGTCTGGTGGAGTCCTAGCTTAGTTATGTCAGTCACATATAAACAAATGTAAATGATTTGGCATATTACCTTCACAGCTCCAATTTATTCTTAAAATGATTGGTGGCTTTCTTATGGACACTAAGGTATGAAATATAAAAGCATGTCATTTAAAGTTATGTCCAGAGGCAAGTAGAAGTCATCAAGCAAATAGCATATGTTCTGGTCCCCATGAATGCTAGCCTGATTTGCATTTGGTTCTCCCAAAAGTCTGAATTCCTGGTTCATGTTAAAAAAAACTTTTTAGCACATAGTTATGGCAGTTTATCAATACTGTAAACAAATGTTCTGTCTCTTAACAAATTGTATTGAGATTGCCACTGAGCCTGACAAAGGCTGCTGAATATAAAAGATAATTCAAATAATAGTTTTGGTTCCTTTTAGCCAAACATCACACCAATAATTTACCCAGGGCTCTCAGTGACATCTACTCTTGCCCACTTTCTCACTTTTTGAGTATTCAAGGTATATCTGGGTATTAGTTGAAATGGTTGTAATTAGAAAGGCAGTTGTCTTGGTGTATGCTTTGGTTTGTTGAGTAAGGCTGTATCTGTATTAAAATATGACCTTAAAATATTTTCACAATTTTTCTAAGGATATTAACTAGTCTTATAAAATAAGCATTCAAAATATTTATTGAAAGTCTACTTATGAGGGAAATTGTTATAGTTAATGGAAATACAGACATGAACAAAACCAATAAAGCTTTTTCCATTATGAAGATTACAGTCTAGTTATGGGGTCAAGAGAAGGGCAATAGAAAGAGAATGGATGATGGCAGGTTGTTAGCAAAAACAAATAACAAACATGATCACTTCTCATAATTATGAATACAATGAAGATAAAAATACAGAGTGATGCAACAAAGTGATTTCTAGTTAGAAAAGACTGTTTTAGGTAATATAGTAAAAGACAGACTTTCTGATGTTAAAGCTCAGAACTAAACCCTAAGTTTTACAAAATTCTACTGAAAATCCAACGCAAAGCCCTTAAGTTAGGATGAAGCTTATTGTTATAGAGGCCAACGTGACTGGAACAAGGTAAGCAAAATAAGCACAGGGAAATTTTCATAGACGAGGTATGTAGGAGACAGGTCACACAGGATTCTTTAGTTAAGGGCAAGTATATTTGATAATATTGATTACAGAGTCGAAATTATTTTTCTATATCCTGACTATCTCTTTTAAACAGCTCTATCAGGATTCTATTTCCAAACAGCACATTTCATATGATGAAAGTGTACAATTTGATGGATTTTAGTATATTTACAGAGTTGTGGAATCAAAACCACTATATCAGAACATTTTAATTATTACAGAAAGAAATTCCATACTCATTAGTAGTTACTCCTCTTTCCATGTCAACATCCCAGCTTCACACTACCACTAATCTACTTTCCACTTCTACATAGTTGCCTGTTGTGGCCATCTCATATAAATGATATACATCATATGCAGTCTTTTGTAACTATTTTATTTTACTTAGCATAATGGTTTCAAGCTTCATCCATATTGTAGCTTGTGTAAACATGAATGCTATACTTTATTTACTTTTTATTGTTAAATAAGATTCCATTTTTAGTATATGCCACATTTTATTTACCCATTCTTCAGTTGATTAAAAATTGTATTGTTTCCCTTTCTGCTATTATGAATCATGCTTCCAGGAACAATAATGTAACAATAATAATATGTTTTTAATTTTTTTTTTTTTGAGACAGAGTCTCTCTATGTCACCCAGGCTGGATCTTGGCTCACTGCAAGCCCCGCTTCCCAGGTTCACACCATTCTCCTACCTCAGCCTCCTGAGTAACTGGGACTACAGGCGCCCGCCACCACACTTGGCCTTTTTTTTTTTTTTTTTTTTTTTTGTATTTTCAGTAGAGACGGGGTTTCACCGTGTTAGCCAGGATGGTCTTGATCTCTTGACCTCGTGATCCGCCTGCCTCAGCCTCCCAAAGTGCTAGGATTACAGGCGTGAGCCACCATGCCTGGCCCCTTTTAATTCTTTTGGACATATTCTTAGGAGTGGAATTATTGGGTCATATAATAAATATATGGTTAACTTTCGAGGAGCTGTTTTCCAAAGTCACTATATAAAATTTTATTCAGCTGATAATTATAGTAATTATGTGTTTGATTCCAATAATGTAATTACAGTGACATTAGTAATTCTGTACAGATATTTGGACATTTCAAAATTACTTCTATAAATTTCTACTTTCATACTTTTACCCTGTAGCTATAAAATGGCAACATAGAGAACATATGGGATATTGTTAATAGTTTTTTAGTGCTGTATATTAAATTTTTTTAAGACATGATTTGTATGATCAAACTTTTCAGAGTTATTTCAGACCTTTTAAAATGTTTTAATGAATTTTATAGGACTGTTTACTTCTCTGTTGTGAGTGTTTTGACAGGAACCAGAAGAAAGGTAGTTATTGAGAATTTTCAATACAATTATAATGTTGAAGTGATGGAAATCCCATTTCAAAGACAGTTTTCTTGAAGCTTCTTAAACAAATTTTGGTCTCCAGAGGTGAGTCTCCTTCTGATTAGTTGAACGTAATCAAGTCATCTTAGAGATAGGGTTGCCAACATTTCCTCTTCCCAGCCACTTTCTAAGAACAGAAAAACTTTCTTGTTGTTTCCAAGCAAGAAACAACAAGGCCTTTATCAATCTTCTTTCACAGACAGTGCTCATTGCCTCACACCTGGTTTGGCTCTTGGTCTTCACCCTTTTTGAGTCCTTATTATTACATTCTTCCTTATGAAACCCAATTTAAATCATGCTTTCAAGTTCAACATAGTTCAAATTTTATACATCATTTTCCTTTTGATGTTTTTATATCTGAAATATTACAATGTGGATTTTGAACTACACAATCTTGCATTTGAATATATGCCTCATGTTGTGCTTTAATAAAATCATGAACCCTTTCAAAGCAAGAAACACCCATTCCTCCTTTTCTGTCTCTCAGAGTACCTTCATGTCAATTAGGAGGATCATAAATATACATTGATTGATTTGTTTTTGTCATTTTAAAAATAGTTTCTCTAGCCAGAATAACTTATTTAAGACTTAATAAATGCCCTGCTGAGTTTCAGACTTGTGTGGGGACTGCAGCCTCTTTTTTGGCTTAGTTCTCCCTTTTGAAATGAGAGTATATATTACTTAATGCCTCTATCCCTATTGTATCTTGGAATTCACTAACCTGTTTTTTTTTTATTATTATTATTTTATAGGCCTATAGGTGGAAGAGACTAGCCTTTTCTCAGATGCAACTTTGGACTGTGGACTTTCAAGTTAATGTTAGAATGGGTTAGATTTTTCCATTAAGTCTTATATCTGTTGTATAGGCATGATTGTATCTTGCCATGTTAGGAGGACATGAGATTTTGGAAAAGTCAGGGTCAGAAGGATATGTTCAAATCTGTGTCCCTACCCCAATCTCGTGTTTAATTGAAATCCCCAATGTTAGAGGTGGGGACTGGTGGGAGGTCATTGGATCATGAGTGCAATTTCCCCCTTGGTACTGTTGTTATAATAGTGCATGAGTTATCATGATATACGGTTGTTTAAAAGTGTTTAGCGCCTCCTGCTTCTTTCTCTTTCTTCTATTCCAGCCATGTAAAGATGTCTGCTTACACTTTGCCTTCTGTCATAATTGTAAGTTTCTTGAGGCCTCCACAGAAGCTGCTCTGATTTCTTCACAACCTGCAGAACCGTGAGCTAATTAAACCTGTTTTCTCATTAAATTACCCAGCCTCAGATATTTCTTTATTAGCAATTTGAGAACAGATTAATACAATGTGGGTAAATCCTTCATTAATGATTTAGCATCATCAATTTGGTGCTGTTTTTGTGTTCGAGTTCTCATGAGATCTGGTTGTTTAAAAGTTTGTGGCACCTTCCCCCTCTTTCTTGGTCCTGTTCCTGCCATGTAAGACAGTTGCTCCCACTTTTCCTTCTACCATGAGTAAAAGCTCCCTGAGGCCTCCGTAGCAGCAGACACTGCTATGCTTCCTGAGTGACCTGCAGAACTGTGTGACAAACTTTTTCAAAAAGAAATTACCTGATCTCAGGTATTTTTTATAGTAATGCAAGAACTGACTAATATACATATCTATAAAATAGTAACATAACCATGCCTGCCCACTGTATCTCACAAATCATTACAGAAATTAAATAAGATCATGTATAATATTTATTGAAAATTATCCAGGGTAATGGAGACTTATTTAATTTAAACTAAATATCTCACTAAAAATACAAAAAAAGATAAATGAAATATAGGCAATCCTTGCTTTGAATGGTAATGTGAGACCATAAAAGTGACCATGCAAGCTGACATTATGTAAAAAAAATCATAATAATCAATGGGAAAAAATATAGTTGCTTTGAGATTGTAAAAATTTTTGGTTAAAACATTAAAAACATTTTTACTGCCAGTTACAAGTGAATAGAAAAATGGAAAAATTATAAAGCAACTATCTACTTAGTACACTGTATTTAAAATACTGAGAAATTAAAATATTTTATTTCTTTGTAAAGATGTATTAAGAGTGGTCTCAGCAGTGTCCTCCTTCAAGTCATGGAACTTACAATTTGGACGACACATCTTTTCTACTTATTGGTGAATTTCTATACTCAATTTTAAGTTTGTATCAGCTTTGAACATTTTATCCTTTTCAATTTCAATGCCACGAAAATCTCTAAGAGTTACTTTGATGTAAAATTGTTTGCCAGCATCACTTGCTCTGGAACATCTTCATCCTTTTATCACAACCATTTTTCTCATTTATGTCAATAAGTTTGCCTTCACTAAGTTCCTCTGGCTCTAGAGTCTCTCTAACAGTGGCAGTTTCAATCTTCGAACAGTTAGATATTTCTTCTACAACCTCAATACATTTGATTTGTATTTCACTGCCAGCATTAGCACTTTTATTTCTTTGATGTACTTTGATTTTTATTGATCAATTCCTTATTTCAGTTACCTATTATTATAAAATAACACATGAGTCTGACACTGAGGGATAAAACGGTAGTATAAATATGTGCCATTTTTGATGAACAAACTGAATAATACATGCACAGTGACCAATTGCTGGTATACTATGAAAGAAATGATATGATTGGTTATTGATCACAATGCAAATCTGTTTTATATATAGTGATTTGTGGACAAAAGTGCTGGCAGTGACATTTGCACTTTAAGAAATTACTGATAGTTAATATACTGTAGTAAATAAAATCTAAGTCGTTTCGTTGGGAGACTGGTGCCATTTAAGTGAACACTGGTAATTTGAACCACACAATGAAATGAAAAGTATTCATTTAAAACATCTTATTCATAAATCAATTAAGACACAGATAGGAACTACTGAGTCAAGATATGTAAGAAGACGAGAGTCCAGAGGGAAGAGCTTGCCTTTTAGTGGTTCTTACGTTGTTTCTAATAAGGTACTTGTAAGACTGAGTAGAAATTTTGACAAATGTACAGATCCAGGGGAACAACATGTGAAGCCCAGGTTTTGCCAGAGCTGTGAACCTTAGCATTTATGGTTGGAACCCAAAGTAGTAAGGAGAAACCTAAAGCAATTCCGAAATCACTTAGACTGACACCCAACTTCAAATTATCTTGATGGACTAAAAAATTGCAAGTCCTCAAATCTGAAACTGGTACTATGTTGTTACTTGCTAAAAACTTGGCAGAAGCAATACACAAGTTCATTTTATGAAAAGAGATTTTCCTAGGCTTTAAATTATTTCCAGAAATACTTTTTCTTCAAATCCAATGTCCAACACACAAGCACAAAATAATAAGATACATGCAAACACAAAACAGCATGAACATGCATTATCACAAACACCAGACCACATGTTTGTACTGCATATAGTGGAATTACCAGACAATTTCCATGTTCTTTGAAATGAAGTTCAAGTTTCAGAAAAAAAAAAAAAAAAAAAAAAAAAAAAAAAAAAAAAAAGAATTAAAAGATATTGCAGATTTGGAAAAAAAAAACTCTGGAAATTCTAAAAATGAATATTGTAGTAACCAAATAAAAGCTCAATGAATACATTAAATAGTAGATGATGAATGAGTAATTTAAACAAAAATAAAATAAGATGGAAGAAAGAATAAAATTTTCGGTCATATTCGCAAAAATGGTGAATTCACAGGTGTGGTGTCAGTGAATAAAAAATGATAAGGTAAGGACATCCAAAACCTTGCCTCTCCAAAAAAGCAAGTTAAAAAATTTAGAATCAACATTTTTAGAACTTTGGAAATTAACCAAAACTTGCAACAATCCAGCAAGAGTTTAGTAAATGAAAAAATATATCTGAATCTCAGTGACAGCAGTAAGTTTTGTGGCATTTTAATTTATTCTAGTCCCATCTCAGCAATATCCTTGAAAATTAAAGGCCCACATTTTCAATACTGAAGGGAGCAAAAGAAAGATGGAGCACTTTCTAAGCATAATCCCCAAAGAATATTAATTATTTGACTTGTCTGGTGGCTCTCTGGAAGACCTCACTCAAAACATTTGCCTACATTTGATCTGATTCAAACTCACCCAGTTGACGTGGTGCAAGCTTTTTGTTAGGGGAATTTTTTGAACATAATAACATCCCGGCTGCCTGAGGTGATAGATAATGGGGAAAACAGTAGACAAATCAATAGGCTTAAATGGAAAACCTTAGGAGGATATGTCCATATGGATATTAAAAGACTCTGTCATACTGTTGAAAATCTAGAAGTTCATATGCACGCATAAAGCTGTGTGCATGCTAAGGAAAAACCTGAGAAAGCCCTACACTCTTACTTCTGGCTGAACTTGAAGTTCTGTGCAAGGAGAAAATAAAGGCTAAGGCAAGAGTGTAAAAGCCTAACACAGTGTTCAATGCATGCCCCAACAAACACACATACTCCATTAGCAAAGATTGAAGGATTTATAGGTTCCAGATATTTAAAGATATGTGTTTCTAATTATTAGTTGGCCCCTAATAGGGATCAGAAATTTCAGTTGCCATACATGATAAAGAACAGAAAAGTCACTAAAGAGAAATAGAAAGTTAAATACTGCATGTTCTCACTTATAAGTGGGAGATAAATAATGAATACATGTGGAAATAGAGAGTGCATTCATAGACATTGGTGACTTGAAAGGGTGGGAAGTTGGAGGGGTGAGGTATGAGAAATTACTTAATAAGCACAATGTACACAATTTGGGTGATGGCTGCACTAAAAGCCCAGAATTTACCCCTGTGCAATATATCCATGTAACAAAACTGAACTTGTATTTTCTAAGTCCGTAAAAATTAAAAAGTCGCTAAACAACAATTTTTCTAATAAAGTAGCAACAAAAAAACCCTAACAAGGAAAGAGAATCTAATTTCCAGAGTTACCACATTATATTAATTAAAATAACTAGATTTCAAAAAGATAATGAAACATTCAAATAAATAAGATAATATAACCCTTACACAGGAAATAAAACAATCAGTAAAACATACTGAGAAAGCCCACATGTTGGAGATACTAGAAAAATACCTTAAGGCCGGACGCAGTGGCTCACGCCTGTAATCCCAGCACTTTGGGAGGCCAAAGTGGGTGGATCACGAGATCAGGAGGTCGAGACCAGCCTGGCCATAGTGAAACCCCATCTGTACTAAAAATACAAAAAAAATTAGCTGGACATGGTGGTGTGTGCCTGTAATCCCAGCTACTTGGGAGGCTGAGACAAGGAGAATTGCTTGAACCTGGAGGCGGAGGTTGCAGTGAGCGGAGATCACGCCACTGCACTCCAGCCAGGGCGACAGTGTGAGACTCCGTCTAAAAAAAACATACTTTAAATAAGCTATTTTAAATATTTTATTTTTTAACTATTATTTTAGGTTCAGGGATACATGTACAAATTTGATACATAAATTGTCTAGGGGTTTGATGTACAGATTATTTCTCCAGCCGGTTAATAAGCACAGTATCCAATAGATAGTTTTTTGATCCTCACTCTCCCTCCTTCTACCCTCAACTAGGGCCTTGTGTCTTTTGTGGCCTTCATTATGTTCATATGAACACAATATTTAGCTCTCACTTATAAGTTAAAACATGTGGTGTCTGTATTTGTGTTCCTGTGTTTTTTCACTTAGGATAATGACCTCCAGCTTTATCCATGTTTCTGCAAAGAACATGATCTTTTTATTTTTCCTGGCTGCATAGTGTTTCATGGCGTATAAGTACCACATTTATTCTATCCAGTCTACTTTTGATGGATATTTAGGTTGATTCCCTGTCTTTGTTATTGTGAATAGCACCACAATAAACATATGCCTGCATATGTCTATATGGTAGTGTATGTGTCTGTATGGGGAGCATACATTCAATCATGGAAATGCCGGATTGAATGGTAATTAAGCTTTAGCTTTAAGTTATTTGAGAAATTGTCACAATGCATTCCACGATGGCTGAACTAATTTGCATTCCCATCAGCAGTGTATAAGTGTTTCCTTTTTCTCCACAACTTCACCAGCATTTGTTATTTTTTGACGTAGTAATGCCATTCTAATTGGTGTAAGATTGTATTTCATTGTAGTTTTGATTTGCATTTTTCCAGTGATTAGTGACATTAAGGGTTTTTTCATTTACTTGTTGCTCACATGTATGTCTTTTTTGAATAGTGTCTATTTATGTCCTTTGACCACTTTTTAATGAGTTTGGAGGGTTTTTTTGCTTATGAATTAGTTTAAGTTCCTTATAGATTCTGGATATTAGACCTTTGTCAGATGCATAGTTTAAAAATATTTTCTCCCATTCGGTAGACTGATTGTTTTCTTTGTGGCTAGTTTATTTTGCTGTGCAGAAGCTTTTTAGTTTAGTTAGGTCCCATTTGTCAACTTTTGGTTTTGGTGCAATTACCTTTGGCATCTTTGTCATGAAATATTTGCCTGGTTTTGTTCAAAATGTAATTTCCTAGGTTATCTTCCAGCGTTGTTATAGTTTCAGGTTTCACATTTAAGTCTTTAACCTATTGTGAGCTATTTTTGTTTTTTTTGTATATGGTGTAAGAAAGGAGTTCAGTTTCAATCTTCTGTGTATGGCTAACTGATTATTCTAGTACCACTTATTGAATAGGGAGTCCTTTCCCCCTTGCTTGTTTTTGTTGACTTTGACAAAGATTAGAATGTCGTATGTGTTTGGCATTATTTTTGGGCTCTCTGTTCTGTTCCATTGGTCTATGTGTTGATTTTTATACCAGTTCCATGCTGTTTCAGTTACTGTAGTCTTGCAGCATAGTTGGAAATCAGGTAATGTGATGCCTCCACCTTTGTCCTTTTTGTTTAGTGCTGCCTTAGCTATTCAAACTCTTTTTTTGGATTCATAAAAAATTTACAATCATTTTTTCTAATTCTGTGAAGAATGTCATGTTAGTTTGGTAGGAATGTCACTGAATCTGTAAATTGCTTTGGGCAGTACAGCCATTTTTACAATATTGATTCTTCCAATCCGTGAGCATGGAATTGTTTTTTGCATTTATTTGTTTCCTTTCTGATTTGTTTCATCAGTGTTTAGAAATTCTCATTGTAGAGATCTTTCACCTCCCTGGTTAGTTGTATTCCTAGGTATTTTATACTTTTTGTGGCTATTGTAAACAGGATTGCATCCTTGATTTGCCTCTCAGCTTGGATGTTGTTAGTGTACAGGAATGCTGCTAATTTTTGTACATTTATTTTATACTCTAAAACTTTGCTTGAAGTTGCTTAGGAGATCAACTTGTTTTGGGGCAGAGACTATGGGGTTTTCTAGGTATAGGATCATATTTTCTGCAAACAGTGATACTTTGATTTTCTCTCTTCCTATTTGCATGCATTTTATTCCTGCCTCTTGCCAGATTACTCTTGCCAGGACTTCCAATAAAATAGCTAAATAAGACTGATGAAAGGGGGCATTCTGCCTTGTTCCAATTTTCAAAGAGAAGGCTTCTATTTTTTGCCAATTCAGTATGATGCTAGCTGTGGGTTTGTAATAGGTGGCTCTAATTATTTTGTAGTACGTTTCTTCAATGCCTAGTTGCTTCAGAATTCATTGACATGAAGGAATGTTGAATTTTATATAAATTCCTTTTTTTTTTTTTTTTTTTTTTTGAGACAGAGTCGTGCTCTGTTGCCCAGGCTGGAGTGCAGTGGTGCAATCTTGCCTTATTGCAACCTCCGCCCCCCAGTTTCAAGTGATTCTCCTGCTTCAGCCTCCTGTGTAGTTGGGATTACAGGTGCCCACCACCATGCCCAGTTAATTTTTGTATTTTTAGTAGAGACGGGGTTTTGCCATGTTGGCCATGCTGGTCTTGGACTCATCACCTCAGGTGATCCACCTGCCTCAGTCTCCCAAAGTGCTGGGATTACAGATGTGAGCCACCACTCCCTGCTCCTTTTTTTGCATCTATTGAGATATTCATGTGGTTTTTGGTTTTAGTTCTGCTTATATGATGAATCACGTCTTCATTTGCCTATGTTGACCCAACCTTTCCTCCCAGGCAAGGATAAAGCCTACATAATTGTGATGGATTAGATTTTTTATATGCTGCTAGATTTGGTTTGTTAGTATTTTGTTAAATATTTTGCATCTGTGTTCATCAAGGATGTTGGCCTAAGGTTTTCTGTTTTGTTGTCGTGTCTCTGCCAGTTTTTGTTATCAGGATGATGCTGGACTCATAGAATGAGTTAGAGAAGTTTCTTTTCTCCTCAATTTTTTGCAGTCATTTCAAAAGGAATAGTACCATATTATCTTTACACATCTGGTAAAATTTGGCTGTGAATCTGTCTGGTCCTGTGTTCTTTCTGGTTGGTAGGACTTTTAATACTGATTTAATTTCAATACTCATTATTAGTCTGTTCAGGTATTCAATTGCTTTTGGTTGAATCTTGGAAGGTTGTATGTTTCCAGGAATTTTTCCATCATTTCTAGGTTATCTAGTTTGTATGCATACAGGTGTTTATAGTAGTCATTGAGGGTTTTTTATATTTATGTGGAGTCCATGGTAACATCTCCTTTGTCATTTCTGATTGTGTTTATTTGAATCTTCTCTCTTTTTTTGTTTATAGTTCTATGCAGTAGCATATCTGTCATAATTCTTTCAAAGAACTCCTGAATTGATTGATCCTTTGTATTGTTTCCATATCTCAATTTCCTTCAAGTCACCCATGATATGGTTATTTCTTGTCTTCCTATAGCTTTGTGGTTGATTTTCTCTTTTACTAGTATGTTGTATCTTTGTTGTCATAAGCTTCAAATAATTTATTGACATGTACTTTAATCTCATTAATTACCCAGAAGTGATTCAGGAGCAGGTCGTTTAATTTTCATATAATTGTTTGGTTTTGAGTGATTTTCTTAGTATCGATTTTTACTTTTATTTTGCTGTGGTCCAAAAATGTGGTTGGTAGGATTTGGGTTTTATTTTTTTATTTGTTGAGGACTTTTTTTATGTCTGATTATGTGGTTGATTTTAGACTACATGCCATGTGAAGATGAGAACTTCTGTTGTTTTAAGTTTGAGAGCTCTGTAGATGTCTTTTAGGTATATTTGGTCAAGTATTTAGTTCAGGTCAGAAATAGTTTTCTGAGTTTTCTGCCTCAATGGAGAGTCTAATGCAATGGACAGTCAGTAGAGTGTTGATGTCTCCCACTATTATTGTGTATTTTTCTAATCTCTTCATAAGTCTGTAAGGACTTGGTTTATAAATCTGGTTGTTCCTGCTTTGGGTGTGGATTTATTTAGGATAGTTAGGTGTTCTTGTTGAGTTGAACTCTTTACCATTATGTAATGTTCTTCTTTGTCTTTAAAAAATATTTTTTGTGAGTTTGAAGTTGGTTCTGTCTGAAATTACAACAGAAACCTCTGTTTTTGTCTGGTTTCTATTTTCTTGGTAGGTTTTTCTCCATCTCTTTAATTTGAGCATATGGGTGTCATTGCATATGAAGTGAATCTCTGGAAAACAGCATAGCACTGGGTCTTGCTTCTTTATATAACTTTCCAGTCTGTGCCTTTAATTGGGTCATTCAGCCCATATGTAGCATTGATATCTGTGGATTTGATCCTGTCATCATGTTAGCAGGTTGTTATGCAGAGTTGCTTCTGTGGTTGCTTTATGACATCAGTGGTCTATGTACTTAAGTTTGGTTGTGTTGTGGCTAGCAAAGGCCTTTTCTGCCCATATTTAGCACTCTTTTTATTACTTATTGTAAGACAAATTTTGTTGATAATAAATTATTTTGACATTTGCTTGTCTAAAAAGTATCTTTTTTTGTTCTCCTTTTCTTTAGAAATTTCTTTTGGCTAGATATAAAATTCTTGGTTGGAATCGCTTTTCTTTAAAAATGCAGAATATAAGCCCTGATCTCTTCTGGCTTATAATGTTTCTGCTAGCCTGATGGAGTTCTCTTTTTAGGTGATCTTCCCCTTTTTTCTATATGCCTTTAACATATTTTCTTTCATTTTGCCCTTGGAGGGTCTGGTGACTATGTTTTAGGGATGGTCTTCTTGTGTAGTATTTCATAGGGGTTCTCTACATTTCCTGAATTTGAATGTTGGCCTCTCTAGAGAGGTTGGGGAAATTTTCTTGAACAATATCCTGAAATAAATAAGAGTCACAGATATTGTCTCTTCTCATAATACCATATTTTTTTGTTTTTTTATTCTTCTTGTTTTTCTTTATTTTTATCTGATTGTTATTTTGGAGAGCTGGTCTTTGAGCATTCAAATTCTTTCTTCAGCTTTAGTTGATTACGGTATTAATACTTGCAATTGTAATCTGAAATTCTTAAAGTGGGTTTTTCAACTCTATCAGACCAGTTTGATTTTTTTCTTAAAATGATCATTTTGTTTTACATCTTCTCTATCATTTCATTGTATTCCTTTGAATCCTTAGATTGAGTTTTGACTGAATCTTGATGATTTTATTTTCATCCAGATTCTTATTTCATTTTCTGATATTTCAGCTATTTCAGTCTGGTTAATGACTACTGTTGTGGAAATAGTCTGGTCATTTGGAGGTAGAAAGACACTCTGGCTTTCTGAATTCCAGAGTTACTGCACTGGCTCTTTCTAGTCTTTGTCAGCTGATGATCCTTCAATTTTTGAAGTTGCTATCTTTTGGATGGATAGATTCTTCTTTTATCTTCTTTGATATCCGGAGTTGTTTTGTTGTGGTATTAGGTAGGCTCAGTCAACTGACTTCCTTTCTGAAGGATTTTAGGGGGCCAAGTTTCAGCTCAGGACTCCTGAGTTGCACACTCTAACTCTGGGGGAGGGATTGGTATCCAGCCACTAGCTTTGTTTTCTGGTCCCTCTAGGTTAGGAACGTGCTTTAATTGAGGGGCCAAAGTGTTCACAGACTGCTAGTCACAACATTCCAATAGATGGTGAGAGCCCAAGCATTTCATGGGAAGGTGGCAGTGAGATCTGTGCTCTGAGAAGATCTTCAGTCCAACATCTATCTCCTTCCTCTGTCCACTCTCAATGCCTTTCTTCTGAAGATAGAGCCTTGGAGACCATCATCAATTCAAGAGAACCATCATATACATAATAGAAGTTCCAGAAAAAGAGAATAGGAAATGGTAGAAGAAAATATTTGAAAAAATAATAACCAAAACTTGATGAAACACATTAATTCACAAACTCAAGAAGTTTAATGTACTCTAAGTGGGATAAACTCAAATAATGTTTTACAACATGTTTATCTAATTTAGTATTCTTAAACCTGTGGAACACGAAAGTCTGACATTATTACCCCATTATATAGGCTCACTTTATGGGTTATAATGTAGGTCAACCTAGTGAAAGAATTAACAGCACAACCTAAGCTTTCTTTTTTTTATTATTATTATACTTTAAGTTCTAGGGTACACGTGCATAATGTGCAGGTTTGTTACATATGTATACTTGTGCCATGTTAGTGTGCTGCACCCATCAACTCGTCAGCACCCATCAACTCGTCAGCATCCATCAACTCATCATTTACATCGGGTATAACTCCCAATGCAATCCCTCCCCCTTCCCCCCACCCCATGATAGGCCCCGGTGTGTGATGTTCCCCTTCCTGAGTCCAAATGATCTCATTGTTCAGTTCCCACCTATGAGTGAGAACATGCGGTGCTTGGTTTTCTGTTCTTGTGATAGTTTGCTGAGAATGATGGTTTCCAGCTGCATCCATGTCTCTACAAAGGACACAAACTCATCCTTTTTTATGGCTGCATAGTATTCCAAGGTGTATATGTGCCACATTTTCTTAATCCAGTCTGTCACTGATGGACATTTGGGTTGATTCCAAGTCTTTACTATTGTGAATAGTGCAGCGATAAACATACGTGTGCATGTGTCTTTATAGCAGCGTGATTTATAATCCTTTGGGTGTATACCCAGTAATGGGATGGCTGGGTCATATGGTACTTCTAGTCCTAGATCCTTGAGTAATCACCATACTGTTTTCCATAATGGTTGAACTAGTTTACAATCCCACCAACAATGTAAAAGTGTTCCTATTTCTCCACATCCTCTCCAGCACCTGTTGTTTCCGGACTTTTTAATGATTGCCATTCTAACTGGTGTGAGATGGTATCTCATTGTGGTTTTGATTTGCATTTCTCTGATGGCCAGTGATGACGAGCATTTTTTCATGTGTCTGTTGGCTGTGTGAATGCCTTCTTTTGAGGAATGTCTGTTCATATCCATTGTCCACTTTTTGATGGGGTTGTTTGTTTTTTTCTTGTAAGTTTGTTTGAGTTCTTTGTAGGTTCTGGATATTAGCCCTTTGTCAGATGAGTAGATTGCAAAAATTTTCTCCTATTCTGTAGGTTGCCTGTTCACTCTGATGGTAGTTTCTTTTGCTGTGCAGAAGCTCTTTAGTTTAATTAGATCTCATTTGTCAATTTTGGCTTTTGCTGCCGTTGCTTTTGGTGTTTTAGACATGAAGTCCTTGCCAATGCCTATGTCCTGAATGGTATTCCCTAGGTTTTCTTCTAGGATTTTTATGGTATTAGGTCTAACATTTAAGTCTCTAATCCATCTTGAATTAATTTTCGTATAAGGAGTAAGGAAAGGATCCAGTTTCAGCTTTCTACTTATGGCTAGCCAATTTTCCCAGCACCATTTATTAAATAGGGAATCTTTTCCCCATTTCTTGTTTTTCTCAGGTTTGTCAAATATCAGATGGCTGTAGATGTGTGGTATGATTTCTGAGGACTCTGTTCTGTTCCATTGGTCTATCTCTCTGTTTTGGTACCAGTACCATGCTGTTTTGGTTCCTGTAGCCTTGTAGTATAGTTTGAAGTCAGGAAGCGTGATGCCTCCAGCTCTGTTCTTTAGATTTAGGATGGTCTTCACAATGCGGGCCCTTTTTTGGTTCCATATGAACTTTAAAGCAGTTTTTTCTAATTCTGTGAAGAAACTCATTGGTAGCTTGATGGGGATGGCATTGAATCTATAAATAACCTTGGGCAGTATGGCCATTTTCACGATATTGATTCTTCCTATCCATGAGCATGGTATGTTCTTCCATTTGTTTGTGTCCTCTTTTATTTCACGGAGCAGTGGTTTGTTGTTCTCCTTGAAGAGTTCCTTTACTTCCCTTGTAAGTTGGATTCCTAGGTATTTTATTCCTTTGAAGCAATTGTGAATGGAAGTTCATTCATGATTTGGCTCTCTGTTTGTCTGTTACTGGTATATAAGAACGCTTGTGATTTTTGGACATTAATTTTGTATCCTAAGACTTTCCTGAAGTTTCTTATCAGCTTAAGGAGATTTTGGGCTGAGACAACGGGGTTTTCCAAATATACAATCACGTCATCTGCAAACAGGAACAATTTGACTTCTTCTTTTCCTAACTGAATACCCTCGATTTCTTTCCCTTGCCTGATTGCCCTTGCCAGAACTTCCAACACTATGTTGAATAGGAGTGGTGAGAGAGGGCATCCCTGTCTTGTGCCAGTTTTCAAAGGGAATTTTTCCAGTTTTTGCCCATTCAGTATGATATTGGTTGGGGGTTTGTCATAAATAGCTCTTATTATTTTGAAATACGTTCCATCAATGCTGAACTGATTGAGTGTTTATAGCATGAAGGGCTGTTGAATTTTGTCAAAGGCCTTTTCTGCATGTATTGAGATAATCATGTGGTTTTTGTCTTTGGTTCGGTTTATATGCTGGATTACGTTTATTGACTTGCGTATGTTGAACCAGGCTTGCATCCCAGGGATGAAGCCCACTTGATCATGGTGGATAAGCTTTTTGATGTGCTGCTGGATTTGGTTTGCCAGTATTTTATTGACGATTTTTGCATCGATGTTCATCAGGGATATTGGTCTAAAATTCTCTTTTTTTTTGCTATGTCTCTGCCAGGCTTTGGTATCAGGATCATGTTGGCCTCATAAAATGAGTTAGGGAGGATTCCCTCTTTTTCTATTGATTGGAATAGTTTCAGAAGGAATGGTACCAGCTCCTCCTTGTACCTCTGGTGGAATTCAGCTGTGAGTCCATCTGGTCCTGGACTTTTTTTGGATGGTAGGCTATTAATTATTGCCTCAATTTCAGCTTCTTCCTGGTTTAGTCTTGGGAGAGTGTTTGTGTCCAGGAAATTCTCCATTTCTTCTAGATTTTCTAGTTTATTTGCGTAGAGGTGTTTATAGTATTCTCTGATGGTAGTTTGTATTTCTGTGGGGTCCGTGGTGATATCCCCTTTATCATTTTTTATTGCATCTATTTGATTCTTCTCTCTTTTCTTCTTTATTGGTCTTGCTAGCGGTCTATCAATTTTGTTGATCTTTTCAAAAAACCAACCCCTGGATTCATTGATTTTTTGGAGGGTTTTTTGAGTCTCTATTTCCTTCAGTTCTGCTCTGATCTTAGTTTTTTCTTGTCTTCTGCTAGCTTTCGAATGTGTTTGCTCTTGCTTCTCTAGTTCTTTTAATTGTGATGTTAGAGTGTCAATTTTAGATCTTTCCAGCTTTCTCTTGTGGGCATTTAGTGCTATAAATTTCCCTCTACACATTGCTTTAAATGTGTCCCAGAGATTCTGGTATGTTGTATCTTTGTTCTCATCGGTTTCAAAGAACATCTTTATTTCCGCCTTCATTTCGTTATGTTTCCAGTAGTCATTCAGGAGCAGGCTATTCAGTTTCCATGTAATTGAGCAATTCTGATTGAGTTTCTGAATCCTGAGCTCTAGTTTGATTGCACTCTGGTCTGAGAGACTGTTTGTTATAATTTCTGTTCTTTTACATTTGCTGAGGAATGCTTTACTTCCAATTATGTGGTCAATTTTGGAATAAGTGTGATGTGGTGCTGAGTAGAATGTATATTCTGTTGATTTGGGGTGGAGCGTTCTGTAGATGTCTATTAGATCTGCTTGCTGCAGAGATGAGTTCAATTCCTGGATATCCTTGTTAACTTTCTGTCTCGTTGATCTGTGTAATGTTGACAGTGGGGTGTTAAAGTCTCCCATTATTATTGTATGGGAGTCTAAGTCTCTTTGTAAGTCTCTAAGGACTTGCTTTATGAATCTGGGTGCTCCTGTATTGGGTGCATATATATTTGGGATAGTTAGCTCTTCCTGTTGAATTGATCCTTTTACCATTATGTAATGGCCTTCTTTGTCTCTTTTGATCTTTGATGGTTTAAAGTCTGTTTTATCAGAGACTGGTATTGCAACCCCTGCTTTTTTTTGTTCTCCATTTGCTTGGTAGATCTTCCACCATCCCTTTATTTTGAGTCTGTATTTGTCTCTGCATGTGAGATGGGTCTCCTGAATACTGCAGACTGATAGGTCTTGACTCTTTATCCAGTTTGCCAGTCTGTGTCTTTTAATTCGACCACTTTGTCCATTTACATTTAAGGTTAATATTGTTATGTGTGAACTTGATCCTGTCATTATGATATTAACTGGTTATTTTGCTCGTTAGTTGATGCAGTTTCTTCCTATCCTCGATGGTCTTTACATTTTGGCACGTTTGTGCAATTGCTGGTACCGGTTGTTCCTTTCCATGTTTAGTGCTTCCTTCAGGATCTCTTGTAAGGCAGGCCTGGTGGTGACAAAATCTCTAAGCATTTGCTTTTCTGTAAAGGATTTTATTTCTCCTTCACTTATGAAACTTAGTTTGGCTGCATATGAGATTCTGGGTTTAAAATTCTTTTCTTTAAGAATGTTGAATATCGGCCCCCACTCTCTTCTGGCTTGTAGAGTTTCTGCCGAGAGATCTGCTGTTAGTCTGATGGGCTTCCCTTTGTGGGTAACCCAACCTTTCTCCCTGGCTGCCCTTAAGATTTTTTCCTTCATTTCAACTTTGGTGAATCTGGCAATTATGTGTCTTGGAGTTGCTCTTCTCGAGGAGTATCTTTGTCGCATTCTCTGCATTTCCTGAATTTGAATGTTGGCCTGCCCTACTGGGTTGTGGAAGTTCTCCTGGATGATATCCTGAAGAGTGTTTTCCAACTTGGTTCCATTTTCCCCCTCACTTTCAGGCACCCCAATGAGACGTAGATTTGGTCTTTTGACATTATTCCATACTTCTTGCTGGTTTTGTTCATTTCTTTTTCTTCTTTTTTCTTTAGATTTCTCTTCTCACTTCATTTCATTCATTTGATCCTCAATTGCTGATACTCTTTCTTCCAGTTGATCGAGTGGGTTACTGAAGCTTGTGCATTTGTCACTTATTTCTCGTGTCATGGTTTTCATCTCTGTCATTTCGTTTATGACCTTCTCTGCATTAATTACTCTAGCTATCAATTCTTCCACTCTTTTTTCCAGATTTTTAGTTTCTTTGCGCTGGGTACGTAATTCCTCCTTTAGCTCTGAGAAGTTTGATGGACTGAAGCCTTCTTCTCTCATCTCGTCAAAGTCATTCTCCGTCAAGCTTTGATCCGTTGCTGGCGATGAGCTGCGCTCCTTTGCAGGGGGAGATGCGCTCTTATTTTTTGAATTTCCAGCTTTTCTGCCCTGCTTTTTCCCCATCTTTGTGGTTTTATCTGCCTCTGGTCTTTGATGATGGTGACGTACTGATGGGGTTTTGGTGTAGGTGTCCTTCCTGTTTGAGAGTTTTCCTTCTACCCGTCAGGACCCTCAGCTGTAGGTCTGTTGGAGATTGCTTGAGGTCCACTCCAGACCCTGTTTGCCTGGGTGTCAGCAGCAGAGGCTGCAGAAGATAGAATGTTGCTGAACAGTGAGTTTACCTGTCTGATTCTTACTTTGGAGGCTTCCTCTCAGGGGTGTACTCCACCCTGTGAGGTAACAGACTGCCCCTAGTGGGGGATGTCTCCCAGTTAGGCTACTCAGGGGTCAGGGACCCACTTGAGCAGGCAGTCTGTCCGTTCTCAGATCTCAACCTCCGTGTTGGGAGATCCACTGCTCTCTTCAAAGCTGTCAGACAGAGTCTTTTGTGTCTGCAGAGGTTTCTGCTGCTTTTTGTTGTTGTTGTTGTTGTTTAGCTGTGCCCTGTCCCCAGAGGTGGAGTCTACAGAGACAGGCAGGCCTCCTTGAGCTGCTGTGAGCTCCACCCAGTTCGAGCTTCCCAACAGCTTTGTTTACCTACTTAAACATCAGCAATGGCGGGCACCCCTCCCCCAGTCTTGCTGCTGTCTTGCAGTTAGATCACAGACTGCTGTGCTAGCAATGAGGGAGGCTCCGTGGGCGTGGGACCTTCCCAGCCAGGTGTGGGATATAATCTCCTGGTGTGCCTGTTTGCTAAGACCCTTGGTAAAGCACAGTATTGGGGTAGGAGTTACCCGATTTTTCCAGGTGTTGTGTGTCTCAGTTCCCCTGGCTAGGAAATGGGATTCCCTTACCCCTTGTGCTCCCCAGGTTAGGTGATTCCTTACCCTGCTTCAGCTCTCGCTGGTCGGGCTGCGGCAGCTGACCAGAACCGATTGTCCAGCACTCCCTAGTGAGTTGAACCCAGTACCTCAGTTGAAAATGCAGAAATCACCTGTCTTCTGTGTCGCTCCCGCTGGGAGCTGGAGACTGGCGCTCTTCCTATTCAGCCATCTTGTTCCAGGAAAACACAACCTAAGCTTTCTAACTCCTAGTCCATTGTGCTTTCTAATAGACAACACTACCATATGTATTTGAGTAGTCTTGGGCCTCAAACCATTTTTCATGGTGATGTGATTTAAACTTATGATTTATGAGGCTGCCCTTTGCACAAAATTTACAAGTTAAGGTTTGACAACTTACATATTGTTTTCTTGTGCCTATGCTGATCTTATCTAAATCTGCAATGTTTAGAAAAGAATTTCTGATGCTTTAAAATTCTTCTTGCTCTTTTCAATATGTTTTTTTCCAAATGCTATTAATAAATTAATATGGATTTATTGGTGATGTGTTCATAAAAATGACCTGACTCTGCCTGTAGAACAGCTGCATTGCAATGATAAAAATAAAAGCTTCCCCTGTGATGATGAAGAAAATAATAGTATTGAAACTCTGTAACAATGAATTTTCTTTTCAAAACAGAACTTCAAATTCTCTTGAAACAAACATTCTTGAAAATTGAAAATTTTGTGTGTATGTAGAAATATTATTTTTATATTTTACTTAGACTTAGTGTTGTTTTCAATTTTTGCAAGGCAACGGTAGCATTACATGTAAAGACATTTGGCTTTAATATACTTATTTGCCTCTTACTAGCAGATATCCCTGCCAAGTGTGTAAAGTTTAATCTTTTTCTATCTGTAACTGCATTAGAATAGGACGACTAAACCCCCAATGGAAAGAAACATTAAAAATAGGGTTCATATGACCATACAATTATCTTAAATTTGTTATGGTGATAGATTCAATCAACAAGGAAGAACATCCATTGCCCTCTAGTGGTTAGTCCCTTAGCTCCTAGGTTGCTGGGTCCATCAACATATAATTTCTATGTTTTTCAGAAAGTAAAAATCCAAATAGGCTGACTACAATCAAAATAGAGGAAATCAGTCTAAGGAAAAAAAAAAAAAAAAAAAAAAACCTAGAATCCAGCACCTAGCTCTGGATGCAAATAAAAGATGTTAAAGTGAAGAGTTAAAACTTCAAATATGAGATAAACAGATTTGGATTAAAATTTGTGGTTACGTGACTAGCTTCTTTATACCTGCTGAGATTTAAAGAAAAAAAAAAAAATGCCTCTTTCCAAATGCGGTCTATGTTACTCTAAACCTATGAAACCACTGCAGATTGAAAGAAACATAAGATGTCTATATGACAGAATGCTGGAGATTACTTTTACCTAACTTTCTTATTTTACAAAAGCAGACAGAAGCCAAGAGAGGGAAAGTGTCTTTCTCATGGTTAAATTAACAGTGGCAAAATTGAAAATGAAACTCAGTGACATTCTTCCATGTTAGTTTTCCAGATTTCACATTTGAAATTATAAAGAGAGGCAGAGATCTTTTATCAAAGAGATGTGAATTAGTATTTGACTCTTCACCAAACCCCTGTAATGGCTAATAATGAGTGTCAACTTGATTGGATTGAAGGATGCAAAGTGTTGTTCCTCAGTGTGTTTGTGAAGGTGTTGCCAAAGGAGACTAACATTTGAGTCAGTGGACTGGGAGAGGCAAACCTACCCTCAATCTGGGTGGACACCATTTAATCAGCTTCCAGCATGGCTAGGAGAAATGCAGGCAGAGGAACATGGAAGAACTAGGCTGGCTGTCTTCTGGCCTCCGTCTTTCTTCTGTACTGGATTCTTCCTGCCCTCAAACATTGGACTCTAAGTTCTTCAGCTTGTGGACCCTTGGGCTTACACCAGTGGTTTGCCAGGGGCGCTTGGGCCGACAGCTACAAACTGAAGGCTGCATTGTTGACTTCTTTACTTTTGAGGTTTGGGGACGTGGACTGGCCTCCTTCTCAGCTTGCAGGCAGTCTACTGTGGGACTTCACCTTATGACTGTGGGAGTCAATACTCTTTAATTAACTCCCTTTCATATATACATCTATCCTATTAGTCCTGTCCCTCTAGAGAACCCTGGCTAATACAACTACTCAGTCACTGTTTTTCATGAATATTGTAGGTTAATATTAGTTGGCTACAAAAGCTTTTGGGGCAAATACAAAAAGAATTTTGGACAACTATTCAATTTATAATTACCCCAAAAAGGGTCTTTTTCACGAAAAAAAAAAAATTATAAAATTTTGGATTTTGACAAGGCCTTCAATAGAACTTGATTTAAAATACAAGTTGGTGCAACATTCTTGAAGGAAAAAAATGATTGTTGTTATAGCTTTCAATGACTCTTAAACTTTTGTGGCCTTCCAGAGCTCTTCATTAAATTTTGAATATTCCTGAATGAATTAACACCCACAGTCATTAACTCTTAACATTTTAATTAAAATTATGTTGTCATATTATTTGACTAATACAATAACATTGCATTAAAATATCTCAATAACAGGAAATCAAAGTCCATAGTTACAGAAAGTAAGCACAATATCTAAAGGATTATGAAGACTATAAAAACAGAAGAACATAGAATGGTGCTTAATTTTTCCATTTTTCTTTTAGGCCCTTATGGAGGACACTTCTCTTTGATCCACTTTCTTCTAAATCAATAAAAGGTCAATAAGTAATTGACAAGCTTCAATTACTTACTGTAAGAAAAACTCATAGTCTAGTAATAAGACCTGAAAGCATTTGCCTCTATTCATTTCAAAATTAATTATTGAGTTTCTATTATGTCTTTAACAATAGTTTTGCTGCTGAGTATAAAGCAATTAGTATGTCAGACTGATAATGGGCCTTACATTGGAGTTGGGAATAGGTAGATGGTTAAATAGATATTCCTATGCAAATAATTGAATTAGGTGATGTGAAAAAGAATAAAAATATGGTTATTTTAGATTTAGTGGTTAGAGAAAGTTTATTTGAGAAAGTGGCATTTAAACTGAGAAAACAGTGACAAAAAGGGTCAACCAGATACTAATATTTTAGCTAGAAGAAATTCTATTGAAAAGGCCCAAAGGTGGAACAAAATGTGGCATTTTAAAGGACAGATCAGTGTATTTTGAGATTAGTGACTGAATAACTACTACTTATAAGAGAGTAGCAGGGGCAAGGTGCTGATTGAGCCTGTGCATAATCTCCATCATTGCTATCATGACTATTTACTAAACAAGCACTGAGACAACTTGGGGAAAAATTGTCAGACATTCATAGACTGGGTCATTCTCTCCAGCTATTACTGAGACACATGCAAAACAGGAGTTGGCAGAAAAATCTAGAAAACTTTAGGGCCTCAAACTTCAGTGAAGAATATTGGGGTCCAATGGTCTGAAACATGTAGAAATATCTCCACCAATTTGAAGAGAAATTGACTCATCTTGTACTACCTGCAACAAGAAAGAATGTGACATTATTTAAATTTCAGACGCAACATATAGAACTTTTAAAGTACGGTAATGCCACCTAACAATGTTTTAGTCAATGATGGACCACATATATAACAATGGTCTCATAAGATTATAATATTATATTTTTACTTTACCTTTTAATGTTTATATATGTTTAGATTCACAACTACCTACCATTGTGTTACAATTGTCTATATTATTCAGTACCATAATATGTTATACAGGGTTGTATCCTACTAGTAGTAGGCTATATTATATAGGCTAGATACATAAAGGCTGTATCACTTATGTTTGTGTAAGTATGCTCTATGATGTTCCCACAATGATGAAATTGCCTACTGATAAATTTCTTAGAATATATCCCTGCTGTTAAGTGATACATGTCTGCAATCCTAATTAAAATACATATAGGATTTTTCACGTACTCTGAGCACTGATTCTATAACTTATATAAATGAATTATTATTCAAAACATCTAGATAATTTTCATAAGCAGGAATCTGTTAAGAGGAAAGACTTTCCCAAGCAGGCATTATTATTCTATAAAGACATTGTAGGCAAAGCATGGTACTAGATTATGCAACTTGTTGGAGAAACAAATAAGTGCATCAGTTGAATAGAATAGACAATTCATAAATAGACCTATGTGTGTGAACATACGTATTTACTAAATATGACAATTCACATCATTGGGGAAAGAATGCCCCATTTAATTAATGGAGTTGGAATAATTGACTGTGTGTTTCAGGAAAGGTAAAATAAATTACCATCTCACACCAGGGCTGATGTCTTGTTGACATGGGCCAGTTGTTAATAACTTATGTTCATTCTGATCAGTCAATACCCATACATTAATAGTTCAGTACTGTTAACTTTCTAAGTTTTGGAAATAATCCCAAACGTACAGAAAATCTCAAGTACAGTATAAAGAACTTTTTTCACCAGAGCAATTTAAGAGTGTTGCCAATATGATGCTTCTTCACTCCCAAATATTTGTTTGTTTCTGACAAACAAGGACGTTCCCTAACGTAACTACAGTAAAACTGCTACAATCAAGAAAATAACTTTCATACATCATTACCATTTTTTTTAACTTGTATTTTAAGTTCTGGGGCACAAGTGCAGGTTTTTATTAAATGGGTAAACTTGTGTCATGAGGAATTGTTGTACAGATTACTTCACCACAAGTATTAAACCTAATACCCAGACTGGAGTGCAGTGGCACAATCTCAGCTCAATGCAACCTCCACCTCCTGGGTCCAAGTGATTCTCCTGCCTCAGCCTCCTGAGTAGCTGGGACTACAGGCATGTGCCACCATGCCTGGCTAATTTTTTGTATTTTTAGTGGAGAAAAGGTTTCACCATGTTAGCCAGGATGGTCTCGATCTCCTGACCTTGCGATCCACCTGCCTCGGCCTCCCAAAGTGCTGGGATTACAGGCATGAGCCACCGTGCCTGGTCACCCATTGGGTATTTTTTAAAATCCTCTTCCTTCCCACAGTCTCCACCCTCCAAAAGGCCCCAGTGTATTTTATTTTCCTCTATGTGTCCATGTGTTCTTATTATTAAGCTCCCACTTACTAGTGGGAACATTCAGTATTTAGTTTTCTGATCTTGTTCATTGCAGCACTATTCACAATAATAAAGACATGGAATCAACCTAAATGCCTAACAATGATAGACTAGATAAAGAAAATGTGCTAAATGTTCACCATGGAATACTATGCAGCCATAAAAAGAATGAGAGCATGTCCTTTGCAGGGACATGGATGGAACCAGAGGCCATAATCCTTGGTAAAATGTTACCTACCTCTAAAGTTGATCTCTTTCTTTCCCAACACATACAGGGTTTGTACTCTTTTCTAGATCTGCCTATCTTCTATTCTTTTACTTTATCTTTACTTTGTGGCCCAGTAATTAGTTTTTCTAACAGATTCCCAAATCATTAAGTCCTGAATCTTCCCCACATTTTCCTATTAGAAAAAAATCTCCTTATTCGTTTTCCTGAATTGTGTAATCTCAGCCAGAAGATAACCTTCTGTCAGACCGACATTTATCTGAGGATTAAATTTGATTTATTATTATTCTTCCTGCCTCTTCTTTAAAACAACTAATTTTGTGGTGTTTTCTCTTATAGTCTATATTTTTTTGGACAATCCGTTTCAGGTATTTTTTTTTTTTTTAATTCTGTATCCTCATTACACAACCATCTGCAATACCAAGCTAAATGCAATTTTTGTAGTTCAAAAGGAAAGATTAGCAGCCTGCACCTTATAATCACACACAATTTGTCTAAGACTGCCCCAGTAGTCATGCCTTTGCAGCAGCTATCTTACAGGTCCAGGTGTTGCCTGCTAAACCCTGTACCTCCAGTGTGTGATTAAGTACCCCTCTAGGCACACTATGGTCTGTGCCCTTTTGAGGCAAGGTGTTTCTTTGAAACCGCCAAGACCCATGCCTTTGCTGAAGCCTAAATGGTTATGCATTTATATAAAAACAGCTGTTTGCTTGCAGATGACAAGTAAACAGCTCAGGTCAAATTCTCATGGGTAACCCAGTTAGGGCCAAAAGCTGTCACACCCAAGGTTCTCCAATTAAGAAGACATTCAACAATTAAACTAAGCAGCTAAACTGCACAATATAAGCCATTACAAGATATCAGCTGAACAATTGCCATTCCTATGAGCAGCGTAGAGGAATGACAGAAAATAAATGAATGAAGTGATAAGCCCTTAGGCTAAAGAAACCAGAGTAGTGATTTACTGGTTTTTTATATCTGCCAACTAATAACAATTTTTTTTTTAAAAAAAAGATACTCAAATGAAATTGTCAGTATCTTAATTTTTAAAATAAGAACATAAAAACTCACAATCATCACCTAATTTCCCCCAACTCAGAAAGGTTATTTTAAAACTAAAAAAATTAAATTAAATTAAATTAAATTAAAACATACATATTTCCAGAATAAAGAAGAGCCTCTTTCAGTGAATACACTTGTAAATTTTGAAGCCAGTTGTCCTGGCTATTTGAGAAGCCTCAATCTATGTATGCTTTTCTTTTCAAAACTCCACCAATAATTTCTGTCTCAAAGTTCCCAGTAGTCCAACACACTAGAATATACATCTTCCCCAAATAAAATTTATCCTTAAAATCTGCAATGCCTTCTTACTCACAAAATACTGTAAAGCCCCTAATGCTGTGGTTCTTAATCATGACTGAAAATTAGAATCATCTCAAGACTATTTGAAAAATCCCAGGGCCCAGGCTCCATTTGTAAGTGGAGCTTAGATTTCAGTATTTAAAAAATATCCCCAGGGCATTTAATGTACTAGAAAGGTTAAGAACTAACTACTGCCTTGTTGCTAAGTTACCTCCATAGATGACAAAGATCAACTGAGAAGTGTTGGGGTCCGCGTGTTTCCTAAACAAAGGAATGAACACACAAGACAACACAAAACAAGACAAACATGGCGGCCGCCTCAAATGGCACGCTCTGTTTTATTTTATACAGTCGTTTGTGGAAAGTTGCCAAGTCACAAGACACATTGTTGTTTTTCTGACCTTTCCCTGACTTTCTGGATTTTCAAGATGTTTACACATAAACAAGCCCCCAATGCCCTGCTTAATTTGCAAGAGCAGGACTTATCAGGAACGCCCTGCTTCGTTTGCAAGAGCAGGACTTATCAGGAACGTCTGGTTTGTGAGCACGTAGTCCTCTACATTTCCCCTTTCCTTATTTACAAGTATGAATTTCTTTTAAAACCATCATTACATGTTGGGCTCGCTGGGTTTCGGTGTTTGCCCTTTGGCACTGTCTCCAGCAGACTGTGAAAATGACAAAGGCAAGAACAACAATCAATACATTACTAGAAACAGAGGTCAGCAAAGTTTTTACAGGGCTCATAAGGTTCAAAGACGTCAAATTTTGTGCAATACCAGTCATCAAATCTGCACCAGTCAGCAATGGTAACTGATTGCGAAATGTTTCAGAAATGTTCTGTGTTAATTCTTGTATTTCTAGGGAAAGATTATTAAGACCAATTAAAAGTCTCTTTATCTCAGTCCAGTTATGTACAGTGCTGTTAAAAGGAACAGGAGTAATACAAAATTGAGTAGTGTTCCAATCACATTTCAACAAAGCTCGGGTATTCAACGCTGTTAGCTGATCTCCCAACCAAGAAACCACTTGCTCCAGATTATCCACTCGTTCAGTCAAATGAGCATCTATGTCTCGTTGCTGCTGCCACAACAAATGTGATTGTTTATGCCATTGTTGCACAAATTCTGCATTTTGTATACACTGGTGTAGAGCTAATCCAGCAACAGCAGCAGTGGAAGCAATTGCTACAAGTCCTATCATCGCGGTCACGACGATTCCAACCATTCTCCGACTGCGGTGGACAAGATTTTACATAACCTTGTAAATTTGAGTAACCCCAGCAGATTCACTCCAAGTGCATATTAAGTTTACAGGTAGCCAGGTTTCTTTTCTGGTTCTTAGTATATATAAATCGGAATGAGACTCATTCCAATTATTATTCCACCAAGTAGTATTTATACAACTTAAGAATGTACAATTGTTTGTTCAGTTAACTACCCCTGTATTATTATCCCATTTAAAAATTCCTGTCAACAACAAGTAAGGCTTTCTTACACATGCAATAACATATCTAGAACTATTTCAATGCAAAGATATACGGAAAGGGTTAGCAATATTAGTGAGATTTAAGGACATGTTTCCTGTGAAAGTGAACATTGGTTTACCAGCAGCTAGCAACTTCCAAATATGACCTTGTATTTGTGAGGTATTAGCCAAATGTGGCAAGGGGGTGATAGACCACCATCATGCCAAGTAATAGTTTCATTGTCATCTGCAGAAATGTTGTGATTACCTTTATGCCAATGCAGGTTGACATAGCTGAATTTAGTCTGAAAATCTCCATGTACACTCCAATCTGTAACAAGGTATTTATGACTCTTCCCTTTTACTTCTAACAACAATCGTGGCCCACTACTTCTACATCTAGTCCACTCTAGTTGGGAAACACCTCCGGACACATCAGGGATAGGGCATAAAGATCATGTACTTGGCAGAGTTTCATTAAGTACTGCAGTATGATTATACTTAAAACTTTGAGCAACAATAATCATAGTAAAGGCAGAGATATGACTATGGTTATAGTGAACGTCCCAAGCCTCATGAGAAAGATGCAGACAATGTGGACTACTCCCAAGACATATAGGTAACCCTTCAACCCCAAATTGATATGAACTATTTACTGTGCCAGTGTTTAATTCAGGATCCTGGTTTAAAAAAGGCGATGGCATCCAAGCAGTATCATTAGTAAATACTGGGACTTCTCTGTCTCCCCAGGCCACACCTTGATATAAGGGTGGAAAAGGAATACAAGCCCAGTATGTAAATTCTCCAGCTGTTACCTGACAATTTACTACAGCCAGCATAGCCAGGAATAAAGTCAGTGGGGTTTTGGGCTGCCCAGCTTGTTGAACAACTCCTTCAGCGTCTTAACCTTTTCAGTTGTCCCCATGTCGGGGGCTCCGCACGTCAAGTTCTAAAGGTGAATGTTCTCTGAGCGCTCAGATTTAGCTCCTGGAATTCCTTCAGGAACTCTTCAGATCGGCTCCTCTTCACCATGGCACTGTTTCAACCATCGAGATGGAAACCACTCATCTCTGGCACCTGTACGGACAAGAGCATAGCCTCGGCCCCATTGTAAAACTTTTCCTTTTTAAATATTGCCCTTGTAATGAAGGATAATACACCCACAGATTACTGTTTTGCAGCTTTTCTAAAGGCTGTTGAAAATGTTTCACTGCTGCAGACTGCTGTAATTGGCGCCAATGGTTGAGAAAATTTAAAGTAAAAAGGGCTTTCAGAATTTAATGTTTTGGGGAATCTCGCCCATCTCCCCCTTTTTGTTTTAAAAGTTGTAATTTTAAGGTAGCATTGGCTCTTTCAATAATTGCTTGACTTTGACTGTTAAATGGAATACCAGTGGAATGATGAATATGGTATAAACAGAGGAAGGCAGCCAATTTGCGAGAGCAATAAGCAGGGGCATTATCAGTTTTTAATTCAGCAGAGACTCCCGTAACTGTGAAACAAGTAAGTAAATGAGTAATAACAGAGTCAACCTTTTCAGAGGGTAATGGCGTAGCCCACTGGAAATGTGACCACGTATCAATAGTATGATGAACATATTTTAAACGACCAAAGGAAGGAACATAGTTATATCCGTTTGCCAAATGTGATTTTGTTTAGTGTCTCGAGGATTAATACCTGGACTTAAAAAAGGTGCAATAATAGGAGCACAAGATGGGCAGGCTCTGACAATAGCTCGGGCTTGATGGCGTGTTATAGAAAATCGCTGTTGTAATCCTAAACTATTAGTATGATGTAGTTGGTGCTCATCCTGAGCCCGTTGGACACTGCCAATAAGTAAAGAAGCAATCTGACTATTGTCAAAAGATAAAGGTCCTGGCAAAGCTGAATGAGAATGAATATGAGTGATAAAAAGGGGGGCAGTGCAGGAAGTAAGAGTTACAAATAATAAAGAAAATAATTTTTGTAAAGGAGTTTGAGGAAATAATGGTAAAGAAATATGAGAAATATATTTAATTACATATACAGCATATTGGGAATCACTAACTATATTACAAGAGGTTTGAGGCCAGTCTTGTAGAACCATAAGAATGGTTAAAAAGTTCTCCTTGTTGTACTGATTCAAATGGATAGTGAGAAATTTTTGAATTGTCTGAAGTCCAGTATCCAGCCTTTCCACTGCTTGAAGCATCAGTAAAAAAGGTGTGACCTTTAACTGGAGTGTAAGAGATAGGATTATATGGCAGTAAAGAATATTGTTGCAGAAAAGCAAATAATTTATTACTAGGATAATGCTGAGAAAAAGAACCAGTATACTCAGCGCAAGCCACTTGTCAACCCTTATGAATTTTAACAGAGATTCAATGTATTGATTAGATAATCGGATAATAATTTTTATAGGGTCAGCACCAAGCAACTGACGAGCTCGATGTTGTCCTTTAATAATTAATTCAGCCAATTTATCAATATATGGGTGAATTTTCTTAATGGCTTTATTAGCCAAAAACAGCCACTCCAGAATATTACTGTCCTGGTGTAAAACGGCCGTTGGTGAATGGGGAGTATGCAAAAGACACAACAAAAGTGGAAGATTGGGTGCAATATAATCAAGGTGAGCTTCACTAATTCTATTTTCTACAAATGACAATTCTTCTTTTGCTACAGGGGATAAAGTCCCCATAGGTTGACTACAAGTATTTTACAGCTCTAAGATCAGTTAATAAGTTCCATTTTCCTTTTTTTTTTTTTTTTTTTTTTTTTTTTGACAAGACAAACACAGGGGAATTCCATGCAGAAGTACTTGGTTCAATATGCCCCTCGGCCCATTGTTCCTTAACTAAATTCTTTAAAGCCTTAAGTTTTTCTTTAGATAATGGCCACTGTTCCACCCAAACAGGAGTTGTAGTTTTCCACCTCAATTGTAAAGTTTGAAGCTTGTGGACAGTGGCTAAGAGTTTACAGGATTGTAGCCCATTTTGAACATCATATTTTTGGCAGCTGAAGAAATATGAGGAATGCTTAAAAAAGCGCCAAATTGTTGTAAAAGATCACGGCCCCAAAGGTTAATATTAATGGGAAAAATATAAAAGAACACTTTTCCTTGTTGTCTTTAGGTCCTACACAGCTCAGGGGCTCGACACTTTGGTAGACTATAGAAGCAGTACCTAGGCCAGATAGAGTAACCGATATTTGTTTGCTTTTCCAATGATCAGGCCATTGAGCCAAACATTATTATATATATCCGCTCTTGTGTCTACTAATCCCTCAAAAAGTATCCCATTAGTTTGCAATGAACATAAAGGTTTTTGATCAGAAACTAAAGTTTCCCAGAAAACAGTTTTCCCAGTACTACCAAAACCTGCTAGACGAGACACATCTCTAGATAAGAAAGGAAAAGAAAGGCAATAAAAGCAATTGTGCAATATGTTCCCCTGCCTCTAGGTGTATAAAGTGTGAGACTTGTACCATAATAAGGATTTCATCAGTAAAATCAGGATCAATAATTCCTGGGACCACCATTAACCCCCACATAGCGCTGCTGCTTCGACCTAGTAAAAGTCCTACATGTCCCTTTGGCAAAGGACCACACACTCCAGTAGCCAACTTATATATTCCTCCATTAGGAGATAAAGTATAAGGTTGGACAATAGCTAGGTCAGCAGCGGCACTCTGCTTAGTGGCAGCATAAAGCTGAGAAACTGGGGTAGGGTAAGATGTCTTTAAGGAGGACTCGAGGTCATTCCTTGATGTTGTAAGCCACTGCTCACTGGGTATTGGGGTAGGCCTGCATTGTAGTTGTTGGGGCCCCAAGCCTGCGGGCCCTGGCTCCCATTTCCCGAGAGGGGTGACAATACATTCCCACTTTTATCAGTTTTTGAATGGCATTCATTGGTCCAATGTCGACCCTTGCCACATCGTTTACACATATCAGATGGTAACCTTTTTTCTTTTAGAACAGAAGAGCCTAAAATGACCAGGTTTCCCACATTAATAGCGTATACCTTGTTTAGAATTGCCTTTTAAAGCCTTAGAAAGTGCCCCAGCAAACAATTGAGCATTGTAAAGAGCTCCTCCAACACCTGCACAAGCCTGAATGTATTCAGCTAAATCAGCTCCACTAGCTTTTAGAGGACGCAGCAATGTTTGGCACTCGGGATTAGCACTCTCAAAAGCCAGAGTATCCAAAAGAATTTTAGCAGCAGGGCCTGAACCTACAGTCTTTAATACAGCATCTTGAAGACGGGCTACAAAATCTGGATACGGCTCAGTGGCTCCTTGTAGGATCTTTACAAAAGATAAAGAAGTTTTACCCGCTATTTCAACCTTAGTCCACGCTTTTATAAACAAGGCTTTAATCTGAGTGAGAGCAATATCATCTAGGCCTGCCTGAGCATTAAGAGTGGTGTATTGTCCTGAACCCATAAGCTGCTCTTCAGTAGGTCCTGGGGGATTTCGGGTAGCATTTTTTCTAGCTTGTACTCTTGCTTCCTCCCACCACCAACTTTTTAATTGAAGCCATTGAGAAAGATCAAGGACAACCTGTCCCAACATTTCCCAGTCAATAGGAATCATCATACGTCCTAAAGAGAAGGAATCGAGAAGGCCAAGAACAAACGGTTACTGAGGTCCATAATTAGCATTTCTTTCAAAAATTTAAATTGTAGGGCTGTAAAAGTCACATTCTGGCCACCGTTTGGGAACTGAGCATTGGGGCCGAAAGCAGCCCATGTTATTGGGAATAAATCTAATTCCTCGAAATCATCCTTTTCCTTCGATTCCTTCTTTTCTCCTACAGGAGGAAGAGGCACAGAGAAAACCTGATCTGACATAGGCAAAGAAGTTGGAGGTGGAGGCAAAGGGAAATCCTTTTCCAAAGGAGCAGAAGGGAAGGTATCAGGGAAGGCTCATGGCAGAGAGATAGGAGAAACAGGAGCAGCAGTACCTTGCAATTTTAACAACTGTTGTAACATCTCTAAACTGCGCTGCAAATCAGAATTTCCTTCAGATGAAGGAGGCATTAGCTCTTTTTCCAATTCCTTGTCTGCAACAACCGGGGCGTAAATATGTTCCTTTCTAGGATCATTCCTCTCTAAAGCTTCAGATGCCTCACCTCCTGTGGCAGTATCGCCATGCTCTGAGTCAGTTTCAAGTAACTCTAATGCCTGAGTAATGGAACTACACAAAGTCCACAAAGTCAGAGGCATCGTTTGCCCTCGCTGATGAGCTCGACGCAGGACTTTAACCACTTGTAACCATTCCTTTTGATTTAACTGCACTTTGGTTTGATATTGAAACCAATAACAATGTTGTTCAACATGGGCAAAACAATCGCTTCAAAGTCTTATGTTCCTTCACTAACTTCTACTCCTATAGACATCAACAGTCCCTGGAGTAACCGCAAATATTCAGAGGCCAGAGAGGTGGAATTCCCCATAATTTTCCCGTGGGTCCCCCTTTCTTTATTTACCTGCCTGGGGTGTTCCTCCTCCGGTTCCTTGCTCTCGTGGAGCCACGGACCCTGCTCGCTGCACCAGATGTTGGGGTCCACGTGTTTCCTAAACAAAGGAATGAACACACAAGATAACACAAGACAAGACAAACATGGCGGCCGCCTCGAATGGCACGCTCTGCTTTATTTTATACAGTCGTTTGTGGAATGTTGCCAAGTCACAAGACACATTGTTGTTTTTCTGACCTTTCCCTGACTTTCTGGATTTTCAAGATGTTTACACATAAACAAGCACCCAATGCCCTGCTTCGTTTACAAGAGCAGGATTTATCAGGAATGTCTCATTTGCGAGCACGTAGTCCTCTACAGAGAAGACATGCCCTCTGAATAGACTTGCTCCCAAGAGAATGGACAGAGTCACATTTACCTAATTACCCTCTCTAAACTTTTCAGTTCTGTTATGTAAATCTGTCTCTTTCATTTACATACGCTGGATTAACAATATTTCTATCAAGACCTTCCACTGGTAGGAGTTGCTCTCTATTCCTGCATGATGAGTTCTGCAAAAAGAGGCTAGCTCATTGCTTTCTGCTACCCTTCTGTATTTCTTTGTCCAGGCACTTTAAACAGTTGTTCTCTAAAGCACCTATACCCACAGATCTTTCTATTTCAGTGTCCCTGTTATTATTAGGAGTCATCTAATTAGGTAGTAGAACTGTTTCAGTATAACCCAAGATACTGACAGTGAGGTGTTTAAATAAGTGATTATCATTTTTCTGAGACTGATTTACATTATTTAACTTTGTCCACTTTGAATTCTGCTGCAGAGGAGGGACCACATTATTTCCTCATCAACACTTTTTTTCTAGGTTAAAACTCAGGTTTTTCTTTATATTTCTATAAACTTTAGAATGAGCTTCTTAATTCCATGGAATACCATGTTAAAAATTTTAATGGGGTTTTGTCAAGTTTTTGGACTATGGGTCTTTCCATCATCCATGATGAACATAGTATCTTTCTCCAACTAAACTCTTATATTATGTCTTATGAAATGTTTTTGTTGGTGGTGGTGGTGGCTTTTTGTTGTTGTTGCTCTTCCTCAGAAGTTCTTACTACTTTTTTGTTATGTTAATTTTTATAAAGGTTGTAATTTTTGAGGCTAATGTGACTGAGTTGTCATTTCTATTTAACAATCAGATATTGCTGATAGTAATCAGTTGTCCTATTGATTTATTTGTGCTAATCTTGTATCATGCTACCAGTTAGAAATCTTATATTAATTCTAAATGCATTCTAGTTTACTATTTTTTTAAAACATAGAAAGTGATATTGTATCCAATAATGAATTTTTTATAACTTTCTAAGAGTATATCATCATTTTCTTATCATGTTTGGCTTAGCTTATTAGTCCAATATTGAGTATTAGTGGATATGTTACTTTATATCTGATTCTAACAGCAATACTGCAAATGTCTTACCATTAACTGTGACAGTTGTTTAACCATTACATATATACCATTTAAAAAGTTAGATACATGTAGTTTTAGTCTTAATTTGTAAAGGGTTTTAATATGAAGGTGTGTTGAAATTTAGCAATTGCCTTTGGAGGACAGCTATTGAGTTGGTCATGTGAATATAGTGATGTAATAAATTACACAAAGTAATTAAATGTTGATTCACCCATGCTTTCCTGGTAAAAACATTATTTGGTCATGAATTACTATTGTGTAGCATGCAGTTGAACTCTCTATACTAATAATTTTATTTGGAATGTCTGTATCTATGTTCATAATTGAGATCTATGATTTTCCTTTTTGATGTTGTCCTTATCTTGTTTGGTTGTCAAGGTTGTTCTAGCCTAATAAATATGTTTAGTGTCTTCACATATTTTCATATGTACAGAAATAGTTTACATGTGATGGGAATTGTCTCTTCTTTAAAGGTTTGGGGTTGGGCATGGTGGCTCATGCCTGTGATTCTAGCAATTTAGGAGGTCAAGGCAGGTGGATTGCTTGAGCCCAGGAATTTGAGACCAAAATGGACAACGTGGCGAAAACCCACCTCTACAACAAATACAAAAAACATAGCTGGGCATGGTGGCATATGCCTGTAGTCCCAGCTACTTAGAAGGCTGAGGTAGGAGGATCAACTGAGCCCAGGGAGGGTGAGGCTACAGTGAGCTGTGATCGCACCACTGCACTACTACACTCCAGCCAGGATGACAGTGCAAGGTGTTATCTCAAAAAAAAAAAAAAAAAATTTAAATAACAAATAAAAATAAACGTTTGGTAATACTTATTCTGTCTCTTTTATTAAAAAAAAAACTGGCAATTTTCTAAAAATTGTATGAATATTAAGTGTTTACTAATTCAGCCAAATTTAGGAATTAATATTTTTTATAAAATTTATTTATTTATTTATTTATTTATTTATTTATTTATTTTTTATTTTTTTGAGATGGAGTCTTGCTCTGTCGCCCAGGCTGGAGGGCAGTGGCCGGCTCTCAGCTCACTGCAAGCTCCGCCTCCGGGGTTCATGCCATTCTCCTACCTCAGCCTCCCGAGTAGCTGGGACTACAGGCGCCCACCACCTCGCCCGGCTAGTTTTTTGTATTTTTTAGTAGAGACGGGCTTTCACCGGGTTAGCCAGGATTGTCTTGATCTCCTGACCTCCTGATCCGCCCGTCTCGGCCTCCCAAAGTGCTGGGATTACAGGCTTGAGCCACCATGCCCAGCTATAAAATTTATTTATTTTAGGTTTTAAAATAAATGTTTATGAAATTGTGTACATAATTATTTTTTGAAAAACATCTTTGAGTCTGTGTCTTTAGGTTCTGTTTTAGTTTTTCATCATTGACATCTTTTTTACCTCCTTTCTTCTTATAATAATTTTATTAGAGAAACAGGTTAATATTTTATAATTCAGTCTTGAGGTTTTTGCTTATATTGTTAATTACTATTTATCCTTATTAATTGTGTCATTTTATTTTCAGTTTATTTTGTTGCCCTTTTTCTAGATTCATGATTTAAAAGAGTAGTTTATTTTCAACTGAATGTATGTCTTCTTAATGAAGGCATTTTTAGCTGTTATTGTTCATGCTTACTTTTCTGTAGTTTTCCTAAAGGATTTTTATAAATGCTTTTATTTTGGTGCATAATAATTTTTCGATGATGTCTATATTAACTTACAAATGGTTTACTAATATCAGTGTGTGTGTTTTTAATTTCTAGGTGAATTTATTTTAGGAAATTGCTTTCTTTTGTTTACTATTATATTGTTTTGTGATTTGTGAATATGTTTTAGTTTTAGTTTTTTAGATTTTTCTATATTTACATTATGGCCTAGTATATAATTAACATTTTTTACCACATATTTTTAAGACAATATTAATTCTCCATTAGGTCTAAAGTCTTATGTGTTGGTGAAATTCAGCATACATACAATATTTTAAAATATACTTGATTTTGAAACTTTTTGAAAATGCATTGCATTTTTTTTCAAGATGGCTGAATATCAATGTCAGATGCCAATTCTCCTCAGAGAGAAAAAACTCTAAGGGTGAAGGGAGGAAAAAAAAAAAAAAAACCTCTAAGAAACTACTATGAACACCTCTATGCACACAAATTAGAAAATCTAGAGGAAATAGATAAATTCCTGGAAACTACAATCCTCCAAGATTGAAGCAAGAAGAAATTAAATCCCTGAACACATTTATCATGAGTACTGAAATTGAATCAGTAATAAAAAACCTACCAACCAGGAAAACTCCAGGACCAGACAAATTCAAAGCCAAATTCTACCACATGTATAAAGAAGAGCTGATACTATTCCTACTAAAATTACTGCAAAAAATTGAGGAAGAAGCAGTCATCTGTAACTCATTCTATGAAGCCATCATCATCCTGACACCAAAATGTGGCAGAGACACACATACACTTACACAAACTTCAGGTCAATATCCTTGATGAACATAGAAGCAAACATTCTCAGCAGAATACTAGCAAACCAAACCCAGCAGCATATCAAAATGCTAATTCAACACAATCAAGTAGGTTTTATCCCTGGGATGCAAGGTTGCTTCAACATACATATCTGTAATTCACCACATTGAGAAAACTAGAAACAAAAATGACATGATTATATCAATAGATGCAGAAAAGGCATTAAATAAAATTTAACATCGCTTTATGTTAAAAGTGCTCAAAAAAAGAGGTATTGGAGGAATCTATGTCAAAATAGTAAGAGCCATCTATGACAAACCCACAGTCAATATCATACTGAATGGAAAAATGCTGCAAGCTCTGCCCTTGAGAACTGGAACAAGAAAAAAAGTGACCATTCTCACTACTCCTGTTTTTCTTAGAAATAGAATGTATAGCCAGAGAAATCAAATAAAAGAAAGAAATAAAATGTGTCTAACTAGGAAGAGAGGAAGTCAAACTATCTCTGTTTGCAGACGACATAATTCTATACTTAGAAAACCCGAGTGTCTGCCCCAAGATTCCTTCATCTGATAAGCAACTTCGAAACAATTTCAGGATATGAAATCAATGTACAGAAATGAGTGACCTTTTGGCCAGGTGCGGTGGCTCACATCTGTAATCCCAGCACTTTCGGAGGCCGAGACGGGCAGATCACGAGGTCAGGAGAGCGAGACCATCCTGTCTAACATAATGAAACTCTGTCGCTACTAAAAATATAAAAAAATTAGCCGGGCGCGGTGGTGGGCGCCTGTAGTCCCAGCTACGCGGGAGGCTGAGGCAAGAGAATGGCGTGAACCCGGGAGGCGGAGCTTGGAGTGAGCCGAGATCGCGCCACTGCACTCCAGCCTGGGCGACAGAGAAAGACTCCGTCTAAAAAAAAAAAAAAAAATCAGTAACCTTTCTATACATCAACAATGTCTAAGCTCAGAAGCAAATCAAGAACTCAATCTCATTCACAATAGCCACAAGAAGCATAGAATACCCAGTAATAAAGCTAACTAGGGAGGTGAAAAATCTCTATGATAAGAATTACAAAACACTGCTCGAAGAAATTAGAGTTGATAAAAACAAATGAAAATTTATTCCATTCTCATTGATAGGAATAATCAATATTGTTAAAATGGCCATACTACCCAAAGCAATTTACAGATTCATTTATATGAAACTACAGATATTTTTCACAGAATTAGTAAAAAAAATAAAAATAAAAAATAAAAAAAAATTAATACAGAAGCAAAAAGAGTTTAAAGAGCCAAGGCAATTTTAAGCAAAATGAATGAAGCTGGAGGCATCATGTTACTCAACTTCAAACCATATTATAAGGCTAAAGTAAAAAATACAGCATGCCAGTGGCACAAAAACAGACATGTCGACCATTGAAACGGAATAGAGGGCACATAAATAATGTTGTAAGCCTGCAACTACATGATCTTTGACAAAGTTGAGCAAAAAAGCAATGGGGAAGTGAATCCTTGTCCAATAAATGATGCTGGGATAATAGGCTAGTGATATGCAGGAGATTGAAACTGGACATCATATATAGGCTATAGTAACCAAAATAGAATAATACTGGTACAAAAGTAGACATCTAAATAAATGAAACAGAATAGAGAACCCAGAAATAAAAGTCAAATACCTATAGCCAACTGATCTTTGAAAATTTTGACAAAAATAATGTGAAAAGGACATCCTATTTAATAAATGGTTCTGAATAAATTAGCTAGCCATATGCAGAAAAAATGAAAGTGGACCCCAATATTTCACCTTATACAAAAATTAACTCAATGTCAATTAAAAATTTAAATGTGAGACCACAGACTTACAAAAATTCCAGATGAAAATCTAGGAAACCTTTTCTGGACATTGGCCTAGGTAAAGAAGTTATCATTAAGATCTCAAAAGCAAATGTAAGCAAAGTGAAAATATACAAATGGGACTTAATTAAAGTAAACAGCTTCTGTACAGAAAGAAAATTTCAATATTATAAACTGACAACATATAGAATAGGAGAAAATATTTGCAAATTATGCCTTTCATAAATAACAAATATCCAGAATCTACACATAACTCAAACAATGTAATAAGGAAAAAAAAAAAAAAGTGAGCAAAGGACAGGAACAGACACTTCCCAAAATAAGACATAAAAGTGGCCAATAAACATGAAAAAATGCTCCACATCACAAGCCACCAGATAAATGCAAATCAATACCACAAGATACCATCTTACACTGATCAGAATAGTTAGTATTAAAAAGCCAAAAAAAAAAAAAATACCACAGATGTTAATGTGGATTTAGAGAAAAGAGAATGCCCGTACACTCTTGATGAGAATGAGAATGTAAATTAATAAAACCTCAATGGAAAACAATATGGAGATTTCTCAAAGAAGTAGAACTACCACTACTCAGTCCAATAATCAATCCCACTATTGAGCATCTACTCAAAGAAAAATAAATATTTATATAAAAAGAACAGTTGCACTTGCATTTTTATTGCAGCATCATTCACAATAGCAAAGTCATAGAATTAACCTAAGTGTCCATGAACAGATAATCAAATAAAGAAAAATGTGAATATATATACGTATACACGTACATACACTCATTATATATATATATACACACAGGCACACACACATATACACATATACACCCTGTGGAATACATGTGTTTATATATATACACACACACACGTATATATACATATATAATTTACACATATATAAAATATATTTATTAAAAATTAAGAAACATTTATGTGTATAATATATATTACATATATGAAATATGTGCATATATGTGTATACTATAATTACATATAGGTATATATTATATATTTATACATATATGTGTTTATATACACCATGGAAATCTATGCAGTCATAAAAAAGAATAAAATTTTGTCTTTTGCAGTAAGATCAATGGAGCTGGAGAACATTATCCTTAGTGAAATAACCCAGAAACATAAAATCAAGTACTACATGTTCTCACTTATTAGTGGAAGTAAAACAATGAGTACACATGAACATTAAAATGAAAATAATAGACATTTGGATGACACAAGTAAGAATGGTGGAGGGGTGAGTATTTAAAAAGTACTTACTGGGTATTATATTAGCCCATTCTCACATTGCTTTAAAGAAATACTTGAGACTGGGTAATTTATTTTTTAAAATGGGGTTTGTCAGCTCAGTTTTACAGGCTGTACAGGAAGCATGGCAGCATCTAGTCTGCTTCTGGGGAGACCTCAGGAAACTTACAATCATGGCAGAAAGCAAAGCAAGACCAGCACCTCTCATGAACAGAGCAGCAGGAAGAGAGAGAAGGGAGAAGACCCATGCCCTTTTAAACACCCAGATCTCATGAGAACGCTATCATAGGACAGCAACAAAGGAATGGTGCTAAACCATTTATGAAGGATCACCCCTATGATCCAATCACCTTCCACCAAGCCACGTCTTCAACATTGTTATTGACAATTCAACATGAGATTTGGTGGGGACACAGAACCAAACCACATCATATACATTGCTCACTATTTGGGTGATGGGTACACTACAAGTCCAAGCCTCACCATTGCACAGTATTATTTCCACGTAAAAAACAAACATGCACATTTACCTCTTGAATCTTAAATAATTTTTAAAAACCCATTGAGGTTGTGAATAAAAATTTTTTTAAAAAAATTTCATTAAAGTTCCCCATAATAATTGTGATTTTTCTATTTCTTCTTCATTATTCTAATGATAACAATTTCATATGTAATAGTTATTATATATATTTGTTCTATACATTTTTTAGATTTTAAGTTATATCATTAGATACATGAGATGCATACATATTATGCATTTTCAGTGATAATTTTTACTAAAATAAAAGCTTTTTCATGTTAGAATTTTTCTTTCTAAATTCTACATTGTCATATATGATATGTTTTGGATCTGTGTCCCCACCAAATCTCATGTCGAATTGTAATCCCCAATGTTGGAGGTAGGTCCTGGTGGGAGGTGATTGGATTAAGGGAGGAGTTTCTCATGAATGGTTTAGCACTATTTCCCTTGGTTGCAATAGTGAGTGAGTTCTTGTGAGATCTGGTCATTTAAAACTGTGTGACACCTCTCCTCTCTCTCTTTTCTTCCTTCTCTGTTTTTGTGAAGTGCCTTATTTTCCCTTCAATTTCCAAGATGATTGGAAGTTCCCTGAGGCCTCCTCAGAAGCTGATGCCACCATACTTCCTGTACAGCCTGCAGAACCGAGAGTGCATTAAACCTCTTTCTTTATAAATTATCCAGTCTCTGGTACTTCTCTATAGCAATGTAAGAATGGACTAACCCAGTACACTAATATACTATATTATCTATCTGTTTTAGACTTTTTAGGAATGACTTTCTGCCCCCTTTCATTTGCAAGTTTCCTGGACTTTTAAAATCTAAATGCATGTCTTATAAATATACATTAGGTTTCTTTTTCAACCAAACAGAATCTCTCTTAGTTAACAGATAAATTTAGTTCAACTTATAATTTGTGATACATTTGGATGTATTTAACTCTCTATATTTCTAGTTTTCTGTTTACCATGTTATGTCTATGTTTATTTCAAGCATTTCTTTAATGGAATATTTTCTGACAATTCTCATTTTTTTTTGAAAGTGGTACATTCTTTTTCTTTTTTTTTTTTTTTTTTGATCATGCAGTGGCATGATCATGGCTCACTTCAACCTCTGCCTCCTGGATTCAAGCAATTCTTCTGCCTCTACCCTCCAAAGTAACTGGGATTACAGTTCCGTGCCACCAAGTCCGGCTAATTTTTTTGTATTTTTAGTAGAGATGGGGTCTCATCATTTTGGCAGGCTGGTCTCTAACTGCCAGCCTCAAGTGATCTACTCACTTCTCCTCTCAAAGTTCTGAGATTACTGAAACTTGTACATTCTATTTCTAAACTTTCTCAGGTTACTGCTAATTTTTTAGCCTCAATTTGTAAGCTTTTTTTTTTGAAATGATGTAGAGTTTATCATTATATACATATTCCCTAAAATAGAACAAAAACTTTAGAATGTTTTACATAGTAAAACTTCCGATATACCAGAGAATATCAGAAACTTGAGCAAACCAGCAAAAATTAAAGGAAGAGAATTAAAAAATTGTCCATAGTTAATATGAAATAATATGTAAGGGATAAAATAACATGTCATTTGTCAGATTAATGGTGAAATATACAATTTTATATCAAAATGTAAAACCCTTCATTTGTATTAAAAAGATTTTTCTCGTTTTTCAGAACTTAACAGATTAAGGATCCAAGAAGTAAATAAGAAGTAAACATCTACAACCAATAAGGTCTATTTGAAATGCAGAAAACTTCATATTCCATAAACAAATACTTATAGTTTTTATGTCCTTACATAACTTACAGAAAGTATGTATGTATTTAGCCACAAAGTACACCTGAAACAAAGCAAGACAGAGAGATGTAACATGTTCTCTTATCATGATCCAGTGTAATTTGAATTAAGTAGCTTTTAGAAATTAACAAACACTCATAAAGTCTTCTGGATCAAAAAAGAAGCTGGTGATATAGAAAAAAGAACATGGACTTCAATCCTTGTGGAAAACAACTATTACAAAGAAAATTTATAGCTTTGAATAGTTTTATCTTTTGAGCTCCCAAAATTAATGGACTCAGTATCCACCTCTTTAGAAATTTGTAAAGCAAAAACAGAAAAAGTAGAAGGAAAGTAGATATAGGATTTAACCATGAAGTTAAATTTAATATCAGAAGAGAGAAGAGTGAAAAACTTATGTGAAACTAAAAACTAATTATTTAAGATGAGTAATACAATAAGTAAATCTTAAAAGTCTGATTTTTAAAAATAAACTAAAAATATGATATTTGATATGGAAAGGGAATTAAAACCACAACAGTCTATTATGAACGTCTCTATAGTAATTGATTTGAAATTTTAGAATAAATTGATAGCAACATAAAAAGGCATAAATTATAAAAGCCGATTCGAGAAGAAATAGAAAACAAAGAGTACCCCATAATATATCCATCTAATATGTACGTATAAAATTTAAAAAAAGAAAACAAACAGATCAACACCCCCTAGAAAGGTGATTATAAATACATCATTTAGATTTCTGGTTAAATGTGGTAAACTATGCATACACATTTATTGTAATATATCATGACACTCCATTCACATGCTTATTAAGGCATTTTTAAGTCATATATCAAATAATATTGAGATAAGAAGACAGAAGATCAGAATTGTCGAATAATTTTAAGTTCGAAGTTGATAAATAAGTGATAACTTACTTGTCAGATACAAAAAAGCTGAAGACTAAATGTCCGTAATGATGGATGAGAGAAAAAAAAAAAAAACTCAATCTGCATGGTGTAATTCCTGAAAGGTTAATTAAATAGAGGCAAACTGTATTTATACAAATATGAATGGGAATGGATCTGAAAACCAAAAAGATCGTCAAAGTCTATAAACGAGAGGGAAAAACTCAAAAAGACAGATTTAGTAAAAATTCTGCTGAAGAACAGAGAAAACTCAACTCAAAACCTCTTTCAATTCTGGGGTCCTGGATCAGTGAGAACTCAGAATTTCTTTCTATTTCGGTTTCTTAGATCACTGGAATTTAGGTTTACATCTATAGGCGACATTGTACAGTTCTTCATGGTTTCCACCGACCAGCCTAAAATACATAAATACGATGATGATAGTTGCGTAACAAAATGACTGTTCTGCCTGAAGATTCTAGAATATTAGACTCAACCATCCCTCAGTGTTCACCTTTTAGTGACTGATATAGTTTGACTGTGTCTCCACCGAAATCTCAACTGGAATTATAGATCCCATAATTCCCAAGTGTTGTGGGCGGGACCTGGTAGGAGGTTATTTAATCTTTGGGGCAGTTGTCCTCATGCTGTTCTCGTGTTAGTAAGTGAGATCTCACAAGATCTGATGGTTTTATAAGGAGGTTTTCCCCCTTTTTCTTGTCACTTCTCCGTCTTGCCACCCCGTGAAGGACGTGTTTTCTTCCCCATCTAACATGATTGTAAGTTTCCAGAGACCCCGCCAGACATGCTGAACGGTGAGTCAATTAAATCTCTCTCCTTTATAAATTACCCAATCTTTGGGATGTCTTTATTAGCAGCATAAGAACGGACTAACACAGTGGCTCTCTTAGTTTTGAATAAATAACCAAACGTTATTAGAATTTTCGAAATAACCTTTTATGTAAAAGTGAAAATGAAACAAAATAAAATCATCGTAAATACTGAAGGTAAAGAATTCTAAAAGCTATGGGGAAGAGGTCATGGATAAGGTCATAAATAAGGAAACAATGAAATCAGACTTCTCAGTAGAAATCCTGATATTAGAAGGTAATGAAGTATTGCCTTAAAATTACTGAGGGAAAATTATCTTAAATCTATAATTTTATTTATTTACTTATATAGTATGTCAAAAGCATTTAACAAATTTATTGTGGCAAAAACACTTAACATGAGATCTACCCTTGTAACAAACTTTTTAAGTTTTACAAATATTGTCTACTATAGGTACAATGTTATGTAGCAGATCTCTAAAATTTATTCATGTTTTATAATTTAAACTTTATACCCCTCAAAAAGCAAGTCCCTATTTCCCCTTTCACCAGCTCTTGGTACTACCATTCTATACTCTGTTTCTCTGAGTTTGACTATTATAGGTACCTCATATAAGTGGAATTAGGCAGTATTTTTAATTATGTGACTGGATTGTTACACTTAGCATAACATCCTAAAGATTTGCGGCAGGAAAAGAAACAAAGCTTCATTTGTATTTACAGCTACTCCCCATGACTGGACTTACTACTTGTGTTCTGCCTCCTGTCAGATCAGTGGCAGCATTATATTCTCATAGGAGCATGAACCCTATTGTGAACTGCACATGTGAGGAAGCTAGGTTGCACATTCCTTTGCCTGATGATTTGTCAGTGTCTCCCATCACCCCCAGGTGGGACCATATAGTTGCAAGAAAACAAACTCAGGGCTCCCACTTATTCTATGTTATGGTGAGTTGTATAATTATTTCATTATGTATTACAATGTAATGATAAAGAAATAAAGAGCACAATAAATGTAATTCACTTGGATCATCCTGAATCCCTCCCCAACCCTCACCCCCACACTACCTGCCTGTGGAAAAATTGTCTTCCACAGAATCAGTCCCTGGGGTCAAAATGGCTGGGGACAACTGTTCTAGGGGCTGAGAGATCTGTGTTGAATGAGTTATAAACTTCATTTAGATAACAGGTTTTGAGAAGATATCCAGGACCTTCTTTTCTGCTTTCTGAGTGTTAAGCTAGGCTTAGTCTTATGTGTCCTAGGGCAACTTATGTATCTCTGAATAAGGAACACTGCCTCCTTCTCTTATGGCATTGATATCTCTGGACCTGGATGAGGGGAGATCCTAGAAGGAGAAAATTTGGGGCCATTTGGGCAAGCTATAAGACCTGAAGACACCTAAAGCCATAGTTCACAATGTTTTTCATTGTGGCTGAAGTTAAAGAACAGAAATGTTTTTGCCAACACCTACACCACCTAGTAAAAAGCCTCAAAAGTTATTGCAACATCAAGTGCACTATTCCCTAAGCCAACTCTTCTCTGAGATTTTTTCATTATTTTTCTAGTTGAAACATTTCTTTGGTGCTTCTTACATCCATATGTGACAGATCCAATATTCATTGACTTTGTTTGCTCATTTTCTCAGTTTCTGCTTTAGTTTCTTGTCATATATATATAATATATATGTATGTATACATACTTTGGCTTACATAAATTCTAAAGTCATAATTTTTTGGGTGGAGAAAAAGCTATGTATTTATAAAGCATCTTCTTAATATATTAAAATTGTGATTATATCTTCTATACTACTGTGTATCTTATATTACCTTTCCCATCAGAAAAACCCTCACCCAGCTTCTTTCTTTCTCCCCATTTTAGACGAAACACTTATGTGTACTAGTTTTCACTTCATCTTGAAAACAACACTGCCATCACTTTTATCACTTTTTTTCATTATTTTCTCAGACAAACTCCTTAAACCAAGAGTCTTATTTTCCCTTCTTAAGTCAGATTTTAAAGATTTTAAAATACTCTGCAAAATTCTAAATTATGGTGCAATTCAATTAGTGTGATGTTTTAGAATATAGAGCTATTGTATGTTTAAGTTCTTTGTCTGTTTTCCTTGGTTTTTGACTTCCTTGTTTTTTATCACCTTACTTTAAAGATAGATTCCAATTTTCTAATACCCATACTTTTTATGACATCTTACGAAACTTTACAATATTTCTTTTAAAATTCAAGATTTCATAAAAGGTTTAAGATAATTTCTCGTAACATTTTTGGGCAGAATGTATTTTGTATATTCTAAATTTCTAGGATTTGGTTTATAGGTCCAACTTTAATGCTACTTTTTAAAATCAATAAATTGTAATGTCTTTAAAATCATACATAAGCAAATAAAATCAGATTGTCCTTAGAATTATATCTGTCTTTTTTTGTTCATAATTTTTATTTTTACACATTCAAAACTAAGACAACATGCTATTAATACCCCAGGATTTGGGAGAAATAAAAATATAGCCATTCAATTTTTGATCAACTTGACTGCATTATCCCTAAGTTTATTTTTTGCTAACACCATATCCTCTAAATCTGGAAAGTTGTACAGATTCCCCAACTGGGCTGTTATTTACTGCCCTCTATTACCTCTAAACTATTATAATAGCCACAATAAAACAGGCTTTGCTAGAACTAACACATATGCCAAAAGTGTTTGGGCTCATGAAATTCACATATTGTTCTCCATTTGCTCAATACAGGACTTTCAAATTGAGAGAACTAACACTTTTAATAGTTTTTCTATTTCACATCACCACAGTATATAAGAGAAATATTGGATGAACAAAATGCAATTTTATCATTTGAGAATAAATTACACATTCAATAAATATGACCAGATAATTTTTGTCTTTTCAGGCAAAATGTATGTACACAACGTGAATCAAACTCTGACCAAAACGGAAGCAGAATTTACCATTAAACATTATTTGGTGAAGCAATGAATAATCTACCTTTTAGTTGCATTTGGTGGTTCAGCTTGGGGGCCAGGAAAATATTTGTTTGTAGTCTCTAATAATTTTTAAATAATTTTTATGTAATATCTGATTTGAACAAAATATATATACACTGTAAGGAATAATAATTATACAAGCACCTCCCAATCCACCAACGAATAAAAGAACTAAAACATTACCAATATTGTTGTATCTATCTGTATGCTCCATTCCTATTCCATTGTCTTGCATCTACCCTCCACATTCACTGCCAGGTCATAACCGCTGCCATCAATCTTGCATTTATTATCTCTACCCTTTTAATACACTTTATTGTACATGTATATGTCCCATTGTTGCTGGTGGGCCCCTTCAGGTTATTGACTTCACCACACACAAAAAAACTTGAGAGAAAATCTGAAGTAAAAGCAAGCAAGATACTTTATTGCAAAGCAAAAGTACACTCTGACAGCTGATCAGAGTAGTCTGCTCACAGGTGAAACAGCACCAACTGACACTGGAGAAACTCGCTTTATTGGAGTCTTACATAATTATTCATGAAGGGGTAGGAAGGGGTGTTGCTCTCACCTATGTTATGGGTTGTTTTCTATAAGCACATGTGCGAAGATTTAAGATGCTAATGAAACATATAATACATACAATACAATACATTGTATGTCTCATTAGTATCTTAAATCTCCCCCCAGGGGTGTGTCTTTTGCTTTATAATGAGTGTAAGTCAACTCAAGGACACTAACAGTGGGTTTTTCACTTTTGCAAATTGGAGGATTTTCCCTTCTGCTCTTTTACTTTCTTGCTGCAGTATGTTCCAACTGTGAGCTCAGGATGTGATCTGTGCACGGTTTGGATAGTTTGTTCTTTCCATTCATTTGACAAGTTCTTTTGTTTCCTGTCTAGGAAGGCTATGGCCACCCTATGTAATCTACTTTACTCTCTCTTTCAGAGTCTTTGGGTCCATATTCTTAAGGGTTGTTGAAGGGCTAGGTCACTTCTAGAGCAGCTTCATGCTGAGAGACAACAGTGTCCCTGCTGAGCCAGGGTGTGAAAGTCTCTTTCTATCTGATTTAAACATTATTGGTCATATTCTCCAATAGAATAGGCTGGAGTTCCTGCATAACCATCATTTTGATGTGGAACTGTTGCCTCCTAAAAGACACAAAGTTTACAAGGGGGTTAAGCAAGTAAGTCCCAAAGATTAGTAGTAACAATATATTGAGGAAAGGGTTTCTTTCCCATCTGGGTTGGCCTATTCCACCCAGTTTTCTTGTGGGAAAAACTATGAGCAAAACAAAGTGTAACACAATTGTACCAAAATAAAAGATTCACAGATCAAGAACAAAGAAAGTTATTTAACTCTGATGCTTTGGGTCCTGGTTGCCTGGTTGTTTCTTGAACAGAAGCTTTAAATCTTCCAGTGCTTCATATAAATAGCTTGGAGTCTGCATCAAGGGTTTCTGTGAAGACTCAAATGGAGCAATTTCTTTGTTCTTGATAAGTGCACCCAAGGTCCCATACCTCTAAGTTTTACTGCAGTTGTTTTACTCAGGAGCACCTGATATGTACTACTTAATTTAGGTTGCAGTTGATTACTTGAGGTACTCTTCTTTTATGTCTTAAGACAGACCATGTTTTTGTTGTTGTTGTTGTTTGTTTGTTTGTTTGTTTGTTTTTTTTTTTGCTTTTACTTGATAGATGATGCTTTCTGCTTTTACTCTGAGGGAGTATATCCCCCTCAGAGTTTGATGCTGGGAGAACTTGGTTCCCATACCCTTGAAGTGCCTTTTGTACTAGCCCTAAATATAAAACTTAGGGGTAGAGTGAAAAATCCTAGTCTGGTGTTTGCCTTCAACACCAAGGATAATGCAGCATTTGGCAGATAGCGATCCAGGACAGAAAGTAAGAACTGGCAGTCCAGACCCTGTGTCCACAAGGAAATCAATATATTTACCTGACACATCTAGGTTTATCTAAGACTCTGTTGCTATGATTGGGACTGATTGCCTCATCAGAGCCATTGTAGGCCTTGGGCCCCTTCAGTCTTTCGCCAGGGGCAGCAAGGCATTAGGAGTCCCACCCTCCCCTCAGAGTTGGGGACAGACCTTTCTCTATTACCCTTTTTTTTGCCACATTGATGACGGGACCCAGAGGGATTGCGAGCCTGTAGGCCCTTGTTACTCACTTGGCATTCCAGACCCCAGTGTCTTGACTTTCCACAGGTACGGCAAGGCTCTTGGGGTTTCTCCGAAGATGAGCTGGAGGTGGGAGTTTTTCTCCCATAGCAAGGGCCAACAATTGGCCCTCTCTTCAGTCTCTCTCTCTGCCTTTCTTTGGTTCCTATGTGCCTCTTTTGCCCTGTCTCAGTTATTGAAGAACACAAAAGCTACATTTAGCAGGTTATGTGTGGGGATATGGGTACCCATGGCCAGTTTTTGTAATTTTATAAGACCATGACTATGTTTCCCCAGGTCATTTTAAAAGATAAGGACAAGGCCTGTAATTCCTCCCTATACCTTGGGGGTCCTCAGAGAATCATCTTAGCCTTTGTTTGCATTGGGATAAATTTGAAATGTGAAAGGGACGTGGATTTGAATTATCTCCACTCTTCATTTGCTATTTCCCTGAGGAGAAGTATTGTCTGTTTTTCATTTCAGGTAGGTGATATGATGCTTCACTTCAAGTTGTCCCAGTAAGATTGTGCTCCTCATGAAGTGGAAAACAGACAGGTTGATATGAAGGGTGAATTAGTCTGTTTTCATGGTGCTCATAAAGACATACCTGAGACTGGCAGGAAGAAGAGGTTTAATTGGACCTCGAGTTCCCATGGCTGGGAGGCCTCAGAATCATGGAGGGAGGCAAAAGGCACTTCTTGCATGGTGGTGACAAGGAAAATTAGGAAGAAGCAAAAGTGTAAACCCCTCATAAATTGATCAGATCTCGTGAGACTTATTCACTATCACAAGAATAACACGGGAAAGACTGGCCCCCATGATTCAATTACCTCCCCCTAGGCTCCTCCCACAACACACGGGAATTCTGGGAAATACAATTCAAGTTGAGATTTGGTTGGCAACACAGCCAAACCATATTATTCTTCCCTGGCCCCTCCAAGTCTCATGCTCCCACATTTCAAAGCCAATCATGTCTTCCCAACAGTCCCCCAAAGTCTTATGTCAGCATTAACCCAAAAGTCCACAGTCCAGTCTCATCTGAGACAGGGCAACTCCCTTCTGCCTATGAGCTTGTACAATCAAAAGCAAGCCAGTTACTACCTAGATACAATGGAGGTACAGGTATTGGGTAAATACAGCCATTCCAAATGGGATTGGCCAAAACAAAGGGGTTACAGAGCCCATGTAGTCTGAAATACAGTAGGGTGGTACATTTTAAAGCTACAAAATGATCTCCTTTGGCTCCATGTCTCACATCCAGGTTACGCTTATGCAAGAGGTAGGTTCCCATAGTCTTGGGCAGCTCCACCCCTGTGGCTTTTCAGGGTATAGCCTCCTTTCTGGCTGCTGTCACAGGCTGGCATTGAGTGTCTGTGGCTTTTCCAGGCACATGGTGCAAGCTGTAAGTTGATCTACTATTCTGGGTTCTGGAGGACGGTGGCCCTCTTCTCATAGCTCCACTAGATGGTGCCCAAGTAGGGACTCTGTGTGGGGGCTCTGACCCCGCATTTCCCTTCCACACTGCTCTAGCAGTGGTTCTCCATGAGGGCCTGCCCCTGCAGCAAACTTTTACCTGGGCATCCAGGCGTTTCTACACATCTTCTAAAATCTAACTGGAGGTCTCCAAACCTGGGAGATACAATTCAAGTTGAGATTTGAGTGGGGAAACAACAAAACCATGTCAGAGGGAGAGTAGTAGAAGACTATAAGTCTGGTGGGGAAAGATCACTAGGAGAAATATAAACATGAGAGGTTTTAGAGATAATCCTTGAAATAGATTTTAAAAAAGGATAGCTGTTGGTGGGAGGCACATTTCCTAATACAGAGTCATTAATTATGTTAGGTTCCCCAAACAAAGAAAATCAGAGACACTCTGTTTTTTTGAATTTTGAGCTTTTCTGCACTGCTTTTTCCCCATTTTTGTGGTATTGTCTACCTTTGGTCTTTGATGTTGGCAATGTACAGATGGGGTTTTGGTGTGGATGTCCTTTCTGTTTGTTAGTTTTCCTTCTAACGGTCAGGACCCTCAGCTGCAGGTCTGTTGGAGTTTGCTTGAGGTCCACTCCAGTTAGGCTACTCCCAGTTAGGCTCTCCCAGTTAGGCTACTCTGGAGTCAGGGACCCACTTGAGCAGGCAGTCTGTCCGTTCTCAGATCTCAACCTCCGTGCTGGGAGAATCACTATGCTCTTCGAAGCTGTCAGACAGGGACATTTACATCTGCAGAGGTTTCTGCTGCTTTTTGTTTAGCTATGCCCTGTTCCCAGAGGTGGAGTCTACAGAGGCAGGCAGGTCTCCTTGAGGTACAGTGGGCTCCACCTAGTTCGAGGTTCCAGGCCACTTTGTTTACCTACTGAAGCCTCAGCAATGGTGGGCACCCTTCCCCCAGCCTTGCTGCTGCCTTACAGTTAGATTTCAAACTGCTGTGCTAGCAATTAGGGAGGCTCCCTGGGTGTGGGACCCTCCAAGCCAGGTGCAGGTATAATCTCCTGGTGTATCATTTGCTAAGACCCTTGGTAAAGAGCCGTATTAGGGTGAGAGTGACCCAATTTTCCAGGTATTGTGTGTCACAGTTTCCCTTGGCTAGGAAAAGGAATTTCCTTCCCCCTTGTGATGGGTGAGGCGATGCCTCATCCTGCTTTGGCTCTCGCTGGTTGGGCTGCACCCACTGTCCTGCACAGACTGTCCAACAGGCCCCAGTGAGATGAACCCAGTACCTCAGTTGGAAATGCAGAAATCAACCATCTTCTGTGTGGCTCATGCTGGGAGCTGGAGGCTGGAGCTGTTCCCATTCGGCCATCTTGGCACCCCCTCCTCAGAATCACTGAGTTTTAATGTAAAATTCCACAATCACTGAGGTATCCCTCTACCATGATCACAGGTTCTCTCACTGTGCCACGTGAATGCTGCTGAAGGTTTGGAAAGGGATGGCATCAGCAAATTGAGATCGTTTTTCCTACTCTCTTCAGTGCCTCATTTAGTTATATGCAGTTAAAACTAGGTAATGTGATCATTCATATGATTTTTGATTTTTATGAATGTTTTGATGTGTATAGATAGTTGTCAAATTTAGTGTTCCTGTGAGAAGGCTGATCAGAGCAGGCTGCTCTTTGGCTATTTTGCTTTGCCTATGGAATCTGTGTTCTCTTGTTTTCTTTAGAGGAAAAATGAAATTATGATTTTAATATAAAACTTTTAGGTAGATATAGTTCACACACCTTACAATTCACTCACTTAAAGTGAACAATTTAATGTTTTTAGTAGATTCACAGACCTGTGTAACTGTAACAAATTTTAGAACATTTCCCTCACTCCAAAAAGAAACCCCATATATCTTAACATTCATCTTCCATTTTATCCCAAAATTTCTTCATCCCCGGGCAGCCATCACTCTACGTTCTGTTTCCATTAATTTACCTATTATGGACATTTGATAGAAATGGGATCATATACTATGTAGTCCTCTGCAACTCACTTTTTAAAATAGTAAAATTTTTCCAAAGATTGTCCTTGTTGTATCATGTACCAGTACTCTATTACATTTTATGACTGAGTAATATGTTATTTTATGGATGTACTACATTTTGTTTATTCATTTATTAATTCATGGGCATTTGGGTTCTTTTTGCTTTTTGGTCATTGTGAATAATGCTGCTATAAACATTTATGTGCATGTTTTTGTGAACATGTATTTCCTTTTGGGGGGCATATATGCAACAGTAAAATAGCTGCAGATTATTAATCCCAAAAGACCCAACTTCAGACACCATAATCCCAAATGTTGAAATTCCATAAGAACAAAATAAGTCAAAATCCTAAAAGTCTAAAATGTCTAACATCTAAAATTCCTAAAAAATCGCAATTCCAAAAGATTAAAATCCTGAATGTTACAATCCTGAAAGCAAATTCTGGGAAAGGGATTAGTGTGTTTTAAATTTCATACAGGAGTGTTCTATCATGTTAGTTCGGTGAAACTATTACCTGTTTATTGTCTTTTTAGAAATTATGTATGGTTTAAGGAGATGTGTATGGGTCCCAAGTTGACAAAGGCTGAACTTGTGGGTTTGATTTTAGGTGTCAATTTAACTGGATTAAGAAATGCCTTGAAACCTGGTAAAACATTATTTTGAGCGTCGATGTGAGAGTGTTTCCAGAGATTAGTTCATGAGTCTGAGTGGACTAGGTAGGGAAAATCTGCCTCAATGTTGGTGACATGGTTGGGCTTTGTGTCTCTACCCAAATCTCATCTTGAATTGTAATCCCCAGGTGTTGAGGAAAGAATCTGGTGGGAGGTGAGGTGATTGAATCATGGGGGCAGTTTCACCCACACTGTTCTCATGATAGTGAATGAGTTTTCATAAGATCTGATGGTTTCCTAAGTGCTTGGCAATTTCCTGCTTTGCTCACACTCTCTTCTGCCACCTTGTGAAGAAGGTGCCTGCTTCCCTTTCCGCCGTGATTGTAAGTTTCCTGAGGCCTCCCCAGCTATGCAGAACTGTGAGTCAATTAAACCCTGTTTACAAATTACCCAGTCTCGAGTAGTATCTTTATAGCAGTGTGAGAATGGATTAATACAATTGGCAAGCACTATCTAATCAGACAGAGACCTGGAGATATCAAATGCAGGAGTCTCTCTTTCATAGCTGTAAGAGCCATTTCCCCTGCTGCCTTAGACATCAGAAATTCGGCTTCATGAAAGTGCATTTTTATAATGTTGACTTTGTAGGTAAACATTGTGCATGTGCATAAAAACATTGAAACATTCTCAATAAATAAAGAGATACTCATTTTGTACATCTGCTTTTGTGATAGATAAAATATTAAGATATCTTTGAGCAACTGAATATGTGATAGTTAACAATCACAGTTTTTGCTCCATCTTGTCAAAAGGCAGGTTGTCTGTCACAGTGTTTCAGATAATTGTAGTTATAAAACTGGGTGCACACAATTACTAACCATAGTGATAAGCATTTATACATTCTGTTTGTGACTTATTTCTTTGTGAATATGATTTATCTGCTCACAGCTGTTATGCAGTTATCATTAGCATACCTAAGTGTTTATATTTGCAAAAATATCTATATTATTTTTGCCGACTTTACTTCATAAAGTGGCCTATGATGTGTTTGGTCATGTTTTAAATATGTTTCTTAAATTAATCTCATATTAAAAATGTGAATAAATGTCTTAAATAATTTTTTTCAAAATATATTTTCAGCATTTTGATCTTTTGGAATTGTAGTCTTTGTAATTATAGACTTTAAGGATTTCAATCTTTAGGAATGTTAACATTTGGGAGTATGATGTTCAAGATGGTGTCTTTTGGGATTATGACCCAAACTTGAGCAGAATTGCTAGGTTATAACCTATATTTACTTTTTTGAGAAACTGAGAAAATATTTTGCTATGTGGATGCACCATTTTATACTCACAGTAGCCGTTAATAAAGGTTATAATTCTTCCACATCCTTGCCAACATTTGTTATTACCTGTCTTTCAGCCATGATAATAAGTGTAATATGGTATTTAAATGTGTTGAATAACATTCTCCTAATAGCTAATGATTTTGAAAATATTTTAATGTGCTTATTGCCTAACTATATGACTTCTTTGGAGAAACTTCTATTCCTATTATTTGCCTGTTTTTGGTGTGTTTTAATTTTAATTAAAAGTCTTTATATTTTAGAACACTTTTGGATGTACAACACAATTGATGAATAGTACAAAAAATTCTCATATGTACGTCTTGCTGTACACAGTTTTTCCTATGTCAAAATCTTGCTTTAGTAATACATTAGTCATAATTAATTAACCAATAATGACACAATATTATTATTACTATTAATAATCTTAAATTATAATTTCTATTTTAAATCTAGGAGGTATATACACAGATTAGTTACAAGAGTTTATTGTGTGATGCTGAGGTTTTGAGTATAATTCAACCCATCACCCAGGTAGTGGGCATATTAACCAATAAGTAGTTTTTCAACTCTTGCCCCCTGCCCCCAACACTCTCCATTCTCCAGTAGTCTCCAGTGTCTTTTGTTAGCATGTTTACATTCATGTGTACTCAATGCTTAGCTCCCACTTATATGTGAGAATATTTGTTTTTCTGTTAATTTTCTTAGGATAATAGCCTCCAGCTGCATCAGTGTTGCTGCAAAGAACATGATTCTGTTCTATGGCCGCATAGCATTTCACAGTGTATATGTACCACATTTTCTAAATCTAATCCACCACTTCTGGGACTCTTGGGTAATTCCATATCTTTACTATTATAAATAGTGCTGCAATAAACATGAGTGCATGTGTCTTTTTGGTAGAGTGATTTGTTTTCCTTTATGTATATACCTAATAATGGGGTTGCTTGGTCAAATTGTAGTTCTGTCTTAAGTTCTTTAAGACACTTCCAAACTGCTTTCCACAATGGCTTAACTAATTTATATTCCCAACATCAGTGTATAAGTGTTCCCCTTTCTCCACAGCCTCATAAACATCTGTTATATTTTCACTTGTTAATAATAGCTATTGTGGCTGCTGTGAGGTTGTATCTTACTGTGGTTTGATTTGCATTTCTCTGGTGATTAGTGATATTTACAATTATTTCACGCTTATTGGCCACTTGTATGTCTTCTTTTCAGAAGTGTCTGTTGATGTCTTTTACCTACTTTTTAATAGGATTGTTTTTTTACTTGCTGATTTGTTTAAATTTCTTAGAGATTCTGATTATTAGAACTTTGTCAAGTGCACAGTTTGTGAATATTTTCTCCCATTCTATGGGTAGTCTGTGTACTCTGTTTTTAGTTTCTTTGCTGTGCAGAAGGTTCTTAGTTTACTTAGGTTTCATTTGTCAAGTTTCGTTTTTGTTTCAATTGCTTTTGAGGACTTAGTCATAAATTATTCACCAAGATTGAGGTTCAGAAGGGTATTTCCTACGTTTTCTTCTAGAATTTTTATTGTTTTAGGTCTTAGATTTTCCTTTAATTCATCATGAGTTAATTTTTTTATATGGTGACAGGTAAGGGTCCAGTTGCATCCTTCTGCATATAGATAGCCAGTTATCCCAGTACCATTTATTTTATAGAAAGTCTTTTCCTCATTGCTTTTTTGTTGTTGTTGTTGAAGATCAGTTGGTTGTAGGTGTATAGCTTTGTTTCTGGGTTCTCTATTCTGTTCCATTGGCCTTGGTGTCTGTTTTTATACAAGTACCGAGTTGTTTTTGTTATTGCAGCCTTGTAGTATAGTTTGCAGTTGGTGAATGTAATGCCTTCAGCCTTGTTCTTTTTGCTTAAAATTGCTTTAGCAATTTGGATTATTTTTAGTTTCATATGAAGCTTAGAATAGTTTTTTTTTTTTTTTTTTTCTAATTCTGTGGAAAATAATGTTGGTATTTTCGTGGGAATACCATTGAATCTATGGATTCCTTTGGGGAGTATAGCCATTTTAACAATATTGGTTCTTCAGTCAATGAGCATGGAAATTTTTTCTATTTATTTCATCTACATTTTTTTTTGGCACTGTTTTATGGTTCTCCTTGTTGAGAACTTTGAGCTCGTTTGTTAGATGTATTTCTAGGTATTTTTTTTTCTGTGTGTAACACAATATTATTAATTAAGTCCAGAATTTACACTGTTTCACTTTTATATGTTCCATGGATTTTGACCAATGTATAATGCCATCTATCCGCCACTATAGTTTCACACAAAATTATTCCACCGCATTAAAATTCCCCTGTGCTTCATTTATTGATATCTTATTCTGCTGTAAAACCCTTGACAACAACTGAGCTTTTTATTGTTTGTATAGTTTTGCCTTTTCTAGAATGTCCTATATTGGGACTTAAACAATATGTAGTCTTTTCAGTGTAGCTCTTACCACTTTAAATATGTACATCTAAGATCCCTTCATGTCTTTTCATAGATTAATAACTTACTTTTTTTTTCTCTTAATAATATTCTATTTTATAGATGTGTCTCAGTTTTTCTACTTGCCTATTGAAGGAAATTTTAGTTACTTCTGGAATTTTTTGGTGATTCTGAGTAAAGCTGCCATAAATTTTTGTGTGCAGTATTTTGTGAGGGCATAAGTTTAACTCAGTACATAAATACTTAAAGGCACAGTTGTTTAATTGTATGAAGAGGCTATATTTATCGAGGTAAGAAACTGCCAAACTGTCTTCCAAAGTGGCTGTATCATTTCACATTATCCACAGTAATGTGAATATTGCTCCACATATGTGCAAGTATTTGATAAGTCAGTATTTTGGATTTTAGTAATTCCAATATGTATGTAGAGGTGTTGCACTGTTGTTTTAATTTACAATTCCTTAATTATATATGGTAGTAGTACCTTTCCACATGCTTATTTGCATTTGTATATGTTCTTTGGTGAGGTATCTGTTTAAAATTTTTGCCAATCTTTTAAAAAAAGAGACATGGCTGTTTGTTATTGTTGTTTCAGCAGATTTTTATATATTTTTTATGTAAGTCTTTCATCAGATATATGTTTGCTAATATTTTCTACAAGTCTGTGGCTTGCCTTTTCATTCTCTTAGTAATTCATTTCACAGAGTATAAGTTTTTTTATTTTAATAACGTCAAATGTCACATTTTTCTTTCATGAATTATGCTTTAAGTGTTGCTTCTAAAAAGTCATTGCCAATCCCAAGATCATTGAGATTTTCCCTAATATTATTTCTTAGAAGGTTTAGTATTCATTTTGCTTCCTGTTTGTCTGTGAACCATTTTTAGTTAATATTTGTCAAAGGCGTAACATCATTGTCTAGATTAACTTTTTGCAAATTGACATTCAATTTTTAGCAGTATTTGTTGGAAAGAATAACATTTTTTCTCCATTGAATTGCCTTTGTTCTTTTGTCAGAGATTGGTTGACTATTTTCATCTGTTTTCATATTATCGTCTATTTCTGGCCTCTCCATTCAGTTCCATTCATAAACATGTCTATTATTTTTATCAGTACCATACTGTCTGGATCACTGTAGCTTTTTATGAAGTCTTACAGTTGGATAATGTCAGTGTTCCAGCTTTGCTATTTTTCAGTGTTTTGTTGATGATTATGGCTGCTTTGCCTTTCTATATAGATTTAAGAATAAATTTGTTGATATTCACAAAATAGCACGCTAAGGATTAGCGTGCTATTTTTAGAATTAGGATTGTCTTGGATATATAGATCAAATTGAAAAATATTGAACTTAACAATATTTAGTCTTATAATACATGGTACATCTATTTATTCATTTATTAATTCATTTTATGTTTTAAAAATTGTTTTAAGCCTTATTGATATTTAACTGACAAATAAAAATTGAATAAATATTTTATAAATATGTATTATATACAGTGTATATATACTGTATACAATGTATATACATACAGTGTATGCAATGTGTTCTATTGGTATATGTATGCACAGTGAAATACTTGCCACAAACAAACGGTTTAACATTGATCACCTCACATAGTTATCTTTTCCAAATAATGAGAACATCTAAAATCTACTATCTTAACAAGTTGCAAGTATACATTATAATATATTTAACTGTAGTCGCCGTGTTGCACATTAGATACCCAAAACTTACTGGTATCATAACTGAAAGTTTGTACCCTAAATGGGAATATAATGGTCTTTATTTAATTAAATATACTGTTTATCAGTTTTGTGGTTTTCCAAAAGTGGATAATGGGCTTAATTTGTTAGTTTTTGTCTAAATATTTTATTTTTTGCTAATGTAAATGATTTCGTGGGTTTTTTTTTTCCTTGAGGGTTAGGTTTTTTGTTTGTTTGCTTGTTTTGTTTTTTTTTCTTTAAGTTCCAGAATACAAGTGCAGAATACATAGGTATACATGTGCCATCGTGGTCTGCTGCACCTATCAATCCATCATCTAGGTTTTAAGCCCCACATGCATTAGGTATTTGTCCTAATGCTTTCTCTCCCTTTGCCCCCAACACCCTGACAGGCTCAGGTGTATGATATACCTTCCACTCCCTGTGTCCATGTGTTCTCATTGTTCATCTCCCACTTATGAGTGAGAACATGCGGTGTTTGGTTTTCTATTCCTGTGTTAGTTTGCTGAGAATGATGGTTTCCAGCTTTATCTGTGTACATAATTTGAACTTTTAATTGTTCATTGCTGGAGTAAAAAAAAAAAAAAGTTGAATTTTATACATAAACTCTATGTGTAATAACCTTACTATGTATAATTGCTTATTACATCCTGGAATTTTTAGTTCCTTTCTTTGTTCGGATCTGTTTTTTTTAATTTTCTGCATAAACAATCATGTCATCTAAAAACCAAGGAAACTTTATTTCTCTCTCTTAAATCTGTATATATACAGATTTATATATTTAAACATACATATATAGACTATATATATACATATATGCAGAGTGTATATATATACAGACTATATATGTGTGTGTGTATATATGTATATAGTCTGTATATACATATATTAGGAAAGAACAAAGATCTACAATCAGTAACCTAAGTTTCCTTTTAATAAAAGTAGAGAAAAAAGGGTTATTTACACCTAAAGCAATTATCAACAGTTTAAGAATTAGAACAGAAAGTAACAAAACTGAAAGCAGAAAATTCAGAAAAATCAACAAAATTAAAATCTGTGACTTTGAAAATATTAATAAAACTAATAAATGTTTATCCAAGCTAATCATGATTTAAAAAAAGAGAAAGATTAATACCAGAAATGAGAGAGTTGTCATCACTACTGCATCCATGGACATTAAAATAATGAGTTAGTTAAAAAAGTGTATGTGAAAAAATTTGATAACTTTTTAAAAATATATACTTTAAGTTCTAGGGTACATGTGCACAATGTGCAGGTTTGTTACATAGGTATACATATGCCATGTTGGTTTGCTCCACCCGTTAATTCATCATTTACATTAGATATTTCTCCTAATGCTATCCCTCCAACTGCCCCCCACCCTATGACAGGCCCCCATGTGTCCTTGTGTTCTCATTGTTCAATTCCCACCTATGAGTGAGAATATGCAGTGTTTGGTTTTCTGTCCTTGTGATAGTTTGCTCTGAATGATGGTTTCCAGCTTCATCCATGTCCCTGCAAAGGACGTGAACTCATCCTTTTTCATGGCTTCATAGTATTCCATGGTCTATATGTGCCACATTTTCTTAATCCAGAAATTGGATTGGACATTTGAGTTGGTTCCAAGTTTTTGCTGTTGTGAATAGTGCTGCAATAAACATATGTGTGACTGTGTCTTTACAGTAGCATGATTTATAATTCTTTGGGTATATACTCAGTAATGGGATTGCTGGGTCAAGTGGTATTTCTAGTTCTAGACCCTTGAGGAATCGCCAAACTGTCTTCCACAGCGGTTGCAGTAGTCTACACTCCCACCAACAGTGTAAAAGTATTCCTATTTCTCCACATCCTCTCCAGCATCTGTTGTTTCCTGACTTTTTAATGATCGCCATTCTAAATGGCATGAGACGGTATCTCACTGTGGTTTTGATTTGCATTTCTCTGATGGCCAGTGATGATGAGCATTTTTTCATGCATCTGTTGGCTACATAAATGTCTTCTTTTGAGAAGAGTCTGTTTATATCTTTTGACCACTTTCTGATGGGGTTGTTTTTTCTTCTAAATTTGTTTAAATTATTTGTAGATTCTGGATATTAACCCTTTGTCAGATGGGTAGATTGCAAAAATTTTCTCCCATTCTGTAGGTTGCATTTTCACTCTGATGGTAGTTTCTTTTGCTGTGCAGAAGCTCTTTAGTTTAATCAGATCCCATTTGTCTATTCTGGCTTTTGTTGTCATTGCTTTTGGTGTTTCAGTCATGAAGTCTTTGCCCATGCCTATGTCCTGAAAGGTATTGCCTAGGTTTTCTTCTAGGGTTTTTATGGTTTTAGGTCTAACATTTAAGTCTTTAATCCATCTTGAATTAATTTTTGTACAAAGTGTAAGGAAGGGATCCAGTTTCAGCTTTCTATATATGACTAGCCAGTTTTCCTGGCACCAATTATTAAATAAAGAATCCTTTCCCCAATTCTTGCTTTTGTCAGGTGTGTCAAAGATCAGATGGTGGTAGATGTATGGTGTTATTTCTGAGGGCTCTGTTCTGTTCCATTGGTCTATATGTCTGTTTTGGTACCAGTACCATGCTGTTTTGGTTACTGTAGCCTTGTAGTATAGTTTGAAATCAGGTAGCATGATGCCTCTAGCTTTGTTCTTTTTGCTTAAGATTGTCTTAGCCGTGTAGACTCTTTTTTGGTTCCATATGAACTTTAAAGTAGTTTTTTTCCAATTCTGTGAAGAAAGTCATTGGTAACTTGTTGGGGATGGCATTGAATCTATAAATTACCTTGGGCAGTATGGCCATTTTCATGATATTGATTCTTCCTATCCATGGGCATGGAATGTTCTTCCATTTGTTTGTGTCCTCTTTTATTTTGTTGAGAAGTGGTTTGCAATTCTTCTTGAAGAGATCCTTTACATCCTTTGTAAATTGGATTCCTAGGTACTTTGTTCTCTTTGAAGCAATTGTGAATGGGAGTTCACTCATGATTTGGCTCTCTGTTTGTCTGTTATTGGTGTATAAGAATGCTTGTGATTTTTGCACATTGATTTTATATCCTGAGACTTTGCTGAAGTTGTTTATCAGCTTAAGGACATTTTGGGCTGAGACAATGGAGTTTTCTAAATATACAAATCATGTCATCTGCAAACAGGGACAATTTAACTTCCTCTTTTCCTAATGGAACACCCTTTAGTTCTATCTCTTGCCGATTGCCCTGGCCAGAACATCTGACATTATGTTGAATAGGAGTGGTGAGAGAGGGCATCCCTGTGTTGTGCCTGTTTTCAAAGGGAACACTTCCAGTTTTTGTCCATTCAGTATGATATTGGCTGTGAGGTTGTCATAAATAGCTCTTATTATTTTGGAATATGTCCCTTCAACACATAAATTATTGAGAGTTTTTAGCATGAAGGACTGTTGAATTTTGTCAAAGGCCTTTTTGCATCTTTTGAGATAATCATGTGGTTTTTGTCTTTGGTTCTGTTTATATGTTGGATTACATTTATTGATTTGCCTATGTTGAACCAGCCTTGCATCCCAGGGATGAAGCCAACTTGATCGTGGTGGATCAACTTTTTGATGTGCTGCTAGATTCTGTTTGGCAGTATTTTTTATTGAGGATTTTTGTATCGATGTTTATCAGGGATATTGGTCTAAAATTATCTTGTTTTTGTTGTTTCTCTGTCAGGTTTTGGTATCAGGATGATATTGGCCTCATAAAATGATTTAGGGAGGATTCTCTTTTTTTTTTTCTGTTGATTGAAATAGTTTCAGAGGGAATGGTACCAGCTCCTCCTTTTACCTCTAGTAGAATTCAGCTGTGAGTCCATCTGGTTCTGGACTTTTTTTGGTTGGTAGGCTATTAATTATTGCCTCAATTTCTGCATCTGTTACTGGTGTATTCAGAGATTCAACTTCTTCCTGGTTTAGTCTTGGAAGGGTGTATGTGTCCAGGAACGTGTCCATTTCTTCTGAATTTTCTAGTTTATTTGCATGGAAGTGTTAATAGTATTCTCTGATGGTAGTTTGTATTTCTATGGGTTCGGTGGAGATACCCCTTTATCATTTTTTATTGGACCTATTTGATTCTTCTCCTTTTCTTATTTATTAGTCTTGCTAGCGGTCTATCAATTTTGTTCATCTTTTCAAAAAGTCATCTCACTCCTGGATTCATTGATTTTTTGAAGGGATTTTGTGTCTGTATCTCCTTCAGTTCTGCTTTGATCTTAGTTATTTCTTCCTTTCTGCTAGCTTTTGAATGTGTTTGTTCTTACTTCTCAAGTTTTTTAACTGTATTGTTAGGGTGTTGATTTTAGATCTTTCCTGCTTTCTCTTGTGGGCATTTAGTGACATAAATTTCCCGGTACACACTGCTTTAAATGTGTCCCAGAGATTCTGGTACATTGTTTCTTTGTTCTCATTGGTTTCAAAGAACGTCTTTATTTCTGCCTTCATTTCCTTTTTTACCCAGTAGTCATTCAGGAGCAGGTTGTTCAGTTTCCATGTAGTTGTGCAGTTTTGAGTGAGTTTCTTAATCCTGGGTTCTAATTTGATTGCACTGTGGTCTGAGAGACAGTTTTTTGTGATTTCTGTTCTTTTACATTTGTTGAGGAGTGCTTTACTTCCAACTGTGTAGTCAATTTTGAAATAAGTGCAATGTGGTGCTGAGAAGAATGTATATTCTGTTGATTTGGGGTGCAGAGTTCTGTAGAATTCTATTAGGTCCACTTGGTGCAGAGCTGAGTTCAAGTCCTGGATATCATTGTTAACTTTCTGTCTCGTTGATCTGCCTAGTATTGACGGTGGGATGTTAAAGTGTCCCATTATTATTGTGTGGGAGTCTAAGTCTCCTTGTAGGTCTCTAAGGACTTGCTTTATGAATCTGGGTGCTCCTGTATTGGGTGTATATATATATAGGATAGTTAATTCTTCTTGTTGAATTGATCCCTTTACCATTATGTAATGGCCTTCTTTACCTCTTTTGATCTTTGTTGATTTAAAGTCTGTTTTATCAGAGACTAGGATTGCAACTCTTGCTTCTTTTTTTTTTTTTTTATTTTGAGCCTATATGTGTATGCGAGGCTGCTTTGAAGGCCAAAACTTTTTTATCCTATATCTTTTTAAAACCTCTCTGCAGTCTGGAAATTAAAAGGAGCTTCCTCAACATGATAAAGAAAATCTACAAAAACCTACATGTAATATCAAACTTAAATCTGAGAAACTAGAATCTGTCCCAATGTAGTCTCATTGGTTTAGTGAGGACTTCCATTACAATGTTTAAAATGAGTTCTGAAAGGGGACATTCTGTCCCTGTTCCTGATCTTATTGTAGATTTTACATAATATGTAATTCTTTTATGTAAGACATTGTAGAGATTTGGTACCATTTTTTGATATTCCTTTGTGTAGGCTTTTGGAAGTTTGTATCCGTCGATGTGATGGAACATTTCATAAAAGTTATCAAATTTTTGAGCATATAGTTTTTTAACTTATTTGTTATTGTTTTCATGTCCATGAGATCGACAGTGATGACAACTCTCTCATTTCTGGTATTAATCTTTCTCTCTGTTTATCAAGATTATCTTGAATAGATAGACATTTATCAGGTTTATTGATATTTTCAAAGTAACATATTTTAATTTTGTTGATTTTTCTTCATTTTCTGTTTTCTTTTTTATTATTATTATACTTTAAGTTCTAGGGTACATGTGCATAACGTGCTGGTTTGTTACATGTGTATACTTGTGCCATGTTGGTGTGCTGCACCCATCAACTTGTCAACACCCATCCACTCGTCATTTACATCAGGTATAACTCCCAATGCAATACCTCCCCCTTGCCCCTCGCCGTGATAGGCCCCAGTGTGTGATGTTCCCCTTCCCAAGTCCAAGTGATCTCATTGCTCAGTTCCCACCTATGAGTGAGAACATGCAGTGTTTGGTTTTCTGTTCTTGTGATAGTCTGCTGAGAATGATGGTTTCCAGCTGCATCCATGTCCCTACAAAGGACACAAACTCATCCTTTTTTATGGCTGCATAGTATTCCATGGTATATATGTGCCACATTTTCTTAATCCAGTCTGTCACTGATGGACATTTGGGTTGATTCCAAGTCTTTGCTATTGTGAATAGTGCCGCAATAAATGTGCATGTGTCTTTATAACAGCATGATTTATAATCCTTTGGGTATATACCCAGTAATGGGATGGCTGGGTCATATGGTACTTCTAGTTCTAGATCAATGAGGAATCGCCATACTGTTTTCCATAATGGTTGAGCTAGTTTACAATCCCACCTACAGTGTAAAAGTGTTCCTATTTCTCCACATCCTCTCCAGCACCTGTTGTTTCCTGACCTTTTAATGATTACTATTCTAACTGGTGTGAGGTGGTATCTCATTGTGGTTTTGATTTTCATTTCTCTGATGGCAAGTGATGATGAGCATTTTTTCATGTGTCTATTGGCTGTATGAATGTCCTCTTTTGAGAAATGTCTATTCATATCCTTTCCCCACTTTTTTGATGGGGTTGTTTGTTTTTTTCTCGTAAATTTGTTTGAGTTCTTTGTAGGTTCTGGTTATTAGCCCTTTGTCTGATGAGTAGATTGCAAAAATTTTCTCCCATTCTGTAGGTTGCCTTTTCACTCTGATGACAGTTTCTTTTGCTGTGCAGAAGCTCTTTAGTTTAATGAGATCTCATTTGTCAATTTTGGCTTTTGTTGCCATTGCTTTTGGTGTTTTAGACATGAAGTTCTTGCTCATGCTTATGTCCTGAATGGTGTTACCTAGGTTTTCTTCTGAGGTTTTATGGTATTAGGTCTAACATTTAAGTTTGTAATAAATCTTGAATTATTTTTCGTATAAGGATTAGGAAAGGATCCAGTTTCAGCTTTCTACTTATGGCTAGCCAATTTTCCCAGCACCATTTATTAAATAGGGAATCCTTTCCACATTTCTTGTTTTTCTCAGGTTTATCAAAGATCAGATGGCTGTAGATGTGTGGTAATATTTCTGAGGACTCTGTTCTGTTCTATTGGTCTATATCTCTGTTTTGGTACCAGTACCATGCTGTTTTGGTTACTGTAGCCTTGTAGTATAGTTTGAAGTCAGGTAGCGTGATGCCTCCAGCTTTGTTCTTTAGATTTAGGATGGTCTTGGCGATGCGGGCTCTTTTTTGGTTCCATATGAACTTTAAAGCAGTTTTTTCCAATTCTGTGAAGAAAGTCGTTGGTAGCTTGATGGGGATGGCATTGAATCTATAAACTACCTTGGGCAGTATGGCCATTTTCACGATATTGATTCTTCCTATCCATGAGCATGGTATGTTCTTCTATTTGTTTGTGACCTCTTTTATTTCACTGAGCAGTGGTTTGTAGTTCTCCTTGAAGAGTTCCTTTAGATCCCTTGTAAGTTGGATTCCTAGGTATTTTATTCTTTTTGAAGCAATTGTGAATTGAAGTTCATTCATGATTTGGCTCTCTGTCTGTCTGTTACTGGTGTATAAGAATACTTGTGATTTTTGCAGATTAATTTTGTATCCTGCGACTTTGCTGAAGTTGCTTATCAGCTTAAGGAGATTTTGGGCTGAGACAATGGGGTTTTCTAAATATACAATCATGTCATCTGCAAACAGGAACAATTTGACTTCTTCTTTTCCTAACTGAATCCCCTTGGTTTCTTTCTCTTGCCTGATTGCCCTAGCCAGAACTTCCAACACTATGTTGAATAGGAGTGGAGAGAGAGGGCATCCCTGTCTTGTGCCAGTTTTCAAAGGGAATGCTTCCAGTTTTTGCCCATTCAGTATGATATTGGCTGTGGGTTTGTCATAAATAGCTCTTATGATTTTGAGATATGTTCCATCAATACCGAATTTATTGAGAGTTTTTTAGCATGAAGGGCTGTTGAATTTTATCAAAGGCCTTTTCTGCATCTATTGAGATAATCATGTGGTTTTTGTCTTTGGTTCCGTTTATATGCTGGATTACGTTTATTGATTTGTGTGTGTTGAACCAGCCTTACATCCCAGGGATGAAGCCCACTTGATCATGGTGGATAAGCTTTTTGATGTGCTGCTGGATCCGGTTTGCCAGTATTTTATTGAGGATTTTTGCATTGATGTTCATCAGGGATATTGGTCTAAAATTCTCTTTTTTTTGTTGTGTCTCTGTCAGGCTTTGGTATCAGGATGATGTTGGCCTCATAAAATGAGTTAGGGAGGATTCCCTCTTTTTCTATTGATTGGAATAGTTTCAGAAGGAATGGTACCAGCTCCTCCTTGTACCTCTGGTAGAATTCAGCTGTGAATTCATCTGGTCCTGGACTTTTTTTGGTTGGTAGGCTATTAATTATTGCCTCAATTTCAGAGCCTGCTATTGGTCTATTCAGGGATTCAGCTTCTTCCTGGTTTAGTCTTGGGAGAGTGTAAGTGTCCAGGAAATTATCCATTTCTTCTAGATTTTCTAGTTTATTTGCATAGAGGTGTTTATAGTATTCTCTGATGTTAGTTTGTATTTCTGTGGGGTCGGTGGTGATATCCCCTTTATCATTTTTTATTGGGTCTATTTGATTCTTCTCTCTTTTCTTCTTTATTAGTCTTGCTAGCGGTCTATCAATTTTGTTGATCTTTTCAAAAAACCAAGTCCTGGATTCATTGATTTTTCGGAGGGTTTTTTGTGTCTCTATCTCCTTCAGTTCTGCTCTGATCTTAGTTATTTCTTGCCTTCTGCTAACTTTTCAATGTGTTTGCTCTTGCTTCTCTAGTTCTTTTAATTGTGATGTTAGAGTGTCAATTTTAGATCTTTCCAGCTTTCTCTTGTGGGCATTTAGTGCTATAAATTTCCCTCTACACACTGCTTTAAATGTGTCCCAGAGATTCTGGTATGTTGTATCTTTGTTCTCATTGGTTTCAAAGTGCATCTTCATTTCTGCCATCATTTCCTTATTTACTCAGTAGTAATTCAGGAGGAGGTTGTTCATTTTCCATGTAGTTGGTCAGTTTTGAGTGAGTTTCTTAGTCCTGAGTTTTAGTTTGATTGCACTGTGGTCTGAGAGACAGTTTGTTATAATTTCTGTTCTTGTACATTTGCTGAGGAGTGCTTTACTTCCAATTATGTGGTCAATTTTGGAATAAGTGTGATGTGGTGCTGAGAAGAATGTATATTCTGTTGATTTGGGATGGAGAGTTCTGTCGATGTCTATTAGGTCTGCTTGCTGCAGAGATGAGTTCAATTTCTGCATATCCTTGTTAACTTTCTGTCTCGTTGATCTGTGTAACGTTGACAATGGGGTGTTGAAGTCTCCCATTATTATTGTATGGGAGTCTAAGTCTCTTTGTAAGTCTCTAAGGACTTGCTTTATGAATCTGGATGTTCCTGTATTGGGTGCATATATATATATATTTAGAATAGTTAGCTCTTCCTGTTGAATTGATCCTTTTACCATTATGTAATGGCCTTCTTTGTCTCTTTTGATCTTTGATGGTTTAAAATCTGTTTTTTCAGAGACTAGTATTGCAACCCCTGCTTTTTTTTTTTTTTTTTTTTTTTTTTTTTTTTTTTTTTTTTTTTTTTTTTTTGTTGTTGTTGTTGTTGTTCTCCATTTGCTTGGTAGATCTTCCTCCATCCCTTTATTTTGAGCCTATGTATGTCTCTGTATGTGAGATGGGTCTCCTGAATACAGCAGACTGATGGGTTTTGACTCTTTATCCAGTTTGCCAGTCTGTGTCTTTTAATTGGAGCATTTAGTCCATTTACATTTAAGGTTAATATTGTTATGTGTGAACTTGATCCTGCCATTATGATATTAACTGGTTATTTTGCTCGTTAGTTTTTGCAGTTTCTTCCTCCCTCGATGGTCTTTACATTTTGGCATATTTCTGCAGTGACTGGTACCAGTTGTTCCTTTCCATGTTTAGTGCCTCCTTCAGTGTCTCTCGTAAGGCAGGCCTGGTGGTGACAAAATCTCTAAGCATTTGCTTATCTGTAAAAGATTTTATTTCTCCTTCACTTATGAAACTTAGTTTGTCTGGATATGAAATTCTGGGTTTAAAATTCTTTTCTTTAAGAATGTTGAATATTGGCCCCCACTCTCTTCTGGCTTGTAGAGTTTCTGCCGAGAGATCTGCTGTTAGTCTGATGGGCTTCCCTTTGGGCATAACCCGACCTTTCTCTCTGGCTGCCCTTAACATTTTTTCCTTCGTTTCTACTGTGGTGAATCTGGCAATTATGTGTCTTGGAGTTGCTCTTCTCGAGGAGTATCTTTGTGGCGTTCTCTGTATTCCTGAATGGGAATGTTGGCCTGCACTACTAGGTTTGGGAAGTTCTCCTGGATGATATCCTGAAGAGTGTTTTCCAACTTGGTTGCGTTTTCCCCCTCACTTTCAGGCACACCAATCAGATGTAGATTTGGTCTTTTTACATAATCCCATACTTTTTGCAGGTTTTGTTCATTTCTTTTTCTTCTTTTTTCTTTAGATTTTTCTTCTCGCTTCATTTCATTCATTTGATCCTCAGTCGCCGATACTCTTTCTTCCAGTTGATCGAGTCAGTTACTGAAGCTTGTGCATTTGTCACGTATTTCTCGTGTCATGGTTTTCATCTCTGTCTGTTCGTTTATGGCCTTCACTGCATTAATTATTCTGGTTATCAATTATTCCACTCTTCTTTCAAGATTTTTAGTTTCTTTGCACTGGGTACGTAATTCCGCCTTTAGCTCTGAGAAGTTTGATGGACTGTCGCCTTCTTCTCTCATCTCGTCAAAGTCCTTCTCCGTCCAGCTTTGATCCGTTGTTGTCCATGACCTGCGTTCCTTTGGAGGGGGAGAGGCGCTCTTATTTTTTGAATTTCCAGCTTTTCTGCCCTGCTTTTTCCCCATCTTTGTGGTATTATCTACCTCTGGTCTTTGATGATGGTGACGTACTGATGGGATTTTGGTGTGGGTGTCCTTCCTGTTTGTTACTTTTCCTTCTAACAGTCAGGACCCTCAGCTGTAGGTCTGTTGGAGATTGCTTGAGGTCAACTCCAGACCCTGTTTGTCTGGGTATCAGCAGCAGAGGCTGCAGAAGATAGAATACTGCTGAACAGTGAGTGTACCTGTCCGATTCTTGCTTTGGAAGCTTCCTCTCAGGGGTGTACTCCACCGTGTGAGGTGTGGGGTGTCGGTCTGCCCCTTGTGGAGGATGTCTCCCACTTAGGCTACTCAGGGGTCAGGGATCCACTTGAGCAGGCAGTCTGTCCCTTCTCAGATCTCAACCTCCGTGTTGGGAGATCCACTGCTCTCTTCAAAGCTGTCAGACAGAGTTGCTTGCATCTGCAGAGGTTTCAGCTGCTTTTTTGTTGTTGTTGTTGTTGTTTAGCTGTGCCCTGTCCCCATAGGTGGATTCTACAGAGACTGGCAGGCCTCCTTGAACTGCTGTGAGCTCCTCCCAGTTCGATCTTCCCAGGGCTTTGTTTACGTACTTAAGCCTCAGCAATGGTGGGCGCCCCTCCCCCAGCCTCGCTGCTGCCTTGTGGTTAGATCACAGACTGCTGTGCTAGCAATGAGGAAGGCTCCGTGGGCATGGGACCCTCCCGGCCAGGTGTGGGATATAATCTCCTGGTGTGCCCGTTTGCTTAAAGCACAATATTGGGGTGGGAGTTACCTGATTTTCCAGGTGTTGTGTGTCTCTGTTCCCCTGGCTAGGGAAAGGGATTCCCAGGTGAGGTGATGCTTCGCCCTGCTTCAGCTCTTGCTGGTCGGGCTGCAGCAGCTGACCAGCACCGATTGTCCGGCACTCCCCAGTGAGATGAACCCAGTACCTCAGTTGATAATGAATAAATCACCTGTCTTCTGTGTTGCTCGTGCTGGGAGCTGGAGACTGGAGCTGTTCCTATTCGGCCATCTTGCTCCTCCCAGGATCCATTTTCTGTTTTCAGTTTTATTATTTCTCTTCTAATTCTTAAAATTTTGGTAATTGTTTAAGGTGTAAATGACCCTTTTTTCTCTGCCTTTATTAAAAGCAAACTTAGGTTACTGATTTTAGCTCTTTGTTTTTTTCTAATATATCTATTCAGTGCTATAAACGTCCTTCTAAATACAGATTTTATTGCAACCTACCAATTTGATAAGTTGTATTTTCATTCTAACTTAGTTTGAAATAAATTTAAATTTTATTTATACTTCTTTTGTTTCATGTATTATTTGGATATGTGTACAGATCTCCACCTACTTGGAGAATTTTTAAACTATTTTTCTGCTATTGATTTATATATTAATTCCATAGTGGTCTGAGAACATACCTTGTTTTATTTTTCTTCTTTTAAAAATGTTAAAGTGTTTTATAGCACAGAATGTGGTTTATCTTAGTGAATGTTCCATGTGAACTTGAGAAAAATGTGTCATGTGTCTTCTGCTTCTGTTGAAATATATATATGTGTATATATGTATATATATGTATGTGTGTGTATATATATAAATACTTTAATTTCTGAAATACATGTGCAGAACATGCAGGTTTGTTACATAGGTATACATGTGCTATGGTGGCTTGCTACACCTGTGAACCCATCATCTACACTAGGTATTCTCCTGATGCTATCCCTCCACTAACCTCCCACCCCCTGACAGACTGCAGTGTGTGATGTTCCCCTCCCTGTGTCCATGTGTTCTCATTGTTCAATTCCCACTTACGAGTGAGAACATGTGGGGTTTGGTTTTCTATTCCTGTGTTAGTTTGCTGAGAATGATGATTTCCACCATCATCCATGTCCCTGCAAAGGACATGAACTCATCCTTTTATGGCTGATTAGTATTCCTTGGTGTATATGTGTCACATTTTCTTTATCCAGTCTATCATTGATGGACATTTGGATTGGTTCCAAGTCTTTGCTATTGTGAACAGTGCTGGAGTAAACATACGTGTGCATATATCTTTATAGTAGATAATAAATGCAACAGGCAGAAAATTAGTAATGACGTTTTTGACCTGATATATTATCCATCATTCTGTAACATATTTTTAAGTTTCATTTAGATCCAGGCAATAAATGGTTATAATCAGGTTGAAAATGTCATTACTAATTTTCTGCCTGCTGTATTTATTATCTACTGAAAGAAGGGTGTGTGTGTTGAAGTCTCCAACTCTAATCATGGATTCATCTACTTCTTGCCATTTTACTAGTTTTTTTTTTTGCGTACATTTTAACTCTCTATTACTAAGTGCATACGTGTTACTGATTGCTATGTCTTGTTGAAAAACTCTTTTATAATCATGTATACCTGTTTTTATCCTTTATAATTTTCTTTTCTCTGGTTTGCTATGAAATTAATATAGCTACCCTTTCTCTTTATTATTGTCAGCATGACACGTCTTTCTTTATTTCTTTACTTTTTGATCTGCCAGTGCCATTATATTTAAAGTGAGTTTCTTGAAGACAACATCTTCTAAATGTTGGGTCCTTTTTTGCTTTTTGTTTTCATCTACTTTGCCAGTCTCTGTCTTTGATTTAATCTACTTAGACCATTTCAATTTAAAGTGATTATTGATATAGTTCGATTAATGTCTACTATGGCTTCTTAAAAAATTTGCATTATTATTATTATTTCTACAGATTTTTGGGGAACAGGTGGTGTTTGGTTACGTGGATACGTTTGCTAGTGGTGATTTCTGAGATTTTGGGGCACCCATCACCCAAGCAGTGTACACTGTACCAAATATGCAGTCTTTTCTCCCTCATCCCCCTCTCACCCTTTCCGTTGAGTCCCCAAAGTTCATTGTATCATTTGTATGCCTTTGCTTCCTCATAGTTTAGCTACCACATTTGAGTGAGGACATACAATGTTTGGTTTTCCATTCCTGAGTGACTTCACCTAGAATAATGGTCTCCAATTCCATCCAGGTTGCTGCAAATGCCATTATTTTGTTCCTTTTTATGGCTGAGTATATATATATATATATATATATATCATGTTTTCTTTATCCACTCATTGATTGATGGGCATCTGGATCTGGATGGCTCTGTATTTTTGTAATTGTGAATGGTGCTACTATAAACATGTGTGTGCAAGTATCTTTTTCATATAATAACTTATTTTCCTCTGGGTAGATACCCAGGAGTGGAATTGCTGGATCAAATGGTAGATCTAGTTTTGGTTACTTAAGGAGTCTCCACACTGTTTTCCATAGTGGTTATACTAGTTTACATTTCCACCAACAGTGTAAAAGTGTTCCCTTTTCACCACATCCATGCCAACATCTATTTTTTTTTTTATTTTTTTGATTATGGCCATTATTGCAGAAGTAAGGTGGTATTGCATTGTAGCTTTAATTTTCAGTCCCCTGATCATTAGTGATGTTGAACATTTTTTCATGTTTGTAGGCGATTGTATATCTTCTTTTGAGACTTGTGTATTCATGCCCTTAGCCCACTTTCTGATGGGATTTTTTTTTTTTTTTATTATTGCTTATCTGTTTGAGTTCCTTGTAGATTCTGGATGTTAGTATTTTTTCAGATGTATAGATTGTGAAGATTTTCTCCCACTCTGTGGGTTGTCTGATGACTTTGCTGACTTTTTTTTCTGTGCAGAAGTTTTCTAGTTTAATTAAGTCTTATCCCTTTATATTTGTTTTTCTTGTGTTTGCTTTTGGGTTCCTGGTCATGAATCCTGGACCTAAGCTAATGTCTAGAATGGTTTTTCCAATGTTATCTACTAAAACGTTTATGGTTTCAGGTCTTAGAGTTAAGTCTTTGATCTATCTTGAGTAGATTTTTGCATATGGTGAGAGATGAGGATCCAGATTCGTTTGTCTACTTGTGGCTTGCCAATTATCACAGCACCAGTTGTTGAATAGGGTGTCTTTTTCCCACTTTATGTTTTTGTTTGCTTTGTCAAAGATCAGTTGACTGTAAATATTAGGCTTTATTTCTGGGCTATTAATTCTGTTCCATTAGTCTATACACCTGTTTTTATATCAGTAACATGCTATTTCAGTGACCATGGTCTTATAGTATAGTTTGAAATCTGTCAACGTAATGCCTCCAGATTTTTTCTATTTGCTTAGTCTTGCTTTGGCTACGTGGGGCACTTTTTGGGTTCTATATGAATATTAGAATTTTTTTAGTTTTGTGAAGAATGATGGTGGTATTTTGATGGGAATTTCATTGAATTTGTAGATTGCTTTTGGCAGTATGGTCATTTTCACAATATTGATTCTACCCACCCATGTGCATGGGGTGTGTTTCCATTTGTTTGTGTCATCTATGATTTCATTCAGTAGTGTTTTGTAGTTTTTCTTATAGAGGTCAAGTATATTCCTAAGTATTTTATTTTTTAACAACTATTGTAAAAGGGGTTTTGTTCTTGATTTGATTCTCAGCTTGGTTGCTGTTGGTGTATAGCAGGGCTACTGATTTATGTACATTAGGTTTGTATCCTGAAAGTTTGCTGAACTTATTTATTACTTCTAGGAGCTTTTAGGATAATCTTTAGGATTTTCTAGGTATATGATCATGTCATCAGCAAAGGGGAACAGTTTGACTTCCTCTTTACTGATTTGGATGCCCTTTATATCATTCTCTTGTCTGATTGCTGAGGCTAGGGCTTCCAGTACTATGTTGAAGAGAAATGGTGAAAATGTGCATCTTTGTCTTCCTCCAGTTCTCAGGGTAATGCTTTCAACATTTCCCAGTTCAGTGTAAGAATGTCTGTGTGTTTGTCATAGTTGACTTTTATTACCTTAAGGTATATCCCTTCTATGCCAATTTTGCTAAGGGTTTTAATCATAAAGGGATGCTGGATTTTGTCAAATGCTTTTTCTGAGTATATTGAGATGATTATGTGATTTTTGTTTTTACTTCTGTTTGTGAGGTGTGTCACATTTATTGACTTGCATATGTTAAACCATTCCTGCATTCCTGGTGTCTAACACACTTGATCATGGCAGATTATCTTTTTGATATGCTATTGGATTCAGTCATCTAGTAATTTGTTGAAGATTTTTGCATATGTTCATCAGGAATATTGTTCTGTAGTTTTATTTTCTGTTATGTCCTTTCTTGCTTTGGGTATTATGGTGACACTGGATTCATAGAATGACTTAGAAAGGATTCTCTCTCTCTCTATCTTGTGGAATAGTGTCCATAGTATTGGTACCAATTCTTTTTTGAATGCCTGATAAAATTCATCTATGAATCCATCTGATTGTGAACTTTTTTTATTAGTAATATTTTCATTACCATTTTAATCTTGCTGTTTGGTTTTGGTGTGTTCAGAGTTTCTATTTCTTCCTGGTTTAATCTACGAATGTTGTAGATTTCCAGAAATGTATCCATCTCCTCTAGGTTTTCTAGATTGTACAAATAAATGTGTTCATAGTAGCCTGGTATTTTTGTATTAATTGCACACATTTTTTTTTAATCTTCCCCTTTTGTGCATTTTCTTATTTTAATCATACTTTTAAATTTTATTTCTCTCCTCTTTTCGCATATCAGTTTTACTTTATTTTAAATTACTTTGGAGATTGTCAAGAGCTCATAAAACACATTTCTCACTAAGCTATGTGCTTTTAACAATTACTATGCCACTTCACAAGCAGTACAACTAACCTTTAAGAGAATCTCCCTACATTATTTCTCATTTCCTTTATAAAATTACTGTCATTCATGTCACATATTCATATGTTAGAATAATTTAATACCTTGTTACTCTTATTACCTTGAACATATAGTTATCTATAACATCAATTTAAAAAAATGTTTTATATTTCATTTAATTATTCATCAATTATATTCCTCATATTTATCTGGGTTTTGACCTGTGTCATTTTCCTGTTATTTGAGAGACTTCCTTTAACATTTCTTGCAGGGCATATTTACTGGTGATACATTACCTTGGTTTTTCTTTTTCTGAGAAAAGTACTTATCCTTCACTTTTGGAGGAAAATTTTACTGGATAGAGAATTTTATGTGTGTGTTTTATTCTTTCAACACTGTAAATATTTCACCATACTCTCTTCATATTTGCACAATTTCTGGTGAGAAATCTGATGTAATTCCTTTATTTGATCTAGAGGTCAACAGCTTTTATTTTTCCTTATTGTACTTTCCAAGATTTCCCCTGTCTTTAGTTTTTATCAATTTTATTATTATATGCTTAGGTACATACATTTAAGGTATTTATCCTGATTGGCATTTTATGACCTTTATGAATCTGTGGTTTATTATTTGTCTTTAATTTTGGAAAATTCTCAGCTTTATTACTTCATTTTTATTTTTCTGCTCTTTTATTTTTCTCTTTTCTTCACTGGTATTTCAATTATATATATTTGACACCTTTTTAAATTGCTCTGGAGTTATTAGTTATTCTTTCTCACTTTAATTTTTTTCTTTGCAATTTAGATTTTTTTTAAAAAATTCTATTGACATGCCTTTAAGCTCCAAGATCATTTTCTTGTTCAACTCCAGTATACTGATATACACACAAAAGACAATCTTCATTTCTGTTACAGTGTTTTTTATTTCTAGCATATTTTATTGAACCTTTCTTACAGTTTCTATCTTTCTACTTACATGACTCATGTTTTCTGTGTATGTTTTCTACTTTTTTCATTAAGACTCTTACCAACTCCTTTTCTTTTCCGCAAATTAGCAGAATTTGAAACCCTATTGGTGGTAATATAATTCACACTAACTAAAACTATAATTAAAAGTATCTCTGCTTCTGATATGCATGTAGACACCAAAGAGAACACAGAATCAAATGAAACAGGCAAACTTTCACTGCTAAAACACAAACTCAATCACAGAGGCAAATCCTCTGGCACAACCATTTCAAAACTCAGTCACTATTTCTCTTCCACATTTCTGTATCTTACGCCTCATTCCCAGCCCAGGTGGCAGAATCTCTGAAGATTATGACAATTTAAAGTTGCTATGTATTTTTTGTTTCTTCTCTCATCTGAAATGCTTGGGCAGAGCTTATATCTGTCTCTTATAGATTCCCTTACAAATATAACTTGACTTTCAGGTAATATTAAGAAAGCATGATATTCTTTTGAATAGATGATAGAAAAATATAAAATATATTATTAAAGTTCAGTTTTAAATGAAAAAATTGAGGAATTATAATTAAAATTAAATGGTCTATTTTTATAACAGATTTGATATAAGAACTAAAATTAAAATTTGACAAATTTTCTGAAATGAGCACTCAACAATATTAAATGGCATATTGGATCTGTGCAATCTAAGCAAATAACAAAGAGAAAATAATATAAGTTCAGAAAAGATTGAATGAAGTGTAAAGCACAACTATCAGAAGGAAGTGTCAAGATGGTCAACTAGATGCAGCCAGGAAGCGCTGCTCCCTCAGAGAGAGACCACGTTTTGACTACAAAACCAGATATTTTCAACATATCTTTAGAGAGAAAATGCTGTATATGGATGGAAAATATATGCAGTCACTGGGGTTGAAGGGAGAGGAAGCTGGGAACCCCAAGTGGGGTCCCTGGATGCTATGGCTGGTTCTGGGCTCCTAATGGCACCTGGTAAAGTGAACACAGCTGCAAAGGTGAAGATACACAAAGGAATCTTGTGGTTGAGTAAACATCTTTTTAGTGCCTATTGCCCTCAAGTGTTATCTACTGAGTCAGAGCCCAAACTGCAACATCAAAATCACCACTAATAATCTCCCATGAAAAACTGAGAGCAAGAATTTAACAACAAAGACCCTACACATAGAAAATCTCCAGAAAGGACCTTTAGTCCTCCAAAATGAGAAAAAGTAAGCACAAGATCTCTGAAAATTCAAAAAGCCAGAGTGTCCCCTTACTTCTAAATGAGCTCACTAGCTCCCCAGCAATTGTTCTCAATCATTCTGCAGTTTCTAAAATGATAGACATGGAATTCAGAATCTGGATGAAAGGGACTCATCAAGATTGAGGAGAAAGTTGAAACTCAATCCAAGGAACCCAGGCAATCCAGTAAAATGATTCAAGAACTGAAAGACAAAAGATCCAAACTAAATTTCTTGAGCTGAAAAAATGGATACATTTTTTTAAATACAATTGAAAATATTAACTGAAGAGGAGATGAAACTGAGGAGAAATAATCGGAGCTTCAAGACTGTCTTTTTGAACCAAGCCAGACAGACAAAACTAAAGAAGAATTTTTTTAAATGAACAAAACCTCTTAGAAACATTCTTATAAAAGAGAACAAGTGTATGACTCATTGGCATTCCTGAGAGGTAAGGAGAGAAAATAAGCAACTTGGAAAATATGTTTGAGGATATAATCCCCCAATTTTTTTTTCCAAATCTCACTAGAGAAAGTGACACGCAAATCTAAGAAATACGGAGAACCCCAGCCAGACACTATAGAAGATGGTCATCCCCAAGGCACATAATCCTTGGATTCACCTAGGTCAGTGGAAAACAAAAAATCTTAAAGGCAGCTAGAGGGAAGACGCAGATAATTAACCAATAAAACAGACTTTATCCCAGTAAAGATTAAGGGCAGTGATGGGCATTAGAAAATGATAAAGTGTGCAATCAAACAAGCAATCTTAACTATTCTAAATATATACACACCCAACATTCAGCGACCTAGATTCTTGAAAAGACTTCTTCTTGGTCTCCAAAAAACACAATAACAGTGGAAGACTTCACCCCACTGACAACATTAGACAGATAATTGAGGCAAATAACTAATAAAGAAACTTTGCAATTAAACTTAACACTTGGCCAATTTTAACTCATAGGCATCTACAAAACACCACACCCAACAACCACAGAATATGTATTTTTCTCATCTGCACATGGGACATATTCTAAGATCAACCACATGCTTGACCACAGAGCAAGGTTCAATAAATTCAAAAATATTGAAATTATACCAAGAAAATTCTCACAGTATAATAAATACAGAAATAAATACCAAGAAGATCTATCAAAAAGACAAAAATACATGGAAATTAAACAACTTATTTCTGAATAACTCTTTTCTGAATATCAAAATTAGACAGATATTTAAAAATTTGAAATTAATAAACATAAACAGACAACTTACCAAAATGTCTGGGATGTAGCTAAAGCAGTGTTAAGAAGGATGTTTATAGCGCTAAATGTCTTAATGAGGAAGTTAGAAAGATCTCACATTAACGATTTAAATTTGTGCCTAAAGGAACTAGAAATAAAAGGGGGGGGGGAACAGTGCCAGAGCTAGCAGAAGAAAAATTACTAAAATTAGAGAAAAATTAATGAAATTGTGATGCAATAATTTATACAAAAATCAATGAAATTAAGACTTTGTTCTTCACAAACATAAATAAAATTGGTACACCACTAGCTAGGTTAACAAAGAAAAAAAAGATGATCCAAATAAGCACAATCAGAAATAACAAAGATTAAATTACAACTGATCCCACAGAAATACAAAAGATCCTCATAGAATACTATGAACAACTTTGTGCACACAAATTAGAAAATATAGAGGAAACAGACAAATTTTTGGATATGTACCATCTCCCAAGATTGAAACAAGAAGAAATGGAAACTCTGAATAGACCAATATCAAGCTCCAAAATTGAGTAAGTAATAAAAATTCTATCACCCACAAAAAGCCCTGGGCTAAATGGATTTACAGCTGAATTCTACAAGATGTACAAAGAAGGAAACTACTGAAACTATTTTTAAAAATGGAGAAGTAGGAATTCCTCCGTATCTCATTCTATGAAGCCAGCATCAGTAAAATACCAAAATCTGGCAGAGACATAATAAAGAAAGAAAACTTCAAACCAATATCCCCAATGAACATTGACACAAAAATCATTAAGATAGCAAACCAATTTCAGCAGTAGAACAAAAAGATAATTTACTATAACAAAGTAAGTTTTATTTCTGGGATGCAAGACTGAATTGATACGTATCAGCCAATAAATGTGATTCAACACAGAAACAGAATTGAAATCAAAATTATATGATCATCTAAATAAATGCATAAAAAGCTTTTGATAAAATCTAATATCCAATCTTGTTAAAAACCCTTAGCAGACTAGGCATTGAAAAACTATACCTTAAAATAATAAGAGCCATCCATGCCATACCCACAACCAACATCATACTAAATGGAAAAAGCTAGAAGCATTCTTGTTGAGATCTGGAGGAATGAAAGGATGTCCACTCTTTCCACTCCTGTTTACCACAGTGCTGAAAGTCCTATCCATAGCAATCTGTAAAGAGAAAAGAATAAAAGGCATCCTAATAGGAAGAGAAGAAGCCAAACTATCTCTCTTTGCTTACAGTGTGATTGTATTCATAGAAAATCCTAAAGACTCTGCCAAAAAGTTCCTAAAATTGATAAATGACTTTATTAAAGTTTCAGGAACAAAGTAAATGTACAAAAATCGTTAACATTTCTATGCATCAACAATATCCAGGCTGAGAGTGAAATCAAGAACATAATCTCGCTTAAAATAGGCACAAAGAAAATGAAGTGCCAGAAATACAGCTAACCAAGGACGTGAAAGATCTACAAACCACTCCTGAAAAAAATCAGAGATGACACAAATGCATTGAAAAACATGTGATGCTCATGGATTTGAAGAATCAATATCAGAAAAATGGCCATACTGCCCAAAGCAACTTACAAATTCTGTGGCATTTCTATCAAACTACCAATGTCGTTTTTACAGAAGTAGAAAAACTCTATTTTAAACTTTATATGTAATAAAAGAGAACCCAAATAGCCAAAGCAATCCTAAGCAAAAGAAGCAAAGCTAAAGACATCACAACACCCTTCAAACTATACTATAAAGTCATAGTAACAAAAACACCTTATTATTGATACAAAACAGCCACATAGACCAATGAAACAGAATAGAAAACTCAGAAATAAAGCCACACTTCTACAACCGTCCGGTCTTCTAGAAGGCTCGCAAAACCAACAAATGGGGAAACTATTATATAATTAATAGATGGTGTTGGGATACCTGGCTAGCCACATGGAAAGTATTGAATCTGGTGTGTAACCTTCCATCATATGTAAAAATTTACTCATATGGAGCTTTTGCACAGTAAAATAAACTATCAATAGAGAAAACTGATAAAGTAAAGAATGGGATAAAATATTCACAAACTATGCATCTGACAAAGGCCTAATATCCAGAATCTATGGGAAACTAAAACAAATCATCAAGCAAAAAAACAAATAACACCATTTTTAAAATGGGCAAAGAACATGAGCAGACATTTCTCAAAAGAAGACATACGAGTGATCAACAAACGTATAAAAAATTGCTCATCATTACTGTTCACCACAGAAAGGCAAATTAAAAGCACAGTGACCAAATCATACCAATCAGAATGGCTATCGTTTGGTTTGGTTTGGTTTTTGAGACCGGGTCTTGCTCTGTCACCCAGGTTGGAGTGCAGTGGTGCAATTGCAGCTATTCTTATGGTTATTCTTAAAATGTCAAAAAAACAAGGGATGCTGGTGAGGCTGTGAAGAAAAGGAAATCGTTATGCACCATTGGTGGGAATGTAAAGTAGTCCAGACACTGTGGAAAGTAGCCTGGAAATTTCTCAAAGATCTTAAAACAGAGCTACTGTTTACTCCAACATCCCATTTTCAGGTTTATACCCACAGGAAAATAAATCATTCTACCCAAAAGACACATGCACTTATATATTCTTTGTTGATCTCCCCAGAAGAGCAAAGACATGAAATAAACCCAGGTGCACATCAATGGTAGATTGGATAAAGAAAATATGGCACGTGTATATTGTATTTGGGCATTCTCGCTCTGCTAGAAACACCTGAGATTTGGTAATTTATAAGAAAAGAGTTTTAATTGGCTCACCGTTATGCAAGCTGTACATATATGGTGAAAGCACCTGCTCAGCTTCTGGAGAGGCCTTAGGGAGCTTTTACTCATGGTGGAAGGAGAAGCTGGAGGAGGCACTTTACATGGCAAAAGCAGGTACAAGACCAAGCATGGGAATGGAATCGCCACACTTGACAACAACCACATCTCATGAGAACTCACTGTCAGAGTAAGAACAACACTAAGCCACAATGGATTCAACCCCATAACCCAAAAACCTCCCATGAGGCCCCATCTCCAACATTGGGCATTACATTTCTACGTGAGACTTAGGTGAAGAAAAATATCCAAGCTGTATCATACACCATGGAATACTATCCAGCCACTGCAAAGAATGAAATAATGTCTTTTGCAGCAATGGGATGAAGCTGGAGTCCATAATCCTAAGGAAATTAACACAGGAACAGGCAGCCAAATACTACATGTTCTCACTTATAAGTAGGTGCTAACACTGAGCACACATGGACATAAATATGTCAACAATAGATATTGTGGACTACTAGAGGGTGGAGGAGGAGTGTGTTAAATACCTGTTGAATACTATGCTTACTATCTCGATGAAGTCTGTACTCTAAACCTGTGCATAATGTAATATTCCCATATAACAAATCTTCATATATACCACATTTATCCTAAATAAAAGTTAAAGAAAAAAACAAAATAAAATACAACTATCAAATTTAAACTATGCTACACAAAGTAAAAAACTTTGAATATTGAATAAAATCAATTTTTTAAAGATGAATCAAAAATTATTTCAAAATGCATAGTTAAAAAGGCACAAGAAAAGAGAAAAGGCTATGAAAGGATATAGAATATAGACCACCACTTAAGTTAGCATAAAGAATATTTAAAGTTACAGAGAAGTGAGAGATTAATTCAAAATTAGAACTCTAGAATTCGAAGTTATGACAAGAAAATAAATTTTTAAAATATTTCAGGTATTATTACAGTAAGTTTATTCTTTTATTATTTTTTAAGAAATTGTAGGTACATGGTAGGTGCATATATTTATGGGGTACATGAGGGGTATTGATACAGGCAGGCAATATGAAATAACTACATTTTGGAGAATCAGGTATTCATCCCCTCAAGGATTTATCTTTTGAGTTACAAACAACCCAATAATGCTCTTGAAGTGATTTAAAAATATACAATTAAGTTATTGTTGACTATATTCACCCTATTGTGCTATCATATAGTTGGTTTCATTCATTCTTTCTCCTTTTTTTTTTTTTTTTTTTTTTTTTTGGTACACATTACCAATCCCTGCCTTCCACCCAACCCCTCATTACTCTTATCAACCTCTGGTATCCATCCTTCTACTCTCTATTTCCATGAGTTTGTTTTGATTTTTAGATTCCACAAATGAAAGAGAACATATGAAGTTTGTCTTTCTGTGCCTAACATTTCACTTAACTTAATGACCTCCAGTTCCATTCATATTGTTGCAAATGACTGGATCTCATTAATTTTTATAGCTGGATAGTACTCCGTTGTGTATACATACCACATTTTCTTTATCCATTCATCTCTTGACAGACACTTAGGTTGCTTTCAAAGTTTGAATATTGTAAATAGTGCTGCAATAAACATAAAAGTGCAGATATCTCTTTGATATACTAATACCCTTTTTGTTGGGTATATACCCAGCATTGAGGTTGGTGGGTCATGTGGTAGCTCAATTTTTAGTTTCTTGAGGAACCTCAAAACTGTTCTCCATAGTGGCTGTGCCAATTTACATTCCTATCAACAGTATACAAGTGTTCTCTTTTCTCCACATCCGCATCAGCATTTGTTATTGCCAGTGTTTTGTACATAAACTATTTTAACTGAGGTGTGATGATATCTCATTATAGTTTTGATTTTCATTTATCTCATGACAATGATGTTAAACACCTTTTCATATGCCTTTTTTCCATTGGTATATCTCCTTTGAGAAATGTCTATTCAAATATTTTACCCATTTTATGATCAGATTATTAATTTTTATAAATATCTATAGGGTTGTTTAACCTTCTTATATATTCTGGTGATGAATTCCTTGTCAGATTGGTAGGTTGCAAATATTTTATCTTATTCTGTGGGTTGTCTCTGCCATTGTTTATTGTATCTTTTGTTGTGCAGAAGGTTTCTAACTTGATGTGATTCCATTTGCTCATGTTTGCATTGTTTGCCTGTGCATGTGCAATATTTTTCAAGGGATCTTTGCCCAGACCAATTTCCCGGGAATTTTCCCCAATGTTTTCTTGTTGTAATTTTGTCACCAGAGGTTGCAGATTTAATTCTTCAGTTCATTTTGATTTAATTTTTGTATATGCTGAGAGATAGGGATCTAGTTTCATTCTTCTGCGTATGGATATCCAATTTTCCTAGCACCATTTATGGACGCCTCTGTCCACTCCCCCAATGAATGCTCCTGGCAACTTTGTCAAAAATGAGTTTGCTGTGAATATGTGGATTTGTTTCTGGATTCTCTATTTAGCTCAATTGGTCTGTGTGTTTATTTTTACATCAGTACCATGCTGTTTTGGTTACTGTAGATGTGTAGTGTAAGTTGAATTCAGGTAATGTGAGTCCTGCAGTTTAGTTCTCATTACTAACAATAGCTTTGGCTATTCTGGTTCTTTTGTGGTTTCATATAAATTTTAAGATTTTTTTTTCTACTGGTATTTTGATAGAGGTTGTATTGAATCTGTAGATTGCTTTGAGTAGTATGGTCATTTTAACAATACTGACTCTTCCAATCCATGAACATGAATTTCCTTTTATTTTCTGGAACCCTCCTCAATTTCTTTTATCAGCATTTTATATTATAGAGATCTCTCACTTCTTTGGTAAATTCCTAGGTATTCAATTTTAAGTATGCCTATTTTAAATGGGATTACTTTTATTATTTATTTTTCCTGCTATTCGCTGTTGGTATATGGAGATGCTACTGATTTTTGGATGTTGATGTTGCATACTGCAAATTTACTGAATTTGTCGATCAATTCTAATAGTTTTCTTGTGAAGTCTTTAGGCTTTTCCAAACATAAAATTATATAGTCTGCAAACAAGGATAATTTGACTTATTTTTTTCCAATTTTGATGTTCTTTATATCTTTCTATTGTCTGATTGCTCTAACTAGAACTTCCAAGACTATAAAAACCTAGGCTATACCATTCAGGACATAGGCATGGGCAAAGACTTTTTGTCCAAAACAGCAAAAGCAATGGCAACAAAAGCCAAAACTGACAAATGGGATCTAATTAAACTAAAGAACTTCTGCACAGCAAAAGAAACTCTCATCAGAGTGAAGAGGCAACCTACAGAATGGGAGAAAATTTTGGCAATCTATCCTTCTGACGAAGGGCTAATATCCAAAATCTATAAGGAACTAAAACAAATTTACAAGACAAAACAAACAACCCCATCAAAAAGTGGGCGAAGGATATGAACAGACACTTTTCATAAGAAGACATTTATGTGATCAACAAACATACGAAAAAAAGCTCATCATCACTGGTCATTAGGGAAATGCAAATTAAAACAACAATGAGATATTATCTCATACCAATTAGAATGGCGATCATTAAAAAGTGAGGAAACAAAAGATGCTGGAGAGGATGCGGAGAAACACGTATGCTTTTACAATGTTGGTGGGAGTGTAAATTAGTTCAACCACTGTGGAAGACAGTATGGCAATTCCTCAAGGATCTAGAACCAGAAATACCATTTGACTCAGCAATCCCATTACTGGGTATGTGTCCAAAGGATTATAAATCATTCTACTTTAAAGACACATGCACATGTATGCTTATTGCGGCACTCTTCACAACAGCAAAGACTTAGGACCAACCCAAATGTCCATCAATGACAGACTGAATAAAGAAAATGTGGCAAATATACACCATGGAATACTATGCAGTCATAAAAAAGGATGGTTCATGTCCTTTGCAGGGACATGGATTAAGCTGTGTTTTATCTTGCTCTCCTCATTTCCAATATTGTAAATGTAAATAATCAATGCTTATATTCAATCAATTTTACATTCACATTGAATAGAAACTACATATTCTATCAGTATAAATAAATAATGATTTCAAGTCATTTTAGGGCTTCTTTCATGACTTCTACTGTATCTTTTATTGGTATTTTCATGATTGCTTCATTTTTGCCTAACTTCTCTGTAAACATTCATTCATTGTAACCCTTTTTTAATTATACTTTTTGTAGTTGTTGTTAAAAATATATAGATGGAATTTTCCTGTTAAAACCAGTCTAATAATACAGGAAATTAATCCGTTTATGTTCAAAGCTATCACTGAGATTTTATACCACTTTAAAAATCTTCTTTTATTGTGATAATTACTTTATATGACATGAAGCATAAAAATTTGTTTCTTTATTCTAACAATATATTATGTATATATGTATTTGTGTGTATATATATATTTACACACATATATATTTATACACATATTTGTATGTGTAAGCATGCATGTGTGTGTTATTCTCCCAATGGACAACCTAATATTTTAAAAATATGACGATATTTATTGTTTTATATTTCAAAGTAAAAAATGAGTCCTTGTAATTTTTCAATTCATAGTTGTTCATTTCTATAATCTAGAATTCTAGAGTCAAGTAATTTATTTTCATTCAACTACAATGCATTCATTTCATGTTTTATTTTTTGAAAAAAAAGGTTTTAAATACATGTTTATTTTGCAAAAATATGTATATATGAAGTTTATTATAGGGCAGATGCAGAGAAAGATGGCAGAATTGAAAGCTCCATGAATTGCCTTCCCCCATAAGAACACCAAGTTAAAAACTATCTGCACAGAAAAAACAACTTCATGAAATCCAAAATCAGGTGAGCACTCACAGTACCTGGTTTTAGCTTCATATCACTGAAAAAGGCACTGAAGAGATAGAAGAAACAGTCCTGAATCACCAACACCACCATCCAACAAAAAATAATTTGATTTTTTGAAAAGTTAAAGAAAATTGACACATCTTTAGCCAGACTAAGAAAAAATAGACAACATCCAAATAAACTGAAAATGAAAAAGGAAAAAACACAATTGATACTGTAGAAATTCAAATGATCATTCATGGGTATGAGGAACTATATGCCAATAAACTAAAAGATCTAGAAGAAATGGACAAATTCCTAGATACATAAAAATTACCAGATTGAACCAGGAAGAAATGCAAAACTTGAACAAATCAATAAAATGTAAGTCATAATAAAAAGCATCCTAGAAAAGCCTGGGCCCTGAAGACTTCATGGCTGAATGTTACCAAACTTTAAAAGAGGAACTAATAACAATTCTACAGAAAGTATTCTGAGAATAAAGGATGGGATATTTCCAAAGTAATTCTATGAGGACAGTATTGCCTCGATACCAAAATCAGACAAAGATACATCACAAATAGAAAACTACAAGTCAATACCTTTTATCAATATTGATGCAATTACCCTCAACAAAACACTAGAAAACCTAATTCAACAATACATTAGAAACATCATTTATCATGAGCAAGAGGGATTTATTCCTGAGATGCAAAGATTGTTGAACATATACAAATAAATTAATGTGATACTCCATATCAAAAGAATTAAGGACAAAACCATATGATCATTTGAATTGATGCTGAGAAATTATTTGATAAAATTCAATACCCCTTCACTAAAAAAACCCTCAAAAAACTGGTGGTTATAGAAGGAACATACCTCAACATAATAAAGGCCATATATGTAGTTTCTATTCAATGTGAATGTAAAATTGATTGAATATAAGCATTGGTTATTTATATTTAAAATATTAGAAATGAGGAGAGCAAGATAAAATACACTTTTAATGGAACACTTTCAGTCTTTTTATATTTAACAGATCCAGAAGACAATATATGAATAATATAATCAATACTGTAAACTTGAGTAATGTAGATAAGGTATATTGGTTAAAGTACATGTCATTATACTATACAAAACCCCAAAGAACAGTAGCTAAAATAATATATTTTTCATTCCATATAACAACATGAAGTTCATAAGCAGTGCAGAGCAGGAACAAGCTTCTGTTTTGTATAAATATCCAGGTATTCCTCTTCTAACTTGTTTCTTTGCTTGATTGAAGCTAACGCACCATGACTACATTTGCACATTTTATTACAGAGGAGAGGACCAAGAGAAATTGCAGTAGAAGTAGTTTTCTGTGTAAAATATAAGATCAAGGATTTACACATATCACTTGTTCTAGCCTCTTTGCCAGAACTAAGTCAGATGCCCACAACTGTAAGGAATGGTGGAAAAGTCAGAAGCTGTGCAACCTAGCTAAACTAGGGTGGAGGTGGGAGTAGAGGTTGCCAGTAGGTTCAAAGGAAAATAATACTTCAAGAGAACTGGAAGTCTCTACCACTGAGTGCTTCTCATTTATGGAACCACTTTATGGCATCTGCATAGGAAATTTTGATAGTTTCTACCAAGTGCCACTAACACACATAAATATCATAAATATCCAGAAAACATTGAAAAATCATAAACACATATAATTAACAGTGACATACAATCTGGTGCCAAATTTTGAAGTGAAAGCCGTTGTTTCCCTAAGTGTACTATAAAACACTCTTCTAGGAGATATTAATATGAATTCTGAGAGAAAAATTGTTCTGTACTCAAAAGAGTTTGGACAATGTAAGTTTTAACCAATTTAAACAGGCTTGTTTGCTTTAGAGCTTCTCACAGTCTTTGCTATACTTACATCTATTATGATTCTGCAAGTTGCAGGGAATATCATATACAATAATTTTCAAACATATTTGACTATACAATTATTTCTATGTCACTGCTATCAACATTTTTCCAAAATAATGTCTCTTCCAAATTAAAAAAAAAAATGCTATAAAACAAATGGAACTAATAAAAATAAAAACAAAACAAATATTCATCTGGGCTTTATGTGTTTTGGCTAAAAAATGTAGGAAGATGTTTTTTGAAAATTTTACTTTTTCTTACTCAAAGCAATGGGTCTGGACTTCCCCACCAAATAGACAGTTATTTCTGTGTTGCAGACATATAGTTTTATTTGTGGTGGCTAGAGTACTATTTTAAAATCTCATTCTTTGTACAAATCTTTCAGATATAATGACTTTAAAAAGCAGAGAAACAAGCACCAGTGAATTAAGTATACTAATAGATGGGGATTGAAGATAAAGAAATGACACAGCGATTGAATCCTGGAAAGTGTATATATATATATATATATATATATATATATATATATATATATTTTACCAATCAGAATGAATTATACTGTTTGTAGGAGTCATAGGAAGACAATAAAAGCAATGCGGAGTATACCACACTTACCTTGTCTTTTTACCACACTGGAACATGACCTGTGAGATAAAGCAAAGACCTTTGTAGTGTTCCCCTTGATCCTAAGATCCCTTTGCTTCCTAACTCTCTTCTTCCTGACTAGTAGTGTAAACACACCTAGTTTCATGGGTAGAAAAATTTGACTCTTGTTAATAGCTTAGAGCGTAGAATTGACGTGTTTGGTGACTTTTTTCTACATGTCATTTCTTTACTGATGCAATAGAGGCAGAATACCTAACTGTACCAAACTCTAAAAATATTACAGACTTCAGATCTGAAAAAGAGAATCCTCCACCTCCAATACCTATGTGGGCCTCTTCTGTAAGTCTGTTTCTGTTTTGCTAACATGTGTACCTGTAGGACTGAGGAGTGGCCAAGGAGAAGCATTAGTTGGGGTGATAAATGGAGCTATGATATGAGTGTTTAGGTGGAGCTTCATGAAGCCTTTTGCAATGTGTAACAGAGCTAGGGGTGGGAAAAGAAGGAAGACCTGCCAAATATGGAAAAACAGAGGACAGAGGCTAGCTCTCCCAGCAGTGGAACCCCAAGGCATGCTCTAAAGACAATTATAAACTCTAATCTGACTCTTCAATTCAACATAGAAGTGTGTTCTTCCAGTTATGATAATATACCATAATTTAAAAGTTTTTAGGGTTTATTTGTAAGTTTTAAATATGTATACATATGGATTATCAGCTTTCATTTGAACTCTTGCCTGAGACACTGCAAATGTTAAAGAAAGGTCTCTGGAGAAGATTAGAAATCATATAAATTTCCTTTGAGCAAATGCATTTCTTAAAATATTAACATGTTATCTCACTATAATTGCTATTAAAATAAACAAAATCTGGCATACAGAAATAACAGTGTGGGAGGAATTTACTTTGGATAGGATGCTCATACACTCTAAATAAATTACAAGATAGCTAAAACCTTAAAGATGGGAAGATACTATTTATAGTTACAGAATGAAAAAAAAAATTCTAGACAGAAGACATAAGTTTTACAAAAGTCCTCGGACGACAGCACAGTCAAATTAAATCTCAAGATTAAAAAATTCACTCAAAACCACACAACTACATGGAAACTGACCAAGTTGCTCCTGAATGGCCTTTGGGTAAATAATGAAATTAAGGCAGAGAACAAGAAGTTATTTGAAACTAATGAGAATAAAGATACAACATAATATGATTTCTGGGACACAGCTAAAGCAGTGTTAAGAAGGATATTTATAGCATCAAATGCTCACATCAAAAAGCTAGAAAGATCTTAAGTTAACAAGCTGACATCACAACTAAAATAACAAGAAAATCAAAAGCAAGCAAACCCCAAACCTAGCATGAGACAAGAAATAATAAAGATCAGATCTGACCTGAAGGAGTCATGGACATAAACAAACAAACAAACAAAAACCTTAAAAATCAATGAATCCAGGGGCTGTTTTCATTGAAAAAACTAATAAAATAGATAGACTGCTAGATAGACTAATAAAGAAGTAAAAAGAGAAGGTTCAAAAGAACACAATCAGAAATGATCAGAAGGATATCAACACTGATGCCATAGAAATACATCAACCATCAGAGAATACTATAAACACCTCTGTGCACATAAACTAGAAAATCTAGAAAAAAATGGATGAATTCCTGGACACATACACTCTCCCGAGATTGAAAGAGAGAGAAATGGAATCTCTGAATAGAACAGTAATGAGTTCTGAAATTGAGGCGGGAATAAGTAGCCTACCAACAAGTGTATTAAGATAAACAACTGAATTCTACCAGAGGCACAAAGATGGGCTAGTACCATTCCTACTCAAACTATTCCAATAAACTAAAAAAAGAGATAATCCTTTCTAACTCATTCTATGAGGACAGTATCATCCTGATACCAAAACCTAGCAGAGATACAACAAAAAGAAGAAAACTTCAGGCCAATATCCTTGATAAACATTGATGCAAAAATCCTCAAGAAAATACTGGCAAAGTGAATTTAGCAGCACATTAAGAAACATATCCACCAAAGTCAGTAAGTTTCATCCCCGGATGCAAGGTTGATTCAACACATGCAAATCAATGAATGTGCTTTATTCATCATATTAACAGAACTAGAGACCAAAACCACATGATTATCTCAATAGATGCAAAGAAAAAAACTTTTGATAAATTTCCACATCTCTTCATGTTAAAATCTCTCAGTAAACTAGGTATTGAAGAAACATACATATAAATAATAAAAGTCGTATATGACAAACCCGCAGCCAACATTATACTGTACTGTCAAAAGCTGGAAGCATTCCCCTTGAAAACTGGCACAAGACAAGGATGCCCTCCGTCACCACTCCTATTCAACATAGTTTTGGAAGTTTTGGCCATGGCAATCAGGCAAGAGAAAGAAATAAAGTGTATTCAAATAAGAAGAGAGAAAATCAAACTATCTTTGTTTGCAAATGACATGATCCTATATCTAGAAATCCCCATCGTCTCAGCTTCAAAGCTTCTTAAGCTGTTAAGTAACTTCAGAAAAGTCTCAAGATACAAAATCAATGCGAAAAAAAAAAGTGCTAGCATTTCTACACGCCAACAACAGGCAAGCCAAGAGCCAAATCACTAATGAACTTCCAATCAAAAATGCCACAAAAAGAATAAAATACCTAGGAATATAGCTAAAAAGGGAAGTGAAGGACCTCTTTAAGGAGAACTACAAACCACTGCTCAAAGAAATCAGAGAAGACACAAAAAAATGGAAGAATATTCCATTTGTAATGTCAATATCAGAAAAATCAATATTGTTAAAAATCAACATTGTGAAAAATCAATATTATTTAAATGGCCATGGCCGTACTGCCCAAAGCAATTTATACATTCAATGCTATTCTTATTAAACTACTATTGACATTCTTCACAGAATAAAAAAAAACTATTTAAAAATTCATGTAAAACCAAAAAAGTGCCCAAATAGCCAAGGAAATCCTAAGCAAAAAGAACAAAGCTGGGGGGTTCATGCTACCCAACTTCAAACTATACTACAGGGATACAGTAACCTAAACAGCCTGGCACTAGTACGAAAGCAGACACGTAGACCAGTGGAACAGAATAGAGAAAACAGAAACAAAACTGCACACCTACAACCATCTGATCATTGACAAACCTGACAAAAACAATCAATGACAACAAAATTCCCCATTTAATAAATGGTGCTGGGAGAACAGGCTAGCCATATGCAGAACATAGAATCTGGACCCCTTCCTTAAACCATATACAAAAATCAACTCAAAATGGATTAGAGATTTAAATGTAAAATCTAAAACTATAAAAATTCTAGAAGAAAAGCTAGACAATAGCATTCAGGAGATAGGCATGGACAAATATTTCATGAGGAAGATGTCAAAAGCAATTGCATCAAAAGCAAAAATTGACAAATAGGATCTAATTAAACTGAAGAGCTTCTGCACAGCAAAAGAAAATATCAATAAAGTAAATGACCTACAGAATGAGAGAGAATTATTGCAGTCTATCTATCTAACGAAGTTCTAATATCCAGCATCTATAAGAAACTTAAACAAATTTACAAGAATAAAAAAAACAACTTCATTAAAAGGTGTGCAAAAGAAATGAACAGACATTTCTTAAAAGAAGACATACATGCTACTGACAAACATATAGAAAAAAGCTGAATATCACTGATTATTATTAAAATGCCAATCAACACTACAATGAGATAACATCTCACACCTGTCAGAATGGCTATTTTTAAAAAGTCATAAAACTACAGATGTTGGCAAGTTTGTCAAAAAAAAGAAATGCTTCTACAATGTTGGTGGGAGTGTAAATTAGTTCAACCATTGTGGAAGACAGTGTGGTGATTACTCAAAGACCTAGAGACAGAAATACCATTTGACCCAGCAATCCCATTACTGGTTATATACCCAAAGGAATAGAAATAATTCTATTATAAAGACACATGCATGTGTATGTTCACTGCAGCATTATTCACAATAGCAAAGTCATGGAATCTACTTAAATGCTCATCAATGAAAGACCGAACAAAGAAAATGGGGTATGTATACATCATGGCATACTTTGCAGCCATAAAGAGGAATGAAATCATGTGCCTTGCAGGCACATCGATGAATCTGTAGGCCATCATCCTTGGCAAACTAACACAGAAACAGAAAACAAAACACTCTGTGTTCTCACTTATATGTGGAAGCTGAATGATGTGAACACATGGACACATGGTTGGGAGCAACACACACTGGGGCCTGTGGAGGGTGGAGGATGGGAGAAGTGAGAACATTAGAAAGAACAGCTAATAAATGCTGGGCTTAATACCTAGAGATGGAATGATCTTTGTAGCAAACCACTATGGTATACGTTTACCAATGTAACAAAGCTACACATCTTGCACATGTACCCCTGAGCTTAAAATTAAAGTTAGAAATAAAAAAAGAAATGATTTACATATTAAAATATACTATGCATTTTTAAATACCAGAAATTCAATACTTTTTTAAATTTGAGAATTGTTCAATATTTCTTTTATATATTAGGTTAATTTTCTAATCTAGACAATTGTTAGAATACCAAGTATTTCCTTTAAAATTTCTAATTTATTGCCATGGGTTTTCCATACTTTAATTTTGCAATTCTTCTTACTATTTTTAAAAAGTTGATACATAATATTTGTACACGTTTATGGAGTATATGTGATATTTGATACATACCTGCAATATATAATGATCAAATCAGGGTATACAGGATATTCATCACCTTGAAAATGCACCATTTATTTGTGTTGGAAATATTTCAAATACATTCTAGTTATTTGGAAAAATACAATATATTATTGTATATTAACTATAGTCATACTATTAATTATTAGTTATTAACTATTAACCACAGTTAACTAATAACTATAGTCACCCTACTGTGCTATCAAACACTAGAAATGCTTCCTTCTACCTAACTGTAAGTTTCTCTCTCACTGCTGAGGTAATATTGCTTTTCTTATTACTAATTTTGTATAAGTTTGTGTTCTCTCTCTTTTTAAAAATTATTTAGTGACTTATCTATTTTAATTATTTTAATCATAGTGATGGCTTTTTGTTTTAATCATTCTTCTGCTGTTGAAATCTCATTATTGCCTCATTCTCATGCTAAGAGAAAGGAGAGTGAATAAAAGCATTTGTATGTATATATACAAACGATTACTATACAGAAATTAAAATTAATGAACTGTGTCCAGGGACACTAAATGTAGCTCACAGCATTAATTTATCTTCAAAAAGATATATTAATTTATTAAATATAACATTAAACTTAATTTTTTCATTTTTAATTTGTGTGGGAACATAGATGTATATATTTATCGGGTACATGAGATATTTTGATACAATCATGTAATGCACAAAATTCAGGTCAGGGAAAATGGAGTAACTATCACCTCAAGCATTTATCCTTTCTGTTACAAGCAATCCAAATACACTCTTAATTATTTTTAAATGTATAATTAAACTATCATTGACTATGGTCATACTGTTGTGCTATCAAATAATAGTTCTTGTTTATTGCTTCTAACTACTTTTTGCAGCCATTAAGCATCCTTACTCCTCTTCCTCACTGCCTCTAGTAAAAATTTTTCTACTTTCTGTCTAGATGAGTTCAATTGTTTTAATTTTTACCTCCCACAAATAAGTGAGAACATGCAAAGTTTGTCTTTCTGTGCCTGGCTTATTTTACTTAATGTAATGATTTCCAATTTAATCAATGTAGCTGCAAATTACTACATGACACTCTCTTTTATGGAAAAATAGTACTTCATTGTGTAGATGCACCACATTTTCTTTATACACTCATCTGTTGATGGACACTCAGGTTGCTATCAAATATTTGCTATTGTGAGTAGTGCTACAATAAACATGGCAGTGCAGATACTACTTCCATATACTAATTTAGTTTCTTTTGGTTACATACCTAGCAGTGGTACTGCTGGATTATATGGTAACTAAATTTTTAGTATTTTGAGAAACTTCCTAAATGTTGTTCATAGTGGTTGTACCAATTTACAATCCCACTGATATGGTTTGGGCTGTGTTCCCACCCAAATCCCATCTTGAAATATAGCTCCCATAATCCCCACAGGAGAATTATGTCAAGGGAGCAACCTGGTGGGAGGTAATTGAATCATGGGGGTGAGTTTTTCCTGTTCTATTCTTGTGATAGTAAATAAGTCCCACAAGATTTGATGATTTTATAAAAAGCAGTTGCCCTGCATGTGCTCTCTTGCCTACCACCGTGTAAGATGCGCCTTTGCTCCTCCTTTGCCTTCTGCCATGATTGTGAGGCCTCCCCAGCCATGTGAAACCCAGATTCCATTAAATCTCTTTTTCTTTATAAATTACACAGTCTCGAGTATGTCTTTATTAGCAGTATGAGAACATACGAATACAGTAAATTGGTGCCAGCGGTACAGAAGATAAAAAGAAATTATTTAGGCAGATAGTGAGGGCAAAAGAGTCCTCAGTAGAACTTCCCTTCTAACAAAAAACAACTCAAGAAATCACTTCTTTTCTGACAAAGCACAGCCTGAAAAGATCAAGCTGCAAACATAGATAAGGAAGTTGGAAGTTTGCACAGGGGGATGCCAGCAGCAGATAGAAAGAGCTACCTGGGGCCAGACATGTCCATGATTGGGGTTCCACCTCCCATCTTTTTTAGTACATGCACAGTAAGAAATAAATAAGCAACATGGAGCTGCTACCCACCTGCATAATAAAAGATTGCGGTGGGGGCTGCCAGAGATTTATGCCCTATGCAGATGGCACACCTAGTCCTAACCAGTTTTTTTCACCCTATGTCGATCAGATACTGCTTTCCCACTATCTCCTCTATTAAAAAAAACCCTTGCATTTCACTGCGCATCGGTAACCAATTTTTCTGGGAACCCTCTCTCTGCAGCAGATAGCTATTATCTTTCTTTTGCCTATTAAAATTCTGCTTTAAACCTCAACCTTTGTGTGTGTTCATGTCCTTGATCTCCGTAGCCATGAGATCGAGAACCTCAGGTGTCAGCCCAGAAAATCAGGCCACATTCCACATTAGCAAGTAGTAGGATGCTGCTTTAAAGTTAACCCAAAAATGTGAAAGCTACTTTGGAACTAGGTAACAGGTAGAGGTTGGAACAGTTTGGGAGGATCAGAAACAGACAGGAAAATGTGGGAGAGTATGAAACTTCCTAGACTTGTTGAATGGCTTTGACTAAAATGCTGATAGCGATATAAACAATGAAATCCAGGCTGAGGTGAGTTCTGATGGATATGAAGAACTTTCTGGGAACTGGAGCAAAGGTGACTCTTGTTATGCTTTAGCAAAGAGCCTGGAGGCATTTTGTCTCTGTCCTAGAGATCTGTGGAACTTTGAATTTGAGAGAGATGATTTAGGGTATCCAGAAAAAAGAATATTCTAAATGGCAAAGAGTTCAGGAGAAAGCAGAGCATAAACGTAGGGAAAATTTGCAGCCTGACAATGCAATAGAAAAGAAAAACTCATCTTCTGGGGAGAAATTCAAGCCTACTGCAGAAATCTGCATAATTAACAAGGAGCCAAATATTAATCACCAAGCCAACAAGGAAACTCTCTCCAGGAAATGTGGGAGACATTTGAGGCAGCCCCTCCCATCACAGGCCCTGAGGCCTAGGAGGAAAACTTGGTTTCACAGGTCAGGCCCAGGGCCCCCTCTGTTGTGTGTAGCATAGGGACCTGGCACACTGCATCCCAGATGTTCCAGCTCTGGATAAAAGGGACCAAGGTCTTGCTTGGCCCATGGCTTCAGATGGTTCAAGCCCCAAGCCTCTCTGCCATTTAAATGTCTTTTTTTTTTTTTTTTTAAAGAACTGTTTATTCAGATTTTTCGCTGAACATCAGATTATTAGAGTTTTTCTATGAAATTGTTTCCGCTCCTTATATACACTGGTTACTGATACCTTATTAAATCAATAGTTAGCAAATGTTTTCTCCCATTCTCTGAGTTTTCTTTTCATTTTGTTTATGGTTTTCCTTTCTTTACATAAGCTTTTTAACTTCATGTGATCTCATTTATTCATTTTTGCTTTGGTTGCCTATGATTGTGGTGTATTCTTCAAGAAATATTTGCCCATTCCAACGTTTTGGAGAGTTTCACCAATGTTTTCTTTCAGAAATTGTGATATTCTAAATTTAAGTCCTTAATCATTTTTTTTGTTTTCTCTGTGTATATTGATGTAGAGAGAGATCTAAATTTATTCTTCTGCATAGCTATAGATATAGATAGATAAATAGATCTCTTTCTCTCTCTATATATATATATATATAAGATATATCTATATAGATATAGATATATTTCCTCAATGCATGTTTTTGACATCTTTGTCGAAGTTGAATACCCTGTAGGTGTGTGGATTACTTTCTGGGTTCTCTATTCTGTTTCATTGGAGTATTTGTCTGTTTTTTATGCCAGTACCATGCCAATTTCATTACTATAATTCTGTAGTATAATTCAAAGTTATGTAGTATAATTTCACAAGTTTTGTAAATATTTCCCATGATAGCTTTGGCTATTCTAGGTCTTTTGTGGTTCCATATAATTTTTTGGATTTTTTTTTTTAGTTTCTGTGAAGAATGTCATTGGTATTTTGATAGGAACTTCATTGAATTTCTAGATTACTTTGTGCAGTATGGACATTTAACAATATTTATTCTTCCAATTTATAAATATGAAATACCTTTTCAAGTTTTGTGTCTTTTTCAATTATTTAATTAATGTATTATGGTTTGCGTTCTAGAAATCTTTTACTTTTGTGATTAATTCCCATATGTTTTATTTGTAGCTATTGTAAATGGGATTAATTTCTTATTTTTTTCAGATTGTTCACTGTTGGTGTATAAAAATTCTGCAAATATTTATGTTGATTTTGTATCTTTCACATTTTCTGAATTTGTTTATCCATTTGAATTGTTTTTTGATGGAGTCTTCAGACTTTCCCAAATATAAGGTTTTACCATCTGCTTTTCTTGGATACAATTCAGAAGAATTCTCTGGATTATCAGGCAAAAACTCTTGTTCTCTTCCCTTTCTTCCCTTGCTTTTTTCCAAACAAATGGAATCTCTCTCTCTCTCTCTGTCTCTGTGTGTGTGTGTGTGTGTGTGTCTGTGTGTGTGTGTGTGTGTGTGTGTGTGCTGAGCCACCTGGAAGTGGGAGTGAGGTGATACAAACAGCCCTGTGACCACCACCATTGAGATTGCCCTTATTCAGACCTGAAGGTCTTATTCATCACTGGGTCTTGCCCAAGGCTTGCAGTAACCACTACCTGGCTATGACCATGTTTACTCAAGGACCGATGACTCTATAATCAGCAGGTGGCAAAGCCAGCCAGTCTTGTGTCCCTCTCTTCAGGGCCGCACATTCATCTAGGCTGCAGGCAGCTCCAAAGTTGCCATCCAGGATCCAGGAACAGAAGTCAAAAACCTTTGAAATCTACCCAGTGCCCTGTTTCTGCTGTGGCCAAGCTGGCACTCAAACCTCAAGACTAAGTCTTTCTCATTCATTTTTCCCTTTTTTACAGGCATAGGAGCCTCTTTCAATGGCTGCCACCACCAAAGACCCACGGTGAGTATTCCCTGGCTACTGCCAATATTCACTTAAGGTCCAAGGACTCGTTATTCAGCTTGTGGATAATGCTGCAGGCCTGGGATGCATTAGTCAGGGCAGTGCACACCCATCTGGAACAGGGCATATCCAGAAATGCCATCCAAGAGACAAGGCCTGGAATTGGGAACCCAAAGAGCCTGCTTAGTTCTCTACCACTGTGACAGAGCTGGTACTTGAAGTCAGCACTTTTGAGCATCTCACTCAAGGCCCACAGAATTCTACTTGAGTATTCCTGCTGATACTTTAGAGCCCAAAGGCTCTTTATTCATGAAGTGATGAATCCTGCTAGGACTAGGTTCTTTCTCTCAAGGCAGCAGGTTTTCTTCTAGCCCAGGGTGTGTCTGGGTATATTGTTCAGGATGGATACCTGGAAAGTGGGCCTCACAGCTCTGCCTGGTGCCTTCTTCTTCTGTGACTGAGCTGGTATCCAAGATGCAGGACAAAATCCTTTTTACATTTCTCTCTTCTTTCGTCAAGTTAAAGAAAAGTGTCACTTCTGTTGCTGCTAGCTGTTCTGCCTAGAGTTTGGGGAGGGTTGGCATAAACACTGCTTTAGCTTCCTTGGCTCTTGCCTTAATAAGTTATGTGTCCCCATCCCCACGTTGGCTGGCTCTGAGCCCAGCACACACTAAGACATGCCTAGGAATTGCAGTCCTTGTGTCCTAGACTGCCTTTAAAGTTTACTCAGAGCCCCAGCGAGACTTAGCTCACAGTGGTGAGGTTTTCCAAAGCTCAGTTTCTGACCACTGGGATGGACAATTTTCCTTCAGCTAGGGCTTGTCTTAGTGCTCCCTTTGTGTGTGCTTGTCAACTGAATAATTATTTATATAATTATATTGTGAGGTCAAGTTACTTTGTATTTTTAGACAATAGTTGAAAAACAACATATAGAAGATCTGATCTTTAAAAGTTCTTCTTCCAGCTTACATTTGTTTCAGTATGACCTTAATTTGTTTTCTGTATAATAAAAAATATTTTTGTGCTGTTACTTGTTTTCTTAATTACATAATATTGTATCAGAGTTATATTTGTCCTGTTGGAAATATATTAAAAACAGGTCTAGGGAAACGCAGCTGGTTAGAATGCAAAACCCTTTTACAACAGAGAAACGTTGCTATAGACCTGCATTTTGTGAGCCCATGGCCTTCACGCTAAATCCTGCACTTTTTTCTTAGTTAATCTCACTTGTACCTTGGCGACTATTATGCAGAATGATCCATACACTTAAAAATTTTCATTTAATTGCCATGGAAATTTGATAATTTTATCTTAAAAACGGGTTGAAGAAAACTCAGGAAGAGCTCTGATTACTGACAACTGGAAAAAAAAATCTTGATTAAAGCACTTCCCCCATGAAAATAGGACCTCTTGAACTTTGGAAGAGCTGATTACTGAAGGCCATTCTTTGAGGAATGCATAACCGTACCTTAAATTTTTCAGAAATATTCAAGTGAAAAAGTGGAGACGTCAAAACAGACCTTTAACAGTGTAATTTAGTGAAACGTTGGCAACAGCTTATTTCAGTTCCTCTCTAAAATAAAGTGCCAAAATATGCAAACTACTTTTCAAAACTATGGTGGTTTGTAAGAAATGTCTGTTAGCTGTCATCACCAATAAAGCTTACCATGTGAAAAAAATCAACCTGGAGAATCACAGAAGATTCATTGTTCTCTTCTTAAGATGCATGGCATATATTAATCATTGGGAATCCAGTGGTTTTCTTTGCTCCACTTTTAATTATTAAAAACATAATAACTTTAAGAAATTTGCATGACTATTCATCATTACTACACATATCACTAAATTTAGCTTTAAAGGCCTTTCAACATTAACTTAGTATTATAAACTTGTTTTTCATATGACACAGAAAATATTTACCTATTGCAGTTTTTTGCTGAGGTGTTAGTTTTGAAATGACCAAATCAATTTTATTTTATTTAAAATGTCTTATCTTTGCTTTATAGGGCAATACAAATACAATAAATAAGCACCTGTAATGCCTGGCATCATTTTAGATGCTGGTGCCATGGGTTAAACCTGTGCTTGAAATATGTTTCTTAATTTCAGCCTCTGACATGAGTGACAGGAAAATTTTCTGTCTCAATAACAACTATATGATTTTTCACCATTTTATTTCCAGAAAATTGGAAGCTCTACACTATTCTCATTAAAATTAATTAATAAATATAAGTATTAACATTTTATACTATAAACATTTAGTGTGGACACTTTAATACTGTTTGAATATATTACAGTTGCTATTGACTCCAGATCCTCAATAAGTTGAAAGTATTGTTGTGTAAATCCAGTCTTGGTGGACAATTCAGGGATAGAAATGGCAGTAAAATCCATGATTTGCTTTCACATTGCCAGTTGACATGAATTTCTAAAAGGTTTTGAAAATTATGTTGGAACATGCAACTAATAGTGTACACAATACCTCTAGAGCTAATTGAGCAATTATGTATTTGAACCAAGAATAATACCATTGGAGAAGCTAATTTAAGAAGACTCTAAGAGTATTTTTCTTTTACCCTGTGATATCAGAAACTATGTGCCTATCCAGGACAATAAAACAAAAGCTTAGATTCATAGAACCTTAAACTTGGAAGGGATCCTAGAAGTGGAACCCATCTTCCTGTTCTTTTCATGACATCTGTTAACAAAAAGAGTCCAACCCTGTAAAATATTTGAAGAGATTTATTTTGAGGCAAATATGAGTGACCAAAGCCTGTGACACAGCCCTCAGGAGATTCTGAGAACATATGTCCCAGGTCATTGGGGAGCAGTCTGGTTTTATACAATTTAGGGAGACATGAGGGATCAATCAAATACATTTAAGATATACATTGGTTTGGTCCAGAAAGGCAGAAGAACTTAAAGCAGGGGGGTTTCCAGGTTATAGGCAGATTTAATTTTTTTCTAATTGGCAATTGTTTGAAAGAGTTATCAATATAAAGGAATGTCTGAGCCTCCTGGTAGCAGGCTTCAGAGAGAATAGAATGTAAATGTTTCTTATAGGACTTAACATCTGTGTTGATGTTAAATGCTGGTTGGCTTTTTCTGAATTCCAAAAGTTGGGGGAACATAATGAGGCATACCCTACCCCCACTTCTAATCATGACCCAAACCAGTCTTCCAAGTTAAATTTTAGAGTGTCCTAGCAGAGGAGGGAGTCCATTCAGATGGTTGCAGGGGGATTTCAAATTTTATTTTTAGCTTACATATCTCTAACAGATGATCGTAGCTCTACTTGAATATTACCCAAGGAAATTTATGAAGATTTAGAATTTCCTCAAGAATGGAACCAAATCTGTTTTCTAGTAAGTTTTACCCAATTTATACTAGTGTTCAGATCCAGAATAAAAATTAATATTACCCTCTTCCACAAGATAGTTATTTAAATGTTTGGAGAAAGCTATTGTGTCCCTGAATCCATTCTTCTCCAGTCTATATATTCCAGGATCCTTCAAACTTTTCTCCCATGAACTTCTGTCCAATTTGTGATCCTGATCACTTTGTAAGATATACCCATTTGTCCACACTACTTTTGAAACATGGTCTAAAAACTGAATGCTCCTCTTCAAACAAAGACACTGCGTTGCAGATTTTTTATTCACTGGGTTTCAATGTCAAACTGTGCTGTCATACTATCATTGTATTCTAATTCCATATGACTAGCTTTTATGCAACACTGTTTCTGCCATTTTTATGATATTCAACAATGTTAACTTAGTAAGAAAAAAAAACCAAAAACACACACAAAAATTAATTATTTTATCTTTACAGGAAAGAACTGCTGAAGTTCAAAGATGGTATTAGAAAAGCAGACACCCTCTTAGAAAACCGGATAACCTCTTATCCTAATCCCATGGCAGTGGGAGTAGATAAAGTAAAATTTAGAGAAAAAGGCCAACATCAGGTAAAGCTTCTGAGAACTACAGATCCTTATTTCAGCTTATATAAGAATAGAGACTGGATTCTTTAAATGATTTTTAGCCACTTGAAGTCAGGAATAAGTGATATTTGATTAGGAGGGTGTCCAAGGTAGTGGAAATAGCAAGATAAGAGGTAATAAGTACATTACCATGTACATTGAAGACATAATTTGGTTGGAAAAAGAGTCTAAATGAAAAAGTCACAAGTAACATGACCAAAAAGAGTGTTTGAGAGCAGGTTGTAGACTCTATTGAAAGAAAATCATAAAAGAATATTTAAAGATTTTGGGCAACTACTTTTGCATCAAGAGGCCCACAGATATATTATTTTAGATCCAGCAATAAAAAAAAAAAATCTTGTTGCTGAGGGGGAATAATATTAACTCTATATTTTACCCATTACATTTTTTTTCCTTTTCTCTTCAGTCAAGTCTCTCACAGACCTGCCAAAAAAAAGAGCCTTTTCTCTTCTTTTCTACACCTTTTGAACAGTAGTTACAACACACAGTTTTGCACTATGAGAAGAAAATATGAGTAAAGCAGGCAAAATTCAAATGACAACAGAAGAGGAGCAGAGCACATTTATCTGCTAAGTTAAATATACATATTTTATAAAGGTCATTGACTTATTGAACAGAAAAGGAGCAAAGGGACAAAAAAGATAATAAAAGCAAAGCCAAGATATATCAAATCAGATAGTTGCTAAGTGGCTAAAAAGTGAAGATTTCTGGGTTCAGTACCCTTTGAATTATATGACTGACTCCTCTTGATGCAGACACACAGAAATGACAAAATAAGCTTAAATAAAAAAAAAAAAAAAAAAAAAAAATTGCGGCCGGACACGGTGGCTCAAGCCTGTAATCCCAGCACTTTGGGAGGCCGAGATGGTTGAATCACGAGATCAGGAGATCGAGACCATCCTGGCTAACACGGTGAAACTTTAGTCTCTACTAAAAAATACAAAAAACTAGCCGGGCAAGGTGGCGGGCACCTGTAGTCCAAGCTACTCGGGAGGCTGAGGCAGGAGAATGGCGTGAACCCGGGAGGCAGAGCTTGCAGTGAGCTGAGATCAGGCCACTGCACTGCAGCCTGGGCGACAGAGCAAGATTCCATCTAAAAAAATATATATATATATATATTCTCACAAGAATTCAAACTTCACTGTTTCCTTTATCTTTCCTTATATGATATTCTTTTTTATTACACTTTAATTTCTGGGATACATGTGCAAAATGTGCAGTTTTGTTACATAGTTATACACATGCCATCGTGGTTTGCTGCACCCATCAAACCATCATCTACATTAGGTATTTCTTCTAATGCTATCCCTTCGCAGCCCCCCACCCCGCAACAGGCCCAGGTGTGTGATGGTCCCCTCCCTGTGTCCATGTGTTCTCATTGTTCAATTCCCACTTATGAGTGAGAACATACGGTGTGTGGTTTTCTCTTCCTGTGTTAGTTTGCTGAGAATGATGGTTTCCAGCTTCATCCATGTCCCTGCAAAGGACATAAATTCATCCTGTTTTATGGCTGCACAATATTCCATCGTGTATATTTGCTACATTTTCTTTATCCAGTCTATCATTGATGGGCATTTGGGTTGATTCCAAGTCTTTCCTATTGTGAACAATGCTGCAATAAACACACATGTGCATGTGTCTTTATAGCAGAATGATTTACAATCCTTTGGGTATATACTCAGTAATGGGGTTGCTGGGTCAAATGGTATTTCTGGTTCTAGATTCTTAAGGAATCACCACACTGTCTTCCGCAATGGTTGAACTAATTTGCACTCCAACCAACAATGTAAAAGCGTTCATATTTCTCCACATCTTCTCCAGCATCTGTTGTTTCCTGACTTTTTAATGATTGCCATTTTAACTGGCATGCGATGGTATCTTGTTGCGGTTTTGATTTGCATTTCTCTAATGACCAGTGATTATGAGCTTTTTTCATATGTTTGTTGGCTGCATAAATGTCTTCTTTTGAGAAGTGTCTGTTCATATCCTTCACCCACTTTTTTATGGTTTTTTTTTTTTCTTGTAAATTTGTTGAAGTTCTTTGTCGATTTTCGATGTTAGTCCTTCGTCAGATGGATAGATTGCAAAAATTTTCTCCCGTTCTGTAGGTTGCCTGTTCACTCTGATGATAGTTTCTTCAGCTGTGCAGAAGCTCTTTAGTTTAATTAGGTCTGATTTGTCAATTTTGGCTTTCGTTCCCATTGCTTTAGTTGTTTTAGTCATGAAGACTGTGCCCATGCCTATGTCCTGAATAGTATTCCTAGGTTTTCTTCTGGGGTTTTTATGGTTTTTATGTCTTATGTATAAGTCTTTAATCCACCTAGAGTTAATTTTTGTATAGGTGTAAGGAAGGGGTCCAGTTTCAGTTTTCTGCATATGGCTAGCCCAGTTTTCCCATCACCATTTATTAAATAGGGAATCCTTTCCCCATTGCCTGTTTTTGTCAGGTTTGTCAAAGATCAGATGGTTATAGATGTGTAGTGTTATTTCTGAAGCCTCTGCTCGGTTCCATTGGTCTATATATCTGTTTTGGTACAAGTACCATGCTGTTTTGGTTATTGTAGCCTTGTAGTGTAGTCTGAAGTCAGGTAGCATGATGCCTCCAGCTTTGTTCTTTTTGATTAGGATTATCACGTCTATACAGGCTCTTTTTTGTTTCCATATGAAATTTAAAGTCGTTTCTTTCTAATTCTGTGAAGAAAGCCCATGGTAGCTTGATGGGGATAGCATTGAATCTATAAATTACTTTGAGCATTATGGCCATTTTAACAATATTGATTCTACCTATCCATGAGCATGGAATGTTTCTCCATTTGTTTGTGTCCTCTCTTATGTCCTTCAGCAGTGGTTTGTAATTCTCCTTGATGAAGTCCTTCACATCCTTTGTAAGTTGTATTCCTAGGCATTTTATTCTCTTTATAGTAATTGTGAATGGGAGTTCAATCATGATTTGGCTTTCTTTCTATTATTGGAGTATAGGGATGTTTGTGATTTCTGCACTCTGATTTTGTATCCTGAGACTGCTGAATATGCTTATCAGCTTAAGGAGATTTTGAGCTGAGACAATGGGGATTTCTAAATATAAAATCATGTCATCTGCAAACAGAGATAATTTGACTTCCTCTCTTCCTATTTTAATATGCTTTATTTCTTTTTCTTGCCTGATTGCCCTGGCCAGAACTTCCAACACTATGTTGAACAGGAGTGGTGAGAAAGGGCATCCTTGTCTTGTGCCACTTTTCAAAGGGAATACTTTCAGCTTTTGCCCATTCAGTATGATATTGGCTATAGGTTTGTCATAAATAGCTCTTAATATTTTGAGATATTTTCCATCAATACCTAGTTTATTGAAAGTTTTTAGCATGAAGGGGTGTTGAATTTTATTAAAGGCCTTTGAATTTTATCAAAGGCCTATCTATTGAGATAATCATGTGGTTCATGTCACTGGTTCTGTTTACATAATGGGTTATATTTATTGATTTGCATATGTTGAACCAGCCTTGCATCTCAGGGATGAAGCCAACTTGACTGTGGTAGATGAGCTTTTTGATGTGCTGCTGGATTGGGCTTGCCAGTATTTTATTGAGTATTTTTGCATCAATGTTAATCAGGGATATTGTCCTGAAATTTTCTTTTTTCGTTGTATCTCTGCCAGGTTTTGGTATCAGGATGATGCTGCCCTCAAATAATGAGTTAGGGAAGAGTCTGTCTTTTTATATTGTTTGGAATAGTTTCAGAAGGAATGGTACAGCTGCTCTTTCTACCTCTGGTAGAATTTAACTGTGAATCTGTCCGGTCCTGGACTTTTTTTGATTTGTAGGCTATTAATTACTACCACAATTTCAGAACTTGTTATTGGTCTATTCAGAGATTCAACTTCTTCCTGGTTTAATCTTGGGAGGGTGTATGTGTCCAGGAATTTATCAATTTCTTCTATGTTTTCTAGTTTATTTGCGTAGATGTGTTTATAGCATTCTGTGATGTTAGTTTGCATTTTTGTGGGATCAGTGGTGATATCCCTTTTATCATTTCTTATTGTGTCTAATTGATTCTTCTCTCTTTTCTTCTTTATTAGTCTTGCTAGAGGTCTATTTTGTTGATATTTTCTAAAAAGCAGCTACTGGATTCATTGCTTTGTTTAAGGGTTTTTGTGTATGTGTCTCTATCTCCTTCAGTTCTGCTCTGATCTTCGTTATTTCTTGCCTTCTGTTAGCTTTTGGATTTCTTTGCTCTTGCTTCTCTAGCTCTTTAAATTGTGATGTTAGGGTGTCTATTTTCAATCTTTCCTGCTTTCTCCTGTGAGCGTTTAGTGCTATAAATTTCCCACTATACAGTGCTTTAAATGTGTCCTATAGATTCTGGTACATTGTGTCTTTGTTCTCACTGGTTTCAAAGAACTTATTTATTTTAGCCTTCATTTTGTTATTTACCCAGTAGTCATTCAGGAGCAGGTTGCTCAGTTTCCATGTAGTTGTGTAGTTTTGAGTGAGTTTCTTAATCCTGAATTCTAATTTGATTGCACTGTGGTCTCTAAGACTGTTTTTTACGATTTCTGTTATTTTGCATTTGCTGTGCAGTGTTTTACTTCCAATTATGTGGTTGATTTTAGAATAAGTGTGATGTGTTGCTGAGAAGAATGTATATTCTGTTGATGTGGGGTGGAGACTTCTGCAGATATTTATTAGGTCTGCCTGGTTCAGAGTTGAGTTCAAGTCCTGAACATCCTTATTAATTTTCTGTCTCATCCGTGACAGACCGTGAGAAAAGTGTATTGTCTGGGCCGGAAGGCACTGTTCCTCATGGCACAATCCCTCATGGCTTCCCTTAGCTAGGGCAGGGAGATTCTTGACCCCTGGTACTTCCTAGGTAAGGCAATTCCCCACCCTGCTTTGACTTGCCCTCAGTGGGCTTTAACCACCGTCTAACCAGTCCCAATGAGATGAGCCAGGTACCTCAGTTGGAAATGCAGAAATCACCCACCTTCTGCTTTGATCTCGCTGGGAGCTGCAGAATGGCTCTGTCCTATTTGGCCATCTTGCCGGCCACCCTCCCTTTATATGATATTCTAATCCAAAAGATACTATACTGTAAGGATAAAGACAATCATCAAATGTCAGACACTATATGAAGTCAAGTCTATAGAGATATAAAGGAATCAAACATTATGAAATACTGTCACTCTGAACCACTATGGAGAACTGAAACAGGACTTTAGAGCCTTTGTTTCTATGTGGATAAGGTAGTAAATAGAGTTAAGAACATAACTTTTCACAAATTGAAATAATTAATCATTAAATTGTGTTGAATTTTAATGTAGTCTCGAGTCTATTTTAAAAGGTGACTCTTAATGGTTTTTCTTTTAAAGTCCATGTCGATCACAATTATTTCCCAAGGCAGAGACATCCCTGGGGTTGTTTCTGCCTATTTTTTCATGATTTAATTCATAAGCAATCTGGCATTAAAATAAGCTGATGAAAACCAAACATTTTAAAGAACAACAGTAATTATTTGGGAAAATGGTGATATTATGCTGTAAAATAAGTGTATTGTTCTTATTAATTTATTTCCATTTGTCTACTCCTTTAATTGGATATACATTACCCATATAAAAGAAAATTGCCCCATTAGTTCATAAGAGATATATATTTGTAGCTTTCAATACATGATATCTGTTTAAACTCTCAATTAGACTCCACACTATGTATAATTTCTTAAAAAGTGGCTACTTCTTATAAAATATTTTGTTTATTTTAAGAGGATATTTTCTTATTTGATCAGCATGCTACCAAATGTTTTACATGAACTTTCAAATAAATAAAGACATGTATTTTAGTTAAGCTTGAGTTTATTCATTAATTAGAATAAGTTAATTAGTACTCATGAAGATAACTTGTCATTCAAGATTGTGCGTTATCTGGTTTCTCTATTTATAAAAGCCCAACAATTTTATCAATAAATTAATTGCTATAGATATGGCTTATAAGTTGAAGCATCTTCAGGAAAGTAAATTGTAATAAAATACAATTGATAATATTAAAATACATAATAAATTTTAAAAAGTGATAAAATTAAATTATAGTAGCATTGGGACAGAAACAGTATTATCTAGTAGTTATTCAAAAACTACCATTTGCGACTTGGCCAAAATTCAGTCATATACCATTGAAGCTGTTGGAGTATATTAATAATATCTAAAGTAATTATTAGTTGTAGTATTCTATAATATTAAGAAAGAGATAAATTATATTGCATGTCCTAATACCATGTAATATCAACTCTTCCTGTGATCCTTCCCTTATGGTTTAAACAATTCATTTGTATTATAAGAAAGTAAAAGAACAAACATGAACAGACACAAGAGAAGATCAAATTTAATATACATTTTTATGTAGAGCTACTCCCTTTTGGTTCCCTCTAAAGTTTTTCATAAACTTTTAATATCCTCAAGTCAAACAACAGTAACAATCCTTCATATTTCCACAATGTTTGACTTTCACGGGATATTTACCTATATTTTATCCTCACAAAAATATTGTGAGGAAGAAGTAATAATATTTTCTCCATTTGGGTAAGCATATTAATTAAGGAAAAGAACAGTTTAATGACTTGTCTCCTGTGACATGGTTAATAAGAAAAATAAATCTGGAACTCACATATGTTCATGTTCCAACACTTGGTACTTTTCACTGTATCATTACCCAGACTTGGCTGTTGAAAATGTTGAAAATGTGATGATAATTACAATAACTAAATTAGTCCAGACAGAGTATACTATGCTGTCTAACAACAACCTCCAAATCTCAGTGATTTAAAAATACAAATTTATTTCTCACTCATCCTACATATTCAATATGGATTGTCTTTTTTTAATTAATTTATTTATTTTTAATTATACTTTAAGTTCTAGGGTACATGTGCACAACGTGCAGGTTTGTTACATATGTATACTTGTGCCATGTTGCTGTGCTGCACCCATCAACTCGTCAGCACCCATCAACTCGTCATTTACATCAGGTATAACTCCCAATGCAATCCCTCCCCCCTCTTCCCTCCCCATAATAGGCCCCGGTGTGTGATGTTCCCCTTCCAGAGTCCAAGTGATCTCACTGTTCAGTTCCCACCTATGAGTGAGAACATGCAGTGTTTGGTTTTCTGTTCTTGTGATAGTTTGCTGAGAATGATGGTTTCCAGCTGCATCCATGTCCCTACAAAGGACACGAACTCATCCCTTTTTATGGCTGCATAGTATTCCATGGCATATATGTGCCACATTTTCTTAATCCAGTCTGTCACTGATGGACATTTGGGTTGATTCCAAGTCTTTACCATTGTGAATAGTGCCGCAATAAACATACGTGGATTGTCAGGGGCCTCTGCTTTTTATTCAGTTATTTACTGACCAGATTGTCAGAGGTTCTACAATCTTATAACTCTACTGTCTGAAACACATGGACTGCTTGATCAACACGCAGAAGAGCAGAAGAACATGAAGAATTCATATGCACCATTACTAGATTTAGGTCAGAAGTAATACACATCACTTTCACTTACAGCTGATGGGCCAGAACTTATAGTACAACATAGCCTTATCTAACTACAAAAAGGCTAGGAAATGTAGAGAAGCACATCAATTTTTTGGTAGACTGTAAAAATATCTCTGCCATGATAGCTAACATGTATTGAGTTCTTAACATGTGCTAGGTGCTATGTTAAGCATGTTTTGTCATTGCCTTATTTAATCCTTACCCCTTACCATACTCCTGTACTATAAATATGATCATTATACAGAGAACAGAGTTTGAGAGTGACAATATGTACAAGGAAACATGGAACATAAATGGCAGGGCCAGGATTCAAACTCACATTCTTACTCTTTGCTTGGCCTTTTATTCTAGAGCTAAAACCATGCTAATTTGTTTAAGCCCAAATCCATTTAATGGCTTCCCATCTTGTGATCTTTTTTTAATGTGAGCTATAGTTTTCACCTACTCTCCCCCAAACTTGACAGTCATTTTCACTTCTACTTTTATTCTGTGTATTTGGAATACATTGAGTGAAAGAAGGCAAATAAATGAATTACAAAGAAACCCCTTTTGTGTTATATTATTCCCTTTCTCCCAGTGGCACCCTGTCTTCTACAGTAGGCAATAGAAGCCAGTCAACAAGGATAGTTAATTACTTGGATCTGCTTCCTGTTGCTCCAGTGCATAACAGTCATCCTCCTTATTGAGTCTTCCTTAAATATAAAAAGTCTATTATCTTCATTGCATCTTCTTTGTAAGAAGAATCCAATTATATTCTTAATTATAAGTCAGAATACACCTGTTGTATGATGTTTCCTTTTGGAACTGCTTACAACTAAGTTAACCTCTAAACTATACTTGCAATTAAAGATAAGTAAACTCATATTTTATATATATATATATATATATATATATATATATATATATGAAGAGAGAGAGAATGATAATTTTCCACAAAGGAGCTAAAATGAACATTTTTAGATGTTCCTGTTATCACAACACTCAATTACCAGAAATTTACACATCATTTCTAAAAATTTCTGAGTGTTTTTATTAATTGAGATTGAAAACTTATGAAACTCTGTCTCATGTGGAAAATATTGGCTTTATAAGTACATTTTATTAAATAGTATAAATAATATTTTACTAATGTTATGGTTGGAATGTGTCCTCTCAAAAATTCAAGTGTTGAAACTTAATGGCAAATGCTATGGTATTAAGAGGTATGGCCTTTAAGAAGTTATTAGGTCATGAGGGATCCTCTTCTTGTTAGTGAGATTAAGGCCATCATGAACGAGTCTTCCTGCAGAATTCAGCTTTTTTCCTCTGTGCCTTACACCATGTCAGAACATAGCATTCCTTCCTCTTAAGGATGGAACAACAAAATGCTACTTTAGAAGTAGACAGCAGCCTTTGTCAGATAACTGAACCTTCTAGTGCCTTGATTTTACACCTCTCAGCCTCCAGAACTGAGAAAAATAAATTTATGTTCTTTATAAATTACCCAGTCTCAAGTAATTTGTTGTAGCAGCACAAATGAACTAAGACAACTAGTGTCCCATAGGCTTATTTAATTTAGGTGTTAAAGTGAACTTCCTTATTGCACCAATGGGGAAATTGGAGACTATGAGAAGTTATTTATTTATAATCCAGTAAATAGCTAGAGGAATCACACGTAGGCCTCCTGATTCTCTGTCTAGGCTAATTTAAAATAATATCAAAATAAAGCTTCTGCACAGCAAAGCAAAGAATTAACAGACTGAAAAGACAACCTGCAGAATGAGAAAAAATATGTGCAAACTGTGTGTATTCAACAAGGAACCAATAGCCAGAACACACAAGGAACTTGAACAACCCAACAGAAAAAAAAGAGTCCCATTAAAAACTGGGCAAAGATCTCAGTAGACATTTTTAAAATGAAGACATACAAATAGTTGACAAGCACATGAACAAAAAACCTTAACATTACAAATCATCAACAAAATGCAAATCAAAACCACAATGAAATATTATCCCATCCTGGTTAGAATTGCTATTAATAAAAAGACAAAATATAACAGATTCTGGCCAGGATGTGAGGAAAAGTAAACTCATGCATTTTTGGTGGGAATGTAAATTAGTACAGTCATTGTGGAAAACAGTATAAGGGTTTCTCAATAAATAAACAAACAGTGATACCATATGATCCAATAATTTCACTACTAGGTATTTATCAAAAAAAAAATGAAATCAGCGTATCAAATATATATCTACACCCCTGTGTTTACTGCAGTAGAATTCCAATAGCCAAGATATGGAATCAACTAAGTTCCCATCAACAGAATAATGGGTAAAGAAAATGTGGTACATATGTATACAATGGAATTCTATTTGGCAATAAAAACAAATGCGATCATGTCATTTTCAGCACCATAAATGAAACTAGAAGTCATTATGTTAAGTGAAATAAACCAGACATAGAAAGACAAATATCTCATATTGTCACTCATATGTGGGAGCTAAAAAAGTTGATAGCATAAAGAGTAGACTGATAGTTACCAGAGGCTGAGAAGCTGAATGAGGGTTAGAAGGGGGATGAAGAAGGATTGAGTAATGGGTAGAAATATACAGTTAGCTTTGAGTAATGGGTAGAAATATACAGTTAGCTAGAAGAAATAACTTCTAGTGTTCAATAGCACAGTAGAGTGACTGTAGTGAACAATATATTGTATATTTTTAAATAGCTAGAAAAGAAGACCTGAAATGTTTCCATTGCAAAGAAATAAGTGTTCTAGGTGATGAATATCCTGAATAGCCTGATTTGATCCTTACACATTATATGCATATATCAAAATATCACATGTGCCCCATAAATATGTACAATTATTATTTATCAATAAAAATAATAGTAAAGTTTATAAAATTTTACCTCTAGAAAGTTAAAATCAAACTCTCTTAAAATGCTATTGCTTTTACTAGGTAAGCTAACACTTTTCCATTATGTATTTGTAACTCTTATCCTAGGATAATTACATTGGAATTTTGTCATTGAGTACCAGAAAATAGCTAAGGATATACTCAAAACAAGTATAGAAAGAAAACAGATATATAAATATGGCTAGACTCTCAGCATTAATTACTAACATGTTAACTGAGATGCTATAGCAGTTTTTAGGTATCTGTGCCATTTGACTTATACAATGAGCATGGGATACTCTTTTTAAAAAAAAAAAAAATTGTAATTTTTTTCAATGCAATAGTAGCTTATATTTGTTTAAAATCTTTTAACACCTGATCTCAATGTATTTTTCTGATTTTAAAGGATAAAAAATGAGGAATTTCATGCAAAGCCAAAACAGAAGTTTTGTTGCATTAAAATAACAAGCAGGGCATTTAAGATGTGTCACTCTGTTATAACAGAGCACTAAATTCTTGTCTCAGTTGTGCGTATTTGGACAAACAGGAAGTAATCTCTCCAAGATTTATTTATTTATTGATATGTTAAATGGAGATAGAAATACCTGCCCTGTCAAACTCACAAGTTTGTTGTGTGAATAACATAACTAAATGTATAGGAAAGCTCCTGAGAAAATGAAAATTTCTCCACAAACTTAAGGTATGACTGTGTATGTTAACATACATAAACTAATATTCCCTGCATATGCATCATTATATGTATATCAACAAATGTCCTACTTGAATAACTCATCGTTTTGTTCACTTCACAGAAGGCAGAAAAAGACCAACTAGTTAAGTTACTTGTGTTAAATTCTATAGCAAACAAAGAACTAATTTGATGAGTTACTATTTTTCTAGGTACCTTCTATGTACCAGGCACTACACTAGTGAATTTACAGATACGTTACTTCTTTGTCGTTGGTCTAACCTTGAAAAGTACGTGTTATTTCCTCCGTTATACAAGTTAAGAGAGTGAAGACCAGGGAAGTTAAGTAAATTGCTGAAAGTCACACAGCTGGTAAGCAAGTATCAGAGTCAGGATTCATGTCCAAGTTTGTCAGACTCCTAAACTCTTTTCTTTATTTTGTGCTGTCTTTTAGAGACTATATTCACCTGCCTGGGTAATGTTTAATTTCTTTTGGCATGGGTACATGTTTTCCAGACGTTGAAGTTGTGTAGAATAGCAAGGGTTTTTTTTTTTTTTTCTTTCTTTCTTTTTGCTCACTTGATTTCTCTAAAAAAACAAATGGCTCTCTTCTGATGTCTGTTCTGTTGACCTTGTGTCTCTGTGCTAAAAATCTTTTTTCTAACTTGCTCTTTCTGTAAGAATGAAATGTTTCTGATTGAATATATCATACTCCAGAAATTTGGGGCCTTTTTGAGTTTAAAGTGTTTACAAGAATAGCCTTTTCCCCTGGATTTGATTATCTCACTGACAGCAGCCAATATCCTCATGCATAGAAATGTATTTACTTATAGGAACATAAGTAATTCATTTATAAAATTGAATTATCTCACTAGGAAGATTGCTTGTTTTGATTGTGTAGCTGTCCTTGTGAAACTGACTTACAATTGATAAAAGCCAGATGGAAAGGGAAAACAGTCCATTTCATTACTCTTTAAATGTTTAAGTTTATTAACCCTTGCACTTCACATTTTTTGAAGTTCAGTGGTAGTGGGGAAGCAATTTGTTGTTGAGTCTTAATATGCAAAATAGACAGTAAGTGCTTGTGACATTCTATTCCAGAGAAAAGAGTTTGGGCTTTAGAGGAGTTTCATGGAAAACATTTACAGCTCATTTTTAACTCTTGTGTATTGTTACTTTTTTTCTCATTCATATTTTTTTATTATTATTATACTTTAATCAAAATGGTTTTTAATGTGTATAGTGTATGTGCTAGTGTCTCTCATAAGAGCAAGTGCTAATTCTTAGTATCTCCAAAGTAACTTCCTATATTAACACATATTCTGTGCGTTATTGGTTTGAGTGCAATACACAAACATACTTCTTCATAAGACATTTGTCATGTTCTTAAATAATAATTTAAATGCCAGGTAATATGCTAAACACGTTTACTAATTATAAATTAATCTTCGTGGCAACATTCTGAGTATGCACTGTTTATTTTCAATACTCTAACTCTTCAGATGAAGGAAGCTGAAGCCTAGAGAGTTTACACAACTTTTTCATGGTCACAAAACTGGGAAGCAGTGTAACCAGGATTTGAATCCAGAAAAATGTGGCTTCAGAGTCTATACTCTGAACCATTACCATATATTGGCTCTTTGTTTCTTAAGACACTAGTCAAGCATTATGTTGCGGTAAGCACCATAGAAAAAGCAAGCAATTCCTTTATATTTTTAATAATGGTACCACAATTCCCCCACTATCCTTAGAACAAAGCAATAGAGTCACCTTATACATCCTTTTCCCTAACTTCCAACGTAAAATCACTCATGAATATCCACAAATTCTACCTCTGCAAAGGCTAATTCCATGATTTCTGCTACCATACCTGTCCAACCCTAATGTCTTATCACCCCTAGACTATTACTGCTTCTCTCTTTCCAATTATCCTCTGGTCAAAACTATGCTACATATCACTACTTGAGATGTCTTAAGGTACACTTATAACTATTTCACTGCTCATAAACTTCCTGAAATCTTTAGTAATTAACTTCAAACTACTCAGTGTGAAATTCAAGGTGCTCAATAATCTGGACACAGTGAGCCTTTCTATGCTTATTTCTTAGCTTTTATTCACATATTCTATGTTCCAACCTAAAATAACTATTCCAAATTCTCTAAGCATAGCTTTTAGTTTTATTTCTGTCTGTATTCCTTTACTCAATAGTGATTATTCTGCCTATAATTTCCTTCCCTGTCACTTCTGCCTATTGATTTTTTTACTCAGTCTTTAAAAGCATATTGCACGTTTTACTTCATCTGTGATTTGGTTTCTGTTTCCTACATTCACATTTTTTTCATTTTTTTTCTTCAGTTGAATATTCATCAGAACCTTCCTTTCACTTTCTTCATATTATGCCTACTGGTATAATTATTTGTGCTCTGCCTTTAACTTCCTTTCTAGAAGGTAGGCTTCTTAAGGTCAAAAGATAGGCTTTTTTAATCTTTGTATTCTACAGAGAGTTAGACAAATTCCTTAGACTTTGTAAAACTTAATATTTATTAAAAATGGCCTTTAACATCTCCTAGGGGTTTAAAGTCTCTGCATCAATTGAATTATGATTTTATATTCTGAATCAGTAAAAAATAGAGTAATCTAAGCTTGAAATATAAGTATTTCTGAGAACAAATCATTAAGGTTTAGAGGGGCAAATGATACCCCAGCATAATGTAAATCAAATAAAAAATAATCTTTTTGTTATTACAGGACTTCTGGGAAATACTGCCTATCTGCTTGCCTGCCGAAATGGTATGAGTTCAAGTTTAAATCCGAGAGTAATTATATTGCTCCACGAACAAAGAATTGACCCTTTCATCAGAAATGTAAAAGTATAGCTGAAGTATACTTGAGTTCATCAAAGCTTATGCCTGATGTGAGATAGGAAGGTTAATTTTCTCCATATCGAAAAAAAGCATATACCCTCCAAGTCCAAAGGGCGATATAAACTGATACAAACTTGAATACTAGCTGAAGAGTTGAGGAAATTAGCTGGAAAGACAGTGATATTATAACCTACAGACCTATAACATAGACTTAGATTATTACCAACAAGTTGTTTGAGCCTGAGTCTCCTTTGTTTTCATAGGGTGACAGGGACTTGATTAAAAAGAGGTTTTTTTTTTCTATATTATGAGTCAAATTGTATGTATTGTATACATGAGTCAAATTTCCATGTATTGATGCCCAGAAAAGAGGGGACACATAGATGCAAATTATTTCTGGGAGGGAGTTTCCAAAACATTTATAATAGAAGTAGCTAATGCTTATTATATGACAGGCATTTTTGTAACTGCTTTACATATCTCATTTAGTCATCATTAAAATCATATGAGGTCATTACCATTAAAATCATCCCCATTTACAGATGAGAAAAATAAAGTAGAGATGTATATAACTTGTCAAAGGCACCGTAAATACCAACATACCTCAGAGATATTGTGGGTTCCCCAGTTTCAGACTACCTAGCAATAAAGTGGATATTGCAATAAAGTGAGTCACATGATTTTTTTGATTTCCCAATGCATACAAAAGTTAAGCTTGCATGATACTGGCTGGGCACGGTGGCTCACGCCTGTAATCCCAGCACTTTGGGGGACCGAGGATGGCGGATTACAAGGTCAGGAGTTTGAGACCAGCTTGGCCAACATAGTGAAACCCCATCCTTACTAAAAATACGAAAAAATAGCTAGGTGTCATGACAGGTGCCTGTAATCCCAGCTACTTGGGAGGCTGAGGCAGGAGAATCGCTTGAAGCTTGGAGGCGGAGGTTGCAGTGAGCCGAGATTACACCACTGCACTCCAGCCTGGGTGACAGTGCAAGGCTCTGCCTAAAATAAAAATAAAAATAAAAAAGTTAAGCTTACACGATACTACAGCCTATTGTGTGCAAGAACATTACATCTCAAAAAGTACATACTTTAATTTTAAAATATCTTATTTCCAAAAAATGCCAACGATCATCAGATCCTTCAGCAAATCATAATCTATTTGCTGGTAGAAGTTCTTGCCTAAATGTTGATTGCTGCTGATCAGGGTGGTGTGCCTGTGGCAACTTTATAAAATAAGATAACAATTGCCGCAAAAAAGAATAAAATACCTAGGACTACAGCTGACTAGAGAGGTGAAAGGTCTCTACAAAGAGAACTACAAAACACTGCTCAAATAAATCAGAGATGAGACAGAAAATGGATAAACACTCCATGCTCATAGATCAGAAAAAACAATATCGATAAAATGGCCATACTACCTAAAGCATGTATAGATTCAATGCTATTCTTATTAAGCAATCATTGAAATTCTTCATAAAACTAGAAGAAACAATGTTAAAATTCATATGGAACCAGGATTTGTTATTCCAATTATAGAGTACAGATAGAATACAGGCTCTAGGATTTTCAGAATGGTGAATGGGCATTGGCTTCTGTTTAAAGTCATCAGCTGCATTTATCTTTAACAATAGAGTCAACTTGTCCTTTGAAGCTTTGAAGTCACACCTTGATTTCCCCTCTTTAGCTATGAAAATTTTACATGGCATCTTTCTCCAAAATAAGGCTATTTTATCTACATTGAAAATCTGTTGCTTAGTATAACAATTTTTGTCAATTATTTTAGCTAGAACTTAGGGATAACTTCCTATAGCTTGTGTGTTAGTGCCTGTTGATTTACTTTGCACTTCTAGGTTATGGAGATGGTTTATTTCCTTAAACCTTATGAACCACCCTCTGCTAGCTTCAAACTTTTCTTTTGTAGCTTCCTCGCCTCTCTCAGCTTTCATGAAGGGGCAAAGATAAAGGCATAAAAGCAGAGCCTTGCTCTGAATTTGGCTTTGGCTTAAGGGAATGTTGTTTCTGGTTTGATCTTCTATGTAGACAACTAAAACTTCTTACATATCAAGAATAAGGCTGTTTCACTTTCCTATCATTGGTGTGCTCACTGGAGTAACACTTTTAATTTTCTTCAAGAACATTTTCTTTCCATTTATAACTTGGCTTTTTGGTGCAAGAGGCCTAGCTTCTAGCCTGTCTTGTCTTTTGACATACTCTCCTCATTTAGCTTAATTATTTCCAGCTTTTGATTTAAAGTGAGAGACATGCAAATCTTTCTTCACTTGAACACTTAAAGGCCATTGTGCAGATATTAAATGGCACAATTTTAATATTGCCATGTCTCAGAGAATAACGAGGTCTGAGGAGAGGGAGAGAACTAAAGAAACAGCTGGTTGGTGAAGCAGTTAAAAAATACATAACGTTAACTGATACATAACGTTAACTAAGTTTGCCACCTTATATAGGTGTGTTTTATGGTGCCTCAAAACAATTACAATAGTAACATCAGAGATCGCTGATCACAGATCACCACAACAGATATAATAATAATGAAAAATTTGAAATATTGTGAGAATTACCAAAATGTGACACAGTTATAGGAAGTGAGCATATGCTCCTGGAAAAATGGCACTGATATGCTTGATTGAGACAGGGTCATCACACACCTTCAATTTGTAGAAGAAAAAAAAAAAGCAATATCTGTGAACTTCTGCAAAGCAAAGTATGATAAAACAAGGTGTGCTTATATTAAGCTTGGTAAAACTAAAATTTAAACCCATGGAGTTTGACTCCTGTCTGTAATGTTAATAATCACCTTATATTGTTCCTCCTGCTGTGCTTCAACTTTTTATATACAGTCTACACACTCAGACTTTCTCAGTTGTTAAATAAAGTACCTTCAGAACTCAGGGACTTTAGACATGCTGCTTGCTCTTTCTGAAATGTTTTCTCCTGTCATTCTGACCATCTACTTACTAACTCTACTTACTATTCTTGCCTCAGCATAAATGTCACTTTTATGAAAAGGCTTTTTTTAACCTCTCAATCTTAATTATGTGTCCTTTATATCATCAAAGAACCCTGTACTTGATTACTTACAAGTATTTCTCACAATTGTCATATAAAGTACTATATGATTTCTTGGAAGAAGTCAAATACAGGGTTCTTTGACTCTCTCTCTCTCCATGGAGATATATATTATATAGATAGATACATAGATTTTTTTTTTCCTAGAATGTAAGCTCCTCAAGCCCAGAAACTTTGACTTCTTCACAGCTGCATCCACAGTGCATAAAATGCTACCAGGCATATCACAGGTAGTAACAATATTTGCTGAATAAATTAATCAACCTGTAAACGCATGCTTGTAGACACTACATGTATGTTGAGAGAAAATAATTGATACTTTTCTGTTGAGAAAAATATTCTTTGTGATAACAATTATTTGGCTGCACAGGCAGACCTGATATACGTAGAGATAAATAATGTAAAGGAGAATGGGGTTTGGCTAAACATTATTATTAAAATTATCTTTCATATATTCTGAAATGGGGCCTGGAATTTTTCCAGGGAAAATTTATTTCATTTTTGTCTTGAAGGCTTTACACCCTCCATAGACTCAGTGCCTACTATTGAAAACAAGAACTTTTGAGGAATAGGGTACAATATAGATGCATATCAGTAAAGAATAGGAGGCTAAGGCCGGGCATGGTGGCTCACGCCTGTAATCCCAGCACTTTGGGAGGCCGAGATGGGCGGATCACGAGGTCAGGAGATCGAGACCATCCTGGCTAACACGGTGAAACCCCGTCTCTACTAAAAATACAAAAAATTAGCCGGGTGCGGTGGTGGGCGCCTGTAGTCCCAGCTACATGGGAGGCTGAGGCAGGAGAATGGCATGAACCTGTGAGGCAGAGCTTGCAGTGAGCCAAGATTGTGCCATTGCACTCTAGCCTGGGCGACAGAGCAAGACTCCGTCTCAAAAAAAAAAAAAAAAAAAAAAAAAAAGAATAGGAGGCTAAGGAAGGAGATTAGAATAAACTAAATATAAAAATAGCCATCACCCAAATAAAAAGCCATCTGTGAAAAGCCACTATCTTTTTCTGCCCTTGTTAGAGTAGCCTATACTTATCACCACAGAACAATCACTGAAGAAGTATTTATTAGTCAGTTATATGATTTGGCTTTGTGTCCCCACCAAAATCCCATCTCAAATTGTGATCCCTAGGTATTGAGACAGGTAGCTGGTGGGAAGAAATTGGATCATGGGAGCAGTTTCCCCCATGCCGTTCTCATGACAGTGAGTGAGTTCTCAAGAAATCTAATAATTTTATAAAGGACTATTTTCCCTTCACTTTCTCTCCTGCCACCAAGTAAGATGTGATTGTAAGTTTCCTGACGCCTCCACAGTCATGCAGAACTGTGAGACAATTAAACCTCCTCCCTTTATAAATTACTCAGTCTTAGGTATTTTTAAATAGCATGCAAAAATTGACAAATATAGTAAATTGGTATTAACCAACTTGTTTTTGATTTTACAGGCTCAAAGGCAAAAGGGACTTGCCTTGTCTAAGATGAGATTTTGGACTTGGACTTTTGAGTTAATGCTGAAATGAGTTAAGATTTTTGGGGACTGTTGGAAAGGCACGATTGGTTTTGAAATGTGAAAGGGACATGAGTTTTGAGAGGGGCCGGGACAGAATGACATAGTTAGGCTTTGTGTCCCAACCCAAATCTCATCTTGAATTTTAATCCCCAGATCTTGAGGGAAGGACCTCATAGGAGGTCATTTTATCATGGGGAAGTTTTCCCAACCATGCAAAACTGTGAGTAAATAAAATCTCATTCCTATATAAATTACCCAATCTTGGGTGTTTCTTTCTTTCTTTCTTTTTTTTTTTTTTTTTTTTTTTACCAGAAGAATAAAACTGAGTTTATCTTTTATAATGTATAGCTACGGAACTAACCAAAAAATAAAGTCTAAGGGAACGAAATGAGATAAAGAGAGGTCATCATGTGCAGAAGTGAGCAGCTGCCCTGGGGACCCTGCTGGTCGTTGGTGGTCTAAGCTTTGCTTTAATGAGTTTCCGGCAAGGTGGATGCATGGGAGGGGCTGCCAGGAAACAAAGCCTCAAGTTCCAGCAAAGTTGGAAGTCATAATTGGCATCCCCACATAAAGCCAAGAACACTGAAGTGTGACACAATCATAAAATGAGACTTCTGAGGAGACAAAACTTCAGAATGCTGAAAGGTGACAGATTGTTAATATGAGATAAGTAAAAATGTCCTGGTTTTGCTTTGTTTCTCTGTAGAGGAGGAAAACGAAAGATGGTTGCCTTAAGAATTTGTAACCACAAGTCATTTTCACACAGATTTGAGTGAGTATTCGCACAACCAGTATTGTCCTTGAAATCATTAAGCAATAATTCAGCTAAAAATGGTCCTTGGTCTGCAAGGGCCTGGGGAGCACCTGTCACAAGAATATGGAAACTCCAAAGGAATCAACTTAAACCAAGGCCTCAAAGACTTTTTTTTCATAAACTTCTTACAAGCATAAGTATAATAACAAAGGAAAAATACCCAGAGAAATATACCACCAGAAGCAGGAGTCAGCAAACAGCAGAATCAGATCAGCAACAACTGTGGTTTTGATTTACATTTCTCTGATGGCCAGTGGTGATGAGCATTTTTTCATGTGTCTGTTGGCTGCATGAATGTCTTCTTTTGAGAAGTGTCTGTCCGTATCCTTTGCTCACTTTTTGATGGGGTTGTTTTTTTCTTGTATTTGTTTGAGTTCTTTGTAGATTCTGGATATCAGCCCTTTGTCAGATGAGTAGATTGCAAAAATGTTCTCCCATTCTGTAGGTTGACTGTTCACTCTGATGGTAGTTTCTTTTGCTGTGCAGAAGCTCTTTAGTTTAATTAGATTCCATTTGTCAATTTTGGCTTTTGTTGCCATTGCTTTTGATTGTTTTAGACATGAAGTCCTTGACCATGCCTATGTCCTGAATGGTATTGTCTGGGTTTTCATGATTTTAAGTCTAACATTTAAGTCTTTGATCCATCATGAGTTAATTTTTATATAAGGTGTAAGGAAGGGATTCAGTTTCAGCTTTCTACTTATGGCTGACCAGTTTTCCCAGTACCAATTATTAAATAGGGAATCCTTTCTACATTTCTTGTTTTTGTCACGTTTGTCAAAGACAAGATGGTTGTAGATGTGTGGTATTATTTCGGAGGGCTCTGTTCTGTTCCATTGGTTTATATCTCTGTTTTGGTACCAGTACCATGCTGTTTTGGTTACTGTACCCCTGTAGTATAGTTGGAAGTCAAGTAATGTGATGCCTCCAGCGTTGTTCTTTTCGCTTAGGATTGACTGTGCAATGCGGGCTCTTTTTTGGTTCCATATGAAATTTAAAGTACTTTTTTATCCAATTCTGTGAAGAAAGTCATTGGTAGCTTGATGGGGATGGCATTGAATATATAAATTACCTTGAGCAGTGTGGCCACTTTGATGATACTGATTCTTCCTATCCATGAGCAAGGAATGTTCTTGCATTTGTTTCTGTCCTTTCTTATTTCATCTAGCAGTGGTTCGTAGTTCTCCTTGAAGAGGTCCTTTACATCCATTGTAAGTTGGATTCCTAGGTATTTTATTCCCTTTGAAGCGCTTGTGAATGGGAGTTCACTCATGATTTGTGTCTCTGTTGGTCTGTTATTGGTGTATAAGAATGCTTGTGAGTTTTGCATGTTGATTTTATATCCTGAGACTTTGCTGAAGTTGCTTATCAGTTTGAGGAGATTTTGGGCTGAGACGCTGGGGTTTTCTAAATAAACAATCATATCATCTGCAAACAGGAACAATTTGACTTCCTGTTTTCCTAATTGAATATCCTTTATTTCTTTCTCCTGCCTAATTGCCCTGGCCAGAATTTCCAGCACTATGTTGAACAGGAGTGGTGAGAAAGGGCATCCCTGTCTTGTGCCAGTATTCAAAGGGAATGCTTCCAGTTGTTGCCCATTCTTTGATATTGGTTGTGAGTTTGTCATAAATAGCTCTTATTATTTTGAGATACGTCCCATCAATATCTAAATTATTGAGAGTTTTTAGCATGAAGGGCTGTTGAATTTTGTCAAAGGCCTTTTCTGCGTCTGTTGAGATAATCATGTGGTTTTTGTCTTTGGTTCTGTTTATATGCTGGATTACATTTATTGATTTGCACATGTTGAACCAGCCTTGCACCCCAGGGATGAAGCCCATTTGATCATGATGGATAAGCTTTATGATGTGTTGCTGTATTTGGTTTGCCAGTATTTTACTGAGTATTTTTGCATCGATGTTCATCAGGGATATTGTTCTAAAATTCTCTTTTTTTGTTGTGTCTCTGTCAGGCTTTGGTATCAGGATGATGCTGGCCTCATAAAATGAGTTAGGGAGGATTCCCTCTTTTTCTATTGATTGGAATAGTTTCAGAAGGAATGGTACCAGCTCCTCCTTGTACCTCTGGTAGAATTCAGCTGTGAATCTCTCTGGTCCTGGACATTTTTTGATTGGTAGGCTATTAATTATTGCCTCAATTTCAGAGCCTGTTATTGGTCTACTCAGGGATTCAACTTCTTCCTAGTTTAATCTTGGGAGGGTGTATGTGTCCATGAATTTATTCATTTCCTTCTAGATTTTCTAGTTTATTTGCATAGAGGTATTTATAGTATTCTCTGATGGTAGTTTGTATTTCTGTGGGATAAGTGGTGATATCCCCTCTATCATTTTTTATTGCGTCTATTTGATTCTTCTCTCTTTTCTTCTTTATTAGTCTTGCCAGCATTCTATAAATTTTTTTGATCTTTTCAAAAAACCAGCTCCTGGATTCATTGATTTTTTTGAAGGGTTTTTTGTGTCTCTATCTCTTTCAGCTCTGCTCTGATCTTAGTTATTTCTTGCCTTCTGCTAGCTTTTGAATGTGTTTGCTCTTGCTTCTCTAGTTCTTTTAATTGTGATGTTAGGGTGTCAACTTTAGATCTTTCCTGCTTTCTCTTGTGGGCATTTAGTGCTATAAATTTCCCTCTACACACTGCTTTAAAAGTGTCCCAGAGATGCTTGTATGTTGTGTCTTTGTTCTCATTGGTTTCAAATAACATCTTTATTTCTGCCTTCATTTCGTTATGTACCCAGTAGTCATTTAGGAGCAGGTTGTTCAGTTTCCACGTAGTGGAGTGGTTTTGATTGAGTTTCTTAGTCCTGAATACTAGTTTGATTGCACTGTGGTCTGAGAGACAGTTTATTATAATTTCTGTTCTTTTACATTTGCTGAGGAGTGCTTTACTTCCAACTATATGGTCAATTTTGAAATAAGTGTGATGTGGTGCTGAGAATGTATATTCTGTTGATTTGGGGTGGAGAGTTCTGTAGATGTCTATCAGGTTCGCTTGGTGCAGAGCTGAGTTCAATTCCTGGATATCCTTGTTAACTTTCTTTCTCATTGATCTGTCTAGTGTTGACAGCGGGGTGTTAAAATCTCCCATTTTTATTGTGTGGGAGTCTAAGTCTCTTTGTAAGTCTCTAAGGACTCGCTTTATGAATCTGGGCACTCCTGTATTGGGTACACATATTTTTAGGATAGTTAGCTCTTCTTGTTGAATTCATCCTTTTACCATTATGTAATGTCCTTCTTTGTCTGCATTTTTTGTTTCCCATTTGCTTGGTAGATCTTCCTCCATCCCTTTATTTTGAGCATATGTGTGTCTCTGCACATGAGATGGGGCTCCTGAATACAGCACACTGATAGATCTTGACTCTTTATCCAACTTGCCAGTCTTTGTCTTTTAATTGGAGTATTTAGCCCTTTTACATTTAAGGTTAATATTGTTATATGTGAATTTGATTATGCCATTATGATGTTAGCTGGTTATTTTGCTAGTTAGCTGATGTAGTTTCTTCCTAGTATTGACGGTCTTTACAAGTTGGGATGTTTTCGCAGTGGCTGTTACTGGTTGTTCCTTTCCATGTTTAGCACTTCCTTCAGGAGCTCTTGTAAGGCAGGCCTGGTGGTGACAAAATCTTTCAGCATTTGCTTTTCTGTAAAGTATTTTATTTCTCCTTCATTTATGAAGCTTAGTTTGGCTGGATGTGAAATTCTGGGTTGAAAATTCTTTTCTTTGATAATGTTGAATATTGGCCCCCACTCTCTTTTGGCTTGTAGAGTTTCTGCAGAGAGGTCCACTGTTAGTCTGATGGACTTCCCTTTGTGGGTAACCCGACCTTTCTGTCTGGCTACCTTAACCTTTTTTCCTTCATTTCAACTTTGGTGAATCTGACAATTATGTGTCTTGGAGTGTTCTTCTCAAGGATTATCTTTGTGGCATTCTCTGTATTTCCTGAATTTGAATGTTGACCTGCCTTACTCGGTTGGGGAAGTTATCCTGGATAATAGCTTGCAGAGTGTTTTCCAACTTGGTTCCATTCTCCCCGTCACTTTCAGGTATGCCAGTCAGACGTACATTTGGTCTTTTCACATAATCCCATATTTCTTGGAGGCTTTGTTCATTTCATTTTACTCTTTTTTCTCTGAACTTCTCTTCTCATTTCATTTCATTCATTTAATCTTCAATCATTGTTACCCTTTCTTCCAGTTGATCGAATCGGCTACTGAAGCTTGTGCATTCGTCATGTAGTTCTCGCGCTATGGTTTTCAGCTCCATCAGGTCATTTAAGGACTTCTCTACACTGATTATTCTAATTAGTCACCCATCTAATTTTTTTTCAAGGTTTTTAGCTCCTTTGCAATGAGTCCGTACTTCCTCTTTTAGCTCAGAGAAGTTTGGTCATCTGAAGCCTTCTTCTTTCAACTCATCAAAGTCATTCTCCATCCAGCTTTGTTCCATTGCTGGTGAAGAGTTGTGTTCCTTTGGAGCGGGAGAGGAACTCTGATTTTTAGAATTTTCAGCTTTTCTGCTCTGTTTTTTGTCCATCTTTGTGATTTTATCTACCTTTGGTCTTTGATGATGTGACATACAGATGGGGTTTTGGTGTGGATGTCCTTTCTGTTCATTAGTTTTCCTTCTAACAGTTGGGACCCTCAGCTGCAGGTCTGTTGGAGTTTGCTGGAGGTCCACTCCAGACCTATTTGCCTGGGTATCAGCAGCAGAGACTGGAGAACAGTGAATATTGCTGAGCAGAAAATGTTGCTGCCTGATCATTGCTCTGCAAGCTTTTTCTCAGAGGGTTACCCAAACATGTGGGGTGTCAGTTTGCCCCTACTGGTGGGTGCCTCCCAGTTAGGTTACTTGGGGGTCAGGGACCCACTTGCAGAGGCAGTCTGTCCATTCTCAGATCTCAAACTACGTGCTGGGAGAACCACTACTCTCTTCAAAACTGTCAGACAGGGACATTTAAGTCTGCAGAGGTTTCTGCTGCCTTTTGTTTGGCTATGCCCTGCCCCCAGAGGAGGAGTCTACAGAGGCAGGCAAGCTCCCTTGAGCTGTGGTGCACTCCACCCAGTTTGAGCTTCCTGGCTGCTTTGTTTACCTACTCAAGCCTCAGCAATGGCAGGCACCCCTCCCCCAGCCTTGCTGCCACCTTGCAGTTCGATCTCAGACTGCTATGCTAGCAATAAGTGAGGCTCCTTGGGCATGGGACCCTCCAAGCCAGGCGCGGGATATAATCTCCTGGTGTGTCGTTTGTTAAGACCCTTGGTAAAGTGCAGTATTAGGGTGAGAGTGACCCGATTTTCCAGGTGCCATCTGTCACAGCTTCCCTTGGGTAGGAAAGGGAATTACCTGACTCCTTGTGCTTCCTGGGTTAAGGGATGCCTTGCCCTGCTTCGGCTCATGCTCAGTGGGCTGCACCCACTGTCCTGCACCCACTGTCCGTCAAGCCCCAGTGAGATGAACGTGGTACCTCAGTTGGAAATGCAGAAATCACCCATCTTCTGCATCGCTCACACTGGGAGCTGTAGACTGGAGCTCTTCCTATTTGGCTATCTTGGAACTGCCCCCCCTGGGTGTTTCTTTATAGCAGTGTAAAAATGGACTAATATAGTCAGCGTGTTTGTCTCCACAATGATTTTGTAACTGAAGAAGTAGTTTGAAATAGTACTGTTAACTTGAATTTCATTGTAGACTTGATCTAGAGTGAATTTTTATAACAATTTAGAATACATTTAAGGTATAATTGTTATTTATTTTCACATAAATAGCTATTTATAAATGTAATTAATTTTTTATATTTTCAGCAAGATTAAATTTTTAAATGCCAGAATATACTTAGAGGTGGAATAGTACAAGAGTTATTCTCTAAATAAATTCTTAGAAGCATAAGTTACTAAAAACTATGACTAAAATAGATAATTAAATTTCTGAAAGTAGTCAGATATTTAATAATATTTGAGACAACAGACATTGAATCCTGACACATTTTTACAAATGACCTAACACAGAGCTTCCTAAAATAATCTTTTGTTTCATTTCCACATGGAACCTGATACCAGATGTCAAAGAACTTAATTAAATAGCTAGATTATGTTTATAGACTGCTTTACATGTCACAAAGTGCTTTCATGTATATTGACTAATTTAATTTAAAATGCCATAAATTGCTGAAACAGGAAATGCACAGTCTAAATTTTCACTCACTGATCTCCTTAATGTCCAAACTTTAAAGAATGGTTTCCAACTCCAATGATCTAAAAAAAGTTTAGATATGATATTTTTATAATTATACACATATTATATTAATATCACTAAAGAAATTTAGCAGTGTAATACAGATATACAGAGAATAAACTTTTTTTAACTCTGATTGTTGAGGTAAGTGTAAATTCCAATAAAATGAGCCAAGTTAAAGAAGAAAATGCAACACAAATGAAATCATGTGGCCTTACTGAAGCTTGTAGGAAAACAAATCAGACTCTACAAGCAACAAAAATAGTCAGGAAATTAAAAATTATTTTGTATGCAGGATTCCAACAATTACTAGATATCCACTACAATTTTCAGTTATATTTGTAAAATAGATCATGATTTTAAATTCAGGAATATAAATGTAATATAAAATATTTTAACACACATTTATGTATTCCACTTTCTTATCAGACTGCCTAAACTATCATAACATAGAGGCAAAGCCTGAAAATATATTAAGATGATCTCTAAGAAGATAAATAAAGAATGGACACAATGATCTCTAAGGGTATGAAGAAAGAATGGACACAAAACTCTTGCATTTTATTTCACATACAAAACAAGTGTGAAATAGCACTCAAGTCAGAGGATTTGTGCTTAGATTTGTGCACAAAATAAAGTGATTTAGTAAGTTGATCTACCTTTCTGTAATAAAAATTTGTGCAAGTTTAATAATATTGAGTAGCAGTTTAGAGACACAGAAGAGCTATCTGATGTGAGTATTGAGAAGTGACAGGAAAAAAGAAATTAGATCAAGGAAGAAGTTAATTATATAGCATTCCAGAGATATTTAATGAAAATTTAAACTAGCTGTACACATTTGGCCTCTAAAGTTTTATATATATATGTGTGTGTGTGTGTGTGTGTGTGTATGTGTGTGTGTATACATCAACGTGCCATTCTAGAAAGTGTATACTGCCAGAGATTATGTATTCATCAGTTCTTCTCTCTACCTTACTGAGATAAACTACCAGCTCATCAGGGTATAAGTAATGCAAGAAATATCTTTAAGAGAATAGGTGCAGGAACAAGAGGCTAGTTAATCTAAGGAGAGAGAAGTGACCCCATGTAGAAGAGCCATGAATAGAAAGGGAGAAAAGAGGTCTAGGTCTGTATGGCGGTGGACATTGGAAACAGTTTTTGTGTAGTGCTCTGTGTTCCGGTTTGAGTCTTGTGCTAGCATGTCATGTCATTCAGAGTAAGAAATAAAAATAAAATTCTAAGTTCCCAACTGACTGAATGGGTCCTCCTTGACCAAAAGAATGCCAGATAAACTTGGAAGCTTAGTATACAACCATAACAGGATGGGAGATCAGACATGCCTTGTTATACACTGCTCTTTTGCTACCTCTCATTAGACTTTCTTCCTTTGGGGCTAAACAGAAACCAGCCATTTCAAATGACTATTAGTTTATCTTCCCAGGTACAGAACAAAAATAAGATGAGATTAAATATTCCTTTATCTATCCCTAATCCTTCAGTTTCCTCTATTCCCTTTTCCAACAATTTTTACCTTATCTTATACAAAATGTAAATTTACTGGGCACTAACTGAAGTTTCACAAGTATGTAATTATTTCTCTCACTGCCACCCTGCCTTTTATTTAAAAATATGTAAATACCAAAGTTCATGAGAACCTCTTCGGAAAATACAGCTATAGATGCTTCTGTGACTCACATTTTTTCAGGTGTGCCTTCAAGCTGTCTCAATAAGCCTCAATAATTTGAGATTTATGCCTTGATCACTTATTTTGGTTGTTATTTTGGTAACTACGAAGGGATCTCAGTGAAGATATTAGCCCCTGTGACCTGCAGTGATTCTCCTATTGGTGCCAGCAAGAGATTTTCTCTGAGAAACTGTGGAAATTTTTAAGGCTCAAAAGCTACTCTCTCCTGAGGTTCTCTGGTCTCCCAAAATTTTCAATTTGAGATACAAGGTTTATTTTGCCAGGAAACTCCTCTAAAAAAGGAGTTTGCTCACTTTTTATAAATAAAGCGTGTTTTCTCTATATTCAATGATTGAGAGCAGTCTTCAGTTTGGGCCCCATCTCCAGGTAAAATGCTGGTTTAGGGTTTCATTTTGGGATTTGGCAGCTGAAGGTCTAAGTTTGTTTCCAGAGAGCTATGAACTCACCTTATGCTCCAAAATCTAAACAATATGTAAGTTGTGTAGTCACTTTTTCTGTTTTACATTTCAGTCTATCTTTTGTAAGATTTAACCAACTCTTGGCCCCCTCTAATGTCAACCTAAACTCCCACAGCTGAAGAAAGTCAAGTTTCAATTATAGAAACAATGGTTAGTTAACAGAAGTCAATGTTTACCCCAAAAATATATTTTTGACATATTTTATTTATTATTTTTTTTGTTATTTTTAATTTTGAGAAAATTTTATTTTGAAAACTTCAATCCTACAGTCAGATTACAAGAATAGGACAATGAACATTGTAGATTCTCCCTCTACATTCATGAATTGTCAACATTTTGCCATATTTACTTTGTCTCCTTTTCCTTATACTGCATTTTTCCCCCTGAAAAAGCTGAGAGTAAGTTGCAGACATCTTACCCCTAAATAACACAGAGTATATCTCCATCTCCTGATAATAAGACATATATATAACCTACATACTATATATATATGTATATATACATAAAACCATAATACCATTGCCACTCAGACTATTTATCATTAACATAATACTATTATTTAATATACAATCCATCCATACCCAAATTTCCCCAGTTGTCCCAATGTCTTTTTTTTTTTTTTTTTTTTTTTTTTTACAATGTAGGATTCTATCAAGGGTTATGTATTATCTTTAGTCTCCTTTAGTCAGAACAGTTTCCTAACTTTTTTGTTTTCATTGAACATTCTAGGCTCTTCTTTATGACAACCCACCTCCACCCCTACCTTATTTTTTGGAATATGGAAGCTGTCTTTCTGACTGTCAGATCAATGTGTTTTTGAGTCTGACTCCATGTATGTCATTCTTTTATGTCTTTTTCCTCTCAATATTTTTGACATATTTTAAAGTGGCCCTGCCATACCTTCCTTAGTCCAGATCTAGGGTTAGCTAAGGGTCTTCGTTCTGAAGACTCTCATGTATACACATTTAATATATTTAAATGTGTTTTATCCTATTAATCAATCTGCCTCATGTCAGTGATTATTCAGTGAATCTTTAGGGGGCCAATAGCCGATGGCCATCACGGTATCATGCAGCAAGCAAGGTAACACAAGCAAAGAGAATTCAGGAATCTAACAAACTTGCAAAAGAATAAGACCTTCTTACTGGTCAGGCTCCCAGCCTCTCTCTCTGTATACCCTAGTTGAACAGATGATAAAAAATCGCTGTTTGTTTTCTCTATAATGATTAATGAGAAGAAAGGATTTATATGACTAATCCTGGGTTTTAGTGACTCTGGTGTATTGTTGGTACTTCGTGGTATAAATATTGATATCGTTTCACCCCTTTCCTCTCAGAAGGAGTTTTCTTTTGGGTTGTGATTTTCCTTTGTCTTTGTCTTTCTGTATCATTTTGTCATAAAGAGAGCTACCATAGGGTAGAAATTGGGCCTAGAACACTTTTAAGCCTGCTATTCAAAATGACCCTGAAGACATGTCAATTTTGTGGTTCCGATGAAACTGGAATCTGTTAAAATAATTTTGCTGTGGGTCTCTGAAATAAAAACCAGATGACATTTCCCTCTTATCTTGTTTTATGTCCTTGAGTGTCTGACTTATGACTAAGTGGGGGTATTCTCTCAGTCTCCACCACTGGAGGATATGATTTTTGAGGTCACATTAGTCAGTCTGAAAATAGTGGGAGTCTGAGACACATAGTATTTTTTTTTAATTTATTTATTATTATTATACTTTAAGTTGTAGGGTACATGTGCATAACGTGCAGGTTTGTTACATATGTATACTTGTGCCATGTTGGTGTGCTGCACCCATAAGCTGCCCACTATTCATTCCAAAGGTGTTATTAAGCTCTTAGGGAGTTGTCTTAAAATGTCCCATCCCTATGGGGCTTTTTTCATCTTTTGCTATCTTAAGTATATTTCCGAGAGTAAATTTTGGAGAATCATGAGGATTGTCTCATTTAAATCCTCTCCACAAATATATGGTAGAAACCTGGAGTTTACATAAAGAAGTTTTTTGAATTGAATGGTTAATCTCTAGAAAAAATTCTAGAGATTAAAAAAATAAAACAATTGATGAATATGTTATATTTTTAAAAGGACACATAATAGTGTTATGACCAGCCTTAAAAATTTTCTTGACTAAATTAAAGTGGAAAATCTCACCTAAAACAAGGTAAAAACCCTTGCACACAAAAACTGCCCACCTTCAATTTCACGTGAAATTAACAATAGAGGAAATTTCAGTTTGTAGTCTTGTAGGTAAAATCTCTGATTAGGAAATTAGTCCTTTTTGTTTAATATCTATGTGACTTTTGCCATTTATTGATCCTTTTGCCTTCTATAGACAAATTTTGAATTTTTCTTTTATCTCTAGGGGTATATGGACTTTTAGTTTTTGCGTGTAGATGACTAGCTGAGAAGCTGAGATTCTAGGGAATGTGGCCAGATAGAAATGTGAGTTGTACCTTACTTTTAGCTACTTTTTAAAATTTGAGCAGTCTTTGTGGGTGATTCTGGATCTTGTGAGGACCGTTCTGCATCTCTTTGGAGATGCCTCATGCATCTTTGGTTAAGTCCTAATGTTAAAATAGGTAGTTAGGCAGACATGAGCCAGGTAGGAGAGGGCCCTCCCTCAGGAATGTCAGACAAACATCAGGAGATGGTCAGGCCGTTGTTAACCTTTTTTCTTAAAATAATAATTGGTTGCAATCAGCACCAGGGAAAGGCAGGCTCCCAATAGATAGAAAACACCTGACGCTTGTGATCAGCAGCTTACTGATAAGATATCAGTAGTAGGGCAAATGGGCGTAAACATGCACACAACGGGGCAAAAGGACAGAGTTTAACTGGTATATGACCTTCCCCTAGGACCACTCAACTGGTAAGAGAAAAAATACTTCAAATGAGCATGCACACAACTTCAGTAAACACACCATGCATGCGGTTCCTCCCAAGTGCTGGCAGGCCAATATACATGGGGACAGCTTGTCCCAGGAACAAATCAAGGGACGGGCCATGCAAACCTCAAACCATGACAATGTATAAACCCCCAAGTAAAGTGTTAAACAGTGCACTTGGATCTCTCAAGTAACCCTTTTGGCCCTCTTCCAAGTGTACTTTACTTCCTATTATTCCTGCTCTAGTACTTTTAATGAACTTTCACTCTAGGGCTAAAATTTGCCTCAGTCTCTCATTCTGCCTTATGTCTCTCATATGAATTCTTTTCTCTGAGGAGGCAAGAATCAAGGTGCTGCAGGTCCATGCAGATTCACCACTACAAACAGAATTTTGTGCTGTGACTCAGGTAAGTTCCCTAGTGGTAAAACACCTCTATGCTTTGCCTTCTTTGGCTGGAGTCATTCAATCCTGTGTGTGTTTTGCTTCTCTTCCACTTTCCTGCTTACTAATCAAACCTTAGAATGATTCCTCTTCACTCTGATGGTAGTTTCTTTTGCTGTGCAGAAGCTCTTTAGTTTAATTAGATCCCATTTGTCAATTTTGGCTTTTGCTGCTGTGGCTTTTGAGTGAACAGGCAACCTACAGAATGGGAGAAAATTTTTGCAATCTACTCATCTGACAAAGGGCTAATATCCAGAACCTACAAAGAACTCAAACAAATTTACAAGAAAAAAACCAATAACCCCATCAAAAAGTGGGCAAAGGATATGAACAGACATTTCTCAAAAGAAGACATTCATACAGCCAACAGACACATGAAAAAATGCTCATCATCACTAGCCATCAGAGAAATGCAAATCAAAACCACAATGAGATACCATCTCACACCAGTTAGAATGGCGATCATTCAAAAGTCAGGAAACAACAGGTGCTGGAGAGGATGTGGAGAAATAGGAACACTTTTACATTGTTGGTGGGACTGTAAACTAGTTCAACCATTATGGAAAACAGTATGGCGATTCCTCAAGGATCTAGAACTAGATGTACCATATAACCCAGCCATCCCATTACTGGGTATATACCCAAAGGATTATAAATCATGCTGCTATAAAGACACATGCACACGTATGTTTATTGCGGTACTATTCACAATAGCAAAGACTTGGAATCAATCCAAATGTCCATCAGTGACAGACTGGATTAAGAAAATGTGGCACATATACACCATGGAATACTATGCAGCCATAAAAAAGAATGAGTTTGTGTCCTTTGTAGGGACATGGATGCAGCTGGAAACCATCATTCTTAGCAAACTATCACAAGAACAGAAAACCAAACACCGCATGTTCTCACTCATAGGTGGGAACTGAACAATGAGATCACTTGGACTCGGGAAGGGGAACATCACACACAGGGGCCTATCATGGGGAGGGGGAAGGGGGAAGGGATTGCATTGGGAGTTATACCTGATGTAAATGATGAGTTAATGGGTGCTGACGAGTTGATGGGTGCAGCACACCAACATGGCACAAGTATACATATGTAACAAACCTGCACGTTATGCACATGTACCCTAGAACTTAAAGTATAATAATAAAAAATAAAAATAATAAAAAATTTAAAAAAAGAATGATTCCTCTTGACCACAGTAGCTCTCCATCCCTTGGCTGATCTCTCAGCTCACCCTAATGGGTGGCTCATGAGGGTGAGAAAGACCTTGGAATCCACATCAAGTATACACTGATAGCCTTCCTGGAGTCTCACAAGAGAGGGTTGCTTTTTGCGGGGGTGGGGGGTTGGTTAGCACCCCTTTTGGAGCAGGAAAAATTGTTCCTTTGCTATTTGTAAGCCCAAGCCCAAGGTCCTCTGCAAGTTCCTCCTTCATGTTAAGAGGGCAAATAAACATTGCCCTCTTGAACTCAAGGGCTGCTGTTTTTGCAAGCATTTGAAGGCTTTCCATGAGTAACTCTCTTATTTCCTCACACCTCCTCCTGTAGTAAAGGAATTGTCTCATCTGATTAAGCATTTTTTCTGCATGTTATCCAGGGAGGATGAGAAATCCCAAATACAATTTTTTTTTTCATGTGTCAAGTCACTTACACATCCTTCTCAATATGCATTAAGACATTCAAGGTCATATTCGAAGGGAGAAAAGTCCAGCACCTTGTGGCAGGTAGCTGAAAAACAGGCTTCTCATCTACTTAAAGAATATGGGAAATGGGATTATAAGAAAAGAGATAATAATTTTGTCGCTAGAATGCTCTGAGTGAGAGTTGCTACAAGGTCATGGAAACAAAGATGTAGGTGGGCCCAAGGCCTCAGGTGCAAGAGACAAAAGTACCAATAGGACACAGATTAAAGCTGGTCCCAGGCTACAGGCACAGAACAGATTGCCATTAGAAAAGAGATGAAAGCAAGGTTGGGGTACCCAGTAAGGACAGTTTATTCTGGAACCCCAAGAAGAAGTAGGGGGTCCCTGCTTACTCCAGTATACCTTCTGTTCTCTAATGGGTAATCGTGATGAGGTTAAGGGTACCCAGTATGACCAATTTATTTTGGAACTCTAAGGACTAATAGTAGATGCCCTCTTCAGGAAATAATAATAGGGAAATGGGAGGAGATGTCTTCTTTTTTCTCCTTTTCCTTCTCTGTCCTCTCTTTGCAGATGGTTAATCATGTCTCCATATCATAAGACATGTCCCTTGGATACATCCTCAAAAACTGAGAAAAGTTTGACCCTCAAACCCTAAAAGAGAAAAGGCTAATATATTTCTGTAACACAGCTTGGGTTGAATCCAATATCTAGGACCAGAAATCTTGGCTGGAAAATGGAAACATAATTTTAATATGATCTATTAACAAGATTTATGTTGATGCCAGCAGGGAAAATGGCTGTAAGTACCCTATGCACAGGCCCTCATGGACCTAAGAAACAATCCTGACCTATGTCATGTTTGTAAAATGGATCCAGTGATGATAGCTGTAATAGGCAGCCCCCTGTATTTGGTTTGGAAATTATTGGGTTTACCCAGGGCTCAAGCCCTGAATGAACCAAGGGCGGAGCTTTGATTAAACTTTACTGCCCCTTCTACCCCATTATATCTAAGTCTGTCAGTCCTGGAGTGTTCCCCTCCCTACCCAGGGTCATCCTCTGAACACCACGCCCTTAAGCTATGCTCCTTTTGAGAGGTTAGTGGCCTTAGTGGACCCACTACAGTCCATATTCCATTTACTATGCAAGACCTGAGCCAAATTAAAATGAAACTAGGGAAGTTTATGGAGGACCCTGACAAATACATTGAAGAATTTTATAAACTGGACCTAACATTTGAACTCACTTTGAGGGATCTCTCAGTAATACTACGGAAAACCCTGTCTAAGGGAGAATGTGACTCTATTACAGAGTCAGTCCAATAATTTGAAAATGTAATGCATATGACTGATCCTGACTAATCCTGGTGGCTACCTATAGGAGCCACTGCAGTTCCCCAGGTTGGCCCCAACTAGGATTACAATACTCAAGGGGTTATATGGGCAAGGAACCACATGTTTCTCTCTATGGTAGAAGTAATGAAAACTTAGCGGAACAAAGCCCTTGAACTATAATAAATTGGCCTTTATAGATCAAGGCCCTTGTTAAAAACCCCACCACTTTCCAAAAGAGGCTACAAGAGGCCCTAGTGAAACATAGCAACCCAGACTCAGAAACACCAGAAAGGTAATTGGTCCTAAAGAACCATTTCCTAACTCAGATAACTCCAGATAATTGGAGGAAACTCCAGATATTTGGAAGAAACTCCAAAAATAAGCACTGCCTCCCGATACTCTGACATCCTCAAAATAGATTCCTCAGTCTTGTATAACTGGGACCAGGAAGAAGAGAAAGGGCTCAGTAAAATGAGAAGTGGAAGGAAAAGTTGCAGCTCCAACTATTAGCTGCTCTACAAGTTCACTAGCACCCTCCAGATTGCTCTCAGAATACCCTCTCAGGTAACCATTATCGATGTGGGAAACCACGTCACTGGAAGGCAAACTGCCCCAATGGGACAGGTAGGAAAACTGCCCCAATGGGACAGGTATGACTTGCCCTCTCTGCCACAAGTCTGGCCAATGGAAACAGGACTTCCTTGAGGGCAGAAGGGCCCCTGGGACAAAATCCCAATCCCTGATGGCCTTGAGCTGAAGGGGCCCTGTGGTCTGGCTGACTCCCAGATCAAGTCTCACTATTGAAGGGACGGAGTCAAGGGATGCTTTGGATGTGGCAGGCAGGACTATAAGTTTTCCTTTGAACATGAAAGTAGCCTGTTCAGTGCTTACTTTTTGCTGGGGCAATTACCCTCCAAATCCTGCCAAGTGATGGAAATAAATGGGGTGCTTACAACCCGAAGGTTTACTCCCCCTCTGTGCTGCCTACAAGGGGAAATTGTCTTTTCTTAACTCATTTTTAGTGATGTTAGAATATCATATACCCCTTTTCGATGGAGGCATTTTGTTTAAACTAGGGGTTCAGTTAACCTTTCTTCCAGGGCCAATACTTCCTTTTCCAAATACTATCATATGCCTCAAGGAAACTACACACCAGGATAAACTTCCAACATACCTTTTCATTAATCCAGAGGTCTGGGCCTCAGGAATACTACAAAAAGTCATAATGGTAATGCCTATATTAATTGAGCTCAAGTATCCTTCTAGCTATCCTTGTAGAAGGAAGTTTCCTCTTTGGCCAGAGGTCAAAAAAGGACTTCAGCCCTTGATTCAAAAATTTCTAAAGCATGGGTTATTAATACCCTGTATCTCCCCCTAAAACACCTCCATTTTACCTGTTAAAGAAAGCAATGGAAAAATACAGGCTAGCCCAGGACCTGCAAATTATAAATGAGGCAGTAGTTCCAATACACCCAATGGTCTCTAACTCAAATGTAATTCTAGGAGAAGTATCTCTAGATGCTCAGTGGTTTTCAGTTTTAGACGTCAAAGATGCTTTCTTTTGTATCCTCCTAGACCCATCCTCCCAATTTCTATTTCCACTTGAGTGGGAGAATTAAAAAGGAAGGATTCAACAGCTCACCTGAACAGTGCTTCCACAAGATTTCAGTAATAATCCCTATTTGTTTGGGCAAAGCTTCGCTAGAGATTCACCAACTCTTGAGAAGAGAGGGTGTCTCCTACAGTACACGGATGACCTGTTAATCTGCTCCCCAACAAGACAGCTAGAATCCAACATGTAGTCCAGACACTAAGTTTCCTCACAGACAGAGGGTACAAGTTCTCCGAGGCCAAGGCACAACTACCAAGACAAGAGGTCCAATACCTGGAGATAATCTTGACCGCTGATAACATAAGCTATCTCCAGAATGGATACAGACCATCCTTAGAATACCTGTCCCAACCACCCAAAAGCTACTTCAGGCTTTTCTGTGGATTGCAGGATATTGCAGACTTTGGATATGGGGATATGGTGGAATTGTTAAGTCTTTATATCAGGCTCTAAAAGAAGGGATAAATAGGGACCCACTTCTCTGGGAAAATGATCAGGAGCAAGTCTTTAGGCAGCAAAATACTGCCCTCTCACAAGCCCCAGCCCTTGGGCTACTCATATTAGTGTAATCATTTTAGCTTCTCATCACTGAAAGGAAAGATGTAGCCCTAAAACTTCTACCTTACACCATGGGGCCAATTAAACATCCTATAGGTTACTTTTCAAAGAACCTAGACACAGTAGCACAAGGGTGGCCACATTGCCTCAACGTCATGACTGCAGCAACTTTCCTAGTCTAGGAGCCCTCAAAATCAGCATGAGGCAGTCAGTTTGACTCCTGACATCTCACCGAATAGACCCCTTAATGGATATAAAAGAACCACAATGTCCCACTGACAATAGACTGCTAAAGTGCCAAGTCTTGTTGTAAGAAAATCCACATTTAACAGTGGAGTAGTGTTCCACCCTTAACTCAACCTCCTTACTGCCACTACCAGGAGTCGTTAACTGAACACATTCATGTTGTGAGATACTTAACCAAATTTATTCCAGTCATGAAGACTTTAAAAATCAGCCCCTAGATAGTCTAAATAAAATGTGATTTTCCGATGGTAGTAGCTTTGTCAGGAATGGAACTATATATGCAGGGAATGCTATAGTGTCCCTTCACCAAGTTATAAAGGCTAAAGCCCTGTTTTTAGGGAACTCAGCACAATTAGCCTAACTCATTATGCTGACCAGAGCCAAACCCCATGCACCTAAGTCTTAGCAGGAATGACTATAGCCACCAGTTACCTGGGTATTTCAGCAACCTAAGGATTGTTTGGAGCTGTCCTCACCCCCTTATTTTATTTTGACATCTCTATTTGTCTTAAAACTCAAGAAGCCTTCTATATTTGTGGCCAATCAATTCATCAATGCCTCCCCACTAACTGGACTAAAAGTTGGCTATGTATTACTGGACATCTTTCTAGTCCCTGGCACTCTCTCTCTTTCAGTACCAATCTATGAGTATTTCATCTTGCCCAAGGTGAAGACAGCTATCCAATTAATTTTCCTTCTCATGAGACTCAGCATTATAGCCAGTATGGGAACCAGAATTGCCTAAAACATAAAAGCATCCTTGACCTGTAGCCAACTTTCAAAAAGAAATAACCAACAACATTGATGTCAGGGCTAAAACCTTAACAAACATGCAAGAACACATTGACTCTTTAGAAGCTGTAGTCCTCAAAACTCATTGAAGGGTAGATATGTTAATTGAAGAACAGGAAGAAATTTGTTTAGTCTCAGATGGAAAATGTTGCTTTTGGGTAAATCAATTAGGAAAAGTACAAAACAACATCAGACAACTCCTGAATCGAGCCTCCAGTTTATAAAAACAAACCTCTCAAGGTAGGTTAGATTGAAAAGAAATGTGGAAATGGTTCTCCTGAGTTCTTCTCTTTTTGGGCCCACTTGTTAGTCTTCTACTGTTGCTCCTTTTGGTCCATGTCTTCTAAATGTAATAACCTGATTTATCTCCTCTCACTTTCAGGCCATCAAGCTCTAGATAATCCTCAGTGAGGGATACCATCATTGCGATATTCAAAAGTCATCCTTCTACAGATGACTTCTAGACTGCCCATCAATGGAGCATTAGAGAGGCAAAATTCTGCCCTTGTCTTCCTTGGAATTGGCTGAATATAACTTTCACCAACCCATGGAGCTACCCTGCCCTGACAGCTAGCAAAAGGCCAAAACCCATGAAACAACCAACACCTCCCCTCTGTCAGCAGGCAGTAGTTACAGAAGATTTACCTTTGTCTATTTTCCCAGAGAATTGGGTCTTAGACTCTTAAAGGGATAAATGTTAGAGTAGATAATTAGGCAGACATGAGCAGGGCAGGAGAGCCCCTGACCCAAGGAATGTCAGGCAACCATCAGGTGATGGTCAGGGGGTTGTTAAACCGTCTTTCTAATATAATAATTGGTTGCAGCCAGTGCCAGGGAAAAGTGGGCTTCAAATAGATAGAAAACACCTGAAGCTGGTGATTAGCCACTTCCTGATAAGATCTCAAGATATGGGCGAGTGGATTCAAGCATACACTCTAAGAGGCAAAATGGCAGAGTTTAATTGGTATATGAACTTCCCCTAGGACCACTTGACGGGTAAGGAAAACACACACACACACACACACACACACAACACCCCTACCTCAAAAGAGCATGTGTACAATTTCAGTAAGCACATGGTGCCTGTGGCTGTTCCCACATGCTGGCAGGCCACTGTGCATGGGGACAGTCCACCTCAAGGAAAAAACAAGACAGAAGAGGTTCAAACCTCAGAACAATGCCAGTGTATAAAAACACCAAGTCAAAGACTAAATGGCACACTCGGGTCTCTCAAGTCACCTGCTTGGACCTCTTCTATGTGTACTTGACTTCTTTTAGTTTCTGCTCTAATACTTTTTAATAAACTTTCACTTCTGCCCTAAAACTTTCCTTGGTTTCTGACTCTGCCTTATACCTCTTGGATTAATTCTTTCCTCTGAGGAGGCAAGAATTGAGTTGCTACAGACTTATACGGATTTGCCACTGCTAACGCTAACCTTGGTTAAAGTTTATTGGTTTCACTTGGAAGGTTACTTTTGGTGAGGAAGTTTAAAGGCCAGACATATCAGCTATTTGTCCCAGCTAAAATCTTGTAATAAGAAATTGGAAAGGATTTTTTCTTTCAAAAAAAACTCCATGGTTAGAAGTTAGCTTAAATAAAAACTGATATTCAAGCTATAACTTTATAGTTTTAAAGGCTTTGATGCTTTTTCTCTTTTTGAATCCTGTTCTGGGAATGTTTTCTTCAGTCAACTGAATCCTGTCTGTTTCTCCAATTGCTTTCTATCTGTCCCTGTTTCCTCTGAATACCAGAAAACAAACATAAAAAAAGAATTTTTGACAACCTGGAATCCCTTGGAGAAAACAGAAAGAGCACCACAGACTCCTTTTGAGAGGAACCTTGTTTTTTTCTAATGAAATTCCAAGAGTTGTAAACAGACAGATTCCACTTAGGTCTAAAACTCTGCTCACTTTTGTATTGCATTACCTGATCTCTTTGGCTTTTGCGGGGTGCCAGATATTAGTTTGTACTGTAAGAGGACTTGACTTTGGTGTGTATAATGGCCGATGAGTCAGCTGAGAGCAACAGGGTTGGGGTGGCTAAGGACAATTTACAGGAAATGGTTATTACTACAGAGGGTTGCTCATTTCTTTTCATATTTAGATTAAAAAGGTATGGTTTAAACTATAAAAACTGCATGCTTTATTGGCTTTGTTGCTTAAAGGGCTCTATCCTAAAGCCCATCCTCTAATTAAGAAATAAGCTAAGGTGAAAAGACAACCTATCAAACTAAAACAGTCTTTGAAACGTTTTGGAAAGAAATTTATATATTCAAAAGAAATCTCCATTTTTAAATGCATCACTATCTCTGCCCCTAAACCACTAGGAATATTAACCATAGGGAAGATAATGGCATAAAATTTACATAACAAACCTTGCCTTTGTATAGTTTTGAGTTCTGTCTCTTTGAGATGTACATTTTCTGCTTTATTTAAGAGTCATGTGTCTGGAGATGTAAATTTCAATTTGCCTAGCTAACAATTGTTTAGGGCGTGAAAGGAGTAATCAAAAGATTTATAGCCTAAAGTGGAGAGAAACTTTCTGAAACCTGAAAAATAAAAAATCTTACAAATTTATAAAATCTGATTATGAGAGTCTATATATCTATATGTTTATATGTGTCATGTTCATCTTATGTTTCACTAACAAATTATAGAAAATAGCTCTAACCAATTGGCTTAAAGAAAAGTAAGCACTTATTCCAATACTTTATTAGAAAAATAGATACTAGCTCAAAAGCCTTTTAGTTTATGTGACTTTAGTAATCATTGGTAAAAAAAAACAGTTTCAAAATTCTCTTTGATAATTTAAAATCAGTAATATTGTCTCAAATTAAGTAATCCTAGGTTTTTCACTCACTGGGAACTGAGACTATTAACAGTTAGAATAGTAGTTAATATATGTAATTAAAACTACTATTTATAAGAGAAAAAAATTCTACATACAGAGTGTATAAAGAAAGATGCATTTCTAGTAAAGATTACAAAAAACAAGAGGTTGTGGTTTTTACAAAAGGTAAAGTGATTTTGACAAGTTTAGAGACTATTTAAATTTGGCTTCAAAATGAAAGAAATATGATATAGATAAAACTAAATGGATACAAAGAGAAAGAATAAAATGGTAGGAAATGAGAAACTTTTTATTCCTGGGTAAGCATGTTTTCATCTATGGTATGGAACTGCAGCTGGGATCCATTCAGTTTACTAAAAGTAAAAGATACCAGTGGAATTTATTTATTTTTTAGTAAGAAACAGTATTTTATTTAAAATGTTACTAGTAGATTTCTTAAAGATATAAATAATTGAAGTAAAATTAGTTAATATTACTCGTATTAATTTACATTTTGTCCTCAATCATGAAAACTATTTCAGGTGGGTATGCAATTCCGATTGGACAGGGGTTTTAACTCACTACTTTAAACATAATATCCTTTGGCTTATCAATTCTATGAAGATATCAATAAATGGGATGAAAATCTGTTATTGCTGTGTAGTTAATTTGCATTTTATGCTTTAACGATTTTAAATTATTTTCTTTATATTGGTGTTAAACTTTTCATTTATTATGATGCTTTCAGACATGTACATTTGTTGTGCTTTTGTTGGCTGATATTTGATGAGCATGTATTTTATTAGTTATTCAAAATGTTTAAACATGTCTTATTTTCAACTATTTTGTCTCTCCCATTTATTTAAATTCTTTTATTAAGAATTCCATAAGACTTTTATTTTATTTTCCCCTTTATTTTTCATTTTAATTTGTCCTCCATTTTAATTTCCTGCTCATTTTTCTCCCTGTTGTGACATTTATGTATTTATTATACCTCATTTTTTCACTCATATTTTAGTTCATATTTTTCCTTTGCTTATATTTCTCTAATTTTTAAAAACATTTTTATAACAAAAATCACAGAATACCAGTGGAATTCAGAGAGAAAAATTCAACTCCTGGGAAATTGGTCCATTAGATGCATAAAAGATGCAAATAAGGAAAAGCAAAATATTAAATTCCTTGGTTATTGTTATCTATAATAGCTAAAATTAAAAGAGTGCTGGGTTCGGCCTAAATTAACAATGCTCAGAAGTTAGTCTGTCTGATTGCATAGTACTAGCCTCAAAGCTACCCACAAAGAGGAATATTATACCAGGGCAACAAAAATGTACCCCTGAGACCTGTGCTTACCAAGAAAGTAGTCAACATGAGGGAATAACAAGACCAAATAACTATTGAAACCAGAGGAAGGAATTTTTTTCCTTCGTAGATCAGTATCATCAGCTTCCTGAGGAACCTGTACTAAAATGGATTGTAGAAGTAAATTATTTGGAAGTAGTGTGTTTGGTTTTAAATGGTGCAGAGTGGATAAAATAGGTTCGGTTTGACGCAGGAAACACAGCTCACTATTAAACAAATCACATATGTAATCCAGACACAAGGATGAGCATTTCTAAGAAGACAGCCAGCCTAGTGAACTGGATAGAAACCATTATAAGATCAATTTACCTTGCAAAAGAGGACTGTCCAACTCCACCTATAAATGCCAGGTGGAACACCCCGGATAAAACATCTAATATGCTTCACATGCAAGCCATGGGGAACTGAAATTATGATGACATACATATTCACCAACTGAATATGATCATTACCTTGGTGATGAGAAATGCTTTAATTAAGAGGGCCCCTTCCACATGGGCACCCAATGTGATACTACTACTATTTTTCTCAAATAACCATTAATATAAAGCCTTATCAAATTTGGTGTCACAGATTTTTCATATGGGTCTTGCAAATACTAATAAAACATTTGATTATTTAACAAGAGCACGGAGAAAGGCAAAAGGGAGAGAAAAAGGACTCTCCTGAATGTGATGGCAGAATAAAAGGCTCCACTGGCCATCCTCCCTATAATAGGATAAATTTAAAAAATTACCTGGACTTGGGAAGGGGAACATCACACACTGGGGCTTATCATGGGGAGGGGGGAGGGGGGATGGATTGCATTGGGAGTTATACCTGATGTAAATGACGAGTTGATGGGTGCTGATGAGTTGATGGGTGCAGCACGCCAACATGGCACAAGTATACATTTGTAACAAACCTGCACGTTATGCACATGTACCCTAGAACTTAAAGTATAATAATAACAAAAAAATTTAAAAAAATAAAAAAAATTACGTTACAGAAAAAAAAAAAAAACGAAAAACAAAAAACACCTTCATAACAACCGAAAATTAGGTGAGCTTTTTTAGTACCTGTCTTTAACTTAGTATCACAGAAAGAGGCACTGAAGAGAGTGAAAAGAAAAAAAAAAAATGTTGAATCATTAACAAATCCCCACTCATGCCCAGCAGTGAGCAGTGGTGGCATGGTGATGAGAGTGTCTGTGTGTGCTAGGGAAGAAAGCACAGCAGTTTTAAGGCATTGAAATCAGCACTTTCCTGATAGAGCAGGAGGGAAAAGCAGACCGAACTCACCCAGTGCCCTTGCATGAAGGAAGTACTTAAACCAACCCTCACCAGAGGGGAATCACCATTCTCAGTAGTCAGAACTTAAGTTTCTGCAAGCCTCACCACTGAGGGCTAAAGGGCTCTGAGTCTCTAAGTAAAATTTAAGGAAACAATAGGCCACTAGGACTGCAAATCTTAGGCAACTCCTGGTGCTGAAGTGAGACCTGTCACAGTGTACTGGGGGTCACGTGATGTCCTGAGACTCCAGCTGGGTTGGCTAAGTGAATGCCGGCATCTCCCTCCCCCTAACCCCAGGATGCACAACTCACAGCTCCAAAAGAGACCCCTTTCTTTCACTTGAGGAGAGGAGAGGAAAGGGAAAAGTAGTAAGAATTTTATCTCAAGTCTTGAATATCTGCTCAGCCACAGCAAAATAGGCCATTAGTTAGAGTCACGAGGCCTCTGTTCAACGCTCTAGCTCCTGGACAGCATGGCTAGACACACCCTACCCTGAAAGGGAACCCACTACCTTGAAGAAAGGGACCAAGATCTGAAAGTATTTATCATCTTCTAACTAAAGAGCCCTTGTGCCATGAATAACCAGCAGTAATATCCAGGTAATACACCAAAGACCTTGGGTGAGTTTCTGAGACTTGATGGATTCAGGTGAGACTAAGAATATTTCCAGCTGTGCTGACTGTGAGGTAAAACTCCATCTGCTGGGAAAAACTGAGGGAAAAGTAAAAGGGAGTTTGTCTTGCACTGTAGGTACAGGTGGAGCCACAGGAAGGTAGATCATCAAAAAGCTCTTAAGCTTCCTGATTCCAGGAGTTGATACTTGGATGGCATTTTTGGACCTGCCTTGGCCCAGAGGGAAGACACTGCTGTAAAGGGTGAGTTCCAGGCCAGGCAGCATTCACTGCAATCTGACTTAAGAGCCCTAGGTGTTTAAGGAAACATTGGTGGTAGTCTAGGAGTACTCCTCATGGCCTGTGGTGGATATGAGGTGAGGCTCCTCTGCTTTTGGAAAGAAGAAAGAATAGCGAGAAGGACTGAATCCTGTAGTTTTAGTATAATATTTATATCTTTAGTAAGATATAAATAAAAACAAAACAAAACAAGTTAAAAAAAGGGTGGATAAAGTTAATACATAGAGTTTTTATTAGTTTTCTGTTTGTTTATGCAAACAGTGTTAGTTCTTATAAGGTTAAAAAATGTGCTATAAGACAGTATTTGCAACCCTCGCAGTAACCTCAAAGCAAAAATCACATGATGGATACACACAAAAAATAGTATAAAAGTAAATTACATCACCAGAGACAATTATCCACAATAAAACGAAAACAGGAAGGAAATAAAGAAGAAAGAGACCACAAGATAACCAGAAAACAAGTAGCAAAATGCTAGGCATAAGTTCATTACTTATCAAAAATAACTTTGAATGTAAATGAACTGAACACCAATCAAAAGACATAGTAATAATATATATAGACTAAATATAAATCAATACAAAGAGATATTTCATCCTAAAGAAAAACAAAAAAGAGCAGAAGTAGCTATACTTCTATCGGACAAAACAGTTTTCAAGATAAAAACTATCAGAAGAGAGAAAGAATGTCACTATATAATAATAAAGGGTCAATTCAGCAAAAGAATATAATAATTTTAAATAAGTATGTACTAACACTGGAGCACCTAGATATATCAAATAAATATTATTAGAACCAAGAGAAAGATAAGTAACAATAAAATAATAGCTGGAAACTTCAACACCCCTTTTTTAGCATTGGACAGACCTCTCAGACAGAAAATCAACAAAGAAACATTGGACTTAAGCTGCACTATAGAACAAGTGGAACCAATATATATTTACAGAAAATGTTATTCAACCGCTAAAGTATATACATTCTATCCCTTGGCACATGGATCATTCCAAAAATAGACCATATTTGCAGACACAAAATGAGTCTTAAAACCCAAAAACATTGAAATAGTGTCAGATATCTTCTCTGACCACAATGTAATAAAACTAGAAATTGAAAGCAAAAGAAATTTTGGAATCTATACAAATACATGGAAATTAAACAACATGCTCCTAAATGAGTGGTGGGTAAATGAAGAAATTAAGAAGGAAATTGAAAAAATTCTTGAAACAAATTATAATTAAAGTACAACATACCAAAACCTATGGGATACAGCAAAAGCAGTACTGAGAGAAAATATTAAGGCTATAAGTGCCAACAACAAAAAAAATAAAAAGAAAAAAATTCAAATAAACATTCTGATGATGCATCTTAAAGAATTAGAAAAGCAAAAGCAATCCAAACCAAAAATTGGTAGAAGAGAATAAATAATAACAACAGAAAAAAAATAGAAATAAATTGAAGAAAACAATATAAAAGATCCATGAAATAAGAAGTTGTATTTTATTAAGTTATACAATATTGACAAACCTTTAGCCAGACCAACTAAGAAAAAAAAGAAGATAAAAATGATTAAAATCAGAAAAAAAAATGAGACATTACAATTGATACTGCAGAAATTAAAAGGATTATTAGTGGCTACTATGAGTAAGTATATTCCAATAAATTGAAAAACCTAGAAGAAATGGACTAATTTATAGACACATACAACTTACCAAAATTGAACTTGGAAGAAATTCAAAACATGAACAGACCAGTAACAAGTAATGAGATCAAAGCAATAATAAAATGTATCCGAGTAAAGAAAAGCCCAGGACCTGATTACTTCACTGCTGAATTCTACCAAATGTTTAAAGAACTAGTGCAAATTCCACTGAAACTAATCCAAAAAATAGAGGAGGAAATACATTCAAAACCATACTATGAATCCAATATTTCTCTCATACCAAAACCAGACAAAGATACATCAATAAAATAAAACTACAGACCAATATCTGTGATGAATATTGTTGCAAAAATTCTCAACAAAATAGTATCAAACAGAATACATTGGGACAATCATTAGTTGTGACCAAGTGGGATTTATCCCTGGGATGCAAGGATGATTCAATATATGCAAATTAATCAATGTGATACAATATATCAGTGGAATAAAGGATGAAAACCATACAATCATTTTAATCAATGCTGAGAAAGCATTTGGTAAAATTTAACATTCTGTCATTTAAAAAACCTTTGAAAACTGGGTATAGAAGTAACATATCTCGACATAATAAAAGCCATGTACAACAGAGCCACAGCCAATATCATACTCAATGGGGAAAACTGAAAGCCTTTCCTTTAAGATCTAAAACATGACAAGAAAGCCCACTTTCACTACTGTTACTCAACATAGTACTGGAAATTCTAGCTAGAGCAATCAGATAAGATGAAGAAATAAAGGCATCCAAACTGGAAATGAAATGAAAGAAGTAAAATCATTTTTCTTTCCACATGATATAATCTTATATTTGAAAATAAAGACTCCACTCACACACACACAAAAATCATTATAACTGATGAACAAATTCTGCAAAGTTGCAGATAAACATCAACAAACAAAAATAAGTAGCATTTTTATATGCAAACAGTGAACAATCAGAAAATGAAATAAAAAACGAAATCCCATTTACAATAGCCAGACATAAAATAAAATACTGAGGAATTAACCAAAGAAGTGAAATATCCTTATAATAAAAACTATAAAACACTGATGAAAGTAATTGAAAAGGACACCAAAAATTGAAAAATATTCTATCTTCATGGATTGGAAGAATCAATATTATTAAAATGTCCATACTATCCAAAGCAATCTATAGATTCAATCCAATCCTGATTAAATTACAGGAACATTCTTCACATAAATTGAAAAGAACATTTTTAAAATTTAATTTTAAATTTTAAAATTTAAATGGAATTACAAAAGACCCAGAATAGCCAAAGCTATCCTAAGGGGGAAAATAAAGCTGAAGGAATTGCATTACCTGACATCAAATTATTCTACTGAGCTATAGTAACTAAAAAGCATGGTACTGGCATAAAAAGAGACAAATAGACCAATGGAAAAGAATAGAGAACTCTGAAACAAATCCGCACGCCTACAGTGAATTCATTTTTGAGAAAAGTGTAAAGAACATACACTAGGGAAAAGATAGTCTCTTCGATAAATGGTACCAGGAAAACTAAATATTTATATACAAAAGAATAAAGCTAGATGCTTGTCTCTTACCATATACAAAAATCAAATCAAAATAAATTAAAGACTTAAATGCAAGACCACAAACTATGAAACTACTACAATAAAACTTTGGAGAAACTCTTTCGGATGTTAGTTTGGGGAAAATATGTTTGAAAAACATCCCATAACCACAGGCTATCAAAGCAAAAATGAACAAATTTAATTACAAAAGTTAAAAAGCTTCTGCACAGCAACAGATACAATTAAAAAAGTGAAAAGGCAACCTAAATAATGGGAGAAAATATTTGCAAACTAGTCATCTCACAAGGGATTGATTAATAACCAGAATATATGAGGAGCTCAAACAACTCTAAAAAAAATCTAATAGTTTGATTTTTTTTAGAAAATGGAGCAGAAGATTAAAATAGATATTTCTCAAAAGAAATAAAATGGCGCATAGGCATTTGAAAAGGTGCTCAGTATCACTGATGATCAGAGAAACGCAAATCAACACAAATCAAAACTACAATGAGATATTATCTCAGCCTAATTAAAATGGCTTATATCCAAAAGACAAGCAATAGCAAATTCTGTCAAGGATGTGGAGAAAAGGGATCTCTCAAACACTGTTGGTGGGAATGTAAATTGGTACAACTGCTATGGAGAATAGTTTTGAGTTTCCTCAAAAAAGTAAAAATAGAGCTTCCATATACTCCAGTAATTGCATTACTGGGTATATACCAAAACAAACGAAATTATTATATTGAAGAGATATTTACACTCCCATGTTTGTTGTAGCACTGTTTATAATAGTTAAGATTTTGGTAAGTTACACGAGGAAGTGGCTCAAATGCCCATGTTCCCCATTCCTGCCAATCTGCCTTCGCTCCCTGAGCTTGCACCCATGGTCTCATGGGGAGTTCCCCATGATCAGTTGACAAAGAAAGGGAAGACAAGGGTCTGGTTTACAGATGGCTCTGCATGATATGCAGGCACCACCCAAAAGTGGACAGCTGCAGCACTACAGCACCTTTCTGTAACATCCCTGAAAAACAGTGGCAAAGGGAAATCTTTCTGGTGTGCAGAACACTGAGTAGTGCACCTGGTTACACTGCTTGGAAGAAGAAGAGAAAAATTCAGCCAATGGTTTGGCTGAATGATCAGGGACTTTGAAGAAGCATGATTGGAAAATTAGTGACAAATAAATTTGGGGAGGAAGTACCTGGAGGGATGTCTCTGAGTGGTCAACAACTGATAAGATATTTGTATTTCAGTGCTCACCAAAGGATGACATCAGCACAGAAGTATTTTAATAATCAAGTGGATAGAATGACTTGTTCTGTGGACACCACACAGCCTCTTTCCCCAAAAACTCCTGTCATTGCCCAGTAGGCCCATGAACAAAATGGCCATGGTGGTAGTGATGGAAGTTATGCATGGGCTTAGCAAGATGGACTTCCACTCACTAAGAGTGACCTGACTATGGCCACTGCTGAGTGTCAGATTTGCCAGGAGCAGAGACCAACACTGAGCCCTCCATATGGCACAATTCCTCTGGGTGATCACAATTCCTCTGGCAAGCTACTTGGTGGCAGGATGATTATTTTGGACATCTTCCTTCAGGGAAGGAGCATCAGCTTGTCCTCACCAGAATAGACACTAACTCTGGATATGGGTTTCCGTATTCTGCAGGCAATGCTTCTGACAAGAGTACCATCTGTGGACTCATGGAATGCCTTATCTACCATCATCATATTCCACGTAGCATTGCCTCTGACCAAGGCACTCACTTTATGGCTAAAGAATTGAATTGAAGCAGTGGGCTTGTGCTCATGGATTTCACTGGTTTTACCATGTTCCCCATCACCCTGAAGCAGCTGGTTTGATAGAACGGTGGAATTACCTTTTGAAGTCACAATTACAATGCCAACCAGGTGATGGTGCTTTGTAGGGCTGGGGCAAAGTTCCTAAGAAGGCTGTGTATGCTCTGAATCAACATCCAATATATCACCATTTCTCCCATGTCCAGGATTCACTGGTCTGGGAATCAAGGGGTGAAAGTGGAAGGGTCACCACTCACCATCACCCCATTTTTGGTTCCTGTTCCCATGACATTAGGTTCTGCTGGTCTAGAGGTCTTAGTTCCAGAGGGAGGAATGCTGCCACAGGAGACAAAACAATGTTTCTATTAAACTGGAAGTAAGATTGCCACCTGGACACTTTGGGCCCCTCCTACCTCTAAGTCAACAGGCTAAGAAGGGAGTTAGAGTATTGACTGGAGTGATTGACCCAGACTATCAAGATGAAATCAGTCTACTACTCCACAATGGAGGTAAGGAAGAGTATGCGTGAAATAGAGGAGATCCCTTAGGGTGTCTCTTATTATTACCATGCCCTGTGATTAAGGTAAATGGGAAACTACAACAACCCAATCTAGGCAGGACTACAAATGGCCAAGACCCTTCAGGAATAAAAGTTTTGGTTACTCCACCAAGTTAAAAACCACGACCTGCTGAGGTGCTTGCTGAAGGCAAAGGGATTACAGAATGGATAGTAGAAGATGGTAGTCATCCACATGAAAAAATGCTCATCATCACTGGCCATCAGAGAAATGCAAATCAAAACCACAATGAGATACCATCTCACACCAGTTAGAATGGCGATCATTAAAAAGTCAGGAAACAACAGGTGCTGGAGAGGATGTGGAGAAATAGGAACACTTTTACACTGTTGGTGGGATTGTAAACTAGTTCCACCATTATGGAAAACAGTATGGCGATTCCTCAAGGATCTAGAACTAGATGTACCATATGACCCAGCCATCCCATTACTGGGTATATACCCAAAGGATTATAAATTATGCTGCTATAAAGACACATGCACACGTATGTTTATTGCGGCACTATTCACAATAGCAAAGACTTGGAATCAACCCAAATGTCCATCAGTGACAGACTGGATTAAGAAAATGTGGCACATATACACCATGGAATACTATGCAGCCATAAAAAAGGATGAGTTTGTGTCCTTTGTAGGGACATGGATGCAGCTGGAAACCATCATTCTTAGCAAACTATCACAAGAACAGAAAACCAAACACCGCATGTTCTCACTCATAGGTGGGAACTGAACAATGAGATCACTTGGACTCGGGAAGGGGAACATCACACACCGGGGCCTATCATGGGGAGGGGGGAGGGGGGAGGGATTGCATTGGGAGTTATACCTGATGTAAATGACGAGTTGATGGGTGCAGCACAGCAACATGGCACAAGTATATATATGTAACAAACCTGCACGTTATGCACATGTACCCTACAACTTAAAGTATAATAATAATAAATAAATTTAAAAAAAAAAAGAAGATGGTAGTCATCAACTTCAGCTAAGATCACGTGACCAGTTGCAGAAAGGAAGACTGTAATTGTCATGAGTATTTCCTCCTTATTTTGCTAAGAACATGTTTGTGCATGTATACACTTGCATTAAGAAAAATTTTCATTTTTTTTCTTTTTCCTTTATCATGTTACATAAAATTTATCGACTTCTTATCAGCATTTAAGTGTTGTTAACTTTAGCTAATCGCATTAAGGTTAAGGATTAGTGTGCTTCTGCTTGCACAAAGGATAGCTGTATTTTGTTAGGCATAATTATGATCTAATTATTTTCTTTATTTGAAGTTTATATATGATTTCAGGAGATGTGTGTGGCTTCAAGTTGACAAGGGATGGACTTGTGATGGTTAATATTGAGTGTCAGCTTGGTTGAATTGAAGGATGCAAAGTATTCTTCCTGGTTGTGTCTGTGAAGGTGTTGCCAAAGAAGATTAACATTTAAGTCAGTGGACTGTGAGAGGCAGATTCACTCTCAGTCTGGGCAGGCATCATCTAATCAGCTGCCAGCATAAAAGCAGGCATGGAAAGAACAGACTTGCTGAGTCTTCTGACCTTTTTATTTCTTCTATGCAGGATGCTTCCCTCCCTCGAACATCAGACTCAGTTCTTCAGCTTTTGGACTCTTGGACTTAAACTGTGGTTTGCCAGGAGCCGTCCGGCCTTTGGCCACAGACTGAAGGCTACACTATCGGTTTCCCTACTTTCGAGGTTTTGGGACTCGGACTTACTTCCTTGCTCCTCAGCTTGCAGACAGGCTATCGTGTGTCTTCACCTTGCGATCACATGAGTCAATTCTACTAATAAACTTCCCTTCACATATTCATCTACCCTATTAGTTCTGTCCCTTTAGAGAACCCTGACTAATTTTCATAACCCTAGACAAATACTTGAAGGGATTGAGAATCCTGTTTCTTGGATGTCACTTTCCACATCAGAGCTGTGTGGTAAAAGGGAACATTTTGTAGCCCAAATATCACAGACTCTCATTGTTCTTACAAAGTTTTAGTAGATTTTTTAAACTAGCTGTTTCTCCACTTACTGCATATAGTTAAGACAATTTACACAAACTTTAAATTATTTGTTTGGTTTTTAAAATGATTTTACCAGTTTTGATTGTTTCTCTGGAGAGAGTATCCATAGAGGTCATTAAGCCATTGTTTTTGAAGTACTTCTAAAAACATTTTACAGATAATCATTCAGGTACAATTGGAAAATTTTTTCATTACTTAAGCAAATATTTATTGAGTGCCCACTAAGTACCAGGCACTGTTTTAGGCACTGGATATTGAGCATAGAAAGACAGACAAGGCTCCTAGTGGAGCTTACATTACAGGAAAGGAGAACAATAAAGAAGTAAACAAATGATTAGTGTTATTTTCCATAATGTTTTACCAATTCTTATCTATTGTCAACTAACTCTAAAAATAGCAATGCTTATTGAGTGCCAGATATATCTTTATGTATTCTTCTTAATCTTCTGGACAACTCCTTGAACTAGATATTATTATCAATATTTTGTATCTACTTGTAACCAGTGAGGGGACAGAGAAATAGGGTAATAAGGACAGGAATTGTATCTTACTCAGTTTTGTGTCTCCAGAATCTAACATGTTGTCAGGCACACAATAAAGCATTAAACACATTTATAAAATGAAAATAAAGTAAATAAAGTAATGCATTAGTGTAATAAGCTAATAATGGGCCCCCAAATATGTCTATGTCCTAATCCCCAGAACTTGTAAATATGTTAGATTATATGGAAAAGGAAAGTTATAGTTGCAGATAGAATTGAGATTGCTAATCAGCTGACCTTAAAATAGGGATATTATCCTGGATTACCTGAGAGGGCCCAATGTGCTCACAGGTCGGAAATAAAATATATAGCAAGAGAGATGGCAGTGTGAGAAAGACGAAACTCGCCATTGTTAGGTTTAAGGATGGAGGAAGGGACCAAGGAGTCAAGAAATGTAGAAAGCCTCTGAAGTCTGAAAAAGACAAGAAATGGTTTAATCTGCAGAGCCTTTGGAAATAAATTCAGTCTTTTTGACATCTTGCTTTTAGCCCCACGAGCCCTGTGTCAAACTTCAGAACCATAAGATAATAAAATTGTGCATTCTTAAACAATTTTGTGGTAATTTATCATAGCAGCAATAAGAAACTGTACAACTAGTGTCAGAATTCAAATTCACACCTTTGTAACTCAGAAGTCCGTACTGGATTTTGTCTTCAAAATGTCCATACAGGATTTTGTCTTCAAAATGATGGACAAAGCATCTTTTAAGTGTGTTTCACAACTCACTCCATTTCACTAGCAGTAGAGTAAAAAAAAAAAATTCGCTGACGTTTCAGACCATCATCCAATCAAAATCTCCATTAGATAAAAATTTTTCTTCTCTAGAAAGAGCAGCCTTTTTTCATTTAACACTACTAACCAGTAATAAGGTCAACTTTCCATCACATTCCTGTTTCAGTGTCTTAATCTTACCCTGATTTATGACCCTTTTACGTACGTGTTCCAAATTCATTGACCTCTACTGCAATATCTGGGTGTTTCCACCTGAAGCCCCACATTCTTTACCTTATTTCTTGATATTTAGAGTCTCAAGTTTATGTACATAGTTATGTTGTAGATTTCAAAATGCTTTTTAATTTTTAACTCTGTTCTCAAAATCTACCCTTGTTTCCAGGTGTAAATATAAATTCATTGCTTTTAATGGTTTTCTAATAGCTTATTTTCTACCTGAATTAACTGATCTGCAAAAGCTGGTCACAAAGGATTAGGCAATAGTTTATTTTAATCTAAGTGCTTACATCTTCCATATTTTGTTCAATTTGGCTGTCAGTTCAGTTAAATTAACCTTCTCAATTTCTTCCATGAAAGATTTTAGATGCATTGGTTCACTTTGTCAAGCTATAGCCCTCTCTTCCATTATTATTCAATCTCTACAAAAAAGTTACAATCCACTTGTATTCTGTCCTACCACTTTTACATCTTTACTGTTCTGGCAAAGCCTGTGCTCTTAAAGACAACATGAACTGACAGTAGCCAGTAACACATGTTGGATAGAAGGAACAAGAAACTTTTTACTGGATGCTCATAATTTAAGGTCCTTTTCTGCTAGCAGATATTTTTTTTCTTACAGATATGCTAAGCATTCCTTCAGGACTACACATTTTTGACTATTGCCTCAATAGTTACCCTAAAAAGCATGTAGTTAGCTTGTTTCCTTTGCCTTTCTCTATAAAGTATACATTTAAAAATAATTTTAACTGCTTTTATCTAAAAATTTTAAGAATGTTTCTACTATCCAGCAGATATTTTATAACAGTCATGCCACAGAGCCCCTTATATCTTTGTTTGTGATCAAGTATTGCTCTTTGCCTGTGTATATAATCTTTTAAAATAATTTTCAAAACCCTTAATTATTTTGAAATGAATATGCTGGTGCTGTGATATCTGTTATTAAAGATACACTGGAATAATAGTGAATTAATCATTACTGCAAATACATCTCTACTTAGTATACACTCAGGAGAAAAATCAGTTTTGAAATATGACATTTTTTTCTATTTTATTTAACCTTTTTCTCCTTTCCATTCACTTTAATAGATCTGCTTCCCTGCCTCAGGGAGACTCATAGTAGGGTAGAAACAAGTTGCCAGAGAGGCAGCTTCCTTCTTGCCCTGTACAATTAGAGGAAGAAAATGCCTGTGAAGTAAACAAGTAGAGAAAGAGATTTTTCTCTATGCTAAAAGAGACATTTCTGAAAGCTTGGATCAAGCCATATACTTTAATAAAGTTGTGCCTCTAGAAAGTGGGCCCTTCTGAGATGTGCCTATGAAGGTAAGACCTCAGGTATCAGAGTTCTGACTTTAGCGAAAAGTCCATGTCTTATACTAGACATTGAATCACAGAGAAGATGGATTTCAAGGTCCCACTAGGAGGATTAGCAGTAACCATGGTAAACTAGAAACTAATTGGCCCTTCCACATTTTTGAATCTGAAAGCCAAATAAGTTTCTTAAATTCTAATGTAGTCATGAAAGTGAAGAAGTCACCAAAACTGATAAAAATTGGATTTTCCATCAGTCTTGAGGGATGGATACTTAAGTCAGAATTTGGCTGATTAAAAGGTAATCAAGATAATTTTTCTCATGCAAGTTTGTAAACTAAGATTCATAGCCACCGTATATAGATATAGTCTTTCTCTGTTTCCCAGACTGGAGTGCAATGGCATAATCATGGCTTATTGTAGCTTTGACCTCCTTGGCTTAAGCAATCCTCCCACCTTAGCCTCCTGAGTAACTGGGGCTACAGGTGTACACCACTATGCTCAGCCATTTTTAAAAATTTTTTGTAAAGATAGGAACTCATTATGTTGCCCAGGCTGGTCTCGAACTCCTGACCCCAAGCAATCCTCCCACCTTGGCCTCCTAAAACGCTGCAATTACTGTTATTGGTCATCATGCCCAGTCTGTTTTTTCTCTTGATCTAAAAATAAGTATTTTATAGACAGCATATAATTTTTATCAAATCTGTGAATCTGACTTTTTCTTTAATCCATACATATATTTTTTTCTGTATGTTTTATGTCTTTTTTTGTTTTTCCTTTTCTCCCTTACTGGATTATTTTGCGTTAATTATTTACAAGGGTATCATTTTAATTCTCTTGTAGCTTATTTTGCTTTTTATTTGTTTTCTTATTGCTTGCCTTTGAGATTACAAACAACATTTTATTTTATAACAATCTATTTCATGTTTATACCAATATTTAACTTAAATATTATACAACTTTGCTTCTATATATTTTGTTCTGTCCTCCACATTTGTGCTGTATTGTCATAAAATGTTACTTTTATACATTGTATGCCATCAACACAGATCTCTAATTATTGCTTATGCAGTTGTCTTTAAAATTTGATGGGAGAAAAAAATTACCGATAATAAATACGTATGTGTTGTCTTTTATATTTAACTTTGTAGTTAATTTTACTTATGCTCTTTATCTTCTAATATGGTTTTTTTTAGTTACCGTATTGGGCTATTTTATTTAATCCTAAGAGATTTCTTTTAACATTTTTTTTGGCAGATCTACTATTGGCTAATTCTTTGATTTTCTTTTTATTTGAGAATAATGTGTCTCAGTGTGAATCTCTGTATTTATTCTACTTGGATTTTGTTGAGATTTCTAGATATATAGATTTGTGTTTTTCATAAAATTCAGAAAGTTTCAGCCAACATTTTTACAAAAATTCTTTATACCTCTTTTCCGCCTACATCTGCCACTGCCACTCCATTATACATTTTATAAAATTTCAACTTTTATTTTAGATACAGGGATATATTTGCAGGTTTGTTATCTGAGTATAACACACCCAGGTAGCAAACATAGTACCAAATATGTAGCTTTTCCACTCACAATCCCTCCCTTTTCACTCCACAGTGTCTGTTGTTCCCATTTTGTGTTCATGTGTGCTCAATATTTAGCTCTCACTTATAAGTGAGAACATACAGCATTTGATTTTCTGTTCCTGAATTAATTTTCTTAGGATTATGGCCTCCAGTTTAATTTATGTTGCTATGAAGAAAATAATTTTATTCTTTCTTATGGCTGCATAGTATTGCATGGTGTATATGTACCATATTTTCTTTATTCAATCCACCATTGATATGTACCTAGATCGATTCTATATCTCGGGTATTTTTAATGGAATGGTAATAAACATGACTGCAGGTGTTTTTTGGTATTATGATCTATTTTTCCTTTAGTATATACCCAGTCATGGGATTGCTGAGTCAAATTATAGCTCTGTTTTAATTTTTAAAGAAATTTTCAAACTGCTTTCAATGGTGGTTGAACTAATTCACATTCCTATTAACAGTGTATAAGGTTTCCTCTTTCCCTGCAACATTTCTGTCATCTGTTATCTTTGACTTTATAATAGTGGCCATCTGACTTGTATGAGATGGTATCTCATTGTAGTTTCAATTTTCATTTCTCTGATGATCGGTTATGACAAGCATTTTTTTTCCTCCATTATACATATTTTTGTATGCTTGATGGTGTTCTACAACTCTCTTAGTCTCTGTTCATTCTTTATTGTTTTTAATTCCTGTCGCTCACATAGGATAATCTCACATAACCTGTCTTCAAGTTTGAAGATTCTTATTTCAGCTTGATCAAATATGTTGATCCCCTTTAGTGAATTTTTAATTTCAGTTATTGTACAACTCCACATTTTCTACTTGGATATTTTGTTTAATTTTTATTTTTAATGATCTTCTCTATAGGGAGACATGATTCTCATAATTTCCTTTTGCTGTTCAACTTCCTTTAATTTATGAATTCCTTTAGTTCTTTAAAAATCTTTAAAGTTTCTGAGTTGTCTTTGTCTTGTAAGTCCAAAGTCTGTTCTTCTCCAGAGACAGATTCTAGTGTTTGTTTGTGTGATTTTTCAGTGTAAAGGCCACACGATCATGTTTATTTGCACGTGATTTTTTTTTTAAACTAGGCATTTAAAATAATATATTGTGGCAACTCTGGAAATCAGGATTTTCCCCTTCCTAGAATTTGTTGTTGACGTTTATTGTTTTGTTTGTTTGTTGAGTAAGTTTTCTGAAATATTTCCATAAAGTATATATTCTATGTTGTTTATAGTAACTGATATTTCTCTCGGTTAGTTTATTGGTCAGCTAATGGTTGAGCAGAGATTTCTTTAATCACCTAGAACCAATATGTCTCCCTGTCCTTGCATAAAGTCTCTGTGTTATTGTTTGGAAATATCTTCAACACTCAGCTAAGCTGTTTATTATCATGCCTTAGCCTTGACTTCTTGCTTTCATCAGCCTCAGTTCATCCAGAGGTGAGAACTGAGGGTTATTTGGGTTTTCGCTGAATTTGCATACTAGCATGGTCATGCACACAAATACCTGTGTGTGGCTGTCTAGATTCAATAAATATGTCAGAGCTTTTCAAAACTTGTTGTAGACACATAATTTGCCAACTCTTGCTTCTAAACTTTTAGGTTAGCTTATTTGTGCCCCAATTGTGTACATTATCTTACAAAGCCATGAACAAAGATTCTTTTTTAAAAAACAAACACTCTGCACTCTGGATTGTCCTGCAAGTTTTCGTTAATTTCTGGAGTTTCATAAAAACTTATTCTGTCACTTTTTGTCAGTTTTCTCATTGTTTTATGGAGGAGAGAATTGTGGAGTTTCCCATTCTATTTTTGCTGACATTATTCTCCTGTTCTCTGCAAGGGAATAATATCATTTTTGAAACAACTTATGTTAGGGTAAGATTGGATTCTAGAAAAGATTGAATTCAAAAATTGAGGTTGAACTTAAGGAAATTCAAATTATTAACTGAAGTCAAGTCAGGTAATGTGATTCCTCAAGCTTTCTTCCTTTTGCTTAAGATAGCTTTTGCTATTCTGGTATATTTTGTGATTTTTATATATATATATATATATATATATATATATAAATCTCATATACATATATCTCATATATATATATGGAGATATATATATATATGGAGATCTATATATATATATATATGGAGATATATATATATATGGATTTTTTCCCTATTGCTGTTAAGTCATTGGTATTTTGATAAGAGATTGCATTAAATCTGTAGATGTATTTGGGTAGTATGGATATTTTAACAATATCAATTCTTCCCATTCATGAACATGGAAAGTTTTTCCATTTCTTTGGGTCTTCTTCAATTTTTTTGCATCAATGCTTTATATTTTTTATTGTAGAAATCTTTCACTTCTTTGGTTTAGTTAACTGCTATATATTTAATTGCATTTGTAGCTATTGCAAATGGGATTAGTTTCATGATTCCCTTTTCAGATTGTTTGTTTTGACATATACAAATGTTACTGATTTCTGATGTTGATCTTGTATCATGCAAATTGACTGAACCCATTTGTCATTTCTAATAGTTTTTGATGGAATCATTAGGGTATTTTTAAAAAATATAAGATCATACCATCTGCAAATAAGTATAATTTTAATTCATACTTTTCAATTTAAATACCCTTAATTTCTTTTCTTGTCTGATTGTTCTACCTAGGACTTCCAGTACTATGTTGAATAACAGTGGAAAAAGTGGGCATCTTTGTCCATTCAAGATCTTAGAAGAAACAGTTTTCAATTTCTTCCCATTAAGTATAAAATTAGCTGTGGATTTATCACATATGGCTTTTCAAATGTTGTGGTATGTTCCAAGTTTAGTGAGGGTTTTTATTGTGAAGGGATGTTGAATTATTTCAAATGCTTTCTCAGCATCAGTTGAAACAATCACATAGTTTTTGTTCTTCATTCTGTTGATATGTTGTATTACGTTGATTGATTTGCATATATTGAACCTTCCTTGCATCCCTGGGATAAATATCACTTGGTCATGATGAATGATATTTTCTATCTGTTATTGAAACGGTTTGTTATTGAATTTGGTTTGCTAGAATTTGTTGAGAATTTTTATATCGATATTCATTAGTTATATTAATCTATAGTTTTCTTTTTATGATCTGTCTCAGTCTGATTTTATCATTAGGGTAATATTGGCCTTTTATAATAAATTTAGAAGCATTCCCTACTCCTCTATTTCTGAGAATAGTTTGAGTGGAATTGGTATTATTTACTCATTACATGTTTGGTAGAATTCAGCAGGGAAGCCATTGGATCCCAGGTTTCCTTAACTTGGAGAATTTTTATTATAGTTTTCATCCCATTACTTCATATGTGTCTTTTCAGGATTCGGATTTCTTTATAATTTAATCTTGGTAGGTTGTATGTGTCTAGAAATTTATGCATTTTTTCTAGGATCTTCAATTTATTTGCATGTAGTTACTCATAGTAACCAATAATAATATTTTGAATTTCTACTGTATTGGTTGTAATATCTGTGTTTTCACCTCTTATTTTATTTATTTCAGCTTTCTTCTGTTTTCTTAGTCCAGCTAATAATGGTTTGTCAATTTTGTTTATCTTTCTGAAAAACAAACTTTTTGTTTCATTGGCCACTTTTATTGCTTTCTTCATTTTAATTTTATTTATATGTGCTATGATTTTTATTATTTAGTTTCTTCTACAAACTTTGGGTCTGGTTTGCTCCTACTTTTCTAGTTAATTTGAATTATTTCATTGTTTATTTGAAGTTTTTCTTCTCTCTTGACATAAACTTTTAGCTCTAAACTTCCTTCTTAATACTTTTTTATTGCCTTATCTCATATGTTTTGTTATGTTGTGTTTCTGTTATCAGCTGTTTCAAGAATTTTTAAAATTTTCTTCTTAATTTCTTTATTGGCCCACTGATCATTCAGGAGCATATTGTTTAATTTTGATGTGATTTTATCATTTCCAAAATTCCTCTTATTATGGATTTCTTGTTTTATTCCATTGTAGTCAGAGAAGATGTTTGATATTATTTCAATTTTTGAATATTTTAAGACTTGTTTGGTGACATAACATATGGACTATTTTTGAGAATGATCCATGTTCTCAGGAGAAAAATGTGCATTCTGTAGCAGTTGGATAAAATGTTCTGTAAATATCTATTAGGTTTATTTGGTTTATAGAGCAGATTAAGTATAATGTTTGTATGTTAAGTTCCTGTGTGGAAGGTCTCCCCAGTGCTGAAACTGGGTTGTTAAAATGTCCAACTATTATTGTATTATGGTTTATTTCTCTCTTTAGCTATAATATTTGCTTTATATGTGTAGGTTCTCCAGTGTGGGGTGCATATATATTTACAATTATTAAATGCTCTTGCCTAATGGGCCCTGCCAAGACCAGCTAGATCTTGGATACCCTAACCCAGTGACGCTAGAGGAATTAAAGACACCCACAGAAATATAGAGTGTGGAGTGGGAAATCAGGGGACTCATAGCCTTCAGAGCTGACAGCCCCAAACAGAGATTTACCCACATATTTATTGACAGCAAGCCAGTGATAAACATTGTTTCTGTAGATTATAGGTTAACTAAAAGTATTCCTTATGGGAAACAAAGGGATGGGCCGAAACAAACGGATGGGCTCTGGCTAGTTATCTGCAGCAGGATCATGTCCTTAAGGCACAGATCATTAATGCCATTGTTTGTGGTTTAGGAATACCTTTAAGCAGTTTTCTGCCCTGGGTGTGTCAGGTGTTCCTTGCCCTCATTCCAGTAAACCCACAACCTTCATCATGGGCATCATGGCCACCATGAACATGTCACAGTGCTGCAGAGATTTTGTTTATGGCCAGTTTTGGGGCCAGTTTATGGCCAGATTTGGGGGCCTATTCCCAACAGGCCCCTATATCACTATATAGCAACCTTCTTTGTCACTTCTTACAGTTATTTTTTTCTTTGAATCTATTACGATTTTTGTAAATATAACTACTACTGCTGCTCTTTTTGGTTTCCATTGACATGGAATATCTTTATCCATCCCTTTATTTTCAGTCTATGTGTGACTTTGTATGTGATGTGCATTTCCTGTAGGCAACAGATCATTGGGTCTTTTTCTTTATCCATCTAATCACTCTATGTGTTTTGATTGGAGAGTTTAGCCCATTTACATTCAATATTGTTATTGATAAGTACAGACTTACATCCAACTTTTTATTATTTGTTTTCTGGTTGTTTCATGGTCTACTCTTCCTTCTTTCTTTCCTTATTTTTTTCTTTTAGTAAAGATTATTCTCTGTAGTGGTATATTTTAATTACTTTCCTTTTATTTTTTGTGTATTTTTTGGAATGTTTTTCGATTTGAAGTTGAAATGAGGCTTACAAATACTATTTAATAACCCATCATTTTAAATTGATTGCATAAAAAAATAAACAAAGAGAAATCTAATAAAATTTCTATATTTTAACTGCATTCCCCTAGGTTTTTATTTGTTGTTGTTTATTGTTGTTATTGATATTTGTATCTTGTTGTAGAGTTTATGTCTTGAAAAGTTGTTGTAGTTATTATTTTTGATTCATTTATCTTTTAGTTTTTCTACTTAAGATGAGTAGTTTATACATCTCAAGCAGTGTCATGATAATCTGTGTTTTCCTCTGTACTTAATATTTTCAGTAAGTTTTGGAACTTCAGATGTTTTCTTGTTGCTCATTAACAATATTTTCTTTTTTTTTATTTTATTTTTTTATTTTTTAGTATTATACTTTGAGTTCTAGGGTACATGTGCATAACGTGCAGGTTTGTTACATATGTATACTTGTGCCATGTTGGTGTGCTGCAGCCATCAGATGCAGCTGGAAACCATCATTCTTAACAATCTTTTCTTTTAGATTGAATATCTCCCATTAGAATTTCTTGTAAGGGGCTGGACACGGTGGCTCTCGCCTGTAATCCCAGCACTTTGGGAGGCCGAGGCAGGTGGATCATGAGGTCAGGAGGTCAAGACCAGCCTGGCCAACATAGTGAAACCTTGCCTCTACTAAAAATACAAAAAATTAGCTAACCGTGGTGGCGGGCACCTGTAATCCCAGCTACTCAGGAGTCTGAGGCAGGATAATTGCTTGAACAGAGGAAGCAGAGGTTGCAGTGAGCTGAGATCACACCATTGCACTGCAGCCCAGGTGACAGTGTAAGATTCCATCTCAAAAAAAAAAAAAAAAAAAAAAAATTCTTGTAGGGCACGTCTGATGACATCCCTCAGCTTTTGTTGGTCTGGAAAAGTCTTTATTCTTCCTTCATATTCAAATAATATTTTCAACAGGTATAGTATTTTAAGATAAAAATTTCTTTTTCTTCAACACTTTAAATATGACATGCTACTGTCACCTGGCCTGTAAGGTTTCCATTGAGAAGTCTACTGTCAGAAGTATTGGCACTCCATTGTATATCATTTGTTTCTTTTCTCTTGCTTCTTGGGAGTTTGATTATTAAATGAATTAAGGTAGTCTACATTGGGTTAAATCTGCTGGTGTTCTATAAGCTTCTTGTACTTGAATATTAACATATTTCTCTAGGTTTGAGAAGTTTTCTTCTAAAATTCTTTTGAATAAATGTTCTACACCTATCTCTTCCTCTCCTTCTTGTTTAAGGCCAGTAACTCTGATATTTGCCCTTTTGAGGCCACTTTCTCCGTCTTATAGAAATGCTTAATTCTCTTTACTTTGTCTTTGTCTCCTCTTTGTAAATAGACTCTCCTCAAGCTCACTAATTCTTTCTTCTGCTTGATAAATTCTGCTACTGAGATACCCAGATGCATTTGTTAGTATGTCAATGGCATTTTTACTCCAGAATTTTGATTTTTTAAAATTATTTTGATTTCTTTGTCAAATTTATCTGATAGAATATTGAATTCCTTCTCTGTGTAGTCTTGAATTTATTGTCATTTCCTCAAAAGAATTATTCTGAATTATTTGTCTACAAGGTCACATATATCTGTCTCTCCAGGATTTCTCCTTAGTGCCTTATTTAGTTTGTTTTTGATGCTGTGTTTTCCTGTGTGGTCATGATGTTTGTAGATGTTTGCTAGGATTTGAACATTCACTGAAAATTAGCTATTTATTGTAGTCTTTGCAGTTTGGGCTTGTTTGCACCTGTGCTCCTTGGAAGGGCTTTTCAGGTACTCAAAGGTACTTGCATGTTGTAATATTAGTGATATATATATATCATGGAGCAACTTAAGCTCAGTAATGCTGTGATTCTTGCAGACTCATAGGGGTGCCTCATTTGACATCTTTCTTGATATGTGGAAAAATTCTCTGGATCACTATTTGAAAGCTCTTGCCTTTTACATTACTTTTCCATTACTTCTTTCCAAACATACAGATTATCTTTGTGTTGAGTCACCTAGAGCTGGGGGAGGGGTGACACAAGCCCCCCTGTAGCCAGCAATACTGGTACCAAGGTCCGCTGTAACCACTTTGTGGCTACCGCATATGTTTGCTCAAGGTCCTAGGGCTCTACTTTTAAGAAGTGCTGAAGCCAGTCAGTCTTAATGTTCTTCCCTTCAGGGCTGTGAGTTCCTCCAGGCCTCACGCAGGTTCAGAGGTGCCATCCTGAAACCAGGGACTAGAACCAAAAACCTTAGAAATCTACCTGGTTCAGGCCGGGCGCGGTGGCTCACGCCTGTAATCCCAGCACTTTGGGAGGCCGAGGCGGGCGGATCACAAGGTCAGGAGATCGAGACCACGGTGAAACCCCGTCTCTACTAAAAATACAAAAAATTAGCCAGGCGCGGTGGCAGGCGCCTGTAGTCCCAGCTACTCGGGAGGCTGAGGCAGGAGAATGGCGTGCACCCAGTAGGCGGAGCTTGCAGTGAGCCGAGATGGCGCCACTGCACTCCAGCTTGGGGGACAGAGGGAGACTCTGTCTCAAAAAAAAAAAAAAAAAAAAAAAAAAGAAAGAAAAAGAAATCTACCTGGTTCTCTCTTTAACTGCAGCTAAATTGGCACTCAAATTACAAGATAAAGTATTTCCCATTCTTACTTCTCCTTTCCATGGGCAGAGAATCCTCTCCCCATGGCCACCACCAGCACAGGCCCAAGAGAGTATTGCTAGACTGATGCTGATGTTCACTTAAGGCCTAAGGGCTCTACAGTCAGCTTGTGTTTAATGTCGACAGGCCTGAGACTCACACTATAGGACAGTGGGTTGCCCTCACATCCAAGAAAGGTCTGTAAATACTCTCCCAGAGTCAAGCTCTGGAATCAGTGTCCCCAAGAGCCTTCTTGGTGCACTACCCACTGTTGCAAAGTTGGTACTTGAGATGCAATGCTAAGCTCCCATTACTGTTCCTTCTGCTGTTCTAAAGCAGAAGGAGTGTCTCATCATAGCCATCTTACTGTGAATGTACTGGCTCTTACATGAAGCCAGCATGTCTCAGAGTCTCACCCAAGACCCATGGTATGCTACCTGGGTATTTCTGCTGGATATTCAGGGCCCAAGGATCCTTTATTAAGCAGATGGTGAATTCTGTCAGGATTGGGCCCTTCCCTTCAAGACAGTACCTTCTCCTCTGGCCCAGGGTGTTTCTATTATAGAAATGTCATATTGGAGCTGGTGCCTGGAAAACAGGCCTCACAAGGCTGTCTAGTGTCCTATCCTGCTGTAGCTGAGCTGGTATCTTACTTGGAAGAAAAAGACCATTTTATTTATTCCTTTCATAACCTCAAGCGGAAGAAATGAATCTTTTTTTGTGTGGTTTGTGCTGTACTGCCTGGAATTAAGAGAGAGGTGGTTCAAGCAATTCTTTGGCCTCCGTGTCTCACAAGGTGATGTGCCCCCTAAGTCACTGGCTCTGAGCAGAGCTCAGCACAAAGGCATGCCTAGGAATTGTAGTCCTTGTGGCCCAGACTGCCTTTAAGGTTTATTTAGATCCCCAAAACACTTTAGCCCATGGTGGTGAGGTTTGTTGAAACTGAATCCTGACTCATGGGATGGGCAATTCCCTCTTTGCAAGGGCTCATCTAAATGATGTCTGCATGAGTATCACCTTAGTCCAGTCCAGTTTTTCTTTCTGCCGTGACAGGTATATTAGTCTGTTTTCATGACACTGGTAAAGATATATCTGAGAGTGGGCAATTTACAAAAGAAAGAGGTTTAATGGACTCACAGTTTCACGTGGCTGGGGAGGCCTCACAATCATGGTGGAAGGTAAAAGGCACATCTCACATGGCAGCAGACAAGAGAAAAAGCTTGGGCAGGGAAACTCTTATTTATAAAACCATCAGATCTCGTGAGACTTATTCACTATCACAAGAACAGCATGGGAAAGAACCACATCCATTATTCAATTACCTCCCACCAGGTCCCTCACATGATACATGGGAATTTTGGCAACTACAAAAAAAAATGAAATTTGGGTGGGGTCACAGCCAAACCATATCTGCAGAGCAGCTTTGAGTTTCAGATTTCATCTCCACTTCTCGTGGCCACTGCCAGAACATGGGAAAGAGATGGTGTTGGCATTTCATGATGGCCTTTTTCTACCCTCTTCAGTGCCTATTTTAGGGATATGAAGTTAAAATCAGGTACTGTGATGGCTCACCTGATTTTTAATTCTTATGAAGGTGTTTTTGTGTAGATAGTTGTTTAATTTGGTGTTCCTGACAGGGGAATAATTGGTGGAATCTTCTATTTGGTCATCTTGTTTTGCCCCCTCTTTCCTTTTGTTCATTTTGGGTTAAATTTTGTATGTGCATAGGGTAAGAATTCAACTTTACATTTTTGCTTATGGATATTGAGTTTTCCCAGTTCAATTTCTTGGAAAGGGTGTTGCTTTTCTCATGTAATAGTCCTACTTAAAATTTGTTTTGCTTTTTTTTTATTTGTATATTAGTTTATTTCATCACATTTGGAACATTTTCAACCATTATTTCTTCAAATAAGCTCTCCGTATCTTTCTTTGTTCTTATTTTAGTATTCTCATAATGTATATACTGGTCCGCTTGATGGGGTCCTGTAAGTCCCTTAGGCTATTTTCATTTTTTTTAAATCATTTTGAAAATTATTCCTCGGCTGGGCATGGTGGCTCACACTTATAATCCCAGGACTTTGGGAGGCTGAGGTGGGCAGATCACGAGGTCAGGAGTTTGAGACCAGCCTGACCAACATGGGCAAACTCTGTCTCTACTAAAAATACAAAAATTAGCCGGGTGTGGTGGTGCACACTTATAATCCCAGCTACTCAGGAGGCTGAGGCAGGAGAATCACTTGAACCTGGGAGGCGGACATTGTAGTGAGCCAAGATCGTGCCATTGCGCTCCAGTCTGAGCGACAGAGCAAGACTCCGTCTCAAAAAAAAGAAAAAAAAAAAAATTATTCCTGGAGTAACTTGTCCTAAGTTAACTAATTCGTACCTTTGCAAATCTGCTCTTTATGCCCTCTAATTAGTTTTTTTCATAGAATTATTGTATTTTTCAATTCTATAATTTGTTTTATTCTTTTTAATAATTTTTCTTTGTGGGTATTATATTTTGTTCCCATTTTTTCTGGTTTTCTCTATTCCTTTGTTTATATTTTCCTTTTGCTTCAAATGTGTAGCATATTCAAGACCATTGTTTTAAAGTCTTTTTATTGTACATATAATGCCTATGGGGTTCTTTTCTTTATTTTGTCCATGTTCATTTAAGGACAGTTTTGGAAATTTAATTTGTTCCTTGATGTGGGCCATGGGTTTTGTTGTTGTTGTTGATTTTTTGCATACCTTGTGAATTCTGTTTAAAAGTACATATTCAAAAAAAAAAAAACAGCTACCTTTTTTAGCCTTTCTATGCTTAGCAGGGAATGTTCTGAGTCTTGGAATTAGCCTAGTGATAAGGCTTCAGTTCTTCTCAGTTCCTTTTTGTACATCCTTGATGTCAGGACTAGTGTGAGCTTTTTCATTAATTTTTCTCACATATATTGCTGCTTTTAAATATGCCAATTCATCAATGTGTCTCCACCTACAGACTCATGGCCTTAGATATTACCTTTCATCCCTTTTTAATAATCTCTTTCCCTAGGCACCTGTAGGTCGGCAGTTTCTTTGCAGCTTTCATCTGCTGTGCCACATTCTAATGCCTTCTACAGTTCTTGCCAGCCTGAGATTCACAGTCTGTTACATTTCTTTGTCTGAGTTACAAGTAGGGCAAAAGATAAAACTTGGGTAGTTCACATATAGGTTAGAACCATGTAAATAAGTTTTTGCTTTGTGTCTTTCCATCAAAGAATGGAAATAAAATTCAAGCAGTCTTTTTTTTTTTTTTCTCAAATATGGTTCTGTGGACATAGTAGAGAAGGAGTAAGTATAAATTCACCACATTGTTTAGCATTTTGAACGTGGCTTTTTCATGGGCCTTTGCTTGATTGGTCTAAATGTTTGTTTGGTTGCCGGAACTAGAATAATGTTATTTTAGCCAGTCTTTAGAAGATAATATTTCTCTATGAGAGCAAAGAATTGCAGATTACTAGTCCTCCATCATGTTAATAACATTCAGATATGTCAAACTTCTAAGAAACGCCTACCTTGTGTTCCACTGCAGTAGTACTATTTGTATTCTGACCAGAAATATACCAGGGCTTCAATTTCTGCACATCTCTGTACACTTTTTTAAAAATTTTATTTTAAAAAATAATTGTAAGTTGGGCATGATAGCTCACACGTGTAATCCCGTAACTTTGTGAGGCTGAAGCAGGCAGTTAGCTTGAGCCCAGGAGTTTCAGACCAGCCTAGACAACATGCAGAAACTCTGTCTCTACAAAAGTACACAAATTAGCCAGGCATGGTGGCATGTGACTGTACTTCCAGCTACTTCAGAGGCTGAGGCAGGTTAATTTATTGAGTTTGGTAGGTTGACATTGCAGTGAGCTACAATTGCACCACTGCACTCTAGCCTGGGCAACAGAGCAAAACCCTGTGTCAATTAAAAATAATAATTAAAAAATGTAGTTGTCTTAAAATGTAAAAAATAACAACTAAATTTTAGGTTTATTTTAATTAATCTGGTAATTAATAAAGTTTACCATCTTTTCAAATGCCATTACTCACTGTCTTTGGAAAAATGTCTATTCAAGGTCTTTGACCATTAATTTTTATTTTTTCCCAACTTGTATTTTAGACTCAGGCGGCACATGTGCAAGTTTTTTACAAGAGTAAACTGCATGTCATGGGAGTTCCAGGTACAGATTAGTTTGACACCCAGGTAGTAAGCCTGGTACCTGACAGAGTTTTTCGATCCTCACCCTCCTCCCACCTTCCATCCTCAAGTAGGTGCTGATGTCTATTGATTTCTCCTCTGTGTTCATGTATACTCAAATTTTACTTCCCATGTATAGGTGAGAACATATGGTAATGTATTTTTGTTGTTGTTTCTGCACTAATTCACTTAGAATAATAGCCTTCAGTTCCATCCATGTCACTGCAAAGAACATGATCTTATTTTTATGGCTTCATAGTATTCCATAATGTATATGTACTGCATTTTTATGCAATCCACCATTGATGAGAAGCTATGTTGATTTCATGTCTCTGCTATTGTGAATAGTGCTGCCATGAATATAAGTGTAAATGGGTCTTTATGATAAAACGATTTATGTTTCTTTGGATATATACCCAGTAATGGGATTGCTTGGTCAAATGGTAATTCTGTTTTAAGTTCTTGGAAAACTCTCCAAACTACTTTCCACAGTGGGTGAAGATAATTAGTGATGCTGAGCATTTTTAAGATTTTTGTTGGCTGTATGTGTGCTTTTATTAGAGAAGTGTCTATTCATGTACTTTGTCCATTTTTAATAAATTTTTTATTGTAACTTTATTTAATTTCCTTATGATTTTGAACACTGGACCTTTGTCAGATTCATAGTTTGCAAATATTTTGTCACATTCTGTATGTTGTCTGTTCACTATGTTGGTAGTTTCTTTTGCTGTGCAAAATGTCTTCAGTTTAATTAGGTCCCACTTGTCAATGTATGCTTTTGTTGCAATTGCTTTTAGCATTTTCATCATGAAATCTTTGTCAGAGCCTATATTTGGAATAAAATTTTTATTAATAAATTTTTTCTAGGGTTTCTACAGATTTAGGTTTTATATTTAAGTTTTCAATCCATCTTGAGTTGATTTTTGTATATGGTAAAACAAAATGGTCCAGTTTTATTGTTCTGCATCTAGCTAGTCAGTTATCACAGCACCACGTACTCAATAGAGAAATTTTTCTATATTGAATATTTTTGTCAACGTTTTCATAGATCAGATGGTGGTAGTTGTGTGGCTTTATTTCTGAGTTCTCTTGCCTTTTCTATTGTTCTGTATGCTAGCTTTTGTATCAGTGTCATACTGTTTGGTTACTACAACCTCATAATATGATTTGAAGTTAGGTAGTGTGATGTATCCAGCTTTAGTCTTTTTATTTAAAATTGCCTAGCCTATCCAGGCTTCTTTTTGGTTCCTTGTGAATTTTAGAATAGTGTTTTTCTAATTATGCAAATAATGTAATTGATAATTTGATAGGAACAGCAATGAATCTGTGAATTGCATTGGACAGTATGACCATTTTAACAATATTGATTCTTTCTGTCCATGAGAATGGAATGTTCTTTTCATACTTTTGTGTCATCTCTCATTTGTTTCATCATTGTTTGGCAATTCTCGTTGTAGAGACTTTTTACCTCCTTGCTTGACTGTATTCTGAGGTATTTTATTCTTTGCGGGGGCTATTGTGAATGGGATTGCATTCTTAATTTGGCTCTCAGCTTAAACATTGTATATTTCTATACATCTACACCTACAATGTAGGTGTATAGAACTGCTGCTGATTTTTGTGCATTAATTATGTATCGTAAAGCTTTGCAGAAGTATTTTACAAGATCTAGGAGATATTTTTTTTTTAAAAAAAAGAGTCTATGAGGTTTTCTGGGTATATAATTATACTGTCAGTGAAGAGAGATACTTTGAGTTCCTCTCTTTCTATTTGTATACCTTGTATTTACTTTTTTTGCCTAATTGGTCTGGCTAAGGCTTCCATTACTATGTTTAATAGTAGTGGTGTGAGAGAAATTTTTGCCTTCCTATAGTTCTCAAGGGAAATGCTTTCAGCTTTGTCCATTTAGTATGATGTTTGCTGAATGCATGTCATAGATGGCTCTATTATTTTGAGGTATGTTTTTTTCAATGACAAATTTTCTTATTGTTTCTAATGTAAAGAGATGTTGAATTTTATCAAAAGCTTTTTTGTGTTAATTGAGATTATCATGTGGTTTTTGTTTTTAGTTCTGTTTGTGTGATGAATCACATTTATTGATTTACATGTTTAACTCATCTTTTATATCAAGACTAAAGCCTTTTTGGTTGTGTTGGATTAGCTTTTTGATATTCTGCTGAATTCAGTTTGCTAGTATTTTGTGAGGATTTTTGCATCCAGGTTCATCAGGAATATTAGTCCGAAATTTTCTTTTGTATTTGTTTCTCTGACAGATTTTGGTATGAGAATATTGCTGGCCTCATAGAATAAGTTTGAGAGGATTTTCTTACCCCCAAAATTTCTAATAATTTTAGTAGTATTGGTACCAACTCTGGATTATATGACTGGCAAATTTTGATTGTGAATATGGCTGGTCCAGGGCTCTTTCCTGTTTGTAGGCTTTTTCTTACTGATTCAACTTTGCAGCTCATTATTGTTCTATTCAGGGTTTCAATTTCTTCCTGGTTCAATATAAGGAGATTGTATGTTTCCATAAATTTATCAGTTTCTTGTAGGTTTTCTAGTTTTTGTTATTTGTAAGAATCTTTGAGGGATTTTTATGTTTCTATGGGGTCAGTGGTAATGTCTTTTTATTATCATTTCTGATCATTTTTACTTGTATATTCTCTCATTATATTAGCCTAGGTAGCATTCAATCAATATTATTTATCATTTCAAAGAAACAACCTTCAGTTTTATTAATTTTTATATTGCTTTTTACGTCTCAATTTTATTCAGTCCAGTTCTGATTTTGGTTGTTTATTTCATTTTTATTTTTTTGACTCCTTAACCTTAAGTTTATGTGAGTCCTTATGTATGAGGTGAGTCTCTTAAATACAGCAGATGTTTGGTTGCTGAATTTATATTCATTTTGCCATTCTGTATGTTTTAAATGGAGTATTTAGGCCATTTAGATTCAAAGTTAGTATTGATATATGAGATACTATTCTATTCATTGTGCTAGCTATTGCGTGAATGTCTTTTTTAAAATTGTATTGTTGTTTTATAGTTCCTGAGATATTTATGCTTTAAGGAGGTTCTATTTTGGTGTATTTCAAGGATTTGTTTTAAAATGTAGAGCTCCTTTGAGCATTTCTTGTACTGCTAGCTTGATAGTGGTGAATTCTCTCAGCATTTATGTTTGTAAAAAAGACTTTATCTTTCCTTCATTTACGAAGCTTAGTTTCTCTGAATACAAAATCCTTGGCTGATAACTGTTGTGTTTTAGGAGATTAAAAATAAAACCCCAATTCTTTCTAGGTTGTAGAGTGTCTGCTGAGAAATATGCTGTTAGTCTCACAGGTTTTCCTTTATATGTTACATGTGGCTTTTGCCTCATGGCTCTTAAGATTCTTTCCTTCCTCTTGACTTTAGATAACCTGCTGACTATGTGCCTATGAAATAGCTTTTTGTGATGAATTTCCTGGTTATTCTTTGAGCTTCTTGTATTTGGATGTCTAGATCTCTGGCAAGGCCAGGTAAGTATTCCTTGATTATTCCCTGAAATGTGTTTTCCAGACTTTTAGATTTCTCTTCATTCTTGGGAGCACCAATTATTCTTAGACTTGGTTATTTAACACAATCTCAAAATTCTTGGTGGCTTTGTTCATTTATTTTATTCTATTTTATTTTTTTTAATTATTATACTTTGAGTTCTAGGGTACATGTGCATAACGTGCAGGTTTGTTACATATGTATACTTGTGCCATGTTGCTGTGCTGCAGCCATCAACTCGTCAGCACCCATCAACTCGTCATTTACATCAGGTATACCTCCCAGTGCAATCCCTCCCCTCTTCCGCCTCCCCATGATAGGCCCCGGTGTGTGATGTTCCCCTTCCCGAGTCCAAGTGATCTCATTGTTCAGTTCCCACCTATGAGTGAGAACATGCGGTGTTTGGTTTTCTGTTCTTGTGATATTTTGCTAAGAATGATGGTTTCCAGCTGCATCCATGTCCCTACAAAAGACACAAACTCATCCTTTTTTATGGCTGCATAGCATTCCATGGTGTATATGTGCCACATTTTCTTAATCCAGTCTGTCACTGATGGACATTTGGGTTGATTCCAAGTCTTTGCTATTGTGAATAGTGCCACAATAAACATACGTGTGCATGTGTCTTTATAGCAGCATGATTTAGAATCCTTTGGGTATATACCCAGTAATGGGATGGCTGGGTCATATGGTACATCTAGTTCTAGATCCTTGAGGAATCGCCATACTGTTTTCCATAATGGTTGAACTAGTTTACAATCCCACCAAGAGTGTAAAAGTGTTCCTATTTCTCCACATCCTCTCCAGCACCTGTTGTTTCCTGACTTTTTAATGATCGCCATTCTAACTGGTGTGAGATGGTATCTCATTGTGGTTTTCATTTGCATTTCTCTGATGGCCAGTGATGATGAGCATTTTTTCATGTGTCTGTTGGCTGTATGAATGTCTTCTTTTGAGAAATGTCTGTTCATATCCTTTGACCACTTTTTGATGGGGTTGTTTGTTTTTTTCTTGTAAATTTGTTTGAGTTCTTTGTAGGTTCTGGATATTAGCCCTTTGTCAGATGAGTAGATTGCAAAAATTTTCTCCCATTCTGTAGGTTGCCTGTTCACTCTGATGGTAGTTTCTTTTGCTGTGCAGAAGCTCTTTAGTTTAATGAGATCCCATTTGTCAATTTTGGCTTTTGCTGCCATTGCTTTTGGTGTTTTAGACATGAAGTCTTTGCCCATGCCTATGTCCTGAATGGTACTACCTAGGTTTTCCTCTAGGATTTTTATGGTATTAGGTCTAACATTTAAGTCTTTAATCCATCTTGAATTAATTTTCGTATAAGGAGTAAGGAAAGGATCCAGTTTCAGCTTTCTGCTTATGGCTAGCCAATTATCCCAGCACCATTTATTAAATAGGGAATCCTTTCCCCATTTCTTGTTTCTCTCAGGTTTGTCAAAGATCAGATTGCTGTAGATATGTGCTATTATTTCTGAGGACTCTGTTCTGTTCCATTGGTCTATATCTCTGTTTTGGTACCAGTACCATGCTGTTTTGGTTTCTGTAGCCTTGTAGTATAGTTTGAAGTCAGGTAGCGTCATGCCTCCAGCTTTGCTCTTTTGACTTAGGATTGTCTTGGAGATGCGGGCTCTTTTTTGGTTCCATATGAACTTTAAAGCAGTTTTTTCCAATTCTGTGAAGAAACTCATTGGTAGCTTGATGGGGATGGCATTGAATCTATAAATAACCTTGGGCAGTATGGCCATTTTCACGAAATTGATTCTTCCTATCCATGAGCATGGTGTGTTCTTCCATTTGTTTGTGTCCTCTTATTTCACTGAGCAGTGGTTTGTAGCTCTCCTTGAAGAGGTCCTTTACATCCCTTGTAAGTTGGATTCCTAGGTATTTTATTCTCTTTGAAGCAATTGTGAATGGAAGTTCATTCATGATTTGGCTCTCTGTTTGTCTGTTACTGGTGTATAAGAATGCTTGTGATTTTTGCACATTAATTTTGTATCCTGAGACTTTGCTGAAGTTGCTTATCAGCTTAAGGAGATTTTGGGCTGAGACAGTGGGGTTTTCTAAATATACAATCATGTCATCTGCAAACAGGGACAATTTGACTTCTTCTTTTCCTAACTGAATCCCCTTGATTTCTTTCTCTTGCCTGATTGCCCTAGCCAGAACTTCCAACACTATGTTGAATAGGAGTGGTGAGAGAGGGCATCCCTGTCTTGTACCAGTTTTCAAAGGGAATTTTTCCAGTTTTTGCCCATTCAGTATGATATTGGCTGTGGGTTTGTCATAAATAGCTCTTATTATTTTGAGGTACGTTCCATCAATACCGAATTTATTCAGCGTTTTTAGCATGAAGGGCTGTTGAATTTTGTCAAAGACCTTTTGTGCATCTATTGAGATAATCATGTGGTTCTGGTCTTTGGTTCTGTTTATATGCTGGATTATGTTTATTGATTTGCGAATGTTGAACCAGCCTTGCATCCCAGGGATGAAGCCCACTTGATCATGGTGGATAAGCTTTTTGATGTGCTGCTGAATCCGGTTTGCCAGTAATTTATTGAGGATTTTTGCATCGATGTTCATCAGGGATATTGGTCTAAAATTCTCTTTTCTTGTTGTGTTTCTGCCAGGCTTTGGTATCAGGATGATGTTGGCCTCATAAAATGAGTTAGGGAGGATTCCCTCTTTTTCTATTGTTTGGAATAATTTCAGAAGGAATGGTACCAGCTCCTCCTTGTACCTCTGGTAGAATTCAGTTGTGAATCCATCTGGTCCTGGACTTTTTTTGGTTGGTAGGCTATTAATTATTGCCTCAATTTCAGAGCCTGCTATTCGTCTATTCAGGGATTCACCTTCTTCCTGGTTTAGTCTTGGAAGAGTATAAGTCTCCAGGAAATTATCCATTTCTTCTAGATTTTCCAGTTTATTTGCATAGAGGTGTTTATAGTATTCTCTGATGGTAGTTTGTATTTCTGTGGGGTCAGTGGTGATATCCCCTTTATCATTTTTTATTGCATCAGTTTGATTCTTCTCTCTTTTGTTATTTATTAGTCTTGCTAGCGGTCTGTCAATTTTGTTGATCTTTTCAAAAAACCAACTCCTGGATTCATTTATTTTTTGGAGGGTTTTTTGTGTTTCTATCTCCTTCAGTTCTGCTCTGATCTTAGTTATTTCTTGCCTTCTGCTAGCTTTTGAATGTGTTTGCTCTTGCTTCTCTAGTTCTTTTAACTGCGATGTTAGAGTGTCAATTTTAGATCTTTCCTGCTTTCTCTTGTGGGCATTTAGTGGGATAAATTTCCCTCTACACACTGCTTTAAATGTGTCCCAGAGATTCTGGTATGTTGTATCTTTGTTCTCATTGGTTTCAAAGAACATCTTTATTTCTGCCTTCATTTCGTTATGTACCGAGTAATCATTCACGAGCAGGTTGTTCAGTTTCCATGTAGTTGAGCGGTTTTGATTGAGTTTCTTAGTCCTGTGTTCTAGTTTGATTGCACTGTGGTCTGAGAGACAGTTTGTTATAATTTCTGTTCTTGTACATTTGCTGAGGAGTGCTTTACTTCCAATTATGTGGTCAATTTTGGAGTAAGTGCGATGTGGTGCTGAGAAGAATGTATATTCTGTTGATTTGGGGTGGAGAGTTCTATAGATGTCTATTAGGTCTGCTTGCTGCAGAGATGAGTTCAATTCCTGGATATCCTTGTTAACTTTCTGTCTCGTTGATCTGTCTAATGTTGACAGTGGAGTGTTGAAGTCTCCCATTATTATTGTATGGGAGTCTAAGTCTCTTTGTAAGTCTCTAAGGACTTGCTTTATGAATCTGGGTGCTCCTGTATTGGGTGCATATATATTTAGGATAGTTAGCTCCTCCTGTTGAATTGATCCCTTTACCATTATGTAATGGCCTTCTTTGTCTCTTTTGATCTTTGATGGTTTAAAGTCTGTTTTATCAGAGACTAGTATTGCAACCCCTGCTATTTTTTGTTCTCCATTTGCTTGGTAAATCTTCCTCCATCCCTTTATTTTGAGCCTATGTATGTCTCTGCATGTGAGATGGGTCTCCTGAATACAGCAGACTGATAGGTCTTGACTCTTTATCCAGTTTGCCAGTCTGTGTCTTTTAATTGGAGCATTTAGTCCATTTACATTTAAGGTTAAGATTGTTATGTGTGAACTTGATCCTGCCATTATGATATTAACTGGTTATTTTGCTCGTTAGTTGATGCAGTTTCTTCCTAGCCTTTATGGTCTTTACATTTTGGTATGTTTTTGCAATGGCTGGTACCGGTTGTTCCTTTCCATGTGTAGTGCTTCCTTCAGGGTCTCTTGTAAGGCAGGCCTAGTGGTGACAAAATCTCTAAGCATTTGCTTATCTGTAAAGAATTTTATTTCTTCTTCACTTATGAAACTTAGTTTGGCTGCATATGAAATTCTGGGTTGAAAATTCTTTTCTTTAAGAATGTTGAATATTGGCCCCCACTCTCTTCTGGCTTTTAGAGTTTCTGCCGAGAGATCTGCTGTTAGTCTGATGGGCTTCCCTTTGTGGGTAACCCGACCTTTCTCTCTGGCTGCCCTTAAGATTTTTTCCTTCATTTCAACTTTGGTGAATCTGGCAATTATGTGTCTTGGAGGTGCTCTTCTCGAGGAGTATCTTTGTGGCGTTCTCTGTATTTCCTAGATTTGAATGTTGTCCTGCCCTACTAGGTTGGGGAAGTTCTCCTGGATGATATCCTGAGAGTGTTTTCCAACTTGGTTCCATTTTCCCCCTCACTTTCAGGCACCCCAATCAGACGTAGATTTGGTCTTTTGACATAATTCCATACTTCTTGCAGGTTTTGTTCATTTCTTTTTCTTCTTTTTTCTTTTGGTTTCTCCTCTCGCTTCATTTCATTCATTTGATCCTCAATCGCTGATACTCTTTCTTCCAGTTGATCGAGTCGGTTACTGAAGTTTGTGCATTTGTCACGTATTTCTCGTGTCATGGTTTTCATCTCTTTCATTTCGTTTATGACCTTCTCTGCATTAATTACTCTAGCCATCAATTCTTCCACTCTTTTTTCAAGATTTTTAGTTTCTTTGCACTGGGTATGTAATTCCTCCTTTAGCTCTGAGAAGTTTGATGGACTAAAGCCTTCTTCTCTTATCTTTTCAAAGTCATTCTCCATCCAGCTTTGATCCGTTTGCTGGTGATGAGCTGCGCTCCTCTGCCGGGGGAGATATGCTCTTATTTTTTGAATTTCCAGCTTTTCTGCCCTGCTTTTTCCCCATCTTTGTGGTTTTATCTGCCTCTGGTCTTTGATGATGGTGACGTACTGATGGGGTTTTGGTGTAGGTGTCTGCTGTTTGATAGTTTTCCTTCTAACAGTCAGGACCCTCAGCTGTACGTCTGTTGGAGATTGCTTGAGGTCCACTCCAGACCCTGTTTGCCTGGGTATCAGCAGCAGAGGCTGCAGAAGATAGAATATTGCTGAACAGCGAGTGTACCTGTCTGTTTCTTGCTTTGGAAGCTTCCTCTCAGGGGTGTACTCCACCCTGTGAGGTGTGAGATGTCAGACTGCCCCTAGTGGGAGATGTCTCCCAGTTAGGCTACTCAGAGGTCAGAGACCCACTTGAGCAGGCAGTCTGTCCCTTCTCAGATCTCAACCTCCGTGTTGGGAGATCCACTGCTCTTTTCAAAGCTGTCAGACAGAGTCGTTTGCATCTGCAGAGGTTTCTCCTGCGTTTGGTGTTGTTTACTGTGCCCTGTCCCCAGAGGTGGAGTCTAGAGAGACAGGCAGGTTTCCTTGAGCTGCTGTGAGCTGCACCCAGTTTGAGTGTCCCAGCGGCTTTGTTTACCTAGTTAAGCCTCAGCAATGGCGGGCGCCTCTCCCCCAGCCTCTCTGCTGCCTTGCAGGTAGATCACAGACTGCTGTGCTAGCAATGAGGGATGCTCCGTGGGTGTGGGACCCTCCCGGCCAGGTGTGGGATATAATCTCCTGGTGTGCCCATTTCCTTAAAGCGCAGTATTGGGGTGGGAGTTACCCAATTTTCCGGGTGTTGTGTGTCTCAGTTCCCCTGGCTAGGAAAAGGGATTCCCTTCCCCCTTGCACTTCCCAGGTGAGGCGATGCCTCGCCCTGTTTCAGCTCTAGCTGGTCGGGCTGCAGCAGCTGACCAGCACCGATTGTCCAGCACTCCCTAGTGAGATGAACCCAGTACCTCAGTTGAAAATGCAGAAATCACCGGTCTTCTGTGTCGCTCGCGCTGGGAGTTGGAGACTGGAGCTGTTCCTATTCGGCCATCTTGCTCCGCCCCCTCATCAGTGTATTTTATTTTTTTTCTTTGTCTTTGCCAGGTTGGGTTAATTTGAAAGGCTTGTCTTCAAGCTCTGCACTTCTTTCTTTTACTTGTTCGATTCTATTGCTGAGATATTCCAGTGTATTTTGCATTTCTCTCAGTGTGTCTTTCATTTCCAGAAGTTGTGATTGGTGTTTATTTATGCTATCTATTTGTCTGGAGATTTTTTCATTCCTATCCTGTATTTTTTAAATTTATTTATTTTATTGCATTTATTTTATTGATTTATTTTTTACATGGAGTCTCACTCTGTCACTAGGATGGAGTGCAGTGGTGTGATCTCAGCTCACTGCAACCTCTGCTTCCTGGGTTCAAGCAATTCTCGTGCCTCATCCTCCTGAGTAGCTGGGACTGCAGGCATGCACCACCACACCCAGCTAATTTTTGTATTTTTAGTAGAGACCGGATTTCACCATGTTGGCCAGGATGGTCTCAATCTCTTGACCTCATGGTTCACCTGCCTTGGCCTCCCAAAGAGCTGGGATTACAGGCATGAGCTACCATGCCTGGCCTATTTTTTGTATTTCTTTAAGTTGGTATTCACCTTTCTCTGATGCCTTCTTGAGTAGCTTAGTAGTCAACTTTCTGAATTCTTTCTCTGTAAATTAAAAGATTTCTTCTTGGTTGGATCCATTACTGGTGAGCTAGTGTGATATTTTGGACATGTTAAAGAACACTGTTTTGTCATTTACCAGAATAGTTTTTTCTTGTTCCTCCTTATTTGAGTAGGCTTTCAGAGGGAAGATCTGGGGCTCAAGTGCTGTTTTTCAGATTCTTTAATCTTGTGGGGTGCTCCCTTGATGTGGTGCTCTCCCCCTTTCCCTAGGGATGGGACTTCCTGAGAGTCCAGTGATTGTTCTTTCTTTTCTGGGTCTAGCCACCCAGCAGTGCTACTGGGCTCTGGGCTGGCACTAGGGAGTATCTCCAAAGAGTCCTGTGATAGAATCCACCTTCATATCTCTCAGTCATGGGTACCAGTAACTGCTGTGGTGGAGGTAGCAAGAAAGAGAAGTGTACTCTGTGAAGGTCCTTGGTTTTAGTTTTGTTTAGTGTGCTGGTTTTATGATGGTTGGCCTCCAGCCAGCAATTGATGCTTTCCAAAGAGCATCAGTTGCAGTAGTATATGAAGAATATAAGATCGACCTAGGATCACCTGCATAAGTCTTTGAATTTCTCAGGCATTGGGTGGGGCCATTGAACTACCATGAGATTAGCAGGCTTGGAGAATGGGTATCCCTGACCATACTACACTGCAGCTATTTCTGCTAAACTGTCTGGGCTTTACACAGGCTAAAGTTTTGTTCCTGCCAACTCGTCAAGCAGCTTAAATGTCTATGGGAATCTTATGATTCCCTGCAGTTAGAATTCTGGAAATCTGTGGAAAGGGTGGACCATTCCATGCCTATTTAACTCCATCCTTTTCCAGGAGCCTATCAGAGCCAAAAATGAGTCCTGGTGCTTGCAACCCTGTGCAGGGTTCTCAGCTTTCTACCCCTTTAGCCCAGTGTCTACCTCCTCCCTCAGTCCATTCTTAATGACTTTCTTGCCAGGATCTCCTTGGAGTGCACTGGGCTTCTTGATGATCTGGTCTCTTGGTGAGAGAGGCTCTTCCTGTCTATGTCTAGTCATCCATCTTGGCTCTTAACTTCACAATTTTAAAGTTTGTGTTATTAACTAGTGAGCTATAAAGCCAGTATATAAAGTTAGGTTCTTTTACAAGTTATAATGAAGAGACAGCTACATAGTATTAAGAGTAATAAAATACCTCCTCTTTTCTACATCATAATTTTCATTTAAGCACTAAATTTTAAAAATAGATGTAAATATTTTCTGAATAAAAAATACAATAAAGTAGAGTAGGCATGGGCAATATCTAATAACACACCTTTTATGTCATTAACTCAATATCAACTCAATAGAGTTATGTGGAACAAGCTTCTTGTTCTGATGTTTGGTTTCTTCTACTGTTTTCTCTTATTTTGGATCTTTACATGTATTTTATAGAAACTGAGAAAACTACTAAAATAGCACAGAACTAAATGTACAATTCAAGTACATTCATATTTATAACTGAAAACCATTTAGTATCTCATCTTGCTAAGGTTTGATGATACAGCAATTCCTAAATGATATATAGTGACATTCAATGGTGATTAAATTAAGACATTATTTCTATTACATTACAGTAATCATGTAATAACATAACAGGCATTGAACAGAATGAAAATTGGAAAATAATCTCAGAATGACTTTGAAATAAAAGTTCAAAATTGGGGTAAATTCTACAATATTTATTAAAACATGTAAGCAATTGCTAAATGAAGAACTCTTGGATACCCAAATAGTTTTTTAAAGACTGTAATAAAAAAATCCTCACAGACACAAATTTGGGTGTGTCATAAGGCATACCATTATAATATTTAGGAATTTGTATTGCAAGTATAATTTTCAGGCAAAGCAATTGCTGTGATTTTTCTGCATGATGGAGAGAGTTTCAGATGTATTAAAGCAGCAGTTTGGGAAACCAATCATACTAGTATGTAATGTTCATTGAGCCATCTATATGGAATCCCACTATGTTAATTTTTAAAATTTATTTCTTAAATTTATTCCCACAACAATCCTGGAAAGACAGGTATTATTAAAATGCCTTTTTATAGATGTGTAAACTGTTGCTTAGAGAAGTAATTTTGCTAGCAGAGCCACAGCTAAGATTTGATTCAAGCTGGTTTAACACCAGTGTCTTTGCAATTAAATAGCAGAACTACACAGTTGACCCTGGAACAAAATGGGTTTGAACTGAATGGTTCCATTTATAAGCAGATTTTTGTCAACAGAAGTTATTCTGACTGTGCCTGCCTTTTAAGCTTGCTCTTCCATCTTTTCCACTTCTTCAACCTCAAGACAGCAAGACCAATCCTTCCTTTTCCTCCTTTTCCTTGTACCCAAATCCGGGTTCAGCTGCTCACCACTGGAAAGTCAAACACAAAAGATGGAATTTGATGAGAAGAAAAGCAGTTGTATTTGGAAAACCAGCAAAACTGAGAAGATGGTGAAATAGCATTTACGAGTACCATCTTACATTTTTTAAACTGGCCAGAGGGTATTTAGGTGAGTGGGGAATAAAGGAAACTATGTTCTTGGGTAGAATCGAGGGGTTACTGAGTACTGCAGACGTCGGGGCACCAGTGAGTGTCTGAGAAGTTTGGGACTTCTTTGTTATTGATCAAGTCACAATATTTCTCTAAATCTTTAACAAATCATAGTTGTTTACATACTTTTTTAAAACCCAGGGATAGTTTTTAAAACTACATGATAATTGTTTTTGCATATTATGTTAGTACTCTAAAATTATCCTAGCCTATGTGCAAGAATGGGTAAAGGCCCTTTAAACAAAAATGAAGTGAGTTATGTTAGTTATTTTGCCTTCTCACTGTTACATCTTTAGTCTACCCAACGTGAGGACAACAAGAATGAAAACCTTTATGATGATCCAATTTTACTTAATACATAATAAAAATATTTTCTTTTCTTTACAATTTTCTTAATAGCATTTTATTTTTTCTAGGTTACTTTATTGTAAGAATACAGTATATGATACATATAACATAAAACATGTGTTAATAAACTGCTTATATTATCAGTAAGCCTTCTGGTCAATAGTGGGTTATTAATAGTTAAATTTTTTGGAAGTCAAAAGTTATCCATAAATTTTCAACTGCATGGAAAGTTGGTGCCGGTGCCTCATCCCCTATATTGCTCAAGGGTCAACTGTACTTTCTAAACTCATGATGGAAACTTTAGTACAGTTCTATTATATGTGGGATACAGACCAAGATACAGATCAAACTGGCTAAGGCCAGTTCAAATTGAAATTCAATTAGGATTAAGATGACCAGTAGAGACTTGAAAAGTAGTGGCTGAAGTAAGTTAGATGTTTATTTTTCTCTTCTGTGAAAGTGTGACTTTAGGTGGTACAAGACTGGTAGGCAGCTTTGACTCATGAAGTTTTCAAGGATTCAGGATCCTTTTATACTACTGCCTCACTTTGTATTGCCTCCATCCTCAAGTCATTACATCTGTATTCTAGCCAGCAGGAAGGATAAGGGGGAAAAGAAGAAGAAAAGAATAAAGTGTGCATGCTAAGAAAGCTGCCACTCACTATTTCCATTTATAACCATTTTTTTGCCAGACCTTAATCACACAACCACATGTGTCTAAAAAGGAGACTGGGAAACAGTTTTTATTCTAAACAGCCACAATGGAGGTCTTATAATGGATGGAAATGCAAATATATAACTGGGGACAAATAACAGTCTCTGCCATAAATACATAGCTTGCAAATAGATAGCAGGGATTACAAATATGCATGCATTCTATATAACAACAATTACTTAACAAAAAATAATAATAAATCCCATCTCCACTCTGAAATGCAACCCTAGTTTATTATAGAACATTTGAATTGACATAGAGGAAACCTTCTTGATTAGTATAGAACCATTTTAAACTGAGATCATGCTATTCTTCTATACTATACTATGTGTTATATTTTCCTCTAATTTGGTATTGAAGTCTCCCTATCAAGGGTAGTGATAAACTCTAGCTGTGCCATGATGGGACTCCAGGGAAGGTGATTGTGAATGTTTACAATGTGCCTTTCACAGGATATTTCTTTATTCTGGTGCAGAGCCTAATGCCTAAATGTCCCACACATGACCAAGTGTCCCCCTCACAGAAAACTTATTTATACTGGCAGATAGCCTCGTGTCTCTTGTCTCATTAGTGTTTACTTTATTTCTTCCAGATTTGCTTCAGGTATTCTGTGATATGGCAGAATCAGAATCAGAGTATAACCCAAACAGGCAATGGAAGAAAAAACAGGGCATCGGGGACTATATAGAGTCCAGTAGACATTGTTTTGACTGGACAACTGGATGAGTACTTTGCCCTTAAATGAGTAGGTAACAAATAAAAAGAGGGTCAGAAATTCTAAGCCCATGGATTAGGGAAGAGCTGGGAATTAGATATTGTTGTCATGTGTCAACCAAAAGGGCAAAAGCCCAGGTCCTTGAAAATTTTGTTTAATGACTTACGTGATAACTTGACTACTTTTTGTTGATCCAGTTGCCTTCCCACTGGGTATAGACATCAGAGAACAGACATATACAGGATGATTTCAAGACATGACCATATTCACATGAGGCTAGGATGATGGTGTCTTATATAGAAATTGATGGTATACTCCAAGCATTTTTACTTTGACATTGCAGTCACACTGTTCCATTGTATACTTGGTATCAGTCATGCCAATTAATTACTGCAATTTCTATGCTTTGCAATAACTGAGCTATAGTAGAAAATAACCCATCCATGCTCAGCAATATGACTTTACTTATGACTGGAATTCTGGGTTCTGGTTTTAAAACAAATATTTATGAGAGTAAAAGCAATCAGTTCTTCTCAATTGAAGAAAAAAAAAAAATGAGTTGCTAAGGGCAGTTTGAATTGAAATAGCCTGAGACTAATGGGTCCCTGGGAGAAAGAGAACCTGAAAGAGAAGGGGTGGAGGATATAGAAAAGAAGGAAGAGAAGTAAAGCTCAACTCCTTCACAATTTTGTTGACTGTTCCTGAGTGTCATTACACAGTCAAACCACCTTCTTTGAAACCACTGCCAGAGAGATGTCAAAGATTGTTTTATTTTGAGCATGAGGACACAGTCCACTAAAAGAAAGAATGCCACATTTGTTCAATTATTTTACCAATTGTCACAATTTCTGCCAGTCTTCTTATTCAAAGATACATTTTTTTCTTCACTGCATGCATAACATGAAATGCAACTTGACTGTGTCCATAAAGCACCAAATGAGCTGAAAATTTAACAATTATACAGATGCTTTGATAAATTAAGACAGCTAATCTGGATAATTTGGATAAATCACATGAAAAGAATTATATAATCTGATAAAGATAACTGTAAAATTGCCCAATATCCATTCATTATGCAGCTAAATCCTCAAGTAACGCTCTGAAACGAACTATGGGAAGTACATACTAAAGATACTTCAATGAAATGTTTAAACATCTCAGTTATACTCTTTCAACTAATTTTTTAATGTTACATTAAACATTTTGTACTTGGTTTGTATTAAGGTTTTATGTACTTTAAATGTACTGGAGTTTGAATGGTTTTTTACTGGAAGAAGCAACATTTTTATGCAATAGAAAAAGCACTGGACTCAAAGAAAAGAGATCTGACTTTCATCCCAACTCCAACAGTAATAAATCAAGTGACTTCTGACAAGTCCCTTAACCCTTTCAAGTCTCCATTTCTTTGATCATTGAACTAAAACTAATCATGCCTGCCTGTCTACCTTATAGGGTTGTTGTGGTTATGAAATGGTTATACATATCAATCCATTTAGAAAAGTTTAACATGAGGTTTAAATATAAAATATTCTCATATTTATGTTCAGAATCATAGCAATACATCCTATTAAGTGAGAAAAGTACACAGGTAAATACACTAAGTTGCAAGTTCTGCATGGGCAAACATTAGTAAAATACTGTAGAAGGAGATTTTGTAACTAAAGTAATTTCATCTAGGCTTCAAATTTTCTGTTTCAAATGCATGGGAAATTTCAAACTACCACTACCAATTTCACTGTCTCTGAGTGTTTCTGTTATTAAACTGTAGTTTAATAGTAAGCAATGGCTCAATTGCCTATCGGTTGATACAATTTATTCATATTAATGGCCAAAAAACCTACATGTGGTTCAGTTATTTCAGCCACTATGACAACCAAATTGGGGATAATTAATTTCTAAAGCACAGCTTTAATCATTTTGTTTTCTGCTCAAAATAATTTGATAATAGTTTATCGATTAAAAATAAAGTCCAAGCACCATTGGGTGTCATTCACGGCCCAAAATACTTTCCGAATTTAATTTCTCCATTGCTCCTCCTTGCATAGACTATGATCCAATTAGATTATATAACTTCAATTTCTACAGAGTTTGCATGTTTACTGTTTCTGTTCATTTGCTCATGTTGCTCCCTCCAAAGGGAATACTCTTTAGGCCTAGGTCTGCCTCTTAATCTTATCAGTGCTTCCATTTTCTGCCCAAATACCATCCCTTCTATAGAATTTATTTTTTATTTACATATCTAAATCTAATCTTTCTTTTCAGAATTCACAGAAAACATGTTGTGCCTCTATTTTATTACATTTTGGAGTCCTCTTTATTTCACAAATATGTTTTTATATAAGTCAAATTCCTCTAGACATTCAGATCCTTCAAGAATGTACTTCCATCTCTTTTTTCATTGTATTATATACTATAACTGGCATAATGTATTGCATATAGTAAGTGCTTACTAAATATTTATAGTTTGCTCAAGTAAATTATAAGAAATCAACTAAAATATAAATCTATGAAATGGGTAGACTAGTCACAAAAACATTGAGTTCCATTTAGCAACATAAATGTGGTATGAGTGTTAGTATTCTCATTAAAGAGACAAAAACTATAGAACATAGAAATTAGTTGACTACCAACATTCAGAAATTTGCAAACAATTTTAGCAGAATTAAAATATTATGCAAATTAAACATCATACTCATGGTCACCTACATATGCTGCTTTTGACTCTGAAATAAGTTAAAATTTAATTTTTTTGAAGAGGAGGGAAACTATTTGCTAGAATCATAATTATATAAAGGATGTTGGCAAGGTACATAATGCACAAATGTATGAATGTTTTCTGTTACGCAGTGATTAAGTAAAACAAGCTGATGACAATCTGCCTTGTTTTGTGTTCTGGCTTTATGATTTACCAACTATTAACCTTGGTCAAGTTAAGTAATCTCTGAATTTGTTTTTTCATTGGAAAACTCAGGAGAATAGTAGTAAGTAACTCATGTTGTTGTAGGAACAAATGAAAAGTACTATGTTTTTTTTTTCCACTAGAAATATTTTTTTAATTCAGAATTCAGTAACTTAGATTATGTACAATTATGCTCAAACACATGCATTACAAAAACAGATATGTGAAATAGACTCCTGAGAAATGCCTGCATTCTCACAGCTAATGTTCAAAGTCAAGGTTTTAATATACAAGAACTAATAATGTTGTATCGTACTGTACAGTCTTTTTCTCTCATCTTTCTATGTTGGTGAATCATCTGCATTGTGTTTTTTATTTTTTTTTATTTTTTTAATTTATTTTATTTTATTTTATTTTATTTTATTTTATTTTATTTTATTTTATTTTTTATTTATTTATTTATTTTTTTTTGAGACAGTCTGGCTCTGTCGCCCAGGCTGGAGTGCAGTGGCCGGATCTCAGCTCACTGTAAGATCCGCCTCCCGGGTTTACGCCATTCTCCTGCCTCGGCCTCCCGAGTAGCTGGGACTACAGGCGCCCGCCATCTCGCCCGGCTAGTTTTTTGTATTTTTTTAGTAGAGACGGGGTTTCACCGGGTTAGCCAGGATGGTCTCGATCTCCTGACCTCGTGATCCGCCCGTCTCCGCCTCCCAAAGTGCTGGGATTACAGGCGTGAGCCACCGCGCCCGGCTGCATTGTGTTTTTTAAATGGTTAAGGTAATATGCATCGATGGTCAAACACTTAAAATGTGCTATTTATTTTTATTCAAAATAATTAAATTTTGTCTCAAATATCAAATCAATAGCATAGCAGTTACGTGGGAATGTTGCTGCTTGTGGCTATTACAGAAGAAATATACTTGAAAAATGAGTTTGTTCCACTGAAGTTTATATGCTTTCATTTAGGCTTGACATTGCAAAACTGCATCTCTTCTGAGAAACTAAAATATGTCACCTGTAATTTTAATTATGATATTCAGTATTAATTTTGACACTAAATTTTAATTGTATCATTTATTCCCTGAATTTAACTGGTCAGTAAGGAATTTTAAACGTGTGTCCTATGCTAACTTTTTTAGAGAATTTGGAATCTGAGTGGAAAGAATGAAGTGGTAAGGGTGTGACCCCACTGCAAAGGGGAAAGAAGCATTATTAAAATGACTGCTACATGGTGCTTCTCTTTATTTGTAGGTTTTCACATTGAGTGCTATATTCTTTGTTATTAATTCCATCACCTGTGCCAAAAAACTGAATCTCATTTCATGCATCCAAAAGTTTGAGCATAGAATGCCACAAACCATATGGATCTCATTTGAAATTCTTCCAAATTATACATATCCATGTGCAACTGATAAAAGCCAATTTATGTAGTAGTAGGCGAATGGAAGGCTGCTTTCAAATCAAGTCCAAGGAGATCACCCTATAGGTTTTCTAAGTACTAAACTTAAGGGAAATTACTTCATCACAAATTGATCCAGACTACAGTAATGTATACTGTGATGTAGCCAGTGTTCAACTATGTTGACTTTACAATACCTGAATGAATCCATCTGTATTGCTCAGTGAAGTCATTTCCATACTGTAGTGGTTTTGAGACTGACATCATCTTTGTAGGCCCAGATGCTGAACTACATAATCCTGAGAATTTATGATGTTGCTGAAATGTTATTAACCTTTTGATCATAATAGCAATCTTTCAGGGCATACACCTGTCAAATTTAGGTTGAGACTGCAGTCCTGTAACATAAAGGTATGTTTCAGTGGCAATTAGTAGAATTGTCTATCATTATGCATTCTCTTTGCAGAACAGTGCAATATGCCAGTGGTTTGGTGTTTCAGAATTAGATTTCTTTAGGGTGTTATTTTAAGATTTTTTTATATAGCTGAAGACAGTAAGTATGTTCTCTAACATACTTACTCCCAGCAATTTCTTACTTTGAATTTTACCTTCGTCAATGAATTTGAATTGCAACTACAAGATGGACTGGAATTCATGATATTAATACTAATGCCACCATAGCCTTCCAAAATCTGGAGGTTTTACCATGATGTAACTCATCTCCTTGCTTCTACCCATTCCCCTCCCACACATTTAATGTATTCTCAAAGCAGCAGTTAGAGGGACCTTGTTAAAGTATAGCAAATCATGTCAAATCACTTCCCTGCTCAAAACCTATTAATGATGTCACATCTGATTTCAAGTAAAAAACAGTGTCCTTGCAGGGACCTACAAGACCTTACATCACCCTCCAACTTTTTAAGCTCATAACCTTCTGACCTCATCTTAAATCATTTCCCCCTTGTTCATGCTATTTGCCTTTGTTCACTTGTTCACACGAGCAAGTTTGCTATTCCTAGAGTATGCCAAGAGACATCTTGACTCCTAGTTGTTGTTCTTTTTATTCCCTCTGCCTGGAATACATTTCCACAGGATATCTACATGGCTCAATATATTTTCTCTTTCAAGTCTTTGCTTAAAATTCACCTCAACAAGACCTTCTTGAATGACTCTCATTACATTTTTAAATCTTCCTAAACATTTTTTAATACTCAATCACTCTTTTATTTTATCATTTCATATCCTTTAATGTCTTATAACATATCATAAAATCTGTATATTTGTTATGTCTTTATTGCTCCACTAAAATGAAAACCTACATTGCTCTATTTCCAACCATAGAAATTTGCCTGACACATGGTAGGCACTCAATAAATATTTTGAAATGAAATTATTGACTCAAATCAGAGTCCAGACACCCATGAAATGAATCAAATTTCTTCCACTGATACATAATGAAAGACAATATTACTTTGTATTAGCAGTCTGAGAAAATATTTTCAATTGTTTTGAAATCAGTGGTTCTCAAAATAGAGTTGGAGAGACAGGTACTATGGTTTACATGTGCAATTCCAGAAACTTGGGAAAATGAGGTGGAAGGATTTCTTGAGGCCAGGAGTTCAAGACCAGCCTGGGCAGCATGGCAATTCCCCATCTTTTAAAAAAATAATAGGGCTGGGTGACCATGCATATGTAAATTTCTAAGGTGCTTCTCAAAAATTGCAAGTTTCTAGGACTCAAACTCTTTCATTAGAAACCTGCAATGAAAAACTTTAGAAAACTGTATTTTTAATGAGCATGTCTTGTGATTCTTTTATGTAATAAAATTTGAGAACAACTTCTCTAAAGTAAAAGAAATGAGCTACCATTATATGTGGTCATCCCTATTTTCCTTAAATCACCATTTAAAAAAAAAAAAAAAAAAAAAAAAACAAAAAAAAACTACCATTTTCTTAGATAACCATGACACTTAAAAAAGTGGAAATCCTAATTATCACATACATCTAGTTCTGAAGAATTCAAAGTAATACTCAGGAAGAAAACCCAGCAGTGAAATATTTTACCTTCACGGAAGTTGAGTGCTTTTAAAAAATGTTCCTAGAGATGTTTTTAACACATCTTAGATTTGAAAAAGGTCAAACAAAGAAAAAAAATGGCTATTCTTCATAATCTTTGATAAACCATTATTTTAACTTTAAGAACCTCCACCTTAATTACGCATTTAGGTTAGTCAAAGTTTAAATGTACTTGTATTTTTCCTCTTTGGCAAGCTTACTAACATACTCCAAATAAAAACATAAAATAATATTTACTTTAAAAATAACTAAGTCAAGACTGTAGCACATACACTATATTAAAGATCACTAGATAAAGATTCCACAAAACATTTTATGATGCTTTGTCCTTAATATATAGAATATAAAATTATATACACAATAAACACTTTTATTCTTAATACACAGCATATATAAAATTGCAACCTTGTGATTTTCTATTTTTTTATTTTTTTATTATTATACTTTAAGTTCTAGAGTGCATGTGTATAACGTGCAGGTTTGTTATATATGTATACTTGTGCCATGTTGCTGTGCTGCACCCATCAACTCGTCATTTACATCAGATATAACTCCCAGTGAAATCCCTCCCCACTACCACCTCCCCATAATAGGCCCCGGTGTGTGATGTTCCCCTTCCCGAGTCCAAGTGATCTCATTGTTCAGTTCCCACCTATGAGTGAGAACATGGGTGTTTGGTTTTCTGTTCTTGTGATAGTTTGCTGAGAATGATGGTTTCCAGCTGCATCCATGTCCCTACAAAGGACACAAACTCATGCTTTTTTATGGCTGCATAGTATTCCATGGTGTATATGTGCCATATTTTCTTAATCCAGTCTGTCACTGATGGACATTTGGGTTGATTCCAAGTCTTTGCTATTGTGAATAGTGCCGCAATGAACATACATGTGCATGTGTCTTTATAGCAGCATGATTTATAATCCTTTGGGTATATACCCAGTAATGGGATGGCTGGGTCATATGGTACTTCTAGTTCTAGATCCTTGAGGAATCGCCATACTGTTTTTCATAATGGTAGAACTAGTTTACAATCCCACCAACAGTGTAAAAGTGTTCCTATTTCTGCACATCCTCTCCAGCACCTGTTGTTTCCTGACTTTTTAATGATTGCCATTCTAACTGGTGTAAGATGGTACCTCATTGTGGTTTTGATTTGCATTTCTCGGATGGCCAGTGATGACGAGCATTTTTTCATGTGTCTGTAGGCTGTATGCATGTCTTCTTTTGAGAAATGTCTGTTCATATCCTTTGCCAACTTTTCAATGGGATTGTTCGTTTTTTTTCTTGTAAATTTGTTTGAGTTCTTTGTAGGTTCTGGATATCAGCCCTTTGTCAGATGAGTAGATTGCAAAAATTTCCTCCTATTCTGTATGTTGCCTGTTCACTCTGATGGTAGTTTCTTTTGCTGTGCAGAAGCTTTTTAGTTTGATTAGATCCCATTTGTGAATTTTGGCTTTTCTTGCCGTTGCTTTTGGTGCTTTAGACATGAAGTCCTTGCCCATGCCTATGTCCTGAATGGTACTACCTAGGTTTTCTTCTAGGGTTTTAATGGTATTAGGTCTAACATTTAAGTCTCTAATCCATCTTGAATTAATTTTCGTATAAGGAGTAAGGAAAGGATCCAGTTTCAGCTTTCTACTTATGGCTAGCCAATTTTCCCAGCACCATTTATTAAATAGGGAATCCTTTCCCCATTTCTTGTTTCTCTCAGGTTTGTCAAAGATCAGATGGCTGTAGATGTGTAGTATTAATTCTGAGGAGTCTGTTCTATTCCATTGGTCTATATCTCTGTTTTGGTACCAGTACCATGCTGTTTTGGTTAGTGTAACCTTGTAGTATAGTTTGAAGTCAGGTACCATGATGCCTCCAGCTTTGTTGTTTTGACTTAGGATTGTCTTGGCAATGCGGGCTCTTTTTTGGTTCCATATGAACTGTAAAACAGTTTTTTTCTAATTCTGTGAAGAAATTCATTGGTAGCTTGATGGGGATGTCATTGAATCTATAAATTACCTTGGGCAGTATGGCCATTTTCACAATATTGATTCTTCCTATCCAAGAGCATGGTATGTTCTTCCATTTGTTTGTGTCCTCTTTTATTTCACTGAGCAGTGGTTTGTAGTTCTCCTTGAAGAGGTCCTTTACATCCCTTGTAAGTTGGATTCCTAGGTATTTTATTCTCTTTGAAGCAATTGTGAATGGAAGTTCATTCATGATTTGGTTCTCTGTTTGTCTGTTACTGGTGTATAAGAATGCTTGTGAATTTTGCACATTAATTTTGTATCCTGAGATTTGCTGAAGTTGCTTATCAGCTTAAGAAGATTTTGGGCTGAAATGATGGGGATTTCTAAATATACAATCATGTCATCTGCAAATAGGGACAATTTGACTTCTTCTTTTCCTAATTGAATACCCTTGATTTCTTTCTCTTGCCTGATTGCCCTAGCCAGAACTTCCAACACTATGTTGAATAGGAGTGGTGAGAGAGGGCATCCCTGTCTTGTGCCAGTATTCAAAGGGAATGCTTCCAGTTTTTGCCCATTCAGTATGATATTGGCTGTGGGTTTGTCAAAATAGCTCTTATTATTTTGAGATACATTCCATCAATACCGAGTTTATTGAGAGTTTTTAGCATGAAGGGCTGTTGAATTTTGTCAAAGGCCTTTTCTGCATCTATTGAGATAATCATGTGGTTCTGGTCTTTGGTTCTGTTTATATGCTGGATTATGTTTATTGATTTGCGAATGTTGAACCAGCCTTACATCCCAGGGATGAAGCTCACTTTATCATGGTGGATAAGCTTTTTGATGTGCTGCTGAATCCGGTTTGCCAGTAATTTATTGAGGATTTTTGCATCGATGTTCATCAGGGATATTGGTCTAAAATTCTCTTTTCTTGTTGTGTTTCTGCCAGGCTTTGGTATCAGGATGATGTTGGCCTCATAAAATGAGTTAGGGAGGATTCCCTCTTTTTCTATTGTTTGGAATAATTTCAGAAGGAATGGTACCAGCTCCTCCTTGTACCTCTGGTAGAATTCAGTTGTGAATCCATCTGGTCCTGGACTTTTTTTGGTTGGTAGGCTATTAATTATTGCCTCAATTTCAGAGCCTGCTATTCGTCTATTCAGGGATTCACCTTCTTCCTGGTTTAGTCTTGGAAGAGTATAAGTCTCCAGGAAATTATCCATTTCTTCTAGATTTTCCAGTTTATTTGCATAGAGGTGTTTATAGTATTCTCTGATGGTAGTTTGTATTTCTGTGGGGTCAGTGGTGATATCCCCTTTATCATTTTTTATTGCATCAGTTTGATTCTTCTCTCTTTTGTTATTTATTAGTCTTGCTAGTGGTCTGTCAATTTTGTTGATCTTTTCAAAAAACCAACTCCTGGATTCATTTATTTTTTGGAGGGTTTTTTGTGTTTCTATCTCCTTCAGTTCTGCTCTGATCTTAGTTATTTCTTGCCTTCTGCTAGCTTTTGAATGTGTTTGCTCTTGCTTCTCTAGTTCTTTTAACTGCGATGTTAGAGTGTCAATTTTAGATCTTTCCTGCTTTCTCTTGTGGGCATTTAGTGGGATAAATTTCCCTCTACACACTGCTTTAAATGTGTCCCAGAGATTCTGGTATGTTGTATCTTTGTTCTCATTGGTTTCAAAGAACATCTTTATTTCTGCCTTCATTTCGTTATGTACCGAGTAATCATTCACGAGCAGGTTGTTCAGTTTCCATGTAGTTGAGCGATTTTGATTGAGTTTCTTAGTCCTGAGTTCTAGTTTGATTGCACTGTGGTCTGAGAGACAGTTTGTTATAATTTCTGTTCTTGTACATTTGCTGAGGAGTGCTTTACTTCCAATTATGTGGTCAATTTTGGAATAAGTGCGATGTGGTGCTGACAAGAATGTATATTCTGTTGATTTTGGGGTGGAGAGTTCTGTACATGTCTATTAGGTCTGCTTGCTGCAGAGATGAGTCAATTCCTGGATATTCTTGTTAACTTTCTGTCTCGTTGATCTGTCTATTGTTGACAGTGGAGTGTTGAAGTCTCCCATTATTGTATGGGAGTCTAAGTCTATTTGTAAGTCTCTAAGGACTTTCTTTATGAATCTGGGTGCTCCTGTGTGGGGTGCATATATATTTAGGATAGTTAGCTCTTTCTGTTGAATTGATCCCTTTACCATTATGTAATGGCCTTCTTTGTCTCTTTTGATCTTTGATGGTTTAAAGTCTGTTTTATCAGAGACTAGGATTGCAACCCCTGCTTTTTTTTGTTCTCGATTTGCTTGGTAGATCTTCCTCCATCCCTTTATTTTGAGCCTATATGTGTCTCTGTGTGTTAGATGGGTCTCCTGAATACAGCAGACTGATGGGTCTTGACTCTTTATCCAGTTTGCCAGTCTTTGTCTTTTAATTCGACCATTTAGTCCATTTACATTTAAGGTTAATATTGTTATGTGTGAACTTGATCCTTTCATTATGATATTAATTGGTTATTTTGCTCATTAGTTGATGCAGTTTCTTCCTAGCCTCGATGGTCTTTACATTTTGGCATATTTTTGCAATGGCTGGTACCGGTTGTTCCTTTCCATGTTTAGTGCTTCCTTCAGGGTCTCTTGTAAGGCAGGCCTGGTGGTGACAAAATCTCTAAGCATTTGCTTATCTGTAAAAGATTTTATTTCTCCTTCACTTATGAAACTTAGTTTGGCTGGATATGAAATTCTGGGTTGAAAATTCTTTTCTTTAAGAATGTTGAATGTTGGCCCCAACTCTCTTCTCTCTTGGAGAGTTTCTGCTGAGAGATCTGCTGTTAGTCTGATGGGCTTCCCTTTGTGGGTAACCCGACCTTTCTCTCTGGCTGCCTTTAAGATTTTTTCCTTCATTTCAATTTTGGTGAATCTGGCAATTATGTGTCTTGGAGTTGCTCTTCTCGAGGAGTATCTTTGTGGCGTTCTCTGTATTTCCTGGATTTGAATGTTGACCTGCCCTACTAGGATGGGGAATTTCTCCTGGAAGATATCCTGAGAGTGTTTTCCAACTTGGTTCCATTTTCCCCCTCACTTTCACGCACCCCAATCAGACATAGATTTGGTCTTTTTACATAATCCCATACTTCTTGCAGGCTTTGTTCATTCCTTTTTCTTCTTTTTCCTTTAGGTTTCTCTTCTCGCTTCATTTCATTCATTTGATCCTCAATCGCTGATACTCTTTCTTCCAGTTGATCGAGTTGGTTACTGAAGCTTGTGCATTTGTCACGTATTTCTCATGTCATGGTTTTCATCTCTGTCAGTTCGTTTATGGCCTTCTCTGCATTAATTATTCTAGTTATCAATTCTTCCACTCTTTTTTCAAGATTTTTAGTTTCTTTGTGCTGGGTACGTAATTCCTCCTTTAGCTCTGAGAAGTTTGATGGACTGCAGCCTTCTTCTCTCATCTCGTCAAAGTCATTCTCCGTCCAGCTTTGATCCATTGCTGGCGATGAACTGCGTTCCTTTGCAGGGGGAGATGCGCTCTTATTTTTTGAATTTCCAGCTTTTCTGCCCTGCTTTTTCCCCATCTTTGTGGTTTTATCTGCCTCTGGTCTTTGATGATGGTGATGTACTGATGGGGTTTTGGTGTGGGTGTCCTTCCTGTTTGTTAATTTTTCTTCTAACGGTCAGGACCCTCTGCTGTAGGTCTGTTGGAGATTGCTTGAGGTCCACTCCAGACCCTGTTTGCCTGGGTATCAGCAGCAGAGGCTGCAGAATGTAGAATATTGTCGAACAGCAAGTGTACCTGTCTGATTCTTGCTTTGGAAGCTTCCTCTCAGGGGTGTACTCCACCGTGTGAGGTGTGGGATGTTCGTCTGCCCCTAGTTGGGGATGTCTCCCAGTTAGGCTACTCAGGGATCAGGGACCCACTTGAGCAGGCAGTCTGTCTGTTCTCAGATCTCAACCTCCGTGTTGGGAGATCCACTGCTCTCTTCAAAGCTGTCAGACAGAGTCGTTTGTGTCTGCAGAGGTTTCAGCTGCTTTTTGTTGTTGTTGTTGTTGTTGTTTAGCTGTGCCCTGTCCCCAGAGGTGGAGTCTACAGAGACAGGCAAGACTCCTTGAGCTGCTGTGAGCTCTACCCAGTTTGAGCTTCCCAGTGGCTTTGTTTACCTAGTTAAGCCTCAGCAATGGTGGGCGCCCCTCCCCCAGCCTGGCTGCTGCCTTGCCAGGAGATCACAGACTGCTGTGCTAGCAATGAGGGAGACTCAGTGGGCGTGGGACCCTCCCGGCCAGGTGTGGGATATAATCTCCTGGTGTGCCTGTTTGCTTAAAGCGCAGTATTGGGGTGGGAGTTACCCGATTTTCCAGGTGTTGTGTGTCTCAGTTCCCCTGGCTAGGAAAAGGGATTCCCTTCCCCCTCGTGCTTCCCAGGTGAGGGGATGCCTCGCCCTGCTTCAGCTCTCGCTGGTCGGGCTGCAGCAGCTGACCAGCACTGATTGTCTGGCACTCCCTAGTGAGATGAACCCAGTACCTCAGTTGAAAATGCAGAAATCACCGGTCTTCTGTGTTGCTCGCGCTGGGAGCTGGAGACTGGAGCTGTTCCTCTTTGGCCATGTTGCTCCACCCAGATTTCCTATTATTTACCTAATTGGCATTTTTCATATTCTCTCATCTTATTTAAACCATGTCATATCATTTAATCATGCATGTTTAATTCATTTTTATAAAAAAAATGCATGACAGATTAGTGAACCAAATCAAGGCTGAAATACTATTGATTATTCTGACACAGGTAAAATTTGATTTTCAGTAATTTTCAAAACAATTTTCAAAAGGATAACCTTATAAAACCTTGCATTTTTTTCTTTCATTATTATTTTTCTTCAACTTTTATTTAAGTTCCAGGGTACATGTGCAGGATGTGTAGTTTTGTTACAGAAATAAACGTGTGCCATGGTGGTTTGCATGATCTCAATCCTTTTTATCATTGCATAGTATTCCTTGGTGCATATGTACTTCATTTTCTTTATCCAGTCTATCATTGATGGGCATTTGGGTTGATTCCATGTCTTTGCTATTGTGAATAGTGCTGCAGTGAATATATGCATTCGTGTGTCTTTATGATGAGATGATTTATATTCCTTTGAGTATATACCCAGTAATGAGATTGCTGCCTCAACTGGTATTTTTGCTTCTAGATGTTTGAGGAATTAGCACTCTGTCTTCCACAATGGTTGAACTAATTTACACTTTTACCAACAGCATAAAAGTGTTCCTTTTTCTCTGCAACCTCACCAGCATCTGTAGTATCTTGATTTTTAATAGTCACCATTCTGGCTTGCATGAAATGGTATCTTATTGTGGATTTGATTTGCATTTATCTAATGATCAGTGATGTTGAGCTTTTTTTCATATGTTTCTTGGCCACATAAATGTCTTCTTTTGAGAAGTATCTGTTCATGTTCTTTGCCCACTTTTTAATGGGGTTGTTTATTTCCTATAAATTTATTTAAGTTTCTTGTAGACTCTGGATATTAGACCTTTGTCAGATGGATAGATTGCAAAAATGTTTTCCCATTTTGTAGGTTGTCTGTTCACTCTAATCATAGTTTCTTTTGCTGTGCAGAAGCTCTTTAGTTCAATTAAATCTCACTTCCCATTTATCTTTAAGAACTTAACAGCCACAAAGCATTCAGTGTTTGCAACAAATTTTATTTAATGAGATGATGCAGGAAAAACTGACTTTATTTTTCCATTTTAGATTTCTGCTTGAATGTATTAGAAACAGTTATTTAGGTTCAGGAGCAATAATAGGAGTTATATGCATATGGCACTCTCAACAACTAAATAAACCATCAGTTTGTTTGTTTGTTTGTTTGTTTGTTGTTTTAGACAGAGTCTCACTCTGTCACTCAGGCTGGAGTACAGTGGCACCGTCTTGGCTCCTGCCACCTCTGCCTTCCAGGTTCAAGCGATTCTCCTGATTCATCCTCCCAAGTAGCTGGGATTACAGGTGCCTGTCACCACACCCCACTAAATTTTGTATTTTTAGTAAAGACCGAGTTTCATCATGTTAGCCAAGGTGGTTTTGAACTCTTGACCTCAAGTGATCTCCTGCCTCGGCCTCACAAAGTGCTAGAATTACAGACGTGGCCACCACACCTTGCCAATCATCAGTATATTTATTTAAGGCAACATTTTTAATGTTTCTTTGTCTCTTTAAACAACATTATATGTGGAAATTTAGCACATAAAACATACAGAGACAGTTATTCTGATTGGAAGGGTGAGGATCAGTAATCTAACTGCTCACTATTGCAGAGTAAGTAATGTAAAATGATCACCTTTGAGGTACTTCCTATGGGAACTAGGGCTCCAAGAGGCAGATTTTGAAAATAATAAAGAATGAATCTGATGTACAAGATACATCTGAATACAGAAACAAATAGAAGAAAAGCAACAAAAACAGTTGATTAGGCCATGGATTGTTTTTCCAATGCTATTCCAAAAGCAAAAGTGAGTTAATATAAAAACTTTGTTTACTTGGATCCATAAGTCAACAATTTTTAAAAGCTGATTTGTTGGTTTCAGTTGCCATAACCATTAAGAACTAAGAAGATAGTAGAAAATAGATAAATTGCAAATTATTTTCTCTTACCGATCACAAACACAGAAGTCTATGTTTTATGTTTTATATAGAAAATGAAAAAGACGTGACAAGATAGAGTAAGACATCCAGACAAGGGAGAGTGAAGAGACTGACAGATCCTTTCCATGAAAGCAAGTATAAAACTTAATAAAATAGTCAAATCAAATATTATAGGGCTCTGGAAATTAAATAGACAAATAGATTTAGAAATATCTACTAAGAAAAACTAAATTTTAAGCAAGAGCAATGGGAGTCTGTGCATTTTTAAAAACATTTTCATATATCTATGTTTTTATTTCAATCACTTTTGGGATACAAATGGTTTTTGGTTATATGGATGAATTGTATAGTAGTGAAGTCTGAAATTTTGGTGCACCAATCACCCAGATAGTGTACATTGTAACCAATATGTAGTTTTTATTTCACATCAATCTCCCACTTTTTCCTCTTCTGAGTCTTCAATGGTCATTACACTATTGTGTATGTTTTTACCTACCCTTAGCTTAGATTTGACTTTTAAGTGAGAGCATACAGTAGTTTTTCATTTCTGAATTACTTCACTTAGAACAAGGGCCTCCAGCTCCATCCAACTGGCTATAAAATACGTTATTTCACTTTTTATGGCTGAGTAGTATTCCATGGAAAAGTATACTACATTTGATTTATTCATTCCTCAGTTGATGGACACAAAGATTGGTTCCATATCTTTGCATTTGCAAATTGTGCTGTGATAAACATATGCATGCAAGGGTCTTTTTGATATAGCAACTTATTTTTCTTTGGGCAATTAACCAGCAATGGGATTGCTGGATCGAATGACAGATCTACCTGTAGTTCTCTGACAAGTCTCCATACTTTTTTCCATAGAGGTTGTACCAAATTACATTTCTACCAGCAGTGTATAAGCATTCCCTTTTCATCATATCCGTACTAACATTGATTGTTTTTTGATTTTTTAATAATGGGCTTTATGGCTGGGGTAAGTTGCTATCTCATTGTGGTTTTAATTTGCATTTTCCTGATTACTAGTGGTGTTTGGCTTTTTTTCTGTTTCTTGGCCATGTGTATATCTTTTTTTGAGAAGTGTAATGAAGATCCGAAGGAGAACTTTTGCACTATTTCTGAAGGCTGCTATGCAGGCCATTTTTAGTGGCACTATTTTTTATTAACTCCAACTGCTTTGGAGTCTCTGGACCCCCAACAATGTTTCCTCAACTCATAAAGTTGTTAGGCTGTGTTTTACTTTCCCATTCCTGTGTTGTGCCCTGGACTTTTTTCCAGGCAGTAAATTGGGGCAATAATAGGATTCAACATACTATTTTTTTTTTTTCTTTCTCAGAGATTACTACACACTGTTGCCTGAAATTCAGTGTCATGGGTTTTTTTTTTTTATTTTTTTTTTTTATTTTTTTTTTTTTTATTTCCTGCTGGGTTCTAGTTTCCAGACAGGAGGGTAAATTCAGTCACTATTACTTCATCTTGATCAGAAGAGAAAGTTCTGTCTATAATATGATTGCTTTCTATTACATTGATGTTTGCCCTCTACTATTTGCCTTCTTTTGTCTTGGTTTACTCTGATGATCCTTCTTATATCTGACGCTCATGGTGTTAGCTTCTCCTTTTGAGATTTCTCAGACCATGCCCAAAGAGAAATTTGAAAACACAAAATCTTATGGAAAAAACATGATCTGGTTTTAAGACCTTAAGTAATTTTTCCTCAGAGTCCAACTCACGATAGGTGTCTCCTTAGTTTATGTTTCCTGTTCCACCATTTCACAGAATATATGCCCTCTTTTACATACATTTTATATAGGTAACTAAACTACAGCACCCTCAAATGTGTAGTAAGAGGTCTATTTATATAATCCCTAATAAAGCATTAAAACACAAATCTGAATTACAGAGATTCACAATGCTATTAGAGTAGTGATGCCTTCAATTTTACTTATGTCTCTAAGGTTTTTTGTTTCCTTTTTGCTCTCATGGAAGTCCCTTGTTTTTTAGTTCAATTATGCACTTGAAAGTATGTTTTCTATAGTTTATCATATTTCTAGTTTTCCTTTAATCAAAGCAGATTTTTAGAATATCTAAAATTCCATATTGCCAGTAAGAGAAGTTTACTTCCTTCTTAAAATAGTTTGTTTTCTTGTTTTTCTGGAAGATCATACATGATAATTTCAGAAATAGTGTGCCACCGAGTTGTTGTATCTTTACTTCTTAGCTTAACTGATTGTTAAACCCTTATCAAAGCTGCTCACATTCACTTACTAAGCAAGGATTATATATTTGAGCCACAATAATCAGTCATATATAGATATATGACTCCTAGTCCCTTATTTTTCCTTTCACAGGTGTCAATCCAAAATAAATATCTTAAATCCAAAACAAAAAGGCAGTGTCTGCTTCCAAAAAAAAACTTGCTTTAAAACACCGTATATCCTGCTTTTCTTCTTCCTCATTGGTAAACTTGTATCAGTCTCCTTTGCAGGAACCTCCTCTTCTTTGTGAATTCCTCATCTTGTCTACTCCTTTTGCCTTTAGTTCTAAGGCCACATATCAATATTATTCAAATTAAATATCAATCACAATATCATGACCTTCAAATTTACAGCTCTAGTCCCAACCTCCTTCTTAGTTACAGAATCATACCTCCAAATGCCTGCTCATTATTTCACTTGTAAGTAGCATAATTAAGTAAGCTATTTTTGACCCCTGCCTTGCAAGAGTTCTCATTCTATTCTTTCCTATCTTCTTATGGGAAGCATATTTCACCTAGTTTCTGGAACCAAAAGTTGTCAATCATGATTTAATTCTATGTTTTGTTCACATGTCTTATATTCTCGACTTGCATATCTTGTCAGATATAAATTAAAAATAGAGGTATCCCTTGTAAAGAAATGTAAAACATTTCTGATTGTATTCGATAATGAAAACCAGAAGAATATGATTAATTTAAAGTTAATAATTAACTCCAGACCATCATAAAATATCAACCATTTCTCCAAATAATATTACAAATTTCTCCGACTACAGTATAACCATACTTACATAATACCAGGTATTTGAAATACCAATTACTTCAGTTTGAGCACTTGAAACAATAATTTTTAAGGGATATGTGTATGTGTAATATTTGATACTTCAAAGTATCATATAGGAATTGTGATTTATTATACTCTATAGTAAACATGTACTATACTGTAAATAAACAGCAAAATAATATATTAAAGATGCTGAAGAATACTTAAATTTTCCCAAGTTGATAGAAACTCTAGGAATCTGACAGAAGGAACATGGGATACATGAAGGGTTAAGACTCTTGGGGAAAAGGTGGTGAAAATTGCAATAGGGCAAAATATATTTTTATTAGTCAAGATAAACTAGGCTATGATGCAGTGACAAGCAACTCCCAAATCTCAATAGATTACCACTATCATGATTCACTCCTTATGTGATGTATCTACTACCCATAGGCTAGGGCTATTCTTAAGGTTGCCTTCAATTTGTGATTCAGGTGAAAAACTATACATGTATCTATTACATTACTTGTCTTGTAGCAGAGCAAAGAGAGATATGGGAAAATATGCATTGGTTCTCACAATACTGGCTGACATGTTTTGGATTTGTGTCCCTGCCCAAATCTCATGTCAAATTGGAGAAGGGGCCTGGTGGAAGATGATTGGATCATTGGGACAGATTTTCCCCTTGATTGTTATTCTCCTGACAGTGAGTGAGTTCTCATGAGATATGACAGTTTAACAGTAAGTGGCACTTTCCCCTTTGTGCTCTTTCTCTCACTCCTGCTGTCATTTGTAGAAGGTACTTACTTTCCCTTCTCTTTTCAAGATGATTTTAAGTTTTCTGAGGCCTCCAGTCATCCTTCCTGTTAAGCCTGCCAAACTGTGAGTCAATTAAACCTCTTTTCTTCATAAATTATCCAGTCTCAGGTAGTTCTTTATAACAGTGCGAGAACAAACTAATACATTGGCAATAAATAACACTGGTAAATTCCACTCATATTTTACTGGCTAAAGAAAGTTATAATCATGGGTGGTATGTATTTTTAGTTCAAAAAGTAAGAGATGTATAATTCTACTGCAAGAAGGGAAATGAAATAACCTATCATAATGTTTAAAAGAACATGCAAGAAATGTAATCCTTTTAAAGCAGCAGATATAGGACTGAAATCTACATTCTTCATCTTGTGCTAAAATTAAACTGAAGTTCCATTTAGACACACAAATGAGGATTTATTGGAGTTTGTTTTACATTTAGTCGATGAATTTGAGACAACATTTTTGCAAGTAGCAAAAGAGAATATTCAACTAATGAGATACTGGGATAGCTGTATAACCCAAAGCCAATCACAGCTCATCATTCCCACAAATATGTCACAAGTGTAAGACATCAATAACTTTCTACAAGAATGTTGAAGTTACAAAAATAGATCTAAAAGAGCTAGGGATTTCATCTCAAGCAAAGATCATGCTGTACTATACAGATGTTTAAAGGGTGGGTTAGATGAGCCACCATTTCACGATTGGTAGTCTAAAATGTCCTTAAAAACTATCAGCCAACTGGGCGCGGTGGCTCACGCCTGTAATCCCAGCACTTTGGGAGGCCGAGGCGGGTGGATCACGAGATCAGGAGATCGAGACCATGGCTAACACAGTGAAATCCCGTCTCTACTAAAAGTACAAAAAATTAGCCGGGCGTGGTGGTTTGTGCCTGTAGTTCCAGCTACTCAGGAGGCTGAAGCAGGAGAATGGCGTGAACCCGGGAAGCGGAGCTTGCAGTGAGCCGATCGCAACCACTGCACTCAAGCCGGGGCAACGGTGCATGACTCCGTTTCCAAAAGAAAAAAAAAAGGCCAGGTGTGGTGGCTGACGCCTGTAATCCCAGTACTTTGGGAGGCCGAGGTGGGTGGATCACGAGGTCAGGAGATCGAGATCATCCTGGCTAACATGGTGAAACCCTGTCTGTACTAAAGATACAAAAAATTAGCCAGGCGTGATGGCAGGCACCTGTAGTCCCAGCTACTCAGGAGGCTGAGGCAGGAGAATGGCATGAACCCAGGAGGCGGAGCTTGCAGTGAGCCAAGATCATGCCACTGCACTCCAGCCTGGGAGACAGAACTAGACTCCATCTCAAAAAACAACAACAACAACAACAACAACAACAACAAAAACTATCAGCCACTAAGATCAAATTTAATTAGCCATTTGCAACATAATCAGTTATTTTGATGCTAAGAAAAACACATAAACACATAATAAATTTAGTTGACTATAAGAGACTGCATTTATCAATATGATACCATTCAAAAGTATTCAGGTAGGAAATTAAAGAAAAAATTAAAAAGAAAGAGAAATAAGCTTTCCTATATTAGGTTGACTTGTCCCAGAAGCAGCAACAAGCACAGCCCAGACCCAGGAAAAGTCTTAATAATATTATCTAATGTGCTCTGGAGACTCCCAGCACTCCCTCAACATAGGGAGAAGAAAAACAAATTTTCCTTTGTTTTATCGTATGAGTTTAGAGATTCTTGTTCTCTGTAACTAGTAACTTCAAGTATTCTGTTTTATCTAAGAAGTACAATGAAGGTCATGAGAAGCCTGAGTAGGCCTGAACTACAGCTGTCTGGGCACCATAGTAAAGGTTATGAGATAAACCAGTGCAAAGCTCTTTAGAGCAAAGCCTAGATAATGGACATCTGTGTTGCTTGGCAATGGTCATGTGTAATCCTGAGTTATGAACCTGTCACAATTTAATTAATTGTTCTGCCTCTGTATCCTTGCTTTCACATCACTGTAACTGTAAGCCTGCTTCAAGCTAGCCCACCTCCTTTTGTGAAGTGTGTATAAAAGTCAAGTGCTGTTTTTGTTCTGCACCCAGTCTTTGGATGTTGAGTCTGCCGAGTCTGAGTGCACTCGATAATAAAGATATCCTCCTGTATACACCCCAAGGTCTCTCTCTGGTCATCCTGATTCCACAACAGTATGGTTGGAAGAAAGCCACCTTACTTCCTTACTAAAGTTTCCAATCGCTGATAACATCTACATTCTTGTGGTAAAACTTTCCCTAAAAGTGGCAAAGCAGTAATTTAATATGGAATAACTCTGATTAAATGAAACCACAACTGATTACTTATTAGCCAAAGAGGATGGGCACCAACCAAAGGAGTAGGCCTTAAATTCTCAGAACCTCAATCTTTAGGTCTACTATTATGTATTGCATACAACTCCCTTAGAGAGTATCTTTAAAACAAAATATTTTAATATATGTTTCTGCTTAACATCTGAAGATAATTTAATAAACTGTAAAGCAGTAAAGCAGACTTCACAGAAATTATGTGTATCTTATATTATTTTTCCATTATTCTTATAAGTATGTAAAAAGGAGTATAAGTAATGTGCACATGGGATATTCAGGTGGAATCTTATTATATTTCAAAACTGTTACTTTATACAATTTTTTGGATCTCATAGAAATTATGCAGAGTGAAATATGCTTATCCCCCAAAATTTACATTCTGTATTGTTCCACTTATATAACATTTTTAAAATAACAAAACGATAGAGATGGTGAAGAGATTAATAATTTCTGAAATATAGGTATAGGGAGATGTTGAGAAAAGTGAGTGTAAAAGAATCAGCACAGGAATCCTTGTGCTGATGGAACTGTTCTGTACCTTAATCATAGTGGTGATTGCGCAAACCTATACATGTAAAAATGTTGCATATAACTAGTTTCTCTGACACACACACTCATAACTTAGTGCATGCAAAAACTGGTGAATCTGAATAAGATCATTAAATTGTATTAATGATAAATTTCTAGTTGTGATATTGTGCTATCACTAGGCAAGACATTATCACTGTGAGATATTGGATAATGGATACAGGGCATCTCTGTATTATTCTCATAGCTTCATAAGAATCTATAATTATCTCAAAATAAAAAGTTTAACTTAAAAATCACAAAATGCATAAAGAAATATGCTAGTATAATAAAGTTGATGTTAAAAAATTAGAAATTCAATGATTTTAAATACCAAAATTATCACACTGAAAGTAAACAATAGAAAGAGTACTAGTGTATATACTATTTTATATATATACATACATACACACACACACACAAATCCATATACACATAAATGCACAACATTAAGCAAGGAACATAAGAACATTACATATAAGCAGGAAGACTTAGAAAATGTACAAATAGAAATGTAATGTATAACTAAAGCTAAACTTAATGAGTTAAGTCCAACAATAGATTTGACACAGCAGAAGACATATTTATATAAAGACAGATATGAAGGAATCATGCAAAATTGTGCACATCCTTGAGTTGGGGACTAGATTCAACACAAATTAAAATTGCAATATAGAATAACATACATTGAGATTGAGCAACAAGATCTCACATTTTTAAAATAGGAGTTATAGAAGGATAGTAGACAGAGAATGGAGCAGTAGGTGATAGAAACAGTAATACCTAAATAGTAACAAAGCCATCTACTTTTCTGATTAATATAAACTTTATGCTTCTGTGCTAATAATCAGATAACAAAGAAAAAACAAATTTACTCTCAAGGATAAATAGCACAGATGATGTACATATTGTATTGTTCAATACAGATATATTTGCCTGAAATTAATGGGAAATATTTGATTTTCATTATCTGGCAATCAGTTTATCCTGGTGTGGAAATATTAAGAAATTATTTCTGATGTTTCTGTGTTAGTCCACTTTGTGTTGCTAGTAAAGTAATGCCTGAGGCTGTGTAATTTTGTCCCTATGTAATTTGAAGTCAGGTAATGTGATTTCTCTTATTCTGTTATTTTTACTTAGGATAGCTTTGGCTATTCTGGGTCTTTTGTGGTTCCATATAGATTTTAGGATTTTTTATTTTGACAGAGATAACATTGAATCTGTAGATTGCTTTGGGTAGTACAGACATTTTAACAATATTGATTCTTCCAATCAATGAATATGGAAATTTTTTTGGTGCTCTCTTCAAATTTTTATTAGTGTTTTTATTAGTGTTTTATTTTAGAGACCTTTCACTTCTTTGGTTAATTCCTAGATATTTAATTTTATGTGTGGGAATTGTAAATTGAATTACTTTTTTATTTCTTTTCCACATTTTTCCCTGTTGGCATATGCAAATGCTACTGCTTTTTGTATAGAAATTTTCTATTTTGCAACTTTACTGGATTTGTTGATCAGTTCTAATAGCTTTTCTGTGTGGTCTTTAGGTTTTCTCAAATAGAAGATCATATCATCTGCAAACAAGGAAAATTTGAATTCTTTCTTTTCAATTCAGTGGCCTTTATTTCTTTGTCTTTTCTGATTGCTTTAGCTAAGAATTCCAGAAATGTGTTGAGTAACAATGGTGACAGTGGGCATCCTTGTTGTGTTCTCTATCTTAGCAGAAAGCCTTTCTGTTTTTCCCCATTGAGTATGATACTAACTGTGGGTCTGTCACTATATGGCTTTTATTATGTTGAAGTATGTTCATTCTATTCCAAGGTTTTGGGATTTTTATCATGAATGGATGCTGAAATTTATCAAATGCTTTTTTAACATCCATCGAAATAATTATATGAATTATATCCTTCATTCTCTTGATATGATGTATGGAATTGATAGATTTGCATGTATTGAACCATCCTTGCATCCCAGGGATAAATCTCACTTTTTCATGATGAGTGATCTTTCCAATGTATTGTTGAATTTGATTTGTGAGTGTTTTGTCCTGGATTTTTCTATCAATATTCTTCAGCAATGTTGGCCTGTAGTTTTTATTTTTTCGGGTGTCTTTGATTTTCATATCAGGGTAATATTGGCCTTGTAGGATGGGGTTGGAAGTATCCCCTTATCCTCTAATTTAAGAATACTTTGAATAGATTGGTATTAGTTCTTCTTTAAACGATTGGTTGAATTCAACAGTGCAGTCCTCAGGTCCTTTTTTTTAAACTGGAAAACTTTTTCTTTTTTAACTGAAAAACGTTTTACATAGCTTTGATTTTGTTGCTTTGTATTTGTTTGTTCAGGTTTTGGAGTTCTTATGGTTCAATCTTGGTAGGTTGTATGTATCTAGGAATTTGTTTATTTCTTCTAGGTTTTCTAGTTTATTGGTATATAGTTGCTCTCACAGTAGCCACTAATAACTGAATTTCTGCAGTATTAGTTGTAATGTCTCATTTTTTTATTTCTGATTTTATTTATTTGTTTTATCTCTCTTTTATTTTTGTTTTCCTAAAATTTGTCAATTTTGTGTAACTTTTCAGAGGACCAACTTTTATGTCATTGATATTTTGTATTGTTATTTCAATTTCATTTATTTCTTCTTTAATATTGATTAATTTTTTCTTCTACTAATTTAAGGTTTGGTTTGTTGTTGCTTTTTAAGTTCTTTAAGATGCATCATTAAATTGTTCATTTGAAGTTTTCTCTATTTTTTAATGTAGGCACTTATAACTAGAAACTTTCCTCTGAGCACTGCTTTAGCTGTACCTCATAGATTTTAGTATACTGTATTCCCATTATCATTTGTATCAAAAAAAATCAATTTTCTTGAATTCTTCATTGACCCACTGCTTATTCAGTAGCATATTATTTAATTTCCATGTATTTGCATAGTTTGCAAAATTCCTCCTTTTTGATTTCTAGTTTTATTCCATTGTGGTCAGAGAATATGCTTCACGTTGTTTACATTTATTTCAATGTTTTAAGATTTGTTTTGTGATCTAACATATGGTCTATCCTTGAGAATGATCAATATGCTGAGGAAAATAATATGCCTTCTGTAGTCATTTGATGAGATATTCTATAAATATATATTGTGTCCATTTGGTCTATAGTGTATATTAATTCTGATATTTGTTGATTTTTTTTGTTTGGAAGACCTGTCTAATGCTGAAAGTGTTCTGTTGAGGTCTCCAGCTATTATTATATTGTAGCCTATTTCTCTTGTTTGCTCAAGCAATATCTACTTCATATATCTGGGTACTCTAGTATTGTTATCTCGTGTTTATTATTTTTAGTTATTTTATTTTATTTTATTTTATTTTTTGAGGGAGTGTCTCTGTCATCCAGGCTGTAGTGCAGTGGTGCAATCTCGACTCACCACAACCTCTGCTCCCCAGGTTCAAGTGATTCTCATGCCTCAGCCTCCTGAGTAGCTGGGATTACAGGTGTGTGACACCACGCCCAGCTAATTTTGTATTTTTAGTAGAGATGGGGTTTCATCATGTTGGTCTGGCTGGTGTTGAACTCCTGGACTCAAGGGATCTGCCCACATCAGCCTTCCCAAAGTGCTGAGATTATAGGTGTGAGTCAATACACCCAACTTGGGTACATATTTAAAATTGTTATATCCTCTTGCTGAGTTGACCTCATTATCCTTATATAGTGACCTTTTCTTTAATTTAATTTAATTTTATTTTATTTTCTTATTATTATACTTTAAGTTCTAGGGTACATGTGCATAACATGCAGGTTTGTTACATATGTATACTTGTGCTATGCTGGTGTGCTGCACCCATCAACTCATCAGCACCCATCAACTCGTCATTTACATCAGGTATAAGTCCCAATGCCATTCCTACCCCCTGCCCCCTCGCCATGATAGGCCCCAGTGTGTGATGTTCCCCTTCCCGAGTCCAAGAGATCTCACTGTTCAGTTCCCACCTATGAGTGAGAACATGCAGAGTTTGGTTTTCTGTTCTTGTGATAGTTTGCTGAGAATGATGGCTCCCAGCTGTATCCATGTCCCTACAAAGGACACAAACTCATCCTTTTTTATGGCTGCATAGTATTCCATGGTGTATATGTGCCACATTTTCTTAATCAAGTCTGTCACTGATGGACATTTGAGTTGATTCCAAGTCTTTGCTATTGTGAATAGTGCCGCAATAAACATACGTGTGCATGTGTCTTTCTAGCAGCATGATTTATAATCCTTTGGGTATATACTCAGTAATGGGATGGCTGGATCATATGGTACATCTAGTTCTAGATCCTTGAGGAATCGCCATACTATTTTCCATAATGGTTGAACTAGTTTACAATCACACCAAGAGTGTAAAAGTGTTCCTATTTCTCCACATCCTCTCCAGCACCTGTTGTTTCCTGACTTTTTAATGATTCCCATTCTAACTGGTGTGAGATAGTATCTCACTGTGGTTTTGCATTTCTCTGATGGCCAGTGATGATGAGCATTTTTTCATCTGTCCGTTGGCTGTATGAATGTCTTCTTTTGAGAAATGTCTGTTCATATCCTTTGCCCACTTTTTGATGGGGTTGTTTGTTTTCTTCTCATAAATTTGTTTGAGTTCTTTGTAGGTTCTGAATATTAGCCCTTTGTCTGATGAGTAGATTGCAAAAATTTTCTCCCATTCTGTAGGTTGCCTGTTCACTCTGATGGTACTTTCTTTTGCTGTGCAGAAGCTCTTTAGTATAATGAGATCCCATTTGTCAATTTTGGCTTTTGCTGCCGTTGCTTTTGGCGTTTTAGACATGAAGTCTTTGCCTATGCCTATGTCCTGAATGGTGCTACCTAGATTTTCCTCTAGGGTTTTTATGGTATTAGGTCTGACATTTAAGTCTCTAATCCATCTTGAATTAATTTTCGTATAAGGAGTAAAGAAAGGATCCAGTTTCAGCTTTCTACTTATGGCTAGCCAATTTTCCCAGCACCATTTATTAAATAGGAAATCCTTTCCCCATTTCTTGTTTCTCTCAGGTTTGTCAAAGATTAGATGGCTGTAGATGTGTGCTATTATTTCTGAGGACTCTGTTCTGTTCCATTGGTCTATATCTCTGTTTTGGTACCAGTACCATGCTGTTTTGGTTACTGTAGCCTTGTAGTATAGTTTGAAGTCAGGTAGCGTGATGCCTCCAGCTTTGTTCTTTTGACTTAGGATTGTCTTGGAGATGCGGGCTCTTTTTTGGTTCCATATGAACTTTAAAGCAGTTTTTTCCAATTCTGTGAAGAAACTCATTGGTAGCTTGATGGGGATGGCATTGAATCTATAAATAACCTTGGGCAGTATGGCCATTTTCACGATATTGATTCTTCCTATCCATGAGCATGGTATGTTCTTCCATTTGTTTGTGTCCTCTTTGATTTCACTGAGCAGTGGTTTGTAGTTCTCCTTGAAGAGGTCCTTTACATCCCTTGTAAGTTGGATTCCTAGGTATTTTATTCTCTTTGAAGCAATTGTGAATGGAAGTTCATTCCTGATTTGGCTCTCTGTTTGTCTGTTACTGGTGTATAAGAATGCTTGTGATTTTTGCACATTAATTTTGTATCCTGAGACTTTGCTGAACTTGCTTATCAGCTTAAGGAGATTTTGGGCTGAGACAATGGGGTTTTCTAAATATACAATCATGTCATCTGCAAACAGGGACAATTTGACTTCTTCTTTTCCTAACTGAATCCTCTTGATTTCTTTCTCTTGCCTGATTGCCCTAGCCAGAACTTCCAACACTATGTTGAATAGGAATGGTGAAAGAGGGCATCCCTGTCTTGTGCCAGTTTTTTTCAAAGGGAATTTTTCCAGTTTTTGCCCATTCAGTATGATATTGGCTGTCAGTTTGTCATAAATAGCTCTTATTATTTTGAGGTACGTTCCATCAATACCGAATTTATTGAGAGTTTTTAGCATGAAGGGCTGTTGAATTTTGTCAAAAGCCTTTTCTGCATCTATTGAGATAATGATGTGGTTCTTGTCTTTGGTTCTGTTTATATGCTGGATTATGTTTATTGATTTGCGAATGTTGAACCAGCCTTGCATCCCAGGGATGAAGCCCACTTGATCATGGTGGATAAGCTTTTTGATGTGCTGCTGAATCCAGTTTGCCAGTATTTTATTGAGGATTTTTGCATCGATGTTCATCAGGGATATTGGTCTAAAATTCTCTTTTTTTGTTGTGTCTCTGCCAGGCTTTGGTATCAGGATGATGTTGGCCTCATAAAATGAGTTAGGGAGGATTCCCTCTTTTTCTATTGATTGGAATATTTTCAGAAGGAATGGTACCAGCTCCTCCTTGTACCTCTGGTAGAATTCAGCTGTGAATCCGTCTGGTCCTGGACTTTTTTTCGTTGGTAGGCTATTAATTATTGTTGCTTATGATAGTTTTCATCTTGAATTTTATTTTGTCTGTGTAAGTATAGCTACTCCTGCTCTTTTGTTGGTTACTATTCGCATGAAATATCTTTTACTATGTCTTTATTTTTAGTCTATGCGTGTCTTTATAAGTGATGTGTGTTTCTTGTAAGCAACAGATCAAAGAATTGGGGTCTTTTTTTTTCATCCATCAGCCAGTCTATGTCTTTTGATTGGAGTGTTTAGTCCACTTACATTCAATGCTATTATTTAGAAGTAAGTACTTACTCCTGCCTTGTTGTTTTTTCTTTGTCTGACTGTTCTGTGATCTTCTCTTCCTTCTTTTTTTTTTAACTTCCTGTCTACCTTTAGTGAAGGTGATTTTCTCTGGTGATATAGTTCCTTGCCATATGTTTCTGTGAATTCTTTGCATGTTTTATGGTTTGTGATTACCATGAGGCTTGCAAATACTCATAACTCATTATTTTAGCCTGATAACTACTTAACACTCTTTGCATAAACAAACAAACAAGGACAAATAAAACTGATAAAAATCCTATGCCTTAACTCCATTCCCCTACTTGTTAACTTTTTTGTGTTAATTTATAAATTAACGTACTGTCCATGTCTTGAAAAGTTGGTGTTATTATTTTTGATTGGTTGATCTTTTAGTCCTTCTACTTAGTATAAGAATTAGTTTACACACCACACTTTCAGGGTTATAATATTCTATGGATTTTTGTGTGTGAGTGAACTTACTATTACCAGTGTGTTTTGAAACTTCAGGTGATTATTTATTGCTTATTAACATCATTTTTTTTTTTTCTGAATGAAATACTCTTTTAGTGTTTCTTGTAGACAAGTTTGGTGTTGATGAAATCCCTTAGGTTTTGTTTGTCCAGGAAAGTCTTTATTTCTCTTTCATGTTTTAAGAATATTTTTACAGGATATACTATTCTGGGATAAAAAAAAATTTCTTCAGCATTTAAAATATATCATGCCACTCTCTCTCGGTCTGTAAAATTTCCACTGAAAAGTCTGCTGTCAGACATATTGGAGCTCCACTATATGTTATTTGTTTATTTTCTCCTGCTGTTTGAGAATCCTTTCTTTATTCATGATTTTTGAGGTAGTCTTCTTTGGATTCAGTCTGCTTGGTAGTCTATAACCATTTTGTACTTGGATATTGACATTTTTCTCTAGATTTGGGAAGTTCTCTGTTTTGATCCCTTTGAATTAACATTCTGTCCCTGTATCTTTCTCTACCTCCTCTTTAAGGTCAATAACTATTGAATTTGCCTTTTTGAGGCAGTTTTTCTAGTTCCTGAAGATGTGCTACATTGTATGCCTCCCCTGTGTATTTTCAAATAACCTGTCTTCAAGCTCACTAAGTCTTTCTTTTGCTTGATCAAATCTGTCATTAAATGACTCTGATGCACCCTTCAGCATGACAATTGCATTTTTTAGCTCCAGAATGTTTGCTTGATTTCTTTTGTTTCAATATTTTTGTTAAATTTTTCTGATTGAAATCTGAATTCCTTCTTTGTTTTATCTTTTTTGTTTGTTCATTTGTTTGTTTTGTTTCCTCTATCTGAAAGCTGAAAAGTGACATGTCTCTTTTTCTCCAGAAATTATTCCTGGTGGGTTACTTATTTTATTATGTAAGGTCATGTTTTCCTAGATGGAATTGACCCTAGTAGATTTTTTTTTAATGTTTTTGCATTGAAGAGTTAGATATTTATTATAGCCATCACTGTCTGGGCTTGTTTTTGCCCATCGTTCTTGGGAATTATTTCCAGATATTTGAAATGACTTGGGTTTTGTAATAAGTGGTATCTGCTTTTATGGGCACTCTAAACCCAGTAATGCTGTAGTTCTTTCTTATTGATAGAGGAATACTGCCAGACTACTGCCAATGTTCCCTCAAGGCCCAAGAGCTCTTTAGTCAGCTTGTGTTATATGCTGCCTGGACTAGGATTCAGTCTTCAGGGAAGTGGAATCCCTTGTGACCTAGGGAAGATCCGTAGATGTCATCCAAGAGTCAAGTCTTGGGATCTGAGACTCCAAGAGCCTGCTCAATGTTCTAACACACTGCTGGCCATGTGGGTACCTACGGTGCAAAGCAAAATTCCCTTTACTTTTTCTGAAGCTGAAGGAGTTTTGTCCCACAGCCACCACAGCTGGTAATGTGCAGAGTCTCAACTGAGGCCAAAACAAGCTTTAGACGCTCACCTAAGACCCTCAACATAGTACCTGGGTATCACTGCTGGTTATTTAGGGCCCAAGGGCCCTTCAGTTAGCAGGTGATAAATGCTTCCTAGACTGAGTCCTTCCTTTTAAGGCAGCGGGTTTCTTTCTTATCAGGGTGTGTCTAGAAATGTCATCCAGGGGCCTGGAATGAATGCCTCATGAGTTCGTCTGGTGCCCTATCCTGGTTGGTTGAGCTTGTATCCAAGATGCCAAAGTCCTCCCACCTCTTTTCTCTCCTCTCCTCAAGCAAAAATAAGGAGTTTATTTTGTATCCACAAGTTGTACAGCCTGTGGTTATACTGTGTGACGGTCTATTGTCACTCACAATAGGTGAGTTCATCACCAGAACTCACCTATAACTTTCAGTTTCTATGGCCTAGACTGCCCTTCAAGTTTATTTAGATCACAGAGCACGTTAGCAGTGTGATGGCGAGGTTTGTGGGAACTCAAGTTCAAACCCCTGGGATTAGTGATTCTCTTCTATCAAGGGCTGCTTTAAATGCTTCCTCCCTGGGCGGGCATCAGCTGAGTTTGGTCTGTTTTTGTTTTTGTGGTTTTTTTCTTTTTTTTTTCTGCTCTAACAAGACAGCACTGAGTTCAATATCTCACAATTAGCTGAGTTTGGTCTGTTTTTGTTTTTGTGGTTTTTTTTCTTTTTTTCTGCTCTAACAAGACAGCACTGAGTTCAATGTCTCACAATTTTTTTACTCTCCCTACCCGAGCACACAGAAATACTCTCCAACCCATATTGCCACTGCTGTGGAATGGAGGAAGAGTGATGTTGGTGTTTCAAGACTTTTTTTTTTTTTTTTTTTTTTTTTTTAATCTCTCCATGCCTCTTTCAGCAATACGAGGATAAAACCAAGTATTATGAGGGCTCACCTGATTTTCTGGTTCTTATGAAGGTATTTTATCTGTGTAGATATTTGTTAAATTGGTGTCCTTGTGGGGGTGGGAGTTGGACAATCAGTGGAGTCTTTTATTGCACTATCTTGCTTTACCTCTTTCATTATTTTTTTTTCTTCTACTAATATTGGATTTGCTTTGCTCTGGCTTTTCTATTTTTTAAGATTCATCCATAGTTATTTATTTTATCTGATATTATCATTTTTCAATGTAGGCACTTAACAGCTATAAATTTTCCTCTTAACACTACTTTTGTTGTATCCCAAAGATTTTGATCTGTTGTATTTCTATTATCATTTGTTTCAAGAAAATGTTCAGCTTTTTACTGTCTTCATTGACTCACTGGTATTCAGGAGCATGCTTTTTAATTTCCATGTGCTGGTAGGTTTCCTAAAATTCCTCTTGCTTATTATTTGTAGTTTTATTTCATTTTGGTCAAGAAGATACTTGAAATTGTGTCATTTTTTTCCAATATTGTAAGATTTGTTTTATGGTGTGACAGGTAGTCTATCTTTGAGAATGATCCATGTACTGAGGTGAAGAATGTGTATTCTGCAGCTATTGAAGGTGATTTTCTCTGGTGGTATATTTAATGTCTTGCTTTTTATATTTTGTGTATCCATTGTATGTTTTTATATTTTAGCTTACCATAAGGGCTACAGATAATACTTTATACCCCATTATTTTAAACTGATGACAACTTAACACTAATTGCATAAACTAACAGAAAAAACACACTAATACAACTCAATGTTTTACCTTTGTCATCCCAATTTTTGACTTTTTCTTGTTTCTGTTTATACATCTTATTGTACTATGTCTTGAAAAGCTGTTGTAGTTTTTTTTATTGTTTTATCTGTTCATGTTTCTACTTAAGATATAAGTATATCTAGTGGATGCTACTATTATGATGTTGTAATACTGTGTGCTTTCTTGTGTACTTGGTATTACCTGTGAGTTTCATGCCTTCATAGGATTTCTTATTGCTCATTAACCTCCTTTTCTTTCAGATTGAAAAACTTCTTTAGCATTTTCTGTAGGACAGGTGTGGTGTCGATGAAATTCATCAGCTTTCATTTTCTTGGGGTAGTCTTTATTTGTCCTTCATGACTGAAGGATGTTTTCACTGGATATACCATTCTATGTAAAGGTTTTGTTTTTTGTTTCTTGTTTTGTTTTTCCTTCAGCACTTTAAATATGTCATGCCTCTCTCTAGGACTGTACGGTTTCCACAGAGGAGTCTGCTGTAGATATGTGGGACCTCCCTTGTATACTTTTTCTTTTCTGTTGCTGCTTTTCAGATTCTTTCTTTATCTTTGACCTTGGAGAGTTTGATTAATAAATACATTGATTAAAACTTTGGATTAAATCTTCGTGATCTATAACTTTCTTTACTTGAGTGTTATCTTTCTACCTATTTGGAAAGTTCTCTAATATTATCACTTTAAATAAACTTTCCACTTGATCTCTCTACCTCCTGTTTAAGACCAATAACTCCTAGATTTTGTTTTTCAGGCTATTTTATAGATTATCTAGGCAGGTTTTATTCTTCTTTACTTTTATTTTTTTGTTTTCACTGACTGTGTATTTTCTAATAGCCTGTCTTCAAGCTCACCAGTTTCTTCTGCTGCTTAACTAATTTTGCTATTAAGAGACTGATGCATTCTTCGTTATGCCAGTTGCATTATTTAACTCTAGAATTTGTGCTTAATTTATTAATTTATTTTAATCTCTGTGTTAAATTTGTCTCACAGCATTCTTAGTTTCTTCTCTTTGTTATCTTGAATTTCTTTGAGTTTTGTCAATATGGCTATTTTGAATTCTCTGTCTAAAATGTCACATATCTCTCTGTCTCTCCAACATTGGCCACTGGTGCCTTATTTAATTTGTTTTGTGAGGTAATGTTTTCCTGGATTGTCTTGATGTTTGTGAATGTTTTTCAGTGTCTCAGCATCTGATATTTGGATATTTATTGTAGTCTTCAAAGTGTTGGCTTTGTTCCTGTCCTTTTTGCAAAGGCTTTCCAGGTATTCAAATAACTAGAGTGTGGTGACCTAAGGATTTTGTCACTGCAGCTGTATTTATGTAAGTGGGAACTCCAAGCACAGGAATGCTGTAGTCCTTACACACTTGTAGAGGTACTGACTTTGTGGTCTTCGGTAAGATATGGAAAAATTATCTGATTTACAGACTGAGACTCTTGTTCTTTTACTTTCTCCCAACCAAACAGTTTTTCTGTCTCTTCTTAGCCATCTGGAAATGAGAGAGGTATGGCAGAAACACCCCTGTGGCCACCACCACTGGAACTGCTCTGGGTCAGGTCAGAAGCCAGCACAGAACTGGGTTTATTCCCAAGGCTGCTGTAACCACTACCTGGCTGCCACTCATGTTTATTTAAGGCCCCAGAGCTCTACAATTAGCAGGTAGTAGAGCAGGCTAGTCCTGTGTTTTTACTTTTAGAGCGATGTCTTCCACAAGGCCCTGGGTGGATCTAGAGATGCTCTCCAGGAGCCAGGGCCTAGACTTGGAAACCTGAGAAATCTACCTGGTGCTCTACTCTACTGCAGCTAAGTTGATGCCAAAACCACAAGACAGAGTATTTTCCCCTCTTCCACTTTCCTCAGGCTGAGGCATCTCCCTGTGTCCACAACCAGCAGAAGACACCACGAGGAGTACTGCCAGAGTACTGTCAGTGTTCACTTAAAGCCCAGTGGTTCTTAAGTTAGCTTGCAGTAAATGATGTCAGTCCTGGGACTCACACTTCAAGGCAGTAGGCTCGCCTCCAGCCCAGAGTTGGTCTATAAATGCAATCTCAAATCCAAGGTTTGGAATTGGGAACCTGAGATACCTACCTGGTTTTCTTCTGCACTATGCCAAACTGATATCTAACCTGCAAGACAAAGTGCCCTTTACTCTTTTATCTGCTTTTCTCAAGCATAAGGAGTCTTTCCTCATAGCCATCATGTCTATAGTGTGCTGGGTCCACCTGAAGCTGGCATCTCTCAAAGTCTCCCCAAGGTTGATGGCATGTACTACCTGGTTACTAGTGTTGATTATTCAAGATCCAAGTGCTCTTTAGTCAGCAGGTGATAAATCCTGCTAGGACTGGATGTTTTCCTTCAAGGCAGTAGGTTTTCTTCTGGCCCAGGGTTCATCTGGAAATGTCATCCAAGAGCCAGGGCCGAGATTGCTAGATTTATGACTCTGCCAGTGCTACATACTACTGTGGTTGAGCTGGTATCCAAATTGTAAGACACAGTAGTCCTCTTTACTCTTCTGTTTCTTCTCCTTACATGGAAGAAATGGATCTCTTCAGAGCTATGAGCTGTTCTGCCTGGGGTTGGATGGTAAGGGGTGATCCAAGCACTCCCTTAGCCTCCCTGGCTGATGTCCCACTAGGTTACATGCCCCTGAAGTCCACTGGCTCTGTACCCAGCTCAGCACTAGAAATTGCCTAGTTGTTTCAATTATTGTGGCCTTGACAGACTTTCATGCTTATTTAAGACTCAAGACCACTTTAGTCAGTAGTGGCAAGGCTTGCTGAAACTCAAGTTCTGACTGCTGTGGCAGGTGATTTTCCTCTGGCTAGAGTTGGTCTAAATGGTCCCTCCATAGGCATCGGCTGAGTCCTACCTGGTGTTGGCAGCACTGAGTTTCAATACAAAGTCCCCCATCACTGCATTCTCTCTCTTACAAATGCACAGGTTCTCACTCTGCACCACAGGGGAGAAATGACATTGCCAGTCTAAGACTGTCCTTCTGACCCTTTTCAGTGCATCTTTTAGTAATATTAAGTTAAAACCAGATACTGTGGTCACTCAGCTGACTTTTGGTTCTTGTGAACATGCTTTTTGTGTAGATAGTGGACCAATTTGGTGTTTCTGTGGGAAGGATGATTGGTGGATGCTTCCATTCAGCCATTTTGCTCTGGCTCCCCTTCCCCATTATTAATTAGCTTAGTCATTGACTTATTGTTTAATTTTAGAACTTGTGTATTTTGGATAAGAGCTCCGTATGAGAAATATTTTTACAAATATTTTATATCATACTGTGGCTTTTCTTCTTATTCTATTGACATTAACTTTCACAAAGCAAAAGTTTTTGATTAAAAAATATGTCCAGTTTATCTTTTTTGTATCATGGGTCACACATTTGGAGTTGCAGCTAAAAACTTACCACTATACCCAAGGTCATCTAGATTTCCTCCTTTTATTTTTTAGGACTTTTATAGTTTTGCATTATACATTCAAGTCTGTTATCTATTTTTTGTTCATTTGTGTGAAGAATGTAAAATCTATGTCTGGATTAAATTTTTGCAGGTGAATTTCCAGTTTCTTCAGCACCATTTGTCAAAAAGACGATTTTCCTCCATTGTATAACCTTAGCTCCTTTGGGCCTTTGTCAAGTTTCAATTGATGTTATTTATCTGGGTCTGTTTGTAGGCCCTTATTGTCTTCCACTGATCTATTTGTCTACTGTTTTGTCAATACCACACAATCCTGATTACTGAGATTTGTAATAAGTTTTCAAGTCAGATACTGTCAGTCCTGTGACTATTCTCCTTCAGTATTGTGTTGGATATTCTGGGTCTTTTGCTTCTCCTTATAAACCTTAAAATCAGATTGTTAAGATTCCCATAATAACTTGCTGTGATGCTGATATGAATTTCTTGAATCTATAGATCAAGTTGAGAAGAATTGGCAATGAAATGTATCCCAATTTATTTAGTTTATTTTTAATTTCTTTCATCAGAGTTTTGTTGTTTTCCTCATCTAGATATTGCACATATTTTGTTAGATTTATACATATCTCATTTTGGGGGCAGTAATGTAAATGGCATTGTGTTTTAAAATTCAAATTCTACTTGTTTATTGCTGGTATATAGAAAAGCAATTGATTTTTGTATATTGATCTGTATTCCATGACTTTACAATAATTACTTATTCGTTCCAGCTGTTTTCTGTCTATTCATCGAGATTTTCTACACATACAAGTATTCCATCTGCAAACAAAGACAGTTTGATTTATTTCCAATTTTCATGCTTTTTATTTTATTTTTTGCCTTATTGCATTAACTAGGACTTCGAGTATGATGTTGAAAAATAGCAGTAAGTGAAGACATGATCTTAGTAAGAAAGCTTTAAGTTTCTCACCGTTATGTATAATGTTAGACGTAGGTTTTTTTGGATATGCTATTTATTGAGTTGAGTACATTTTCCTCCATTTTTAGTTTTCTGAACATTTTTATTATGAATAGTGTAGGATTTTTTTCAAGTGCTTTTTCTGCAACTGTTGATTTAATCACGTAATTTTTCTACTTTAGCCTGGTGACATGATAAATTACATTAATTGATCTTTAAATGTTGAGCCAGCCTTGCATGCCTGGGATAAATTCCTATTGGTTGTGGTGTATAATTGTTATTCTATATAGTTAAATTAAGTTTGCTAACATTTTGTTGAGAATATTTGCATTTATGTTTATTAGAAACATTATCCTGGAGCTGTCTTTTCTTGTAATGGATTTGTCTGATTTTGGTGTTGGGGTAGTGCTGACCTCATGGAATAAAAATGCATTTCATTTGCTTCTGGACTGGAGCTTTCTGTTTTGAAAAAAATATTAATTATTGATTCAAATTTTTAATAGATACATGCCCATGCAGATTGTCTATTTCTTCTTCTGTGAGTTTTGTCAGACTGACTTTCAAGAAATCAGTCCGTTTCTTGTGTATTGTCAAATTTGTTAGCATAAAGTTGTACACAGTATTTATTTGTTATCTTTCCCTTGTCCATAAATTATGAAGTTCTGTTTCCTTTTGTATTTGACATATTGGTGCTTTATATTCTCTTTCTTTTTTTCTTAGCTTGTGAAGAAGCCCATTGATTTTATTAATCCTTAAAAAACACTGCTTTGAGCTTCATTGATTCTCTCTATTAGCTTCCTGTTTGGCTCTAATGTTTATTATTTCTACTGCTTATTTTCAATTTTATTTTCTATTTTTTCTAGTATCATGAGATGAAAGCTTTGATTATTTCTTTTATATATGTCTTCTTTTCTAATATATGCATTTTTAATACATTGTTTTACCATTTGAATAAAATACAAAAAAAAAAATGAAAGCAGCATTCTTTAGAGGAACTGTCACCACAATCTTTAATACACTATTATTTTCCTTTAAATTATGCTTTTAAAAATGTATATATTTGTTTATTGTTTTCTTCTCCTGCAATACAAATTGGGCTGTTTTTTCCTCAATCTTTTAATGTTAGCTTTGGGAGTAAATGTGAAGATTCATTATATAGGTAAACACGTGTCATGGGAGTTTGTTGAACAGATTACTCCATCAACCAGATACTAAGCCCAGCACTCAAGAGTTATATTTTCTGCTCCTGTCCCTCCCCACAACGTCCACCCTGAAGTAGACTCTAGGGTCTGTCGCTTCTTTCTTTGTGTTGATAAATTCTCACCATTTAGCTCCCACTTATAAGCGAGAACATGTGGTATGTGATTTTCTGTTTCTGCATTAGTTTAGTATGGATAATAACCTCCAGCTCCATCCATCTTCTTGAAAAAGACATGATCTCACATTTTTAATGGCTGCATAGTATTCCATGGTGTGTATGTACCACATTTTCTTTATCCATTCTGTCACTAATGGGCATTTAGGGTGATTCCATGTTTTGCTATTGTGAATAGTGCTGCAATGAACATTCACATGCATGTGTCTTTATGGTAAAATGATTTATACTCCTCTGAGAATATACTACCGTTTACCTCAGTAATGGGGTTGCTGAGGTAAATGATAGTTCTGCTTTTAGCTCTTTGAGAAGCCATCATACTGCTTTCCCCAATAGTTGAACTAATTTATACTCCCACCAACAGTGCATGGGGGTTCCCTTTTTCTCCACAACCTCAATAGCATCTGTTGTTTTTTGACTTTTTAATAATAACCATTCTTAATGGCATGAGATGGTATCCAATTGAAGTTTTGATTTGCATTTCTCTAATGATCAGTGATATTGAGATTTTATTCATATGCTTGGTGGCTGCATGTATGCCTTTTTGTGGGAAGTATCTGTTATGTCCTGTGCCCACTTTTTAGTGAGGTTGTTTGTTTTTCTCTTGTAATATGTTTAAGTTCTTTATATATGCTGGATATGAGAACCTTGTCAGGTGCACAGTTTGCAAATATTTTCTCCCAGTCTGTAGGCTGTCTTTTTATTCTGTTGATAGTTTCTTTTCCTGTGCAGAAGCTCTTTAGTTTAATTATATCTCATTAGTCAATTTTTGCTTTTGTTGTGATTGCTTTTGGTGTCTTTGTCATGAAATGTTTGATCATTTCTATGGCCGAGATGGTATTGTCGAGGTTGTCTTCCAAGGTTTTTATAGGTTTGAGTTTTACATTTAAGTCTTTAATCCTTCTTAAGTTGATTTTTTTTTGTATGGTGTAAGTAAGGAGTCCAGCTTTAATCTTCTGTGTATGGCTAGCCAGTTATCTCAGCACCATTTATTGAATAAGAAGTCTTTTCCTTATTGATTGTTTTGGTTAGCTTTGTCAAAAATCAGATGGCCGTAGATGTGTGGGCTTATTTCTGGGTTCTCTATTATGTTGCAGTGGTCTATGTGCCCATTTTTCTACCAGCATCATGCTTTTTTGGTTATTGTAGCCCTGAAAAATAGTATGAAGTTTGGTAACGATGCCTCCAGCTTTGTTCTTTATGTATAGGATTGCTTTGGCTATTTGGTTTTTTTTAAAAAAAAAAAAAAAAAAAACTGATATAAATTTAAAAATAGTTTTCTTCACTTCTGTGAAAAAAGCCATTGGTAGTTTGATAGAAATACATTAAATCTATAAATTTTTGGGGGGCAGTATAGCCATTTTAATGATTTTTTTCCTTTTTTTTACTATTATTATACTTTAAGTTCTAGGGTACATGTGCATAACGTGCAGATGTGACACATATGTATACTTGTGCCATGTTGGTGTGCTGCACCCATCATCTCGTCAGCACCCATCAACTCGTCATTTACATCAGGTATAACTCCCAGAGCAATCCCTCCCCCCTCCCTCTTACCCATGATAGGCCCTGGTGTGTGATGTTCCCCTTCCTGAGTCCAAGTGATCTCATTGTTCAGTTCCCACCTATGAGTGAGAACATGGGGTGTTTGGTTTTCTGTTCTTGTGATAGTTTGCTAAGAATGATGATTTCCAGCTGCATCCATGTCCCTACAAAGGACACAAACTCATCCTTTTTTATGGCTGCATAGTATTCCATGGTGTATATGTGCCACATTTTCTTAATCCAGTCTGTCACTGATGAACATTTGGGTTAATTCCAAGTCTTTACTATTGTGAATAGTGCCGCTATAAACATACATGTGCATGTGTCTTTATAGCAGCATGATTTCTAATCCTTTGAGTATATACCCAGCAATGGGATGGCTGGGTCATATGGTACATCTAGTTCTAGATCATTGAGGAATCGCCATACTGTTTTCCATAGTGGTTGAACTAGTTTACAGTCCCATCAACAGTGTAAAAGAGTTCCTATTTCTCCACATCCTCTCCAGCACCTGTTGTTTCCTGACTTTTTAATGATCCTCATTCTAACTGGTGTGAGATGGTATCTCATTGTGGTTTGATTTGCATTTCTCTGATGGCCAGTGATGATGAGCATTTTTTCATGTGTCTGTTGGCTGTATGAATGTCTTCTTTTGAGAAATGTCTGTTCATATCCTTTGCCCACTTTTTGATGGGGTTGTTTGTTTTTTTCTTATAAATTTGTTTGAGTTCTTTGAAGGTTCTGGATATTAGCCCATTGTCAGATGAGTAGATTGCAAAAATTTTCTCCCATTCTGAAGGTTGCCTGTTCACTCTGATGGTAGTTTCTTTTGCTGTGCAGAAGCTCTCTAGTTTAATGAGATCCCATTTGTCAATTTTGGCTTTTGCTGCCGTTGCTTTTGGTGTTTTAGACATGAAGTCTTTGCCATGCCTATGTCCTGAATGGTACTACCTAGGTTTTCCTCTAGGATTTTTATGGTATTAGGTCTAACATTTAAGTCTCTAATCCATCTTGAATTAATTTTCGTATAAGGAGTAAGGAAAGGATCCAGTTTCAGCTTTGTACTTATGGCTAACCAATTTTCCCAGCACCATTTATTAAATAGGGAATCCTTTCCCCATTTCTTGTTTCTCTCAGGTTTGTCAAAGATCAGATGGCTGTAGATGTGTGGTATTATTTCTGAGGACTCTGTTCTGTTCCATTGGTCTGTATCTCTGTTTTGGTACCAGTACCATGCTGTTTTGGTTACTGTATCCTTGTAGTGTAGTTTGAAGTCAGGTAGCGTGATGCCTCCAGCTTTGTTCTTTTGACTTAGGATTGTCTTGGAGATGCGGGCTCTTTTTTGGTTCCATATGAACTTTAAAGCAGTTTTTTCCAATTCTGTGAAGAAGCTCATTGGTAGCTTGATGGGGATGGCATTGAATCTATAAATTACCTTGGGCAGTATGGCCATTTTCACGATATTGATTCTTCCTATCCATGAGCATGGTATGTTCTTCCATTTGTTTGTGTCCTCTTTATTTCACTGAGCAGTGGTTTGTAGCTCTCCTTGAAGAGGTCCTTTACATCCCTTGTAAGTTGGATTCCTAGGTATTTTATTCTCTTTGAAGCAATTGTGAATGGAAGTTCATTCCTGATTTGGCTCTCTGTTTGACTGTTACTGGTGTATAAGAATGCTTGTGATTTTTGCACATTAATTTTGTATCCTGAGAATTTGCTGAAGTTGCTTATCAGCTTAAGGAGATTTTGGGCTGAGACAATGGGGTTTTCTAAATATACAATCATGTCATCTGCAAAGAGGGACAATTTGACTTCTTCTTTTCTTAACTGAATACCCTTGATTTCTTTCTCTTGCCTGATTGCCCTAGCCAGAACTTCCAACACTATGTTGAATAGGAGTGGTGAGAGAGGGCATCCCTGTCTTGTGCCAGTTTTCAAAGGGAATTTTTCCAGTTTTTGCCCATTCAGTATGATATTGGCTGTGGGTTTGTCATAAATAGCTCTTATTATTTTGAGGTACGTTCCATCAATACCGAATTTCTTGAGAGTTTTTAGCATGAAGGGCTGTTGAATTTTGTCAAAAGCCTTTTCTGCATCTACTGAGATAATCATGTGGTTCTTGTCTTTGGTTCTGTTTATATGCTGGATTATGTTTATTGATTTGCGAATGTTGAACCAGCCTTGCATCCCAGGGATGAAGCCCACTTGATCATGGTGGATAAGCTTTTTGATGTGTTGCTGAATCCAGTTTGCCAGTATTTTATTGAGGATTTTTGCATCGATGTTCATCAGGGATATTGGTCTAAAATTCTCTTTTTTTGCTGTGTCTCTGCCAGGCTTTGGTATCAGGATGATGTTGGCCTCATAAAATGAGTTAGGGAGGATTCCCTCTTTTTCTATTGATTGGAATAGTTTCAGAAGGAATGGTACCAACTCCTCCTTGTACCTCTGGTAGAATTCAGCTGTGAATCCATCTGGTCCTGGACTTTTTTTCATTGGTAAGCTATTAATTATTGCCTCAATTTCAGAGCCTGCTATTGGTCTATTCAGGGATTCAACTTCTTCCTGGTTTAGTGTTGGAAGAGTGTAAGTGTCCAGGAAATTATCCATTTCTTCTAGATTTTCTAGTTTGTTTGCGTAGACGTGTTTATAGTATTCTCTGATGGTAGTTTGTATTTCTGTGGGGTCGTTGGTGATATCCCCTTTATCATTTTTAATTGTGTCGATTTGATTCTTCTCTCTTTTCTTCTTTATTAGTCTTGCTAGTGGTCTGTCAATTTTGTTGATTTTTTCAAAAAACCAACTCCTGGATTCATTGATTTTTTGGAGGGTTTTTTGTGTCTCTATCTCCTTCAGTTCTGCTCTGATCTTAGTTATTTCTTGCCTTCTGCTAGCTTTCGAATGTGTTTGTTCTTGCTTCTCTAGATCTTTTAATTGTGATGTTAGAGTGTCAATTTTAGATCTTTCCTGCTTTCTCTTGTGGGCATTTAGTGCTCTAAATTTCCCTCTACACACTGCTTTAAATGTGTCCCATAGATTCTGGTATGTTGTATCTTTGTTCTCATTGGTTTCAAAGAACATCTTTATTTCTGCCTTCATTTCGTTATGTACCCAGTAGTCATTCAGGAGCAGGTTGTTCAGCTTCCATGTAGTTGAGCGATTTTGATTGAGTTTCTTAGTCCTGAGTTCTAGTTTGATTGCACTGTGGTCTGAGAGACAGTTTGTTATAATTTCTGTTCTTGTACATTTGCTGAGGAGTGCATTACTTCCAATTACGTGGTCAATTTTGGAGTAAGTATGATGTGGTGCTGAGAAGAATGTATATTCTGTTGATTTGGGGTGGAGAGTTCTATAGATGTCTATTAGGTCTGCTTGCTGCAGAGATGAGTTCAATTCCTGGATATCCTTGTTAACTTTCTGTCTCGTTGATCTGTCTAATGTTGACAGTGGAGTGTTGAAGTCTCCCATGATTATTGTATGGGAGTCTAAGTCTCTTTGTAGGTCTCTAAGGACTTGCTTTATGAATCTGGGTGCTCCTGTATTGGGTGCATAGATATTTAGGATAGTTAGCTCTTCCTGTTGAATTAATCCCTTTACCATTATGTAATGGCCTTCTTTGTCTCTTTTGATCCTTGATGGTTTAAAGTCTGTTTTATCAGAGACTAGTATTTCAACCCCCGCTTTTTTTTTTCTCCATTTGCTTGGTAGATCTTCCTCCATCCCTTTATTTTGAGCCTATGTATGTCTCTGCGTGTGAGATGGGTCTCCTGAATATAGCAGACTGATGGGTCTTGACTCTTTATCCAGTTTGCCAGTCTTTGTCTTTTAATTGGAGCATTTAGTCCATTTACATTTAAGGTTAAGATTGTTATGTGTGAACTTGATCCTACCATTATGATATTAACTGGTTATTTTGCTCGTTAGTTGATGCAGTTTCTTCCTAGCCTTGATGGTCTTTACATTTTGGCATGTTTTTGCAATGGCTGGTACCAGTTGTTCCTTTCCATGTTTAGTGCTTCCTTCAGGGTCTCTTGTAAGGCAGGCCTAGTGGTGACAAAATCTCTAAGCATTTGCTTATCTGTAAAGGATTTTATTTCTCCTTCACTTATGAAACTTAGTTTGGATGGATATAAAATTCTGGGTTTAAAATTCTTTTCTTTAAGAATGTTGAATATTGGTCCCCACTCTCTTCTGGCTTGAAAAGTTTCTGCCGAGAGGTCTGCTGTTAGTCTGATGGGCTTCCCTTTGTGGGTAACCTGACCTTTCTCTCTGGCTGCCCTTAAGATTTTTTCCTTCATTTCAACTTTGGTGAATCTGGCAATTATGTGTCTTGGAGTTGCTCTTCTCGAGGAGTATCTTTGTGGCGTTCTCTGTATTTCCTGGATTTGGATGTTGGCCTTCCCTACTAGGTTGGGGAAGTTCTCCTGGATGATATCCTGAAGAGTGTTTTCCAACTTGGTTCCATTTTCCCCCTCACTTTTAGGCACCCCAATCAGACGTAGATTTGGTCTTTTTACACAATCCCATACTTCTTGCAGGCTTTGTTCATTTCTTTTTCTTCTTTTTTCTTTTGGTTTCTCTTCTCGCTTCATTTCATTCATTTGATCCTCAATCGCTGACATTCTTTCTTCCAGTTGATCGAGTCGGTTACTGAAGCTTGTGCATTTGTCACGTATTTCTCGTGTCATGGTTTTCATCTCTTTCATTTCGTTTATGACCTTCTCTGCATTAATTACTCTAGCCATTAATTCTTCCACTTTTTTTTCAAGATTTTTAGTTTCTTTGCGCTGGGTACGTAATTCCTCCTTTAGCTCTGAGAAATTGGATGGACTGAAGCCTTCTTATCTCATCTCGTCGAAGTCATTCTCCATCCAGCTTTGATCCGTTGCTGGCGATGAGCTGCGCTCCTTTGCCTGGGGAGATGTGCTCTTATTTTTTGAATTTCCAGCTTTTCTGCCCTGCTTTTTCCCCATCTTTGTGGTTTTATCTGCCTCTTGTCTTTGATGATGGTGATGTACTGATGGGGTTTTGGTGTAGGTGTCCTTCCTGTTTGATAGTTTTCCTTCTAACAGTCAGGACCCTCAACTGTAGGTCTGTTGGAGATTGCTTGAGGTCCACTCCAGACCCTGTTTGCCTGGGTATCAGCAGCAGAGGCTGCAGAAGATAGAATATTTCTGAACAGCGAGTGTACCTGTCTGATTCTTGCTTTGGAAGCTTCCTCTCAGGGGTGTACTCCACCCTGTGAGGTGTGGGGTGTCAGACTGCCTCTAGTGGGGGATGTCTCCCAGTTAGTCTACTCAGGGGTCAGGGACCCACTTGAGCAGGCAGTCTGTCCCTTCTCAGAGCTCAACCTCCGTGTTGGGAGATCCACTGCTCTCTTCAAAGCTGTCAGACAGAGTCGTTTGTGTCTGCAGAGCTTTCTGCTGCGTTTGTTATTGTTTACTGTGCCCTGTCCCCAGAGGTGGAGTCTACAGAGACAGGCAGGTTTCCTTGAGCTGCTGTGAGCTCCACCCAGTTCGAGCTTCCCAGTAGCTTTGTTTACCTACTTAAGCCTCAGCAATGGCGGGCGCCCCTCCCCCAGCCTCGCTGCTGCCTTGCCGGTAGATCACAGACTGCTGTGCTAGCAATGAGGGAGGCTCCGTGGGTGTGGGACCCTCCCGGCCAGGTGTGGGATATGATCTCCTCGTGTGCCTGTTTGCTTAAAGCGCAGTATTGGGGTGGGAATTACCCGATTTTCCAGGTGTTGTGTGTCTCAGTTCCCCTGGCTAGGAAAAGGGATTCCCTTCCCCCTTGCGCTTCCCAGGTGAGGCAATGCCTTGCCCTTCTTCAGCTCTCGCTTGTCGGGCTGCAGCAGCTGACCAGCACCGATTGTCTGGCACTCCCCAGTGAGATGAACCCAGTACCTCAGTTGAAAATGCAGAAATCACCGGTCTTCTGTGTCGCTTGCGCTGGGAGTTGGAGACTGGAGCTGTTCCTATTCGGCCATCTTGCTCCGCCCACCCTGGGTTTTTTTTTTTTTTTTAGTATTTTTGCATTAATGTTTATCAAAAATATTGGCTTGAACTTTTCTTCTTTTGCTATGTCTTTGACAGATTTTTGTATCAAGATGATGCTGTCCTCTTAGAATAAATTTAAGAAGAGCTCCTCTCTTCAATTTCTTGGAATATTTTCTGTAAAATTTGATTGTGAACTCATCAGGTCGTGGACTTTTTTTTTCTTAATAGATAGGCTGCTTATTACTGATTCATGTTTGGAGCTTATTATTGCTCTGTTCAAGGAATAAATTTCTTCCTGGCCCAACCTTGTAAGAGTGTGTTTCAGGAATTTATTCATTTCATCTAGGTTTTCCAGTTTGTGTGTGTAGAGGTGTTTGTAGTAGTTTATGTTGGTTGTTTGTATTTCTGTGCCGTCAGTGGTAACATTCCCTTTGTCATTTCTAATTGTGTTTATTTGGATCTACTCTCTTTTCTTATCTATTAGTCTAGCTAGTGGTCTATTTTATTATTATTTTTTCAATAACCCACTGCTGGACTTGTTTATCTTTTGAATGCTTTCTTGAGTCTTCATTTCCTTTAGATCAGCTCTAATTTTTGTTATTTTTTTATCTTCTGCTAGCTTTGGGGTTGATTTGCTCTTGCTTTTCTAATTCTATCAGTTTTAAAGTTAGGTTCTTAATTTAAGCTCATTCTTACTTTTGCTGGGAGTATTTAGTGATATGAATTTCCCTCTTAACACTGCCTTTGCTGTATCTCAGAGATTCTGGTATGTTGTATGTTTGTTCTCATTATTTTCAAGCAACTTTTTAATTTCTGCCTTAGTTTTATTATTTACCCAAAAGTCATTCAGGAGCATGTTGTTTAATTTCCATATAATTTCATGGTTTTGCGTGATTTTCATTGTTTTCACTTTTATTTTTGTTGTGCTGTGGTCTGAGAGTGGGTTTGGCATAATTTGTGTTCTTTTAGATTATTTTATGTTCAATTATGTGGTCAATTTTTGAGTATGTGACATGGAGTGATGAGAAGAATATATATTCTGTTGCTCTTTGGGCAGAGAGTTCTGTAAAGATCTGTCAGATCCATTTGGTTCAATGTTGAGTTTAGGTTCTGAATATCTTTATTAATTTTCTCCCTTGATGATGTGTCTAATACTGTCAGTGGAGCGTTAAAGTCTACCACTATTATTGTGTGGGAGTCTATGTCTCTTCGTAGAGATCTAAAAACTTTGTTTATAAATCTGGGTACTCTTGTGTTGGGTGCATACATATTTAGAATAGTTAAGTCTTCTTGTTGAGTGGAGACCTTTACCACTATGTAACACCTTCCTTCTTTGTGGTGTTTTTTTGTTTGTTTGTTTTTTTTTTTTTTTTTTTTTTTTTTTGGTCTTTGTTGGTTTGAAATCTGTTTTGTCTGACTTTGGGATTGCAACCCTGCTTTTTTTCTGTTTGCTATTTGCTTAGTAGATTTTCCTGCATCCCTTTATTTTGAACCTGTGGATATCATTATTTGTGAGATGGGTCTCTTGAAGACAGCATACCATTGAGTCTTACTTTTTAAATCCAGTTTGTCAATTTGTGTCTTTTAATTGGGGCATTTAGCCCATTTACATTCAATGTTAGTATTGATATGTGTGGATTTGATCTTTTCATTGTGCTTTTAGCAGGTTATTATGTTGACTTGCTCCTGTGGTTGCTTTACAGTAAAACTGATCTGTGGGTTGCAGTGTATTTTTGTATTACCTGATAGTGGTCCTTGCTTTCTATATTTAGTGCTCCTTTCAAGATCACTTGTAAGGCATGCCTGGTGATAACAAATTCCCTCAACATTTGTTTATCCGAAAAGAATTTTATTTTTTCTTTACTCAGAAAGTTTAGTTTAGCTAAATATAAAATTCTTGATTGAAGATTTCTTTTTCTCTTTAACAATGTTGAATATTGGCCCCCAATCTCTTCTGGTTTGTAAGATTTCAGCTGAGATGTCTGTTATTAGCCTGATGCAGTTCCTTTTGTAGGTGATCCGCATTTTTTCTCTAGATGGCTTTAACATTTTTTCTTTCATTTCAACCTTGAAAACTCTGATTATGATGTATCTTTGTGATGATCTCCTTGTGTAAAATATTGCAGGAGTTCTATGCTTTTCCTGGATTTGACAGTTGACCTCTCCAGTAAGGTTGGAGAATTTTTATTTATGATATCCTAAAATATATTTTCTAAGTTGTTTGCTTTCTCTTCTCTTCCTCTCCTTCAGGGATGCCAATGATTTGTAGATTTGGCCTCTTTAATATCATATTTCTCAGAAATTTTGTGCATTCCTTTTCTACTTTTTAAAAACTTTGTCTGATTTTCTTATTTCACAGAAGCAGTCTTCAAATTCTAAGATTATTTGCTCATCTTGGTTTATTCTGCAGTTAATACTTGTGGTTAAATTGAGACATTATTGTATTATTCAACTCTGTCAAACCCATTAGTTTCTTTTTTGTGCTGGTTGTTTCATGCTGTATTGCTTTGTTGTAATTCTTAGTTTCTTTAGATTGAGTTTTGCTATTTTTCTGACTCTCAATAATCTTCATCCTATCCATATTCTATTATTTTTATTTTTTTGAAACAAAGTCTTGCTCTGTCACCCAGGCTGAAGTGCAGTAGCATGATCTTGGCTTACTGTAACCTCTGCCTTCTAGGCTTAAGCAGTTATCCAGCCTCAGCCTCCCAAGTAGCTGGGACTGCAGGCAGGAGCTGCCATCCTGTCAAATTTTTGTATAAACATAAATATATATATATATATTTGTGGAGATAGGTTTTTGCCATGTTGTCCAGGCTGGTCTCAAACTGTTGAGCTCAAAGTAATTCACCTGCCTCAGGCTCCCAAAGTGCTGGAATTACAGGTATGAGACATCACACTCAGCTCCCTATCCATATTCTGAAATATATTTCTGTCATTTTAGCCAGCTCAGCCTGGTGAAAATCTCTTATTGGAGAGCATTGCAGAACAGGTGTGGTTGTTTGGAGGTGTCTGTCAAGAAAAGTAATGAAGCAAGTCTCAATCATTTTAGGAGGTTTATTTGCCAAAGTTAAGGATGTGCACCCAGGAGACAGGTCTATGTCTTTCTCCAAAGATGATTTTGAGGGCTCCAAATTTAAAGGAGAAAGGGTGGGATATTGAGAAGTACACAATTTTCATGTAAGAGAAAGGTAAGGAAAAATAGTCATTCATGCCTTTATCTTTCTCAGTGAATCTGTATTTTTTACATAAGGTGACAGACAAATACGGTAGAGAAAAAATACAGGGAATCTGCATTTTACATAAGATAGCATAGACAAAATGGGGCAGGAGAACAAACAGATATGCATTTGTGTCTGGTGGGTCAAAGGTGACTGCACCTGTAAAGATAAGCTATCGATTTATATTGCCATGGTGAAATTTTAACAGAAGCACCTGAAAAAATCTTGAAACTCACTAGGAATTTCACTGTGGACAAAATATGGAGGAGACAAGTAGCCTTTCATCTTGTAGCCATCTTACTTAGGAACCAAAAAGAGAAGTCAGGTTCATGTGAAACAGTTTCCAGCTTGACTTTTTACCTTGGCTAAATGAGTTTGCAGTCCCAGATTTCAATTTTTTTCACATTACCCTCTTTGAAAAAAAAGTTTTTGAGAAAGCATTTTAAAAGGAATATGAGTTCCTGGTCTCACGTTGCTTTTTTCTTCTTATTTGGGCTGTTTCTTATTGCTAAGATAGTTAATTCCTAGAAGTTCAGTTCCCATGTTGCTAGGAAGACTTATTCCTAGGAGGTCTTGTACCACATTGCTAGGAAGGCTCATTCCTAGGAAGTCATGTTCCATGAAGATAAAAAAAAATAGGAGGAGAAAGGAAGAAAAACTGAAAGAAAGAAAAGAAGAAAAATATGTATATAGGGATTTAGGCCAGCTTTATAGCAACAAAAGGAAAGCAAACATGGAAGGTGAGTCAGTTTGTATTACTGGCTCCTCAATAAGAGCAATTCTGTGGGCAATCATTACCCTAGACCTTTCCATTGTACTTTGACTTATTAGCAAGCACATACCATAACAACCTTGTAAGCAGAAACAGGAAAGAACACAAATTATTATTATTCCTATTATAAGCAATACCTTCTGCCACCAAGCTCCCCAAGATTCAAACCAACCACTCAACCAATTGATAAGTGAGGATTGGGGTCAGACATAAGATATAGGTTTTTATATCAGTCATAAGTCAGGTTATGTTCTTCAATTCATCTGGAGTATACACACAACATTTTGTTTTTATGATGTTGCAGGTCCCCTCTTGTACTACCATGAGTGTATTTAAAGCCATATAGTTTTGCAGCACAGCTTTCCTCATAACCATGACCTCATTGTTCAGCAAGAAGATACTCATATGGCTATCATTCACTCAGGACCTTTTAGGTGTTAATTCATTAAGGCCTGTATATGCCATATAAAATCTTCAATACCTATCCTTGGCACAAAGATTGGAGCTAAGTGAGTATACCATTGAAATACTGAATCTGTCCAATGAGATTGTAAATAGAAAAGGTTTGCTGGTTTTGACAGGATCTGCATTACTCATCTTTGTACCCAGCTTACCGTAGGGAACAACATCCTAACCACCACCCTGGAGGTAACCATGGCCATAAGTTGGTGCCACATAGCCAACATGTCCCCTTTGGAGCTAGCAGATAAATGCCTGGTCGTTGCACCCAATCGGTGGCATGCCAGTTGGTGTCTTGTAATATGACAATGTTGTCACAGCATTCTCCAGGTAGCCACCCTGTATCTCTCATATCATCTTAGAAAAAGCCAAGATTTGGTAAATAATTTTTCTCAGTGTGCTCCCTGAAGATAAGGTGCCTAGTCATGATCTGCAACCTGGAGATTTTGTCTATTGGAAGAGACATCTATAAAGGATTCCCTTCAACCCTGATAGAAGGGCCCATACCAGCTACTAATGACTAATCAAATTGCTACAAAATTAGAGGGTATAGACTCATGGATTCACATATCTCATCTTAAAATGGCACAGCCTCCTGAGTGGACTGTAAAGCCCACCAAAGACCCTCACCTCCAGTTCATTAAACATCAACCTTCAATCCAGGATTAGAAGCAGACAACAGCTGTTGTGGACAGCTTAAACCCAAACCATAGGACCAGGCCTGTGTAAAAAGGAACGCCTATGTTTAAATATTGCAATATGTTTCCCTTGAGAGAATTTGCATTGCTAATTTTTGTTGTCATACGCATGGACTTTCTTGTTATAATTTCATAACGGGACAGGTGATGTTTTACAAAAGGGTTGGATCAGAGTGTAAGCAGCACTAGGGCAAGTGCTGTAGGCCAGGGAAAGTGAAATGCCTCTGTGAACTTAGACAATTGTATTTTAATTATTCCATTAGTCCTCTCAACCAAGCCTGAGGACTAGAGATTGTAGTCACAATGAAAATGTTTAAATATGAGCCAAATTTTACAAATGTTTTGAATAAACTAACCAGTAATGTCAGTTCCCTGTCACTGTGAAGTTCACAGGGGACTCCCCACAATAGAATAATTGTTTCTAGTAGGATGTTTCCAACTGCCATGGCTGTTGCTTGCCTGCAGGGAAAAGCTTCAACTCAATGGGAAAACATGCAGACCTTTATTAAAACATATTGTAACATTGAGATTATGGAAGCTGGAAAAAATCAAGCTGCCAAGTCTCAAAAGGTCCAGCGAGAAGGAGAAAATGACCCTGGACCCTTTGGAAGGGCTTTCCTGGTTTATATTTGGGACAAATAACCATTGAATGTAAACTTTTGTGCCGCTGTGAAGGATGATTTCCAGTAATATTGTTTACACCAGGGTGTCATTCCATCTGGATTGCAATGGGTTAGATCATGAACATATTCCACAAGTGGCACCTAACATCCCACTGGACTAATGGGTTTATTATTCGGTCTACACCATATTTCAATTTTGGGAGACAATTATCTCCCTGCCTATTTCCAAGTAGATTTCTTTTTTGTAGGAGCTATGCTCTGGGTTTCTTTCAACATGTTTTTAAGTGTTTCAGGTTTTATGGTCATTTCCCAGATTGAAGCTCATGACTCGAATGCTGCTATTTTAGCTGTAGCACCAGCCAGTTTGTTATCCTGACTCATTTTGAGTGATTTGGGATTTCTATAATTGCCAAATGTTTTGGTTTCAGAAGAGCTTCTGAAAGCTCTGATACTTGTCCATTTTTTATGGGCTGCCCTGAGGAAGTTAAATATCCTGTCTCCTTCCATAGCATCCCAAATTCATGAGCACCCCAAAAGCATGGCAGCTGTTAGTATATATGTTTGCAACTTTGTCTTTTTCCAATTGACAAACTTGGGTCATGGCAATCAATTCAGCCACTTGAGCTGATCTGGCTTGGGGAAGAGAACTGGCTTCAATTACCTTTAGTAAAGACACCACAGCATAGCCTGCTCTAAAATTTCCATCTTCTCCTCTTAAATAAGACCAATCTGTATACCATTCTATTTCATCATTATCCAGTGGCATCTCTTGTAGGACTGTCCTGGGGGTGAGAAGTCAGTCAGTCATCAGGACACAGACATGAACGGATTTGTCGAAAGGGCCCAGCAAGAGAGTGGCTGGATTAAGATTATTACAGTAGGAAATAGTAATATTGGGAGATGATAAAAGCAAACTTTTAAAAGAGGCCAGCTGGTTGACAGACAGATGTTGACTATGATGAGAGTTTAGAAGGGTCTCAAGAGTATATGGCACAAAATGGTAAGGGGGAACCCATAATTATTTCAACAGACTTGTACTAAAGGGTTGTGGCTGCTATTTTTCTTACACAAGGAAGCAGTCCTCGAGCTTCAGCCCTGAATTCCAGCTGTTGGCTATAATAGCCTATAGGTCTCTGATAATCACCATGTTTCTGGGTCAGTACCTCTGATGCAGTATCTCCAATTTTGTGTACAAAAATGGAGAAAGGCAATTTGTAGTTTGTGTGACCTAAGGATGGGCCATTAGTTAGAATTTCCTTTATTTGTTGTACAGCTGATTGTCCTTCTGGAATCCACGCGATGGGATCAGATTGCACATTTTTAAGGTATGCATACAGAGGTTGAACCATAAAGGAGAAATTTCATATCCAGTTTCTACAGTAGCCTGCCAGGCCCAAAAAATACTCTAACTTGTTTCTTAGTGACAATCATTGAAAAAGCTAAAATTTCTCTCACTCTGTCAGGGTTAATACTCAGTTCTTTGACCAAAATAATATGCCCCGAAATACTTAACTCGCAGTAACTATAGCCGAAGTTTGTCTTTAGACACTTTGTGGCCCTTGGTGGCCATTTGAGTAAATATAGATTATCTTCCTGAGAGTAAGAGAGTGTGTTTGAATAAAGGAGAAAATCATCTACATACTGGATGAGTATTGAGCTCTGGGGAAAATTTAAATCCTTTAAATTAGCTTTTAATACTTGGGAGAAGTAACTAGAACTTACTGTATACGTTTGGGGCATTATAGTCCACATATTTTACTATTCTTTCCAAGTAAATGGAAACAAATATTGGCTGTCTGGATCTACAGGAATACTAAAGGAGGCACTGCAGAGATCCACAACTGAGAAATACTGGCTGGTAGTGAGTATAGCTGACAGAAGTGTATATGGTTTGTGGACTACTGGGTGTCTGGGAACTATGATATTGTTCTTTGCCCTCAAGTCCTGCATAAATATCCATCCTCTCCCACTTGGGAAGGGAATATAGAGCTGTTGCAGGCATGTGTGCAGAGAATAATGAGTCCCTTTTTCAGATAATCTTATATGATAGTAAGAGACAGGATTAGCTGGATTTCCTAGGCTGACCACAAATCCCTAAACCTAGCTGGGAAGGTTACTGCATCCACCTTTAAACACAGGGCTTGCAACTTAGCTCACACCTGACCAATCAGAGAGCTCACTAAAATGCCAATTAGGCAAAAACAGGAGGTAAAGAAATAGCCAATCATCTATTGCCTGAGAGCACAGCAGGAGGGACAAGGATCAGGGTATAAACCCAGGCATTCAAGCCGGCAATGGCAACCCCCTTTGGGTCCCCTCCCCTTACATGGGAGCTCTGTTTTCACTCTATTTCACTTCTATTAAATCTTGCAACTACACTCTTCTGGTCCGTGTTTTGTTACCGCTCCAGCTGAGCTTTCCCTCATGGTCCACCACTGCTGTTTGCCGTCATTGCAGGCCCGCCGCTGACTTCCATCCCTCCAGATCTGGCAGGGTGTCTGCTCCTGATCCAGAAAGGCACCCATTGTCACTCCCAATAGGGCTAAAGGCTTGCTATTGTTCCTGCACGGCTAAGTGCCTGGATTCATCCTAATCTAGCTGAACACTAGTCACTGGGTTCCATGGTTTTCTTCCAGGACCCACAGCTTCTAATAGGCTATAACACTCACAGCATGGTCTAATATTCCATTCCTTGGAATCTGTGAGGCCAAGAACCCCAGGTCAGATAACATGAGGCTTGCCACCATCTTGGATGTGGCCCACTACCATTTGGGAAGCGGTGCGCCACCATCTTGGGAGCTCTGGGAGCAAGGACCCCTGGTAACAAGAGGGGCAATTCCATTTATGGCTGCCTGTTGTAGAGGATATTGTTTAAGGTTGGGTAGGGATTTTCTTGGGTCTATCTCCATCTTAATTGGAGTAGCTGAGTATATTTTCCCTATATCTGTATTTGGCTGAGACCATAAGTGGGAGTGTACATCCTTGAGCAAGTACTCTGCCTCTGGGGTTTACAGGAAGATTGAGGAAGCTAAAAAGTGTTTTACTCTTTTTTGCTCTTTATTCCAATGTTCTCTCTTCTCCTCTAATATTTCCTTCTCTGTTTCCGTTTCATTTTCCTTGTCAGATGATGACATTTTAACATTACTAGTACTAAATCATGGTACATTGTCAGGATGTTTTCTTAATTTGGTATTTTTAGTCTTCTGGCTCTAATTCTAAAACAGTGTTTACTTTTTGATGAAAAAAGAGGTATGGGCATTATGGATGCTGAGGAGATCATGGCCCAAAAGACTGACAGGGGCCCCAGAACATATTAGAAACATGCGTGACTGACTGAGCCTGTCGTATTTAGAGCCTACAGTGGAGGAACTTAACCTGACAAACAGTAAGGTACAGGTTCAGACTTAAAATATAAGATGGTTTTATTAGACAAACCCACCATGTTAATTCTTTCATTACGTCAAGGATTGGGGTTTATAAATAAGCCAAAATTTATCAGAGATATTGTTGCACCTGTGTCAATTCAGGCAGTTTTAAGCTTAAGATTTGTTATTATATTAATCTTTCCCAATTTGTCCGTCAGGATACAATATTTGGAGAGTTGAAATCCTGTACTTCCTCGAAGAATTCCTAGTCTTCCTGAGTTGCATTCTCCTGCCTTTGTTTGTTTGTTTGTTTCAGTCTAAGGCAGTTTCTCTTAAGGTGTCCCAGTCTTTTACAGTAGTAACAGACTGGGAGGGAAGAGTCCTCAAACCCAGGGAGCTTAAAATCTTTCTGTGGCTGAGAGATTTGAGAAGTTACTTACTTTAGCTGTAAATGTATAACTTGGGCAATCTTCTGTTTTTCCTTTTTAGTCATAGTGCAGGATAATTGGTAAGCTATGTAAACTTGTTCATTAGTTCTGGCTGTGGCCCAATTTGTCATGTGACATTATACAAGGTAGGCTAAATCACCCTCTAGTCCATGTAAGAAATTTGCATTTAATTATGTATCATTTTTATTTTTTTAAAAGCAATTCGCTGACATCCCACAATATTGTCTTAAAGTTTTATCAAAACATGTGAAATAATCTAAAACTGATTCACTTTGGTTCTGGCGGCATCGTTGGACTTGATTCCACAACGATTTGCAACACTGAAGGAATGATATGTAACAGAGCAGTTGCTCATTTTCATGCCTCTTTGTGCTTATCTTCTGGATTTTGGAGGGTTGATTGTTGTGATTTTATTGGTTCTTCAGGGGTCAAATCCGCTATAGGGTCTGACCACTGTGCTTTCCCCAGCCATTCCATGGCTTTTGCTTCCGAGACCAACATGTGGACTAGCTCATAAAGATCTAAATGACATTGGTCATAGGTTCTGATGATGAGCTCACTTTTTCAGGCAAACTCAATTGGATCTTTATGGGGATCAGGACATTTTTTTTTTTAACTATGCCTTGCAACTCAGCCTTTGACCAGGTTTGGTAGACAATCATTGGGGTTCCCCTACCTATTACTAGTTGTTCCTGAAATGGGGTGATCATGAGAGCTGTCCCTGCAGGGTCACCCTTTTCCACATCTTTCAGATAAGAGGCTGCCACTGAGGCTGTCAGAAAATCATCGGGGGTAGGTCTTTGAAGTAAGACTACCTATTGCCTTCTGTTGAGTAAGTGGTAGACATGCAGGAGAAGGAAGGGCAGATCTTGTCTGGGAAGTTCAGAGAGGTCAGGAGAGAGTGGGGTTGTAGGTGGAGGTGGGGGAGGTGCAAAGGGGGAAGTAAGGAATTCCCAGGATTTCTTTAAGATAGATAAAAGAAAGTTATTGATTAGCATTTCTGAGTTCTTTGTTGGCATCCTGTAGGGAGATGAGGCAGTCTTCCCTACTTTTGCTACTCTCCAGATACCACTGAAAGCAGCACTCCCATTTTGGTTGTTTAGTTTTTGTGCCTGCATTTTCCACCCTCATTCGCAAGTACACGAATTTGGGCAGCTCAAAAAATCCCCATTTAGGACATTGTAACTTAGGATCTGCTTTAGTTACAGTGGTCCACCTGATAAAATATTTGCATGATGATTCACCATAAGTATTTTGCATATACCTGGACAGTTTCTAAAGGGGGAATTTTATGTTCCACAGCTGCTGGGGTTTTAGCTAACTTGCCTCATTTCCCATAATTTAGAGTTCCCTTTTGGATTTGACCAAATCAGGACGTGTATCAGACCCAAAATGTGCTGCTTGCAGACCTAGTTTTTCATGGACATTACTCCCTGAACTGGTTCAGTCCACCCGTGTCATGGCTACCTGGCACTGTGCCAGGGGCTCAAGGTGCGGGAGGGATCAACTCCTTATATGCACCTGCTGGCTTAGATTAGAACCTAAGTATGTTCTTCCAAGGGGGAAAACCTATTTAGAGCTGCTTCACGTCTTAGGGAGAGTTCCTCCCTGACACCCTTATGTGATTCTCAGTTGCCTGAGAATGCCCTGAAAGGCTGAGAGGAGCAAGGTGCTCTTATTTCTCTTATTTCTTTGGAGTGAAAGATTCCACACTCATGAGCTAAAGGATTCAGATTTGGTCAAATCCAATAGGGGAAAGTACCAAAACACACACACACACACACACACACACACACACACACACACACACCCCAACAAGGCAGAAACAAACTGCAAAACCGTTAAGCAAAACTAACGATGATCACACAAATTATATGCTTTCTGAGTGCTCTAAGTGTAAGCAGAAATTAACGCCAGTTGGTTAATGCTAATTTTCGTCATTTAAAAGAACTTGCAAGACAGAATCCCAAACCAGTTTCTTACCTAGTAATGGTGGCTCAAGCTTAAGATGGTTCTCCCCCAATGCAGATGTAGATGGACTCACCTTTCTTGATGGAAGCAAGTGGAAACTGCCTGTGTTACTGGGGGTCCTGGCTCCCAGAGCTCCCAAGATGGTGGTGGGCCACTTCCAAAATGGCAACAGGCCTCTTCCAAGATGGTGGCAAACCTCGTGTTCTCTGACCTGGGGTTCTTGACCTCAAGGATTACAAGGAATGGAATCTTGGGCCATGTGGTGAGTGTTATAGCTCTATTAGAAGAGGTGGGTCACGGAAGAGAACCATGGAACCCACTGACTAGTGTTCAGCTTGATTAGGACGACCCCGGGCACTTAGTCATGCAGGAACAATGGCAAGTCTTTAGCCCGATCAGGAGTGGCAATGGGCGCCTCCTTGGATCAGGAGCACAGCAGACATCCTGCTGGATCCAGAGGGATGGAAGTCAGCAGAGGTCAGCCAGGGCGGCAAACAGCAGTGGTGGACGGTAAGTGAAAGCTCAGCTTGAACCGTAACAAACACACACCAGAATAGTGCAGTTGCAAGATTTAATAGAGAGAAAACAGAGCTCCCATATAAAGGGAGAGGTCCTAAAGAGGGCAGCCATTGCCGGCTTGAATGCCTGGATTTACATCCCAATCATTGTCCCTCCCTCTGTGCTCTCAGGCAATAGATGATTGGCTATTTCTTTACCTCCTGTTTTTGCCTAATTAGCATTTTAATGAGCTCTCTTTCCTACCTGATTGGTCGGATGTGAGCTAAGTTGCAAGCACCGTGTTTAAAGGTGGATGTGGTCACTTTCCTAGCCAGGCTTAGGGATTCTCAGACAGCCTAGGAAATCCAGCTAGTCCTGTCTTTCATCTCAAGAAAGAGGCTTTTTAACAGGAAATAAACCTCAGACTCCCCAACTAAAAAAATGTTGGGAGATCAGAGATCCCTGGAGGAAAGAGGTGCCGGACTTCAGCAAATCATCCTATCAGTTTGGGCTATAAGGTGTCCAAGCCAGTACCAAGCACTGAGAGGAGAGCTGCTGTAGGCCGGGTCACCATCACTCAGGATCTCATCGTGGTTACCAGATATTAATCGTGGAAAATGGCAAGTCTCAAGCATTTTAGGATGCTTATTTGCCAAAGTTAAGGATCTGCACCCATGAGACTGGTCTATGTCTTTAAAGATGATTTTGAGGGTTCCAAATTTAAAGGAGAAAGGGCGGAAAATTGAGAAGTACACAATTTTCATGTAAGAGAATGGTAGGGAAAAATAGTCATTCATGCCTTTGTCTGGTTCAGTGAATGTGCTTTTTTATTTTTTTACATAAAGTGATATAGACAAATGGGGCAAGGAAAAATGCAGGGAATCTGCATTTTACATAAGATAACATAGACAAAATGGAGCAGGGGAACAATCAGATATGCATTTGTGTCTGGTGGGCCAAAGGTGACTGAACCTGTAAAAGATAAGCTATCAATTTACATTGCCATAGTGAAATTTTAACAGAAGCACCTTAAAAGATCTTGAAGCTCAGTAGGAATTTCATTGAGGACAAAATAGGGGGGAGACATATACCTTTTCATCTTGTGGCCACCGTCTTATTTAGGAACCAAAAAAGGAAAGGCAGGTTTGTGTGACCTAGTTCCCGGCTTTTCTTTTCCCTTTGGCTAAATGAGTTTCTGGTCTGAAAATTTAATTTCCTTTCACAAAGGACATACAATACTCTGATCATTGGATTTACTTGAGTTTTTCACTTGGTTCTTTCTCATCTCTGTATGTTGGTGCTCCTTTAAGTGCACTGCAGATTTAGTACAGTCAATCAACTTCTTTTCTAGATGTTTTCACAGGGCCAAGGCTTTGCCTAGTATCTTTATTTGAAGCTGACTTCTTGCCTCTAGTTTTGAAGGTGGGTATGTCAGTGAGGTATTTTTGGTGTTGAAGCTTTGAGATGTGATCCAGTAGGTGGCACTTAGGCTTACTGGTCAGTTGGTAGACTATTGCTTAGTTGTGTGGCTCCCTTACGCTTCCTCACAGTTGTGGCCATGTTCCCTCTGAATGTTCTGAAACTGTGGGTTTCTCTCACCCTTGAATGCTGGCTCTAGATCATAGCTTCACATTCCCTAACTGCCCACTGCAATTCTGGGATGATTTCAGTGTTTATGTTCCTTCCTCAACTTGGAGGCAGCAGAAGAAGGGACCTTAGTAGTGATTGTGGCCAAGGGTATTTTGCTTGTCTCCTGGGGGCTCCAACTCAAAAAGATGCAGGATAAAAATTGCTCAATGAAATAATCCCAAGATGGAGAGTCTGTGCTCTGTGGCCAAGTTAGGGATTCCCTGTCTGGTAATGAGCAGTGTGGGGTGCATGGAATTTGTGAGAGATGGCCTGGTCTCCTCTACATGGGTCAACTGAAGCTTGTTGGAGGTGTAGATATGGCACTTAGGGTCTTTGCTTTTTTGTTAATCCAAGCATAGCAAGGGCAGTTCCACTGAAGAGGCAGTTGCAGGGCGGCTTTCAGCTACCCTAAGAGACTCTGTCCAGGGAGCTGCCAAGCTGCTGTTGGCCCAATAGCTCTGCCAGGGAGTGGCTAGAGGTTCGGGCCTGGAAGACCTGCCTGGTGAGGAGATACTGGAATGAGCACCCATGTAAGTCTAGCCCCTCTTTTGTAGGTCTGCTGTGGTATACTGAAGGCTCACTCCAGACCCTAGTCATCTCAGATTTTCCAGTACCTGGAGGTATCATCAGTGAAGGCTATAAAACAGCAAAGATGACATCTTAACCTTCCCTCTGGAAGCTTCATTCCAGGAAGGTGTGCACCTGTTACTGGCCCAAATGCACAGTAGGAAGTGGCTAGAGACCCTGGTTGGGAGGTCCTGCCCAGTAAAGAGTAATGGAATTAGGGACCTGCTTTAAAAACAGTCTGGTCATGTTTTCTTAGAGCAGTTGTGCCATGCAGGGTATCGGCTTCAGGTCTCCATAACCTTAAGCACTCCAAAGCCCCAAAACTGGAATGTCTAAGCCATCCAAACAGCAAAGAGAGTGGCCCCCTCCTCCCTCTGGGAGCTCCATCCAAGGGGGCTTTGAAACCTCTGTAAGCCAGAGAACACTGGCGGGAATAGCTGAAGACCCCAGTTGGGAGGCTCCACCCAGTGGTGAGAAATGGAATCAGGGAGGCACTTTAAAAAACAGCCTGGCCACATTTTTTGCAGGACAGCTTTGCTATGCTGGGGGATGGCCTCCATCCCTAGTCAGCTCAGACAGTCCATAGCTTAAAGGCTTAAATGGCTATGCTGTCAAAACAGCAATGATAGAAGCTCACTCCTCCCTATGGGAGCTGCGTTCCAGGGAGTTTTCAAATCTCTCTTCACTGTAGAAAACCGATGGAGGTGGTCGGAGGCTTCTGTTGGGAGTCCCCACTCAGTGAGGAGGAAAGATATTGAGAACCCAGTTTAAAAAGCAGTCTGGCCACGTTTTTGTAGAGCAGCTGTGCTGTGGTGGGGGATCCCTTCTACCCCTTGTCATCTTGGAATCTTCAAAGCTCATACGCTGAAGTTGTTAAGTCACCTAAACAGCAAAAATGGTGACCAGCCACTCCCTCTGGGAACTCTTTCTCGGGGAGGTGCAATGTTGCTAATGGTGGCTGACTGGAATTCCAATCTAGTGTGTCTTATCCTGCAGGATACCATAAAAGTGTGGCCTACTTTTGCCAGAAAGCCTAGAAAGTCCAAGTATCCAAGGTTCCTGGTCTCTGTGTGTGCCCAAATGGCTTCTGCACTGAGACTCTATGTATTTCTGTTTGTCAGACTGAAGGCCCCAGTGGAGTGGGTTCATGAGGGGCTCTCTTGACCCAAGAGTTGCAAAGATTCATGGGAGAAGTGTAGGACCTCGGGGTCACACATTCATTCACCACTTTTCTGGGCAGGGGGTGATCCCTTGGCTCTCTGTTGCTCCCAGATGGGCCATGATCTTTCCTTGCTTTTCTTCATACTCTGTGGGTCAAGTTGGTTTTCTTGATTATGCCTAGTGTGAGTACCTGGATGATTCAGTCGAAGGTGCTGTATTTACTCACCCCTTCTCATTCCTTTACTGCATACGTGGTAACCATGTTGGTTATGCCTGGCCCTCAGATAGCCCTTTTCTATTGGCACAGCTGCTGGCATTCCCCTGTGCAAGGTTCCAGCATGCTTCTCTATGTTTGCAGCTCAATTCTTTTAGGCTGTTCTTTGTTAGAAAAGAAGTTATTTTGGGGGCAGCTTTTTGTTAGAAGGAAAGCCTTGCTAATGACTCTGTTGTCATCATTATATGCCGAAATAATTTATGTCTAGCTCCTGTATCACTATCACAAGAGCTGGAAACCACCTGCATGTGCCACATGCAGGCTTGCTGACTAGCCTCCGAAACCACTGCAGCTATTGCTAACACCCGTGCAAACTGTGTGGGAGCCTTAGGATTGTTTTGTCATTGCTACCGCCATCATCTATGCCATACCCACTGTGCAGAGGCCTCAGGAACCATCAACAAGCCTCACCTACCTCTGACACTACCAGAACCCAAGCAAGTTGACTGGAGGCTTCAGAGTGGGCTGGCCCAAACCCACTGACACCAGTGCCAATGTACACCTCTCTGGTGCCCAGGAACAGGCATGCCTGTCCTGCTGCCTATTGGAAACCTAGGATAAGCCCACATAATGTCCCTATCCCCAGCAAAACATTAACACAGCCTCTACTAACAACAAACCCTTAAGCAACTGAGGAAGTCAGACACAACTGATGCTATTTACAGCCTCCCAAAGTCATGTAAGGATTACACTACTGCATACACCCAGAATCAAAGCTAAAGTGACTTATCCAGCCAATATCATAGATACATCTTCAGGAAAAAGTAGTCCACCTCTACAAAATCCAATTCAAAAAAAATTGAAGAAATTACAGTTAAAACAGATATGCAGATATTAATATAAGAAAATAAGAAACATAAAAAAGAAATGTGATGCCTACAAAGAAACACAATAGTTGCTTAGCAACATATTTTAATTTAAAAAGATTTATGAAATCTCAAATAAATAATTCAAAATAATATTAAAAAGCTTAGCAAAGTACAAAATAATTTTGAAAAATAATACAAAAATTCAGAAAAAAATAGAGGCTATGAATTTAAAATTTACCAGAGACAGTTGTAATTTAAAAAAAGAAAATTCTGGAACTTACAAATTTATTATTGAATAAATTATAAAATAAATTTTAGCATTTCAATAATACACTAGATCAAGCAGAAAAGATAATTTCAAAAATACAGTCCATTTGAAATAACCCAATCAGACAAAAAATACAGAAAAGAAAAGAATGAATGAAGCCTTTGTTCTCACAATGGGACCCAAGAAAGAAATCAAATTTAAATAATTTTAGTGTCCCAGAAGACAAAAAGTAAATGAAAGATTTATAGAACCTATTTAATAAAATTATTGCTGAAAAGTTTCAATGTCTAGCAAGAGACTTATACATGAGTATATAGAAATCTCAGAGATTCCCAAATAGAACGTATTTCAAAAGATCTTCTCCATGGCACATTATAATCAAACTGTCAAAAGACCAAGAAATATAGATAACTCTAAAAACATCAAGAGATAAACATCTAGTCACTATAAAAGAAACCCCCTTCAATATAACAACAGATTTGTTCAGCACAAACCTTACAGTCCAGGGGAGAAGGGGATGATATATTTAAAGTGTTTTTAAAAAATACTGCCAGCCAAGGATATTATACCCAGCAAAGTTATCCTTCATAAATGGAAGAGAAATAAAGGTTTTTCCAGAAAAGCAAAAGCTGAAAGAATTTATTACCATTAGGCCAGCCATACAAGAAATGCTTAAGAGGGCCCACGTGGAAGTAAAAGCATGATATGTTCAATTATGAAAATACACAAAAGTATAAAATCCACTGGTAGATTTAACACACAAGTGAAGAAGAGAAAGAACTAAAATGTTATAATTAAAGAAAACCACCAAACGTCAATGATAAACAATAAAAGAAACGAAGAAGATAAAAGAATATACAAAAATATCAGAAATTAATATTATGACAGGAATATGCCCTCACATATAAATAATAATGTAAATATAAACAGATTAAACTCTCCATTAAAAAATATGGACTGACTAAATAAATTTTTTAAAGCATAACCCACTTACATGTTGTCTAACTTATATTGAATAAAATAGATCTTAAGTTAAAAACACTAGAAAAGAGACAAAGAAGGTCATTGTATAATAAATGGGTCTATTCAGTGGGAAGATAATAACGGTTCTAAACTTATACAAAAGCAACACTACAGCACTCAGTTGTATAAAGCAAACATTATTAAATCAAAAAGGGGAAATAGACTCCAACACAATAATAGCTGGGGACTTCAATAGGTCCCTCTCAGCACAAGCTCAATTATTTAGACAGAAAATTAACAAAGAAATTTGCATTTAAACTGCACTTTAGCCCAAAAAAATGTAACAGAAATTTATAGGACATTTTACCTAACAGCTACATAATACACATTCTTATCAGCACATGTAGCATTCTGCATGATAAATCATGTTAGGACATAAACAATTTTTAAACTTTTTTAAAAGTCAAAATCATGTCAAATATTTTTTTCAGAGCAAAATGGAATAAAACTAGAAATAAATAACCAGGAACTTTGGAAACTATATAAATACAGTTAGCATTTCATTTAATGAAAATTATATAACATGCTAATGAATGATTATGGGTCAAGAAAGAAATTAAAAAGAAAATTTTTAAAACTATTGACACAAAAGAAAATGTAAACATAACATCCCCTAACCTATGGGATACCACAGAAAAAATGCTAAAATGAAGTTTATATCAATAAAAGCCTACTTAGGAAAAGTAGAAACATTTTAAATAAGCAATGTAATTATGCAGATAAAAGAACTAAAAAAGCAAATTAAAAAATACTTACATAAAAATAAATAATAAAGATCAGAGAAAAACTAAACAAAATATAAAGTATACAAACCATCAACAAAATGAAAAAAAAAATTTAAATTAAATAAAACCAAAAAAAAAACCCCACTACCTATACTAAGAAAATAAAAAAAAACTCAAATAAATAAAATCAGAAATAGAAAACAATAAATTAAATATAACATCACAGAAACATAAAAAATCTTCAGATAATGTTATGAACAAGCATACACTGACAACCTAAAAAAATCTAGAAGAAACAGGTAAATTTCTGGACACATACAGCCTACAAAGATAGAATTAAAAAAAAAAAAAAAAAATAGAAACCCTGAACAGACCAGTAACAAGTAATGAGTTTGAACAAGTAACAAAAAGGCTCCCAACAACAGAAAAAGGCCACAGCCAGATGATTTCACTGCTGAAGACTAGCAAATTTACAAAGAACTAACACCAGTTCTCTTCAAATGATTTCAAAACATTGAAAAGAGAATTCTTCCTAACCCATTCATAAAGACAACATAACCCTGATACCAAAACCAGAAAAGAATGTAACAAGAACAACAATAAAATCTATAGAAAAATGCTTATGATAAACAAATATGCAACAATCTTTAACAAAATACTACTAATAGGAATCTCAAACTATATCAAAATCATAATACATAGCTGAAAATTACTGTAATGTAAGAATTATGAAAATTTACAAGTCTCCAAATGATACTTAAACTCTTAGGTATTCTGCTTTTTAGATAGTATGTTATCTGTTTGGAGATAATTTTTCATTATTGTTATGCATAATTTTGTGCTCATACTTGAAGTTATACTAAATTCTATTATGTTAATACAGTAGTCACATTGTAGATGGGAGTTGCTTTTAACTTGAAATCTGGAACTGATACAGTCTCAATAATTTTCACAAATATTACTTCAAAAATATTTGACTTATTTATTGAGAAATTTTATTTTAATCTGCCCACTTATTTACTCCCTCAACAGATTTAGGTTGTTGTTATCTATACTCTATGATTATATCAATTATAGAATGTGTCATAATTATTGCAATATTTTATTTACATTCTTGTTTCTTTGACTAGACTGAAAACCTTTTTACATACATAGTTTCTTTAAAATTTTAACTGTTAATTATATATCTGTGTGCTCCAGTGTTGGATATATATATATATAAATTATTATAATCACTGGCTAAATTGACTCTTTTATTATTGTATGATAGCCTTCTTTGTCTCCTCTGATAGGTTTTGTTCTAAAAACTAATTTATCATATATAAGTATAGATACTGCTTTTCTTATTTCCATTTTCATGGAATATCTTTTTCCATTTCTTTATTTTAATTCTGCATGTGTCTTTATAGGTAATGTGTGGTTCTTATAGGCAACAGATCACTGGTTCTTTTCTTTTTTATCCATTCAGCCAGTCTATGTCTTTTAATTGATGAGTTTAGTACATTTATATTCAATGTTATAATTGATAATAATTCACTCTTGCCATTTTGTGTTTTTGTTTTGGGTTGTTTTGTATCTTCCTTTCTTCCTTTTATTCTTAACTATTTTCCTGTTAGTGAAGGCAATTTTCTGTTGTTATATAATCTAGTTTATTTCTTTTTATGTTTTGTGTATCTATTATATGTGTTTGCTTTGAAGTTACCATGAGAAATGTAAATACAATCTAATGCCCCATTGTTTTAACCTGATAACAACTAACAGTTTGTACAAACAAAAAAGCAAAACAATACCAATAAAGACTCTATGAGTTAACTTCATTCACCTACATTTTAACTTTTTTTTTCTTTTTTTTTCTTTTTTTTATTATTATACTTTAAGTTCTAGGGTACATGTGCATAACGTGCAGGTTTGTTACATATGTATATTAGTGCCATGTTGCTGTGGAATCAACCCAAATGTCCCTCAGTGACAGATTGGATTAAGAAAATGTGGCACATATACACCATAGAATACTATGCAGACATAAAAAAGGATGAGTTTGTGTCCTTTGTAGGGACATGGATGCAGCTGGAAACCATCATTCTTAGCAAACTATCACAAGAACTTTTTGTTATTTCTATATATATTGAATTATAATTTGATGTTTTGAAAAATTGTTATCATTTTTTAGTAGTGTACAATTTGTTCTTTTTACTTGACTAGCTTACACACCACAGTTAGTGATATGTGTGTATATATATATTTGTATATATATATAATATGTGTGTATATATATATATTTGTTTTCTTGTGTGTGTACTTACTATTGACAATGAGTTTTGTACCTTCGGGTGTTTTCTTATTGCTCACTGTATTCTTTTTTTTCCAACTGAAGTACTTCCTTTTGCATTTCTTCTAGATCAGTTCTGGTGTTGATAAAGTCCTTTAGCTTGTACTTGTCTGTTGAAGTTTTTATTTTTCCTTAATGTTTAAAGGATATTATCACAAGAAATACTGTTGTAGGGTCATTGTTTTCATCGCTTTTTTTTAGCATCGTAAATATATCATGCCACATTCTCCTCTATTTTATTTTATTTTATTTTTTTTCAGAAGTTCAGAGTTTTTTTTAATTAATTTATTATTATTACTAAACTAAGTTCTAGGGTACATGTGCATAACGTGCAGGTTTGTTACATATGTATACTTGTGCCATGTTGCTGTGCTGCACCCATCAACTCGTCAGCACTCATCAACTCGTCATTTACATCAGGTATAACTCTCAGTGCCATCCCTCCCTCCTCCCCCTCCCCATGATAGGCCCCAGTGTGTGATGTTCCCCTTCCCAAGTCCAAGTGATCTCATTGTTCAGTCCCACCTATGAGTGAGAACATGCGGTGTTTGGTTTTCTGTTCTTGTGATAATTTGCTAAGAATGATGGTTTCCAGCTGCATCCATGTCCCTACAAAGGACACAAACTCTTCCTTTCTTATGGCTGCATGGCATTCCATGGTGTATATGTGCCACATTTTCTTAATCCAGTCTGTCACTGATGGACATTTGGGTTGATTCCAAGTCTTTGCTATTGTGAATAGTGCCGCAATAAACATACGTGTGCATGTGTCTTTATAGCAGCATAATTTATAATCCTTTGGGTATATACCCAGTAATGGGATGGCTGGGTTATATGGTACATCTAGTTGTAGATCCTTGAGCAATCGCCATACTGTTTTCCATAATGGTTGAACTAGTTTACAATCCCACCAACAGTGAAAAAGTGTTCCTATGTCTACACATCCTCTCCAGCACCTGTTGTTTCCTGACTTTTTAATGATTGTCATTCTAACTGGTGTGAGATGGTATCTCATTGTGGTTTTGATTTGCATTTCTCTGATGGCCAGTGATGATGAGCATTTTTTCATGTGTCTGTTGGCTGTATGAATGTCTTCTTTTGAGAAATGTCTGTTCATATCCTTTGCCCACTTTTTGATGGGGTTGTTTGTTTATTTCTCATAATTTGTTTGAGTTCTTTGTAGGTTCTGGATATTAGCCCTTTGTCAGATGAGTAGATTGCAAAAATTTTCTCCCATTCGGTGGGTTGCCTGTTCACTCTGATGGTAGTTTCTTTTGCTGTGCAGAAGCTCTTTAGTTTAATGAAATCCCATGTGTCAATTTTGGCTTTTGCTGCCGTTGCTTTTGGTGTTTTACACATGAAGTCTTTGCCCATGCCTATGTTCTGAATGGTATTACCTAGGTTTTCCTCTAGGGTTTTTATGGTATTAGGTCTAACATTTAAGTCTCTAATCCATCTTGAATTAATTTTCGTGTAAGGAGTAAGGAAAGGATCCAGTTTCAGCTTTCTACTTATGGCTAGCCAATTTTCCCAGCACCATTTATTAAATAGGGAATCCTTTCCCCATTTCTTGTTTCTCTCAGGTTTGTCAAAGATCAGATGGCTGTAGATGTGTAGTATTATTTCTGAGGACTCTGTTCTGTTCCATTGGTCTATATCTCTGTTTTGGTACCAGTACCATGCTGTTTTGGTTACTGTAGCCTTGTAGTATAGTTTGAAGTCAGGTAGCGTGATGCCTCCAGCTTTGTTCTTTTGACTTAGGATTGCCTTGGAGATGCGGGCTCTTTTTTGGTTCCATATGAACTTTAAAGCAGTTTTTTCCAATTCTGTGAAGAAACTCATTGTTAGCTTGATGGGGATGGCATTGAATCTATAAATTACCTTGGGCAGTATGACCATTTTCATGATATTGATTCTTCCTATCCATGAGCATGGTATGTTCTTCCATTTGTTTGTGTCCTCTTTGATTTCACTGAGCAGTGGTTTGTAGTTCTCCTTGAAGAGGTCCTTTACATCCCTTGTAAGTTGGATTCCTAGGTATTTTATTCTCTTTGAAGCAATTGTGAATGGAAGTTCATTCATGATTTGGCTCTCTGTTTGTCTGTTACTGGTGTATACGAATGCTTGTGATTTTTACACATTAATTTTGTATCCTGAGACTTTGCTGAACTGGCTTATCAGCTTAAGGAGATTTTGGGCTGAGACAATGGGGTTTTCTAAATATACAATCATGTCATCTGCAAACAGGGACAATTTGACTTCTTCTTTTCCTAACTGAATCCCCTTGATTTCTTTCTCTTGCCTGATTGCCCTAGCCAGAACTTCCAACACTATGTTGAATAGGAGTGGTAAGAGAGGGCATCCCTGTCTTGTGCCAGTTTTCAAAGGGAATTTTTCCAGTTTTTGCCCAATCAGTATGATATTGGCTGTGGGTTTGTCATAAATAGCTCTTATTATTTTGAGGTACATTCCATCAATACCGAATTTATTGAGCGTTTTTAGCATGAAGGGCGGTTGAATTTTGTCAAAAGCCTTTTCTGCATCTATTGAGATAATCATGTGGTTCTTGTCTTTGGTTCTGTTTATATGCTGGATTATGTTTATTGATTTGCGAATGTTGATCCAACCTTGCATCCCAGGGATGAAGCCACTTGATCATGGTGGATAAGCTTTTTGATGTGCTGACAAATCCGGTTTGCCAGTATTTTATTGTGGATTTTTGCATCCATGTTCATCAGGGATATTGGTCTAAAATTCTCTTTTTTTCTTGTGTCTCTGCCAGGCTTTGGTATCAGGATCATGTTGGCCTCATGAAATGAGTTGGGGAGGATTCCCTCTTTTTCTATTGATTGGAATAGTTTCAGAAGGAATGGTACCAGCTCCTCCTTGTACCTCTGGTAGAATTCAGCTGTGAATCCATCTGGTCCTGGACTTTTTTTGGTTGGTAGGCTATTAATTATTGCCTCAATTTCAGAACCTGCTATTGGTCTATTCAGGAATTCACCTTCTTCCTCGTTTAGTCTTGGGAGTGTGTAAGTGTCCAGGAAATTATCTATTTCTTCTAGATTTTCTAGTTTATTTGAGTAGAGGGGTTTATAGTATTCTCCGATGGTAGTTTGTATTTCTGTGGGGTCAGTGGTGATATCCCCTTTATCATTTTTATTGCGTCTATTTGATTCTTCTCTCTTTTCTTCTTTACTAGTCTTGCTAGCAGTCTATCAGTTTGTTGATCTTTTCAAAAATCCAACCCCTGGATTCATTGATTTTTTTGGAGGGTTTTTTGTGTCTCTATCTCCTTCACTTCTGCTCTGATCTTAGTTATTTCTTGCCTTCTGCCAGCTTTTTAATGTGTTTGCTCTTGCTTCTCTAGTTCTTTTAATTGTGATGTTAGAGTGTCAATTTTAGATCTTTCCTGCTTTCTCTTTTGGGCATTTAGTACTATAAATTTCCCTCTACACACTGCTTTAAATGTGTCCCAGAGATTCTGGTATGTTGTATCTTTGTTCTCATTGGTTATAAAGAACATCTTTATTTCTGCCTTCATTTCGTTATGTTCCCAGTAGTCATTCAGGAGCAGGTTGTTCAGTTTCCATGTAGTTGAGCAGTTTTGATTGAGTTTCCTAGTCCTGAGTTCTAGTTTGATTGCACTGTGGTCTGAGAGAGTGTTTGTTATAATTTCTGTTCTTGTACATTTGCTTAGGAGTGCTTTACTTCCAATTATGTGGTCAATTTTGGAGAAAGTGTGATGTGGTGCTGAGAAGAATGTATATTCTGTTGATTTGGGGTGGAGAGTTCTATAGATGTCTATTAGGTCTGCTTGCTGCAGAGATGAGTTCAATTCCCGGATATCCTTGTTAACTTTCTGTCTCGTTGATCTGTCTAATGTTGACAGTGGAGTGTTGAAGTCTCCCATTATTATTGTATGGGAGTCTAAGTCTCTTTGTAAGTCTCTAAGGACTTGCTTTATGAATCTGGGTGCTCCTGTATTGGGTGCATATATATTTAGGATTGTTAGCTCTTCCTGTTGAATTGATCCCTTTACCATTATGTAATGGCCTTCTTTGTCTCTTTTGATCTTTGATGGTTTAAAGTCTGTTTTATCAGAGACTGGGATTGCAACCCCTGCTTTTTTTTTGTTCTCCATTTGCTTGGTAAATCTTCCTCCATCCCTTTATTTTGAGCCTATGTATGTCTCTGCGTGTGAGATGGGTCTTCTGAATACAGCAGACTGATGGGTCTTGACTCTGTATCCAGTTTGCCAGTCTGTGTCTTTTAATTGGAGCAGTTAGTCCATTTACATTTAAGGTTAATATTGTTATGTGAACTTGATCCTGCCATTATGATATTAACTGGTTATTTTGCTCGTTAGTTGATGCAGTTTCTTCCTAGCCTCGATGGTCTTTACATTTTGGCATGTTTTTGCAATGGCTGGTACCGGTTGTTCCTTTCCATGTTTAGTGCTTCCTTCAGGGTCTCTTGTAAGGCAGGTCTAGTGGTGACAAAATCTCTAAGCATTTGCTTATCTGTAAAGGATTTTATTTCTCCTTCACTTATGAAACTTAGTTTGGCTGGATATGAAATTCTGGGTTTAAAATTCTTTTCTTTAAGAATGTTGAATATTGGCCCCCACTCTCTTCTGGCTTGTAGAGTTTCTGCTGAGAGATCTGATGGGCTTCCCTTTGGGGGTAACCTGACCTTTCTCTCTGGCTGCCCTTAAGATTTTTTCCTTCATTTCAACTTTGGTGAATCTGGCAATTATGTGTTTTGGTGTTGCTCTTCTCGAGGAGTATCTTTGTGGTGTTCTCTGTATTTCCTGGATTTGAATGTTGGCCTGCCCTACTAGCTTGGGGAAGTTCTCCTGGATGATATCCTGAAGAGTGTTTTCCAACTTGGTTCCATTTTCCCCCTCACTTTCAGGCACCCCAAATCAGACGTAGATTTGGTCTTTTTACATAATCCCATACTTCTTGCAGGCTTTGTTCATTTCTTTTTCTTCTTTTTTCTTTTGGTTTCTCTTCTCGCTTCATTTCATTCTTTTGATCCTCAATCGCTGATACTCTTTCTTCCAGTCGATCGAGTCGGTTACGGAATCTTGTGCATTTGTCATGTATTTCTCGTGTCATGGTTTTCATTTCTGTCATTTCGTTTATGACCTCCTCTGCATTAATTACTCTAGCCATCAATTCTTCCACTTTTTTTTCAAGATTTTTAGTTTCTTTGCGCTGGGTACGTAATTCCTCCTTTAGCTCTGAGAAGTTTGATGGACTGAAGCCTTCTTCTCTCATCTCGTCGAAGTCATTCTCCGTCCAGCTTTGATCCGTTGCTGGCGATGAGCTGCGCTCCATTGCCGGGGGAGATGCGCTCTTATTTTTTGAATTTCCAGCTTTTCTGCCCTGCTTTTTCCCCATCTTTGTGGTTTTATCTGCCTCTGGTCTTTGATGATGATGGTGACATACTGATGGGGTTTTGGTGTAGATGTCCTTTCTGTTTGATAGTTTTCCTTCTAACAGTCAGGACCCTCAGCTGTAGGTCTTTTGGAGATTACTTGAGGTCCACTGCAGACCCTGTTTGCCTGGGTGTCAGCAGTAGAGGCTGCAGAAGATAGAATATTGCTGAACAGCAAGTGTACCTGTCTGATTCTTGCTTTGGAGTCTTCCTCTCAGGGGTGTACTCCACCCTGTGAGGTGTGGGGTGTCAGACTGCCCCTAGTGGGGGATGTCTCCCAGTTAGGCTACTCAGGGGTCAGGGCCCCACTTGAGCAGGCAGTCTGTCCCTTCTCAGATGTCAATTTCCGTGTTGGGAGATCCACTGTTCTCTTCAAAGCTGTCAGACAGAATCGTTTGTGTCTGCAGAGGTTTCTCCTGCTTTCATTGTTGTTTACTGTGCCCTGTCCCCAGAGGTGGAGTCTACAGAGACAGGCAGGTTTCCTTGAGCTGCTGTGAGCTCCACCCAGTTTGAGCTTCCCAGTGGCTTTGTTTACCTACTTAAGCCTCAGCAATGGTGGGCACCGCTCCCGCAGCCTCACTGCTGCCTTGCCGCGAGATGGCAGACTGCTGTGCTAGCAATGAGGGAGGCTCCATGTGCGTGGGACCCTCCCAGCCAGGTGTGGGATATAATTTTCTGGTGTGCCCATTTGATTAAAGCACAGTATTGGGGTGGGAGTTACCCGATTTTCCAGGTGTTGTGTGTCTCAGTTCCCCTGGCTAGGAAAAGGGATTCCCTTCCCCCTCGTGCTTCCCAGGTGAAAGGATGCCTCGCCCTGCTTCAGCTCTCGCTGGTCGGGCTGCAGCAGCTGACCAGCACGGATTGTCCGGCACTCCCTAGTGAGATGAACCCAGTACCTCAGTTGAAAATGCAGAAATCACCGATCTTCTGTGTCGCTTGCGCTGGGAGTTGGAGACTGGAGCTGTTCCTATTCGGCCATCTTGCTCTGCGGGGATTCTCCTCTATTTTAAAGTTTACATGGTAGAGTCTGCTGTCAGTCATATTAGAGCTCTATTTTATTTTACTTGTTTCTTTATTCTTGCTCCTTTTCAGAACCTTTCTCTTTTTTTGGCCTTTGGAAGTTTGATTTTTAAATTCTTTATGTTAGTCTTCTTTAGGTAAAATCTGCTTGGTGTTCTAAAACCTTCTCGTGTATGGATAATGATACCTTTCCCTATGTTTAGGAAGTTTTCTGTTGCTAATTTTTCTTTTTTGAATAAAGTTTCTACTGCTATCTCTTTCTCTACCTTTTTGTAAAGGTTAATAACTCTTAAATTTGCACTTCTAAGGCTGTTTTCTTCGTCTTCTAGGCATGCCTTATTCTTTATTATTATACTTTATTTTTTTTTTCCTCTGTATTCTCAAACAGCCTCCCTTCAAGCACATTAATGCTTTCTTCTACAGCTCCGGTCTGTAGCTCCCAGCAAGACCAATGCAGAATGCAGGTTACTTCTGCATTTCCAACTGAGGCATCCAGTTCATCTCATTGGCACTGGTTAGACCTTGGGTGCAGCGCACAGTGGGCGAGCAAAAGCAGAGTGGTGCGTTGCCTCACCCAGAAAGCACAAGGGCTCAGGGAACTCCCTCCCCTAGCCAAGAAAAGCCATGAGGGACAGTTCTTTCTGGTCCAGATACTACATTTTTCCCAAGTCTTCACAACCCACAGACCAGGAGATTCCCTCTGGTCCCTATGCCACCAGGGCCCTTGGTTTCAAGCCCAAAACTGAGTGACCATTTGGGAAGACACCAAGCCAGTTGTGGGAGTATTTTCTTCATACCCCAGTGGTGTCTGGAATGCCAGCAAAACAGAATGGTTCACTCCCCTGGAAAAGGGGATGAAGCCAGGGAGCCAAGTGCTCATGCTCAGCAGATGTCACTCCCACAGAGTACAACAAACTAAGATCCACTGGCTTGCAATTCTCACTGCCAATGCAACAGTCTGAAGTTGACCTGGGATGAATGAGCTTGATGGGGGAGGGGTGTCCACCATTACTGAGGCTTGAGTAGGTGGTTTTTACATTACAGTGTAAACAAAGCCATCAGGAAGTTTGGACTGGGCATAGCCCTCTGCAGCACCGCAAAGCCGCTATAGTCAGGCTGCCTCTCTAGATTTCTCCTCTCTGAGCAGGGTATCTCTGAAAGAAAGGCAGCAGCCCCAGTCAGGGGCTCATAGATAAAACTCCCATCTCCCTGGGACAGAGCACCTGCAGGAATGAGAAGCTGTGGGCACAACTTCAGCAAACTTAAACGTTCCTGCCTACCAGCTCTGAAGAGAGCAGTGGATCTCCCAGCAGAGTGCTCTAGCTTTGCTAAGGAATGGACCGGCTCCTCAAGTAGTCCCTGACCCTTGTGCCTCCTGATGGCGAAACAACTCCCAGCAGAGGTGAACAGGCACATCATACAGGAGAGTGCTGGCTGATATTTGGTGGTGCCCATCTGGGACAAAGTTTCCCTAGGAAGTAGCAGGCAGCAATCTTTGATGTTCTACAACCTCTGCTGGTGATACCCAGGAAACAGGGTCTAGAGTGGACCTCCAGTAAACTCCAGCAGACCTGCAGAAGAGGGGCCTGATTGATAAAAGGAAAACTAACAAACAGAAAGCAATTACATCGACATCAACAAAAAGGAAGAGCACACAAAAACCCCATCCGAAAGTCACCAACAGCAAAGACCAAGGGTAGATAAACCCACAAAGATGAAGAAAAAACAGTGCAAAATGACTGAAAATTCAAAAACCAAAATGCCTCTTCTCCAAAGTTTCAGAAATCCTCACCAGCAAGGAAACAAAACTGGATGGAGAATGAGTTTGAAGAATTTACAGAAGTAGGCTTCAGAAGGTGGGTAATAACAAATTCCTCCAAGCTAAAGGAGCATGTTCTAACCCAATGCAAGGAAGATAAGAATCTTGATAAAAGGTTACATGAATTGCTAACTAGAATAACCACTTTAGAGAAGAAAATAAATGACCAATGAAGCTGAAAAACACAGCACAAGAACTTTGTGAAGCATACACAAGTATCAATAGCCAAATTGATGAAGTAGAAGAAAGGATATAAGAGATAGTAGATCAACTTAAGGAAATAAAGCAGGAAGACAAAATTAGAGACAAAAGAGTGACAAGGAAAAAACAAAGCCTCCAAAAAATATGGCACTATATGAAAAGACCAAATCTATGTTTGATTGGTGTACCAGAAAGTGATGGGGAGAATGGAACCAAGTTGGTAAGCACATGTCAGGATATTATCCAGAAGAACTTCTCAAACCTAGCAAGACAGGCCAACATTCAGGTTTAGGAAATACAGAGAACATCACAAAGATACTCCTCCAGAAGAGAAACCCCAAGACACATAATCATCAGATTCACCAAGGTTTAAATGAAGAAAAGCATATTAAGGGCAACCAGAGAGAAAAGTTGGGTTACCCACAAAGGGAAGCCCATCAGACTGGCAGTATATCACTCTCCAGAAACCCTACAAGCCAGAAGAGAGTGGGGGCCAATATTTGACATTCCTAAAGAAAAGAATTGTCAACTCAGAATTTCATATCCAGCCAAACTAAGTATCATAAGTGAGGGAGAAAAAAATGTCTTTACAGACAAGCAAATGCCGATGAATTTTGTCACCACTAGGCCTGCCTTACAAGATCTCCTAAAGGAAGCATTTAATATAGAAAGGAAAAGCTGGTACCAGCCACTGCAAAACCATACCAAAATGAAAAATCCATTGACACTATGAAGAAACTGCATCAGCTAATGGGCAAAATCACCAGCTAGTCTCATAATGACAGGATCAAATTCACACATAACAACATTAATATTAAATATAAAGAAGCTAAATGCCCCCAATTAAAAGACACAGACTGGTAAATTAGATAAAGAGTCATGACCCATTGGTGTGCTGTATTCAGGAGACCCATCTCATGAGCAAAGACACACATAGGCTCAAAATAAAGGGATGGAGGAAGATTCACCAAGAAAATGAAAGCAAAAAGAAAAAAAGCAGGGGTTGCAATCCTAGTCTCTGATAAAACAGACCTTAAACCGACAAAAATCAAAAAAGACAAATAAGGGCATTACATAATGGTAGAAGATCAATGCAACAAGAAGAGCTAACTGTAGAATTTAACACCACACTGTCAATATTAGACAGATCAAAGAGACAGAAAATTAACAAGGATATTCAGGACTTGGACTCAGTTTTGAATGAAGTGAACCTAATAGACATCTACAGAACTCTCCACCTCAAATCAGCAGCATATACATTCCTCTCAGCACCACATAGCACTTATTCTAAAATTGACCACATAATTGGAATTAAAACATTCCTCAGCAAATGCAAATGAATGGAAATCATATCAGTCTCTAAGACCACAGTACAATCAAATTAGAACTCAGGATTAAGAAACTCACTCAAAACCACACAACTAAATAGAAACTGAACTAAATAGAAACTGAACAACCTGCTCCTGATTGACTACTAGGTAAATAACAAAATTAAGGAAGAAATAAATATGTTCTTTGGAACCAATGAAAACAAAGACATAACATACCAGAATCTCTGTCGCACAGCTAAAGTGAATAACAGCCAAATTCTACCAGCGGTACAAAGAGGAGCTGGTATCATTCATCTGAAACTATTCCAAACAACAGAAAAAGAGGGAATCCTCCCTAACTCATTTTTATGAAGCCAGCATCATCCTGATACCAAAACCTGGCAGAAACACCACAAAAAAGAAATGTTCAGGCCAATATTCCTAATAAACGTCGATGCAAAAATCTTCAATAAAATGCTGGCAAATCGAATCCAGCAGCACATTAAGAAGCTTATCCACCATGATCAAGTTGGTTTCATCCCTGGGGTGCAAGACTGGTTCAACATATGCAAAACAATAAATGTAATCCATCACATAAAGAGAACCAATGATAAACACCACATGATTACCTCAATAGATGCAGAAAAGTCCTTTGATAAAATTCAACATGCTTTCATGTTAAAAAACACTCAGTAAACTATGTATTGATGGAACGTATTTCAAAATAATAAGAGTTATTTATGACGACCCCACTGCCAATATCATACTGAATGGGCAAAAACTGGAAGCAGTCCCTTTGCAAACTGGCACAAGACAAAGATGGCCTCTCTCAATACTCTTAATCAACATAACATTGGAAGTTCTGGTCAGGGCAATCAGGCAAGAGAAAGAAATAAAGAGTACTCAAATTAGATGAGAGGAAGTCAAATTATCTCTCTTTTCAGATGACCTGATTGTATATTTAGAAAACCCCATCGTCTCAGCCAAAAACTCCTTAAGCTGATAAACAACTTTAGCAAATTCTCAGAATACAAAATCAATGTGTAAAAATTACAAGCATTCCTATACACCAATAATAGACAAACAGAGAGTCAAATCATGAGTAAACTCCCAAATCACAATTGCTACAAAGAGAATAAAATACCTAGGAATACAGCTTACAAGGGATGTGAAGGACATCTTCAAGCATAACTACAAACCACTGCTCAAGGAAATAAGAGAAGACACAAACAAATGGAAAAACATGCCATGCTCATGGATAGGAAGAATCGATATCATGAAAATGGTCATACTGCCCAAAGTAATTTATAGATTTAATGCTATTCCCATCAAGCTACCATTGACTTTCTTCACAGAATTAGAAAAAAGCTACCATAAATTTCATAAGGAACCCAAAAAGGAGCCTGTATAGCCAAGACAATCCTCAACAAAAAGAACAAAACTAAAGACATCATGGTACCTGACTTCAAACTATACTACAAGACTACAGGAACCAAAACAGCAGGTACTGGTACCAAAACAGATACATAGAACAATGGAACAGAACAGAGGCCTCAGAAATAACAGCACACATCTACATCCTTCTGATCTTCGACAAACCTGACAAAAACAAGCAATGAGGAAAGGATTCCCTATTTAATAAATGGTGCTGGGAAAACTGGCTAGTCATATGCAGAAAACTGAAACTGAACCCCTTCCTTACACCTTATACAAAAATTAACTCAAGATATATGAAAGATTTAAATGTGAGACATAAAACCATAAAAATCCTAGAAGAAAACCTAGACAATACCATTCAGGACATAGGCATGGGCAAAGACTTCATGACTAAAACACCAAAAGCAATGGCAACAAAAGCCAAAATTGACAAATGAGATATAATTAAACTAAAGAGCTTCTGCACACCAAAAGAAACTTCCATCAGAGTGAACAGGCAACCCACAGAATGGGAGAAAATTTTTGCAATCTATCCGTCTGACAACGGGCTAATATCCAGAATCTATGAGGAAGTTAAACAAATTTACAAAAAACCCCAAACAACCCAATCAAAAATTAGACGAAGGATATGAACAGACACTTTTCAAAAGAAGGCATTCATATGAACATATGAAAAAAAACTCATCATCACTGGTCATTAGAAAAATGCAAATCAAAACACAATGAGATACCATCTCATACCAGTTAAAATGGCAATCATTAAAAAGTCAGGAAACTACAGATGCTGGAGAGGATGTGGAGAAATAGGAACACTTTTACACTGTTGGTCAGAGTGTAAATTAGTTCAACTATTGTTGAAGACAATGTGGCAATTCCTCAAGAATCTAGAACTAGCAATGCCATTTGACCCAGCAATCCGATTCTTGGTTACATAACCAAAGGATTATAAATTATTCTGCTATAAAGACACATGCACACGTATGTTTATTGCAGCACTATTCACAATAGCAAAGACTTGGAACCAACCCAAATGCCCATCAATGATAGACTGGATAATGAAAACGTGGTACATGTATACCATGTAATACTATGCAGCCACAAGAAAGAATGGGTTCATGTCCTTTGTAGGGATGTGGATGAAGCAGGAAACCATCATTCTCAGCAAACTAACACAGGAACAGAAAACCAAATACCGCATGTTCTCACTCATAAGTGGGAGCTGAACAATGAGAATATATGGGCACAGGGAGGGGAACATCACACACCAGGGCCTGTCAGGGAGTAGGTGGAAAGGGGAGGGATAGCATTAGAAAATACCTGTTGTAGATGACGGATTGATCAGTGCAGCAAACTACAATGGCACATGTATACCAATGTAACAAACCTGCACGTTCTGCACCTGTATCACAGAACCTAAAGCATAATAAAAAATAAAAGTAAAAAAACAAATATTCTGACGTCCATTCCATTTTTAACTCCAGAATTTCTACTTGATCTTTTTTAATTGTTTCAATTTCTTTGTTAAATTTATCTGAAAAAAATGTAAATTCATTTTCTGTGTTATTTTATTTTTTTTTAGTTTGCTCAGAACAACTATTTTGACTTCTGTGTCTGAGAGGCCACATATCTCTGTTTTTCCAGGATTTGTCCCTGGTATCTTAGTTTGTTTGGTGAGGTTATATTTTTTTGGATGATGTTGATATTTGTAGGTGTTCATTAGTGTCTGGGAATTGAAGAGTTAGATGTTGATTGTAGCCTTCATGTCTGTGCTTATGTGTACACGTACTTCTGCACTTATGTGTACCCGTACTTCTTGAGAAGGCTTTCCAGGTGTTTTAAAGGACTTGGATGTTGTAACCTGAGCCACATCTGCGCCTCAAGCTGATTAATGCTCTAGTTTTTTCAGACTCATATAGGTATCACCTTGATGGCATTGGACAAAATTCGGTAGAATTATCTGGATCACTGGGCAGAGACTCTTGTTCTCTTTCTTTACTTTCTCTTGGAAAAAAACAGAGTCTCTCTCTCTCTCTATGCTGAGTCAACTGGAGCTGAGAGTGGGGTTACACAAGTGCCCTGGTGGCCAAGACTGAGACTGCACTGGATCGGACCTGAAGGCAACACAAGGTCTCATCCAAGGTTAGCTGTAACTACTACCTGGATACCACCTATGTTAACTCAAGGCCCTATGACTGTACAATCAGCAGGTGGAAAATCCAGATAGGTTTGTGTTTCTTTCTTCAAGGTAGCAAGTTCCTCCCAGGCCCTGGGTGCATCCAGAGATGATATCTGGGGTCCTGAGACTGGAGTGAAAACCTTAGAAATCTATCTAATATTCTGTTGTACTGTGACAGCTGACACTCAAACCATAGTATGCAGTCCTTCCTATTTTTTCCTCCTATTTTTACAGGCAGAGGAGCCTCGCCCCATGGCTCATGTCACCTATAGCCCATGGAGAGTACTGCTAAGCTATCACCGGCATTAATTTAATGTCCAAGTGTTCTTCAATTACCTTGTGGTGAATGTTTCCAGTCCTGTAACTCAACCTTCAGGATAGTGGACCCCCCTTTGGATCTGGGCTGGTCCAGAAATTCCATCCAAGGGCCAAATCTTAGAATCAGGACCCCCAAGGGCCTGCTTGGTGCTCTACCCCACTGTTGCTGAGCTTGTACTTAGAGTGCAAGACAACATCCGTTTTACATTTTTTTCTGCTTTACACAAGCTGATGGAGTCTTTCACTGTAGTCATCACAGCTAGGAATTTGCTGCATCTCACTTGAAGCTGGTCAATCTCTGAGTCTTACCCAAGGCCCATAGGGTGTAGTACTGGGTATCTCTGCTGGTTATTCAAGACCTAATGTCTCTTTAGTCAGCAGACGATGGGTCTTGCCATGACTGCATCCTTTCATTCTAGGCAGCAAATTTCCTTCTCGCCCAGGGTGTGTCTAGAAATGTTGTCTGACAGGACCTGGAACAGGACCCATGACTCTACCCAGTATCTTATGCCATTGTGGCTGAGCTAATATCCAAGATACAAGACTAAGTCTTCTTTGCTTTTTTTCTCTCCTCTCCTGAAGCAGAAGGAAAGTGTCTCTTTTGGATCTCTGAGCTGGTTAGCCTGGATTTAATAGAGGTCAAACAAGCACTCTCTTATCCACCTCAGCTGTTGTCTCAGTAGGTTACATGCTTTTTCCCCCAAACCCATTGGCTCTGAGACCGGCTCGACATTAGAACTCACCTAGGAGTTGCAGTGTTTGTGACCTAGATTGTCCTTCAACTTTAAGACACCAAAGCACTTGAGCCTGTAGTGATGAGGCTTGCCAAAACTCATGTTCTGACTGCTGGAATAGGTAATTCCTCTCTGACTATTATCACTAATCATTAGAAAATTGCAATCAAAACTGCAATGAAATATTATCTTGCCTCAGGGCTGTTATTATTAAAAAAGACAAAAATTGACAGATTCTAGCTAGGATGCAGAGAAAAAGGATCTCTTACAGACTGTTGCTGAGAATGTAAATTAATACAGCCACTACGATAAATAGTATGAAGATTTTTCAAACAACTAGAAATGAAATGACCATACAATCCGGTAATCTCACTATTGGATATTTATACAAATAAAAAGTCAATTTATATAAAAGATACCCACAATATATTTATTGCAGCAGTATTCATAATAGCAAAGATACAGAATTAACCTAAGTTTTCACCAACAGATGAATAGATAAAGAGGAGATGGTATATTTACTTGCTTACATAAGATTGAATCAGACAAAGGAATGAAATCATGTCATTTGCACCAACATGGATGAAACTGGAGGTCATTATGTTATGTGAAATGAACCAAGCACACAAAGATGAACTTTACATGTTTTCACTCAGATACAGGAACTAAAAAAGTGCATCTCGTGGAAGTAGAGAGTAGAATGATGGATACTGGAGACTGGGAAGTGTGGGGAGGAAATAAATAGAAGTTAGTTAAAGGGTACAGAAATACAGTTGGATAGAAGAAATGATTCAATGTTCAGTAGCAAAGTAGGCTGATTTTAGTTAACAACAATGTATTATATATTTCAAAATAGCTAGAACACAGAACTCTAGATGTTCCCGACACATAGAGATAAATAAATACTTGAAGGGATGAATACTCTAAATGCCCCAGCTTGATTAATCACATTCTATACATTAAACAAAATATTTCATGTATTCCATAAATATGTACAAATATTATATGTCATTGTTTTGTTTAATCTCTCTGGTATGGTCTGAAGTTTTGTGTCTCTCTGAAATTTATATGTTGAACCTCTAACTCCAGAGGTGATGGTATTAGGAGATGGATCCTATGTGGAGGCGGTTGTGTTTTGACAGCAGAGTCTTTATTAGTGGGATTAGGGTCATTATAAATGAAGTCCAAGGGAGCTAATTTCTGCCTTTTATCATGTGAGGGCACAGTGAAAACGTGCTATGAAAAAGTAGGCTTTTGCTAGTCACCAAATCTGCCAGTGTCTTGGACTTCCCCACGTCCTAAGCTGTGAGAAATATTCTTCTGTTTTATACAAGCTTGTCAATATATATTTTGTCATAGCAGCCTGAACAAACTAAGAAAATGTGATGGGTAATACTGAGTGTCAACTTGATTGGATGGAAGCATACAAAGTATTGTTCTTAGGTGTGTCTGTGAGGGTGTTGCCAAAGGAGATTAAAAGTTAATTAAGTGAGCTGAGAAAGGTAGTCCCACCATTTATCTGGGTGGGTACTATCTAATCAGCCGCCAGTGAAGTTAGAATATAAAGGAGGCAGAAAAAGGTGAAAAGGCTAGGCTGGCCTAGCCTTCCAGCATACATCTTTCTCCCGTGCTGGATGCTTCCTGCCCTCTAACATCGGACTCCAAGTTTTTCACTTTGGGGCTTGGACTGGCACTCCTTGCTCCTCAGCTTGCAGATGGTCTTTTTTTAGGATGGCCTATTTTAGGACCTTGTGATTGTGTGAGTTAATAAATTTCCCTTCTTATGTGTATGTCAATGAACTTCATATATATATAATAGTTGATAAACTCCCCTTCATATATTTTATATATAATAGTTGATAAACTCCCCTTCACATATTGTATATACAGAATATATTTATGTGTGTATATATATGTGTGTGTGTGTGTGTGTATTCTGTTAATTCTGTTTCTCTAGAGAACCTGGACTAATACAGATTTTGGCACCAGGAGTGGTTCTAGAGGAACAGAATATTAAAAAAATTTTTTTCGTTGGTTTTGAAGTTTCTGGAGTAGGCTGCTTAATGTGATTAGACCCAAAAATGCTAAGGACTCCACTTCTAATAGTATCAAGAATACTGAGAGTCCTTGGCATGAACTGTTTAGAGACTTATGCAAAATAAATGCATTTGACACTCCTGATTCACTCCTTGGGAGAGGCAAATAGTTTAGTGACAATATGCATAATATCTTTGACCATATGTGGAGAACAAAGAAACAAAATGAAGCTGGTAGGTTGTTCCTGAGTTCAATGGACAAAGTGATGAAAGAAAATGATGAATGATGAACTCAGGGATTCTAACTCCTGGCTTCAGAAGGAGACATTGAACCTCAAATCTGCTAAGATTTCCCTGAGTGAGAGTCTTATCTCCTAAAGAGAAAAAGCTGAACTTGTGGAAAAACAGACACAAACTCTTTTCATGCAAGTGGCTGACATGGAATCAAAGGTGCATGCACAGCCTCGCCAGGTGTCTACTGTTAAAGTGAGGGCATTGATTGGAAAAGAATGGGACCAGCACCTTAGAATGGGGATGTGTGGGAGGACTCTGATGAAGCTGGAGACACTAAGTTTCTAAACTCTGATTAACCTTTTTTTGCCAGAAGAAACAGGATCCCCATCCCCAGTCGTGGCAACATCCACTCCACAACCTATGCTACCATCAGCCTTTCCACCTTTGTTTGAGGAGATAAACCTGTGCTGCCTGAGCAACAGTGATGACCTCCCCTGAGGCAGTTGCCAGGCAAGATTATGTTGATTCTCCTTAGGAGCCACCCCCTACACCCCTCTTTGCGTCTAGACTTATAACTATAGACTAAAGTCCCAGAGGGCCTCTAGAGGTGAGGTTGAGAGTGTGACCCATGAGGAGATGTGCTATACTCAAAAAGAACTGCTTGAATTTTCTAATTTATAAACAGAAACCTGGAGAACAGGCATGGGAATGGATATTAAGGGTGTGGGATAATGGTGGAAGGAACATAGAGTTGGATCAGACTGAATTTGTTGATTTTGGCCCACTAAGTAGGGACTCTTTTTTAATGTTGCAACTCAGGGAGTTAAAAAAAGGTTTTAATAGTTTATTTGCTTGGTTTGCTGAAATATGGATTAAAAGATGGCCCACTGTGAGCTAGCTGAAAATGCCTGATCTCCCTTGGTTTAATGTAGAGGAAGGGATCCAAAGGCTTAAAAATATTGAGTGAATTAGTCACTTTAGACCTATTCCTTTCAGCTTGGAGCGTCTAGAACATATGCTCTTGACCAATGTCTTATTAAATAGATTTGTGAGGGCAGCACCTGTATCTTTGAAGAGCCCTTTAGCTGCTCTTCTCTTTATGTCAGATCTAGCTGTGGGAACCACATTCACTCAACTACAAAATTTAAATACAATGGGAATAATTGGATCCTCATGTGACAGGAGCCAAGTGGCAGCACTCAGCCATCAAAGACAAGGTGGGTATAGCTACTGTAATGGACAGTAGAAGCAAAGTGACAATCAGAATAGTCTGACTCATGTAGAGCTCTGGAATTGGCTAGTTAGTCATGGTTTTCCTAGAAGTGAAATTGATAGGAAGCCTACTGCATTTCTACTTAGTTTATATAAGCAAAAAACTTTTAGGTCGAATGGACAGAATACTAATTTGAATTAAAAAAACAGAGACTCATAGTCCCTCAATCAGTTTCCAGAACTGAGCCAGTTTACAGACACTGAATCCCTTGAATGAAGGGGAAGCTGGGTCCCCTTGAGGAAAGACCTCATTACATCACTGGCAGTTTATCCTGTTAATCTTTCTCCCATCCTTCCACAAGAAGACTGCAGTCCTTTTACTAGGGTAGCTGTGCAATGGGGGGAAAATGATCAGACATTTTGGGGACTACAGTACCCTGGCTCTGAACTGCCATTGATTCCAGGGAACCCAAAACATCATGTGGTCCTCCAGTTAAAGTAGAAACTTATGGAGGTCAGGTAATTAATGAAGTTTTAGCTTAGGTCCAACTTACATTGGGTCCAGTGTGTACTAGGACTCATCTTGTGAACATTTCCCCAGTGCCAGAATGCAAAATTGTCATAGACATACTTAGCATCTGGTGGATTCCCCACATTGGCTCACTGACTGGTAGGGTGAGGGAAGTTATGGTGGGAAAGGCCAAATGGAAGCCATTAGAGCAGCTTCTACCTAGAAAATTAGTAATTCAAAATCAATATCACATCCCTGGAGCTATTACAGAAATTAGTGCCACCATCAAGGACTTGAAAGCAACAGGGGTGGTGATTCTCAGCACATCCCCATTCAAATCTCCCATTTGGCCTTTGCAGAAGACAGATGGATCTTGGAGAATGACAGTGAATTATCAGAAGCTTAACCAAGTGGTGACTCCAATTGCAGCTGCTGTACCAGATGTGGTTTCATTGCTTGAGCAAAATTAACACATCTGGCACGTGGTATGCAGCCATTGCCCAGCAATATACCTTTACTGTCCTACCTCAGGGGTATATCAACTGTCCGGCTTTGTGTCATAATCTTATTCAGAGAGACCTTGATCATGTTTTGCTTCCACAAGATATCACACTGGTGATGACATTATGCTTATGGGATCCAGTGAGCAAGAAATAGCAAACACACTGGATTTCCTGGTGAGATATGTGTGCAAGAGGATGGCAAAAAGTAGGGACTTTTTACTTCAGTAAAATTTCTAAGGGCCCAGTGGTGTAAGGTGAAGGATAAGTTGGTGCATTTGGCCCCTTCTACAACCAAGAAAGAGGCACAATACCTAGTGGGTCTATTTGGATTTTGGAGACAACACATTCCTCATTTGGGTGTGTTATTCTGGTCCATTTATTGAGTGAACTGAAAGGTTGCTAGTTTTGAGTGCAGTCCAGAGAATCCACAGGAGAAGGCTCTGCAACAGGTTCAGGCTGCTGTGCAAGCTGCTCTGCCACTTGGGCCATATGATCCAGCAGATCCAATGGTGCTTGAGGTGTCAGTGGCAGATAGGGATGCTGTTTGGAGCCCTTGGCAGGCCCCCATAGGTGAATCACAGTGGAGGCTTCTAGGATTTTGGAGAAAGGCCCTGCCATCATCTGCACCTAACTACTCTCCTTTTGAGAAACAGCTCTTGGCCTGTTACTGGGGTTTGGTGGAAACTGATCATTTTACTATGTGTCATCAAGCCACCATGCAACCTGAACTGCCTATAATGAACTGATTGCTTCCTGACCAACCTAGCCATCAAGTGGGTTGGGTGCAGCAGCATTCTATCATTAAATAAAAGTGGCACATTTGTGACTGGGCTTGATCAGGTGCTGAAAGCACAAGTAACTTATGTGAGGAGGTGACTCAAATTCTCATGCTCTCCACTCCTGCCATCCTCCCTTCTCCCTCCCAGCCTGCCAGAGTGGCCTCATGGGGAGTTCCCTATAATCAGTTGACAGAGGAAGAGTAGACTAGGGCCTGCTTCACAGATGGTTCTGCAGGATATGCAGGCACCACCCAAAAGTAGACAGTTGCAGTACTATAGCCACTTTCTAGGACATCCCTGAAGGAGAGTAGTGAAGGGAAATCTTCCCAGTAGGCAAAACTTTGAGCAGTGCACCTGGTAGAAGATATGGCCAGATGTACAATTATATACTGATTCATAGACTATAGCCAACGGTTTGGCTGGATGATCAGGGACTTGGAAGAAGCATGATTGGAAAGTTGGTGACAAATAAATTTGGAGAAAAGATATGTGGATGGACCTCTGCGAGTGGTCAAAAACTGAAGATACTTGTACCCCATGTGAGTGCTTGCCAGTGGGTGACCTCAGTAGAGGAGGATTTTAATAATCAAGTGGATAGGATGACTCATTCTGTGAACACAGCTCAGCCTCTTTCCCCAGCCCCTGATGTCATTGCCCAATGGGCCCATGAAAAAAGTGGCCATAGTGACAGGGATGGAGGTTATGCATGGGCTCAGCAAGACGGATTTCCATTCATCAGGGCTGACCTGGCTGCAGCTACTGCTCAGCGTCCAATTTGCCAGCAGCAGAGACCAACACTGAGCCCTCAATGTTGAACTATTCCTCGGGGTGATCATCTAGCTACCTGGTGGCAGGTTGATTATATTGGACCTCTTTCATCATGGAAAGGGTAGAGGTTTGTCCTCACTGGAATAGACACTTACTCCAGATGTGAGTTTGCCTATCCTACATGCAATGCATCTTCCAAGATTACTATTCATGAACTCACAGGATCCCTTATCCACCATCATGGTATTCCACACAGCATTGCGTCTGATTAAGGCACTCACTTTACAGCTAAAGAAGTGTGGCAGTGGGCTCATCCTCATGTCATTCACTGGTTGCCATGTTCCCCATCATCCTGAAGCAGTTGGATTGATAAAACAGTGAAATGGCCTTTCGAAGTCACAATTGCGATGCCAACTAGGTGATAATACTTCGCATGACTGTGACAAAGTTCTCCAGAAGGCCATGTATGCTCTGAATCAGCATCCAGTGTATGGTACTGTTTCTCTCATAGCCAGGACTCATGGATTCAGGAATTATAGGGTGGAAGTGGAAGTGGTACCACTCACCATAACACCTACTGATCCACTAGCAAAATTTTTGCTTCCTGTTCCCATGATATTATGTTCTGCTGACCTAAAGGTCTTAGTTCCAGAGAAAAGAACGCTGACAACAGGAGACACAACAACAATTCCATTAAACAAGAAGTTAAGATTTCCACCAGAACAGTTTGGGTTCCATTCACCTTTAAATCGACAGGCTAAGAAGGGAGTTACAGTATTGGTTGGGGTGACTCAGATTATCACGATGAAATCAGTCTGCTACTCCACAACAGATATAAGGAAGAATATGCATGGAATACAGGAGATTCATTAGGGATCTCTTAGTATTACCATGTTCTGTGATTAAGATCAATGGGAAACTACAACAGCCCAATCCAGGCAGGACTACAAATGGCTCAGACCCTTCAGGAATGAAGGTTTGGGTCACTCCATCAATAAAAAAAACACAACCTGCTGAGGTGCTTGCTAAAGGCGAAGGGAATACAGAATGGGTAGTAAAAGAAAGTAGTCACCAATACCAGCTATGATCATGTGACTAATTGCAGAAATGAGGACTGTAATTTTCCTCCTTCTTTTGTTAAAAACATATTTGTGCATGTATACACTTGTATTAAGAATATATCTTCATTTTATGTCATTTTTCTTTTATTATATTGCATAAGATTTATTGACTTCATCAGCATTTGAATATTGTTAACTTTATGTAATAGCATTTGGGTTAGGGATTGGTGCATTTCCAGTTGTATGAAGCATAGTTGTATTGTGTTAGGCATCCTTTTGACATTATTATCTTTATTTGAAGATTATATATGATCTCAGGAGATGTGTATGGGTTCAAGTTGACAAGGGTTGGACTTGAGATGGTCAATATTGAGCGTCAACTTGATTGCATTGAAGGATGCAAAGTATTGATCCTGGCTGTGTCTGTGAGGATGTTGCCAAAGGAGATTAACATTTGTGCCAGTGGGCTGAGAAAGGCAGACCCACCCTTTATCTGAGTGGGCACCATCTAATCAGCTGCCAGCATGCCTAGAATATAAAGTAGGCAGAAAAAAACGTGAAAAGGCTAGACTGGCCTAGCCTCCCAGCCTACATATTTCTCCCATGCTGGATGCTTCCTGCCCTTGAATATCAGATTCCATGTTCTTCAGTTTTTGAACTCGAACTGGCTCTCCTTGCTCCTCAGCTTGCAGACAGCCTATTGTGGGACCTTGTGATCATGTGAGTTAATATTTAATAAACTTCTTTTCATATATATATTTCATATATATATTAGTCTTTTCATATATATACGAAATATGTATATATATGTGTGTGTGTGTGTGTGTGTGTGTATATATATATATAAGTTCTGTCCCTCTAGAGAACCCTAATACAGACAATGTCCTAATATTTTGGAATTTTCCAGCTATCTTTCAGTTTTTGATTTCTACTTTACTTATATTTTGTCTGGAAGTAAGTATTGTATGACTTCTTTTATTTTAAATGTATTAAAGTGTATTTTATTCCCCAGAATGCAGTCTATCCTGGTAGATGTTCCACTAGAACTTTAAAAGACTGTGTGTTCTTGCTCTTGTTGTATGAACCAGTCTATAGATGTACATTATATCCTATTGGTTAATGTTGCTGTTGAGGTCAAATATATTCTTACTAATTTTCCACCTGCTTTAGCTGTCCTTTACTGATAAAGATGTTTAAAAATCCCTACATATAATAGTGGATTCATCAATTTATCCGTACAAGTTCTATCAGTTTTTGCCTCACACATTATGATGTTCTGTTTTTAGGCACATTCACAATGAGAATTGTTATGTCTTTTTGGAGAAGTCACCTTTTATCCTGTATAATACCTCACTTTATCACTGATAACATTCTTTGCTCTGAAGCCTGTTCTCTCTGAAATTAATATAGCCATTTTCATTTTGTTTTGATAAGCATTAGAATGGTATATATTTTTGCCATTTACTTTTAATCAATATGTGTATTTATATTTTAATTAGACTTTTTGTAGACAATATATAGTTGGGTCTTGTTTTTTGAGCCACTCTGGTAATCTTTGTTTTTTAATTGATACATTTAGGCCACTGATATTCAAAATGATTATTGATATACTTGGATTAACGTCTAACATATCTACTATTATTTTCTATTTGTTATTCATGTTTTTTGTTACTATTATTGTCTTTCCCTTTTTTTGTCTTTAGCGGTTTTAAATATTTTGTATACTTTCATTTTCTTTGTGTCTTAGCATGTCTGTTAAAATGATTTTGTTTAACTTTTTATATTGGTTGTTCTAGGGTTTGAAAGATAAACTTACCACTAATTTAAATTCACTTGTATTTTTATTTTGTGTTATTTGAGATGGAATCTCTCTCTTGTCCTCCAGGCTGCAGTGCACTGGCGCAATTTCAGCTCACTGCAACCTCCACCTCCCGGGTTCAAAAGACTCTCCTGCCTCAGACTCCTGAGTAGCTAGGATTTACAGGCTCCCGCCACCATGCCCAGCTAATTTTTGTACTTTTGGTAGAAACGGGGTTCTGCCATGTTGGCCAGGCTTGTCTTGAACTCCTGATCTTGTGATCTGCCCGCCTTGGCCTCCCAAAGGGCTGAGATTGCAGGCGTGAGCCACCGCGCCTTGCCTTAAGTTCACTTTTAAATAACACTATACTACTTCACAGGGGGTGCATGTACTTTATAGTGACAAAATATTTATAATTCCTCTTTTCTATCTCTTATATCATCATTGTCATTTATTTCAAACTTAAGCTACAATCATCATATACATGGTTGTTATTATTTTGAACAAACTGCTATCTGTTAGATCAACTAAGCATGACAAAAAGAAAAGATTTTATTTTACCTTCTCTTATTCCTTCTCTAATATTCTTCTGTTCTTTATGTAGATCTGAGATTCTAACATATGTTATATTTTTTCTCTCTGAAAAACTTCTTTTTACATTTCTAGTTAGGCAAGATTACTGGCCACAAGTCTGCTCAACTTTTATATCTCTAATAATGTCTTTAATTCTAATTCTGCTTCACTTTTGCTCCTCTGTAAGAAAGGTTTTTATTTTTATTTTTTTTTGTTATTATTCTGGCTTCTTCCAATACTTTGTCTTTATCTTTGCTTTTCTGTAGTTTACTCACAATATGCTTACATTTGATAGTTGTTGTTGTGATTTATCCTGTTTGTTGTTTTCTGACCTCTCCAGATCTATGGTTTTGTGTCCAACATAAATTCTGGGGAAAAACATGATCATTATTGCCTTAAATATTGCTTCAGTTCCTTTATCTGTTTCTTATCCTCATGGTATTTGTGTTATGCATATGTTACACCTTTTGTAGTTGCTCCACAGTTCTTGGATAGTGTATTCTGCTTTTTACACAAAGTTTTTTCCTTGATTTTTATTTTTTAAGATTTCTATTGAGGCTGGGCGCAGTGGCTTACACCTGTAATCCCAGCACTTTGGGAAGCCAAGGCAGGTGGATCATGAGGTCATGAGTTTGAGACCAGCCTGGCTATCATGGTGAAACCCCACCAGCCTGGCCAGAATAGCAAAACCCCGTCTCTACTAAAAATACCAAAAGAAAAAAAAAGAAAAAGAAAAATCAGCTGGGCATGGTAGTGGGCTTCTGTAATTCCACCTACTCAGGAGATTGAGGCAGGAGAATTGCTTGAACCCAGGAGGCAGAGTTTCCAGTGAGCCGAGATCACACCACTGCACCCCAGCCTGGGTGACAGACTGAGACTCTGTCTCAAAAAAAAGAGAAAAGATTTCTATTGAGATATCCCCGAGCTCAGAGATGTTTCCCTCAGCTCTATCCAATCTAGTCTAAACCTATCAAAGACATTTTTTATGTTTTACAGTGCTTTTACTCTCTAGAATTTTTTATACTCTCTTAAAATTTTCATCTCTCTGCCTACATTACCCTCTTTTTTTTATGTTGTCTACTTTTTGCATTAGAACCATTAGCATGTTAATCATAGTTGTTTTTGATTCACAGTCTAATTATTTAAACATCACCGTCAGATCTGAGTCTGATTCTGTTGATTGCTGTGTCTTTTCAAACTGGAGTATTTTTTTTGGCTTTTGGTATGCTTCATAATTGTTTTTGAAAGCTAGACATAATGTACTGGTCAAAGAAACTCCAGTAAATAGACCTTTATTAATTTTGTGCTGAGGTCCACGTGGAGGGAAGCTTTTTGTGGTATCATGATGAAGTCTCGGGCTTTTAGTGAGCCTGTGCCCTTGGGCTGTGAACTTCACAAATGTCTCAAATTTTTATTCCTGCCTTAGGTGAAAGAGGATGACTGGAATGTGCTGGACTTTGGTATTTCCCTCCCCCCCACCCCCGTGGAAAGACAGACTAGGCTGAAGTTCGATATTTTTATTCCTTTCGATTGACTGGACTCTGATAAAACTCCAAGAGGTTAGATTCTGCTAAAATAGTTTCTCTTGAGGGAAGACCTTGCTTAAAATAAAAAGAATGCTGTAGGGAATTTCAAAATGGTTCCCTCTCTGCGCCCTGTGCCAGGGTCTGGGGTGATTTTTCCACAAGATTCATTGGAAAATCTAGATAGAGAAACAGGAGGTAAAACTCACAAAAGTACAGAGGCTCCCTGAAAGTTTTAACTCTCAAAGTTTTTCCTCCTGAGGCTCCTGCAATTTATTAAGTACAGTTAAGGTTTTACTACCCCAGCACTGGCTTCCATAGAGGTTTCTGCTCTGGTACGTTATAATTTTTTGTAACCCACTGTCTGTCTTTCCAATTTGGGGTGCAACAGTTTTCTGTGTGATCTCACTTTTCTAATGGATCTATAGAAGAAATGCTGATTTTTCAGATCATTTAGCTTGTTAGGAAAGAGTGGCAATTTCCAAGCTCCTTACATATCACACAGGAAACCAGAAGTCTAGGTCATCAGAATTTTAAAAGGTCTCAAATAATTTTAAGGAGCAGTCATTTTCGTAAACCATAACTGTAAAGGCTTAGCTTTTTAAACCTGCATTATGCATGAGTGTACTGCCAATAACTTGATCTTAACATATGTTTGTCCAATGTGTGTCAAAAAGTTCTTTGTAAGCCTTCTAGAAAAAGAAATAAACAATGCGTAAATCTGCCAGGGCTGCCATAACAAGATACCACAAACTGGGTGGCTTAAACAACAGAAAATTTATTTTTTTTCACATTTCCGTAACCTAGAAGTCCGAGGTCAAGGTGTTAGAAGGCTTGGATTTTACTCAGACCTCTCTTTTTCACGTATAAACAGACAGCTTCACACTGTGTCCTTAGATGGCCTTTTATCTGTGCTTGAACATTCTTGATATCTCTTGCTCTTTTCATAAGGACACCAGTCCTGTTGGATTAGGGCTGCATCCTTATGATCTTATTTAACATTAATTACCTCTTGAAGGGCTCTTTCTCTACCTATAGTCATATTGGGATTAGGTCTTCAATTATTAATTTTGGTGGTGGACGCAATTCAGTCTATACACCAAATGCTAATTGTACATATTTTTCTATTTGCTCAAATATTAAAGTTACAGTCTGAATATATTATGTTTCCTTCATCTTAAACAAGAATCTTATTATCCTCCTACAGCTTGTGGAAAAAGATACATTAACTAGTCCATCTTACCAGCTTTCTCTGTACTGATATGAAGAGGAAAAAAACATTGACAGAAATTCTCAATTTAAAATGCATGAATTTCCTCCTTTAAAAAAATCTTTCTGTTGAGCTAAGCAAACACTTCACACATGGAAAAATTTAAAAATCACCCAGTGTTTCTAAATGTACTCTATAGAGTTAAGCAGAATAAGTAGAACACAGGTAACTAGGTGATTTACATTCGAAAATTTTTACTGAGAACATGCAGTTTAAGATCTTTGGCAAAATTATTCTACAACTTCAACTCTTTTTTATTGTAATTTGATTTGTGGCTTTATGAATAGATAGCAAAAGTCATGAATTAAATAAAGCATATGAAACAAATGCAGGCCATATGAATTACTCATAAGTACAAAACTTTATCATGATTTTTAGTGGAACTTAAGTAATTAGCCTGTGTGCAGAAGGCCACTCATGCAAAGTAAGAAAAATGCAACAACAGCAAGTTTAGACAATATCAGGAAATAAAATCAATCTTTATCTACATGATATTAGACAAAAGAAATTATTAGCAAATTTAAACCCATAGCTTTCACTTTTTGGAATGAATCACAGTTCTGCCTTAAATTATTAAGTTAGTATGATAGCCTATGTCTCAGTTATTAAGCTAATGTCTTCAACTCCAAACCCATTCGACTGTAATCATTTTGGTAATGCTGAACCTGGAATTCTTCAAATCACATTTCTGTTTTGCCAACTGGTATTTGTTAATGCTTCACCTACAAGGGCACTTGAAATAAACTGCAAGACTGGAGTACAAAAAAAAAAAAAAAAAAAAGAAGAAGAGAGTCTGTCTTCCCATTTTGTGTTCCTGTGAGCATCACCTTAGCATAGCTATTTCATTCCATAGCAACTGTTGAATCTTGTTGCAGATTCTTCAACACTTGCAGAATCAGGTTTCTCATTCCCCTCACATCCACTTCAGAGATAAAAGCCCAAGGTAGGCAACGCTCTCTCATTAGAGGTCTGTTTCAGCTGCCTTGGGACCCTCCTCTAATTTTCTAAGTTATAATAATTCTACATCTTCTCTTTCCTCCACAATTTTAGAGTTGATATTTGCTTTCTGCATTTACTACCTCTGAGACACTTTAGAGTTCTTTTTTACATATTCAGTTATTTCATTAACAACTTTAAATGTTAATTCTTTATATAAAATTCTCTGTTCAATAATCAGTATCGTTTCTCTCTCTTTAATGGTCTTTGAATACTTTCTCTTATTACCTACAAACTGAATTTTTATACATACTTGAGTTAGACTGTACAAATATATTTTACTTCGGATAAATTTTAACAGCTTTATTGAGATGTAATTTGTATACCATGAAATTTACTCTTTTAAAGTGCACACTTCACTGGTTTTGAGTCAGTTTCCAAATTGGTGTAACAACCACAAACTACTAGAACATGTTTATCTCAAAAATAAGGAATCACATTAACAGTCATTTTCTCTTGCTTTCCACCCCAGCCCTAGTCAACCACTTTATGTCTCTATAAATTTGTTTATTCTGGCCAGTTCATATAAATGAAATCACAAATACATTATCTTGTAACTGATTTCTTTCACTTAGTATAGTGGTTTTAAGTTTCATTCATGATGTATCATGTATCAGTAATGTTTTCATTTTTATTGTCAATGATATTTCATCATATAAATACATCACATTTTGTTTATTCATTTATCAGATGATGGAAATTAGGGTTGTTTCTACTTTTTGGCTCTTATGAATAATGCTGCTGTGAACACTCATGGACAAGTTTTTGTATATGTGTACATTGTCATTTCTCTTATGAATAAATATAGTCATGAAATGCTGCATTATAAAGTAGCTCCATGTTTATCATGTGTCATCCAGTTCAGAGCAAACCACATATAAGCTTCCCAGAGTCCTCGTTCCATGGAGTCACACAGAAAAGACTAAATTCTTACAACATGTAATTGTGACAACACGATTACTGCCTATCAGGGAAATTTATCTAATACTAAGAATCTAACATTTTTTTTACAATGAGTTAGCCACATAAGCAACATGCCCAAATTTCAGATTCACAGAAGTAAAGCAGTTGTTCAGCAAAAATCATACTGTATGCATAAAATACTGTATACACAAAATATTTAGGCACAGTGGGCAACTTTTATCACTTAGGGAATGGTGGGAACACTCTGAAATAGAAGTTTTCAGATGTCACTAGGGGCCAGTCTTGCAAGTAGACCTTTCTAATGTTAGCAGTCTCAGGCTTACCATGTTAACTCTTTTTTGCACAGTCCATCTCCTGGGCTCCTGTCCCTTCGACTTGGCCAAGGATGGCATCTTTACAACAAAATTATCACAGTATCCCATGCAGCAGAGTGAAACCAATCTCCGTGTTGATTTCAATTACACCCTTTAGGGTCCTGGATTTTGCTAGCAAAAATGAGTATCATTAACCATAAAGGTCTATCATAGAAATCCAGTTGGCTTTCTACTTAAGTTTTTGCATTAGCTATTTTTTTTTTCTTTTTTTTAGCCTAGCATGAAGAATCAAGTCAGGCACAGCACATATCTAGCCAGTAAGTTGAAGTTGACCCGAAAACCTTCCAGGTCTGATGCAGCATCATGATGGTAAGGGTATGCACAAGAAATTCAATCCCAGAGGTCACACATGGTATCCCTGAAATTAAAGACTTGACAATTGTTAAGGTAATCCAAACAAGATATATGTTAATCATGTAGAATAGGTTAATAGGACCAATGTGACCTCCCACCATGGGGCTTCCTCCTCTAAGGTTCCCAGCCCAGTCCATTTGATTTAATTCTGTCCTTGGTTTCAGAGGGAATGCATGAAAGCAGTCAGTTTTAAACAATTTTGCTTGTTCATAACATCAGTTTACTCATTGCATGTGTGTAGACAACATCTAGAGGTGTTCTTCATAAAAATTACAGGAGCTAAGGCCACCTCCTTTTTCATAGTCAGCAAGCTGTCAGTTGTAGACTCAGCTGTCAGTTTGAATTTGAAGCACTCTGAACATCTTGGAAAGGCAGCACAGACATCTTTCTTTAGGAGGAAGGGAAAGCTTTTAGGAGTACTTTTTTTTATTATTACACTTTAAGTTCTAGGGTACATGTGCACAATGTGCATGTTTGTTAGATATGAATACATGTGCCATGTTGGTGTGCTGCACTCATTAACTCGTCATTTACATTAGGTATATCTCCTAATGCTATACCTCCCTCCTTCCCCCACCCCACAACAGGCCCCAGTGTGTGATGTTCCCCTTCCTGTGTCCAAGTGTTCTCATTGTTCATTTCCCAACTACGAGGGAGAACATGCGGTGTTTGGTTTTTTGTCCTTGCAATAGTTTGCTGAGAATGATGGTTTCCAGCTTCATCCATGTCCCTACAAAGGTCATGAAATCATCCTTTTTTATCGCTGCAAAGTATTCCATGGTGTGTATATGCCACATTTTCTTAACCCAGTCTATCATTGATGGACATTTAGGTTGGTTCCAAGTCTTTGCTACTGTGAATAGTGCTGCAATAAACATATGTGTGCATGTGTTTTTATAGCAGCATAATTTATAATCCTTTGGGTATATGCCCAGTAATGAGGTGGCTGGGTCAAATGATATTTCTAGTTCTAGATCCTTGAGGAATTGCCACATTGTCTTTCACAATGTTTGAACTAGTTTACACTCCCACGAACAGTGTAAAAGTGTTCCTATTTCTCCACATCCTCTCCAGCACCTGTTGTTTCCTGACTTTTTAATGATCGCCACTCTAACAGGTGTGAGATGGTACTACATGGTGGTTTTGATTTCCATTTATCTGATGGCCAATGATGATGCACGTTTTTTCATGTGTCTGTTGGCTGCATAAATGGCTTCTTTGAATAGTGTCTGTTCATATCTTTTGCCCACTTTTTGTTTTTTTTTTTTTTTGTTTTTTCTTGTAAATTTGTTTGAGCTCTTTGTAGATTCTGGATATTAGCCCTTTGTCAGATGGGTAGATTGCAAAAATTTTCTCCCATTCTGTAGGTTGACTGTTCACTCTGATGGTAGTGTCTTTTGCTGTGCAGAAGCTCTTTAGTTTAATTAGATCCTGTTTGTCTATTTTAGCTTTTGTTGCCGTTGCTTTTGGTGTTTTAGATATGAAGTCCTTGCCCATGCCTATGTCCTGAATGGTATTGCCTAGGTTTTCTTCTAGGGTTTTTATGGTTTTAGGTCTAACATTTAAGTCTTTAATCCATCTTGATGGATCTTGACTCTTTATCCAGTTTGTCAGTCTGTGTCTTTTAATTGTAGCATTTAGCCCATTTACATTTAAGGATAATATTTTTATGTGTGAATCTAATCCTGACATTATGATGTTAGCTGGTTATTTTGCCTGTTAGTTGATGCAGTTTCTTCCTAGCATCGATGATCTTTACAACTTGGCATGTTTTTGCAGTGACTGGTACCAGTTTTTCCTTTCCATGTTTAGTGCTTCTTTCAGGATCTCTTGTAGGGCAGGCCTGGTGGTGACAAAATCTCTCAGCATTTGCTTGTCTGTAAAGGATTTTATTTCTCCATCACTTATGAAACTTAGTTTGGCTGGATATGAAATTCTGGGTTGAAAATTCTTTTCTTTAAGAATGTTGAATACTGGCCCCCACTCTCTTCTGGCTTGTAGAGTTTCTGCTGAGGTATCTGCTATTAGTCTGATAGGCTTCCCTTTGTGGGTAACCCAACCTTTCTCTCTGGCTGTCCTTAACATTTTTTCCTTCATTTCAACTTTGATGAATCTGACAATGTTGTGTCTTGGAGTTGCTCTTCTCAAGGAGTATCTTTGTGGCATTCTCTGTACTTCCTGAATTTGAATGTTGGCCTGCCTTGCTAAGTTGGGAAAGTTCTCCTGGATAATATCTTGCAGAGTGTTTTCCAACTTGGTTCCATTCTCCCTGTCACTTTTAGGTACACCAATCAGATATAGATTTGGTCTTTTCACATAGTCCCATGTTTCTTGGAGGCTTTGTTCATTTCTTTTTACCCCTTTTTCTCTAAACTTGTCTTCTCAATTCATTTCATTCATCTGATCTTCAGTCACTGATACTCTTTCTTCCAGTTGAACAAATCGGCTATTGAAGCTTGTGCATTCATCATGTAGTTTTCGTGCCATGGTTTTCAGCTCCATCAGGTCGTTTAAGGACTTCTCTACACTTTTTATTCTAGTTAGCCATTAGTCTAACCTTTTTAGTTTTTAAAAGAAGGATCATTAATGTTCCTTCCCTCTTCCATGCCTCGTTAGGTGCCAGAATTTTGTGCTGTCCTTGTTACAAAATCAATATTTCCCACTTGGCAATCATCACTTTTCATTTTTTTTAAATCATCCCAGGCTGTCCCCTAGACATTTATTCTGGAAGGATTATATGCATGAAGTACAAAATTATTTTGGTAGAAAAATATTTTAATACAACCAAACCAAAAAGACACACCATATTCGTTAATTGGCAAGGTGAAATCCTGAATATTCAAAACTTTTCACCTCTTGTCCTGTTCTTTTAATCTAGTGAACAGCCTATAAGAGGTCAATCTTTTTCTGGGGATGGCTGCATTTAACAATCAAGTTGTTTTTCTAAGATTTATGTACCCAGAGAGGTGAAAGTGGAGTCCACTGTTGCAACCTATAACTAATTCAGAAAGCTGAACACAACTGATCAACACCATCTAGTCATTCCCAGGAGGTAGCTGAGATCCTAACCCATTAGGAGTGGGTAAAGGAGTCACATTCCCTGTGATGTTCCTTCCCTCTACTTGCAGCTTTCACAGTAATCATAAGCTAAGAATATATGGAGTCTTTGTGTCAGAAATAAAGATATAATCACCAAGAAGCTCAATTTCAAATAATTCTATCAAATAATAAGCCCTGTCTGTGGTTACCTGTAAGTGACCCAGATTATCCAGCTAACATCTCTGATGCTTTTATAGTTTGTGGTCAAAGAGAAATAAAGCATGCAGACATCAGTAAAGTTGTGGTGAAATGAAAGCAGCCATAAATGTAATGAACAGGACCTCAACTCTGGGACTGTTGAAGATATTGGCAAACACTTCTCTTTAGCCAGAAGAAATTACTGCCAGGCCATGAGTGGGGTATGGGGGGCTGCCCCGCAACAGCTGGTAGAGTGTTATTTCCCCTTCTCCCCTTCTTTGGTTTACAAAATTTTGTTCCAACTCTGGCAACTAATTTAACCTTTTTTCTCTCCTACTTGGAAAAGAGAGTGACACACATTTTTAACATTTTTGGCCCAGCCAAAGTTCTCTTTGGAAATGCTTAGGCCTTTTTTCCTCTAACATGGGAGATAGAACAAAAGATATCGGGAGGAGCGGGGAGGGGGGAGGGCTGGCATTTAGGAGTTATACCTGATGTAAATGATGAGTTGATGGGTGCTGACAAGTTGATGGGTGCAGCACACCAGCATGGCACATGTATACATATGTAACAAACCTACACGTTGTGCACATGTACCCTAGAACTTAAAGTATGATAATAATAATAATAATAAAAGAACAAAAGATATCACACAAACTGATCTCCCCTCTCACTCCATATAATCTAAAGCAGCCAGGGGATTCTAAGATCAAACACTTCTGGGGTTGAATCTAACATTTTAGGATGTCATGTCTAACTTTTATTTTTCATAATAAGCAGAAGCTCCTCTGTGTTTTGTACTAAATGTACTTCCATAGCCACCCAGGCAGGAAAGGTTCACCATCCCCTCTCAATTGCTTCTTTTTTCCCAAAGTTTTTGACATATTTCACAGAATCGGGGTCACTCTAACAAATCTCACACTGCCGCCCAGGTTCAATGAATCACTAGAAGGACTCACAAGACTTAACCTACAGTCATACTGACAGATATGATTTATTGGTGAAGGGATGAAAGGCAAAATTACTGAATGATAAAGGCACAGGGGGTGAAGTCCATGGAAAATCAGGCAAAATCTTCTAAGAGACTTTCACCCCCACCCCCTGACACACCTCATGCAGTTACATGAGACAGGCTTTATTCCTTCAGCTTCTAATTGTGACAGCACATATAAAATGCTTTCTATGAGTCAAACTTGCCTGATTCTAGGACGCAAAGGCTTATATTGGGGGTCAGCAACATATGCACATTATGCCTAGAACAAACCACAATTGCACATTCCAGGAGTGCCATATGTTCATCACAAACCATAGTATTTGCAAAAACAGGTTAGCCACAGTGAACCACTATTATCAGTTAGATAAAGGTGAGAAACCTCCCAAAATTTGAGTTCCAAGACACCAAGCATGAACCAGCCTTGCAAGCAGGCCTTTCTAAGAACAACAGTTTTAGGTATCCTATGTTAACTCTTATGCATAGCTCAAATTTCTCTACACTCTGGATAACAATTGTTATTGTCTGCCTTTTTGTTTATGGCCATCTTATTAGATGTGAAGTGTTATCTCTTTGTAGTTATAATTTGCATTTCTCTAATGACTGATCTTGAACATCTTTCATGTGCTTTTTTGTTGTTTGCATATCTTCCTTAAAGAAATGTGTGAGAAAAGAATCCTTTGCTCATTTTAGTACAATCATTTGTATTGTAACTGTTTAATTTTAAGAGTACTTTTAGGCCAGGTTTGGTGGCTCACGGCTGTAATCCCCGCAGTTTGGGAGGCTCAAGTGGGTAGATCACCTGAGGTCAGGAGTTCGAGAGCAGCCTGGCCAATGTAACGAAACCCCGTCTCTACTAAAGATACAAAAAATTATCTGGACATGGTGGCAGGTGTCTGTAATCCCAGCTACTTGGAAGGCTGAGACAGGAGAATGCCTTGAACCCAGGAGGCAGAGGTTGTAGTGAGCCGAGATCATGTCATTTCATTCCAGCCTGGGTGACATAGGCAAAACTCCATCTCAAAAAAAAAAAAAAAAAAAGGTACTTTTATATTTTGCATACAAGAATATTTTTTTATTTATTTTTTATTATTATGCTTTAAGTTCTAGGGTACATGTGCACAATGTGAAGGTTTGTTACATATGTATACTTGTGCCATGTTGCTGTGCTGCACCCATCAACTCTTCAGCACCCATCAACTCGTCATTTACATCAGGTATAACTCCCAATGCCATCCCTCCTCTCTCCCCCACCCATAATAGGCCCTGGTGTGTGATGTTCCGCTTCCTGAATCCAAGTGATCTCATTGTTCAATTCCCACCTGTGAGTGAGAACATGCGGTGTTTGGTTTTCTGTTCTTGCGATAGTTTGCTGAGAATGATGGTTTCCAGCTGCATCCATGTCCCTACAAAGGACACAAACTCATCCTTTTTTATGGCTGCATAGTATTCCATGGTGTATATGTGCCACATTTTCTTAATCCAGTCTGTCACTGATGGACATTTGGGTTGATTCCAAGTCTTTGTTATTGTGAATAGTGCTGCAATAAACATAGGTGTGCATGTGTCTTTTTAGCAGCATGATTTATAATCCTTTGGGTATATACCCAGTAATGGGATGGCTGGGTCATATGGTACTTCTAGTTCTAGATCCTTGAGGAATCGCCATACTGTTTTCCATAATAGTTGAACTAGTTTACAATCCCACCAACAGTGTAAAAGTGTTCCTATTTCTCCACATCCTCTCCAACACCTGTTGTTTCCTGACTTTTGAATGATCGCCATTCTAACTGGTGTGAGATGGTATCTCATTGTGGTTTTGATTTGCAGCTCTAACGTTTACTTGTCAGAATCAGAATTTTCTATATGCACATGAAAGGTGTATTTTAGGCAATTTGTCCACCACCTCCAGCCATCGCTCCCCAGGTCTATAAGTTCCTGATAGATGTCAAAACATCATAAGATACAGAAAATTTAAAAGGAAATTCAATTGACCCTCTGATATTTTGACATTATGTTGAGAAAACTCTGTTGTGATTATAGTGACAGTTCATAGAAAGCAGGACATCAGTTGCCCTAAACAGTATAGAATACCCTAGAGAGCAAAAAGAAGGAACAAAAATAGAATTTTAGGGGGTTCTTAAAGGCCAGTCAATTATTAAGTTTTCTACTTATATGGGATAGGTCAAGAAAATAGATATTAAATTTTGAGATTTTCTAAAACTATCTTGGTGTAATTATAAAGTCTACTGAAAAAATGTGCAGATCAACATGGCAAGGCAGGCTGTTATGTTGTTTGAGGATATAAAATGATTACTTAGCAAAGTATATGTAAGGATTATTATTATTTTTATAATTACCAGGAAAGAGTGGTTATCATGGTCATGTGTCAGATATGGAGAGTGAGAGACTGTGGAAGAAACCTGGAGGAGAAAATAGGAGGAGGAACGGAAGATTGAGTGGTTCTCTCTCCAGAGGGTCCCAGGCTTAGCTGATATGAGGAAAAGGGCTCTTGTGGAGAACAATAAACACTATTAATTAATTTATTTCTTCATTTATTATAATTTTTGTGGGTACAGAGAAAGTGTATATATTTATGTGGTACTTGAAATATTTTGATATAGGCATAAAATTTATTAAAATCACATCAGAGTAAATGGCATATCCATCACCTAACACATTTATTCTTTTTTGTGTTATAAACAATTAAATTATACTCATGTAGTTATTTTAAAATATATAATAAACTAATGTGGATGATAGCTATCCTGTTGTACTATCAAATACTAGATCTTGTTCATTCTATCTAACTATTTTGTACCTATTTTCTATCCCCAATCCCCACCCACTACCCTTCCCAGCTTTTGGTAATAAAAAAGGATCAAACCACTAATTGCCTTATCCACAACTCCAATAAGCTGAAGTTGACCCAAGGAGAAGAGGCCAGTCTGTCTCTCACAGGCTCCACTGCTGCCACTCCCCCGACCCCCGTCAACTGCTCATCACTAGGCAGAGAACCCTTGGATTGAGCTGACAGCCTGGACGCTCCATCCTGGGCTGATTGCACTGAATGATTGCTGACCTGCATCTCTCTGGAGTGGAGCTCCCAGGAAACAAGCAAACAACACTCAGCCACAACCACTACTAAGATCCCTTCCTCTGCTGCTTACAAGTTAGAGAAGGAACCAAAACACTATGATCGCCCCAGAGCTGCAGTGGGCAGCCCAGAAATGCCAAGTCATGATCTACAGCCAGCCCTCAAGGCAGGGAGGAACCCACACTTTCAGAGAATTGAGAGGAAATGTGGTTGCAACTGTGAGAAAACAGGGGAGGCCCACAATCATGCAAGAGTCTAGCAACTGACAAATATATACCTAAGTGCCACCTTCTGGATCATATCCCAAAGTCTCAACACCAAAAGTACCTCACTAATAAGCTCCACTCTGAAACTAGAGACAAGAAGTCAGCTTCTGATAAAGACCCTTCACAAAGCCTCATCTCAGTGAAAACAATCAGAAAAGAAACTGGTTGACTTCACTCAATCTACAGGACAGTTAAATAAATATCAACATGCAGAGATGAGAAACAATCAATGCAATGACTCCAGTTGCTCAAATGGACATAGTGTCATATGTCCTCCAAACAACCACACCAATTATCTATCAAGAGTTTTTAACTAAGCTCAACTTGTTCGAATGGCAAAAATAGAATTCAGAACATGGTTAGGAGCAAAGATCATTGAGATTCATGAGGACAGCAAAACACAATCCAAATAAAATAAGAATCACGATAAAACAATACAGAAGCTGAAGGATAAAATAGCTGGTATAAAAGTGAAACTAACACATCTGACACAGCTGAATAACACAATACAAGAATGTCCCAATGCAATCACAAGTGTTAACAGTAGAATAAACCAAGCTAAGGAAAGAAACTCAGAAATTGAAAACTGGTTCTCTGAAATTAAACACTCGGAAAAAATTTTAAAAGAATAAAAAGGAATAAACAAAACCTTCAAGAAGTATAATATTATGTAAAGAGGCCAAATCTTTGAATCTTTCGCATCCTTGAAAGGGAGAGGGTGAAAGCAAACAACTTGGAAAGCATACTTCAGGATATTGTCCATAAACATTTCCCCAACCTTGCTAGAGGGACCAATAGTCAAATTCAGGAAATTCAGAGAATTCCTTCAAGATTCTACAAAAGAAGATCATTCTCAAGACACACAATAATCAGATATTCCAAGATCAAAATGAAAAAAGGAGAGAGAAAGGACAGGCAACCTACAAAGGGAACTTCATCAGGCTAACAGTAGACCTCTCAGCTGAAACCCTACAAGCCAGAAGAGAGTGGAAGCCTATATTCAACATTCTTAAAAAAAAAAAAATCTTCAACCCAGAATTTCATATCCAGCCAAACTAAGCTTTTTAAGTGAAAGAAAATAAAGATTCTTTTCAGATAAGCAAATGTTGAGGGAATTCATGACCACCAAACCTGCCTCACAAAAGATCTTGAAAGGAACAGTAAATGCAGAAAGAAAAAGCTGTTACCAACTAATATAAAAATACACAGACCAGTGTCACTATAAAGCAACCACACAAACAAGCCAACATAATAACCAGCTAACAGCACAATGGCAGGATCAAATCCATACATGTCAGTACTAGCATTGTATGTAAATGGGCTAAATGCCCCACTTAAAAGATGCAGAATGGGTCCAGTTATGATGGCTCATGCCTGTAATCCCAGCACTTTGGGAGGCTGAGGTGGGTGGATCACTGGAGGTCAGGGGTTTGAGACCATCCTGACCAACATGGCAAAACCCTGTCTCTACTAAAAATACAAAAATTAGCAAGGTGTGGTGGTGGGCCCCTGTAATCCCAGCTCCACAGGAGACTGAGGCAGGAGAATCACTCTCCTGAGGCAAGAGAACCCAGGAGTTGGAGGTTGCAGTGAGCTGAGAGCACACCATTGCACTTCAGCCTGGGCAACAAGAGCAAAACTCCATCTAAAAATGAAAGAAAGAAAGAAATATAAATAGAAAGAGATACAGAGTGACAACTGGATAAAAGGCAATACCCAATGGTGTGCTGTGTTCAAGAGACCCATCTCATAGGTAATGACACCCATGGGCTCAAAATAAAGGCATGCAGGAAAATCTCCCAAGCACATGAAAAACAGAAAAAATGCAAGGACTGCAATTCTAATTTCCAAAAAAATAAAAAAAATAAAAAAATAAAAAAACAGATTTCAAGCTATCAGAGATTACACCCAGACACAGACAAAAAGAAAAACACAAAAAGGCATTACATAGTGGTAAAAGATTCAATTCAACAAGAAGACCTAGCTATATTAAATATATATGCACCCAACACAGGAGCACCAAGATTCATAAAGCAAGTTTTTAGAGATCTACAAAGAAACATGAACTCCCACATAATAATGACAGGAGACTTCAACACTCCACTAACAGTATTACATAGATCAACAAGGCAGGAAACTAACAAAGATATTCAGGATCTAAATTCATCATTGGACCAACTGGATCTGATAGACCTTTACAGAACTCTCCACCCAAAAACAACAGAATATACATTCTTCTCATCACCCCATGGTAAATACACAAAAATTGACCACATAATTGGATATGAAACAATCTAAAACAATAGAAATCTTGCCAAACACACTTTCAGACCACAGAACAATAAAAATAAAAGTTAAAACAATGAAAATCACTCAACACCATGCAATTACATCGAAATTAAACAACATGCTCTTTAATGACGTTGGGTAAATAATGAAATTAAGGCAGAAATTAAAGTTTTTTGAAAGTAATGAGAACAAACATACAACATACCAGAATCACTGGGACACAGCTAAGGCAGTGTTAAGAGGAAAATTCATAGAACTAAATGCACCCATCAAAAAGTTAGAATGATCTCAAATTAAGAACCTAACTTTACAACTAAATGAATTAGAAAAGTAAGAACAACTCAACCCCAAAGCTAGCAGAAGATAAAAAATAACCATAATCAGAGCTACACTAAAGTAAATCAAGACACAAAAAAGCATTCAATAGATTAACAAATCCAGCAGTTGGTTATTGAAAAAAATTATTAAAATAGGCCACTAGCTAGATTAATAAATAAGAAAAAATACTAGATTCCAATAAACACAATTAGAAATGATTAAAGGAATATTACTACTCACACAACAGGAATAAAAACAACCATCAGAAACTATGATGAACACCTCTATGCACAGAAACTAGAAAATCAAGAAAAGATAGATGACTTCCTAGACACATACATCCTCCCAAGACTGAGCAAGGAAGAAATTGATTTCCTGAACAGACCAACTATGAGTTCCAACATCAGTAATAAATAGCTTACTAACCAAAAAAAGCCTGGAACCTGGTAGTTCACAGCAGAATTCTACCAGATGTACAAAAAAGGGCTGGTACCATTCCTACAGAAACTATTCCAAAAAATTGAGAAGGAGTGCCATCTGCCCAACTTATTCTACAAGGCCAGCACATCTTGATACCAAAACATGGCAGACACACACACACACACACACACACACACAAAGCCAATATCTTCAATGAATGTCAACACAAAAATCCTTAGCAAAATATTATCAAACAAAATCTAGCAACACATCAAAAATCTAATCCACTAGAACCAAGTAGGGATCATCCCCGACATGCAACATTCAACATATGCAAATCAATAAATGTGATGTATCACATAAACAGAACTAAATAAAAAACACATGATTATGTCAATAGACACAGAAGAGGATTTCAACAAAATTCAATATCACTTCATATAAAAACTCTCAACAAACTAGGTATTGAAGGAACATATGTCAAAGTAGCAAGAGTCATCTATAACAAACCCACAGCCAGCATTATACTGAATGAACAAAAGCTGAAAGATTTCCCATTGATAACTGGCACATGACAAGAATGCCCTTGTTCACCACTCCTATTCAACATAATATTGGAAGTCCTGGCCAAAGCAATCAGGCAAGAGAAAGAAATAAAGGGCATCCAAATAGGAATAAAGGAAGTCAAACCATCTCTGTTTACAGACAGCATGATTCTATATCTAGAAAACTGTGTAGTCTTGGCCCAAAAGATCCTCCCACTGACAGACAATTTCAGTGAAGTTTCAGGGTACATAATACATTTACAAACATTACTATCGTTCTTACATACCAACAACAGGCAAACTGAGAGCCAAATCAGAAAGGCAATTCCATTCACAACTGCCACAAAAAGAATAATATACCTAGAAATACAGCTAACCAGAGAGGTGAAACACCTCTACAATGAGAATTACAAAACACTGCTAAAAGTAATCAGATAACATGTAAACAGATTTTTTAAAATCCCAAACTCATGTATAGGAAGAATCAATATCATTATAATAGCTCTACTTCCCAAAGCAATTTGCAGATTCAGTGCTATTCCTATCAAACCAGCAAGGTCATTCTTCACAGAGCCAAATAAAACTATTTTTAAAATTTATATAAAAACCGAAAAAGAGCCCAAGTACCCAAAGCATTCCTAAGCAAAAGGAACAAAGCTGGAGGCATCACACTACATGACTTCATACTACACTACAAGGCTACAGTAACCAAATCAGCATGGTACTGGAAAAAAGAAAGGTGGGGAGTGGGCACAAAGATCAATGGAACAAAAGAGAAAGCCCAAAAATAAGGCCGTACATCTATGACCATCTAATCTTTAAGAAAGTTGAGAAAAGCAATTAATGGGGAAAAATCTCCATATTCAATAAATGGTGCTGGGACAACTGGCTAGCCATAAGCAAAAGATTGAAGCTAGACCCCTTCCTCAAACCATACACAAAAATCAATTCAAGATGGATTAAAGACTTAAATGTAAAACCCAAAACTGTAAAACCCTGGAAGATTACCTAGATAATATGATCCTGAACACAGAAATCAGCAAATATTTCATGACAAAGACACCAAAAGCAATCACAACCAAAGCAAATATGACAAAAGGGATCTAATTAAACTAAAGTGCTTCTGCACAGTAAAGGAGACAATCAACAGAGTAAACAGACAAACTACATGACAGAAAAAAATATTTACAAACTATGCATCTGACAAAGGTCTAATATCAGCATCTCTAGGGAACTTAAACAAATTTTCAAGAGAAAAACAACTCCATTAAAAAGTGGACAAATACATGAATAGACACTTTTCAAAAGAAGACATCCATGCAGCCAACAAGTATATATATATACATTTTTATATATGTGTATATATATGTATATATATATACACACACATATATACACACACACATATATATACACACACACAAGTATATATATATATACACACACACATATATATATATATCTCAATATGACTGATCATTAGAGAAATGCAAATCCAAACCACAATGAAATACCATCTTATAGCAGTCTTAATGACTATAAATAAATAGTCAAAGAATAACAGATGCTGGTGAGTTTGCAGTGAAAAGGGAACACTTATACACTGTTGGTAAGAATGCAAATTAATTCTTCCATTGTGGAAAGCAATATGACAATTCCTCAAAGAGCTAAAAGCAGAACTACCACTCAATCCAGCAATCCCATTACTGGGTATATACCCGGAGGAATATAAATCACTCTATCATAAAGATACTCGCACGGAAATGTTTATTGCAGCACTATTCACAAGAGCAAAGACATGAAATCTACCTAAATGCCCATCATTGACAGATTGGATATAAAAATGTGGTACATATACACTATGGAATATTATGCAGCCATATAAAAGAACAAGATTATGTTTTTTGCAGGAAAATGGATGGAGCTGGAGGCTATTATTCTTAGCAAACTAATGCAGGAACAGAAAACTAAATACTGTTTGCAGTCACTTATAATTGGGAGCTGAATGATAAGAACTTATGAACACACAGAATAAAACAACAGACACTGGGGCCTACTTGAGAGGAGAGGGTGGAAAAAGGGAGAAGATCAATAAAGATAATGATTAGGTACTGAGGTAAATAACTAGGTGAAGAAATAATATATATAAAATATATCCATGACATGTGTTTACCTATGTAACAAACCTTCACATGGACCCCTAAACCTAAAATAAAAGTTAAAAAAATCTGGATTTTAATTGCTTTGGATATATATCCTAAAATAAAATTGTTGGATAATGTAGTAGTTCCATTTTTGAGGAACTTCAATACTGTTATCCATAATGACTACACCAATTTCCACTCCGAGCAACATTTTCTCAGGGTTGCCTTTGCTCCAGATTCTTGGCAACACTTGATAATATTTTTTATTACTAATAACCATCCTAAAAGATGTGAGGTGATATCTCATTTTGCATTTTGATTTGCATTTCCCTGATAATTAGTGACATTGAGTACTTTTTCATATAACTGTTGGCCATGAATATGTCTTATGCAGAGGAATATCTGTTCTCCTCCATTGCTCATTTTTTACTTGAGTCATTTGATGTCTGTTTGGTTGGTTTTTGCCATTGAGTGGTATGTATCTTTATATACTTTGGATATTAACCCTTCATCTGATATATGGTTTGCTAATATTTTCTTCTATTCCACAGGCTGCCTTCTCATTGTGTTGTTTCCTTTGTAGTGCAAAATCTTTTTAGTCTTATACAATCCCACTTTTTATTATTTATTTTTTTGCCTGTGCATTCGGCATCCTATTCATAATATTATTGCTAAGACAAAGATCAGTGACCATTTTTCTATGTATTTTTATGAGTTTTAATAATTTCTACCTATAGGTCTAAGTCTTTAATATATTCTACTTAAATTTTGTGTATGGTATGTGATAAACGTCTAATTTTATTCTTTTGTATATAGATATCCAGTTTTTCCAACACCATTTTTGGAGAGACTATTCTTTCCCCATTGTGTATTCTTGGTGTCTTTATTGCAGATTAATTGATAAAATGTGCATGGGTTTATTTCTGGGCTGTGTATTCTGCTCTATTTTTTTATGTTTCTGTTTTATGTCAGTACCATACTATTTGTATTACTATAGGATTGTAATATTATTTGAATGCAGGATGTTTGGTGTCTCCAACTTTATTATTTCTGGAGAGAATTACTATGACCAATTGAGGTATTTTGTAGTTTCATATTAATTTTTGTATTTTTTTCCTGTTTCTGGATAAATTGCCATTGGGATGATGAGAGGAACATCACTGAATATGTAACCCACTTTGGGTAGTACTATAACCTGAATTTTGATGTTTTCCTAGAATTTATACTTTGGAAACTAATACTCAATGTGATAGAATTAAGAGATGGGGCCTTATCAGAGAAATGCAAATCAAAACCACAATGAGATACCATCTCACACCAGTTAGAATGGCGATCATTAAAAAGTCAAGAAGCAACAGGTGCTGGAGAGGATGTGGAGAAATAGGAACTCTTTTACACTGTTGGTGGGATTGTAAACTAGTTCAACCATTATGGAAAACAGTATGGCGATTCCTCAAGGATCTAGAACTAGATGTACCATATGACCCAGCCATCCCATTACTGGGTATGTACCCAAAGGATTATAAATCATGCTGCTATGAAGACACATGCACACGTATGTTTATTGCGGCACTATTCACAATAGCAAAGACTTGGAATCAACCCAAATGTCCATCAGTGACAGACTGGATTAAGAAAATGTGGCACATATACACCATGGAATACTATGCAGCCACAAAAAAGGATGAGTTTGTGTCCTTTGTAGGGACATGGATGCAGCTGGAAACCATCATTCTTAGCAAACTATCATAAGAACAGAAAACCAAGCACCACATGTTCTCACTTATAGGTGGGAACTGAACAATGAGATCACTTGGACTCGGGAAGGGGAACATCACACACCGGGGCCTATCATGGGAAGGGGGGAGGGGGGAAGGATTGCATTGGGAGTTATACCTGATGTAAATGACGAATTGATGGGTGCTGACGAGTTGATGGGTGCAGCACACCAACATGGCACAAGTATACATATGTAACAAACCTGCACGCTATGTACCCTAGAACTTAAAGTATAATAATAAAAAAAAAGAAAATTAAAAAAAAAGAGAGAGAGATGGGGCCTTTAGGAGGTGATTAGGTCATGAGGATGAAAGCCTCATTAACATAGTCAGTGAAGTTATAGAAAAGCCTTAAAGAGCCCATCTTGCTCCTTCCCCTATGTGATGATACAAGAAGGCACTATCTTTTCAGTAGAGAGCAATATCTCACCAGACACCAAATCTGCTTGTGTCTTGATCTTGGCCTTTTCAGGCTCTATAATTGTGAGCAGTATATTTGTGTCATTCATAAATCAATCAGTCAAAGGTATTTTGTTGCACCTGGCAAGCTGACTAAAACAGAAGATGGTATTAAGAAGTAGGGTGCTGGGGGGCATGCCCAAGATGGCCGAATAGGAACAGATCCAGCCTCCAGCTCCCAGCGTGAGTGACACAGAAGATGGGTGATTTCTGCATTTTCAACTGAGGTACCAGGTTAATCTCATTGAGGTGTGTCGGACAGTTGGCGCTGGTCCACGGGTGCAGATCGACCACCGAGAGCCGAAGCAGGGCAAGGCATCAACTCACCTGGGAAGGGTGAGGGGGAAAGGAATTCCTTTTCCTAGCGAAAAGAAATTGAGACACACAACACGTGGAAAATCGGGTAACTCCCACCCTAACATTGCACTTTACCAAGGGTCTTAGCAAATGGCACACCAGGAGATTATATCCCACACCTAGCCCAGAGAGTCTCATGGCCAGGGAGCCTCCCTCATTGCTAGCACAGCAGTCTGAGATCTAACTGCAAGGTGGCAGCGAGGCTGGGGCAAGGGCACCAGCCATTGCTGAGGCTTAAGTAGGTAAACAAAGCCACTGGGAAACTCGAATTGGGTGGAGCCCACCACAGTTCAAGGAGGCCGGCCTGCCTCTGTAGACTCATCTTCTGGGGACAGGGCATAGCTAAACAAAAAGCAGCAGAAACCTCGGCAGAGGTAAATGCCCCTGTCTGACAACTTTGAAGAGAGCAGTGGATCTCCCAGCATGGAGGTTGAGATCTGAGAATGGACAGACTGCCTGCTTAAGTGGGTCCCTGACCCCTGAGTATCCTAACTGGGAGACATCCCCCACTAGGTGCAGACAAACACCTCACACCTCACATGGCCGGGTACACCCCTGAGGCGAAGTTTCCAGAGCAAGAATCAGACAGCAACACTCACTGTTCAGCAATATTCTATCTTCTGCAGCCTCTTCTGCTGATACCCAGGCAAACAGGATCTAGAGTGGGCCTCAAGCAAACTCCAACAGACCTACAACTGAGGGTCCTGACTGTTAGAAGGAAAACTAACAAACAGAAAGGACACATACACCAAACTCCGTCAGTACGTCACCATCATCAAAGACCAAAGGCAGATAAAAGCACAAAGATGGGGAAAAACAGTGCAGAAAAGCTGGAAATTCAAAAGCTCAGAGCACATCTCCCCCTTCAAAGGAACACAGCTCATTGCCAGCAATGGAACAAAGCTGGAAGGAGAATGACTTTGACGAGTTGTGAGAAGAAGGCTTAAGTCAATCAAACTTCTCAGAGCTAAAGGAGGAACTATGTAACCAGGGCAAAGAAACTGAAAACCTTGAAAAAAGAATGGAAGAATGGAAAATTAGAATAATAAATGCAGAGAAGACCTTAAAACTACTGATAAAGATGAAAACCATAACATGAGAACTACATGACAAATGCACAAGTTTCAGTAACCGACTCGATCAATTGGAAGAAAGAGTATCAGTGATTGAAGATCAAATGAATGAAATGAAGCGAGAAGAGAAATGTAGAGAAAAAAAAGGAAAAACAAATGAACAAAGTCTCCAAGAAATATGGGATTATTTGAAAAGACCAAATCTACGTCTGATTGGTATGCCTGAAAGTGACGGGGAAAATGGAACCAAGTTGGAAAACACTCTGCAGGATATCATCCAGGAGAACTTTCCCAACCTAGTAAGGCAGGCCAACATTCAAATTCAGGAAATACAGTGAATGCCACAAAGATACTCCTTGAGAAGTGCAACTCCAACACACGCAATTGTCAGATTCACCAAAGTTGAAAGGAAGGAAAAAATGGTAAGGGCAGCCAGAGAAAAAGGTCGGATTACCCACAAAAGGAAGCCCATCAGACTAACAGCACATCTCTCAGCAGAAACTCTACAAGCCAGAAGAGAGTGGGGGCCAATATTCAACATTCTTAAAGAAAAGAGTTTTAAACCCAGAATTTCATATCCAGCCAAACTAAGTTTCATAAGTGAAGGAGAAATAAAAACCTTTACAGACAAGCAAATGCTTACAGATTTTGTCACTACCAGGCCCACCTTACAAGAGATACTGAAGGAAGCATTAAACATGGAAAGGAACAACAGGTACCAGCCATTGCAAATACATGTAAAAATATAAAGTCCATCGATGCCAGGAAGAAACTGCATCAACTAAAGAGCAAAATAACCAGCTAATATCATAATGACAGGATCCATTTCACACATAACAATATTAACCTTAAATATAAATGGACTAAATGATCGAATTAAAATACGTAGACTGGCAAAGTGGAAAAAGAGTCAAGACCCATCAGTTTGTTGTATACAGAAGACCCATCTCACATGCAGAGATGCACATAGGCTCAAAATAAAGGGATGGAGGAAGATTTACCAAGCAAATGGAAAACAAAAAAAAAAGCAGGAGTTGCAATCCTGGTCTCTGATAAAACAGACTTTAAACCATCAAAGATCAAAAGAGACAAAAAAGGCAATACCTAATGGTAAAGGGATCAATTCATCAGGAAGAGCTAACTATCCAAAATATATATGCACCCAATACAGGAGCACCCACATTCATAAAGCAAGTCGTTAGAAACTTACAAAGAGACTTAGACACCCATACAATAATAATGGGAGATTTTAACACCCCACTGTCAACATTAGACAGATCAACGAGACAGAAAGTCAACAAGGATATCCATGATGAACTCAACTCTGCACCAAGCAGACCTAATAGACATCTACAGAACTCTCCACCCCAAATCAACAGAGTATATATTCTTCTCAGCACCATATCACACTTATTTCAAAATTGACCACATAGTTGGAACAAAGCACTCCTCAGCAAATGTAAAAGAACAGAAATTTTAACAAACTGTCTCTCAGACCTCACAGCAATCAAACTAGAACTCAGGAATAACAAACTCAATCAAAACCACTCAACTACATGGAAACTGAACAACCTGGTCCGGAATGACTAATGGGTACATAATGAAATGAAGGCAGAAATAAAGATATTCTTTGAAACCAATGAGAACAAAGATACAACATACCAGAATCTCTGGGACACATTTAAAGAAGTGTGTAGAGGGAAATTTACAGCACTAAATGCCCACAAGAGAATTCAGAAAAGATCTAAAATTGATACCCTAACATCACAATTAAAAGAACCAGAGAAGCAAGAGCAAACGCATTCAAAGCTAGCAGAAGGCAAGAAATAACTAAGATCAGAGCAGAACTGAAGGAGATAGAGACACAAAAAACCCTCCAAAAAATCAATGAATCCAGGACTTGGTTTTTTGAAAAGATCAACAAAATTGACAGACCACTAGCAAGACTAATAAAGAAGAAAAGAGAGAAGTATCAAATAGACGCAATAAAAAATGATAAAGGGGATATCACCACCAACCCCACAGAAATACAAACTACCATCAGAGAATACTATAAACACCTCTACGCAAATAAACTGAAAAATCTAGAAGAAATGGATAATTTCCTGGACACTTACACTCCCACAAGACTAAACCAGGAAGAAGTTGAATCCCTGAATAGACCAATAGCAGGCTCTGAAAGAGACAATAATTAATAGCCTACCAACCAAAAAAAGTCCAGGACCAGATGGATTCACAGCTGAATTCTACCAGTGGTACAAGGAGGAGCTGGTACCATTCCTTCTGAAACTATTCCAATCAATAGAAAAAGAGGGAATCCTCCCTAACTCATTTTATGAGGCCAACATCATCCTGATACCAACGCCTGGCAGAGACACAACAAAAAAAATAGAATTTTAGACCAATATCCCTGATGAACATCGATGCAAAAATCCTCAATAAAATACTGGCAAACCGGATTCAGCAGCACATCAAAAAGTTTATCCACCATGATCAAGTGGGCTTCATCCCTGGGATGCAAGACTGGTTCTACATACACAAATCAAAAAACGTAATCCAGCATATAAAGAGAACCAAAGACAAAAGCCACATAATTATCTCAATAGATGCAGAAAAGGCCTTTGACAAAATTCAACAGCCCTTCATGCTAAAAACTCTCAATAAATTCAGTATTGATGGAACGTACCTCAAAATAATAAGAGCTATTTATGACAAACTCACAGCCAATATCATACTAAATGGGCAAAAACTGGAAAAATTCCCTTTGAAATCTGCCACAAGACAGGGATGCCCTCTCTCATCACTCCTGTTCAACATATTGTTGGAAGTTCTGGCTAGGGCAATCAGGCAAGAGAAAGAAATGAAAGTATTCAATTAGGAAAAGAAGAAGTCAAGTTGTCCCTGTTTGCAGATGACATGACTATATATTTACAAAACCCCATTGTCTCAGCCCAAAATCTCCTTAAGCTGATAAGCAACTTCAGCAGTCTCAGGATACAAAATCAATGTGCAAATATCAGAAGCATTCTTATACACCAGTAACAGACAAACAGAGAGCCAAATCATGAATGAACTCCCATTCACAATAGCTTCAAAGAGAATAAAATACCTAGGAATCCAACTTACAAGGGATGTAAAGGACCTCTTCAAGGAGAACTACAAACCACTGCTCAGTGAAATAAAAGAGGACACAAACAAATGGAAGAACATACCATTTTCTTGGATGGGAAGAATCAATATCGTGAAAATGGCCATACTGCCCAAGGTTATTTATAGATTCAATGTCATCCACATCAAGTTAACAATGAGTTTCTTCACAGAATTGGAAAAAAACTGCTTTAAAGTTCATATGGAACCAAAAAAGAGCCCGCATTGCCAAGACAATCCTAAGCCAAAAGAACAAACCTGGAGGCATCACACTACCTGATTTCAAACTACACTACAAGGCTATAGTAACTGAAACAGCATGGTACTGGTACCAAAACAGAGATATAGACCAATGGAACAGAACAGAGCCCTCAGAGATAATACCACACATCTACAGCCATCTGATCTTTGACAAACCTGACAAAAACAAGAAATATCGAAAAGATTCCCTATTTAATAAATGGTGCTGGGAAAATTGGCTAGCCATAAGTAGAAAGCTGAAACTGGATCCTTTCCTTACTCCTTATACAAAAATTAATTCAAGATGGATTAGAGACTTAAATGTTAGACCTAATACCATAAAAACCCTAGAAGAAAACCTAGGTAATACCATTCAGGACATAGGCATGGACAAGGACTTCATGTCTAAAACACAAAAGCAACGGCAACAAAAGCCGAAATTGGCAAATGGGGTCTAATTAAACTAAAGAGCTTCTGCACAGCAAAAGAAACTACCATCAGAGTGAACAGGCAACCTACAGAATGGGAGAAAAGATTTGCAATCTACTCATCTGACAAAGGGCTACTATCCAGAACCTATAAAGAACTCAATCAAATTTACAATAAAAAACAAACAGCCCCATCAAGAAGTGGGCAAAGGATATGAACAGACACTTCTCAAAAGAAGACATGCATACAGCCAACAGACACATGAAAAAATGCTCATCATCACTCATCATCAGAGAAATGCAAATCAAAACCACAATGAGATACTATCTCACAAGAGTTAGAATGGCATTCATTAAAAAATCAGGAAACAACAGGTGCTGGAGAGGATGTGGAGAAATAAGAACACTTTTACACTGTTGGTCGGACTGTAAACTAGTTCAACCATTGTGGAAAACAGTGTGGCAATTCCTCATGGATCTAGAACTAGAAATACCGTTTGACCCAGCCATCCCATTACTAGGGATATACCCAATGGATTATAAGTCATGCTGCGATAAAGACACATGCACATGTAGGTTTGTTGCGGCACTATTCACAATAGCAGTGACTTGGAATCAACCCAAATGTCCATCAGTGACAGACTGAATTAAGAAAATGTGGCCCATATACACCATGGAATACGATGCAGCCATAAAAACGGATGAATTTGTGTTCTTTGTAGGGACATGGATGCAGCTGGAAACCATCATTCTCAGCAAACTATTGCAAGAACAGAAAACCAAATACCGCATGTTCTCACTCATAGGTGGGAATTGAACAATGAGATCACTCGGACACAGGAAGGGAAACATCACACACTGGGTCCTATTGTGGGTAGCGGGTGAGGGATAGCACTAGGAGATATACCTAATGTAAATGACGAGTTAATGTGTGCAGCACACCAAAATGGCACATGTTTGCATATGTAACAAACCTACACGTTGTGCACATGTACCTTAGAACTTAAAGTATAATAAAAAAAAGAAGAAGTAGGGTGCTAACTTAACAAATACCTAAAAATATAAAAGCAGAATTGAATCTGGATAATGGCAAAAATTTGGAAAAGTTTGGAAGTAATCATTAGAAAAATCTATAATAGAAGTTTATATGCTAAAGGCCATTCTAATAATAGCTCAGATTAAAATGAGAAATACTTTGTTGGGAATTGGAAGAAAGGTAATACTTGCTATAAAATGGCAAAAACTTGGATAAATTGAGTTTTGTACTAATAATTTGTGGAATAAGAAATTCTCAAGTGATGAAACAGAATATCTGGCAAAATAAATATATAAGCAAAATGTTGAGAGCATGACATGGCGCTTCTTGACGGTTTATGGTAAAATGCAAAACGATAGGTATGAACTATATAATATGAATGAAAGAATGTAAAATTCAAAGAGTGATAAAAGAGAAATTAATTAAAGATGAAATTTATAATTAAAAGGGAACAGAAATTAATGATTTTGAAAATTGTGATTCTATCCATGTAAAAAACAAAAAGAAAGTGTTTAGCAGAAAAACATGCCAAGGATGTGGCTAAGAAAACATTGATGAAGAGATTAGTGTGGATAGAAAGAAGCCAGCGGCTATTTATCAAGAAAATAAAGGAATGATCCAGAAGATATTTTGGAGTTCATCATGTTCTACCACTTCCATCACAGGACGAAAGTGCCAAGGCCTTGGGGACAGAACTATGTCAAAATAGGTTCCTCAGATGCTCATGGGACCTTGACAGTTGGGGCCAAGAGCTGCTTCAATTTTCTACTCCCTACATTCTGGTACATCTCTCTTCAGACATCTCAGATGTGGCTCAAATTGTTACAGGTGCACTTTGGTCCATAGAAGCTACTAATCCAGAGAGAACACAGGTGGTAAAACTTGGCAGCATCTGAGTGGTGGCAACTCTGCAGGTACACACAGTACAGAAGCTATGGGGGCATAGCTAACTATAAATAAATTTCAGATAATTTCCTGGAGATCTTAAGGTTCTAGGAAGAGAACAGTCACAAGGGTGAAACCACCAAAGAGAGCCCAGACTAGGACAATGCCTAGTAAAGCCAAGGGACTTGGGTAGCCTGCAAGATCCCAGGACCATCCTTGTTACAAAGATTCAAAGAACACAACTGAATCATGTTTCTGACCTAGTGTTTTGTGGAAGAAGGAAACTTCTGAGTTATGAAATTGGATATTTGGCAGAAGAATATCTAAGAAAGTGTTGAACATGCAGCCTGACATCTGTTGACTGCATATATTAATATACAAGAAGACAGAAACAAATTAAAAACAGAATTTATAATGGAAAATATGTCAACACTTAAACATTTGGAAAATGTCTAGTGTGCCCAAGTTGTACAGAATAAAGAAAAAAGCATGTTCGTTACAGAACATCAAAAGTTTGGCCAAGAGATTATTTTACACAAAGATTAATATGGATGGATGGAAGACTAGTGTCATTCATTAAGGGAACAGAAAAATGAAACTGGTGGCATTTCCAAGATCATTGGAATTTCCACTTCCATCACAAGTAAATAGTATAAAGAAATGAGGGACAAAACTGTTACCAAAAGAGTAACCTTCAATGTTTTCAGAACCGGAGCACTCACTGCCTGGCACTGCCTCAAGATTTTGCTGCTCATATTCTGGAATATACCACCTCAGCAATTCAAGGTGTAGTTGCACTGTGTCTAGATACAATGTGGGCTACTTTGTCTGCTCTTCCACAGGGCACAGGTGACAAATCTTAAAGGCATTCATGGAGTGTCATCTCCACTATACTAAAGAGTACACAAGCTATGGGTGTATGGCTGCTGTCATCTAGAATTTGAAAGATAAAACAATCTGGAGCCTTGGTCATGCAACCTAGGAAGAGGGCCACCTTGAGAGCAGGACAACCACAGAGAGCCCCATCAGGTCAATCCCCAGTAAAGCCATGAGAATTGGTCCACAGCAAAAAGCAATATCTACTGAATCCATAGTGGTGGCCAACAGCCTTCCCAGTTTGTCTGGAATTTGGAATGTGTAGTAAAAGAGTTTTATCCAGCTGTAAAATTTAATGTTGTTTAGCTTATTGAGCTTTGAATTTACTTGAGACATTACTCCTTTCCGCTTCTCTATTTTTCCTTTTTGGAAAGAGAATATTTAACTTATGACTATCCAATTATTGTATTTCGGAAGTACATAAATGTTTTATTTTACAGGCTCACAGCTGGAGAAAAATTTTTCTCAGAATAAATCATACTTTGAGTCTCACTCATATTTTATGTAGATGATCTTCAGATGAGACTTCAAATTTAGATTTTAAAGTTGATGCTTGAACTAGTTTAAACGTCTGGGGTAATTGTGATAAAATTAGCGTATTTTGCATGTTAGAAAGAGATGATTTGTGAGGGACAAGCCTGCAGTGCTATGGTCTGAATATTGATGTTCTCCCTTGAAATTTTTATGTTGGAATCTAATATTCAAAAGGATAGTATTAAGACGTGTGACCTTTAGAAAATGATTAGATCACGAGGGCAAAGCCCTCATGAATGGGATTAGTAACCTTATAACAGAGGTTTATGGAATCCCCTGCTTGCCCTTTCTATCATGTGAGGACACAAGAAAGCACCATCTTTGAAGCAGAGAGCAGACTCTCACCAAACGATGAATCTGTTGCCATCATGATCTTGGACTCCCATATTCCAGAATTGTAAGCAATAAATTTCTTTTTGGTTTTTGTAAATTACCCAATCTAAGGTAGTTTGTTAAGCAGCAGGAATGGTCTAAAATGAGAGAGAAGACGGGGAGGGCTTTGTCTTGCGTCTTGGATACCCAATTCAGCCACAGCAAGAAATAACGTCAGTCAGAGTCATGAGGCCCTCTATCCAGGCCCTAGCTTCCAGACAACATTTCTAGACACACGCTGAGACAGAAGGGAACCCTCTGCCTTGAAGGGAAAAACCTAGTTTTGGCAGAATTTATCACTTGCTAATTGAAGACCCCTTGGGCCGTGAATAAACAACAGTGATACCCAGGTAGTGTGGACTTGTGTGAGACTTGCGTGGGACTTGTGTGAGACTTGCTAGCTTAAGGTGTGACTTAACAAATTCCCAGCTGTAGTGGTTACAGGGAAAAACTCATTGTTGAGATAAGAGAGAAAAAAGTAAAAAAAGACTATGTTTTTCACCTTAGGTACCAGTACAACCACAGAAATGTGGAGTACCAACTGGGCGTTTAGGATCCCTGATTTCAGAAATTGGCTCTTGGATGGTCTTTCTTTACCTCCCCTGGGTCAGAAGGTAGCCCATTGCCATGAAGAGTGAGTTTCAGGCCAGGCAAGTTTCACCACAAGCTTATTAAAGAGGCCTTAGGACTTAAGGTGGCATTGGTGGTAGTCTGGTAGTACTCACAATGGACGTAAGGGGATGGTAACCATCGAGTGAGGCTCCTCTGCTTGGAAAGGGGATAAAAGAGTGGGAAAAACTGCGTTTAAGTGCCAGTGCAGCCTCAGTACAATAGAACACCAGGTAGAGTTTTAAGGGTTTTTACTCTAGTTCTGGGCTGCCAAACAAAACCGCAGTACCTGCTTGGGTCCTGTGGAAAATTGCTGCCCTGAAAGAAGACAAACAAGCCTGGATGATTTTGCTACCTGCTAATTGTAACACCACACGGCTTTAAGCAAATACAACTGGTAGCCAGAGAGTGGTTACAGCAGGCCTTGGGAGAGACCCAGTACAGTGCTGTCTTCAGGTCTGAACAAGTGTAGTCCTAAGGATGGTGGACATGGTGGTGTTTGTGTGACTTTACCTGCAACTTTCAGTGGCTTGAAACAGAGAGGAAGACTCTTTTTGTTTGGGAGAAAGTAAGGGAAGAGTATAAGAGTTTCTGCCTGGTAATCCAGAAAATTCTTTAAAAACTTCTCCAAAACGACCAAGGTAGTACCTCTATGAATCTGCAAGAACCACAGCATTATGGGATTGTGGTCTCCCTTAAACCAGATACAGCTTAGATCACAACACCCAAGTATTTTCAAATATCTGGAATGCCTTCCCAAGAAGAACTGGTACAAACAAGCCCAGATTATAAAGACTACAATGAATACCAAATTCTTCAGTGCCTGGACATAGATGAACATCTAAAAGTATCAAGATAATCTATAAAAACATGCCCTCACCACATAAAATAAATAAGACATGATGAACTAATTCTGGACAGAGAGAAATATGTGGCCTTTCAGACAGATAATTCAAAATAGCTGTTTTGGGGAAACTCAAAAAATCAAGATAACACACAAAAAATAGAATTCAGAATCCTATCAGATAAATTTAACAAAGAGATTGAAACAATTAAACAGAATCCAACAGAAATTCTAGGGGTTAAAATTGGAACTGACATTCTGAAGAATGAATCAGTCTTTTAATGGCAGAATTGATCAAGCAGAAGATAAAATAGTGAGATTGAAGACAGTCTATTTGAAAAAAAAAAAAAAAAGAGGAGACAAAAGAAAAAAAAAGAATAAAAAATAAAGAAGTAGGTTGGGTGCAGTGGCTCATGCCTGTAATCCCAGCACTTTGGGAGGCTGTGGAGTGTGGATCACCTGAGGTCAAGAGTTGGAGACCGGCCTGGCCAACATGATGAAACTCTGTCTCTACTAAAAATACAAAAATTAGCTGGGCATGGTGGCAGGTGCCTGTAATCCCAGCTACTTGGGAGGCTGAGGCACTAGAATCATTTGAACCTGGGAGTTGAAGGTTGCAGTGTGCCAAGATCACATCATTGCACCCCAGCCTGGGCAACAAGAGAAAGACTCCATCTCAAAAAAAAAAAAAAAAAAAAAAAAAAAAAGCATTCCTACAGGATCTAGAAAATAGTCTCCAAAGGGTAAATCTAAGAATTATTGGCCTTAAAGAGAAGATATAGTAACACAAAGTGGTAGAACATTTATTCAAAGAGATAATAACAGAAAAATTCCCAAACCTAGAGAAAGATATCAATATCCAAGTAGAAGAAGGTGATACAGCTTCAAGCAGATTTAACCTGAAGGAGACTATCTTAAGACATTTAATAATCAAACTCCCAAAGGTCATGGATAACGGAAGGATCCTAAAAGCAGCAAGGAAAAAAAAAAAAAAAGTAACATACAATAAAGCTCCAACACATCTGGCAGCAGACTTTCCAGCAAAAACCTTGCAGGCCAGGAAAGTGAGGCATGATATATTTAAAGTGCTGAAAACAACTTCTACCCTAGAAGAGTCCAGCAAGAACATCCTTCAAACATGAAGGAGAAATAAAGCCTTTCCCAGAAAAACAAAAGCTGATAAATTTTATCAACATTACCTCTGTCCTAGGATAAATACTAAAGGGAGTACTTTTTTCAATCAGAAAGAAAAGGACATCAATGAGCAATAAAAAATCATCTGAGAATATACACAGCTGGACTTGGGTAAGATGGCTGACTAGATGCTGCCAGGTGGAACAGCTGCCACCGAGGGACCAGGATGACTGGTTCACTCTTGACAGATCTTCAGAGTGAAGAAACTGAGAGTGGATGGAGGAAAGACAGAAGCTGGGCTGAAGGGAGAGGAAGGTTGGAACAAGTACATTGAACAGCAAGGAGCAACTCACTCTCACCATGGGCCTCTGAAATTTCATCAGGTGACCTCTTAACCACCACAAACACTTGAATTGGCAAGGGCAGCTGCTTAGAGAAGTGGTAGGAGCAGAAAACTAGCTGACAGGTTTGGTGAAGGAGTATCTGTAACGGAGCAGAGCCAGGCATGCCCAAACCCCTAGGTTCCACTTAATCCCAGAGAAGACTTTAACCCTAGGGGAACTAAAAAACCTGAAGTCTGCAGAGTGGTCTTGCCCATCAGATGGGGCTAGTCTGAACTGAGGATCCCTTAATTTTCTGGCTTGTCCTGGGACCCCATCCTGGCTGTTCCTGCTTACTGTGCAGTCTTGGTTGCCCTGGGGCCCACATCGTAACTCCTGCTTTGGTAGACTGTGTCTGACTTGTGGAGAGCTCCAGCAGGGTGGCCCCATGGCCATGTGTCAGCTTACCCACTCCGTTTACCCACTGCTGCTTCCATGGGGCCCATTGCTTTGTGGGTATGCGTGTGCATGGGAAAAATTTGCCTTCCCTGCCCCACCAGTGTACCTGTGTGCATGCACCCTGCCCATCACTGCTACTGGCAGGAGAGCACTTTGCCTTTTTTCCCCACCATACTGCCATTGCAGTCAGAGTTTTGGTGGGAACAGAGCCCACCATCCTTACCCTCACAAGTGTCCTGCCCTTGTGCCAACACTGCCACTGGAGTGAAACTAGGCACATTGAAAAGTGAACCCTTCCCCACCCTAACCAGCTATCCCCACTTGTATGAACGTGCGCAGACAGCAAACTCAGACTTGTGATTGCCAATGCCCCACCCCCATGCTAACACCACCACAAGCCTGACCACATGCAAAGTTATCAACAGAGGTCCTCCAGCCCCTCGAACAGTGCTGCCTCTTTCACTGTTGTGAAAGTCTGCAGGGAGGCATGACCCTCATACCCATTAACACACTGCCTCTGCTAACAAGCATCCAACCTGCTATGCTGCTGCTGCTGCCATTGCTGATGACATGTATAAGTGGGGATAGATCCCACTGCCACTATATGAAATGGTTTAAGTGGTACCACCTACCGGAGTGAAAAGATAAACAGTCTGGGAGCACCTCAGCCTCCACCAACATAGTAGGTTTCCAACATCAAGAAGTCAGAGAAAAAAGTTGGGGTCTGATAAGATTCTCTGAGAATTAGAGCACACAGTCCAGGAGTTGGAAGCTGAGCCTTGACACCCTCAAATTTTGCAGAATTAAAGCCAGTCAACTGAACCCACCTTATACTATAATTGGACACTCAGGGGCATCGAATAGGACAACAGAAAAAAAATTTAAATGACAGCAACTTCAGAGACTGAAGGAACATCGGCACACAAAGATGAGAAAATAAACAGCTCAAGTACTCTGACACCACAAAAAGCTAGAGTGCTTTCATTTCTCCAAACAGCTGCACTAGCTCTCCAGCAAGAATTCTGAACTAGGCTCAGATGGTTGAAATGACAGAAATAAAATTCAGTATATGGATAAAAGTAAAGATTATTTAGATGTAAGAGTACATTGAAAGCCAATCCAAGGAGGTTTAAGAAACATAACAAAACAATAGAGGAGATGACAGACAAAATGGCCAGTATAGAAAAGAACATAACTGACGTAATAGAGATGAAAAATACACTATAAGAATTTCACAAATCAATCACAAGTATTAACATAAGAATAATCCAAATTGAGAAAAGAATTTCAAAGCTTGACAACTGGCTTTCTGAAATAAGAAAATCAGACCATAACAGAGAAAAGAAGAATAAAAAGGAATAAACAAAACCTCCTAGAAACATGGTATTATGTAAAGATACAAAATCTATGACTTGTTGGTGTTCCTAAAACAGGGAGAATGAAAGCAATTTTAAAACATATTTCAGGATATCATCCATGAGAAATTCCCCAGCCTAGCTAGAGAGGCCAACATTTAATTCAGAAAATGCAGTGAGCCCCAGTAAGATACTTCACAAGAAGATTATCCTCAAGATAAATAATCAGATTCTTCAAGGTAAAATTTAAACAAAAAAATGTTAAAGGCAACTGGAAAGAAAGAATAGGTAATCTATAAGGAGAAGCCCATCAGACCAACAGAAGAACTTTCAGTGGAAACCCTACAAGCCAGAAGAGATTCAGGGTCAATATTCAACATTGTTAATGAAAAGAAATTGGTAAAACAAAGCCTCATAAACTAAGAAAAAAATAAGATCCTTTTCAGACAAGCAAATGCTGAGGGAAATTGTTACCACCAGGGCTGCTTTACAAGATCTTCTGAAGGAAGTACTAAATATGGGGAGGAAAGGTCTGTCACCAGCCACTACAGAAACACAAGTACAGAGAATAGTGTCACTCTAAAGCAACTACGCAAACGAACCTGCATAATAATCAGTTAAGATCACCATGACAGGATCAAATCTACACATTTCAATATTAACCTTAATGTCAATGGGCTAAACACCTCATTTTAAAAGCACAGAGAGGCAAGCTGGACAAAAGACCAAGACTCATTGGTCTTCTGTCTTTAAGATACCAATCTCACATACAATGACACCCATAGGCTGAAAATAAAAATACAAAAAATAGAGAAAAAATTAATGAGCAAATGGAGAACAGATTAAAAGCAGATTTTACAATTCTAAATTTCAAACAAAATAGACTTTAAGCCAACAAATATCATAGAAGACCAAGAGTTTATTACATAATGTGAAAAGTTCAATTAAACCAAAAGATCTAACTATCCTAAATATATATGCACTTTACACAGGAACACCCAAATTTATAAAACAAGTTCTTAGAGATGTTCAAAGAGACTTACAGTTCTGCACAATAACAACGGGCGACATCAACGCCTGACAGTATTAGATGATTGTGGCAAAAAAAGAAAAAAGATTTTCAGAATTTAAATTCAGCACTGGATCAAATAGAACAGACAGACTTCTACAGATTATATATTATAATATATATTATAGATTATATATTATGTTTTATATTATATTAATATATATTTATATATAATTATATATACGGGTGTGTATATATACGCATATATACATTTTTCTCATTGTCACATAGCACATATTCTAAAATCAACACTCAATCAGACATAAAACACCTCTCAGAAAATGCAAAAGAACTGAAATCAAAACAACCATTCTCTTGGACCACAGTGCAATAAAAATAGAATTCAAGAATAAGAAAATAGCTGAAAACCACACAATTACACGGAAATTGAATAATCTGATTCTCAATGACTTTTGGGTAAATAATAAAATTAAAGAAGAAATCAATAATTTCATTGAAACTAATGAGAACAAAGATACAACAAACCAGAAACTCTGAGACACAGCTAAGGCAGCGTTATAAGATACATTTTAATTTTTTTCCAAGATGTCAAATTGCAGGCAATGTTAGTGTGCCCTTCCCATTTGGAAAGACAGAATAGTGTGCAGAGATTCACACTGTAAACATGTTTCCAAGAATCAACACGGGAAATTAAGAAAATTTAAAATATCTACAGACTCTTTGAAAGAGGTGGCAGTCTGTTGCAGCCTGCTTCGTGAGATAAGTAAAAAACAACAACAACAACAAATGGTGGTAAGTCCTCAGAGTGTGAGATGGGGAGATCCTGCCTTCAGAATGCACATCCCCACCAGGGAATCTGAAAATCCAGACCAGAGGAGAAAGCCTTAAACCTTCCCAGAACTGGAACTGATATAGTGAGTGGCGAGAAATATAAAAGTAGAAGCAGAAGTGGGAAGTGCTTTACAGGTATTCCCAGTCTAAAACCGTTAGTAAATATATCTCACAGGGAACCTCAGGAAAGTCACCCAACTAGCTCAGAGAGGGGTCAGAGGGTTATCAGGGGAACCTACTCCCAATATTTCAATGTGGGTTCTTTCTATTTTCCATAAGTGTTGGCCACCTGAGAAATAAAGAGAAAGAGTACAAAGAGAGGAATTTTACAGCTGGGCCACTGGGGGTGACATCACATATCGGGAGGACCATGATGCCCACCTGAGCCTCAAACCAGAAAGTTTTTTATTAAGAGTTTCAAAAGGGGAGGGGGTGTAAGAACAGGGAGTAGATCACATGCTTCAAAGGGCAAAATGGAGAACTACTGATAAGGGTCCAACAAAGATCACAAGGCAAAGGGCAAAAGCAGAACTACTGATAAGGGTCTGTTCAGTGGTGCCTGTATTGTCTTGATAAACATCTTAAACAACAGAAAACAGCGTTTGAGAGCAGAGAACTAGTCTGACCACAAATTTACCAGGGCAGAGTTTTTCCCCCACCCTAGTAAGCCTGAGGGTACTGCAGGAGACCAGGGTGTATCTCAGTTCCTATCTCAATCACATAAGACAGACACTCCCAGAGCAGTTGTTTATAGGCCTCCCCCCTAGGAATGCATTCCTTTCCCAGGGTAATAATATTAATATTCCTTGCTAGGAAAAGAATTTAGCAATATCTTCCCTACTTGCATGTCCGTTTATAGGCTCTCTGCAAGAAGAAAAATAAGGCTCTTTTTGCCTGACCCCACAGGCAGTCAGACTTTATGGTTGTCTTCCCTTGTTCCCTAAAAATCACTGTTATTCTGTTCTTTTTCAAGGTGCACTGATTTCATATTGTTCAAACACACATGTTTTACAATCAATTTGTACAATTAACACAATTATCACAGTGGTCCTGAGGTGATGTATATCCTCAGCTTATGAAAATAGTAGGATTAAGAGATTAAAGTAAAGACAGGCATAAGAAATTATAAAAGTCTTATTTTGGAACTGATAAATGTCCATGAAATCTTCACAATTTATGTTCCTCTGCTGTGGCTCCAGCCAGTCCCTCCTTTCGGAGTCCCTGACTTCCTGCAACAGAGGATGAAAAAAATATTCCAACTAAATTTTGTAATATAATCTCAAGGAAATGAACTCTCTTGTCCTGTATCCAAGGGGCAAGTGAGAAGAGTGCTGCAGGCATGAGTGCAAGAGTTCAGCACCTGGCCTGGTGGGAAGATAGAGAGAGGTGTGGGCTGAAAGGTGTAGTTTCTATCTCTGCAGGGAAAACTTATGGCCTGGGGGAGGTTTGAGTTCTGTGTGCAGACGGCCTGGCTATAAATCTGCTGCTGGTAGCAGAACACTGCTAGAGCAAGATCAGCCTTTCCAGCTGCACGAGTGCTGAGTGAGGTTTACTGACACTTGCTACTCCCCACTCCTGTGAAAAACTCTTCTGTGAAGCAGAGGAAATTATACTCCCTTCTGAACCATTACCTCGGTGTCCCCAAAACCACCCTCAACACTCACAGGGGTCATAACTTGCACTGCTCAAAGAAAGTCATAGTTCAGGCCTGTCTGATCCTGCCCTTCCGGGCTGAGTTCCTCCACCCAACCTGATAGCTTAAGATGAAGGACATACATTTTGGGGAGCTTTATAGCCCAACTCATGACCTGAGAAAGCAGATTACTTTTCCTGGGCAACTTAAGGCAAGCTCAAATCATACATCTACTACCTCAGCGGATGCTCTCTTGCAAGCACCACCTCCTAGCTGGAGGCCAACAAACACAATCTACTATAGCATCCCCAGAATAACACTGTCATCAAGAAGGAGAAAATGGCTGTGTGAATTCAGCTATCACCACTTCCTACAACTTGGCTAACCAGAGGTACTAATTCTGTCCATGTGACAAGTTTACTACAATTTTAACAAGTATTCAAGAAATCCAGTACACTAAGCCTATCTACAACCAAGGAATCATAGTCTACATCAAACCCCTGCCTCTGTCAGAGCTAGTGCTACTGCCCACTGTTGGGAGACTTGAAAACAGGTCACAGAACTGGATTTGTTACAGACATTCTCCATGTGGCAACACCACTAGGTGGCTAGAACCAGGAGAGCAATAGCAGTCACAGGGGTCTGGCTCTCAGGAACTCCTACTCTTAGGGAAAGGGGAAGAACACCACATCAAGGAAAAATCCTGTGGTACAAAAGAATCTGGACAGCAGGCCTCCGGTCCCAGATCTTTCTGCTGGTGGGAAGTTTCTTACAGCAGAGAAACAATTGCAGTGCTTGATGCAGCAAGGAAATCCTGCGACTCTACCAAAACAGTCAAGCAGCCTTCATGCTAGTGAAGAAACTTTGAGAAGGGGTAACTGCTTCCCCCTTGTCCACCACTGCAGACACTGCTTTGGCTTATTCCATGGGAACCCAGCATAAATGCACCTATAGACAACCTTCCTGAAAGAAATCTGGGTGATTATGTATCTGTTGGAGAAGCACTCTCTGGATTCAGGCTTGCATGAGAGGCAGAGTCAAAATTCCTCTCAACTCAGAACATCAACATTCCTACAGACATAAAAAGGTTCATGACTGAAGTAAATAGCTGGAACACTGGGACAGGAGTGAGGCTGGGAGGTGGATGGCTTTTCTGCTTGCCTGGCTGGGGAATTGCAGTTGTTCCCACCTTTCACTATGAGAAAACTCAGTGTGTCTTATTGAGAGAACCCTCAGCCATATTTATCAATAATGGGACTTTTGTTCACCATTGGGCATTGTACCTACACACATGCTTTAGATATGACTGATTTCTACTCACTAATACCACCCCTACTGGCCTGAAGCCTGAAACATCCACTCAGTAAATAAAATATTAGGGAAATACTAAACAAAAATAAAGTTCATACAACGAGGGAATGAGATAAGCTTTAAGAGATCCTTGCCATTTCAACACCATAGGAGACAGTGAAATTGCCAATATACCAAGTAGATAACTACTACAACCAGAATCTGTGAAATTTCACACATAAACACTCTCTGTAACAAGGAACTTTTTCTTTACTTCTAAAAGCACCAAGAATCAAATTAGGCTATAATAAACTAAAAACATTAAAGTCACATCCTTAAGATGGGAATAATTTTTTAAGTCAAATTAAAAATAAACTCAAGAAAAATTTGAAGAAACAATATACTCAAATGAGAAGAAAATAATGTAATTCTGGTAATATGACAAAACAGTGTTCTTTAACACCTTCAAAAGATCACACTAGTTCCCCAACATTGGATCCAAACCAAGATGAAATATTTGAAATACCAGATAAATAATTCAGAAGGCTGATTATTAAGCTACTCAAGGAGATACCAGAGAAAGGTAAAAATCCACATTTAAATAAATTGTTAAAAAAAAAAATCAGGATATGGGTCGTTCGTGGAGGCTCATGCCTGTAATCCCAGCATTTTGGGAGGCTGAGGCAGGTGGATCACGAGGTCAGATTGAGAGCATCCTGGCTAACACGATGAAATCCCGTCTCTACTAAAAAAAATACAAAAAAATAACCAGGCATGATGGTGGGGACCTGTAGTCACAGCTACTTGGGAGGCTGAGGCAGGAAAATGGCGTGAACCTGGGAGGCGGAGCTTGCAGTTAGCCAAGATGGCACCACTGCACTCCAGCCTGGGTAACACTGAGACACCGTCTCAAAAAAAAAAAAAAAAAAAAAAAAAAAAAAATTACAAAACACAGTATAAAGTTTCAATAATGTACTAGAAATCATAGAAGAACGAATTTCAGAACTCAAAAACAAAGCTTTCAAATTTACCCAAAGATAGAGAAAAAGAATTTTAAAAATGAGCAAAGTCTCCAAGAAAAATGGAGAAAAATAATGTGAAATCATGATTATGTGAAACAACCAAACTCAAGTATAATCGGTGCTCCTGAGAAACAAGAGGAAGCTAAAAGTTCAGGAAATTTGTTTGATGGAATAAATAAGGAAAACCTCCCTGGCCTCACTAGAGATTTAGGTATTCAATACAAGAAGCACAAAGAAATCCCAGAAAATACATTGCAAAAAGATAATCACCAAGGCACATAGTCATCAGGTTACCTAAAGTCAACTCAAAGAAAAGAATACTAAGCATGATGAGACAAAAGCATACGGGTAACATACAAAGGAAAACCTATCAGATGAACAACAGGCTTCTCAGCAGAAACCATACAAACTAGAAGGGATTAGGGACGTACCTTTAGTCACCTTAGAAAAAGTAATTGTGAGCCAAAAAGTTTGTATCCCACAAAACTAAGCTTCATAAATGAAGGAGACATAAACTTTTCAGACAAACAAATGCTGACAGAATTTGCCACTGCCAAATCGACACTACAAAAAAAAATGCTAAAAGGAGTTCTAAATCTCAAAATGAAAGCTTGATATGCACCAAAATAAAACCTTTTGGAAGCACAAAACTCACAAGCCCTATAAAACAATAACACAATTAAAAAAAGTGGGTAACAAATGGTATGATGAATAGAACACTCTTGGGTTACATCTCAATATTAACATTTAATATAAATGGCATAAATGCTTCACTTGAAAGACAAAAAATGGCAGAATGAACAAAAGACCACCAACCAAATATCTTCTGTCTTCAGTAGACTCAACACAAAAAGATTTATATAAACTCAAGTTAAAGAAGCGTAAAAAGTAATTCTACACAACTGGAAATCAGAAGTGAACAGGAGTAGCTATTCTTATATCAGACAAAACAGACTTCAAAGCAACAACAGTTAAAGACAATAAAGGACATTAATATTGATAAAAAGAACTGTCCAACAAGAACATATTACAATCTCAAATTTATGTGCATCTAACACTGCCGAATCTAGATGTACAAAACAATTAGTGCTAGACCTAAGAGATGAGATAGACAGTAACACAAAAATAGTGGGGGACTTTAACACTTCACTGACAGTACTAGACAGATAAGACCAAAATGCAACAAAGAAATAATAAAATTAAATGATACACTAGGAAAAACAGTAGACTTAAGAGATATTTATGGAACATTTTTCCCAACAATGGCAGAATATGCATTTTTCTCATCAGCACCTTGAATACTTTCCAATATAGACAATATGTTAGGCCACAAAACAAGTCTCAATTAATATAAGAAAATCAAAATTATATCAAGTATCTTCTCAAACCACAGTGGAATAAAACTGCAAATAAATTCCAAATGGAATTCTCAAAACTATACGAATACACAGAAATTAAATAACCTGCTCTTAAATGATTTTTAGATTAACAATGAAATCAAGATGGAAACTAAAGAATTTTTGAAATTAATGATAGTAGAGACACAAGTTATCAAAACCTCTGGTTTACAGAAAATAAGCAGTGTTAAGAGGAAAGTTTATAGCATTAAATACCTACATCTAAAAGTCTGAAAAACTGCAAATTGACAACCTAATGTCACACTTCAAGGACCTAGAGAAATAAGAACACACTAAATCCAAACACAACAGAAAAAAATAACAAAGATCAGAGAAGAACAAAATAAATAAAATTGAGCCAAAAATTTATAAAAAAAATAAATGAAACAGAAAGCTAGTTATTTCAGAAGATAAACAAAGTTGAGAGACCATTAGTGAGATTAATCAAGAAGAGAAAAAATATAAATAAGCTAAATTAGAAATGAAACTGGAGATACTACAACATATGCCAAAGAAATAAAAAGGATCCTTCAGAGCTACTATGAACAGGGCCGGGTGCGGTGGTTCACACCTGTAATTCCAGCACTTTGGGAGGCCGAGGGGGACATATCACAAGGTCAGGAGATAGAGACATTCCTGGCTAACACAGTGAAATACTGTCTCTACTGAAAACACAAAAAATTAGCCGGCAGTGGTGGTGGGTGCCTGTAGTCCCAGTTACTTGGGAGGCTGAGGCAGGAGAATGGCATGAACCCGGGAGGTGGAGCTTGCAGTGAGCCAAGATCACGCCACTGCACTCAGCCTGGGTGACAGAGTGAGACTCCATCTCAAAAAAAAAAAAAAAAAAAAAAAAGGCTACTGTGTGAACACCTTTATGTGCACAAACTAGAAAATCTAGAGAAAATGAATAAATTACTAAAAACATACAACCTTCTAGATTAAATCAGGAATAAATATAAACCCTGAACAGACAAATAATAAGCAGTGAGACTGAATCAGCATTTAAAAAGTTGCTGGGATTGCTTACCAGAAGCAGCTAAGGTGTGTGGTTTTCATGTAGAGGAACAAAAGGGTTGAGTAAATACAGCACCTTCAACTAAAATATCAAAGCACTTGCATCAGGACTAATCAATGAAACAACTCAACCAAAAGAGAATGTACAAAAGCAAGACAGTAAAGTGGCCCACCTGGGAGTGACGTGGAGCCAGAGGAACCTCCCCCATCCAGGGAAGCAGTGACTGAATGTGCTACCCTGGGAAACCACGCCTCTCCCATGAATCTTTGCAACCCTTGAGTCAGATGATCTCCTTGTGAACTCACTTGACTAGGGCCTTCATTCTGACACACAGAGTTATGTGGAGTCTTGGCAGAGCAGCTGCACAGGCATGTGCCACAGAGGCCCAGGAGTTTTATACACTCTGGCTCTGGACTTCCTGGCACAAGTGACTGCAACTCCAGCAAGGTAAGAGGTTGGACTTCCATATACAACCTTAGGAAAGAGGCTGAATCCCTGGGGCTGAGCAGCGACTGTCTGTGGGCTCCATTTTCATAGCACCTCAAAGGATAAGATGCACCACTGGCTTGCAATTCCAGTCAACCAACACCAACAGAGTCACCCCTAACTGGGACAGAGTTCCTGTGGGGAAGGGGTAGGTCACCATCTTTGCTGCATGGATGACTCAGCCATTCCAGTCTGTGGGCCTTGGAGAATCCAAACTGACCCAGGGAAGAAGGAATCCCCCAACCCAGCACAGCTGCTCTACCAAAACATGGCCATGCGACTTCTTTAAGCAGATCCACAAACCCATTCCTCCTCACTGGGTGGAACCTCTCATCTGGGGCCTCCAGCCACCCCTGCTGGTATTCTTCAGCTGACAGAAATTTGAATTCTTTCTGAAACAGTTCCTGGGTGGAGGGTTGGGCCACCATCTTTGCTGTTTAGATGATTCAGCTGTTTTAGCCTGTAAGCTTTGGAGAGTCCAAACAGACAGCGTGTGGAAGGGATCCCCTAGCACAGCACGGTTGCTCTACCAAAACGTAGCCAGACTGCTTCTTTAAGTGAGTCCCCAATCTGTTCCTCCTAACTGGAAGGGACCTCTCAACTGAGGCCTCAAACTACCACTGCCGGTGTTCTCTGGCCAATAGAGATTTCAAAACTTTCTGGTAAAGTGCCTCCAGAATGAGACATGCGCCACCACCTTTGCTGTTTGAGCACCTTAGCTGTTGCAGCCTCCAGGCTTTAGAGAGCCCAAGCCAACCAGGGGCGGAAGCAATATCCCAGCACAGAACAGCTGCTCTATAAAAGTGTGGCCAGACTGCTTGTATAAACAGGCCTCCAATCCTGTGATTCCTGACTGGGTGATACCTGCAAACTGAGGTCTTCAGTCAGTTCCTACAGGTGCGTTTGGACCAGCAAAGGTCTGTAACTCTCTGGGACAGAGGCCCCAGAGGAAGGAGCAGGCTACCAGCTTTGTTGTTTTGCAGCCTTCACTGGTGATGCCTCCCAGTGGTACAGGAAAATCTAAGATGACTAGAAATTGGAGTGGATCCCCAGCAAACCACAGTAGCCCTACAGAAAAGTCACCAGACTGTTAAAAAAATAAATGCATTCACAGATCAGCAACCTAAAATATCTGAAGTCCACTAAATTGATAAATAATCAGTGCAAGAACACCGAAGACTCAAAAAGCCAGAGGGTCCTCTCTCCTCCAAATGGCTACATCACCTCTCCAGCAAGAGTTCAGAGCTGGGCTGAAGTTGAGATGGCTGAAATGATAGAAGTAGAATTTAGAATATGAATTAAACACAGACTTTGCTGAGCTAAAATAGCTGTTGTAACCAAATACAAGGAAGATAAAAATCACGATAAAGCATCCAGGAGCTGACAGACAAAATAACCAGTATAGAGAAGAAGGTAAACTATCTGACAGAGCTAAAAAAGACACTACAGAAATTTCATAATGCAATCACAAGTATTAATAGAAGAATAGGCCAAGTAGAGGAAAAAAATCTCAGAGCTTGAAGACTGTCTTTCTGAAATAAGACAGGCAGACAAGTATAGAGAAAAAAGGATGAAATGAACAAACCTCCAAAAAATATAGGGTTATGTAAAGAGACCAAATCTATGACTGATTGGTATACCTGAAGGAGATGGGGAGAATAGGATCAATTGGGAAAACACGTTTCAAGATATCATCCATGAGAACTTCCTCCAACCTAGATAAACAGGCCAACATTCAAATTCAGAAAATGCAGAGAACCCTAGTAAGGTACTCCATGAGAAGATCATCAGCAAGACACATAATCATCAGATTCTCCTAGATTTAAACAAAATAAAAATGTTAAGGGCATCTATAGAAGAGGAAAAACCATCTCACAGACAGCAGTGCAATCAAACTAGAACTCGAGACTGCGAAATTTACTCAAAACCATACAATTACATAGAAATTAAATAATCTGTTCTGGAATAATTTTTGAATAAACAATGAAATTAAGGCTGAAATCAATAAATTTTTTAAAAACAATAAGAAGAAAGATACTACATAACAGAATCTCTGGGACACAGATAACACAGTGTTAACAGTGAAAATTATACCACTAAATGCCTATATCAAAAAATTAGAAAGATCCCATATCGAAAACTCAACATCATTATTTAAAGAACAAGAGAATCAAGAGCAAACAAATCCCAAAGCTAGCAAAAGAGAAGAAATAACCCAAATCAGAGCTGAACTGAAGGAGAGAGAGACATGAAAAACCATAAAAACAAAAAAAATCTTGCAAAAGATTAACAAATCCTGGATCTGATGTTTGAAAAAAAAATAATAAAATAGATAAACACTAGCTACACTAACAACGAATAAAAGAGAGAAGATCCAAATAAAAACAATAAGAAATGATAAAAAGGGGATATTATCACTGACCCCACAGAAATACAAAGAACCATCACAGAATATTCTATACATCTCTATGCATATAAACTAGAAAATACAGAAGAAATGGATGAATTCCTGGAAACATACATCTTTCCAAGACTGAACCAGAAAGAAATTGAATCCCTGAACACATTGATAATGAGTTCTAAAATCGAGGCAGTAATAAATAGACTACCAACCAAAAAAAATGACTAGGACCAGAAAGATTCACAACTCAATTTTAGCAGATGTACAAAAGAGAGGTGGTACCATTCCTACTGAAACTATTCTAAAAAATGGAAAATTAGAAACTCCTCCCTAACTCATTCTATGAGGCCAGAGTCATTCTGATACCGAAACATTGCAGAGATACAAAACAAACAAACAAACAAAAAACTTTAAGGAACATTGTTGCAAAAATTTTCAGCAAAATACTGGCAAACTGATTGCAGCAGCAAATGAAATACCTTATCCACCAGCATCCAATAGGCTTCATCCTTGGGATTCAAGTTTGGTTCAATATATCCAAATCAATAAATGTGATTCATCACATAAACAAAACTAAAGACAAAAACTACACAATTATTTCAATAAACGCAGAAAAGGCTTTTGATAAAATTCAACATTGCTTCATGTTAAAAAACTCTCAATAAACTAGGTATTGAAGGAACACATCTCAAAATAATAAGAGCCATATATGACTAATCCACAGCCAACATCATACTGAATGGACAAATGCTGGAAACATTCTTTTTGAAAATCAGCAAAAGAGAAGGATGCCCTCTCTCACCACTTTTATTAAGCATAGTATGGAATTTCTGCCCAGAAAAGCAAGGTAAAAAGGAGAAATAAATAGCATTCAAATAGAAATATAAGTCAAACTATTCATATTTGCAGATAGCATGGTTCTATATCTAGACACCTCATTGTCTCAGCCCAGAAGCTTCTTAAGCTGATAGGCAACTCCAACAAAGTTTCAGGATACAAAATCAAGTGTAAAAAATCACTAGTATCCCTATACACTGGGAATATTCAAGTCAAAAGACAAATCACAAATGAATTTCCATTTACAACTGCCACAAAACAAATAAAATACCTAGGAATACAGCTAACCAGGGAGGTGAAATATCTCTACAATGAGAACTAAAAACAATTGCTCAAAAAAAATTATAGATAACGTGAACAAATGGAAAAACATTCCATGCTCATTGATAGGAGGACTCAATATCTTGAAAATGGCCATATTGCCCAAAGCAATTTATAGATTCAATTCTATTACAATTAAATGACCATTAGCATTCTTCACAGAAGTAGAAAAAACTATTTTAAAATTTTTATGGAACCAAAAACAAGCCTGGATAGCCAAGGCAATCGTAAGCAAATAGAACGAAACTGGAGGCATCATGCTGCCCACATTCAAACTACACTACTGTGCTGCAGTAACCAAATTAGCATGGTACTGCTACAGGAAAAGACACATAGAACAATAGAACAAAATATAGAGCCCAGATATAAGACCACACACCTACAACTATCTGATCATCAACAAAGCAGAGAAAAGCCAGCAATGGGGAAAATATTTCCTATTCAATAAATGGTGCAGGGAGAACGAGCTAGTCATATGCCAAAGATTAAAGCTAGATCCCTTACTTACACCATATACAAAAATTAACTCAAGAAGATGAAAGACTTAAATGTACAGGCCGAAATTACAAGAATCCTAGAAGACAACCAAGGCAGTACCATTCAGGATATAGGCACAGGCAAATATTTCATGATGAAGACGCCAAAAGCAATTGCAATAAAAGCAAAAATTGAAAATCAACAAATGAAATCTAATTAAACTAAAGAGATTATGCATGACAAAAGAAACTATCAACAGAGTAAATGAATAACCTACGGAATGGAATAAATATTTGCAAGACGTGCAACTGACAGAGGTCTAATATCTAGCATTTTGACATAACTAAAACAAATTTAAAAGAAAAAAAACAAGCAACCTCATTAAAAAGTGGGAAAAGAATGTTAACAGACATTTCTTTTTTAGTAATAGCCATTCTGACTGGTGTGAGATGGTATCTAATTGTGGTTTTGATTTGAATTTCTCTGATGATCAGTGATGTTGAGCTTATTTCAGATGCAGGTAGTGGCATGTATGTTTATGTGATGAATCGCATTTATTGATTTGTGTATGTTGAACCAACCTTGCACTCTGATGATGAAGACTATTTGATCGTGGTGGATAAGCAATCCCAAGCATAAATAACAAATTGGAAGGCATCACATTACCTAACTTCAAATTATACTAAGCATCACACTACCTGATTTTGAACTATACTATAAGGTCATAGTAACCAAAACTGCATGGTAACCAATGCAAACAAAACATAAAGTCGGAAAGGACACCCTATTCAACAAGTGGTGATGGGATAATTGGGAGGCTACATATAGAAGAATGAAACTGAATTCTCATATCTCACCTTATAAAAAACAACTCAGGATGAATAAAATAGTTAAATCTAAGACATGAAATCATGACTATTCTAGAAAATAACACTGGAAAAAGTCTTCTGGACATTGGCTTAGGCAAAGAATTTATAACTAAGACCCCAAAAGGAAACACAACAAAAACAACAATAAATAAGTGTAATCTAATTAAACTAAAACCTCTGCATAGCAAAAGAAATAATCAGCAGAGTACAAAGACAACCCAAAGAGTGGGAGAAAATATTCACAATCTATGCATTCAACCAAGGACTAATATCCAGAATCTACAAGAAACTCAAACAAATCAGGAAGAAAAAATAAATAATCTTACTAAAAGTAGGCAAAGGACTTCAATAGACATTTCTCAAAAGAAGATATACAAACAGTCAATAAACATGAAAACATGCACAACATTACTAATCATAAGGAAAGTGTAAATTAAAACCATAATGAAATACCACCTTACTACTGCAAAAAAATGACCATATTTAAAAAGTTAAAGGACAATTAAATTTGGCATAAGTGTAGTGCAAAGGGAACACTTTTATACTGTTAGTGGAAATGTGAACTAGTAAAACCACTATAAAAAACACTATGGAGATTCCCTAAAAAATAAAGGGAGATCTCCCATATGATTCAGCAATTCAGCAATTCACTACTATATATCTACCCAAAAGAAAATAAGTCATTATATAAAAAATTCACATGAACACCTTTGTTTATACCAGTACAATTTGCAATTGCAAAGATATAGAGCCAACCTAAGTACACATTGACCAATGAGTGAATAAAGAAAATGTGGTATGTATATACCATGGAACAGTACTCAGTCACATGAGCTTAATTGTATCTTTTTTAGCAACTTAGATGGAACTGGAGACCATCATCTTAAATGAAGTAACTCAGGAGTGGAAAATCAAATACTGTATATTCTGACTTCTAAGTGAGAGCTAAGTTATGAGGATGCAAAAACATACTGAGTGATGTAATGAACATTAGGAGAGAGGTGAGAAATGAAAGAGTACATATCGGGTGTGCAGTACACTGCCCATGTAACAAATGCACTAAAATATCTGAATTTAACACTAAAGAACTCATTTATGAAACAAGAAAACACCTGTACCCCAAAACTATTGACATTTAAAAAAAAGAGAAAATTTTATAGCTCTAAATTCCCACATCAAAAAGTTAGAACTATCTCAATTTCAATGACCTAATATCACAATCCAAAGAACAAGAGAACTAAGAGAAACATGACCCCAAAGCTAGTTGAAGACAAGAAATAACCAAAATCAGAGGTAAACTGATGGAAATTTAGACACAAAAGTACATTCAAAAGATCAATAAATCCAGAAGTTGGATTTTTGAAAAAATAAAATAAAACCAATGCACCACTAGCTAGACTAAAAGGAGACAAGATAGAAGATTCAGAGAAACACAATTAGAAATGACAAAGGGAATATAACCACTGACCCCACAGAAATACAAATAACTATCAGAGTATTATTGGCCCCTCTGTATTAGTCTGTTCTTGTACTGCTATCAAGAAATATGTAAGACTTGGTAATTTAAAAAGAAAATAAGTTTAATTGGCTTATGGTTCCACAGGTTTTACAGGCAGCAACATACTGGTATCTTGTCAGCTTCTGGGGAGGCCTAAGAAAAATTACAATTATGGCAGAAGGCAAATGTAAAGCAGGTATCTTACATGGCAGGAGCAGGAGAAAGAGACAGAGAGAGAGAGACTGAGGCAGGAGGTTCTACAAATTTTAAACAACTATATATCTCAAGAACTGACCAACTACTATAAAAACAGAAACAAGAGTGTGTTGCTAAACAATTCATTAGAAACCTGCCCCATTGTTCTATCACCTCCCACCAGGGTCCACCTCCAACACTGGGGATTACAATTGAACATGAGATTTGAGTGGGGCCACTGAAACCCATACCAACCCTTATGCACACAAACTATATCTGAACCATAACAACCCTCATGTACACAAACTAGAAAATCTAGAAGAATTAGATAAATTCCTGAAAACATACACCCTTCTAAGACTGAACCAGAAAGAAATTCAATCTCTGAACAGCACAATAATGAACTCCAAAATAGATTCAGTAATAAATAGCTTACCAATCAAAAAAGGACCAGAACAAGATGAATTCACAGCTGAATTCTACTAGATGAACAAAGGAGAGCTGGTACCATCCCTACTAAAATGCTGCTATAAAATTGAGAAGGAGTTTCTCCCTAACTGAATCTATGAGGCCAGCATCATTCAGAAACCAAAACCTTGCAGAGAAACAGCAATAATAACAGAAACTTTAGGCCAGTATGCTTAATGAACATCTATGCAAAAATCTTCAAGAAAATTCTGGCTAACTGAATCCAGCAGCATATCAAAAAGCTGATTCACCACAAGCAAGTAGGCTTTATCCCTTGGATGCAAGTTTGGTTCAACATATGCAAAATAGTTAATGTGATTACTCACATAAACAGGACTAAACACAAAGCCATATGATTAGATAATAATCACAATAAACAAAGAAAAGTCTTTTGATAAAATTCAACACCTCTTCTTCTTAAAAACTCTCAATAAACTAGATATTGAAGAAACACACCTCAAAATAATAACAGCCATCTATGACAAATCTACAGCCAACATCAAACTGAATGGGCAAAAGCCAGAAGCATTCCCCTGGAAAAACTGCACAAGACAAGGATGCCCTCTCCCACTACTCCTATTCAACATAGTATTGGAAGTTCTGGCCAGAGCAGTCAGGCAGAAGAAATAAAGAGCATCTAAATAGGAAATTAGGAAAGCCAAACTATCTCTGTTTCCAGATGACAAGATTCTACATCTAAAAAAACCCATAGTCTCAGCCAAAAAGATCAATAATCTGATAAACCACTGCAGTTACATCTCAAGGCACAAAATCAATGTACAAAAATTACTAGCATTCTTATACACCAAAAATGGTGAAGCTGAGAGCCAAATCAGGAATGTAATTTCATTCACAATTACCACAAAAAAAAAAAAAAAAAAAAAAAAAAAAGCCTAGGAATACAGCTAAACAGGGAGCTAAGGATCTCTACAGTAAGAACTGCAAAGCACTTTTCAAAGAAATAAAAGATGACACAAACAAATGGAAAATTATTCCATGCTCATAGATATGTAGAATCAATATTATTAAAATGGCCCTACTGCCCAAAGCAATTTATAGATTTGATGCTTTTTAAATTAAATTAAATTATCAATGAAATTCTTCACAGAACTAAAAAAAAAAAATTAAATGAATGTGAAAACAAAAAGAGCCACAATAGCCAAGGCAATCATAATACAAAATAACTAGATTTGAAGCATCATGCTAGCTGACTTCAAACAATACTACAGGGCTACAGTAACAAAAACAGCATGGTACTGGCACAAAAACAGACACATAGAAAAATAGAACAGAATATAGAGCCCAGAAATAAGGCCACACACCTAGAATCATCTGCTTTTTGACAAAGTTGACGAAAACAAGCAGTGGGGAAGACTTTCTAGTCAATAAATGGTGTTTGAGTAACTGGCTAGCCATGTTCAGAAGATTAAAACTGGACTCCTTCCTTACACCATATACAAAAATTAACTCAAGATGGATTAAAGACTTATATGTACAACCAAGAACTATAAAAGCCAGTTAAGACAACCTAGGCAATACAGTTATGAATAAAGAAATGGGCAAAAATTTCATGATGAAGACACCAAAAGTGATTACAATAAAAGCAAAATTAAAACAGAGATTATGCACACCACCACAAAGAAACTATCAATATACTAAACAGGTAACCTACAGAATGGGAGAAAATGTTTGCTAACTATGCATCTGAGAAAGTTCTAATATCCAGCATCTATAATAAAACTTAAACAAATTTCCAAGAAAAAAATTAAAAAGTGGGCTAAAGTCATAAACAAACACTTTTCAAAAGAAGACAGACATGCAGCCCAGAGGCATATGAAAAATAAGTTCAATGTCACTGATTAGTAGAGAAATGCAAATCAAAACCACAATGAGATACAATCTCACACTTGCCAGAATGGCCATTATTAAAAAGTAAAAAAATAACAAATGCTGGCAAATTGCCAGAGACAAAGGAACTCTTATACTCGATTTGTGGATGTGTAAATTAGTCCAGCCTTTGTAGAGAGCAGTGTTGTAGCTCCTCAAAGAAAGAAAAACAGAACTACCATTCAACCAAAAAATTCTATTACTTAGTATATACTCAAAGGAATATAAGTAATTCTGTCACAAAAACAAATGCATGTGTGTGTTCATTGCAGCACTGTTCACTCTAGCAAAGAAATGGAATCAACCTAAATGCCCATCAATGGTAGACTAGGAAAATAAAATGCGGTATACATAAATCATGAAATACTATGCAGTCATAAAAAAAAATGGGATCGTATCCTTTGCAGGGACATGAATGGAGCTGGAGTCTATAATCCTTAGGAAACTAACGTAAGAACAGAAAACCAAATAACGTGTGTTCTCACAAGTGGGAGTTAAATGATGAGACTACATGGACACATAGAGGGAAATAAGAGACACTGGGGATAACCAGAGGGTAGAGGTGGGAACTGGGAGAGAATCAGGAAAAATAACTAATGGGTACTAGGCTTAATATCTGTGCGATTAAAAAAAAAAAAGAAATCAGTACAAAAGCCGTCATGACATAGGTTTACCTATTCCACAAACTTGTGCATGTATACCAGAACATAGCAAAAGAGTTTCAAAAAAAAAATCAACTGAATGTACAAAACTCACTAGCAATAGTAAGGACACAGAAAAACACAAAACACTGTAACACTGTAACTGTGGTGTGCAAACTACTCTTAAGTAGAAAAACTAAACAACTAACCCATGAAGAATAATGACTTACAACAACTTTTCAAGATATAAATGTTACAGTAAGATATAAATAGTACAAACAAAAAATTAAAAAGTTGGAGGACAAAATTAAGACTTATAGCCTTTATTAGTTTTCTTTTTACTAGCTTGCTTTTTGTGTGTGCAAACAGGGTTAAGGTGTTATCAACTTTAAATAATGGAGTATAATATTATATTTGGAAGCCTCATGGTAATCTAAAAAAAAAAAGCATGTGATGAATAAACAAAAAATAACAAGCAAGAAACTAAACCATACCACCAGAGAGAATTGCCTTCACTAAAAGGAAGACAGGAACAAAAGAAAGTAGAAAGAGAAGACCACAAAACAATCAGAAGTTTATCCTAACTTACCAACAATAAATGGACTAAATTGATAGAGTAGCATGGCTGAATGAATATATAAAAAAGACACAATGGCCTTTTGCCTATAGGAAATACACTTCTCCAATAAAGACACACATAGGTGGACAATAAAGGAATGAAGAAACATGTGCCATACCAATAGAAAACGAAAGACAGGCAGAGCATCTATGCACATATAAGACAAAATAGATCTCAAGAAAACTCATTAAGAAGAGACAAAGAAGGTCACTATATAGTGATAAAAGAGTTCATTCACCAAAAGGATACAAAAATATTAAGTAAGTTTACACTCAGCATTGGAGCGTTCAGATACATGAAGCAAATATTATCAGAGTTAAAGAGAGAGAGATAAGCATGAACACAATAACAGCTGGGTAATTCAACACCCCACTTTCAGCATTGAACAGATCTTCTAGGCAGAAAATCAACAAGAAAACATCAGCCATTATCTGTACTATAGGTCTAATGAATCTCATTAATATTTACAGAACATTTCGTCCAATGGCTGCAGAATATACCTTCTTTTCTTTGGCACATGGATTATTCTCAAGGGTAGGCCACATGTTAGGTCATAAAGCAAGTGTTATAACATTCAAAAAATTTGAAATAATATGAAGCATCTTCTCTGACCACAATGGAATAAAACTAGAAATCAAAAAGAAGATGAATTTTAGAAACTATACAAACACATGGAAATCAAACAATACACTCCTGAATGACCAGTGGTCTATGAAGAAACTAAAAAGAAAATTAAAAATTGTCTTTGAACAAATTAAACAAAGACATAACTTACCAAAACCTATGGGATGTAGCAAAAGCAGTACAAAGTGAAAAGTTAGTAACTCTAAGTACATACATCAAAAAAAGAGAAAAGCTTCAAATAAACAAGCCAACAATGTATCTAAAAGAACTAGAAAAATAAGAGCAAACCAAACCAAAAATTAGTAGAAAAAAAGAAATATTAAAGACCACAGCATAAATAAATAAAACTGAAATGAAGAAAACAATACAAAAACCAATGAAACAAAAAGTAGTTTTTTTTGAAAAGTTAAACAAGATTGAAATAACTTTAGTAAGAATAACTAAAGAGAGAAGACCAAAATAAAATCAGAGCTTAAAAAGGAGATATTACTACTGATACTGCAGAAATCAAAAGGATCAATAGAGGCTACTATGAGCAACTATATGGCAATAAATGGAAAAATCTAGAAGAAATTAACAAATTCCTAGACACGTGCAGCCTACCAAGATTGAACTAGAAATTTTGTATAAATTTTTGTATTATGTCAGGTATGGGTCCAACTTTATTATTTTGCATGTGGATATCCAGTTGTCTCAGCCCAATTTGTTGAAGAAACTATAATTTTTCATTGTACAGTCTTGACACTCCTGTTGAAAATCAATTCACCACAGTTGTATGGATTTCTTTCTGCATTCCTAATTCCATTCCATTGACCTGTATGTCTATGCTTATGTCACTATCATTTTTTTATTACTATAGCTTAATAGTAACTTTTGAAATTTGAATGTGTGTGTCCTCCAACATTGTTTTTTTTCATAATAGTTTTGAATATTTCAGGTCTTTTGTAAGTAAATATAAATTGTATGGTTTTTGTTTTGTTTTTCTACTTTTCATTTGTACAAACTCATGGGACAAATGTGCAATTTTGCTACATGCATAAATTGCACAGTAGTCTAGTAAGGAATTCTAAGTTATCCATCACCCAAATAGTGTACATTGTAGCCATTAGCCAATTTCTCATTATTCTCTCCCTACCACCCTCTCACCCTTCTGAGTCTCCTTTATTTATTATTCTGCTCTCTATGTCCACATGAACTCATTTTATTTTTCTATTTAAAAAAGAGGCTGCAAACTTTTTATAGGGATTGAATTAAATCTGTAAGATTCTTTGTAGAGTATTGCTATACACCAAATATAAAATTCTACTTCTCTTAATTGATTGATGTACCCCCACTTCCTTGGCCAAGTCCATTCCAAAGTTAACCTGAAAATCTTAGACCCTCCTGAAAATCTAGTTCAGGGAGGGTCACACATACCTTATGTCCTCCTCTGGAATTCCAGCAAAGCTGACCAGTTTTAACATTTAAACAGAGATTTTAAGACTGACAAAGCAGACACTTTTTATCAATGAGACAACAAATTTCAACCTGGCTTTAATATAGTGTCTCATGAAAGATAGAAGGTTATGAAAGAAATTGAAATATTTTACCCCAAAATATATTTCTTTGATAGGTACTACAGTGGCCCCGTAAAGTTGTCTCTTTTTGGGAAAATCTACATTCTGTAGAGACTTCTCTTCCTTTTCAGGTCTTTTCCCTGATTCAGAAGACTAACTAAAGGTCTGGCAACTTTGTAGATCTCATAAGAGTTCTGAAGCTTGGTTTCTGAAGTCTTCATCTGCATGATAAAACCTTGGTCTTCACAACCTCTAATCTTTTTTTTTTTTTTTTTCAGATACAAGAATGGTCATCACTGCTTTATTTTTATTATTCAAACATACAAGAAGAAAATAAATGAAACGTCACAAACATGAAAATATCTAAGTAAACTATACAGAATCATAAAACGTTGAACATGAAGACTAGAGACTTAGATGTTGGCTAAAATATTAGCTGTAAAAGGAAAATTAAGAGGGTTCTGTAATTATTAGAAATGTATAAATACAATCAGTCTGGAAAAATATACTTGAATGTTTTAAAGGGCTTCTTTGGAGTAGAGACTAAAACGCATTGCTTTATCAGTTTTACTTTTCTGAATCTTCAGTAATGACATATTACTTTTAAAATTATAAAAATTTTATCTCAGTGTTTGAAATAATTACTGGTAAATCATGTATGAAATATGGCATAAGAACATGACTATAAAGAGAAATAATGGTATTAATACTCATAATTGTATTATGCTGGCATTGAAATAGAAAAGTCAGATACATTTAATATGTAGCGTTTCTGATTTTTTTTTAAATTATACTTTAAGTTCTAGGGTACATGTGAAAAACGTGCAGGTTTGTTAAATATGTATACGTGAGCCATATTGGTGTGTTGCACCCATTAACTCATCATTTACATTAGGTATATGTCCTAATACTATCCCTCCCCCCACTCCCTCCCCACAATAGGACCCGGTGTGTGATGTTCCCCTTCCTGTGTCCAAGTGATCTCATTGTTCAATTCCCACCTATGAGTGAGAACATGCAGTATTTGGTTTTCTGTTCTTGCGATAGTTTGCTGAGAATGATGGTTTCCAGCTGCGTTCATGTCCCTACAAAGTACATGAACTCATCCTTTTTTATGGCTGCATAGTATTCCATGATGTATATGAAAAAATGTTCATCATCACTTGCCATCAGAGAAATGCAAATCAAAACCACAATGAGATACCATCTCACACCACTTAGAATGACAATCATTAAAAAAATCAGGAAACAACAGGTGCTGGAGAGGATGTGGAGAAATAGGAACACTTTTATACCGTTGGTGGGACTGTAAACTAGTTCAACCATTGTGGAAAACAGTGTGGCGATTCCTCAAGGATCTACAACTAGAAATACCATTTGACCCAGCCATCCCATTACCGGGTATATACACAACCTCCAATCTTAATCCAGACATTTCTTTCAACTCTTTCATCCAGTTTCTAATCATAAAAAATTTGAATCTACCTATGGCCTGGAAGGCCCCCTCTCACCCCTACTTCAAGTTGTCCCCCCTTTCTATACCAAACCAATGTACATCTTACATGTGTTGATTGATGTCTTATGTCTCCCTAAAATGTATAAACTCAAGCTGTAGCCCAATCACCATGGGGAAATATTCTCAGGACCTTCTGTGGCTGTGCCATGGGTCATAGCTTTATATTTGGCTCAAAATAAATCTCTTCAACTGTTTCACAAAGTTTGACCCCTTCCGTCGACATTGCCATTATAAAAGTATAGTCTTTTAGTACACAAACATAGGGTATCTGTTTATTAATTTAGGTCAAATATAATTTCTTCCACAAAGTTTTCCAACATTCTGTGCATAAGTCTAACAACTCCTTCAAGTACTTCTAAGCATTTTACTGTTTTGAACCTTATTGTAATAGAATTGTTTTCTTTACTTTTTCTTTTGAATGATCATTGTGACTAATAAGAAAACTAGTTTTTGCATGTTGATTTTGTACCTTAAAATTTTTCTGAATTCATTTATGTATTCTATTTTTTGCAAGTTGTTTGACACTTTTTAGATACAGAATCATGCTATCTGCAAATAGAGATTGTTTTACTTCGTTTTTTTTTTTTTTTTTTTTTTTTTTTTTTCTATTTGGATGCTTTTTATCTCTTATTCTTGCCTAATGTTACTTCCAATATTATGTTAACTATGTGGTGAAACATAGCATCCTTGTCTTCTTCCTGATCTTAAGGGGAAAGATTTCAGTTCTTAATAATTAATGTAATGTCACTTTTTTTCTTTTGTATATGCCCTTTTTCATATTGAGAAAGTGTCCTTCTGGTCCTAGTTTGTTGAGTTTTATTATGAAAAAAAGGTTTTATTTTGTCAAATGCTTTTTATTCCGCAATTGAGATGATTATGTGCTTTTTTTCTCTTACTCTATTAAGGTAGCATATTGTATTCATTGATTTTTATAAGCTGAACGACTCTTGCACTCATGGGATAAATCCCAGTTGTTGATAGTATATAATCCTTCTAATACGCTGCCTCATTTAGCTTGCTAGCATTTGTTGAAAATTTTACAACTGTACTAATAAGGGCTATTGCTCTGCAGTTTTCTTTTCTTGTAATGTTTTCTGTCCCTTTGGCATCAGTATAATATTGGCCTAGCGGAATCAGATGGGATGTGTTGCCCTCTCTTTTATTCTTTTGGAAGAACTCTTAGTTACTATTTTTAATTGCCTTTTAAGTGATTCATACAATTTACCAGTGAAGCCATCTAGTTCTGATGTTTTTTAAAGGTTATTTTTATTTTAATTAAAAGGACCTGGATTAAACTCTTCCCTTGTTACAAGACTTAGATTTTATTGTTTTTGAAATAGTATTGGTAGTTTCTGTGTTTTCAATACTCTGTCAATTTCATGTAGGTTATATAAATGTTGATGTAAAATTGTTTATAATATTCTAAGTATATTTATTTCTTTAAGGGAGATAGTACAATTTCTGCATTCATTTCTCATTGAAGGAGTTTGAGTCTTTTTTTCTAAGTAAGTCTTGCTAAATGTTTATATTGATAATATTTTTTAAAGAACTAATATTTGATTACATTGATTTTGTTTAATGCTTTTTCTAGTTTCTAATAATTTTATCTTTAATCTTTATTATTTTTTTCCTTCTGCTAGCTTAAAATAATTAAAAACATATCTCAGAAAGGCATTTTTCTACTCATGTTTATTGCAGCATTATTCACATTAGCAAAGAGGTAGAAACAAACTGAATGTCCATCAATGGATAAATTAATAAAGAAACTGTATTAATATTACGTACACACAGTAAAATGTTATACAGGTTTAAAAAATAAGAAAATTCTGTCACATACAATTCTGCAACATGGATTTTGAGGACATTATGCTAACTGAAGTAAGCCTGTCACAAAAAGACAAATGCCTCATAGTTCCACTTATGTGAGGTATCTTAAGTAGACAAATTCATTGAAGCAGATGGTAGAATGGTGCTTGCCAGGGACTGGGAGAAGGGGGAATTAGTTGTAGTTTGATTGGTAGAAAATTTCAGTCATATAAGGTGAAAAAGTTCTAGCAATCTGCTGTACAACAGTGCACAGATAGTAACAATAATATACAATTAATATTTGTAAAGAAGGTATACACCACATCGTATTATCAGAATTTAAAAAATTAATGCTCAATACATAAATATATAAATAAATATTCAGTCATATCAGTATAGATTTTTCTCACCCATCCAAAATTTCAAATCAGCCAAGCAGAAAGATCATGTTGGAAAAAGGAGTGATATAATATAAATGTCTCAAATTCATAATTATTTTGACTAAATTATTCAGTTAACCAAAAAATTCAGTCCAAAGAAAGGGTGTATATGTTGATTCAGTCTTGACCTGTAGATAAATAATAAAACAGTAAAATAATAATAATAGTTAATATTTTCTGCAATTACTAAATATCAAGTAAAGTTATAGCATTAAATGTTCTACAGACATTTAGATTTAGTTTGATACTATTTTTTACTGCCTCAGTGTAAAATCAGAGTATTTGTTTGAGATCACTTTATGTGGTAAAAATTACATAGCGTGCAGTGCACAATTTTGGCTTTTGTATTTTTTTAAATTTTTTGACCCTTTTTAAGAAAGCTTATTAGCATTTAGTGTATCACATTGTTGTGCAACAATTACCACCACCTCCTACAAAATATTTTCATCTTCCCAAGCTGAAACTCCATATTCATAAAATATCTCCCCATTCTACACTTCCCTCAAGACCTAGATAGCCCCAATGTATGAATTTGACTACATTACATACCTCTTCTATTTTGTAGCGTATGTCAGAATTTTGTTGCTTTTTAAGGCTGGATAATACTGCATCATGTGTATGTACCAAATTTAGTTTATCTGTTCATACTTGATGAATACTTGGGTTGCTTCCACATTTTGTCTATTGTAAATAATGATGCTATGAATATATGTGAACTAATATCTGTTCAGGTAACTGCTTTCAATTATTTTTGGTATATAACTAGAAAAGGAATTGCTAGTAATTCTATGTAGGCTATTTTTGGTTCCATATGAATTTTAAGATTGTTTTCTAGTATGGTGAAGAATGATGATGGTATTTTGATGGGAATTACATTAAATTTATAGATTATTTTGGCAGTATCTTCATAGTTACAATATTATTGATCTTACCTATCCATAAGCGTGGGATGCTTTTTCACTTGTTTGTGTCATCTATGATTCTTTCAGCAGTGTTTTGTAGTTTTCCTTGTAGACGTCTTTCATTTCCTTGTTTAGATATATTCTTAAGTATTTTATTTTATTTTTGCAGCTGTTGTAAAAGGGGTTGAGTGCTTGATTGGAGTCTCATATATAATTATATATTATGTGAGTCTCATATATATTTATAATATATGTGAGATGGTTTGGCTGTCTTTCCACCCAAATCTCATCTTAAATTGTAACTCCCATGATTCTCATATGCTGTGGAGGGACTCAGTGGAAGATAAATGGATCATGTGGGTGATTCCACCCAAACGGTTCTCATGGTAGTGAATAAGTCTGAAGAGATCTGATGGTTTTATAAGGGGTTCTTCCTTTAACTTGGCTCTCATTGTCTCTTGTCTGTCACCAGGTAAGACATGCCTTTTGCCTTCTGCCATGATTATAAGGCCTCCTTAGCCACGTGGAACTGTGAGTCCATTAAACCTCTTTTTCTTTAAAATTACCCAGTTTGGATTATTTTTTAGCAGCAGCATGAAAACAGACTACTACAGTAAATTGATACCATTAAAGCGGGGTGCTGCTGTAAAGACACCCAAAATTGCTCCAGAAAAAATATTGACAAATCTAATACTCTTTTAAAATTAAAATGCTTGGAATTCTGAGAATAGAAGGAAATGCCCTCAATCTGATTAAGAACATTTATGAAAAACCCACAGCTACATAATCCTCAGATACTGAAAGTGTTCCTTCTAAGTTCAGACACCATAAACGGATACCTGCTTTTACCTCTGATATTCAATATCATGTTGGATATTCTGGCCTGAGCAACTGGGCAAGAACAAAATGGAACCAAACTGGAAAGGAAGTATAAAACTACCTACATTTGCAGATGATATAATCTGTAAGCTATATAAATGCACAAAAAATCTACAAAGAAAATATCTACAAAGAAAGCTATTAGAGGTAACAAACAAATTCTGGTAAAATTGCAAATATAAAATAAACATGAAAGGCCAGACGCGGTGGCTCACGCCTGTAATCCCAGCACTTTGGGAGGCCGAGACGGGCGGATCACGAAGTCAGGAGATAGTGACCATCCTGGCTAAAACGGCGAAACCTCACCTCTGCTAAAAATACAAAAAAAAAAAAAAAAAAAAAAAAAATTAGCCGGGCGTGGTGGTGGGCGCCTGTAGTCCCAGCTACTCGGGAGGCTGAGGCAGGAGAATGGCATGAACCCAGGAGGTGGAATTTGCAGTGAGCAGAGATGTACCACTGCACTCCAGCCTGGAGGACTGAGCAAGACTCCGTTTCAAAAAAAAAAAAAAAAAAGCATGAAAAATTATTTCTGTCTACACACCAGAGAAAAAATAAATAAATAAAGATAAAATTAAGAAAACACTTATTTATTTTGTCATCTGAATGAATAAAATACCTAAGAGTAAATATAGTCAAAGAAATTTAAAAAAAATGTGTATGCTGAAAACTATACAACATTGATTAAATTTTTAAGAGCCAGACATAATTCGAAATGCATCCTGTACCCATGGATTGGAAAACAATATTGTTAAGGGTCAATACTACTTAAAACAATTTACAATTTCAATGCAATTGCTATAAATATACCAACATATATTTTTGTTGGAAAAGCTGATTCTGAAATTCATATGGAGTTACAGGTGGCCCTGAGTAGCCAAAAACAATTTTAAAATGAAATAAAACCTTGAAAAATTTTCTTCAAAAGTACATTGAACTTATCAAAAATAAAAAGGTTTTATTATAAAACTTTATCAAAAAAGCTGAAGGGCTCACCATTCTTGATTTCAAAACTTGCTTCCATACTGCAGTAATCAAAACAGTGTGGTACTGGCATATAGGTAGACATACAGGCCAAGGGAATAGTATTGAGATTTCAGACATAAGTTCATACATCTATGACCAATTGATTTTGGTAAGTGTGCCAAGATCTTTCAGTCTAAAAAAAAACTCTCTTCCACAAATGATGACGTGATAATTGGTTATCCACATGCCAAAAAAAAAATGAATTGGGAACTCTAATTCACAGTATATAAAAATTAATTCAATATGAATTAATGACCTAAGTATAACAGCTAAAATTATAAATATCTTAAAAGAAAACATATAAGTAAACTTTTAATACTTCGGCTGTGGCAGTAGAATCTTAAATATGACACCAAGGAATAAACAACAAAAGAAAAACATATAAATAAAAAAGAAATGAATAGACTTCATCAAAATTTAAAACTTTTGTGCATCACAGGTCGATATAAAAACTATAAAGATAACCTAAATAATGGAAGAAAATGTTTGAAAATAATATATCTGATAAGATATAAGATCCATAATACATAAATAATTCCTACAACTCAGTCAACTAAAGATAAATGACTCAATTCAGAAATGGAGAAAAAACTTAAATATACATTTCTCCAAGGAAGAGATACGAATCACCAATAAGCTTCCAAAAAGATGCTTAAGTTATAAATTAGAAAAATGCAAACCAAAAACTACAATTGAATACCTCATCACACATATTAACATAGCTATAATATAAATGAAAATTAAAGTGTTGAAGATAATGTGGAACAATTGGAGCTATTGTACATTGATAGTGAGTTTGTAAAATGGTGTAACCTTTTTAGAAAGCAGTTTAGCTGCTCCTCAAAAAGTCAAACAAACATGAAATTACCTATGACCCTCCAATCCCACTCCTAGCTATATGTATTAAAGACTTGAAAGCTGGCACTAAAACAGGTATTTGAACACCAATATTACACATTATGTATAATGTGCAACATTATTCACAACAGTTCAAAGGTGAAAACAACCCAAATAATCATGAGAAGAAATGATAAACAAAATTTTATATATGATATATATATAATTTAGCTGTAAAAAATAAAGTGGTAATAAATGCTATAATGTAGATGAACCACCAAAGCATCATGCTCAATGAAAGATATCAATCACAAAGGGAAACATGTTGTATGATGAAATTTATATAAAATATTCAGCATAGACAAATCCACAGATACAATGCATGCTGATAGTTGGCAGAGTCTAGGAAGAGGGAGCAATGAGAGAAACCACTTAATGAGTAAGTGGTTTTACTTTGGAATGATGAAAATATTTTGGAACCAGGTAGAGATGGGGGTTGCACAATATTGCTAAATGCAATTTTCACTTTGTTCACTTTACAATGAATTATTTTGTTATGTAAATTTTACCTCAATAAATGATTTTTAAAATTGATAGTATTTATTTTACATATACCTTTTAATCAATGCACAATAATTAAACATGTTTATGGAGTACAGTGTGATATTTCAATACATGAATACAATGTATAATAATCAAATTAGGGTGGTTAGCTTATTCATCACCTCAAATTTTTATTATTTCTTTGTTTTGGGAATAGTCAAAATCCTATTCTCTAGCTATTTGAAAAAGTACGTTAAATTATTGTTTACCATAGTCATTCTACAGTGCTATAGAAAACTAAAAACTCTTTCTCCTATCTAACTGTAGTTTTGTATCTATTAACCAACTTCTCCCTGTAGCTCTGTACCCTTACCCTTTCTGGTCTCTAGCAACTCCTGTTCTACTCTATACTTTTATAAGACCAATTGTTTAGCTTCCACTTATCAGTGAGAACATGTAGTATTTGTCTTTCTATACCTGACTTATTTTACTTAACATAATGCCCACCAAGCTCATCTATGTGGCCATGAAATAACAAATTTTAGTTTTCTAATATGTATATATACCACATGCTCCTAAACCATTTGTGTGGTTGTGAACGCAGGTTGATTCAAATTCTTGGCTATTGTGAATAGTGCTGCAGTAAACATGGGAGTGCAGACTTTGACATGTCAATTTTCTTTTGTTTGGGTAAATAACCAGTAGTGGAATTGCTGGATCATAAGGCAGATATATTTTTATCTTTTTAAGGAAACTCCATACTGTTTTTCAAAATAACCATACTAATTTACATTCCCATCCACAGTAATTGAGAGACCCATATTTACATCCTTGCAAGATTTGTTATTGTTGTCTTTGTGACAACAGCCAATCTTTTTTGATCTTTTAATTTCAATAGTTTTGAAGAAAAAGGTGATGTTTAATTACATGAATAAGTTCTTTGTTGGTGATTTCTGAGATTTTGGTGCACCCATAACCCAAGCAGTATATACTGCACCCAATGTGTAGTCTTTTATGCCTCACCACATCTCTCATTCTTCCCCCTGAATCCCCAGAGTCCATTATATAATTCTTATGTCTTTGCATCCTCATAGTTTAGCTCCCACTTGTAAGTGAGAATATACGATGTTTGGTTTTCCATTCCTGAGTTACTTTACTTAGAATAATGGTCTCCAACTCCATCCAGGTTGCTGTGAATGCCATTATTTTATTTATTCATTTGGCTGAATAGTGTTCATATATATACATAAAATCACATTTTCTTTATTGACTCATTGATTGATGGGCATTAAGGCTGGTTCCATGTTTTTGCAATTGTAAATTGTGCTGCTATAAAGGTATGTGCAAGTGTCTTTTTCATATAATGATTTATTTTCCTCTGGGTAGATACCCAATAGTGGGATTGCTGGATCAAATGGTAGCTCTACTTTTAGTATCTTAAGAAATCCCCATACTATATTTCACAGTGGTTGTACTAATTTACATACCCACCAGCAGTGTAAAAGTGTTCCTTTTTCACCACATTTATGCCAACATCCATTATTTAAAAAATTTTTTTGATTACGACCATTCTTGTAGGAGCAAGGTGGCATTGCACTGTGATTTGTGTTTCCCTGACAATTATTAATTTTGAGCATTTCTAAATGTTTGTTTACCATTTGTATATCTTCTTTTGAGAACTGTCCATTCATGTCCTTAGCCAACTTTTTGATAGAATTATATTTGTTTCTTGCTGATTTGTTTGAATTCTTTGTAGATTCTGGATATTAGTTCTTTGTCAGATGTAGAGTTTCAAATATTTTTTCTCACTCCGTGGGTTGTCTGTTTACTCTGCTGATTATTTCTTGGGTGTGCAGAAGCTTTTTAGTTTAATGAATTCCCATCTATTTATTTTTGGTTTTTTTACATTTGCTTGTGGGTGCTTGGTCATGAACTCTGTCTAATTCAATGTCTAGAATAGTTTTTCTGATGTTAACTCCTAGAATTTTTAGGTTTTCAGGTCTTAGATTTAAGCCTTTGATCCATCTTGAGTTAATTTTGTGTAAGATGAGAAATGAAGATCCAGTTTTATTATCCTACATGTGACTTGCCAATAATCTCAGCGGCATTTGTTGAATAGGGTATCCTTTCCCCACTTTATGTTTTTGTTTGCTTTGTTGAAGATCAATTGGCTGTGGGTATTTGGCTATATTTCTGGGTTCTCTATTCTCTTCCATTGGTCTACACACCTGTTTTTATACCACTGCCATGCTGTTTTGGTAAATATACACATATAGTATAATTTGAAGCCAGATGATGTGATGCCTCCAGATTAGTTGTTGTCTTCTCACTTGGTCTTACATTGGTTACGCAGGTTCTTTTTTGGTTCCATATGAATTTTAGAATTATTTTATTCCAGTTCTGTGAAGAACAATGCTGGTATTTTGATGAGAATTGCATTCAATTTATAGATTGTTTTGGCAGTATGATCATTTTCACAATATTGATTCTACTGATCAATGAGCATTGGCTGTATTTCCATTTCTTTGTGTCATCTATGATTTCTTTCAGCAGTGTATTGTAGTTTTCTTTGTAGAAATCTTTCACTTCCTTTGTTAAGTATATTCCTAAGTATTTTATCTTTTTGCAGCTATAGTAAAAAGGGTTAAGTCCTTGATTTGATTCTCGTTTTTGTTTCCGTTAGTGTATAGCAGTGCTACTACTTTGTGTACAATGATTTTGCATCCTGAAACTTTACTGAATTTATTTATCAGATCTAGGAGCTTTTGGGATTAGTCTTTAGGGTTTTCTAGGTATAAAATTGTATCACCAAAGGACAGCAATAGTTGTACTTCCTCTTTCCCAATTTAGATGTCCTTTATTTCTTTCTCTCATCTTATTGCTCTGGCTAGGATTTCCGATACTATGTTGAATTGAAGTGGTGAAAGTGTGCATCCTTGATCTGGTCCAGTTCTCAGGGGGAGTGTTTTCAACTTTTTCCCATTCAGTATGATATTGGCTGTGGGTTTGTCATAGATAATTTTTATTACCTTGAAGTATGTTTCTTATATGCCAATTTTGTTGAGGGTTTTTATCATAAGGAGATGCTGAATTTTATCAAATGCTTTCTCTGCATCGATTCAGATGATCATATGATTTTTTTAAATTCTATTTATGTTATATATTACATTTATTGATTTGCATGTGATAAATTCCCCCTCCCTTTCTGGTGTGAAACCCACTTGATTGTAATGTATACACTTTTTGATATACTGTTGGATTCAATTAGCTAGCATTTTGTTGAGAATTTTTTCATCTATCTTTGTGAGGGATATTGGTCTGTAGTTTTCTTTTTGTTATGTTTTTCCCTTGTCTTGGTATTAGGGTGATACTGTTTTCATAGAATGATACAGGAAGGATTTCATCTTTTTCTACCTTTTGTATTTGTTTCAGTAAGACTGTTTTCACTTTTTTCTTGAATATCTAATAGAATTCAGCTGTGCATCCATCTGCTCCAGGACTTTTTTTTTTGACAATCTTTTTATTCTTGTTTTCAGTCCCACTGCTTGTTATTGACCTATTCAGTTTATATTTCTTCCTGATTTAATCTAGATGTGTTGTATATTTCTAAAATATCATCCATCTCCTCTAGGTTTTCTAAGTTGTGAGCATAAAGGTGTTTTAGTAGCCTCAAATGGTCTTTTGGATTTCTGTGGTATCAGTTTTATTATATCCCATTTTGTTTCTAATTGAGCTTATTTGGCTCTTCTCTCTTCTTCCCTTGGTTAATCTCACTGATAGTCTATCACTTTGTTTATCTTTTCAAAGAACCAGCTTCTTGTTTCATTTATCTTTTCTATTTTTTTCTTTAAATTTTATTTAGATACACTCTAATTTTAATCCATTCTTCCCACCGCCCCCCGCCCCCGCCCAGGTTTGGTTTTGGTTTGTTCTTGTTTCTCTACTTCCTTGAGGTATGACATTAGTTTCAACAAAATGTTGTAGTTTTCAGTGTACAAATCTGCCACTTCTTTCTCTTCAGATTGTTTGTTGTTGATGTATAGAAATGAAAATAACTTTGTAATGTTGATTTGTAACATAAAACTTTACTGAATTTGTTAAATAGTTTTAAAACCTTTTGTGGAGTCTTTAGGGTTTTCTACTTATAATATTATGTGATCTGAAAACAGATACTTATACTTATTTCTTTCCAAATTGGATTCCACTTATTTCATCTTGCCTAATTGTTCTGACTAGGACTTCCAGTACTATGTACAGAAGAAGCAGCAGACCTTCAGCAAGGTTTCAGGATAAAAGATCAATGTGCAAAAATCACAAACAGTCTTATACACCAATAACAAACAGAGAACCAAATCATGAGTGAACTCCCATTCGCAATTACTACAAATATAATAAAATACCTAGGAATACAACTTACAAGGGATGTGAAGGACCTCTTCAAGGAGAACTACAAACCACTGCTCAGTGAAATAAAAGAGGACATGAACAAATGGAAAAACGTTCCATGCTCATGGATAGGAAGAATCAATATTGTGAAAATGGCCATACTGCCGGAAGTAATATATAGATTCAAAGCTATTTCCATCAAGCTACCATTGAATTTCTTCAGAGAATTGGAAAAAAAAATTACTTTACATTTCATATGGAATCAAAAAAGAGCACACAGAGCCAAGATAATCCTAACCAAAAAGAGCAAAACTGGAGGCATCATGCTACCTGACTTCAAACTGTACCACAAGGCTACAGTAACCAAAACAGCACGGTACTAGTACCAAAACAGCATGGTACTGGCACCAAAACAGATATACAGACCAACAGAACAGAACAGAGGCCTAAGAAATAACGCCACACATCTACAACCATCTGATTTTTGACAAACCTGACAAAAACAAGCAAGGGGGAATGGATTCCTTATTTAATAAGTGGTTTTGGGAAAACTGGCTAGCAATATGCAGAAAACTGAAACTAGATCCCTTCCTTACACCTTATACAAAAATTAACTCAAGATGGATTAAAGACTTAAACGTAAGGCCTAAAACCATAAAAACCCTAGAAGAAAACCTAGCCAATACTATTCAGGACATAGGCCTGGGCAAAGGCTTCATGACTAACACACCAAAAGCAATGGCAACAGAAGCCAAAATTGACAAATGGTAGCTAAATAAACTAAAGAGCTTCTGTGCAGCAAAATAAACTATCGTCAGAGTGAATAGGCAACCTAAAGAATGGGAGAAAAATTTTGCAATCTATCCATCTGACAAAGGGCTAATATCCAGAATCTACAAGGAACTAAAACAAATTTATAAGAAAAAACTCTGTCAAAAAGTGGGTGAAGGATATGAACAGACACTTCTCAAAAAAAGACATTTATGTGACCTACAATCATATAAAAAAAGCTTATCATTGCTGGTCATTAGAGAGATGCAAATCAAAACCACAATGAGATACCATCTCACACCAGTTAGAACGGTGTTCATTAAAAAGTCAGGAAACTACAGATGCTAGAGAGTATGTGGAGAAATAGGAACGCTTTTACACGGCTGGTGGGAGTGTAAATTACTTCAACCATTGTGGAAGACAGTGTGGTGATTCCTCAAGGATCTAGAACTAGAAATACCATTTGACCTAGCAGTCCCATTACTGGGTATATACCCAAAGGATTATAAATCATTCTACTATGAAGACACATGCACACGTATGTTTATTGCAGCACTGTTCACAATAGCAAAGACTTGGAACCAACCCAAATGCCCATCAATGATGGATAGACTGGATAAAGAATATGTGGCATATATACACCATGAAATACTATGCAGTCATAAAAAAAGGATGTATTCATGTCCTTTGCAGGGACATGGATGAAGCTTGAACCCATCATTCTCAGCAAACTAACACAAGAACAGAAAACCAAACATCACACGTTCTCACTCATAAGTGGGAGTTGAACAATTAGAACACATGGACATGGGGGTGGGAGTATCACACACTGAGGTCTGTCAGGGGTAGGGCTGGGGGAGGGATAGCATTAGGAGAAATGCCTAATGTAGATGATGGGTTGATGGGTGCAGCAAACCACCATGGCATATGTATACCTATGTAACAAACCTGCACGTTCTGCACATGTACCCCAGAACTTAAAAAAGGATAAAAATAATACTAATAAAAAATGATTGGGCATTTCTGACTTGTTTCTGTTTTTAGAGGGAAAGCTTTTGGTCTTTTACCCTTGAGTATAATGTTAGCTGTGGGTTTTTCTTATATGGTTTTTATTATGTTGAGGCAGTTTCTTTCCATTCTTAGATTGCTAAATGTTTTTGTCTTAAAACCACCTTGAGTTTTTTCAGAAAAGTTTTCCCACTCATTGATTGAAATTTTTATGTGTTTCTATTTTCCTTCATCATAATGATGTGGTGTATTACACTAATTGATTTTCATAGGTTGAAAAATCCTTGCATTCTAGGAATAAATGCCACTTTGTCATGGTGCATCATCCTTATAAAAGTGCTATTGAATTGTGTTTGCTATTATTTTGTTGGGGATATTTGTGTCAATACTCATCAAGAATATTGGTCTATAATTGTCTTTTCTTGTAGTGTTATTATTTGGCTTTGGTATCAGGTTAATGCTGGCCTCATAAAATGAATTCAGTAGCTTATTCTCTTTTACAGTTGTTAAAATTTTGAGAAGGATTGGTGTTAATATTTACTTTTTACTTTTATTTATTTTATTTTATTTCAATATTTTTGGGGGAATAGTTAAGTTTCAGTTACATAGATAAGTTCAGTTACATAGTGCTTTCTGAGATTTTGATGAATCCATCACCCCATCAGTGTACAGTATGCCTAATGTGTAGTCTTTTACCTCTCACCCACCTCACATCTTTCCCCGGGTCTCCAAAGTCCATTATATTATTCTTATGCCTTTTTATATTTATAACTCAGCTTTATTTTATGAGTGAGATATAAGATATTTGGTTTTTCATTCCTGTGTTACTTCACTTAGGATAATGGTCTCCAACTCCATATAGTTTGCTGAGAATGCCATTATTTTGTTTCTTTCTATGGCTGAGTAGTATTCCATAGTATATATACCACATTTTCTTTATCTACTCATTGGTTGATGAAAATTTACACTGGTCTCATTCTTTTGCAATTGCAAATTCTGCTGCTATAAACATGCATGTGCAAGGTTGTTTTCTTTTCTTTTTTTTTTTTTTTTTCCTAATATAGTAGCTTTTTTTCCTTTGGGTAGATAACCAGTAGTGAGATTGAACAATAGCTCTACTTTTAGTTCTTTAAGGAATCTCCATAGTGTTTTTCATAGTGGTTGTACTAGTTTATCTTTCCACCCACAGTGTAGAAATGTTCTCTTTTTATCACATCCAAGTCAAAATTTATTTTTTAATATTATGTAATTATGGGTATTCTTGCAGGAGTAAAGTAGTATTGCCTTGTGGTTTTAATTTGTATTACCTGATTATTAATAATGCTGAGCATTTTCCATGTGTTCGTTGACCATTTGTGTATCTTCTACTGAAATTTGTCTATTCATGTATTTTGCACATTTTTGATGAGATTATTTACTTTATTTGCTGATTTGTTTGATTTCTTGGCAGATTCTTGATAATAGTCTTAAAAGTAGTTCTAAGAGAAAAGTTTATACCATTAAATGCAAACATCAAAAAGTCTGAAAGAGCACAAATAGATATACTGTCATACCTCAAGTAACTAGGGAAACAAGAGCAAACCAAAACCAAACCCAGCAGGAAAAAAACAGTAAAAGAAAAGAAAAATGACAAAGAATAAAGCAGATCTAAATGAAATTGAAAGAAAAAAATAAAAAAGATAGGCCGGGTGCAGTGGCTCATGCCTGTAATCCCAGTACTTTGGGAGGCCAAGACGGTCAGGAGATCAAGACCATCCTGATTAACATGGTGAAAACCTATCTCTACTAAAAATACAAAAAAAATTAGCCAGGCGTAGTGGCGGGAACCTGTAGTCCCAGCTACTCGGGAGGCTAAGGCAGGAGAATGGCATGAACCCAGGAGGCAGAGCTTGCAGTGAGCTGAGATACTGCACAGCACTTCAGCCTGGGTGACAGAGCAAGACTCTGTCTCAAAATAAATAAATAAATAATAAGTAAATACAAAAAAAAAAAAAAAGATAAATGGCACAAAAGGTGGTTCTTTGGAAAGATAAAGAAAATTGATAGACAATTACTGAGTTTAACCAAGAAAGGAAGAGCGAATAGACAAATAAACTCAATTAGAAACAAAATGAGAGATAATAAAACTGATACCACAAAAATACAAGAGACCATTTGAGGCTACTAAAACACCTTTATGCTCACAACCTAGAAAACCTAGAAGAGATGGATAAAATACATTTTGTTCATGGATCAGAAGACAAAAGAGTTATTATATCAACACTAATCAAAGTGATCTACAAAGCCAGTGCATTCTCAGTAACTTTTTCTTTTTGCAGGAAAATAAAATACATCCTAAAGGCGAGGTTGTGAAGAAAAAGGAATGCTTTTACACTGTTGGTGGGAGTGTAAATTAGTTCAACCACTATGCAAGGCAATATGACAATTCCTCAAAGACCTACAGGCAGATATATGCTGTATATACCCAAGGAAATATAAATCATTCTATTATAAAGATACATGCACTTGTATTTTTTTTAAGCAGGCATATTTCCCTTTTATTGACATATAATTTTCATACTTATGGGGTACATATGAGTGTTTGTTACATGCATAGAATGTATAATAATCAAGTCCCAGTAATTGGGGTATTCATCACCTTGAGTGTTTGTCATTTTTATGTGTTAGTATCACTTCAAGTTCTCTCTTCTCCCTGCTTCAAAATATACATAACATGGTTGCAAAATATAGTTACCCTAGTCTGCTATCAAACATTATACCTTATTTCTCCTATTTCTGTGTTTGTACCCATAACCAACCTCTCTTCATTGCCTCTTTACCCCAGCCTACCAATCCCAGTCTCTAGTATCTATTGTTCAATTCTCTGTGTCAATAAGATCACATTTTTGGGGCTGTCACATATGAGAGAAAACATGCAATATTTCCCTTTTGTGCCTGCTTATTCCACTTAACATAATAACCTCCAGTTCCATCCATGTTGTTGCAAATGACAGGATTTCATTCTTTTTATGGCTGAATGGTATTTCATTGTGTGTATATATCACATTTTTATTATCCAGTCATTCATTGATGGGAACTCAGGTTGATTCCAAATCTTTGCTATTGTAAATACAGTTACAATAAACATGTAAATGCAAGTATCCCTTTGATAGTCTAATTTCTTTTCCTTTGTACAGATACGGTGGCAAGGTAGTTCTATTTTATTATTACTATTATTATTATTATACTTTAAGTTCTAGGGTACATGTGCATAACGTGCAGGTTTGTTACATATGTATACTTGTGCCATGTTGCTGTGCTGCACCCATCAACTCATCAGCACCCATCAACTCGTCATTTACATCAAGTATAACTCCCAATGCAATCCCTCCCCCCTCTCCTCTCCCCATGATAGGCCCCGGTGTGTGATGTTCCCCTTCTCGAGTCCAAGTGATCTCATTGTTCAGTTCCCACCTATGAGTGAGAACATGTGGTGTTTGGTTTTCTGTTCTTGTGATAGTTTGTTAAGAATGATGGTTTCCAGATGCATCCATATCCCTACAAAGGACACAAACTCATCCTTTTTTATGGCTGCATAGTATTCCATGGTGTATATGTGCCACATTTTCTTAATCCAGTCTGTCACTGATGGACATTTGGGTTGATTCCAAGTCTTTGCTATTGTGAATAGTGCCGCAATAAACATACATGTGCATGTGTCTTTATAGCAGCATGATTTATAATCCTTTGGGTACGTACCCAATAATGGGATGCCTGGGTCATATGGTACATCTAGTTCTAGATCCTTGAGGAATCGCCATACTGTTTTCCATAATGGTTGAACTAGTTTACAATCCCACCAACAGTGTAAAAGTGTTCCTATTTCTCCACATCCTCTCCAGCACCTGTTGTTTCCTGACTTTTTAATGATTGCCATTCTAACTGGTGTGAGATCGTATCGCATTGTAGTTTTGATTTGCATTTCTCTGATGGCTAGTGATGATGAGCATTTTTTCATCTGTCCGTTGGCTGTATGAATGTCCTCTTTTGAGAAATGTCTGTTCATATCCTTTTCCCACTTTTTGATGGGGTTGTTTGTTTTTTTTCTTGCAAATTTGTTTGAGTTCTTTGTAGGTTCTGGATATTAGCCCTTTGTCAGATGAGTAGATTGCAAAAATTTTCTCCCATTCTGTAGGTTGCCTGTTCGCACTGATGGTAGTTTCTTTTGCTGTGCAGAAGCTCTTTAGTTTAATGAGATCTCATTTGTCAATTTGGGCTTTTGCTGCTGTTGCTTTTGGTGTTTTAGACATGAAGTCTTTGCCCATGCCTATGTCCTGAATGGTACTACCTAGGTTTTCTTCTAGGGTTTTCATGGTATTAGGACTAACATTTAAGTCTCTAATCCATCTTGAATTAATTTTCGTATAAGGAGTAAGGAAAGGATCCAGTTTCAGCTTTCTACTTATGGCTAGCCAATTTTCCCAGCACCATTTATTAAATAGGGAATCTTTTCCCCATTTCTTGTTTCTTTCAGGTTTCTCAAAGATCAGATGGCTGTAGATGTGTGGTATTATTTCTGAGGACTCTGTTCTGTTCCATTGGTCTATCTCTCTGTTTTGGTACCAGTACCATGCTGTTTTGGTTACTGTAGCCTTGTAGTATAGTTTGAAGTCAGGTAGCATGATGCCTCCAGCTTTGTTCTTTTGACATAGGATTGTCCTGGCAATGCGGGCTCATTTTTGGTTCCATATGAACTTTAAAGCAGTTTTTTCCAATTCTATGAAGAAACTCATTGGTAGCTTGATGGGGATGGCATTGAATCTATAAATTACCTTGGGCAGTATGGCCATTTTCACGATATTGATTTTTCCTATCCATGAGCATGGTATGTTCTTCCATTTGTTTGTGTCCTCTTTTATTTCACTGAGCAGTGGTTTGTAGTTTTCCTTGAAGAGGTCCTTTACATCCCTTGTAATTTGGATTCCTAGGTATTTTATTCTCTTTGAAGCAATTGTGAATGGGAGTTCATTCCTGATTTGGCTCTCTGTTTGTCTGTTACTGGTGTATAAGAATGCTTGTGATTTTTGCACATTAATTTTGTATCCTGAGACTTTGCTGAAGTTGCTTATCATCTTAAGGAGATTTCAGGCTGAGACAAAGGGGTTTTCTAAATATACAATCATGTCATCTGCAAAGAGGGACAATTTGACTTCTTCTTTTCCTAACTGAATCCCCTTGATTTCTTTCTCTTGCCTGATTGCCCTAGCCAGAACTTCCAACACTATGTTGAATAGGAGTGGTGAGAGAGGGCATCCCTGTCTTGTGCCAGTTTTCAAAGGGAATTTTTCCAGTTTTTGCCCATTCAGTATGATATTGGCTGTGGGTTTGTCATAAATAGCTCTTATTATTTTGAGGTACGTTCCATCAATACCGAATTTATTGAGCGTTTTTAGCATGAAGGGCTGTTGAATTTTGTCAAAAGCCTTTTCTGCATCTATTGAGATAATGATGTGGTTCTTGTCTTTGGTTCTGTTTATATGCTGGATTACATTTATTGATTTGCAAATGTTGAAACAGCCTTGCATCCCAGGGATGAAGCCCACTTGATCAAGGTGGATAAGCTTTTTGATGTGCTGCTGGATCCGGTTTGCCAGTATTTTATTGAGGATTTTTGCATCGATGTTCATCAGGGATATTGGTCTAAAATTCTCTTATTTTGTTGTGTCTCTGCCAGGCTTTGGTATCAGGATGATGTTGGCCTCGGAAAATGAGTTAGGGAGGATTCCCTCTTTTTCTATTGATTGGAATAGTTTCAGAAGGAATGGTACCAGCTCCTTCTTGTACCTCTGGTAGAATTCAGCTGTGAATCCATCTGGTCCTGGACTTTTTTTGGTTGGTAGGCTATTAATTATTGTCTCGATTTCAGAGCCTGCTATTGGTCTATTCAGGGATTCAACTTCTTCCTGGTTTAGTCTTGGAAGAGTGTAAGTGTCCAGGAAATTATCCATTTCTGTTAGATTTTTCAGTTTATTTGCATAGAGGTGTTTATAGTATTCTCTGATGGTAGTTTGTATTTCTGTGGGGTCAGTGGTGATATCTCCTTTATCATTTTTTATTGCGTCAATTTGATTCTTCTCTCTTTTCTTCTTTATTAGTCTTGCTAGTGGTCTGTCAATTTTGTTGATCTTTTCAAAAAACCAACTCCTGGATTCATTGATTTTTTGGAGGGTTTTTTGTGTCTCTATCTCCTTCAGTTCTGCTCTGATCTTAGTTATTTCTTGCCTTCTGCTAGCTATCTGATAGCTCTGCTATCAGAGACTAGTATTGCAACCCCCGCTTTTTTTTGTTCTCCATTTGCTTGGTAAATCTTCCTCCATCCCTTTATTTTGAGCCTATGTATGTCTCTGCGTGTGAGATGGGTCTCCTGAATACAGCAGACTGATGGGTCTTGACTCTTTATCCAGTTTGCTAGTCTGTGTCTTTTAATTGGAGCATTTAGTCCATTTACATTTAAGGTTAAGATTGTTATGTGTGAACTTGATCCTGCCATTATGATATTAACTGGTTATTTTGCTCATTAGTTGATGCAGTTTCTTCCAAGCCTTGATGGTCTTTAAATTTTGGCATGTTTTTGCAATGGCTGGTACCGGTTGTTCCTTTCCATATTTAGTGCTTCCTTCAGGGTCTCTTGTAAGGCAGGCCTAGTGGTGACAAAATCTCTAAGCATTTGCTTATCTGTAAAGGATTTTATTTCTCCTTCACTTATGAAACTTAGTTTGGCTGGATATAAAATTCTGGGTTTAAAATTCTTTTCTTTAAGAATGTTGAATATTGGCCCCCACTCTCTTCTGGCTTGAAGAGTTTCTGCCGAGAGATCTGCTGTTAGTCTGATGGGCTTCCCTTTGTGGGTAACCCGACCTTTCTCTCTGGCTGCCCTTAAGATTTTTTCCTTCATTTCAACTTTGGTGAATCTGGCAATTATGTGTCTTGGAGTTGCTCTTCTCGAGGAGTATCTTTGTGGCGTTCTCTGTATTTCCTGGATTTGAATGTTGTCCTGCCCTACTAGGTTGGGGAAGTTCTCCTGGATGATATCCTGAAGAGTGTTTTCCAACTTGGTTCCATTTTCCCCCTCACTTTCAGGCACCCCAATCAGATGTAGATTTGGTCTTTTTACATAATCCCATACTTCTTGCAGGCTTTGTTCATTTCTTTTTCTTCTTTTTTCTTTTGGTTTCTCTTCTCACTTCATTTTATTCATTTGATCCTCAATCGCTGATACTCTTTCTTCCAGTTGATCGAGTCGGTTACTGAAGCTTGTGCATTGTCCCGTATTTCTCGTGTCATGGTTTTCATCTCTGTCATTTCGTTTATGACCTTCTCTGCATTAATTACTCTAGCTATCAATTCTTCCACTCTTTTTCCCATATTTTTAGTTTCTTTGTGCTGGGTGCGTAATTCTTCCTTTAGCTCTGAGAAGTTTGATGGACTGAAGCCTTCTTCTCTCATCTCGTCAAAGTCATTCTCCGTCCAGCTTTGATCCGTTGCTGGCGATGAGCTGCGCTCCTTTGGAGGGGGAGATGCGCTCTTATTTTTTGAATTTCCAGCTTTTCTGCCCTGCTTTTTCCCCATCTTTGTGGTTTTATCTGCCTCTGGTCTTTGATGATGGTGACGTACTGATGGGGTTTTGGTGTACGTGTCCTTCCTGTTTGATAGTTTTTCTTCTAACAGTCAGGACCCTCAGCTGTAGGTCTGTTGGAGATTGCTTGAGGTACACTCCAGACCCTGTTTGCCTGGGTATCAGCAGCAGAGGCTGCAGAAGATAGAATGTTGCTGAACAGCGAGTGTACCTGTCTGATTCTTACTTTGGAGGCTTCCTCTCAGGGGTGTACTCCACCCTGTGAGGTGTGGGGTGTCAGACTGCCCCTAGTGGGGGATGTCTCCCAGTTAGGCTACTCAGGGGTCAGGGACCCACTTGAACAGGCAGTCTGTCCCTTCTCAGATCTCAACCTCCGTGTTGGGAGATCCACTGCTCTTTTCAAAGCTGTCAGACAGAGTCGTTTGCGTCTGCAGAGGTTTCTGCTGCTTTTATTGTTGTTGTTTAGCTGTGCCCTGTCCCCAGAGGTGGAGTCTAGAGAGACAGGCAGGTTTCCTTGAGCTGCTGTGAGCTCCACCCAGTTTGAGCTTCCCAGTGGCTTTGTTTACCTACTTAAGCCTCAGCAATGGCGGGCGCCCCTCCCCTAGCCTCGCTGCTGCCTTGCGATTAGATCACAGACTGCTGTGCTAGCAATGAGGGAGGCTCCGTGGGCGTGGGACCCTCCCGGCCATGTGTGGGATATAATCTCCTGGTGTGCCTGTTTGCTTAAAGCGCAGTATTGGGGTGGGAGTTACCCGATTTTCCAGGTGTTGTGTGTCTCAGTTCCCCTGGCTGGGAAAAGGGATTCCCTTCCCCCTTGTGCTTCCCCGGTGAAGCGATGCCTTGCCCTGCTTCAGCTCTCGATGGTCGGGCTGCAGCAGCTGACCAGCACGGATTGTCCGGCACTCCCTAGTGAGATGAACCCAGTACCTCAGTTGCAAATGCAGAAATCACCGGTCTTCTGTGTCACTCGCGCTGGGAGTTGGAGACTGGAGCTGTTCCTATTTGGCCATCTTGCTCTGTCCCTCCTCAAAAGATACATGCACTTGTATGTTCACTGGAGCACTAACACTATTCACAATAGCAAAGATGTAAAATCGGACTAAATGTTTGTCAGTTATAAACTACAAGGAAAATGTGGTATATATACACTGTGGAATACTGTGTGGCCATAAAAAGGAAAAAGATCATGTTCTTTGCAGGGACATAGATGGAGCTGAAAGATGTTATCCTCAGCAAACTAACACAGAAACAGAAATCCAGATACTATGCTTTCTCACTTATAAGTGGGAGCTGAATGATGAGAACACATGAACACATGTGGGGGAGCAACACACACTGAGACCTTTTAGAGGCTGGGGAGTGGGTGGAGCACGAGCATCTGGTAGAATAGTTAATGGATGTTGGGCTTAATACCTAAGTGATGGGATAATCTATGCAGCAAACCACCATAGTTTACCTATGTAACAAACAACATAGGTATACAACACACATTTAACTATGTAACAAACCTGCACATCCTGCACATATACACCTGCACTTAAAAGTTGAAAATATAGAAAGTTTATATGAAATCTCGGCCAGACATGGTGGCTCACGCCTGTAATCCAACCTCTTTGGGAGGCCGAGGTGGGCAGATCACGAGTTCAAAAGATGGATACCATCCTGGCCAACATGGTGAAATCCCGTCTTTACTAAAAATACAAAAAATAACTGGGTGTGGTGGTGCATGCCTGTAGTCCTAGCTACTTGGGAGACTGAGACAGGAGAATCACTTGAACCCAGCAGGCGAATATTGCAGTGAGCCAAGACTGCACCACTGCAACCAGCCTGGGCGACAGAGCCAGACTCCATCTCAAAAAATTCAACCCAGAATTTTACATCCAGCCAAACTACCTGTCATAAGTGAAGAATAAAACCTTTTACAGATAAGCAAATGCTATGGAATTTTGTCACCACCAGGCCTGCCTTGCAAGAGCTCCTGAAGGAAGCACTAAACATAGAAAGGAACAACTGGTACCAGCAACTGCAAAAACATACCAAATTGGAAAGACCATCGACACTATGAAGAAACTGTCTCAACTAATGGGCAAAATAATCACTTAGCATCATAATGTCAGGATCAAATTCACACATAACAATATTAACCTTAAATGTAAACAGGCTAAATGCCCCAATTAAAAGACACAGACTGACAAATTGGATAAAAGTCAAGACCCATCAGTGTGCTGTATTCAGGAGACCCATCTCACATGCAAAGACACACATAGGCTCAAAATAAATGGATGGAAAAATATTTACCAAGCAAATGGAAAGCAAAAAGAAGTAGGGGTTGCAATCCTTGTCTCCAATGAAACAGACTTCAAACCAACAAAGATCAAAAGAGACAAAAAGAGCGTTACATAATAGTAAAGGGATCAATGCAACAAGAAGAGTTAACTATCCTAAGCATATATGCACCCAATAAAGGAACATCCAGATTCATAAAGCAAGTTCTTTGTGATGTACAAATAGACTTAGACTCCCACACAATAATAATGGGAGAATTTAACATCCCATTGTCATTATTAGACAGATCAACAAGACAAAATTAACAAGAATATTCAAGACTTTAACTAGCTCTGGACCAAGCTGACCTAATAGACATCTACAGAACTGTCTACCCCCAATCAACAGAATATACATTTTTCTCGCACCACATCACACTTATTCTAAAATTGACCACATAATTGGAAGTAAAACATTCCTCAGCAAATGCAAAAGAACAGAAATCATAACAAACAGTATCTCAGACCACAGTGCAATCAAATTAGAACTCAGGATTAAGAAACTCACGCAAAATTGTACAACTATATGGAAACTGAACGACCTGCTCCTGAATGACTACTAAGTAAATAACGAGATTAAGGCAGAAATAAATAAGTTCTTTGAAGTTAATGAGAAGAAAGACACAAAGTACCAGAATCTCTGGGACACACCTAAGGCATTGTTTAGACGGAAATTTATAGCACTAAATGCCTAGAAGAGAAAGCAGAAAAGATCTAAAATCGACACGCTAACATCACAATTAAAAGAACTAGATAAGCAAGAGCAAGCAAATTCAAAAGCTAGCAGAGGACAACAAATAACTAAGATCAGAGCAGAAGTGAAAAATACAGAGAAATGAAAACCCTTCAAAAAAAAATCAATGAATCCAGGAGCTGGTTTTTAGAAAAGATCAGCCAAATAAACTTCTAGCCAAACTAATAAAGAAGAAAAGAGAGAAGAATCAAATAGATACAATAAAAAAAGATAAAGGGGATATTGTCACTGATCCCAAAGAAATACAAACTACCATTGGAGAATACTATAAACACCTCTACACAAATAAACTAGAAAATCTAGAAGAAATTGATAAATTCCTGGAAACATATACCCTCCCAAGCCTAAACCAGGAGGAAGCCGAATCCCTGAATAGACCAATAACAAGTTCTGAAACTGAGGAAGTAATTAATAGCTTAGCAACCAAAAAAGTTCAGGACCACATGGATTCACACCCAGATTCTAACAGAGGTACAAAGAGGAGCTGGTACCATTCATTCTGAAACTATTCCAAACAATAGAAAAAGATGGAATCCTCCATAACTCATTTTATGAGGCCAGCATCATCCTGATATTAAAACCTAGCAGAGAGCAACAAAAAAAGGAAATTACAGTCCAATATCCCTGATGAGCATCAATGCAAAAAATCCTCAATAAAATACTGGCAAACTGAATCCAGAAGCATATAAAAAAGCGTATCTACCACGATTAAGTCAGCTTCATCCCTGGGATGTAAGGCTGGTTCAACATATGCAAATCAATAAACATAATCCATCACATAAAAAGAACCAATGACAAAAACCATATGATTATCTCAATAGATGCAGAAAAGGCCTTTGACAAAATTCAACAGCCTTTCATGCTAAAAACTCTCAATAAACTAGGTATGGATGGAATGTATCTCAAAATAATAAGAGTCATTTATGACAATCCCACAGCCAATATCATACTGAATGGGCAAAAACCGGAAACATTCCCTTTGAAAACTGACACAAGACAATGATGCGCTCTGTCACCACTCCTATTCAACATAATATTGGAAGTTCTGGCCAGCACAATCAGGCAAGAGAAAGAAATAAAGAGTATTCAAATGGAAAGAGAGGAAGTCAAATTGTCTGTTTGCAGATGACATGATTGTATATTTAGAAAACCCCGTTGTCTCAACCCCCAAACTCCTTAAGCTAATAAGCAACATCAGCAAAGTCTCGGGATACAAAATCACTGTGCAGAAATCATAAGCATTCTTTTTTTGTTTGTTTGTTTGTTTGTTTGTTTGTTTGTTTGTTTTGAGACAGAGTCATGATCTCAGCTCACTGCAGCCTCCGTCTCCCAGGTTCAACTGATTCTCTGCCCCAGTCTCCTGCGTAGCTGGAATTACAGGCATGCGCCACCACACCTGGCTACGTTTTGAATTTTTAGTAGAGACGGGGTTTCACCATGTTTGTCAGGCTGACCTCAAACTCCTGATCCACCCACCTCGGCCTCCCAAATTGCTGGGATTGCAGGCGTGAGCCACCACGCATGGCCTACAAGCATTCTTATACACCAATAATAGGCAAGCAGAGAGCCCAATCATGAATGAATTTCCATTCACAATTCCTAAAAAGAGAATAAAATATCTAGGAATACAGCTTACAAGGGACGGGAAGGACCTCTTTAAAGAACTACAAACCACTGCTCGACCAAATAAGAGAGGACACAAATAAATGGAAAAACATTCCATGCTTATGGATAGGAAGAATCAATATTGCAAAAATGGCCATACTGCCCAAAGTAATTTATAGATTCAATGCTATTTCCATCAAAGTACCATTGAATTTCTTCACAGAATTAAAAACAACTACTTTAAATTTTATATGGAACCAAAAAAGGGCCCGTATAGCCAAAACAATTTTAAGCAGAAAGACCAAAGCTGGAGGCATCATGCTACCTGACCTCAAACTATACTAGGTTACAGTAACCAAAACAGCATGGCACTGGCACCAAAACAGAAATATAGACCAATGGGGAAGAACAGAGACTTCAGAAACAACACCACACATCTACGACCATCTATTCTTTGACAAACCTGATGAAAACAAGCAACGGGGAAAGGATTCCCTGTTTAACAAATAGTGCTGAAAAAAACTGGCTAGCCATACGCATAAAACTGAAACCAGACTTGTTCCTTACGCCTTATACAAAAATTGCCTCAATATGGATTAAAGATTTAAATGTAAAACCCAAAACAATAAAAACCCTAGAAGAAAACTTAGGCAATACCATTTATGACATAAGCATAGGAAAAGGCTTCATGACGAAAACACTAAAAGCAATTGCAACAAAAGCTAAAATTGACAAATGGGATCCAATTAGACTAAAGAGTTTCTGCACAGCAAAATAAACTAGCATCAGAGTAAACAGGCAACCTACAGAATGGAAGAAAATGTTTGCAATCTACTCATCTGACACAGGGCTAATATCAAGAATCTACAAGGAATTTAAACAAATTTACAAGAGAAAAATCAAACAAGCCCATCAACACCTGGGCAAAGGATATAAACAGACCCTTCTCAAAAGAAGACATTTATGCAGCCAACAAACATATAAAAAAAGCTCATCATCACTGATCATTAGAGACACGAAAATCAAAACCACAATGAGATACCATCTCACACCAGTCAGAATGGGGATTATTAAAGAGTCAGGAAACAATAGATGCTGGTGAGGTTGTGGAGAAATAGAGGCTGGTGAGGCTGTGGTGAGGCTTTTAGACTGTTGGTTGGAATGTAAATTAGTTCTACCATTGTGGAAGACAGTATGGCAATTCCTCAAGGATCGAAAAACAGAAATACCATTTGACCAGCAATCTCATTACTGGGTATATACTCAAAGGAATATAAATCACTCTAGTATAAAGACACATGCACATGTATGATATGGGAGCACTATTTACAATAGCAAAAACATGGAACCAACCCAAATGCCCATCAACGATAGACTGGATAAAGAAAATGTGGCACCTATACGCAATGGAATACTATGCCGCCATAAAAAAGAATGAAATCTTGTCCTTTGAAGGGACATGGATGAAGCTGGAAGCCATCATCCTCAGCAAACTAACACAGGAACAAAACACCAAACACCGCATGTTCCACTCATAAGTAGGAGTTGAACAATAAGAACGCATGGACACAGGGAGAGGAAGAATGCACACCTGGGTCTGTTGTGGGGTGGTGGGGAAGAGGAGGGAAAGCCTTAGAACAAATACCTAATGCGTGTGGGACTTAAAATTTAGATGATGGGTTGATAGGTGGAGCAAACTGCTGTGGCACATTTATACCTATGTAACAAATCTGCACTATCTACACATGTATCTCGGAGCTTAAAGTAATTTAAAAAAAGGAAAAGAAATAATATTCTGACACATACTATTATATGGATTAGCTATACATAGGAGTCAAATTTCATAGAGAGAAAATACAAAATGGTAATTACCAGGGGCTGGATTAGGGAAATGAGGAGTTACTGTTTAATGGGAACAGAGTTTCAATTTTCAAAAATAAGAAAGCAGTGGTGATGGATAGTGATGATGTTTGCAAAACAATGTAAATGTACTTAATACCAATAAACTGAATATTAAACATGTTTAAAACGGTAAATTTGTCTTTCTGTGCCTGGATTATTTTACTTAACAATGTCCTACAGTTTCATCCATGTTTTTTGTAAATTACAGAATTTCATTTTTATGTGGCTGAATAAATTTCCAATGTGTACATATACCACTTTTTTAGCCATACATTTGTTGATGGACACTTAGATTGAGTTCAAATCTTGGCTATTGTGAATAGTTCTCCAATAAACACAGGACTGCAGATGTCTCTTCAATATATTGATTTTTAATTTATTTTGGATATATTTCCACCAGTGAAATAGCTAGAAAATATAGTAGTTCTGTTTTTAGTTTTTTAAAGGAATTTCCATACTGCTCTCCATATTTGCTGTACTAATTTACATTTCCCCTGACAGTGCGTGAGTGTTCCCCTGTTTCCATATCTTCACCAGCATCCAATATTTCTTTTTTGATGCAATCCATTTTAACTGCGGTGACATGATACCTCATAGTAGTTTTGCTTTGCATTTCTCTGATGATGAAAGTTGTTGAGAGTTTTTTTCACATACCTGTTGGACATTTGTGAAATAAGCCAGGCACCCGAAGACACATACTGCACGTTCTCACTTATATGTGGGAGCTAAAAAATCATTTAACTCTTGAAGATAGAAAGTAGAATGATGGTTACCAGAAGCTGGGAAGGGTCGTGGGGAGGGTAGAATAGAAAGGGGACAATAATGAGTAAAGAAATACATTTAGACAGAAAAAATAATATCTGGTGTTCAGTAGCACAACAAGGTGACTATAATCAACAATAATTTATTGCATATTTCAAAAATATCTAGAAGAGTGAAGCTAAAATGGTTCTAACACAAAAATGCTAAATGCTTGAAGCGGTAGATATCCCAATGACACCGATTTGATCATTACACAATGTATGACTGTATCAAAATTTCACATGTACCCCACAAATATGCAGAACTGTTAGTTAAGTAGAAAAATTTTAAAGTTAACGCAAGATGGCACAAGTATACATATGTAACAAACCTGCATGTTGTGCACATGTACCCTAGAACTTAAAGTATAATAATAATAAAAAGAAAAAAAGTTAAGAAAATTAATATTAAAGGTAAATCTAAGTAAACTTATTTTAAAAATGGTGAACTTTATGTTATTTGTATTTTTACCACAATTAAAAGAGACTAAATTTGCTACATTATTCATATTGGAGTTTTTATTTATTTTATTTTCTATTTCCTTTTTTAAATTTTAACTTTTATTTTAACCTCATGGATACACGTGCAGGTTTGTTATATAGGTAAACTTGTGTCATGGGAGTTTGTTTTATGAATTATTTCATCACCCAGGTATTACACCATTGGCACATAATAATGTATATATTTATGAGGTACAACATGATGTTTTGATACATGGATATATTGTGTAATGATCAAATCAGGTAATTAGCACTTCAAACATTTATGATTTTTCATGACTAGAACACTCAAAACCTTCTCTTATTTTGAAATATATATTATTGTTAACTCCAGTCATCCTACTGTGTAATAAAACACCAGAATTCATTCCTTCTATCTAACTGTAGCTTTGTATTCCCTGACCTATCTCTTCCCATCTTTCCCTTTTCCCTCCCTTCCCTAAACTCTGGAAATTACTATTCTACTCTCTATTTCTGTGAGAACAACGTTTTAGGTTCCACATATGAGTGAGATAATGCAGTATTTGCCTTTCTGTACCTAGATTATTTCAGATAATATAATGTCCCTTAGGTTCATCCATGTAGTCACCAAAGAAAAGATTTCATTTTCTAAATGACTCCATAGTACTCATTGTGTAGGTATACCACATTTTCTTTATTCATTCTTTATGGATTCATTCAGCTAAATCAACATTTAGGTTGATTTCATATCTTGGCTACTGTGAAAAATGCTGCAATAAACAGGGGTATAGATATCTCTTCAACATATTAACTGTATTTCCATTGTATCTATACACAGTACTGGGATTGTTGTATTAGATGGTTTTTATTTTAGCCATTCTGATAGATGTGTAGTGATAACTCCTGTGGTTGTATGTTGCATTTCTTTAGTGGCTAATGAAGTACTCATATTTTCATATGTACATTTGTCATCTGTATATCTACTTCAGTAAAATGTCATTACATGTGTTTTGTCCATGCTGAGTACTGCAAGTTTTGATATACACTTTCCTTTAGTGTTTCTCACTTTTTAAAAAAACTTTTATTTTAGGTTTAGGGGTACATGTAAAGGTTTGTTACATAGGTGAACATGTATCATGGGGATTTGTTTTACATATTATTTCATCACCCAGGTACTAAGCCAAGTACCCAAGAGTTATCTTTTCTGCTCCTGTCTCCTCCCACCCTCCCACCTCAAGTAGACTCAGTGTCTGTTGCTTCTTTTTTTGTGTTCATAAGTTCTTATCATTTAGCTCCCACGTATAAGTGAAAACATGTGATATTTGGTTTTTTATTCCTGCATTAGTTTGCTGAGGATAATAGCCTCCAGTTTCATCCATGTTCCCACAAAAGACAAGATCTTGTTCTTTTTTATGGCTGCATAATATTGCATGGTGTGTATGTATCATATTTTCCTTATCCAATCTGTCATTGATGGGCCTTTAGGGTGATTCCATGTCTTTTTTATTGTGAATAGTGTTGCAATGGACATTTCCATGCATGTGTCTTTATGGTAGAATGATATATATTCTTCTGGGTATATACCCAGTAATGGGTTTGCTGGGTTGAATTGTAATTCTGCTTTTAGCTCTTTGAGGAAATGTCATACTGCTCACCACAATGGTTGAATTAATTTACACTCACAACAACTGTGTATAGGTGTTCCCTTTTCCCTGCCACCTCATCAGCATTTATTTTTTGACTTTTATTATAGCCGCTCTGACTGATGTGAGATAGAATCTCATCGTGACTTTGATTGGCATTATTCTAATGATTAGTGATATCGAGTATTTTTTCATATGCATGTTGGCCACACATATATCTTCTTTTGAGAAGTGTCTGTTCATGTCCTTTGCCCACTTTTTAAATGGACTTGTTTATTTTGCTTTTGTAAAATTGTTTAAGTTCCTAATAGATGTGAATACTGGACCTTTGAAAGATGCATAGTTTGCAAATATTTTCTCCCACTCTGTAGGTCGTCTATTTACTCTGTTGATAGTTTCTTTTGCTGTGCAGAAGCTCCTTAGTTTAATTAGATCCCACTTGTCAAATTTTGCTTTTGTTTTGATTGCTTTTGGTGTCTTTGTCATGAAATCTTTGCCCGTTACTATGGCCAAAGTAGTATTTCCGTGGTTTTTATAGTTTGGGGTTTTACATTTAAATCCTTAAACTTGAGTTGATCTTTATGTATGGCATAAGAAAAGGGTCCAGCTTAAATCTTCTGCTTATGGCTAGCTAGTTATCACAGCCTCATTTACTGAATAGAGAGTATTTTCCCCATTGCTTGATTTTCCATATTGTTTAATATTTTCGAATGTATTCATTTTTGGTTGATATATTTACTACTTTCTTCATTCTGCTTTCTTTGGGTTTGGTTTGCTCTTATTTTTTAGTTCCTTAATGTAGGACCTTGGATTATTGATTTGAAGCCTTTACATTTTTCTTCTTCAATGTACATTTAGATAAATTGTACTATTTATGGGTAAGGAATACAACATGATGTTATGAGATATATTTATGTGTGTGTGTGTGTGTGTGTGTGTGTGATTATTATAGTGAAACAAATTAACATGTTCATCGTCTCACATAGTTACCCACTCACCACAATCCAGGGCAATAGTAGCAATAATCTACTCATTTAGAAAAAATATTAAATACACTACACTTTTATTAACTATAGCCTCAACGTTGTACATTAGACTTTTAGACTTATTCATCAAACACATCTGTAACTTTGCATCTTTGTCCTACATCTTCCTATTTTTTCCCTCACTCTACCCCTGGTAACCATTGTTTTATTTATATTTGCCCTTTTTTCATTTTTAGATTCTGCATGTAAGTGAGATCATGCAATAATTTTATTTCTGTGTTTGTTTTCTTTCACTTAGCATTATGTTCTCCAGGTTCATCCATGTTGTAGTATATGAAAAGATAGCCTTCTTTTTAAAGGCTGAATAATATTTATATAAATGTGTGTATGTACATATATACACACACATATATGTATTTGTATATTCACATATATATATTTCCTTATCCATTTTTCCATCAATAGACACATACATTGTTTTCATATCTTGACTATTGTGAATAATGCTGCAGTGAACATGGGAGTGCAGATATATTTATAATGTGGTTATTTCATTCCTTTGGATATGTGCCTAGGAGAAGGTTTGCTTTGCATATGGTAACTGTATTTTTAAATTTTTGAAACGTTCATACTCTTTTCCATAATAACTACACAAATCTACATTCCCACCAACAGTCTGCAAAGCTTCCATTTTCTCCACACTCTCACCAACATTTGCTCTCTTATCTTTTTGATAACAACCATTCTAATGGGTGTGAGGTGATATCTTATAGTGCTTTTCACTTACTTCCCATGATGATTAGTGATGTTCATTATCTTTTTATATAACTGTTGGCCATTTTAATGTATTCTTTGGTGAAATGTCTATTCAGATTTTTTTTTCTTTTTTAAATCAGGTGATGTGTTTTCTTGCTTTTGAGTTGTGTGAGTTCTTTATAAAATTTGGATATTAACCCCTTATCAGATAACGATTTGATTTTTTTTTTTTTACAATCTGTAGGTTGTCTTTATCTAAAAAAATAAATTTTATTGTGTATATTTGAAGTTTATAATATGATGTTATGGAATAAACATAGATAGTAATGTGGTTACTATAGTGAAAGAGACAAACATTTATCATCTCATATAGTTACTTTTTGTGTCAAGAACAGGTAAAATCTACTTATTTAACAAAAATTACTAATTAACAATACAATACAAATACTAATACAATTATATTAACTATAATCCTCCTGCTGTACATTAGAACTCTAGACTTGTTCAGCCTTTAGAAAGGAGATTTTGCTATTTGACAAACATGGATAAGCCTGGAGGACATTACAGTAAGTGAAATAAGCCAAACACAGAAAGAATAATATTTTATAATTTCACTTATATCTGCAATAAAAATAAGTCAAATATACTGAGATAAAGAAGAAAACAGTGGTTATCAGAGGTAGAGGTGGTGGGAGAAAACGGGAAGTTATAGGTCAAAGGGTGAAACATAGGTTGCCTTTTCATTTTGTTGATTGCTTCTTTTGCTATGCAGAAGCTTTTTAGTTTCATGTAGTCCCATTTATTAATTATTTTTTTGCATTTGTAGCCTGAGCTTTTGGTGTGATATCCAAGAAATCATTGCCAAGGCCAATCTCAATGAGCTTTTCCTCTATGTTTTCTTCTAGGAGTTTTATGGTTTCAGGTCTTATATTTAGGCCCTTTATCCATTTTGAGTTGATATTTGTGAATGGCCTAAGAGTCCAATATTATTATTTTGCATGTAAGAATTCAATTCTCCCAACACTATTTATTGAAGAGACTATAGTATTTCCATTGTCTTTCAGGTTTCTTTGTCAAAAATTAGTTAACTGTATGTATTTAGTTTTATTTCTGGGCTCTCTGTTCTGTTTCGCTGGTCTATATGTTTGTTTTTATGCCAGAATCCTACTGTTTGAATTACTTTAATTTTGTAATATAATATCAAATAAGAAAACTTTGGGATTTTTTTACCTCATAATTGCTTTGGCTATTCAGGGTCTTTGGTAGTCCCAAAGGAATTTTAGAAACAAGGGCATTTCTGTGAAGAATGCCATTGGGATATTGATAGAAATTGCATTGTATCTATACATTTATTTGGGTAGTGCAGGTTGAGTAACTCTAACATATAAATCCCAAATCAAAAATTTCCCAAAATCTTAAATATTTTGAGCACTGATATGACCTAACAAGTAGCACATTTTACACCTGACCTTACGTCATGTGTCACAGTAAAAATGTAGTCAAAACTTTGTTGTCTGCAGTTTTTGAGAAGATTATGTGACATTAATTTCAGGCTCTGTGTATAAAATATATATAAAAGATAAATAAATTTTGTCTTTAGAATTGTGTCCCATCCTCAAGATATTTTATTAGGTATATGTAAATATTCTAAAATTCAAAATATTCAAAAATTAAAAAATTTTGCTCCCAAGAATTTCAGACAAGGTATATTCAACATATGTAGACATTTTAATTCTAATTATTCCAACCTGTGACATAAAATACATTTCCATTATTTGTGTCCTCTTTAATTACTTTCATTAGCATTTTATAGTTTTTAGTTCACAAGTCTTTCACTTCCTTAGATAAATTTATTCCTAAGTGTATTTTTGATGCAATTGTAAGTCGAATTGTTTTCTTGATTTCCTTTTTGGGTAGGTCATTGGTTGCGTATAAAAATATCATGAATTTTTGTATGTGGAGTTTGTATCCCACAGCTTTACAAAATCATTTATTAGTTATAATCGTTTTTTGGTTTAAATTTTTTGGTTTTTATCCATATAGAATTATGTTATCTGCAAATGGAGATAATTTTACTTCTTTGTTTCCAATTTTCATACATACTATGTCTTCTTGTTGTTTGATTGTTCTCGATAGCACTTCTAGTATTATGTTGACCAGAAATGGAGAAAGTTAATTCATACGAGATTTTAGAGAAAAAAAATTTCCATTTCTTCTCATTAATTACGATGTTAGCTGTGGAATTTTTCATAAATGGTCTTTGCTATTTTGAGAAATGCTTCCACACTTAAACGGTTGAGAGTATTTACCAGAAAGAATGTTGAACGTTGTTGAATATGTTTTCTGCTTCAATTGGGATTGTCATGTGGTTTTTGTTTTTCCTTTTTTTCCCTTTTTTAACTTTTATTTTAGGTTCAAGGGTACATGTGGAGGTTTGTTATATAGGTAAACTCGTGTTGTGGGGATTTTGTGTGTAGATTATTTCATCACCCCTGTACTAAGCATAGTATCTTATAGTTACTTTTTCTGAACTTCTCCCTTCTCTCACCCTTTTCCTTCAAGTAGGCCCAAGTGTCTGTTGTTCTCCTCTTTGTGCTCACTGGTTCTCATTATTTAGCTCCCACTTATAAGTGAGAACATGCAGTATGGTGTTTACTGTTTCTGCATTACTTCACTAATGATAATTGCCTCCAGCTCCATTTATGTTGCTGCAAAAGACATAATCCCATTCTTCTTTATGGCTACATAGTCTTTCATGGTCTACATGTAGCACATTTTAAAATTTCAATCTACTGTTGATGGGCATTTCGTTTGAATCCATGTCTTTGCTGTTGTGAATATTGCTGTGATCAACCTATGTGCATGCAATTGAGTGCGCGCGCGTGCATGTGTGTTTCTTTATGGTAGAACAATTAATTTTCCTTTGGGCTTATGCTCAGCAATGGGATTTCTAGATCAAATTGTAGTTCTGTTCTTAGTTCCTTAAGAAATTACCACACTGCTTTTCACAATGGTTGAACTAATTTACACTGCCACCAGCAGTGTATAAACATTCCATTTTCTCTGCAACCTTGCCCACTGTTAATGTTTTGATAATGATAGCCGTTCTGACTGATGTGAGATGATACACCATTCTGGTCTATCAATCTTATTGATTCACTGAAAATAAGCAACTTTTGGTTTCATTGACCTTTTCTATGTTTTCGATCTAAATTTCATACATTTCAGCTCTGATTTTTATTTTCTGTCTTCTGCTGGATTTTAGGTTTGGTGTATTCTTGTTTTCCTAGTTCCTGTCTGTTTGATGTTAGGCTGTTATTTTGAGATCTTTCTATAATTTTAATGCAGGTGATTATTGCTACAAATTTTCTTCTTAACACTGCTTTAGCTGTGTCTCAGAGATTCTGGTATGCTGTATCTTTGCTTTCATTAATTTCAAAGAATTTCCTGATTTCTGCCTTAATTTCGTTATTTATTCCAAAATCATTCAGGAGCAGATTGCTAATTTCTATGTAATTATATGGTTTTTAGCAGTCTTCATAGTATTGATTTCTATTTTTATTGTGCTGTGGTCTGTGAGTATAGTTTGTATGATTTAGGTATTTTCAAGGAGAGTGTGATTTGTATGATTTGGGTATATTTAAATTGTTTTATGGCTGATTATGTGGTCGATTTTAGAGTAGGTACCACGTGCATATGAGAAGAATGTGTGTTCTCTTGTTGTGTGGTGAACTGTTTTGTAGATGTCTGTTAGGTCCATTTGTTCAAGTATCAAGTTTAGGTCCCAAGTATCTTTGTTAGTTTTCTCCCTTGATGATGTGTATAACACTGTCATTGATGTGTTGAAGTCTCCCACTATGATTGTGTGGTTACCTAAGTCCCGTTGTAGGTCTCTATGAATGCTTTAATATTGGGTGCACAGATGTATTGGATCATGAAATCCTCTTGTTTAATTGAATCCTTTATCATTATATACTGCCCTTTTTGGTCTTTTTTGATCATTGTTCATTTAAAGTCTTTTTTTTTTTTTTTTGTCTGAAATGAGAATAGCAACCACTGCTGTTTTATAATTTCCATATGTTTGATGGATCTTTCCCCATCTTTTTACTTTTTGTTTTCTGTCTGTTCATTTATTTTTATTTTTATTTTTTTGTTATAAAGCATAGTTTGGCTGAATATAAAATTATTGCTTGGCATATATTTTCTTTAAGAATGCTGAATATAGTTCCCCAATTGTTTCTGGCATGTAGGGTTTATGACAAATTATCTGCTGTTAACTTGATTGGTGTCCCTTTGTTCATGACCTTGCCCCTTCTCTCTAGCTGACTTTAATATTTTTTCTTCAATATTGACTTTTGAGGATCTGATGACTATGTGTCTTGGTGATATTCATCTTATATCATATAAAAGGGAGTTTTCTATATTTTCTGAAACTGAATGTCAACCTCTCTAGCAAGTTTGGGAAAATTTTTGTGGTCAATAACTTCAAATATGTTTTCCAAGTTGATTGTTCTTTTCCCCCTCTCTTTCAGGGATTTTGATGAGTCTTAAGTTTGACATCATTACATAATATTATATTTCTCAGAGGTTTGGTTCATTCTTTTTTATTATTTTTTCTTTATTTTTATCTGACAGAGTAGTTTTGAACAACTGGTTTTAAAACTCTGAAATTTTTTCTTCAGCTTGGTGTATCCTGCTGTTAATACTTTCCGTTGTATTGAGAAATTTTTGTAGTGAGTTTGTTAGCTCTATCATATCTATTTGGTTGTTTCTTAAATTTGCTATTTTGCCTTTCAGCATTTATATTATTTTATTGGATTCCTTAGATTTCTTGGATTGCAGTTTGACCTTTTCTTTTTGAATCTCGATGATCATTGTTACTCTCCAGATTTTGTAATCTATGGTTGTCATTTCAGCCATTTCAACCTGGTTAAGAACTACCGATGGGAAGTAGTGCAGTTGTTTGGAGTTAAGAAGACACTCTGACTTTTTGAGTTGCCAATCTTCTTGTATTGGTTCTGTTTCTTCAGTGTGGGCTGATGTTCCTTTAATCTTTGAAGTTGCTGTCCTTTGGATGGGGTTTTTGCTTTCATATTCTATGATGCCCTTGAGGGTTTGACTGTGGTATAAGGTGGGTCAACTGGCTTTGTTTCTGGGAGATTTCAAGGGAACAGATCTCAGTTCAGCATTCCTAGGCTGCATGCTCTCATCTTGGGGTCTGGTACCAGGTCTGCAGCTATGTTCTATGGCCCTTTGATGTTAAATATCTTCTGTGCTAGAGGGCCTGAAGTGTTCCTGTCCTGGCAACAACACGTAGTTGTATAGTGCCAGCCAAAATGTTTTATTGGAGCAGCAGCAGCAGGGTCCACACATGCACATGTGTACCAGCAGTGACATTGGCATTGCAGGGTTTATGTGTGTCAGTGAGGACAGTTCTCTGGCAGGGCCAGGGCAGTGGGATGTGTCTGCACTGGCAGGGTTGGGAAGGCAGCATCATTGCACGCATCCTGACAGTGACAATGACATGGCGTTGGGGTGTGTGTATGTACCAGCTTGTGTGGGGCAGTGAGTTCTATCCATGTGAATCAGTAAAGGAGTTTGGGGAGGCCGCAGTGGCAGGCGGCTATGTGTGGGTGGGGGTGTTCCAATAGAGGCCCACCTGCTGAAACTCCACAATGGTTAGGCATGATTTACCAGCAAAGGAGGTATGGCAGTGGCTGCCAGGAGGCAGTCTAATTGGGCATCATAGGCTGCAATACAAGTCAGTGGGGACAGACAAAAATACCTGTAGAGGTCAGCAGACAGGGGCACACAGATCAGACTGGCCTCATCCCCTGGGCAGGACTACACTGCTCTGTCCAGGTTTAGAAGTCAACAAAGTTAAAAGCCACCTAGAGGAGTATGGTTAGCCTTGGGAGATGGGCATCCTTGTCTGTGCTCCACTGAAGCCATTCTTGCACCAAACTCTCTGGGCTCTGTGCAGGCTAGAGTCCTTTCCCTGCCACCACTCCAAACATCTCTCTCTCCTCTCTCTCTCTCTCTCTCTCTCTATCTCTATCTATCTGCCAGCTCAAATGTATGTGGGGGTCATGTGGTCTCCTGGCGCCAGGATTCCAGAAGTATATGACGAGAGTGGACCACTTCTCACCTATTTTACTCACGGCTTTCCCAGGAGACTCTGGGGCCCAGGAATTAGTTCTGGTCTTTAGAAGCCCCATGTCAGGTTCACAGCTTTTTCCCTTCAGTCCAGGGTCTGTATCCTTCATATGCCCACTCTCCATGCCTTCTTTCTTAATGTCTACTCAGAGTGTGTTAGTCTTCTGGATGATCTATTTACTCAGTATGAGATAGATGTTTTTACCAGATGCCTTTAGTCAATCATCTTCTTACAATTATTTTTATATTAACTTAGTTTATATTTGATTAGACACAAACAAACTTTTAAATTTTACGTTTAACATGAAAAAATTAAAAGGTCTTGAAACCTTGAATTTTAAGTTGAGACAAAATATCTTTCAAATACAAATCATAAGATGCTAAAGCTCAATCAATTTAGTACCAGATAATGACACAAATTCTATCTTCTGAAAATTGTATTTTGTGTGGTAAATTGAATTTAAGATTTCTCATCAACCAGGCAATGTAGTATGGTCAAGAAAATGATTGTTGTATAATCAGGTCCATTTAAGTTTAGAATGAATACTTTTCATTTGAAAAGAAAGCATATTAATTTGCTATATTGAGTATTCATGTGTTCCTTTACCTCTAATTTAAATAAAATTGCCTTTTCATCTTCGCATTTCATCCAATACTTTTGCTTCTTAACCCTTAAAGTAATATTCATTGATTCAAATTTGTGCTTACTGATTCTCTTTCTCCTCCGTAAGAGCTGAGATCTTGTTTGCTTAATGCCACATCCTTAGTGCCTAATATATACTGCTGCTCAATAAATATTTGCATAAATAAATCATGTAGTTTTCCAAATAATTATTTAATGTGATTCTTTGAAAAAAAAAAAAAGGATTGTAAGAGAATGGGAGTCTTTGTAGATATAGGGATGCAAGCATTAAGTATGATACCAAGTATGATACCAGTGGAAAAGGTGGTATCATCAGTAGATAGAGAGAAGTTCCTCACATAGTATATATCCCTAAAAAGTGGGACAAAATTTAAGAAGCATCACTTTCTAAAACCAAACCTGTTCAGAATCAACACAGAAATAATGAAATTATTTTAACAAATAATATAATTTCAAAATACTTATGAAATTAAAGTGGTAGGAAGCAACTACCCTACAGTTCAATTAAATGTAAGATACAGGATAGTATTGGATTGCTGTAACTTGCTAATGAGCAATTGAAACAGAGTTTCTCATGGAATTTAGGAAATGAGAAAATTAGAAAATGAAATTTGTCAGCATGGTAAGAATGGAAAGATGTTAGGGTATCTGGTGAATGTAAGTGTTTAAGTGACTAAAAAGAGACACTTTATATACTGGAAGAAGCACTACCATAGTTTAGGAGAACATTTCTCAAAAAAAAAAAAAACCTGGGATTTCTTTTGTCTGTACTTACCAAGTACATTTTTGATCATTAATTTATTTTCCCTCATACTTTGTTATGTGGGTAGGTTGCCTTAAAAAGAAAATACAAGTATTTTTCCTGGTTAAAATAAATAAACAGGGCCGGGCGCAGTGGCTCACGCCTGTAATCCCAGCACTTTGGGAGGCCGTGGCGGGCAGATCACAGTCAGGAGATCGAGACCATCCTGGCTAACTCGGTGAAACCCTGTCTCTACTAAAAATACAAAAAACTAGCCGGGCGAGGTGGCAGGCGCCTGTAGTCCCAGCTACTCGGGAGGCTGAGGCAGGAGAATGGCGTGAATCCTGGAGGCAGAGCTTGCAGTGAGCCAAGATCTCACCACTGCACTCCAGCCTGGGCGACAGAGCGAGACTGCGTTTCAAAAATAAAAAAGTAAATAAAAATAAATGAATAAATAAACAGAATTTCTATTGTATCAATATTTATGATTTTGACATAAATAAGTTCACGAGAATTTCGATACCTCTTTCTGACCATTAAAACCAAATATTTGAACTAGAAAAACTTTGGACTAGGTTTCAATGACACTACCATTGCTCTCCCATGAAACTCAGCTTGAAATAGCCAAGTTGGATTTAACAATAACAGTACAATAGGGCACTCCTAAATAGAACAAGGCAGCATGAGGACACTAGGCACATAGAATAGAACATAAAAAGAAAAAAAAAAGGAGTTTTAGATATAACCTTGAAGAATTGCCATATTTATTGGATTATCAGAATACTAAAAATATATAAAGGACACTGATAATAAGTGTCTAGGTACATAGAAAAAATTTTAAAAAGGGAAAACACTGGAAAAATAAGTGTAAATATTCAAGAGAAAAGACTAGGTCAGGGAGAAGGTCATCAATTGTACGGAATGCTGCTGAGAGTTCAAATAAGATAAAGATAGAAAAATGTTGGTAGCTTTTTTAAGTGTAGAGTCGACATTGATAGGAAGGATTGAGAAAATAACATGAATAAAAAACTCTTTCTCTTTTTTCATCATTGTTAATTTGATTTTAATTGCTTGAGTGATGGATGAGTGTATTCACTGTAACTTAATCCCAAACCAGTACTTCATTCTGCTTCATTTACTGTTTATGGTAGAATACATTAACTATAAGATCCTTATTGTTCAAATATTTTTTCTGTAAATGGTGAGATTTATGATTTCTTCTATGTCTAAAAATATCTTTAGATTGTCCTTACAGTTTAATGAGTTACTCTTGGCTGAAGTTTTTATTTTATAAATGACTAATTTTAAATTAAATCTGATTATTTTCCTTTTAGATATAGGGACCTTTACATGAAGACACAGATTACTTGAGTAAAAGCCCAAACAAGTTTTAAAATTGCCTCCCATTCTCCTAAGATTAGTGGAGAAGAAAGGTGAGAGTAACTAGCTACAGAAAAAAAGAAAAGTTCATAGTTTCTCATCACTCCAAGAAGGTTACAAAATAAACTGATACTGGAAAAGAGCCACAAGCTGTCAATTTAGGTAAGTTGGTACCAAGAGCAGCCACACAGGCTGAGTGAGTGTACAGCTGCCTCAGACCATTTTAGAGAGAGTATATTATCATGCTCTACTTTTTAAAAGTCCAGCTAATTTTAGTTATCATTCTTACTAGAAGTCGTGAGGCACACCAATTTCATTTAAAAAAATGAGCAAGGGATATGTGAGAGTTTCAGAAAAAGTAATTCAAATGCACTCAACCGTTAGCACTGTAAGAGGCATGCAAGTAAAAAGTACACTAGGAGACTATTTCTTACTTATTAGGTTGAAAAAAATACAAGTTTGACAATATACTCTGTCAACACATCTCTAGGGAAAAAGGATTTTTATACAATGCTACTGAGAACACAAAATTACACAAATTCTAAGAGAATAATTTAGCGATGTTTATCAAAATTAAAGATGCAGAGAAGGTGGAGCAAGATGGGCATTGAAGAGGGTATGAAAGGCAGTCTTGAATTGTAGACACCACCCCTCCCCTTCCCCCTGACAACTGCCAGGTAGCATAGAAAGCAAAGCCGTGCTGGGCTCAGCTGGAACACACCCAGGAATAAAGCATTTGTACCAGCCATGGCCAGAGAAGAAAAGCAGTTATTATACAAAAACAAACAAACAAACAAACAAACAAACAAACAAACAAACACCTTGCATGCACATGTGTATAGCAGCACAATAGCACAATTCACAATTGTAAAAATATGGAACCAGCTTAAACGCCTATCAGTCAACAAATGGATGAAGAAATTGTGATATATATATATGGTGAAATACTACTCAGCCATAAAAAAGGAAGGAATTAATGGCATTCACTGCAACCTGGATGGAACTAGAGATAATTATTCTAAGTGAAGTAACTCAGGAATGGAAAACCAAACATCGTATCTTCTCACCCATAAGTGGGAGCTAAGCTACGAGGATGCAAAGGCAGTAAGAATGATATAATGGACTTTGGGGACTTGGGGAAAAGAGCGGGAGAGGGGTGAGCAATAAAAGACTACAAATTGGGTTCAGTGTATACTGCTCAGGTGATGGTTGCACCAAAATCTAACAAATCATCACTAAAGAACTTACTCATGGGACCAAATTCCACTTGTTCCCCCAAAACTTATGAAAATAAATAATAATATTATAATAATAGCATCAGTAAAAAAAAAAAAAAAAAAGAAAGAAAAAGAAAAAGGAGAAATACATTTTAAAAATGTAAAAATTCAAGAGAAAAGCCTAGATCAGAGAGGGGTTCATCAATTGCACTGAATGCTGCTGAGAAGTCAAATAAGATAAAGTTCCATCCCCGCAGTTGGAACTTGAGTTTTGGCAAGTCTAGCCACCATGACCTGATGTGCTCTGAGGTCCTAGGTAAACTTGAAAATCAGTCTAGGACACAAGGACTGCAATTCCTAGGCAATTTCTAGTGCTGGGATGGGCTTAGATCCAGTAGATTAGCTGGCATGTGACTTAGGGAGACACCAGTCAGGGGGCTACGGGAGTGCTTAAGCCATTCTCCCCACCCTACTGACTACAGGCAAAGCAGATAATAACAACAAAAATGACTCTGTTCTTCTTGAAGAGAGGAGAGCAAAGAGTAAAGAATACTTTGTTTTTAATCTTGAATAGAAGCTCAGCCACAATAAGATAGGACAACAGGCAGAGCCATGAGGTTCCCGTTCCAGATCCTAGCTCCCAGACAACAATTCTAGACACTTGGTGGTACAGAAGGGAATGCACTTTCTTAAATGAAAGAACCCAGTCTGGCAGAATTTATCATCTGCTTACTAAAGAGTCATTGGGCCCTTGGGCCTTAGGTGAGACTTTCATATGTGCTGGCTTTAGGTGTGACCCAGCACTTTCCCAGCTCTGGTGGCTAGAGTGAAAAAGTTCTGCTTGAGAAAAGCAGATGGAAAGGTAAAAGGGACTTTGACTCCTTAGGTACTAACCCAACCACAGTTGGGTAGAGCATCAAGTAGGTATTTGGGGTCTCTGAGTCCAGGTTTAGGCTCTCGGACAGCCAGAGGGAGGCCCATTGCTTTTAAGAATTGTACCAGGCCTGGCAGTCTTCACCACAAGCTGACTGAAGAGCCATTGGGTTTTAAGTGAACGTCAGTGGTGGACTGGCAGAACACCTCATTGTCCTGTGGTTCTGGTGGCCAGCAGGAAACACTCCTCTGCCTGTAAAAAGTAGAGAAGCAAGTGGGAAGGAGTTTACCTCATGGTTTGAGGGCCAGCTTAGCCACAATAAAATCAATCATCAGGAAGATTTCAAAGGTTTTTGACTCCAATCCTTGGCTCCCAGACAGTATCTCTGGATCTTCCTGGAGACTGGGGGACTCCACCATCCTGAAAAGAAGAACACAAATCTGGATAGTTACCCCACCTACTTATTGTAGAGCCCTACAGTTTTGGGGGAACATGGGTAATAACCAAGTAGTGTTTATAGCGGGCCTTAGGCAAGACCCAGTGTTGTGCTGGCTTCAGATCTGATGCAGCACAGTCCCAGTGGTGGTGGCCACAGGAATGTTTGTATCACTTCACCCCTAGCTCCAGGTGGCTCAACCCACACAGAGATAATCTGCTTTGGAGAAAGTAAGGGAAAGAAACAAAAGTGTATTTCTGGTAATTCAGTTTCAAAGATCTTACCGTAGACTACCAAGGTGGTACCTGTATGAGTCTACAAGAACCACAACTTTACTGGGCTTTGAGCCCGAGTTCTTTAAAATACCTGGAAAGCCTTCTCAAGTAAGGCAGACACAAGCAAACTCAGACTGTGAAGATTAAAGTAAATATCTAACTATTTAAAGCCTAGAAATGAACGCCCACTGGCATTAAGATCATCCAGGAAAACATGACTTTATCAAATAAACTAAACGAGGCAGCAGGAACCAATAGTGAAGAAACAGAAATATGTGACCTTTCAGACATGGAAATCAAGTTAGTTGTTTTGAGGAAACTCAAAGAAATTCAACATGACACAGAAAAGGAATTAAGAATTCTATCAGATAAATTTAATAAAGAGATTGAAACAATTAAAAAGAACCAAGCAGAAATTCCAGAGCTCAAAAATGCAATTGACATACTGAAGAATCCATCAGTCTATTTTTTAAGCAGAATTAATCAAGCAAAATAAAGGATTAGTGAGTTGAAGACACGCTATTTGAAAATAAACAGGGAGACAAAATAAGAATAAAAATAATGAAGCATGCTGACAAAGTCTAGAAAATAGCTTCATAAGGGCATATCTAAGAGTTATTGGCCTTAAATAAAAGATACAGAAAAAGATGGGGTAGAAAAATTATTCAAAGAAATAATATCAGAGAACATCCCAAACCTGGAGAAATATATCAAAATTCAGGTACAAGAACGTTATAAAACAAAAAGATCGCTAGCACAAACATATAATAATCAAACTTTCGAAAGTCAAAGATAAAGAAAAGATCCTAAATGCAGCAAGAATAATAATTTTTAAAAAGCAAATAACTTACAGTGGAGCCCCAGGATATCTGGCAGCAAACTTAGTGGAAACCTTACAGGTCAGGAGAGAGTGGCATGACATATTTAAAGTGCTGAAGAAAAAATTTTTAAAAAATTACCCTAGAATAGTACATTGAGCAAAAATATTCTTCAAACATAAAATAGAAATAAAAACTTTTCCAGACAAACTAAAGCTGAGAGATTTTATAAACACCAGACTTACCCTAATGCTAAAGAGAGTTCTTCAATCTGAAATAAAAGGATGTTAATATGCATTAAGAAATCATTTGAGGTTACAAAACTCACTGGTAATACTAAGTACTCACAAAAGTACAAAATATCATAACACTGTAATTGTGGTGTGTGAACTACCTTTAAACAGAAAATCTAAATGATGGAGTAAACAAAGCTAATTACAATAAGTTTTCAAGACATAGAACAATACGACATAAAGAGAAACAACAAAATGTTAAAGAAGAGGGGACAAAGATAAAGTGTAGCCTCTATTTGTTTTCTTTTTGTGTGTTTGTTTAGGCAATTAATATTAAATTGTTAACAGATTAAAATAATGAGCTATAAAATTGTATTTGCAAGCCTCATGGTAACCTCAAATGGAAAAACATATGACAGATTCACAAAGAAATGGAAAGCAATAAATTAAATACTACCACTACAGGAAATCACCTTTACTAAAAGTAAAACAATAAGGAAAGAAAGAAGAAAGAGATTACATAGCAAACAAACAAAAAATAACAAAACGATAGTATTAAGTCTTTATCAATAATAACATTGTATGTAAATGCATTAAATGTAAATGCACTACACTCTCCAATCAAAAGACATAAAGTGACTGAATGGATAAACAAGCAAGGTACAATTACCTGTTGACTACAAGAAACATACTACACCTATAGCGATATGCATAGACAGAAAATCAGGTGATGGAAAAAGTGATTCCATGCCAGTGGAAACCAGAAAAGTGCAGTAGTAGATATGTCTATATTAGGCAAAACAGATTTCCAGATGAAAATTGTAAGAAGACACAAAAAAATAGCCACTATATAAGAAAAAGGAATAAATTCAGCAAGATAAAAATTAACAAACGTAAGTATATATGCATCCAATGCTGGAGCACCCAAACATATAAAGCAAATATTATTATAGCCAAAGAGAGAGACAGGCCCCAGCACAGTAATAACTGGAGATTTCAACATCTCACTCTTCTCACTGGACAGATCTTCTAGATGGAAAATCAACCAAGAAATTTCAGACTTATTCTGCACTATAGAAAAAAATAAACCTAATAGATACTTACAGAAAATTTCATCCAATAGCTACAAAAAGCACATTCTTCTTTTCAGCACATAAATAATTCTCAAGGATATATTATATTTAAGTGAAAAAGCTCACTGCAAGCTCCGCCTCCTGGGTTTATGTCATTCACCTGCCTCAACCTCCCGAGTAGCTGGGACTACAGGTGCCCACCACCACGCCCCGCTAATTGTGTGTGTGTGTGTGTGTGTGTTTAGTAGGGACAGTGTTTCACCGTGTTAGCCAGGATTGTCTCTGTCTCCTGGCCTCATGATCCGCCCGTCTCAGCCTCCCAAAGTGCTGGGATTACAGGTGTGAGCCACCGCATCCAGCCAGAAATCAGTAACATTTCTTTATGTCAACTATGAACACTCTGAAAAAGAAATCAAGAAAGTAGTTTCATTTACAATAGCTACAAATAAAATGAAATACTTAGAAATGACTTTAAATAAAGAAGTGAAAGATCTCTAAAATGAAAACTATGAAACACTGATGAAAGGAATTGAAGAGGACACAAAAAATAAAAAATAAAAAATTATCTTCATGGACTGGAATAATCAATATTTTTTAAATACACATATTACCCAAAACAATCTACAAATTGAATAGAATCCTTATTGAAATATTAATGACATTTTTTTCACAAAGATAGAAAATACAATCCTAAAATTTTTATGGAACCACCAAAGTATAGCCAAAGTCATCCTGGGTAAATGGAATGAAACTAGAGGAATTATGTTACAGGACTTAAAACTATACTACAGAGCTATAAGTAATCAAAATAGCATGGCACTGGCATAAAAACAGACACGTAGACCAATAGAACAGAATAGATAACTCAGAAACAAATCCATGCATCTACAGTGAACTCCTTTTTGACAAAGATACTAGAAACATACATTGGGAAAAGGACTATCTCTTCAATAAATGCTACCGGGAAAACTAAATATCTATAGGAAGAAAAATGAATATAGACCCCTATCTCTCACAAAACACAAAAATCAACTTAAAATGCATTAAAGATTTAAATCTAAGACATAAATGTTATAAAATCCTAAAAGAAAATCTTCAAGAATCTCTCCAGAACACTGGTCTGGACAATTGTTTTTTTGAGTAATACTTCAGAAATACAGGCAACCAAAACAAAATGGACACATGGGATCACATCAAGTAAAATAGCTTCTGCACAGCAAAGGAAACAATCAACAAAGTGAAGTCAAAGCCCACACAATGGGCGATAATATTTGCAAACTATTTATCTGACAAGGGATTAATTACCAGAATATAAAAGGAGCTGAAATAACCCTATAAGAAAAAATAATAATAATTCAGTTAAAAAAGGGGAAAGGGTCTGAATGAACATTTTTGAAAAGACATGCAAAGGGCAAGCAGGCCTATAAAATGTTTTTTGACATCATTGATCATCGGGGAAATGCAAATCAAAACTGCAATGAAATATTTTCTCACCCCAGTTAAAATGACTTTTATCCAAAAGACAGACAATAACAAATGTTGTCAAGGATGTGGACAATAGGGAACTCGCCTATACTGTTGGTCAGAATGTAAATTAATATTTGTGCTATGAAGAACACTTTGGAGGTTCCTCAATATCTAAAAGTAGAGCACCCATATGATCCATCGATCACACTGCTAGGTATATACCCAAAAGAAAGGAAATTAATATATGGAAGTGGTAACTGTACACTCATGTTTATTGCAGTACTATTTGTAATAGCTATGATAAGGAATCAACCTAAGTGTCTATCAATAGACCAATGGATATAGAAAATATGCTATATATACACAATGGAATACTGTTTGTTCTTGAAAAAAAAAAAGAAAATCTTGTAACTTGGGACAACATGTATCACCCTGAAGGATTTATATTAAATGTAATAAGCCAGGAAAAAAAGACAAACTTTGCATGTTCTCACACATTTTTAGGGAGCTAAAATTTAATACAATTGAATTCATGGTGATATAGAGTAGAATGATGGTTACCAGAAGTTAGGAATGGTAGTGAGGAGTTGGAGAGAAAGTGGGATTTGTTGATGGGTACAAAATTACAGTTGGTTAAAATGAGTGTGGTCTAGTATTGCTAGCACAACAGGGTGACTACAACCAACAGTAATTAATTGTATATTGTAAAATAACTAAAAGACTGCAATTGGAATGTTCATAATGCAAAGTAATGAGACATGCTTGAGGTCATGGGTACCCCATTTAACTTGATGCAATTATTACACATTGTATGTCTGTACCAAAATTATTCATGTTTCCCATAATACATACACACATTATGGAAAAATATGCAAATTTCATTTTACTTAGAAAATATACTTCAAGAAATTAATCACATATACATTTATAAATGAGTTATATATATTATATATATGTTTGTTTTATATATATATGTTTGTTCATTTCACAGAGGTTATAATAGCAAAAAGCTAGAAACCTATGTATCCATATAAAGGGGACTGGTTTAGTAAATTATGAATAAACGATGGCTCATCCGTACAATGGAGTAATATGCATATGTAAAAATAAAAGAATGAGAGATTTTTCGAGGCACCAATTCAGAGAGATCTCAGGAATATATTAAGTAAAAAATGCAAGGTGAAGAAATAGGTACATTGCACACAAACATATGTTTAATAAAGAGGTGGGATATGAATGTAATACATATTCATATTTATTTGTATTTGCATACAGAAAAACTGAGAAGAGATATTGAAAACAAACAAAATCATTTACCACCTATGAGGTAGGTATGGGATTTATGGAAATCAATGGACAGAGACATAAACAGAAAAGTTGTAAGTCAAAGACGACAATACAACCTAATCACAGAGGATATGTAAGGGTTGGATTGCACATATACATTTATGATTTGAGAAAAAGTAACTTATCAATCCTTTATAAAACACCCATAAAAATCAATAGCAAAGCTGGGTGCGGTGGCTCACGCCTGTAATCCCAGCACTTTGGGAGGTTGAGGCAGGTGGATCGCCTGAGGTCGGGAGTTCAAGACCAGCCTGACCAACTTGGAGAAACCCCGTCTCTACTGAAAATACGAAATCATGCTGCTATAAAGACACATGCACACGTATGTTTATTGCGGCACTATTCACAATAGCAAAGACTTGGAATCAACCCAAATGTCCATCAGTGACAGGCTGGATTAAGAAAATGTGGCCCATATACACCATGGAATACTATGCAGCCATAAAAAAGGATGAGTTTGTGTCCTTTGTAGGGACATGGATGCAGCTGGAAACCATCATTCTTAGCAAACTATCACAAGAACAGAAAACCAAACACTGCATGTTCTCACTCATAGGTGGGAACTGAACAATGAGATCACTTGGACACGGGAAGGGGGACATCACACACTGGGGCCTATCATGGGGAGGGGGGAGGGGGGAGGGATTGCATTGGGAGTTATACCTGATGTAAATGACGAGTTGATGGGTGCAGCACACCAACATGGCACAAGTATACATACGTAACAAACCTGCACATTATGCACATGTACCCCAGAACTTAAAGTATAATAATAATAATAATAATAAATAAATAAATAAATAAATAAAAAGAAATTAACCGGGCATGGTGATGATCGCCTGTGATCCCAGCTACTCGGGAGGCTGAGGCAGGAGAATCACTTGAATCTGGGAGGCGGAGGTTGCGGTGAGCCAAGATCGCACCATTGCACTCCTGCCTGGGCAACAAGAGTGAAAATTCGTCTCAAAAAAAAATAAAAATTACATACTTCGAACACAGTATTGGCACCTAAATTTAAACTGCTGTATTATAGTCAAGTTAATCTACCAGCTTTGCAGTAAAGTGGTTACAGTATTTAACTGCTTTAGAAAAAGGTCTGACCAAAGGAATAACTTCGTATTTGAAAGTGTTGGGGATTTTTGCTTGGGAGGTCTTATTTCCCAAACTGGAAATTGTTCCAAAGATATATTACCAAGACAAGAAAATATTGAATAAAACAAAGAAAATCCAAAAAGTGAGACTACAAAAAGGTCATAGCAAATTTGCCATAAATTTTACAACTGGCCACTGGTGAGTAGACTAAACATACTTTTTATAATTTTAATGTGTTACGAACCTGAGATACTATTTATTCACACCTTCAGCCATTTGAACCTTACTGATCTCATTTTACAGATCACCCAGATAAGAGGCTCATGCTATGTTTATCCTGCACATTAGAACAAAAGATATCATTTAACACAACTGCCACATTCTCCCTTGCAGAGAAATTTGGATTCGAGTGTGACTGCTGATATGACAAAGATTGAGACTTACACCTGCACCTGCAACTTACCACTGAAATATATGGCAAATCATAACACCAACTCTAGTTTATTTTATTTACTTATTGATTTATTTATTTTTGAGATGTAATCTCACTCCGTTGCCCAGGCTGGGGTGCAGAGGTGCGATCTCAGCTGATTGCAACCTCTGCCTCCTGGATTCAAACAATTCTCCTGCCTCAGCCTCCAGAGTATTTGGGACTACAGGCATGCACCACCACTCCTGGCTTTTTTTTTTTTTTTCTATTTTTAGTAGACACGAGGTTTCACCATGTTGGTCAGGCTGGTCTTGACCTCCTGACCTCAAATGATCTACCCACCTCAACTTCCCAAAGTGATGGGATTACAGGGGTGAGCCATTGTGCTTGGCCTCCAGTTTCTTTTAAATCAAGATAATTTTGTTTTCATTTGGATACAAATCCAAACAAAACACCTCAATAGTCTTTGGTATGAAGTGGAGATCTGGTAATTCTTGAAACATCTGGATAATTATTATGTGTCATTATCTGTGCATCATCAAAATGCTGCTTGGGAGCTTGTTTAGTAATGTCAGTCTTATTAGTGGAAAAACCCTGGTTTCATTATACAGCTAGACAATTAAAGTGAATAGATATTATCATTTTTTAAATTAAATGATGTATCTCTGTTGGGTCAATTTGAGTAGATTACTTTAACTGGAGAGAAGTGGTGTGTGCTATTCTTTTTGACGTTTTTGCCTGTCCTTTATTGATGATTGGCTTGAATATCAGACAATGTACCAGTATTTTCAGTGCAAACTCCTCTGCTAACTGCTTAAACTGAGATTTCTTTTTTCTTTTCTTCTCGTCCTATAGTCTTTGCACTTCTTGTTAGTTAAGCCATTTTGCCACTGAGCACTTTAAAGACATGCCTTGTTCTAATCAGAAAATTGCATAAATAAGATAGGTGTCATAGGTGCTCAATATATGTTTGTTGAATTCAGTTAAGCTTATTACAAATAATAATTTACACATTGGGTAGAAGAAACTCTAAACCTTCATAATTATTGTTTTTGTTAATAGACTCAACAGACTATGAGTGCCAAAGATAAGCTTCAATTCATTCACTTTTTTAAGGTGCATGACCACAAGCCCTACGCAGAAACTCTTCAGGATAGGACCCTGGAAAACAATACTGAATCTGGCACTGGTAAAAAGACAAGTAGTGAATAAAAATAAAACAATGACAGAACAAAACCAATAGGAAAATAAACAGGTAAGTCATCTACCAAGAGTGGAGGAGCCAGAAGTTGGCATAATTTGAAGATAGAAGGGATAGTTTGAAAGTATGCTGTGGGCAAAAGGTAAAATAATTCCAGCATCATAAATTAAAAAGCATTTTTATGAACATTTGAGAAGATCAGATCTTCTAAAAGTCAGTGCCTTGAAAGAAGAAGGTGAGGACAGTCTAACATATTAAAACATCCTAAAGAATCATAATAATCAATGAAATGAGCTAAAACAAAATATGACAAGTGAGACCTAATTAAACTAAAGAGCTTCTGCACAGCAAAATAAACTATCAACAGAGTCTACCAACGGAAAACCTACAGAATAGAATAAGATATTTGCAAACTATGCATTTGAAAAAGGTCTAATATCCAGAAGCTATAAGAAACTTAACCAATTCAACAAGCAAAAACAAATATCCCTTTTAAAATGACCACAATACATGAACAGACATTTCTCAAAAGAAGACATACAAGAGGTCCACGAACCCCTTGATTTTTACGATCATTAACAAACACCTTGATGATGCTTAGTGATGTTAAAAATCATGAATCGGCCGGGCGAGGTGGCTCACGCTTGTAATCCCAGCACTTTGGGAGGCCGAGGCGGGCGGATCACGAGGTCAGGAGATCGAGACCATCCTGGCCAACACGGTGAAACCCCATCTCTACTAAAAATACAAAAAATTAGCCGGGCGAGGTGGCAGGCGCCTGTAGTCCCAGCTACTCGGGAGGCTGAGGCAGGAGAATGGCGGGAACCCGGGAGGCGGAGCTTGCAATGAGCCGAGATTGCGCCACTGCACTCCAGCCTGGGAGACAGAGTGAGACTCTGCCTCAAAAAAAAAAAAAAAAAAAAAAAAAAAAAAAAAAAAAAAAAAAATCATGAATCATCAGAAAAATTCACATCAAAACTACAATCTGATACCATCTTCACATCAGTCACAATGACTGCTATTATTTTCTAATTTTTTTTTGTTTTAGTATCTTTTGGTGTACATGTACTTTTCATTATATGAGGGAATTGTACTTTGGTGATGTCCAAAATTTTAATGCACCTATCACCCGAGTAGTGTACATTGTACCCAATGTGTAGTTTTTTATACCCCACCCCCTCTCACCACTTCTGAGTCTCTCATATTTATTATACCACTCTGTAAGCATTTTTGTACCCAGAGAGCTTACTTAGCTCCTACTTGTGAGAACACATAACATTTGGTTTCACCTTTTCAGCTACTTCACTTAGAATGATGGTTTCTAGCTACATCCAAGTTGCTATAAAAGACATTATTTTGTTCTTTTTATGGCTGTGTAGTATTCCATCGTGTATGCATGTCCTATATTATTTATTCCCCCATCCACTGATAGGCACTTAGGTTGTATTCATATCTTTGCAATTGTAAATTGTGGTGTGATAAACTTACATATGCAGGGGTCTTTTTGATATAATGACTTATTTTCCTTTAGGTATATAACCACTAGTGGAATTGCTGGATTGAATGGTAGGTCTAATTTTAGTTCTTTGAGAAATCCCTGTGCTTTTTGGCATCGAGGTTATACTTATTTACATTTACACCCACAGTGTATAATTGTTCCCTTTTCACTACATCCACACCAACATCTATTGTTTTTTGACTTTTTAATCATGGTCTTTCAATTCTCACTGGGTTAAGGTGATATCTCACTGTGATTTCAATTTGCATTTCCCTGATGATTAGTGATGTTGGCCACTTTTATATCTTCTTTGGAGAAATGTGTATTTGTGGTATTTGCCCACAGTTTGATAGAATTTTTTTTTTTCTTATTTGTTTGGGTTTCTTGTAGACTCCTGACATTAGTTCTTTGCCAGATGCATAGTTTGCAAATATTTTCTTCCATTCTATGGGCTGTCTGTTTACTATGACAGTTATTTTCTTTTGCCATACAGAAGATTTTTAGTTTAATTAGGTGCCATTTATTTTTCTTTTTGTTACATTTGCTTTTGGATTTTAGTTATCAATTATTTGCCTAGGCCAATGTCGAAAAGTGTTTTTCTAGTTTATCTTCTAAAATTTTATTGTTTTGTGCCTTAGATTTAAGTCTTTAATTCATCTTGAGTTGATTTTTGTATATGGTAACAGTTTGGAATCCAGTCTTATTCTTCTACATGTGGCTATCTAGTTTTCCCAGTACCATTTACTGAATAGTGTGTCCTTTCTCCAATATATATTTTTGCATGCTTTGTTAAAGATGAGTTGGTTGGCCGGGTGCGGTGGCTCACACCTGTAATCCCAGCACTTTGGGAGGCTGAGACAGGCAGATCACAATGTCAGGAAATCGAGACCATCCTGACTAACACGGTGAAACCCCGTCTCTACTAAAAATACAAAAAGATTATCCAGGTGTGGTGACGGGCGCCTTTAGTCCCAGCTACTCGGGAGGCTGAGGCAGGAGAATAGTGTGAACCTGGGAGACGGAGCTTGCAGTGAGCCAAGATCATGCCACTGCGCCACTGCACTCCAGCCTGGGTGACAGAGCGAGATTCCACCTCAAAAAAAAAAAAAAAAAAAAAAAAGAAAAGAAAAGAAAAGAAAAGAAAAAGAAAAAGAAAAAGAAAAAAAAGAAAAGAAAAGATGAGTTGGTTGTAAGTATTTGGCTTTATTTCTGAGTTGTCTCTTCCATTACATTGGTCTATACATCTACATTTATACCAGTACCATACTGTTTTGGATATGCTAGCTTTGTAGTATAATTTGAAGTTGGGTAACGAGATGCTTTCAGATTTGTTCTTTTTGCTTAGGATTGCTTTGGCTATTAAGGCTTTTTTTGTTTGTTTCATATTGTATCAGTCCTTTCTCATACAACTGTAAAGAAATGCCTGAAACTAAAGAAAGAGGCTTTTTTAAAATACTTTAAGTTCTAGGGTACATGTGCACAACATGCAGGTTTGTTACATATGTATACATGTGCCATGTTGGTGTGTTGCACCCATTAACTCATCATTTACATTAGGTATATCTTCTAATGCTATCCCTCGCCCCTCCCCTCCCCACAACAGGCCCTGGTGTGTGATGTTCCCCTTCCTGTGTCCAAGTGTTCTCATTGTTCAATTTCCACCTGAGTGAGAACATGCGGTGTTTGGTTTTTTGTCCTTGCAATGGTTTGCTGAGAATAATGGTTTCCAGCTTCATTCATGTGCCTACAAAGAACATGAACTCATCCTTTTTTATGCTGCATAGTATTCCATGGGCATGTGTCTTTACAGCAGCATAATTTATAATCCTTTTGGTATATACCCAGTAATGGGATGGCTGGGTCAAATGGTATTTCTAGTTCGAGATCCTTGAGGAATCGCCACACTGTCTTCCACGGTGGTTGAACTAGTTTACAGTCCCACCAACAGAGTAAAAGTGTTCCTATTTCTCCACATCCTCTACAGCACCAGTTGTTTCCTGACTTTTTAAAGATCACCATTCTAACTGGTGTGAGATGGTATCTCATTGTGGTTTTGATTTCCCTTTCTCTGATGGCCAATGATGATGTGCATTTTTGCATGTGTCTGTTGGCTGCATACATGTCTTATTTTGAGAAGTGTCTGTTCATATCCTTCACCCACTTTTTAATGGGGTTGTTTGTTTTTTTTCTTGTAAATTTGTTTGAGTTCTTTGTAGATTCTGGATATTAGCCATTTGTCAGATGAGTAGATTGCAAAAATTTTCTCCCATTCTGTAACTTGCCTGTCCACTCTGATGGTAGTTTCTTTTGCTGTGCAGAAGCTCTTTAGTTTAATTAGATCCCATTTGGCCTTTTTGGCTTCTGTTGCCATTGCTTTTGCTGTTTTAGATATGAAGGCCTTGCCCATGCCTATGTCCTGAATGGTATTGCCTAGGTCTTCTTCTAGGGTTTTTATGGCTTTAGGTCTAACATTTAAGTCTTTAATCCATCTTAAAATTAATTTTTGTATAAGGCATAAGGAAGGGATCCAGATTCAGCTTTCTACGTATGGCTAGCCAGTTTTCCCAACACCATTTATTAAATAGGGAATCCTTTCCGCATTTCTTGTTTTTGTCAAGTTTGTCAAACATCAGATGGTTGTAGATGTGTGGTATTATTTCTGAGGGCTCTGTTCTGTTCCATTGGTCTATATCTTTGTTTTGGTACTAGTATCATGCTGTTTTGGTTACTGTAGCCTTGTAGTATAGTTTGAAGTCAGGTAGCGTGATGCCTCCAGCTTTGTTCTTTTGGCTTAGGATTGTCTTGGCAATGAGGGCTCTTTTTTTGTTCCACATGAAAGTTGTTTTTTTCCAATTCTGTGAAGAAACTCATTGATAGCTTGATGGGGATGGCATTGAATCTATAACTTACATTGGTAAGTATGGCCATTTTCATGATATTGATTCTTCCTATCAGTGAGCATGGAATGTTCTTCCATTTGTTTGTGTCCTCTTTTATTTCGTTGAGCAGTGGTTTGTAGTTCTCCTTGAAGAGGTCCTTTGCATCCCTTGTAAGTTGGGTTCCTAGGTATTTTATTCTCTTTGAAACAATTGTGAATGGGAGTTCACTCAAGATTTGGCTCTGTTTTTCTGTTATTGGTGTATAAGAATGCTTGTGATTTTTGCACATTAATTTTGTATCCTGAGACTTTGCTGAAGTTGCTTATCAGCTTAAGGTGATTTTGGACTGAGACGATGGGGTTTTCTTTTTTAAAAAAACTACAATAAAAACTTTATTATCACATAGAACCAAAAGTCACAGATGAAGCAGTTCTAGGTGAATTGTGCTGGCAGTTTAATGGGCTCTAAGACAGTGTCATCTACTGATGATGAAGACCAGAGGCAGAAAATGGGATAATTCCTCCCCAAAGAGGTTTTCTTTTGTTTTTTGTCTTTTTTGTTTTCTTGTTTTTTTTGAGTCAGCCAGGAAAATGTTTCCCAGAACCTCCCGCCCTCCCTCCTCCATGCCAAAGGACTTTCCCTCACTTATGATTGACCAGAATTGTGTCACAAGTCCCTGGCTTAACCAATGGCTTGTGAAAGAATGGATGCCTCTGGATTGGCTTGGACCAATCAGGTTTCATCTTCCATAGCAGGGGCAAGGCTCAACCTTCTGGGAATACATGGCCACCATGTTTGAAATATTTTGTAAAATATTGCTGCAGGGGTTTTCTAAATATAGAACCGTGTCATCTGCAAACAGGGACAATTTGACTTCCTCTTTTCCTAATAGAATACCATTTATTTCTTTCTCTTGCCAGATTGCCCTGACCAGAACTTCCAACACTATGTTGAATAGGAGTGGTGAGAGAGGGCATCCCTGTCTTGTGCCAGTTTTCAAAGAGAATGCTTCCAGTTTTTGCCCATTCATTATGATATTGGCTGTGGGTTTGTCATAAATAGCTCTTATTATTTTGAGATACGTCTCATCAATACCGAATTTATTGAGCGTTTTTAGCATGAAGGTTGTTGAATTTTGTCAAAGACCTGTTCTGCATCTATTGAGATAATCATGTGGTTTTTGTCTTTGGTTCTGTTTATATGCTGGATTACGTTTACTGATTTGTGTATGTTGAACCAGCCTTGCGTCCCAGGGATGAAGCCCACTTGATCACGGTGGATAAGGTTTGCAATGTGCTGCTGGATTTGGTTTGCCAGTATTTTATTGAGGATTTTCACATTGATGTTCATCAGGGATATTAGTGTAAAATTCTATTTTTATTGTTTCTCTGCCAGGTTTTGGTATCAGGATGATGCTGGCCTCATAAAATGAGTTAGGGAGGATTCCCTCTTTTTCTATTGATTGGAATAGTTTCAGAAGGAATGGTACCAGCTCCTCCTTGTATCTCTGGTAGAATTCGGCTGTGAATCTGTCCGGTCCTGTACTTTTTTGACTTGTAGGCTCTTAATTATTGCCTCAATTTCAGAGCCTGTTATTGGTTTATTCAGGGATTCAACTTCTTCGTGGTTTAGTCTTGGGAGGGTGTATGTGCCCAGGAATTTATCCATTTCTTCTAGATTTTCTAGTTTATTTGCATAGAGGTGTTTATAGTATTATCTGATGGTAGTTTGTATTTCTGTAAGATCAGTGGTGATATCCCCTTTATCATTTTTATTGCATCTATTTGATTCTTCTCTCTTTTCTTCTTTATTCATCTTGCTAGCGATCTATCAGGTTTAATTGGCTTATGGTTCTGCAAGCTGTTCAGGCTTCTGTTTTGGAGGAAACCTCAGGAAACTACAATAATGGCAGAAGGTGAAGGGTAATCCTGGACATATTCACATGGTCACTAGGAGAGACAGCAAAGGGAGAAGTGCTACACACTTTCAAACAACCAAATCTTGAGAGAATTTGTTCACTATTACAAAAACAGCAAGTGGAAAATCTGCCTCCATGATCCAATCACCTCCCACCAGGTCCCTCCCCCAACACTGGGGATTACAAGGCAACATGACATTTGGGTGGGGCCACAGAGCCAAACCATAGAATTTTTGAATTGTGTTTTTTTGTGTTTTTTTTTTTTGAATTCCATATAAAAGTGATATTGGTGTTTTGATAGGAATTGCATTGATTCTATGGATTGCTTTGGTCAGTATGTTCATTTTGACAATATTGATTCTTCCAATTAATGAGCATGGGATGTATTTCTATTTGCTTATATCATCTTTATTTCTATTTGCTTATGTCGTCTATGATTTCTTTCTGTAGTATTTTGTAGTTCTCCATGTAGAGATCTTTCACCTCCTTAGTTAAGTAGATTTCTAGTTATCTTATTTTTCTTACAGCTATTGTAAAAGGGATTTAGTTCTTGATTTGATTCTCAGCTTGGATATTGTTGGTGTATAGCAGTGCATTTTGTACACGTTTATTTTATAACCTGAGACTTTACTGAATTTATTTATCAAATCTAAGCATCTTTTGGTGGAGGCTTAGGGTTTTCTAGGTATGTATTCATACCATCAGCAAACAGAAATAGCTTAACTTCCTTTTTTCCAATATGAATGCCCTTCATTTCTTTCTCTTGCCTGATTGTTTTGGCTAGGAATTCCAGTTCTTTGTTGAATACAAGTAATAAAAGTGAGCATTGTAGTCTTTTTCCAGTTCTTAGGGCTAATGCTTTCAACATTTTCCTATTTGGATTTGGTATGATGTTGGCTGTGTGTTTCTCATAATGGCTTTTAATATTTTGAGGAACATCCTTTCTATATCTAGTTTATTGAAGGTTTTTATTATAAAGGGATGCTGGATTTTTCCTGCATCTATTGTGATAATCATATGGCTTTCGTTTGTAATTCTGTTAATGGGATGATGACATTTATTGACTCGCATATGTTGAACTATCCCTGCTTCCCTGGGATAAAACCTACTTAATCATGGTGAATTATCTGATGCGCTGTTGGATTTGGTTTACCAGTATTTGGTTGGGTTTTTGTTTTTGTTTTTATTTTGTTTTTGTTTTGCATCTCTCTTAATCAGAGATATTGGTCTGTAGTTCTTTTGTTTGTTTGTTTTTTATGTCCTTTCCTTGTTTTGGTATTAGAGTAATACTGGTTTTTATAATAAATTAGAGACAATTCCCTCTTTATCTTTTAGAATAGATTCAGCAGAATTGGTACCAAGTCTTCTTTAGGTATCTGATAGAATATCAGCTGTGCATCTTTGTGGTCTTGGGCTTTATTTTGTTGGCACTTTCTTTTATTACTGATTGAATTTTACTGGTTTTTTGTTTGTTTGTTTGTTTGTTTTGTTTTGTTTTTTATTGTTCTGTCCCAGATTGCTATTTAATCCTGATTCAAGCTTCAGGGGTTCTGTATTTCCAGAAATTCATTGATTTTCTCTAATTTTTTAGTTTGTGTGCATAGAAGTTTTCATAGTAGTCTCAAATAATCTTTTGTATTTTAGTGGTATCAGTTGTAATGTCTCCATTTTAATCTCTAATTGAACTAATTTGAATCTTCTCCCTTATTTTCTTGGTTAATTTAGTTAATGATCTATTGATTTTATTTATATTTTCAAAGAACCAACTTTTATTTCATAGCTTTTTTATATTATTTTTATTTCAATTTGATTTAGTTCTGCTGCAATTTCTATTATTTCTTCCTCTGCTAGCACAGGGTTTAGTTTGTTCTTGTTTTTCTAGTCCTTAAGGTATGGTGTTAGACTGTCAATATGAGATATTTCAGACTTTTTGATGTAGGCATTTAGTGCTATACATTTTCCTCTTAGCACTAATTTTGCTGTGTCCCAGAGATTTTTATAACTTGCATCACTGTTATCATTCACTTTGAAAATTTTTTAAATTTCCACCTTGATTTTATGATTAACTCAAAAATTATTTAGGGGAAGATTGTTTAATTTCCATGTATTTGTGTCACTTTGAAGAATCCTTTTGAAATTGATTTTTAGTTTTATTTCACTTTGGTCTAAAAATATACTTGATATAATTTTGATTTTTAAAAATATATTGAGACTGGTTTTGTTGCCTATTATATGGTCTATCCTGAAGAATGTTCCATGAGCTTACGAGAAGAATGTATATGCTGCAGTTCTCCAGTGGAATGTTCTCTAAATGTCTTTCAGGCCCATTTTTTCTAGAGTGCAGTTTAAGTCTAGTATTTATTGACTTTCCACCTCAATGATCTGTCTAGTGCTATCAATGGAGTGTTAAGTCCCCCCCACCATTATTGTTTTGCTTTCCATATCCTTTTTTATGTCTGGTAATAATTGTTTTATGAATCTGGGAGTTTTAGAATTGGGTCCATCTGTATTTAAAATTGTAATATCTTCTTGTCATATTGATACTCTTATCATTGTTTGATTACCTTCTTTGCCTTCTTTTTTTAACTATAGCTATGCCTACTCACTTTTGGTTACTATTTGCATGGAATATCTTTTTTCATCCCTGTACCTTGAGTCTATAAGAATATGGACATGTTAGGTGAGTGAACTGGAGACAGAAGATATTTGGTTTGTAATTTATTTTTGTTAGTTCTGCCAATCTGTATCTTTTAAGTGCAGTATTTTTGACCATTTACATTCAATATAAATATTGAGATGTGAGGTACTGTTCCAGTCATCATGTTGATTGTTATCTACAAATTTTCTTTTTCTTTATTATGTTATTGTTTTAAAGATTATTTGAACTTTATGCTTTCAAGAGGTTCTATTCTGGTGTATATTACCCTTTTGTTTTAAGCTTTAGAACTTTCAGTATTTCTTGTAGTGCTCGTCTGTCAATGACAAATTCCCTCAGCATTTGCTTGTCTGGAAAATACATTATTTCACCTTTGACATGGTTTGGCTGTGTCCCCTCTCAAATCTCATCTTGAAGTTTAACTCCCACAATTCCCACATGTTGTGGGAGGAACCCAGTGGAAGCTGATTGAATCATGGGGGCAGGTCTGTCCTGTGCTGTTCTTGTGATAGATATCTGACAGTTTTAAATAAGTCTCATGATATCTGACAGTTTTAAAAATGGGAGTTTCCCTGCAGAAGCTCTCTCTCTTTGCCTGTAACCATCCATGTAAGATGTGAGTTGCTCATTCTTGCCTACTGCCATGATTGTGAGGCCTCCCTAGCAATGTGGAACCATAAGTCCATTAAACCTCTTTTTCTTTTCAGTCTTTGGTATGTCTTCAACAGGAGTTTTTAAAAGGACTAACACAGAAACTGGTACCAGTAGAGTGGGGCACTACTGAAAAGATACCCAAAAAATGTGGAAGCAACTTTGGAACTGGGTAACAGGCAGAGGTCGGAACAGTTTGGAGGGTTCAGAAGAAGACAGAAAAATGTGGAAAAGTTTGGAACTCTCTAGAGACTTGATGAATAACTTTAACCAAAATGCTGAAAATTATATGGACAATGAAATCCAGGCTGAGGTTGTCTCAGATGGAGATGAGAAACTTGTTGGGAACTGAAGCAAAAGTGGCCCTTGGTATGTTTTAGCAAAGAGACTGGCAGCACTTTGCCCCAGACCTAGAGATTTGTAAAACTTTAAACTTGAGAGAGATTATTTAGAGTATTTGGGAGAAGAAATTTTTAAACAGCAAAGCACTCAAGATGTGATTTGGGTGCTGTTGAAGGCATTCAGTTTTATAAGGGAAGGAAAGCATAAACATTCAAAAACATTGCAGCCTGAAAATGCAGTAGAAAACAAAATCCCATTTTCTGAGGAGAAATTCAAGTTGGCTGCAGAAATTTCTATAAGTAACGAGAAGCCAAATGTTAATCCCCAAGACAATGGGGAAAATGTCTCCAGGGCATGTCAGAGGTCTTCATGGCACCCATTCCCATTACAGATCCAAGATGCCTAGGAGGAAAAATGGTTTTGTGGGTCAGACCCAGGGTCCCCATTCTGTGTGCTGCTTAGGGACTTGGTGCCCTGCATCCCAGCCACTCCAGGTGTGGCTAAAAGGGACAAACATAGAGCTCAGGCCATGGCTTCAGAGGGTGAAAGCACTAAGCCTTGGCAACTTGCACCTGGTGTTGAGCCTGTAAGTGCACAGAAGTCAAGAATTGGGGTTTAGGAACCTCCACCTAGTTTTTTGGAGGATGTGTGGAAATGCCTGGATACCCAGGCAGAAATTTGCTGCGGGGGTGGGGCCTGCATGGAGAACCTCTGCTAGGGCAGTGCAGAAGGGAAATGTGGGGTTGGGGCCCCCACATAGAGTCCCTACTGGGACAGCATCAAATGGAGCTGTGAGAAGCAGGCCACTGTCTTCCAGACCCCAGAATGGTATATCCACTGACAGCTTGCACCGTGCTCCTAGACAAGCCATATACACTCCACACAAGCCCATGAAAGCAGCAGGGAAGGAGGCTGTACCCTGCAAAGCCATAGGGTTGGAGCTGCCCAAAACCATGGGAACCAACCTTTTGCATCAGTATGACCTGGATAAGAGACATGGAGTCAAAGGAGATCACTTTGGAGCTTTAAGATTTGATTACCCCTCTGGATATTGGACTTTCATGGGGCCAGTAGCCCCTTTGTTTTGGAGAATTTTTCCCATTTGCAACAACTGTATTTACTCAATACCTGTATGCCTATTGTATCTAGGAAGTAACTAGCTTGTTTTTGATTTTACAAGCTCATAGGCAGAACGGACTTACCTTGTTTCAGATGAGATTTTGGACTGTGGACTTTTGAGTTAATGCTGAAATGCATTAAGGCTTTGGCAGACTGTTGGGAAAGAATGATTGGTTTTAAAATGTGAGAACATGAGATTTTGAGTGGCCAGGGACAGAATGATATAGTTGGGTGTGTCCCCACTCAAATCTCATTTTGAATTGTAACTTCCACAATTCCCATGTATCATGGGAGGAACCTGGTGGAAGGTAATTGAATTATGGGAGTGGATCTTTCCTATGCTGTTCTCAGGACAGTGAATAAATCTCATGAGCTCTGATAGTTTTATAAACAGGAGTTTCCTCCTGCACAAGGCCTCTCTCTTTGCCTGCCACCATCCATGTAAGACGTGACTTGCTCATCCTTGCCTTTCATCATTATTTTGAGGCCTCACCTGTCATGTGGAACTATAAGTCCATTAAGTCTCTTTTTCTTCCCAGTCTTGGCTATGTCCTTATCAGCAGCATGAAAATGGACAAATACAATTTTTATTTATGAAACTTAGTTTTGCTGGATACAAAATTCATGGCTGACAGGTTTTAATTTTTTTCTTTTTTTGTATAAAGTGGCTAAAGGTAGGAGCCCAATATCTTTTGGCATGTAAAATTTCTGCCGAGATGTCTGTTGTTAGTCTGCAGTTTTCCTTTATAGGTTACTTAATAATTCTGTCTCATTGCTGTTACAATTCTATCATTCAATTTGACTTTAGATAGCCTGATGACTATATGCCTTGGTGATGTTTTCTTTGCAATAATTCTACCAAGAATTATTTGAGTTTCTTGTATTTGGATGTTTAAATCTCTAACAATGCTAGGGAAGTTTTCAACTATTCTCTCAAATAAATTTCACAAACTTTTTGCTTTTTCTTCTACCTCGGTAACATCAGTTATTCTTATATTTGGCCATTTTATATATTTTCATATTTCTTGGAAAATTTATTTCTTTTAATTTTTTTGTTTCATTATTGTCTGACTGGGTAAATTCAAAAGCCTAGTCTTTGAGCCCTGAAATTCTTTATTCTATTTGGTCTAGTCTATTGTTAGAACTTTGCACTGTATTTTTTAATTTTCTAAATATGTCTTTTAACTCCATTAGTTATGATTGGTTTTCCTTTAAAATACCTAATCTCCTTAGAAAATTTTTCACCCATATTCTGAATTATTTTCTTTGATTGGTTTATGTCAATTTTCACCTCTCTCTTGTGTCTTTCTGAGTAGTTTAATAATCAAACTTTTGAATTATTTATCAAATATTTTATCTTTCTTTCGATCAATTGCCGAAGAGTTAGTGTGATCTTTGGCAGCTGTTGTAAAACCTTGTTTTGTCATATTGCCAAAATTATTTTTCTGTTTCTATCTTATTTGGGCAGTGTATTTTTTCTAAATATTTTTAGTTTATTTTTGATTTGACTGTGATTTTTTATTATTTCCTCTTGAGATGCAACTTTAATGTTTATAGTTCATTGTAAGCTAATTTGCTTCTGTATGCTTTCAGGGGTAAAGACTGTATGAGTTCCTTGGTTATATAGAGTCTTTGCATGGTGACATTCTCAGATGCTGTGTGCACTTATTTATCTATTTTTCTCCAGTGGCCTGAAGTCTGAACTCTTCAATATAGTAAATAGAATATTGGGGAGAAATAAATAAATAAGTACACACCACTGGGGTATAAGATAAGCTTCAAGAAATTTCTGCCATTCCAACCACACAGGAGAGTGAGCTTGCACGCAAATCAGTTCAGACTTCAGACCAGTGGGGTTGTTGTCCACAAGTATGAAGCAGTTGTGGCTAAAGCAAGTTTGTAAATGCAATACACAATAGTGGGCAGAGATTCAAACTTTAACAGAAGAGGCTGGGGGAGCTCTCACTGAAATTCACTGAGGTCTTATCAGAGGGAAGGGAAGAAGCCACCTCAGCTTGCATGACAGGCCAGCAGGAAAAGAATCCACCATCCAGTCACACTCCCAACCCATCATTCCAGCGACTCGTGGCAGACCAGCCCCGGTTTTCATTTGCAGGAATGCTGATATTTCATGTAGAAAGGGATTGTGAATCTACTCTTCATTTAAGCCTGAACCTGATGGGCACTTCTCCTGTGGTGATGCAGTCACCCTGAAGTGTTTTTAAAAGGCTGTCTAGAGGTGCACCCATGTCTTTCCTTGAGGAAAGAAGCCCCATCTTTGTCTGCAGTGATGGATGAGGGGAAAAATAAGTCCCCTTATGCAATGTACTTCATGAACACCAGGACTGTCTGACTATTGTGGTGTAGCCAGAATTTCCCCACTGAACCCAGCACTGTACTTATGCTTCCGATGAAAGAAATGACCCACATGTGGAATGTTCTGGGACTTAAGTCCTGCCACCTGGATAATTTTGTCCCATGGACTACTTCCTTGATGTGGTGCACTTTCCTTCCTTCAGGTTTAATAATCCCTTAGGGACAGACTACTATGAATGCTACTGCCCCTCTAAGTCTAGCCACCAAGTGAGGCTGCTACACTTCAGGCTGGTGCTGTGGAATGTCTGCAAGGGGTCCAGTGATGTTAATTGTCCTCTAGATTCTCAGCAGTGGCTACAGTACCAGTTCTGATGGGAGTGACAGGGGAGTGATATAGACTGTAAGATTTCTTGGTTATAAATAGCCTTAGTGCATTGGCTTTCTCAGATGCCAGTTGTAGTAATAATGAACTTGTCACAAAAACTCAGGACCTCATGGTTATCCTGGGTGATGCAGGCAATTCAGATAGCTAAGGTTACACACATGTGTTCTCTTTCCTGCACCCTCTTATTGCGCCTGTAGATGTTGTAATAGACTGTGTCAGTTGGCCTCTTGCCAAGAAGTGGTACTTGCAAAAGAGAACCAGCTGCAGTGATAGTTATAGAATTTGTGCTTGCCTTATGCTATCAGGGGAGGCACTCTGGTTACTCAGGCAATGGATGGGGCCATAAATCTCAAAAAAGTCTGTATTTTGGGTTAAGCTATCAGAGTGCGTAGAGGGGCATAGCTAGGTAGCGGCTGGGCTAGGTAAGCCCATGCTCTGGCTCCCCGTGTGTGGGCAAAAACAGAAGCCCCAGTGAGAAACAGAGAGTGAGTCTCCTGCTGCAGGGGTAATGTTCCAGGAAGGAGCATAGTTGCATCCTCTAAAACAAAAGTATCTGAGATAGGTTTCAGTCAATTTAGAAATTTATTTTGCCAAGGTTAGGGACATGCCCATGACATGGTCTCAAGAGGTTCTGAGAAGATATGACCAAAGTTGTTAGGCTACAGCTTGGCTTTATATGTTTTAGGGAGACATAATAAAGCAATCAATACTTGTATGATGTACATTGGTTTGGTTCAGAAAGTAGGAAAATCCCAAGTGGGGGCTTCCTGGTCATAGGTGCATTCAAAGATTTTCTGATTTGCAATTGGTTGAAAGAGTGTATTTAAAGACATGAAATGAATAGAAAAGAGTGCCTGGGTGAAGATAAGGGTTTGTGGAGATTAAGATTTTTATTATACAGGCAATGCCTCCAGGTAGCAGGCTTCAGAGCAAATAGATTGTCTGAAGGTCCCTGTTCTAATGTTAAAGCTAGCCAATTGTGCCTGAATTTCAAATGGAGAAGGGCATAATGAGTCACGTCCTCACTCATTCCCATCATGCCCTAAACATGTTTCAGGTTAACTTTGAAATGCCCTTGGCTGAGAGGAGGGGTTCAGGGGAGAGAGAGAGAGAGTTAGTAGAGAGGGCTTAGAATTATATTTTTAGTTTACACTCTGCTGCACAGAAGCATCTGTATGGTGAGTGGAGAGTAACAGGTTGCAGAAAGCCCCACCCAGCTTCCATGCACTTGGCAATGCAGGACTCAAACCCACAGTGCTCGACTGGCAGCAGCTCATTACATTCTAGAAAGTCTGTTGCTCAGAACTGTAAACTGCCCCAGGCCATAGCATTCCCAGTGGGGAGAACAACTCTGGCTTTCTGGCCACACCTCTCCCAATCTGTGCATGAAGTAGGGTCACCCAGTTTCTGTACCTGTTACTGCAGCACACTTCCCCCTCACCTCTCAGTTCTGACCAAGGGGGTTTATCCCCAGTCAATATTATATTACTAATCTCAGATGGGAGATTCTGTCAACCTGTAACTACCATTTGAGTTAGCCTGCAGATTTCTACAAGATCCCCTGTGAGATAGAATCAGAAATGGCTTCCCTCTGTCTCTGCTGGAGTCTGGGAATGTACACAAAGCATGCCCTGATGCCGCTTCTTCTCATATACTCCCTACCACTCACTAAATCAGTTTTCAATGCTGAGTAAGGTTTAAGGCCTTCCCCTGTAGTCAGGATTGCCAGGTTACCTGGTGGGAGTGTGTATCCTGGAGGCAGTTTATCCCCTTTTCACATTCTGAGGACTTACAGTTTTCCACCTGTCTTACAGTGTAGGCTGCAGCCTGATGCTTCTTTCAAAGGGTCTGTGGTTTCTTTCAGTTTTCCTGTTAAGTTCCTGTGTTGTTTCTTGAAAACAAAGTTAACTATGTGAATCTCTACACAGTATTTTTTTTCCAAGAGGAACAAGCATGCTAATAATGTCTCTAATCCTCCATCTTTGAAAAAATAATGGCTACTATTAAAAAGTCAAAATGCAGCAAACACTGGCAAGGCTGCATCGACAGGAAACATCTATATATTGTGAACTGCTTGGTGGGAATATAAATTAGTTCACCTTCTATGGAAAGCAGTCTGGAGATTTATCAAAGAACCTAAAACAGAGCTACCATTCAACCCAACAATCCCATTTGTGAGTATGTACCTAGAGGAAAATAAATTATTCTGTAAAATAACATATGCACTTATATTATGTTCATTGCTGTGGTATTCACAATAGTAAAGATATGTAGTCAACCCAGGTCCCATCAGCTCTAGATTGGATAAAGAAAATATGATACATGTACAGCATGGAATACTACACAGCCATGAAAATGGATGAAATTATGTCTTTTGCAGCAACATGGGTACAGTTGGGGGCCATAACCCTAAACAAATTAATGTAGGAACAGAAAACCAAATACCACATACTCTCACTTATAAGTGGGAGCCAAACATTGAAGACACATAAGCATAAGTAGGAGAATGATAGACACTGTGGACTCCTAGTTAGGGGAGGGAGGAAGAGGAGCATAGATTGAAAACCTACCTATCTGGTACTGTGCTCATTACCTAGGTGGTGGGATTCATTGACCAAACCTCAGCATCACACAATATCCTCATATAACAAACATGCACATGTACCCCCTGTATCTAAAACAAAAGTTGAAATTTAAAAGATTGCAGGGACATGGAATCAACACAAGTGTCCATCAATGGTGGGTTGGAAAAAAATATGTGGCACATATACACTATGGAATACTACGCAGCCATAAGGAAGAATGAAATCATGTCTTTTTGCAGCAATATGGAGGCAAGTGAATTATTCTAAGCAAATTAATGCAAAAACAAAAAACAAAATACCACATGTTCTCACTTTAAGTGGGAGTTAAACATTGGGTACTTGTGAACATAAAGAAGGCAACAGTAGACACTCACTAATAGAGGGAGACAGGAAGGGAGGCAGGAGTTGAAAAACAAGCTTTTGGCTACCATTATCAGTACCTGGTTGACAGAATCAGTTGTACCCCAAACTTTGGCATCATGCAATATACCCATGTAACAAACATGTACATATACCCCCAAATATAAAATAAAAGGTGAAATTATATTTAAAAAATCAATGCAATGTGCAATCCATGATTGAATCCTAGATCAAAACAAAGTCATATATAAAAGACATTTAGGGACCAATTAGGGTTTTTAAGCATAAACTGAATATTGAATATAGGAGACTGTTAATTTTATATTAGGATCAATTATAACACTTTGGTTGTGTGAGAGAACAATGTCATTCTTAGGAATTGAATGTTGATGTACTCAATGCCAAAGTGTGATGATGTCTGTAACTTATTTTCAAAATATTCTGAAAATCACAACAAATCAAAACAATAACAGGCTGGGCACAGTGGCTCACACCTGTAATCCCAGCACTTTGGGAGGCCAAGGAGGGTGGATCACTTGAGGTCAGGAGTTCAAGACCAGCCTGATCAACATTGTGAAACCCCATCTCTACTAAAAATACAAAAATTAGCTGGGCGTGATGGCACACCTGAAATCCCAGCTACTCAGGAGGTTGAGGCAGGAGAATTCCAGAAGTGAAGGCTGCAGTGACCCAAGATCACACCACTACACTCCAGCCTGGACCACAGAGTCGGACGCTGTCCCAAAAAATAAATAAATAACAACAAAATTAAATTATTCCTCTCTCTCTCTCTGCCTCCACACACCACGCTTACATACACACATATGCATATATACATTTATACATGAAGCAAATCTAACAAAATTTGTTTAATCTATATCACTGATATTCAGATGGTTATTATATTATTTTTCAACCCTTCTATATGTTTGAATATTTTCATAACAAAAAGTTGAAAAAAAAACTAACTTCAAATATCAAACCAGTAGTGGAATGGACAAACATACAGTATTAATGTGGCAACTGTTATTGCAGTTGAACACTTAACAATGGGTTGAAAGAACGCTCATTATTTCATACTACAAATATTCACTACTGTGTAATAGAAACTCTGTCACATACAACAGTGAACTGGGTAGATGGGTTCCTGTCTTTTTTGTAACAATATTATTGAGATATAATTCATATGCAAAGAACTGCACATATTTAATGTGTCCAATTTGATGAGTTTCCTTGGGCTCCTTTTATTTGGTGTGGTAAGAACACTTAACAAAACGCCTACCTTATTAGTAAAGTTTGAAGTTCAAAATACCATATCGTTAACTATAGGCACTATTACTCATTGAAAATGCTTCATTTTCCACACCCTGGCAAACACTATTGTATTCTCCGCTGCTATGAGTATGACTATGTTAGATACATCATATAAGTGGAATTATATAGTATTTATCCTTCTGTTACTGGCTTATGTCACTTAGCATAATGTCTCCCAGGTTTATGCATGTTGTTGCAAGTGCTAGGAATTTCTTCTTCTTAAAAAACAAATAGTATTCCGTTGTATGTATATAACACATTTTCTTTATTCATACATCTGTCAATGGAGATTTGGGTTGTTTCCATATCTTGGCTATTGTGAATAGTGCTGCAATAAACATTGGAATGCAGATATCACTTTAACATCCTAATTCCAATAATTTTGGGTGTATACCCAGAAGCGAAATTGTTGGATCAGGTGACAGTTCTATTTTTAATTTTTTGAGGCATTTCAACACTGTTTTCCATAATGGCTGCACCATTTAACATTCCCGTTATCAGTGTACGAAAATTCCAATTTCTCTGCAATCTTTTTTTTAATAGTCATCTTAACAAGTGGGAGGTTATATCTTATTGAAGCTTTGGATTGCACTTTTCTGAATATTAAATATGTTGAGCATCTTTTAATATACCTGTTACTATTTGTATATCTTCTTTGGAGAAATATCTAAGCTTTTTCCTCATTTTTAATAAGATTGTTATTATTTTCTATTAAGTTGTAGGACATCTTCACATAGTTTGGAAATGAATCACTTTTCAAATGTATGTGTTACAAATATTTTCTTTGTTTCTGTAGTTTGTATTTTTATTCTGTTGTTTCCTTTGCTGCCCAGAGCTTTTTAGTTTGACACATTTTCACTTCTTTTTTTTATCTTCAGTGTTCAGGGGTGTATGTGCAGACTGTGCAGGTTTGTTACATAGGTAATCCTGTGTCATAGGGGTTTGTTGTAGAGATTATTGCATCATCCAAGTGTTAAGTCTAGTATCTATTAGTTATTTTTCTGGATCCTCTTCCTCCTCCCATAGGCCCCAGTGTGTGTTGTTCCCCTCTAAGTGTCCATGTGTTCTTATCATTTAGCTCCCACTTATCAGTGAGAACATGTGGTATTTGGATTTCTGTTCCTGTATTAGTTTACTACAGATAATGGTCTCCAGCTACATCCATGTCCCCCCCAAAAAACATTATCTCATTCTTTTTTTATAGCTGCATAGTATTCCGTGCTGTATATGTACCATATTTCCTTTATCCAATATGTCATGGATGGGCATTTAGGTTGATTCCATGTCTTTGCTATTGTGAATCATTCTGCAATGCACATACACGTGCATGTGTCTTCATAGTAGAGTGATTTATAATCCTTTATATTTTCACTTCTTTAGTTTTGCTTTTGTTACCTATGCTTTTGGTGTCATAGCCAAGAAACCATTGCCAATATCAATGCCAAGGCTTTCTTCTATGTTTGCTTTTTGGAGTTTCAAGATTTCAGGTCTTTACCTTTATCTATTTTGAGTTGATTTTTGTTTGTGGTGTAAGGTAGGGGTCCAGTTTCATTCTTTTGCACATATATATCCAGTTCTCCCAAAAACATTTGTTAAAGAGCCAGTTTTTTCCCCATTGTGACTCCTTGACACATTTTTCTTTTTAACATTTATTTTAGATTCAGTGGGCACATGTGCAGGTTTGTTACATGGGTAACTTGCATGTCACTGAGGTTTGGTGTACAGATAAATACTTTGACAATGAGCACAGTACTTGATAGTTTTTTATGCTTACTCTCCTCCCACCCCCCACCCTAAAGTAAGTCCTAGTGTTTATTGTTAGCTTTTTTTTTTTTTTTTTTTTTTTTTTTTTTTTTTTTTTTTTTTTTTTTTTTTTTTTTTGAGACAGAGTCTCACTCTGTTGCCCAGGCTGGTGTGCAGTGGCACAATCTAGGCTCACTGCAATCTCCGCTTCCCAGGTTCACACCATTCTCCTGCCTCAGCCTCCTGGGTAGCTGGTACTACAGGTGCCCGCCACCACACCCAGCTAATTTTTTGTATTTTTAGTGGATACGAGGTTTCACTGTGTTAGCCAGGATGGTCTTGATCTCCTGACCTCGTAATTTGCCAGCCTCGGCCTCCCAAAGTGCTGGGATTACAGGCATGAGCCACCGTGCCTGGCCTATTGTTAGGTTTTCAGTGTTCATTTGTACTCAATATTTAGTTGAGAACATGTGGTATCTAGTTTAATGTCACTGCATTAGTTTCTTTAGGATAACGTCCTCCAGCTTCATCCATGTTGCTGCAAAGAACATGATTTCATTTCTTATGGCTGTGTAGTATTCCATGGTGTATACAAACCGCATTTTCTTTGTCTAGGCTATTATTGATGAGCATCTATGCTATGTTGATACCTTGTCTTCGCTATCATGAATAGTGTTGTGATAAACATATGCATGCATGTACTACTATGGTAAAATAAGTTATGTTCTTTTGGGTGTATATTTAGTAATGACATTGCTGGGTCAAGTGGTAGTTCTGTGTTAAGTTCTTTGAGAAATCTACAAACTGCTTTCACAATGGTTGAACTAACTTACGTTCTCACAAGCAATGTATTTTCTCTGCAATCTCATCAGCATCTGTTATTTTTTGTCTTTTTAATAATAGTCTTTTTTTTTGAGATGGTTTCACTCTTGTCAACTAGGCTGGAGTGCAGTGGCATCATCTCAGCTCACTACAACCTTCACCTTCTGGGTTCAGGCAATTCTTCTGCCTCAGCCTCCCAAGTAGCTGGGATTACAGGTGCCTGCTACCAAGCATGGCTAATTTTTGTATTTTTAGTAGAGACAGGGTTCCACCATGTTCGCCAAGCTGATCTCGAACTCTTGACCTTGGGTGATCTGCCTGCCTTGGCCTTCCAAAGTGCTGGGAATACAGGTATGAGCCGTTGCACCCAGCCCATCAATAATAATCATTCTGACTGCTGTGGCATTGCATATCATTGTGGTTTTAACTTGCACTTCTCTAATGATTAGTGATGCTGAGCATGTTTTCATATGCTTGTTGGCTGCTAGTATTTCTTCTTTTCTAAAGTGTCTGTTCAAGTCCTTTGCCCATTTTTTTCATGAGACTGTTTGGTTTTTTTGTTTGTTCACTTAAGTTCTCTAGGATATTGGAACATTTTCAGATACATAGTTTGCAAAAAATTTCTCCCGTTCTATAGGTTGTCTGTTTACTCTGTGGATAGTTTCTTCTTTTGCTTTGTACAAGCTCTTTGGTTTAATTAAGTCCCACTTGTCAGGTTTCCTTTTTGTTTAATTTGCTTTTGGAGCGTTGATCATGAAATTTTTGCCAGGGCCTAGGTCCAGAATGATATTTCCTAAATTTTCTTTTAGAGTTTTTATAGTTTTTGGTTTTGCATTTAAGTCTTTAATCCATCTTGAGTTGTTTTTGTATATGGTGAAAGAAAGGGGTCCAATTTCAATCTTATGCATCTGACTGGCCTGTTATTCCAGCACCATTTTTTGAAAAGGGAGTCATTTTTGTATTGCTAGTTATTGTAAATTTTGTAAAAGATAAGATGGTTGAAGACACGTGGCTTTATTTCTGGATTCCCTAACCTGTCCCATTGTCCTGTGTGTCTGTTTTTGTATCAGTACCATCCTGTTTAGGTTGTTTTTTATTGTCATAACTAATTTATTATAAATTATAAATTAAATTATTATCCCATTGATTTGTGACCTGCCAAGTTTCTTGACTGTTTTTGGAGGCTTCAGATTCTTGACTGGATTTTAGAGCTCCCACAAAGTTACTTTCATGAGTCTGTTTTGGTTTACTTGACATTTCTAGAGGGTAGCAAGGGGCTGGGGTTTTTTAACATGCCGTCTTACTTGTGCCACTGGATACTAACTTTGCTCTTTATTTCCCCAAAACTGGAAAGAGCCTAAATGTTTTTCAATAGGTGAATGTCAAATCAACTGTGTTACATAATATTATAGGGCACTATCCCGCAAAAAAAGAAAAAGAATGAACAATTACAACAACTTGATCTCCATTGAGTTATGGTGAGTGAAAAAAAGTCAATCCTCAAAATTTAAATAGTTTATAATTCCATTTATTGAGAGTGGGAGAAATAGGTGTAGTTATTAAAAGCAACAGAAATGATCCTTTTGGTTATTGATCTACTCTGTATTTTGACTCTGGTGCTCAACTATACGTGATAAAATTGCATAGAACAAAATATGCACATACATGATAACACACACAAATTGGCACATGCAAAATTGTTGAAAACTGAAAAAGATTGCTGAGTTGTATTATGCTATAGTTCTGAAAGATTTAACCAGTGGAGAAAATTAGGTAAATAGCACATAGAGATTTTTGGTATTATTTTTCATAACAACAAGTAAAAGTAAAATTACCTCAAAATAAAGACTTCATTCAGTTATCTGCACAAATATATCTTGTTCATGTTAGCCTACATCAGTTTTCAGTGCATTACCCTGCTTTATTTTGCGTCAAGCATTTACCACTATCTGACATTGTATTGTATTGTATTGTATTGTATTGTATTGTATTGTATTGCATCTAACATCCATTTGTCTGTTTACCCATTTAGAATGCATTAACTCTTTGAGATAAGGTACAGTCTTTTTGTTTTTGTTTTTGTGTTTCCAATTTACTACTACCAGTGCCTAAAATGCTGCCTTGTAATAGTAAGTACAAGGTAAGTATTTGTTAAATTATGTAAAAAATTAATTGATGTTAGCATAAAATTGACCCTTAAGAATTACTTTAATTCTATCATTTAATAGTGAAAAAACTGAAGTTCAGAGAATTTAAGGATTTCTGCCTAGTTTCCAGTCATACAATTAAAAAAAAATCCAGACTAAAACCAAGTTATACTGACAGCTGACTCATATTTTGTGACATCATCGGAGCTGCCTTTGTGTGTGGCAGTAGGGGTGGTGAGAAAAGACTTGCACTAAACAAAATGTTTACACTGTAATTATCCAAATAGATTGGAATAATAATGGAAACCTCTAAAACCAAAATTCGTACTATTCCCATAGCCCTCTTGTTATTGTACAGAAATAATTTCCTAACTGTGATGTAAAAATCTGAATACATTAGGACTCATAATGCAATAGTGGTTAAATTCTGATATATTCAGTGTTAGTGACTTGTAAATATTAGACATTTATAGAGCATTTGAGGTATTCATTTGAGATAAAAGAATATAGGGGGGCGGAGCAAGATGGCCGAATAGGAACAGCTCCAGTCTCCAACTCCCAGAGCGAGCAACACAGAAGACCGGTGATTTCTGCATTTTCAACTGAGGTACTGGGTTCATCTCACTGGGGAGTGCCAGACAATCGGTGCTGGTCAGCTGCTGCAGCCCGACCAGTGAGAGCTGAAGCAGGGCAAGGCATTGCCTCACCTGGGAAGCGCAAGGGGGAAGGGAATCCCTTTTCCTAGCCAGGGGAACTGAGACACACAACACCTGGAAAATCAGGTAACTCCCACCCCAATACTGCGCTTTAAACAAACAGGCACACCAGGAGATCATATCCCACACCTGGCCGGGAGGGTCCCACACCCACGGAGCCTCCCTCATTGCTAGCACAGCAGTCTGTGATCTACCGGCAAGGCAGCAGCGAGGCTGGGGGAGGGGCGCCTGCCATTGCTGAGGCTTAAGTAGGTAAACAAAGCTGCTGGGAAGCTCGAACTGGGTGGAGCTCACAGCAGCTCAAGGAAACCTGCCTGTCTCTGTAGACTCCACCTCTGGGGACAGGGCACAGTAAACAATAACAAACGCAGCAGAAGGCTCTGCAGACGCAAAGGACTCTGTCTGACAGCTTTGAAGAGAGCAGTGGATCTCCCAACACGGAGGTTGAGATCTGAGAAGGGACAGACTCCCTGCTCAAGTGGGTCCCTGACCCCTGAGTAGCCCAACTGGGAGACATCCCCCACTAGGGGCAGTCTGACACCCCACACCTCACAGGGTGGAGTACACCCCTGAGAGGAAGCTTCCAAAGCAAGAATCAGACAGGTACACTCGCTGTTCAGCAATATTCTATCTTCTGCAGCCTCTGTTGCTGATACCCAGGCAAACAGGGTCTGGAGTGGACCTCAAGCAATCTCCAACAGACCTACAGCTGAGGGTCCTGACTGTTAGAAGGAAAACTATCAAACAGGAAGGACACCTACACCAAAACCCCATCAGTACATCACCATCATCAAAGACCAGAGGCAGATAAAACCACAAAGATGGGGAAAAAGCAGGGCAGAAAAGCTGGAAATTCAAAAAATAAGAGCGCATCTCCCCTGGCAAAGGAGCGCAGCTCATCGCCAGCAACGGATCAAAGCTGGACGGAGAATGACTTCGACGAGATGAGAGAAGAAGGCTTCAGTCCATCAAATTTCTCAGAGCTAAAGGAGGAATTACGTACCCAGCGCAAAGAAACTAAAAATCTTGAAAAAACAGTGGAAGAATTGATGGCTAGAGTAATTAATGCAGAGAAGCTCATAAACGAAATGAAAGAGACGAAAACCATGACACGAGAAATATGAGACAAATGCACAAGCTTCAGTAACCGACTCGATCAACTGGAAGAAAGAATGTCAGCGATTGAGGATCAAATGAATGAAATGAAGCGAGAAGAGAAACCAAAAGAAAAAAGAAGAAAAAGAAATGAACAAAGCCTGCAAGAAGTATGGGATTATGTAAAAAGACCAAATCTACGTCTGATTGGGGTGCCTGAAAGTGAGGGGGAAAATGGAACCAAGTTGGAAAACACTCTTCAGGATATCATCCAGGAGAACTTCCCCAAGCTAGTAGGGCAGGCCAACATTCAAATCCAGGAAATACAGAGAACGCCACAAAGATACTCCTCGAGAAGAGCAACTCCAAGACACATAATTGCCAGATTCACCAAAGTTGAAATGAAGGAAAAAATCTTAAGGGCAGCCAGAGAGAAAGGTCGGGTTACCCACAAAGGGAAGCCCATCAGACTAACAGCAGATCTCTTGGCAGAAACTCTTCAAGCCAGAAGAGAGTGGGGGCCAATATTCAACATTCTTAAAGAAAAGAATTTTAAACCCAGAATTTTATATCCAGCCAAACTAAGTTTCATAAGTGAAGGAGAAATAAAATCCTTTACAGATAAGCAAATGCTTAGAGATTTTGTCACCACTAGGCCTGCCTTACAAGAGACCCTGAAGGAAGCACTAAATATGGAAAGGAACAACCGGTACCAGCCATTGCAAAAACATGCCAAAATTTAAAGACCATCAAGGCTTGGAAGAAACTGCATCAACTAACGAGCAAAATAACCAGTTAATATCATAATGGCAGGATCAAGTTCACACATAACAATCTTAACCTTAAATGTAAATGGACTAAATGCTCCAATTAAAAGACACAGACTAGCAAACTGGATAAAGAGTCAAGACCCATCAGTCTGCTGTATTCAGGAGACCCATCTCACACGCAGAGACATACATAGGCTCAAAATAAAGGGATGGAGGAAGATTTACCAAGCAAATGGAGAACAAAAAAAAGCGGGGGTTGCAATACTAGTCTCTGATAAAACAGACTTTAAACCATCAAAGATCAAAAGATACAAAGAAGGCCATTACATAATGGTAAAGGGATCAATTCAACAGGAAGAGCTAACTATCCTAAATATATATGCACCCAATACAGGAGCACCCAGATTCATAAAGCAAGTCCTTAGAGACTTACAAAGAGACTTAGACTCCCATACAATAATAATGGGAGACCTCAAAACTCCACTGTCAACATTAGACAGATCAACGAGACAGACAGTTAACAAGGATATCCAGGAACTGAACTCATCTCTGCAGCAAGCAGACCTAATAGACATCTATAGAACTCTCCACCCCAAATCAACAGAATATACATTCTTCTCAGCACCACATCGTACTTACTCCAAAATTGACCACATAATTGGAAGTAAAGCACTCCTCAGCAAATGTACAAGAACAGAAATTATAACAAACTGTCTTTCAGACCACAGTGCAATCAAACTAGAACTCAGGACTAAGAAACTCAATCAAAACCGCTCAACTACATGGAAACTGAACAACCTGCTCCTGAATGACTACTGGGTACATAACGAAATGAAGGCAGAAATAAAGATGTTCTTTGAAACCAATGAGAACAAAGATACAACATACCAGAATCTCTGGGACACATTTAAAGCAGTGTGTAGAGGGAAATTTATAGCACTAGATGCCCACAAGAGGAAGCAGGAAAGATCTAAAATTGACACTCTAACATCACAATTAAAAGAACTAGAGAAGCAAGAGCAAACACATTCGAAAGCTAGCAGAAGGCAAGAAATAACTAAGATCAGAGCAGAACTGAAGGAGATAGAGACACAAAAAACCCTCCAAAAAATCAATGAATCCAGGAGTTGGTTTTTTGAAAAGATCAACAAAATTGACAGACCACTAGCAAGACTAATAAAGAAGAAAAGAGAGAAGAATCAAATTGACGCAATAAAAAATGATAAAGGGGATATCACCACCGACCCCACAGAAATACAAACTACCATCAGAGAATACTATAAACACCTCTATGCAAATAAACTGGAAAATCTAGAAGAAATGGATAATTTCCTGGACACTTACACTCTTCCAAGACTAAACCAGGAAGAAGTTGAATCCCTGAATAGACCAATAGCAGGCTCTGAAATTGAGGCAATAATTAATAGCCTACCAACCAAAAAAAGTCCAGGACCAGATGGATTCACAGCTGAATTCTACCAGAGGTACAAGGAGGAGTTGGTACCATTCCTTCTGAAACTATTCCAATCAATAGAAAAAGAGGGAATCCTCCCTAACTCATTTTATGAGGCCAACATCATCCTGATACCAAAGCCTGGCAGAGACACAACAAAAAAAGAGAATTTTAGACCAATATCCCTGATGAACATCGATGCAAAAATCCTCAATAAAATACTGGCAAACCGGATTCAGCAACACATCAAAAAGCTTATCCACCATGATCAAGTGGGCTTCATCCCTGGGATGCAAGGCTTGTTCAACATTCGCAAATCAATAAACATAATCCAGCATATAAACAGAACCAAAGACAAGAACCACATGATTATCTCAATAGAGGCAGAAAAGGCTTTTGACAAAATTCAACAGCCCTTCATGCTAAAAACGCTGAATAAATTCGGTATTGATGGAACGTACCTCAAAATAATAAGAGCTATTTATGACAAACCCACAGCCAATATCATACTGAATGGGCAAAAACTGGAAAAATTCCCTTTGAAAACTGGCACAAGACAGGGATGCCCTCTCTCACCACTCCTATTCAACATAGTGTTGGAAGTTCTGGCTAGGGCAATCAGGCAAGAGAAAGAAATCAAGGGGATTCAGTTAGGAAAAGAAGAAGTCAAATTGTCCCTCTTTGCAGATGACATGATTGTATATTTAGAAAACCCCATTGTCTCAGCGTGAAATCTCCTTAAGCTGATAAGCAACTTCAGCAAAGTCTCAGGATACAAAATTAATGTGCAAAAATCACAAGCATTCTTATACACCAGTAACAGACAAACAGAGAGCCAAATCAGGAATGAACTTCCATTCAAAATTGCTTCAAAGAGAATAAAATACCTAGGAATCCAACTTACAAGGGATGTAAAGGACCTCTTCAAGGAGAACTACAAACCACTGCTCAGTGAAATAAAAGAGGACACAAACAAATGGAAGAACATACCATGCTCATGGATAAGAAGAATCAATATCGTGAAAATGGCCATACTGCCCAAGGTAATTTATAGATTCAATGCCATCCCCATCAAGCTACCAATGAGTTTCTTCACAGAATTGGAAAAAACTGCTTTAAAGTTCATATGGAACCAAAAAAGAGCCCGCATCTCCAAGACAATCCTATGTCAAAAGAACAAAGCTGGAGGCATCACGCTACCTGACTTCAAACTATACTACAAGGCTACAGTAACCAAAACAGCATGGTACTGGTACCAAAACAGAGATATAGACCAATGGAACAGAACAGAGTCCTCAGAAATAATACCACACATCTACAGCCATCTGATCTTTGACAAACCTGAGAGAAACAAGAAATGGGGAAAGGATTCCCTATTTAATAAATGGTGCTGGGAAAATTGGCTAGCCATAAGTAGAAAGCTGAAACTGGATCCTTTCCTTACTCCTTATACGAAAATTAATTCAAGATGGATTAGAGACTTAAATGTTAGACCTAATACCATAAAAATCCTAGAGGAAAACCTAGGTAGTACCATTCAGGACATAGGCATGGGCAAAGACTTCATGTCTAAAACACCAAAAGCAACAGCAGCAAAAGCCAAAATTGACAAATGGGATCTCATTAAACTAAAGAGCTTCTGCACAGCAAAAGAAACTACCATCAGAGTGAACAGGCAACCTACAGAATGGGAGAAAATTTTTGCAATCTACTCATCTGACAAAGGGCTAATATCTAGAACCTACAAAGAACTCAAACAAATTTACAAGAAAAAAACAAACAACCCTATCAAAAAGTGGGCAAAGGATATGAACAGACATTTCTCAAAAGAAGACATTCATAGAGCCAACAGACACATGAACAAATGCTCATCATCACTCGCCATCAGAGAAATGCAAATCAAAACCACAATGAGATACCATCTCACACCAGTTAGAATGGCGATCATTAAAAAGTCAGGAAACAACAGGTGCTGGAGAGGATGTGGAGAAATAGGAACACTTTTACACTGTCGGTGGGATTGTAAACTAGTTCAACCATTATGGAAAACAGTATGGCGATTCCTCAAGGATCTAGAACTAGATGTACCATATGACCCAGCCATCCCATTACTGGGTATATACCCAAAGGATTATAAATTATGCTGCTATAAAGACACATGCACACGTATGTTTATTGCAGCACTATTCACAATAGCAAAGACTTGGAATCAACCCAAATGTCCATCAGTGACAGATTGGATTAAGAAAATGTGGCACATATACACCATGGAATACTATGCAGCCATAAAAAAGGATGAGTTTGTGTCCTTTGTAGGGACATGGATGCAGCTGGAAACCATCATTCTGAGCAAACTATCACAAGAACAGAAAACCAAACACCGCATGTTCTCACTCATAGGTGGGAACTGAACAATGAGATCACTTGGACTCGGGAAGGGGAACATCACACACCGGGGCCTATCATGGGGAGGGGGGAGGGTGGAGGGATTGCACTGGGAGTTATACCTGATGTAAATGACGAGTTGATGGGTGCAGCACACCAACATGGCACAAGTGTACATATGTAACAAACCTGCACATTATGCACATGTACCCTACAACTTAAAGTATAATAATAATAAATAAATTTAAAAAAAAATATATAAACACTGTATTTGGATTAAGTTCTTTTTGTAATTTCTACTTCCAGGATAAGCCAAAACTTTTGTCTACCTGTTTAGACAGTAAAAACAGTATTTACTGTTGGGCCAGGCGCGGTGGCTTATGCCTGTAATCCCAGCACTTTGGGAGGCTGCGGCAGGTGGATCACGAAGTCAGGGGTTCGAGACCATCATGGCTAACATGGTGAAACCCCATCTCTACTAAAAATATAAAAATTAGCCAGGTGTGGTGGCACACACCTGTAGTCCCAGCTACTTGGGAGGCTGAGGCAGGAGAATCTCTTGAACCTAAAAGGCAGAGGTTGCAGTGAGCGGAGATGGCACCACTGCACTCCAGCCTGCGTGATAGAGCGAGACTCTGTCTCAAAAGAGATTAAATTAATAAACAGTATTTACTGTTTTTACAAAATAGAGCCCATAAATTTTATTGCATCTAAAATACTTCATCTTTTCAATGTTCAAAAACAAGCTATTATTATTTTAAAAACTGAAAATATCTTAATTTCAAAACAGGTATGTGTCTTAAGCTCACAATATTCTTATATGTCCACTAATTCATTAACTCATTTCTTGAACACTTCCCAAGTAACCAACACTATTCCAAGTGCCAGATGGAACGATGAATAGAACTTCATTTCTGCTTTTTAAAAGATGGCAGTTTATTGGGGTATTTCATAAATACATAGTGAGCAAATGTATAAATAAATGATCTGATATATTATATGTAAACTTTATATCTATGACATAAATTATAATCCTTATTTTTCTTTACTTTTGAAGGAGCTTAATGTTTCAATTAGAGTATATGATTAATCATAACCTTGTCTCTATAATCCACCTTGCCTTATTTTTTTTATTTTTTATTTTATTTTAAGTTCTGGAATATATGTGCAGGATGTGCAGTTTTGTTACACAGGAAAGTGTTTGCCATGGTTGTCTGCTGCACTTATCAACCCATCACCTAGGTATTAAGCCCATCATGCATTACCTATTTTTCCTGATGCTTTTCCTCCCCCTGGTCCCCCGGACAGGCTCCAGTGTGTGTCGTTCCCCTCCCTGTGTTGATGTGTTCTCATCATTTGGCTCCCACTTATAAGTGAGAACATGCGGTGTTTGCTTTTCTGTTCCTGCATTAGTTTGCTGAGAATAATGGCTTCCAGCTCCATCCATGTCCCTGCAAAGGACATGATCCCATTCCTTGTTATGGCTGAATAGTATTCCATGGTATATATGTACCACATTTTTTTTTATCCAGTCTGTCATTGATAGGCATTTGGATTGATTCCATGTCTTTGTTATTGTGAATACTGTTGCTAACATACAAGTGCATTTACCTTTATAATAGAATGATTTATATTCTCTTGAACAATGTTAGCCAAAATGTGATCTGAATACCATGTCAGTAGGCTTACTATTGCTTGTTACTGATCCACAAGATAATATCGAAATTGAGGAATATTGTTTAAAAATTTGTGTAGCAATTTGACATTGCTGCAACATTCAAAAGTGGAACTGCTATTCTAAGTGATTTTTATTGTGTTTTACAGAAGTATCAGCCCTTATTTACTTATATACAGCACTTATTTACTTATATAAATAAGTAAACTGTTTATTCATCACTGGTAGTTTAAAATGCACAGTCCTAGCTTTGCTCCTTCCCATATTTCTTACCTCTGATCTACTACCAGGTTTACAATTGTAAAAATAGAAATGCTATTCCCAAATAGACTATCATTAGGAATTATACATTCAACTTATTTCCTAATTAAAGGTATATTTAGCCCCCAAACCAAATATACTGAGAGAGCAAATAACCTGGAAGATTATTTGAATTACCTTGTGACTCGTGCTTATCCTTCTGCTAATTTGGACAAGAACTGCGTCTGACATTTTCCACAGCTGTGTCCCCAGTGCCTATCTTAGTGATGGATGCATAACATGTTCTCAAGAAACATTAATTGAGTTACAGAATTAATAAATGGAATTGCATTAGTATACTAGATTTAAGTCCAAAACCTGGGTTTGAAATAAGTAGTTTACTATTTGGCATGAAATAAGGAATCCATTGAAATACTGTATTATGGTAAGGACCAGAGTGTATATAAAGCTTGCCATTGAGGAGAAAAAGAATTCCATTATAAAACAGTACATTAAGTTATATATATATATGAGAAACACTTTATAATTTAGCATTATATACTATAAATGTTATATGTAATTTAATAAGTGGCTGTGGCAAAGTCACAAACATTTGTTACGTACCAATGTCAGGGTACATACAAAATCTTCCATTTCACATCAGATAAAACCCAAATGGCTTACCATGTTTTACAAGATCCTGCATGATCTGGCTCTTGATCAACTTTCCAATATTATATTGTACCTTTCTTCACCTCATTCACTCTGCTACAGCCACACTGCTTGTCCTATGTTTCTATATTTTTTTTTTTAAAAAAAGAATCCTACCTCACAGCTTCAATACTTAGGCTTCCTCTGCCAATAAACTCCTTTATTTTAAAATTTTGTTTTTCTAGCCCTTTCTATAACTTATCCTGTCACTAATTTGGGGGTTTCGGTCAAGTGTCACAGCTTCAGAGTATTTCCCTGACCATTCTATCTGAATATTACCTTCAGTTATTCTTCACCATTCTGTTTCATGGTCTTTACAACACTTAACTATATCTGAAAGTTCATGGTGTATGTATTCATTTACTTGCCTGTGGACTGTCTTCCTCACTAAAACATCAACTTCATAAAAGCACACACCTTGTCAACCTCATTCCCATTTTATCTCCAAAGCCTAGAACAGTGATTGGCATATAGTATATTTGTAATATTTATTTGTTAAATAAATGAATGAGTCTAATTTAAGTCTCAAGAAAAGCCCTATAATGTATATATTGTTTGCATTAAGACTCAGATTAAATTGGTTATCCAAATAACCCAGTAGTAAGTAGTAGATTTGGAACTCAAACTCTAATCTATTTGACTCAAAACACATTTTTCAATTAACCAGGCTGGGGGTTAGAGTTAGAAACAGGAAATGACAGGAGGTTGCATTAACCAGCAGAAGCCTTGAAGGAATCATAGAAATCATACTAGTGAAAGAAAGAGTTATCACAAAATACAAAGATTAAAAAAAGAATTCATATAACAACTATTTATTGAATGCCTACTATGAAGAAATGATATTTCAAAAAGATTAAGAAGATAAACTTTTTTGCAATATAAAGTCTTTTAAGCATAATGGGAGAAAATGCTAATGAGGCAATGTGAAGCCAGATAATAGAGAGCCATGTTCAATTGAAGAGTTTTTAATTTAATAATACAATACGAAAACATTGACATCTTTACATCTGGTAAGTGAAGTATTTTTTAAAGTACTATTCTAAGAGGATTAACCTGGCACAACTGTGTAGGACAGACTAGGGCAGAAGAAAAATAAAGATTACATAGTATAGTCATGTACTACATAATGACATTTAGTATGAACTGCATATACAATGGTGATCCCAAAAGCTTACTTTAAATAAAGCTGAAAATTGTATATCATCTAGTGACATTTTGGTCATCATGGCCCTATGTAGACCTAAGATAATATGTGTGTTTGTGTTTTTATTATTTAAAATACAATATTAAAAGGTTTAAAAAGTAAATATAAAACAATTGTGGATTAAATATATAAAGAAAAAGATTGTTTTTTTTTTAAATTTTGGGTGTCCCAAAAGAAGAAAAGAAGGAAAAATGCATACAAACCGTACTTAACAAAATGATAACTAAAAACTTGCCAAATCTTACAAGATACATATAGATACATCAAATGAAGATTCCCAAATAGATTGAACTCAAAGCAGTCTTCCCCAATCCATATTATACTCAAACCATCAAAAGTTAAAAAATTCTAAAAACAGCAAGATAAATGCATCAAGTCACATATAAGAAAATATCCATCAAACTATCATCAGATTTCTCAGAAGACACTTTACAGGCAAGAATAGAATGGAATAATATATTCAATGCACTGAAAGTAAAAAAAAAAAAAAAAAAAAAAAAAAAATACTACTAGCCAAGATTAGTAAAACCAACAAAGTTATCCTTCAAAAGTGGAGGAGAAATGAAGATTTTCACAGGTCTCCACTGCTTCATGTCCTCCACTCCAGGAAGCCCTAGGTGACTCTCCTCCAACCTCTTTACCAAATGACCTGCAGGTACTAGGAGATCCATAAGGAAGATAATGAGGCACATGGAAACTGGGAAATAGTACACTTGAACAAATTACTCAAAACCAGCACAAATAAACATATATGAGACCAAAATAAAGAATATTTTTAAGGAGGATCCAAGATGACTGGCTAGACACAGAAAGAACTTCTCCCACTGAGTGACCATACTATCAAGAAAACCAGTACACTCTTTATAGGTCTTTGGAAAGAGTGCATCAGGAGTGGATGGAGGGAAGACACAGACACTGGGCTAAAAAGCGAGAGAGCTGGGAACCCTGCATGAGGTTGCTGAGCATCAAGAATCATTCCTGGCTCCAAAAGGCTTCTAAAGAAGGTGTGAATGTGATATGCAAGGAGTGGCCAACTCTTGCTATGGACTTCCAGAATCCTAGCTGTAGGAGACCCCATGACCCCCACAGACACTTTAGCTGCCAGGGAGAACTGCCCAGACAGTTGTCAGAGACAGAACTTCAAACTGAATGGGACACAGAGGGTCTGGCCCATGAAAAGCTGCAGTGGAGCACAGCCATGGGCACCCATTCACCAAGGCTTTGAATAATTCTTTACGTGGCTGTGGTTTTCATTAGCTCTGAACCTAGACAGAGCAGAGCTATCTTGACTGCGGGATAGGGCCTGCTGCCTTATCTAACTGCCACCCCCATCTGCCAGCCTATTCCAGTGTCCCTGCCTGGCTGTACCTACTTGCAGCACAGCCTTGGTGTTCTAACCAAGGCACTTGCCAACAGCCATAGCCATAGCTCTTTTGTCATTAGACACCACCTAACAGTAAGAGAGATTCTGCAGGAAGGCCCCCACTAATGCACACCCACCTGCAGCTCTCCCACACAGGCATGCACTTGTCTATGGCCTCCACTTACTGCTATGCCAACAGTCACTCACCTGCAGCCTTCAATGCCCTGCTGGCAGTACACACACAAGGACCCCCACTGCCCTTCTGTTACATCTCTGAAGAAGTTTTGTTGGCCCTGCCTATTGGAGCATTATTGCCAGCTGACTAAGAAAGCATTGGCCCTTTAGCAAAGCAGGTGCTTAACTTCAAGTGTCAAAAGAAAAAAAAAAAAAAATACAGGAGTAGTCTCAGTCTGTAAGGATTAGAGCATTTAGCCCAGAAGTGCTGAGCTGAACATTGTCCCCCGAAGTCATCCAGAAATGAAGCAAATTAACTAAAGCTACCTCATAACACAGTCAAACACTCAAGAGCATCAACAAATATAAAAGCAAAGATCCCTATTGAAAGAACAGCCACATCAAACTGTAAAGAAACATCAGCAAACACAGATGTAAAAGAACCAATAGAAGAACCCTGGCAACCCTAATAGCCAAAGTGTCTTTTTACTTCAAAATGACTGCACTAGATCCCACAAAATAGTTGTTAACCAAACTTAAATGGCTGGAATGACAGTTATTGAATTCAGAATCTGGATGACAATAAAGATCATTGATATGCAGGACAATTTTGAAACCCTATTCAAATAATTTAAGAAATAAAATAAAAATAATGCAAGCACTGAAAGATAAGGTAATCATTTTTAGAAAGAACTAATCTGATCACCAGGAGCTGAAAAACTCACTACAAAAATATCATAATATAATCAGAAGTGTTAATAGTAGAATAGACCAAAATACGGAAAGAATTACAGTGCTCAAAGACTAGTTATTTGAATCAACTCGGTCAGAAAAACATTTAAGAAAAAGTAATTTTAAAAATGAACAAAGCCTCAGAGAAATATGTGATTATGTAAAAAAGATCAAATCTTCATCCCACTTGTATAACAAAAAGAGAGGCAGAGAGAGAAAGCAATGTGTAATACATATTTGAAGATACTGTCACAAAAATTTGCCCAACCTCACTAGAGAGGCCAACATACAAATTTAGGAAATCCAGAGAACTTCAGCAAGTTATAATTAAAAATGACCATCCCCCAGACACAGAGTTATCCGATTTTTCAAAGTCAACCTGAAAAAATATATATATATTAAAAGCAGTTAGAGAGAAAGGGCAGGTCACCTACAAAGGAAACCTCATCAGGCTAACAACTGAGCTTTCAGCAGAAACCTTACAAGCCAGAAGAGATTGCAAGCCTATATGCAGCAACCGTAGAGAAGAAAAGTTCTACCAAGAATTTTATATCCAGACAATCTAAGCTTCACAAGAAAAAACAAAAAATTCTTTCCAGATAAGCAAATGCTAGTGGAATTTATTCCCACCAGACCTTTCTCATAGGAGGTTATTAAGGAAATGTTAAACATAAAAATGAAAGACTTATGTGCCACAGTGAAAACACACTTAAGTATATAGCCCACTGACACTATAAAACAACTCTACAATCAAGTCTGCATAATAACTAGCAACCAGCACGATGACAGGAGCACACCATGTCAATATTAACCTTGACTATAAATGGGATAAATGTCCCCACTTAAAAGGCATCAAGTGGCACGTGAGATAAAGAAGTAAGCCCCAACTGTATGCTGTCTTCCAGAGACCCTTCTCACATGAAATGAAACACATAGGCGCAAAGTAAGAAGATGGAGAAAGATGTATCAAATGAATGGAAAACAAAAACCAACAGGGGTTGCTATTCTCATTACAGACAAAACAGACTTTTTTTTTTTTTCATACTTTAAGTACTACGGTACATGTGTACAATATGCAGGTTTGTTACATATCTATACCTGTGCCATATTGGTGTGCTGCACCCATTAACTCATCATTTACATTAGGTATATCTCCTAATGCTACACCTCCCCCCGATCCCCTCCCCACAATATGACCTGGTGTGTGATGTTCCCCTTCCTGTGTTCAAGTGATCTCATTGTTCAATTCCCACCTACGAGTGAGAACATGCGGTATTTGGTTTTCTGTTCTTGAGATAGTTTGCTGAGAATAATGGTTTCCAGATGCAACCATGTCACTACAAAGGACAGGAACTCATCCTTTTTCATGGCAGCATAGTATTCCATGGTGTATATGTGCCACATTCTCTAAATCCAGTCTGTCACTGATGGACATTTGGGTTGATTCCAAGTCTTTGCTATTGTGAATAGTGCCGCAATAAACATATGTGTGTGTGTGTCTTTATAGTAGCATGACTTATAATCCTTTGCGTATATCCAAAGTAATGGGATGGCTGGGTCAAATGGTATTTCTCGTTCTAGATCCTTGAGGAATCGCCATACTGTTTTCCACAATGGTTGAACTAGTTTACAGTCCGACCAACAGTGTAAAAGTGTTCCTATTTCTCCACATCCTCTCCAGCACCTGTTGTTTCCTGACTTTTTAATGATCGCCATTCTAACTGGTGTGAGATGGTATCTCATTGTGGTTTTGATTTGCATTTCTCTGATGGCCAGTGATGATGAGCATTTGTTCATGTGTCTGCTGGCTATATGAATGTCTTCTTTTGAGAAGTGTCTAATCATATCCTTTGCCCACTTTTTGATGGGGTTGTTTGTTTTTTTCTTGTAAATTTGATTGAATTCTTTATAGGTTCTGGATATTAACCCTTTGTCAGATGAGTAGATTGCAATAATTTTCTCCCATTCTGTGGGTTGCCTGTTCACTCTGATGGTAGTTTCTTTTGCTGTGCAGAAGCTCTTTAGATTAATTAGATCCCATTTGTCAATTTTGGTTTTTGTTACCATTGCTTTTGGTGTTTTAGACATGAAGTCCTTGCCCATGCCTATGTCTCGAATGGTATTCCCTAGGTTTTCTTCTAGGGTTTTTATGGTTTTAGGTCTAACATTTAAGTCTCTAATCCATGTTGAATTAATTTTCATATAAGGAGTAAGGAAAGGATCCAGTCTCAGCTTTCTACTTATGGCTAGCCATTTTTCCCAGCACCATTTAATAAATAGGGAATCCATTCCCCATTTCTTGTTTTTGTCAGGTTTGTCAAGCGTCAGATGACTGTAGATGTGTGGTGCTATTTCTGAGGGCTCTGTTCTGTTCCACTGGTCTATATCTCTGTTTTGGTATGAGTACCATGCTGTTTTGGTTACTATAGCCTTGTAGTATAGTTCGAAGTCAGGAAGCGTGATGGCTCCAGCTTTGTTCTTTTGGCTTAGGATTGTCTTGGAGATGTGGGCTCTTTTTTGGTTCCATATGAACTTTAAAACACTTTTTTCCAATTCTGTGAGAAAGTCATTGGTAGCTTAATGGTGATGGCATTGAATCTATAAATTACCTTGGGCAGTATGGCCATTTTCACAATATTGATTCTTCCTATCCATGAGCATGGTATGTTCTTCCACTTGCTTGTGTCCTCTTTTATTTCGCTGAGCATTGGTTTGTAGCTCTCCTTGAAGAGGTCCTTTAGCTTGTAAGTTGGATTCCTAGGTATTTTATTCTCTCTGAAGCTATTGTGAATGGGAGTTCATTCATGATTTGGCTCTCTCGTTGTCTGTTACTGGTGTATAAGAATGCTTGTGATTTTTGCACATTGATTTTGTATCCTGAGAATTTGCTGAAGTTGCTTATCAGCTTAAGGAGATTTTCGGCTGAGACAATAGGGTTTTCTAAATATACAATCATGTCATCTGCAAACAGGGACAACTTGACTTCTTCTTTTCCTAACTGAATACCCTTGATTTCTTTCTCTTGCCTGATTGCCCTAGCCAGAACTTCCAACACTATGTTGAATAGGAGTGGTGAGAGAGGGCATCCCTGTCTTGTGCCAGTTTTCAAAGGGAATTTTTCCAGTTTTTGCCCATTCAGTATGATATTGGCTGTGGGTTTGTCATAAATAGCTCTTATTATTTTGAGATACAGTCCATCAATACCGAATTTATTGAGAGTTTTTAGCATGAAGGGCTGTTGAATTTTGTCAAAGGCCTTTTCTGCATCTATTGAGATAATCGTGGCTTTTGTCTTTGGTTCTGTTTATATGCTGGATTATGTTTATTGATTTGCATATGTTGAACCAGACTTGCATCCCAGGGATGAAGCCCACTTGATCATGGTAGATAAGTTTTTGATGTGCTGCTGGATTCGGTTTGCCAGTATTTTATTGAGGATTTTTGCATCGATGTTCATCAGGGATATTGGTCTAAAATTCTCTTTTTTGGTTATATCTCAGTCAGGCTTTGGTATCAGGATGATGTTGGCCTCATAAAATGAGTTAAGGAGGATTCCCTCCTTTTCTATTGATTGGAATAGTTTCAGAAGGAATGGTACCAACTCCTCCTTGTACCTCTGGTAGAATTCGGCTGTGAATCCATCTGGTCCTGGACTTTTTTTGGTTGATAGGCTATTAATTATTGCCTCAATTTCAGAGCCTGCTATTGGTCTGTTCAGGGATTCAACTTTTTCCTGGTTTAGTGTTGGGAGAGTGAAAGTGTCCAGAAAATTATCCATTTCTTCTAGATTTTCTAGTTTATTTGTGTAGAGGTGTTTATAGTATTCTCTGATGGTAGTTTGTATTTCCGTGGGGTCGGTGGTGATATCCCCTTTGTCTTTTTTTTATTGTGTCTATTTGATTCTTCTCATTTTTCTTCTTTATTAGTCTTCCTAGTGGTCTATCAATTTTGTTGATCATTTCAAAAAACCAACTCCTGGATTCATTGATTTTTTGGAGGGTTTTTTATGTCCCTATCTCCTTCAGTTCTGCTCTGATCTTAGTTATTTCTTGCCTTCTACTAGCTTTTGAATGTGTTTGCTCTTGCTTCTCTAGTTCTTTTAATTGTGATGCTAAGATGTCCCCTTTAGATCTTTCCAGCTTTCTCTTGTGGGCATTTAGTGCTATAAATTTCCCTCTACACACTACTTTAAATGTGTCCCAGAGATTCTGGTATGTTGTATCTTTGTTCTCATTGGTTTCAAAACATCTTTATTTCTGCCTTCATTTCATTATGTACCCAATAGTCATTCAGGAGCAGGTTGTTCATTTTGCATGTAGTTGAGTGGTTTTGATTGAGTGTCTTAGTCCTGAGTTCTAGTTTGATTGCACTGTGGTCTGAGAGACAGTTTGTTATAATTTCTGTTCTTGTACATTTGCTGAGGAGTGCTTTACTTCCAACTATGTGGTCAATTTTGGAATAAAATGCAATGTGGTGCTGAGAAGAATGTATATTCTGTTGATTTGGGGTGGAGAGTTCTGTAGATGTGTATTAGGTCTGCTTGCTGCAGAGTTGAGTTCAATTCCTGGATATCCTTGTTAACTTTCTGTCTCATTGATCTGTCTAATGTTGACAGTGGGGTGTTAAAGTCTTCCATTATTATTATATGGGAGTCTAAGTCTCTTTGTAAGTCTCTAAGGACTTTGCTTTTTGAATCTGGGTGCTCCTGTATTGGGTACATATATATTTAGAATAGTTAGCGCTTCCTGATGAATTGATCCCTTCACCATTATGTAATGTCCTTCTTTTGGTTTAAAGTTTGTTTTATCAGAGACTAGGATTGCAACCCCTGCTTTTTTTTGTTTTCCATTTTCTTAGATCTTCCTCCATTCCTTGATTTTGAGCCTATGTGTGTCTCTGCATGTGAAATGGGTCTCCTGAATACAGCAAACTGATGCGTCTTGACTCTTTATCCAATTTGCCAGTCTGTGTCTTTTAATTGGACAATTTATTCTGTTTACATTTAAGGTTAATATTGTTATGTGTGAACTTGATCCTGTCATTATATTAGCTGGTTATTTTGCTCTTTAGTTGATGCAGTTTCTTCCTAGCATCAATGGACTTTACATTTTGACATGTTTTTGCAATGGCTGGTACCTGTTGTTCCTTAACATGTTTAGTGCTTCCTTCAGGATCTCTTGTAAGGCAGGCCTAGTGGTGACAAAATCTCTAAGCATTTGCTTGTCTGTAAAGGATTTTATTTTTCCTTCACTTATGAAACTTAGTTTGGCTGGATATGAAATTTTGGGTTGACAATTCTTTTCTTTAAGAATGTTGAATATTGGTCCCCACTCTCTTCTGGTTTGTAGAGTTGCTGACGAGAGATCTGCTGTTAGTCTGATGGGCTTCCCTTTGTGTGTGATCAGACCTTTCTCTCTGGCTGCCCTTAACACTTTTTCCTTCATTTCAACTTTGGTGAATCTGACAATTATGTGTCTTGGACTTGCTCTTCACGAGGAGTATCTTTGTGGCCATCTCTGTATTTCCTGAATTTGAATATTGGCCTGCCTTCCTAGGTTGGGGAAATTCTCCTGAATGATATCCTGCAGAGTGTTTTCCAACTTGGTTCCATTTTCCCCGTCACTTTCAGGCACACCAATCAGATGTAGATTTGGTCTTTTCACATAATCCCATACTTCTTGGAGGCTTTGTTCATTTCCTTTTACTCTTTTTTCTCTACACTTCTCTTCTCGCTTCATTTCATTCATTTGATCTTCAGTCACTGATACTCTTTATTCCAGTTGATTGTGTTGGTTACTGAAGCCTGTGCATTTGTCACGTATTTCTCATGTTATGGTTTTCATCTCTGTCAGTTCTTTTAAGGTCTTCTCTGCATTGATTATTCTAGTTATCCATTCATCCATTCTTTTTTCAAGGTTTTTAGTTTCTTTGTGCTGGTTACATAGTTCCTCCTTTAGCTCTGAGAAGTTTGATTGACTGAAGCCTTCTTCTCTTAACTCATCAAAGTCATTCTCCATCCAACTTTGTTCAGTTGCTGGCGATGAGCTGCATTCCTTTGGAGGGGGAGATGTGCTCTGATTTTTTGAATGTCCAGTTTTTCTGCACTGTTTTTTCCCCATCTTTGTGGTTGTATCTGCCTTTGGTCTTTGATGATGGTGACGCACTGATGGGATTTTGGTGTGGGTGTCCTTCTTGTTTGTTATTTTTCCTTCTAACTGTCAGGACCCTCAGCTGTAGTTCTGTTTGGAGTTTGCTTGCGGTCCACTCCAGATCCTGTTTGCCTGGGTATCAGCAGCGGAGGCTGCAGAAGATACAATATTGCTGAACATCGAGTGTTGCTGTCTAATTCTTGCTCTGCAAACTTCGTCTCAGGGGTGTACCCTGCCGTGTTAGGTGTGAGGTGTTGGTCTGCACCTAGTGGTGGATATCTCCCAGTTAGGCTACACAGGGGTCAGGGACCCACTTGAGCTGGCAGTCTGTCCATTCTCCGATCTCAACCTCCGTGCTGAGAGATCCACTGCTCTCTTCAAAGCTATCAGACAGGAGCATTTACCTCTGCTGAGGTTTCTGTTGCTTTTTGTTTAGCTATGCCTTGTCCCCAGAAGAGGAGTCTACAGAGGCAGGCCAGCCTCCTTGAGCTGAGGTGGGCTCCACCCAGTTTGAGCTTCCCAGTTCCTTTGTTTACCCACTTAAGCCTCAGCAATGGCGGGCGCCCCTCCCCCAGCCTCGCTGCCGCCTTGCAGTTAGATCTCAGACTGCTGTGCTAGCAATGAGGGAGGCTCCGTGGGCGTGGGACCCTCCGGGCCAGCTGTGGGATATAATCTCATGGTGTGCCATCTGCTAAGACCCTTGGTAAAGTGCAGTATTAGGGTGGGAGTTACCCGATTTTCTAGCTGTTGTCTGTCTCAGTTTCCCTTGGCTAGGAAAAGGGATTCCCTTCCCCCTTGCACTTCCCAGGTGAGGCGATGCCTCACCCTGCTTCAGCTCTCACTGGTCAGGCTGCACCAGCTGATCAGCACCGTTGTCTGGCACTCCCCAGTGAGATGAACACAGTAACTCAGTTGAAAATGCAGAAATCACCTGTCTTCTGTGTCACTCACACTGGGAGCTGGAGGCTGGAGCTGTTCCTATTTGGCCATCTTGGGCCAATAGATCCAAAACAGACTTTTAACCAAAAGTGATGAAAACAAATCAAAGGAGGGTGTTACATAATGATAAACAATTCAATTCAACTAGACAACTTAATTATCCAAAATATATATGCGCTCAACTATGGAGCACCCACGTTCATAAACAAGATTCTCAGACACTTACAAATATACTTGGATAACGGCATAATAATGCTTGCATACTGCAACACCTCACTGACAGTGTTGGACAGATCATCAAGGGAGAAAACTAACAAAGATGTTTGGCACATAAACTCAACACATGACCAAGTGGACTTAACAGACATTTGAAGAGCATCCCACCCAATAAAAATAGAATATACAGTATTGTTATCTGTACATGACACATATGCTAAGATTTACCACACAATCAGCATACAGCAATTCTCAAGAAAATCAGAAAAATGAAATCATACCAACCACACTCTTGAACCACAGCATGATAAAATATAAATAAATACTAAAAATATATCTCAAAACCATACAACTAAATGGAAGTAAAACAACCTGCTCTTGAATAAATTTTAAATTAAGGCAAAAATTTAAAAGTATTTTGAAACTAATGAAACAAAAATACAATATACAAGAATCTCTGAGACACAGCTAAAGCAAGGTAAAGAGAAAAGTTTATAGTACTAAATGCCTGGTAAAAAGTTAGAAAGATCTTAAAATAACACCCCAACATCACACCTAGAGTAACTAAAGAAAGAGCAAACCATCCCTCAAAGCAAATAGAAGAAAAGAAAAAAAAAATCAAAGAAAAATTGAATGAAATTGAGACATGAAAATCCATCCAGGAGATCAGTGAAACCAAAACTTGGTTGTTTGAAAAAATAAATAAGATTAATAAGACTTCTACCTAGACTAATTAAAAAGAGAGAATATCTAAATAAATGCAATCATAAATGACAAATGAGATATTATCACTGACCCCACAGATACATAAAAATACATCAGAGACTCTTAAGAACATCCTATGCAAAAAAACTAGAAAACCTAAATAAAATCAATATATTCCTGGAAAAAATGTAAACTCTCCCAAGATTTTACTAGGAAAAAAATTGAATACCTGAACAGACCAAAAACAAGTTCTAAAATTGAATGAATAAAAAAATCTGCCAATGAGAAAAAGCCCTAGACCAGATTACAGCCAAATTCTATCAGACATATAATGAACAGCTGGTAAATATCATAATAAAACTATTCCAAAAAATTGAGGAGGAGGGACTTCTCTGTATCTCATTCTAGGAAGTGATCCTTACTCTGATACCAAAACCTGGCAGAGACACAATGGGAAGAAAAAAAACTTCAGGCCAATATCTCCAATGAACATAGAGGCAAAAATCCTCAGTCAAATGCTAGTAAATCAAATCCAGAAGCACATGAAACAGCTAATTTACCATGACCAAATAGGCTTTATTCTTCGGATGAAAGGTTAACTTGACATGTGAAAATCAATTAATATGATTAATCATATAAACAGAACTAAAAATAAAACCACATGATCATCTCAATAGACACAGAAAAGGCTTTCAACAAAATTCAACATTGTGTCATGAAAAAAAAAAAAAAAACCTCAACAAACTAGTCATCAAAGAAATAGACTTCAAACAACAAGAGCCATCTATGGAAAACACATAGCTGAAAATGCAAAAAGCATTCATCTTGATAACTAGAACAAGACAAGATATCCACTCTCACCACTCCTATTTGACCAAGTACTGGGAGTCCTAACCACAGCAACCAGGCAAGAAAAAGAAATAAAAGGCATCTAAATAGAAAGAAAGGAAGTCAAACTATTTCTCTTTGCAGATAATGTGATTCTATATATACCCTATAGACTCTGTCCAAAGCCTCCAGGATCTGGTAAACAACTTCAGCAAAGTTTCGGAATACAAAATCAATGAATACAAATTAGGAGCATTTCCTTACACCATCAACATCCAAGCAGAGAGTCAAATAAAGAATGCAATCCCACTCCCAATAGCCAGAAAAAGAAATAAAAAGACCTGGGAATAAAACTACCAAGGGAGGTGGAAGATCTCTACAAATTAATTAAAAAATACTCCTGAAAGAAATGAAAGACAACACAAACAAATGGAAAAACATTTTGTACTCATGAATATAAAGAATCAACATTGTTAAAATCACCATTCTACACAAAGCAATTTACCGCTTCAATGCTATTTCTGTAAACATACCAAAGACATTTTTCACAGAATCAGAAAAATTCCCTTCTAAAATTCATATGAAACCAAAAAATAACCCAAATAGTGAAGGCAATTCCAAGAAAAGAATGATATTGGAAGCATCATATTACTTGACTTCAAACTATGCTACCAGGCTACAGTAATCACAAGATCATGCTGATATAAAAGCAGACAGACACATAGATCAATGGAACAGGTTAGAGAATCCAGAATAAAGCTTTACACCTAAACCATCTCATTTTTAACAAAGTCAACGAAACCAAGCAATAGAAAAAGAACATTTTATTTAATAAATGTTGCTGAGATAGCCGACTAGACATATGCAGAAGATTAAAACCACACAGCTTCTTTTCACCATATACAAAAATCAATTCAGGATAGAGTGAAGACTCAAATGTAAAACATAAAACTTTAAAAACTCTAGAAGAAAACCTAGGAAATATCATACTGGACATTAGTCTTGGCAATGATTTCATGATGAAGACACCAAAAGCAATTGCAACAACAAAAAAAACAAAATTACAGGTGGGATCTAATTAAAGTAAAGAGCTTCTGCATAGCAAAAAAAAAAAAGAAAGAAAGAAACCTATCAACAGAGTAAACAGGCAATCTGGCAACCTACAGAATGAAAGAAAATATTTTCAAACTATGCATCTGACAAAAACCTGTATCCAGAATCTATAAGGAATTTAAATCAATGAGAAAAAGCAAACAAACTTATAAACAATTTGGCAAAGAACATGAACAGACACTTCTCAAAAGAAGGCATACACCTAGCCAACAAACGTTCGAAAAAATGCTTAACATCACTAATCATTAGGAAAATGCCGATCAAACCACAATGAGATACCATTTAACACCAGTCAGAATAGCTATCATTAGAAAGTCAAAAAATAACAGATTCTGGCAAGGTTGCAGAGAAAATAGAATACTTATGCACTGATGGTCAGAATACAAATTTCTTCAGTCACTGTGGAAAGCAGTTTGGAGATTTCTCAAACAGCTTAACATGAAACTAACATTCGATCAAGCAATCCCATTACTGGATATATACCGTGAGAAATATAAATTGTTCTACCGTGAAGACACATACAATCATATTTTCATTGCAGCACTATTAACAATAGCAAAAAGACAGAATCAACCTAGATGCCCATCAATGGCATACTGTGTGATAAAAATTTGGTTCATGTACACCATGAAATTCTACACAGCCATCAAAAGAATAAAACCTTATTTACTGCAGCAACATGGATGTAGCTGGAGGTCATTATCCTAAGTAAATGAACACAAGAACAGAAAACCAAATACCACATGTTCTTATGTATAAGGGAGAGCTAAACATTAAATACACATTGACCCAAGAAATAAAACAATAGACACTAAGGTTTACTTGAGGGTAGATGGTAGGAGGGAAGTGAGGTTCAAAAAACTACACAATCAGTACTATATTCACTATCTGGGTGACAAATCATTTGTACGCCAATTCCCAGTGGCACACAATTTACTCATGAAACAAATCTGCACATATAACTTCTGTAACTAAAATAAAATTAAAAGAAATTTTTTTTTCTCACATAAGCAGAAACTTAGACAATCTATTACTCCTAGACAAGCCTTATATGTAATGCTTACAGAAATCCTACATATTAAAATGAAAGAATGAATGTATGATATCTACCATCATGGAAACATATGGAAGTAGAAAACACTGGTAGAGCATACACACAAATGACAAATAGGAATGACTCAAGTGTTACCACTACAGCAAACCACCAAACTGCAAATGATAAACAATGAAACAAAAATAAAACAAAAAAAGATACACGAAACTCCAAAAAAAAAAAAATTTTTCAACAAAATGATAGAAATAAGTCCTCACCTATCAACAATAACCTTGAATGTGAACACATTAAATTCCCCACTTAAAAGATATAGACTGGTTAAGTGACTTTAAAAAATATGATCCAACTATATGCTGCCTACAATAAACTCACCAAAATCATTTGGACATTTGTCCCTTCCAAATTTCATGTTGAAATTTAATTTTCAGTGTTGGACGTGCGGCCTAGTGGAAGGTTTTTGGGTCATGGAAATGGATTTCTCTTTAATGGTTTGTTGACTTTCTCATGGTAATGTGTAAGTTCTCTATTAGTTTCTGTAAGACCTGATCATTTAACATAGCATGGCCCCTTTCTCCCATTGATTTTGCTGTCTCTTGCCATACTATCTGTCCACCCACCTGTTCTCATTCACTTCCACTATGAGTGGAAGCAGTAAGTTTTTTTTCAGATGAAGGTGCCAGTGCCATGCTTCTCATACGGCAGGCAGAACCATGAGTCAAATAAACCTATTTTCTTTATAAATTACTTGGCCTCAAGTATACCTTGATTGCAAAACAAACATTCACCTTGGCTCTAAAGATACCTATAGACTGAAATTGATGGGATTTTACAAAAAGACATTCCACGCAAACAGAGGGGCTTCAAGATGACTGATTAGAGGCATCTGGTACTTGCCTCCTTTTCCAAAAATAAAGGAAAATGCCAAGTAGAAAATCACCCTTCAACGTGGAATTTAACAGAAAAGTGACAGAAAATACCTATGGAAGAAAGGAGAAGAAAAGAAGGCTCCCTGCTTGGCCAAAATTAGCTGAGAATTTGGAGTGGCTCAGCAACACAGGGAAAGGGTAAATGAGTGACTCCCAGTGATCCATATTCCCACCATGAATTTCAGCAATTCTTGTCACAACATATGAAGGCACTGAGACTAACATAGGGAGCTACCTAGAGATGGCAAGGTGACATTAATCCAGAGAGAAAGCTCACACCAACTTTCATACAGCCTCAGAGCCTTAAGCAGCTAAAAAAATCATGCCAAGCAGCCACTGCTGCCACCACCTAAGCAATCCTATGGGGTTGGGGATGACCCCATTTCTGCCTAACACATTTAAGCCTTGGAGACAGGCCTGACTGCCCCAGCTCCACCCCAACCCGTGCCTGAAAATCTGCCACTACCAACACAGGTGGCACTCACCTGCATGAACCACAAGTAATTCTGGGGAATGGGCCGGCCCAGGTTGTCACATCCATCACCAACACAAGTGCAGACCACTCTGGAGTCAGAGAATTGTCCCAACACTGCTATTTCCATTACCCATGCAACACACAGTGCCCAGGTACTCAAGAAACAACCCATTTATCTACCAATCGTTGCTAATGCTAACACCAAAGCAAGACATCTAGAGGACAAAAAAATCAAGAATCCTAGAGCTGCTAATACTAATGCCAGTGTATGTTGTCACTGGGTTGAAAGGCATGCATCTTTGGACCATCACTCCTATCACTGGGACCTGAAGACAGGCCCACCTGATACCTCCTTTCCAAGCAAAATTTAACTACAACTTCCAAGAACTACTGCACCCTAAAGAATGGAGGGAATCACAGAAATTATTGACACTTTACAGCTGAAGAAATATACAGAGACTAAACTACTGTATGCACCAAAAAGCATAGCCAAACAGCCATGTCCAACCAACACCATACATACATCTTCAAAAAAATCCTCCTCTATGAAAATAAATTTCAAAAATGTAAGAAATGACAGTTACATTAGATACTCAAATATCAACATAATGACAAAAGAAACACGAAAAAACAAGGAAAATGACACCTCCAAAGGACATAATAATTTTACTGAAACAGATTCCAATGAAAAACAAATTATCAAATCCCAGAAAAAAGAATTTAAAATTATGATATTAAAGAGGATCAGGGGAATATAAGAGAACTTGGATAAACAAAACAGTGAAATCCAAAAACTAATTCAGGATATAAATGAAAAAATTTACCAAAAAGATAAATATTATACAAAAAGAGCCAAGCAGAAATTTTGAACTAAAAAAATCATTGAAAAAATATAGCATCCACTCTGAAGCTTCAATAATAGACTAGATCAGGCAGAAGTAAGAATTTCAAAATGTGAAGAAAGTCCGTATGAAGTACTCAGAAAATGAAAGAAAAAAACACAAAAGAATGTACAAAGTATATGTGAAACATAAGACACCATAAAGTTACAAAATTCTTAAATTTTTGATGTACCAAAAAGTGGAGAAGAAATGAAAGGGATAGAAAACCTACTTAACAAAATAATGGTTGAAAACATTCCGAGTGTAGACATCCATATACGGGAAGCTCAGAGATCCCAAATACATGGAAGCCAAAATGGTTTCCTTTATGGCACACCACCAAGCCAAACACAATAAGAAAATTCTAAAAACAGCAAGAGAAAACTGTCTAGTCACTTATAAGAGTGCCCTCATCAGACTAACAGCAGATTTCTCAGCAGAAACCTTATAGACCAGAAGGGAATGGGATAATATATTTGAAGTACTGAAAGAAAGGAAAAAAAAAAAAATCTATCAGCCAAATAAACCACACCCAGCAAAGTTATCCTTCATAAATAAAAAAGGAATAAAGTACTTCCAAGACAAGAAAATCTGAGGAATTCATCACAAGACCAGTTCTACAAGAAAAACTCAAGGAAGTTCTACACCTGGAAATGAAAAAACAACATCTGTCACTGTGTCAGTCCATTCGGACGCTGCTATAAAGAACTACTGGAGACAGGGTAACTTATAAAGAAAATAGGTTTAATTTACTCACAGTTTTGTAGGCTTAAGAGGAAGCATAAATAGGAGGCCTCAGGAACCTTACAATCATAGTGAAAGATGAAAGGGAAGCAAGCATGTCTTACATGGCAGAGAAGGAGAAAGAGAGAGTGAGGGAGGATGTGGGATGTGCCACACTTTTAACCCATCAGATTTTGTGTGAACTCACTCACTATCATAAGAACAGCATAAGGAAATCCACCCCCATGATTCAATTACCACTTATCAGGTGCCTTGCCTGACACATGGGGATTACAATTCAACATGACATTTGGGTGGGGACACAGAGCCAAACTATATCAGCCATAATTAAAATACACAGAAGTACAAAACTGGTAGAGCAAACACTGGTAGACCAAACACTCAAATAAGAAAGAAAAAGGACTCAAGTGTTACCACTAGAGAAAACCAACAAATCAGTTATTCACAATAAGAGAGAAAGAAAGAAACAAAGGGTATACAAAACAACCACATATGAATTAGTAAAATGACAAGAATAAACTCTCCCACATCAATAATAACCTTGAATGTAAACAGATTAAACTTTCCACCTAAAAGTTATAGACTAGATAAATAGAATTTTTTTAAGAAATGGACAAACTATATGCTACCTTCAAGAAATGAAAGCACTTGTAAAGACAAATAGAAACTGAAAGAGAATGGATGAAAAAATATTTCATGGAATCAGAAACCAAAATTGAGGAGTAGCTATACTTTTACCAGATAAAACAGACTTTAACTCAAAAACAATGAAAAGAAACAAAAAAGTCATTATATTCTTATAAAGAGATCAATTCAGCAAAGAATAAAATAATCTAACATATATGCACTGAACACCAATGCATCTAGATATATAAGGCAAATACTATTACACACATATAAAGAAGAGATAAACTGCAATAAAAGTTGGGACTTAAACACCTCACTCTCAGTATCTGACATATCTTCCAGATAGAAAAGTAACAAAGAAATACTGTATTAATATTGCACTATAGACAAAACAGTCCTAACAGAAATATACAGAACATTTCATCCAACAACTAGAGAATACACATTCCTCTAATCAGTACATGGAGCATTCCCCAGGAGAGACACAAAACATGTTAAGACACAGAACAAGTCTCAACAATTTCTTGTTGAATTCTAAACAATAATTATCTTCTCAGACCACAATGGAATAAAACTGTAAATCAATTACAAGAGGAACATTAAAAACTGCACAAATACATGGAAATTAAACAACATGCCCTTGGGGGAAGGGCCAAGGTGGTCGACTAGAAACAGCTACAGTTGGAGGCTCCCACTGAGAAGAATGAAAACAGGGAGTGAAATCTGCAGTGACAAGTGAGGTATCCATATTCTCTCATTAGGACTGACTAGGCAGTTGGTGCAACCCAAGAAGAGCAAGAAAAAGCAGGGTGATGTGACAGCCTACCTTGGAGTCACATGGGGCAAAGGGAGATCCCACCCGCAGCCAAGGGAGGCGGTGAGTGATCCTGCTACCCTGCCTGGGAAACCACACGTATTCTATGAACCTGTGCAACCCACAGATCAGGAGATCCCCCTTGTGAACTCACACTACATGGGCCTTGGGTCCCAAGCACAAAGCTGTGCAGATTCTCAGTGACCACTTGGCTGGAGACTGCCTAAGACTACCGAGTTCCCAGGGGAACCTATTACTGATTGGGATACCTGAAAAATATGAAAAAATGGAACAAAGTTGGACAACATACTTCAAGATATCATCCAGGAGAGCTTCCCTATAGAAGAAGACAAGCCAACATTCAAATTCAGGAAATCTAGACAACCCCAGTAAGACATTCCATGAGAAGATCAACCCCAAGACACATAATCATTAGATTATCCAAGGTCAAAATGAAGGAGATAATGTTAAGGGAAGCCAGAAAGAAAGGCCAGGTCACCTTCAAAAGGAAACCCATCAGACTTACAGCAGACCTCTCAGCAGAAACTTTACACGCCAAAAGAGATTAGGGGCCAATATTCAACATTCTGGGGGGGGAAAAAAAAAAAAAGGGATTTCCAACCCAGAATTTCATATCCAGTGAAACTAAGTTTCATAAGTGAAAAAGAAATAAAATCCTTTTCAGCAAAGTAAATGCTAAAGAAATTCATAGCCACCAGGCCAGTCTTGCAATAGCTCCAAAACAAAGCAATAAACATGGAAAGGAAAAACCGTTACCAGCCATTGCAAAAACACACAGAAGTGCAAAGAACAATGACACTATGAAGCAACTACGTCAACAAGTCTGCAAAATAATCAGCTAGCATCATGGTGACTGGATCAAATTCACACATAATCATAATAATAACCTTAAATGTAAATAGGTTAAATGTTCCAATTAAAAGACAGAATGTCAAGCTGGATAGAGTCAAGATCCATCACGTGCTGTACTCAAGAGATACATCTTACATGCAGACACACGTAGGTTTAAAATAAAGGGATGAGAGAAAAATTACAAAAAAATAAAATTTACAAAACAATGGAAAGCAGGAAAAAGCAGAGGTGGCAATCCTAGTTTTTGACAAAACAGGTTTTACACCAACAAAAATAAAGAAAAGAAGGGCATTGCATAATGGTAAAGGGATTAATTCAACAAGAAGAGCTAACTCCTAAATATATAATATGCACCTAATACAGGAGCACTCAGATTTATAAAACAAGTTCTTAGAAACCTACAAAGAGACTTAGACTCCAAAACAATAATACTGGGAGACTTTAATGCCCCACTGTCAATATTAGACAGATCATCGAGTCAGAAAATTAACAAGAATATTCAGGACTTGAACTCAGCTCTGGATCAAATGGACCTCATGGATATCTACAGAACTCTCCACCCAAAAGTACCAGAATATACATTCTTCTTGGTGTCACATGGCACTTACTCTAAAACTGATTACCTAATAGGAAGTAAAAAAGTCTTCAGCAAATGCAAAGAATGTAAATCATAACAATCTCTCAGACCACAGTGCAATCAAATTAAAACTTAGGATTAAGAAACTCACTCAAAATCACATAATTACATGAAAATTGAACAAACTGCTCCCAAATTACTCCTGGGTAAATAATGAAATTAAGGCAGAAATCAAGAAGTTCTTTGAAACCAATGAGAACAAAGAGATAACGTACCAGAATCTCTGGGATGCAGCTAAAGCTGTGTTAAGAGGTAAATTTATAGCACTACATGCCCACATCAAAAAGCTAGAAGATCTCAAATCCACACCCTAACATCACAACTAAAAGAACTAGAGAATCAAGATCAAACAAATCCAAAAGTTAGCAGAAGACAAGAAATAATCAAGATCAGAGTGGAACTGAAAAAGACAGAAACACAAAAAATGCTTCAAAACATCAATGAATCCAGAAGCTGTGTTTCTGAAAAAAATATATATATGTATATATAATAGACTGGTAGCTTGACTGATAAAGAAGAAAAGAGAGAAGAATCAAATAGACACAGTAAAAAATGATAAAGAGGATACCACCACTAACACCACAGAAATACAAACAACCATGAGAGAATACTATAAATACCTCTATGAAAATAAAATAGAAAATCTAGAAAAATGATTAAACTCCTGGACACATACACCCTCCCAAGACTGAACCAGGAAAAAGTTGAATCTTGAATAGATCAATAGCAAGTCCTGAAATTGAGGGAGTAATAAATAGCCTAGCATAAACAAAAACAAAAACAAACAAACAAACAAAAGCCCAGGACCAGATATATTTGCAGCTGAATTCTACCAGAGGTACAAAAAGGGATCTGGTACCATTCCTTCTAAAACTATTCCAAACCATTGAAAAGGAGGTACTTCATCCTGACTCATTTTATGAAGCCAAAATCATCCTAATACCAAAACCTGGCAGAGATACAACAGAAAAAGAAAACTTCAGGTCAATATCCCTGATGAATATCATTGCAACTATCCTTAATAAAATACTGGCAAACTGAATCCAGCAGCACATTAAAAAGTTTATCCATTATGATCAAGTCAACTTCATTCCTGGAATGCGAGGCTGGTTCAACATACACAAATCAATTATTTATCACATAAGCAGAACTAAAGAGAAAAACCACATGATTATCCCAATAGACACAGAAAAGGTCTTCAATAAAATTCAACACCCCTTAATGTTAAAAACTCTCAAAAAACTAGGCATTGATGGGGCATACCTCGAAGTAATAAGTCATTTATGACAAACCCATAGTCAATATCATACTGAATGAGCACAAGCTGGACGTATTCCCTTTGAAAACTGGCAGAAGACAAGGACGCCCTCTCTCACCACTCATTCAATATAGTATTGAAAGTTCTGGCCAGGGCAATCAGACAAGCGGAAAATATTAAAGGTATTCAAACAGGAAGAGACAAGTCAAATTGTCTCTGTTTGTAAATGACATAATTCTATGTCTAGAAAACCCCATAGCATCTCAGCCCCAAATCTCCTTAGGCTGATAAGCAACTTCAGCAAAGTGTCAAGAACAAAATCAATGTGCAAAAATCACAAGCATTCCTATACACCAACAATAGACAAGCAGAGAGCCATATCATGAATGAACTCCTGTGAATAATTGCTACAAAAAGCATAAAGTACCTCAAAATACAACTAACAAGGGAAGTGAAAGACCTCATCAAGAAGAACTACAAACCACTGTTCAAGTAAATAAGAGAGGACACAAACAAATGACAAAACATTCCATGCTCATGGATAGGAAGAATCAATGTTGCAAAAATGGCTATACTATCCAAAGTAATTTACAGATTCAATGCTATTTCCATTAAACTGCCACTGACATTCTTCAGAGAATTAGACAAAACTACTTTAAAGTTCATATGGAAGGTGGGCAGATCACAGGGTCAAGAGATCGAGACCATGCCAGCCAACATGGTGAAACCCCATCTCTACTAAACATACAAAAATTAGCTGGGTGTGGTGGCACGTGCCTGTAGTCCCAGCTACTCGGGAGGCTGAGGCAGGAGAATCACTTGAACTCAGGAGGCAGAGGTTGCAGTGAGCCGAGATGGCACCACTGCACTCCAACCTGGTAACAGAGCAAGACTCTGTCAAAAAAAAAAAAAAAGAAAGAAAAGAAAAAAGAAAAAAAAAAAGAAAGAAAGAAAGAAAAAGAAAAAGAAAGAAAAATTCATATGGAACCAAAAAAGAGCCCATATAGCCAAGACAATTCTAGGCAAAAAGAACAAAGCTGGAGGCATTGTGCACCTAATGACAAACCATACTACAAGACTACAGTAACCAAAACAGCATAGTACTTATACAAAAACAGACACATAGACCAATGGAACAGAATAGAGATCTCAGAAATAAGACCACACAACTACAACCATTTGATCTTTGACAAACCTGACAAAAATAAGCAATGGGGAATTGATTCCCTGTTTAATAAATGGTGCTGGGAAAACTGGCTAGCCATATGCAGAAAATTGAAGCAGGACCCCTTTTTTACACATTATACAAAAATTAACTCAAGATGGATTAAAGACTTAAATGTGAGGCTCAAAACTGTGAAAATCCTAGAAGAAAATCTAGGCAATCCCATTCAGGACTTAGGCATAGGCAAAGATTTTATGACGAAAACGTCAAAAGCTATTTTAACTAAAGCAAAAAATGACAAATGGGATTTAATTAAACAAAGGAGCTTCTGTATAGCAAAAGAAACTATCAACAGAGTGAACAGACAACATACAGAATGGAAGAAAATTTCTCCAATCTATCCATCTGACAAAGGTCTAATAGCCAGAATCTACACGGAACTTAAACAAATTTATAAACAACAACAACAACAAAACATTAAAACATGGGCAAAGGACATGAACAGACACTTCTCAAAAGAAGATATTTATGTGGCCAACACACATATGAGAAAAAGGTCAACATCACTGTTCATTAGAGAAATGCAAATCAAAAGCACAATGAGATACCACCTCACATCAGTCAGAAAGGTGATTATCAAAAGGTCAAGAATCAACAGATGCTGGCAGGGCTGTGGAGAAATAGGAACACTTTTACACTGTTAGTGGGAATGTAAATTAGTTCAACCATTGTGGAAGACAGTATGATGTGATTCCTCAGACCTAGAATCATAAATACCATTTGACCCAGAGATTTCACTACGGGGTAAACACCCAAAAGAATATAAATCATTCTGTCATAAAGATACATGCACAATATGTTCATTGCAGCAGTATTCACAATAGCAAAGGCATGGAGTCAATCCAAATGCCCATCAATAATAGACTGGATAAAGAAAATGTGGTACATATACACCATGGAATACTATGCAGCCATACAAAGGAACTAGATCACATCCTTTGCAGAGACATGGATAAATTTGGAAGCCATTTCCCTCAGCAAACTAATGCAGAACAGAAAACCAAACACCACATGTTCTCACTTATAAATGGGAGCTGAACAGCCAGGCATGGTGGCTCACACCTGTAATCACAGCACTTGGGAGGGTGAGGTGGGCAGATCATGAGGTCAGGAGATCGAGACCATCTTGGCTACCACAATGAAACCCTGTCTCTACTAAAAATACAAAAAAATTAACCAGGCGTGGTGGCGGGAGCCTGTAGTCCCAGCTACTCAGGAGGCTGAAGCAGGAGAATGGCGTAAACCCAGGAGGCAGAGTTTGCCAGCCTGGGCGACAGAGTGAGACTCCGTCTCAAAAATAAAATAAAAAATAATAATAAATAAATAAATGGGAGCTGAACAATAAGAACACATAGATACAGGGAGAGGAACAGCACACACTGTGGCCTGTCAGGAGGATGGAGAGAGAGGATAAACAGCTAATGAATGCAGGGCTTAATACCTAGATGATAGGATGATGGGTGCAGCAAACCACCATGGCAAATGTTTACCTATGTAACAAACCTGCATGACCTGCACGTGTATCCTGAAACCTAAAATTAAATTAAATTGAATTTTTAAAGACATGCTTCTGAGTGATCACTGGGTCAAGACATAAACTAAAAAAGACATGAAAAAATATCAGATTAATGCAAATCTACGTACAGCATATGAAAACTTATGGGATACAGCAAAAACAGTGTTAAGAGGGAATTTTACACCAAAACTGCTTACATTAAAATAAAATAGTGGGAGGGTTCAAATAAACAATCTAGTGATGTACTGACACAAACTAGAAAGCAAGAAAAAAATCAATCCTAAAATTAGCAGAAGAAATAATAAAGATCAGAGCAGAACAAAACAAAATAGAGGTCCCCCCAAAAATGAAGACGCATCAAAGAAACAAAAAATTGATGTTTGAGGAGATAAACAAAGTCAGCACACTGTTAGCTAGAATAACCAAGGGAAAAAAAGACAAGACCAAAATATATAAAATGAGAACAAAAACGGAGACCTTGCAACTGATACCCTGAAATACAAATGAACATCAGAGATTATTATGAACAATTATACATTAAAAATTAGAAAACTTAAAAGAAATAGGTGAATTCCTGGAAACATACACCTACCCAGACTGGATCAGAAAGAAAAAGAAAACCTGAACAAACAAATAACGAGTAATAATATTGATTCGGTAATAAAAAGTCTCCCAACAAAGAGAATCCCAGGACTGGATGGGTTCACTGCAGAATTCTACCAAACATACAAAGAAGAACTAATGCCAATTCTCCTCAAGCCGTTTCAAAAAATTTAAGAGGAAATTCTCCATAACTCGTTATACAAGGCCAGCATTACCTTGATATAAAACCAGGCTGGGATGCAACAAAAAAAAGAAAACTATAGGCAAATTTCCATGATGAACAAAGATGCAGAAATCGTCAACAAAATACTACCAAATCAAATCTAATAACACATCTAAAACATAATATACCATGATCAAGTGGAATGTATATCAGGGATGCAAGTATAGTTCAACATATGCAAATTCAATAAAAATGATACATCAAATCAATCAAATGAAAGACAAAAATTACGTGATCATCCCAACAGATTTAGAAAAACATTTGAAATAATTCAACACTCCTTCATGACAAAAGCTCTCAACAAACTAGGCATAGAAGGAACATATCTCAATATAATATAGGTTATATATAATAAAACCACATCTAACAGTATATTCAATGAGGAAAAACTCAAAGACTTTCTTCTAAGAACCAGAACAAGACAAGGATGCCCACTTTCAGCACTCCCAATCAACATAGTACTGGAAGTCCTAGCCAGCGCATTTAGGCAAATGACAGAAATAAAAGGCATCCAAATTGGAAATTGGTGAGTCAAATTATTCCTGTTTGCAGAGGACATTATCATACATCTAAAAACTCTGAACCCTCTAACAACAACAACAACAAAAAAAAAAAACTCTTAGATCTGATAAATGCATTGAATTAAGAAATAGAACATAAAGTCAATATAAAAAATCATTAGTGTTTCTATACACCAATAATGAACTTGCTGAAAAAAATCAGAAGCAAGTCCCATTTGCAATAACTACAAAAAAAAAAAAAACCCTATAAATATGTATAACCAAGCATGTGAAAGACCTCCCCAAGAAAAACTATAAAAACCTACTGAAAGAAGTTGAAGAGGTCAAAAACAAATGAAAAGACATCCTAAACTCATGAATTGGAAGAATTATCATCATTAGAGTCACCATGCTACCCAAAGAAATCCACAGATTAAATGTAATCCTTATGAAAATGCCAGTCATTTTTCAGAAAAATAGAAAAATAATTTCTAGAATTTGTATGGAACCAAGACAAAGCCCAAATAGCCAAAGCAATTCTCAGCAAAAAGAACAAAGTTCTAGACATCACATTATCTGATAACAAAATATATTAATTACTAATCTATAGTAACCAAAACAGCATTGTACTGGCATAAAAACAGATACATTGACCAATGGAACAGAGTAGAGGGCCGAGATACAAATCTATGCATTTACAACCAACTTATTTTTGACAGTGGTGTCTTCCATTTAAAAAGGGGGAGTCTCTTTAATAAATGTTGCTTGCAATACTGGATATACATATGAAGAAGAAAATAATGAAACTTGATCCATATCTCTCCCTACATAAAACATCAATTAAAAAATAAAAGTTTAAATGTAAGTACTGAATCTATGAAACTAGTAGAAAAATACATTGGACAAGTGCTTCAGAACATTGGTCTTGGCATAGAATTTTTGTAAAAGCACAGTCAACTAGATTTAAAAAATAGACATATGGGACTGCATTAAGGTAAAAACATTTTGTGTAGCAAATGAAACAATTAAAGTGAAAAGACAATGTACTAAATCAGAAAAAAATTTTGCAAACTTTCCATCTGACAAGGTATTAATAAGCAAAATCTATAAGAAATTCAAACAACTCAGTTGCAAAAATTATATAATTTAATAAAAAATAGATAAAATATCTAAATAGACATTTCTCTAAAGAAGACATGCAAATGGCCAACTGGTACATATAAAAATGTTCAACATCACTAATCACCAGGGAAATGAAAATCAAAACCACAATGAGATATCATGTCACCCCAGTTAAAGTGGCTATCATTAAAAAGACAAAAAATAATGAGTGCTGTCTAGGATGAAGAGAAAAGGGAACAGGCATACACTGTTGATGGAAATACAAATGAATACAGCCATTATGGCAAACAGTATGGAGTTTCATCCAAAAACTAAAAATATACCTACTATATAACCCACAATTCCACTACTGGGTATTTATCCAAAGGCAAGAAAATCAGTATATCAAAGGTATACCCATATCCACATGTTTAATGAAGCTCTGTTCATAATAGCTAAGATATGGAATCAACCTAAATGTCTATCAACAGTTGAATGTATTTAGAAAATGTGCCTTATATGCACAATGGAATACTATTCAGCCATAAAAAGAATATCATTTAGGTCACCATGGATGAGCTTGGAGGACATTATCTTACGTAAAATAAGTCGGGCAGAGAAAAAGAAATACCACATGTTCTTACACAAATATAGGAGCTAAAAAAATTTTGAGCTAATCAAAGTAGAAAGTAAAATTGTAGATGTTAGAAGCTGAGAAGTATAGGGAGGAGGGAAGATGGAGAGAGGCAAGTTAACATACAAAATTAATGCTACATAGGCGAAATGAGTTGTGGTGTTCCACAGCACTGTGGGGTAAACATAATTTATTGTATATTTTCAAAAAACTGAAAAAGAGGATTTTGAATATTTGCAATACAAGAAAATGATAAACATTTGAGGTGATGGATATGCTAATCACTCTGATTTGATCATTATATATTATATATGCATCAAAATATCATTTTTTTCCATAAATATGTACAAACATCACGTATAAACTAAAAATGAATTTTTTAAAAAGAAGTAAGAAATGATCCCTTTTAGGAGGTGATTAGGTCACAATGACTCCTTTCTCATGAATGAGATTAAGGTCTTTATAGAGCTGGTTTCACAAAATGTATGTCTTTTTTGCCCAACACTTTCATCATGTGAGAACACAGCATTCTTTCTCTCTGAAGGATGTGGCAATAAGGTGTCATCTTGGAGGTGGAGACCGGGCCCTTGCTGAACACCAAGCCTGTCAGTGCCCTGACTTTGGACTCTCAGCCTCCAGAAGTAAGAGAAATAATTTGCTGTTCTTTATAAATAACTCAGTTCATGGTATTTTGTTATAGGAACACAAATGGAACAAGACAAGGAATAAACTATACAAATAAGAAAATAATCAGCAAGTTGATTCTCAAATTTATGAAATGGAAAAGGATCTGAAACAGCCAATATAATTCTTAAAATAAGACCAAATTTGGAGAATGGTATCTGGTTTCAAAACTTACTAGAAAACTATGGTCATTAAGACAGCATGGTGTTAGCATCAAGATAGATAAACAGAGCAATGGAATACAATAGAGACTATTTCTAGACTCACATATAATCAATCAATTTTCCACAGAAGTGACAAGGTAATTCAGTGTGGAAAACAGGAACTTTTCAAGGTGCTGGAACAACCAGATATCCATATACAGAAGTATTAACCTCAATTCCTACCTTATGTCACAAAGAATAGTTGATTCAAGATGAACAATCGACTTAAACATAAAAACTAAGACTAACATGTTTCTAAAGAAAAACATAGAAGAATATTTTTATAACTTAAGCAAAGATTTTTAAGCAAATTACAAAACAGCACTAAACATAAACAAAAAAGATAAATGACACTTCATCAAAATTAAAAATATCTGCTCATCAAAACATACATTACTTAACTGGTAACGCAAACTACAGACTTAGAGATAATACTTGCAATGCACATATCGAACAAAGGACTCAACCAGAATATGTTAAAAAGAAAAAAAAACCTTCTATATTTAGACCATAAAAAGAAAAACAAACTGATTAAAATGAGCTAAACACTTGAATAGATACTTCACAAAAGAAAATATATGAGTGCAAGTTTTTATATTCTACATCTCTCTCTTATTCTTGCTGAACCTGCTCTTAGCCCTCCTGAATGCTACCAATCCCTTGATCATTTATTTCTTCCCGAATCCATTAATCCCTTGATTCCTTAGTCAAACACAAACCCAATCCCCCAAAAAATATGTGAATGGATAATTAGCAGGTGAGAAGATCCTCAACATCAAGAGCCATCAGGAGAAAGCAAATATGGTCACAACTGGATACTACTTCACATATTCAAGAATGACTAAAATTAAAAACATTGACAACACAAAATGTTGGTAAGGATATGGAGCACCTGGAACCCATATAAAACTGCTCATGAGAGTGAAAAATGCTACAAACACTTTGGAAAACAATTTATCAGTTTCATTTACATTCCTTTTGTCCTATCAATGGCCAACTCTTAAAATAAGGAAATATGTTCAATCATATAAGAACAGAATTATAAAGTAAAACTGCACTGAGATATTATCTGCCATAAAATTATAACACATTTATTCCACAAAACAATGGGAAAATAGTTACTTTCATATAAATCTGGTGGAACGTGTAAAATGATACACCTATGGGGAAGACTTTGGTATATAAATCAAAATTTCAAATATGTGTGTCTGTTTCTGGGAATTTATCCCACTGATCATGCACATAAGACACACATGAGAAAATATGTGTGCAAAGTTATTTTCTTCAGGGTTGCCTGTAATAGCCAAAGACTGAAAACCAGTCAGTATCCATCCATGGTAGATGGGTAAAATTAGCCATAATTCACCCACACAATAGAATATAGTCCTGATATTGAGAAATGATAAGGAAGATCCCTATGGACTGCAATGACCCTGAGGGCATCATAAGTGAAAAATACAAACTACAGAGCAATTTATATATTATGTTATCTTTTCTGTAAAATGGGAGTGAGTTTATTTGTATTGGCATTAAAAAAAATATTGAAATGACATACACAAAAAAACTACGAAAAGTAATGTCCCATGTTGGGTGTGAAGGTGCTAAAACACGATGGATGAGAACAGAAATGGAAAGCAAGAACTACATATTCATTTGTGTAAAGTGTCGATTTTTGGACTATGTGTCTCCATACCTATTCAACCATTTAATTGAGGAAAAAGAAAAAAAAAAGGATTAAAGATCCGAACATTAGCTTTGGCTAGAAAAATTCCATATCTATGAAAAATAGGAGAAGGAAACTAGATTGATTAAGGTGTAGTCAATAGTAAAGTAATAAAAGTGTCATGTACAGATACTTCATTCAACAATGTTTGGCAATTAACATGAGAAATAGTAAAAAGGTAATTAATAAGGGTGATAAAATGAAACACACAATCTTTGAAACATAGGTAAGTACTTGCTTATATGAAAGCATGTTAGAAAGAAAGGAATAAGAAAAAATATAAAGAATCTGAATGAAGGGTCAGGAGATAAATGTAGGAGGATGGTCTCTTAGGGCTCAAGAGAAGGTGAGGAAAAGTATACAGATTAAAGAGAAGTACAAGCAGGAAGAACGTGAAAATGGATACGTACAAAATGACATTATTAGGTCAAGATGAGGTAAATTGAAACAAATTTTTTCTCTGTACAGAATAAAGAAATATTTGAGATAATCAGCTTGAAGGATGGAAGAAGAAAATGGGATTTAGTGGTGGGGGGTCGGGGGAAGGATGATTGTTGTGATATGTGAGCCAAAGAGGAGACATGTGAAATCGGATACTTAAACTTTGGTAAATGCTAAGATTTAACTCAAGCACAGAAAGTTGGACTAGACTACACTTGAACAAAAACTCAATAGTTTTAGGATGGCATTCGAAACCATATTCCAGAAAAAAAGTGGAGAAGTGAAAGTGGTTTGCATGTGTTAAATCCCTTACAACCTGAAGGATGGGTTCTACTTTATTATCCAAATTCTGAGGTGAGGAAATTGAAACTCAGAGTGAATAAGAAATTCTTCTACAGACACTCTTCTAGAAAGTGGTGGGATCAGAATTCAAACAAATTCCAAAACCCATATGCTGCTTATCAGCAAGCCTGGTACATAAAAGATGTTCATTGGGTACTTTTTAAATGACTTAAAACCTCTTAGAAATATAAATTACAGGCCGGGCGCGATGGCTCATGCCTGTAATCCCAGCACTTTGGGAGGCCGAGGCGGGCGGATCACGAGGTCATGAGTTCTGGTCAACATAGTGAAACCCTGTCTCTACTAAAAATACACAAAAAATTAACCGGGTATGGTGGTGTGCACCTGTAATCCCAGCTACTCAAGAGGCTGAGGCAGGAGAATCCCGTGAACCTGGGAGGCAGGGGTTGCAGTGAGCCAAGATCGTACCACTTCACTTCAGCCTGAGTGACAGAATGAGACTCCATCTCAAAAAAAAAAAGAAAAAAAAAAAAGAAAAGAAAAGAAATATAAATTACAAATTATGGAAGTAAGCACCAGTAGAAATTGGGCACCCAGGATTAGCCAACAGTGAGAGGTAATACAAAAATAATTTGATTTGCTAAAGAGGAAAACATGCAGATATCATTACTATAACTTTCATTAAATATTCAGTGACATTTTAAATTTCTATTAGGACTACAAAATGCTATCATAAAGTTAGTTATATTTAGAAAATAAGCTGTGAAATCCACACCAAAAATCTTCCCTAAATAAAAATATATATTGCCTTAAGAATTGAAGATTTTTATACCTCTGCTGAACCTACGAAATAAAAATTATTTGCATATGCAATAGGATAACTCGTAGGTCTAATATATCTACAAGGAATTTTGTTTCTAGCAATTAGAGAGGATAACAACCGTTTTCATGATCCTATTAAAAACAGAAAATCCGGCCGGGCGCGGTGGCTCAAGCCTGTAATCCCAGCACTTTGGGAGGCCGAGACGGGTGGATCACGAGGTCAGAAGATCGAGACCTTCCTGGCTAACACGGTGAAACCTCGTTTCTACTAAAAAATACAAAAAACTGTAGTCCCAGCTACTCGGGAGGCTGAGGCAGGAGAATGGCATAAAACCCAGAAGGCGGTGCTTGCAGTGAGCTGAGATCGCGCCACTGCACTCCAGCCTGGGCGACAGAGCGAGACTCCGTCTCCAAAAACAAAAGCAAAAACAAAACAGAAAATCCTGGGCATTAAGTTAGTTGATATCACACATACCTACATGTACATTAAAAAATATAATTATAAACATTTATACACACACAGATACACACACCCAAAGACAAACCCACCATATGTGTGTGAATAAACACACACAAACATCTGGAGCATATGAAGCATCAAAATAAATGTTGTTCACTTAGGGGTCTTTCAGGTTACACCTGCACAGAGACGTAACAATTATCCTTAATAAATTAAGTTTCATATGCACCCTAAATTAAACTGTTCATCTGATGCCTGAAAAATGGAGCCAAACCTTTAAGTTTTTCTCTGGGATAAAACTGGACACTGTCATGAAAGTCCATTTTGTTATATTACAAACACGTTTGCCACAGTTCAAAGAATAAATACAGTATACTTTATATCATCAGTGGATCATAACAATAAGGAATATGGACAGAGAAGACCCACAATCTCTAACATTACATAAAATGACCAGAAATGAGTGGGGTAGTCTCTTAAAATCTTTCATCACTAACTCAGTATTAATTTTTAGGGAGTAAACTGTAGCAAATAAGGACAATTTCTTACTCAATCATTATTCATGCATTCAAAGGGATACAAACCAGTACTTGGAAATAACAGCAGGGATATAAAGTAAAATTCTCAAAGTTCAGTAGACACCCTTGGAATAGGATGGAAAACTAGAAGGAATCAGAATTTACTGAAAAGATTTCCCCCACAATATGGCACAGTGAGAAGAGAATAAACTAAAACATAAAGAAAAGACTAGAAATACTCAAAATTCCATTTTCATTTTATGCACGTTAACACATAGCTTTTCCAAGATTTTCAGCGTAGAGTTCACTTCAGATTTAATTTTTCTTTTTAGGAGTCACAGTTCTGTACATAAACACACATTATATAAAAATAAGAGACTAGAAGTTTGTAAAAGTTCATTGGAAGAAAAACAAACTTGAAGATGCAATTAAGCTTTGCTTAGGGACACAACATTTGAGAACACAGAGATAAATTGTTTCATAAGAATCAGAATAAGCTACTAGGTATTTTTGCCAATGTTTACTTTATCTTTGGGATACTTTGAAATTAAAGATTTGTCCTTAAAGTGTTTTAATGGTTTGATTTAATAACAGGCAATAATTGAATCTAAATAGTCAAAACTATCTTTGATGAAGCAACTTAAGTGTGTGACTATAAAGGACAGAATTATAAACCCTTTGTATTTTAGTGAATGATGATCAGATCCTTCAATATAGAAATCTTATTGCTATTATGTCACTTTGTCAATACAAGTATAATATTGCTTCTAGATTATTTCTACTATGCCTAATATCATAAATTACAGTAAATTTTTTCTCCTTAATTGATAATGATACATATTAAAATATGCTTCAAACTTCAATTAACAGAAGGATATTTGTAATGGATTTTGTCTCAAGTAATTAATGGACACAATATTAAAGTAAAATTGTATTTTTGTAAGTTAAACTTGCTTTTTAGTTCAAGATATATAAGATAATATCACAAAATATGAGACCTGGACTATTACTTCATACTTCTATGACTTTTCTATTTCTACTTTGCATTTTGTTCTATAAATTCTCAGCAATATGTATTTTCAAATATCCTCATAATCAGTTATTTCAGTACATTTACATGGCAACCTATTTACATGGAATATATTTATTGGCATTTGAATACATTGTTGAAATCATAGTATTCTGAAACTTTAGCTTTACTGCTAATGTTGATTTTTGACAAATTTCAAAACTGTTTAGTTTTCTAATGACAATAACTCTCTTATGAACAAGATCTTTATCCAGGGTGCACTATAGTGTACTTTGTATCCAAAAAAATGCATCCTTTACGAAGTGGAATTAACTATCCAGGTGGACAGTTGGACCACATCGGGGTACATTACTGTGGGAGGAAGGAGAATTTTGATCATTGAAACTGAACTAATTCCCCTATGTTTACATAATACTGGAAAAATGCAGGATCTCACTGTTTATTACGGTAAATGAAAAACACTCAAGCAGTAAAGCTTCAGGGAATTCAATTTATCTACACACTTCAAAGGCTAAATCAACTATGATGAGTTCTAAAACTACAGAGCAAAAAATGACAAAATATTGTTATAATAAATGCCTTTTATAATATATTTTAAAAGATCCACTGGTAGAAAAAAATATTCTAAGCTTCAAATGATGTTCCAGTAATTTATTGATCTGGTTATATAAAGATTTGCTTTGGAAATACTAAAGTGTGAAGTGAATATTGCCAATCCATATCTATATGACAGTTATTCACTAATATGAAAAACAAAACAAAACTATCCTATACCTATTATGTGAAATGGAAAATGTGCAAAGAGAAACCAGAGGTTAAAGAACCCAGACTTCAGTCCAAATCCAAAGCACAGAAGAAAACAAATGTTTGTATGATTTTCTTTCAAAGAAAAGTGAAAAGCAGTAGAAGTAGCTGACTCTGATTAGAAGAAAAGCTATTTAGGCAAAAATGTGTCATCTTTCTATGTTACACAAATTATTAAAAATAACTGTATATCTGCATCCTGTTGTAAAATTGATAAACCTTAAAAAATGCCCTCGTGTATTCTGAAATTCTTTGCAGCACGCCAAATGAAAATAAAATTCCAGTATCTAGTGTCAAGTAATTAAGGTGTCTTCAGAGTCCAAAGTAATACAATTTAATCCTTTTTAACTTTTACTAGTGACATATGAATGCAATACACTTGTATAAAATACTCTTTTACCATATATCCACTTGAGATATGATCTTCCTAATTCTTTTTTTTTTTTTTTTTTTTTTTTTGAGACGGAGTCTGGCTCTGTGGCCCAGGCTGGAGTGCAGTGGCCGGATCTCAGCTCACTGCAAGCTCCGCCTCCCGGGTTTACGCCATTCTCCTGCCTCAGCCTCCCCAGTAGCTGGGACTACAGGCGCCCGCCATCTCGCCCAGCTAGTTTTTTGTATTTTTTTAGTGGAGACGAGGTTTCACCGGGTTAGCCAGGATGGTCTCGATCTCCTGACCTCGTGATCCGCCCGTCTCGGCCTCCCAAAGTGCTGGGATTACAGGCTTGAGCCACCGCGCCCGGCCGATCTTCCTAATTCTTAAATGTATGTTTTAGTTTTCTCCCTGTCAGCAATTTCAAAATAATGGCTGAGGGCTGAATATTACCTATCATAGAAATATAGCACTTTTTTATTCATTTGCAACTAGTAATAAGAGTAATCCCTAGTCACTACATTGATCAGATTAATCAGAACTTATCAAAATAATTTCATCATTCTGCTATGCCTCTTATGATCTTGAAAGTGAGAAATGACCAGTTGAGCAGTGAAAAAAAACTGTAGTTGAATCATTGACAATCCAAGAGGATGGTCAAGGGGAGCAAATAAAAACAATATGGCATGGTGATGGAGAGAAGGAGCAGTTTTTAAAAACCTGTACATGAATGCTCATAATAGTTATTTGTGATTGCCAGAACCTGAAAACAACCCAGTGTCCTTCAACAGGTAAGTGATTAAACAAAATGTGTACAAAAAGGAATAAACTGTTGATACACATTATAACTGGATAAATCTCCAGGGAAATATGCTGAATAAAAAATCCAATCCCAAAGGTTATATTGTGTAAATTTCATTTATGGAGGTGGGATGGGAGGGAGGTGAGTATAGTTATACAAAGGAAGCATAAGGAATCTTTGTGGTGATTGAACTGTTCTGTATCTTGACTATGGTGGTGAACCCAAAAATCTACACGTGTGATAAAATTGCATAGAACTAAATATATACATGGGCTTGCACATACAAATGGATATATGCAAAACTGGTGAAAGCTGAACAAAATTTTTGGTTCATATTAACGTCAATATCTTGATTGTGCTATTGTACATGCTTTTGCAAGATATTACCATGGGAGAAACTGGATAAAGAGTACACAGGATCTTTTATTATTTCTTCTAACTGCTTGTAAATCTAAAATTATTCCAAAATAAGTTTTTTAAATGTATGGGAAAGGAAAGCAAAGTGCATGATTCAGTGTTTTTTAATTATACTGTCTGATCTGTCTGATTTTACCTCTCATTTCTAATCAAAGTATAAAAGTATCAGAAATTAAAGTATTGCACTTTAGCTCTTAACCAAGGTGAGATTACACTATTAGATAACAGTTGTAAAAAAATCTAAACTTGAATTTGAAAAAATTTCAATTATTTGAAGTGGTTTCACATCAGAAATTTTCTTGAAAATATTGGATGTAAGTCAATGAGCACTGTTGTTATTGTTAATGAATGTTCAATGGAAGTTAGCAAGATGCTGGCCATGAATTATCTCATTCTTAGAGAAAATCTACGAGATAAGTGTTGCTCTTATCCACATTTTATAGATGAAAAAATTGAGGCTCTGAAAAGCTGAGTAATTCATTCAAAGTTATCAGGTAATAAGTGGCAGATTCAAAACTGTGACCTAGGTCTCGCTGACTCTGCATCTGGTTCTCTTAACTACTATACTTGAACGTCACTTCTATGCTTTACTCACTGGAAGGCTTTCTAAGGAAAACCATTGTTCTTTTTTATAATTAAGTATGTAAAGTATAAAAATATAATGACACAGTAAGGGAAAAAGATAATTTTTTCAGATGTTTGCCAATTTTGTGTTCTATCTTATAAATATTCAAATATGGATTGGCTTAATGACAATACATTTTATAATAGAAAATCTGTTAGCATCAAATTCATAACTATAACACTGAAGAAAGCCAAAAACTTTTAAGATAATCAGATGAAAATATAAAAGATAATAATATCAGTTACCAAATTAAATACAGGTGATGTTTCAAAATGAACTATTACCTGAAAGCAAGACACCAGTTTTTTGTTATTGCAAGAATGAAACAGTTAGTAGAACCACAAAAAAATTCAATTGCCTCTCAGCTGAGTTGAGTTACGCTGTAGTCCCTAGTTTGGAATTAATCTTTGAGCTTTAGAAAAATTAATACATAATGAGAATATTGCTTACATTCACAAGTATAAAAATAAGATGCTTCCTTTAAAGGCATATAAATCAGTTTCTAATAAACTTATTTAATATTGGGTTTTATTTCTTTTGTTTACTGACCAGAGAGTACCACATAACCTAAAAGTAATTTATTGGAATTCAGTGAGATCACAAAATGTGATAATGATCTGAGCCAATCTATAACAAACAAACATTCCCCCAATTCAACAGAAAATGTCATTCAACATACCATATAAAGCTACATCCACTTCAAAAATGTTTCTAATTATATTATTCCAATCGTCTTTTTCTGTTCATTTCATTTTTCATCACAGAAAATTAAAATGATTTGGTTTATCTTTTTCTGAGTTTTTGAAACATGTTGTAATAAAGAAATAAAACACTATTTGATATGCTTTAAAATAATATGTCATCTAATTAGAGATAAAGTTATCTCAGCTGGGTTCTATCAGTACCAATAAAAAGAGAAAAATCAATTTATAAATAAAATATAGAAAATTTCATAGATTTTCCTACTATTAAATTTCTAATTTAATGCCACTACTATAATGACAACCACATTTACTACATGTGATTTAATTTTATCATTGGGGAGGAGGAATCTCATTAATTTAGAAACCGTAAATAAAGATGGATATTGCAATTATATAATTAAAAGCTTCCTCACTTGTTTTATTTTCATGCTGAACACAATTACAAAATTAAAGCCATGTAAATAATTACAGTGAAGCTACAGCAACTCACCAAACAATAGGAAACTAAGAATTAGAAGAAGATGTACTGGAGATTCATCTGGTTGTAGTGTGTATCAATAGTTTATTCCTTTTTATTGTGGTACATATGTACCCAATTTGTTTAATCACTTACCTGTTGAAGGACAGCGGTTTGTTTTCTGTTTCTAGCAATTATAAATAACTATTATCAAATCAGGCACTAAAAAAGTGTACAGCAAGATTATTTAGTAATAGTATAATTAACATTATCATCAAATACCTCCTGTTATTTAAGAAAATCTTTATACTTCAATCAGAGATCACTACATGCACTTTAATAAGCCTTTTGAAGTATGACTTTTTAAATCTTTTCTTAGGTTCAGGGGTACATGTGCAGATTTGTTATATAAGTAAATTGCATGTCACAGGGGTTGGTGTATAGATTATTTCATCACGCAGGTAATAGTCAAAATATTCGATAGGTAGTTTTTCAATAACCTACTTCTGCTCATCCTCCATTCTCTGGTAGGCCCTGGTGTCTGTTACTCCCTTCTTTGTGTCCATGTGAACTCATTGTGTAGCTCCCACTTATAATTGGGAACATGCTGTGTTTGGTTTTTCTGTCCCTGCATTAGTTCACTTAGGATAATGACCTCCAGCTCCATTCATGTTGCTGCAAAAGACATGTTCTCATTCCTTTTTATGGCTGCATAGTATTCTGTCATGTATATGTATCACATTTTCTTTATCTAGTGTACTGTTGGTGGGCATTTAGGTTCACTCCATGTCTTTGCTATTGTAAATAGTGCTGTGATGAACATATGAATGCATGTGCCTTTATAGTAGAACAATTTATATTCCTTTGGATATACACCCAATAATGAGATTGCTGGGTTGAATGGTAATTCTGTTTTGAGTTCTTTGAGAAATCGCCGCACTACTATCCACAGTGGCAGAACTAATTTACATTCCCATGAGTAGTGTATAAGCATTCCCTTCCTTCCACAACCTTGCCTTGCCAGCATCTGTTATTTTTTGACTTTTTAACAATAAGCATTCCTACTATTGTGAGATGGTATCTCATTGTGGTTTTGATTTGTATTCCTCTAATGATTAATGATGTTGAGCATTTTTTTTAATGTTTATTAACTGCATTTATGTCTTCTTTTGAAAAGTGGTTGTTCATGTCTTTTGCCCACTTTTTAATGGTGTGGTTTGTCTTTTCTTTGTTGATTCATTTAAATTCCGTATAGATTCTGGATATTAGACCTTTGTCAGATGCATAGTTTGTGAATATATTTTCCCGTTCTGTAGGTTATCTGTTTACTCTGTTGATATTTACTTTTGTTGTGCAGAAGCTCGTCAGTTTAATTAGGTCCCACTTGTCAAGTTTTGTTTTTGTTGTAATTGCTTTTGGCATCTTCATAATGAAATCTTTGCCAGGTCTTATATCCAGAATGATATTTCTTAGGTTATCTCCCCAGGTTTTTATAGTTTTAGTTTCTACATTTAAGTCTTTAATTCACCTTGAGTTGATTTTTGCATATGGTGTAAGGAAAGTGTCCAGTTTCAATCTTCTGCCTATGGCTAGCCATATGGCACCATTTATTAAATAAGGAGTTCTTTTCTTTTTTTTTTTTAAATTTATTTATTATTATTAAACTTCAAGTTGTAGGGTACATGTGCACAATGTGCAGGTTTGCTACATATGTATACTTGTGCCATGTTGGTGTGCTGCACCCATCAACCCGTCATTTACATAAGGTATAACTCCCAATGCCATCCCTCCCCCCTCCCCCCTCCCCATGATAGGCCCCGGTGTGTGATGTTCCCCTTCCCGAGTCCAAGTGATCTCATTGTTCAGTTCCCACCTATGAGTGAGAACATGCGGTGTTTGGTTTTCTGTTCTTGTGATAGTTTGCTAAGAATGATGGTTTCCAGCTGCATCCATGTCCCTATAAAGGACACAAACTCATCCTTTTTTATGGCTGCATAGTATTCCATGGTGTATATGTGCCACATTTTCTTAATCCAATCTGTCACTGATGGACATTTGGGTTGATTCCAAGTCTTTGCTATTGTGAATAGTGCTGCAATAAACATACGTGTGCATGTGTCTTTATAGCAGCATAATTTATAATCCTTTGGGTATATACCTAGTAATGGGATGGCTGGGTCATATGGTACATCTTTTCTTATTGCTTGTTTTTGTGGGTATTGTAAAAGATCAGATGGTTGTAAGTGTGTGGCATTATTTCTGGGCTCTCTATTCTGTTACATTGGTCTATGTATCTGTTTTTGTAGCAATACCATGCTATTTGGTTACTATAGCCTTGTGTTATAGTTTGAATTTGGGTAACACGATGCCTCCAGCTTTGTTCTTTTGTTCTTTGTTCATGATCTTTGTTCAATCGCCTTGGCCATTCAAGCTCTATTTTGGTTCCATATGATTTTAAAATAGTTTTTTTTTTTTCTAATTATGCAAAGAATATCATTGGTAGTTTGACAGGAATAGGATTGAATCTGTAGATTGCTTGGGGAAGTATGGCCATTTTAACAATATTGATCCTTCCTATTTTGTGTCAACTCAGATTTCTTTGAAAGGTGTTTTGTAACTCTTGTCATAAAGATATTTCACATCGCTGGTTAGCTGTATTCCTAGGTATTTTATTCTTTTTGTGGATACTGGAAATGTGATTGCATTCTTGATTCAGCTGTCAGCTTGGATGCTGTCAGTGTATAAAAGTGCTACTGATTTTTGTACATTTATTTTGTGTCCTGAAACTTTGCTGAATTCGTTCATCAGATAAGGGAGCTTTTGGGCCAAGCCCATGAGGTTTTCTAGGTAGAGAATCATATTGTCTGCATATAGTTTGACTTCCTCTCTCCCTATTAGGATGCCTTTTATTTCTTTCTCTTGTGAAGTATGGCTAACTTTCTTATACTTAAACCTATTCTCCATTTTAAAGTTTTCTGAATTTTCTATCCCCATGTTTCCCTGATTTGTCCCAATAAAGGTTCCTTCACTTGAGTAACAAGGTCCATTGTTTTTTTTCTTTTGATAAGTTCATTTTGTGGCAATAATCCTTGCGACCAAATTTTGCTCAGTCAATTAGATGTGCTGTTCAATCTACTTCAGTTGTTGGGATGACCCTAAGCAATAAATCAGTCATTTTTCAATGCATATTTTTCATTAAATAAACGTGGCTTTAAAATATTAAAAACAAGTTCACCAATGTGAAATATACACTTGCATCGTTGTGTTAAAAGTTTTAATTGAACATTTGAATACAGGGTTGTATTTAAGATTTTCTAGAGAATAAAGCCTAAATTTCATCAAAACATAATTATTGTAACTGGTTCAATAGATTATCCTTAGGCTAACATATATGCGTAAATTCATTAAAATAATAATTGTTTGCAAGTTAATATTCAAAGTTATCTCATTGGGCTCCCTAGGTGATGATGTGCTAATTGCTCCTGGAATTGGCCACTTGTGTTTTTTTAAATAGAGGTAAGTGGTAAATCTGGACACAGTTAAGCAATTATGCTAAGTAAGAGAGAGAATGCTGTCTGAAATTCTAGCCAATAATTATCCATTAATCATGTCCAATATTATTTTTTCTATGAATGGTAAAAAATGAACCGCCTAAATTCTCCCAATTTAAAAATATCAGTGGCATTTTGTTACATTCCGGCAAGGGGAATAACATCTGAAACTTCTTGGCTTCTCACAAAATAGTGTTTTTAATAAATCGATGGCGCCATGGATCATGGTCTTTCAAAGGTCATGCTGGTCCAGGAAGATAGTAGGAAGCTGAGTCATAGGTCGGATGATATAACTGGGTAACAGCGATTCAGAGGAGCACCAGAAAATGGCACTTGTGCTTTGACTTTCTAAAGTGTTTGTAAAACGGCCTGTTTGACCCAGACAGAGCTTTACTATCACAGGAAAGGGTTTTTGGAGTCCCTGATGAGTGCAGCAACCTCACCCCAAACTTCTGAACACATCTTGGCGCCCAGAGCAGTCATTCGCGACCTAAATTACTAAGTCAAGATTCAAGCTCTACAGTAGCAAAGGTCCTGTGAGGTACGCTTGGCTGGAAGAAAGCTAGGTTACCGGCTGTGCGCAGAAGGCGCCCGCCTCGCGAACTGCTGGGAAGTTCAGGTTTCCTCCAGGAGCAGCACCAAGGAGACAAAGGATCATGCAAAATAGGATAGCTTTTGCTGACTCCAAGAAGCTGCAGCCGGGTTTTTGCCCCTGGGCCCTCTGATAATCACCGCGGGGACTTGGGGCAGGAGCAGGCTATTGGAATGATGGCAGACGGTTTAAAAATTCCTTGCTTGGTGATCCCTGAGCAGTGGTCTTGTAGAGTCACCACAGAGCTGGAGATTGGCAGCTGGCTCCACCATTAATGTACTCTCTTAAATCTCGATTACTTGACGCGGATAATGGGAGAATGAAGTTACCTACCTCATTTGTTGTGGCTGCTGTGAGGTTTAAGAGTTAACATGTAGCAGCATGAGGCTTAAGAGTTAACATGTAGCCAGGTAGCAAGCTTAAAAAAAAAAAAAGAAAGAAAGAAAAGAAAAGGAAGGAAGGAAGGAAGGAAGAAAAGGTAGTGGTTTTTGTTGGAGGCCCCGCACCTGTGAGTGGTGTCGCCCCAGAACTCTGTCAAAATCTCCTGAATCTTGAGAAGCCAAGCCTTTTTTTCTCTTCTATTGGACTGCTTCCTTGGGTACGACTTTGTAGGAGCCGCCGGGAATTGAGTGCACCTGCTAAGGTCATGAGAAAAGATGAGCCTGTTTGGAATGCCAAAATTTGCCCCCAGAAGACCGCTACTGCCGCGTCTACCCAGGCAGTATACATCTAGCACTTCACATGTAATCATGTTGATTTTAGTTTTTGGTAACACTTGTCCCTGGCTAACTACTTGGTTCTGCGGAGCGTTAGAGCCTGGTCTCTCAAAAGCCCTCACCCCAAAGGCCAGAAGTGAAGTATTTCCCGACTGCCACGGCCCTGAAACGGAGCACTACGGAGCTCACAGAGGAGAGTGGAGAACGGAAGAAAGACTGTTTCCTGAGTTGCCTGGATAGGATTGTTTATGACGTAGCCACAAGCCTCTTCTGTTACAGCAGGCTGAGACGTTGACACCTCAGGATTATGCTGGCACTTGCGCTTAGCCTCCTTCCGGCATATACACACAGAGGGACACAAAAAGGACACTCCCTCCCGCCCTGAGTTTGGAAATGATGTTTTGTGATGAGAGTCTAGTCCTGGTGGCACACTCCCCGCTGCCTATTGCTCACCAGCACGGAAAACTCTCTTTCATTCATAAATAATTGCCTTGCACATTACTGTAGAAGAAAAATAGTTAACAAATTCCTTTGTTTTGCTTGGGAAGTTACCAAATTTGGTTAGTAATTGCCTGCTTGATCAAAAGCCATTTCCTTCGTGGTTAACCAAACATCAACTTGACTCTGTTTGGCCCGTTTTAAATATCACCAAAAGTGAATAGCCCCAATTACGACAGGAAACACATTTCCCGACATTAAACGAGGAACAGAAACAGATTTGTCATGTTTCAAAATGCACGTAGTTCTATGGATGGGCTCACATGCTGTTCTTATTTGCAACCTTCTCTCCCTAAACACACACACAGGAGCGCGAAGACACAAACACTTTCTTCTTTCAGGGGGTGTAGAAGGATTCTTGCAAAATCCTGTCTCTGAGTTATCTTCAAAAATGACTGAAACTCATTACAGTGACATTTTTTAGCTTAAAAATCAAGATAAAGTAAAGAGGAAAGTAAAAAATAAAATAATAAAATAAAATAAAATGTAATCACCACTTTACTTTTCTTGAAAGAAGGGAAAATATTTGCCAGGAAAAATACTTTAGAGAGACTGTAGTCCTCTTCAGACATTTAAAACTTTCACATGAAATAGTAAAATAAAATAAAATAAAATAAAATAAAATAAAAATTAATCCCTTGGGTTTAGGTGTGGTTGACTGTGAATTGGAAATCTCGGGAACACCGGAATGCATTTATAAACCCATCAGATATATCACCCTCACTATTTGGCATTCAATATTGATAAGAAATGTGTGGTTCTCCTTGGCCTCTGGTTTTTCAGGCAGGGTTATAACAGGCATTATCTGCTTCAGAGGTTTTATTTGGGGAATCCCCTGGGTCCTTCCTAGTTATCCATGACACTGTGGTGTGGTAGCCCAATGAGGGGTTTAGCTGAGATTTCTTGGATTACTTGAAAGGTATGGTACCCTCTGCAATGGAGAAAATAAATTTAAAAGCTATAGAATTCATCCAGTTAAACCACACTAATCTGGAACTTGTCTTCTCTTCTCTGAGAGCCTCTTCACTAGAGGATAAAATAAGCATTGATTTTTCAAGGACCTATGCATCACTTATTGCTAGTAAAGTCTTCTGGCTTAGGGCCTTAAGCCCCTTTCGATTCTCTCTGAGTTGCCCTGGAGAAATAAACCAACAAGTAAAAATCAAACATGTTCTATTTTGCAGCAGAAAAATGTGTCAGCCAAGGCATTTCTGGAATTCGCTGTGCATTAAATTGTGTGTGTGTGTGTGTGTGTGTGTGTGTGTGTTTGATCTTTCCTTTTGGAGGCGTAAAGTTTTGTTTATGTGGCGCTTGTGGACTGAGAGAGGGATCCTGGCCACTGAGAGCCTCTACACTGCCTGGGAATCACTGCCTGAGGCTGAATGGGTCCCTTAGTGGATGACTCCAGAGCTGAGCCCCTTGGGTGGAGCTTCTGAGCTGCTGTTGTTGATTGAGGATTGAAAAGTGTTTTCCGACTGCAAGTGCTCCTGCTGGGCATGGAAATGAGCTGACTAGACTTGTAAAGTCAATCCACTTCTGGTTCAAAGGCATTTTTCTCCAAGCGCATTATCCTGTAGCTCAGAGCAGGATGCAACCAGGTATGGTTACAACAGGGAGGCTGAGGTAGGATGCATGGTGCCTGCAGCCTTGAAGCTCTGAAAGCTGAAATCACAGACTGTTATTGTGACTTCATGGCCAACCTTGAGTAAAAGCAGGTCTTCTGTGGGAGAAGTTGCTGGAGTCCAACCCCGGAAGTAGCAAGTGCCTCTCCCACAGCTGAGGGCCAGAACACCACGTTCTCTTGTGCTCTGGCTCTAGTCCACTCTTCTCTGGGCTCTTGAGAAGAGCTGCTGCAGGCATATGCAGAGTGAATGAGCTCTGACTGAGACTTGACTTCAGAATCACTGGGCTGGCCTGGCCTCTTGACACAGCAACACTCTGCTTCTTGCCTTCCAGGTAAATACCTCTGCCTTACTGACCGTGTTATAGGTTTTAGGGGGACATTGGCACAGGGATTCTCCTCAGCCTCTGCCTCACCTGTTAACTATCACTAACCAAGTCCCTAACATTAGGAAAGTCCAAGTGATAATTGTCAGTTTCATCTTTCATCAGCTGGGGTTTTGTGACAGAGATCTTGCAATCACTACCTCTCGGGGGACTGAAAGTAGAATGTTAGTGCTCCTTAAAATTATGAAGGCTAGACTTGTCCAGTAGGTTGAGAGTGTGCTGTAATACCCAAAGAATCCAGCAATAGTCCCTCTCCTAGGTAGCAATGTTGCCAGAAGTCTCCCAGGCCCAGGATACTATGCATTAGGGCTCACAGATCTTGTTTAGAGAGCTAGGGAGCAAGGTGGAGGGACGAGAGTGCCTCCTGGAAGGTGAGGACTGAAGCCAACATGGTAGCCACTGAGCTGAGTGGCAGATGTCTAACACTGAAAAGTGGCCCTAGCCAAGGGCTCTAAGCAGTGGTACTTTCTACCGAAGGAGCTCTAGATCACAGAGGCAGAAGGATTATTGGATCCTCTTTGCACTCACTTGATTTCAGGAGGAGGTCTGAAGTCCCAAAGCATGGGCATTGGGGTGAGAGAGGGAACGTCAAAGTGTGCCAAAAGAAATTGTTTTATTTTACTTATTCCTGATTTTTCTCACCAGAGCTTGAGTTCATATACTGCATTGTAACACAAACACACAAGCACGCGTACCACACACACATGCCCCTTCAAACTAGAGAAGGAGACTACAGAAAGCACCTGGCTATGAAAGGCATGTGAAGGAGTTTGCTGTAGGGTGGTATGGTTGCTTTGCTTCAGTTATCCCCATGGATACCTTATTGTTTTCTGTGATTTCTCTTTTGTATTTTTTTTAAATTTGTCTTTATTTCTTAATTATTAAAGCCTTCGCTTTTGCCCCTTGGAGCATCGATCAGGATTTACTAACTCTACAAACATTTACTTCATGAAGGAGCAGTTTTTTGTGTAGTAATGTTAATGTGGGGACCCTGGGAAGGAAGAGAGTATGTGAAAAAAGGCATAGATTGGCTTCAAGCACAGGCAGTATAAGTGTTTGCCTATATTTGGTGTTTTGATAGACTTAGGGAAAATCCCTCAGCCTACTACCAAATACTTCTGACTGTCAGTACATCTGTGGTTGTTAGACGTTGAAAAGCCCTGATTAAATACAGATAATTATGAGAATATGGAAAGAAGCCTTTAGTACTTTATCCACACGCCCTAGGAATGATGGGGTAGGGTGCCAGGGTAAGAAGAGGAAAATATATTGTAAATAACCAGGAGTAATTAAATAGTGAAAAGATTAGCATGAGATATGGTGGGCCCAATGGAGTTCAGGATGATTTCTTTCTTAACAGAAGGATCTGCTTCTGTTGGGCTCATGGCTGCCCAAATTAGGCAGAGCCAGATAATGACTCACTGATCTGAGGACTGCATGGAGTCATTTGGTGAGAAAGCGTGTGTAGGGGAAGAGGGTGTAAAGCAAGCATTTTTCTGGTTTTAGGAAGATAAAATCATTCTTCATAAACAGTATTTTTTTTCAAAACTTCATTGATGCAATAAACTTGGCATATCCTCGTTCAAGTGATCTGAGCCAGTGATATTTTGCTACATGTCTGAATTATCTATTTTAAAATATCAAACTGGCACCTGTAGTCATTTTGCAAATCCTAGCCCACTTTCTTTGGGGCTGATGCATATAGCATATTTGGAGGTAACTCTGACTCTCATCCTCATTTTTAAAAAGGCAGCATTAGGCCAGCAGCAGTTCAAGTCTGTAATCCCAGCACTTCAGAAGGTCAAGGCAGGAGGATCACCCTAGGTCAGGAGTTCAAGACCAGCCTGGCCAACATGGTGAAACCCCATCTCTACTAAAAATGTGAAAATTAGTCGGGCGTGGTGGCATGTGTCTGTAATCCCAGCTACTTAGGAGGCTGAGGCAGCAGAATCACCTGAACCCGGGAGGCAGAGGTTGCAGTGAGCCGAGATCATGCCATTGCACTCCAGCCTGGGCAACAGAGTGAGACTCTGTCTCTGTCTCAAAAAAAAAAAAAAAAAAAAAAAAAAAGAGAGAGAGAGAGAAAAGGAAGCAGGAAAGAGGAAACATGGGGGTGGAGTAAGTAAAAGAAATGTATAAGACATAATACCCAAGTATACCCAAGTTAAAATGACCTAACCTAAAATTCACATACCACAAACTCAACCCATGAAAAAATATGATGTCCAGCAATCCTGATTGAGCCTTCAGTTAATATATGACTGTGCAAGTTCCAATGGAGCACCAGAGAGGAGAGGTAACATAGAAAAGGATTGGGTTTGACTCTAGTTTGGTGGTGTTGTGTGTGTGTGTGTGTGTGTGTGTGTTTCTTTAATTTTGTTCGTTATGCTTTGTAGAGACAGGATCTTCTATGTTGCTCAGGATGGTCTCAAACTCCTGGACTCAAGCTATCCTTTTCCCTCAGCCTCCCAAAGCACTGGGATTACAAGTGTGAACCCATATACCTGGCCTTAAGTTCAATGTTTTAATGGAGAGTGTTTGAGGACTAAAAGAGAAAGGATGCATTTACAATTATTTATTATTTTCACTGCTCCAGGAAGTCAAAGGCAGCTGAAAGGTGACCATACAATGCCTCTTCTGGCAATTACTAGAATCACTATAGGGTAGTTAACATTTGGACTTTCAAAAAGGTTTTATCTTTTTCGTTTATTCATTTATCTTGCTCAAAATTAGCCAAGTAAAAAACTGTCCCCATAATTCTGGGGACAAATTTCCTAGGAAATTTTTTAAAATTCTATCGACCTTAAGTTATTAATCCAGTGAAGAAATAAGAAAATGTAGTTGTATGTTTTTGATATACTTCCGTTAGAATGAGAAATACAATGAACTGAAGCCTAATGTTGTAATTATTATCATAAGAAGGCCTTCACCATTTGATAGCAGTATGAATACGCAATTAAATTCAACAGAATACATTTTCCGGTAGCTAAAGTTTTTGCAAGCATAAGCATTTCGCTTCCAGTCCTCCCCATGAGAAGAACACAGTGAACACAGATAAGAATTTGTATCTCTACTTTTTCTTCCCCTACTCTACTGAGGAGCAAGAGTAACAAAGTTTGACGCGCATGACTCAATGACTAGATGAATAAAAGCACAGTCTTCTTGAGAGATTATATTGAATTAAGCCAACCAGAAGTTGAGGGATTCAGTGTGAGAATTACTTCAACATTAATTATATTAATTAGGCCACGTCCCTCAATTTCCTGAAGTAAGAACACACCTATGAGTTAGGGTCTTGTCATTAACATATTTTATCTAATCATATAAGAACATACACTTACATTGCATTGACAAATACCAAAGATATATTTCCAAGGATAAAATTAATAAAAACAGGTCCTGTATTCTAGAAGACATGTTTCCTATGGACTTTTGAAATTCAAATGCAATCTTCTGGTTTAATTCACTAATTTTATTTATTAAAATAGTATTTGAATTTCTTTAAGAAAGTTGGCTTCCCTAAAGACTTTCAACCTTTTGAATCTGTTTTAGGATTTAACCAAAAGTTAGTGGTTCCAATGTTGATCCCAAAGTTTTCCTCTTCGAGTGTTTTGCCTCAAAGAATTCATAGCTGTATAGTTGATAGAAAGATTAGCACATTCTTTAAATTAACTCCCATCATCTCTTTAATTTTGAAAACATCTGTGAGTGCTTATTATGTTCCAGGCTTTGTCCTAAGCGGTTTGCATGTTTTTTTTCTTTTTTTACTAAACCCTCAGATATATACACACACTTACAGAAACATACTGTATGATAAAAGTGTTAGAAATAATAGCTTTAAATGGTTAAAACAAAGAACTGAATGCAAAAAAAAAAAAAAAGACTTGTGTAAGGTCATTCAGATAGAAAGTAGAGTCAGAATTTGAATCAGGTCAGTCTGAATCCAAGTCTGTCTTCTTATATGGTGTACTGCTTGAGCCTTATTCCTATTTATTATCATAGCCTGAAGAATTCATGTAGAAAGTAAAGTTTAGTCAATAGCATATAATTTTCCTATTCTCATAACCAGTAGTATTGACAAAGGAGAAAGAAGAGGAAAGGAAGAAAGAAAACAAGAAGAAGAAGGTGATCTTCCAAATTTTTATCAAGATGAGTGTATTTGTCAAGATTCTTTTGTCTACAAGTAATGGAAACCCAGCTGAAGCTCACTTAAGCAAACAAAGATAATTTATTTCTTCATGTAACTTAGCTAGCGCAGGCGAAGTTGAATTCAGGTACTCAAATGATGTTGTGGGGAAGCTGATTACATTTCCTGACTCTGCTTTCATTAGAGTGTTCATTAGAGTGTTCATTCGAAGGAGGTCTTTCCCAAGTAATGACAAAAAAAAAAAAAAAAAAAAAAGGCCATGAGTAGCTTATTTCAGATTCATGTTCTACAAGCTTGGAACTATGCCAAAATATCTTAATCACGGGGAGTGGACAATTCAAAACCAACATTTTACTGTAAGGATTTTCCTATTATCAAACTTAAAAAACATATTCTTCTTTCTACTGTGGACCCCTGTGGGTCTCAGAAATCTCCACATGTTTTGCTGCCTCTCCATTGTTGAAGAGTCTCTTATAAAGGTTTATGGGTGTTCATGGATGAAATATAGAGATGCCCCAAAGAGACTTCCAGGTGTGGAGAATGAATTGCTGGCATTAGTATATGCGCCTCCGGCCCCCAATACCTGACAACCCAGTGCTTCAGCAGCTGACCAGATTGCAAAGTTAGTTATGAGATAATGCAATATTTTCCCCCTCAGATACGAGTTAACAGGAACTAACTATACTTTAGTCTAGTACATACAAGGGAGAGCTTAGCTACATATCTCCCAGTGATGTCAACAGATATATACAGAAATGGGAATGGAAAAAGTTCAGATTAAAAAATAAAAAATTCTGGATGACTAAATTACATGCATGTAATAAATATTAAGAAAGAAGTTTCTTCTGAGAAAGAAACTTACACCCAAGATATGCTATTTTCTCGATTTCAAAATATCACATCATATGTTAGGTAGTCTAAAATACTAGCACAGACATTGCAACAAACATCTTTTGCCTTATTTTTACAAAAATCTATTTAAAAAAAAGATACCAAGCAAAGTTGTCCCTTTCTATACAAGGTAATGTCCTGCCTTTTAACAATAAAGTGAGCTAAGGTTAAAGGCAAGAAAATGTCTGTATTAGGAGATACTAACACAAATATTACATGGTAAATTGCCCCCCAAAATTAACAAATAAACTCGACTTTTCTGTTTTTGAGTTGTGTATTTTAGCTAAGAGCATGCAATAAATAAAATATAGATGGATAGATAGATACATAGATACATAGATAGATAATAGATAGATAGACATATCTTCTGAGTGAGAGGAAATGAACAAACACTCTCCCCCCACTTGAATGGGTGCAAAAAGAAACAAATGCTCTTAAAAGATGTGGCAAAGATCACATGCAGATGTGGCTGTTTTCCAGCCCAAGTTCCCTATAGGAAAGTGGCCTTGCCCTGTGAGGTTCACTTTGCCTGTCTAGGATAGGAACAGTGTCTTTCTCAATTCTGCATGGTGAGCAGTGGATAACTAATGATTGAGCCAAACCCTTCAGCAGCATCCAAGCTGTAACTAACCCTTGGCCATACTGAGATTTTTGGAGTGTTTAAAGTCATACCCAGTTGCCTGAAGATCTCCTCCATATGGCTGAATATCCCCCTGCCGCCACCACTACCACTGCCATCACAGTGGCAGGGCACATTTGTACCTAAGTAGCTGAAATTAAAAGGACACACAGGTCTTTTACTCCCAGATTCCAGTATTGGCATATATTATAAGTTATTTCAAGTTGCATCTTATTTTAAATGAACTTGGATCGGCTTTACATGCCCTTTTTACAAATGTGTCAGAGGTGAATAATATAATTTTTCTGGAAAAATGCAAATGCCATTAGTTAAGATGCAACCTGCAAAAGAATCCAGGGGCACTTGATTTCTTATTTCTGATGAAAAGTAGGTGACCAAGTCATGTGCACACAAGCAGACATCTCATATCTGCACACATAAACGTGCTCTTTGGACGTCGTAGACAAGTCTCTCCCCCACCCCCCCCCCCAAAAAAAAAGAAAAAGAAACTTGTATATTCATTTTAAGGAAAAGTAAAATCCAGCCCAAGAATATATTCCAGGAGACACTGGAATCAATCACTGAATCCGAACATTTTGAGTTATGCACATTCTTGAGAGCAAAGGCCCTTTTGTTGCCCTGCTGGTGGCCCTGGAGTTTTTAGACTATGTTTGCTGATTACGTCCTGTGAGAAAAAAAACAAAGGCTATGTATAGGAATATTGGGCTCCAGCAGAGGCAGGGCTTGAAGATCCAAGTTTTCTCTGATGCTTGACAGTGGCAACTGGGAGACTCCTGCCTATCCTCACTTCACTACCAGAAGAGAGAGGATAAACTGGCACAACTGCTGCTCACCTAGTTTGAGACTCCACCTGCAGAGCCAACTGGCCCCAAAAGCTTGTGCTCCTTTCTGTTTCCCAGTGCCTTCACTAGAGAGCAAAAGACCCTGATACATCTCTCTGGATCTGCTCAAAGTGGCCCCTCGTGGGCAATTATTTCGCATGTCTTTGAGTTTTATAATTTAATATAAAATCGTAACCTGTGTCTCCCTTTTCTCCTCTCTCTACCTCCCTATCTATAGCTTTTTTTCCAACAAGTCCCTAAACCCCCCTCCCTGTTAGACTCTGAAGTGTCACTCACTGTGTTTTTTATGCTTCCAATAGTTTCCAAAACAAACAGTGGAGGCAGTAACCGGCTGGGTATTCACTGGATGCAACAGTAACTCCCAATCCCAGCAACCTGAGCCGCCATTGGCGGCAGGTCTGCTCCCTAAAAGGCGGGCACTTGCCAATTTCTGTGCTCTGCCAGGTCCTGGAATCGGGGATTTGAGGACTAATGGTCTGCACATGTCCACTGGGAGGAAGGGAGACTAGACTTTGAAGGACATATACACTAGTTTGATCTTCCTCTCCTTTCCTTTTGTCTATTCAAACAAAAACTATATATGTATATATAAAAATTACACACACACATACACATACACAGAAAATTGATTTATTTGAATACAGATCCAGAAATTGTTTTTCAGATTTGGGTTTTGGGTTTTGGGTTTGGTTTGGTTTTGTTTTTCCTGCTTTCCCTCCTTCCTTTACCCTCTGTGCCCTCCGCCTGTGTCTCCCCCTCCCTCCCTAACCCAGTTCAGGTTGAAACTTTGCTGCAAGGAATCCCTTCACCCCCTCCAGGGATGGCTCTGAGCTCTCGGGCGCGTGCCTTCTCCGTGGAAGCCTTGGTGGGGAGACCCAGCAAAAGAAAATTCCAGGACCCAATACAGGAGGAGCAGCCTGAGCTGCAGGAGAAAAAGGGAGGAGAGGAAGAGGAGGAGAGAAGGAGCAGCGCTGCAGGGAAGAGCGAGCCGCTTGGTAAGTACTCCCATTGCCCTGAGCCGGTTGCCTGAGCTTACTGGTTCCGCATCTCTCCGCCTGGCTCGCGTCCCGACGCAGCCAGAGCCACATTAGGAGCCGCGGGACACCTCGACCACCTGGTGAAGGGGAAGTTTCAGCGCCTCCGAATCCATCCCGGAATACAGCAGTTTCTTTGCGGTAAAGGGGAGGGTCCCTACATGACTGTGAAGTGAGTCTCTCCTACATCCTCCTCCTACCTTCGCGGGAAGCTCTCAGAGCCAGCGGGTGGCTGTTGTATCCCGGGATGGGAAGCAGGGCGAGTTCCCAAATCCCGAGGGCATCCAGTCTCGGTTACCAACGTCTCCAAGAGAGTGCGGATTGGCAAATCTGAAGGAAAAAAAAAAAAAAAAAAAGGCGGGCGGGTGGGGGGTGGTAGCGGGGCTGCACCTTTCACGGTCCCTCTTTCTCCATTAAGGGGACGCAGAGGGTGTTATGCGGAGCTTGGGGAATCTGTCGCCAAAGTTCCTAGGGAAGGTACAAGGCCTGTCTGCTCCAAGATAGGCACCAGCGAGAAGTGGGCATGTGAACTGTGACGCTGTCTTAAACCCTGAGCGCGTTTCTGTGTCCAGCAGAAAAACAACCTAAGACAGAGTCCTCAACAACTGCTTCCTCTGGCTGCGGCAGCGACAGCGGCGATGGCAACAGCTCTGAAAGTCTGGAAGAGAAAGATATTCAAATGGAGCTTCAAGGATCTGAACTGTGGAAGAGATTCCATGACATCGGGACTGAGATGATCATTACTAAAGCGGGCAGGTTCGGTTCTGCCCAAGCTGTTCACACGGGTCGCACACATTAGGCACTTAATTTACCGCTCTGGTAAGATGAGGAGTCTCCAGTTTCATGCTCTGGTACTCCTCTGTTCCTTTTCTCCAACTCCCTGACATACAGTAGAAAGCCATAGCCCCTCAATTGATAGGGCTCAGACTTACCTGGCCCCATGTAAGTGGCTCATTCTTCCTTTCCTGTACACTATGACTCCAATAACTCACTTCCCCGTCTCCTGCCTGTGTAGTATAAGACAAAAATCAGACTTTGGTCTTAGACTGTGGCCAGACCTCTCAGTTAAGGCCTCTAAGATAACCATGGACAATATTCCATGTCACAGTTCTTCGCGCCCGCCAGACCTGGCCCAGGTTATTTTGAGGTGAGCCATTCCCATAGCCACCTTTTGGCGTGGGACAGCCACTTCACTGCAGCTGGTTATTTTGTGAGTCTTACAAATTTCAGCCTTCCACAAATCTGCTTCACAGGAAGTACCCTTGAAAAGGAGGTTGGGACACAGCTTTTTCTCTCATACTTTCTCTTCTATAGCTTTTTATTATGGTTGGGGAGGGACATGAACAAAGCCTTGTGATAATAATATTCTGCTCCACTTAGAAATTCCATACTTGTTCAGTCAAGTATACAACCAACCATCTTTTCTCATTTGCAAATGCTATTCCTTGCTATTTTGAAATGGGAAGGGTATTGTGAATCCCTTCACTTTTTACTGGAGTCAGCATTTGTCCAGAACCACTCCCTCTTCCAAACATTTCTGAAAGCTCTTGGGTCAGTCCTTATTTTCTTTCTTACAGGCGGATGTTCCCCTCTGTTCGGGTCAAAGTGAAAGGGTTGGATCCAGGGAAGCAGTACTATGTGGCCATCGATGTGGTGCCAGTGGATTCCAAACGCTATAGGTAATGGGCCCCATAGGATGGTACTCCATGCCCAGGCTAGGGCCAGGGATTTGAACCTTCAGACCTGCAACCTAACAGTGCAACTTTGAAAACTCTAGCATGGGGAGTGGTGGTGAGCGATTGCTCTCCTGTGGGCTTTGGGAGTTGAATTTTCTTTTTCAAACTGGGTTTCCCAGTGAAAGAAGAGAAGGCTTCTTCCTCTCTTCTGCCCCCATCCCCTCTTGGAATGCAGTGAATTTAGGGCACTAATGAGAGCTTCAAATGTACCCCAAGCTTCTCCCTACCCACTGCTCTGGCCTTGGTTGTGTAAACTGCAGAGGGTGTGGGCTCTGGTGGCCAGAAGGGAAGGGGATTGAAGGAATTGTGGGAGAAATCCCCAGGCTCCATGGGAGCCTGGGTTTCTGGGGACACACTGGGCTCTGAGCTGTGCTGCTTTGGCAGCAGGAGCCCAGAAGGATGATCAATTTGCCACTCAAGGTCAGTCAAGCAGTTCCTGTGTCTAGGCCTATCTTTTGGTCCATCTTTAATCTTTCCCCTTAAATTAAAGATTTAATCTTTCTTTAATCTTCTCTGGGTCTCAGAGAGTACAAGTATCATTTTCCCTTTATTTAAGTCCTCAACCTACAGCAGGCTGAAAGTGGCCCAATTGTTCTAAAGCCAAAAAGCCCTTGTGGGATACATCCCAGACACACCAGCTTGCCAACACTTTGACTCAGGGGCTTGGGGTCCAGTTCACGGTTGGAGGGGTGGGAAGGTGACAGCTGTTTACACTAGGGCTGTGAGCATTTGACACAGAGGCGGGTCCCTGGTCCTCCAAGGAGACAGCCCACCTCAAAACCAGAGCTAGCTTTGAAATCAAGGAGAAGGCTCAGCTCAGAGGACTGCTGGGGCTGCAGTATGAAAACAGCAGAAAAAGCTGTTTGCTTCTCAAGTTGCAGCTGGCATGGGAATAGGAGCAAAACCGGGAAGTTGAGATTGGAAATAGCGTGAAAATCGGCCAGAGGCTGTGCAGGACTGTGTTCCTAAGAGTTTTCTTGATGTGAAGCCTTATTGGCAAAAGGGCTTCCACGAGGACTGGTGACAGTAGGCTAGACAGAAATACTTGTCAGCCCTCCACTTCCTCCCAGACTCTTCACACCCAAAGCTAGTGGATTTTTCCGTTGTCTCTGTGAGATAAAATGGGTTAGATCAATTTCTGTGGTGGTTTCTGTGAGAAAATACAAACCAGACTTAGAAATCTCATGACATTTTACTTGCCCTGCACTTCATTGCATTTTGATGACATATGCTTATTTACAGTTTATTTTTTGCCCCTGAATGCTTGTTAGAAATTAAGTTGAATTTTCTACTTACTTGCCCTTGGGATCACTGGGCTAATCTGGAGCAAAATCCTCAGGAACAGAACACAACAGCTCCCAGCTTTGGCCTGCTGCACCTAGTGCCACAGCATGTGTTTTTTCAGGTATGTGTATCACAGCTCACAGTGGATGGTAGCCGGGAATACGGATCATCTGTGCATCATTCCTAGATTCTATGTTCACCCGGACTCACCTTGCTCAGGAGAGACCTGGATGCGGCAGATCATCAGCTTTGATCGCATGAAACTCACCAACAATGAGATGGATGACAAAGGCCATGTACGTGAGCTAAATCCTTTACCCTGAGTAGGGAGGTGCCAAGGCTCCTGCCCACTGGCCACCCTGGAGAGGCCAAGGAAGCTTTTTGCAGATGCACATGTTGTGTTTTTTAGGAACTGTCCAAGCCCTGCACCTGTAAGTAAAGTAGCCAACCTAGGGCTCCTGAAACGTTTGTTTGGCATCTGAGAGTGCTGGCAACTGGGGATGGCGAATATAGGGAGTTCGAGGACAGAAAGAGACCTGTTTAAGCCAGAATGCCTGGTCTGGGAGAGTAGGAGGGAACCATTCAGGGAGTTCTCAGGCACCATAGCCTCCTGGGCAATCACTGTGATCTCTGATTGCCTTCCTGTAGTCCACGCAGTTGGATGGGCACCCAGTGTATTGTATGGTGTGGTGGAAGGATACAAGTGGGGGAATGTCAGACTGCAGCCTGGAAACCTCCCCAACAACCAACCCTCATAGATACTATTGATTTTGCACACTGTAACTAGGTGCATCCCTGCTTCTGCCCTCCCCAGTCTGGCACTGTGCCGGCTACAAAAGGAAAGACGGAAGCTCCCAAGATTAGGAGTTAGGGTATGCCAGAAGGTTACCCACCATGTCCAAGCCCATCAGTTACTGCCATTAGAACCTGTAGCAGGCTAGCAGATCGCAGTGCCACTTCCACACCAGATGGTCGCCAATGTTTGAAGCAGGAAAAGGCCTCAATCTGGAAATGGAATCACTGCTGACGGGTGCCGCTGAGGTGCCTTTCTCTGGAAATGTTTTGAGCTCAGAGCACCTCCCTCGGAGTGCCTCTGTTGGAGGCCAAATGGCATAACAAAATAGTTACCTAAGCCTCATCATTGCCTTTTTGTGTGCACGTGGTGGAGGTGGTCAGGAGAGAGAACTAGGGTTGGGGACTGGAAGCCAGTTTTTCTAACAGCATTGGTCATTTCTCCTCCAGATTATTCTGCAATCCATGCATAAGTACAAACCCCGAGTGCACGTGATAGAGCAAGACAGCAGTGTTGACTTGTCCCAGCTTCAGTCCTTGCCCACTGAAGGGGTTAAAACATTCTCCTTTAAAGAAACTGAGTTCACCACAGTAACGGCTTACCAAAACCAACAGGTAAAGCTGGTCATGTCTCAGGCAAATGGAAATGGCTCCAGAGGGACCTTGGGATAGAGGCTAACTGCAATCAGTTGCATTTTCCACAATTCTAAATAAAAATCATAGTTTTATTGAATTGTCATCCATGCAAGTTTGATAATGAATTGTGTAAATCTTATGTGAGAAGGCAACTCCAGAATGTAATTTATAAAAGTAATGATTTATAAATAGGAGTTAACCATTCTAAATATGACTTGCAATATGGTTACATTTATTTAAATTGTCATATTACATGTTGCAACATCTTTTCTGGTGGTTGTAACCACTATAAGCAACGGTGACAGTGTTCTCACTGAAAGCAATGATATTATCTTTCTCTCTCTATTGAATCCATAGATTACGAAACTAAAAATAGAAAGAAATCCTTTTGCTAAAGGATTTAGAGATACTGGAAGAAACAGGTAAGCAGGATAGCAATGACATCTAATATTGATGTAGCTAGCTATTTTCACAAGTTTTTATTTTTATTTTTATTTTTATTTTTTCTGAGATGGAGTCTTACTTGCTGTCCAGGCTGAAGTGCAATGGCACGATCTCGGCTCACTGCAACCTCCGCCTCTGGGGTTCAAGTGATTCACTTGCCTCAGCCTCCCAAGTAGCTGGGATTACAGACACATGCCAACAGGCCCAGCTAATTTTTGTATTTTTAGTAGAGACAGGGTTTCACCATGTTGGTCAGGCTAGTCCTGAACTCCTGACCTTGTGATCCGCCCACCTCAGCCTCCCAAAGTGCTGGGATTGCAGGCGTGAGTCACCACACCCGGCCCCCCACAAGTTTTAAGGATAAGAAAACTGGCTCAGAGACTCAAACGCTCTAAATTTTGTAATTAGTAGGTGGTAGAAAAGGAACCCAGATGTTTTGTGTCCAAAACATTACTTCCTCCCACTCCTTTGCTACTCAGTATTAAGATCTTGCTTATTGTAGAATTCTAGGTTTAACTGAATTTTATTCAGAAGTCTAGCTGTATAAAAGAGAAATATTTAAAATAGTTACATCTAAAAGACATAGCAAAATAACTCAAAATCATTATGTTCAGAAATTGCATTCTGGGGATGCTGAAAGTTGACTCTCTTTTTTAGGGGTGTATTGGATGGGCTTTTAGAGATCTACCCATGGAGGCCTTCTTTCACTCTCGATTTTAAAACGTTTGGCGCAGACACACAAAGTAAGAAAACTTGGAACATTTGTTTTATTTTTACATATTAATTAAATAACAACATCCAGAACACTTGTACCAAATACTATACAAAGGGATATGTACATGCAAGAAAATGTGTACTTACAGGTAAGTGGGTGTACCTCTGCCTGGATGATGAGGTAAGAGGCATAAAGGGAGAGAAGCTGGCATAAAGGAAGAGAATAGAAATGTGGTAATTGTGGACTTATTGACATATGTTAGTAAGTTATCTTACACCCTGTGATTTTCAGATTTCATCTGGATTCTTCAGCCTCTCACTATCTCACGTTCTTTAGGATATGCCTGTGGTGCATTTGTAGCCTGATTTGCAGATATGTTACTATTGAAATGAATAGTTTATCTTTTATGAGGACTTTCAGTACACGTTAAAATAACTTGCATTAAATTCATCACTTAGCTCTAATTTTCCTCTTTTTTGTCCATGGGGAAAGTAAATGTTAAAAATAATACTAAGTCTTCACAATTCAATTGCCACAAGCGTTTAAAAATAATTGCAAGATATTTATTCTCAGATGGTACATTACATGACAAAGTAATAATAATTAAATAATGCAGACTTTCTGGTAGAAGAATACCTTAATTTGCTCTGATAGTTAATAATAAACAGAATAATTTTTACTTGAAAATGACATGGATTTTTTTTATACCTTTGTCTTTACTCCATCAGAGTTGCTTGACTTTGACCATTAATTCAAGGTTACAACTACCAAGCAAAATCAACATTATAGTTAGGTTGAGTTTTACATGATGCCATAACGACTAACTGAAAAGGGAAGAAGTGAAGTCTAATCATTTGGTTAAATATTTCACTGGAATGATTGTCTCAATATGGTTTAGGGAATTGCATGAAAAATATATAAACACTTATTTTACAGTGTCAACTTAACCAGCAGCATCTAGGAAGCATACTTTTAAAATATCCAAGTCAAAACAAATGTGCATTAATAAAGAAAAAGTTAAAGATGATCATGAAATGTTAAAGTACACAGTTTTCTTAATTATTTAAGATATCCAAAATGCTCTCAAATTGCAAATGAGTTACTAGTTTCTTAAATAACTTTTAAATGCTTTATTATAAAAGATATTTGCAATCTTGTTGATGAAGGTTTAGGATATGTCTACATACACAAAAATAGTTAAGAAAACAGCAACACTAAAAAAAGAAACAACTTGGTCAAATCCAGCCAATAACCAATTGTTTGAATTCAGACATTTACAAAAATAAGGTTTAGAGTTTCCTGGTCTTTGTAATTATCCCTAATTTTAGTAGAGCTAGGCAAACATAAAAGATCACCAAACATCATTGATATGAATACTTACTTTCATCTGTGTTTCTTAACTTGCAAAATTGTTTCCAACTCTTAAGATACAATGCAGTATGGAAATTGCCCCATTCATTGTTTTGTATTAGAAAAAAAGCTAAGGCATTTAAATATATTGCTTTCATTTACACAAGACTATTTTCATGTACACTGATTTTTAAATCAGTGGTCAGAGGAATTTTTTAAATCAATATAACTTTGGTCAGAGGAATTTTTAAAATCAGTATACCTTTGGTCAGAAGAATTTAAAAAATCAGTGTACATGAAATCTATGCATTCTATCTATAAATTAAATCTACATAATCCAAAACAACCAATCAATTTGTTCATCTTAAGTACTTATTTTAGTAATTTTTTAAGATTACTAAAAATTATTTATTATGCAAATATTTTAATTTTTAAAATAATAAAACTAGTTTGTGTTTGTAAGATATAATTGACTCTGAGTCATAATTGGATTTCTTTGTAATTGTTTGGACAAATGTGATTCAAGTGCCTAGCACAATATTTGAGCAAATGAATGCTTAATACATGGTACATAGTAGTAGTGCTAAAAGTAATAGTGGTAGTAGTATAGATCAGTGGTCTCCAATATTTTTGGTACCAGTGGCCAAGACAATTTTTCCATGAACAGTGGGAGTTGGGAGGCGATGGTTTCAGAATGAAACTGTTCCACCTCAGATCATCAGGCATTAGATTATCATTAAAGAGCACTCAACCTAGATCCCTCACATGCACAGTTCACAATAGAGTGTGTGCTCCTATGAGAATCTAATGCTGCCACTGATCTGACAGGAGGCAGAGTTCAGGCAGTAAGGTAATGCTCACTGGCCTGCTGATCATCTCCTGCTGTCCAGCCAGGTTCATAACAGGCCACAGACCTGTTCCAGTGGGTAGCCCAGGCATTAGGGATACCTGGTATAGATACTATATTGAACTTTGGTCAGAGGAATGAGCAGGTCCTGTCTCAAAGAAGCTAAAAGAACTGTGAACTCACAAGGAAAGTTAATCTAAGGATGAAGCAGGGATAGTGATGGGTATGATTACTAATATAGCAGGAACATCAAATGTCAAGTTCATTATTCATTGACTGAATTGTCATTCACAGGTGGAAGCAGTGGCTCATCTCCAGTGACCTCTAGTGGAGGGGCCCCCTCTCCTTTGAACTTACTTTCTCCACCTTGCTTTTCACCTATGTTTCATTTACCTACAAGTTCCCTTGGAATGCCCTGTCCAGAGGCATACCTGCACAATGTCAACCTGCCTCTTTGCTGCAAGATTTGTCCAACTAATTTTTGGCAACAGCAACCTCTTGTTTTACCGGCTCCTGAAAGACTAGCAAGCAGCAACAGTTCTCAGTCTTTAGCCCCACTCATGATGGAAGTGCCTATGTTATCTTCCCTGGGGGTCACCAATTCAAAAAGTGGTTCATCTGAAGACTCCGGTGATCAGTATCTACAAGCACCTGATTCTACCAGTCAAATGTTGTATGGATTACAGGCACCTGGAAATATTTTGCTGCCAAACTCCATCACCCAAGAAGCACTTAGTTGCTCCTTTCATCCTTCCTATGGCTTTTATAGATACAATTTCTCTATGCCGTCTAGACTGATAAATGGTTCCAACCATCTTAAAGTGAATGACGACAGTCAAGTTTCTTTTAGAGAAGGCAAATGTAATCATGTTCATTGGTATCCAGCAATTAACCATTACCTTTAGTAAAACAATAGCATTTCTAGAACAATTACATGTAAACGAATATTTTCTTTATTTGTAGCCAAAGAAATTTCAACAGTTATTGGTCTTGAAAAGCATCATTACAATAAGTATTTCTTTGTTATGCATTTAAAGATTTAAAGTGCCTTATCAAATAATATTCACGAAGAGCTGTTTATAATGTCAAGTGCAACGTATAGGAATCTCTGATTACAGTGGCCTTGAGCTTCAAAATGAGCTATGCAATAAATATTATTTGATGATACTCCACCAGTGAAAATTGATGCTAAGCGATGGGATTTTCAATTATAGTGAAGCTAGTTCACCATGATAACTGCATTTTACACATTGACAATGACAAAAAGAAGATGGATGTAACTCATGCAAGCAGTGAAGCAATTTCAGTTTTAACAATGAAGATTGGCTTTAGTGTCATTATCTAGTAGTTGTAGAAAAAAATTTAATTATTTGTTTGCCTTATGCCTTTATACTTTGCTGTTGAAGAAACTGCTAATCTCAATTTAAGATACAAATAAGGACACAAACTTTCAAGTATTATATTTTATTTATCTTTGTAGCCTAAAGACCATTTGATCTAGAAAGAACACAAAGATCAAATGAAAAGTAAAACACTCTAATAAATTTGCTTTTATTTTCTTTTATTTTTGGATAAATCCTAGATAAAACTTGTTCACATATTCCTTTAACACATCTGGTATTTTACACAATATTAGAAAAACATATTATTATAGTTTTCTAAGAAGATAAAGACATTATGATTATAAGAGGGAAAATATATTTGAATCAATCCATAAATATGAAAATATCATTATTCTGGTATGATTTAACTCCACTCTTGAATGTCAATCATAGTGAATTAAACTAAACAAAAGTAGAATAATATTTGAGTTTATGAAGTTGGAAAGATTCCTTTCACCAGGCCCTAAATTTCTGAAAATAATTATGAGGTATAACCTATACATAGCCAGCATATCTTTAAGATGAATCAGATACTGAGTTTATGCTAGTAACTCTAGACATTTTATTAAGCCAAGCCCTTTAATATCACAATGGAATTACTTGACTTTTGACAAACTAAGCAAACTGCTAACTGATTTTTCTGATTTTTCCAACACATATAAAGAAGAGCGTATCAATTATTTTGCTTAAAATGATTATTTCATCCCAAATATGCCTTATAAATGTGCCTTCCTATATATGTATTAAAATTATGTGCCATTCACTCCTGGGAGTAGGGATAGGATGCCACATGATTGCATTCAAATTAAGTATTCTAGTCAAGATGAAGTATTATTTGCGATCTAATGTAATTAGATACTGTTGCAAAAGTCTTTAAGGAATAAAATGTATACCACCCAGGTTTATTAAACCAGAAATTAAAATAAGAAAAGACATTTTATTTTTGACTACTCCAAAACAGGAAAGCTAAAGGCTGACTTTAATTAGTAAAATGGATTGTTACTTTTTAAGCAGAAACCCTTATATCAGATTATAAATGAAACATTCGGAGGTCTACATGGCAGAACCTCAGTAATTGGCAAGAGAAAGTATTTAACTGAAAAATCAAAGAAATATCTGGGTTACTTTTTAGTGACTCTTTAAAAGAAGGGATTAATTTTGGAGCTTCTCCAGAATACATATACCCTATGCTGTATGTGTCAGATAATATGACTATATGTTACTCATATAAAACTAGTAATATGTGATTACATTGGTAATGGTGATTACCATAAAGGGGCAAACGTTTAAATACAAGAAGGAAACATTTATGTTAAGTTACATTAAATAATATTCATAAATTGTCATTTTGAACTTTTAATTGAAGAAGTAAACAAGGAAAAACCTTCACAGATAATTAGACTTGCAAGAAACCTGAAGAGATTCAGTAAGCAATCCCCTGCTTCTGAGCAAGTGACTCATTTGCAGAAATCTTCTAACAGCTCTAATTCATGCACAGTAAATATTTAGTGTCTTCAACTATTTTCTGTTTAATAAATTCTTACTCCTCAATGGATGGTGCAAAACTCGAGTAACTGGGTAAATTGATACTATGGTTATGAAATGAAAAACAAAATGATATGTAATTCTATCATTTTCACCTGCATTAACTTAACGTTAGACTTGCTTTAGAAATCTACAAAAATCCAAAGCCACTTTTGTTGGACTAAGTGTGTAATAGCCTATAAAAGTGACCAAATGATACTTAATAGACTCCAATATCTAACAATTAAAACCTCTGTTTCCATCTGATTTGACCATATATATGTGGGAACCACTTCTTTTTATATTCCTCCTTAATTCAGCTCACTAAATTTGTAAAATCTGATTCTTAACCTGACCTGGTTATATGACTTACCACAAATAAATATAGGGAAAGTAAGCATTTCATTAACTGTAAAATTTGTACGTTGAGTCAGAAAATAAATGAATGGTACTTTGCCCTTTCACAGTCCCCAGTCAAGCTCAGACCTGTAGTCAGATTCTCTGGTCAGGAAGGTATTATTTTATGGAACAGTCAGTCAGCTGAAATAAGGACTTAAAGTATGAGCCTGGTTACAAGACACATATCTAAGTAGATAAATTCTCTATTCATTATACTTTAAAGATTAATATATAGCTTTAGGTAATATAATTTAGACACCAAACTCTAATGCCATTATTTCTTTTCACCATACAGAGGGGTTAAGCCCTCTGGAAATTACATTTTGAAGTATCATATATAACTACATAATTTTAGAGCCTCCAAACTCACATAATGTCATTGCTCCTATTCATTGTGCTTGAAAATGAGGAGTTTTATTTTCCTCAATCTATGAAGATAGATATTCATGGTATTTCACTGCTATTAAACATAGATTCTACATATACTCTGGGAATGGACATGACTTCATTCTTTTGTGAGGTTGAAGCATGTCTGTAGGATGAAAAGAGATGAACAGTTAAATCATCAAGTGATAATTCAGTGAACCATTCCATTATGGAAGACTTCCCTTTTATTCTCCTAATCATTTTTTATTATGCACCCTGGGGGGAAGCCATGGCTCACTTAAACCAGGTAATATGTATATTTAAGTATTGCTGGTATAATGCTGAACAAGAACATGACTGAAACAGATGTTTTGTATAAGTATTTAAAATATATTTTACAAAAAATAAAGTAAAAAAAATATATTTTACAAAGGTCTACAAACATGCTAATGATGAAATTTAGATGCTTTAAGATAATCAAATTATGTGTATACAGTAGGGTAGCATGTGGTCATTATCTCTTTACTAAATCTCAGTAACAAATCTTTTCCTTATCTGAATATGCAGTTTGATAAATTCCATATGTCACACTGTAACATGCGTGTGTATATACACACACATATACACACAGAATCAGTGGTGTTTTACTTTTGTTTTGTTATTAAATAATTTACAGTGTGCTGCTTTTTCTCCCTCCCCTCCCCAATAAGAGATGCTACAAAGAACACCTAGTCGTTACATACTTATACTATTAGTTATAGATACTTCTGGGGAAAGGCAGATTTAAGCACACTTAGAAATGTCCAACTGCATGTACTGTACTTTGTGAATTGAATTGACAGGGCGAAAGTATAATATTTTTACTCGGATTTAGAGATATGCTGCATTTGTGCTGAAAAATTTTTAATTAGCCAAAATAACCATAATATTGTGTTATAAAGCAACAGTTTACCAATTGATTTCACTAGAATCTAACATGTTTATTGGAGCAGTTTAAAACAAACCAAATACATAGCTTAGGCAGTTGCTTTGATATAAATGCCTTGGTATACATTTAATCTTCTTAAGTTTGGCCTGCAATTAAATGATAATTTGTATTAAAACTGTGTAAATAAACATGGGTTGGTTGACAACATAAAACAGAACAAATAGATATACAGAACACTGGAAACATATTCAGTATTAAAACTATTTACATGTGTGGTGCTGGCCAACTTTTGACATGCTGTTTCAATAAAACACTGAGAGGAAAAAGACTAGTATAATTTCCTTTCAAAGTTTCAAATGTTCATGTTTACAAATTTGTACTGCACATTGATATGTATACATACATTATAGTCAGCAGATGTACAAAAATAGTTACAGGATCTTTCTACTTAGCTGAAGTGTACCTACATGTCTATTGGCTTTATCTTTTAAACTGCCTGAGAGTCACAAACTTTAAAGTTAAATAGAATAGAAAACCTTGAAATTGTAGTACTTTTTGATCAAGTTATTATATTTTAATTGTTGTTAAAGGTGGCAGAATTTTGATTTTGGATTGAACATCACATACTTATACACATGATAAAGTATAATGTAATATCTTGGTTGTAGAGAATGGTATAAATAGTTCAAACTTTTCTAGAACTGAAAAGTAATAAAATCATGAGTGTACAATGATTGAAAGTTAATGTATTTAAAGATTTTTTACTGAATACATAATTCAGTCTATCTTTCATTTTTATGGTCATTCTTTTAGAACATGTTGATGTTTTGGAACTGTAAAATTATTTCAGTTTTGCCTGAAATCGCATTTTCACCATTTCCTTTGTGACATACAGATTTTGTGACCTTTCTACCAATTACACTGTGTAATCATACCGGTTTTCTTCTTTATTGATAATTGCAAATTATAGAAAAAAATTACTTAATAAAACCACCAACAAATAGATTATTTTTTGGAAGAGTCATTGGTTTCTCAGTAAGACCCAAGTTGAAGTAGAAAAGTTACTCACTGCTGTACCTACGCTAACATTGTATTTGGTTTTCTTTAAAGGGAACCCATACACAAGCCAAACAGTGTTTGTTACATTAATAGCTATGTTTTGCAAAACTCAGATTGAATCCTCTTCAAATCATGAGAAAGAACTGTTTAGCAAAAGTATAATGAGTTTGCAACCTGTCACTATGATACTTTGCTATAATTGTACATTGGTGAGGCAATGGTGAGGATAGGACATCACATTTCAAAAGGCTCTGTAGGCTCTAGCACTACATATACATGGCATTAGGGTAAACTAATCCACTGTTTGCACTCAAGTGTTGTAGCCAAATTCAGCAGGTCTCTGGGTGTGATTAATCAAGGCTGTTGCCCCTAGCCCTTGGGTAGGCAGGATACAGTGTCTTCCAGTGGGTAGTTGGGGTTGAATATCCCAGCTGTTGCTAACAAAGCCCTGATGCCTCACACACACACATCTATTATGCTACCTTTTAGTTTAGTTATTCATATGCATGTCTCTTCTACTAGACTATGAGTGAAGGAGGAATGGTATTTTTTATTTTTACTTATTTTTAAAAAATAATTTTAACTTTTATTTTAGATTCAGTGGAGGAACAGGTGTAGGTTTGTTATCTGGATATATTGCATGATGCTGAGGTTTGGGATATGATTGAGCCCATCACCCACGTACTGAGCATGTTATCCAATAGCTAGTTTTTCAACTCTTGCCTCTCCCTCCTCTAGTAGTCCCCAGTGTCTATTGTCGCCATTTTTATGTCTAAAAGTACCTATTGTTTAGCGCCCACTTATAAGAGAATAAATGTGGTATTGAGTGTTCCATTTCTGTGGTAATTTACTTAGGATGATTACCTCCAGCTGCATGCAAGTTGCTGTAAAGGACATGATTTCATTCTTTTTATGACTGCATAGTATTTCATGGTGTATATGTACCACATTTTTTTGATCCAATCCAGAGTTGATGGGCACCTGGGTTACTTCTACATCTTTGCTATTGTGAAAAGCACTGCAATGAATATATAAGTCCATGTGACTTTTTGGTAGAATGACTTGTTTTCTTTTGGATATATACCCAATAATGGTATTACTGGGTCAAATGGTAATTCTGTTTTAAGTTCTATGAAAAATTTCCAACCTGATTTCCACAGTGGCTAAACTATATATATAGTTATGTACATATACATATAGTTTGCACTCCCACCAGCAGTGTCAAAGTGTTCCCTTTTACAACATCCACACCAACATCTATTTTTTAAAAATTGTGGCCATTCTTGCCGGAGTAAGCTGGTATTGCATTGTGGTTTTGATTTGCATTTCCCTGATAATTAATAATGTTCAGCATGCTTTCATATGCTTGTTGGCCATTTGTATATCATCTTTTGATAATTCTCTATTCATGTCCTTAGCCCACTTTTTGATGCTAATTTTTTTATTGCTGATTTCTTTGAGTTCCTTTTATATATTGGATATTAGTCCTTTGTTGGATGCATAGTTTAGAAAGATTTTCTTCCACTCTGTGGGTTGTCTACTCTGCTGACTATTTCTGTTGTTGTGCAGAAGCTTTTTAGTTTAGTTAAGTTCAATCTATTTATCTTTGTTTTTGTTGCATTTGCTTTTGAGTTTTGAGTCATGAAGTCTTTGCCTAAGCCAATGCCTAGAAGAGTTTTTCCAATGTTACCTTCTATAATTTTTATGGTTTAAGGTCTTAGATTTAAGTCTTTGACCAATCTTGAGTGATTTATGTATAAGGCGAGAGATGAGCATCCAGTTTCATTCTTCTACATGTGGCTTGCCAATTATCCCAGCACCATTTGTTGAATAGGGTGTCTTTTCCCTCTTTATGTTTTTGTTTGCTTTGTCAAAGATGAGTTGGTTGTAAGGATTTAATTTTCTATTCTCTATTCTCTTCTATAGGTTTACATGCCCGTTTTTATTCCAGTATCATATCATGCTCTTTTGGTAAATATAGCTTTGTAGTGTAGTTTGATGTTGGGTAATGTGATGCCTCCAGATTTGTTCTTTTTGCTTAGTCTTGATTTGGCTATGCAGGCTCTTTTTGGGTTCCATATTGTTGGGAACAGGCCTGAAATCTGGCCATAAACTGGCCCTAAAACTGGTCACAAACAAAATCTCTGCAGCACTGTGACATGTTTGTGATGGCCACGATGCCCACACTGAAGGCTGTGGTTTTTTCGGAATGAGGGCAAGGAACACCTGGCCCACCCAGGGTGGAAAACTTCTTAAAGGCATTCCTAAGCCACAGACAATAGCATGAGCAATCTGTGCCTTAAGGACATGTTCCTGCTGCGGATAACTAGCCAAAGTCCATCCCTCTATTTCGGCCCATCCCTTTGTTTCCCATAAAGAATACTTTTAGTTAATCTATAATCTATAGAAATAATGCTTATCACGGGCTTGCTGTCAATAAATATGTAGGTCAAATTGTGTTCAGGGTTCTCAGCTCTGAAGGCTGTGAGTCGCCTGATTTCTCACTCCACACTCTATATTTCTGTGTGTTTGTCTTTAATTCCTCTAGCACTACTAGATTAGGGTCTCCACGAACTAGCTGGTCTCAGCAAGTAGTGCCTATACGTGGGGCTCGAACCTGGGTCGAAGGGTCACCAGAGCAATGATTGGGGAATGTGAAACTAAGGCAGAGGACACCCGAGTATGCTTAAGCAATCCCCATGGTGAGTAAGAAGGGGAGCTCGGAAGCATCAGGGTAATAATGGAACAAGTGTGGACTCTGGTTTGTTCCACCTTGGAACCTTTTCACACTAAGGATGAGGAGGAAGGAAAGCATAATAAAGTAACAGAAGAAGTGACAGAGCAGGTTTTTTTGCCAGCTAAAGCCAAAGTGGCAAAGGAGGAAGAGGTTCATCCCTATCCTTCTGCATCCCCTCATTATTTTGAAGAAAAGGAGTGGCCTGACCCTCCAGATCTTTATTTTCCAGAGGACATTGGGTGAAAAGTAGTGGCCCCAGTGACTGTTCGAGCAGTGCCTCGAGTGACTGCTCAGTTCTATTCAGGCAGGAATTCAGCAAGCTAGATGAGAGGGTGATATAGAGGCTTGGCCGTTACCTGTTGGAATACACCCCCCAGATCAACAGGGAAATACTATACCTGTATTTCAGCCTGTTCCTTTTAAATTACTCAAAAAATTTAAGCAAGCTATTTATCAATATGGACCAGGTTCTCCTTTTGTAATGGGACTGTTAAAGAATGTTGCTGTCTCCAGCCAGATGTTGCCAGCGGTGATGGTAGGATTACTTCTAGGTAGATCTAGTTTAAATTTAAAAGGAGTCCAAGTACAAACAGGAGTCATTGATTCAGATTATAATGGGGAAATTCAAATTGTCATATCGACTTCTGTTTCCTGGAAAGCAGAGCCAGGAGAGTGTATAGCACAGCTCCTGATTGTGCCATATGTGAAAATGGGGAAAAGTGAAATTAAATAAGCAGGAGGATTTGGAAGCACAAATAAACAAAGCAAAGCAGTTTATTGGGTGAATCAAATTACTGATCAATGTCCTACCTGTGAAATGACTATTCAGGGAAAGAAATGTAAAGGTTTGGTAGAAACAGGAGTGGACATTTCAATCATTTCTCTATAGCACTGGCCATCTGTGTGGCCAATTCAATCCACTCAATTTAACATAGTTAGAGTTGGTAAAGCCTCTGAAGTATATCAAAGTAGTTATACTTTTCATTGGAAAGGGCCCGATGGACAACCTGGGACTATTCAACTAATTGTAACTTCTGTACCTATAAATTTATGGGAGAGAGATTTATTACAACAATGGGGAGCAAAAGTTCTAATTCCAGAGCAATTATATAGCCCTCAAAGTCAACATATGATGCAAGAAATAGGGTATGTTCCTGGTATGGGACTAAGAAAAAATTTGCAAGGTTTGAAGGAACCACTTCAAGTGGAAAGACAAAGTTTCTGCCAAGGTTTAGGATATCATTTTTGATGGCAGCCATTGTTAAGCCTCCAGAACCTATACCTTTAAAATGGTTAACAGATAAGCCAATTTAGATAAAAAAATGACCACTGAGTAAAGAGAAACTGGAGGTTTTAGAGAACTTAACTACTGAACAATTAGGAAAAGGACACATAGCTCCAACATTTTCCCCTTGGAATTCTTCAGTTTTCATAATTAAGAAAAAATCAGGTACATGGAGAATGCTAACTGACTCAAGAGCCATTAATTCAGTTATACAACCTATGGGTTGTATATTATAGCCAGGACTGCCTTCTCCTGCTGTGATTCCAAAAAACTGGCCTTTAATAGTCACAGATTTACAATATTGTTTCTTTACTATCCCCTTAGCTGAGCAAGACTGTGAATGGTTTGCATTTACAATTCCCACAGTTAACAACCTGCAGCCTGTTAAGCATTTTCATTGGAAAGTGTTACCACAAGGCATGTTAAACAGTCCAACAATTTGCCAGACATATCAACTGAAAACATTAAATGACTTTCAAAAATTACTAGGGGACATTAATTGGATATGACCTGCTCTAGGCATTCCTACCTATGCCATGAGTAATCTATTTTCTATCCTTAGAGGAGATCCTAGTCTCACCAGCCCTCAGCAATTAAAGGAGACTGAGGCCGAGTTACAGCTGATTGAAAAGCAAGTCCATAAAGCTCCAATAAATAGAATAGATCCAGAGAAGACTCTAGATTTGCTAATTTTCTCAACTCAGCATTCACCTACTGGTGTTATTGTTCAAGAGCAAGATCTTGTAGAGTGGCTTTTTCTTCTACATACTAATTCATGGACTCTAACTCCTTATTTGGATCAAATCGCTGCTACGATAGGAAATGGGAGACCTCAGATTGTTAAATTACATGAATATTATTCTGGAAAAATTACTGTCCCTCTCACGAAGGCACAAATGTGGCAAGCTTTTATAAATAGTCTTACTTGTCAAACCCATTTAGCTGACTTCGTGAGGATTCTCGATAATCATTTTCTTAAAACAAAACTCTTTCAATTTTTGAAATTAACTAATTGGATTCTCCTTAAAATAACTAAATTTAAACCAATTGAAGGTGCTGAAAATGTCTTCACAGATGGGTCTAGTAATGGTAAAGCTTCTTATTCTGAATCAAAATGTAAAGTTTTTCAGATGCCCTATACTTCAGCTCAAAAAGCAGAGCTTATAACTGTAATTGAGGTATTGACTGCTTTTAATATGCCTATTAATGTGATTTCTGATTCATCATACGTGGTTCATTCCACACAATTAATTGAAAATGCTCAGTTATGATTTCATACAGGTGAACAACTGAGGACTTTATTTACCCAATTGCAAACAGCAGTCAGGAATGGAATGCACCCTTTTTACATCACTCATATTAGGGTTCATACACCTCTTCCAGGACCTTTAACTGAAGGGAATCAAATGGTTGATTGCTTAGTTGCTACTGCAATATCTAAAGCTAGACACTTTCACAATTTAACCCATGTTAATGCTTCTGGTCTCAAATGCAGATACAGCATTACCTGGAAAGAGGCTAAAGCTATTATCCAGTGATGTCCAACTTGCCAAATGGTGCATTCTTCATCTTTTACAGGTGGAGTTAATCCTCGAGGATCAGAAACTAATTCTCTTTGGCAAATGGATGTCACACATGTTCCCTCGTTTGGGAGACTAGCTTAGGTACATGTATGTGTAGACACCTTTTCTCAGTTTGTCTGGGCTACATGCCAATCTGAAGAGTCTTCTGCCTGTGTTAAATGTCACCTTTTGCAGTGTTTTGTGGTGATGGGCATTCCAGCTTGCATTAAAACAGATAATGCCCCAGGCTCTAGCTACATTTTTCTCTATATGGAATATTAAACACAATACTGGTATCCCATATAATTCTCAGGGACAAGCCATAGTGGAAAGAATGAATCTCTCCCATAGCATTATTGACTTTAAATTTTTTGAGCCTGCCTAAAGGCCAGATGCTATCAGCAACTGAACAGCATCTACAAAAACGAGCTACAAAGACAGAAACAGAACAGGTAGTTTGGTGGAGAGATGCAATAACAAAAAGTTGGAAAATAGGTAAATAATATCTTGGAGTAGAGGTTATGCTTGTGTTTCTCCAGGACCGAATCAACAGCCAATTTGGGTGCCATCGAGACATTTAAAGCCTTATCATAAGCCAGATGCTGAAGAAGAGATTCTGGGAGGAACCTGAGGACCCCCAGTTGCAACCATGTCAAGACTGATGCTGAAGAGGACCCCAACTGTCACAAGCAACACCTATTGAACACAGCCACCTACCTGGGGACAGATCAAGAAGCTGTCACAGATGGTGGAAGAAAACCTGAGGAAAGTGGGACAACCAGTCATGATGAGTAGTTTAATGATAGCTATAATAGCGATGATCACCATTGCCATGAGTATTTCCTCAACAAGGGCTGACACTGAGAACAATTGGACTTATTGGGCATATTTATCAATCTTGGCTGGCAATAATGCCTGGATGCAATCACTCTATGACACAGTTACACTTGCTTTCTGATTTCCGTATTTACCATAATAAATCTGCTCCTATAATTGAGGCATATTGCCCTCAAAAACCTACTTGTAAACAGAATTGGACCTGGTCAGAAATAATGAACGTACCTATTTGGGAAAATTGCATTACAGAACAGGCAGAGGTGCTGCACAATGATTCCTATGGAATCATTATTGATTTATCCCCTAAGGGGATGTTTAGCTTGAATTGCACCTCTCAGTCTGCATGCCATGGCCACACTATGTTCAGCTGGTCTGAACAGAACAGTCAGATTGTAGAAATGGCAAGAAATACAACGAGAGTTCCTATGATCTGGAAACATGGCAGTATAGTGGCACCTCAACCTAAAATGATATGGCCCACTCTAGGGGCTAAACATAAGGGTTTGTAGTAACTATTAATAGCTCTTAAATAAGATAAAAATTTGGGAAAGAATAAAAAAGTTTCTAGAAGGACACTCCACAAACTTGTCTTTGGATATTGCAAAATTAAAATAACAAATATTTAATGCATCCCAGTCACACGTGACCTTAATGCCAGGAACTAGAGTGCTTGAAGGAGTTGCAGACAGAATAGCAGCTATCAACCCATTAAAATCGATAAAGACACTTGGAGGCTCTGTGATTTCAATGATGATTGTCCCTTTAATCTGTGTTGTTTGTCTTTGTATAGTCTGTGGATGCGGATCCCGACTCCTGCGAGAAGTAGCTCACTGTGACAAAGCTGCCTTTGCTCTTATCATTTTGCACACCAACAAGGGGGACATGTTGGGAACTGGCCCCCAAATCTGGCCATAAAGTGGCCCCAAAACTGGCCATAAACAAAATCTCTGCAGCACTGTGATATGTTTGAGATGGCCATGACACCCATGCTGAAGGTTTTGGGTTTACCAGAATGAGAGCAAGGAACACCTGGCCCACCCAGGGTGGAAAACCGCTTAAAGGCATTCCTAAACCACAAACAATAGCATGAGCAATCTGGGCCTTAAGGACATCTTCCTGTTGCAGATAACTAGCCAGAGCCCATCCCTTTGTTTTGGCACATCCCTTTGTTTACCATAAGAAATGCTTTAGTTAATCTATAATCTATAGAAATAATGCTTATCACTGGCTTGCTGTCAATAAATATGTGGATCAAACTCTGGGGCTATCAGCTCTGGAAGGCTGTGAGTCGCCTGGTTTCCCACTCCACACTGTGTATTTCTGTGTGTCTGTCTTTAATTCCTCTAGCACTGCTGGGTTAGGGTATCCACGAATATGCTGGTCTTGGCACCATATGAATTTTAGGATTGTTTTTTCCAGTTTTGTGAAAAATGATTATGATATGTTGATGGGAATTACACTGAATTGTAGATTGCTTTTGGAAGTATAGTCCTTTTCACAATATTGATTCTACCCATCCCTGAACATGAGATGTGTTCCCATTTGTTTGTGTCATCTATGATTTCCCTCAGCAGCATTTTCTAATTTTCCTTGTAGAGGTCTTTCACCTCCTTGTTTGGTATATTTCTAAGTATTTTATTTTTTTCACACTTATTGTAAAAGTAGTTGAGATCTTGATTTGATTCTCAGTTTGGTTGATAGCAGCTCTATTAAATTTGTGTACATTGATTTTGTATTCTGAAATTTTACTGAATTCATTTATCAGATCTAGGAGTTTTTGGATTAGTTTTCAGGTTTTTCTACATATATGATTATATCATTGGTGAAGAGCAATAGTTTGAGTTTTTCTGTACCAATTTGGATGCCCATAATTTCTTTCACTTGTCTGATTGCTCTGACTAGGACTTCAGGTACTATGTTGAAAAGAAGTGTTGAACTTGGGCATCCTTGTCTTGTTTCAGTTCTTAGGGGGGAATGTTTTCAATTTTTTCCACATTCAGTATAATACTGACTGTGGGCTTGTCACAGATGGCATTTATTACTTTAAGGTATGCCTCTTCTATGCTGATTTTGGTGAGGGTTTTAATCATAAAGCGATGCTGGATGTTGTCAAATGCTTTTTCTGCATCTATTGAGATGATCATGGGACTTTTTGTTTTTAATTCTGTTTATGTGGTGTATCACATTTCTTGACTTGCGTATATTAAACCAACACTGCATCATTGCCATGAAAAGGCCTTGATCATGGTGGATTGTCTTTGGAATGATTTAGGGAGGATTCTGTCTTTCTCTAATTTTTACAATAGTTTCAATAGAATTGATATCAATTCTTCTTTGAATGTCTGATCAAATTCAGCTGTTAATCTATCCATCCCTGGACTTTTGTTGGCAATTTTTAAATTACCATTTCAATCTTGCTGCTTGCTATTGGTCTGTCCAGAGTTTCTATGTTTTTCTGGTTTAATCTAGGGGGGTTGTATATTTCCAGGAATTTATCCATCTACTTTAGGTTTTATTTTTTGTCCTTTAATTGTTATTTTAAGTTTAGGGGTATGCGTGCAGGATGTACAGGTTTGTTGCATGGGTAAATGTGTGCCATGGTGATTTGCTGTACAGATCATTTCATCACCTAGGTATTAAGCCCAACATCCATTAGCTATTTTTTTTCTGATACTCTCCCTCCCCAATCTCCTGCAACAGGCCCCAGTGTGTGTTGTTTCCCCTGATATGTCCATTTTTCTCGTCATTCAGCTCCCACTTATAAGTGAGAACGTGTGGTGTTTGGTTTTCTGTTTCTGAGTTTCTTGGCGGAGAAATAAGGCTTCCAACTCCATCCATGCCCCTGCAAAAGAAATGATCTTGTTCTTTTTTATGACTGCATACTATTCCAGAGAGAATCTGTACCACATTTTCTTTATCCAGTTTACCATTCATGGGCATTTAGATTGATTCCATATCTTTGGTATTGTGAAAAGTATTGCAGTGAACATACATGTTCATGTATCTTTATCATAGAATAACTTATATTAATTTGGTTATATAACCAGTAATAGGATTGCTGGGTCAAATGGTATTTCTGCCTCTACATCTTTGGAGAATCACCACCCTGTCCTCCACAATTGCTGAACTAATTTACATTCTCACCAACAGTGTAAAAATGTTCCTTTTTCTCTGCAACCTCAACAGTATCTGTTGTTTTTTTATTTTTTAATAATCTCCATTCTCACTGGCTTGAAATGTATCTCATTGTGGTTTTGATATGCTTTTTTTCATATCAAAAAGTTTTGTTGAACTTTTTTTCATATGTTTTTGGACAAATGTATATCTTCTTTTGAAAAGTGTTTGTTTGTGTCATTTTCCCAAGTTTAATGGGATTGTTTACTTTTTTCCTTGCAAATTTGTTTAAATTTCTAGTATACTCTGGATATTAGAGCTTTATCAGATAGGTAAATTGCAAGCATTTTCTCTCATTCTGAAGTTGTCTGTTCACTGTGATGACAGTTTCTTTTGCAGTGCAGAAGCTCTGTAGTTTAGTTAAATCCTATTTGTCAATTTTTATTTTGTTGTGGTTGCTTTTGGCATTTTCATCATGAAACCTTTACCAATATCTATGTCCTAAATTATGTTGCCTAGAGTTTCTTCTAGGGTTTTAATGGTTTGGGGGTTTGCATTTAAGTTCAACTTGAGTTAATTTTTGTATGTGGTGTAATAAATGGATCCAGTTTTAATTTTCTGCATATGGCCAGCCAGCACACACAGCAGCATTTATTATATGGGGAATCATTTCCTCATTGTTAATTTTTGTTAAGTATGCTGAAAATCAGATGGTTGTAGGTGTGTGGTCTTATTTTTGGGGTCTCTATTCTGTTCCATGAGTCTATGCATCTGTTTTTGTACCAGTACCTTGCTGTTTTGGTTAGTGTAGCCTTGTAGTATAGTTTGAAGTCAGGGAGCATGATACCTCTAGCTTTGTTCTTTTTGCTTAGGAATGACTTGGCTATTCGGGCTCTTTTTTGGTTCCATATGAATGTTAAAATATATATATTTTTAATTCTGTGAAGAATGCCAATGGTACTTTAATGGGAATTGCATTGAATAGCCAGAAACTTTTGGGCTGAGATGATGAGATTTTCTAGATATAGAATCATGTCATCTACAAAAAAAAGATAATTTGACTTCATCCCTTCCTATTTGAATACCTTTCTCACTCCTGCCTGATTGCCATGGCCAGAATTTCCAATACAATGTTGAATAGGAGTGGTGAGGGAGGGCATCCTTGTCTTGTGCTGGTTTTCAAGGGAATTCTTTCAGTTTTTTACCATTTAGTATGGCACTGGCTATGGGTTTGTCATATATGGCTTATTGTCTTGAGATATGTTCCTTTAATACCTAGTTTATTGAGAATTTTTAACATGAAGCAATGTTGAATTTTATCAAGGGCCTTTTCTGCATCTACTGAGATAATCATGTGGTTTTTGTATTTAGTTCTGTTTATGTGATGAATCACATTTATTGATTTGTGTATGCTGAACTAACGTTGCATCCCAGGGATGAAGCAAACTTGATCATGGTGGACAAGCTTTGTGATGTGTTGCTGGATTTGGTTTACAAGTATTTTATTGAGAATTTTTGAATCAATGTTTATGAAGGATATTGACCTGAAGGATTTTTTGTTTTTGTTTTTATCTCTGCCAGGTATTGGTATCAGGATGATGCTGGCCTCATAGAATGAGTTAGGGAGGAGTCCCTCATTTTCAATTATTTTTGCAATAGTTTCCATAGACATGGTACCAGCTCTATTTTATACCTCTGGTAGAATTCAACTTTGCATCTGTCTGATCCTGTTTTTTTTGTTTGTTTGTTTGTTTTGTTTTGTTTTGTTTTGTTTTTTGGCTATTTATTACTGCCTCAATGTCAGAACTTGTTATTGGTCTATTCAGAGATTCAATTTCTTCCTCATTAAGTCTTGGGAGGGTGTATGTGACCTGGAAATTATCCATTTTTTAGTTTATGTGCATAGAGGTGTTTATAGTATGGTCTGATGGTTGCTTGTATCTCTGTGGGGTCAGTGGTGATGTCCCCTTTATCATTTCTGATTCTGTTTATTTTATTCTTTCCTCTTTGCTTCTTTATTAGTCTTGTTAGCAGTCTATCTATTTTATTATTGTTTTCAAAAAGTCAGCTCCTGGATTTGTTGACTTTTTGAAGGGTTTTTGTGTTTCTTTCTCTTTCACTGCAGCTCTGATATTGTTTACTTCTTGTCTTCTGATAGTTTTGGGGTTTGTTTTCTCTTGGTTCTTTAGTTATTTTAGTTGAGATGTTAGGTTGTTAACTCGAGTTCTTTCTAGTTTTTTGATGTGAGGATTTAGTGATATAGATTTACCTCTTAACATTGCTTTAGGTGCATCCCAGAGATTCTAGTACATTGTCTTTTGGTTCTCATTAGTTTCAAAGAATGTCTTGATGTCTGCCTTAATTTCATTACTTACTTAACAGTCATTGAGTAGCAGGTTCTTCAATTTTCATGTAGCTATATGTTTTTGAGTAACTGTCTTCATCTTGAGTTTTTATTTGATTGTACTGTGGTAAGAAACTATTCATTATGATTTCAGTTCTTTTGCATTTTCTGAGGAGTCTTTTACTATCAATTATGTCATGAATTTTAGAGTAAGTGCTATGTGGCAATGAGAAGAATGTATATTCTGTTGAATTTGGGGGGACAGTTCTGCAGATATCTGTAAAGTCCACTTGATCCAAAGCTAAGTTCAAGTTCTGAATATCTTTGTTAATTTTCTGTCATGATGATCTATCTAATATTGTCAGTGGGTTTTGAAAGTGTTCCATTACTGGGGGGTGGAGCAAGAGGGCCGAATAGGAACAGCTCCAGTCTCCAACTCCCAGCACAAGCGACACAGAAGACCGGTGATTTCTGCATTTTCAACTGAGGTACTGGGTTCATCTCACTAGGGAGTGCCAGACAATCGGTGCTGGTCAGCTGCTGCAGCCCGACCAGCGAGAGCTGAAGCAGGGTGAGGCATCGCCTCACCTGGGAAGCGCAAGGGGGAAGGGAATCCCTTTTCCTAGCCAGGGGAACTGAGACACACAACACCTGGAAAATTGGGTAACTCTCACCCCAAAACTGCGCTTTAAGCAAACAGGCACACCAGGAGATTATATCCCACACCTGGCCGGGAGGGTCCCATGCCCACGGAGCCTCCCTCATTGCTAGCACAGCAGTCTGCAATCTAACCACAAGGCAGCAGCGAGGCTGGGGGAGGGGCACCCGCCATTGCTGAGGCTTAAGTAGGTAAACAAAGCTGTTGGGAAGCTTGAATTGGGTGGAGCTCACAGCAGCTCAAGGAAACCTGCCTGTCTCTGTAGACTCCACCTCTGGGGACAGGGCACGGTTAACAACAAAAGCAGCAGAAACCTCTGCAGACGCAAACGACTGTCTAACAGCTTTGAAGAGAGCAGTGGATCTCCCAACAGGGAGGTTGAGATCTGAGAAGGGACAGACTGCCTGTTCAAGTGGGTCCCTGACCCCTGAGTAGCCTAACTGGGAGACATCCCCCACTAGGGGTAGTCTGACAGCCCACACCTCACAGGGTGCAGTACTCCCCTGAGAGGAAGCTTCCAAAGCAAGAATCAGACAGGTACACTCGCTGTTCAGCAATATTCTATCTTCTGCAGCCTCTGCTGCTGATCCCCAAGCAAACAGGGTCTGGAGGGGACCTCAAGCAATCTCCAACAGACCTACAGCTCAGGATCCTGACTGTTAGAAGGAAAACTATCAAACAGGAAGGACACCTACACCAAAACCCCATCAGTACGTCACCATCATCAAAGACCAGAGGCAGATAAAACCACAAAGATGGGGAAAAAGCAGGGCAGAAAAGCTGGAAATTCAAAAAATAAGAGCACATCTCCCCCTGCAAAGGAATGCAGCTCATCGCCAGCAACGGATCAAAGCTGGACAGAGAATGACTTTGATGAGATGAGAGAAGAAGGCTTCAGTCCATCCAATTTCTCAGAACTAAAGGAGGAATTACGTACCCAGTGCAAAGAAACTAAAAATCTTGAAAAAAAGTGGAAGAATTGATAGCTAGAGTAATTAATGCAGAGAAGGTCATAAACGAAATGAAAGAGATGAAAACCATGACACGAGAAATACGTGACAAATGCACAAGCTTCAGTAACTGACTTGATCAACTGGAAGAAAGAGTATCAGCGATTGAGGATCAAATGAATGAAATGAAGTGAGAAGAGAAACCAAAAGAAAAAAGAAGAAAAAGAAAGGAACAAAGCCTGCAAGAAGTATGGGATTATGTAAAAAGACCAAATCTACGTCTGATTGGGGTGCCTGAAAGTGAGGGGGAAAATGGAACCAAGTTGGAAATCACTCTTCAGGATATCATCCAGGAGAACTTCCCCAACCTAGTAGGGCAGGCCAACATTCAAATTCAGGAAATACAGAGAACGCCACAAAGATACTCCTCGAGAAGAGCAAGAGCAACTCCAAGACACATAATTGCCAGATTCACCAAAGTTGAAATGAAGGAAAAAATCTTAAGGGCAGTCGGAGAGAAAGGTCGGGTTACCCACAAAGGCAAGCCCATCAGATTAACAGCAGATCTCTCAGCAGAAACTCTCCAAGCCAGAAGAGAGTGGGGGCCAATATTGAACATTCTTAAAGAAAAGAATTTTCAACCCAGAATTGCATATCCAGCCAAACTAATATCATAAGTGAAGGAGAAATAAAATCCTTTACATATCAGCAAATGCTTAGAGATTTTGTCACCACTAGGTCTGTCTTACAAGAGACCCTGAAGGAAGCACTAAACATGGAAAGGAACAACCGGTACCAGCCATTGCAAAAACATGCCAAAATGTAAAGACCATGGAGGCTAGGAAGAAACTGCATCAACTAACGAGCAAAATAACCACTTAATATCATAATGGCAGGACCAAGTTCACACATAACAATATTAACCTTAAATGTAAATGGACTAAATGCTCCAATTAAAAGACACAGACTGGCAAACTGAATAAAGAGTCGAGACCAATCAGTCTGCTGTATCCAGGAGACCCATCTCACATGCAGAGACATACATAGGCTCAAAATAAAGGGATGGAGGAAGATTTACCAAGCAAATGGAGAACAAAAAAAAGCAGGGGTTGCAATACTAGTCTCTGATAAAATAGACTTTAAACCATCAAAGATCAAAAGAGACAAAGAAGGCCATTAAATAATGGTAAAGGGATCAATTCAACAGGAAGAGCTAACTATCCTAAATATATATGCACCCAATACAGGAGCACCCAGAATCATAAAGTAAGTCCTTACAGACTTACAAAGAGACTTAGACTCCAATACAATAATAATGGGAGACTTCAACAATCCACTGTCAACATTAGACAGATCAACGAGACAGAAAGTTAACAAGGATATCCAGGAATTGAACTCACCTCTGCAGCAAGCAGACCTAATAGACATCTATAGAACTCTCCACCCCAAATCAACAGAATATACATTCTTCTCAGCACCACATCGCACTTATTCCAAAATTGACCACATAATTGGAAGTAAAGCACTCCTCAGCAAATGTACAAGAACAGAAATTATAACAAACTGTCTCTCAGACCACAGTGCAATCAAACTAGAACTCAGGACTAAGAAACTCAATAAAAATCGCTCAACTACATGGAAACTGAACAACCTGCTCCTGAATGACTACTGGGTACATAACGAAATGAAGGCAGAAATAAAGATGTTCTTTGAAACCAATGAGAACAAAGATACAACATACCAGAATCTCTGGGACACATTTAAGCAGTCTGTAGAGGGAAATTTATAGCACTAAATGCCCACAAGAGAAAGCAGGAAAGATCTAAAATTGACACTCTAACATCACAATTAAAAGAACTAGAGAAGCAAGAGCAAACATATTCGAAAGCTAGCAGAAGGCAAGAAATAACTAAGATCAGAGCAGAACTGAAGGAGATAGAGACACAAAAAACCCCTCCAAAAAATCAATGAATCCAGGAGTTGGTTTTTTGAAAAGATCAACAAAATTGACAGACCACTAGCAAGACTAATAAAGAAGAAAAGAGAGAAGAATCAAATAGATGCAATAAAAAATGATAAAGGGGATATCACCACTGACCCCACAGAAATACAAACTACCATCAGAGAATACTATAAACACCTCTACGCAAATAAACTAGAAAATCTAGACGAAATGGATAATTTCCTGGACACTTACACTCTTCCAAGACTAAACCAGGAAGAAGTTGAATCCCTGAATTGACCAATAGCAGGTTCTGAAATTGAGGCAATAATTAATAGCCTACCAACCAAAAAAAGTCCAGGACCAGATGGATTCACAGCTGAATTCTACCAAAGGTACAAGGAGGAGCTAGTACCATTCCTTCTGAAACTATTCCAATCAATAGAAAAAGAGGGAATCCTCTCTAACTCATTTTATGAGGCCAACATCATCCTGATACCAAAGCCTGGCAGAGACACAACAAAAAAACAGAATTTTAGACCAATATCCCTGATGAACATCGATGCAAAAATCCTCAATAAAATACTGGCAAACCGAATCCAGTAGCACATCAAAAAGCTTATCTACCATGATCAAGTGGGCTTCATCCCTGGGATGCAAGACTGGTTCTACATACACAAAACAATAAACATAATCCAGCATATAAACAGAACCAAAGACAAGAACCACATCATTATCTCAATAGATGCAGAAAAGGCTTTTGACAAAATTCAACAGCCCTTCATGCTAAAAACGCTCAATAAATTCCGTATTGATGGAATGTACCTCAAAATAATAAGAGCTATTTATGACAAACCCACAGCCAATATCACACTGAATGGGCAAAAACTGAAAAATTTCCCTTTGAAAACTGGCACAAGATAGGGATGCGCTCTCTCACCACTCCCATTCAACATAGTGTTGGAAGTTCTGGCTAGGGCAATCAGGCAAGAGAAAGAAATCAAGGGGATTCAGTTAGGAAAAGAAGAAGTCAAATTGTCCCTCTTTGCAGATGACATGATTGTATATTTAGAAAACCCCATTGTCTCAGCCCAAAATCTCCTTAAGCTGATAAGCAACTTCAGCAATGTCTCAGGATACAAAATTAATGTGCAAAAATCACAAGCATTCTTATACACCAGTAACAGACAAACAGAGATCCAAATCATGAATGAACTCCCATTCACAATTGCTTCAAAGAGAATAAAATACCTAGGAATCCAACTTACGAGCGATGTAAAGGACCTCTTCAAAGAGAACTACAAACCACTGCTCAGTGAAATAAAAGAGGACACAAACAAATGGAAGAACATACCATGCTCATGGATAGGAAGAATCAATATCGTGAAAATGGCCATACTGCCCAAGGTAATTTATAGATTCAATGCCATCCCAATCAAGCTACCAATGAATTTCTTCACAGAATTGGAAAAAACTGCTTTAAAGTTCATATGGAACCAAAAAAGAGCCCGCATCTCCAAGACAATCCTATGTCAAAAGAACAAAGCTGGAGGCATCACGCTACCTGACTTCAAACTATACTACAAGGCTACAGTAACCAAAACAACATGGTACTGGTACCAAAACAGAGATATAGACCAATGGAACAGAACAGAGTCCTCAGAAATAATACCACACATCTACAGCCATCTGATCTTTGACAAACCTGAGAGAAACAAGAAATGGGGAAAGGATTCCCTATTTAATAAATGGTGCTGGGAAAATTGGCTAGCCATAAGTAGACAGCTGAAACTGGATCCTTTCCTTACTCCTTATACGAAAATTAATTCAAGATGGATTAGAGACTTAAATGTTAGACCTAATACCATAAAAATCCTAGAAGAAAACCTGGGTAGTACCATTCAGGACATAGGCATGGACAAAGACTTCATGTCTAAAACACCAAAAGCAACGGCAGCAAAAGCCAAAATTGACAAATGGGATCTCATTAAACGAAAGAGCTTCTGCACAGCAAAAGAAACTACCATCAGAGTGAACAGGCAACCTACAGAATGGGAGAAAATTTTTGCAGTCTACTCATCTGACAAAGGGCTAATATCCAGAACCTACAAAGAACTCAAACAAATTTACAAGAAAAAAACAAACAACCCCATCAAAAAGTGGGCAAAGGATATGAACAGACATTTCTCAAAAGAAGACATTCATACAGCCAACAGACACATGAAAAAATGCTCATCATCACTGGCCATCAGAGAAGTGAAAATCAAAACCACAATGAGATACCATCTCACACCAGTTAGAATGGCGATCATTCAAAAGTCAGGAAACAATAGGTGCTGGAGAGGATGTGGAGAAATAGGAACACTTTTACACTGTTGGTGGGATTGTAAACTAGTTCAACCATTATGGAAAACAGTATGGCGATTCCTCAAGGATCTAGAACTAGAAGTACCATATGACCCAGCCATCCCATTACTGGGTATATACCCAAAGGATTATAAATCATGCTGCTAGAAAGACACATGCACACGTATGTTTATTGTGGCACTATTCACAATAGCAAAGACTTGGAATCAACCCAAATGTCCATCAGTGACAGACTGGATTAAGAAAATGTGGCACATATACACCATGGAATACTATGCAGCCACAAAAAAGGATGAGTTTGTGTCCTTTGTAGGGACATGGATGCAGCTGGAAACCATCATTCCTAGCAAACTATCACAAGAACAGAAAACCAAACACCACATGTTCTCATTCATAGGTGGGAACTGAACAATGAGATCACTTGGACTCGGGAAGGGGAACATCACACATCGGGACCTATCATGGGGAGGGGGGAGGGGGGAGGGATTGCATTGGGAGTTATACCTGATGTAAATGACGAGTTGATGGGTGCTGACGAGTTGATGGGTGCAGCACACCAACATGGCACAAGTATACATACGTAACAAACCTGCACGTTATGCACATGTACCCTAGAACTTAAAGTATAATAATAAATAAATAAATAAGTAAATAAATAAATAATTGAAAAGGTTATATCCTGGAAAAAAAAAAGAGAAAGTATTCCATTATTATTGTGTGAATATCTAAGTCGTTTTGTTGGTTTCTAAGAAGTTGCTTTATACATCTGGATGCTCCTCTATTGGGTGCATATATATTTAGGATACTTAGCACTTCTTGTTGAATTAAACCCTTTACCATCATGTAATGCTTTTCTTTGTCTTTTTTTTTTTTTTTTTTTTTTTTTTTTAATCTTTGCTTGTTTAAAGTCTGTATTGTCAGAAACTAGTATTGTAGCATGCCCTTATTTCTCTTTTCCACTTGCTTGGTAAATTTTCTTTCAACCCTTTATTTTTAGCCTATCTTTGTCTTTGCATGTGAGATGGGTCTCCTGAGGACAGCATACCTATGTGTCTTTGCTCTTTATCCAACTTGCCATTCTGTGTCTTTTAATTGGGGCATTTATTCCATTTACGTTTAAGGATAGTATTGTTATGTGTGAATTTGATCCTGTAATCATGGTGCTAGCTGGTTATTTTGCATATTTGTTTATATGATTGCTTCATAGTGTCACTGTTTTGTGTACTTCATTGTGTTTTTGTAGTGTCTGGTAATGGGTTTCCCTTTTTTATTTAGTGCTTCTTTCAGAAGCTCTCTCAATGCAGGTCTGCTGGTGATGAATTTCTTCAGCATTTGCTTGTCTGAAAAGGATCTTGTTTCTCCTTTGCTTATGAAGCTTAGTTTTTTTGGATATGAAATTGTAGTTTGGAAATTCATTTCTTTAAGAATGTTAAATATTAGCCCCCAATCTCAAAAAATAGAATGCTTCACAAATTTGTGTCTCACACAAGCACAGAGGCCATACTAATCTTGTCTGTATCATTCCAATTTTAGTATATGTGCTTCTAAAGCAAGCACTAAGCACTCCTCCAGGTGTTCTAGCTTGTGTGTGAAATGGTGTTTATAGTAGCCTAGAATAACCTTTTGTATTTCTTTGTTATTGGTTGTGATATCTTCTGTTTTATTTCTGATTGAGTTTATTTGGATCTTCTCTCTTATTTTCTGGGTTAATATTACTAATGGTTTATCACTTTTGTTTACCTTTTCAGAGAACCAGCTTTTTGCTTTATTTAGCTCTTGTACTGCTTTCTTTTGTTCCGATCTCATTTAGTTCTCCTCTGATTTTGCTCTGTCTTTTCTTCTGCTGGGTTTGGGTTTGGTCAGTTCTTGTTCTTCTGATTCCTTGAGGTGTGAGCTTAGATAGTCTATTTTTGCTTCTTGTGACTTTTTGCTATTGGCATTTAATGCTATAAACTTTCCTTTTAGCACCAGATTTCCTGTATTCCATAGGTTTTCATAGGTTGTGTCACTACTATTGGTCAGTTCAAAAAATTTTGTTTCCACCTTGAGTTTTTTGTTGACCCAAAGATCACTCAGAAGCAGATTATTTCATTTCTATGTGTTTGCATGGTTTTGAGGGTTACTTTTGGAGTTGATTTTCAATTTTATTCTGCAGTGGTCTGAGAGGGTACTTGATACAATTTTGAGTTTCTTAAATTTATTGAGACTTGTTTTGTGGCCTATCATATGGTCTATCTTGGAGAATGCTCTATGTGCTGATGAATAGAATGTATATTCTGCAGTTGTTGGGTAGAATGTTGTGTACATACGTGTTTAGTCCATTTGATCTAGTACATCACTTACGTCCATTGTTTCTTTGTTGACTGTCTTGATGATATGTCTAATGCTGTCAGTAGAGTACTGAAGTCCCCACTATTATTGCATTTCTGTCTATCTCACTTCTTAGGTCTAGTAGTAATTGTTTTATAACTTTGGGAGTTCCAGTGTTAGGTGCATATATATTTAAGGATTATCATATAATCCTGTTGGACTCGTCTTTTTATCATTATATAATGTCACTCTTTGCCTTTTTTACTGTTTTTGTGTTAAAGTCTGTTTTGTCTGATATAAGAAGAGCAACTCCTGCTCACTTTTGATGTCCATTTGCATAGAATATCTTTTTCCACCCCTTTACCTTAAGTTATGTAAGTCCTTATGTGTTAGGTGAGTCTCTGGAAGACAGCAGATAGTTGGTTGGTTAATTCTCATCCATTCTGTCATTCTGTATCTTGTAAGTAGAGCATTTAGGCCATTTCATTCAACATTAGTATTCAGATGTGAGGTACTATTTTATTCACAATGCTAGCTGTTACCTGAATACAATGCTTTTTTTTTCATTATGTTCTTGTTTTATAGGTCTTGTGAGATTTATGCTTTAATGAGGTTCTATCTTGGTGTATTTTGAGGTTTAAAGATTTAGAACTTCTTTCAACAGTTCTTGTACTGATGGCTTGGTTGTGGTGAATTTTCTTAGCATTTGTTTGTGACAAAATGACTCTTTTTTTCACTTATGAAGATGACTTTTGCTGGATGCAAAATTCTTGGCTGATAGCTGTTTTGTTTACGGAGGCTAAAATAGGACCCCAGTTTCTTCTAGCTCGAGAGGTTCCTGCTTAGAAATATGCTGTTAATCTGATGAGTTTTCATTTATAGGTTACCTGATGCTCTTCCCTCACATCTCTTAAGATTCTTTCCTTTGTCTTGCCTTTAGATAATCTGATGACTATCTGCCTAGGTGATGATCATTCTGTGATGAATTTCACCTGTGTTATTTGAGCTTTTTGCATTTTGATATCTAGATCTCTAGGAAGGCCAAATATGTTGTCTCAATTATCCCTTCAAGTATGTTTTCCAAAGGCTTAGATTTTTCTTCTTTTTCAGAATACCAATTATTCTTAGGTTTGGTAGTTTAACATAATCTTAAACTTCTTGGAGACTTTATTCTCATTCATTATTTTTCTTTGTCTTTGTAAGATTGGGTTAATTCAATAGCCTTGTATTTGAGTTCTGAAGTTCTATTTTCTGTTTTCTACTAGTTCAATTCTATTGTTGAAACTTTCCAGCATATTTTGCATTTATGCAAGTTTGTTTTTCATTTACAGAAGTTTTGTGATTATTTCTTATTATGCTGTCTATTTCTCTGGAGATATTTTCGTCCACATCTTGTATTATATTTTAAATTTATTTAAGTTGGTTTTCACCTTTTTCTTGTGCCTCCTTGAGCAGCTTAATAATTGGCCTTCTGAATTTTATTTTGGGGGGGCAATTCAGAGATTTCTTCTTCATTTGATTTTATTTCTGGTGAGCTAGTGTGATCTTATGGGGGTGTTAGAGAACGTTGGTTTGTCATATTACCAGAATTGTTTGTCTGGTTTCTTCTTATTTGGGTAGACTATGTCAGAGAAAAGACCTAGGGCTCAAGGGCTGTTGCTCAGATTATTTTGTTTCACAGGGCGATTCCTTGATTTGGTACTCTCCCTCTTCCCCTAGGGATGGGACTTTCAAGAGCTGGACTGCACATTTTGTTACTCCTCTTCTAGGTCTAGGCATGCAGTGGAGCTACTGGACTCCAGGCAGGTCCTGGGGAGTGTCCACAAAGAGTCCTGTGGTGTGATTTGTCTTCAGGTCTGCCAGCCATAGATACCAACACCTGCTCCAATACAGGTAGCAGGTGAGTGATGTTGACTCTGTGAGGGTCCTTGGTTGTAGTTTTGTTTAGTGCACTGGTTTTCTCAAATGCAGTTAAGTTGTCACATGAAGAGACTCAGGACCTCTTGTTAGCCAGAATGCTACAGGAAATAAAGTTAGCTCTTGTTTTCTCATTTGTTGAAGTAGAGTTGTTCATTCCTGAGTTGCTGTAGTGGTCTTAGCTGTTTGGCCTCCAGCCAGGATGTGGCACTTTCAAGACAGCATCAGATATGGTAGTTTAGGGGGGATACAATCTTACCCTAATGTTGCCTGGGTAAGTGTTTGGGTTTCTCAGGTGCCATAGAGCTTCCAAGAGATAATGTCTTTTATCTTCAGCTACCAGGGTGAATAGAGAAAGACTGTCACATAGGAGGAAGGTTCTCTATGTCTGAGCTCAGACTCTTTTTGGTCAGGACTTGCTGCAGCCACTGTAAGAATAGGGGTTTGATTCTCAGGCTAATGGTGTTGTGTTCCCAAGGGGATTTTTTCTGCCTCTGCTTTATCATACAGGTCACCAGGAAAGTGGTGAATGTTGGCAGTGACAGGCCTTACCCAGCTCCCATGCAGCCAGCAAAGCCAGTCTCACTCCAACTGTGTCCTACCAACAGCCCCGAGTTTATATGTATTCAGCCAGAGAGCAAGACTGAGATCTTACCCCAGGCTAGAAGACTGTTGCAGCTCTTGTGCTCATATCTGAACATCCCATTCACCTCCCCGCCTCCCAGATTCTGCCCAGGAAAAATCACTCACAGTCAAAATTATTACAAAATTCAGCTGGAATTTTCCTTCTTCCTGTGGTCCTTCTCTAATTCCACTGGCAGCCCTTCCCAAAGACCTCTGTGAGATAAAGTAAAAAATGGCTTCCCTGGGGGCCAGGAGTGCCTACAGGGCTTCTTTTGCTGCTGCTTCTACTTTTATATTTCACTCAGCTCTCTAAATTTGTTTCAGCTCTAGGTAAGGTTAAATCCTTCTCTTCTGATTTGAATTTTTAGGTTCTCCACAGAGGATGTGTGTTCAGAAACAGACTTTTCCCCTATCACACTTTGGGCACTCACAGTTTTTTGGCTGTCTCACGGAGTTTGCAGCAGCAAACCACTTCTTTCAAAGAGCCTGTGAATTATTTAGGTTTTCCTGGTATGTCCCTGCAGTAGTTTTTGAAGCAAAAGTTGAACAATTTTTAAAAGTCAAAGAGGCAGTTTATTACCTTAAAGCATTTGAAAAACCTAATATTTGACCTTCCTAATATAGACCAAATGTCTTTATTTTACCAATAATCTTAACAACTCTTCAATTTCCTGAAGCTTACTAAAGTTATGTTAAATAAAAGGCATTAGTTTTTATTTTCATAGCAAAATATGTGATTCCAGCACTTATTATTTTTAAGCCAATTAATCAGAGCTCATTCATATATAAACATCACATACAGAACACATATAAATACACAGAAAGGCAGAAGAAGATCTAATAGTTGTATGATTTTTTCATTTGCCAGTTTTTGCATTTCTTTTTAAAGCATGCAGTTTTTAAGGCCTAATATGCAGGTACAGCTGGAAGACAAAACAGATCCCTAAAAATTCAGGGTCCCATTTTTATGCTGGATCCTGCATCCCCAAAAGATAAGTGTTATAGAACAAGACAGTGCACTGATTTTGTGCATTTCATGGTAAAAACATTGCTTTGCATTGCAAAGCATCCCAAAGTTGATTAGTTGATTCTGTGATTAGCCTATCCCCCAAGGGAGTCTAATCTCAATGAGGGGTGGGGACATTTCCATTCTTTTTAGGTGGCCAGGAGTATGCTTCTGTTATTTAAATGTGAAAAGAGTCAAGTATCCTCCACAACTGCCATTTGCCATCCCCAAAAGTATATTTAGCCTTAGATTTTAAGAGCGATCTATCTGTTTTCAGTTCCTGGAGTTTCATGACTAAAACAGAGGTTTTTCCCAAAACAGGGTCAGTGGCACCTCCTGTGTTTTTGCCAAGGAGTCCCAAGCTGTTAGAGGTTACTTAAGATTCTCTTATGTGTGCATCAAGAGCGACAAGAAGAAAAAATAAAATAAAGACAAACAATTCTGTTGACTGAAAAGAAAAACAAAAACTTATAAAATACAAGATTCAAGAAGATAAAAATCCATAAATACTTTTTAAATATACCTATAGCTTGAATATCTGCTTTTAATTAAGCTGACTTTTAACCAAATATTTATTGCCAAATGCTAACCTTAACAAACAGCAAATATGTCTGGCTTTTGAACTTCACTAAACATATCCTCTCAGGTGCTCAGAGAAAGTAAAATTCAAGAAGTGAATTCAGAAGTTTTTCATGGAGGGGAAGAGAATCAATAAATAGCAAAAGTCACATGTATGTTATACCATTAAAGGGCTCATTTCTTAAGCCTGGAACTGAACCTTGAACCCAAGCCACCATTGTGAAATGACAAAGCCTTAGCTACTAAGCTATTGCATTGGGCGGTTTCCAATGCTCTTAAAATAAGGAATCTAGAGCAGCTAATTTTGAGCTTGCAATAGTTTTTAATTGCTCAAAATAATTTTTTGAGCTAACTATGACATGAACTACCAAGTTTCTGTTCCCTGGATGGCAGAAACCAAGAAAAAGTACTGCTATGTGGTTACAAGATCAAGCTCCCAAGGACATAAAAAAAGATGAAGAAAAAAATTCATCCAGATTTTTCATTTCAGGGACCTGCAGCAAAGTTTGTAGCTGACTAGTTTGCTGTGCTGGCTTTACAGCAAGCTTATGGAGCTCCTAGGTCCACATTCTATCCTAAGATAACCCTCTTTATGACAGAATGATACAATAAAAACAAATTTATAGCACAAAGTATGCCAGTTGTGCTATAGCTTAAGACTATCTTCACAAATTACTTTTCTCATTAAGTTAAACTTTGCAAGAGATGGTAATTTTTATCATTCCTACAACCAGTTTTCACAGAGAGAGAGAAAAGGGAAGGGAGAAAAGCATTGCTTACAACAGGGTAGGAAAGGTGAGGAGCTCAGGGAGGCCAGAGAAAGACCCACCCATTGCAGCAACTCAAAATTAAAAGTTCAAGTGGCTACTTGTCAGTCATTATAATTCCAGCAGTCTCATCAGCTCTCAAGTTTCTCCCCTTAGGGAAAAAGAAGCTCCCCATGTCCAGTTACACTCTACATGCCTAATTCTGTCACCCACAGCCACCCAAAGAATGAAAGCCAATTAATTTAAAGAGAATAGCGGTCAATATCTCATAGTGACAAATCCATTTTTTACTAAAAGGAACTTTACTGTGGAGATGGCCTCTATCCCAATCCCATCCTTTATCCAGGTAAAATGTACACCACTACATACTCAAAGTCGGCAGTTTATTTCTTTGGATCACAGTCATAACTAAGTCAAAAAGTTAGCAGATTTAATTTTTTAATCAATCACTTAAGCTTTTTATTTCCCTTTCATAAAGCCTTTAAATAAAAATATTGAAAATTTCTTTTCTGCATATCAGTAGGCATCCTTAGATGAGACTAATTTGGGAGCTCTCATTTTCAAATACACTTTAGTGCAGTGTTGTTCATTTGGAACATTCCACTGTAAGTTATCTTTAGTAAGATTGACAAGATTTTATCATTTCTGTAAGACTACTGCTTCCACGGCCCAATACTTATGCATGTATGAGCCAGAAGGAACTCTGTTCTCCAAAAATTAAGGATTTCATTTTTACATCGAGTATTGGCTTTGCTCTCAGGTTCCCTTGATCAACTAAGCCAATGACTTTTTTCCTACCTAAATGCACAAGAAAAATGAAACAAAAGGGTAGAACACAAAAATTCCTGCAAATGTCTAAAAGCCAAAATGCACACCCCCTGCAATATTTTCATGTCCTACTAATTTCTTTCTGACCCAGTCAGATGTAAGAGGCTTCTAACTGAACCAAAGATAGTTAATTACCACATCCAATTGAATCCTGGACTCAGTCCAGTTTCTGTCATGACTTCCAAACCCAGTTTGGATCAGAAATTTGTTCAAAGAAACTTGGAGAACTCAAAACACAAATCCATGGAACTTCAGAATCTGAGAATGTACCATGCTCCCCAGCTGCTCTAAGAGATCAAGAAACACAGTGTCTCTAATGGGTATCTCACTTGGTCACTCAGTGCTCCTAGGGGTCTTTAAAAGTTCTACTTCAATCCCACTTCTGAGGCCATCTGATGAAAGAAAATTTCAAGCTGAATTTAGATTAATGGAGTTTAATTGAGCAATGAACAATCTGTGAATCAGGCAGCCTCCTGAGCCAGAATAGGCTCAGACACTCCAGCACAGCCACGTGGTGAAAGACTCATGAACGGAAAAAGAAAAGTGATGCACAGAAAATGAAAGTGAGGTAGAGAAATGTCTGGATTGTTTACAGCTTGGCATTTTCCTTATTTGAACATAGTTCAAATAGTTGGCTACATTTGATTGGTCAAATATTGGTAATTGGTACTAGTGTAGGCTATGGTCTGGGTTACACCTCCACTTGTTATAGTTCACAATGTACAAAAATCCTATAGGCCAAATTTAAAATATGTGAGGAGGCAGCTTTAGGCTAAACTTGATTCAACATCAGCACTGCATTTTGTTTATTTGTTTGTTTTGTTTTTGTTTACTTTTAATAATAGCCATTCGGACTGGTGTGATATGGCATCTCATTGTGGTTTTGATTTGCATTTCTCAACTGGTTAGTGAGATTGAGCATTGTTCATGTTTGTGAGACGTTTGCCTGTCTTCTTTTCAGAAGTGTCTGTTCATGTTCTTTCCCCACTTTTTAGTGGGTTTGTTTTTTGTTTGTACATTTTTAAAAAACTTCTTATACACTCTGGATATTGGAACTTTGTTAGATGTACCCTTGCAAATATTTTATTTCATTCTGTAGGCCATCTGTTTACTCTGCTGATAGTCATTTTTTGCTTTGAAGAAGCTCTTTTGCTTTATTAGGTCCTACTTGTCAAGTTTTGTTTTTGTCACAATTCTTTTTGATGTCTTTGTCATGAAATCTTTCTTAAGGCTGATGTCCAAAATAGTGTTTCCCTGGTTATCTTCTAGGAATCTTATAAGTCTAAAATTGAAATCTTTAATCTATCTTATTCTTTGTATATGGTGAAAGGTATGGGTCCACTTTCATTCTTTTGCATATGACTAGCCAGCTATCCCAGAACCATTTATTGAATAGAGAGTCCTTTCTTCATTGTTTGTTTTTGTTGACTTTGCCAAAGATCAGATGGCTGTAGGTGTGTGGCTTTATTTCTGTCTATTCTGTTCCATTGGTCTATGTGTCTGTTTTTGTACCAGTATCATGCTGTTTTGTTTAAAGTACTCACTTTTTTTGGGCTTTATTTTTTATTTTTATACTTTAAGTTCTAGGGTACATGTGCACAATGTGCAGGTTTGTTACATATGTATAAATGTGCCATGTTGGTTTGCTGTACCCTTTAACTCATCATTTACATTAGGTATGTCTCCTAATGCTATCCCTCCCCCATCCGCCCACCCCACGACAGGCCCCCGGTGTGTGATGTTCCCCGCCTGTATCCAAGTGTTCTCACAGTTCAATTCCCAACTATGAGTGAGAATATGTGGCATTTGGTATTCTCTCTTTGCGACAGTTTGCTCAGAATGATGGTTTCCAGCTTCATCCATTTCACTGCAAAGGACATGAACTCATCATTTTTTATGGCTGCATAGTTTTCCATGGTGAATATGTGCCACATTTTCTTAATCCAGTCCATCATTGATGGACATTTGAGTTTATTCCAAGTCTTTGCTGTTGTGAATAGCGATGCAATAAACATACTTGTGCATGTGTCTTTACAGTAGCATGATTTATGATCCTTTGGGTATACACCCAGTAATGGGATCGCTGGGTCAAATGGTATTTCTAGCTCTAGATCCTTGAAGAATTGCCACACTGTCTTCTACAATTGTTGAACTAGTTTACACTCCCAACGACAGTGTAAAAGCATTCCTATTTCTCCACATCCTCTCCAGCATCTGTTCTTTCCTCACTTTTTAATGATCACCATTCTAACTGGCGTGAGATGGTATCTCATTGTGGTTTTGATTTGCATTTCTGTGATGACCAGTGATGATGAGCATTTTTTCATGTGTCTGTTGGCTGCATAAATGTCTTCTTTTGAGAAGTACCTGTTCATATCCTTTGTCCACTTTTTGATGGGGTTGTTTTATTTTTTTCTTGTAAATTTGTTTAAGTTCTTTGTAGATTCTGGATATTAGTCCTTTGTCAGATGGGTAGATTGCAAAATTTTCTTCCATTCTGTAGGCTGTCTGTTCACTCTGATGGTAGTTTCTTTTGCTGTGCAGAAGCTATTTTGTTTAATTAGCTCCCATTTGTCTATTTTGGCTTTTATTGTCATTGCTTTTGGTGCTTTAGTAATGAAGTCTTTGCCCACGCCTATGCCTTGAATAGTACTGCCTTGGTTTTCTTTTAGGGTTTTAAAGGTTTTAGGTCTAACATTTAAGTCTTTAGTCCATCTTGAATTAATTTTTGTATAAGTTGTAAGGAAGAGATCCAGTTTCAGCTTTCTACATATGGCTAGCCAGTTTTCCCAGCACCATTTATTAAATAGGGAATCCTTTCCCCATTTCTTGTTTTTGTCAGGTTTGTCAAAGATCAGATAGCTGTAGATGTGTGGTGATATTTCTGAAGTCTCTGTTCTGTTCCATTGGTCTACATCTCTGTTTTGGTACCAGTACCATGCTGTTGGTTACTGTAGCCTTGTAGAATAGTTTGAAGTCAGGTAGCGTGATGCCTCCACCTTTGTTCTTTTCACTTAGGATTGTCTTGGCAATGCAGGCTCCTTTTTGGTTCCATATGAACTTTAAAGTAGTTTTTTCCCATCTGCAAACAGAGACAATTTGACTTCCTCATTTCCTAATTGAATACCCTTTATTTCTTTCTCCTGCCTGATTTCCTGGCCAGAAATCAGTACAGTTTGAAGTCAGGTAGTGTGATGCCTCCAGTTTTGTTCTTTTGCTTAGGATTGTCTTGGCAATGCAGGCTCTTTTTGGTTCCATATGAACTTTAAAGTGGTTTTTCCAATTCTGTGAAGAAAGTCATTGGTAGCTTGATGGGAATGGCATTGAATCTATAAATTACCTTGGGCAGTATGGCCATTTTCATGATATTGATTCTTCCTATCTGTGAGCATAGAATGTTCTTCCATTTGTTTGTGTCCTCTTTTATTTCATTGAGCAGTGGTTTGTAGTTCTCCTTGAAGAGGTCCTTCACATCCCTTGTAAGTTAGATTCCTAGGTATTTTATTCTCTTTGCAGTAATTAGAATGGGAGTTCACTCATGATTTGGCTCTCTGTTTGTCTGTTATTGGTGTATAAAAATGTTTGTGATTTTTGCACATTGATTTTGTATCCTGAGACTTTGCTGAAGTTGCTTATCAGCTTAAGGAGATTTTGGGCTGAGACAATGGAGTTTTCAAAATATACAATCATGCCTTCTGCGAACAGGGACTATCTCACTTCCTCTTTTCCTAATTGAATATCCTTTATTTCTTTCTCTTGCCTCATTGCCCTGGTCATAACTTCCAACACTATGTTGAATAGGAGTGGTGAGAGAGGGCATCCCTGTCTTGTGCTTGTTTTAAAAGGGGATGCTTTCAGTTTTTTCCCATTCAGTATGATATTGGCTGTGAGGTTGTCATAAATAGCTCTTATTATTTTGAGATAGCTTCCATTGATACCTAGTTTATTGAGAGTTTTTAGCATGAAGGGCTGTTGAATATTGTCAAAGTCCTTTTCTGCATCTATTGAGATAATCACGTGTTTTTTGTCTTTGGTCTGTTTATGTGATGGATTACGTTTATTGATTTGCATATATTGAACAAGCCTTGCATCTCAGTGATGAAGCCAACTTGATCTTGGTTGACAAGCTTTTTGATGTGCTGCTGAATCCGGTTTGCCAGTATTTTATTGAGGATTTTCACATTGATGTTCATCAGGGACCTTGGTCTGAAATTCTCTTTTTTTGTTGTGTCTCTGCCAGGCTTTGGTATCAGGATGATGCTGGCCTCATAAAGTAAATTAGGAAGGATTCCCTCTGTTTCTATTGATTGGAATAGTTTCAGAAGGAATGGCACCAGCTCCTCTTTGTACCTCTCATACAATTTGGCTGTCAATCTGTCTGGTCCTGTACACTTTTTGGTTGGTAGGCTCTTAATTATTGCCTCAATTTCAGAGCCTGTTATTGGTCTATTCAGGGATTCAGCTTCTTCCTCATTTAGTCTTGGGAGGGTGTATGTGTTCAAGAATTTCTCCATCTTCTAGATCTTCTAGTTTATTTGCACAGAGGTGTTTATAGCATTCTCTGATGGTAATTTGTATTTCTGTGAGGTCGGTGGTGATATCCCCTTTATCATTTTTTATTGCATCTATTTGATTCTCCTCTCTTTTCTTCTTTGTTGGTCTTGCTAGTGGTCTATCAATTTTGTTGATCTTTTCAGAAAACCAGCTTCTGGATTCATTGACTTTTTGAAGGGTTTTTTGTGTCTCTATGTCCTTCCATTCTGCTCTGATCTTAGTTATTTCTTGCCTTCTGCTAGCTCTTGAAATTGTTTGCTCTTGCTTCTCTAGTTCTTTTAATTGTGATGTTAGGGTGCTGATTTTGGATCTTTCCACTTTCTCTTGTGGGCGTTTAGTGCTTTAAATTTCCCTCTACACACTGCTTAAAATGTGTCCCATTATCTTTGTTCTCACTGGTTTCAAAGAAAATCTTTGTTTCTGCCTTTATTTTGTTATTTACCCAGTAGTCATTCAGGAGCAGGTTGTTCAGTTTCCATATAGTCATGTGATTTTGAGTGAGTTTCTTAATTCTGCATTCTAATTTGATTGCACTGTGGTCTGAGAGACAGTTTGCTGTATTTCTGTTCTTTTATATTTGCTAAGGAGACCTTTACTTCCAACTATGTGGTTTGATTTGGAATAAGTGCAATGTGGTGCTGAGAAAAATGTATATTCTGTTGATTTTTGGTGGAGAGTTCTGCAGATGTCTATTAGGTCCATTTGGTGCAGAGCTGAGTTCAAGTCCTGGATATCCTTGTTAACTTTCTGTCTCGTTGATCTGTCTAATGTTGACAGTGGAGTGTTGAAGTCTCCCATGATTATTGTATGGGAGTCTAAGTCTCTTTGTAAGTCTCTAAGGACTTGCTTTATGAATCTGGGTGCTCCTGTATTGGGCCCATATATATTTAGGATACTTAGCTTTTCTTGTCACATTGATCCCTTTACCATTATGTAATGGCCTTCTTTGTCTCTTTTGATCATTGTTGGCTTAAAGTCTGTGTTATCAGAGACTAGGATTGCAACCTCTGCCTTTTTTTTTTTTTTTTTTTTTTTTTTGGTTTTCCGTTTGCTTGGTAGATCTTCCTCCATCCCTTTATTTTGAGCCTATGTGTGTCCCTGCATGTGAGTTGGGCCTCTTGAATACAGCACACTGATGGGTCTTGACTCTTTATCCAATTTGCCAGTCTGTGTCTTTTAATTGGGGCATTTAGCCCATTTACATTTAAAGTTAATATTGTTATGTGTGAATTTGATCCTGTCATTATGATGTTAGCTGGTATTTTGCACGTTAGTTGATGCAGTTTCTTCCTAGCATCAATAGCCATTACAATTTGGCATGTTTTTGCAGTGGCTGTTACTGCTTGTTCCTTTCCATCTTTAGTGCTTCCTTCAGGAGCTCTTGTAAGGCAGGCCTGGTGATCACAAAATCTCTCAGCATTTGCTTGTCTGTAAAGGACTTTTTTTTCTTCTTCACTTGTGAAGCTTAATTTGGCTGGATATGAAATTCTGGTTTGAAAATTCTTTTCTTTAAGAATGTTGAATGTTGACCTCCAATCTCTTCTGGCTTTTATGGTTTCTGCCAAGATATTTGCTGTTTGCCTGATGGGCTTTCCTTTGTGGGTAACCCAATCTTTCTCTCTGGCTGCCCTTAACATTTTTTCCTTCATTTCAACCTTGGTGAATCTGACAATTATGTGTCTTGGGGTTGTTCTTGAGGATTATCTTTGTGGTGTTCTCTGTATTTCCTGAATTTGAATGTTGACTTGCCTTGCTAGGTTGGGGAAGTTCTCCTGGACAATATCCTGAAGAGTGTTTTCCAGCTTGGTTCCATTCTCCCTGTCACTTTCAGGTACACCAATCAAATGTAGATTTGGTCTTTTCACATAGTCCTATATTTCCTGGAGGCTTTGTTCATTTCTTTTTACTCCTTTTTGTCTAAACTTCTCTTGTCACTTCATTTCATTAATTTGATCTTCAATCACTGATACCCTTGCTTCCACTTGATAGAATTGGCTATTGAAGCTTGTGCATGCATCATGTAGTTCTCGTGCCATGGTTTTCAGTTCCATCAGGTCATTTAAGGTCTTCTCTACACTGTTTATTCTAGTTAGCCTTTCGTCTAATCTTTTTTCAAGGTTTTTAGCTTCCTTGCAATGAGTTTGAACATTCTTCTTTAGTTTGGAGATGTTTGTTATTACCGACTTTCTGAAGCCTACTTCTGTCAACTCATCAAATTCATTTTCTGTCCTATTTTATTCCATTGCTGGTGAGGAGTTGTGAACCGTTTGAGGAGCAGGGGTGCTCTGGTTTTTAGAATTTTTCAGCTTTTCTGCTCTGGTTTCTCCCCATCTTTGTGGCTTTATCTACCTTTGGTCTTTGATGATGGTGACCTACAGATGGGGTTTTGGTGTGGATGTCCTTTTTATTGTTGCTATTCCTTTCTGTTTTTTTGTTTTCCTTCTAACAGTCAGGTCCCTCAGCTGCAGGTCTGTTGGAGTTTTCTGGAGGTCCTCTGCAGACCCTGTTTGCCTCGGTATCACCAGCAGAGGCTGCAAAACAGCAAATATTGCAGATCAGCAAATATTGTTGTCTGATCATTCCTCTGATCCCCTCTGGAAACTTTGTCTCAGAGGGGCACCAACTGCATGAGGTATCAGTCGGCCCCTATGAGGAGGTGTCTCCAAAGTTAGGCTACACGGGGATCAGTGACCCACTTGAGGAGGCAGTCTGTCTGTTCTCAGAGCTCAGACACCATGCTGAGGGAACCACTGCTCTCTTCAGAGCTGTCAGACAGGGACGTTTAAATCTGCAGAAGTTTCTGCTGCCTTTTGTTCAGCTCTTCCTTGCCCTCAGAGGTGGAGTCTACAGAGGCAGCAGGCCTCCTTGAGCTGTGGTGGGCTCCACACAGTTCAAGCTTTCTGGCTGCATTGTTTAACTAATGAAGCCTCAGCAATGGCAGACGCCCCTCCCCAAGCCAGGCTTGCCACCTCGCAGTTCCATCTCAGACTAGCAGTGAGCAAGGCTCTGTGGGTGTGGGACCCACTGAGCCAGGTGTGGGATGTAATCTCCTGGTGTGTGGTTTTCTAAGACCGTTGGAAAAGCACAGTGTTTAGGTGGTAGTGTCCTGATTTTCCTGGTACAGTGTGTCATAGCTTCTCTTGGCTAGGAAAGGGAAATCCTCTGACCCCTTGCACTTTCCAGGTGAGGCGATGCCCTGCCCTGCTTTGGCTCACCCTCAGTGGGCTGCACCCACTTTCTGACCAGTCCCAATGAGATGAACCAGGTACCTCAGTTGGAAATGCAGAAATCCCCATCTTCTCCATTGATCATGCTGGGAGCTGCAGACCAGAGCTGTTCCTATTTGGCTATCTTGGAATGAACCATTAAAGTAGTCTTATTGCATAGATGGAAGTCAGGTAATGGGATGCCTCCAGCTTTATTCTTTCTGCTTAGGATCACTTTGGATATTTGTGCTACTTTCTCATTCCATATAAATTTTGGAAATTTTTTCTAGTTCTGTGAAACATGAGATACAGCTTGATAGAAATAGTATTAAATCTGTAGATTTCTTTGGATAGTATGGCCACTTTAACAATACTGATTCTTCCAATCCATGAGCATAAAATGGTTTTTCATTTGTTTATGTTTCCTATGATTTCTTTCAGTAGCGTTTTGCAGTTCTTCTTGTAGAGATCTTTCACCTCCTAGGTTAGATAAAGTCTTAGGTATTTTATTTTATTTTATTTTATTGGTGGCTATTGTAAATGGTATTATTTTCTTGATTTGGCTCTCAGTTTGAATTTTATTGCTGTACATACACAGAACTGATGGTTATATACTGATTTTGTATTCTAAAACTTCACAGAAGTCGTTTATCAGTTCCACAGGGGCATTTGTAGTAGTCATTGTGGTTTTCTAGGTATAGAATCATAAGATCCACAAAGAGACATAGTTTGACTTCTTTTTCAATTTTGGTGTATTTTATTTCTTTCCCTTGCCTGATTGCTTTGGCTTGCATTTCTAGTATTATGTTTAATAGGAGTGGTGAGAGTGTACATCTTCTTATTGTTCCAGTTTTCAAGGAGAATGCTTCCAGTTTTTGCCCATTCAGTATGAAGTTGGTTGTGGGTTTTTCATAGATGGCTCTTTTTCTGTTATAACTTTTATTTTAGGTTCAGGGGCACATGTGCAGGTTTGTTTTATAGGTAAACTTCATGTCTTAGGGGTTTAGTGTACAGTTTATTTCATCACAAAAGGAACAAGTGTAGTATCCAATAGGTAGTTTTTTTCCGATCCTCTCCCTTCTCCAACTCTCAGCCCTCAAACAGAACTTGGTGTCTGTTGTTCCCTTTATTGTGTTCATGTGTTCTAATTGTTTAGCTCCTATTTATAAGTGAGAACATGCAGTATTATTTTTCTTTTCCTGCATTAGTTTGCTTAGGGTAATGACTTCCAGCTCCACCCATGTTGCTGCAAAGGATATGATCTCATTCCATGTAGTATTCCATGGTGTATAAGTACCAAATTTTCTTTATTCAGTCTGTCTTTGATGGACATCTATGTTGATTCCATATCTTTGCTATTGTAAACAGTGCTGCAAAGAACATATGCCTGCATGCGTTTTTAGAGCAATTTGTATTATTTTAGGGCATATATTGAATAATGATATTGCTGGGTCAAATCATAATTCTATTTCAAGCTGTTTGAGAAACTGCCACACTGCTTTCCACAACACCTGGACTAGTTTACATTTCACACAGCAGTGTTTTTTTTTTTTTTTTTCCTCTGCAACCTCAATACCTTCTGTTATCTTTTGACATTTTCACGATAGTCATTCTGAGTGGTGTGAGATGATATCTGATGGTGGTTTTGATTTACATTTCTCTAATGATTAGTGATGTTGATCATTTTTAATATGCTTGTTGGCCATATTTTTGTCTTCTTTTGAATAGTGTCTGTTCATAGTCTTTGCCCACTTTTTAAATTTTTTTTTTCTTTTCCTTGTCGATTGAGGTTTCTTATAGATTCTGGAAATGAGACCTTTGTCAGATCTATAGTTTGCAAATATTTTCTAACAATTTGTAGTTTTTCTGTTTACTCTGTTTATAGTTTCTTTTCTTATGCAGAAGCACTTTAATTAGGTCTCACAAAAATTTTTGTTTTTATTGCAAATGCTTTTGGTGTATTCATAGTGAAATCTTTGCCAGGTCCTATTTCCAGAATATTTTCTAGGTTATCTTTCAGGGTATTATAGTTTTACGTTTTACATTTAAACCTTTAATCAATCGCGAGTTGATTTTTGCATATGGTGCAAGGAAGGGTTTCAGTTTTAGTCTTCTGCATATGGCCAGGTAGTTATGCCAACACCTTTAGAAAGAGTCGTTTCTTCATTGCTTGTTTTTGTTAGATTTGTCAAAGATCAGATGGTTGTAGATGTGTGGTATTATTTCTGGGCTCTCTATTTTGTTCCATTGATCTGGACTTTGTTTTTGTACCAGTACCATGCTGTTTTAGTTACTGTAGCTTTATAATATAGTTTGAAATTACATAACACGATGCCTTCAGCTTTGTTCTTATTTCTTGGGATTGTTTTGGTTATTGAAGCTCTCTTTTGCTTCCATATGAATTTTAATATAGTTTTTCTAATTCTGCAAATAATGTCATTGGTAGTTTGGTAGGAATGGCATTGAATCTGTAGATTGTTTTGGGCAATATTGCTATTTTAAAAATATTGATTATTTCTATCCATGTGCATGGAATTATTTTCTGTTTGTTTGGGTCACTGATTTCTTTGTGCAGTGTTTCATAATTCTCATTGTACAGATCTTTTGACTCTTTAGTTAGCTGTATTCCTAGGTATCATATTCATTTTGAGGCTAATGTAAATGGGATTGCATTCCTGATTTGGCTTTCAGCTTGACTGTTGGTGTATGGGAATTCTACTGATTTTTGTAAATTGACTTTTGTGTCCTGAAACCTTGCTAAAGTTATTTATCATATAAAGCAGCTTTTGGACCGAGACTATGAGACCTTATAGACATAGAGTCATGATGTGTACAAACATGGATATTTTGACTTCCACTTTTTCTCTTTGGGTGGCATTTATTCATTTCTATTGCCTGATTGCTCTTGGCAGGACTGATGTTAAAGGGCATCCCAGTCTTGTTCTGGTTTTCAAGGGAAATGTTTTCAGCTTTTGCCCATTCAGCATGATGTTGTCTCTGGGTTTGCCATAGAAGGCACTTATTACTTTGAAGTAAGTTCCTTCTATGCCTAGTTTTTTGAGGGCTTTTAGCATGAAGTGATGTTAAATTTTATTTAAAAGCTTTTCTGCCTCTATTGAGGTGGTTATGAGGGTTTTGTGTTTAGTTTAGTTTATGTGATAAACCGCATTTATTGATTTATGTATGTTGAACCAATCTTGTATCCCGGGGATGAAACCAACATGATTGTGATGGATAAGCTTTTTTATGTGCTGCTGGATTCAGTTTGCCAGTATTTTATTGTGATTTTTTACACCGAGGTTCATCCAGGATGTTAGCCTGAGGTTTTCTTTCTTTGTTGTGTCTCTGACAAGTTTTGGTATCAGGATGATGTTGATCTCATTAGAATGAGTTACAAAGGAGTCCTTTCTTCTCAAATTTTGAAATAGTTCCAGTAGAAATAGTACCATCTCTTCTTTATGCATATGGTATAATTTGGTTGTGAATCTGACTGGTGTTGGGCTTTTTCTTATTGGTAGGTGTTTTATTATTAATTCAAGCTTGGAACTCATTATTAGTCTGTTCAGAGACTTAATTTCCTCTTGGGTCAGTCTTAGAAAGTGTTTGTTTCCAAGAATTTATCAATTTCTTCCAGATTTTCTAGTTTATGTGCATAGATGTTTTCACAGACATTCATGTCCATTGGTAATGTCCTCTTTGTCATTTTGAATTATCTTCATTTGGATCTTCTCTCTTTTTTATTAGTGTAGCTAGAGGTCTATCTTATTAATTTTATCAAAGTACCAGCTCTTGGATTTGTTGATATTTTGAGTAGATTTTCATGTCTCAATTTCTTTAAATTCAGCTCTGATTTTGATTTATCTCCTTTTAGCTTTGGAGTTGGTTTGTTCTTGTTTCTCTAGTTGTGATGTTAGCTTGTTTATTTGAAATCTGTCTAGTTTTTGATGTGGATATATAGTGCTATAAACTTCCCTCTTAACACTACTTTAGCTGTGTCCCAGAGAGTCTCATATTTTGTACATTTGTTGTCATTAGTTTCAAAGAACTTCTTGATTTTTTTCTTAATGTTATTATTTATCCCAAATTCTTTCAGGATAAGGTTGTTTAATTTCTGTGTTATTGTATGATTTTGAGCAATTTTATTAGCATTGATTTCTGTTTTTATTGCACTGTGGTTTAAGAGTGTGGCTGGTATATTTTTTATTTTATTTTCTGAGTATTATTTTATGTCTGATTGTCTATTAGTCTATTCTCACACGGCTATGAAGAAATATCTGAGACTGGGTAATTTATAAAGAAAAGAGGTTTAATTGACTCGCAGTTCCACATGGCTGGGTAGACCTCAGGAAACTTACAATCATGGCAGAAGGCACATCTTCACAGGGTGGCAGGAGAGAGAATGAGCACCCAGTGAAGGGGGACGCTCCTTATAAAACTATCAGATCTTGTGAGAACTGACTTGCTGTCAGGAGAATAGGATAGGGAAAACTGCCCCCGTGATTCATTTATCTCCATCTGGTCTCTCCCACTACACATGGGGATTATAGGAACTACCATTCAAGATGAAATTTGGGTAAGGACACACACAAACCATATCATTCCACCCTTGACTCCTCTAAAATCTTATGGCCTCACAATTCAAAACACAATCATACCATTTGTATAGTCCCCTAAAGTCTTAACTCATTCCAGAATTAACTCAAAAGTCCAAATCCAAAGTTTCATCTGAGACAAGACAAATGTCTTCCACTTAGGAGCATGTAAAATCAAAAACAATTTAGTTACTTCCTAGATACAATGGGGTACAGGTATTGGGTAAATACAACCATTCCAAGTGGGAGGAAGTGGCCAAAACAAAGGGTCTACAGGCCCCATGGAAGTCCAAAATCTCATAGGGTAGTCAATAAGCCTTAAAGTTCCAAAATGATCTCCTTTCACTCCATGTCTCACATCCAGGTCATGCAGATGCAAGAGGTGGGCTACCATGGCCTTGGGCAGCTCCACAACTGTGGGTTTTACAGGATTCAGCCCTCTTCCTGGCTGTTTACATGGGCTGGCCTTGAGTATCTGTGGCTTTTCCAGGTGCATGGTGCAAGCTGCTGTGGATCTACCACTCTGGGGTCTGGAGGATGGTGACTCTCTTCTCACAGCTCCACTAGGCAGTGGCCAAGTGGGGACTCTGTTGACAGGCTCTGATACCACATATGTTTCCACACTGCCCTAGCAGACATTTTCCATGAGGGCTCTGTCCCTGCAGTGAACTTCTCCCTGGACATCCAGGCATTTCCATACATCCTCTGAAATCTAGGCAGAGGTACCCAAACCTCAGTTCTTGACTTCTGTGTACCCACAGGCCCAACCCCACATGGACGCTGCTGAGGCTTGGGGCTTGCACCTTCTGAAGCAATGGTCTGGGCTGTATGTTGTCCCCCTTTAGTCATGGTTGGGACACAGGGTGCCAAGGCTAGAGACTGCACAAAGCAGCAGGGGGGCCCTGGACCTGGCCCATGAAATCACTTTTCCCTCTTAGGCCTCTGGGCTTGTGATCAGAGGGGATTCCCTGAAGATACCTGACATGCCCTGAAGACATTTCCCCCATTGTCTTGGTGAATAACATTTGGCTCCTCATTACTTAGGCAAATTCCTGCAGCAGTCTTGATTTTCTCCCTAGAATTTTGTTTTTTTAGAAATATTTCCCTCCAGATACCCTAAATAATCTCTCAGGTTCAAAGCCCCACCTATCTTTGGGGCAGGGGCAAAATGCCACCAGTCCCTTTGCATAGCAAGAGGAACCTTTACTCCAGATTCCAACAAGTTCCCCATCTCCATCTGAGACCACCTCATCCTAGACTCCTTTGTACAGATCATTATCAGTATTTTGGCCAAAGCCACACAACAGGTTTCTAAGAAGTTCCAAACTTTCCCACTTCTTTCTATCTTCTTCTGTGCCCTCCAAAACATTCAAATCTCTGCCTGTTACCCAGTTCCAAAGTTGCTTTTACATTTTTGGGTATCTTTATAGCAGCACCTCATTCTCTGTGGTACCAATGTACTGTATTAGTTCATTCTAATGCTGCTATAAAGAAATACCCGAGACTGGATAATTTCCAAAGAAAGGAGGTTTAATTGAATCACAGTTCTGCACAGCTGGGGAGGCCTCAGGAAACTTACAATCATGGCAGAAGGCACTTCTTCACAGGGTAACAGGTGAGAGAATGAGTGCCCAGCAAAGGTGGAAACCCCTTATAAAACTATCAGATCTTGTGAAGATGAGTTTTGGGTGGGGACACAGCCAAACTATATCAGATTGTTTGCCCAATTTTAAAGTATGTCTCATGTGATGATGAGAAGAATGTATATTCTGTTGTTTTGGGGTGGAGAGTTCTGTAGATGTATATTAGATTCATTTTTTTAAATGTTGAGTTCAGGTTCTTAATTTCTTTTTATTTTCCTGCCTTAATCATTTGCCTAATAATGTCAGTGGGGTGTTTAATTCTCCAAATATTATTGTGTTTGGAGTGAAGTCTCTCCAAAGATCTCTAAGGACTTGCCTTATGAATCTTGGTGCTCCTGTGTTGGATATGTATATATTTCTGACAGCTAAATATTTTTGTTGAATTGAACTCTTTACCATTATGTAATGTCCTTCCTTGTACTTTTTTATCCTGTTGGTTTAAAGCCTGTTTTGTCTGAAATTAGGATACCAACTCCTGCTTTTGTCTGTTTTCCATTTGCTTGGTAGGTTTTTCTCCAGGCCTTTATTTTGAGCCTATTGGTGTCATTGCATGTGAGATGGTTCTCTTGAAGACTGCATACCATTGGATCTTGCTCCTTTATCCAATTTGCCATTCTGTGCTTTTTTATTGGGTCATTTAACCCATTTACATTCAAAGTTTGTATTGATATGTGTAGGTTTGATTCTGTCACCATGCTGCTAGCTGGTTATTATGCAGACTTGTTTGTGTGGTGGCTTTATAGAGTCACTCTTCCATATACTTAAATGTACTTTGTAGTGGCCAGTAACAATATTTCTTTTCTATAGTTATCACTCCTTTTAGGACCTCTCCTAAGGCAGGTCTGGTGGTAACAAATTTCCTCCACATTTGCTTGTCTGAAAAGGGTCTTATTTCTCCCTTACTTATGAAGCTTTGTTTGGCTGGATATAAAATTATTGGTTTAAATTTTTTTTAAAGAATGTTGAATATAAGTCTCCAATTTCTTCTTGCTTGTAGTTTCTTATGAAAAGTCTGCTGTTAGCCTTTTGTAGGTGACCGGCCTCTTTTTTATAGCTGTCTTTAACATTTTTTCTTTAATAATGACATTGAAGGGTCTGATAACTATATTTCTTGGGGATGGTCTTCTTGTGTAATACCTCACAGGGATTTTCTGTATTTCATAAATTTGAATGCTGGCCTCTCTAGCCAGGTTGGTGAATTTTTAATGAATTACATCCTGAAATATGTTTCCCAAGTTGCTTCCTTTCCCCACATTTCTTTCAGGGAGACCAATTAGTTGTGGATTTGGTCCCTATACATAAGCCCATATTTCTCAGATGTTTTGTTCATATTTTTTCTTTGTTGAACTGACATGTTTTAGAGAACCAGTCTTAGGGCTCTAAGAGTCTTTTCTCAGTTTGGTATATTCTGATGTTAATAATTGTGATTACATTATAAAATTACCTTAGTGTGTTTTTCAGCTCTATCAAATGTGATTCTTTTTAAAATGACTATCATTTAATCTATCAGCTCCTGTATGGTTTTATTGTAATCCTTAGATTCCTTGGACTTGGTGTTGACTTTTTGCTGAATCTTGATGATCTTCATTCCTATTCCTATTCTGAATTATATTTCTGTCATTTCAGCCTGGTTAAGAATTCTTGCTGGGGATCTAGTGCAGTCATTTGGAGGAAAAAGGCTGCTCTGGCATTTTGAGTTGCCAAAGTTCCTGTGCTGGTTCTTTCTCATCTCTTTGGGCTGGTGTTCCATTGAGCATAGTCAGTAGACTTCTTTTCTCTATGTTTTCAGAGGACTCAGGCTTTGTGCAGGGGCTTTATTTATAGCTGAATTCCTCTCTCTGGTTTTACAGTAGGGTATATTAGTGAAGTATTTCGGGTGTTGAAATTTTGTTCTGTAATCTAGTAGGTGGCACTTAAGCAAAATGACCATTAGGTAAGCTCTTGCTAAGTCATTTTACTCCTCTGTATTTCTTCACAATTGCCACTGTGCTCTGCCTCAGTGTTGGCTGCAGATCTTGGCTTGGCACTCTTGGGCTGCACATCAAATCTCTCAGGTGAGTGCTGGCTTTATGTTACCTCCCCAGCTTGGAGGCATTGAAGGAAGGGACCTCAGCTGTGGTTGGGGCAGAGGACCTTTCACTGATTTACTGGGGCTCCACCCCAGAGAGATGTAAAGCCACTATCAATCAGTGAGATAAGCCTGTGATGGGGCAGCTGTGCTATGGGCCCAAATAAGTGTGGGGCCTGCCTAATATTGAGCAGGGTTGTGGGTGAGTCACAGGGAAGACATACTGGCCTCTTATCCTTGGAAAAATGGCAGCTTGATGGAGGTGTAGTTAAAGAACTTTGTTCCTTCCCCTGTCCAAGGGCATAAGGGATGTACCCCTGCAGTGGCAGTGGGATAGAGGCTTTCAGTTGTCTCTGGGTACTCCACCTCAGAGAAATGTGAAGCCGCTGCTACTGGCAATGTTCAGCCAGGGGTTAAGACAGCTGTACTGCTGGACTGAGCTAAGGACTCCGCTTGTTGAATAGCAGACCATCATGGGCTCTCAGGGAGGAGAGACTGAGCTCCTCTTTGTATGGTGATAGTAATGTGCTGGGAGTATGGTTGAAGCCCTCAGGCACTTTGTTTCTTCCTGACAGAGGGCAGCTGGGGTAGAACCACTGCTGTAGCAGTGGCAGAGGGGTTGTCAGTTGCTTCTTGGAGCCTCTTCCTAGGAAAACTCAGAGTCACTACCAGTGAGTACGCTCAGCCATTGGTTGGGTTGCAAATCTGCCATCCTGAGCCAGGGGCCCTCCCTGGTGAAGAATGGGGAGTGGGGAATCACAGGGAAGAGGGCCAGGATTTCTCTCCATATGGCAGCTGTAGTGTGCTGGAGGTACCAGTACAGCACTAAGTCCTAAGTTCCTTCCCCAGCACAAGGGTGGTTAGGAAGCACCACTGCAGCTGCAATGGCAGGGAGGTGGGTTATCTCTGGAATTTTCTACTCACAGAACTTCAGATTCACCTCCAATTAAAGTGTTCATGTGGGAGTAGGGTAGTTATGTTGGAGTCCCTGGTTGGGAGCGGGAGGGCCTGCCCAGTAAGGAAAAGTGGGATTGGGGTCCCATGTGGAAAAAGGCCTGGCTGCTTTTTCCATAGAGTGGCTGCATTGTGCTGGGGAATTGGTGACAGTTCCTAGTCACTGCACACCCTCCAGAGCCTGAGTGCAACAGCAGGGAGGGCTGTGAGACAGTCAAAATGGCAGCTTGCCTTTCCCTGTGAGACATCCATCCCAGGGAATTTCAGAGCTGCCACCGGCTTGAGAGCCCCAGCAGATGGTAGCTGAAGTTGGGAAGTCCTTCCCAGGGAGGAGAAGCTGGATGGGGGACCTGCATATAAATTGACTACTTTTCCATGGGGCAGCTGTATTGTGCTGGGGAACCACACCCATTCCTAGTCACTTTGCACCATCTGGAGCCTGAAGGCAACAGTGATGAGGGCTGTGAAATAGCCAAAAAAGGAAGCTTGCTTCTCCCTGTGGGAGCTCTGTCCCAGGGAAGTGCAGAGCTGCTACCAGCCAGAGAGCCCCAGTGGCGGGTGGCTCAAGTCCTGGTTCAGGAAGTCCCACCTAGAGAGGAAAAGTGGGATTGGGGGCCCTGCTGCTCAGCCTCCTAGATTTGGTCCCTTTCCTGGGGGTATGTGAGGGAGCCTGACCTCCCCCATTGACAGAGCTGCAGCCAGTAGTGCTGGGATGCCCAAGGAGCCAAGCCTCCTGAGACCCCATGTGTTCCTGAGTGGTGACTGTGCCCAAAATCCACATGGCTCTGTGTGACAATGTGAAGGCCGAGGTTGGATGGCCTCATGAAGGGATCTCCTGAGCCCAGGGTTGAAAACTGCAGAAAAAGTATGGTTCCCCTGAGACTCTCACTCACTCACTCACCATTTCCCCACAATAGGAAAGCCTTGCCTGGCTCTGTGCTACTCCCTGGTGGGTAGTCCTCCTGTCTCACTCCCCTCCATTCTCTGTGGCTCAAGCTGTTTCCATGATAAATCTCAATTTGTCCACTTGGATGTTTCTGTTGAAGTTCTGGTATTTACTCACTACTTTTTCTTCTATCCACGAGAGTGGTGTGCACTAGTTGCTTCTAGTCCTAGATGGCTCTTATTATTTTGAGGTATGTTCCTTGATGCCTATTTTGTTGAGGGTTTTTGTCATACAGGTTTTTATCATATTGAATTTTATCAAAAGCTTTTTCACATCTATTGAAACGGTCATGTTGTTTTTGGTTTTTTTTTTTTTTCCTGTTTATGTGGTGAATCACTATTATTGATTTGCATATGTTGAACCTACATTGCATTCCAGGAATAAAGCTTACTTGATCTTGGTGAATTAACTTCTTGATATGCTGCTGGATTTGATTTGCTAGTATTTTGTTCAGAACTTTTGCATCCAAGTTCATCAGGGATACTGCTCTGATGTTTTCTTTTTACATTGTGTCTCTGTCAGATTTTGGCATCAGAATGATTCTGGCTTCATAGAATGGATTAGGGGTGAGTCCCTCCTCAATTTTTTGGAATAACTTTAATACAATGGGTGCCAGCTCTTATCTGTATATCTGGTATAATTTGGCTCTGAATCCATCTGGCCCAGAGCTTTTTTGATTGGCAGGTTTTTCATTACTGATTCAATTTCAGACCTCTTTATCAGTCTCTTCCAAGTTTCAGTTTCTTCCTGGTTCAGTTTCAAAGATTGTATATTTTCAGGAATTTATCCATTTCTTCTAGATTATCTAGTTTGTGTGCATAGAGGTGTTTCATAATAGTCTCTGAAGATTTTTGTTGTTTCTGTCAGTTGGCTGTTTGGCTATGACCTCAAAAGCAATTGCAACAAAAATAAAAATTGACAGGTTGGACCTAATTAAACTAGTTTACGCACAGCAAGAGAAACTATCAAGGGAGTAAGCAGATACCTTATAGATAGGAGAAAATATTCACAAATGATGTATCTGACAAAAGCCTAATATCAAGAATCTATAAGGAACTTAAACAAATCAACATACAGAAAACAACCCAAAAGTGGGTAAAGAACATGAACAGAAACTTCTCAAGAGAAGATATTCAAGTGTTCCACAAACATGAACAAATGCTCATCATCACTAATCATCAGAGAAATGGAAATCAAAATATAATGGAATACTATCTCACACTAGTCAGAACAACTATTATCAAAAACCTTAACTACAACAGATGTTGGTGAGGTTGCTGAGAAAGCAGAACACTTATACATTACTGGTGGGAATGTAAATTAGTTCAGCCATTGTGGAGAGCAGTTTGGAGATTTCTCAGGGAATTAAGAGTTAAACTAGCAATTCTATTACTTACATCAATCCAGCAATTCTATTACTGGGTGTATAATCAAAGGAAAATAAGTTAACCTACAAAAAAGACACATATACATGTATGTTTATCACAGTGCTATTCACAATAGCAAAGACATGAAATTAACCCAGATGCTCATCAAGTCTTGATTGGATAAAGAAAATGTAGTATATATACACTGTGGTATACTATGTAGCCATAAAAGAATGAAATTATGTCTTTTGCAGTAACATGGGTCCAGTTGTAGGCCATTAACCTAAGTGAACTAATACAGAAAAAAAATACCAAATATTTAATATTCTCACTTACAAGTGGTAGTGAAACTTTAAGTCTGCATGGACATAAACATGAAAACAATAGACACTAGGGAATACAAGAAGGGAATGGGAGGGAGGGGCCAAAGGCTAAAAAATTACCCACTGGGTACTATACTCACTATCTGGGAAAAGGATTCATTTATACTGTAAACCTCAATATTACACAATATACCTTTGTAAGAAACCTGCATATGTAACCCCTGAACTTAGAATAAAATTTGGAAAAAAAGTCAAAAACAAAAATGCATTAATGTATTGTTTAATATTTAACATATGTAGTTACCTGTACTCATGCTCATTACTTTTTTTGTGTGTGCATTTGACTTATTGTCTAGTGTCCTTTTGTTTCCACCTGAAGGACTCCCTTTAGTATTTTTTATAAGACAGTTCTTATTTTTATTTATTTATTTACTTTTGTGATAGAGTCTTGCTCTGTCGCCCAGGCTGGAGTGTAGTGGTGCCATCTCAGCTCAAGCCTCAGCCTCTCAAATAGTGGGGATTACAGGCTTCTGCCACCATGCCCAACTGATTTGTGTATTTTTAATAGATACGGGGTTTTAACTTGTTGGCCAGGCTGGTTTCTAACTCCTGACCTCAAGTGGTCTGCTCACCTTGGCCTCCCAGATTGCTGAGATTACAGGCATGAGCCACCATGCCTGGCCAAGACAGTTCTATCAGTGACAATTTGTCTCAGTTTTTATCTGAGAATATCTTTATTTTTCCTTCATTCTCTACTTTCTCTTTCATTTTCTCTTTCATTCTTGAAGGACAATTTTGCTGGGTATAGAATCATTGATATTATTTTGCTTTCTGCCCTTTGAATATATGATATATAGAGTTTTGGTTTCCATGGTTTCTGATGACAAGTCTTTAATTGTATTGAAGAGTCCTTCTATATGATGAGTTGCTTCTCTCTTTATGCTTTCAAAATTCACTATTTGTCTTTCAAAAAATTGACTATAATGTGTCCAGCTGTGGATCTTTTTGTGCTTATCCTATCTGGAGCTCATTGAGCATCTTGGATGTGTACACTGATATGTGTGTTTTTATTTCTTTTTTTAATTTGGAGAGTTTTGAACCATTACTTTTTTTTTTTTTGGAGACTGAGTCTTACTCTGTCACCAAGGGTGGAGGGCAGTGGCACAATCTCAGCTCACTACAACCTACATCTCCCAGGTCCAAGCAATTCTCCTCCTTCAGCCTCCTGGGTAGCTGGGACTACAGGCATATGGTGCCATGCCCAGCTATTTTTTTATATATATATATTTTTAGTAGAGTCAGGGTTTCACCATGTTGCCCAAGCTGGTCTCGAACTCCTCAGGCAATCCACCAGCCTCAGCCTTCCAAAGTGCTAGGATTACAGGTGTGAGCCACTGCGCCCAGCTGAGCCATTACTTTTTAAAATATTATTTTGCTCCTACACTGTCTCCTCTCTTTTAGGAACTTTCATCACGCATATGTTGATACAATTGATGGTATTTCACAGGTGTCTAAGGCTCTGTTCATTTCTCTTTCCTCTTTTTTCTTTATGTTTCTTAGACTGTATATTCTCAACTGTTTTGTCTTTGAGTTCTCCAATTCTTTCTTCTGCCAGTTAAATCTTCTGTTCAAACTTTAGTAATTTTTTCATTTTAGTTATTTTGCTTTTTAACTCCATAATTTATCTTTAGTTCTTTTTTATGATTACAGTAGCTGATTTAAAGTCTTTATCTAGTAAATTCCACATATGGGCCACCTCAGAGGTAATTTCTTTTGATCTTTTTTTACTTGTGTATTGGCCATAATTTCCCATTTCTTCTAATTTGGCATAATTTTTTGTTAATTACTGAACATTTTAAATAACATAATGTGGCAACTCTGATGATCATATTCCCTCCCTCTCCCAGGGCTTGTTGTTTCTGTTAGTTGTTCCTGTTGTTTCTTCTGCTGCTTCTGCACCTGTTTTAGTGATTTTTAGACTAATTTGTGAAGTCCATATATTTTTGTTTTTACTGCCATTGAAGTCTCTGCTCAGTTAGGTTAGTGATCAGCTAATGATGGACAATTATTTCCTTAAATCCTTTGAACCATTAAGTCTCTCAGCCTTTGCAAGTGGCTCTGTGTGTGTGTCAGGGCATGCCTTCAATGTCCCAGCAGGTAGTTTACATCTCTTCCTTAAATTTCACTTTATCTTTCCATAGAGCCTCAAGGTCAGCCATAGGTAGGAGGTTAGGACCTTCTCAGGTCTTTCCTGGACACAAACGCAGAACTAGGCATATATGTGGTCTTCTAGATTCCCAGAAATACGTTGGAGCTTTTCAAAGCCTACTATGAATATCTAATTCTCCAGATTAAAAAAAATTTTTTTTTGGTTAGTGTCTTGTTAGGTCCAACTGGTATTGATATCTTAGCATATGTGGTGTTAAGAAATGGTCACTGATTATTTTTGGTAAATGCTCTCTAAAAAAGGGCTCTTCTCAAAGAGTCTGCTCTGAGTCAATACAAATAAAGATAAGCCCTGAGAGTATAGCTTTGTAGGGAAGTGCCTTTTATATCAAAAAGTGATGATAATCTGGGGATTACACTTTTGAGGAGCTCCAAACCTGTTCTTTCTTCTTCAATGTGTGTTAGACTGTTAATTTTCACAGATAAAATACTTGAGAGACTGTTATAAAGTTTACCCCTGAACTTGGGAGGAGGATGGGAATAAGGCCGGGTAAATAATATCTCAAACCTTGCTGTTTGGACATATATTTTGTTATATGTCCACAATAATACCCCTTTGATTATTGCAAGTGTTGGGTTATTTTCTAGCATTCTGAAAAAGTTGATTTTGACAAATTTTTACATGGTTACTTATTGCTTTATGAAGGAGTGGATTTTTGGAAGTCTTTATCATTATAAAATTGTTTCTTATTGTGATCTTTTAAACCAAAAAAAAAAAACCACAATTTCTATTATGGTTATATAATTTTCTCACTATCCATTTTACTTCAGTTCTGTTGCTTTCTATATTTTGTGGTTTAAAGATATTTGTTCATTTCTTTTAAACTGTTGAATTTATAAACATATATTTTTTTTTTTTTTTTTTTTTTTGAGATGGAGTCTCGCTCTGTCGCCCAGGCTGGGGTGCACTGGCATGATCCCGGCTCACTGTAACATCTGCCTCCCATGTTCAAGCAATTCCCCTGTCTCAGTTTCCCGAGTAGCTGGGACTACAGGCGCATTTCACCATGCCTGGCTGATTTTTGTATTTTTAGTAGAGATGGGTTTCACCATGTTGGCCAGGCTGGTCTCGAACTCCTGACCTTGTGGTCTGCCCACCTCATCCTCCCAAAGTGCTGACATTACAGGTGTGAGTCACCGTATGAGGCCCATGAAATTGTTTTTAGTATCCCATCACCGTATCTTTAATGACTGCAAGATCTGTAGTGCTATACTCCTTTTTATCCTAATATTGGTGATTTGTGTCATTTCTCTTTTCATCTTTATCAGTCTTGCTAGAAGTTTCTGATTTTTTTTTTTTTTTTTTTTTTTGGTCTTTTAAACAAATCAACTTTTGGTTTTGTGGTTTTTCTCTGCTTTTTAAAATTCTCGATTTCATTTATTTTCAGTCATCTTTATTATTTCCTTTATTGTGCATACTTTGAATTTATTTTGTTTTGTGTTTTCTAGTTTCTTAATGTTGGAGTTTACATTATTAATTTGCAAACTTTCTTCATCCCTAATGTAAGCATGTAGTGCTATAAATTTTCCTCTCAGTTCTTATTTACTGCATCCAATATATTTTGATATATATTACTTTCATTTTCATTCAGTTCTACATATTTTTTCTTTGCTTTCAGATGTCCTCTTTGACTCATGGATTGAACAAGTATGAAATTGTTTCACTTCTGTAGGTGGCCTAATAAATCAATTTTCAAATGTCATTTCTAGAAAAGATTTTGAAGATTTTTTACCAAAGTTATTTTACAAGACATGATTTCCTAACTCAACTTGATCATACCACCCCCAAAAGTTTAAAGCAATTTTTTCATGTTACATATAAAAATCTTTTATAAACAATTAATAAATCTTCCTCCAAAGTTCTGTGCACTTCATGTTGCTCAAGTGTGGTATGTTATTCTATTATTTTTCTTTAGCAATATCAATGTCTGGTACAATGAAGACCAACTGTCAGATGACTGATGGCAGCTAGATGCTCTATCTATGTTCTTCAGGGGCTTGACTCACCTTCCACCCGTTGAGGGCTTTGTCCATCATGCAATTGGGATACAGTATTTGTCCCAGTTCACAGATCTGTGGAGCATGGTGGCCAGAGGCCATCGTTCTTTTTGCCTCATCCAACTTGCTGCTAAATTAGCCAGAACAGCATCAGATCCAGTGGGGGGAGAGGTGTCTTCTATTTATTCACAGTAAGGTAACACCTTTGGATAGGGTCCTGGGCCAAGATAGTGAATGGCCAAGGTGAGGGATCAAAGTCTCAGTATGACAGGATTCCTTGCTTTTCCTGCTCCCCACCCCCAGATCACTGGTGGACTTGAGACCAGTATGGCTTCAGAGGTGTGAAGCAGAATCCACTTCTCACTGTGGTATCTACCGGAATTCAATGGTATCATTTTTATCTGTATCTATCACAGAATCTATCACACAGTTGGCACTCAATCAATGCTCATTGAGTATATTAATAAATAAATGAAAAAAAAAATGAAGTGACACGTAGTATGATTTGCACTGAAATCAGTCTCTGCTAGGAATGTTTCTTGATAGTAGTCTATACAACTGTTGAATTGAGCAAGACTCAAAGACTATTGCACACAGTAATGCAACAAAATGAATGCCATATCTGGGTTTACACGTTCTTATCACATCTTCCTTGTTTTGCATTGAAAGTTACAGATTACAGTGCTTCATGTTGCAAAAGCAGTAGAATTCCTCAACTGATGGGTATGTTGTGAATGGGTTACAGGTATGCTGAGATTTGTGTTTTTGTAGTACTCAGAGGAGTAGGCCAGAACCTGAAGTGGCCAGAGTCCTTTGGGATAAAATGACAAGAGTCCTAGAACAAATTACCCCTGACTTGAGAAGTCCTTTTTGCTATGTCAGTGTGTTATATAAGCATTATAATCATTCTCTGCATGTGTCATGATGTGAAGTGGTTTATAAATCATGGACCACTGTAATTTTGACTATATTTGTGAACATTTTAATATGTAATGTTCAATCAAGTCCTGTTCTGTGGGTCCCTAACTGCATTTATACTTACTTATGAAATACATTAGATAACTTTTCTGGAAATTTTATTTTGCTGTTTCATCTGTATTTTTCTTTCAGGAAAATATGTGAAACTGTTTATAATCTTTTTTTCTTTATTATTATTATTATTATTATTATACTTTAAGTTCTAGGGTACATGTGCATAACGTGCAGGTTTGTTACATATGTATACTTCTGCCATGTTGCTGTGCTGCACCCATCAACTCGTCAGCACCCATCAACTCGTCATTTACATCAGGTATAACTCCCAATGCCATCCCTCCCCCTCCCCCCTCCCCATGATAGGCCCCGGTGTGTGATGTTTCCCTTCCCGAGTCCAAGTGATCTCATTGTTCAGTTCCCACCTATGAGTGAGAACATGCGGTGTTTGGTTTTCTGTTCTTGTGATAGTTTGCTAAGAATGATGGTTTCCAGCTGCACTTATGTCCCTACAAAGGACACAAACTCATCCTTTTTTATAGCTGCATAGTATTCCATGGTGTATATGTGCCACATTTTCTTAATCCAGTCTGTCACTGATGGACATTTGGGTTGATTCCAAGTCTTTGCTATTGTGAATAGTGCTGCAATAAACATACGTGTGCATGTGTCTTTATAGTAGCATGATTTATAATCCTTTGGGTATATACCCAGTAATGGGATGGCTGGGTCATAGTTTAAACACTGAAGTTACTCTCCCAGTAGGAAACATTTTGCCATGGCTGAAATGACTTTTCTTTAAAACAGGCTGGGAACCTGTAATTAGAATAGAAGGTTACTCTCTTTTTAGAGTAAAACCATAACCACTAGCATTTACTGCTGCTATAATTCAGAGAAGGAGAAATACTCATTTCTTTCTTGTGGTTAAGATGTTTGAGTCTACAGTGAAATCTGTCACCTGTAATAACTAGTTAATCGATTTATTTATTTAAAAAATATTCCTTGAGTGTCTACTCTATGCAATGATATGTTTAGAAGGAGAATAAATGCATAAGGCATGGCTCCTGTTCTCAAGTTTATAGTCTATTTGAAGAAGCAAGACATGAACACATTTAAAAAGACAGTTTAAAATACAGTTATGTGCTGCATAATGACGTTTCAGTCAGTGACAGACTGAATATATGATGGTGGTCTCATAAGATTATAGTGGAGCTGAAAATTCCTATTGCCTATTGATGTCATTACCTTTTCTATGTTTAGATACAGTTATATATACATATACCATTGTATTACACAATTGTCTATACCATTTAGTGCATTCACATGCTGTACAGTTTTATAGCCTAGGAGCAACAGCCTATACCATATAGCCTAGATGTGTAGGAGACTATACCATCCAGGTTTGTGTAAGTATATTCTATTATGGTCTCACAATGATGAAATAACCTAACAATTCATTTCTCAGGATGTATCCTCATTGTTAAATGACCCATGCCTGTAATGTTAAAACACTGTGAATTATTTTCTATGGTGACATAAATATAACACCAAAGGACTCTCACAGTGATTATAAGTGATAAGAGTTTAAAGGATCACCAGTATATTATGTAACTTCCTGGAGTTGATGGGAGCTAAACTGGTTTTTGACAAAGGGGGGAAGAAAAATAGTAATATCAAAAACTTACCTAGCAGCTACTCTGTGCCAGGCACATTCTTCAGCATTTTATATATTAACTCATGTAATAATCTCAATTTCCCTATGAAACAGCACGCTAACTAACTTGCTCAAGATAATACAAGAAGTAAGTGGCAGATTGAAGCATGGGCAGTATGTGTTTTAAACACCATACTATACTACCGCTTGGCAGATATTCTACAATTGGAGAAGCACATGAACAAAGACACAGTAGAATGTACTAAGAACAATGGATAGACTAAAGAGGGGCTGAGTTTGACCAGAAAGGTGATATGTTCCAGGTGACTCTGCTCCTGCTTCTATTGAGGTAAAGATTCTCACTCTTTCCACCCACGATTCATTTCTATGCCCTGGGGTTGCCAATGTTCAGCAAGTCCTGAGGACTAAAGCTTATCAACACAGTTTTTTTCAATTATTCATTGTCTCTAACTCTGTAATTTCTTAGGTTAAAATGCAGTCTATTTAGATGTGTAGTGTTTGCCTTTCTCCACTATGTGCGAGTAACACTGGCTTTTCAATTTAGATGCTTAAATTATGGCTGCTGACAAATCCCTTAGTTTGGACCATGGCTGTCAAAGTCCTAATATAGTGATAGGTGGGCTAAGATTGAATATTTGAGGGACTTGCCTACTGGAAAAAGCCTCGGAGGTTTAGTCTGACTCCCAATTGGGATCCACTAGAAGTGCCTGCATAAGAGAACACTGCAACAATAATGGTATTTTATGTGGCAATTGTGTGCAAGATGGATTAAATAATAGACATTCAATTTTCAGAAATGAGCAACTCTACTGATTTCACTTTGCTATGCTTGTTGCTGCTTTTAGGCAACAAAACTGTTTGTTCAGAAAAATTTCCAAGGTTGTCGGTTTTATTTTCTACTTTTAAACTTAGCTATCCACATGTTTTATGGTCCTAACATTAAATTGAGCACTTTTTTTTTTTTTTTTTTGAAAGAGAGTCTTGCTCTGTCGCTCAGCCTGGAGTGCAGTGGTGTGATTTTGACTCGCTGCAACCGCTGCCTCCAAGGTTCAAGTGATTCTCCTGCCAAACTGATGACATTTTCTAGGCTATCTGCCACACAGATAATTCTGTCTGTCTTTGACATTTTTAGGAGGTCTCAATCCATCGTATAGAATACACAAGATTTCAACTTTCGATGAAATGTTTTAAATTTCAAGCTGTCACCAAAATTTGAGAGAGAAAAATGTTAGTAATTCTGCAGAGGAACGCTACATTTCATTAAGTTGACTTTAAGATGTTTGAATTACTTCCCACTATAAACTTCCTTTCAAGACAAGATGCTGTTCAAACTCTCCTGCTATATTCGTTAATTGAAGAAGTCTTAGGCAGTTTGTGTTTTTGCTTTTCATTTTTTCTTTATTTTACTTTGCTAATCTAAGAAAACTAATTCTCATAACAATTATATTTTCCTTTAGGATGCTTGCTTCAAATCTTCTCCAGTTAAAGTTAAGTGGAGAAATGTGTCTGGTCTTCTATAATTTCCTCAAAGTCAAAACTAACAGCTGTAAGCACTTAACAACTAATCAGCTCAATTCAGCTCACCTGTGTGAGTGATCCTTAAACATTACATATGCTTTGAATCAACTTTTTTTTTTCTCTCTTTTTTTTTTTTTTGTAAAAGATTTAAAGTTAAAGGGAAAGGAACTAATGAACTTGCAAGATTACGCTCAGCTATTTTCAGTCTGATCCAAAGTACAAGATGTTTTAAAAGATACATTTACCTTTACAAATATTTGTAACACCAAATGGCCACCATATAATTGGCAATAAAAGTCACAAACAACAAATATGTCATTGATGACCAGAACGTTAGATATGGATCCCAAAAGATAAATTGATAAGACATTAGCTGACAGATATGAAAAGTCTGGGTCTAAGCCTTTTAAAAATTACAACACTTTATTAAAATTATTCAATATGGCAGCAATTATATAGCTAAATACAAAGTCTTTTAGAAGAAAGAGCAAGTCTTTAATATTCACAATGATGCTAATATTGTATAAGGCCTGGATATAAAAATTGAGGCGATTACAGAACAAAACAGTTTCTTTGTCATTACTATTTTTAAAAGAAGCATGACTTTTCAAGGCATCAGGCAGTTAGGGAGGTGAGGTGGAAAAAGTACGATTTGCTTCTATTATTACTTGGATCCTTCGATATGAATCCACACCACTTCTGTGTATAAGCTGACATCTGATAAAAAATATTAAAAACCTCACTCAACCAATAAAAGTCTTATTTCCCAAGAACAATGAGGAACTATTAACTATGAAATACATATTACATATAGTCATCTAGCTGTAATAAGAATGTACTAACTTTTTTTAAAAAAAAAACTTTTAAGTTCAGGGGGTACATTTGCAGGTTTGTTACATAGCTAAATGGCGTGTCATGGGGGTTTGTTGAACAGATTATTTTGTCACTCAGGTGATAAAAGTACTAGTATCCATTAGTTATTTTTCCTGATCCTCTCTGTCCTCCCACCCTCCATCCTTCAATAGGCCGCAGTGTGTGTTGTTCCCCTCTATATGTCTGTGTGTTATTTTCAAAACACCTTTACAATAGAAGGGCTTCGGCCTTTCCCCATACATTCATTGATTCTCCTTTATAATAGCCATATTTAAGTAAGTCCAATTGTTTGCTCACTAACATCAAAGAAGAAAGCCTAGGGTGCTTTACCCAGAGTTAGTAAGAGTCAGGAGTAGACTGCCTGGCTTGATCTAAGGTTCAGGTGCTCCCAATTAAATTTAAGGACCAGAACTGATGCAAGGTTAATGACATCTCTGCCTAGGTCAAAAAGAGCTCTGTTCTTTCACCTCTTCTGAATTTTCAGATTGAATTTTGATAGGCATAAATGTTGGGTACTTTTTAGAACCAAAGAAAAAATATCTTTAGTAAGACAGTTGATTGAATTTCAAAGAACTATAGGATATCAGAGTTATAATGGTTCTTTATATGCTATTTAGCAAAGTCCATCCATCATTGTACAGATGGGAAACTGAGGTAAACCGTGGTGGACAGAATAACTGAAGGTTTCTTGGAATAGTTTTCTGCTGAATGCCACTGGCGATTTTCCAGTTATGCTATCTTCTTAGGTCTATAATAAAGTGCCTTTAGCGGTGAATTACCTACAAAATTATGACATTTCTCATACTACCCGGCTGCTGAATTAATTTGAGGATTCTGTAAAAGGTATTTTGTCTTTCAGAAAAAAAAAGACTCCTCAAACAAATGCTATGTTCAGAAACACTAGCCTTTGGCAACAATTCAGCACCTGTTTAACTGTGGTGTTCATTCAAAGCATTTGATTTTTGAAAATATAAAACGTGAAAGACTCCTATTGCTTTAGCAACCATATTAACTAAATGAACTTCTCACTCTCTCTTGACCTTGCTCTTCAAATCATTCCAATATAGGAAAATATGTAACTGCTTCATGATATTTTCCAGAAGGCAGTTTCTTAGATTTGCTATTTAAGAAAATGTTACACGGCATAATGTATTTATGGAATTTTACAGGAGTGTTTGAAATATCATTGTTACCAATGGACAAAAGTAAAGGATTTCCAAAACAAGAATAAAGTGGCTAAAGCTTTTGTATTACAGCCAGAAGAACTGGGCTCAAGCATGGCCCTGCTTTAACAAACAATGAGCAAGTCGCTTAACTATGATTTTCAGTTCCCTCAACTGTAAAATAGGAGAGTAACTATTTCAGAGGGAGTTCAGCAGGATTATATGAGATAATGTACATCAATGTGCTAAATATAAAATATAAAATACTGTAGAAATGTATTAATGTTACTCAATATCTTCTAAAAATGTTTTAATTTTAATTTTTGTGAGTAGTCATACATAGTAGGTGTATATACTTACGGGGTACCTGAGATATTTTGATACAGGCATGTCATGAAAAATAATCACATCATGGAGAGTAAGGTATTCATCCTATCAAGCATTTATCCTTTATGTTACAAACAATCCAATTACACAATGGAGTACTATTCAGCCATAAAAAAATCCTGTCATTTGCAACAAAATGTATGGAACTGGAGATCATTATGTTAAGTGGAATAAACCAGGCACAGAAAGACAAACACCACATGTTCTGAACTGTTTGTGAGATCTAAAAGTCCAAGCACAAAACAACTGAACTTATGTACATAGAGAGTAGAAAGATGGTTACCAGGGGCTAAGAAGGGTAGTGGGGAGGCTGGTAAGGGAAGTAGGGATGGTTAGTGGGTTCAAAAAATAGCATCTTTATTCTTTTTTTTTTTTTAATTTATTTATTATTATTATACTTTAAGTTGTAAGGTACATGTGCATAACGTGCAGGTTTGTTACATATGTATACTTGTGCCATGTTGGTGTGCTGCACCCATCAACTCGTCATTTACATCAAGTATAACTCCCAGTGCAATCCCTCCCGACTCCCCCCTCCCCATGATAGGCCCTGGTGTGTGATGTTCCCCTTCCCGAGTCCAGGTGATCTCATTGTTCAGTTCCCACCTATGAGTGAGAACATGCGGTGTTTGGTTTTCTGTTCTTGTGATAGTTTGCTAAGAATGATGGTTTCCAGCTGCATCCATGTCCCTACAAAGGACACAAACTCATCCTTTTTTATGGCTGCATAGTATTCCATGGTATATATGTGCCACATTTTCTTAATCCAATCTGTCACTGATGGACATCTGGCTTGATTCCAAGTCTTTGCTAATGTGAATAGTGCTGCGATAAATATACGTGTGCACGTGTCTTTATAGCAGCATAATTTATAATCCTTTGGGTATATACCCAGTAATGGGATGGCTGGGTCATATGGTACATCTAGTTCTAGGTCCTTGGGGAATCGCCATACTGTTTTCCATAATGATTGAACTAGTTTACAATCCCACCAACAGTGTAAAAGTGTTCCTATTTCTCCACATCCTCTCCAGCACCTGTTGTTTCCTGACTTTTGAATGATCGCCATTCTAACTGGTGTGAGATGGTATCTCATTGTGGTTTTGATTTGCATTTCTCTGATGGCCAGTGATGATGAGCATTTTTTCATGTGTCTGTTGGCTGTATGAATGTCTTCTTTTGAGAAATGTCTGTTCATATCCTTTGCCCACTTTTTGATGGGGTTGTTTGTTTTTTTCTTGTAAATTTGTTTGAGTTCTTTGTAGGTTCTGGATATTAGCCCTTTGTCAGATGAGTAGATTGCAAAAATTTTCTCCCATTCTGTAGGTTGTCTGTTCACTCTGATGGTAGTTTCTTTTGCTGTGCAGAAGCTCTTTAGTTTAATGAGATCCCATTTGTCAATTTTGGCTTTTGCTGCTGTTGCTTTTGGTGTTTTAGAAATGAAGTCTTTGCCCATGCCTATGTCCTGAATGGTACTACCTAGCTTTTCCTCTAGGATTTTTATGGTATTAGGTCTAACATTTAAGTCTCTAACCCATCTTGAATTAATTTTCGTATAAGGAGTAAGGAAAGGATCCAGTTTCAGCTTTCTACTTATGGCTAGCCAATTTTCCCAGCACCATTTATTAAATAGGGAATCCTTTCCCCATTTCTTGTTTCTCTCAGGTTTGTCAAAGATCAGATGGCTGTAGATGTGTGGGATTATTTCTGAGGACTCTGTTCTGTTCCATTGGTCTATATCTCTGTTTTGGTACCAGTACCATGCTGTTTTGGTTACTGTAGCCTTGTAGTATAGTTTGAAGTCAGGTAGCGTGATGCCTCCAGCTTTGTTCTTTTGACTTAGGATTGTCTTGGAGATGCGGGCTCTTTTTTGGTTCCATATTTAACTTTAAAGCAGTTTTTTCCAATTCTGTGAAGAAGCTCATTGGTAGCTTGATGGGAATGGCATTGAATCTATAAATTACCTTGGGCAGTATGGCCATTTTCACGATATTGATTCTTCCTATCCATGAGCATGGTATGTTCTTCCATTTGTTTGTGTCCTCTTTTATTTCACTGAACAGTGGTTTGTAGTTCTCCTTGAAGAGGTCCTTTACATCCCTTTTAAGTTGGATTCCTAGGTATTTTATTCTCTTTGAAGCAATTGTGAATGGAACTTCATTCCTGATTTGGCTCTCTGTTTGTCTGTTACTGGTGTATAAGAATGCATGTGATTTTTGCACATTAATTTTGTATCCTGAGACTTTGCTGAATTTGTTTATCAGCTTAAGGAGATTTTGGGCTGAGACGATGGGATTTTCTAAATATACAATCATGTCATCTGCAAACACGGACAATTTGACTTCTTTTTTCCTAACTGAATCCCCTTGATTTCTTTCTCTTGCCTGATTGCCCTAGCCAGAACTTCCAACACTATGTTGAATAGGAGTGGTGAGAGAGGGCATCCCTGTCTTGTGCCAGTTTTCAAAGGGAATTTTTCCAGTTTTTGCCCATTCAGTATGATATTGGCTGTGGGTTTGTCATAAATAGCTCTTATTATTTTGAGGTAGGTTCCATCAATACCGAATTTATTGAGCGTTTTTAGCATGAAGGGCTGTTGAATTTTGTCAAAAGCCTTTTCTGCATCTATTGAGATAATCATGTGGTTCTTGTCTTTGGTTCTGTTTATATGCTGGATTATGTTTATTGATTTGCGAAAGTTGAACCAGCCTTGCACCCCAGGGATGAAGCCCACTTGATCATGGTGGATAAGGTTTTTGATGTGTTGCTGAATCCGGTTTGCCAGTATTTTATTGAGGATTTTTGCATCGATGTTCATCAGGGATATTGGTCTAAAATTCTCTTTTTTTGTTGTGTCTCTGCCAGGCTTTGGTATCAGGATGATGTTGGCCTCATAAAATGAGTTAGGGAGGATTCCCTCTTTTTCTATTGATTGGAATAGTTTCAGAAGGAATGGTACCAACTCCTCCTTGTACCTCTGGTAGAATTCAGCTGTGAATCCATCTGGTCCTGGACTTTTTTTGGTTGGTAGGCTATTAATTATTGCCTCAATTTCAGAGCCTACTATTGGTCTATTCAGGGATTCAACTTCTTCCTGGTTTAGTCTTGGAAGAGTGTAAGTGTCCAGGAAATTATCCATTTCTTCTAGATTTTCTAGTTTATTTGCATAGAGGTGTTTATAGTATTCTCTGATGGTAGTTTGTATTTCTGTGGGGTCAGTGGTGATATCCCCTTTATCATTTTTAATTGCGTCTATTTGATTCTTCTCTCTTTTCTTCTTTATTAGTCTTGCTAGTGGTCTGTCAATTTTGTTGATCTTTTCAAAAAACCAACTCCTGGATTCATTGATTTTTTGGAGGGTTTTTTGTGTCTCTATCTCCTTCAGTTCTGCTCTGATCTTAGTTATTTCTTGCCTTCTGCTAGCTTTTGAATGTGTTTGCTCTTGCTTCTCTAGTTCTTTTAATTGTGATGTTAGAGTGTCAATTTTAGATCTTTCCTGCTTTCTCTTGTGGGCATTTAGTGCTATAAATTTCCCTCTACACACTGCTTTAAATGTGTCCCAGAGATTCTGGTATGTTGTATCTTTGTTCTCATTGGTTTCAAAGAACATCTTTATTTCTGCCTTCATTTCGTTATGTACCCAGTAGTCATTCAGGAGCAGGTTGTTCAGTTTCCATGTACTTGAGCGGTTTTGATTGAGTTTCTTAGTCCTGAGTTCTAGTTTGATTGCACTGTGGTCTGAGAGACAGTTTGTTATAATTTCTGTTCTTGTACATTTGCTGAGGAGTGCTTTACTTCCAATTACGTGGTCAATTTTGGAGTAAGTACAATGTGGTGCTGAGAAGAATGTATATTCTGTTGATTTGGGGTGGAGAGTTCTATAGATGTCTATTAGGTCTGCTTGCTGCAGAGATGAGTTCAATTCCTGGATATCCTTGTTAACTTTCTGTCTCGTTGATCTGTCTAATGTTGACAGTGGAGTGTTGAAGTCTCCCATTATTATTGTATGGGAGTCTAAGTCTCTTTGTAAGTCTCTAAGGACTTGCTTTATGAATCTGGGTGCTCCTGTATTGGGTGCATATATATTTAGGATAGTTAGCTTTTCCTGTTGAATTGATCCCTTTACCATTATGTAATGGCCTTCTTTGTCTCTTTTGATCTTTGATGGTTTAAAGTCTGCTTTATCAGAGACTACTATTGCAACCCCCGCTTTTTTTTGTTCTCAATTTGCTTGGTAAATCTTCCTCCATCCCTTTATTTTGAGCCTATGTATGTCTCTGCGTGTGAGATGGGTCTCCTGAATACAGCAGACTGATGGGTCTTGACTCTTTATCCAGTTTGCCAGTCTGTGTCTTTTAATTGGAGCATTTAGTCCATTTACATTTAAGGTTAAGATTGTTATGTGTGAACTTGATCCTGCCATTATGATATTAACTGGTTATTTTGCTCATTAGTTGATGCAGTTTCTTCCTATCCTTGATGGTCTTTACATTTTGGCATGTTTTTGCAATGGCTGGTACCGGTTGTTCCTTTCCATGTTTAGTGCTTCCTTCAGGGTCTCTTGTAAGGCAGGCCTAGTGGTGACAAAATCTCTAAGCATTTGCTTATCTGTAAAGGATTTTATTTCTCCTTCACTTATGAAACTTAGTTTGGCTGGATATAAAATTCGGGGTTTAAAATTCTTTTCTTTAAGAATGTTGAATATTGGCCCCCACTCTCTTCTGGCTTGAAGAGTTTCTGCCGAGAGATCTGCTGTTAGTCTGATGGGCTTCCCTTTGTGGGTAACCCGACCTTTCTCTCTGGCTGCCCTTAAGATTTTTTCCTTCATTTCAACTTTGGTGAATCTGGCAATTATGTGTCTTGGAGTTGCTCTTCTCGAGGAGTATCTTTGTCGCATTCTCTGTATTTCCTGGATTTGAATGTTGGCCTGCCCTACTAGGTTGGGGAAGTTCTCCTGGATGATATCCTGAAGAGTGTTTTCCAACTTGGTTCCATTTTCTCCCTCACTTTCAGGCACCTCAATGAGATGTAGATTTGGTCTTTTTACATAATCCCATACTTCTTGCAGGCTTTGTTCATTTCTTTTTCTTCTTTTTTCTTTTGGTTGCTCTTCTCGCTTCATTTCATTCATTTGATCCTCAATCGCTGACATTCTTTCTTCCAGTTGATCGAGCCGGTTACTGAAGCTTGTGCATTTGTCACGTATTTCTCGTGTCATGGTTTTCGTCTCTTTCATTTCGTTTATGACCTTCTCTGCATTAATTACTCTAGCCATCAATTCTTCCACTTTTTTTTCAAGATTTTTAGTTTCTTTGCACTGGGTACGTAATTCCTCCTTTAGCTCTTAGAAATTTGATGGACTGAAGCCTTCTTCTCTCATCTTGTCAAAGTCATTCTCCGTCCAGCTTTGATCCGTTGCTGGCGATGAGCTGCGTTCCTTTTCAGGGGGAGATGCGCTCTTATTTTTTGAATTTCCAGCTTTTCTGCCCTGCTTTTTCCCCATCTTTGTGGTTTTATCTGCCTCTGGTCTTTGATGATGGTGATGTACTGATGGGGTTTTGGTGTAGGTGTCCTTCCTGTTTGATAGTTTTCCTTCTACCAGTCAGGACCCTCAGCTTTAGGTCTGTTGGAGATTGCTTGAGGTCCACTCCAGACCCTGTTTGCCTGGGTATCAGCAGCAGAGGCTGCAGAAGATAGAATATTTCTGAACAGCGAGTGTACCTGTCCGATTCTTGCTTTGGAAGCTTCCTCTCAGGGGCGTACTCCACCCTGTGAGGTGTGGGGTGTCAGACTGCCCCTAGTGGGGGATGTCTCCCAGTTAGGCTACTCCGGGGTCAGGGACCCAGTTGAGCAGGGAGTCTGTCCCTTCTCAGATCTCAACCTCCGTGTTGGGAGATCCACTGCTCTCTTCAAAGCTGTCAGACAGAGTCGTTTGCGTCTGCAGAGCTTTCTGCTGCGTTTGTTATTGTTTACTGTGCCCTGTCCCCAGAGGTGGAGTCTACAGAGACAGGCAGGTTTCCTTGAGCTGCTGTGAGCTCCACCCAGTTCGAGCTTCCCAGCAGCTTTGCTTACCTAGTTAAGCCTCAGCAATGGCGGGCGCCCCTCCCCCAGCCTCGCTGCTGCCTTGCAGTTAGATCACAGACTGCTGTGCTAGCAATGAGGGAGGCTCTGTGGGTGTGGGACCCTCCCGGCCAGGTGTGGGATATGATCTCCTGGTGTGCCTGTTTGCTTAAAGCGCAGTTTTGGGGTGGGAGTTACCCAATTTTCCAGGTGTTGTGTGTCTCAGTTCCCCTGGCTAGGAAAAGGGATTCCTTTCCCCCTTGCACTTTCCAGGTGAGGCAATGCCTCGCCCTGCTTCAGCTCTCGCTGGTCGGGCTGCAGCAGCTGACCAGCACCGATCCTCTGGCACTCCCCAGTGAGATGAACCCAGTACCTCAGGTGAAAATGCAGAAATCACCGGTCTTCTGTTTCGCTCGTGCTGGGAGTTGGAGACTGGAGCTGTTCCTATTCGGCCATCTTGCTCAGCCCCCCAGCATCTTTATTCTTAAGGCAATGATTTTCAATAATTCAAAATGATAAGACAAATGCATATGATGAGATCAGTTGATTTAACTCTCTTTCAGCAGATAGATTGTGACCAAGTATACTGCTCAAAAAATGTCATAGGTCCACTGACTTATCAAGAATTTAGATGGACTTATTAAGCAGAAGTTTAATTGCATATGACATAGTTACGTTTTTACAAATAAAACCATTTTCTTCATTTTGGGAAAGAAAGTATATGCTTTGTGACTCAGGTGGCAAAGTTGTATTTATATATTTCTTATGTTTCAATGATGCCTTCATACTCATCCTCATCTCTGTGAGAGAACACACACGCACACACACACACACACAAACATGCATACATATATAGTCATGCACCAAATAACCAGGTTTTAAGCCACATGTATGACAGTGGTCCCATAGGACTATAATGGAGCTGAAAAATTCCTATTGCCTAATGACATCATAGTCAATGTAATGTCCCAGTTCTCAAACACACTGCCCATGAGTTTGCAACGATGCTAGTATAAACAAACCTACTGCACTAACAGTCATATAGTAGTACAGCACATACAATTATGTATACCACATAGTACTCGATAATGATAAGAAATTACAAGATCGACTGGGTGCGGTGGCTCATGCCTGTAATCCCAGCACTTTGGAAGACTGAGGCAGGTGGACCATGAGGTCAAGATATCAAGACCATCCTGGCTAACATGGTGAAACCCCGTATGTACTAAAAATACAAAAATTAGCTGTGTGTGGTGGTGCCCTCCTGTATTCCCAGGTACTTGGGAGGCTGGGGCAGGAGAATCGCTTGAACCCAGGAAGCAGAGGTTGCAGTGAGTCGAGATCATGCCACTGCTTTCCAGCCTGGTGACAGAGCAAGACACTGTCTCAAAAAAATAATAAATAAATAAATAAATGATATTACAAGGTCATTGGTTTATGTGTTTTCTACATTTTTATCATTATTTCACGGTGTGCTCCTACTTATTAAAAAAAGTTAACTACAAAGAATCTTCAGCAGGTTCTTCAGGCGGTATTCCAGAAGAAGGCATTGTTATAGAAGACAACAGTTCTATGTGTGTTTTTGCCCCTGAGGACCCAGTGAGAGAAGATGCAGCGTTGGAACACAGTAATATTGATGATCCTGACCCTGTGTAGGCTTAAGCTAATGTGTGTACTTGTGTCTTAGTTTTTAACAAAATAGTTTAAAAAGGAAAAAAATATAAGGAGTAAGGAAAGGATCCAGTTTCAGCTTTCTACTTATGGCTAGACAATTTTCCCAGCACCATTTATTAAATAGGGAATCCTTTCCCCATTTCTTGTTTCTCTCAGGTTTGTCAAAGATCAGATGGCTGTAGATATGTGGTATTATTTCTGAGGACTCTATTCTGTCCCATTGGTCTATATCTCTGTTTTGGTACCAGTACCATGCTGTTTTGGTTACTGTAGCCTTGTAGTATAGTTTGAAGTCAGGTAGAGTGATGCCTCCAGTTTTGTTCTTTTGACTTAGGATTGTCTTGGAGATGTGGGCTCTTTTTTGGTTCCATATGAACCTTAAAGCAGTTTTTTCCAATTCTGTGAAGAAACTCATTGGTAGCTTGATGGGGATGGCATTGAATCTATAAATTACCTTGGGCAGTATGGCCATTTTCACGATATTGATTCTTCCTATCCATCAGCATGGTATGTTCTTCCATTTGTTGGTGTCCTCTTTGATTTCACTGAGCAGTGCTTTGTAGTTCTCCTTGAAGAGGTCCTTTACATCCCTTGTAAGTTGGATTCCTAGGTATTTTATTCTCTTTGAAGTAATTGTGAATGGAAGTTCATTCATGATTTGGCTCTCTGTTTGTCTGTTACTGGTGTATAAGAATGCATGTGATTTTTGCACATTAATTTTGTATCCTGAGACTTTGCTGAAGTTGTTTATCAGCTTAAGGAGATTTTGGGCTGAGACAATGGGGTTTTCTAAATATACAATCATGTCATCCGCAAAGAGGGACAACTTGACTTCTTCTTTTCCTAACTGAATACCCTTGATTTCTTTCTCTTGCCTGATTGCCCTAGCCAGAACTTCCAACACTATGTTGAATAAGAGTGGTGAGAGAGGGCATCCCTGTCTTATGCCAGTTTTCAAAGGGAATTTTTCCAGTTTTTGCCCATTCAGTATGATATTGGCTGTGGGTTTGTCATAAATAGCCCTTATTATTTTGAGATAGGTTCCATCAATTCTGAATTTATTGAGCGTTTTTAGCATGAAGGGCTGTTGAATTTCGCCAAAGGCCTTTTCTGCATCTATTGAGATAATCATGTGGTTTTTGTCTTTGGTTCTGTTTATATGCTGGATTACGTTTATTGATTTGCGTATGTTGAACCAGCCTTGCATCCCAGGGATGAAGCCCACTTGATCATGGTGGATAAACTTTTTGATGTGCTGCTGGATCCAGTTTGCCAGTATTTTATTGAGGATTTTTGCATCGATGTTCATCAGGGATATTGGTCTAAAATTCTCTTTTTTTGTTGTGTCTCTGCCAGGCTTTGGTATCAGGATCATGTTGGCCTCATAAAATGAGTTAGGGAAGATTCCCTCTTTTTCTATTGATTGGAATAGTTTCAGAAGGAATGGTACCAGCTCCTCCTTGTACCTCTGGTAGAATTCAGCTGTGAATTCATCTGGTCCTGGACTTTTTTTGGTTGGTAGGCTCTTAATTATTGCCTTAATTTCAGAGCCTGCTATTGGTCTATTCAGGAATTCACCTTCTTCCTGGTTTAGTCTTGGGAGAGTGTAAGTGTCCAGGAAATTATCCATTTCTTCTACATTTTCAAGTTTATTTGAGTAGAGGGGTTTATAGTATTCTCTGATGGTAGTTTGTGTTTCTGTGGGGTCGGTGGTGATATCCCCTTTATCATTTTTTATTTCGTCTACTTGATTCTTCTCTCTTTTCTTCTTTATTAGTCTTGCTAGCAGTCTATCAATTTTGTTGATCTTTTCAAAAAACCAACCCCTGGATTCATCGATTTTTTGGAGGGTTTTTTGTGTCTCTATCTCCTTCAGTTCTGCTCTGATCTTAGTTATTTCTTGCCTTCTGCTAGCTTTTGAATGCGTTTGCTCTTGCTTCTCTAGTTCTTTTAATTGTGATGTTAGAGTGTCAATTTTAGATCTTTCCTGCTTTCTCTTGTGGGCATTTAGTGCTATAAATTTCCCTCTACACACTGCTTTAAATGTGTCCCAGAGATTCTGGTATGTTGTATCTTTGTTCTCATTGGTTTCAAAGAACATCTTTATTTTTGCCTTCATTTCGTTATGTACCCAGTAGTCATTCAGGAGCAGGTTATTCAATTTCCATGTAGTTGAGCAGTTTTTTAATTCAAGATGGATTAGAGACTTAAATGTTAGACCTAATACCATAAAAACCCTAGAAGAAAACCTAGGTAATACCATTCAGGACATAGGCATGGGCAAGGACTTCATGTCTACAACACCAAAAGCAATGGCAACAAAAGCCAAAATTGACAATTGGGATCTAAGTAAACTAAAGAGCTTCTGCACAGCAAAAGAAACTACCATCAGAGTGAACAGGCAACCTACAGAATGGGAGAAAATTTTTGCAATCTACTCATCTGACAAAGGGCTAATATCCAGAACCTACAAAGAACTCAAACAAATTTACAAGAAAAAAACAAACAACCCCATCAAAAAGTGGGCAAAGGATATGAACAGACATTTCTCAAAAGAAGATATACATACAGCCAACAGACACATGAAAAAATGCTCATCATCACTGGCCATCAGAGAAATGCAAATCAAAACCACAATGAGATACCATCTCACACCAGTTAGAATGGCGATCATTCAAAAGTCAGGAAACAACAGGTGCTGGAGAGGATGTGGAGAAATAGGAACACTTTTACACTGTTGGTGGGATTGTAAACTAGTTCAACCATTATGGAAAACAGTATGGCGATTCCTCAAGAATCTAGAACTAGAAGTACCATATGTCCCAGCCATCCCATTGCTGGGTATATACCCAAAGGATTATAAATCATGCTGCTATAAAGACACATGCACATGTATGTTTATTGCGGCACTATTCACAATAGCAAAGACTTGGAATCAACCCAAATGTCCATCAGTGACAGACTGGATTAAGAAAATGTGGCACATATACACCATGGAATACTATGCAGCCATGAAAAAGGATGAGTTTGTGTCCTTTGTAGGGACATGGATGCAGCTGAAAACCATCATTCTCAGTAAACTATCGCAAGAACAGAAAACCAAACACCGCATGTTCTCACTCATAGGTGGGAACTGAACAATGAGATCACTTGGACTCGGGAATGGGAACATCACACACCGGGACGTATCATGGGGAGGGGGGAGGGGGGAGAGATTGCATTGGGAGTTATACCTTATGTAAATGATGAGTTGATGGGTGCTGACGAGTTGATGTGTGCAGCACACTAACATGGCACAAGTATACATATGTAACAACCTGCATGTTATGCACATGTACCCTAGAACTTAAAGTATAATAATAATTTTTTAAAATGTAAAGAAATAAAAATAGAAAAATCCTTACCAAGTAAAAATATAAAGAAAATATATTATACAGCTGTACGGTATGTTTGTGTTTTTAAAAAAGTGTTATTACAAAAAGACCAAAAAGTTAAAGAAAAGTTTTATCAAGTAAAAAAGTTACAGTAAACTAGGTTTAATTTTTCATTGAAGAATATGTTTTTAGTAAATTTCATATAGCCTAGGTATGTTTATAAAGTCTACAGTAGTGTACAGTAAAGTCACTGGCCTTCACATTCACTCATCACTCATTCTGACTCATCCAGAGCAACTTTCCATTCCTGCAAGTATCATTCATGGTAAGTGCTCTATACAAGTGTGTCATTATTTAAATCCTTTATACCGTATTTTTACTGTACCTTTTCTATGTTTAGATACATTTAGATGTAAAAATATTTACCATTGTGTTACAGTTGCCTACATTATTAGGTACAGTCACATGTGGTACAGGTTTGTAGCCTTAGAACCATAGGCTATACCACATAATCCAGGTTTATAGAAAGCTATACTTATACCATCTAGGTTTTTGTAAGTATACCATATGATGTTCTAAAAATGACAAAATTGTCTAACAACATGTTTCTTAGAAAGTATTCCAGTGGTTAAGCCACACATGACTGTATATGTATATATATTCTTTCATAAATCACTTTGTTAGTAACCAGCAAGTATCCTGATGTATGTGTGTATCACTCCACAGAGATAATGGTACTCCTCGACTTCAGTGGCAGAATCCATCCTGTCACTTAACACAATCCTGGTATACTTTCCTATGGTGGAAATTTTTTTCTATATAAACAGCTATTGGATATACCGTCTACACAAGCTTGTTGGGACTATCCAAGACATGTGAAAAGTGAGTTGTTTATATGCTCCAGGGCTTTGTATGTGGAAGGTGGAATTAAAATAAAAATGAAAAAAACAGCCTGGGACGGTTCTGAGCAGAGTGTTTTTGAGAAATCAAAATGCATGAGATGTCTGAGGCTAGTTAGGTCAAGCTCTCACCCAGCTTACTGGGATGTCATATCTAACCTTGGTAGTAGTATATTCAGGTATATACAGGGCTAACTCTCTTCCTTACTCATTCAAAATGTGCTTGACTAGTGCCTCATACTTCTAGGTAGTTTTTTATTTATAGCTCTTAAGATCTGGTTGACCATAGGGTTTGTTGTTATTGTTGTTGTTTTTAATTTTAACCACTGTACTAAAGCAAAGGAGTAGGAATTTCAAGCACTGTGGCAGGCCAGTCAGTTCTGGGGATTATATAAGGGGTAAGGTAGTGGTCATATCTTTGAGCAGACACAATTGCAGATTGGCATTCTTATAGTATCTCCTACTATGTTTTATGTGGTCAACCACTTTGCCTACCTAGGAAATTAAACAGGTACTTCACCACTGACCACACTGCTTAGCCAAAAGTGGTGAATTAAACTCCATGTGGATCTCAGACATGTTTGACGGGCAGAATGTACTTCTTTCATTTCTTGTTTCATTTTCTGATTTGTCACTGTACAAGGTACAGGCTGCTCAAAGGGCACTATTTGTTGTTTGTCTCAAGATCTGTGGGGGAAACTGCTTTCTTGGAACTTCTTCAAGGGCCTAAGCCCTTACAATCTTTCCCATGACATCCGCCATCAGGACTTCTTGCAGAACTAGAAAGATGATAAGCCTTGACTTCAATGCCCCATTTCATTTATCAATTTATTTACTTAGAGTAGATACTCTGTGGCAAGCACTGATCTAGCGGTTGGGATACATAGATGAAAACACAGAAAATCTTTCTTGTCAATATATTCCTGTTTGCCCCCAACAAATCAAATTCATTATTTGACACAAGATGACTAAACTGTGAGCTCTTAGAAAGCTGTATATGTATCTTATTTTTATTTTAATACCCTCAGTACCTACAAGGCCTGGTGCCAAGTAGGTGCTCAGTAAATGTTTAGCAAATGAAGAAAGGAATTGAAAAAAAGATTTGAAATTCACAAATGGAGATGGCAGTAACTGATAAGGCTCATGTAATATACCTTTCAAAGATATTTGCAAATTTATGGATAGGGCACAAAGATTCACAAGTTTGGACAGGAATGTATTGGTGGCAGTAGAGAATAGTGCTTAAAAGTACAGACTTTAAGTCTGTCCTGGTTTCAGGACAGACCTGATTTCAAATTACCAGTTCCCTTCCATTACCTAACTGTGTGGCCCTGAGCAAGTTACCTAAATTCCCTGTGTCTTATTTTTCTCATATGTAAAGTGGGCCTAGTAAAACAAATCTCATTGAATTGTTGGGAGGATTATATGTGATGACATATGTAAAGAACTTAGAACAATGCCTGGCTCACATAAAACACTTAGTATTTGTTAACATTAAATATATTTTTAAAAGTGATACCTCAAGTAGCTGGTCTGTGTTCCTTTGCAGAAGGAACCTGCTGGACTCTCAGAATGGTCCTGGACTTCATCTATCCAGAAGAAGCTTGCCCAATCTAGCCTGATAACTATTTCCTCTGAAAGATTCTTTGAAGCCACCAGCTTTTTTTGTTTGTTTGTTTCCTTCCTCCCCTCCCTTTATCTCTCCCTCCCTTCCTCCTTCCTTCCTTCCTCCCTCCCTCCTTCCTTCCTCCTTCCCTCCCTCCTTCCTCCTTCCCTCCCTCCCTCCATCCCTCCCTCCTTTCCTTCCTTCCTTCCTTCCTTCCTTCCTTCCTTCCTTCCTTCCTTCCTTCCTTCCTTCCTTCCTTCCTTCCTTCCTTCTGTCTTTTCTTTTCTTTCTTTCTTTTTCCCCTCTCTCTCTCTCTCTCTCTCTCTCTCTCTCTCTCCTCTTTCCGGGGCAATGATTAGAGGGTTACAGACCTTCTAGAAATTTGATTCTCATAGCTATATAGAATAAATCCTAGAACAATGCTGCTCCAAGGTATGTTTTCTTACTGATTGGCTTCAACAGGTAGAAAAAAACACAATTCATTTCTAATCACAACAAAAAGTTTAGATGCTCCACTTACAGGAATAAAACAAAAGTGTATCTCAACATACAAAAAGAGAACAAGTGACGATTTAGTGACAAAGTAAATTGCTGTCTACATAGAAAACACTAAGTAGGCAAAATCCAATTGTGCAGGGACATGAGAGTTGGAGAATAAAGGGATTAAAGTCCAGACTCTGGGTAGCTCCTTGGCAAAATTCTAAAAGATCCTCTGTGTTTTCAGGCTCACTGAGCTGGGACCTCTTTCTCATTTCTGAACTGATTTTTAGTCATGTATTTGCACTCATGGCTCAGAAATGGATTTAGCAGAAGAGAAGGAAGGCAGAGAAATGCCCCAACCTGAGCATCTGCTATATGACAGGTATTGTGCTTAGCTCTTCATATACATTAGATATACATTCCTCAGGCAACCTTGAAAAGACTATAGTATTAGCATTCTGCTGATAAAGAAAAGTAATCTTAGAATGATTAAATGACTCGGCATCATATCTTTTGTGTGGCTGAATGGGAAGTAGAACCTAGGTCTGTCCGTAGACAGAAGCTGAGTTCTGCATATAACACAATGCAATTTTTGAACTAAAAGGATGAAGTTATGTAAAGTGGGATGGGGATATGAATAAAGTTTTGAGCTGTGAAAGAAAAATAAATCTCGGGACCTCAAAATCACTAAGCCAAAGGGAAAAGTCAAACTGAGAACTGCGTTAGGCAACCTGCCTTCCATTCAATCCCCAAATAAGATAACTGCAAAAACCAAAAAAATGTTACACACCTTCCTCACAATTTGCCCACAAGGAAATTCCTTGTGCACAAAAGACACACAGAACTCAAAGTCATCCCTCTGCTCTTGTGAGATAAATGCATATGTGCTTGCTTCCTCTGTCCTATTGTTTCACTAAACCAGACTAAGGCACAAATGACTATTCCTCTATACTCCTTGCATATGTAAAGTGTGTATTCAGTGAAAAGCTAACCAGAGACTTAAAAGAATGCAACTGTTTGCCTCTTATATCTACCTATGGCCAGGAGGCCTCCTCCCCGGCCTCCAGTTGTCCTGCCTTTCTGGGTGGAACCAATGTACACCTTACACATATTGATTGATATCTCATGTCTCCCTAATTATGAGGCCAACATCATCCTGATGCCAAAGCCTGGCAGAGACACAACAAAAAAAGAGAATTTTAGACCAACATGCCTGATGAACATCAGTGCAAAAATCTTCAATAAAATACTGGCAAACCGAATCCAGCAGCATATCAAAAAGCTTATCCAGCATGCTCAAGTGGGCTTCATCCCTGGGATGCAAGACTGGTTCAACATACACAAATCAATAAACGTAATCCAGCATATAAACAGAACCAAAGACAAAAACCACATGATTATCTCAATAGATGAAGAAAAGGCCTTTTAAAAAATTCAACAGCCCTTCATGCTAAAAACTCTCAATAATTTAGATATTGATGGGACGTATCTCAAAATAATAAGAGCCGTTTATGAAAAACCCACAGTTAGTATCATACTGAATGGGCAAAAACTGGAAGCATTCCCTTCGAAAACTGGCACAAGACAGGGATGCCCTCTCTCACCACTCCTATTCAACATAGTGTTCGACGTTCTGGCCAGAGCAATCAGGCAAGAGAAAGAAATAAAGGGTATACAATTAGGAAAAGAGGAAGTCAAATGGTCCCTGTTTGCAGATGACATGATTGTATATTTAGAAAACCCCATTGTCTCAGCTCATAATCTCCTTAAGCTGATAAGCAACTTCAGCAAAGTCTCAGGATACAAAATCAGTGTGCAAAAATCACAAGCACTCTTATACAACAATAACAGACAAACAGAGAGCCAAATCATGAGTGAACTCTCATTCACAATTGCTTCAAAGAGAATAAAATACCTAGGAATCCAACTTACACAGGATGTGAAGGACCTCCTCAAGGAGAGCTACAAACCACTGCTCAACGAAATAAAAGAGGACACAAACAAATGGAAGAACATTCCATGCTCATGGATAGGAAGAATCAATATCGTGAAAATGGCCATACTGTTCAAGGTAATTTATAGATTCAAGAGTATCCCCATCAAGCTACCAATGACTTTCTTCACAGAACTGGAAAAAAACTACTTTAAACTTCATATGGAGCCAAAAAAGAACCTGCATTGCCAAGACAATCCTAAGCCAAAAGAACAAAGCTGGAGGCATCACGCTACCTGACTTCAAACTATACTACAAGGCTACAGTAACGAAAACAGCATGGTACTGGTACCAAAATAGAGATATAGACCAATGGAACACAACAGAGCCCTCAGAAATAACACCACACATCTACAACTATCTGATCTTAGACAAACCTGACAAAAACAAAAAATGGGGAAAGGATTCCCTATTTAATAAATGGTGCTGGGAAAACTGGCTAGCTATATGTAGAAAGTTGAAACTGGATGCCTTCCTTACACTTTATAGAAACTTTAATTCAAGACGGATTAAAGACTTAAATGTTAGACCCAAAACCATAAAAACCCTAGAAGAAAACCTAGGCAATGCCATTCAGGCCATAGGCATGGGCAAGAACTTCATGTCTAAAACACCAAAGCAATGGCAACAAAAGCCAAAATAGACAAATGGGAGCTAATTAAACTAAAGAGCTCCTGCGCAGCTAAAGAAACTACCATCAGAGTGAACAGGCAACCCACAGAATAGGAGAAAATTTTTGCAATCTACCCATCTGACAAAGGGTTAATTCCAGAATCTACAAAGAACTCAAACAAATTTACAAGAAAAAAAAAAACAACCCCATCAAAAAGTGGGCAAAGGATATGAACAGACACTTCTCAAAAGAAGACATTTATGCGCCAACAGACACATGACAAAATGCTCATCATCACTGGTCATCAGAGAAATGCAAATCAAAACCACAATGAGACACCACCTCACAGCAGTTAGAATGGCAATCATTAAAAAGTCAGGAAAGAACAGATGTTGGAGAGGATGTGGAGAAATAGGAACACTTTTACACTGTTGTTGGGAGTGTAAACTAGTTCAACCACTGTGGAAGACAGTGTGGCGATTCCTCAAGGATCTACAGTTAGAAATACCATTTGACCCAGCGATCCTATTAGTGGGTATATACCCAAAGGATTGTAAATCATGTTTCTATAAAGACACATTCACACGTATGTTTATTACAGCACTATTCACAATAGCAAAGATTTGGAATGAACCCAAATGTCTGCCAATGATAGACTGGATTAAGAAAATGTGGCACATATACACCATGGAAAACCATGCAGCCATAAAAAATAATGAGTTAATGTCCTTTGTAGTGACATAGATGAAGCTGGAAACCATCATTCTGAGCAAACTATCGCAAGGAGAGAAAACCAAACACCACATATTCTCACTCATAGGTGGGAATTGAACAATGAGAACACTTGGACACAGGGCAGGGAACCTCACACACCAGGGCCTGTCGTGGGGTGGCGGGGTAGGGGAGGGATAGCATTAGGAGAAATACCTAATGTAAATGACGAGTTAATGGGTGCAGCAAACCAACATGGAACATGTATACATATGTAACAAACTTGCACGTTGTGCACATGTACCCTAGAACTTAAAGCATAATAATAATAATAAAAAAATGTATAAAACCAAGCTATGCCTGGACCACCTTGGGCACATGTCTTCAAGACCTCCTGAGGCTGTGTCATGAGTGTGTCCTTAACTTTGGTAAAGTAAACTTTCTGAATTGACTGAGACATGTCTCAGATATTTTGGATATACAAACTGGTAGCCACAAAGATACTCTGAGTGGAGGGGCCCCTGATCTTCGATAAATCCTATAGGTGCTTGGTGCCAGCTTCAGTTACCATGATAGCTCAAACCAACAGGACAATTTTCTGAGGCCTTGCAGCACCCGCCCCCACAAGAGAATCCCTGATCTACCAGAATTTGGTCAAGATCTAAAGTTTATTTTGCTGTACAACTGCTTTTTTGGAGTTTCATTTGCTTCCAACAAGGAAGGCAAGTTTTCCTTGTTCCATGATAAAAGACAAGCAATTGCTTTTTGGAGTTTCAGCTCCCTTCCAACAGGGAAGACAAGTTTGAGTTTTTTCCTGCTTCTAGGATGGTAGCAGCCTGAGACCCATTCCTAGGTAAGTATCTGAGTTGGGGTTTTCTCTTGGCTAAAGCGAAGATTAATAACCAGTTAGTCTTAATTTCTCCTTACCATGAAAGTGCTCAGAAATCCTATTGTTTAATTATTGTTTGTTGTATGTTTTTGTTTTTGTTCTGATCTTTTTCCCATTGGGTTTGACCAACTCTATCTGACTTGATTAAATTTGAAGGAAAGTTCCAAATTATGTGAAAGAAGGCCTCAAGGACTCTGAATTGGCTAAATTCCTGCAACTGAAAGAAAAACAGGAGGAAAAAGAAAAACTGGTCAGCAAAAGGGAAAAAAAAAATGACTTATTTATTTGTTTATTTTTTTGAGCTGGAGTCTTGCTCTGTCCCCCAGGCTGGAGTGCAGTGGCACAATCTCAGCTCACTGCAACCTCCACCTCCCAGGTTCCAGCAATTCTCCTGCCTCAGCCTCCTGGGTAGCTGGGATTACAGGCATGCATCACCATGCCTGGCTTATTTTGTATTAACCATGTTGGCCAGGCTGGTCTCGAATTCCTGACCTCAGGCGATCCACCTGCCTCAGCCTCCCAAAGTGCTGGGATTACAGGCATGAGCCACTGCACCCACCAGGCCAAGGAAATATTTTTTATTTTGACTACCTAATGGGTTTGATTTACATAACAAGGCCACCTTTTGCAGTTATGCTAAACTGAAAGAGCAATGACTGCTGCCCCGTAGCTAAGGTTCTGCCTCCCTCCCCATTTTTTCACCACCACAGCCTGGGTTTGGTTCCTAAATCAAGCCCTTTCTGATTTGGTATCTGTGTTCCTTTGGAAATATCAACAATTTTTCCTGGTTAAAATATGGTAATGAGATTTAAAATAATTTTTTAAAGGCGCTCAATGGTTAAAAGTCAGCTTGATTGAAAGCTAACATCCAAGATATGTGTGTGTGTGTGTGTGTGTGTGTGTGGTGTGTGGCCAGGCAAGGAGGTTCACGCCTGTAATCCCAGCACTTTGGGAGGCCATGGTGAGTGGATCAGTTGAGTCAGGAGTCCGAGACCAGTCTGGCCAACATGGTAAAACCACATCTCCAAAAATGAGCCAGGTGTGGTGCCATGTGCCTGTAATCCCAGCTTCTTGGGAGGTTGAGGTAGGAAAATTGCTTGAACCTGGGAGGTGGAGGTTGCAGTGAGCCAAGATTGCGCCACTGCACTCCAACCTGGATGACAGACTGAGACGCCATCTCAAAAAATAATAATAAAATAAAATAAAATGAACATAAATGCCTTTTATATATTATATTAATATATATTATATACTATAGAGTGATATTTGCTATTATATGTTAATTACAATATAATATAAATATAATATATTTGGCATATAAAAGGTTTTATATATTTTATATATAAGATATATATAACATATAACAGTTATATATTATATATTTTATATATTTTATACATAGTACACAGAGTATATTATATTTATATTTAATATAATACATATGTAAAATAACACATTTTATAATATATAAAATATATATTATGTATCAATATAGCATATATATGTGTGTGTGTGTGTATATATGGCCTTTGTTTTTTCTCTCTCTCCTAGGACCTTAGCTTTTTTGACGAATTTTTTTTTTCTTGTCTCAGTTGATTGAGTTTTCTCCATTTACTTCTGCTGTCTCTCCTTTCTCTTACATTTACATGAGGGACCTAAAATAGTTTGCAACAGCCTGGTATTGCTTAAATAAAATGGAGAAGGCACCAGGTTCCCTTTTCGGGAGAAACTTCTGTGTGTCTTTTTTTTTTTTTTTTTTTTTTTTTTTATGGAACCTCAAGAGCATAAACAGACAGCTTCCTCTTAGATCTTAAGCTGTTTACTTTTGTATTATCTTATCTGATTTCCTTTTTCTTGTTTTCTTTTTTTGACTAAAATAGTTATAACACGGTTACTCTTGGGTGTTTTAAGGTAAAGAAGAGTGTAATGTAGACAGTTAGATAAATGTCTTTCTTAAAAAACAAACAAACAAAAAAAAGGTAGACCATAAAAGCATCATGTAGTCTAGCCCCATAATAGTTCTCTAGTTTTGGAGAACCAGGATTCAGTGTGGGCTCTGCCCTGAGCTCAGACACCCAGTTAAAAGACAGAGACTAAATTTAGAACTACCTATCTAAATAAAATTCATCTCCCTATACAATCCTATGATAGAGTTCTATAATTTTATGTTTGACTTGGCATCCGATTTTTTATCTCCCTCTAGTAGCACCAAACTCTTTTTCTCTGTACCTTGAGTTGTAATTTTTACACATTTTTCCCCTAAGAGTTGTTCCTTTAATAAGCAAATTTAGGGCTATCTAGATGACAATTGCCTAGGGTAATGAAACAGTTTATCAAGAAATTGGAAGTCTTAAAAAGGAGAAAATAATAGTTCTTATGAATCTATAAGATCTATTTTAACTGCCTGTTTAATACATCTATGTATTTATATGTTGTGTATATGATGTTTCACTACTAAAATATATAAAACAGTGCTAATTAATTGGCTTAAGGAAAAGCAATTTAATCAAATACTTTATCAGAAATAATAGAGACTTCATGCCAAATGCTTTTTCAAGTTCATGTGGCTTAAGTAAATTTTTAATAAATAAGCTAGTTTTAAATGTATTCATGAAATAAAATTAGAAATGACTTCTGAAATGTCAACATACATTATTGTTTAGATTTATTGGTAAAGTGGTTTTATATTTATCTCTACTAGATGTCAAGATTTGGCAAGAGAGTTCTAAAGGTATGAATGCAGCCCAAAGGAAAATTATGTTTGTTTGTTTAAATTTTATAAATAAGACAGTTAATATTGTATGGTTAATAAAAACAGTTAAATTCTGAATTGTTGGCAAAAAGAAACCATTTATTTAACCTTAAGCTTCTCACTTGGGAAATCCTGAAACTCACAGTTTATAAAAATGCTAAACAGAGAAATAAGTTCAAATGATAACTGTCATAGTTTTCATAAGTAATCTGGGCAAACTATTTAAAAAATTAATTAATTAGGTATTAGGTTGGTGCAAAAGTCATTGCAGTTTTTGCCATTGAAACTAATGGCAAAAACCACAATGACCTTAGCATGAACCTAATAAATATAACCAAATAAATACTTGCAAATAAACTTGCCATATAATTTAAAAGCTAAAATTACACTAAGTTAAATAATACATATTCATTAAGTATCTGTGTCATTTCTCATTATTAACAATTATATTACAAGGAAACATTTTTATAAAAAAAGAAATGTGTTCTAATTTAAAGGAAAATAAATTTGTGTCTAATTCAATGGTTATTTAAAAGTTATTTATAAAACAAGGTAAAGGTAACCAGTAAATAAAATCAATATAAATAAAGTTATAAAGAGGTATTTTTAGCAAAATAGATTAAGAAGAAAATAATTTTATATGAGAAAGAACCTTATATGGTAAATTTTTGTCTTATAATAAACTGGCTAGTTGTTTAAGAAAGAGGAATGTTCAGGACAAGTCAAAAAGTCTAAGCAGGTCATGAATGACACGTTTAAGTTGTAATAAGTTTTGTAAAAAGAGGATTTTTATTGAAAACAACTTTATATGATCAAATTGTCAATAATTAAAGGAAAGTAACTTATATTGGTATTTTTAGAGATTGGGTTTAGATATTTAAAACAAAGATATTCATACACCAAAGAATTGGATAGAACAATAATTTTTTTAGATATTGATTTACTCACTAAAATTATAAGACTTTAATTTTTTTAACCCAAAGTTCAACTTTTAATGAGTTTTACTGTTTTTAGATTTCTCTCCCCTTTTAGAAGGCCTCAAATAACTCTCTCCTTCAATGCATTTTCAGCTCCTGTAAGTTTTGGTTGTTTTTTTTTCTTAGGTTCTGTTCATTGTGGCCTAATGCTAAAAATGTTTTATCTTAAAAGTCTAAAGGAAATGTTTTCTTCCAATATAATATTATGTACCCTTGCCTTTAAATTGTTCCATAAATCTGAAATTTTTCACTTATTATGGAGGAAACACTCTTGCTATGTCTAACCAATTCAAGTATCTTTTTCATTAGTTTTGACTTGCAGATTATCTAAATGGACTCCCGCTGGGAACACCAATTACACTGCAAAAGATCTTTTCTTTTTCCTTTTGGTAACTGGCTTAAAAAGTACACTTTACATTTTGTTGAAATAATTCCCGTGTCATTATTATTAAGTTTTGGTTTGCTTAGAACAAAAACAGAGATTAGAAAAATTTTAATTAAGGTTATTACATCCATGTAACTTTCTGTATTTTGCTTTTAAGTCATTGTGCCATTAAGTTACAGACTTTGACTCATGGGACTAAAAATGATACTAAGTCCTGTGAAATCTTAAACACTGACAGCACTTAAAACCTCACCTGCAGACTTGGTAGAAGATGCTAATCAAAATAAATTGCATTAGTAAGACACAAGGCCAGAAATTAAAACTACACAATTCTTCAAGGCCTGGGGACTATTGCAGAAGAAGTGGGCACATTAGATTGTAAGGGCAATTTTCAAAGATGAAATTAGTTCAGTTTCTTTAAAAATTAACCATTAATATTGAAGTCATACTGATACAAGACCAGCCATCTAGGCGCCTGTGTCAGATTAACAAGGTTTTCTTGGAGCATTAACTCACTCCTTAATAAAAGGTTATAAAGGTTATAAAAATGGTTTATGGAAATTATATCTTATGGTGTAGAAGAGTAAAATTTAATCAATTTTTAAATAAAATCTTAAAAGACAGATTTAACTGGCCTCATACTTTCTTTATTGGGGCTTATGTTTTGGGAAATTAAGTCTCCTTTCTCAAAGAATAAATGTTTTTGCCTTTTTTTGAAATCTTTGTGTTATTACTTTGGTTAAATGAATGACTTCTTTTACAATGACCTATGATCCTATTTTGTAATATCAAGTGTTTTAAACTTTTCATATTCGATAACATTTCCAAAATCAAAGTCTATCTTTGGTCCTCATTAATATTTTTGATATTGTGTCCTCTGAAATCCAAAAGACACATATTCAGTTTATTTGACATAATAAAATTATATAGAAAGTATTGTCAAATATGAAATTATGTTTAACCTTCTTTGGATTATATTTATATAAATGTGTTACTATTATGTGTTCCAGAATTGTATGAGATTCCTGTGATTTTAATGTGTCTTAGTAAATGTTATCTGTAGTAATTATGATTATAATGTAAAATTGTTGTATGCCTCAGAAGTAACCAAAGTTCTTTGTAATTTGTGTCTTTAACCATCACTGTTCTAAGACTCTTGTCATCTACAGTTGTTTTACTTTTATCCTTTTCAAAAGGTGTTTTTATATTCAGCTATAAGACTCTGACAGGTGCTTTTAAATGTAGGTTTCTGATAACTTTGGAGATTGTGACACTAGTGTACAGAAAAAACTTCCAAGACTCCATAGAGAGCTAATGTGTTCATAAACATTGAGCAGAACAGGAGTTAATTACATAGACTAAACTAATGGAAGACTGAAATAATCTGTTTCTGACTTTGTTTGAAACACTGCTAATTCTTTTGTTTCTGAATCCAGAAACCCTTTTTCTTTGAGCTTTTAACAGCTGGGTAAACTACACTCCTGTGAGCAAAATCTGAAGCATATTTCCTTACCTTATTTCTCCAGAATTTGAAAACTATTTGCAAGTATACTTAATTTATAGCAATATAGTTATTTACCTAAGTTCAACAAGAATCTGTTTTCTTTTGTAACAGGACACAATTGCAGACACTGGTTATTTTACCAAGGTTTTTGCTGGAATGGCATGCTTTCAGGTTACTTTAAGGCAAGCTTGTCCAATTCATGGCCTGTGAGTTGCACATGGCCAGAATGGCTTTGAATGTGGTCCAGCATGATTTCGTAACCTTTCTTAAAACATTATGAGATATTTTTGCGATTTTTTTAGCTCATCAGCTACTTGTTAGTGTTAGTGTATTTTATGTGCACCCCCAGACAATTCTTCTAATGTGGCCCAGGGTAGCCAGTAGATTAGACAACCCTGCTTTAAGAAATCAAGGTTGACTCAATAAAGAGCCAATAAAAGCTCTTGGAAAAGCTGGCCTCATATCTTGTATATGCAGTCCCTGTATAGGTTCCTGACCTATGGTAAGTAAAGAATGTCGTTTTCTGACAGGCCAAGGAGCCCCAAGTTTTCTTGGGGCCTTGGGGTGAGGGATATACCAATCAATACACATATTTGCAGGCACAGGCTTGGCTGAAGGCTTTAAAGTCTAATCTGACATTCTTTATAGAATAGAGCTCCAGCAAAATCAGTTAAAAAAAAAACCCTATATGGCAAATAATTATTCTTGCTGATTTTATGTAAATACTCAGGCCAACTATAATAAAACTAGCATTTATTTTACACATAATTTTGTTCTATGATTTGTTTTTAGTGAATATGGGGACTAGAGAGAGAAAAATTATGTTTCAAAATAATCTATAGTACATTTTTCAATTTTTATTATTTTCTACAGTTTGAAGTGAATTCTAAAATTATTTCCTGGCTACAAGTCTTCAAAATAATGTTTTTGAATTTTTCAAAATAATGTTTTGAAATTTTTTTCCTTCTTTCTTTTCCTTTTTACCCCATTTTTCCTATTTTGAAATCATTGGAAATTAAACTGTTCTTTATTAAAGCCCTGCAAGCTGGAGCTAGACAACATAAACTTTAGAAAAAAATAGCAGTAATCTGTTTACATACATAAACCACTTTCAAACCTGCCTACTGATGTATGGACTTCAGAATAATATGGCCTATATCTATTTTCCAGGATTGTTATTCATTTTATTTGCTTGTAGTTGTTCCCTTAGTCCCCCTATATTCTCTTCCTAGGATATGAGACTTCACAACATGCTAAAAACAGGTTTTCCTAATAGATGGGTAGATGGAATGTACTCATCTAGGAATAAACCATCCTACTCATGAGATATTAGACAAAACCTGAGAACAGAGACACATTTTTTCTAAAATGTTTTCTCCAAAAGATTTTAAAAGAAGGGAGAAATGTGAAAGGAAAATAAATCTTGAGACCACAAAATAACTAAGCCAAAGGGAAAAGTCAGACTAAGAATTGCATTAGGCAACCTACCTTTCATTCAATCCCTAAACAAGATGACTACAAAAATAAAAAAGTTACATACCTTCCTCACAATTTGCTCACAAGGAAATTCCTTGAGGATTAAGAACTGACAGCGCTCAAAGTCATCCCTCGCTCATATGAGACAAATGCATATCTACTTGTTTCCTCTGCCCTATTGTTTCAAGAAGTCAGACTAAGTTATAAATGACTATTCCTCTACCCTCTTCTCACATGTAAAGTGTGCATTCAGTGAAAAGCTAATCAGAGACTCAAATGAATGCAACTGTTTGCCTTTTATCTACCTATGACCTGGAAGCCTCCTCCCCAACCTCAAGTTGTCCCACCTTCCCAGACAGAACCAATATCTTGCACATACTGATTGATGTCTCATGTCTCCCTAAAATGTATAAAACAAAGCTGTGCCCCCACCACCTTGGAAATATGTTGTCATGACCCCCTGAGGCTGTCATGGGTGAGTCCTTAGCCTTGGCAAAATAAATGTTCTAAATTGGTTGGGACCTGTCTCAGATATTTTGGGTTCACATAACAATAGGCCAATTCTTAAGTCCCAGAATTATCTTATTTAGGAAGATAAAAAGAATCTGAGGATTCTCATATATAAAATACAATCCCTCTTTTACCCTCAAGCTGCCTTTATTGTTTCGCATTTTTCATTTGTTCGTCTAAATTAGAGTTTACCCTATTAGAAGTCTTTCAGAAAATTTCTCCTCTGGCCCCTTATTGTGACTGTCAAAGCCCCAGAGCATCTATTATGATGCTAAGACCTGTTACAGAGATACCAGAGCACAGAAAAGAAAAGTGGGCCTCCATCTTTCCAAGTTTTAATTTGGAGAATACTTTAGGGTTTATTACTTAAACTGATGTTTTCTTGTTTCCTTTTCCAATGTATCCTCGTATCTTTTTCTCCTTTTCTGACTTTCAGAACTTATCCTTCAACAATTCTGGGGAAGAAATGGATGACCTGCCTTTCTATCCATCACTGATTGTTGTGACCCAATCACTGGCAGCCTAATATACTCTGTTATATTAGGATAATATATCAGCCTAATAACAGCCCTATAACAGCCTAATATACTCTGTTATATGTCTGTGGCTGAACTAGCTCCTTCACTTCCACTACCATCATATTTCTGGGGGTTATCTTAGAAAGGTTAAGATCAATCACAGGTATCTTTATTTTCCTTCTCTAGTTTCAGCCATTTACTTTGTCTGAGGTTCTGGCCGGGGAAAGCCAGAGGAAAGCTGGGAAGATAGGGAAGCCCTGGAACAACTTGGCGCTCTGGGAGGTCAGAGATTCATGGTTACTTCATATCTGGACTGTCGGCCACTCTGGGGTGTCTGACACACAAGGGGCACTCAGCAAATGGCGAATGAACAAATGGGTAGTACTAATGTCAGTTGTTGTGTTTCTCCTATGTAGGAAGATATGAAACTTTTGGTGGGTCTGTAAAAGGCAAATAAATGTAGGGACCCCAAAAATCACTAAACCAAGGAAAAAGTCAAGCTGGAAACTAGGTCAGGAAAACCTGCCTCCCATTTTATTCCTAAATAAGATAGCTACAAAAATAAGAAGCTAAATACCTCCTTCACAATTTGCCCAGAAGGAAATTCCTTGTGGACAAAGGACAGACAGAACTCAATGTCATCCCTCTGAGGTTCACCTTAGACAAATACATATCTGATTGCTTCCTGTGCCCTATTGTTTATGTAAAAATGCAGATTCACTAAGCCACACTAAATTGTGTATTCTGTGGAAGGCTGATCAAGACTCAAAATAATGTAACTTTTTGTCTCTTACGTACTTCTGAGCAGGAAGCTCCAACTTCAAGTTGTCTTGCCTTACCAGACTGAACCAATGTACATCTTACACATATTGATTGATGTCTCATGTCTCTCTGAAATGTATAAAACCAAAGGGTACCCCAACCACCTTGGGCACACATCCTCAGGACCTCCTGAAGCTACGTCATGGGTGCATCCTTAATCTTGGCAAAATAAACTTTCTAAATTTTTGAGACCTGTCTCAGATATTTTGGGCTCACAGGCCTTACAGGATTAAGGAAGAGGGAAATTAGAGAAAATAAAACTCAGGCAGTACAGAAACATGAGCCTGTCGGGAGATGCATCGAGGACTCAGCAAGGTCCTGCTTCTCTCTCAATAATTTACACATTGTTTTTAGGTGCCTGCATCCAGTAAGCTGGCAGGCATGTAACTAAAATCCTGAGAACAATTGGAAAAGCCCCAAATGGTATAAAAACCTTGATTAGACGAGTCCAAAAGAAGTTAAAAGCAGCAGGACTGTCGCCATCTTTAGGTTCATGGAGATGTGGGGAGAAAGTATTACCAGAATCTAGAAGGAGAGAGTCATATATAACAGGCCACTTTAACAGGAACAAGCACCTTTGAACAAGAAACCCAGCCATTTTGCAGTGATGTTTCAGGAAGGAAGCCGGCATATAGTAGGTGTTCAATATATGTTAGCTACCATTTGATCAACACAATGCATGCAATTAAAAACTAAACTTCAATTACTTTAAATTACAGTTTACCCTTAAAAAATTCAGGGGTTAGGGTATCGACCCCCTGTGCAGTTAAAAATCTGCATATAACTTTGACTCTCATAACTTAACTACTAAGTGGAAGTGGATCATCATAAAGCGCTTTCTTCCTATTCACAGGGAGTTGGCTGAGGAGAAGGAGAAAGAGGAAATGTTGGTATTGCTGTCTCAGGGGTGGCAGAATTGGAAGAAAATCTGTGTATAAATGGACCCACACATTTCAAATCCATGTTGTTCAAGGGTCAACTGTACTACACGCCAGTCATGATTTCAAGTACTTAACATATATTGATTCACCTTGATCTTCACAACAATTCTAAGATATAGTTGCCAACATTTTAGCTCCATTTTTATAAGTGATGACACTGAGGCACAGATAATTAAATAATCAATCCAAGACTATACGGCTAATAAGGCAGGAGATCCATAATTCGAATGTAGATATTTTTTACTCTAAGACTTAAATCCTTAACCATTATTCTATACTATTTGAGCCAGTTACTGTTTTTAGGTACTGAGGGTGAGAGTGGGTGGGAGGTGGGGTATGTTCCAGCCTATTTTATTCCTTCCTTTTTTCACATTTTTTCATGTCAGTTGAATAGAGATCTGTTTGTTGTCTCCAGGGCACAATTTAAAAACCATCAAAACCTTAAAAAAAATCCCTTTATAGAGTTGGAAGCCTCTGTCCAGTGTCTTTCAACACAATATGTAAGGAAATAGGGTATTGTCATTCAAAATAAAATATTAATAATAGGAAAGTGGTAGTAGCGGTGGGTGTTGGCCAGGCTCTAGCCTAAGTATATAAATAAGAAGAGAAAGGCACATTCATTCCTGAAATTCAGCTAATTATAATAATGCCACCTAACCATCTAAGAATGGCTACAGAAATTCTAAAAATAGTTACTAACCACCAATAATTATTATTTGGACACCTTTGATATAACAGAGGGTCTAAACCACAAGGCCCAGTCCGATTATTACTTTTATTTCCACCACTGTCCTTTCAAAATAAAATGCACCTGCATTGTAAGTTATAAAAGACAAAAGACATAAGACATAAAGAAGTTGGACTGTATTACAATAATATATTTGGCAATAGGTTTTTCTTTTTATACGATTTGCTCTAGAGATCACATAATGCTATGATTTGTTACCTGGGGTATATCAAAAGATATATATATACACACACACACATATATACACACACACACACATATATATGCATATATATACATATATATACACATATATACACACACACACTATATATATATATATATTTTTTTTTTTTTGAGACAGTATCTCACTATGTTGGACTGCAGTGGCTCATGCCAGCTCACTGCAGCCTGGACCTCCTGGGATCCTCCCACCTCTCTGCCTCCTGAGTAGCTAGGATCACAGGTGCGTGCCACCACGCTCAGATAATCTTTTTTGTAGTTTTCTGTAGAGATGGGGTTTCTCCACATTGCCAAGGCTGGTCTCGAACTCCTGAGCTCAGGCAATCCGCCCACCTAGGCCTCCTAAAATGCTGGGGTTACAAGAGTGAGCCACCTCACCAGGCCCAAAAGATGTATTTTGATCAGTGTAACCAATTTATACAGCTGTTTATTGTTAGAAAAATAAATTCTTCAAGCACAAAGGATCAGTGCTGGGTGTTCTATATATATGGTATTTGCACACACATGAATGTGTATTTGTGTGTGTGTGTGTATATTGAATCAACCAGGCTCTGTGAAATTTGTGATTTCATGCTCGCCAGAAAGTGTGAAAACATTGAGAATGCAGTTGGTACAGAACATTAGCCACTTCTCAATCATAGTGGAAATAAGGTCTTGTGATGGTGTAATAATCTGAGAAACTCCATGCTGTGGCAGTCAGTGTCTCATATGGACCATTTCCATAAAAATGTTCTCACTTTTTCCAGGAAAAATCTAGCCACAGAAAACCCTCCACCCTTAACATTGAATAATTCTCTCTTTTTAAATATTCCCAAATGGTTCGCTTGTCTCCTTGCAGCCAACCTAGGACTTGCAAATGTATCTGAAGACCAACTAGAAAGTTTATCTTAATTTTAAAATCCCATCTTAATAGAATGTTTGTCAACCAGACACTGTCTCAGTATTGCTTTTTAAACTGTATAAAACTGACTTCCTTTCTAACACTCTTAAACCCCTGCTGAAATGAAAGTGAAGGTGGATGGATTCTCTTGCTACAAGTTTATGAATAAATGGACTCTCTGATTTTTATATCAGATTTTGTTTTTTATACTGCTATTCAGTGTATTCCAAATGGATTCAGCAAGTCTTACTTAATAAATTCTCATGAAAATTTCTTTAATTTCTTGTCAAAATCTAAGTTATCATTCTTCATTTCAAAATTGCCTTCTCAGTTCAAGACAGCCTGTCAGCTGGTAATGAGAAAACTAAACACATCCTAGAGGTAAGTGTATCTCTTACCTAGAGGTAAAGGTATGTCTTTGTTAATTGCTAAATTTGTCCAGATGGTGTGCTAGACAATACAGTGAAATAATGTGCTGTTGTCACACCTGGCAATACACATTTTGTGATTTCTGTTGTCAAATGTAGTGATTTTTTCTATAAAGGGCATAATCAGTGACCTATATATTAAAATGAGAAGTATGTATCTTTTAGCAAGTTTGCCAAAGGAAAAGTATTACGGAAATCTTTTCTTTTTACAGATTTCTACTCCTCCATTGGTTCCAATTGTAATTACTATTACTGAAAAAGGATATGCACAGTGATGCCTTTTATTTCAATATGCGATAAATGTTACAAAACTTTTAATACTTTAAGGAGAAAAGAAACAATTTTCCACCTTATCCTGGAAAAATATTAACATTAAAATAATCACAGTCACGAACCTCTGTACTATGTCAAAATGTAAAAATGCAGAGTCAGAAAAAAGTCTTCTTTTGTTTTATAATTTAATGCCAAAATTACCTCATTAGACTTTGGCAATTCTCTAGCACAACTTTGTTATTTTTAGTTAGTCTTTATTATTTAAAGGCCTGTTCTAAATATATTTTAAAATTTACATGAATATTTAAAACAAAATTCTTTTTTAATCTTGTGGCCACATTGTAAGGGAATAGGAGAAATCTTGGCTCTGTGGATTTGACAGCATAATTCTTAAGGTTACATGTAGCACATTGAAACAGCTGCGACCAATAACTGTACTGTCTTTATTCTTCTCCTACGATATGAAATTAAAATGAAGTGGAAATGTTTATTCCATAAATAGTAGGCAACCCTTTAAACAGATAATAAAATGTAAGGGTTTGCTTGAAAATAAAGAGAGGTCTCTCATTTAGCCAAACTGAATGGTAACCCAATGCCAAACTTGTCCAAAGAGACAGCTGACCATCTTGTTAAGAAACTCAAACACATAGCAAGCTCTTCATTAGGGGGAGTTATTTCCATCTCAGAATTCCCAGGTGTCATGAGAAATGAAGTTCTGTTTCACATAGTGAATTGGTGATGTTTATATAGAGATAAATTTTCTTCGTGGGATATTTTTGATAAAGTTATTTTGAATTCTGTTTGACTCTCTTTTGAAATTCTCCAGGAGCCTGCTTAGAAACTGTATGTTAATTCCTTGGTCAGGCTTACAGTATTTATTTCCTTACCTAAAAATTAGACCTGTCACATTTAATCATCTCAATTCAACATTTCTTTGTCTTATGTGTACCAATTGATAGGTTGAACCAAATCAAATTACTGAAGGTTGTTAATTTTGAAGCAGATAAATGCCTTGTTCCAACATGTGCACCTGAATTGTATTTTGTTTGAAATAAGATACTTCTTTTTCAACAGACACATGCCAATCAATAGTGCTGCATGAGGAAATGCCATAACTGCATAAGGATGACTGCCTGACATGGGTCTGCAAATTGATCTTCAAGATGTTCAATGTTTTTGGTGGTGGGGGAAGGACCACTATACGGGGAATCAAGAACTGCAAGAGCTCAAACTGTTCTTAATTTGCTTTCCAATTTCATTCATATATCAAGATATTACTGTGCAAAGTACTGCTGGCTGAAAACAGCACAGAAACGTAGACATTCCAACCAGCTTGTTATAGTAATTTTGCTCTATTGGGTTACTGAAACTATAGGAACCACTCATAAAATATTTTGTACAGTATCTTTGATGTTCAGCAAAATTCAAGGTTGTTGGATATGAAAGACTGAAGAGATGCTGAAGTAAGATCATAGAGACTGAATAAATCTGAAAGAAAAACCTTTGCAGTTTTTAACTGTATCTTTTTCTATTGAAAACAAGATAGAGAATACAGGCAAAATGTTCTAGAGTGCCCTTGTGTACACTCTAAACATTACACTTTGGCAATTCTGGAGCACACTTTGTTATTTTGAGTTAATCTTTTTCTTTTTCTTTTTTTTTTTTTTGAGGCGGAGTCTCGCTCTGTCACCCAGACTGGAGTGCAGTGGCCGGATCTCAGCTCACTGCAAGCTCCGCCTCCCGGGTTCACGCCATTCTCCTGCCTCAGCCTCCCGAGTAGCTGGGACTACAGGCGCCCGCCACCTCGCCCGGCTAGATTTTTGTATTTTTTAGTAGAGACGGGGTTTCTTCACCGGGTTAGCCAGGATGGTCTTGATCTCCTGACCTTGTGATCCACCCGTCTCGGCCTCCCAAAGTGCTGGGATTACAGGCTTGAGCCACCGCGCCCGGCCTATTTTGAGTTAATCTTTATTACTTAAATACTTGTTTTAAAATAGATTTTAAAATTTACATGACTATTTAAAATAAAATTATTTTTAAATATTGTGGCCAGATTGTAAGGAAATAGCAAAAAAACTTCATTTCTGAGAAAGAAAGTCTACAGAGTTCTCAGCCCTACTGAATCCTGATTTTCCCTGAAGCTAATCCTAGAGATGCCGCAGCAGTCTCTGCTGGCCCTATGAGGATGGCAGAAAGCAACTGAGGCAAACTAAGCAGGAGAAGGGGAGTTACTCCTAGCTTGTGCTCAGAAAAGTAACTAAGGTACATTTATACATTGCATTATCGCATAACATCCCTCCCCCTAAATTCAGGGCCAAAATCTGAGAGTGCTTCTTTGTCTGGGTCCCCCCAGGCTACTTCTTTGTGATTCTTTCTGCTTGCACTTAATTTTCATTTCAACCTAATTTCATGAGGATTTAGACATTGAGATTTAGAGAGGTGCAGAGAGAGATTTGTTCCCAGACATTTACCACACTGTAGAATCAGACCCTGTACTACACTAAAGGATCTGTACTACAGCAGTAAAGGATGGCACTGAATCAACCTGTGCTCTTCTACCAAACACTGCCTCACTTCAAGCCTATACCAGCAAAATGGTCTTTATGGTTGGCTACAGTTTATCACTTGGTGCATTTCTTACCACATGCTGATAGTCAGATGTCATTATCAATACTTCATGCCAAATTAAGACTTGCGCTCTTCCATTTGGCAAACATTGATTCTTCCTTCTTTTCCCTCTTTGGACCCAAATTAAGTCTAAATATGCTTGAATTTTTCTTAATCATTTTTTTTAGCTAGGCTTCCACTGAGGGATTTGTAATTGTTTTGTAAATGGTACTGCAGGGTAACCCAAAGCAAGAAAAAGAATTGCTGATGGTTTGTGAATTCCCTTTCAGTAAATAGTAGTGTTTTAATGCTGAGATAAAGTGGTTTCCAAGAAGATTTAAGAACCAGAAGTTTGGTTCAGATAATTTTAGTCATGACATTTCTGGGATCGCTGGTCCGGAAAATATTTTAATATATTTGAGGTGTAGTAAGTACATCTACATTCACAGATAGTGTGTTTAGAGCATTATGCAACATGTATGACATATAAGACATGAACCCTGTTCTCACTTATTTACTATCTATGGAGAGAAAACTATAAAATGCTCTTAGAGAAAGCAGTAGTGCAAATGTTAAGTGCTATGAGAGTACAAAATAGGAAGAGAGTGATTCATCTGAACTGTATTATTCAAAGCCTGTTTCCAAAAGAAGGTAGAATTTGAAGTGGCATTGAGGGTTGGATAATAATTGAATAGACCAAGGTAAGTTTAGCATATGGTTGAATAAGAACTGATATGGTTTGATTCTGTCCCCACCCAAATCTCATCTTGAATTGTAGCTCCCATAATTCCTATATATCATGGGATAAACCCAGAGGGAAATAATTGAATCATGGGGGGCAGTTTCCCCCACACTGTTCTTGTGGTAATGAATAAGTCTCACAAGATCTCACCGTTTTATAAGAGGTGTCCCCTTCCACTTTATTCTCATTCTTTCCCTTACCTGCTGCCACGTACGACAGGCCTTTCACCTTCCGCCATGATTGTGAGGTCTCTCCAGCCACGTGGAACTGTGAGTCCATTAAATTTCTTTTTCTTTATAAATTACCCAGTCTTGGGTATGTCTTTATCAGCAGCAAGAAAGTAGACTAATACAGTACATTGGTGCTGGTAGAGTGGGGCACTGCTATAAAGATACCCAAAAATGTGGAAGCAACTTTGGAACTGGCTAACAAGGAGAGGTTGGAACAGTTTGGAGGGTTCAGAAGAAGACAGAAAAATATGGGAAAGTTTGGAACTTCCTAGAGACTTGTTGAATGGTTTTGACCAAAATGCTGATAATGATATGGACAATAAGGTCCAGGCTGAGGTGGTCTCAGATAGAGATGAGGAGCTTGTTGGACACCGGAGTAAAGGTGACTCTTGCTTAGTTTTAGCAAAGAGACTGGAGTCATTTTGCCCCTGCCCTAAAGATTTGTGGAACTTTGAACTTGAGGGAGATGATTTAAGGTATCTGGCAGAAGAAATTTCTAAGCTCATGAGAGGGACTTGGTGGGAGATAATTTGTAAGCAGGAAAGAAATTTCTAAGCAGCAAAGTATTCAAGATGTGACTTGGGTGCTGGTAAAAGCATTTAGTTTTAAGAGGCAAACAGAGCATAAAAGTTCACAACATTTGCCTTATGATGCAATAGAATAGAAAAACCTATTTTCTGAGGAGAAATTCAAGCCAGCCACAGAAATTTGTATAAGTAATGAGGAGCCAAAAGTTGACCACTAAGATAATGGGGAAAATGTCTCCAGGGCATGTCAAGTAACTTTATGGCAGCCCCTTCCATCACAGTCCCAGGGCCTAGGAGTAAAAAATGATTTTGTGGGCCAGGCCCAGAGCCCCCTGCTGTGTGCAGCCTAGGGACTTGGTGCCCTGCGTCCCAGCCACTCTAGCAAGGCTAGAGTTGTATAAGGTACACTTGAGCTTGTCTTTAAGGTACAGCTAGGGCTGTGGCTTCAGAATGTGCAAGTCCCAAGTCTTAGCAGCTTTCATGTGGTGCTGAGCCTGTGGGTGCACAGAAGTAAAAAACTGAGGTTTGGGAACCTCCCCCTAGATTTTAGAGGATTTATGGAAATGCCTGGATGTCTACGCAGAAGTTTGCAGCAGGGGCAGGGCCCTCATGGAGAACCTCTGCGAGGGCAATGCAGAAGGGAAATGTGGGGTCAAAACCCCCACACACAATCCCCAGTGGGGTACTGCCTAGTGGAGCTGTGAGAAGAGGACCACCATCCTCCAGACCCCAGAACGGTAGATCCACTGACAGCTTGCACCATTCATCTGAAAAAGCCGCAAACACTCAATGCCAGCCCATGAAAGCAGCTGGGAGGGAGACTGTACTCTGCAAAGCCACATGGGTGAAGTTGCCCACGACCCTAGGAACCCACTTCTTACATCAGCATGACCTGATGTGAAGCACGGAGTCAAAGTAGATCATTTTGGAGTCTTAAGACTGGACTTCCCCACTGGATTTTGGACGTGTATGGGGCCTGTAGCCCCTTTGTTTTGGCAAATAGCTTTCATTTGGAAGAACTGTATTTACCCAATGCCTGTACCACCATTGTATCTAGGGAGTAATTAACTTGCTTTCGATTTTACAGACTTATAGGTGGAAGGGAATTGGCTTGTCTCAGATGAGACTTGGAATGTGGACTTTTGAGTTAATGCTGAAATGAGTTAAGACTTTGGGGGACTGTTGGGAAGGCATGATTGGTTTTGAAATGTGTGGACATGTGATTTGGGAGGGACCAAGGGTGAAATGGTATAGTTTGGCTGTGTCCCCACCCAAATCTCATCTTGAATTGCAGCTCCCATGATTCTCACATGTCATGGGAGAAACCCAGTGGGAGATAATTGAATCATGGGGGCAGTTTCTCCCATACTGTTCTCATGGTAGTGAGTCTTATGAGATCTCATCGTTTTATAAGAGGTTCCCCTTTCACTTGATTCTCTTTCTCTCTCTTGCCTGCCATGATGTAAGACATGGCTTTTACCTTCCACCATGATTGTGAGTGGCACCCCCGCCCCCAGCCACATGCAACTGTGAGTACATTAAATCTTTTTTTCTTTATAAATTACCCAGTCTTGGGTATGTCTTTATCAGCAGCATGACAATGGACTAATACAAGAACATTCTGAGAAAAGACAGGGATGAGAAACACAAACACCTCTTACTGAGGATGAGCAAAGTAGTAATAACTGAATAAAAATTGCAATAAATACAAGTCATGTAAAAAAGTACTGATTGATCTCATGTGCCCGAGTCCTTAAAAAACAAGCCAAGACCTAAAACAAACTCTATCATGTTATTTTAATAGTGTTAGTGTACTAATACTAACATTAGTGTTATTACACTAATAAATAATAGCAATGTTAGTGTTATTACACTAATAAATGGAGTAATGAAGGTATAGATTCCATATACAGTTTAAAATGTTAAAATTAATATTTTAAATTAAATGTTTAGTCTAAACCAGTGGGTGTCAAACTTTAGCATACATTATAATCACCTGGAGAGTGTGTTAAGACATGCATTTCTAGGTCTCACCTCCAGAGGTTTTGATTCAGTTGGTCTCTGATGGGACTAGAGAATTTGAATTTCTAACAATTTCCAAAGGAAAGCTGATGCTGCTGACTGGGAAATTACAGTATGAGAGTTTCAGTCAGAGGAAACACTATATATAATGACTCTGAGTCCTGAATTAGCTTGGTGTGTTCAAGAAACAATGAGGGACTTTGAGAGATGATGGATATGTCTATTACTTTGATTGTAGTGATGGTATCACAGGTGTTTGCATGTGTTAACACTCATCAAATTGTACACATTAAATATCTGCAGTTAATTATCTATCAATTATACTGCAATAAAGCTATTAAAAAAAAAAACAGAAACAAAGAGGAGGCTTCTTTGATTGGAACAGGTTGAATAGGGGGACAGAAGTATAAAATATGGTCAGAGAGATAACAGGGACACTGTCCCTTGGACCGAGAGCCTAGGAGGTCATTATCAGGATCTTGGCTTTTACTCTGAAATTGAAAGTCATCTTCATGTTATTTTTTTGTTTGTTTTTTAAGTATAAGGTAGTATATTTTGAAATCATCAACAAAAGAAGTTATTCTTATTAAATCTGATATAACATATTTAAAAAGCAACCGTGAACCATAAATAAAACAATAAAAAGTGTTTTGTGAGCCTATATGAAATGCTTAGGTACATTGAAATAGAAAGATAATGGCTGATGGAAGGGCTGCGGCTGGTGTTTGGTGACTAATTTCTCCATCTAGTTTGTAAAATAATATTTCTGAATTCTTGCTTTCTGCTCATTTTCTCCATTATTTGCTTCTTAACAGTTATTCCTGGGGTGATCACAGTGACTCATGCCTGTAATCCCAGCACTTTAGGAGGCCGAGATCGCTTGAGCCCAGGAGTTCAAGACCAGCCTGGGCAACATAGTGAGACTCCATCTCCACAAAAAATATATATATAAAAATTAGCTGGGTGTGGTGGTTCACACCTGTGGTCTCAGCTACTTGGGAGGCTGAGGTGATAGGATTGCTTCAGCCTGGGAGGCAGAGGTTTCAGTGAGCTGGGATCACATCACTGTATTCCACCTTCAGTGGCAGAGCAAGACTCTGACTCAAAAACAAAACAAAACGAAAAAGTTATTCATATTGCATACCTACCCTTCCTATCTAATAAAGAAGCCAAATGTCTGTTCCTGTCCTCTATAGGCAGCAGACAAATACAAACAATGCTTTCTGTTCTGACTTAAAATTATATATATTTTTTACATATATATATATTTTTTTACATGTAACAAAACCAATTTTGTTGTCGGCTAATTGATAGAAATAAGTTATGTTCCTATGGCATATGTCAGGTCACAAAACATTACCAAACTTCTAATTTAAGACTCAAAGGCTTCTGATATTAAACATTGAAATAAATGTGAGCTATACATACATCCAGGAAAGATTAATAAAAACAAGGAAGAAAATCACCCAATTTCTGGTGCATGAGGAGAGTAAGAGGTCTAGAAGTAGTGGGTGAAATTAAGGAATAAATGTTTGCAGTGCAGAATTGTAAGGAGCAGCTCCTGCCACTGGGCATTTCAAAAACAAGCAGCCACAAATACAGAGGGCTCACTGTTGAGTGCTTTCCTACTGTATCAGTTATAGTTGTGTATCTCTATTATTATTGTTTATGAATTTTTGTTTGACAATAACTCATATTCATTCATCTTCCAGCCCACTTTTTCTGTGTCACAGCCAGTATTGGTTCCCTCCTAGCATCCTCAGCTCCCAGGATAGGTTCTGGCTACTTGGAACCCTGAAATTAAATAATGTGGGGCCCATATGTTTTGTGAGCCCATATGAAATATTTAGGTACATTGAAATAGAAAGATAATGGCTGCTGGAAGGGCTGCATCTAGTGTTTGGTAACTCATTTCTCCAGTTAATTTGTAAAATAATATTTCTGAATTCTTTCTTTCTGCTCATTTTCTCCATTAGTTTCTTCTTAACAGTTATTCCTGGGCTGGGGACAGTGGCTCATGCCTGTAATCCCAGCACTTAATGGGAGACCAAGGCACAAGGATTGCCTGAGCTCAGGAGTTTGAGGCCAGCCTGGGCAACATGGTGAAACCTTATATCTACCAAAAATACAAACAATTAGCCGGGCATGGTGGTGCGCACCTGTGGTCCCAGCTACGTGGGAAGCTGAGGCAGGAGGATTGCTTGAGTCCGGGGGGTTGAGGTTTCAGTGAGCCAAGATCTAGCCACTGTACTCCAGTCTGGGTGACAGAGGGAGAACTTGTCTCAAAATAATAGTAGTAGTAGTAATAATAATAATAATAATAATGCGGTTTAGATAAGTTGATTTGTAATTAAAATAACTTTAAAAGCCAAATTCAAAACAATACATGTTTATTGAAGAAGTATTTGGACATAAAAACCTAAGCATAAAAGTGACCTAAATCTATACCTATCCACTATACAGAAATGACATTGTTAACAATGTCACATAACTTCCATACACACACACATATACACGTGTAAATTATTAAACATGCGTATTTTGAACACACATACACACACACACAAATAAACCTATTTTTTGAAATTAGGTTATAACATAAATGTTACTGTGAAATCTGCTTTTTTACTTAAAAATGAAATATGAAAATGTCTCACCACCAATAGTATTCTTGCTTACCAGTGGAATTTTTCTGTTTTTTTATTTTTATTTTTATTTTTTTTTTAGACAGAGTCTGGCTCTGTCGCCCAGGTTGGAGTGCAGTGGTGCAATCTCGGCTCACTGCAAGCTCTCTCCCAGGTTCACGCCATTCTCCTACCTCAGCCTCCCGAGTAGCTGGGACTACAGGTGCCTGCCACCACACCTGGTTAATTTTTTTGTATTTTTAGTAAAGACAGGTTTTTACCGTGTTAGCCAGGATGGCCTTGATCTCCTGACCTAGAGATCTGCCCGCCTCAGCCTCCCAAAGTACTGGGATTACAGGTGTGAGCCACTGCACCCGGCCATTGTTTTTAATGATGTCTACCCAGAGTTAATGAGAGTATGGGTAATTTCAGACTCTCATAGCTAAAACTGTAAATTGGTTCAATATTTCTGAAATAAATTTGGCCAGATACTTCAAGAGCTTCAAGTGCAATTTAAAGGTTATAATATTTGAATGCCTTTTCACTTCACATTGGGATTAGTGCAAATTTCCATCCCAAGGATATTTGTCACAGCCCACTTTATAATTTTTGATAGTAGCCAAATACCAAAACATATAACAAGAAATACCACCCTGAATGTGCCTGATCTTGTCTGCTATTTATTTTAACAAGTTTCTCTTCATGCTGCATTAAGAATAGACTGGCCAGGCCTAGTGGCTCACGTCTGTAATCCCAGCACTTTGGGAGGCTGAGGCGGGTGGATCACCTGAGGTCAGGAGTTTGAGACCAGCCTGACTAGCACGATAAAATCTTGTCTCTAGTAAATACAAAAAAGTTATCCGGGCATGGTGGTGCATGCCTGTAATCCTAGCTACTTGGGAGACAGGAGAATCGTTTAAACCCGGGAGGTGGAGGTTGCAGTGAGCCAAGATTGCACCAATGCGCTCCAGCCTGGGCAGCAAGAGTGAGACTCTGTCAAAAACAAAACAAAGCCTGAAGGAGATCAAGGTGGGAAGCAGGAAAAGAAGTTAGAAGAATATTGTAGTAATCCTGGCCTGGGAGAATTTACTGCTGGACCAGGGTGGTAGTAATGGAAGTGGTAAGAAATATTAGAATTTAGACAGTATTTGAATGTAGAGCCAACGTAAGTTGCTGACAGGGTGTGGGATCTGAGAATAAAAACAATCAAAGAGGACTCCAAAGTTTTTATTCTGGGCAACTGTAATGGAGGCACCATTAACTAAGATAGGGATGATTTTGAGTAGAGTAGATTTGGAGGAGGGGGAAGATTAAGAGTTCAGTTTGAGGTATGTATAGTTTGGGATTTATAGACATAAAATATTACAGCTGGACAGAGCTATACGGATTATCTCTTATTTCCCCTTAGTACACCTTTATGGAGAAATTAGCCCTAAAACAGGATAAGGACATAGCCAAAGTCTCATAACTAGACAGGAGCAGATCTAAGAGTAAGAGTGTTTTACATTTCTTTTATATATCCAGAGTGCTTAGTACTGTGCTGATTACACCATAAGCTCTTTACAAAGAGTGGTTAAAAGCTTTTATGAGAGCTACTTAGTTTAGCACTCTTAACCAATGTAGGTTTGTGGGGAAAATCAGGTTGAACTCTTTCAGCAGTAATTTGAGTATGTGGTTCTAATGATTTTTAGGTTCTAAATCTAAAAAAATGCATTGGTGCTAAGAAGGCTGCTTCTGTCCTCAGCATCACACATTGAGCTAACTCATTTTCAGAGTTTCTTATCTTGAAACAGCATTTGTTGGCCACCAGTAGAAATAATGTCCCGGACATCCCTAAATGCTGAATCTGGGAGAGATAATTAGGTTCCTTTTTTTTTTTTTTTTTTTTTTTTTTTGACAGTTAAGTAAGTACTGTACAGGGACCCAGAAAACCTGAGTTCTGACCTTAATTTCTTATTACTGTCTCTTTATATACTGGGGCAAGTCACTTCCCCTCTCTGGGATACAGTTTCCTTACTTGTAAAACTAAACTGTTGGCCTGCATCCCTCCATATCTACTTCCAGCTCTTGAAATTAGATTTCCTATTTCAATTTTTTAGGAAGAATTCATGACTGAGCTTTTTTGTTCCTCAGAGCTTTCATGTGTGTCTAGAAATGTACTTATCTAAACAACCAGACATGAAATGTGAGCTTAGTATCCTCCATTGGAAAAGGTGAGACTACAAAAGCACAGCAAGGTATTAAGTATGCAGAACTTTGAAAGCACAGTTCTAGATTCTTTCTCTGGTTCCACCATTAACTCACTGTATGACTTAACTTTGTCACTTAACCTCACATTTCAGTTTTCTTCTTGTTCAAAGAGGGCTGCAGATTGCCTCTCTGACATCATAGGGATATTGTAATAATTTCATGGAATAATCGATGTAAAAAAGCTTTGAAAAAGGTGCATTGTTTAAAATGTAAATTGGTGTGGTATATAACAACAAAACAACAGTAATAGTTAACATTTATTATTCATAACATGTTCTCACCATGTCCTTCATTTTGCTAAACGTCACTTTGTCAGTGAGGTCTTTTCTGACGGCTCTTTATAATTACATACTTCCACTCACATTCCCATTCTCCTTACCATGCTTTATTTTGCATTGCACTTATCACCAGGTAACATTTAGTATAATTTAGTTTATTATATTATTGTCTGTCTCTGATCACTAGAAAATATAATCTATAAGTGAAGGGATTTTATCTGGTTTGTTCCCTCCTGTGTCCCTAACATCTAAGAAAGTAAATGATATATAATAGACACTTGGTAAATATTTGTTGAACAAGTGAATTCTGCCAGATAAACCTTCTCTTTTCCTGTCTAGGTACAGATGGTATTAGCCTGTTTAAAATCAACATTTTTACTATTGGTCCAGCAGAAGTCAGTCCTTGTGCTATGCAGGTAGCTAGTTGTCAATCCCGTTATCTTAGAAGGTCTTGAGTAAGCCATTTTTTTTAGATATAATCATCCTTTTGAGGCCACTCTCCTATAAGATTAACCCTATGATTAGGTGAGATATCTTCTGAGGAGGATTGTCTAACGTAATGTTTCACCGTGATGTTCAATACTTTCTCTTCGATGCCTTAGCTGTGTAACCTTGTTCATAGTACTTGAATATCTTCAGGCCTTTGTTCAGTAGTGCCTTCCTCGTAACGATGCTAAACAATCAAATACACATTGTAAATAAAACACTTAAAATATTGTCTGGCACATTTTAAGAGCCCAGAAAATATTAGTCCTACTTGTGATGTTGTTTGGGGGTGGGGGGTGTTCTTGGAAGACTCCCAAGTATCTTCCTGTTAGAAGTATACCTGACTTTCTACATGCCCATCCTCACAAAATGCCCGTATCTAAAGGGCACTTATTTATAGAACATGAGGATATATGTATATCCCCATGCCTGAGTATTGAATACGGAAAAAGCGTGGAGAGGGAGAGATGTGAGGAACACAAAAGGAGGCTGAAAGTTCTGAAAGTTCACTGACTTCACAAGATTGTGCTAGGCTGGCCTTGGTGATTGAAGCTTGGACTAATTCCCATAAAGGAATATCCTCAAAGCCAGTAGTTCTTAACAGAGAGTGCTGGGATAAAGGAATCTGTGCTGTGACTTGGAAGCTTCCCTTCTACCAACAAGACTTCATGGTTGCCAGAAAGGTAGGCAAAATGTTACTGTAGCAAACTTAATGAGTACATGCTGTGTGTACTTAGGCATAAACATCCAGTCCTCCCTTGGATGAAGCTGTAATTCATCACCATCACATCCCCCCTTTATAGATGAGAAAATTTTCTCTATCTTAGAATTTCCTCCTGAAGTCTTTCCTTTGTTAGATGACAAAAGGGACTGCTGTGGCTTAAGTACCACCTCTCCAGATTGTGCCTGACTGATCATGTACAAATGAAATCAAATAAACTCCACTGTTACATAAGGCATCAATAGGGGGTCAGTTTTTAATTTTTAATTTTTGTGGGTACATAGTAGCTGTATATATTTATGGGGTACATTAGATGTTTTGATACAGTCATGAAAGGTATAATAATCACATCTTGTAAAATTGGGTATCCATCACCTCAAGGATTTATCCTTTGTGTTACAAACAATCCAATTATACTTTTTAGTTATTTTAGAATGTACAATTAAATTATTATTGACTGACATGGTTTGAGGCTGTGTCTGTGCCGAAATTTCATGTGAAATCATAATCCCCAGCGTTGGAGGTGGGGCCTGGTGGAAGGTGATTGAATCATAGGGGCGGATTTCCTCCTCCGTGCTGCACTTGTGATAGTGAGTGAGTGTTTGTGAGATTTTGTCGTTTAAAAGTGTGCTGCCGGGCGCGGTGGCTCACGCCTGTAATCCCAGCACTTTGGGAAGCCGTGGCGGGTGGATCACGAGGTCAGGAGATGGAGACCATCCTGGCTAACATGGTGAAACCCCGTCTCTACTAAAAAATAGAAAAAAAATTAGCCGGGCGTGGTGGCGGGTGCCTGTAGTCCCAGCTATGGGAGGCTGAGGCAGGAGAATGGCGTGAACCCTGGAGGTGAAGCTTGCAGTGAGTCGAGATCGCGCCACTGCACTCCAGGCTGGGCGACAGAGAGAGATTCTGTCTCAAAAATAAATAAATAAATAAATAAAAGAGAAAAAATAAAAAGTGTGCAACACCTTCGCCCTTCACCTCCTCCTGTTCTGACCATGTAAGACATGCCTTCTGCCATGACTGTAAGTTTCCTGAGGTCTCCACAGCCATGCTTCCTGTACAATCTGCAGAATCATGAACCCTTTGCTTTATAAATTATCCAGTCTCAGGTATCTCTTAATAGCAAGGTGAGAACAGTTTAATACCTTGACTATAGTCACTCTGTTGTGCTATCAAATCATAGGTCTTATTCATTCTTATTTTTGTCTATACATTAACCATCCCTACCTCTATCCCCACTCCACTCCACTTCTCAGCCTCTGGTAACCTTTCTTCTACTATTCCATGCCCATTATTTCAATTGTTTTGATTTTTAGATCCCACAAATAAGTGAAAACGTGCAAAGTTTGTCTTTCTGTTCCTGGCTTATTTTACTTAATATAATGACCTCCAGTTACATCCATGTTGTTGCAAATTACAGGGTCTTATTCTGTTTTATGGCTAAATGGTAATCCATTATGCATACGTACCACATTTTCTTTATCCATTCGTCTATTGATGAATGCTTAGGCTGCTTCCATACTTTGGCCCTTGTAAACAGCCCTGCAACAAACACGGGAGTGCAGATATCTCTGTGATATACTAATTTCCTTTCTTATGGGCATATACCTAGCAGTGTGATTACTGAATCATATGGTAGCTCTATTTTTAGTGTTTTGAGGAACCTCCAAACTGCTCTCCATAGTGGTTTTACTAATGCACATTCCTACCAACCGTGTACAACGGTCCCCTTTTCTACACTTATTTTTCTATTTTAAAAAATCTGATTACTCGATTTTTTTTCCTATAGAGTTGTTTGGGCTACTTCTATATTCTGGCTATTAATCCTTTGTCAGATGAGTAGTTTAAAAATACTTTCTCCCATTCTGTGGGTTGTCTCTTCACTTTGTTGATTGTTTTCTTTGCTGTGCAGAAGCTTTTTAACTTGATATTATCCAATTTGTCCATTTTTGCTTTGGTTGCCTGTGTTTGTGGGTTATTGCTCAAAAAAACTTTTCCCTAGATCAATGTTCTGGAGAGTTTCCTTGATGTTTTCTTGTAGTAGTTTCATAGTTGAGGTCTTAGACTGAAGTCTTCAATCCACTTTGATTTGATTTTTGTGTATGGCAAAAATAGGTATCTAGTTTCATTTTTCTGCATATGGAAATCCAGATTTCTCTGCACCATTTATTGAAGAGACTGTCTTTACCAGTTGTATGTTTTTGGCACCTTTGTCAAAAATGAATTCACTGTAGGTGTGTGGAATTGTTTCTGGGTTCTTTAGTCTGTTCTATGGGTTCATTGGTCTGTTTTTATGCCAGTAACATGCTGTTTTTGTTACTATAGCTCTGTAGCATAATTTGAAGTCAGGTAATGTTATTCCTCCCGTTTTGTTCTTTTTGCTTAGGATACCTTTGGCTATTCTGGGTCTTTTGTGGTCCCATATAAATTTTAAGATTGTTTTTTCTATTTCTGTGAAGAATATCATTGCTATTTTCATAGGTATTGCATTGAATCTGTAGATTGCTTTTGGTAGTATGGGAATTTTAACAACATCGATTCTTCTAATCCATCTACATGGAATATCTATCCATTTTTGGTGTCCTCATCAATTTTGTTTATGAGTGTTTTATACTTTTCATTATAGAAGTCTCTCATGTTTTTGGTTAATTCCCAGATATTTATTTTGTCACTACTGTAAATAGGATTACTTTTTACATTTCTTTTTCAGATTGTTCACTGTTAGCATATAGAAATGCTACTGATTTCTATTAATAATTAATAATTACTTTAATAGTTTTTGAGGTACAGGTGGTTTTTGGTTACATGGAAAAATTCTTTGTGGTGATTTATGAGACTTTGGTTTACACGCCACCCAAGCAGTGTACACTGTACCCAATTTGTCCTCTTTTATCTCTAAGCCCCATCCCAACCTTCTTTTGAGACCTCAAAGCCCATTATATCATTCTTATGCCTTTGCATCCTCATAACTTAGCTCTCACTTATAAGTGAGAACATATATTTGCTTTTCAATTCCTCAGTTACATCACTTAGAATAATCACCTATAGCTCAATCTAAGTTGCTGAAAATGATATTACCTCATTTATTTTTATGGCTGAGTAGTATTCCATGGTATGTATGTATGTGTGTATACATGTATACACACACACACATACACATATATATATATCACATTTTCTTTATCCACTTGTGGGTTGATGAGCACTTAAGTTTCCATATTTTTGCAGTTGCAAATTGTTCTGCTTGAAACATGTGTGTGCATGTGTCTTTTTCATATAATGACTTCTTATCTTTTGTGTAGATACCCAGAAGTGGGAATACTGGATCAAATGGTAATTCTACATTTAATTCTTTAAGAAATCTTCATACTGTTTTCCATAGTAGTAGTAGTACCAACAGTGTAAAAGTGCTTCCTTTTCAATGCATCCATGCCAACATGTATTGTTTTTTGACTTTTTAATTATGGCCATTTTTGCAGCAGTAATGTGGTATCTCATTGTAGTTTTATTTGCACTTCCTTAATAATTAATAATGTGTAGCATTTTTTCATATATTTGTTGGTTATTTTTATATCTTGTTTTGACAACTGTCTATTAATGTCCTTTGCTCATTTTGTGATGGGATTTTTTTTTCTTGCTGATTAGAGTTCCTTATATATTCTGAATATTAGTCTTTTGTTGGATGCATAGATTGTAAATATTCTCCCACTCTGTGTGTTGTCTGTTTCCTCTGCTGATTATTTCTTTTGCTGTGAAGAAGCCTTTTAGTTTAATTAGGTTCCATTTATTTATTTATGTTTTTATTGCATTTGCTTTTAGAGTCTTAGTCATTAATTATTTGCCTAAGCCAAAGTCTAGAAAAGTTTTTATGATGTTATTTTCTATAACTTTTATGGTTTCAGGGTCTTAGATTTAAGTCTTTGATCCATCTTGAATTGATTTTTGTATAAAGTGAGAGAGGAGGATACAGTTTTATTCTTCCACATGTGGCTTGCCAGTTATCCCCGAACCATTTGTTGAATAGGGTGTCCTTTCCCCACTTTATGTTTTTGTTTACTTTTTCAAAGATAGTTGGCTGTAAGTATCTGGCTTTATTTCTGAATTTTCTATTCTGTTCCATTGGCCTATGTGCCTAGCCTATTTTTATACCAGTACCATGCTGTTTTGGTTAACTATAGCCTTGTAGTATAATTTGAAGTCACGTAATTTGATGCTTCCAGATTTGTTCTTTTTGCTTAGTATTGCTTTGGATATGTGGGTTCTTTTTTTATTCTATATGAATTTTAGAATTGTTTTATCTAGGTATTTGAAGAATGATGATGGTATTTCAATGAGAGTTGCATTGAATCTGTAGATTGCTCTGGGAAGTATGGTCACTTTCACATTATTGATTCTACCCATCCATGAGCATGGAAGGGGTTTTCATTTGTTTGTGATTTATTTCAGCAGTGTTTTATAGTTTTCCTTGTAGAAATCTTTCACCTCCTTGGTTAGGTATATTCCTAAGGTTTGTTTGTTTGTTTGTTTGTTTTTTCATCTATTGTAAGAGGAATTGAGTTGTTGATTTGATTCTTAGCTTGGTCATTGTGTATAGCAATGCTACTGGTTGTGTACATTGATTTTGTGTTCTGAGACTTTTCTAAATTTGTTTATCAGATCTAAGATCTTTTCAGATGAGACTTTAGGGTTTTCTAGGTATACAATTATATCGTCAGTGAACAGTGAGAGTTTGACTTTATCTCTTTAGATTTGGATGTCCTTTATTTCTTTCTCTTATCTGATTGTTCTGGCTAGGACTTCTATTACTATGTTGAATAGAAATGGTGAAAGTGAGCATCCTTGCACTGTTCCAGTTCTTAGGGGAAATGCACTCAACTTTTACCCATTCAGTATGACATTGTCTGTGGGTTTGTCATATACAGCTTTTATTACTTTGAGGTAAGTTACTACTATGCCTATTTTGTTGAGGGTCTTTATTATGAAGGGATGCTGGATTTTACCAAATGCTTTTTCTGCATTCTGTTATGTGATGTATCACATTTGCTCACTTATATGTGGTAAAACAACCCTGCATTTCTGGTATGTAACACAGCTGATCATGGTGTATTATCATTTTGACATGCTTGTGGGTACAGTTAGCTAGAATATTGTTGAAGATTTTTGCATCTATGTCCATTAGGCATATTGGTCTGTACTTTTTTTTGTTATGCCCTTTTCTGGCTTTAGTATTAGGGTGATACTAGCTTCATAAAATGATTTAGGGAGTTTCCCTTTTTCTCTACCTTCTGGAATTGTGTCAGTAGGATTGGTAACAATTCTTCTTTGAATGTCTGATAGAATTCAGGAATTTTTGTTGGCAATTTTCTATTATAGACTCAATCTGGCTTATTGCTATTGGTCTCTTTGGGGTTTCTATTTCTTTCTAATTTAATCTAGGAGTGTTATATTTTCCAGGAGTTTATCCGTCTCCTCTAGATTTTCTAGTTTGTACATATAAAGGTGTTCATAGTAGCCTTGAATGATCTTTTGTATTTCTGTGTTATCAGTTGTAACATCTCCCATTTCATTTCTAATTGAGCTTATTTGGATCTTATCTCTTCTTTCCTTAGTTAATCTTACTAATTGTCTATCAATGTTGTTTATCTTTCAAAGGACCAGTTTTTTGTTTTATTTATCTATTGCATAATTTTTGTTTTAATTTTATTTAGTTATATTCTGATCTTTGTTAATTTCTTTTCTTCCGCTTGCTGTGGGTTTAGTTTGCTATTTTTTTCTCTAGTTCCTTGAGGTATTTAACACTATGAACATTCTTCTTGGCAGTGCTTTTGCTGTATCCCAGAGGTTTTGATAAGTTTTTTCACTATTATCCTTCATTTCAAATAAATTTTAAATTTCCATCTTGATTTCATTGTTAACCCAAACATCATTAAAGAGCAGATTACTTAATTTCCATGTATTTTTATGGTTTGGAAGATTCCTTTTGGAGTTGATTTCCAGTTTTATTCCACTCTGGTCTGAGAAGATACTTGATATGATTTTGATTTTCTTAAATTTATTAACACTTGTTTTGGGGTGTATCATATGGTCTATTTTGAAGAATGTTCCACGTGCTGATGAGAAGAATGTATATTCTACAATTGTTGGGAATAATGTTCTATAAATATCTAAGTCTATTTTTTCTAGCGTATAGTTTAAGTTCATTGTTTCTTTGTTAACTTGCAGTGTTGATTATCTGTCTTGTGCTGTCAGTGGAGTATTGAAATTTCCCTCCCCTTCTGTTATAACATCCTGTTTCCTCATGTTGGCCCTTTCATACCAGACTTGCTCTTCCTGGCTGATACTTGATGCTTCCACCACCAGTACTTCACCTCCATCTAAGACACCAATTGCTTCTTCTTACTATGCTCTTTTAACTCACTAGGGGCTGGAATATCTTGTCTCTCATAACTATTGAGAAATTTTTTAAAACCTTGAGTTAAAATCTACTCTTTCACTATTGAGGTGGGATAACAGACACAGATAAATGTAGATAAATGTAGCAGTAAAGATAACAAAACAATATTTGTCCCTATAACATGCTACAGTTTAAAAATGACTTAACAATTCTTTGTTCGAGTGAATGCTACTTTCTTCCTCATTAAGGAACATTGTTCTCTAAAATCACGGACTATCAGAAGATTTGCTGTTTGAAATTGTATCAATACAAATGAGATATCCCACTGTTGCCTAGATAGGAGCTAAGTCACTTTGACCCAGAGAAGCAGTCTTGATTTACAAACTAAATACAGAACTTCACATCAGGAGTTTCCACTTTTATTTTAATTTTTTTTTTTTTCAAGGAAAGATGACCCTGGTTTCACTTTTGCAGTCTACACCAGGTATTGATCCCTTTACACACAGATCTGCTTTGCTTTGATCCTAAAAAATCATGACTTATTGTCCTTTTTCTGCTCCACAGTGTTTAGGGACTCAGGTGGGGAAATTTGAAAGTAGGGACAATTCAACAGTTGGAAGTTGGAATTAATGTAGAGACTCCTTCAATCACATATCTTGTGCCTGACCTAATATAAATTTTAATATTACAACTGCTTGTTGTAAGAGAGCTTGCACAATCTCTTTACACCTGGCTTGGTTCTCCATAGTATATCAGCCTCAAAGTAGTTGAATTTAGTTAATTTCTCATTGTTCCAACTAGTGTTTCATCGAGCAAAGTAGAAACTCATTGCCTTTTATGAAAGCCTCAAAAACCATGCAGCATCACTTTTCCCGTATTGTATTGATAGACTGGTCACAAACCTGCCTAGGTTCAAGGGGGAAAAATATAGATCCATCTATCAATAAGAGGTGTAGTATGTCACCACCAAGAAAAGGTTATAAAATACTTCATGTTCGGGCTATTCTCCTGCCTCAGCCTCCTGAGTAGCTGGGATTACAGGTGTGCACAACAACGCCCAGTTAATTTTTGTAGTTTTAGTAGAGATGGGGTTTCACCGTGTTGGTGAGGCTGGTCTCGAACTCTTGGCCTCAGTTGATCTGCCCGCCTCGGCCTCCCAAAGTGCTGGGATTACAGGCGTGAGTAACTGCGCCTGGCCCAACATGGGTAAATATTTTAAACAACCTTGAGTGAAAAAGCACATTGCAGAATGAAAAGTACAGCATGCACACCAATGTGATATATTATGGATACATCCATATGTTGTAATATGTATTATATATGTAGTAACGTGTACTATGTTTAAAAAATTCAAGAAGAAGATAAACACCAAATTCAGGAATAGTAGTTACATGTGGGGAGAGAGGGAAGAAAATGAGGTTGGAGAGAGGGCTTCAAATTTGCTTTCTTTTAAAAAAAGATACAAAGTAAATAAATATAACAGCTCAAAACAAAAAAAAAAAATACTTCATTTTGGGCATTCTCTTGTTTGCTTGCTTTCTCTCTCTTTCTTGTATCACTTAATTTGAAGATGAAACAATGTTTTAAGCAGCTCTATTGAAAAGTTAACATGATAAGGAAATTAGCCCTCCTAACACTAGTAACATCAGTGATCTTGCAATTTCATAAAAGAGCAGGAACCAGAATCAGCCAGTTAAGCTGCTCTAGATTCCTGACTCACAGAAATTGGATGATAATAAATGCTTATTGTTTTCAGCTTCTAGGTTTGGGAGTAATTTGTTGTGCAGCAATGGTGGACTAATATAATTACATAGAAGTACTTTATACAACTGTAAAAGAGAATTCTTTTTTTATTATTATACTTTAAGTTCTAGGGTACATGTGTACAATGTGCAGGTTTGTTGCAGAGGTATACATGTGCCATGTTGGTTTGCTGCACCCATCAACTTGTCATTTACATTAGGTATTTTGCCTAATGCTATCCCTCCCCCAGCCCCCCACCCCCCAATAGGCCCCAGTGTGTGATGTTCCCCACCCTGTGTCCATGTGTTCTCATTGTTCAACTCCCACTTATGAGTGAGAACAGGTGGTGTTTGGTTTTCTGTACTTGTGATATTTTGCTGAGAATGATGGTTTCCAGCTTCATTCATGTCCCTGCAAAGAACATGAACTCATCCTTTTTCATGGTTGCATAGTATCCCATTGGGTATATGTGCCACATTTTCTTTATCCAGTCTATTATTGATGGACATTTGGGTTCATTCCAAGTCTTTGCTATTGTGAATACTGCTGCAATAAACACACGTATGCATGTGTCTTTATAGCAGCATGATTTATAATCCTTTGGGTATATATCCAGGAATGGGATTGCTGGGTCAAATGGTATTTCTAATTCTAGATCATTGAGGAATCGCCACACTGTTTTCCACAATGGTTGAACTAATTTACGCTCCCACCAACAGTGTGAAAGCGTTCCTATTTCTCCACATCCTCTCCAGCATCTGTTGTTTCCTCACTTTTTAATGATCGCCATTCTAACTGCTGTGAGGTGGTATCTCATTGTGGTTTTGATTTGCAATTCTCTGATGACCAGTGATGATGAGCATTTTTTCATGTGTCTGTTGGCTGCATACATGTCTTCTTTTGGGAAGTGTCTGTTCATATCCTTTGCCCACTTTTTGATGTTTTTTTTTTTTTTTTCTTGTAAATTTGTTTAAGTTCTTTCTAGATTTGAAATAGTAGCCCTTTGTCATATGGATAGATTGCAAAAATTTTCTCCCATTCTGTAGGTTGTCTGTTCACTCTGATGATAGTTCCCTTTGCTGTGCAGAAGCTCTTTAGTTTAATTAGATCCCAATTGTCTATTTTGATTTTTGTTGCCATTGCTTTTGGTGTTTTAGTCATAAAGTCTTTGTCCATGCCTATGTCTTGAATGGTATTGCCTACATTTTCTTCTAGGGTTTTTATGGTTTTAGGTCTTACATTTAAGTCTTTAATCCACCTTGAGTTAATTCTTGTATAAGGTATAAGGAAAGGATCCAGTTTCATCTTTCTACGTATGGCTAGCCAGTTTTCTCAGGACCATTCATTAAATAGGGAATCCTTTCCCCATTTCTTGTTTTTGTCAGGTTTGTCAAAGATCAGATGGTTGTAGATGTGTGGTGTTATTTCTGAGGGCTCTGTTCTGTTCCATTGGTCTATATCTCTGTTTTGGTACCAGTACCATGCTGTTTTGGTTACTGCAGCCTTGTAGTATAGTTTTAAGTCAGGTAGCATGATGTTTTCAGCTTTGTTCTTTTTGCTTAGGATTGTCTTGGCAATGTGGGCTCTTTTTTGGTTCCATATGAAATTTAAAGTCGTTTTTCCCAATTCTGTGAAGAAAGTCTGTGGTAGCTTGATGGAGATAATACTGAATCTATAAATTACCTTGGGCAGTATGGCCATTTTCACAATATTGATTCTTGCTATCCATGAGCATGGAATATTCTTCCATTTGTTTGTATCTTATTTTGTTGAGTGGGGGTTTGTAGTTCTCCTTGAAGATGTCCTTCACACGACGTAGATGAACAAGGCTATTTTGATGCTCAGCCTGTTAATTAACAGTCCCTTTGTGCATATATATTATCAACTTTGGTTTGAAATGAATCAGAATGGTATGGGAGCTCACTCCAAATAAACATGAATCACATTAAAGAAGGTTCTTTTTGTGTGTTTTTCCCTAAAATGTGCTGTAAGCAGAGATCACTTCACTAGGAAAATACAAAAGAAATTCTGACATGAAGTGTATTGCAGGGTGTTAAAAAAAAATGCTCCAGAGCCAAGAAATCAGCAGATCTAAATCCTAATCTCAATTGCTACTAGTCAGTTGTGTGACTTTTGGCTAGAGACTACCTCTCACTGAAATTCAGCTTCTTTATTATTAAAAAAGAGGTCTTATCCATAAAATCTTTGCCCAGACCAATGCCCTGAAGTATTTCCTCTATGTTGTATTCTAATAGTTTAGTAGTGTTACACGTAGGCAGGCTGGGAGGGGTATGGGGAATGAGGGCTACAGAGAGGTTGATTAACGGATGTAAAAGTAGAGCTAGAGAAGATAACTAGGTTATAGTGTTATATAGTACTATAGTGTAGCTATAGTTAACAGTTATTTATTCTATATTTTCAAATAGCTAGAAGAGAGGATTTTGAATGCTTGCAACAAAAAGAAATGATAAATGTTTGAGGTAATAGATATGCAAATTACCTGAGTTGATTATTGCATGTTGTATATAAGTATCAAACTATCGCACTGTACTCCACAAATATGTACAATTATTATGTGTCAGTTAGCAGTTTTGAAAAGTGGAGATTCAGCTATGTTAGAGACTTTACACATAAGTTCCCTCATCCCTGTTGCAGGGCATGCAACAGGGGTGTGGTTCGCTTTTTAGATGCCCAGCTGCTCAAATCCCTAGGGGGAGTATGCAGAGGGGCAGGTTGTGGGGAGCATTTTGGACTCTGACCCCAAAGCAGCACCTAGAGTTGAGTGTTTACAGCCCCTGAAGCCCCAGTGGGCATGTGTTACAGCATGCTCTTTTAGCTTTGCTATCTGCAGGCAGCTTGTGTTAATCAGTTTAATTAGACCCTCTGCCTTATTGCAAGGACAGAGGGCTTTCTGTATCCCAGGTCCTTGCCCCAGTGAACTGGAAAAATTGAATCACACATGCGCTTGGAGGATGGGTGCAAGGTTTTATTGAGTGGTGGAGGTAGCTCTCAGTGAGGTGGATGGGGAGCTAAAAGGGGAATGGAGTGGGAAGGTGGTCTGCTCCTAGAATAAGGCTGCTCAGCAGCCAGATTCTCTTCCGACTGCCCCTGACTGAATTCTGCGTCATCCCACCTCAATGACCTGCCAGTGTCTGCTGGTGTCTGTCGCTGTGCTCTTCTGGTCCTATTGATGTCCAGCTGTTTGTGTCTACGCCCATTAGGGTCTCAGGTATTCATGGGCACAGGATGGGGGGTGTGGCGGTCCAGAGTCATCTTGGAAAATGCAACATTTGGGCATAAAAACAGGAGTGCCTGTTCTCACTTAGGTCTGTGAACACAGGCCCGAGGGTGGAGGCCTTACCAGGGACCCCATCCTTCTCTACCTAGCACTTCCCTGTCCCCTTCCAAGTGAATGATGGAAAATATATTTTACAGTATAGTTGAATGCCTATATATGAATATATGCATCTAGATTTAAACGGAAGTTTTCTGATACAATACTTTACCCATTTTACATGAGAGGCACTTTAATATTTTGTTTTATTCTCTACCATAAAAATTCCATTAATCATGATTATTAAGTTGAATTCATGAATTATAGTTGAAAACACTGGACCTTAAAAGAACACTGTCTATAATTCCATGATTCTAAATAAAGAACATGATTCTAAGTAAAGAAGAAATCTTATTAAAGGGATTAGATCTGACTACACTAAAAATAGCCTATTAAGAAGTAGAGGTAAGAGTGAAAGTAAATTGCCATATCTGGGGCAAAATAATATAGTGATGACAGATGAAAGTCAAATAGATATTCAAACAGTCACTAGGCTGTTCATTAATATGTTTGATTCATTGTTTGTAAGGTAGACCAGAATAAAGAGTACTAAAAAATCCAATCAAATTCATAAGGTGTACTACCAAACTGGAACTTATTAATTTACAACTATATACAATAATATGTTCATGGTTCTGCCACTTATTAGCTGGCTGAACGTGGCCAAGTTATGTTTGTAATCTTTATTATTGTCATCATAAGGATATAATGAAAGTCAAATGAAATAGTAGCTGTAGGAAAGCTTTGAAAACTATGAAATAATGACAGTGATCACATGTATATAGCATATACAACCATAATAATAGCTTCCGTTTATTCAGGGATTACTCATTCCAGACACTGAGTAAAAACATTTAAGTGCATTTTCTCATCTAATACTCACAACAGTCTTTTAAGATGTGTACAATCATTATACATATTTTACAGATAAGAAAATAGAGAATAGAAATCACATAAGTTACCCACAAACCACTTAGGTAATATACACATTCTTTACTCTGTAGAAAGTTAAAGCAAAAATCCTTAATCCAATCTGTATGTGCACACATACACACACAAACCTACTCATCCACTAATCTCCTTCTTTAGATTGAATGTAGTTCACTTAGTCACACTGGGCAAAAATCTGAGAGTCAATCTTGATTGCTCTTCTTGCCTTATATCTACATCCAATACCATCACCAAATTCTGTTGCTGCTGTATATTCAAAATATAAGCAGACTGCAACCACTTCTTACTTCCACTGCTACCTCACTGGTCTAAGCCATCACCATCTCTTTCCTAGATTATTGCAAGCTTCCACTTTTGCTCTCAACTAACTGCAGTCTCTACACAGCAGTATAATCAACCCCACTTAAAGCCTCCCAATGCTTTTCTATTATAGGTAGAATAAAATCCAAACTGCATACCCACAAGGCTCAAGAAGATCTAGCTCTTGTTGACCTCTCATACCTCGTATCATACAATGCCTCCCACATGTTCAACACTTTTCAACCAGATTGACCTTCCTCTGTTCCTCTCATATATAAAGTTCTTTCCTACCTTAGGTTCTTTGCATCTGCTGTCCCCTATTCCTCAAATATTCTTTATTAATATCTTAACATGTCTTTCTTCTTCTTATCATTTGAACCTCAACCCAAATACTATATCCTCAGAGAGGTCTGTATTCATCTCCCTAATGATCTCCTCCCATCCCCTTATCCAGTTACTGTCTATTACATTACTTGGTTTTATTGTCATCATAGCAGTTATCATTATCTAACTTTTTCTTGTTTAATTTTTATATTTTGTATTCTTTTGCTGCAATGTATGCTCCACTAGGGCAGAGACGTTGTCTTGTTGAATGTTGTATCCCTAGAACACCCAAAATCTTAGAATATGCCCAGCATAGTGCGTATTTGTACAATATCAGTACATATTCATTGAATGAATGAATGAATGAATGAATGAATAAACCAAATTATAACCTGGAGAGTGACCATTAAGCCCAAAATCAAAGCAAGACTGGTGTGCTGGATGACATTATTTGACTTGTTGAATAATTCATATGCTCTATTAGAAAAATAACATATACCCCTTCCATCATGCAGATAAATCTGTGATGGGGAATTGAATACTTAGGTCAGCTGGTGAGGTCACTCTCCACTTTGGAAAGGTCTTGAGAGACATTGAAAAATTGTCCCTCTTTGGATGTAACCCTTCCTAAATTTCTTACAAACATAGATCTTTTCTGTTTATACATAATCTCTTTTCATGAAGCATAAAGCAATTGATTGGGGCACAGCTATTGATATACATATGTTTCTGACACTGTACTCTGGGCACCTTGATTTAAATTAAGATATAAATTATTTGGTCTTTCACTTATTAAGTGTTGCTTTGGGTATATTATTGTCAGTATTTTAAAAATGACGAGTTGATGGGTGCAGCACAGCAACATGGCACAAGTATACATATGTAACAAACCTGCACGTTATGCACATGTACCCTAGAACTTAAAGTATAATAATAAAAAAAAAGAATATTAATAGCAAAAAAAAAAAAAAGTTCACATTTAGAAACATTACCTTAAGTTTTGGAAGATTCATTTTTTTAGTCAATAGGTATGTTTTTGTTTTCTTTTGTTTTGTTTTCGAGTGTCTGTCAAGGGCTAAACCCTCTTGTAGGTGCCAGTGATGCAGGAGTGACTAAGAGAGAACGTCTCATTTCATATGGTATTCTTGCTGCTGTTTATCCCATGAACTAATTACATTAATGTGTCCACAAACCAAATGCCCTGTACCGAGCTAAACTACTTTATAACATTATCAAAATAAGGTGCTTAGAGGCAAGGAAACTGGGCTTAATGGGACACATCTAGCCACCCTAAGGAAAAACAGACGAAGACAATGTCGATTCAATTAAAATAACTGGTGAATATGCCAACACCAAAGTCTACAAAGTTGTAATGGATTCTAGTTGTCTAATGTTCTGAAGATTACTGTTGAAACCATTTGCAGTACTGCAGTCACTAAAAGCCAAAAAAAAAAAAAAAAATTGGAGATACAGTACCTCAAACGATGGTCCTTTCACTTTAAGAAACTTCTTCGACCCAATCAACAAGCAAGATCTAGTCGGGGCCTGGATGGATATTCATGATTTCAAATACACCATAGGAGATTTGGCTCTGAAATGTGACTGATTGTAACAATTTCCAAGTAGAGAGTCTGAGGCTCTGAGGCACATGTGCATTAAAAAGGAAAAGGAAGAAGTAGAAGTGGAAAAGTAGAAGATACAAATCAAAATACACATTGCTTATTCTAACTGTTCTGGGTGTTGCTTTCTGAAAGTAAATAAATTCTGCAAAATTTACAGCTTAGCCTGTGAGTACATTGACTAGACTTCTAACTCCTTTCCTTTGACCTCAGGTAGTACTTTTTAAAAAAAAAAAAAAACTTAACCATATCCAGACTAAACAAAATGGGATACACATGGTGCCTACCTGCGTGAAGTTTACAAACTAGTGAGAGGGACAGGTAATAAAGAAACCAATGACACAAAAAGAAAAAGAAAGGCAAGACCAAGAGGAAAAAAGAGTCTAAGAAGACGTAGAACTTTAGCTTCTTATGCTCTTGTATAAATTCAGATGAACCATACATGTGTCTGTTGTGTCTGAGATACCATCATTAGAGATTCATTTGAGGGGTCTCAGAAAATCTGTCAGTGTTTCCAATTTCTTCATTAAAATGGAAATACCCCTGGGACCTGGGGATACTCAGGTTCTTCAAAGAACTCAGGTTCCTTGTTATTTTTTACTATTCCATCTGGGTAAGGCCAATCCTCCTGGCAAATAAATATCACAGAGAGAACCAGCTACTCAAGTTTCTGCATTCCCAAAATAGCTTCTACAAATCAGCAAGACAATGAGCCTCTGGTATGTCCTAATTCAAGGTTCTTTCCAGGCAATAATATGTAAGCACATGATTTATAACGTACATTAAATTTGACCAAGGTCAGTGAGAGAAACAACTGGTAAGCACCATACCTTTAAGATCTCAATAGTGTGGGCTCAATTTGACTCATTCATATGTAACCAAACTGCATTTCCCTAATGACCTCATCTTTTGTCTATGACACATACTCCTCTCACACTTCTTACCATACCCTCCCCCAAGATGAAGTCAGCTCAGTCAAATTTGTTACCATGCCTAATTACTATTGACTTCATGTGCATGTGCTTTTTAACTTTATGATCATAATCATAAGGGGAGTCTTATTACCAGAGTATTCAGGAATGGTTCCAGATCCGTTCAGCCCTTACTGAAACTTTCACTCTGACCCAAATTCCGCTGCATTATTGTCTTCTCTCATGATTTTGTTCAGAAGAATGGAAAATATCCCACAGATCTCCTGGATCCTTCTCAGTTTTGTTTTTCCATAAGTTCTCATTAACTTGCATACTTTTCTAAATTTACTAGCTAAATTCCTTTCATTTCCATAAGCAAATGTAATACGTTTCCATCCTTTAGCGAGATCGATTTCTCTTTTGATTCACAGGACCCATTCAACAGTTTCTTCTTCCTACTTTTATTTCTTTCTCAAAATCAGGCTTATTTTAGTTATCTTTACAGCCATCTCAGTATTATCTAACATTGAGGTGGTAAAAAGTAGGCACCCATTGAATGTTATTGGCAAAATGTATCAACTGATACCTTATTATAGAGTAGTTGATAGATCTTTGGGAGTAAGACTTTGTAAGGAAAAGACAAAGAGTGGGAAAATATATGGGGTAGGAGATGTAAAACTGGGAGACGGGGTTATAACAATGACTAACTGTTCATTTCCATGATTCTGCTTTGGGTAGGTCCTTTCTTCCAAGGGAACATTTGGTGCTGGTTTAAAAAAATCGTTTTTGTCTCCACAGAGGAACAAACTGTCTCCTTACCAGAAATTTAAAATGACTGAATCCAATATATTTTTATATATATTTTTTTACCTAGCTTTCTGGAATCGTAATGCTAAATTAAAGTAAATAAGAAGACATGCATCAAGTATCTAACACAATGCTGGTCCAAAAGAGATGCTTGGTAAATATTAATTTCCTTCCAAATGGGGGTCAAGTTGTAGTAACTGACCAATCTCAAGGGCCTAGGCAACATCTCTTCTGTTTCCTTTAGAGCATTGTTTTTCAAGGTGTGGTGCTTGGACCAGTAGCATCAAAATCAACTGAGAGCTTGTAAGAAATCAGAATCCCACGCCTCACCCCAAACATACTGAAATAGATACTCTGGGGGTGGGCATACAATTTGTCTTTTAACATGCTCTTTAGATTATTCAGGTTGGACGCTCACGTTTGAGAAGCATTACTATAGACAGTTCTGTTTTGTTTCTCCCTTAAATATTTTACTTTGCTTTATGTTTTAACCTGTAAGCTACCTTAAATTGCTTGGCAAAATGCCAGGATATAAACCTACCTAAAATGTGTAATAAATGAACTGAATAGCTTGCCAAAAGAAGATCTAAACTGGAATGGAACTCCTTCCTACAAATCTCTCCAGTACCCAAATTCCTATTCACTGTAAATTTTACTTCAGAAAATTTAGGCCCTTCGTTTACCATTTCATATTGTCCTACTCTTCATGCTGTTAACTGAAAAAAAGACTGCACTGAAACTCAAGTTGTGAGTCAGGCATGAGTTTTAATTAAGCTGTGCTGCCTAATCCTGTTCATTCCATGAAATTCTACTTCCAAACATTATTCTCTTCCAATTTTCTAATTCTCCACATTAAAACCTTCCTTTGGGTCCAACAAATAATAAATAGCATGCCTAACTACTTGAGTTGTCTTGAATAAGTATTCGATTATAGCTGCTATCTACATACAAATGGCTCTTGGCTATTAGACTTTTGAGTGTTGCATAAAAGTCTGTTTTCTGCACACACACATTCCAGTCACCTGAAATAAGAACCCACATTTCTCAGGCACTGGTGGCTCCAGGTGGAATGGTCCTTAAAGTGGTAATCTCTCTTGAAATGCTTTGGCTCATCAGGGATGTTATGCCCTTATAAGGCCTGTTGAAAATCTACTAACAAATTAATGGTCTTAAAGGTTAAACGACAGTTTGACAAACATATGTTTAAAAGGGAAGGCACATGCCAGACCAGTGACCTCCTGACACTCTGCCTGTTGGGGGGTAGTTAAAGCAGCATCGAATTGCAGGCTTTGGGGCCAGTTTAAGTAACAGAAAAGAAAACAGTGTAACATGTGGCAGACACAGGCCTGCAGAGAGGAAAACAGCTAATAAAATGGCTGTGTAAAGCAAGTAAAAATTTCTTCCCTACTCAGATCTCAATACTGTTACAATAATAAACAATTATAACATCCCCTTTGCTTGCTGCACAACTAGGAATCAGCCAAACCAAATGGATGGGCTAGAGGAAACCATTGCAGGCAATGTAATTGCCAACATCTAGTTAAGTTTTGATATTTTCAAGCAGCAAGATAAGGCATGGTGAAAGAAGCATGAACTGGAAATCAGGACACTTGAGTTTTACTCCAGACTCTACCACACTTAGGCTATGTGACAGTGAGCTTCAGCTTTCTTTGAAATTTCCTCACAGAAATATATGTTACTATCATATCCTTGACTTTTACTGAGAATTGATATGACAAATGACCATATGAAAAAAGTATTTGTGTGTTTAGTAAAGCCTCCATTTAAAAGGCACCCATACACATAGACTCCAATGCTTACTGAATAATTAACATGAGGAAGACACTGTGGTAAGCGTTTACCTATATTATCTTACATAATGCTCAGAAAATATCCTGTAAGAGAGATACTATTATCCTGATTATTACAAACAAGAAACTGAGGCTTAAAATGGCCCAAAGTATATGATATTGCTAGAATTTTAGCCTGGTTGTGCTAACACCAAATTCCATGTTTTATTCACTGTGTCTTGTGGGGTACAGATGTTCTGTTTATAAAAATTAACAAGATTTATTCATTTGAGTTTGACATTACAAAGAAGTCTGCTTTTTTGGCTCAATTTATGTATTTTTATCAGATCATAAGAACTACATAACACAGTATATTTAACTTTTGCTTTGTCTCCTTAGGAATGGAAAGCTGCATTTGGGCTCAGTTTTGGCAACCACCTTTTTGGCCTGTTCCTGATTACCATATTTCCTCCTCTTCTCCACTTCATAGCTATTGGTCTTTTCTAATTGTCATATTTGTTTTTACGTCTTTATTTTTTATTTATATACATTTGTGGAGTACAAGTGCAATTTTGTTACATGCATGGTGGTCAACTCAAGGTTTTTAAGGTATCCATTGCTCAAATGACCTACATTATATCCATTAAAAATTCCGTCTTTACACTTAAAATTTTGTAAGTTCATCAAAGTATGTCTTTATATGGATTATGTTTTATTAGTTTTTCCCTAGATATGGTTTGTTCATTTAAACTATAGATTTCAAGTTCTGTTTCAGGAATTTTTTTTCCTACTCAAGCTTTTAAATTTAATTTTTACTTTTATTAGAGTAATAGCTATCAAACAAAACTATAAAAATTAGTACATTTCTTACAAAAAAATAGCCATCCCTTTCTTATCCCTCCCTAAGTCTTCAGAGATAATCTCCTTCAACAGTTGAAGGTATTTTTTCTGGCATGCAACTCCATGCTTTAAAAAATGTGCTTATACTTAACACGTTAGACCTTATCAATGATGTCTTATTAACTGACACGACCCTGCTATGAGTTCACCTACCTCCATCTTCCAAATATAGTTATAACACAATTATTTATTGGCTTAATAGTCATGTAAATGCTACTCACAGCTGAATTGAGGAGTGTACAATGATTATATTTCTTTGCATGCAACTTTTTTTCTTGTTGTTTATATTTGGCTCATTATTTTCCTGGGATTGAAAGTGGCCTCCTTTTTCCATGTGCTTAGTTTCCCTTGCATCTATTGTTATTTTTCACTCATCTTCCAAGAGCATCCCAGTATAGTTTTTTCGGAATCAACACTATCAGATTATGAATTCCTGCTTTTTAAAATGTGCTTTGGTATTTGTTTTCTGAGGGTACTTGCATCTAGATCCTTCCATTTTCCTAGTCCAATCTGCACTATTTGCTCTCTAGACTTACTGAACAATTTTAATTATAGAGAATTCTTTATCTTTCTCCTTATACCCTCCATTTTACATTTTCTTTTGCCTTAGCTTATTTTGTCATTTTCCATGCGCACACCCTCCACAAGCTTTCTAAGAAATGGTGCATGGGAGGTAAATGTTGTTTCAATGCATAATTGAATACTCCTTTATTATACTTTTTGTCTTAGTTTGGCTGACTATAGATTTTTAGATTGAAAAATAATTTCCCTGAGAATTTTGAATGCCTTCCCTCTCTCCTTTCCTTCCTGGACTCAAATTACCTCATATGTTAGACATTTGATATTACCTAAAGTCCATGAGACTCTGTTTATTTTTTTCTCTCTAATTTTTCCTATGTATTTTTGTGATTGGGTAATTTCTATTGAATTATCTTCAATTTTACCAACTTTTTGCTTCGTGATCTCCATTCTGCTTCATTCTGCTTGACTTCTGCTTGATTGTATTTTCCCCCCAAAATGGGTGAAATTTTCCTTACTTTTATCAGGTTATCTTTCATTAAATTCAAATATTATACTTTTCAGTTATAAAATTTCTATAGTTAATTTTTATATTATTTATTTTTCTGCTGAGCTTTCTTGTTTTTTTACTCATTGTGAGCAAATTTCCATTCACCTCATTGAGCATTATAATAATAGAAACACTTCTTAAACATTATTGAAAATTTTAGAAACACCTTTGTTTATATAAATTACACATATCAAAATTTATCATATTGCAAGTTAAAACTGATTTTTAAATGTAAGCATATTTATGATGATATTAGAGCAATGGTGTCATTACACATTGTAGAACCTCTGGGAAATTTCAGTGTACTCTTGTGAGACAATATTTTTATGAAAAATATTTTGAATTTGTAGATTCACTAAAAGGATCCAGTTTATACTTTGAAAACTACTGCTATAATGATTACTTACTTTGAAGTTTTTGACTGTTGATTCTAACATCTGGGTTGGCCTCTGTTTGATTGCATTTTCCCTTAGGAATGGGTGATGTTTTCCTGATCCCTCATATGTCAAGTAATTTTGGTTTGTATTTAAGACATGAACAATGTTATGTTGTGGAGACTTTGGATTCTGTCATAGCCACATGAAGAGTGTTGATGATTTTGTTTTGGCAGGCAATTAACTTGATTACATTCCAACTGTAAACTTTGTTTTGCCTGCAGTAGACAACAGCTCCATTCTCTGCTCACTTCTTTAATTCTTGGGTTGAAAGTTATTTAAAATCTGCCTGGTGTGTGTGTGTGTGTGTGTGTGTGTGTGTGTGTGTGTGTGTGTTTCTCTGTGTTTTTTTCTTTCAGGTTTTCCCCTTAACTCCCTGATTGCCATGATTTCTTCAAGACTGATTCCCTGCTTAATTTGGCAGCAAAATTTTCAGGCTTTCTATCAGAGTTTCAGCTGTGCTGTGACTAAAACCAGCTTATGCAAAAACTACAAAAATAGGAGACTCACTGAAGTCTGTCACTTCATCCAAATCTTGACTCCTCTCTTCAAATTGCCTGCTTTTTATTCATTCTCCAGAGCTCTTAAATAGATATTTTGTGTATATTTCCCAGAGTTTATATTTATATCTGCAGCAGAGTCAGTGTATTATTGACTTACACCTCTAAACTATAAGTGAAATTTGCATGTCCTTAAAGCCTTCCCAGAACGCTCTTTTCAGATGGAATTTATGATCCTTTCTCCCCTATGAGTTATATCTGTAGATGTTTTATGCTGTATATTTAATTTATCATATTAAATTTTAATTATTTTTTGACATTTCTATCTCCCCAACAATACTGGGACAAGGCCTTAACTTTTCTGTTTTCATAATCACAATAGGTTCTCAAGGAATGAACTGGACAAATTAAGTAAATGAGCATTTCAGACAAAAGCAATGAAATATGTATAGATCCTGTGGAGGATGGGAGCATCACACATTAAAGGATCTGAAAGACACACCTTGTGGCTAAATCACAGAAAGTAAATGAGAGTGTACTATGAGATGAGAACGAAAAGATAATATGACCAGACCTTGCAGGGATTTATAGGACACGTTAAGAATTTTGTTTTTGTCTAAAGAGCAGTCAGAAGTATTTTAAGCCAGGTAAAGTTGGGCAGTGGCAGATCAGACTTCTTTTTAAAATCAAATGTCTTCCAGCTTTATATGGCGATTGGAGATTGAATAGCTAGCAGACCAGAATGGATGGAGGTGTACCAGTCAGGAGGCTACTGTGGAAATCTAGGGAAGAGATGATACTTCAGAATGGGGTGGAGTTAGAATAAAGTGGATAATTTCAGGAGGTATTTAGTGTATACTAGCTCTAAAATCTAGAATGGATTACTAGTATCTGGAAAGAACTTGTATATAACTAAATATAAAATGAAGTAGATTGAAAAGCAAAATTGATAATGTACCAGTATTATACAGGGGAGCCTTTTCTAAATATGAGTAAGTAGAAAGATTCATTGTTTTTCCACATTATCTGATTCAGAAGTAGAAACTTGGTACCCACCAGAAAACCAGGAAACTGTCACTATATTGCATAAATGCCACATACTGAGGCAGCCAGAGGGCATTTTTTTCTATTCCCTGCATCTATATTGATACATCCCTGTATCAAGTCAAAAATTGTGTTTCTCAGAAAATAACAATACATTGCTCTGTGAACATGTAACAAAGTATGGTAGTGGGGCTGAAAAAGAAAGTTATGGTAGCAGTGCATGCTGGGAACTGAAATATTTTACATTCTCCCTCTGTTCTGAATGTCAGAAAATCAGGAATGTTGAGTAGGATATATCCTTTAAGTTTAGGAGAATTGTAATAGATGAATTCCTGATATTAATCTTAGAACTATACCCAGATATATGCATTTCATTCTGTTGTTCAACTGTGCATCTTAGAAGGGGATTTAACCAATACCAAGTAGACAAATTTAAATAAGGTACATTCTAATCAGTCTTTCTGTTGATAAACACAGGGACAAGAAAAAACAAAACAAACAAATTTTAAAAACCCTCCAGGAGAAAGTTAAGGTAAGATGACCTTGAAGATTAAAAAGAAAAAAAGATATCAATGTATTTTTTTTCATATGAAGCAAGATCCAGAAGTTATACAGAATAAATGAACAGATAAAAACCACAATAATATTGAATAAAAGCAGAGATGAATGAACTAGATTCCAAGACAGAGAACTAGATTACAAAGCAGGAATTACAAGAAAACTAAAAATGCATTTGACAAAATTTTAAAAATCTAACCTAGAGTCAGTAAAAAGTACTGCAATAGAAGAACAGACAAAGTTGAGACATTCTCTCAATAAATATTAAGAGAATAAGGAGAATAAAGATATGAAACAAGATGACAGAGAACATTAGATATGAAAGACAATGAATTAAACTGCAATATAATCACTATTTTAGAAAAATACTGAATAATTTGAGCAAAAACAATAATCAAATATATAATTGAGGGAACATTAGGTGAATTTAAAGCCTCAGTATTTAGATGAAAAAAAAAACTTACCATGTTTCAAGATAAATCAGAAAAAATACCCACATGTAGAAAAATCTTGGCAAAAATTTTGAAATACCAGGATAAAGACAAAACTATAGAAATAACCAGAGAGAAAATAGCTACCTAAAAAAAATTGTCTGTTCTTAAAATTCTACTCTTTTACATCAAACATTAAAAGATAATGAAAGGATAATGAAGCAAAATATTCAGTTTTTAGGGAAAGAAATTGAAAACCAGTAATTTTATTCCCACATTACGTTGAATGTACCTAGGTAATAGGAAATAGACTTTCTCTAATAGTCTGGAACTCAGAAAACAGATAATTTATTTGTTCTTACTTGAAAATTGCTTGCACATGTATTCCAAGCAAATTAATGGAAATTAAGAACACATAAATAGGGAAGTCACTTATAAGGATATTTGAGAATGATCATTGAAACCATATAATCGCCGGGCGCGGTGGCTCAAGCCTGTAATCCCAGCACTTTGGGAGGCCGAGACGGGCGGATCACGAGGTCAGGAGATCGAGACCATCCTGGCTAACACAGTGAAACCCCGTCTCTACTAAAAAATACAAAAAACTAGCCGGGCGTGGTGGCGGGGCCTGTAGTCCCAGCTACTCGGGAGGCTGAGGTAGGAGAATGGCGTAAACCCGGGAGGCGGAGCTTGCAGTGAGCTGAGATCCGGCCACTGCACTCCAGCCTGGGTGACAGAGCCAGACTCCGTCTCAAAAAAAAAAAAAAAAAAAGAAACCATATAATCATTGATCTGTATTTTCAAAAATTCAAATTGAATTAAAAGACTGAATTTGAATATAAAGTGAATTATATTTAGAGAGGAAGACTCAGAAGGCACTATTTTTTTCTTGGCTTTCCTAAATAGAGAACATAACATAAAGAATCTTTTTGATAACTTTAATTGAAAATCTCTGGAAGATTTTTTCCTCATAAAAATGTACACTTTTCAAAATATGGGAGAGGAGACAAATAAACTTAGATAATATAGCAAGAAAAAAACAAGTAAAAACGGAACTGCTAAACGAAAATAAATCTTGTGACCCCAAATTCATTGAGCCAACGGGCAAAGTCAAGCTGGGAACTGGGTCATGCAAATGTGCCTCCCATTTTGGTTCCTAAATAAGGTGGCTACAAAGATGAAAAGCTATGTACCTCCCTCACATTTTTCCCACAAGGAAATTTCTGGTGGGCTCCAAGATCTTTACCCCAAAACGATGCTGTTAACATTTACCATGGCAATGTAAACTTATAGCTTATCCTCACAGGTGTGGGGAAATAGGACAGAATTCAAAGTCATCCTCTATCCACTTGGGAAAAATGCATATCTGATTATTTCCTCTGCCCTATTGTCTACTTTATCTTATGTAAAAATGCAGATTTGCTGATCCAGACAAAGGCAAGAATATTTTCCCTTACCCCTCTCTCACATGAAAATTGTGTATTTCTCAATATCTCACCCTTTCCTCTTTAAATATTGAAGCCATCAAAATCATCTTAGTAGAAAGGCATAGATTTGTCTTTCAGGAGTGCATCCTTAACTTTGGCAAATTAATCTCTTAAAACAATTGCTACTTGCCTCAGTCATTTTCCTTGATTGACAGAATGTAAATGGGAAGAGCATGCCACTAAAAAGAACTCACAATAAATGTACACTGAATTACTACATCTCATGCATGACAATAAATACAAAGAGTTTTAACCTAGCTATTGAAATAAAAAATACTTTTAGATTAGGTTAAATATCAGAATTCAACTCCAAAATGCTTATAAAATACACAATTTAAACAAATTATACGAGAAGATTAATCACTGAACAATGCAAGAATATTTAGTGGGCAACCCAAACAAAAACAAAGTTAGAATAGCAAAATTAACTTCAGACACGTAGAATTCAAGTTAAAAGTATTATATTAAAAAGGCTTAGTTTGTTTTTATCCAAAGTGTAATCTAATATGAAGGTATAATGGTTATCACGCTTTCTTTTCAGAATAACAAGGCAAAAAAATGTATATGGGAGAAAACTGTTAGAGAGGAAGGGAAATCTGAAAAGAGCATAATTGAGGTTATTCATCTACTCATTCTTAGAATGATCAAAATAGCCAAAAAAAAAGACAGAAAATTTTATTATATAGTTTGAAAGTTTGATTGTTATATAAATTGGATTTTCCATTCTAGAAATAGAGAATATTGCTTTTTTCTAGTGTCCATTGAATATTTATGCAACTTATCATTTCTTTTTTTTTTTTTTTTTTTTTGAGATGGAGTTTTGCTCCTGTTGCCCAGGCTGGAATGCTTTGGTGTGATCTCGGCTCACTGCAACCTTCGCCCCCTAGGTTCAAGTGATACTCTTGCCTCAGCCTCCCAATTAGCTAGGATTACAGGCACCCACTACCACATCTGGCTAATTTTTTGTACTTTTAGTAGAGATCAGTTTCACCATTTTGGCCAGGCTGGTCTCAAACTCCAGGCCTCAGGTGATCCACTCACATCCCAAAGTGCTGGGATTACAGGCATGAACCACTGTACACAGTCAGCAACTTATCATTTTTTTTCTGTTTTTTTTTCTTTTTTCTTTTTTTTTTTTTTTTTTTTTTTTTTTTGAGACAGAGTGTTGCTCTTGTTGCCCAGGCTGGAGTGCAATGGTGTGATCTTGGCTCACTGTAACTTCTGCCTCTGGGGTTCAAGCAATTCTCCTGCCTCAGCCTCCCAACTAGCTGGGATTACAGGCATGCACCACCATGCCCTGCTAATTTTGCATTTTTAGTGGAGACAGGGTTTCTCCATGTTGGTCAGGCTGGTCTCGAACTCCTGACTTCAGGTGATCCACCTGCCTTGGTCTGCCAAAGTGCTGGGATTACAAGCATGAGACACCACACCCAGCTGCAACTCAATCATTTCTTAAGGACAAAGAAAATTCAACATAGCACAAGAAAGTAGAAATTGTACAGGCTATATTCTTTGACAAAGATAAAAAATCAATAACGTTTAAGTAGAAAAGGAAAGAAACATTTCACTGACATTAAAATGAAAGAAAAAAAAAACTCATAAACCATTCCTGGGGCTAGGAACTCTAAAGTAAAATAAAATGCAAATAAAATCAGGATGCAACATAGCTGACAGTATCTCTTCACCCTGGCTACACAAAATAATCTCAGGTGAAGTTTCTGCATGTTAGCTTATTGGTTTTGCTTTCATTGCAAAAGATGCTGGAGCTTCCCTCACAAGAGGTTTTATTTAGTAGGTTTGAGGTTTTGCTTTCTAGTCCCAAATTTCTAAAAACAAACAAACAAAAAATCTCATGAGCATTTCTGACATGAAGTTGGTAGTGTTACAGTCTCTCCAATGTGCCACAACGTAGCAGCCTCTGTTTGAGACAACCACCAGAGTTCTTTTGTCTCACAACCAAGAAAATTAAGGAGCATGGACACAAGGGTGAGGTTGGAGCAAAAGTTTAATAAGCAAAAGAAGAAAGCACTCTGTAGTGGAGAGGGGGCCCCAAAGAGGGTTGTCAATTATAATGCTGAGTCTGGAGTTTTTATGGACTGGGAAGGAGAGGAATGTGCTGACTGGTCTGCAGGCTCTTTTGAAGAAAGCACCACTTATAAAGAAGTATGATAATGTAAAGCATCAACTGGAGGCAGAGGTGAAGGCTTGGTTCAGGACGTTGGCCTGGGACCAATTAGGGGTTAAAGTGATGATTCACCCTATGTAAATGAAGAATTAGCCTGCAGTCAATTACAGAAAGGTAAGCATATGTAATAGAGGTGAAAAGCAAGAGACAAATAGGTGAAAAGTAAGAGACTAAGGCATGCTGAGAGAAAAATGTGTCCTAAAAGTGAGTGGAATTTGTTTACCTCAGTTCACAGAGTAAGCATTTACATCCAAGACCACAGGCTCTTTCTTATCTGAGACCTATAGCTTGATTTTTCAGGGTGTTCTTTGTTTGAAGCAGTTTTACCAAGGACCTGTCCTAACTGCCTGCATGAATGGTTTCTTACTTTCTCCTCTCTCAGTAGGCTATCAAAGTTGTAGTCTGAGACAAATTCAGAACCTTCAAAATTTTTACTAAATTAAGTAAAGAAATGAGAGGAAGAAAGGAAGAAAGATTCAGTTTCATTCTCCTACATGTGGCTAGCCAATTATCCCAGCACAATTTGTTGAAAAGGGTGTCCTTTCCCCACTTTATATTTTTGTTTGCTTGCTCAAAGACCAGTTGGCTGTAAGTATTTGGGTTTACTTCTGGGTTCTCTATTCTGTTCCATTGGTCTAAGTGCCTATTTTTATACCAGTACTATGTTGTTTTGGTGACAATGGCCTTATAGTATAGTTTGAAATCAGGTAATGTGATGCCTCCAGATTTGTTCTTTTTGCTTAGTCCTGCTTTGGCTATGTGGGCTCTGTTTTGGTTCCATATGAATTTTAGAATTGTTTTTTCTAACTCTGTGAAGAATTATGGTGGTATTTTGATGGGGATTGCACTGAATTTGTAGATTGCTTTTGGCAGCATGATAATTTTCACAATATTGATTCTAAGCATCCATAAGCATGGAATGTGTTTCCATTTGTTCGTGTCATCTATGATTTCTTTCAGCAGTGTTTTGTAGTTTTCCTTGTGGAAGTCTTTCAACTCCTTTGTTATGTATATTCCTAAGTATCATATTTTTTGCAGCTATTGTAAAAGGGGTTGAGTTCTTGATTTAATTCTCTGCTTGGTTGCTGTTGGAGTATAGAAGAGCTACTGATTTGTATACATTAATCTTGTGTCCAGAAACTTTGCCAAATTATTTTATCAGTTCTAGGAACTTTCTGGAAGAGTCCTTAGGGTTTTCAAGGTAAACAATCATATTGTCAGCAAACAGTGAGTTTGACTTCCTCTTTACCGATTTGGATGTCCTTTATTTCTTCCTCTTGGCTGATTGCTCTGGCTAGGACTTCCAGTACTATGTTGAAGAGGACTGGTGAAAGTTGTCATCCTTGTCTTATTCCTGTTCTCACAGGGAATGCTTTCAACTTTTTCCCATGCAGTATTATGTTGACTGTGGGTTTGTCACAGATGGCTTTTATTATATTGAGGTATGTCCCTTGTATGCCATTTTTGCCATATTGGGAGGGGGCAAGGGATAAAAGACTACAAATATAGTGCAATGTATACTGCCCGAGTGATGGGTGCACCAAATCTCACAAATCACCACTAAAGAACTTACTCATGTAACCAAATGCCACCTTTACCCCAGTAAATTATGGAAAAATAAAATAAAAATAAATAAAAAGGAATAAAGAAAATATGTATATGTACATGATGGAATACTACTCAGCCATAAAAGGATGAAATCCTCTTATTTGTAACAACATGGACATTACTCTAAGTAAAATAACCCAGGCCTAAAAAATAAATATTGCATAAATCTCATGTGTGGAATCTAAAAAAAGGATCTCATAGAAGTTAAGGGTAAAATAGTGGTTATATGAAGGCTGGTGATGGGAGGAGGAGTGAAGGGATAAACTAAGAGAAGTTGAGTCAATGGGTACAAAGTTATAGTTAGACAGCAATAACATGTTCTGGTGTTATATTACACAGTAGGTTTACTATAATAACAAAAAACAAATCTATGAAATGTCTGAAAGCAATATTATTCAATAATATTCTTTAGTAAGAATATTCTTAGTAAAACAAGAGAATGCAGACAAGAAATACAAAAACAATCAGGAAAACAATTTGTTATCTAAAAGAGAAATTCAATGAGATAGATATTATAAAAAAGAACCAAACAGAAGTCTTCGAATTGAAGTCAGTGAATAAAATAAAAAATATAATCTAGACCTACAGTAGACTACATTAAGTAAAAAAGAATAAAGTCATTTTGAATGACTCAGTCAGACGTGAAAGAGAAAGAAAATTGAATGAAAAGAATGAAAAAAGCCTATGTGATATATAGAACACTACTGAGCAACCAAATTTTTGAATTTTGGGCATTCATTTGCCTATCAAAACAAAATTGTCAACACAATTTTCGATATAACAGAATCCAAAGTCTCCATGACATAACATTGTTCGTGTTTTAAATACAAACCAAAATTACTTGATATATAAGGTATTCAGAAAATGTCACCCATTCCTAAGGGAAAATGCAATCAAACAGAGGTCAACCTGGATGTTAGAATTAACAGTAAAAAATTTCAAAGTAAGTAACCGTTATAACAGTAGTTTTCAAAGTACAAGCTGAGATTCTTCTAGTGAATCTATAAAGTCAAAATATTTTTCACACAATATTATCTCACAGGTGTACATTGAAGTTTCCCAGAGGTTTTACAATATGCGATGACACCATTGCTCTAACATCATCACATGCATTCTTACATTTAAAGACTAATTTTTAACTTCCAATATGGGAAATTTTCATATGTGTAATTAACATAAACAATGGCTCTTCTGAAATTCTCAATAAGTTTTAGGAAGTGCTTCTATCATTATAATGCTCAATGAGATGAATGGAAATTGGCTCACAATGAAGAAAAAAACAGGAAAGCCCAGTAGAATAAAAAAAATGTAGAAAATGATAGAAATTTAATAACTGAAAATATAGTATTTGAATTTAATAAAAGATCATCTGATGGATTTAATAGTAGAATAGTGACAATAAAGGAACATCAGCAAACTTGAAGACAGTGTAATAGAAATTACTCAATTTTAAAATTATATAGAAAAATATATATAGAAAAAAATAAACAGAGTCTCATGAACTTTAGTCAACAACAAATGGCCTAACATATTAGGTACTTTGAGTCCAGGAAGAAATGGATATAACAGTAGACAAAAAACATATTAAAACTAATGTGTACAAGTGTATGATATAACAAAAATTAAAGTAGTGAAATCATTTTACTAATCAATATTAATAAAAATTCCAATGGAAAACAGATAAGATTAATTTAAATGTGTGAATCAAATATATGGGTTTAGTCTAATTTCTCTCCTCATACTTTACTAAAATGAGCATATAGAAATAAAAATATGTGATTCCACAAGGACAAAAAGGATAGAAAATGACAACAGAGGTTAAGATATTTCAAATAAATTTTTTTGAAGATTAAAAACAGATGAAGATTGGTAAATGACTTGGCATAACTGAGGAATTTAGAACTGAAGTGTTTTCCAAAAAAGCTACCATTTAAAACTGACTTATTAACAACGAAGGTCCCCTGAGAACACACATTTGAAACCACTGAAAACTAGACACCTCCAAAAGTGGGAGCAGTTTGACTTGGAAATGAAAAGCTCCTTCTCTAGACGCTGCTAGACCCTGTAGTTTAGAGGTACCCACTCTCTCCCTCTCCCTCTCTCTCTCTCTCTCTCTCTCTCTCTCTCTCTCTCTCTCACACACACACACACACACACACAAATATATTAAAGAACATATGAAAATTTCTAGTATGTGAAATCTGGCAGTTGTCACCAACACAGCATGACCTGTAGCCTTAAGCTTTTATTTTATTGAAAAAACTCTATTTAGGCTCCAGGGAAATGATCCCCCATAATTCTTGTCTTATGCCTTAAAAAATAGGTATTGTTTTTAAATATGAAACAGGTTTATGAGCTGCAGTACTGCAGACATCTGAAGCAAGTAGTGTTTTCAAGTGTAGGAGAGATTTGAGCGGTGAAAGCACATAGATAAAAAATAATTTTGTAGAGAAAAAGAAATGCTTTTAAAATTTGGTGGAAATGTAAATTAGGTCAACCACTGTAGAAGACAGTGTGGCAAATCCTCAAAGACCTGAAGACATAAATATTATTCAACCCAGCAATCTCATTGCAGGGTATATACCCAAAGAAATACAAATTGTTCTATGATATAGACATATGCATATGTATGTTCATTGTAGCACTATTCACAATAGCAAAGACATAGAATCAACCTAAATACTCATCAGTGATAAAACACATAAAGAAAACTTGGGCATTTATGCACTGGTGGGCCTTCTGGTGCCCACTCAGCCTTCTGATTCCCATTTACACCATGGAATACTATGCAGCCACAAAAAGGACAAGATCACATCCTTTGCAGGAACATGAATGGAGCTACAGGCCATTATCCTTAGGAAAGTAACACAGAAACAGAAAACCAAATGCCACATGTTCTCACTTATAAGTAGGAGCTAAATGATGTGAACACACGAACACATAGAAAGAACAACACACACTGGGGCCTATAAGAGAATAGAAGGTGAAAGGATGAGGAGGATCAGAAAAAGTAACTAATGGGTACTAGGCATAATTCCTGGACAATGAAATAATCTGTATAAAAAACCCCATAACACAAGTTGACCTACGTAACAAATCTGCACAAGCATCCCTGAACTTAAAATAAAAGTTAAATTTAACAAATACAAAGGATAAAAAAATGAAAAGTTGGTTTTTGAAAATATAAACAAAATCAAAAAACCACTACCAAGACTAATAAAAAAAATGAGAAATACCAAAATAAACAAAATCAGAAATAAAAGAGAGATATTACAACTGAACACAGAAATGAAAAAGTTCATCAAAGACTATTATGAACAAGTATAAGCTAACAAATACAAAAATCTAGTAGAAATAGATGAATTCCTGAACATACACAAATTACAAAATCGAACCAGGAAGAAAGATATAACCTGAACTGAACAGACCAATATGAAGTAATGAGATTGAATCAGTAATAAAAAGTCTCCCAATAAATAAAAACCAAGGACCAAATGGCTTTACTGCTGAATTCTACCAAATTTATAAACAACTAAGGCTAACTAACTCTTCAAAACATTCAAAAGCAATGAAGAGAAGGGAATTATTGCTAATTCATTCTACAAGGCCAGCACTGCCGTGACACGAAAACTATACAAGGACACAACAAAAAAGAAGACTACAGGGCAATATACCTGAGGAACCTAGACACAAAAAATCCCAAACAAAATACTAGCAAAATGAATCCAGCAACACATAAAAATAATAATAATAATAATAATAACAACAATAATAATACTTAGGCTGGGTGCAGTGGCTCACATCTGTAATCCCAGCATTTTGGGAGGCCAAGGCAGGTGAATCACTTGAGGCCAGGAGTTTGAGACCATCCTGGCCAACATGGTGAAACCCCGTCTTTACTAAAAAATACAAAAATTAGCTGGGCATGGTGGTGCATGCCTGTAGTCCCAGCTACTCGTGAGGCTGAGGCAGGAGAATCGCTTGAACCCTGCAGGTGGAGGTTGCAGTGACTCAAGATTGTGTCACTGCACTCCAGCCTGCGTGACAGAGCAAGATTCCGTCTCAGGAAAAAGTAATAACAATGATAATACTATATCATGATCAAGTGGAATCTATCCACTTGATGCAAGGATGGTTAAATATATGCAAATCAATGAATGTGATATGTTACATCAACAAAATGAAGGATAAAAATATATGATTATATCAACGGATATAGAAAAAGCATTTGAAAAGAATATTATCTTTTCATATTAATAACTCTCAAAAATTTAGGCATAGAAGAAACATACCTCAACAAATTAAACACCATACTGACAAACCCACAGCTAACATCATATTGGATGGGAAAAAGCTGAAAGTCTTTTCTTTAAAAACTAGAACCAGGCAAGGATGCCCAATTTCACCACTGTTATTCAACTTATTTAGAAGGTCATAATGACAGCAATAAGGCTATAGAAAGAAATAAAGGGCATCCAATTTGGAAAAAAAGGAAGTCAAACTGCCCCTCTTTACAGATTACATGACCTTATACATAAAGAAAAACCTAAAGATTCCACAAAGAATCTATTTGTACTAAAAACAAGTTCACAAAAGTCATAGAATACAAAAATCAACATATGAAAATCTGTAATGTTTCTATAAATTCCTAAAAGGAATTGATAAAGCAATCACATTTACAATGACTACAAAAAATAAGATACCTATGAATAAATTTAACCCAGGAAGTGAAAGGTGTCTACAAAAAAAAAAAATAAAACAAAACAAAACAAAACAAAAAAAAAAAAAAACAGACACTGATGAAAGAAATTTGAATTGTACACAAAAAATAGAAAGACATCCAATGCTAATGGATCAGAAGAATTAATAGTTTTTTTCCTTTCTAATTATTTTATTTTAAGTTCTGGGGTACATGTACAGGATATGCAGGTTTATTACATAAGTAAATATTTGTCATGGTGGTTTACTGCACCAATCAATCCATCACCTAAGTATTAAGCCTGGCATGCATTAGTCTTTTATCCTGATGCTCCTCCCCTGCACCCTCACCTGACAGGCCCCAGTATGTGCTGTGCCCCTCCCTGTGACCATGTGTTCTCATCATTCAGCTCCCACTTATAAGTAAGAATATGCAGTGTTTGCTTTCCTCTTCCTTTGTTAGTTTGCTTAGGATAATAGCTTCCAGCTTCATTGATGTCACTGCAAGGAACATGATCTTGTTCCTTTTTATGGCTGCATAGTATTCCATGGTGTATATGTACTGCATTTTCTTTATCCAATCTGTCATTGATGGGCATTTAGGTTGATTTAATGTATTTGCTATTGTGAATAGTGGTGCAATGAACATATGCGTGCATGTATCTTTATAATAGAATAATTTATATTCCTTTGGGTATATACCCAGTAATGGGATTGCTGGGTCAAATGGTATTTCTAGTTCTAAATCTTTGAGGAATCTCCACACTGTCTTTCACAAGAGTTGAACTAATTTGCATTCCCACCAACAGTGTTAAATTGTCCCTTTTTCTCTGCAACCCCACCAGTATCTGTTTTTTTCTTGACTATTTAATAATTACCATTCTGACTGGTGTATGATGGTATCTCGTGGAGGTTTTAATTGGCATTTCTCGAATGATACGTGATGTTGAGGTTTTTTTCACATGTCTGTTGGCGACATGTATGTCTTCTTTTGATAAGTGTCTGTTCATGTCATTTGTCCACTTTTTAATTGGGCTGTTTGTTAAAGTGATCATCCTACCCCCCAAAATTTACAAATTTATTACAATCCCTTTCAAAATAACAATGACATTCTAACAGAAGTAGGAAAAATCATCATAAAATTTTGTGAAACCATAAAAGGCCTTAAATCAGGGGTTCCCAAACCCCAGGCCATACTGGTCCATAGCCTCTTAGGAACCAGGCCACACATCAGGAGGTAAGTGGCAAGTGAGCATTACTGCCTGAGTTCCACCTTCTGTCAGATCAGTTGCAGCATTAGATTTTCATAGAAGCATGAACCCTATGGTGAACTGTGCATCTGAGGGATCTAGGTTGTGCAATCCTTATGAGAATCTAACTAATGCCTGATTATCTGAGGTGGAACAGTTTCATCTCAAAACTTTCCCTCCCCACTCCATCTGTGGAAAAATTATCTTCCATGAAACTGGTCACTGGTGCCAAAAAGGTTGGCAGCTGCTGCCCTAGAAAGCCAAAGAAATCCTGAGAAAAAGGAACAAAGTTACATGCTTCATAATACCTTACTTCAAAATATACTACAAAGCTATAATAACCAAAACAGAATGGTATTGGTATGAAAATAGACACATCATTTCATGGAACAGAATAGAGAACCCAGAAAAAATTCATGTATTTATAGTCAATTGATTTTTGACAAAGGTGCCAAGAACATATATTGAGGGAAAGGCATCTTGTTTAATAAACGGTGCTGAGCAAAGTTGATATTCATATGCAAAATGATGAACGAGACCCTGTCTCATATTACATTTAAATATCAATTAAAAAACTGATTAAAGGCATAAATGAAAGACATGAAACTATAAAACTACTAGAAGAAAACACAGGGGAAATACCTTAGGCTACTTGTCTAAGCAAACTTAAGACCTGAAAAGTACAAACTTAAGACCTCAATAAAAATAAAAATAGACAAGCAGGTACATATGAAACTAAAATCTTCTGCACAGAAAATGAAACAATTGCCAGAATTAAGAGACTAACTGTAGAATGGGGGAAAGATGTTTTCAAACTATTAATGTGACAAAGGACTATTATACAGAATATACAAGGAACTCAAACAACTCAATGGCAAAACAACCAAATAATACTATTAAAAGTGGGCAAAGGATCTGCAAAGACATCTCTCAAAAGAAGACATATAAATGGCCAACAGGTGCCTTAAAAGAAGTTAAACATGACTAATCATCAAGGAAATGCAAATCCAACTAATAATGAGAGAGCACGCTACCCCAGTTAGAATGACTGTTATCAGAAAGACAAAACATGTAAAATTCTGGACAGGATGCACAGAAAAGGTAATACATACTGTTTTTAGGAATTCACCTTAGTATAGTCATTATGAACCAGATTATGGAGGTTTCTTAAAAAACTGAAAATGGAACTACCATATAATCTGTCAATCTCAGTACTGGGTATTTATCCAAGGTAAAGAAAATTGGTATATTAAAGGGATTCCTGCACCCCCACATTTACTGTAGCACTATTCACAATAGTTAAATATAGATTCAACCTCTATTTTCATCAACAGATGAATGGATACAGAAAATGTGGTAAATAATGCCCAATATAATACTATTTAGCCATATAAAAGAATAAAATTCTGTCATTGGCAACAATATGAATGTAACTGGAGGTCATAATTTTAAGCGAAATAAGCCAGGCATAGAAAGACAAACATTGTGTGTTCTCACTCACATGTGGGAGATAAAACTCGTCCCTCTAATGGAGGCAGAAGAGTAGAATGATAATTACCAAAGGGTGAGATGTTTGTAAGAGGTAGAATGAAGAGAGGTTAGGTAATGGTTACAAACATACATTTAAACACAAATAATACATTCTAGTGTTCTATAGTACAGTAAGGTGACTACAATTAACAATATTTTATATATTTCAAAATAGCTGAAGGAGAAAATTTGGAATTTTTCCAACACAAAGGAATGATAAACGTTTAATGTGATGGGTATCCTAAATACCTTGATGTGATTATTACACATTGCATGAATGTAGCAAAATTCCACATGTATGCATGCCATAAACATGTAAAAACATTATGTATCCATAAAAAAAAAAAAGTCAACTAGGGGGTTGGGGAAATGACAGGATGAAGTGCAGATTGTGAGAAAATATTCTCACTGCATTACCCATATATAGAGTAACCTCACTGAAGGGAGTTGAGGGAAAGGTGCTGACCAAAGTAACTTTAGAAATCACTAAAAACTTGTAAAGCAAGACCACATATTATGACAAAAGGAATAATCCATGTATCAGTCAGGGTTCTCTAAAGGGACAGAACTAATAGGGTAGATGAATATATGAGGGTGGGTTTATTAGGAGTGCTGACACATGATCACAAGGTGAAATCCCACAATAGGCTGTCTGCAAGATGAGAAGCCAGGAAGCCAGTGGGAGTTCCAAAACTTCGAAAGTGGGGAAGCTGATAGTGCAGCCTCCAGTCTGTGGCCAAAGGCCTGAGAGCCCCTGACAAATCACTTGTGTAAGTCCAATAATCCAAAACCTGAAGAACTTGGAGTCTGATGTTCCAGAGCAGGAAGCATCCAGTATGGGAAAAAGATGGAGCCCAGAAGGCTTAGCCAGTCTAGTCTTTCCATGTTCTGCCTGCTTTTATCCTACGCACACTGGCAGCTAATTACATAGTGCCTACCCAGGTTTAGGGTGGGTCTGTCTCTCTCAGTCCACTGACTCAAATGTTTTACATTCTCTTTTTATTTTATTTTATTTTATTTTATTTTATTTTATTTTATTTTATTATTATACTTTAAGTTCTAGGGTACATGTGCATAACGTGCAGGTTTGTTACATATGTATACTTGTGCCATGTTGCTGTGCTGCACCCATCAACTCGTCACCACCCATCAACTCGTCATTTACATCAGGTATAACTCCCAATGCAATCCCTCCCCCCTGCCCCCTCCCCATGATAGGCCCCGGTGTGTGATGTTCCCCTTCCCGAGTCCAAGTGATCTCATTGTTCAGTTCCCACCTATGAGTGAGAACATGCGGTGTTTGGTTTTCTGTTCTTGTGATAGTTTGCTAAGAATGATGGTTTCCAGCTGCATCCATGTCCCTACAAAGGACACAAACTCATCCTTTTTTATGACTGCATAGTATTCCATGGTGTATATGTGCCACATTTTCTTAATCCAATCTGTCACTGATGGACATTTGGGTTGATTCCAAGTCTTTGCTATTGTGAATAGTGCCACAATAAACATACGTATGCATGTGTCTTTATAGCAGCATGATTTATAATCCTTTGGGTATATACCCAGTAATGGGATGGCTGGGTCATATGGTACATCTAGTTCCAGATCCTTGAGGAATCGCCATACTGTTTTCCATAATGGTTGAACTAGTTTACAATCCCACCAACAGTGTAAAAGTGTTCCTATTTCTCCACATCCTCTCCAGCACCTGTTGTTTCCTGACTTTTTAATGATTGCCATTCTAACTGGTGTGAGATGGTATCTCATAGTGTTGGAAGTTCTGGCTAGGGCAATCAGGCAAGAGAAAGAAATCAAGGGGATTCAGTTAGGAAAAGAAGAAGTCAAATTGTCCCTCTTTGCAGATGACATGATTGTATATTTAGAAAATCCCATTGTCTCAGCCCAAAATCTCCTTAAGCTGATAAGCAACTTCAGCAAATCTCAGGATACAAAATTAATGTGCAAAAATCACAAGCATTCTTATACACCAGTAACAGACAAACAGAGAGCCAAATCAGGAATGAACTTCCATTGACAATTGCTTCAAAGAGAATAAAATACCTAGGAATCCAACTTACAAGGGATGTAAAGGACCTCTTCAAGGAGAAGTACAAACCACTGCTCAGTGAAATAAAAGAGGACACAAACAAATGGAAGAACATACCATGCTCATGGATAGGAATAGTCAATATTGTGAAAATGGCCATACAGCCCAAGGTTATTTATAGATTCAATGCCATCCCCATCAAGCTACCAACGAGTTTCTTCACAGAATTGGAAAAAACTGCTTTAAAGTTCATATGGAACCAAAAAAGAGCCCGCATCTCCAAGACAATCCTAAGCCAAAAGAACAAAGTTGGAGGCATCATGCTACCTGACTTCAAACTATACTACAAGGCTACAGTAACCAAAACAGCATGGTACTGGTACCAAAACAGAGATATAGACCAATGGAACAGAACAGAGTACTCAGAAATAATACCACACATCTACAGCCATCTGATCTTTGACAAACCTGAGAGAAACAAGAAATGGGGAAAGGATTCCCTATTTAATAAATGGTGCTGGGAAAATTGGCTAGCCATAAGCAGAAAGCTGAAACTGGATCCTTTCCTTACTCCTTATACGAAAATTAATTCAAGATGGATTAGAGACTTAAATGTTAGACCTAATACCATAAAAATCCTAGAGGAAAACCTAGGTAGTACCATTCAGGACATAGGCATGGGCAAAGACTTCATGTCTAAAACACCAAAAGCAACGGCAGCAAAAGCCAAAATTGACAAATGGGATCTCATTAAACTAAAGAGCTTCTGCACAGCCACAGCAAAAGAAACTACCATCAGAGTGAACAGGCAACCTACAGAATGGGAGAAAATTTTTGCAATCTACTCATCTGACAAAGGGCTAATATCCAGAACCTACAAAGAACTCAAACAAATTTACAAGAAAAAAACAAACAACCCCAATAAAAAGTGGGCAAAAGATATGAACAGACATTTCTCAAAAGAAGACATTCATACAGCCAACAGACACATGAAAAAATGCTCATCATCACTGGCCATCAGAGAAATGCAAATCAAAACCACTGACTCAAATGTTAATCTTCTTTGGCAATATGCTCACAGACACCCAGGAACAATACTTTGCATCCTTCAATCTAATCAAGTTGATACTCAATATTAACCATCACAATCCATAAGCACTATTGTCTAGTTAGTAAAGTTGTTTCTTATGGGGTTATAAGTTGACAATTCTGAAACTGCTGTACATGTATAAGCAAAATAAATAAGTAAATGGATGGCAGATAGTAGGAGCCAGGCTTCCTACCTTTAGAAAAGGAGGGTACAGGTAAGTAAGAGGGAAAGACTAAACCACATGGCACTGGAATAGGGCAGAGACATCAGTATAAACTCATGTATAGTTTAATATAATACAGATGAGAGGGCCTAGAAACAGTGGCTCTGCAGTAGCAATGAGTACATTCTGAATTAAGATCTCAGTTTCTAAATATTATTTTCCAATAAAAGAACCCAGGGCTCCTTGGAAACATAACTTATTTTAGGATGGAGACAGGGAATATACAAGATGACAATGCAGCGTCTTGTAGTACTTGAAAGTTATGAAATTCTCAAGAACAACAAAAAGTGATAGAGGCATGCTAAAGGGATTGAGGCACCATGATGAAAATGCTCCCAATACAAAAGTTGGAAGAATTCAAGCAAAATAATAATAATGTGTAATGCTATCAGATTATAACATAATATATGAAGTAATTTTCCATTATTTCATACTGATACAAATAAAATGATCAAAAAGTAAAAAAATGAGAGAGGAGGAAAATCTCTTGTACCTAACAATTACAAATAATGTGTACACTGCTAATTCTCTTCAAGGAAGTAGACCTTAGCTACCATCTCCCACAACCACTCAAGTGGAAATTATACTTAGTGACTTGCTTACAAAAAGTAGAGTATAAATGGGGGGAATACAACAACTTTACATTAAAAATGTGGTGACACTACATCAGTAAAACAATCAAAGTTAACATAATCAGTTGTAAGTCAGTAACCCTGATGTAATAAGAATGGACTTGTATTAGGATTCTCAAGATAAACAAAATCAATAGGCGGTGTGTGTGTTTGTGTGTGTGTGTGTGCACGTGCACGTGTGTAGATGTGCTTGTATGTGTAATTTGTTATAAGGACCTGGTTCTCATGATTATGGAGACTGACAAGTCTAAATATGAAGTGTGGGCTGGGAGACTTGAAACCCAGGAAAGCCCATTGTGCAGTTACAGTACACAGGAGGGTAACCTGGAGACCTAGGAAAGACAATGATGCTCAAGAAATCTGGTCAGTCCGCTAGGAAATTTTATCTTGCTCAAGGAGGCTGGTCTTTTATTCTATTCAGGACTTTGACTGATAACTAGGTCATACTTCTAACTAATCATAATTCAACTATCCTAGATAAAACCAAATATACATTAACCATTCCCTTTCCCCAGAAAAGGATGAAAAGTTTTTAAATGTTACGTATTTTTCTCCTTAATAGTCTGTAACTTTAACAGTATAAAGTTAACAATACTTAACTACTATATTAACTCAATTCATTTTATGTTATATGATCGAAGGCTAGGAGAAGAAAGGAAAAAAATAGATGTTTGTAAGTGTATGTTCTTATTTCTGGGTTCTCTATTCTGTTCCATTGGTCTATGTGCCTGTTCTTGTATCAGTACCATGCTGTTTTGGTTGCTATAGCCCTCTAGCATAGTTTTCAGTCAGGTAATGTGATGCCTTTAGGTTTGTCCTTCTTGCTTAGGATTGCCTTGGCTATTCAGGTTCATTTTTGTTTCATATGAATTTTAAAATAGCTTCTTCTTCCTCTAGTTCTGTAAAGAATGTCAATGGTAGTTTAATGGGAATAGCATTGAATGTATAAATTGCTTTGGACAGTATGGTCATTTTCACAATATTGATTCTTCCTATCCATGAGCATGGAAAGTTTTTCCATTTGCTTGTGTCCTCTCTGATTTCCTTGAGCAGTAATTTGTAGTTCTCCTTGTAGAGATCCGTCACTTCCCTTGTTACATGTATTCCTAGGATTTTATTCTTTTTGTGGCAATTGTAAATGGGGTTGCTTTTCTGATTTGGCTATCGGCTACTGTTGCTGGCTGATAGGAATGCTAGTGACTTTTGCACATTGACTTTTGTATCCTGAGCCTTTGCTGAAGTTACTTATCAGCTTAGGAAGCCTTTGGGCTGAGACGACAGAGTTTTCAAGATATAGGATCATGTCATCTGCAAACAGGGATAGTTTGACTTCCTCTCTTTTTATTTGGATGCCCCTTATTTCTCTCTTTCACCTGATTGCCCTGGCCAGAACTTCCCATACCATGTTGAATAGGAGAGGTGAAAGAGGCCATCCTTATTCTGTGCTGGTTTTCAAGGGGAATGCTTCAAGCCTTTGCCCATTCAGTACGATAATGGCTGTGAGTTTGTCACAGATGTCTCTTAATATTTTGAGGTATGTTCTTTTAATATCTAATTCATTGAGAGTATTTAACATGAAGTAATGTTAAGTTTTATCAATAGTCTTTCCTGTATCTATTGAGATAATCATGTGGTTTTTGTCTTTAGTTCTGTTTATGTGACAAATCACATTTATTGATTTGCATATGTTGAACCAACCTTGCATCCTGGGGATGAAGCCTACTTGATAGTGGTGGATCAGTTTCTTGATATGCTGCTGGATTTGGTTTGCCAATATTTTGTTGAGGACTTTTGCATTGATGTCCATCAGGGATATTGGCCTGAAATATCAAGGATAGTTCTTTTTTTGTTGTGTCTCTGCCAGGTTTTAGTATCAGGATGATGCTGGCTTCATAGAATGAACTAGCAAGGAGTCCATCCTTTCCCCCCCACCTTTTTTTGGGAATAGTTTCAGTAGGAATGGTACCAGCTCTTCTTTGTACAACTGGTAGAATTCAGCTCTGAATCCATCTGGCCTAAACTATTTTGGTTTGGTGGGCTATTTATTACTGCCTCAATTTCAGAAATCATTATTGGTCTGTTCAGGGATTTAATTTCTTACTGGCTCAGTCTTGGGAGGATGTATGTGTCCAGGAATTTGTCCATTTCTTCTAGATTTTCTAGCTTGTGTGCATAGAGGTATTTATATTTGCTGATGGTTTTTTGTGTTTCTGTGGGTCAGTGGTGATATCTCCCTTATGATTTCTGATTTTGTTTATCTGAATTGTTTCTCTTCTCTTCTTTATTAGTCTAGCTATTGGACTATTCTATTAATTTTTTCAAAAAACAGCTCCTGGACTCATTGATCTTTGGAATGGTTTTTCTCATCTTTCTCTCCTGCTCTGCTCTGATTTTGGTAATTTCTCCTCTTCTGCTAGGTTTGGGGATTGTTTGCTCTTGGTTCTCCACTTCTTTTAGTTGTGATGTTAGGTCGTCAACTTGAGATCTTTCAAGCTTTTTGATGTGGGCATTTAGTGCTATAAATTTTCCTCTTAACACTGCCTTAGCTATGACCCAGGGATTCTGGTACATTGTATCATCTGATCTACAAACCTCACAAAAACAAGCAATGGGAAGAAGATTCCATATTTAATAAATGGTCCTGGAATAACTGACTAGCCATATGTGGAAAAATCAAACTGGACTCCTTTCTTCTACCATATACAATAATCAAGTCAATATGGGTTAAAGACTTAACTGTGAAACCACAAACTGTTAAAACTCTAGAAGAAAACCTAGGCAATACCATTCAGGACACAGGCATGGGCAAAGATTTCATGACCAAGATGCCAAAAGCAATTGGAACAAAAGCAAAAATTGAGAAATGTAATCTAATTAAGCTAAAGAGCTTCTTCACATCAAAAAACAAAAAACAAAAAACAAACAAATAAAACTATCAATCGAGTAAACAGACGATCTACAGAATTGGAGAAAAATTTTACAAACTATACATCTGACAAAATTCTAGTATCTAGCATCTATAAGGAACTCAAACACATTTACAAAGAAAAACAACCCCATTAAAAAGTAGGCAAAGGACAAGAACAGACACTTCTCAAAAGAAGACATATATGTGGCCAAAAAGCATATAAAAAAAAGTTCAACATCACTAATAATTAGAGAAAAGCAAATCAAAACCACAGTGAGATACCATCTCACGCCATTCAGAATGGCTATTACTAAAGTCAAAAAATAGGCTGGGTGCAGTGGCTCATGCCTGCAATCCCAGCACTTTGGGAGGCCGAGGTGGGTGGATCACAAGGTCAGGAGATCGAGACTCTTCCAGACAACATGGTGAAACCCCATCTCTACTAAAAATACAAAAATTAGCTGGGCTTGGTGGCACGTGCCTATAATCCCAGCTACTCGGGAGGTTGAGGCAGGAGAATCGCTTGAACCAGGGAGTCAGAAGTTGCAGTGAGCCAAGATCGTGCCACTGCACTCCAGCCTGGTGACAGAGGGAGACTCTGTCTTGGGGAAAAAAAAAAAAAAAAAAAAACACAAGTCAAAAAATAATAGGTGCTGGTGAGGTTGTGGAGAAAACAAAATGCTTTTAAAATCTGGTGGAAGTGTAAATTAGTTCAACCACTGTGGAAGACAGTGTGGCAAATCCTCAAAGACCTGAAGACTATTCAATGCAGCAATCCCATTACTGGGTATATACCCAAAGGAATATAAATTGCTCTATCATATATACATGTGCATGTGTATGTTCCTTGCAGCACTGTTCACAGTAGCAAAGGCATGGAGTCAACCTAAGTGCTCATCAGTAAAACATATAAAGAAAATGTGGTATGTTTACACCATGGAATACTATGCAGCCATAAAAAAGAACAAGATCATGTCCTTTGCAGGAACATGAATGATGCTGGAGGCCATTATTCTTAGCAAACTATTGCAAGAACAGAAAACCAAAGACCACATGTTCTCACTTATAAGTGGGAGCTGAACAATGAGAACACGTGGACACATAGAAGGGAGCAACACACATGGGGCCTTTTGGAGTGCAGAGGGTGGGAGGAGGGAAGGATCAGGAAAATTAACTAATGGATACTAGGCTTAATAACTGAGCGATAAAATAGTCTGTACAACAACCCCCCATGACACACATTTACCTATGTAACAAACCTACACACTCTGTACATGTACACTTGAACTTAAAATTTAAAAAAAAGAAAAAAATAGATGTCTGATACACACACACATTAAACACACATTAAAAACATACAAAGAGCAAACACTCATAACAACTGCAGTCTTCATTTCTGTGACTGGTCATACGATCATAGCTGGTATTCACAACTAAATTTTCCCACTCCTCATTCAGTATCCTTTTTGACTTCAGCAATAATCTCAACTGTCTGTTTTTCTTCAAATCTTCATTTCTGAATGGTCTGGACCATACGTAGTTTACCTGAGTTGGATTACTGTAGTTTTTAATTGACTTTTGGCACAAGGCATGGTAATACTAAGAGACACTGTAAGGGAACTCTTATATTCCCGACATACTCTTTCTTACCTCCATTGTGGAGTAGCAGTCCAATTTATCCTTGGTAGTCAGGATCAATAACCTCAGCCAGCATAGTAACTTTCTTCTTCTTTACCTGTTGATTCAGAAGCATGTGGAGCCCAAAGTTACTGTTGCTCACTTAGCTTCCAGTTCAATATAAGTATTGTTGCTTTTCATAGTGGAAGCATTTCTCCCTTTTGAACTAAGATCTCTAGGCTAACATTGTATAATGTGTTAATATGAATGAAAATTATGACACTGAGATATAAAATACAGTGCAACATGGGTGAGGGTTATGGGCATTTGGACCACTTATTCATGTAACTTATGTATTCAAGTTCTGCTTAGGCCTCATCAGCTATATACCACTTCTATTCGATGATAAAATATTCCTGGGCATGCTCAACTTTATGGATTGGTGGGTCAGATAACACCAAGCTCATGATACGTGGCTCAGGTCACATGGTAACTTGATAACCCATGATCAAGTGTGCAGTTTCTACTAAAGCCCAATAGCAGGCCAAGAGCTGTCTCCCAAAAGGAGAGTAGTTATCTTCAGAAGAGATCAGGGCCTTGCTCCAAAATACTAAAAGCCTGCAGTACAATTTACCTATTAGGGGTTGGCAAAGGCTCCAAAGAGCAACTCCATATTCCACTGACACTTCATGCACTATTGGATCTGCTGGATCATGAAGTCCAAGAAGTGGAGAAGCTTGTACGGCAGCCTGGAATTGTTGCAAAGCCTTTTCTTGTTCTGATCCCCACACAAAACTGGCAGCTTCTCAAGTCACTAGGTAAATGGGCTGGGGTAGCCTGCCCAAATGAAGAATATGTTGCTGCTAAAAGTCAAAAAAGACCACTAGGTATTGTGCCTCCTTTTTAGTTACAGGAGTGGCCAGACGCAACAATTTAGCCTTCATCTTAGCAGGACTATCTTAATATTTCTTACAACCCTGGACTCCTAGAAATTTCACTAGGAGTAGAAGGTACCTCAATTTTTGTCAGATTTATTCCCACTCCCTGGCATGTAAATATCTTACTCATCAATGGAGAGTAGTTACTATTTCTTGCTTACTAGACCCAGTTAGCATAATGTTATCAATGTATTGGACCAGTGTAATAGCTAGTGGAAGTAAAAGGTGATCAAGATCCCTTTTAATTAAATTATCACGTGTGCCTAGAGAGTGGCTATACCCCTGAGGTAAGACAGTGATGGTGTATTGTTGGTCTTCTCAGTTGAAAGTGAGCTGCTTCTAATGGTCTTTATTAACATGATAGAGAAAAATACATGTGCCATACAAATAGCTTCACACTAGATAACAGAATATGTGTTGATTTTATCTAGCAATAAATTTCATCTGGTAAAGTAGCTGCAATTGGAGTCACCGTTTGATTAAATTTTCCATAAGCCGCTGTCATTCTCCAAGACCAATCTGTCTTCAGCACAGGCCAATAACAAGTTGAATGGGGATGAGGTGGCAATAACCATCCCTGCAACTTTCAGGTTCTCATTCTAACTTTCAGGATCCCATTTCTTTCCAATCAGTGCTCTAACTTTAATAAAAGACACCTTGAAAGGCCGAAAATTCAGTTTGCGTTGTAATTTAACCACTAGTAGAATGAAATTTAGAATTTTGTTTTCAGCAATTTTAGCTCTGCAGCTACAGGAGATAAGTATCTTTTTCAGGAAAGAAATGTGAACTTTAAGGTGATTTATGCTGAGGTTGAGCTGGAAATTTGAATTATAGAGCTTTATCCCCCATGTGTCCATCGACATTAGAAGCAACAAGCCAATCTCATTGTGCTTGTTAGTTTGATAAAAATGTTTAAAATTATCATATACACAGCCACTCAGATCCCTGATTATTATGTTTCATTAGGAGTAACTAATGGCAAGATTTTGTTTATCTATATTGCCAGATGATGCCATACACTGTTGGTGTTTTCTTTATTACTGGCAATAGAGTTATTAGTATCTTTAAATCTATTAAGATTACAGAGCCAGTTCCACAAAACCCAGATTTCAGAAAACTCATCCTTAATATTATGTTCCTTTAGAAATACTTCTGGTACCAAAATTTTTATTACTTCTGGTTCTCCAGAGAAACAGAACCAATAGCATCAATAAGATAGATTATAATGAGTTGGCTCGCATAATTATGCAGACCAGCAAGTCTAAATCTGCAATGTTTGTTGGCAGGCAGAGACCCTGGAGAGCAAATGGTACAGATGAAGTCTGAAGGAAGTCTGCTGGAAAATTCTTTCCTGCTAAAGAAATCTAGTCTTTTTGTTCAATTCAGGCCTTTAACTGATTGAGTGAAGCCAATGCACATTACGGAGGGCAATCTGGTTACCCAAAGTTCACTAATTTAAATGTTAATCTCATCCAAAAACACCCTTCAAGTTGACACATAAAATTAATTATCCACAAAGTCTTTACCTCTATAGTTTTCAATCCCCAAACTCATAACGCCAGTCTAATTATGAGAAAAAGTCAGACAAATTCAAATAAAAGGACACTCTATAAAATTAGAGCAGTACTCCTCTAAACTGTCAAGGCCAACAAAAACAAGGAATGTCTCGGAAACTGTCACAGCCATGAGGAGCCTAAGAAGTCATGACCACTCAATGTAATATGGTATCCTGCAATATAAGAATAGCCATTAGGTATAAACTTTAAAATCCTGAATAAACTATGGACATTAGTTAAAAATAATTTGTCATTATTAGTCTATCAGTTGTGGCAAATAAAACATAGTAATATAAGCTGTCAATAATAGAGGAACTGAGTGTGAGGTTAAAAATTAAATTTGTAAATTTCTATAAATCTAAATTATTTAAACATGTTTAAAATTTTTACTATACAAAGAGACTGTACTATAGTTCATAAATGTGTTTGTTACAGGGTATAGCTTAATAATTCTGAAACAATTTTATTAGTATACTAAGGTTGAAAATTTAAATAATTTGTAGATAATAAGAATCAAGTTTCTCAGTGTTGGAGAAAAATGCAAATAAGAAAAGGTAGGAGGATTCTGAGTACACTGCCTATGGGGTATAGCCCTGCTCTGCAGGAGCAGTCATGAAGCTGTAATATTGCCAGAGCTGTAATACTGCCACTTCAATAAGGCTGTTTTCTTCTACCCTACCAGTGGCTCACCCTTAAATTCTTTCCTGGGCAAAGCCAAGAAGTCTAATGGGTGAAGCCCCAATTTGGGGCTCATTTGCCCTGTATCAGCATGGTACCCAAAGCGGAATGAAGAGAGAAGATGGCAGCACGAGATATGGCTGAAGAAATGGCAGCTGACAGTTGGTGATCAACAGGGAGACAGTCAGTGAAATGGCATTTGGTGGGATGAAAAGTCAGTGGAATGGCAGCCAGTGAGGTGGCAGTTGGTGAGATGGTAAGAAATGAAAATTGGTAAGACAATGAGCACAGAGACAGTGAAAGGCAGCAAAACAGAGCTGTTAACACTTAAGAGCTGTTAACACCACCAGCCAAAGGCTATTTCCAGAGTCATCATTTTCTTTGGCAGGCAGAAGAACTGAACAGACAGGCAAGTGGCCTTAATACTGCTGCCTTGTGTGAGACCTGCTGCTCTACAAGATCAATTGGTTACTGATCCCCATACTAGCCCTTTTCACTATGGAAGCTTAGCCAACCCAAGCTAAGAGATCCTGAAAAGATCTTCACCTGGGTCCCACGTGGAAGATTAGTCAGTGCTATTTTGGTTACAGTGGATGAGTGAGTGTCCCCTTTGTCCCCACCGCCATAGTATCAGGAGAGCTAGAGAATAAAATGAAAGCCTTTGGCTAGGTGATCGGTTAGAAGGTCCCCATCATTTGTGTGCGCCAAGACATGTTTTTGATATCCCTACCCCCAGTTCTTTCTCCTCTGATTCCATTTTGTTATTCCAATAGTCACATTATTTTCAGTTCTAAAATGTATGTTTTATTTGTAGTCTTATGCTTGCTTTTAACTTTTTGTTAACTGTGAGCAATTGTTTAAGGCAGGACACTTGGTTGTGGGAGATTTCCCATTGTTTTGACTCTGGGATGCCAGAGTCATTTTGATGACCCAAACTTGATGTTAGGTTAACTACTGGCCACTCCTCCTGGTGTCCCAGGGGTCTCAGCATTTGGTGTGGGGACCCTCATTGGCTGTAACTCAGGCACCCCAGGTTTTCAGTAGTGGTTGCGGCCACCCCCCAGATGCCCTCGGGTATTTGGTATTGATATTCCCTTTAGGATTTGGGTTAGGGAACTTTGGTTTTGAGAGAGCAAAGTTAGGTAGTTAGGGTGGGTCATTGGTAAAACTCCTTTTTTCTTTATTTTTCTTATTTTTTATTTCCATTCGTTTTTGGGAAACAAGTGGTATTTGGTTACATGAGTACATTTTTAGTGTTGATTTGTGAGATTTTGGTGCACCCATCACCTGAGCAGTGTACACTGAACCCAATTTGTATCCTTTTATCTCACCCTTTTCCCACCCTTTCCCCTTGAGTCGCCAAAATCCACTGTATCATTCTTATACTTTTGTATCCTCATAGCTTACATCCCACTTATGTGTGAGAACATACAATGTTTGATTTTCCATTCCTGAGTTACTTCACTTCGAATAATAGCCTCCAATCCCACCCAGTTTGCTACAAATGCCATTAATTCATTCATTTGTTTATGGATTAGTATATATATATATATATGTTGCAGGACAAAGATCGGAGAGACCAAAAAAGTTCAGGAGAGTCTATTAAGGTGATCAGTGGCCCAGTCGGACATATGTCCAGAAAGTCTGAGCCCCGAACAAAGGGCTTTTCCTACTTTTAAACATCTTAAGGCAAAAACTACATGAAGCAGGAAGCGAGTTACAGAAGCCAGAAACAAAGGCGGCATTGAAATATTTCTTACATTTTGAGAAAGACATGACTTGCAACTTAAACTTATCAGTCTTGTGACCCTACAATCATGCAGGAACTCACTGGGCCTGCACTAAACTTTGAGGAATGTGGAGTTGGGGAGTATAGATAAGGTCCACTGTCCACAGAGAGAAGACAGGCTGTTAATATTCTCTTTTAACTTCAGTGTAAGTGGGGGTCACACTTTACAGCAACTTTAAGAGGATTTTAAAATTTCTATTACTACTACTATTAGGTTATAGTTGATTTCATTAACTCCTTCATATATATATATCGGTTTCTTTATCTACTCGTTGATTGATAGGCATTTAGGTGGGTCCATATTTTTGTAATTGTGAACTGTGCTGCTATAAACATGTGTTCAAGTATCTTTTTAGTATAATGTCTTCTTTTCCTCCGGGAACATATTCAGTAGTGGGATTGCTGGATCAAATGGTAATTCTACTTTTAGTTCTTTAAGTAATCTCCACACTGTTGTACTAGTTTACATTCCCAACAATAGTGAAGAAGTTTCCCTTTTCACCACATCCACATCATCTATTATTTTTTGATTTTTTAATTACGGCCATTCTTGTGGGAGTAAGGTGGTATTGCACTGTGGTTTTGACTTGCATTTCCCTGATCATTAGTGATGCTGAGCATTCTTTCATATGTTTGTTGGTTATTTGTATATCTTCTTATCAGAATTGTCTATTCATGTCCTTAGCCCACTTTTTGATGGGATTGTTTGGTTTTTCGTGTTTTTTTTTTTTTTTTTTTTTTTTTTTTTTTTTTTTTTTTTTTTCTTGCTAGTTTCTTTGAGTTCCTTGTAGATTCTGGATGTTAGTCCTTTGTCAGGTGTATATATTGTGAAGATTTTCTCCCATTCTTTGGGTTGTCTGTTTACTCTGCCGAGTATTCCTTTTGCCGTGAGAAAGCTCTTCAGTTTAATTAAGTCCCACCTATTTTTTTTGTTTTTGTTTTTGCTGCATTTACTTTTGGGTTCTTGGTCATGAAATCTTTGCCCAAGCCAATGTCTAAAAGGATTTTTCGGATGTTATCTTCGAAATGTTTATAGTTTCAGGACTTAGATTTAAGTACTTGATTCATCATGAGTTGATTTTTGTATAAGGTGAGTCATGAGGATTCAGCTGTATTCTTCTACATATGGCTTGCCAATTATCCCCACACCATCTGTTGAAAAGGGTGTCCTTTCCCCCACTTTATGTTTTTGTTTACTTTGTCAAAGATCAGTTGGCTGTAACTATTTGGGTTTATTTCTGAGTTCTCTATTCTTTTCCATTGGTCTATGTGCCTATTTTCATACGCCAGTACCATGCTGTCTTGGTGAGTATGGCCTTATAGTATAGTTTGAAATCAGATATTGTGATGTCTCCGTATTTGTTCTTTTTGCTTAGTCTTGCTTTGGCTATGCAGGCTTTTTTTTTGGCTCCATATGAATTTTAGGATTTTTTTTGTACCTCTGTTAAGAATGATGCTGGTATTTTGGTGGGAATTATAGATGACACAAAGAAATGGCAACACATCCCATGCTTATGGATGGGTAAAACTCCTTTAAACAGAGAAACATCCTGAAAAATCAGGCTGCAGGCAAAGATAAGGAAATTGCAAAAACCTCCAGCCCACTCAGATAATGGAACAAGGCCCAACAGAAAACACCTTTGTTATTTGTGCCTAAAGATATTCCCACAGCCACACTGATAAGGGAACAAGACCCAACATAGAAATGCCTTTGTCTTTTGTATAACCAGTGGGTTTCCAAGAAATAATCTCTTCTTTTCTGGGCATGTACATGGTGGGCTCTGGTGGGTTCCAGTGGGCATTTTCATTTCTTTTCTGGACATGCTTTGGACTATGAGCTGAGCCACTGTGAATAATCACTTCAGTCTCTGGTCCCAGGCCAATATCCAGACCAAGCTTTCACTTCATCTCCTGATTGATCCCAGGCCAAGGTCCTGGGTCAGGCTAAGTAACAGTTTCTCCAAGACCAGTCAGCATATTTCTTCCCTTCCCAGTCTGTAAAACCCCCAGACCCATCCTCATAGTGGGCAACCCACTTGGCCCTCCCTCTCCACTGCAGAGAACTTTCTATTGCTTATTAAACTTTCACTTCTAGCTCACTCTTTGTGGCTACACTTCTTAATTTTCTTGGCCATGAGACACAGAACTCTGGGTGATACCTAACAATGACAGACTGCTACACTGTGGTACATTCATGACAGTGTAATAGTTTCACTTTATTTTTTGCCCTGAAGAAAGAAGTATTATTTTCCTAATAGCCAGTTTCTGACCCTCTCCTTTATACTAACTTTCTACTGCTTTGTTCCAGCCCCTCCTTTTTTTTTTTTTTTTTTTTTTGAGACAGAGTCTCACTCTGTTGCCCAGGCTGGAGTGCATTAGCACAATCTCGGCTCACTGTAAGCTCTGCCTCCTGGGTTCAGGCCATTCTCCTGTCTTAGTCTCCTGAGGAGCTGGGACTACAGGCATCTGCCACCACATCCAGCTAATTTTTTGTATTTTTAGTAGAGATGGGGTTTCACTGTGTTAGCCAGGATGGTCTCAATCTCCTGTTCTCGTGATCTGCCCGCCTTGGCCTCCCAAAGTGCTGGGATTACATGCGTGAGCCACAGGGCCCGGCCCAAGCCCCTCTTGATGAAAAACAAACAAACAAACAACAACAACAAAACAAACCTGGGATTTTCCAGGCCCCTGGCCTGATGAACGGCCTCCTAAAGCATACAAGTGGCCATCCAACATTTTCAGTGTTTCTGCTACTTTGTAGGTTATTAAGCAAGTCAAGGCCTCTGAGTCTTTCCCTTGGGAAGTGCTGTTGACTCTTTCTCTTCCTCCCTCCCACAGTAATCATTTGTTAAGCCCTCCTTTTCTTACCAACCCTTGCTATCTGTGGAATTTAGGCTCAGCAACAAACTGTTCATTTGTAGTTCATAATCTGCCTTTGTAACACATTGCTATCTATATTTTGTAGAAAATGGAAAATTTAAAGAGAAAACTAAGAATTTGTTAAACTTAGGCTAATGGAAACCCCCTGTAGAGATCCTTACTGGACATGGGGACAACAATAAGCATCCAAAAAGACTTGCCACTACTTGGGTGTCTTTTAGACAATTGGAGCACATTCAAATTAATAGGCAAATTGAAAAAGAAAACCTCATTTACTATTGCAATAATGTTTGGGTTCAATACAAATTGCCAAACCAACAGATTTGGCCTAGGCATGTTTCCTTATGTTATAATAATATTGTACAACTAGATTTGCTTTGTAAAAAGTAAGAAAAATGGGAAGACGTTCCTTATATGCAGGCTTTTATGGCCCTCTACCAGGATTCTAAAGGCTAGCTGTACAATGTGTCTGTCTTATGACACTCCCAGGCACCCAGAAGCTACACCAGATATCCTAGATTACTGCCTGCTAGCTGCTCCCCCTAGGATGCTCATGCCCCTACTTCAGAGCCTCCTCAGTCCCCTAGTTATGAGGGAGACCCTACCAGTTATCTAGTGCAGGATTATACCCCAAGGTCATCAGGTACCCGTTTTCCCTATCCAATGAGCCCTGGCCCATATCCCCCAGTACTTGAGGAAGTAAGCCCAAGCAATACCACCAGGAGTGGGACCCCATATGAGCGCCCAAAATCAAACTTGTGTCCATCATGCAGGGTAGCTAATGGAGATGAAAAAAATTAGATTATATGTGCCTTTTTCCATGTCTGATTTGGCTTTAAGCAATGAAAAAGTTGATTGATTTTGGGAAGATCCAGGGAGGTTTGTAGAAAAATTTGTTAAGTTGATCATGTATTTTGATTTCACTTGACATAACATGCAAATATTATTACCTGCTTTTTGTATTATAGAAGAAAAATAATTCTAGGTACTGCTCATGAATATGCAGATGGAGTGGCTGTGTGTAACCCAGGCCATGCTATTTATCATATGGGAGGAGATGCAGTTCCAGAGCTAGACAATCAATGGAATTACCAGAGAGGATCTCAAGATCTTGAATGCAGAAATCATATGCTGAAAGTGTGAGTGGTTAAGCCAGTTAATTATGATAAGGTGAGAGAAGTAACTTGGGAGAAATTTAAAATTCTAACTCTATTTTAGGGCTGTTTGGTTGAGGCACTCAGAAAATATACTAATACAGTCCCAGAATCCCCAGAAGGATGAGCTCTCCTGGGTGTGCACTGTATTACTTCATCTTCCCCTAACATTCAGAGGAAGCTATAATATAAAAAGTAGCAATGGAATCCCAAATCCCTATGAGTCAACTCTTAGACATTGCCTTTGGGGTGTGCAATAATTGAGATAGGGCAGAGAAAGAGGCAAAAACCAAAAGACTTAGCCAAAAAGCACAATTATTAGTGTTATTAGTGGCTGCTTTAGGCCCCTTGCTGCCTCAGGGTTATCTACCTTGAAAGAAAGTGGTAAAATTAGCATCTAGGATGCTCAGACAAGAGCTCTTCACTCACCAACTTCTTGGCCAAAAGTAAATGTGCCTTCTATAAGCAAGAAGGCCACTGGAGGAAGGACTTCCCCAGGCTTAAGAGAGAGCATGAGACACCCAGACCCATAATGGCTAAGAAAGCAGAGGTCTAATGGGGTCTCGGGACCTCTACAGCTCTTGCTGGATGCCTTACCATCTCCATGGTGTAGCCTCAGTTAACTCTTGATGTAACAGGTACAAATATTAAGTTTGTATTGGAAATTAGAGCATCCTTCTCGGTTATAAACCATTTTTTTTTTCTGCGCCACTGTCTTTCCACGCTTGCACAGTAACAAGAATTTATGGCCAGCCAAAAATTAGGAGATTCACCCACCTCCTTCATTGCACCATGGTGGACCATACATTTTCCCACAGGTGATTACTTATGCCTGAGTGTTCTATCTCTCTACTGTGGAAAGATTTACTTTTTCCAATTACAGGCCACAGTTTAATTTGGGGTGCCTCATGAGAAGGCAGCAGGTCAGGAAGGAACATTTTTCCTAGCTCTAAGTGTTTGCCTTAACAGAGAGAAGAAGACTCCCATTCCACTGCACATCACTTCTCAAGTAAGGGAACTACAGTTAAAGGAACTACAGTTAACTGCAGTCTCTCTTACAATATGTAAATGATCTATTAATTTCTAGCCCTACTAGGGAAGACTCTGACAGAAACACAATTCAGCTCCTTAATTTTCTGTGAAAATAAGGGTGTCAGATATTACCCAACAAGGCCCAGATCTCTGTGCAAAGGATTAAACATTAGGGGTATGTGCTCACTCCTGGGACAAGAACTTTGGCCCTGGAGTGAAAACAGACCATCCTGTCACTCCAGCCCCTCAGACTAAGAGTCTTTTGGAAAATGGCTGGATTCTGCCAGATCTAGATTCCTAGGTTTGGGATTATACTAAAGGCATTCTATGAATGTTTAAAATGGAGGGACAATAAGCCTTTGAATTCATACGGAACCTTCCAACATCCATTCTCAACCCTAAATAAAAACTGAGAATAGCTCCTGCTTTGGGACTCCCTAACATAGAAAATCCTTTCACCTACTATGTGCTTCAAAAGCAAGGGATGAATTTGGGAATCCTAACTCAAAGGGTTGGAAATCGCCCTAGACAAGTGGCTTACTTTTATTGAAAGCTAGACCAGATGACAGCTGTATGGCCAGGATGCTTGTGAGCTGTGGCTGCCACCACTCTATTGGTAGAAGCCAGTAAGTTTATCTTCAGACAACAATTAGATGTTGCAAATCTTCCACCATGTACAGGGTGTCCTAGAAGCAAAAGGATACCAATAACTAACAGGAAGTCAACTACTTAAATACCAAGCTCTTCTGCTTGACACCCCAGATTTACCCTTAAAGTATGTTGAGTTTTAAACCCTGCTATCCTGTTGCCAGACTTCACATTCCATGAAACAAATCCCCAAACTCATTCAATCCTGTGTAGAAATCACAGGACAGACCAACTCTAGCAGGCCTAACCTCAAAAATGAATCTTTTCCTAATCCAATGTTGAGTGGCTTACAAATGGGAGTGGTGTTATGCATGAGAGAGTAAGAAGGGTAGGTTTTATGGTAGCTAGCCAATAAGAGATCATTGAGGCAAAAGTCTGCCACCCCAGACTTCAGTGCAAAAGTGGAACTAATTGCTTTAATTAGGGTCCTCCAATTGGGAAAGGATTTAAGAGTCAATATATTTACTAATTCCAAATACGGGTTTTTATGCTACATGCTCATGCTGCTATATGGAAAGAAAGGAAACTGACTGCTAACAGCTAAGGAATCCCCCATACATCAATCTGAGATCTTCGAACTTTTAGATACTGTCCAGCTCCCAAAGGAGGTAGCAAAAGGTATGAATTGTCAAAGGAAATGCTCTGGCAAACAGAGCAGCTAAGACCACAACTAAAGAAACACAGGTAGTACAGACCGCTGTATTTATGCCAGGTACTTCACCCATGTCAGCAACACCACACTCTACCCCTGAGGAAATTAAATAGGCAGAACAGAAAAGTTCACAAAGAATCCCTCAGGATGTACTAGGAAGCAACAAACTCTTTCTTCCCAAGGCTGAACAAATGAAAAATGTTTAAACATTTTCGTAACTCCTCACATTTGGGATGGAACTCCCTATTCAAATTGGTTTCTCAAATCTTCTTAGGAAAGAAACTATTCCAGACTGCAAAAAGGGTAACCAGGGCCTGTGAACTTTGTGCCCATAATAACCCAGAAAGCCACCACATACCCCCATTCCTACTCAGAGTTGTACAACATTGGGGAACATACCCTCGAGAAGACTGACCAATGGATTTAAATCAGATGCCATTATACAGGAGTTTAAAATATTTGTTAATATTTATAGACTCTCACTGGGTGAATAGAGACTTTCCCACAAGGACAGAGAAGGCAATAGAAGTATTCAAATTTTTGTTTAGATCATCCAAAGGTTTGATTTACATAAAAGTCTGTGGGGTAAAAACTGACCCTCTTTCACAGCTAAAGGGAGCCAGCAAGCTTTCTCAGCCTTAGGCACTGTTTGATAAAGAGATACATAGAACACTCACCAATATTATCAACTTAGGCCAGGTTCAAAAGGCCCACCAAGCCTATGAAAACAAAATATTTTCCTATCCCACAAGGGAAAGAATTAACCCCCTCTATCCAACCCAGAGACTTAGTCTTGCTAAAAACTTAGAAAGAAGGATCCCCTGAGGATCATTTACAACCAAAATGGAAGGCATCCTATCAGATGTTGTTGAGTGCCCTCACTATTGTTAAACTTCAGGGAAGAACTAGCTGAGTACACCTATTTAAGATTAAACCTGTTTGTTATGAGTTGCAGGTACAAAAGAAGGACACCATAATCTACATTTATGAGGCCTCGAAGGACTTCTGCTACCTATTTAAAAGAATAAATACTCAGACAGGAGTGGTAAGGTGATGATGTAGGAGGGAACAGGAGCTTTAATTTTTATCTTCTTCCTGATTGTAATACTTCTTTTCTGTCGCTTTAGCCAGCCTCTTGGGAAAGACCTTTTTTGTCCTTCTTGGGTGTAGATGCCACTCTAAGGCTCAACCAGATGCCATGCTGTTATTGTTTGTCCTGTTTGCTCTTCTGATTACCTGATCAAGTGTGGGTAAGAACATAACTCTATGGTAAATATTTCAAAAATTATAGCATCATTTTGCTGGATTTGTAATCAACATCCTCAAGACAGAGAACTCTATCTTTGGGTTTACCTAGAAAATTGTATGACCATCCCCTGCCACCTTGTAACTCACCATAGAAATCCTGAAATACTCAAAACCCTAAATGTTAAGTGAAACTCTCTCCCACTTAATGGATTCTACCTGGACATCCACAATCACTATTACCTGGACCTGGGATGTTGAGTGTCTATATCTCTGTTGCACTAATGATTCTATCTTTGCTCCCACTGTTGTGTTAATGATACAAAACTGGAAGCTTTCCTGTGATGCTCTGATATAACTTTAGCTGCCAACCTCCCAAAGCCACAATAAGGTAAATGGGATCCTACTTGTAAGCAAGGAGACCATATATTGGGGCCTTCTCCTGGATCAGAACATACAAGGGAAAAACAGCTGCCTGGTATGGGAAGGTGGAAACACTGCCCCCTTCTGGAAAACAAAGATTGTTCAGCCTCTCCCATTGGAACAGGAGAAAAAATATCTCTATATACCCAACTTGGCAGCAAAGGATAAACATCACACACCGCAGGGCCTCTGTTTGTGTCCCAACTGGGCTTATTTTTGTTTGTGGCCATGAATGGGAAGAAGTCACATGCTGTAACTGTTGTCAACTCCACAGGCAGCCACCTGTTCTTCTGGGAGTAGCTTTCCCTTGTATGTTATAAACTTGGAACAGAGGTGAATGTTTGTTGGCCACCCTCGCCCCTCCAGGAGTCACTTTATATAACCCCATAAGAACCAAGAAACAAGCAATAGGGTTAATTCTGGCAGGAATTGAGGCAGCGATAGAACTAGCAGCACCCTTGGTAAACCCTAAAGAACTTGACTCAAACCCTCGAGTCCTTAGCCATCAGCACAGGTCAGGCACAAAAAGGAATTCAAGAATCTTTAGACTATTTGACAAATGTAGTTCCTGATAACAGACTAGCATTGGATTATTTACTAGCTGAACAAGGTGAAGTCTGTGTACATATATTAACCTGCTGTACATATATTAACAACTCTGGACAAGTTGAGATGAACATTCAAAGATCTATGAGTAAGCTACCTAGTTACACAGATATAACAAGGGCACTAATTCCAACTATTTCTGATTGACTACCAAAAGTGCCTTCCCAGGTCTCACCTGTTTTTTAACTTTTCTAGGACCTTTAATAGCTGTCTTGTTGTTACTAATTTTTGGCCCTTGCTTGTTTAATCTGTAAGTAAAGTTTGTGTCTTCTAGATTACAACAGTTTCAGGTAAAGACGATGATGGCATAAGGCTTCCAACCCATCCTGCCTGCTCACCCAGAGAATGGAAGGATCCTGCCTCTGGGCCCCTTATATCAGGTATTCAGAGGTTTTTACTCCTCCAATGCTAGGCAGGTCCTACGCCCACAAACTCAGCAGGAAGCAGTTACAGAATACAGACTTCTGCCCTTCTTCCGCTCCCTTAAGATTAAGGAGGAGTATCTTTTGTCTGAGTAGGGAATGAGGTAGGAGACAGGACTCGACTCTAGAGGTGGGTCTAAGTGGACCAAATGGAAGACTAGCTAAAACAGAAATGGTGCAGAAGAAGCTTTCTGTAATACACACTCACTAGTGTGCCATGTCAGTTTACCATTGCCATGGCAACACCTGGGAGTTACTGCCACTTTCAATGGCAATGACCTGATGACTCAAAAGTTACCGTTTTCCTAGAAATTTCTGCATAAACTACCCCTTAATGTATATGTATTTAATAATAGGTATAAATATGACTGCAAAACTGCCCTGAGCTGCTATTCTCAGCACACTGCCTGTGGGGTAGCCCTTCTCTGTAGGAGCAGTAGCAGAGCTGTAACATGGCTGGAACTGTAACACTACTGCTTCAATAAAGATGTTCTTCTACCCTAACAACAGATCACCCCTGAATTATTTCCTGGACAAATCCAAGAATCGTCACAGGCAAAGCCCCAATTTGGAGCACACCTGTTCTGCATCAAGAGGGGCTAGAAGTAGTGATAGCCTCAATAGCAAGCACATTTATGGCATAGATTATGGTTTTGAAATATCATTCTCCAATAAATGACTGCCTGGTTGATTCTGGGGCTGGAGAAGGGAAAATAGAAATGGGCACCTGATGCATCTTGTGGTGATGAATGTAAAAAGAAATGCTCAACAACAAGAACAACAAAAGCATGGGTCAGGAATGTTGAAAGGTTACAAGGACCAATCTGAAAGAGATTCTAATGGCCAAAGTTGGAACAATTTGAGTGACAAACAAAATAAAGGTAAAACATGACTAATACTCAAAGAATATAATAAATATCTGTTAGTCTATGCTTTTTAAACAGATAATAAAATAAATGGAGGTGTAAAAACAACTCTTTCTTATAAAAAATTCCAATTAATGTAAGAAGGAATGAGGAATTAGAAAATCACCATTAGAATATTACAGTAATAATTACTGTAGGCAAAATCAACTGATGAATGCTAATATTAGTGGGCAAATTTTAAGCAGAAATAGAATATTGCATACTTTCCTAAATATTTCCCCCAAATATTTAGTTATTGCAAAGAGAAACAATTACAGTGGGTAATAGTCATGGACACCACCTTATCCAAATGATAAAGATTATCACCCATAATACATATCAAGATGACATACCCATTGATATAAACACAGAGAAGGGCAGATAAACACTGTGTAACCTTTCCTGTATAATGCACCTCAGTCTAATCATGAGAAAACATCCAAAGAGCCTCCATTGAAGGGTATTAACCAAAATAACTAGCTAGTGCTATTCAAAAACCTCAAGATCAAAAAAGACCAGGAAAGACTTAAGAACTGTCATAATTAAAGGAAACTAAGAAGACATGAGATACTATAACATGAGATAATGGATTAGATCTGGAACAGAAGAAAGGACAATAGTAACCAAACTAGTGAGATCTTAATAAATTCTTAACAAGTTAGTTTAGTCAATAGTATTATACCAAGGTTTATAACCAAAATGTAAAATGTAAAAATAAGGGAAAGCTCAGTGAAGACCAAAAATTCTCTATTATTTTAGCAAGTATTTTGTAAGTCCAAAGTTATCTAAAAATAAGAAGTTTATGCTATGGTTTGGATATGATTTGTTTGGCCCTACCAAGTCTCATTTTCAAATGTAATCCCATTGTTGGATGTGGGGCCTGTTGGGAAGTATTTGGGTCATGAGGGTAGATATCTTATGAATAGCTTGGTGCCATTCTTGTGGGTATGAGTAAGTGCTCACTCTTTGTTCCCATGAGTACTGGTTGTTGAAAAGAACCTGGCACCTATTCTGCTTTCTCTCCTGGTTCCCCTCTCTCCATGTGATTTCTGTACATGCAGCTTCCGTTTGCCTTCTACCATAAGTGGAAGCAGCCTGAAGCTCTCTACAGCAGTAGATACTGGTGCTATGCTTCTTGTATAGCCTGCAGAACTATTTGCCAAATAAAACCTTTTTTCATAAAATAGGCAGCATCAGATATTGTTTCACAACAGCACAGACCTAAAACAGTTTAAAACATGAAAAAAAATCTTAAAAATGAGTGCCTAGGTAAGAAATGACAAGAATTTTGAATTTTTGCCATAATAATAATTTGTTGTAAACAGTTACTTGTTATAAATAATGTTAGCACAACCTTACGAAAAATCAAATATAAATTTGGCAATTTTATGTTTCCATCCTTTTACTTTCAACCTAAATTGTATCTAAAGTGAGTTTATTTTACAGAGCTTGCAGTTGTATCATATTTTGTAATCCATTCTGCAAATCTCTGTTTTTTAATTGGTGTATTTAGGCTAATTACCTTTAAGATTATTTTTATGCTAGGGCAGAAACTGGTTATATGTTTGTATTTTTTTGTTGTTTCTTTTATTTTCTTTCTTCTGTTTATTACATTCCTGTGAGTTACTTGGAACATTTTTAGAATCCTATCTTTTTTTTTCTTTCCAACTTATAAGTTCAGGAGTACATGTGCAGGATGTTCAGATTACACAGGTAAACGTGTACTGCGGTGGTTTGCTACACAGATCATCCCATCACCCAGGTACTAAGCCAGGCATCTATTATCTATTCTTCCTAATGCTCTCCCTCTTCTTACCCTCCACCCTCTGACAGGTCCCAGTGTGTGTGGTTCCACCCTATGTGTCCATGTGTTCTTATCATAGGATCCCATCTTGACATGTATAGTGCTTTTGACTATATTGCCCTGTATTATATTCTTGATGGTTGCTCTAGGTATTGCAACATGCAGACCTAAGTTATCAGAGTCCACTGGCAGCAAATTTGAGTCTAGGGTAAAAACTTTCTAGCACTTAGATCCTATTTCCCTCCCCACTTTATAAATATAATTGTCTTATGCTTTTCCTCTATATACACTGAGCACCACATTCAGATAGTATTGCAATTTTTCATTTAATTATCAAGTGATCTAAGAAACTCATGACAATCAGTAAAGTTTATTGTATTTACCCTATTGGATTTTTTGCCCATTCTGATGCTTCTTGATTTCTGAACTTTTAAACCTTATTCTCTTGTCATTTCCATTTCTTAGCAATAATTTTAGCTATTTTAAATATTTCATATCTTCAAAAAATTGCAAGAATCGAACCATGAGCACTCATACTGTTCTATGCTCACCAATTTTCAACATTCTGTTACATTTACAAATTCATTTTCTCTCTGTGTGCATACCCAGAGCAGTGTATGTGCACTTGTGTGTGTGTGTACTTTTAAATTATTATTATTTTTTACTTTTTTTTTTTTTTTTTTTTTGAGACAAAGTCTCGCTCTGTCACCCAGGCTAGAGTTCAATCGTGTGATCTCGGCTCATGGCAACCTCCACCTCCTGGGTTCAAGTGATTCTCCTGCCTCAGCCTCCCAAGTAGCTGGAATTACAAATATCTGACACCACGCCCTGCTAATTTTTGTATTTTCAGTAGAGATGGGGTTTTACCATGTTGGTCAGGCTGGTCTTGAACTCCTGACCTGAGGTGATCCACCTGCCTTGGCCTCCCAAAGTGCTGGGATTACAGGTGTGAGCCACTGAGCCCGACCTACTTCTTTATTTTTAATGGTGGAAAAATTACATGTAACATGAAACTTAACATTAATCACTTAACACGTACAATTTAGTAGTGCTAGGTATATTAATACTGTTGCAACCAATTATCAGATCTCTTTTTATCTTATGAAATGGTAACTTTATATTCATCAAGCCACTCCCTATCCCCACCTCCACCCTGTATTTATCTTTCTGTGACTGACTTGTTTAACTTAGCATGATGTCTTCAAGTCTCATCCATATTGAAGACAATAAGAAATCCTTTTTAAAGGTTGAATAATATTTCATTGCATGTATATACCACACTTTGTTTATCCATTCATTCATTAATACATGTGTGAGTTGATTCCATCTTTTAGCTATAGTGAATTATGCTGCTATGAACATAGTTGTAAAAATATCTCTTCAGTACACGGCTTTGAAATCTTTTGGTTTTATGCCCAAAACAGAATTGCAGGATTATATGGTAATTATATTTTCAGAGATTTATTTGAGAAACAACCATACTGTTCTTCATAGCAACTGTACCATTTTACATTTTCACCAACAACGTACATCGGTTCCAATTTTTCCACATTCTCAACAATTATTGTTTCCTGTTTTTTTTTTTTTAATTTTTAATTTCTGGGGTACATGTGCAGAACGTGCAGTTTTCTTACATAGGTATACACATGCCGTGGTTGTTTGCTGCACCCATCAACCCATCATCTACATGAGGTATTTCTCCTAATGCTATCCCTCCCCTAGCTCCCCACTCTCTCACAGACCCCAGTGTGTAATGTTTCTCTCCCTGTGTCCATGTGTTGTCATTATTCAACTCCCAATTATGAGTGAGAACACGCAGTGTTTGGTTTTCTGTTCTTGTGTTGGTTTGCTGAGAATGATGGTTTCCGGCTTCATCCAAGTTCCTGAAAAGGACATGAACTCATCCTTTTTTATAGCTACACAGTATTCCATGGTGTATATGTGCCACATTTTCTTTATCCAGTCTATCATTGATGGGCATTTGGGTTGGTTCCAAGACTGGTGTTGTGAATAGCGCTGCAATAAATGTACGTGTGCATGTGTCTTTATAGTAGAATGATTTATAATCTTTTGGGTAAATACCCAGTAATGGGAATGCTGGGTCAAATGGTATTTCTGATTCTAGATCCTTGAGAAATCGCCACGCTGTTTTCCACAATGGTTGAACTAACATACACTCCCACCGATAGTGTAAAAGTGTTCCTATTTCTCCACATCCTCTTGAGACTCTGTTGTTTCCTGATTTTTTAATGATCACCTTTCTAATTGGCATGAGATGGTATTTCATTGTGGTTTTGATTTGCATTTCTCTAATGAGCAGTGATGATGAGTTTTTTTCATGTGCTTGTTGGCTGCATAAATGTCTTCTTTTGAGAAGTGTCTGTTCAAATCTTTTGCCCACTTTTTGTTGGGGTTATTTTTTCTCGTAAATTTGTTTAAGTTCTTTGTAGATTCTGGATATTAGCCCATTGTCAGATGGATAGATTACAAATTTTTCTCCCATTCTGTAGCTTGCCTGTTCACTCTGATGATAGTTTCTCTTGCTGTAAAAAGAACACTTCAGTTTAATTAGATTCCATTTGTCAATTTTGGATTTTGTTGCCATGGCTTTTGGTGTTTTAGTCATTAAGTCTTTGCCCATGCCTATATACTGAACGATACCGCCTAGATTTTCTTCTGGGAAATGGAAAGCAAAACAAACAAACAAACAAAACAAAACAAAACAAGCATGAGATGCAATCCCAGTCTCTAAGAAAGACTTTAAACCCACAAAGGTCAAAAGAGACCAAGAAGGGGATTACATAAAGGTAAAGGGATCAACGCAACAAGAAGAGCTAACTATCCTGAATAAATATGCACCCAATACAGGAGCAACCAGATTCATATAGCAAGTTCTTAGAGACCTAGAAAGACACTTAGACTTCCACACAAAAACAGTGGGAAACTTTAATACCCCACTGTCAATATTAGATCAAAAGGACAGAAAATTAACAAGGATATTCAGGACTTGAACTCAGCTCTGGACCAAGCAGACCTAATAGACATCTACAGAACTTTCCACCCCAAAACAACAGAATATACATTCTTCTCAGCACCACATCACACACATTCTAAAACTGACCACATAATTAGAAGTAAAGCATTCCTCAGCAAATGCAAAAGAACAGAAATCATAACAAATAGTCTCTTAGACCACAGTGCAATCACATTAGAGCTCAGGATTAAGTAACTCACTCAAAACCACACAACTACATGGAAACTGAACAACCTGTTCCTGAATGACTACTGGGTGAAAAATGAAATTAAGGCAGAAATAAATAAGTTATTTGAAACCAATGAGAACAAAGACACAATGTACCAGAATCTCTGGGACACAGCTAAAGCAGTGTTTAGAGGGAAACTTATAGCACTAAATGCCCACAGGAGAAAGTAGGAAAGATCTAAAATTGACACCCTAACATCACAATTAAAAGAACTAGAGAAACAAGAACAAACACATTCAAAAGCTAGCAGAAGGCAAGAAATAACGAAGATCAGAGCAGATCTGAAGGAGATAGAGACTCAAAAAACCCTTCAAAAAAATCAATTAAGCCAGGAGCTGGTTTTTTGAAAAGATCAACAAAATAGATAGACTGCTAGCCTGACTAATAAAGAACAAAAGAGAAAAGAATCAAATACACAAAAAAAAATGATACAGGGAATATCACCACTGTTCCCACATAAATAGAAACTGCATCAGAGAATACTATAAACACCTCTATGCAAATAAACTAGAAAATTTAGAAGGAATGAATAAATTCCTGGACACATACACCCTCCCAAGTCTAAACCAGGAAAAGGTCAAATCTCTGAATAGAACATAACAAGTTCTGTAATTGAAGCAGTAGTTAATAGCCTACCTACCAAAAAAAGTCCAGGGCCAGACAGATTCACAGCCGAATTCTCCCAGAGGTACAAAGAGGAGCTGGTATCATTCCTTCTGAAACTATTCGAAACAACAGAAAAAGAGGGAATCCTCCCCAACTTATTTTATGAGGCCAGCATTATCCTGAAACCAAAACCTGGCAGAGACACAACAAAAAAAGAAAATTTCAGGCCAATATCCTTGATGAACATCGGTACAAAAATCCTCAATAAAATACTGGCAAACCAAACCCAGTAGCACATCAAAAAGCTTATCCACCATGATCAAGTCGGCTTCATCCCTGGGATGCAAGGCTGGTTCAACATACACAAATCAACAAATGTAATCCATCACATAAACAAAACCAATGGAAAAAAAAAAAAAAAAAACGTGATTATCTCAGTAGATGCAGAAAAGGCTTTTGACAAAATTCAACAGCACTTCATGCTAAAAGCTCTGAATAAACTAGGTATTAATGGAACGTATCTCAAAATAAAAAGAGCTATTTATGACAAATCCACAACCAATATCATACTGAATGGGCAAAAACTGGAAGCATTCTCTTTGGAAACTGACACAAGACAAGGATGCCCTCTCTCACCACTCTTATTCAACACAGTATTGGAATTTCTGCCCAGGGCAATCAGGCAAGAGAAAGAAATAAAGGGTAATCAAATAGGAACAGAGGAAGTCAAATTGGCCCTGTTTGCAGATGGCATGATTGTATACTTAGAAAACCCCACTGTCTCAGCCCAAAATCTCCTTAAGCTGATAAGCAACCTCAGCAAAGTCTCAGTACACAAAATCAATGTGTAAACCTCACAAGCATTCCTATGCACCAATAACAAACAAATAGAGAGCCAAATCATGAGGGAACTCCCATTCACAATTGCTACCAAGAGAATAAAATACCTAGGAATACAACTTACAAGGGAGGTGAGGGACCTCTTCGTGGAGAACTATAAACCACTGCTCAAGGAAGTAAGAGAGGACACAAACAAATGGAAAAACATTCCATGCTCACGGATAGGAAGAATAAATATCATGAAAATGGTCATACTGCCCAAAGTATTTTATAGATTCAATGCTATCCCCATCAAACTTCCACTGACTTTCTTCATAGAATTGGAAAAAAACTACTTTAAATTTTATATGAAATCAAAAAAGAGCCTGCATAGCCAAGACAACCCTAAGCAAAAACAACAACAAAAATAAACAAACAAACAACAACAACAACAAAAAACAAAGCTGGAAGCATCATGCTAACTTACACAAATTATACTACAAGGCTACTATAACCAAAACAGCATGGCACTATTACCAAAATAGATATATAGACCAATGGAACAGAACAGAGGCCTCAGAAATAACAGCACACATTTACAACCATCTGATCTTTGACAAACCTGACAAAAAGAAGCAATGGGGAAAGGGTTCCCTATTTAATAAACGGTGTTGGGAAAACTGGCTAACCCTATGCAAAAAACTGAAACTGGACTCCTTCCTTACACCTTATACAAAAATTAACTCAAGATGGATTAAAGACTTAAATGTAATACCTAAAACCACAAAAACCCTAGAAGAAAACCTGTTTTCTGTTTTTTAATAGTACTTATCCCAATATGTATATGGTAACATCTGACTGTGGTTTTGATTTGCATTTCCCTGATGATTAGTTATGTTGAGAATCTTTTCATGTACTTCTTGGCCATTTGTATGTATGTCTTTTAAAAAAAATAGTTATTCATGTATTTTGACCATTTTTAAAATTTGGTTGTTTTATTTCTGTTGTTGAGGTGCAGTAGTTCATTGTATATTCTTAACATTAATTTCTTATCAGATATTTAATTTGAAAATACTTCATTTAATTTCATAGGTTGCATTTTGAATCAGTTGACTATGGTTTTTGATGTACAAAAGTTTTCATTTTTTCTATAGTCTAATTTAATTTTATTGCCAGTACTTTTGTGTCATATTCAAGAATACATTGCCAAATCTAATATCATGAGCTTTTCCCCTGTCTGCTTCTACAATATTTATAATTTAGTCCTTATATTTAGGTCTCTGATTTATTTTGAGTTAATTTTTGCATATCTTTACTTAACTTATCTTTGTGTTCAACATCATTTATTTGCATGTGAAGATTCAACTGTCCCAAACCATTTGTTGAAAAGATTGTCCTTCTCTCATTTAATGTCATGTCACCCTTGTTAAAAAATATGTAACCAGATATACGAGGGTCTATTTCTGGGCTTTCAATTCTATCCCATTGGTCTTTATGTCTGTATTCGTGCCAGTATCAGTATTTTGATTACTATAGCTTTGTAATAAGTTTTGAAAGCAGGAATTATGATACCTTCAGCTATTCTTTTTTCATCATCATTTGGGCCACACAGGATCCCATGGGATTTCACATAAATTTTAGGATGGATTCTTTTATTTCTGTAAAAAATGGTACCTTGAAGTCTCCTTCTATTATTGTAAATTTGTCTGTTTCTTACATTAGTTCTAAGCTTGCTCACTGTATTTAGAAGCTCCAATGTTTGGTACATATATAATAATGATTGTTACATCTTACTGGTAAATTGGTTATTTTACCATTATGTAATATTTCTCATTGTCACTTACAACAGATTATTTACTTAAAATCTACTTTGCATTATATTTGCATGGCTACCTCTGCTTTCTTTCTGTTGTGATGTTCATGAGATATTATTTTCCATCCTTTCATTTTCCTTTCTTTCAGCTTTATTAAGGTATAATTGACAAAGTAAAAATTGTGTATATTTAAGGTGTACAATGCAGTGATTTGATATACATATACCTTGTGAAATAATTTAAAAATAATGCTAATTAACACATCTTTTGAGCTAGCATAGTCGCTACTTTTCTGGGGTGAGAATGCTTAAAATATTTCTTCACAAATTTTAAGTATACAATAAAATATTTTTAACTATTTTTATCATGCTGTACATAAGACCATCAGAACTTATTCATCTGATGCTGAAAGTTTATTAACTTTGACCAACATGATTTCCTCTGCCCCACCTTTCAGCCACTGGCAACCATCATTCTACTTCTGAATCTATGAGTTCAAATTCCACATATAAGTGAGATCATACAATATATTTGTGTGTATCTCTGGCTTGATTCACGTGGTCCAATACTCTCCAGGTTTATCTATGTTGCTGCAAATGGTAGAATTTCCTTTCATTTGGCTGAATAATGTTCATATATATATACATAAATTTTCTTTATCCAGTCATTCATCAATGATCCCTAATTTGATTTTATATCTAGGCTATTGTGAATAATGTTGCAATAAACATGGAAGTGCAGACATCTCCTCTAGATCCAGATTTTATAAACACATATACATATATTTATTTATATATTTATATTATATATGTATTAGATATAATATATACTGTATATTATAAATATATTATATATTTATTTATATTATACATATTTATTTATATTTATATATTTAAATATAGATAGACACACACACACACACACAGAAGTGGAATTGCTAAATTACATGGTAGTTCTACCTATGTTATTATTTTGAGAAATCTCCACACTGTTTTACATAATAGCTAATATATATTTCCATAATAGTGAACTAGGGTTTCTCTTTTTCACACCTTTGCCAACTCTTGCTTTCCTTTGCCTTTTTGATAATTCCCATTTTAAGATGTGTGAAGTGTTATTTCACTATGGTTTTGATCAGAAATTTCCTTATCATTAGCGATGTTGAGTTTTGTTTTATATACCTGTTGTCCATTCGTATGTCTTTCATGGAAAAATGTCTATTTAGGTAATTTTCCCATTTAGTAATCAGGTTATTTTTTTTTATGTTATTGAGTTTTATGAGTTCCTTATATATTTTGGTTTGCAAATATTTTCTCCCATTCCATAGGTTCCCTTTTCATTTTGTAAATAGTTGTTTTATTTATTTATTTACTTACTTACTTTTGCGGTGCAGACTTTTTTTTTGATGTAGTGTCATTTGTTTAGTTTTGTGTTGCCTGTCCTTTTATATTTTATCCAAAACATCACTGTGAAGATTAATGTATAAAAGCCTTATCTCAAAGTGTTTTTTAGAATTTTCATGGTTTCAAGTCTTATATTTAAGTCTTCAACTCATCTCTCACGTAAGATAAGGATTCAATTTAATTCTTTTCCATGTTGGTAACCAGTTTTCCCAACATCATTTATAAAAGAGGCTATCCAGATTTATAGATAAATGGAACAGAACAGAGGCCTCAGAAATAACTCCACACATCTACAACCATCTGACCTTTGACAAACCTGACAAAAACAAGCAATGGGGAAAGGATTCCCTATTTAATAAATGGTGTTGGGAAAACTCGCTAGCCTTATGCACAAAGTTGAAACTGGATCCCTTCCTACAAGTTATAAAAAATTAAGTCAAGATGGGTTAAAGACTTAAACGTAAGACCTAAAACCATAAAAAACCCTAGAAGAAAACATAGGCAATACCATTCAGGACAATACCATTCAGGGCAAAAACTTCATGACTTAAACACCAAAAACAATTGGAACAAAAGTCAAAATTGACAATTGGGATCTGATCAAACTAATAAGCTTCTGCACAGGAAAACAAACAAACAAACAAACAAACAAACAAAAAACCAAACTATCATCAGAGTGAACATGCAACCTACAGAATGGGAAAAAAATTGCAATCTATCCATATGACAAAGGACTAATATCCAGAATCTACAAAGAACTTAAACAAATTTACAAGAAAAAAAACAACCTCATCAAAAAGTGGGTGAAGGATATGAACAGACACTTCTCAAAAGAAGACATTTATGCAGCCAACAAGCATATGAAAAAGAAGCTCATCATCACTGGTCATTAGAGAAATGCAAATCAAAACCACAGTGAGATACCATCTCACACCAGTTAGAATGGCAATCATTAAAAAGTCAGGAAACAACAGATGCTGGAGAGCATGTGGGAAATAGGAATGCTTTTACACTGTTGGTGGCAGTGTAAATTAGTTCAAGCATTGTGAAGACAGTGTGGCAATTCCTCAAGTATCTAGAACCAGAAATACCATTTGATCCAGCAATCCCATTACTGGGTACATATCCAAAGGATTATAAATCATTCTACTGTGAAGACAAGACACATGCACATGTATGTTTATTGTGGCCCTGTTCAAAATAGCAAAGACTTGGAACCAACCCAAATGCCCATCAATGATAGACTGGATAAAGAAAATGTGGCACATATATACCATGGAATGCTATGCAGACATAAAAATGAATGAGTTCATGTCCTTTGCAGGGACATGGATGAATCTGGAAACCATCATTCTCAGCAAACTAACACAAGAACAGAAAACCGCAGCAAACTAACACAAGAACAGAAAACCAAACACTACATGTTCTCATTCATAAGTGGGAGTTGAATAATGACAACACATGGACACAGGGAGGGGACCATCACACACTGGAGCCTGTCAGGGGGTTGGGGGCCACAGGAGGGATAGCATTAGAAGAAATGCCTAATGTAGATGATGGGAAGATGGGTGCAGCAAACCACCATGGCACGTGTATACCCATGTAACAAACCTGCACGTTCTGGACATGTACCCCAGAGCTTAAAGTATAATAAAAAAAAATTAAAAATAAAAATTTCAACAAAAAAAGAAGCTATCTTTTTCCCATAGTGTATTCTGAATACCCTTGTCCAAGAAAATTTGACTGTATATGGGTGAGTATATTTCTGGGCTCTCTATTTTCTTCTGTCAGTCTGTGTCTGTTTGTATATTACCATCATATTTTGATTACTTTGGCTTTGTAATACAATTTCAAATCATGAAGTGTGGTGGCCCTAGCTTTGTTCTTATTCATGATTTCTTTGGCTATTCAAGTGTTTAGAATTTCCATACAAATTTTAGAAATTGTTTGTTTCTATTTTTGTGAAAAAACTCATTGGAAGTTTGATAAAAGATTATATTGTTTCTGTAGATTGCTTTGAGTATTATAGACATTTGAGCAATATTATATTTTCCAATTTATAAGCACAGGATAGTTTTCAATTTATTTGTGTTCCTCAGTTTCCTTAATCAATATCATAGAGTTTTCAGTGTACAGAATTTTTATCTCCATGTTTAAACTTATTCTGAATTATTTCATTCTTTTTGATACCATTGTAAATGTGACTTTTTAAAATGTCTTCTTTTAATAATCCACTGTTAGTGTATAGAAATGTAAAAGATTATTTTATTTTATTTATTTTGTATCCTGCAACTTTACTAATTTTTGTTCCAATGGTTTTTTGGTAAAGTTATCAGGGTTTTCTTTACATAAGATTATGTCATTTGCTAACAGAAATAATTTAATATCTTTCTTTCTGGTTTGAATGGTTTTATATTTCATTCTTAAAATGCTGAAACAAAACTTGTTTCATTATGAAAGATAAATACAAAATCAAGAAACAAGCATATTTTCAAATTGAAATTTACTGTATGTTCTCAAATAAATGGAGTAATGATGGATTTTTTAAAAAACACATCTGAATACTGAATAGCCATATGGAAGAAAGAGAAAATTGGAGTTATCCTTTTTTACTATGCAACAAGATAGATTTAAAATAAACCTGATATTTAAAATAATAAAAAATTAAAACCTGTATTACAGAATAAAATCATGGGTGAATTCTTCCATCACCCCCAAATAGAGAAAGTTTCTAGTTATTATTCAGATTAAAGATATATGAAGAGCAAACATTAATATACTCATTAAATTACAATAAAAATAATTTTAAAAAATTACAAATACTCTGAACAATGTGAAAAAACAAACGACAGAATTTGGAAAATATTTACAATTTATATCACCTTCAAAGAGTTAATACTTCTAAGTTGTAAAAGCTTGGTAAAATAGAGAAGAAAGAGACCAATAATCTTGCAGAAATGTAATATAAAGCCATGAACAAGCATATCACAGAAAAACAAATGCAAATGTCCTTTAAACATATGAAAACATGCTTAACCCTGTCTATAACAAGAGAACAGCACAACAAAACTGCATGATACTATTTTTCACCTATTAGACTGACAGATGTTTACTATTTGATACATATATGGCTGAGACTGTGGAGGCAAATGCATTCTCACAAACTGCTGTTGGAAACATAATATGTATATTTTCTGTAAATAAAAATACAGCATTATCTAGCAAAATTACGTATATATTGACCATTTGGTTTACATATTGCATGATTAGGACTGCAGAAAAAAATATAACGCAAAGATTGAAAAAGTGTAATAATACATACAATAGAGTACTGAACAGTGAAAAACATAATTGAAATGTGGAAAAAGCAAAGTGTAGAATATCATGTACAGTATTCTAGTATACATCAAAAAATACATGTATAATTACTCCATTAAAATATGACTAAATATCTATATAAATTATGCATATGCCATTTTAAGTGGAAGAATAAGATGTTTCATTTTATATTTTCACCTCTGTTCATCTGTAATTGAAAAATAAAAATTGTATATATTTAAGGTGTAGATCATTTTGAATTATATATTTATATTTAAATAATTACAAAAATCATACTAATTAATATGTACAACACTTCACATTGTTACCATACTTTTGTGCTGAGAACATATAAGATCTACTGTGTTAGTAAATTTCAAGTATATAATACAGTATTATCAACTATGCTCAGCATATTGTACATTAGATCTTCAGACCATAATCACCTTTCATATCTGAAACTTTGTACCCTTTGACCAACAATACACAAATTTCACCATCCTACAGCCACTGGTAATCATTCTACTTACTGCTTCTATGAGTTCAACTTTTTAGACTCCATGTATAGATAAGATTATGCTGTATTTGTCTTTCTCTTCCTGGCTTATTTCACTTAGTATAACGTCCTCCAGTTTCATTCACATTGTCACAAATGGCAGGTTGTCCTTTCCAAAGGCTGAATTATATTTCATTTACGTGTGTGTGTGTGTGTGTGTGTGTGTGTGTGTGTATTACATAGTCTTTATCCATTTCTCCATTTATGGACACAGGTTGTTTTCATATCTTGCCTGTCATGAATAATGCTGCAAAAATATGAGAATGAAGACATCTTTTTGAAATTAAAATTTTATTTCCTCTGGATATTTACACAGAAATGGAACTTTGAATCATACAGTAGCTCTATTTTCACTTTTTTGAGAATCTCCATAATATTTTACATAGCAGCTTTACCAATTTACATTTCCATCAATAGTGAACTAGGGTCCTCTTTACACCACATACTCACCAATACTTATCTTGATTTTTAGATATAAAACCCATTCTAAAAGGTTGAAAGCGATATCTTGTTTTTTATTTGCATTTCCTTGATTATTAGTGATGTTAAGCACATTTCCATATATCTTTTGGCCATTTGTATGTCTCCTTCTAAGAAATGTAGATTAAGGTCTTTTGCCCATTCATTTATCACATTATTTGTTTTCTCTTGCTATTGAGTTATGTTTCTTATATATTTTGGATATTAACCTTGTTTCACATATATGATTTGCAATATTTCCCATTCCATAGGTTTACTCTTCACTTTGTTAATTTTTTTCTTTGTTGTGCAGACGGGGTGTAGCTTGATCCTATTTTTGCTTTTGTTGCCTGTGTTTTTGGTGTCCTACTCAAAAACTTAGTGCCCATACACGTTATGGTGCTGATCTGCTGTATTTTTTCATAATGGTTTTACTTTCTCAGGTATTACATATAAGTCTTTAACCTATTGCGAATTTATTTCTACATATGGTGTAAGACAATGGTCTAGGTTTATTCTCCCAAATATTAATATTCAATTTTCCCACTACCATGTATTGAAGAGACTGCCCTTTTCCCCATTGTGTCTTCCTAATACATTGATTGAAGATCAATTGAACACACATGAATGAATTTATTTCTGAACCATTTTTCCATTAGTCAATATGTATGTTTTTATAATCCATTATCATATTATTTTTGTTGCTATAACTTTGTAGTATATTTTCATATCAGGTAGTGTCTTATCACAATATTTGTTCTTTCAGTATAAGCTTGCTTTAGTTATTTGGGGCATTTTTTTGTTCCATATGAAATTGAGGATTGTTTATTCTATTTCTGTAAAAAAATTAGAATTTTAATGAAGATTGCATTTAATCTATAAAAATCTGTGGATAGTATGTATATTTTGCAATATTTTTATTTTTAATACGTACACATGGAATATCTTTCCGCTGATATGTGTCTTATTCATTTCTTTTCATCAATGTTTTATAGTACTCAGTGTACAGATCTTTTATCTCTTTGGTTAATTGTTTTTTCTATTTTTGGAGACTTGTATTTGGAATTGTATTATTAATTTCTTTTTCAGATAGTTCATTGCTAATGAATAAATCACTACTTTTTTTCATGTTGTTTTTATATCCTACAACTTTAATGAATTTGCTATTTCTAACAGGTTCTGTGGAGTCTTTTATGGTTTTCTGTGTATAAGAACATGTAATCTGCAGAGATGATTTTATTTCTAATTTTCTATTTAGATGTCACTTATATTTTTTCTTGCTTAAATTATCTGGCTAAAACCTCCACTACTATATTTAATAGAAGTGACTAGAGTAAGCAACCTTGTCTTGTTACTGATCTTACAGAAAAACCTTTCAGCTATTCAGCATTGAGTATGATGTTAGCTGTGTAATTATCATATATGGCTTTTATTATCTTGAGGTAAATTCCTTCTGTACCTTTTTTGTTGTTGAGAGGTTTTATTGTAAAAGAATGGTGAGGCAAGATGGCCGAATAGGAACAGCTCCAGTTTCCAACTCACAGCGCAAGTGACACAGAAGACCAGTGATTTCTGCATTTTCAACTGAGGTACTGGGTTAATCTCACTAGGGTGTGCCGGACAATCGGTGCTGGTCAGCTGCTGCAGCCCCACCAGTCAGAGCTGAAGCAGGATGAGGTATCGCCTCACCTGGGAAGGGCAAGGGGGAAGGGAATACCCTTTCCCAGCCAGGGGAACTGAGACACACAACACCTGGAAAATCGGGTAACTCCCACCCCAATACTGCACTTTAAGCAAACGGGCACACCAGAAGATTGTATCCCACACCCACGGAGCCTCCCTCATTGCTAGCACAGCAGTCTGCAATCTAAAAGCAAGGCAGCAGTGAGGCTAGGGGAGGGGCGCTCACCATTGCTGAGGCTTAAGTAGGTAAACAAAGCCGCTGGGAAGCTCGAACTGGGTGGAGCTCACAGCAGCTCAAGGAAACCTGCCTGTCTCTGTAGACTCCACCTCTGGGGACAGGGCACAACTAAACAACAACAAAAGCAGCAGAAACCTCTGCAGACACAAACGACTCTGTCTGAAAGCTTTGAAGAGAGCAGTGGATCTCCCAACACAGAGGTTGAGATCTGAGAAGGGACAGACTGCCTGTTCAAGTGGGTCCCTGACCCCTGAGTAGCCTAAATGGGAGACATCACCCACTAGGGGCAGTCTGACACCCCACACCTCACAGGGTAGAGTACACCCCTGAGAGGAAGCTTCCAAAGCAAGAATCAGACAGATACACTCGCTGTTCAGCAATATTCTATCTTCTGCAACCTCTGCTGCTGATACCCAGGCAAACAGGGTCTGGAGTGGACCTCAAGCAATCTCCAACAGACCTACAGCTGAGGGTCCTGACTGGTAGAAGGAAAACTATCAAACAGGAAGGACACCTACACCAAAACCCCATCAGTATGTCACCATCATCAAAGATCAGAGGCAGATAAAACCACAAAGATGGGGAAAAAGCAGGGAAGAAAAGCTGGAAATTCAAAAAATAAGAGTGCGTCTTCCCGGGCAAAGGAGTGCAGCTCATCGCCAGCAACGCATCAAAGCTGTATGGAGAATGACTTTGACAGGATGAGAGAAGAAGGCTTCAGTACATCAAACTTCTCAGAGCTAAAGGAGGAATTACATACCCAGCGCAAAGAAACTAAAAATCTTGAAGAAAAAGTGGAAGAATTGATAGCTAGAGTAATTAATGCAGAGAAGGTCATAAACGAAATGAAAGAGATGAAAACCATGACACGAGAAATACGTGACAAATGCACAAGCTTCAGTAACGGACTCGATCAACTAGAAGAAAGAGTATCAGTGATTGAGGATCAAATGAATGAAATGAAGCAGGAAGAGAAACCAAAAGAAAAAAGAAGAAAAAGAAATGAACAAAGCCTGCAAGAAGTATGGGATTATGTAAAAAGACCAAATCTACGTCTGATTGGGGTGCCTGAAAGTGAGGGGGAAAATGGAACCAAGTTGGAAAACATTCTACAGGATATCATCCAGGAGAACTTCCCCAACCTAGTAGGGCAGGCCAAAATTCAAATCCAGGAAATACAGAGAATGCCACAAAGATACTCCTCGAGAAGAGCAACTCCAAGACACATAATTGCCAGATTCACCAAAGTTGAAATGAAGGAAAAAATCTTAAGGGCAGTCAGAGAGAAAGGTCGGGTTACCCACAAAGGGAAGCCCATCAGACTAACAGCAGATCTCTTGGCAGAAACTCTCCAAGCCAGAAGAGAGTGGGGGCCAATATTCAACATTCTTAAAGAAAAGAATTTTAAACCCAGAATTTCATATCCAGCCAAACTAAGTTTCATAAGTGAAGGAGAAATAAAATCCTTTACAGATAAGCAAATGCTTAGAGATTTTGTCACCACCAGGCCTGCCTTACAAGAGACCCTAAAGGAAGCACTAAACATGGAAAGGAACAACCAGTACCAGCCATTGCAAAAACATGCCAAAATGTAAAGACCATCGAGGCTAGGAAGAAACTGCATCAACTAACGAGCAAAATAACCAGTTAATATCATAATGGAAGGATCAAGTTCACACATAACAATCTTAACCTTAAATGTAAATGGACTAAATGCTCCAAGTAAAAGACACAGACTGGCAAACTGGATAAAGAGTCAAGACCCATCAGTCTGCTGTATTCAGGAGACCCATCTCACATGCAGAGACATACATAGACTCAAAATAAAGGGATGGAGGAAGATTTACCAAGCAAATGGAAAACAAAAAAAAGCAGGGGTTGCAATACTAGTCTCTGATAAAATAGACTTTCAACCATCAAAGATCAAAAGAGACAAAGAAGGCCATTACATAATGGTAAAGGGATCAATTCAACAGGAAGAGCTAACTATCCTAAATATATATGCACCCAATACAGGAGCACCCAGATTCATAAAGCAAGTCCTTAGAGACTTACAGAGACTTAGACTCCCATACAGTAATAATGGGAGACTTCAACACTCCACTGTCAACATTAGACAGATCAACGAGACAGAAAGTTAACAAGGATATCAAGGAATTGAACTCATCTCTGCAGCAAGCAGACCTAATAGACATCTATGGAACTCTTCACCCCAAATCAACAGAATATACATTCTTCTCAGCACCACATCGCACTTACTCCAAAATTGACCACGTAATTGGAAGTAAAGCACTCCTCAGCAAATGTACAAGAACAGAAATTATAACCAACTGTCTCTCAGACCACAGCGCAATCAAACTAGAACTCAGGACTAAGAAACTCAATCAAAACCGCTCAACTACATGGAAACTGAACAACCTGCTCCTGAATGACTACTGGGTACATAACGAAATGAAGGCAGAAATAAAGATGTTCTTTGAAACCAATGAGAACAAAGATACAACATACCAGAATCTCTGGGACACATTTAAAGCAGTGTGTAGAGGGAAATTTATAGCACTAAATGCCCACAAGAGGAAGCAGGAAAGATCTAAAATTGACATTCTAACATCGCAATTAAAAGAACTAGAGAAGCAAGAGCAAACACATTCGAAAGCTAGCAGAAGGCAAGAAATAACTAAGATCAGAGCAGAACTGAAGGAGATAGAGACACAAAAAACCCTCCAAAAAATCAATGAATCCAGGAGTTGGTTTTTTGAAAAGATCAACAAAATTGACAGACCACTAGCAAGACTAATAAAGAAGAAAAGAGAGAAGAATCAAATCGACGCAATTAAAAATGATAAAGGGGATATCACCACCGACCCCACAGAAATACAAACTACCATCAGAGAATACTATAAACACCTCTACGCAAATAAACTGGAAAACCTAGAAGAAATGGATAATTTCCTGGACACTTACACTCTTCCAAGACTAAACCAGGAAGAAGTTGAATCCCTGAATAGACCAATAGCAGGCTCTGAAATTGAGGCAATAATTAATAGCCTACCAACCAAAAAAAGTCCAGGACCAGATGGATTCACAGCTGAATTCTACCAGAGGTACAAGGAGGAGTTGGTACCATTCCTTCTGAAACTATTCCAATCAATAGAAAAAGAGGGAATCCTCCCTAACTCATTTTAAGAGGCCAAAATCATCCTGATACCAAAGCCTGGCAGAGACACAACAAAAAAAGAGAATTTTAGACCAATATCCCTGATGAACATCGATGCAAAAATCCTCAATAAAATACTGGCAAACCAGATTCAGCAACACATCAAAAAGCTTATCCACCATGATCAAGTGGGCTTCATCCCTGGGATGCAGGGCTGGTTCAACATTCGCAAATCAATAAACATAATCCAGCATATAAACAGAACCAAAGACAAGAACCACATCATTATCTCAATAGATGCAGAAAAGGCTTTTGACAAAATTCAACAGCCCTTCATGCTAAAAACGCTCAATAAATTTGGTATTGATGGAACGTACCTCAAAATAATAAGAGCTATTTATGACAAACCCACAGCCAATACCATACTGAATGGGCAAAAACTGGAAAAATTCCCTTTGAAAACTGGCACAAGACAGGGATGCCCTCTCTCACCACTCCTATTCAACATAGTGTTGGAAGTTCTGGCTAGGGCAATCAGGCAAGAGAAAGAAATCAAGGGGATTCAGTTAGGAAAAGAAGAAATCAAATTGTCCCTGTTTGCAGATGACATGATTGTATATTTAGAAAACCCCATTGTCCCAGCCCAAAATCTCCTTAAGCTGATAAGTAACTTCAGCAAAGTCTCAGGATACAAAATTAATGTGCAAAAATCACAAACATTTTTATACACCAGTAGCAGACAAACAGAGAGCCAAATCATGAATGAACTTCCATTCACCATTGCTTCAAAGAGAATAAAATACCTAGGAATCCAACTTCCAAGGGATGTAAAGGACCTCTTCAAGGAGAACTACAAACCACTGCTCAGTGAAATAAAAGAGGACACAAACAAATGGAAGAACATACCATGCTCATGGATAGGAAGAATCAATATCGTGAAAATGGCCATACTGCCCAAGGTAATTTATAGATTCAATGCCATCCCCATCAAGCTACCAACGAGTTTCTTCACAGAATTGGAAAAAACTGCTTTAAAGTTCATATGGAACCAAAAAAGAGCCCACATCTCCAAGACAATCCTAAGTCAAAAGAACAAAGCTGGAGGCATCACGCTACCTGACTTCAAACTATACTACAAGGCTACAGTAACCAAAACAGCATGGTACTGGTACCAAAACAGAGATATAGACCAATGGAACAGAACAGAGTCCTCAGAAATAATACCACACATCTACAGCCATCTGATCTTTGACAAACCTGAGAGAAACAAGAAATGGGGAAAGGATTCCCTATTTAATAAATGGTGCTGGGAAAATTGGCTAGCCATAAGTAGAAAGCTGAAACTGGATCCTTTCCTTACTCCTTATACGAAAATTAATTCAAGATGGGTTAGAGACTTAAATGTTAGACCTAATACCATGAAAATCCTAGAGGAAAACCTCGGTAGTAGCATTCAGGACATAGGCATGGGCAAAGACTTCATGTCTAAAACACCAAAAGCAACAGCAGCAAAAGCCAAAATTGACAAATGGGATCTCATTAAACTAAAGAGCTTCTGCACAGCAAAAGAAACTACCATCAGAGTGAACAGGCAACCTACAGAATGGGAGAAAATTTGTGCAATCTACTCATCTGACAAAGGGCTAGTATCTAGAACCTACAAAGAACTCAAACAAATTTACAGGAAAAAAACAAACAACCCCATCAAAAAGTGGGCAAAGGATATGAACAGACATTTCTCAAAAGAAGACATTCATACAGCCAACAGACACATGAAAAAATGCTCATCATCACTGGCCATCAGAGAAATGCATATCAAAACCACAATGAGATATCATCTCACACCAGTTAGAATGGCGATCATTCAAAAGTCAGGAAACAACACGTGCTGGAGAGGATGTGGAGAAATAGGAACACTTTTACACTGTTGGTGGGATTGTAAACTAGTTCAACCATTATGGATAACAGTATGGCGATTCCTCAAGGATCTAGAACTAGATGTACCATATGACCCAGCCATCCCATTACTGGGTATATACCCAAAGGATTATAAATTATGCTGCTATAAAGACACATGCACACGTATGTTTATTGCAGCACTATTCACAATAGCAAAGACTTGGAATCAACCCAAATGTCCGTCAGTGACAGATTGGATTAAGAAAATGTGGCACATATACACCATGGAATACTATGCAGCCATAAAAAAGGATGAGTTTGTGTCCTTTGTAGGGACATGGATGCAGCTGGAAACCATCATTCTTAGCAAACTATCACAAGAACAGAAAACCAAACACCGCATGTTCTCACTCATAGGTGGGAACTGAACAATGAGATCACTTGGACTCGGGAAGGGGAACATCACACACAGGGGCCTATCATGGGGAGGGGGGAGGGGGGAGGGATTGCATTGGGAGTTGTACCTGATGTAAATGACGAGTTGATGGGTGCAGCACAGCAACATGGCACAAGTATACATATGTAACAAAGCTGCGCGTTATGCACATGTACCCTACAACTTAAAGTATAAAAAAAAAAAAAAAAAAAAAAAAACCCACATGCCTACAATAAACTGGTCTTCAATAACGGAGACAAAAGTAGACAATGAGAAAAGGACACCTTATTAAATAAATTATCCTGTGAAAAATGGCCAGTCATATGCAGAATAAAAGTGCACCCCTATCTCTCAGCATATACAAAAATTAAATCAAGATGAATTAAAGAGCTAAATATATAATGTGAAGCTGTAAAAATCTTAGAAAACACTTAGTAAAAACTCTTCTGAACATCATCCTAGGCAAAGAACTCATGATCAAGACCCCAAAAGCAACTGCAACAAGACCAAAAATAGACAAATGATACTTAATCAAATTAAAAAATTTTGGCACAGCAAAAGAAATAACAAACAGAATCAACAGACAATCTACAGAATAGGAGAAAATATTTACAAATTATGCATCTGAGAAAGGATTAATACCTAAAATATGGAAAGAACTAAAATGATTCAACAAGACAAAAATAAACAGCCCCATAAAAACTGGACTAAAAACATGAACATATATTTTTCAAAAGAAGAAACAGAAGCAGACAGCAAACACATGAAAAAATGCTGAACATCACTAGTAATCAGATAAATGCAAAATAAAACCACACCAATATACTATCTTACACCAGTCAGAATGACTTTTATTAAAATGTCAAAAAAACTACAGATGGTGGCATCAATGCAGAGAAAAGGAACACTCGTGCATTGTTGGGAGGAAGGTGAATTAGTTTAACCTTTATGGAAAACAGAATGGAGATCTTTCAAAGAACCAAAAATAGAATTATTACCTTTAGATAGAATAGTAATTCTACCCAAAGGGAGTATCTACCCAAAGGGAAAAATCATTATGTCAAAAAGACAGGTGCACTAATCTGTTTATCACAGCACTATTTACAATGGCAAAGTCATGGAAACAACCTAAGTGTCCACCAGCAGTTGATTGGATAAAGAAAATGTGGAATATATACGTGATGGAATACTACACAACCACAAAAATGGACAAAATCATGTCCTTTGAAACAATATGGATTGAGTTGGAAGCTATTAATCTAAATGAACACACAGAGAAGCTGAAGGTCAAATACCACATGTTCTCACTTATAAGTGTGAGCTAAACAAAAGGTACACATGAACATAGAGATAAGAAAACAAACTTTGAGGCCTCCAAAGAAGAGAGGGTTGAGGGAGAGTTAAAAATCATCTACTTGGTACAATGTCCAATATTTGGGTGATGGATACATTAGAAACCCAACTCCCACCATTATATATGCAATAGCATGTAAGAACCGTATATACCACACATTTAAAATAAAAATATACAAAAAGAGAAGATTCAAACTAATAAAATTAGAAATGAAAAAGGGCACATTACAACTGATACTACAGAAATACAAAGTATCCTAATAGATTACTATAAACAAATATATGCCAACATATTGGATAACGTAGAAGAAATTGGTAACTTTCTAGACAAATACAACCTACTAAGACTGAAACATAAAGAAACAGAAAGTCTGAACTTACCAATAATGAGTGAGGAGATTGAATTACTAATCAAAAACCTCCCAATAGAGAAAAGCTCAAGACATGAAAACTTTAATGCTGAATTCTACCAAATATTTAAATAGATAATACCAATCCTTTAAAACTCTTCCAAAAAACTGAGGACTAAACACTTTCAAATGCATTTTATGAGGCCTGTATTACCCTGATACAAAAGCTACACAGGGATACTGCAAGAAAAGAAAACTACAAGTTAATATTCCCAATGAAAATTGATGTAAAATTTCTTAACAAAAGCATAGCAAAACAAATTAAGAGCACATTAAAAGGATGATACACCATGATCAATAAGGAGTTATCCCTTTGATACAAGGATGTTTTAACAATAAATGTGATTCAGCACTTAAAAACAATGAAAGGCAAATATCATATGATTATGTCAATATACACAGAAAAAAATCTGCAAAATTCAGTATTATTTTTATTTATTTATTTATTATTATTATTATACTTTAAGTTGTAGGGTACATGTGCATAACGTGCAGGTTTGTTACATATGTATACTTGTGCCATGTTGCTGTGCTGCACCCATCAACTCGTCAGCACCCATCAACTCGTCATTTATATCAGGTATAACTGCCAATGCAATCCCTCCCCCCTCACCCCTCCCCATGATAGGCCCCGATGTGTGATGTTCCCCTTCCCGAGTCCAAGTGATCTCATTGTTCAGTTCCCACCTATGAGTGAGAACATGCGGTGTTTGGTTTTCTGTTCTTGTGATAGTTTGCTAAGAATGATGGTTTCCAGCTGCACCCATGTCCCTACAAAGGACACAAACTCATCCTTTTTTATGGCTGCATAGTATTCCATGGTGTATATGTGCCACATTTTCTTAATCCCGTCTGTCACTGATGGACATTTGGGTTGATTCCAAGTCTTTGCTATTGTGAATAGTGCCACAATAAACATACGTGTGCATGTGTCTTTCTAGCAGCATGATTTATAATCCTTTGGGTATATACCCAGTAATGGGATGGCTGGGTCATATGGTACATCTAGTTCTAGATCCTTGAGGAATCACCATACTGTTTTCCATAATGGTTGAACTAGTTTACAATCCCACCAACAGTGTAAAAGTGTTCCTATTTCTCCACATCCTCTCCAGCACCTGTTGTTTCCTGACTTTTGAATGATCGCCATTCTAACTGGTGTGAGATGGTATCTCATTGTGGTTTTGATTTGCATTTCTCTGATGGCCAGTGATGATGAGCATTTTTTCATGTGTCTGTTGGCTGTATGAATGTCTTCTTTTGAGAAATGTCTGTTCATATCCTTTGCCCACTTTTTGATGGGGTTGTTTGTTTATTTCTTGTAAATTTGTTTGAGTTCTTTGTAAGTTCTGGATATTAGCCTTTTGTCAGATGAGTAGATTGCAAAAATTTTCTCCCATTCTGTAGGTTGCCTGTTCACTCTGATGGTAGTTTCTTTTGCTGTGCAGAAGCTCTTTGGTTTAATTAGATCCCATTTGTCAATTTTGGGTTTTGCTGCCGTTGCTTTTGGTGTTTTAGACATGAAGTCTTTGCCCATGCCTATGTCCGGAATGCTACTACCTAGGTTTTCTTCTAGGATTTTTATGGTATTAGGTCTAACATTTAAGTCTCTAATCCATCTTGAATTAATTTTCGTATAAGGAGTAAGGAAAGGATCCAGTTTCAGCTTTCTACTTATGGCTAGCCAATTTTCCCAGCACCATTTATTAAATAGGGAATCCTTTCCCCATTTCTTGTTTCTCTCAGGTTTGTCAAAGATCAGATGGCTGTAGATGTGTGGTATTATTTCTGAGGACTCTGTTCTGTTCCATTGGTCTACATCTCTGTTTTGGTACCAGTACCATGCTGTTTTGGTTACTGTAGCCTTGTAGTATAGTTTGAAGTCAGGTAGCGTGATGCCTCCAGGTTTGTTCTTTTGGCTTAGGATTGTCTTGGAGATGTGGGCTCTTTTTTGGTTCCATATGAACTTTAAAGCAGTTTTTTCCAATTCTGTGAAGAAACTCGTTGGTAGCTTGATGGGGATGGCATTGAATCTATAAATTACCTTGGGCAGTATGGCCATTTTCACGATATTGATTCTTCCTATCCATGAGCATGGTATGTTCTTCCATTTGTTTGTGTCCTCTTTTATTTCACTGAGCAGTGGTTTGTAGTTCTCCTTGAAGAGGTCCTTTACATCCCTTGGAAGTTGGATTCCTAGGTATTTTATTCTCTTTGAAGCAATGGTGAATGGAAGTTCATTCCTGATTTGGCTCTCTGTTTGTCTGCTACTGGTGTATAAAAATGTTTGTGATTTTTGCACATTAATTTTGTATCCTGAGACTTTGCTGAAGTTACTTATCAGCTTAAGGAGATTTTGGGCTGGGACAATGGGGTTTTCTAAATATACAATCATGTCATCTGCAAACAGGGACAATTTGACTTCTTCTTTTCCTAACTGAATACCCTTGATTTCTTTCTCTTGCCTGATTGCCCTAGCCAGAACTTCCAACACTATGTTGAATAGGAGTGGTGAGAGAGGGCATCCCTGTCTTGTGCCAGTTTTCAAAGGGAATTTTTCCAGTTTTTGCCCATTCAGTATGGTATTGGCTGTGGGTTTGTCATAAATAGCTCTTATTATTTTGAGGTACGTTCCATCAATACCGAATTTATTGAGCGTTTTTAGCATGAAGGGCTGTTGAATTTTGTCAAAAGCCTTTTCTGCATCTATTGAGATAATGATGTGGTTCTTGTCTTTGGTTCTGTTTATATGCTGGATTATGTTTATTGATTTGCGAATGTTGAACCAGCCCTGCATCCCAGGGATGAAGCCCACTTGATCATGGTGGATAAGCTTTTTGATGTGTTGCTGAATCTGGTTTGCCAGTATTTTATTGAGGATTTTTGCATCAATGTTCATCAGGGATATTGGTGTAAAATTCTCTTTTTTTGTTGTGTCTCTGCCAGGCTTTGGTATCAGGATGATGTTGGCCTCATAAAATGAGTTAGGGAGGATTCCCTCTTTTTCTATTGATTGGAATAGTTTCAGAAGGAATGGTACCAACTCCTCCTTGTACCTCTGGTAGAATTCAGCTGTGAATCCATCTGGTCCTGGACTTTTTTTGGTTGGTAGGCTATTAATTATTGCCTCAATTTCAGAGCCTGCTATTGGTCTATTCAGGGATTCAACTTCTTCCTGGTTTAGTCTTGGAAGAGTGTAAGTGTCCAGGAAATTATCCATTTCTTCTAGGTTTTCCAGTTTATTTGCGTAGAGGTGTTTATAGTATTCTCTGATGGTAGTTTGTATTTCTGTGGGGTCGGTGGTGATATCCCCTTTATCATTTTTAATTGCGTCGATTTGATTCTTCTCTCTTTTCTTCTTTATTAGTCTTGCTAGTGGTCTGTCAATTTTGTTGATCTTTTCAAAAAACCAACTCCTGGATTCATTGATTTTTTGGAGGGTTTTTTGTGTCTCTATCTCCTTCAGTTCTGCTCTGATCTTAGTTATTTCTTGCCTTCTGCTAGCTTTCGAATGTGTTTGCTCTTGCTTCTCTAGTTCTTTTAATTGCGATGTTAGAATGTCAATTTTAGATCTTTCCTGCTTCCTCTTGTGGGCATTTAGTGCTATAAATTTCCCTCTACACACTGCTTTAAATGTGTCCCAGAGATTCTGGTATGTTGTATCTTTGTTCTCATTGGTTTCAAAGAACATCTTTATTTCTGCCTTCATTTCGTTATGTACCCAGTAGTCATTCAGGAGCAGGTTGTTCAGTTTCCATGTAGTTGAGCGGTTTTGATTGAGTTTCTTAGTCCTGAGTTCTAGTTTGATTGCGCTGTGGTCTGAGAGACAGTTGGTTATAATTTCTGTTCTTGTACATTTGCTGAGGAGTGCTTTACTTCCAATTACGTGGTCAATTTTGGAGTAAGTGCGATGTGGTGCTGAGAAGAATGTATATTCTGTTGATTTGGGGTGAAGAGTTCCATAGATGTCTATTAGGTCTGCTTGCTGCAGAGATGAGTTCAATTCCTTGATATCCTTGTTAACTTTCTGTCTCGTTGATCTGTCTAATGTTGACAGTGGAGTGTTGAAGTCTCCCATTATTACTGTATGGGAGTCTAAGTCTCTGTAAGTCTCTAAGGACTTGCTTTATGAATCTGGGTGCTCCTGTATTGGGTGCATATATATTTAGGATAGTTAGCTCTTCCTGTTGAATTGATCCCTTTACCATTATGTAATGGCCTTCTTTGTCTCTTTTGATCTTTGATGGTTGAAAGTCTATTTTATCAGAGACTAGTATTGCAACCCCTGCTTTTTTTTGTTTTCCATTTGCTTGGTAAATCTTCCTCCATCCCTTTATTTTGAGTCTATGTATGTCTCTGCATGTGAGATGGGTCTCCTGAATACAGCAGACTGATGGGTCTTGACTCTTTATCCAGTTTGCCAGTCTGTGTCTTTTACTTGGAGCATTTAGTCCATTTACATTTAAGGTTAAGATTGTTATGTGTGAACTTGATCCTTCCATTATGATATTAACTGGTTATTTTGCTCGTTAGTTGATGCAGTTTCTTCCTAGCCTCGATGGTCTTTACATTTTGGCATGTTTTTGCAATGGCTGGTACTGGTTGTTCCTTTCCATGTTTAGTGCTTCCTTTAGGGTCTCTTGTAAGGCAGGCCTGGTGGTGACAAAATCTCTAAGCATTTGCTTATCTGTAAAGGATTTTATTTCTCCTTCACTTATGAAACTTAGTTTGGCTGGATATGAAATTCTGGGTTTAAAATTCTTTTCTTTAAGAATGTTGAATATTGGCCCCCACTCTCTTCTGGCTTGGAGAGTTTCTGCCAAGAGATCTGCTGTTAGTCTGATGGGCTTCCCTTTGTGGGTAACCCGACCTTTCTCTCTGACTGCCCTTAAGATTTTTTCCTTCATTTCAACTTTGGTGAATCTGGCAATTATGTGTCTTGGAGTTGCTCTTCTCGAGGAGTATCTTTGTGGCATTCTCTGTATTTCCTGGATTTGAATTTTGGCCTGCCCTACTAGGTTGGGGAAGTTCTCCTGGATGATATCCTGTAGAATGTTTTCCAACTTGGTTCCATTTTCCCCCTCACTTTCAGGCACCCCAATCAGACGTAGATTTGGTCTTTTTACATAATCCCATACTTCTTGCAGGCTTTGTTCATTTCTTTTTCTTCTTTTTTCTTTTGGTTTCTCTTCCTGCTTCATTTCATTCATTTGATCCTCAATTGCTGATACTCCTTCTTCCAGTTGATCGAGTCGGTTACTGAAGCTTGTGTATTTGTCACGCATTTCTCGTGTCATGGTTTTCATCTCTTTCATTTCGTTTATGACCTTCTCTGCATTAATTACTCTAGCCATCAATTCTTCCACTTTTTTTTCAAGATTTTTAGTTTCTTTGCGCTGGGTACGTAATTCCTCCTTTAGCTCTGAGAAATTTGATGGACTGAAGCCTTCTTCTCTCATCTTGTCAAAGTCATTCTCCGTCCAGCTTTGATCCGTTGCTGGCGATGAGCTGCGTTCCTTTGCAGGGGGAGATGCGCTCTTATTTTTTGAATTTCCAGCTTTTCTTCCCTGCTTTTTCCCCATCTTTGTGGTTTTATCTGCCTCTGGTCTTTGAAAATGGTGATGTACTGATGGGGTTTTGGTGTAGGTGTCCTTCCTGTTTGATAGTTTTCCTTCTAACAGTCAGGACCCTCAGCTGTACGTCTGTTGGAGATTGCTTGAGGTCCACTCCAGACCCTGTTTGCCTGGGTATCAGCAGCAGAGGCTGCAGAAGATAGAATATTTCTGAACAGCGAGTGTACCTGTCTGATTCTTGCTTTGGAAGCTTCCTCTCAGGGGTGTACTCCACCCTGTGAGGTATGGGGTGTCAGACTGCCCCTAGTGGGGGATTTCTCCCTGTTAGGCTACTCAGGGGTCAGGGACCCACTTGAGCAGGGAGTCTGTCCCTTCTCAGATCTCAACCTCCCTGTTGGGAGATCCACTGCTCTCTTCAAAGCTGTCAGACAGAGTCGTTTGCGTCTGCAGAGCTTTCTGCTTCGTTTGTTATTGTTTACTGTGCCCTGTCCCCAGAGGTGGAGTCTACAGAGACAGGCAGGTTTCCTTGAGCTGCTGTGAGCTCCACCCAGTTGGAGCTTCCCAGCAGCTTTGTTTACCTACTTAAGCCTCAGCAATGGCGGGTGCCCCTCCCCCAGCCTCGCTGCTGCCTTGCCGGTAGATTACAGACTGCTGTGCTAGCAATGAGGGAGGCTCCGTGGGTGTGGGACCCTCCCGGCCAGGTGTGGGATATGATCTCCTGGTGTGCCTGTCTGCTTAAAGCGCAGTATTGGGGTGGGAGTTACCCGATTTTCCAGGTGTTGTGTGTCTCAGTTCCCCTGGCTAGGAAAAGGGATTACCTTCCCCCTTGCACTTTCCAGGTGAGGCAATGCCTCGCCCTGCTTCAGCTCTGGCTGGTCAGGCTGCAGCATCTGACCAGCACCGATTGTCCGGCACTCCCCAGTTAGATGAACCCAGTGCCTCAGTTGAAAATGCAGAAATCACCGGTCTTCTGTGTTGCTTGCGCTGGGAGTTGGAGACTGGTGCTGTCAGACCCACACTTAATCTAGGCATGTGGTTTTATTTCTGGGTTCTCTATTCTGTTCCATTGATTTTTGTATCTATTTTTGTACCAGTACCCTACTTTTTTAGTTACTATAACCTTGTAGTATAAATTCATGTCAGGCAATGTGAGGTCTCCAGGTTTATTATTTTTTAGGAGTGCTTTGGCTATTCAGGATTTTTGGTTTTATATGAATTTTATTTTTAAAAAATTCTGTGAAAAATGACACTGGTTATTTGATAGGAATTATATTGAATCTGTTGATTGCTTTGGGTGGTATGGTCATTTTAATAATATTGATTCTTATTATGCCTGAGCATGAGGTGAATTTCCATTTATTTGTGATATCTACAATTTCTTCCATCAGTGTTCTCTAATCCTCTTTGTACAGAATTTTCGTCTCCATGGTTAAATTATTCCTAGGTATTTTATTTTTTTTCTGGTTATAGTAAATGGGATTTCATTCTTAGCTTGAACAATATTAGTGTACAGAAACGCTACTAATTTTTATACATTGATACTGTATTCCAAGACTTTACTGAAGTTGCTAATCAGGTCTAGAGGTCTTCCAGAGGAGTCATTGCAGGTTTCTAGGTATCCAATTATGTCATTAATAGATGGAAATAACTTGACTTTCTCTTTTCTTATTTTAAAGCCTTTTTTTTTTCTCTTGCCTGATAGCTCTGGCTAGTACTTTCAGTACTATGTTGAACAGGAGTGCTAACAGTGGGCATCATTATCTTGTTTTCAATTCTTAGGGAAAGTGCTTCCAATATCTCCCCATTCAGTAGGATGTTGGCTATGCGTTTGTCATATATGGGTTGTCTTATTATTTTGTGGAATTTCCATTTATGCTTAGTTTGTTGAGGGTTTTTATCAGGAAGTGATGTTGGATTTCATCCAGTGCTTTTTTCTCTTAATTTATTGATGTGATTACATGATTTTTGTTCTTAGATCTGTTTATGTTGTGGGTCATGCTTATTGATTTGTGTATGCTGAAAACATCCTTGCATCCCTGGATTAAAGCCCACTTGATTGTGGTAAATTATATTTTTATGTGCTTTTGGATTTGGTTTGCTACTATTGAGGACTTTTCCATTTATGTTCATCAGAGATACTGGCCCGTAGTTTTCTTCTTTTCTTCTGTGCTGGCCAATTTTTATATCATATTGATACTGGATTCATATAATGAGTTAGGAAGGAATTTAAACTCCTTGAGTTTATGGAATATTTTCACTTAGATTGGAACCAGCTATCATTTGTATGTTGGATAAAATTTGGCTGTGAATCCGACTGCTACTGGACTTTTTTTATTTGGAGATTATTTATTACTGATTTGATTTCATTGCTCATTATTGGTCTGTTCAGGTTTTATATTTTTTCCTGGTTCAATCTGGGAAGATTGTATTTTCCCATGAACTTACTCAATTCATCTAGGTTGTCTAGTTTGTGTTCATAGAGGTATTTCTAGCAGGCTCTGATGGTCTTTTTTATTTCCTGGTGTCAGTTTTATTTATGTCATCTTTATTATTTCTGATTGTATATATATGAAACTTTTGGTTTTCTCAGTCTAGCTATTAATTTATCAATTTTTTTGTCCTTTCAAAAAAAATTTCCTTTTTTTCAATCCTCTGTATCTTTTTTTGGTCTCAGTCTCATTTAGTTTTGCTCTGATCTTTGATATTTCCTTTCTTCTGCAAACTTTGGGGTTAGTTTGTTCTTGGTTTTCTAGTTCCTTGAGTAACAACATTAGACTGTTAATTTGAGATCTTTTTATCTTTTGGATGTAGCTATAAACTTTCTTTTTTAGCACTGCTTTTGCTGTATTCTAGAGGTTTTACTATGTTGTGTCTCTATTTTCATTCATTTAAAGGATTTTTTTAAAAAAATTTTGCCTTGATTTTGTTGTTTACCCAAAAGTCATTCAGGAGCATGTTGTTTACTTTCCATGTACTTGTGTAGTTTTGAGAATTTCTCTCAGTTCTTATTTCTTATTTTGTTCTGCTGTTATTCAAGAGGATAACTGAGACAATTTCATTTTTTTTTCATTGAGACTTGCCTGATTGCTAGACATAAGGTCGATTTTAGAGAATGTTCCATGTACAGATGAGAAGACTGCATATTCGGCAGTTGTTGGATAAAATATTTTGTATATGTCTATGTAGGTCCATTCGCTCTACAGAACATTTTAAGTTCAAATTTTCTTTGCTGATTTTTTTGACTCAATCTTTCTAGTGCTGTCAGTGGGGTGCTGAAGTCCTCCACTATCCTCGTATTGGTGTTAATTATTTTCTGAGGTCTGGTAGTATTTGTTTTATAAATAAGTATTCTCCAGTGTTGGTTGCATATATATTTAGTATAAATATTTTTGTTGTATTGAACACATTATCATTATGCAATGTCCTTCTTTGTATTTTTTTACTTTTATTGATTTATGTTTTATCTGATATGAGAATAGCTACTTCTGCTCCCATTTATTTACCATTTGTGTGATATATCTTTTTTGACTATTTTACTTTGAGTCTGAATGTGTCTTTAGCCAGTACATTGGTCTCTTGTAGACAGTCAATGGTTGTATCTTTTTGTTTTTAAGCCAATTTGCCACTCTATGTCTTTAAGTGGGGAATCTAGGCCTTTTACAATCAAGACTAATTATGATATGTGTAGTTTTGTTCCTGACACAGTGTTATTTGCTTTTTGCTTTTAAATTTCAATTATGTATTTGCTTTAAAGAATCTGCAAGCTTTATATGTCCTTTCCTGATGATGACTATTGTCCTTTCAGTCCCATAGTTATAACTGTTTTGAGCATTTCTGGTAGCTATGGTCTAATCTTGACACACGCTCTTAGTGATTGCTTATCTAGGAAAGACTGTATTTCTCTTTCATTTATGAAGCTTAGCTTAGCAGGATACAAAATTTTTCACTGTAATTTTTTCCCTTTAAGGAGCCTGAAAATAGGTTTTCTGTCTCTTCTGGCTTGTAGAGTTTCTGCTGTTCAATGTCGATCTGCTTGGTTTATCTTTGTAGTTGATCTGACCTTTTTTCTCTAGCTACCTCTAAGATTTTTTTCTTTAGTATTGACATTTCATAGTCTGGTGATTATATGCCTTGGTGATGCTCATTTTGTATAGCATCTCACAGGTGTTCTCCGAATTTCTTGTACCTGAATGTCTAACTCTCTAATGAGACTGAAAACAATTTTTTTGAGTTATTCCATCAAACATGTTTTCTAGGTTGTTTACTTTTTCTATTTTTCTCTCAGGAATGCCAATAATTCATAAGTTTGGTCACTCAATCTCATATTTCTTGAACATTTTGTTTATTTTCTTAAATTCTTTTTCTCTATTTGGGTCTGAATTTGTTACTCCAAAAGACCAGTCTTCAACCTCTGAAATTCTTCTGCTTAGTGTAGTCTATTAAAGCTTTCCATTGTGTTTTGAAATTCCTTAAGTACTCTTTTCAATTCCAGAATTATGATTGATTTTTTAAAGATATTTATCTCATCCTTCATTTCCTGGATTGCTTCAGTAGTTTCTTTGTATTGATTTTCAATCTTATCTTTGGCCTCCTTGAGCTTCCTTGTAACTCTTACCTTGAATTTTTTATCCGTCATTTCTGAGTTTCCATTTTGGTTAAGGCTTATTGCTGGAGAGCTAGTGTGATCCCTTGGTGGTCACAACATTCAGGTATTTCATGGTGCCAGAATTCTTATGCTGGTTTCTTCTCATCTAGAGTAGCTACCACTTCTAATTTTTAAATTATCTTCACGAAGAAAGGATTTTTTCCCTTTCCATATTATTTTATTCCCCCCACCCCCACCCCTTCTTACAGGATATGACTGTAGAGTATGTTGGGTAGGGTCTTTTGGCTGCTTCTATGGTCCTATGCACTTTTGTTAGCAGGTTTTATCATGAGCTGTGCAGTTCAACATACAGGCCAGTAGATGGTGATTAGAGGTAAGAGCCAGCAGCAGCACAAATATATGGGTGAGAACTTGACCTTTCTTTAATGTGAGGTGATCTCTGTTGTTTCAGGTGAGGGGATGGATAGTGGAGTTTGTGGTGCCTGGAACTTAGTGTTCTTCACAAGCAGGGGACACAGCTGGGCAGAGCTTGAACTCCTGGCTTGCCAATCGATACCCCAATGGCAAGCTCAGGCACCATCCCTGATAAGGGTGGCTGCAGAGAGCTCCTGGTGAAATATGCTGAGGTCTCTGTGTGGGGCGAGATGGCTGCACTGGCTCAACATATTAGATAGGCAGGAATGATATTTGTTTCCCTATCATGCCCCTGTCCTAGGGCTTGTGAGTCTCAGTTCAAATGCACACTGCCGTGTATACCCAGACCACAGTGTGATTGAGAACTGATACAGGAGCTAGAAGAAAAATTATTTAGGCACATAGTGAGGGTAAAAGAGTTTTTGGCAGGGCTTCCTTTCTAACAAAAAGAAGCCCAAGAAATTATTTTTATCCTAATAAAGAGCAGCCTAAAAAAATCAAGCTATAAACATAGATATGCAAGCTGGAAGCTTGCATGGGGAAATGCCGGCGGCTGTGTCAATGGAAAAAGGCTACCTGGCGGCCCGGCATATCCAGCATGGAACCTTCATCTTTCCTTTTGTTACCAAACGTACAGTAAAGAAACAGGCAACATGGTGCCAGTCAAGTAGAGAACTCATCTGCATAACAAAAGATGAGGGTGGGGGCAGCCAGCTATTTGCACCCTATGGAAATGGCATACTTAGCCCTAACCGGTTTTTCACACCTTATGCAATTGGCACACCTGGTCTGATCAATCTTTCATGCCCTATATAAATTACACACTGCCTCCTCAGGCTTATCTATAAACCCCCTGCATTTCGCCTCAAAACAGAAACCCGTTTGGGGCCCCTCTTTCTTCAAGAGAGAGCTCTTCTCTTTCTTTTTTCTATTAAACTTCTGCTCCTAACTTCACTCTTCTGTGTCCAAGTCCTAGCTTTCCGTGGCCGTGAGACAATGCATCTTGGGTATTTACCTCAGAAAACAACGCTACTTTAGAATCACAGGAAATGCTTGTCTTGCAACTCTCCATGGGAGTTGTTTTTGGGTGGAACCTCTTCACTCAGTCTGAAACATAACTTTATGGTGCTCTTGTTCTCTGATGTGGTGATGATGCTGCTTCACGTGGAGTAGGAGGCTCCACCTTTCAACCTATGTGGGTGGGTGTTGGTTGTGGTGACGGCTACTTGGCTCGGCTCTACTTTAGGCTATGGGGGAAGTGGCCACATACCAGCAATGTTAGGACGGCCCGGGTAGTTCTACAGTTCCGAGGCCCCTAGATGGCCACTGGACAATGTGTATAAGTCCTGAAGGTGCTAGAGTAGGGTCAGGTTATCCCAGAGTTCAAGTGCTGGCTATGATGAAAAGGAGTGGACTGGTCCCCAGACCACCAGCAGAAATCTCAGGATGGAATAGGCAGAACACTTAAGCAGAAGGAGTCTGTGGGAAGATCACAGATCTGTGGGAGTTGGGTTTTCAGAAGGTCTTTGGGCTGCAGTTAAAATGTTCACATGAGGGCAGGGCAGCTATAGGCTATAGGCCTTTCACAGAAGAAGGCAAGTCCCCTAAGCTAGGGCAATAGAGACTGGTGACTGTCAGGTACATGGCACATTTACACTTCCTTCCCACACAAATGACACTGGATTTCACTCTTCCTCATACCTGTGCTGGTCTGTGTGTGGTAGGGGCAGAAGCAGTGGTAGTGACAACTGCCAAAAGCTTGTTGCTGCCCTTAGGGAACTGGTCTTTCAGAGGAACTGTTCTGTGGCCATTGTGTCCAAGTGGGAGTGGGGCAGCTGCACTGTGGGCCAGAAGGTGGCAAGTCCCCATTTGGCAGGGGGTAGCAGAGGTGGGGAGTTGTGGAGCATGGAGCCTGCCTGCTACTATTCGACATCTCCCCTGTGACATCTGTGCTGGAGGCATGTGAAAGTGCCCCCACCTCCTTGTTCTCTCCCTGGCCTGGCAACAGCAGGGGATAGGACAGCGACAGTGGCAATTTTAAAGAAGTTGCCAAATACCTTTTAGAATTATGCACTCAGAGGAACACAGCCATAACCACAGTGATCAGGCAGGGTTGGGACAACTGCACTGGGGGCCCAACTCAGCAAGCCCCACCTGACAAGGGGCAGTGGAAGTAGGGGTCACACAGTATGCAGCCTGGCTGCTCCTCAGTACTACAGCTGTGACATTTATCCTAGAGATGTGCAAAAGTACTTTGCCTCTCCTCTTTGTGGGACAACAGAAGCTGACACTGAGCTGCTTAGAGATCAAAAACCTGTGAGGTTTCATGTGGGCTTGAGTGTTGCCTCTTCACAGATACCAGATGACTCTCTGTGTCAGGCTGAATGCCTGGGGGTGTCAAGAGTGCTATCCCATGCTCAGCATTGCAAAGATCTGTGATAGAATTGTGGAACCCCCAGGAGACTCTCACTCACTCACCTATTTCCCATGTTGAGGAGCTTCCCCCAGCTCCAAGCCAATCCCAGGTGGGCAGCAGCCTGACTTCATGGCTTCACTCTTTTTGGCTATCTGTTGATCCCATTGATTTCCTGGTGAATCCCAGCGTAAGCTCTCTGATGTAATCCATCTAAAGACTTAGTATTTATTTATAACTTTGTTTCTTCTCTATGAGACAGGCAAATACTAGCTGCTTCTAGTCAGTCATCTTGAACTGGAAGCTCTTTTCTTTTTTGATCTAGTTAAAGGTTTGTCAGCTTTACTTTTCAGAAAATCAGCTCTCAAATTCCTTGATATTTTCTATTGTTTTGCAGCGTCTATTTTATTTCTTTCTGCTCAGTTCTTGTTATTTCTTTCATTCTGATGACTTTGAAAATAGTTTGTTTTTCTTTTTCGAGTTCCTTGAGGTATAAATTGAGGTTCAATATATTTTTTTCTTATTTGTTTATTTCTATACATTTCCCCCTGGAACTGCTTTAGTTGCATATCCTATATTTTGGTATGTTGTCTGTCCATTTTCTCTTGTTTCAAGATTTTTAAACAAAATTTTTTATCCCTTAATATTACACATTTTGTTCAAAAGAGAAAACCAAAATTTTACCTTTGTATTGGGTATTAATAATGTTAAAGTTAATTTTAATAAAACCTTATGAACAAATCTAATTTTAATCAGTTTGACCATAAGGTAAGATTTCCATAAACTTTTATAACCTTTTATAATTTTCTTTTAAAGAGCAGAAAAATGCTCCAATAAAACACTGTTATTGTAACACATGGGTACAGATACTGGTCTTGCATCAGTGTCCTTTTTTATATTAATGTTTAATTTATAGAGAATCTGTAAACTAATCTTATCCCTCAAGATCAGCCCTTACAATCTCATGAGTTCACCTCTTTCACGGTAGTCCCTGGGCCTAGGGAACTGAATAGTTTAATTACTAGTCTTGTATCTCAAAGGAGCATTTTGAGTGTCACCTCCCAAGTCTGAAGATGAGGCTTTGACTGATGTCAGTGATCAAAATTTAACAGTGGTTGGTGCAGAAGCATGAGTTAATAGGATATTTCTACTGTAGAAGGTCCTATCATTTTTCTCTAACATGTTGCAAATTAAAACACTGTGATTTGGTGTTTAGGAATTACTGCCTGTAGTACTTTAAACCAATGTATTAAAGTAGTTAGGTTACTCATTGCATATGTCTACTTGCTAGTATTCTAGTGACAGAACTGTTACCAAAAGCATAAAAAATGTGATAAGTTCTATGATAAACTTATCAAAGACAACTAATTTTTCTTTCAATCATAAAAAATGGCAATTTCAAATATCAGTTTTGAAAATTCAATATGAGAAATAATCTTTCACTTAAATGCTATGCAACAAAACAAGGACAAGGTAAAAACAAGCAATCAATTTCTTTTCAGCTATTTTCAAAAGCATATCATCACACATTTCCAAGATTGGTTTCTAGATACAGTAATGACAAGTGATTAGGTAACTTTAACCCCCAAAGTTTTCAAACCATTGCAACACTTGTACATATTTTATTTTCAAGTACACACATGAAGACCCATCAGTGATTGGCAGCTTGAGATAAAAAATCACTAGAAAGTCTCACCTTTTTCTGCTACTTAATCCAAATAAATGTCACATTAATTTAATAGTAGTAAACACAACTAAATTAGCTTCAGAGAAATCCTAATCAATATAATTTCCTGAAGAACAAAGCCAATATTTCCTTAACATTAAAATGTTTTACCCATATCACAGATTTTTTTTCATCAAAGGAAGAAATCTGATATCAACCAAAACTATTGAAAGAGGAAATCACCCCTAAATTTTTCTTACTCAGTCTACACTGGAGGCTACAGTGTTCCCCTGAATCTCCAAAACCCTAATAATGAATATTTTATTCTTGATACACAATTCAATATCCTTAGGTCCACCAATATCACCATACATCCTGTGTAACCAAGAAATTCACTCTAAGCACATGACCAGTAAGCACTCCAGTGCCAGCACTATTCATGCAAAACAGTACACACAGTGTGAAGCAATGCAAACATAAATGTGAAATTTGACCACACTAAATCCAGCTTCATGCTTAAGTATATTAAAAAAGAATTGCCAAACTGCTGATGCATTTCTTTACAATATTTATTGTTTTCTTTAATCAAGACTAAGAGCTTTAGCTATGAAAATGTTAATTAGCTGAATTTCTCCAATTCTCTATCAGGTTTTAAAGAGTATTTTATTATCTAAATGTTTGTGACTTTCTATTTTCCCTATATGTGCATGAAGATAGACACACTGAGAAACAGGAAAGATTACATATGACTTACACAGACCATACACAACACTCCTGGGCTTTTCATTCAGTCCCAGATTTTCTTCTTCTCCTTATTCTTCTTTAGATAACCAGCCATTTTACTGTAGGCCCAAAAAAACTTACCATACATGATCCTTTCTCAGACAAAATTATTATCTTTTTTTATAAACTTCTTTACCAAAAACACGTCTTCATATAAATAACTTTCTTAATATTTCTCTCCCTTACTTACTGATTCCTTACTACCTGTTCCATGAATTAGCTTTTCAAATCTGTAATTTGAAGTAACTTTTAGATTTTTTATCCTTTTTTTTTCACTAATAATGTACGTTTTGGCATATTTTATTTACAGAATGATATATAAACTATAATTCTTATCCTTAGTTACCTTAAATTGTAATGAACCCCTAAAAAACAAAAAATCCTGAACTATCAAATATGAGCTTTTTATAAATAAGAACAATTCCACAATTTTTAGAAACATATTTTCCCATATCACAACATTTCTTAATTGGAAATGACCAAGATATAATGCTCCATTTTGTCTAGAAAAATTTCACATTGGTGAGAAAAAAACAAGTTTTCAATGGGATTTATTTTTCCAGGTTGAGCAAACTTAAGCATCCATCCTAAATTGCTGTTGGAGTGAGAAGGAAGTGAACTGTAGAGTGAGCTGTCAGCAACTCCCCAGGATCTGAAGGAATCCAACACATGCTCTCCACATTCTGACCTGTGCTATCAATCATCATTTACCAATAGCCCATTCTTTGTATACAATTATCATCTGTTCCCCAGACATCAACATTTGGATATAATTTTTGTGGGCTGTAATTTATCATTATTTTGGAGATATAGAGTAAAGCATTTTCATAGTGGATATATTTCCTCTGTATTTCATATATTCTGGGCTTACAGAGACAAAAGTTTCTTTTTTTATATACCTATGAAATCTACACTTTAGCAACAGAAATATTAAAGTCTTTTAGAAAGAAAACCATTACTTGAGAGACCTCGACTTCCATCCCCTGAAGTTTTATTACTTATAATGGTAAGCTACATAAAGCACATAAGTTAGTCTGTTAGCCCAAGCAAACACTAAACAAGAACAAGCAGAAACATAAAGCTGTCATTCAAGTAATTTGTTCAATTACACAATTATACACTATCAGTTTATTTCTGCAAGGGAAACATTCCCCTGAGGTACATTATAATTGTTGGCTTAATTCACATCAACTGAGCTGACAGGTCTATAAGGTGTTTTTTTCCCCATTTTGAACAAGTCTGCTTTCTGATTTCTAACTTCTTTGATCAAAGTGTCAGGCATGATCTCAATTTAACTCTCCAGTCAAATTAGTTTTCTAATGCCTTAAAGTGTGTTTTGCTTCAAATTTCCAAGGTGCCCACAGTTTCAGTTTTTTACTTGGAAGATAAAGACTCCTTATATTTATTTTACAAAAAAAAATGAGGTAATAATCTACAGGATTATAAAATGAAAAAGAATTGTTCTAAATAATTCAATTGCTTCAATATGTACCTGTGCTTTCATAGTATAATATGCTTTCATATTACCACTGGTAGACTTGTCATTCTTTTTTTTATTTGCCATTTATGGTATCAGGATGACATTTATTTATATAGCATTTCTTTCTTCAAAAAACATCTAAACATTTTTCAGACATTAGCTTATACATAGAAACTAGAGACATGGAACAAGAAAAAGCATAATGAGGTCTATTCGTATACCGAGGACTACTCAGAGCAGAAACTCAACATAGAGCTTCATGATATTAGAGAAAGAAGGGAACTTAGAAATTACTTTCACCTTTATAGGTAAGAAACCTGAGGTTTAAAGAGAGTGAGTTGCTTAACCAAAAGCACACAGCAAGTTAGTGGCAATGCTGAGCCCAAAATTTATATCTTCCAATTCCCACCTTAGTTTATTTCCACTAAATTATAATAAGCAAAGGTTTGTAGGATAAGATAAAGGGAAAAGAGAGGATAAAGATATTTATGTTATACCATTTTAGGACACAATCTCAACCAGAACATCAAAGATATTCAATCTTAGAAATGATTGAAGCTGATATGACCACTCACATCCTAACTTTTTAGGCTTGCACTGTAGGAGAGAAATAATGCTCTAAGAAGCTCTAGTCACTACAAAGCAATCAGAAGGCAGAAGTCATTTAGATAAAGTTGCCATAGTTGCGGGTCACATGTGGCAGATTCATGTATAGCTAAAGTCATGAGTTTATATTAACTTTTAGAGAGGTGAAGTTTCCTGTTTCTGCTGTTTGCAGGGAAACTACTGCATTGTTTGAAAGAACAACTAAAATGGAGATTATCTTACCCTCTGGCATGTTAGATAAGCTGTGGAAAGAGCATAGTAATTAACCCCTGGGCTCATATGTCAAAAATTATTCTTCAAGATCAAGGCTTGAGTAGGTAGAGGGAGCTCCCTGAAAGAAATGTCTGGCAGATATAGGGCTTCCTACCTATTTTAGAAATCTCACAAGCTACTTACAGTTGCATTCCTCAAACTATGCAATGTGACACTCTGGAGCATCTTAACGAACTCATAGGTATTGCACAAGTTATTTAATAATTTTGAGAAAATACAGCATTAGTCAACAGCTGTCACACACACATTGTATTACTAATTCTACTGGTCTGAAATAAGTACCATTTAAACATTATATCATATTACATTTATTTTGACTTTGTTATTTTTTTGTGAAGCCAGGTTTACTGCAGTTGATGTGACAAAAAGCAAGTACTTATAGGGATGAGGAGATGGTGGGGAATAGTACAACACAGTTCCTTTGTGGTAATAAAACAGTTTTATATTTTGATTGTGGTTGTAGTTACACAAATACGTACATGTGATAATATTGCACAGAACTATAAATACATATACCAATAAATGCATATAAGAACTGATGAAATCTAATTTAAATCTATAGATTGTATCATTATTACTGGCTTTTGATACTGTACTATCATTATATAAGATATTACCATTGAGGGAAAACAAGATAATGCTGAGTCATTCATGATGGGTACACCACCATGATCCACACACCTCCCAACACACTCCACTTCCAAAACTGGGGATTCCATTTCAACATTAGATTTTGCAGGGACACAATTCAAACCATATCAGATGCCCAACAATATTAGTCATCATGGAATTACAAATCAAAACCACAATGACATAAAATTCTACAACAGGGTGAAGGGTAAACAAGACTTCTATGTACTATTTAAAAAATAAACTTATTGAGTTTACATAATATCATTCACATACTGTACATCATGCCTAATAAATGTACAAGTCAATGCTTTGTAGTGTATGTAGAGTGTTGTGTAACCATTAACACAATCAATGTTAGAACATTTTCAACATGCCAAATAGAAATTCCATACCTTCTAGCTGTTAATCATCAATCTTGTCATTCCTCCCTTTCTAACCAAGAATTATTCCAGTTTCTGCCTTTGTATTTGTTTCTGTCCTGAAAATTTTGCATAAATTGAATCATACAACATGTGGGCTGTTGTAACTGACTTCTTTCACTTAGCATTGTTTTTGAGGCACATCTATGTTATAGCATGTGTAAGCACTTCATTCCTTTTTCTTCCCTAAAAATATTTATTCCATGGATGTACACTTTATTTACTCATTGATCAATTTATGGGTATTTGAATTTTCCTATTTTTGACTATAAAGAATAATGAGGCTTTAAACATTCATACACAAGTTTTGTGTTAGCATATGTTTTCTTTTTAAATTTCTGTTTTTCAATTCTCAGATACATACCTATGCTGGAATTATTGAGTCATATGGTAACTCTGTCGTTAACCTGCTGAGGAACTGCCAGGCCATTTTCCAAAGTGACTTTGCAATTTTATATTCTTACCAGCAGTGCATGAGGGATCCAATTTATTCACTTTTTGTCTGCTATTATTTATCTTTTAATTACATCTGTCCTAGTTGTAGAGTTTTATGTCATTGAGGTTTTGATTTGTAATTCCATGATGACTAATAGATGACTAATATTGTTGGGCAACTGATATGGTTTGAATCATGTCCCTGCAAAATCTAATGTTGAAATGGAATCCCCAGTGTTGGAAGTGGAGCATGTTGGGAAGTGTGTGGATCACGGTGGTATATCCCTCATGAATGACTCAGCATGATCTCCTCACTGATAAGTAAATTCACAGGCAATCTGGTTTCAACATGTGTCATTTCTCCCCACTCTTGCTCCTGCTTTTTCCATGTGATGTGACTGCTCCCATTTTGCCTTCTGCCATAAATAAAATTTCCCTGAGGCCTACCCAGAAGCCAGCAGATATGGGTACCATGTTTACTGTACAGCCTGCAGAAACATAAGCCAATTAAACTTCTTTTCTTATAAATTACCCAGCCTCATATATTTCTTAATAACAATTCAAGAATGGCCTAGCACAGTAAATTGGTAGTGAGGAGGGGGGAATTACTGTAAAGATAACTGAAAATGTGGACGCAACTTTGGAACTGGGTAATGGGCACAGGTTGAAAGAGATTGGTGGGCACAGAAGAACACAGGTAGACAAGGGAAAGTTTGGACATCCTTAGAGACTGATTAAATGCTTGTGACCAAAATACTAATAATAATATGGACAGTGAAGTCCAGGCTGATAAAGTCTCAGACAGAAATGACAAACTTATTAGAAGTTAGAGTGAAGGTAATTATTGATATGCCCTAGCAAATAACTTAGCTGTATTGTATTCATGTCCTAGGGATCTGTGGAAATTTGATCTTGAGAGTGAGCACTCAGCATATTTGGTAGAAGAAATGTCAAAGCAGCAAAGCATTGAAGATGTGGCCTGGCTGTTTCTAACAACCTACACTAAGATGTGGAAGCAAAGGAATGACTTAAAGTTGGAATTTATATTTAAACTGGAAGCAGAGCATAAAACTTTGAAAAATTTGCCACCTGGCTGTGTGGTAGAAAAGAAAAGTCTATTTTCCAAGGAAAAATAAAAGCAGGTTGTGGAGAAACAATGTGCTCAAGAAATTTGCATAAATTAAAAGGAACCAAGTGCTAATAGTAAAGAAAATGAGAAGAAAACCTTGAAGAATTTTCAGAACTTTGTGGTGGCTCCTCCCATCAAAGGCTCAGAAGCTTAGAAGGAGAATAGCTTTGTAGGCCAGGCCTAGGGCCTTGCTGCCCTGCAAAGCCTCAGGAAACTGCTCCCCACAACCTGGCCACTTCAGCTCCAGCCACATATCAAAGGGGCACAAATACCATTCAGACCACTGTTTCAGAGGGTGCAAGCAATAGTAAGCCTTGGCAGCATCCACGTGGTGTTTAGTCTGTGGAAAACAGAATGCAAGAATGAAGGAAGCTTGGCAGCATTGGCTTGACTTCACAGGATGTATAAAAAAGCCTGAGTGCCCAAGCAGAAGCCTGCTACAGATGTGGAGCCCTCACAGAGAACTTCTACTAGGGTAGTACAGAAGAGAAATGTAGAATTGGAGGTCCCCACTGAGTCAGTGCCTAATGCAGCTGTGAGAAGGGTGTCAACATCCTCCAAACCCTAGAATGGCAGCTCCACCAGAAGCTTGCACCTCACATCTGGAAAAGCAGCACACATTTAAGAAACTCTGAAAGCAGCCCCAGGGGCAGAGTTGCTGAAGGCCTTGGAAGCCCACGTTTTGCACCAGTGTACCCTTTGTGGTTTTGATTTGTAATGCAACATGTAGTCAAAAGAGATTATTTTGGAGTTTAAAGATTTAATTACTTTCCTGCTGAGTTTTGAACTTGTGTGAAGCCTGTAGCCTCTTTCTCTTTGCTAATTTCTCCCCTTTTGATGGGGAAGGTTTAACAAATGCATATACCCCGATTGCATCTTGAAAATAAGTATCATATTTTCAATGTTACAGGCTCATAGGCAGAATAAAATGGGTCTCAGATAAGACTTAAAACTTTGGACCTGGTACTTGAATGAGTTGAGACTTTTAGGGGAGTGTTGGGAAGAGATCTCTGTATTTTGCAATGTGAGAAGAACATGAGATTTTGGTAGCCAAGGGTAGAATCATATGGTTTGGATTTGTGTCCCTGCCAAATCTCATATTAAAATGTAATCCTCAGTGTTGAAGGTGGGACCTGGTAGGAGGTGTTTGGATCATGGGGGCATATCCTGTATGAATGGCTCAGCATCATCCCCTGGGTTATAAGTGCGTTCACCCAACATCTCGTTGTTTAAAGGTGTGGCAACTCCCTTGCACCCTTCTTCCTGTCTTCAACATGTGATGTGTCTGCTCCTGCTTCACCTTTTGCCATGAGTAAAAGCTCCCTGAGGTTTACCCAAAAACCAAGCAGATGTTGGTGTCATGCTTCCTGTGAACTGTGAGCCAATTAAAAATCTTTTTAAAATAAATCACTCAAATAAAATAAAATAAAGCATGCACTCTTTGATATTTCTTTATAGCAATGCAAGAAGAGGTGAACATAGCATCCTTTTACATATTTATTGAACTTTTGAATATTTGAAATTATATGTATGTGTATATATACATGTATGTATAAATGTTTAGAGTCTTTTGGAAAAAATGTCTATTGATACTTGCCCATTTTTATTTTTATTCTTTAATAAAATTTTAACTTTTATTTTAGACTCGGGGCACATATGGAGGTTTGTCACCTGCATATATTGTGTAATGCAGAGGTTTGGGATACAATTGTTTCTGTTACCCAAGTCCTGCACATAGTACCCAGTAGTTAGTTTTTTTTAACGTTCATCTGCCTCCATCTCTACCTCACAGTAGTCATCAGTGTCTATTGTTGCCATCTTTATTTCCCTGAGTTTCCATTGTTTAGCTCCCACTTATCGCTGAGAACACGAAGTATTTGGTTTTCTGTTCCTGCAATAATTCACTTAGACTTATAATATCCAGCTGCATCTGTGTTGCTGCAAATGACATGATTTCATTCTTTTTTATGACCGTGTAGTATTCTTTCTTGGTATACTTAATTTTTAAATTTTATTTTTCTATATCTATTGTAGGTTTCTGCTTTGTGGCCACCATGAGTCTTGCAAATAACGTCTTGTGGCCAATTATTTTGAACTGATAATCACAAAGAAAAAAACTGAGAAAATGTAAAACTTCCCACTTTGTCCTCCCCACTTTTTCACTTCTGTTGTTCCATTTATGTCATTTTTATTGTCTATCTATTAACACATTGTTGTAATTATTTTTCATAAGTTTATCTGTTAGTATGTCTACTAAAGATATGAGTGGTTTATACACAACAATTGCAGTCTTAGAGTATTCTTGTCTGTGTGCTTACTTTTACTAACAGGTTTTATACTTTTAGATTATTTCTAGTTGATCATTAGTATTATTTTCTTTCATAATAAATAACTCACTTAAGGATTTCTTGTAAGACAGGCCTGGTGTTCATGAAATCTCTCAGTTTTTGTTTGTCTGGGAAAGTCTTTATTTCTTCTTCATGTTTGAATAATTTTAGCTTGATTTTTTTTCCTTCTGTATCTTGGAATGTCATCCCACTGCCACTGACCTGTAAAGTTTTCACTGAGAAGTCTCTTGAAAGACATGTCTGAGCTCTTCGTTATGTTTTCTTTTTCTTCTTCCTTCTTGTCACCTTTAGAATTTTTTTGTCCTTGACATTTGTGAATTTAATTAGTAAATGCATTGAGGTAGTCTTATTTGGGTTAAATCTGCTTATTGTTCTTTATCTTATTGTACCTGCAGATTCATACCTTTCCCTAGGTTTGGAAAGTTTATTATTTATTTGAATAAACTTTCTAATCCCATATTTTCTCTACATCTTCTTTAAGGCCAATAACTTTTTGATTTGTCCTTTGAAGGCTAAAATCTAGATCTTATAAGTACATTTTTTTTCTTTTTTATTATTTTCTCATTCTCTTTTGACTCTGTATTTAAATATAGCCCATCTTTGAGATCACTAAATCTGCTTGATCAATTTTGTTGAGACTGTCCATTTTTTAAAACTTCGTCAATTGAATTTTTCAGCTCCTAAATTTCTGTTTCTTAAAATCTGTTTATTAAATTTATCTAATAGAATTCTGAATTTATTCCCTTAGTTGTTTAGAATTTTGTTGAACTTCCCTAAACCAGCTATTTTGAATTCCCTCTGAGTGGTCACATATCTGTCACTGCAGGATTGGTCTCTGATGGTTTATTGATTCCATATGGTGAGGTAATGTTTTCCTGCATGTTTTTGATGCTTGCACATGTCAGTTGATGTCTGGGCTTTGAAGGGTTATTGATTTGGTTTGGTTCTGTGTCCCAATCCAAATCTCATGTCAAACTGTAATCCCTATATGTCAAGGGAGGGACCTGGTGGGAGGTGATTGGATCATGGGGGCAGATTTCCCCGATGCTATTCTAATTATGGTGAGTTCTCAAGAGATCTGATGGGGTGGCACTTTCCCCCCACCTCTCTCTCTCTCGTGCCACCATGTAAGTTGTGACTTGCTTCCCTTTCACCTTCCACCATGAATGTAAATTTCCTGAGGCCTCTCCAGCCATGCAGAATTCTGAGTCAATTAAACCTCTTTTCTTTATAAATTAAACAGTCTCAGGTATTTCTTCATAGCAGTGTGAAAATGGACTAATACAAAAAAATGGTACCAGGAGTAGGGCACTGTTATAACAATAACAGAAAATGTGGAAGCAACATTGGAACTGGGTAACATGCAGAGGGTGAAACACTTTGGAAAGCTCGGAAAAAGACAAGAAGATGTGGGAAAGTTTGGAACTTCCTAGAAACTTGTGGAATGCTTTGCACCAAAATACTGGTAGTGATATGGACAATGAAATCCAGGCTGAGACGGTGTCTGATAGAGATAAGAAACTTGGTGGGAACTGGAGCAAAGGCCACTCTTATTATGCTTTAGCAAGGAGACTGGTGCTATTGTGTTTCTGCTCTAGGGATCTGTGGAACTTTGAACTTGAGAGAGATGATTTACGATATCTGGTAGAAGAAACTTCTAGGCAGCAAAACATTCAAGAAGTAACCTGTTGCTCCTAACAGCATACAGTCATATGGGTTCACAAAAGACATGGTCTGAAATTGGAACTTATGATTAAAAGAGAATCAGAGCATTTCTGTAGTGATCAGTGATGTTGAGGTTTTTTTACATATTTTTTGGCCACATAAATGTCTTCTTTTGAGAAACATCTAGGGTTGTTTGCTTCTTGTAAATTTGTTTAAGTGCCCTGTAGATTCTGGATATTTGGCCTTTGTCAGATGGATAGATTGCAAAAATTTCCTCCCATTCTGTAGGTTGTCTGTTTGCTCTGGTGATAGTTTGTTTTGTTGTGCAGAAGCATTTTAGTTTAATTAGATACCATCTCACACTAGTCAGAATGACAATTATTAAAAACTCAAGAAACAATGGATGCTGGAGAAGCTATGGAGAAAAAGAAATGCTTTTACACTGTTGGTGGGAATATAAATTAATTCAATCATTGTGGAAGACAGTGTGGTGATTCCTCAAAGACCTAGAACCAGAAATACCATTTGACCCAGCAATCCCATTATTAGGTATATACACAAAAGAATAGAAATCATTCTATTGTAAAGATACATACACACATATGATCACTGCGGCACTATTCCAAATAGCAAAGATATGGAATCAACCCAAATGCCCATCCATGATAGACTGGATAAAGAAAATGTGGTACATATATGCCATGAAATATTATGCAGTCATAAAAAGGAACAAGATCTTGTCCTTTGCAGGGACATGGATAGAGCTAGAAGCCATTATCCTCAGCAAACTAACATAGGAACAGAAAATGAAACACCAAATGTTCTCACTTATAAGTAGGAGCTGAACAATGAGAACACAAGGAAACAGGGAAGGGAACAACACTCACTGGGGCCTGTTCAGGAAGCAGGGGGAAGGACAGCATCAGGACAGATAATGCACGTAGGGCTTAATACCTAGGTATTGGGTTGATACATGCAGGAAATCACCAAGGCACACATTTACCTATGTAACAAACCTGCATGTCCTGCATGTGTATTTCAGAACTTAAAATAAATTAAAAAATAAAAAATTTAATTTTTTTTTTAATAATGAAAAAGTGAATCACAGCATAAAAGTTTGAAAATTTTGCACCTTGACTATGTGGTAGAAAAGAAAAGAAATACACATTTTCTGGGGGCCTTGCCTAGTAGAGCTGTGAGTAAAGGGCCACCATATACCAGAAGAAAGTTAGATCCAATAACAGCTTGCACTGTGTACTTGAAAAAGCCACAAACACTCAATGCCGGTCCTTGAGAGAAGCCATGGGAGCTGAGCCCTGCACAGCCACAGAGGTGGAGCTGCCCAAGGCCTTGGAAGCCCACCTCTTGCATCAGCATGCCTTGGATGTGAGACATGGAGTAAAAGGAGATTATTTTGGAACTTTAAGATTTAATGACTGCCCTGCTGGGTTTCACACTTCCGTGGGGCCTGTAACCCCTACGATTTGGCCAATTTCTTCCCTTTAGAATGGGATTATTTACCCAATGACTGTGCCTTCATTGAATATTGGAAGTAACTAACTTGTTTTTTATTAATATTTTACAGGCTCATAGGCAGAAGGGACTTGCCTTGTCTCAGGTGAGACTTCGGACTTGGACTTTTGAGTTAATGGTGGAATGAATTAAGACTTTGGGGGACTACTGAAAATGCATGATAGATTTTGCAATGGGAAAATAACATGAGATTTGGGAAAAACCAGAAGAGGAATGATATGGTTTGGCTGTGTCCCCACACAAATCTTATGTCAAACTGCAATTCCTACATGTCAAGGCAGGGATATAGTGACAGGTGATTAGATCAAGGGGGCAGATTTCCCCCATGTTCTCATGATAGTGAGTTCTCATGATATCTGATTGTTTGAAAGTGTGGCACTTCCCCCCTTGCTCTCTCCTTCCACCACGTCCTTGCTTCCCCTTTGCCTTCCACCATGATTGTAAGGGTCCTAACACCTACCCAGCCATGTGTAACTGTGAGTCAATTAAACCTCCTTTCTTTATAAATTTCCCAGTCTCAGGTAGTTCTTTGTAGTGTATAAAAATGGACTAATAGAGTAAGGTATTTATTTCAACTATTTGCTTGTTTTTCTCATCCCTCCTGAGAGGACTTTCCAAATATTCAAGGGGGATTGAGTGTTGTTACCTAAGCCTGTTGTCATTATAGCCATTTCAGGACTAGGGGACCACCTAAGCCCAGGAATGCTGTGACTCTTTCATGTTCAGATACGTAGCCTTGGTGGTCTTGAAGATAATAATTCTGTCAATTTCCATGTAAAGTCCCTCATTCCATTCCTCCTACTTTCTCCCAATTAGGTGTATCTCTCTATGCTGGGCTGTCTGGAGTTGGGTGAAGGGTGATGCAGGCACTTCCATGGCCTCCACTGGTGGCATTTCACTGTATTTCTTGTAGGCAATGCAAGGCTATCCTTTCTACCCTCTTCAATGCTTCTTCTCCTATTATTTGTTAAAACAAGATGATGTAATTTCTCATCTGGTTTTTGTTTTTGTTTCAGTTTTGTTGTTGTTGTTGTTGTTGTCTGTTTTTTTTTTTTTTAATGAAGGCTCTTTTGCATGGATAGTTGTACAATTTGGTGCTCCTGAGGGGAGATGATCACTGGATTGTTCTATTTGGCCATCTTACTCCACATCCTCTCACAAAATTAAACACATAAATAAAAAGTTAATATCACATTTTATTTATCTATTCATCTGCTGATGGACAGGCTAATTCTGTATCTTGGCTATTGTGAATAATGCTACAATGAACATGAAAGTCCAGATATTTATTTGACATACTGATTACATTTCCTTTGGAAACATAGCCAGTAGTGGGATTGGTGGATAATATGGCATTTTTAATTTTTTAGGTAACCTCTATAAAGTTTTCCAAAATGGCTACAAATTCCCACCAACAATGTGTAGTTTCTTTTCTCCACATCAGTTTCAACACTTTTTGTAATCATTCATCTTTATATATATATATAATACCCATTGTAATGGACATGAGGTGATATTTCATTGTGGTTTTCATTTGTATTATAACACAAATTACAACATAGGCTGTACAAAAAGCGTGGCATCAGCACCTGCTTTTGGTGAGGGTTTCACAGAAAGTTTCCAACCACGGTGGATGGGGAAGAAGAGGCAGCATGTCACATGGCAAAAGCGAAAGCAAGGGAGAGAGGAGGAGATATCAGGTTCTTTTTTAACTGACAGGTCTCATGAGAACTAAGAGTGAGAACTCACTCGATCCCATGAGAATGACACCAAGCCATTCATAAGGCATCTGACCCATAATCCAAACAATTTCAACCATGCTCCACCTCCAACACTGGAAATCAAATTTCAACTTGAGATTTGGAGGTGATGAATACCCAAACTAAGATATTTGGCCCATTTTCTAAACAGGTTGTTTTCTTCTTATTGAATCATATAAATTGTTTATATATTATGGACTTTAACCCCCAACAAGACGTATGGTTTGCAAAGACTTTCTTTCATTCTGTAAGTTGTCTCTTCCCTCTGGTGTTTGTTTTCCTGTGCAAACACTTTCAGTTTGGTTTAATTACAGTTTTTTAATTTGCTGTTGTTGCTTGTGCTTTTGTAGTCATATATTAAAAAAAAAAATCATTGACAAGGCTAGTATCATGGATCTTTTCCTTATGTTTTCTTCCAGTAACTTCATAGTTCTGGCCCTCTGTTTAAGTCTTTAAACCATTTTGAGTTGATTATTGTATATGGTGTAAGAGAAGGATCTAATTTCATTCTTCTGCATGTAGAAATTTAGCTTCCTCAATACCATTTATTAAAAAAGACCATCCTTTGTTCTGTGGTCTGGACAACTTTATTGAAAACTAATTGACTGTAAATATGTGGATTTATTTCTAGGCCCTTTATTTTGTTTTATTGGCCTATGTTCTATTTTTATGCCATTACCATTTTGTTTTACTATAACTTTGTAGTATATTTTAATATCAGGTAGTGTGATATTTATTTATTTTTTTCTCTCAAGGCTGCTTTTCCTATCAGAATCTTTTGTTGTTCCATAAAAACTTTTTGATTATTTCTGAAGTTTTGTGAATTGTTATTAAAATTTGAATAGAGACTGCAGTAAGACTGTAGATTTCTTTTGGTAGTATGAAAACTTTAATCATATTAATTCTTCCAATTCATATGTATTGGAACACCTTTTTTATTTTTATGTGTCTTCTTTAATTTCTTTCATCAGTGTTTTATAGGATTCAGTGCATAGGTCTTTCACCTTTTTGATTAAACTTATTGCTGAGTATTTTATTGTAATGTATATATTAGAATGTCTTCTAGAAGGGAGTAATATATATTTTATTTCTAGTTTTATTTTAGATTTGTAGGGTACATGTGCAGGTTTGTTACATGCATACATTGCATGATGCTGAGGTTTGGGGTATAGATGATCCGATCACTCAGGTAGTGAGCACAGTATCCTATATGTAGTTTTTCCACACATGGCCTCCTCCCTTCCTCCCACTTCTAGTAGTCCCCAGTGTTTTTTGTTCCCATCTTTATGTCCATGTGTACTTGTACTCAATGTTTAGCTCACATTTATAAATGAGAACATGCATTATTTAGTTTTCTGTTATTGTATTAGTTCATTTAGGATAAGCCCTGATTCAGTTTCTCTGTGTTTTTCATCATTTAAATTAAGCTTTAAAAAAATCTTCTCAGGTTGCAACAAATTTGTGATGCCAATTTTCCCTTCCAGTCTTGCCCCACTCTTCTAGCATTAGAGCTTGCAATCAGCTTTGGGAAGCTACAGGTGCCTCCAAGAATCTCCCAGAGTTGTGCATGGAGGTCTGAAATGAAAGAACCACACTATCAGTATTTCTTTGTCCTTGCACCTAAAATCTCCTCCTATCTGAATCATAACTTCCAAGCTTAGACCTCCACATGCTAAACTGGGATACCTAGGAAGGGTCTAATCTTGCTTGTGCCTACCAAACTTTAACTTCATGTTCAAAACTCATAGAGCCAATGTGCTATGGTAGAAAAATGACAGGCAATGAAATAAAATGAGATTTGAGTGAACTGAGAGTGATATAACGCTACTGGAGGGGTGAAACAACATTGTAAATATACCAACACTCCTACCCCCAAATAATCCATCATTTCAATGCTATGTCAACCAAAACCTCAAAAAGAATTTTTTTAAAACTAATTTTAAATTCATATGTTAGGGCAAATATACAGTCACCAATTCATGTTTGGAAAAAAGGCACATGGGGTAAAATCTGTTCTACTAGGTATTATGGCATGTGATAGAACCATAAAAATGAAAACAGAGTGGTATCAGTTAAAGACTAAACAAATAACTCAATAGAACTAAAGAGTTTGGAAACAGATTAATTAGTATATCACATAATTAGTATATATAATTAGTATTATGATTTTATAAAAATATAATTAGCAATTAGTTTATAATATATATGAATACATAGTAAATAATAAAAATAGGATTTCAGAGCAGGGGTGAATAAAGCATTTGATTGCTCACTTATTGGGACAATTGGGTGTTGATTTGGAAAAAAATAAAATTAAAGCCATATCTCACATAATTCAGAAAATTCCTTTAGAAACAAAGTCTTCAAAATAAAAATTAAGATTATAAAAGCATTAAAGTACATGATATATAATGTGGGTGTTAGGAAGTAATCTTTTTAAAGAAAAAAACAAAATGCAAAAAATAATAAAGTTTATTGTATCACTAGAAAGTAGGCAGAAGACATGAACAGACTTTTCACCAAAGAATATATACATGTGACAATAATCACGTGGAAAGGTGTTCAATATGCTTAGCCATTACGGAAATATAAATTAAAACTATGTTATCACTACATACCTATCAAAATGGCTAAAATAGACAACAGTGACAGTACAAAATGCAGGTGAGGATTCAGAAAAGCTAGATCATACATTGTTGGTGAGAATAGAAAATGGTACAGCCACTCTGGAAGAATATGATTGTTTCTTAGAAAGTTAAAAATACACATCATTTGGCCCAGTAATTTGCACTTGGGGGCACTTACTCCAGAAAATTTAAAACATTTTTACAACAAAACCTTTACACACATGTTCACTGCAGCTTTATTGGTAATATCCCAAAACTGCCAATATTGCAGTTGCCTCTTAGAAGGCGAATGGTTAAACAAACTGGTGCATCTATACTGTGGAATACTATGCAGCAATAAAAATGAACAAATTATTGATACATCAAAAACTTTCATAGATCTCAAGGATATCTTGTTCAGTGAAAAAGTCAATCTCAAAAGGTTAAACACTATCTACTTTCATTTATATAACAATCTCAAAATGATAAAATTATGTTCAATCCAGGGGACCTAGTACTGGTAAAGGCACTTCTCTTCCTTTCTCCCTCTCTAGGCCCAGATCGGGAGGGAAGATTGGGAAGTACATTACTTCTTTCCACTCCTATAGCAGGGAAGGTCACTGGAACAGATTCTTGGATTCATTATACTCAAGTAAATGCACGGGGAAGCTGACAGCATTACCTTCATCAACCCAGCAGAGCACCCAAAGTATGAATGTGAAAAAATCTGGGACCTTAAGCTAAAAATCACAAAAGATAAGTGTTAATAATTGACCTTCCATGGATATCCTCTTTATAGTCTTGCCTATGCTTGCTGTTCTTACCTTCACTTTGTTCGTCACCATGAGGTATCTTTACCAAGGGTCCCTTAATCCTGAACACAAACAGAAATACCTACTCCTCTAAACAGTTATCTCTTTTCTAAAGTTTAATTGCTCCCATACAATATTTAATTTCTTTCATCGGGGCACAATATTGTTTTCAGAATTATTAGTATATTTCACTTCTTATTTCTGTTATCTTTGACACTAGATTCGTTTCTTTTAACTTCTCTTTGTATAACACCCATATTTGATCCATGCATAGTTAGCCTTGTAAAATTTGTTTCTTCTTGCCTACAGGCCAACAAACTCCAGTCATGCAACCAGAGCCTCAGACAATGGTTCCCTTTTACAGGGTTCCCTTAGATAGGCCTCTGAGAGAAATCTGACTGTCACTGCCCTGAAAACAATGCTCCCTGTCAGCAGGAAGTAGCTAAGATCAGTCATCATCCCTGTTCTAATGGCAGTTACATGTACCTCTTCAGAGGGGGAAATGATAGAGGCAGAAGGTAGAGAAATCCTAAAACAGGGGCAGGTACCCAGTGAAATCCCACCTTCAAGCCAAAGACAGTTTAAACCCTAAAGGCCAAGTTACAAGTAAAATTCACAGACCAGGTTGCAAACCTGTCTTCCCATTTTACATGCTTTCCTTTGATTGATCCCCACCTTTCACCTATTTTACATTTATCTACCCTTCCCTAATTCTTTTTACACTGTGCCCACCTTTGACTGGTGCCTTTGTTTTAACCTTTTGTGCATACTCACAAACCAATCAGCAAGCACTCCCCTCCCCTGTGCCTATAGGAGCCCCAGACTCAGCCACATCAGGGAAGAGATGACCTGACTTTGGAAGAGATGAACCGACCCTCCTGTCCCCTCCCTTCTCCACTGAGAGCTGTTTTGCCACTCAATGAAATTCTCTACCTTCATCACCTTTCAATTGTCAGCACGACCTCATTCTTCTTGGACACAGAAGAAAAGCTCAGGACCCACTGAACACCTGTACCCAAAAAGGCTGTAACAATGGCCCTTTGCTCTCACCAAAGGATGGCAGTTGTCCCATGTGACAGAAACAGTGGTGGGTCCAAGCCGGCCCTGGAGCCACACTGTTTCTGGAGTCACATGCCAGGGTGAGGCAAAAGGCTGATTGAGCTGCTAACATGCCACCATCTACCGGGCTGTGGACAGTGGAACTAAAAGAGCTAATTAGTACACTGTAACACTCCCTTGGGGGCTTTGGGCTTGCAGGCACACCTGCCTGGGTTCAGCCATGTTCTCCTCAGTGCAATAACTTTGGTCGGGCCATGGGACCCACATGGAGTTTTCTCCTGTTGGTGCTCAGAGTGGCCGGCCAGACCCTGCACTTGTTCATGTGTTTCCTCCTGCCAGGGGCTGATCTTGGTGGATCAAGTAGATGGGGAGCCCCCTGCTGCAAGTCTAGCAAAGGGGCTGAGAAAAATCCCGTATCAAAATTTTTTGAGGGGTTTGGACATGAACAAGTTGGATTTTTTTCAAAATCTTTTTGCCTATTGAGATGATCATGTGGTATTAGTTTTTAATTTCGTTTCTGTGGGGAATCACATTTATTGATTTGCATATATTGAACCAGCTTTGCAAATCCTACTTGGTTGTGGTGCATTAACTTTTCGATGTGCTGCTGGATTCAATTTACTAGTATTTTGTTGAGGATATTTGCTTCTATATTCATGAAGAATATTAGTCTGAAATTTCCTTTCTCACGTTGTCTGCCAGATTTTGGTATTAGGCTGACGTTGGCTTCACTGAATGAGACAGTTAGCAGACACTCCTCCTCAATTTTTTGGAACTGTTTCAGAAGGATTACTACAAATTCTTCTTTGTTCACCTGGTAGAATTCACCTGTGAATCCATCTTGTCCTGGGCTTTTTTTTTTTATTGGTAGTTTTTCATTTTAATTACTGATTTAATTTCAGAGCTCTATATTGATCTATTCAGGGTTTCAATACATTCCTGATTTAATTTTGGGAATGTGTGTTTTTCCAGGAATTTATCCATTTACTCTGGATTTGCTAATTTGCATGCATATAGTTGTTCATAGTATTCCGTGAGGATTGTGGTCCGAGTGTGTGCTTGTTATGATTTCAATTTTTTTAATTTTTTGAGACTTTCCTTATGACTGGGCATGTGGTCAATCTTAGAATATGTTTCATATGCAGATGAGAAGATTATATATTCTATGGTTTTTGGGTGGAGTGTTGTGTAGATGTCTTTTTAACCCAATTGGTCAAGTTTCAAGTTTAAGTCCAGAATTTCTTTGTTAGTTTTCTGCCTTGATGTCCTGTCTAATGTTGTCAGTGTGGTGTTCAAGTCTCTCACTATTATTCCATGGTTGTTGAAGTCTTCGTAGGTCAAAAATAACTGTTTTTGAATCTCAGTGCTCTAATGTCAGCTGAATATACATTTAGTCTAGTTATATCTTCTTGTTGTATTGTATGCTTTATCATTACACAATGTCTATAACTTTTATTAGTTTAAAATCTGTTTATCTGATATAAAAATAGCAACACCTGCTCTTTTTAATTTGCATGGTAGATCTTTCTCCAACCCTTTACTATGAGCCTGGGGGTGTTATTAAATGAGATATGTGTCTTTTGAAGACAGCAGATGTTTGGGTCTCATCTTTCTTCAGTTTGGCCTATTCTGCTGTTAATATTTCCAATTTTATTATGAAATTCTTGTAGTGAGTTTTCAGCTCTATCAGTTTGATTCTTTGTTAAAACGGTTATTTTGTCTTTCAGCTCATTTCATTTTACTGGATTTTTTAGATTCCTTGGATTGAAATTTTAACTTTCTCCTGAAGCTTCCTTGCCATATAAATTTTGAGTTGTATGTCTGTCACTTCAGTCATTTCCAAAATGTTAAGGACCATTCTTGGGGAGCTAGTGGACTTGTTTAAGGGTAGGGGGACACTCTGGCTATTTGTTTTGCCAGAATTCTTGGGCTCATTCTTTCTCAACTGGGAGGACTGACATTCCTTCAACTGTAGTGTAGTTTGAGTATAGTCAGTTGCATTTATTTCTGGATGTTTTCAGAGGGCCAAGGCTCTGTGGTGGGTCTTTTCTTGTGTGTGGCTGAAATTATTGCCCTTGGTTTCACAGATGAGTATATTAGCAAAATAATTTTGGTGTTCTAGTTTGGGCTACAATTCAGTAGATGGTGTTTAAGAGTAATAGTAAATAGGCTCTTATTATACCATGTGGCTTCTCTGTATTTCTTCATGCTTTCAGGTGTGCTCTTTGGTGCGGGGTGGAGAGAGGTGACTCCCTCACTAGGTCCACTCCTGTGTCATGGAAGAACTCCCTATAATCACTGGCATGGCATCCGCTTTTCTTTTGTTAGGCATTCTAGGCTGCAGGACTTCCATGGGCAGGGGCCATGACGGGGAGATAGGCCATAACTTTCCCAGGTGGAACCTGCAGATGGAGGCATGCTGTGTTTCTGCACAGTTCCTGAAGCTTTGACTCTAACCTCTCAGGACTCTGAGAGTGTGGGTTCCTCTCCTGCTCGTGTGCTGGCCACAGATCACCATTTGACACTCCTAAGCTATGCACAGTAGCCCTGGGGTATGTTTAGGCTTCTTGTTCCCTATTCAGCTTGGGGCAGCAGGGGTGGGGACCTCAGCAGCAATGATGGCCGTCGGCCTTCTCATTTGTCTCTGGGAGCTATATGACAGAGAAACACAGAGCTACTGCAAATTGCAATGATCAGCTGGGGGTGACACTTCTTTGCTGCAGGCCCAAGCCAGAGGGCCCTGCCTGGTGAAGAGATGGGGTTGGGGGGCGGCTCCTGGGAACACAGTCTGATCTCCTCTCTGTAGGGTGGCTGTAGCATGCTGGAAGTGCGAGTACAGTACTCAAGCTCTTTGTGACTTTTCCACCCTGGGGGCAGCAAGTACTGTGGAAGGCAGGAGCAGAGGGACTATCAGTTGCTTCTGGGAACTCCACCTCACAGAAACACAGAGCTACTGCCAATGGAATGTTCAGCCAGGCGTTGTTACCAGTGGCAAATCTGTACAGGTCTGCAGCAACCTCAACTCTTGACTCCTCAGAAGGCTTTTGACTGAGGGGCATAAGGCAGAGTGAGAAACCAAAGCAAGTTTAAAGCAGGCCTAAAAGTATATTAAAAAGCATTAGAGCAGGAATGAAAGAAAGTGAAATACTCTTGTAAGAGGAACAAGCGGGTACTTCAGAGATAAGTGCACAGTTTGATCTTTTGACTTGTGTTATATATATATATATATATATATATATATATATATATATATGTTGATAGGCTTCAAGGGTCTTGCGTCCCTTCTTCTCTGATTCTTCCCTTGTGGTGGGCTGTCCACATGCACAGTGGCCTGCTAGCACTTGGGAAGGGCCACAGGCACAGTGTGTTTACTGGAGTTGTATGCATGTTCTCTTGAGGAGTTCTTCCCTTAACAGTCAAATGTCCTCAGAAGGTCATACATCAGTTAAACTCCACCATTTTGCCTCTTGGTGCACATGCCTGAGCCCACTCGCCTGATTCCTGAGATCTCATCAGGAAGCTGATCACTAGTTTCAGTATTTTCCTATTGGGAGACTGCCTTTCCCTTGCACAAGCTGTGACCAATTATTACTTTAGGGAGACACTTAAAAACCACCTGACATTCCTGGTGTGTGTGTGGTGGGGGAGAGACCTCCCCTGCTCTGCTCATGTCTTACTAGCTACTTACTGTTACCATGTCCCCTCTCAACAATCCAAGACCCCAATTCTTTGGGGAAAATTGATATAAGTCAGTCTTCTGTAATTGTTTCCTTCTGACAGAAGTTAGCTGTCAGAGCAGGGTAGTTCCATGGATTGGTGAAAGTGGTAGCCACCCAGGGCCAAGGAAGACAGTGGCAAGATTTTGCCTCTGTCATGTTCCACTGATGGGCAGTCTAGGGGTCCCCTCTAGAAGTGTGACTCTAGTATTGAGAGGACAGTATCCATCACTGAGCATATTTTGGAGCTTGATAGCCTGAACACAAGAGGAAAGACATCAGGTTAGTAGATTGAGAATAATGTCAAAACAAAATAAGGGGGAGAAGACACCTCCAAAAAATCCAGAAGCTGCCAACATGCACTGGTAGTTGGTGGCTATATTCATGCCTGATAAGACGTGGGTGCATGGGGTTGCTAGCCAATTCTTCTATTGCCCAGAATTAGCACATTGATTCAGGTTTTTACATGACCCATCTCTCTTGTTTCTTCTGAGTTGTAGCCAGAGTTCACTAGTTGGTTCACAGGAATAAGCAGGGTTAGTCTGAATTGCAGACAAACACTCAAAAACAACTGATGAGACTAGAATCTAGTAATAGGTATATTATAGTTCTTGAAACATGATTTTTCTCTTTCCAGTCCTCCTTTGTTTAAAAAATATCATGACAGGATTGATTAGTTTGCAGAATAAACTTTAGTCTTATTATACTTGACCTGATTATTTGCATAAAGAACAGCAAGAATAATTACTTGTCATGTAGGCTCCCTTTTAAATTGTCTTTGATGGAACTTCATTTCATGAGGAATCAGATAAGACTTTTTTGAAGACTTAATCCCAGCCATGGGTTAGTGTCATCAATTACCTATATGAGTTGGGGAAATTCCTCTCCTCTTGAGGTCCCAAGACAACTTGGGGCTACTTGGCCTACTGGAAAATAACATTCTTTACTTACCAGAGGTCAAGAGATGTGTACAGTGACTATTTAGACAAAGTATGAGGCCAGTTTTCCCCAAGGTGTATTTATTGGCTCTCTAAGTCAAAGTTGATTCCTTAAAGCCACCTGCAAGTATGCCATTCCAGTCAAAACCTTGGTAAAATAACCAGTTTCTCCAATTGTGTCCTGTGTAAAAGAAAGTAGATTCTTATTGCACTAAGGCAAGTAACTATATTGCCATGAGTCAAAAATACTTACAAGTAGTATCTAAATTCTGGAGAAATCAAGTAAAGAGAAAGTAATATGCTCTAAATTTTGTTTACAGGCACATGCTTTACTCAACTGTTAAAAGCTGTAAGGATTATTAACAGTCTTTTATTAGTTTAGTCCATGCAGTTAACTCCTGTTCTGCTTGATCTTCATGAACATTTCAGCTTTCCATGAGAGTTCTGAAAGCTTTTCCTCTATTGTAACATCAAAATCTCTGAAGTCATCAGAAACCTGCATTTAAGATCATCTGTTAGAGTTTTAGTTGATGAAAACAACACCTTTTAAATAGAATTAAACAACAATTGTCTATGGATGACAAAAAGTCTTAGGGCACCGATAGTCAAAGATACAATTGAGAAGGATATTTGTTACCTCTGTGGCACATAATAATATAACAATTACAATGATCACTGATAACTTATACTAAGTTGTATCAGAATTATAGGAGTTTTGCATAATTTTGGAACACATACCAACTACAAATTTATAAAAAGTAGATTAATGCTTTAATAAAACTGTTATGCTTTTATTCCAATGTTTAATTTATGGAAAAACTGAATAATACTCCTTTAACTTTAGCCAATAAGTTACATACAGATTTTATAATATTAATCTTTCAAAAAACTTGCAAAACTTGCTTAAATCTTCAACTTATCCTATCTAACTTAAAATAATCCTTTAACCCTCTAAACCAGGCCAAAAAAAAAAAAAAAAAAAAAAAAAAATCTGCATTCCCATGTCTTCTTACAACCCTTTGCCAAAAGCACATTCTATTTTCCTTACACGTCTTGCATGTACAGCTGTTTTTCCAGCAGTATCAAGTACATGTTACACTGTTAACTCTTAGCAATTTTTACTTTTGGTGAAAAACCTGATAAATAAGTGATTCTAATTATGTACTACGTTTGGAGCCTAGGACACCAGACAAAAGTGTAGATAAAGTTTGATTCCAGTATAGCTAGAAGCATGGCTAACCCTGTATGTCCCCCATTCCTTACCTAGGTTTAAAGCAGGCAAGTTGTATAGTTAAGTAATAGAAGCAGTTTATGGAGCATTTAATATCCCTTAAAATTGTACATTTTCATAACTTCTGTTTGATTTTTTCATAACTTACACAGACCATCTATGACACGCTTTGACTTTCTGACTTGTCCTAAAATCCCTCTTTTTAAACAACCAGTCATTTTATTTTAGGACAATAACTTACCATACAAGATCCTTTTTTTATACGAAATCTTTTTCTTTATAACTTTCCTTACCAGAAATACCTTTACTTTTATAACCTTTGGATTAGATAAAAATAATTTTACTTCTGTTAGGAAGTTATGGTTTGAACTACATGTTACTGTATGAGTCCTGTGAAGGGCAGAAGGAGTTTATCTGTGCACTGTAGAGTTTTTGCCCCAAAGAGGTGTGAATCTTCTCTTTTGGAGTGAGGTGGCGCTATATGCCCCCGTTACCCAACAGGATTTGGAAGAGTTGCTTAGGAGAGAATTAGCACAGAGCAGTTAGCTCTTGAACCCAAAAGAGAAACTTATAACTTTACTTGCCACCTCCAGAGTTACTCTTGGCTTTGTACCATTGACAACACTGATGTCTGATTTAGAAGCCAGACAGAGTAGAAAGCCCCTTCACTCAAGGCCATCAGGGGTTGGGATTCTTTTCCAGAGGCCATTTGGCCCTCTTGACAGTCCCATTTCCAGTGGCTGAGCTTGTGGTAGAGGGGCCAAGTCATGCACAGTTTTTTCCCATGTATTCCATTACAACAGTTTGCCTTCCAGTGGCCTGGCTTCCTGCCCCAATGGCAGTTCCCTAGAGGAGTGTCCTTAGGGCAATTGGAAGGGGGCTGGTGGGCTTGCAGAGCAGCCAACAGTTAAGCCTGCCTCCTTTCCCTGCATTTCTCCTTTTCCTTGGCCCTGTACTCCTTATTCTACTTTCAGTTATAAGAGACAGAGGAGGTTAATTTGAGGATTTCCTGCATAAGGGCACCAGGTTCTAAGGCTGACTTTTGTTATTTCCTCCATTTATTTTATAGGCCAAATAGTATTATAAAGGAAAACTAGTATTTTTAAGGTTTGGAGAAATCACACTTCCCAGTTTTGGGGGATGCATCTGAGGGGCATGGTTTGTGGTATGGAGACAAGATTACCCATCTGTGAAGAGAGAACTGAAGAGAAAAGGAACAAAAGGAAAAAGGTATCCCCTCTTACTTTCCTCTGACCCTTAATAGGGCATTTCCCATTCTTCCTTAGGGTTCTCGAATGAATCAGTCTTATTGTGTACACTTAACCTTGGTCTCAACTCATCACAATTACCTACTTGAGAACCTGATATACTGGAGTGAACAGTGGGCAAACTATTCATCCTTGGGGTTCCATTATGAACTGGTCTTACTCTGTACCCCAATCTTGCTTTCATCTCTATTTTCATAGTAATTTGTCAGCCTGGGACCAACCTTCGTCTCTGTCCTATTGGTGTCTTGTGCTTGTGGCCTTGGGCTTGCCTATATCCTTGTCTTCATGAACTTATAGTGACTCTCATTCAGTGCATTCTAACAACAAAACAATTGTCACTTTTCTCAGATTCCCAATTCCCATGTTCCTTAAGTAGAGGAGAAGCTTGTTTTTCAGTAAACTGCCACAAGGGGGCTGAAGTTCCCTCCGCACGCCCTTCACATATAACCTTGAAGGTCTTGATGCATGTTAAGAAGGATGTGGAAGTAGAGAAATGGAGGCTACAGAGGAAGTGGGAGCAAGTGAGAATAATACTCGTGGAAAGCCTTCATATGCTCGCAAAAACAGCAGCACTTGGATTTGAGAGGATGTTTATTTGCCCCCTTCATACAAAATAGTAACCTTTGGAGTACTTGGGGTTTGAGGCAAGAACATACAAACTGCAAAAGAAGAATTTCTCCTCCTCCCAAAAAGATGCTAACTCAAAAAAAGCAAGTGGATGGGATCTTAAAGGGCCAGAGTGAGGCCATATGCTGGTGGACAAACCACTTCAAAAGCTACGAGAAAACTTGGCCCTTGGCATAACAGGAATGAAAAGCATATGGTAAGTCATAAGGAGCTGGCAGAGCCTGAGTTTCAATTAGTGTCTGTCCCAGCAATGTGCTACCAGACAGAGGAAGGGTTGCAGGTCATCTCAACTGCTAGAGTAAAAACAAGTATAAATCTCAGGGGATATCTGGAAGGCAGTCTGTGTCTTTGATGCTGTGTGAATACAGCAAGAACTGCAGGTGCATGAATTACTGGCAGTATTTGTTTAAGAAGTCACATGGCATGCAAAGAGGCAGACTTGACCATGGGGTGGTTGGTCCAGAGAGTGTGCAAGGCCATTCAGAACACACAGAGAGAAAACAGGGCAATAGGCAATGTGGGCTTTTGAGAAAAAGACCATTTTTAGTTGAAAAAGCAGAAGAAACTCCAGACATTGCACAGTTTTGAGTGCTAGCTCTACCACTCTTGTGAGCCTCCTGTCCAGGAGGGCCATTAGTGCCTCAGTTCTACTTGGTGCATACCCCAATGTCCTTCCCACTCCCACAGCCACTCCTCAGGGTGAGCTGAGAGAGAAACCAGGGTGAGGAGAGCCACTTTCGGTGGAGAGGAATCATTCTTGGGGTTTGTTAGTAAGCAGGAGAGAGAAAAGGAGAAGAAAAAAAGGTGTACAGGGGTTGAATACCTCTGGCCAAAGAAGGGGAGGTGTAGAGGTCTCTTACCAATAGGGAACATATCCATATCCAAGTCACTCAGCACCAAAGTATGTCAGTGGTAAAAAGTACTCGAGTCTCATAGCACCAAAATATGTTAGTGGCAGCAAATCTGTAAGGATGTGCAGCAACCTCAATCCTGGCCTCCATAGAAGAATTTAACCAAGGGTATAAGGCAGAGTGAGAAACCAAGGCAAATTTTACAGCAGAAATGAAAGTTTAATAAAAAGCTTTAGAGCAGGAATGAAAGGGAGTAAAATACACTTGGAGAGGGCTAAGCAGGTGACTTGAGAGATTGAGTGAATAATTTGACTTTTTGACTTGAGGTTTTATATGTTGGCATGTTTCCAGGTTCTTGTGTCTCTTCTCCCCTGATTCTTCCCTCCCAATGCACTGTCCACATGAGCAGTGGCCTGCTCGCACTTGGGAGGGGCCCCATGCACAGTATGTTTACTAGAGTTGTACACATGTTCACTTCAGGCATGCTTCCTATATTAGTCCATTTTCATGTTGCTGATAAAGACATATCCAAGTCTGGGTAATTTATAAAGAAAAAGAGGTTTAACGGACTCACAGTTCCACGTGGCAGGGGAGGCCTCACAATCATGACGGAGGGTAAAAGGCATGCCTTACATGGTGGCAGGCAAGAAAGAATGGGAGCCAAGCAAAAGGGGAAACCCCTTATAAAACCATCAGATCTCATGAGACTTATTCACTACCAGGAGTACAGTATGGTGGAAATGGACTCCAGGAATAGATTATCTCCAACAGGGTCCCTCCCAGAGCACATGGGAATTTTGGGAGCTACAATTCAAGATGAGATTTGCGTGGTGACACAGCCAAACCATATCAACTCCCCTTAACAGTATAGTATTCCTAGAGGGAGGTCACATACCAGTTAAATTGAACCATTTTGGCTCTTAGTGTACATGCCTGAGCCACTTGCCTGAATCCTGAGATCTTATTGGGATGCTGATCACCAGTTTCAGGATTTTTTCTGTTTATATGGAAAACTGCCTTTCCCTGGTTTCAGCTGTGACCAATTATTATTTTAGAGAGACAGTTACCAACCACCTGAGCACTGATGGTTGCCTGACATTCCTGGTGTGTGTGTGTGGTAGGGGAGGGGAGCATGGAGCTCTCTCCTGCTCTGCTCACACCTGACTAAGCTATCTACTGTAACAGGGTGGGGTGGCTGCACTATGGGCCCAAGCTAGGGGCCCTGTCTGGTGAAGAGGGTGTCAGGGGCTCACAGAGGAGACAGACTGGCCTCTCTGTAGGGAAGCTGTGGTGTGCTGCGGGCATGAGCAGAGAAATCACATATTGTCTTCTAAAAATGACTAACCAGTAGTTACTTGTAATAAATGGGATATAAATATTTAGTAATGTAAGTAATTTAAACAATATTTTATTTAATAAATAATTATATCTTGATGGAAAAAATATTTGACTAGATGTATTTTCTGTATTATTTCTCCATTACCAATACCTGTGAGAACCCAGGGCTGGTTTAATAGGGCCTCATGCTATTCACCTTTTACTTTGAGAATGGCAGGCCATGATATCCAGGAAAAGAAGAGTTATACTTAGAAAGTAGAAGCATACCTCATTCTATTGACTTCACTTTATTGTGCTATGCAAAGATTACATTTTTTAGATTGAAGCTTTGTGGCAACCCTGTATCAAACAAGTCTATTGGCACCATTTTTCAAACAGCATGTGTTCACTTTGTGTTACGGTGTCACATTTTGGTAATTCTCATAATATTTCAAATGTTTTCATTATTATTATATGTTATGATGATCTGTGATTGATGATACTTGATGTTACTATTATAATTGTTTTGGAGTACCATGAACCACGCTCTCATAAGATGGCAGGCGAGGCACGGTAGTTCATGCCTGTAATCCTAGCACGTTGGGAGGCTGAGGTGGGCAGATTGCCTGAGCTCATGAGTTTGAGACCAGCCTGGGTAACATGGTGAAACCCCATCTCTATTAAAATACAAAAAAAAAAATTAGCCAGGCATGGCAGCGTCTGTAGTCGAGGCAGGAGAATTGCTTGAACCTAGAAAGTGGAGGTTGCAGTGAGCTGAGATTGCACCACTGCATTCCAGTCTGGGTGACATAGTGAGACTCCATCTCAAAATAATAATAATAATAATAATAATAATAATAATAATAATAATGCAAACTTAATTGATAAATGCTTTGTGTGCTCTGACTGCTGCACTGACAGGCTATTCCCTTATCTGTCTTCCTCTCTTCAAGCCTCTCTATTCCTTGAGATGCAACAATATTGAAGTTAGGCCAATAAATAATCCTACAATAGACTGTAAGTGTTCAAGTGAAAGGAAGAGTTGTACTTTTCTTACTTTAAATCAAAAGTTAGACATGACTAAGCTTAGTGAGGAAGACATGTTGAAAGCTAAGACAGATCAAAAGCTAGGCCTCTTGTGGCAAACAGCTAAGATGTGAATGAAAAGAAAAGTAACTGAAGTCCTACTTCAGTGAACACATGAATGATAAGAAAAATACAGCCTTGTTGCTGATATGGAGATGGTTTCAGTAGTCTGCATAGAAGATCAAACAATTCCCAACATAAGCCTACTTCAGAGCAAGGCCCTGAATCTCTTCAATGATATGTAGGCTGTGTAAACTAAAAATAAAATTCTAAGCCCCCCACTGACTGAACGGACTCCACTGTGGCCAAAGGACCCCAGAAAAAACTTAAAAATCAGTTCCCAGTTATGATGGGACAGGAGGTCAGACATGCTTCCTTATACTTCCTCCCTTTTGCAGATTAGACACAACTGACCAGCATTTATGTTAAAATAGAGATCATAAGACTGACAGAACATACTCTTTTTGGCAATAGGATACCAAATTATAAAGGACTTAAGCCCATGCCAGACAATGGTTAAGTCACATACCCTAAAAGTAAAGAATAAACTATGTTCTAACTACCACAAGGGTTTTCTTTTTCTCTAGCAACTAAACAAGCACTAGCCTCGAGATAGGCAATATTAAAACAATCACAACTCATCCAGTTCACAGATGCTAACCAAACCCTGTTCTACTAGCCATAACTACAGATTTCACTGGAAAAGAGACTGCAATAACTTTATCTTGATAAGAAGACCACTGACAATGGACTGGCTCTGGCCAGTTTTCAGAGGTTGCACACTCATGTGCCTTCATGTCCTGAAAATACTTTTTGATGTATAGTACCTAAATGTAATAAATTTAAATGTTTTCTCCATCCCAAAGCGAACATTACTTATATGTTATGTGCATGTTTCTTCAATATGGAAATGTCAGGAACACCTTCATAAATATTCACAGCTCCTCCTGTCACCTGTCAAATATGTATGTTTAGCTTGCCTCTTTAGCATAAACTTCCTACTCCAACCCCTCCTTCTTTGAAGTGCTTGTTTCTGATCTTGGCCGCAGGCTGTGCTTCCCAGCCTGTGGGATGGTCACCTTTTAGGCTACATGCCTTACAAGAAATAAAGTCTCTTCTCCTTTTCTAATTCATACTTTTCCCAGTTAACAGCTGAGAGAGGCAAGGAAGCTGCAGATGAAAAGCATACAGGTGGCAGAGGTTGGTTCACAGGTTTAAGGGAAGACGCTGTTTCCATAACATAAAAATGCAAGGTGATGCAAGTACTGATGTAGAAACTACAGCAAGTTATCCAGAAAGTCTAGCTAATATAATTGATGAAGGTGGCTAGAGTACACAACAGATACTCAATGTAGACAATACAGCTTCCTATTATAAGAAGATGACATCTAGGAATTTCATAACTAGAGAGGAGAAGTCAACACCTAGCTTCAAAATTTCCAAGAACATTGTGACTCTTATTAGGGATTAATGAAGCTCGTGATTTTAACTTAAAGTCAATGTTCATTTATCATTCAGAAAATCCCAGGTCCCTTAAGAATTATCTTCTCTGCCTCTGCACTCTAAATGGAACAACAAAGCCTGAATGATAGAACATCTGATTTCAGCACGGTTTAGTGAATATTTTAGGTCCACTGTTGAGACCTGCTACTCAGAAAGAAAAAAAAGAAAAAAAAGATTCAAGGTATTATTTCTCCCTGACAATGCATTTAGTCACCCAAGAGCACTGATAGAGATATACAAGAGAGATTGATGTTGATTTCATGCCCTAGAGTTAGAAGGAGAGCCTGAAGATGTGACTGAATTGCTACAATCTAATGATAAAATTTTAATAGATTAGGAGTTGCTTATTTATGGATGAGCAAAGAAAGTGGTTTCTTGAAATGGAATTTACTTCTGGGTAAGATTCTGTGAGCACTGCTGAAATGATAACAAATGAGTTAGAATATTACATGAAGTTCATTAATAAAACAGCAGGATTTGAGAGTATTGACTCCAATTTAAAAAGTTTTATTGTGGGTAAAATACTGTCAAACAGCATCCCATGCTACAGAGAAATGTTTCATAAAAGGAAGAGTCAATCAATGTGGCAAACTTCATCATTGTCCTATTTTAAGAAATTGTCACAGCCATCCCAACCATAGCAATCACCACCCTAATCAGTTAGCAGCCATCAACAGAGGCAAGACCCTCCACCAGCAAAAAGATTATGACTTGCGGAAAGCTCAGAGGAGTGCCATAATTTTTTAGCAGTAAAGTATTATAAATTAAGATATGTACATTTTTTAGACATAATGCTATTGCACACAATGAACTACAGTATAAAAATAATTTTTTTTAATTTTTTTTTTTTTTTTTTGAGACTGAGTTTCACTCTTGTTGCCCAGGCTGGAATGCAATGGCATAATCCCAGCTCAGTGCAACCACCAGCTCTCGGGTTCAAGCGATTCTCCTGCCTCAGTCTCCCGAGTAGATGGGATTACAGGTATGCGACACCACGCCCAGGTAATTTTATATTTTTAGTAGAGATGGGGTTTCTCCATATTGGTCAGGCTGATCTCGAACTCCTGACCTCAGTTGATCCACCTGCCTCAGCCTCCCAAAGTGCTGGGATTACAGGCGTGAGCTACCGCACCTGGCCTGTAAACATAATTTTTTTGGGCGGGGGGGGATGACAGAGTCTCGCTCTGTTGCCCAGGCTGGAGTGCAGTGGTGTGATCTTGGCTTACTGCAAGCTCCTCCTCCCAGGTTCACACCATTCTCCTGCCTCAGCCTCCCGAGTAGTTGGGACTACAGGCACCCACCTCCATGCCCGGCTTTTTTTTTTTTTTTTTTTTGTATTTTTAGTGGAGATGGGGTTTCACCATGTTAGCCAGGATGGTCTCAATTTCCTGACCTCATGATCCGCCCACCTCGGCCTCCCAAAGTGCTGGAAGCCACCACGCCCTGCCATAAACGTAATTTTTATATGCTCTGGGAAACCAAAAAATATTTTGTGACTCACTTTACTGTGATATTCATTTTATAGTAGTGGTCTGGAAGCCAACATACTATGTCTCTGAGTTATGCCTATATCAGGCACTTTACACTTATCTTTGGCTTGCAAACACATCATTTTCCTTTAAGCTTTGTCCTAGAAGAGATGCAGAGAAACTCATTCAAATGAAATTGGCAGAAAACTATTGTACTGGAGAAAATTGTTTTTTTGCTACCTCTCATAATCCCTGGTAGGGCATGGCTGCTAACATAGCAATTAAGACAAATACCAGTGAATATAAAGGAGTCTTTAAGGTTATTTCAAATTATCCAACTTTGAAAAGGAGTAAAAATGATATACTTTAAAATCATCTCTCTGTTCAAAGTCAACACAAGAAATATGGTCCCTTAACAATCAGGACACCTGATGGGCTACATATGTTTATATATACATATATGGGCTATATATGTTTATTTGGTTTTTAGAAACAGTTGTATAATTTTCTTTAGTACTTTATTAAAGATCAAATATCTTAGAAGCAGTAGAATATAGTGGTTAAGAACTTGAGCTCCAGAGTCAGTCAGATGGGTTCTTGATTCTACCATTTATAAGTGTGTGGTCTTGGTCAAATAACTTCTATCTCATTTTCCTCATCTGTAAATGGGTTTAAGTTTGTTTGAAGGACTAAATGAGGTTTTCATGTAAAATGCTTAGAGTAATACCAGACAGTTAGCAACTGATGAATAAATATAATCATCCCATCTAGTGCAGTATTAGGCAGGACTACCGTACCTTTTTATTTTTTTAAAATTTACCCTTAACCTTCATCTATCACTGCCAAATTTACACCACCAAAAACAATGGCCTTCTAATTAGAGCCATTCAAAGTGCCCATCTGATTGTCTGACTGACCTACTATACGTACTTCCAAGAAGTTCTGTTGAATAATAATATGAGACTATAAGATTTGGTCATCTATTATGTGAACTTGTTATTCATTCATTCTCTCTCTCTCTCTTTCTCTCTCTCTCTCTCTCTCGCCTCCCTCCATCCTTCTCTCTCCCTCTGTCAGTCTCTAGAACATGTGAATATGTTACTTTACATGGCAAAAGGGCTTTGTTACAGATATGATTAATGTTGCAAACCTTGAGATAAGTGTTATGGTTTTAATGTGTTCCCCAAAGTCCATGTGTTGGAAGCTTAATTCTCAGTGCAACAGTGTTTAAATATGGGATCTTTAAATGGTAATTAATCCATCCATGAGGATTAATGTCATTATCAGAGGTATTGGTTTGGTATGCAAATGAATTCAACCTGCCTTGTGTTAGCATTTTCTATCTCTACATATACCCCTCCCTCCCTCCATTAATCTTTCTCTTTTTCCTGCTCTCTTGTCCTCTGCCTTCCACCATGGGATAATGGAATAAGCAGGCCCTGACCAGATGAGGCCCCTCAACCTTGAAATTCCCAGCCCCCAGAATTGTAAGAAATAAATATATGCTTTTTTATAAATTACCCAGTTTCAGGTGTTCTGTTATAGTATCATAAGGTAGACTGAAACAATGAGATTGGCCTGGATTATCTGAGTGAGTCCAATAAAATATTGCATTCTTAAAAGTGGGAGAACTCTGTGGGCTGTGATTACACGCGACCAAAGAAGAATGGTCAGAGATGTGCAATATTGATGGCTCTGAATATGACAAAAGGGAGCCATGAGCCAAGAAGTACAGGTGTCTTCTGGAAGCTGGAGAAGGCAACAAAATAGAATTTCCCCTACAGTGTCCAGAAGGGGGCAAAGACCTTGATTTTAGCCTGGTGAAACCCATGTTGAACTTCTGACCTACAGAAATTTCCAGTTGAAAATACTTAGGATATCTTGACAAATTTCCCTAAACCTCTGAACCCCTTATCTTTCCATCCCTTCTCAGGAGTATGGATCCAATGGCAACTCAACTCAAGATATTCTGACTGTACTATAATGAAGTAGAATGAATTCACATTCCCTAAGAAAGAAGCAGGATGGTCTTCTATTTTCTTCTTCTTCCCCTATTCTCCCTTTGGAGATGGTCCCTACCTGGTTGTCAAAAGGTCAGCTTGACCAGAATTTCTTTCTTTTCTTTTCTTTTTTTTTTTTTTCTGCCTTTAGTAAATGCCTGTAGTAATTTATTGGAAACTTTTCATTCCAACTTTGCTCTTCCTCTGGTAGGATTTTCAGCTGAACTAGAAAGAGACACTTGGGGAGCAAAATAATTAGGAGATATTTCAAGCCACACTTTTTGCTACAAAGGGTCAAAATGCCTGTATAGCATATTTAAAACACAGCTATGCCTTCTCTTTATTAAACTCAGTTGGAGGGACTATGGAACAGGAATACTCTCTACACAGGTATCTGCCTGGAAGACAATACAAATTTCTTCCTCACAAGCAAGGCTAACTGCATATTTAACTGCAGAAAACACGGAGCTGAACTAAGCATGTAATAGGGAGACTTCTGAACAGCAAGCATAGCTTCTATCACCCTGCCATCTCCCACTCTTTCTCCACAATCTTTCATTTCATACCTTTACTTATCCTCTCCCTCTCCCCTTATTTCCCATTCTTTTTCATTCCTCTTTCTCTTCCTTTCTCTATCCTAAGAGATGAAACGTACTTGTTGTCTAAATGAAAGCTTATAATCGCCATCTACTGGCTACAGGATTTAAGTACAGGTTGCAGCAGGGTATTTATGAGTATTTGCATGTTTGAACATTGTCTGTCTCTATGAAGTAATTATTTATCTCTTTGACTGCATAGTTCATATTGCTTCCTGAAAAAATGCAATCTTATGCTGTTTATTAAGGCTTCTTTTTCACAGAATGAGCTTCAGAGGAGTTTTAAAGTTACAATTCTAAATTATAATCTACTAAGCCCCTCTAGGAGAGGGATTCTGCTCAACTCAACAAGTGCTTGGCACACAGTAAGAATTAGTAAATGCATTTGAAGAAATATTTGAATCAATCCCTTGGCACAGAAACAAAGGCTCTCTTTTTCTGTATATCAGTGTCAACTGATCACAGCAATAACCACCTAACTAGATTCCCTGACTTTTTTTTTTTTTTTTTTTTTTTTTTTTTTTTTTTTTGAGATAGAGTCTTGCTCTGTCGCCCAGGCTGAAGTGCAGTGGCACCATCTCAGCTCACTGCAACCTCCGTCTCCCAGGTTCAAGCAATTTTCCTGCCTCTGCCTCCCAAGTAGCTGGGATTACAGGCACCCGCCACCATGCCCAGCTAATTTTTGTATTTTTAGCAGAGATGGGGTGTCACCATGTTGGCCAGGCTGGTCTCGAACTCCTGACTTAGTGACCTGCTCGTCTCAGCCTCCCAAAGTGCTGGGATTACAGGTGTGAGCCATCATGCCCAACCAATTCCCTACCTTTATTACCTTCTCCTCTAATCGAATCCATTCCACATTTGTTGCATTAATTTTACTGAAGTTGAACTCTTTATTGACAAGAGCATTTTAAAAAGTATCCAATAACTCCCTGTTTTCCACATAATGAGGTTCAGAGTCATTAGCCTTACTTTCAAATCTCCCACCCTTCAAACCTCATCCTAATTTGCTGACTTTATCTCCTATAGCCCCCTTCACAAACAAAATGATTTATTTGTTCCCAAAACATTCTGTTCATTTCACTGACTCTGTGTCTTCTATTCAGAATTCAACTCCCCTTCCTGTTCTGCATCTTGCAAACCTTACCTTGTCTTCAAGTTCCTTCTTGTAAACTGCGTTCCCTTTTAAACCTTCTTTAGTTGTCTGCAGCATGTAAGTTCTCACCTTTAAAGTGACTCTCTTGCTTCTGAACTCCAATATCACTTTCTCTTAATGTTTCTTATCACTTTGCACTTTTTAGTTTGTATTCTAATTAATACATGTTATATTTATCCTACTAGATTGTGACCTTTATAATCATGATACCAAATATTAATACCTATTGAATTTTTATAGGTCAGGGTTACTGAGAGGTACTATAGGACCTAGTACGTACGAAAGGCTTTATAAATGTTAGCTACGTTAATGTTGCTGTTGTTCATTTTTTAAAAAAGATAATCCTGGGCTTACCCATTGTGCTTTCAAAAATCTTCAGCTTCAGAAGTAACACAGAATCCAACTGTGTTTTCATCACTCAAAACTTTCACTTCCTTTCTTTTATGGATTTGTTTTCCGAAAATTTGTAGAGGAAGGCAACAATTAGAGACCAAGCTACTTATTTGAAACCACAGCTGTGTGACCTCAGGCACGTCAATTCCTGTGTGCTTCAGTTTCCTCATCTATAATGTGGGAATAATAATAGTATCTACTTCACAGGGTCATTGTGATTACGTAAGTTGATGGGAATTAAGTGCTTATAACAATGTTTGATACATAGTAAATACTGTAAAATTGTTAGCTATTATTGTTATTGTTATGAAAGGAACAACAGCATGAAACAGGCACTTTGGCATACACTGTGTCATCTAATCCTCAAAACAACTCCTTAAGGTAATAATTACTTTTTGTTTTGCAAACAGGCCAAAGCTCAGGAGAGTTTAACATTCCTCTGTGGGTACACAGTACAGTCAGAGCATAATTCTAATCCAGATGAATATGTTGTACCCTAGAAAACTAAGAAAATACTAATGTTAGTGTTCTGAAGAGCTAAGAACATGCATAAATGTAGACATAGGAGGCAACTGTCTATAAAGCGTGATTTGAAAAAGGCCCTGCCACAAAATCCTTCCAGTTCCTTCAGTTTCCTTCTCTTCCTTCCTTCTCTTTCCAAGGTCTTTAGTACTACTGCTATTACTTCATTATACAGGTTAAGCATTACCCTCTTTAGACTCTTGGAAGGAATAGCATCTCAGCATGAATGAGTTTATCACATTAATACTAACAGGCATTATTTGAAGAAAGGAATCCCCAAATGTGAACCACTTTCCTTAGGGCAGCTCTGATATAGTGCACTCCATTCAGGAAACCTGATCTAACCTGGGTTCTCCATCTCAATTTGGAAGCAGCAAGTTTAGGGTAACTGACATAGGCCTAGATTCACATCACAGCGTTGCCACTTCCTAGCCACATGACTTTGGGCAAATCACTGATTCTGTTTCCCTATCTATAAAATGGGGCTAACAATATTTCTAGTTTAGAGAGCTGTAATGATTAAATGATTTGATGCACACAAAGGATTTACTGCAGTTCTTGACACCTGACAAGTATTTAAGCAACACTAGCTGTTTTATTCTAGCTTCTGTTGGCTCCAGTGCAGGATAAGACCTAGCTTCTCACTCGCTCAGTAGGAGCTTTATCAGTGTGGTAAGAAATAATCATAATCATAACCATACCATTAACATTTATATAGCTTTAACTTTTTAATAAGGACTTCATAAATATTTTTGGTACTCCATAATTGAGGTAAACAAATAGCTTATACTCTCTACTTCATGTATGATGAAACTGAGGCCCTTTGTCAAAAGTTTAATGACTTATCCAAGATCACATCTTCAGTGAGCAAAAGCACAGACTAGGTCTAGATATTCTGGCTCATGATTTTTCCATTCAACTAAATTAACTCTAAGGGACCTAGATCTGAACTCTCATAATTGTCTAGTTCTTTTGCTTGCAGCCTTTACCTCTTACGTACTTTTTCATCCTCTGCTAATGGCCTTCCCTTTTCTTTCCTCAATACAATCACCTTGTCTTTTCTATTTTAAGAAAAAAATGTAAGTGACTTAGACTTGCCAGTAATTTTTTTATGTTCAGCATAATGTGCAACCACAAATATGATTTAATTCATCGTTATCCATTTCTTGATCAATTTCAAGTACTTGATACATAGCATGCACACTATGCATACAAAAGTATCTTTCACCAATGTGGAAACAGAAAGCCTGTCCAGGACAGAAATGGCCCATAATTTTCAATTGATAAAACTGAGTAGCAGAAAATGACTAAAAAGTAAAGGTTTTCCATTGTCTGCTTTTTTTTTTCCCTGCTTTTTAAATTCTCTTTCACCGTTTTTTTCATTTTCTTTCATTTGTTCTTTTTACTCTCAAAACACCAGATTAGGAAAGAAAGTCAGGGCAAGCCTTGGGTTTCAATTGTCCTGTTAATAGCATCTGGGCCTTGTTACATGGTTTTCCTTTATGGCACATAGAATCATATTGCAAAGTAATAGGGGTCACAGTACTATTTTTTCCTTAATTTTTTGTTTTCTTGAAGGTGAGGTCAAGGAGTGGTGATAAGTAATTCATATAGGAAAGAGCCAAAGACAGAAAAGTTTCAGATCATCAGTTATCAAGAAGGAGGGAAATAGAGAGAATATGATCATTTTCTTTCTCCCACTTTCCCCCACATCAGTGGAATTAAGGCAGGCAGACATTGTCCTTCACTGGTCTCTGCTAGACAGATTTCGTGACTGTACGACTTTGCTATGTCTCACTTTTAATCAACCAACGAACATGAATCAAACTTTTGGAAGCATCCTTATCAGTGCTGCATAATCCAGCTCTGTGATTTACTGATTCTTTCAGCTCCTGTTTGCCTCTTGTTTGGCTTTCATGTAGGGGAGCAGAGATCAGTCACTCTAGGAGGTAAGAGTTGTCCCTCCAGCTCCCATGTGTTGCTGTCACTCCACCCTGCTGCCTGTCCCCACATACCTGCAAGATGTGTTTCTATTAACCAACACTGAGATAGTAATTGATTTGCAGGAACCCATTCTTCAGTTCCATTTAGGTCACCTAATCTGTTTGCTGTTCACTGTCCAAGGGAATTAATTTAACATACACAAGTGTGACAAACTCCCCAACATTCAATATAGTTACCAGCTGCCTTGAAGTTTCTGTGGCATTCAGTCATTGGCTACCCAAGGAGACCCAAGAACAATGAGAGAACTCTTCCAAGTTGTTTTGTTTTCTCCTTCCCCATCTCTCATATTTTTAAAATAACCTGATGAGAAAGTATTTAATTTGTGTGTCTGAGAACTATGCATTATTATGATCAAAGGGAGATAATATAGAGTTCTGATTTAAATCAAAAGCAAACCCTTAATGAATGCCACATTATTATGGAATTATGAACTAAACAGTGTGTGTCTTAACAGTGGCTGGCATATTTCATGCTTTGTGTTTGTTGTAAAAAACATTTTGTAAATTTGTAGCTTTTTCTGATTCCCAAGGTTCTCTACAAAGAATCACAGTGATATACATTTGTAATGTGTCCAATTAGGTTTTCAAATAATATTTTATTTGGAAGATATTCCCAAATTAAATATATACTCTGTCTATGTATGCCTGAGATTCTCAATGCTCCCTTACTGGACATTGTTCAAACAACAATCTGTGTGTATTATTTATATGAGGGTGAATGCAACGTTTCTTAAGAGAAAAAAATAAAGACGAAACAAGTAAATTGTGATTCACTCAGTTCCCTAAAGCAGACACACCATGTTTTGACAGTCCCTGTCTGGCAACATCTGGCATCTCATGTATAGTAAAGAGTAGCAAGACGCACTGTGAATTAGCTTAAAGAGGAAATTATAGTTGTTTCATTTGCTTGAGGCATTTAGCAAAGTCTTCATCTGAATTATTTTGTCAACAAAAATTGAGTTTAAAGAGAAATATACCAACAATATTTTCACCCCAATTTTAGGATTCATTTTCTATAGGTCACAAATGAAAATAAATTTCTTAAACTTAGATGTCAGCACACCCACTTTTAAACAATAGAATAAGAGGCAGGAACTATAGGTTTCCGTTCCAGCTCTGTCAATTTCCAGCTGTAAGGCCTGGGGCAAGAAAATGTGGCTTTTTTTTTTGCTACAGCCAGTGGCTTCAGTCAAATACAGAAAACTGATGCCTTTTTACTTTCAAATTATACAAAATCTTTCTCTTAAAAAATAATTATTGCTCTTTTGTTTTTCCTACTGAATCATTTAAGAGTAAATTGCAAAAATTATGACTCTTCACTTCTAAATATTTCAGTGTGTATTTCCAAACAACAAGCACAGATTTTTACATGATAATGGTACAATAATCAAATTCAGACATTTAACATTGTCCCTTTGTTCTTGCCCTTCTTGCTACCTGGAATACCCTTCCTTTCCTCCAACACTCATCTTCCAAGGTCCATTTTCTTCACAAAGCCCTCTCAGATTCCTCAATGCCACACCGAAGAATCATGAAGTTTTAAAACATTGAAGCAAGAAAGAGAGATTACTCCTTTGCTTCTGCCATTTTCTAGCTGCATGATTTTAGGAAAATTATCTAATCTCTCCAAGGCTATGTTTCTTTATCAATTAAATAAATATTTACTGACTTAGGCTTACCTGGGGATTAAATGAGATCATGTATATACAATATTTAGCATAGCTACACAAGAAATCGTACATATATATATATATATATATTTTTTTTTTTTTTTTTTTTTTTTTTGAGACGGAGTCTCGCTCTGTCGCCTGGGCTGGAGTACAGTGGCCGGATCTCAGCTCACTGCAAGCTCCGCCTCCCGGGTTCACACCATTCTCCTGCCTCAGCCTCCCGAGTAGCTGGGACTACAGGCGCCCGCCACCTCGCCCGGCTAGTTTTTTTTTTTTTTTTTTTTTTTTTGTATTTTTTAGTACAGACGGGGTTTCACCGTGTTCGCCAGGATGGTCTCGATCTCCTGACCTCGTGATCTGCCCGTCTCGACCTCCCAAAGTGCTGGGATTACAGGCTTGAGCCACCGCGCCCGGCCTGTACTTCTATATTTTTATCACAATTTCTCTTTTCCCTGAAATCATGTAGGAGTGAATACTTTCTACTTTGTATTTCAAGCATTGGTGAAATTATTTATCTCCTTACTTATCTCCCTTATCTCTGACAATAATCACTTATGTGTGAGTCAGAATTTTCCATGTGCAATTGGTAGAAACCTAACTCAAATTGGTTTTAGAAATAAAGGGAATTCATTCATAATTGAAAACTCTAGGAAAATCCAGGGTCTCAAAAATGTCAAAAAGAGTTGGTCTCTATTTTTCTTTCTGTGTATGTATGACTGGGCATGCAGGTTGCCTTCAGTAGCTCTATTCCTATATCTAACTAACTACAAATCCAGTAGAATGAAATGGATTCTTTCTGACAGATCTAGCAAAAATTATGGAGTTAATTCCTAGACCAATTTGCCCATCCCTAAACTAAATATCTATGATTTAGGTGGCAGAGATTCTGGTTGGTCAGATCTGGGTCACGTGACAACTCTGCTTGTTTCAGAGTGATGTCATCCCTGCCAGACCCACACAGACAGAGAGTGAAAAGGGCATCTTTACCAGAAAAAATCAGTATGTGGTTACTATAAAAAGAAGGAATAAATGTTGGTAAAATAATAATAATAATAATAATAATAATAATAATAATATGGCATTTTGTAAGCCATACTCTACCTTATAAATATAGAAGGTATCATAGCCAATATCCTTAGTCTCCTGCAATCAGTCTCATCCTAAGTGGCCTTCAAGACCACACACATGCTGAAGTCAAAATCCTGTATAACCATGGAGGGAAATATTGCAAAGCAGCTATCTTGAATATCAGATCACATTCAGTTTCCTCATCTTCCATATCTGGTCAAAATGGAGTAAGGGAGATCGGATTCACTCTCCTGCCTGAAACAACCAAGAAAGTCAAATAAAATATATGAAGTGCAAATTTTTAAGACACTGGATTTCAGGCAAAAAATGACAGTGATCCCTGAAAGATGGCAAAGAAATGAGATGAGCCCTATGATTGTCCAGGTTACTGTCAAGAGACGGTTTCCAGGCCACAAAATAGGGAAACGAAACTCTGGTAGAACATAATCTCTGTGTTGAGGAAAGAAAGCTGAGCATCCAAGGAGAACAAATTGGTGGAGTCTGCAAAACAAAATACCAGAGAGGAGAGAGCTGCAGAGAAAGAACTTTGGGGAACTGCAGAAGATACCCTCTGAATATTCAGTAGAGTACTCATCAGTGTATGCATATAAGGAAATTACTAGAGAAAAAAAGATTAAATAAAACAGTGTTCATAGATGGCCAGAATTAGTTCCTGTTACCACCAGATTGGAAAACTTCACAATTCACAGTCAATAAGGTACTTACTCACGACTGAGCTTGACTTATTGACTTATTGAGCTTGCCTCAGTTGTAGGGAATAATGAGACTTGAATCTAGACTACAGATTAAATGTCACTCTGGTTCCCTAACAAATCTTACAATAAATACCTAGAATAATAAAAATCATTCCAAGTAATTTAATTATGGCCCAGAATAAAACTTAAGAATATCTATAGAAATTCAAAAATATACAGCATCCAAAAAGGTAAAATTCACATTTGACATCTAACCAAAAATTAGCAGTCATGAAAATAAGAAAATACATGCCCTAAGAAGAAATCAACCAATCAAAAGTAATACAAAATTGAAACAAGTGTTAGAATTAGCATACAGGGATGTTAAAACAGTTTCTATAACTGTATTACATATATTAAGTAAGCTAAGTAGAGACATGAAATATATAAAAAGACCCAGGTCAAACTTCTGAAGATGAAATCTACAATGCTTCAGATTTAAAATTCACTGGCTGGGATTAGCAGCAAATTACAAAATTACAAATCTCATAACAAAATGTTAGTGTACTTGAAGACAGAGTAATACGAAAAATTCAAAATGAAACTCATACAGGAATAAATAATTTGAAAGAGTGAAAAGAAAGATCAGCTACCTCTGGGACAACTTCAAAAGACCAAATATATGTGTAGTTACAGTATTCAAGAGAGGAGAGGCAGAACAATATTTGAAGACACAATGGCTAAAAATTTTCTATAGCTGATGAAAATTATAAATTCATAGATCCATGCAAGAAGTTCAATGACACCCAAATATAAGAAACATGAAGAAAACTAACTACATTGAAATATATCCTGATCTAATTGCTAAAAACAAACAAACAAACAAACAAAAAAACAAACAAAAAAAGTGATACAGAGAAAATCTCAAACTCGCCAAGAGAAAAAAAACACACAATACATACAGAGGAACAAAGATGACAATGACAGCATTTTTCTTCTCAGGAATGATGAAAGCAGAAGACACTGGAGTAACATCTTTAAAGCACAGGAAGAAAAAAAAAAAAACAGCAATGAAGCTTGTTTGGATGTGTATCCCCACCCAAGTTTCATGTTGAATTGTAATCCCCAATTTTTGTACAAGGGCCTGGTGGGAGGTAACTGAATCACTGGGGAAGACTTCCTCCTTGCTGTTCTTGTGATAGTGAGTTCTCATGAGATCTGGTTGTTTAAAAGTGTACAGCACCTACCCCTTATCTCTCTTCCTCCTGCTCTAGCGATGTAAGATGTGCTGCTTCCCCTTCACTTTTTGCCATGATTACAAGTTTCTTCAGGCCTCCCCAGAATGAGAAGGCTGTACAGACGGCAGAACCATCAGTCAACTAAACCTCTTTTTAAAATATAAATTACATAGTTTCAGGTATTTCTTTATAGCAGTATGAGAATAGATGAATATACAAAATTGGTCCCTAGGAATGGGACACTGCTATAAAGATACCTGAAAATGTGGAACTAAATATGGAACTGGGTCATGGGAAGAGGTTGGAACAGTTTGGAGGACTCAGAAAGACAGAAAGATGAGGGAACATTTTGAAATTCCTAGCGACTTATTGAATGGTTTTAACCAAAATGCTGATAGTGATATGGACAGAGATGGGCAGGCTGATGAGGTCTCAGATGAAGATGAGGCATTTATTGGGAACTGAAGGTCACTCTTGCTATGCTTTAGCAAATGGACTGCTATCTTTGTGCCCCTGCTCTAGGGATCTGTGGAACTTTAAACTTGAGAATGATGATTTAGGGTATCTAGCGGAAGACATTTCTAAACAGCGAAACATTCAAGATTTAACCTCGCTGCTTCTAACAGTGTACGTACATATGCATGAGCAAAAAGATGATCTGAAACTGGAACTTATATTTAAAAGGAAAGCAGAGCATACAGTTTTGGAATATGTGCTGCCTGACCATATGGCAGAAACATAAAATTCATTTTCTTGGGAGGAATTCAAGAAAACTACAGAAATTTTCATAAGAGGAGCCAAATGTTAATAGCCAAGACAATGCGGGAAATGCCTCCAAGCCATTTCAGAGATCTTCGTGGCAGCCCCTCCCATCATATTCCCAGAGGCAAAGGAGGGAAGAATGGTTTTATTGGCCGTGCCCAGGGTGCTGCTGCCCTATGCAACTTTGGGACATTACTCCCTGTGTCCCAGACACTCCAGCTCTAGCCATGGCTAAAAGGGCCCCAGATATGTCTCAGGCTGCTGCTCCAGAGGGTACAAGCCATAAGCCTTGGCAGCTTCTATGTGGTGCTAAGCCTGCGGGTGTGCAGACAGCAAGAGTTGAGTCTTGGAAGCCTCCAGTTAGATTCCAGAAGATGTATGGAAACATCTGGATGCCCAGGCAGAAGTCTGCTGTAGGGGCAGAGTCCTCAGGGATAACCTCTACTAGAGTAGTAAGGAGGGAAAACGTGGGGTTGGAGCCTCCACACAAAGTCCCCACTGGGACACTTCCTAGTGGAGCTGTGAATAGTAGATCCTTGAATAGTAGATCCACCAATGGCTTGCACTGTGTACGTGGAAAAGCCACAGGCATTCAACACCAGCTGTTGAGTGCAGCCATAGGAGATAAGCCCTGCAGAGACATAGTTGCAGAGCTGCCCAAGGCCTTGGGAGCCCACCTCTTGTATCAGTGTGGCCTGGATATAAGACATGGAGTCAAAGATTATTTTGGAGCTTTAAGATTTAATGACCGTCCCAATGGGTTATGGACTTGCATGGAGTCTGTAGCCCCTTTGTTTTGGCCAATTTCTCCCTTTCAGATCAGGAGTATTTAGCCAATGCCTGTACCCTCATTGTGTTTTGGAAGTCACTAACTTGTTTTTTATTTTACACACTCACAGGTGGAGTGTGGCCTGTTGAGTTAATGTTGAAATAGATTAAGACTTTGGGGACTGTTGAGAAGTGATTATTATGTTTTACAGTGTGAGAAGGACATGAGATTTGGGAGGGGCAAAAGGTAGAAAGATATGGTTTGGATTTGTGCCTCCCCACCCAAATCTCATGTTGAATTGTAAACCCCAGTGTTGGATGAGGGACCTGGTGGCAGGTGACTGGATCATGGGGGAGGACTTCCATGGTTTGGACTTGTATCCTCACCCCAATCTTATGTTGAATTGTAATTCCCAATGTTGGATGAGGGGCCTGGTGGGAGGTGTGACTGGATCATGGGAGAGGACTTCCGCCTTGCTGTTCTTGTGAGAGTGAGTTATCATGAGAGCTGGTTGTTTATACATGTATGACACCTCCCCGCTTCTCTCTGTTCCTCCTACTCCAGCCACATAAGACCCGTGCCTGCTCCCCCTTTGCCTTCTATCATGATTGTAAGTTTCGGGAGGCATCCCCAGAAACAGAAGCCTGTACAGCCTGCAGAACCATGAGCCAATTAAAACTATTTTCTTTATAAATTACCCAATTTCAAGTATGTATTTGTAGTATGCAAGAATGTACAAATACAAAGCCACAATACTATACTAAATAAAATGTTTTTCAAAAATGAAATAAAGACTTCTTAACATATATAAAAGTTGAAAGAATTCATCACCATCAGACTTGAGCTATCAGAAACATCAAAGGAAATGATTTGGGCAGAATGAAAACAATACCAGATGGAAATATGTACCTATATAATGGAATATAGAGCAGTGATAATGGTAACAACATGAAAATATCTATCTCTCTATATACATATATATACACACATATGTACATATATATACGCATATATACACACATATATCTTATTTAAATGTCTTTAAAAGATAACTGTCTTTAGACAAAAAAATTAAAATGTGTTATCGAAAACATATGTAGAAGTAAAATATATGACAATAGCAATAAGGCTGGGAGAGAGAAAAATGAAAGTAAACAAAGGCAAAGTTCCTATACTGTACATGAACTAATACATATTTTAAGGTAGACTGTGATAAATTATAGCTAATAAGGCAACAAAAGAGTAAAAATGCCATCACAAAAATGGTCAATCCAAATGAAGGCAGAAAAAAGTGAAAATGTACAATTAAGAGATGGGACAAATGAAATACAAACTAGAAGGTAGATTTAAGCCTAACTGTATCATTAGAAACATTAAATGAGAATAGTCTAGTCTTTTAATGCTCCAATTAGTCATAGTCTTTTAATACCCCAATTAAAAGGCAGAGGTTGTCATGCTGGATAAAGAAAAACAATACCCTAGGATATACTTACAAGAAGTTCACTGCAAATATAAAGCCATAAATAAGTTAAAATGTAAAAAGATGGAAGTCGGTATACAATGCTATAATTAATCAAGTGAAAACTGGAGTGATTAATACCACACAATCGATGCTGGGAAAGGAAGTAAAAATGCTATTTTCACAATGTTTGCTTGTATATATCAGTAAACAAATGAACATTTTGAATCCATGCAGAAGCTAATAAAATTTTACAACTGAGTCTCTGAAAATAAATAAAATGAAAAAGTTGATGTGCTGTTGTGTGTGTGCTCCCACCATAGCCATTTTCAAGCTGCTTGATGTCAACCAGCTCACATTTTTTGAAAATTTAAACATAGACCATCATGAGCCAGTCCTATTTACCATTGATTCCAGGCTATCAAAATGTGAGCCTATAGTCATCATATCCTGCCAACTGGCTCTCCTTTGAAGCAACTATATTTAGAACTTAGAATACAGTTGCTTCAAAAATGAGTTGTTTAGAATTTAAACACTGAAACATTAAAAAGTATACAAATGATCCATGGGCTTTGAATGTATATGGCCTAAATAAAATAGGATTTCTAACAGCATTCTCCACCCTTCCTCCTTATTAAATAATTCAGCCATTCTTTTGGCCTCAATAAATCTAGATACCTGCTGCACAAGTCAATAGAAATCAGGACATTAACATTTCATCATGGAAACTATGTAGGCCTGCAGAAGATGAGAGGACAGGCCTTTGGGGATGTTCAAAGTGATTCTATTTGTTAACTTCTTAAGAAGAAGTTAGTGTGAATGTCATAAATTTTATTAATTTGCAGGTCATATCAATTCGTTTTGGTCTTTTAAAACAGACTGAAACTAATTTGTAACACAGATGGAGGGCAATTTAAGGGTTTTCATGATTAATTGTAAAGGAAATCTTTACAGATGCTTTTAAGTCATGTATTTATTATTTTTAATTTTTTAGTGTATGGGACAGAGAGGGAGAAAGGAGATGCAGGTAGATTTAGTTTTTGCTCTTTAAAAATTATTGGAAGATAGGTGCAGAGCACTTCCACACATGGAATCCCATGTACAAAATGGGGTAGTGACAATAAACAAATAGTTGTGGGATTTCAGGCATCATACCTTAAGTATCAATGAGATAGTTTCTCATAAGTGAAACTTCTAAGCTACCACACATAACGTGGCATGGGAAGTCAATTCCTCTGCCCTATCTGGCATAAGTCTGGCCTTAACTTTAAGACTAAACACACCATCCTCCCCTCAGCCCACCTCTAACCATCAAATAACAATTTTTTTAGACTATCATCAAATCTGACCAGAAATAAAAACTATCATGTCTTATCTGGAAACTAGATAAGGAAGGTGAGATAGATCCTGTTCAATATCTGCAAGTTTCCTGTTTAGTGTGTTAGGGAGGCCAGAGCAGTGTGTACTAGTTGAGTGAGGTCCAAAAGTACAGACCATTAGAAATACGCCACCTTCACTTCTCAGTTCAGAAGGATCCCTAAGTTCCTGACTCACACAGTCTTTGCTTTACACAGCCTGTGAGGGTGAATCTTAATCACATTAATTCCATGGACTCTAAAAAGAAGCAGTCCTGGTGTTTAATGATGCACAGCAGGTCAGCCTGTGTTTATAGTTCAGGATATGAAGAGTAGAGCTTGGGAGCTGGGGTGGTGTGGGAGGAAGGCAGACAGGGACAAAATGAAGTAGAGAATGTGAAATAGCTGCAAAAGCTTAGGACCTAGCATCAGCAATACTGGAATCTCCTCTGAGCTGTGCCACTAATTTCTGGTGACCTGGACAAGTCCCTCTTCCTCCCTGAATTCCATTTGTATCATCTGAACAATGAATGTGTAGAACTAGTGATTTCTAAAGGTTTTTTTTTTTTTTTTTTTTTTTTTTTGCCCCAAGAGTCAGTGACTTTAAGGACCCCTTTAACCTCTCTGGCAATGACTCTTTTTGTCTGCCTTAAGGGAAATGGTAAGAACTCATAACCTCTAATAGGTATAAAGCCTAGTTCAGTTTACAAAGTTCCCTTCACATACATATGTTCTTTGATCCATCCTAGCAATAGCCTTCTGAGATAGGCAGAGTGGGTGCATTCATCCCCAGTTGACAGATAAAGAAACTGAGGCTCAGAGGCTAACACTTAGTGAACACTTACACTTTTACTTGCTAAGCATGTTACATGAATCATCTCCCTTAGTCCATACAATGACCCTCTGAAGAGTTTTATGGTAGGTAATATATTATTTACATTTTACAGATGAAGACACTGAGGGACAAAGAGGATCCCTGATTTGCCCATGGTCACTCAGGTGGCAAATGCCTATGTTTCAGAGCCTTGCACTTAACATTTATACTATATACTGCTTATTTTGTAAGGACCAAATGGAATCTTGCATTTGGGAATAGGGGGTCAGGATAGAAGAAACACCCATAATTACAGAAAGCATAAACTTGCTTTGGGCAGGCATGCCCTTGGCAACACTGTGAATACAGTTTGCCTTTGCTGCCTTTTAACATCTCTATCCCCATCAGGCGTCCAGTACCAATCAAGATTTATTTCCATAGGCCATATTCTCTAAAGCCCATAGAGGTGGTAAAGCATTATCTAGAGCAAAGGTTCCCAATTCTCACTGGCCAGCTGGGAATCTTTAGCCTCATTTTAGAGAATTAGATTCAAATAGTTTAATTTAGCGTCAAGATTTAAGCTTTTCAGGTGGTTCTAATGTGCAGTCGGGGTACAGAACAAATGTTGTTCTCAGTCTTGGCTGCATATTAAAATCATCTGGAGAGATTTCAAAAGTTAACAAAGTGCACCACCACCAGAAATGCTGATGTAATTGTTTTGGGGTATAAACTTGATCTGGAGATTTTTATAAGCTCTCAAGTGATATTAATGTAGATACAAGGTTGAAAATCACTTATCTATCCAGAAGGCCTATGATCTACTACATAGGCTTCACCACTCACTAGCTAAACTTGGGTAAGTAACTTAATCTCAGACATAGTTTTTTTCATCTTAAACAAAAAAAAAATAATAATATTCACATTGTGAGGTTATTCTGAGAATTAAATAATGTTTGTAAAGGGCTAGTATCTGGCATGTAGTAAGTGCTAAAAAACTAGCTATAATGATAAATTACTATGCAGGATAAAAAGTATCTGATAAACAAAATCTTACTAAGGCAATGGTTCTCAAACTTTAGCATCCATCAGAATCACCTGAAGGCTTATTAAAACACAGATTGCCTCTCTCTACCTATACTTTATGTCTGGGGTGAAACCAATAATATGCACTTGTAACAAGTTCCCAGATGATACTGATGCAACTAGTTTGAACATTGTAGTTTGAGAAGCTCCATAACAAAATATTAGCTTCAGTTTCAGATTCCCCTCCAAATGAGGTTTTTGTTTGTTTTTTTGTTTTTGTTTTTGTTTTTTGAAACAGAGTCTCACTCTGTTGCCCAGGCTGGCATGCACTGGCGATCTCAGCTCACTGCAACCTCTGCCTCTGGGGTTCAAGCGATTCTCCTGCCTCAGCCTCACAAGTAGCTGGGATTACAGGAATGTGCTACCACACCCAGCTAATTTTTGTATTTTCAGTAGAGACAGGGTTTCACCATGTTGGTCACACTGGTCTCGAACTCCTAATCTCAAATGACCTGCCCATCTCAGCCTCCCAAAGTGCTGGGATTACAGGTGTGATCCCTCAACTGAGTATTGATACATTCAAAAACCTCAAGGATGGTATTATGGTGGAACTTAAGATACTTCAGTTGACAAATAGTGGAGAAGTATTTGGGGACAAGCGATATCCTTGTAAAAAGCTGACTACACTTAATTTTAAAGTGAGTCCATGTCAGCTTCCCTGGGCTATTTTGCAAAGCAGGAGACAGCACAGAGGCTGCTCTAAATGAGATTTTGTAACAGGGTAGAGGAAGCTTCATATTTTTTGCTTTTTCTTTTCAGCACCATTTAATGAGAGCGGCCCTTTCCCCTCCTTCAGTCTCTCCTCTAATTTAAAAAAGATGCCACTAAAGTGGCACGTCTTCACAGAAGGGTTAAATTCCTGTTTAAATGTATTCCAAGGCTTATAAAACACATTAAGATTGACGGGAATGTGATTGTTTCCTACCAAAAAGTGTCACAGAAATAAGGATGTTTTCCAGTGTCTGGAGAGGTTCTGACAAATAGACTAAGGCTGACAAATTTCTCCCCCAACCCTGACAGCTACTGAAGTAATCAATTGTGGAAGGGATAAGGCTGGCTGCAAGCCCAATAAGGAGGCTGGCAAACGTATTTGCAGCATACTTTCTACTTTTTTGTGTCCCTGTGAAGTACTCCCCTCCAGCACTGGATTTCCAACTCTTCAACCATCACTCTGTTTCTGGGCAGCAGATATTATCCTTGATAACCTCCACCCCAATCAAAGTCTATTTGGACTTTCTAATTCTCTATTATCTGATCAAGGCTAGGCAGTTAACTTGCTGAATTTAGATATATAAATACACACTGGCCGGGCGTGGTGGCTCACACCTGTAGTCCCAGCACTCTGGGAGGCCGAGGCGGGCGGATGACCTGAGGTCAGAAGTTTGAGACCAGCCTGACCAACATGGTGAAACCCTGTCTCTACTAAAAATACAAAATTAGTGGGGCATGGTGGTGCATGCCTGTTAATCCCAGCTACTCAGGAGGCTGAGGCAGGAGAATCGCTTCAGTGGAGGTTGCAGTGAGCCGAGATTGTGCCATTGTACTCCAGTCTGGGAAACAAGAGTGAAACTCTGTCTCAAAAAAAAGAAAACAAATCAGCCGGGTGCGGTGCCTCACGCATGTAATCCCAGCACTATGGGAGGCTGAGGCCGGCGGATCACCTGAGGTTGGGAGTTCCAGACCAGCCTGACCAACATGGAGAAACCCCATCTCTACTAAAAATACAAAATTAGCCGGTCATGGTGGCGGGCACCTGTAATCCCAGCTACTCGGGAGGCTGAGGCAGGAAAATACCTTGAACCCAGGAGGCAGAGGTTGCAGTGAGCCAAGGTCGCGACATTGCACTCCAGCCTGGGCAACAAGACCAAAACGCCATCTCAAGAAAGTAAATAAATAAATAAAAATCACATTGACGCTGAGCGTGGTGGCTCACGTCTGTAATCGCAGCACTTTGGGAGGCCGAGGTGGGTGGATCACGAGGTCAGGAGTTCGAGACCAGCCTGGCCAACATGGTGAAACCCTGTTTCTACTAAAAATCCAAAAAAATTAGTTGGGCATGGCGGTGGCACCTGTAATCCCAGCTACTCGGGAGGCTGAGGCAGGAGAATTGCTTAAAACTGGAAGGCAGAGGTTGCAGTGAGCCGTGATCGTGCCATGGCACTCCAGCCTGGGCAACAAGAGCAAAACTCTGTCTCAAAAAAAAAAAAAAAAAAAAAAAAAAAATCACATTGAATGTGTGAGTGGTAAGTACTGCTTAATGGGATATTTTTTTTTTTCCAAGGAATTTGTAGCAAAAGCAGTAGCTCAAAAGAATGAGTCTCAAATAATGGAAAGCCAGGCAATGCGGCTGGTGGCATAGTTGTTAAAATAATTTGGTTGCTAGGGTGGCATTTGGGCAAAGCATGCCAATATTCTCTGGAGCAGATAAAGTGGGGAGACTCCTAGAAACTTAGTTCCACAGGTGGATGGGTTTGACGTTGGAGCAATCGCTCAATATCTTTATCTCCTGACATTCATCTATAAAACGAGGTTAATAATATCCTGTCCGGCCTCCCTCTTTTGAGTTGTGAGACTGAATTTTCATGGCATATGTGAAGGCATGCTGTAAATTAGTAGGTGTTAGAGAAATTCAAGTTTTTGAATAATAGTAATGACAATGATGACAATGATGAAATAAATGATAAATCCTTAGCCACATGAGAAAAATAGGTTGAAGGTTAGTAAAGTTTCACACACCAGAAAAGATCTACTGAATAAAAAGCACTCTTGGCTAGGCGCAGTGGCTCACGCCTGTAATTCTAGCACTTTGAGAGGCCGAGATGGGAGGATTGCCTGAGGTCAGGAGTTCAAGACCAAGCTGGTCAACATGGCGAAACCCCGTCTCTACTAAAAATACAAAAATGACCCAAACATGGTGGCGCGTGCCTGTAACCCCAGCTACTCAGAGGCTGAGACAGGAGAATTGCTTGAACCCAAAGGCAGAGACTGAAGTCAGCCGGGATTGCACCACTGCACTCCAGCCTTGGCAACAGAGCGAGACTCTGTCTCCAAAAAAAAAAAAAGGTACTGTTGATGTTGTCAAATTAAATATTACCATACCTCATATCTTGGAGCCATGAAAATCCATTGATTTGATGTGGATAGAGCATATTTATCAGGCATGTTCTTCTGTGGGTCTCAATGTCCGCATCAGTTCCATGAGGGAGTAGGAGGCCTGGATAGTCACAAATAACACCATTTTCTGGGTATTCATAGGGAGGAAAGAAGTCACCAAGGAAGCTGGCTGCCACTGCTTCCTCCTCTCCTGTTCAGAGGGGATAGCCCAAGAGCCAGAGAAGAAACAGTAACACTTTGTAGGGATGTATACATTGGAGGCTTCTTGGAGGACCCTGAGTGGCCCACTGCTGTTCCCCCCTAGTGAGCTGCTTTCAGTGGAAGATTTACAAGTACTCGAGACCCTTCAGGACACTAAGACGCTGGTCTACACTAGCATAGCTCCACGTCATAAGCAGAAAATGATAGCTCAGTCAATAGCAAATACTCCAAGGACTTGAAATGATCTGAGGCCACTTCTCTTTGAATCATTCTACTGTAGAGAAGCAGTTAACTTACAGGCTCTTGATGTATTTGCCCTAGTAATGGCAACCCTCAACCCCCACCTCTCAGTAGTAATTTACATGAGCAGAGCCTGCTCATGCAGAGAAGGCTTAAAACAATAAAACTGTGTGTTCGACCCCAAAGACCCTAACAGTCTGCCATCCTCAGAAGAGCAGTGACTCCTAACTGGTCAGACCCAGCACCCATGGTTATCCAGCACTATTTGCTCCAGGAGAAAAAGCAGAGGACTGTAATGAGGAGATTAACATCCCTGCATAAGGTGGGTATCAAGTCATTTCATAGTTGCACTGGGGCTTAAAGATTGGGGTTGCCGTGGTGGGTAACAGACAGCGTTTCTGATATGTTTATCTCCACAAAGAAGAGAACCTCAGACAGAGATCACCCTATAAATAGAAGTATTACAATCTCTCACTTAAAAAAAAAAATCTTACAAACCTGGCCATTATGCCTCAAATTCTACTGGTAGTGAGTGTTTAAGTATTGCTGTTTTCTGAGGCCTTCAAATGGGAAACAGTACATCTAATGATTAAGAGCCAAGGCTCCAATAAGGGCTGGGCTATGTACTAAGTCTTCATCATAGTCAAGTTGCTTAATTTTTCTAAAGTTTAGTTTCCTCATGCGTAAAAAAGGGTAAGCAATAATACCTTCACCAGAATTGTGATTAGCAATAACATTTAGTAACTGCTTAACACAGTGTTCAGTACATAAGAAATGCTGGGGAAAAAAGGTAGCTGCTATTGCTACCTAAAATCCAAACTGTCCTGCAGAATAAATCTCCATTAGTGAATTTGGCAGACGCCTCTCTTTCAGAGACAATTTGGCAGAGTGTAAACATTATGGGCTTTGGATCCAAACAGACCTGGTTTTAAATTCAGCCTTTTTCAATCTCTACGTCTGAGAACACTGTATTGTTATGAACCTCAGGTCCAGCCTATTATAAAGAGGGAATAATATCTTACCTTATGGGATTGTTAGGAGAATTACAACACAAAAGTTTGTGACACACCTGTACACAGTAAGCACCCAACAAACATTCGTTTTTTTCTCAGGAAAGCATGTAGACTTTATGCCCTGTGGCCCTGATCTACGAGGTGGGAAATTTGCTGAGTTAATGGAAATGATGTAAGAATCCAGCGCCACAGATATGTTAGTACACCATAATAAAAATGGGCTCGGGGGATCAATGTTCAAGCTAGGACATTCAAGGTTTCTTCCATGCTCACTGTACCCTCCTGAGGTGCTCTTAGATGACCATCCCACATCTGCAGACACACAATGGGCTTTTTGACGGGATTTGAGACAGTCTAGCATAAGAACTTTACCCAGTAGGTGGGCTGCTGGGGCACTGATGGGATAATCCCATTGGAACCTGTCTCATAGAGTTTAAAAGAAAGATTGGTTATGTCAATAATGGGTGCTGACTGGAGAAGAAACAGAGTAAGTTGATGATGGTGATCATTACATCACCACAAAGCTGTAATTCTAGAGGCAGAAGCAACAGACATCAGCTTCTGAGGGGAACATTTATTAGAATTATTAATAATCCAGATCTTGTCAAACTGCTAGAGCAGTCTGTTTTTGCAGTTAGTAAAATGGTGTACCACCCTCTGTGCCTCTCCATATATCTTTATAATAAATCATTTTCAGCAGAGGTGACCTGAGTATATCTAGGTTCCTAAGAACATAGAAATATTTGGGTGCAAATTTCAGCCCTGCCACTCACTAGTTTTCTCATATGTAAAATGGGAAGTGTGAGGATTGAGTTGGTACATGCAAAACATTTAGATTAGTGTTTGGCACATGGTTAAGTGTTCAAAAATTGTTACCTATTCAAGTAACAGCTTCTGAGTCTGTTTTCTTATCTGTGAAATGGGATTATATTCACCTCCTGAAGTATTTGGGAGGATTAGATGAAGTAACACAGGTAAAATAGTGCATAGCTATATATCTGGTACTTCACATATGTTGACTATCATTTTCCTTCCCTTAAAAACAAAATCTTTAAATATTTTGAATTATGAAACACTCTTCTAGGCAGAATAGTAAAAATAACTTTGAGTTTTGTGCATTATAGGTGCTGAATACATAGATATTGTGAAAAGTTTCCACTTCAATGAGTGTTGCCACTGTGAACTTCTCTCTCACCCTCTACGCTTATATACCCAGGTTCAGAAGAATTGGGATGGCTCAGGTATGGTTTTTATTTGGAGATTTATATCAAAAATCTTTCCGTATGGCCAGGCCTTCCTGGTGAGTTAAAAGGAAGCAAGATAATGTCTAGTCTCTTACAGAGGGATGATGTCACTATCCTCACCCTAGCTAAGCAATGCTCATTCTCTATGAGGCTTACAATAAGTGTCACGCATAGAAATAAAAAAATTTAGCTTCAGATTCAAAATTATTTATTCTGTAAAGGGCATTTCCACCTGGAGGGTCTCAAAAAAGCATATTAAGCTAGCAAATCTCAATAGATGATAACAATTTGAAATTTTTCTTTTCCCCCTCTTTACCTAGAAAAGCATCCTCCATCACTGCTTTCTCCTTTTCATTTAACCCCAGACTGGTTCTTAGACTTTATATCTGATTGAATCTAAACAATATTCAAAATTCCACAGAGAAAACTCTTGTTGATTATTTGTTCAACAGTCAAGTCCCTTTAAGTGGCAAAATCACCATGCTATGTTTTTTTTTTTTAATGTTTTTATCTTTTCCTCACAATTATTTCATGTCATTTTGATAAATTAAAAGCTAAACATGGGGGCGGAGCAAGATGGCCGAATAGGAACAGCTCCAGTCTCCAACTCCCAGCGCCAGCGACACAGAAGACAGGTGATTTCTGCATTTTCAACTGAGGTACTGGGTTCATTTCACTGGGGAGTGCCAGATGATCGGTGCTGCTCAGCTGCTGCAGCCCGACCAGCAAGAGCTGAAGCAGGGCGAGGCATCCCCTCACCTGGAAAGCGCAAGGGGGAAGGGAATCCCTTTTCCTAGCCAGGGGAACTGAGACACACAACACCTGGAAAATCGGGTAACTCCCACCCCAAAACTGCGCTTTAAGCAAACAGGCACACCAGGAGATCATATCCCACACCTGGCCGGGAGGGTCCCACACCCACGGAGCCTCCCTCATTGCTAGCACGGCAGTCTGTGATCTACCGGCAAGGCAGCAGCGAGGCTGGGGGAGGGGCACCCGCCATTGCTGAGGCTTAAGTAGGTAAACAAAGCTGCTGGGAAGCTCGAACTGGGTGGAGCTCACAGCAGCTCAAGGAAACCTGCCTGTCTCTGTAGACTCCACCTCTGGGGACAGGGCACAGTAAACAATAACAACAGAAAGCTCTGCAGACGCAAACGACTCTGTCTGACAGCTTTGAAGAGAGCAGTGGATCTCCCAACACGGAGGTTGAGATCTGAGAAGGGACAGACTCCCTGCTCAAGTGGGTCCCTGACCCCTGAGTAGCCTAACTGGGAGACATCCCCCACTAGGGGCAGTCTGACACCCCACACCTCACAGGGTGGAGTACACTCCTGAGAGGAAGCTTCCAAAGCAAGAATCAGACAGGTACACTAGCTGTTCAGAAATATTCTATCTTCTGCAGCCTCTGCTGCTGATACCCAGGCAAACAGGGTCTGGAGTGGACCTCAAGCAATCTCCAACAGACCTACAGCTGAGGGTCCTGACTGGTAGAAGGAAAACTATCAAACAGGAAGGACACCTACACCAAAACCCCATCAGTACATCACCATCATCAAAGACCAGAGGCAGATAAAACCAAAAAGATGGGGAAAAAGCAGGGCAGAAAAGCTGGAAATTCAAAAAATAAGAGCGCGTCTCCCCCGGCAAAGGAGCGCAGCTAATCGCCAGCAACGGATCAAAGCTGGACGGAGAATGACTTCGACGAGATGAGAGAAGAAGGCTTCAGTCCATCAAATTTCTCAGAGCTAAAGGAGGAATTACGTACCCAGCGCAAAGAAACTAAAAATCTTGAAAAAAAAGTGGAAGAATTGATGGCTAGAGTAATTAATGCAGAGAAGGTCATAAACGAAATGAAAGAGACTAAAACCATGACACGAGAAATACGTGACAAATGCACAAGCTTCAGTAACCGACTCGATCAACTGGAAGAAAGAATGTCAGCGATTGAGGATCAAATGAATGAAATGAAGCGAGAAGAGAAACCAAAAGAAAAAAGAAGAAAAAGAAATGAACAAAGCCTGCAAGAAGTATGGGATTATGTAAAAAGACCAAATCTACGTCTGATTGGGGTGCCTGAAAGTGAGGGGGAAAATGGAACCAAGTTGGAAAACACTCTTCAGGATATCATCCAGGAGAACTTCCCCAACCTAGTAGGGCAGGCCAACATTCAGATCCAGGAAATACAGAGAACGCCACAAAGATACTCCTCGAGAAGAGCAACTCCAAGACACATAATTGCCAGATTCACCAAAGTTGAAATGAAGGAAAAAATCTTAAGGGCAGCCAGAGAGAAAGGTCGGGTTACCCACAAAGGGAAGCCCATCAGACTAACAGCAGATCTCTCGGCAGAAACTCTTCAAGCCAGAAGAGAGTGGGGGCCAATATTCAACATTCTTAAAGAAAAGAATTTTCAACCCAGAATTTTATATCCAGCCAAACTAAGTTACATAACTGAAGGAGAAATAAAATCCTTTACAGATAAGCAAATGCTTAGAGATTTTGTCACCACTAGGCCTGCCTTACAAGAGACCCTGAAGGAAGCACTAAACATGGAAAGGAACAACCGGTACCAGCCATTGCAAAAACATGCCAAAATGTAAAGACCATCGAGGCTAGGAAGAAACTGCATCAACTAACGAGCAAAATAACCAGTTAATATCATAATGGCAGGATCAAGTTCACACATAACAATCTTAACCTTAAATGTAAATGGACTAAATGCTCCAATTAAAAGACACAGACTGGCAAACTGGAAAAAGAGTCAAGACCCATCAGTCTGCTGTATTCAGGAGACCCATCTCACACGCAGAGACATACATAGGCTCAAAATAAAGGGATGGAGGAAGATTTACCAAGCAAATGGAGAACAAAAAAAAGCGGGGGTTGCAATACTAGTCTCTGATAAAACAGACTTTAAACCATCAAAGATCAAAAGAGACAAAGAAGGCCATTACATAATGGTAAAGGGATCAATTCAACAGGAAGAGCTAACTATCCTAAATATATATGCACCCAATACAGGAGCACCCAGATTCATAAAGCAAGTCCTTAGAGACTTACAAAGAGACTTAGACTCCCATACAATAATCATGGGAGACTTCAACACTCCACTGTCAACATTAGACAGATCAACGAGACAGAAAGTTAACAAGGATATCCAGGAATTGAACTCATCTCTGCAGCAAGCAGACCTAATAGACATCTATAGAACTCTCCACCCCAAATCAACAGAATATACATTCTTCTCAGCACCACATCGTACTTACTCCAAAATTGACCACATAATTGGAAGTAAAGCACTCCTCAGCAAATGTACAAGAACAGAAATTATAACAAACTGTCTCTCAGACCACAGTGCAATCAAACTAGAACTCAGGACTAAGAAACTCAATCAAAACCGCTCAACTACATGGAAACTGAACAACCTGCTCCTGAATGACTACTGGGTACATAACGAAATGAAGGCAGAAATAAAGATGTTCTTTGAAACCAATGAGAACAAAGATACAACATACCAGAATCTCTGGGACACATTTAAAGCAGTCTGTAGAGGGAAATTTATAGCACTAAATGCCCACAAGAGAAAGCAGGAAAGATCTAAAATTGACACTCTGACATCGCAATTAAAAGAACTAGAGAAGCAAGAGCAAACACATTCGAAAGCTAGCAGAAGGCAAGAAATAACTAAGATCAGAGCAGAACTGAAGGAGATAGAGACACAAAAAACCCTCCAAAAAATCAATGAATCCAGGAGTTGGTTTTTTGAAAAGATCAACAAAATTGACAGACCACTAGCAAGACTAATAAAGAAGAAAAGAGAGAAGAATCAAATCGACGCAATTAAAAATGATAAAGGGGATATCACCACCGACCCCACAGAAATACAAACTACCATCAGAGAATACTATAAACACCTCTACGCAAATAAACTGGAAAATCTAGAAGAAATGGATAATTTCCTGGACACTTACACTCTTCCAAGACTAAACCAGGAAGAAGTTGAATCCCTGAATAGACCAATAGCAGGCTCTGAAATTGAGGCAATAATTAATAGCCTACCAACCAAAAAAAGTCCAGGACCAGATGGATTCACAGCTGAATTCTACCAGAGGTACAAGGAGGAGTTGGTACCATTCCTTCTGAAACTATTCCAATCAATAGAAAAAGAGGGAATCCTCCCTAACTCATTTTATGAGGCCAACATCATCCTGATACCAAAGCCTGGCAGAGACACAACCAAAAAAGAGAATTTTAGACCAACATCCCTGATGAACATCGATGCAAAAATCCTCAATAAAATACTGGCAAACCGGATTCAGCAACACATCAAAAAGCTTATCCACCATGATCAAGTGGGCTTCATCCCTGGGATGCAAGGCTGGTTCAACATTCGCAAATCAATAAACATAATCCAGCATATAAACAGAACCAAAGACAAGAACCACATGATTATCTCAATAGATGCAGAAAAGGCTTTTGACAAACTTCAACAGCCCTTCATGCTAAAAACGCTCAATAAATTCGGTATTGATGGAACGTACCTCAAAATAATAAGAGCTATTTATGACAAACCCACAGCCAATATCATACTGAATGGGCAAAAACTGGAAAAATTCCCTTTGAAAACTGGCACAAGACAGGGATGCCCACTCTCACCACTCCTATTCAACACAGTGTTGGAAGTTCTGGCTAGGGCAATCAGGCAAGAGAAAGAAATCAAGGGGATTCAGTTAGGAAAAGAAGAAGTCAAATTGTCCCTGTTTGCAGATGACATGATTGTATATTTAGAAAACCCCATTGTCTCAGCCCAAAATCTCCTTAAGCTGATAAGCAACTTCAGCAAAGTCTCAGGATACAAAATTAATGTGCAAAAATCACAAGCATTCTTATACACCAGTAACAGACAAACAGAGAGCCAAATCAGGAATGAACTTCCATTCACAATTGCTTCAAAGAGAATAAAATACCTAGGAATCCAACTTACAAGGGATGTAAAGGACCTCTTCAAAGAGAACTACAAACCACTGCTCAGTGAAATAAAACAGGACACAAACAAATGGAAGAACATACCATGCTCATGGATAGGAAGAATCAATATCGTGAAAATGGCCATACTGCCCAAGGTAATTTATAGATTCAATGCCATCCCCATCAAGCTACCAATGAGCTTCTTCACAGAATTGGAAAAAACTGCTTTAAAGTTCATATGGAACCAAAAAAGAGCTCGCATCTCCAAGACAATCCTAAGTCAAAAGAACAAAGCTGGAGGCATCACGCTACCTGACTTCAAACTATACTACAAGGCTACAGTAACCAAAACAGCATGGTACTGGTACCAAAACAGAGATATAGACCAATGGAACAGAACAGAGTCCTCAGAAATAATACCACACATCTACAGCCATCTGATCTTTGACAAACCTGAGAGAAACAAGAAATGGGGAAAGGATTCCCTATTTAATAAATGGTGCTGGGAAAATTGGCTAGCCATAAGTAGAAAGCTGAAACTGGATCCTTTCCTTACTCCTTATACGAAAATTAATTCAAGATGGATTAGAGACTTAAATGTTAGACCTAATACCATAAAAATCCTAGAGGAAAACCTAGGTAGTAGCATTCAGGACATAGGCATGGGCAAAGACTTCATGTCTAAAACACCAAAAGCAACGGCAGCAAAAGCCAAAATTGACAAATGGGATCTCATTAAACTAAAGAGCTTCTGCACAGCAAAAGAAACTACCATCAGAGTGAACAGGCAACCTACAGAATGGGAGAAAATTTTTGCAATCTACTCATCTGACAAAGGGCTAATATCCAGAACCTACAAAGAACTCAAACAAATCTACAAGAAAAAAACAAACAACCCCATCAAAAAGTGGGCAAAGGATATGAACACACATTTCTCAAAAGAAGACATTCATACAGCCAACAGACACATGAAAAAATGCTCATCATCACTGGCCATCAGAGAAATGCAAATCAAAACCACAATGAGATACCATCTCACACCAGTTAGAATGGCGATCATTAAAAAGTCAGGAAACAACAGGTGCTGGAGAGGATGTGGAGAAATAGGAACACTTTTACACTGTTGGTGGGATTGTAAACTAGTTCAACCATTATGGAAAAGAGTATGGCGATTCCTCAAGGATCTAGAACTAGATGTACCATATGACCCAGCCATCCCATTACTGGGTGTATACCCAAAGGATTATAAATTATGCTGCTATAAAGACACATGCACACGTATGTTTATTGCAGCACTATTCACAATAGCAAAGACTTGGAATCAACCCAAATGTCCATCAGTGACAGATTGGATTAAGAAAATGTGGCACATATACACCATGGAATACTATGCAGCCATAAAAAAGGATGAGTTTGTGTCCTTTGTAGGGACATGGATGCGGCTGGAAACCATCATTCTTAGCAAACTATCACAAGAACAGAAAACCAAACACCGCTTGTTCTCACTCATAGGTGGGAACTGAACAATGAGATCACTTGGACTCGGGAAGGGGAATATCACACACCGGGGCCTATCATGGGGAGGGGGGAGGGGGGAGGGATTGCATTGGGAGTTATACCTGATGTAAATGACGAGTTGATGGGTGCAGCACACCAACATGGCACAAGTATACATATGTAACAAACCTGCACGTTGTGCACATGTACCCTACAACTTAAAGTATAATAATAATAAATTAATTAAAAAAAAAAAAAAAAAAAAGCTAAACATAGCAAGTTCCAGCATGATCAAGTTTGAGCAAGATTTCTAAGAAATATGTATACAGAGTTCATTTTATGAACCTTCATTTGGAATATGGGACCTAACTTTAATGACCAAGCAACATATTAAATGAAGAATTTTTTTCTTCCTTTACAAAATTTAAGAACCTTAATGACCAACCAACATATTAAACGAAGAATTTTTTTTTCTTCCCTTGCAAAATGTAAGAACATAAAACAGTCCACGTAATACATTTTACACGAATAAATGTCCCTTTAACATTCAATTTGGACTTTTCTAACTGAAGTTGGAAGGCTTTCAGCTGTCTGGTAGACAAAATGGATTAGCGGTTAATATCTAAACTACTTATTAAGTACCACGGGCACTTTAGTCATTTATTTGTAGCAAGGCACTTTCAACAACTTTGTACCTACTACAGTAAGGAAGCAGTATATTTAGAAGAATATAGGCAATAACAATATATTTCATTTTGGAAATTTCAGTTGAATTATTTTACCAATAAATCTTTCTGCTTGAGAGCATTTTCCAGTGTGGAAAATGAAAAGCTTGAGTATGAATACAACTTAGTTAACTTTGTAACAAATTGATTCCATTTGTTAACTTGTGGAAAAACTGCTGTGATTTCCAAGGAAGGAAAGTCTTATTTTTCTGACAATTCACAAGGTGGAAAAAAGAACCAATCCTCACCTTGAAACATTCTGCTAAATACTTGCTTTTCTCTGGATGAACTACCTTCAATCAATCATTTTACTAGTAGTTTTCAGCGTCTGTGTCAGCAAAAAAATTAGCACATGATACACTTCGAATAGCATTACGGATGAGGATTAAGACAAGGTGTGATATAGATTTGAAATGAGACAGAGCTGTGATCAAATCCCAGCTGTTTCTTAGCTGTATGAATCCATGCCATCTACTTAAATTGTCAGCCTATTTCCCGTTCTCTAAAAATCAAAATAACAATCACCCCACCTTGCACAAAGGATTCTTTTGATGATTAAACAAACTATAATATATCAAAGTCCAGATCAGTTCCTAACATAAATAGGTGCTCAATTAATGTGGTGGATCCGAATCTCTCTGTTGTTCACTCTCCTCTTCTGTAAAATGGGAGATGGGGTTAAACTAGATGGTTTCTATGTCTTTGGAGAAAGAAAAATGCAAAGGTCCATAACACCGTAATACCAAATTTAGAATTCTTTTGGGGGTAATAGTAGTGAGTTTTGGGGTAAGTGCAGTGTTTCACTAGTTCAGTGCATTCCCTTCATTCTTTTCTATTACCATTTGGGGTAATGCAACCAATGTACTCTGAAAAGATCTGCAGAAAGGGGATCTAAGGCCCAGAAATGGGTAAATTATTATCCAAGTTAGAAGTTAGTATCAGAGCTAGGTCTACACTTTACATGAAATTATTGTAAGTCAGAACCAGGACTTTTTCCTCTACAGTCTACACAAGAGCCAATTTAGACTTTATTTTGAAACTGTTATCTACTAGCTTCATTTAATCGATAGCAAATTAAGCTCAGTTATTTTTTTGTTATTTTCTTTGCATCCTAGCAATCTTAGGTTCTTACTTTATCCATAGATAGCTAGTACCCTTAAATTTCTGTTCAGATAGTCCAGATGGTCCTTTCCTATAACTTTCTAAACTATAAAGCAAACTCATCTCTGATCATAATTACTTGTTCCATCTCCTACTCCTGTTTCCTCTCTGTAGTAGCCATTGGTAATAAGTTAACCAGGCAAAATAATCCAGCCCAGAAAGTTTACCTAAAATGGTTCACTGGAAGGTGGAAAATTTCAGGTATATAAGCATATGAGTAGGGAAGTAATTTTTGTCAGCCACATTGTCTAAAGGATGAAGGTACAGCAACATTTTTCTGAGCATTTGACCTTATATATTGAAATAAATGACACAATCAAATACATAAGAAAAAAAATCAGGAGAAAATAAGATTGATGGGGAACTAAAACAAGGTAAATGAAAGGTGCTATGATGTCTGTTTTTCATGACAGTATAGTCTGACATGTACTACTTTTCAATTATTAAATCAATTATCAAATTAGAAATGTAATTATACTAAAAACATAAGAGGTCACAGGTTGTGGTGCTATTGGTTTAAGAACAAATTCTAAGAAAGGAATTTTTGTTACATTTGTAAGATAATAGGTGTATCTAAAAGTAAAACTTGGTGTCTATCAATATTTTTTAAAAGACAAGTATGACAGGACTATAAACTAAAAGCATGAGCAGTTATCTTTTGATCAAATCATGTACATTTAAGTAAGTGGTATTGACAATTTAACAATGTTTATTAAAGTCAAAAGAACAGAAACTACACAATTTCTAACAATGGAAAGTAAGAAAACTCTATATTCCATAGAAATTTTAGCGTGCCATAATCTCTTCTATGGCTAAAACAAAAACAAACTTACCCTTTAAGTAGAAAGGACAAAGCATCAATTATAAACAAAATAGAAGATTCCAGCATGGAGGTCACAATCATTCAGTAATCATATTTAAATAGTAATCATATTTAAATCAAACATATTTAAATAGGTTTAACCCAAATTTATAAAAGTATAATTTCTCAATCCAATCTGTCACTGATGGACATTTGGGTTGATTCCAAGTCTTTAAAAAAGGATGAGTTTGTGTCCTTTGTAGGGACATGGATGCAGCTGGAAACCATCATTCTTAGCAAACTATCACAAGAACAGAAAACCAAACACCGCATGTTCTCACTCGTAGGTGGGAACTGAACAATGAGATCACTTGGACTCGGGAAGGGGAACATCACACACCGGGGCCTATCATGGGGAGGGGGGAGGGGGGAGGGATTGCATTGGGAGTTATACCTGATGTAAATGACGAGTTGATGGGTGCAGCACACCAACATGGCACAAGTATACATATGTAGCAAACCTGCACGTTGTGCACATGTACCCTACGACTTAAAGTTTAATAATAATAAATAAATTTAAAAAAAAATAAAATAAAAAAAAAAGTATAATTTCTCATTTCATTAATCAGTGAATATAGTCTTCACTCATACACGTTCTCATACATGGTGGGAAACACCATATATGAATAGTGAACAATTAGCAAAGAACTCTCTCTGCAATTGCACTTTGAAGGCCTTCATGACTTACAATGAAAAGATTTTCTAAACAAATCTGCTCTTCAATAGAACTTCACAAACTATTGGAATTTGTTCATGGATCAATCTTGCAGTAAATAAGAAAAAAACATCTAACTTACTTAACCTAGATTAGTAGCAGCATACTTGCTAAAATAAAACTTCATCACTTCTCCACATTTGAGAATGTTATATCAGAAAATTGCATACTCATGTGAATTTGTTAATTTTATCTGGGTAAAATATAGGTATTCCTGAGGAGATGACAAGTAATACAACAGGTCATTTTGTTTTTAAACTCAAGGATCCTGGCCTTCCAGAATTTGTTCTTCTTTACAGTCTTATAACTTTTGTGTCCCCACAATAACCCCATGTTATGCTCCCAACTTCCATTGAGCTGGATGTAATTCACATGTCTGAGCAAAACATTTAAGGTATTTATTATCCACTTCATTTTTTCCAGTTATTAAAGAGTTGTTTTAAAAGAATGAACACATTTAACCAGGAATTCTAGTACATGTAACTTGAGTTGATTCAGTTTTGTTCTCATTGTTATTTTATCAGTTGGTTTAAAAACACAGGTTAAGAGTCATGGAAATCAATCAATAATCTTATGAAAAAATGTGTATGATAAGTAAATTATATTAATACCATATGTATTAACCTCCTTTTAAAATACAGGTCGGGTGTGGTGGCTCACACTTGTAATCCCAGCAATTTGGGAGGCCGAGGCATAAGGATCGCTTGAGGTCAGTAGTGCGAGACCAGCCTGGCCAACATTGTGAGACCCCATCTCTACTAAAAATAAAATAAAATACAAATACAGCATGATAAGGGTTGAGTAGAAATAGGATAATCATTAAAATGTGTTTCACAATTTCATTCGAAGTATGAAAAGTTAAATTTTGGGGAGAGTCTTAACAATGATATTTAGCAAATAGAAAATTGTAAAACTGAACAAACCTTAATTTCTCTGGTTTAATGCTACATATTTCTTTCTAGTAAAGTAGGAACATTATCAATGGAACTGTCTTTAATTTAAGGAATTTAAATAGTCATTAAATTACTGGTTGAAAATTCTAAAACTAATTTAAATTTAAAAGCTGATAAATACAGATTAAAGTCAACTGCATTTCTGCTTGGGTAACAGAAACATAAAACACAAAACAAAAATACGTCATACCCATTGTATGACACTAAATGAGGTGATTTTCACTATGTAAACATTAAATAAACATGTTTCCATGCCTTTATTTTTATGTATCACGTCTCACTGCAGACAGATTTAAAACTACTTTGAATTTTTAAAATCCCAAAACTTTTATTCTGTACTCCATTCTGTATGAAGTACTTTGTAATACGTTGGTGCTGAATTTTTTATCTAACTTTTGAGGAAGATGGTTAATATACAAGAAGCTAATTCTAGCTCTGTCAAAAATACATCCCTCACACTTTTACATATAATATATAGAACTATATATAAAATATATAGTTATAAATATATATATAAAATCTGTCAAGATGGAAACTCCCTGGAATTTCTTAATGTATTGAAAAGTATAGCAAGGCAAAAGAAAGCATTATATATATATATATATATATATATATACACACACACACACACACACACACACACACACACACACAGTGTTTAGGCAAAAAAGCATCTGACATATATAGTATTCTTAGTGTAAGTGGAGTATAACTTATTTATACAAACAAAGAATGTTTCAGAAGCAAGTGAAGCAAACAGAAGCAGTAGCTCTTTAAATTACATTCAATCATGGAAAAGAGCAAGTCTGTGATAGTTCATCCTAGAGAAACCAAATTTTACAAGTCACCAAAGCAGTGAAAAATATATAACACTGTTGAAGGCCGAAAGAATGAGGGTCACGATCAACTCAGTACACCAATGGAGGCTATATGAATAAACAGCAAACTGTTTACTCATGAAAGCAGGATATTGGCAAATTGCCAAACTGCATCTGCCACCCAGAAGGAATGCTGAGGGCAGTCACCACCCAGGCACAAGTGTTTCTTGTGAATAGGCATATCTGAAGCCTGTTAGCAATAATGTGAACCTGTGATCAATCAAACAACTGATCAATTGTTACCTCCTCCTCCCTGTTCTTTCTACCCAATAAACACGAAGGGCGGCTGGCAAGGTGGCTCATGCCTGTTGTCCCAGCACTTTGGGAGGCCAAAATGGGCGGGTCACAAGGTCAGGAAATCGAGACCATTCTGGCTAACATGGTAAAACCCCGTCTCTACTAAAAATACAAAAAATTAGCCAGGCGTGGTGGCGGACACCTGTAGTCCCAGCTACTCGGGAGGCTGAGGCAGGAGAATGGCATGAACGCAGGAGGCGGAGTTTGCAATGAGCCCAGATCGTGCCACTGCACTCCAGCCTGGGCGACAGAGTGAGACTCCGTCTCAATAAATAAATAAATAAATAAATAAGAAGGACTGTAGAAGCTCAGGGCTGCCTTTGCTCACTAGAAGCAAGGAGCCCCCAACCCCTTCTTTAAAACAAATCCTTTCATCTTTGTTTTCATTTCTGCATTCGTCCCCCTTCGTTCAGTCCCATAGTAACCATCACGTAACACTAATATTTTAAATAGTTCACATTTTAAATATGATTTAAAATCCTGCCTCAAATATTCACACTAAAATCAACATTAAGAGTTTAATTTTTTAAACTTTTCAGAAAAAAATGAAGCTCTTAATAGAGCAGAAGCTATGAACGGGAGCAAATTCTATATCCAAACAAAATGTGCATGCAAATAGAAAATTCCCATCATTACAGAGCTAAAGGCTGATCATATTTTTCTGATTTATATTACAGTAGAAAAATACTCTTTATAAAAGGTGAATATATACTTATATTTAATTTATACATGTTTAAATTATATACTATGTATTATATATATATGTATATATCCTAAATTACTTCAATACACATCAAACACACAACAGCAAAGATAAAATCCAATCTCTACTTGTTCCATGGAAGTAACATTTGTGCCAAGAGAATCTATGTGACCCTGTGGTCGTTCCATATTGAGATCAAGGCTACAACTTAAAAATAATTAGCGGTTGGTGGCTGGCAAGATGGCCAAATAGGAACAGCTCCAGTCTGATGCAGAAGGTGGGTGATTTCTGCATTTCCAACTGAGGTAACCAGCTCATCTCAGTGGGACTGGTTAGAGTGGGTGCAGCCCATGGAGAGTGAGCCAAAGTAGGGTGGGGTACAGGGGTCAGGGAACTCCCTATCCTAGCCAAAGGAAGTCTTGAGGGACTGTGCCGTGAGGGATGCTGCAATCCAGCCCCAGATACGATGCTTTTCCCATGGTCTTCGCAACCCACAGACCTGGAGATTCCCTTGGGTGCCTATGCCAGCAGGGTCCTGGGATTCAAGCACAAACCTGGGTGGCCGTTTGGACAGACACCGAGCTAGCTGGAGGAGTTTTTTTTTTCATACCTCAGTGGCGCCGGGAATGCCAGCAAGACAGAACCATTCACTGTGCTGGAAAGGGGGCTGAAGCCAGGGAGTCACGTGGTCTAGCTCAATGGATCCCATCCCCATGGAGCCCAGCAAGCTAAGAACCACTAGCTTGAAATTCTAGCTGCCAGCACAGCAGTATGAAGTGGACCTGTGACACTGGAGCTTGGTTGGGGGAGGGGTGTCCACCACTGCTGAGGCTTGAGTAGGCAGTTTTCCACTCACAGTGCAAATAAAGCTGCCTGGAAGTTCAAACTGGGTGGAGCCCACTGCAGCTCCGCAAGGCCGTTGTAGCCAGACTGCCTCTCTAGATACTTCCTCTCTGGGCAGGGCATCTCTGAAAGAAAGGCAGCAGCCCTAGTAAGGTGCTTATAGATAAAACTCCCATCTCCCTGGGGCAGAGCACCTGGGGAAGGGGCTGTGGGCACAGCTGTAGCAGAGTTAAAAGTTCCTGCCTACTGACTCTGAAGAGAGCAGCAGGTCTCCCAGAACAGTGGTCGAGCTCTGCTAAGGGAGAGACTGCCACCTCAAGTCGGTCCCTGACCCCCGTGCCTCCAGATTGGGAGACACCTCCCAGCAGGGGTCTCATACAGGAGAGCTCCAGTTGACATCTGGTGGGTGCCCCTCTGGATTGAAGCTTCCAGAGGAAGAAACAGGCAGCAATATTTGCTGTTCTGCAGCCTCCACTCATGATAACCAGGCAAACAGGGTCTGGAGTGAACTTCCAGCAAACTCCAGCAGACCAGCAGGAGAAGAGCCTGTTAGAAGGAAAACTAATGAACAGAAAGGAACAGCATCAACATCAACAAAAAGAATGTCCACACAGAAACACCATCTAAAAGTCACCAGCATCAAAGACCAAAGGTAGATAAATCCATGAAGAACAGGTAAAACCACTGCAAAAATGCTGAAAATTCCAAAAACCAGTATGCCTCTTCTCCTCCAAAGGATCACAACTCCTTGCTAGAAAGGGAGAAAAACAGGATGGAGAATGAGTTTGATGAATTGACAGAAGTAGGCTTCAGAAGGTGGGTAATAACAAACTCCTCTGAGCTAAAGGAGCATGTTCTAACCCAATGCAAGGAAGCTAAGAACCTTGAAAAAAGGTTAGAGGAATTGCTAACTACAATACCCAGTTTAGAGAAAAACATAAATGTCATGATGGAGATGAAAAACAGAGCAGAAGAACTTCATGAAGCACACACAAGTATCAATAGCCAAATCGGTCAAGCAGAAGAAAGGATATCAGAGATTGAAGATCGACTTAATGAAGTAAAGCATGAAGACAAGATTAGAGAAAAAAAGAATGAAATGGAATGAACAAAGCATCCAAGTAATATGGGACTACATGAAAATACCAAACCTACATTTTATTGGCATACCTAAAAGTGACGTGGAGAAAGTAGCCAAGTTGGAAAACACTCTTCAGGATATTATCCAGGAGAATGTCCCCAACCTAGCAAGACAGGCCAACATTCAAATTCAGGAAATATAGAGAACACCATAAAGATACTCCTCGAGAAGAGAAACCCCAAGTCAGATTCACCAAGGTAGAAACGAAGGAAAAAATGTTAAGGGCAGCCAGAGAGAAAGGTCAGGTTACCCACAAAGGGAAGCCCATCAAACTAACAGCAGTTCTTTCTGCAGAAACCCTAAAAGTCAGAAGAGAGTGGGGGCCAATATTCAACAATATTAGAGAAAAGAATTTTCAACCTAGAATTTCATATCCAGCAAAATTAAGCTTCATAAGCAAAGGAGAAATAAACTCCTTTACAGACAAGCAAATGCTGAGAAATTTTGTCACCACCAGGCCTGCCTTACAAGAGCTCCTGAAGGAAGCACTAAACATGAAAAAAACAAAAAACCAGTACTAGCCACCACAAAAATACACCAAATTGTAAAGACCATTGACACTAGGAAGAAACAGCATCAACTAACAGGCAAAATAACCAGCAAGCATCATAATGACAGGATCAAATTCACAATTAACAATATTAACTTTAAATGCAAACGGCCTGAATGCCCCAATTAAAAGATACAGACTGGAAAATTGGATAAAGAGTCAAGACCTACCAGTGTGCTGTATTCAGGAGACCATCTCACATACAAAGACATACATAGGCTCAAAATAAAGGGATGGAGGAATATGTACCAAGCAAACAGAAAGAAAAAAAAAAAAAAGCAGGCATTGCAATCCTAGTCTCTGATAAAACAGACTTTAGACTAAAAAAAAAAAAAAGATAGGCATTACATAATGGTAAAGGGATCAATGCAACAAGAAGAGATAACTATCCTAAATATATCTGCACCCAATATAGGAGCACCCAGATTCATAAAGCAAGTTGAGACCTACAAAGAGACTTAGACTCCCATACAATAATAGTGGGAGACTTCAACACCCCACTGTCAATATTAGACAGATCAATGAGATGGAAAATTAAAAAAGATATTCAGGACTTGAACTCAGCTCTGGACCAAGCAGACCTAATAGACATCTACAGAACTCTCCACCACAAATCAATAGAATATACATTCTTCTCAGAACTACATCACACTTACTCTAAACTTGAGCACATAATACAAAGTAAAACACTCCTCAGCAAATGCAAAAGAACAGAAATCATAACAAACAGTTTCTCATACCAAAGTGTAATCAAATTAGAACTCAGGATTAAGAAACTCATTCAAAACCACACAACTACATGGAAGCTGAACAACCTGCTCCTGAATGACTACTGGGTGAATAATGAAATTAAATCAGAAATAAATAAGCTATTTGAAACCAATGAGAACAAAGACACAATGTACCAGAATATCAGGGACACAGCTAAAGCAGTGTTCAGAGGGAAACTTATAGCACTAAATGCCACAGGAGAAAGCAAGAACGATCTAAAATCAACACCCTAATATCACAATTAAAAGAACTAGAGAAGTAAGAGCAAACAAATGCAAAAGCTAGCAGAAGACAAGAAATAACTAAGACCAGAGCAGAACTGAAGGAGATAGAGACATGAAAACCCTTCAAAAAATCAATGAATCCAGGAGCTGGTGTGCTGAAGAGATCAACAAAATAGATAGACTGCTAGCCAGAATAATAAAGAAGGAAAGAGAGAAGAAACAAATGACACAACAAAAAGTGATAAAGGGGATATCACCACTGATCCCACAGAAATATAAACTACCATCAGAGAATACAATAAACACCTCTACACAAATAAACTAGAAAATTTAGAAGAAATGGATAAATTCCTGGACACAAACACCTTCTCAAGACTAAAGTAGGAAGAAGTTGAATCCCTGAATAGACCAATAACAAGTTCTGAAATTCAGGTAGTAATTAACAGCCTACCAACCCAAAAAAGCCCAGAACCAGACAGATTAACAGCCAAATTCTACCAGAGGTACAAAGAGAAGCTGATACCATTCCTTCTGAAATTATTCCAAACAACAGAAAAAGAGGGACTCCTCCCTAACTCATTTTACAAGGCCAGCATCATCCTGATTCCAAAACCTGGCAAAGATACAACAAAAAAAGAAAATTTCAGGCCAATATCCCTGATGAATGTCGATTCAAAAATCTTCAATAAAGTACTGACAAGCCAAATCCAGCAGCACATCAAAAAGCTTATCCACCATGATCAAGTCGGCTTCATCCCTGGGATGCAAGGATGGTTCAACATATGCAACTCAATAAACGTAATCCATCACATAAACAGAACCAATGACAAAAATCACATGATTATCTCAATAGATGGAGAAAAGGCCTTTGATAAAATGCAACACACCTTCAAGCTAAAAACCCTCAATAAACTAGGTATTGATGGAACATATCTCAAAATAATAAGAGCTATTTATGACAAACCCACAGTCAATGTCATACTGAATGGGCAAAAGCTGGAAGCATTCCCTTTGAAAATCAGCACAAGACAAGGATGCTTTCTTTTACCACGGTATTGGAAATTCTGGCCAGGGCAATCAGACAAGAGAAAGAAATAATGGGTATTCAAATAGAAAGAGAGGAAGTCAAATTGTCTCTGTTTGCAGATGACATGATTGTATATTTAGAAAACCCCATCATCTCAGCCCCAAATCTCCTTAAGCTGATAAGCAACTTCAGCAAAGTCTCAGGATACAAAATCAATGTGCAAAAATCACAAGCATTCCTATACACCAATAATACACATGCAGAGAGTCAAATTATGAGTGAACTCCCATTCACAATTGCTACCAAGAGAATAAAATACCTAGGAATCCAACTTACAAGAGATATGAAGGACCTCTTCAAGGTGAACTACAAACCACTGCTCAAGGAAATACGACAGGAAACAAATGGAAAGACATTCCATGGTCATGGGTAGGAAGAATCAATATCATGAAAATGGCCATACTGCCCAAAGTAATTTATAGATTCAATGCTATCCCCATCAAGCTACCACTGAGTTTCTTCACAGAATTGGAAAAAGCTACTTTAAATTTCATGTGGAACCAAAAGAGAGCCCGCATAGCCAAGACAATCCTAAGCAAAAAGAACAAAGCTGGAGGCATCATGCTACCTGACTTAAAACTATACTACAAGGCTACAGTAACCAAAACAGCATGGTACTGGTACCAAAATAGATATATAGACCAATGGAACAGAACAGAGGCCTCAGAAATAACATCACACGTCTACAACCATCTGATCTTTGACAAACATGACAAAAACAAGCAATGGGGAAAGTATTTCCTATTTAATAAATGGTGTTGGGAAAACTGGCTAGCCCTATGCAGAAAACTGAGACTGGACCCCTTCCTTACACTTTATACAAAAAGTAACTCAAGATGGATTTAAGGCTTAAATGTTAGACCTAAAACCATAAAAACCCTGGAAAGTTTTACCATTTACCTAGGCAATACCATTCAGGACACAGGCATGGGCAAAGACTTCATGACTAAAACATCAAAAGCAATGGCAACAAAAGCCAAAACAGACAAATGGGATCTAATTAAAGTAAACAGCTTCTGATCAGCAAAAGAAACTATCATCAGAGTGAACAGGCAACCTACAGGATGGGAGAAAAGTTTTGCAATCTATCCATCACAACAAAGGGCTGATATCCAGAATCTACAAAAAACTTAAAACACAAACACACACACACACAGACACACACACACACACACACACAGGACATCAAAAAGTAGGTGAAGGAAATATCAAAAAGTAGGTGAAGAATATGAACAGATACTTCTCAAAAGAAGACATTTATGTGACCAACAAACATATGAAAAAAAGCTCATCATCACTGGTCATTAGAGAAATACAAATCAAAACCACAATAAGATACCATCTCACATCAGTTAGAATGGCGATCATTAAAAAGTTAGGAAACAACAGATGCTGGAGAGGATGTGGAGAAATAGGGATGCTTTTACACTGTTGGTGGGAGTGTAAATTACTTCAACCATTGTAGAGGACAGTGTGGCTATGCCTCAAGGATCTAGAACCAGAAATACCATTTGACCCAGCGATCCCATTATTGGGTATATACCCAAAGGTTTATAAATCATTCTACTATAAAGACACATGCACACATATGTTTACTGCAGTACTGTTCACAACAGCAAAGACTTGGAACCAACACAAATGTCCACCAGTGATATACTAGATAAAGAAAATGTGGCATATATATACCATGGAATACTATGCAGCCATAAAAAAAGGATGAGTTCATGTCATTTGGAGGGACATGGATGAAGCTGGAAACCTTCATTCTCAGTAAACTAACACAAAAACAGAAAACCAAACACCACGTTTTCACTCATAAGTGGGAGTTGAACAATGAGAACACATGGACACTGAGAGGTGAACATCACATACCAGGGCCTGTCAGGGGGTGGGAGGCTAGGGGAGAGATAGCATTAGGAGAAATACCTAATGTAGATAATGGGTTGATGGGTGTAGCAAACCACCATGGCACGTATACCTATATAACAAACCTGCATATTCTACACATGTATCTTAGAACTTAAAGTATAATAAATAAACTTAAATAATAATTAGCATATGAATGTAATATAGGCATTTTTCTTCTTTACTTAATATGTATTGTAAATCTGAATATTCCATCTTCCATTTTACCTTCATTTACATAAAAATAAAACATGTTCAATTTTATAAATATTAACTGAGCTTAAATATCTTCTGAATATCTACCTTAAGATAATGAATTTACTAATTTTAAAGTACTTTTGTTGAGTTCTAAAAGTGATCCACGTGGAAGGTACTTAAGATATAAAAGATAATAATACTGGGAAATGATCTGGTCTTCAGAACAAAAGGCTAAACTAATGGTTATCCAATATATTAGATGTACTGTAGACTACTCCGCTTCCTACTGTGAAGGAAAACTAATATGCTAAAAAAGATAAAACAGGCTAGATAACTCTAGCCTCAGGATCTATACCTAATATTTGAATTAACCTCAATTTCAGTTTTTAGCTCCTGGGCTACCCTTAGCAAGAATCATTATTTGCATCCAACCATACAACTGAGTTTCAGAAAAGTTAAGTATACTTGTCTGAGATCATTCTAGTGATAGACATAGGATTTTAATCTAGGTTTGACTGTCTCCAAAGCCTATGATTTTAATCTCCACTGCACCACTCCTCTAGTATATAAACTATCCTTTCTGCTTGTCTCTAAATCATTGGAGTGTATGCCAACTTCAGTATGAAAATACTACAGAGAATATAATATCATGACATTAACAGTCATTATGAGTTTTTTTTTTTTTTTTTTTTTTGGAGACAGAGTCTCATTCTGTCACCCAGGCTGGAGTGTAGTGGCATGCTTTCGGCTCACTGCAACCACTGCCTCCTGGGTGGGTTCAAGCAATTCTCCTGTCTCAGCCTCTAGAGTACTTGGGATTATATCCGTGTACCAACACATTCGACTAATTTTTGTATTTTTAGTAGAGATGGGGTTTTGCCATGTTGGCCAGGCTGGTCTCGAACTCCTGACCTCAGGTGATCCACCCACCTCAGCCTCCCAAAGTGCTGGGATTACAGGTGTGAGCCACTGTGCCCAGCCCATTATGAGATTCTACAGACAGATTTCTATTGAAAAAGTAAAGACATGAAATTTAGTTGGGGGAATCACTAACTCAATCAGCAATTAGATAGTTAAACATCTTTAAAGATGGGCATTGGTATTTCTACATCAGTGGTTATACCTGTTTCTACTGCCAGTCATCACACATTGACATAATTAGTCTCTTGATTTTTTAGTCACTACCCCAAGGAACATCTGGAAATGTCTGGAGACACGCTTGGCTGTCACAACTGTAGGGAGGGGTGCCATTGGTTCCTAGTGGGTAGAGGCCAAAGATGCGGCTAAACATTCTGCAATGCACATGACAGCCCCCAGGATTATCCATCCCAAAATGTCAATAGTATCGAGGTTGTGAAATCCTGCTCTAAATCTTATCAAAAAGTTGCCTACTGATTTTATTTACCACTGAGGGTCAATAAGGCCATAACGTGGCAGCATTCATTTTATAAGACTTCCCTTGCTGCATTTTCAAGCCAAATCATCTAATTTAGTCTTTAGCAGAAACTAAACAAGTCCTTAGTCTCTTATAAAGACTATGTTTAGAAGACGGAGTCTTCTGACACACAATGCTTTTGTTATAATATTTAACGAAAATCACCTTTCTTGTTCCCCTCCATATATGGGCTACTTTAGGATACTAACAAAACAAAATAGCACACAACTTAACCCATGGCCTTGTTCTCGAACATTACTAACCTGATTTTTAATTTATTAATCTCGATTTTAATTCTTTAGTAATATATTAGTGATCGAAAGAGTTGATAAACTTAACTGTTTATTCTAATCAGGTATTAGCTTAGATAAGAGAGTAGTATTTATCAACTCTGTTTTCCAGATGTCTTCAAATCTTCTCTTCCCAGGAGAAAAGAACAAAATAAGACTAAGTCTCATTTCAAACTAGTTCTCTACCTTTGAAAATAAATTATAAAACATTAGTATCAATTTTTATTTTTTACTACATTATCTTGAAGCAAACATTACACCAGAGAATAATGATACAACATGACTTCTATAGCAAAGATATCATAGATAAGTCATTCTCCCATGACATGAAGGGCCTGAAATAAACAGCTTGTATTATACACCCTATTTCCAATAACAATATCACAAAAGGGTATGAATTATTTACTTAAAAGAAATAATCAAATCATTATGTGTAATATTGCTGTCTTTTGAGCCCCTTGCACATTTTGCACATATTGCTCAGTTTGCAGTACTCAAACTAGACTTATGACTCAATGGCCTAATCATAGCAGAATTATTTTGGAAGGTCCTTTTTATATATATATAAAAAAAACACCATATGTTTCATATATGCAGTGAACAGTAGGTATTGAGCAAATGTTCAAACATTCCTGCTTCCTTTGATCACCTTTGCCTATTTCTTTACACACACTAAATGAGTCTATTTCCAGAAATTTTTAAGAAAATACTAAGATGATTGAAACACAGTCAAATTTTTATGAGCATGGCAAGGAATTGGATGACTGTTTAAAGTCCCTTGAAACACTAAATTCTAGGGTCACAAACCTAACTCTGGCAGTTTGTGGAAAAGAGAAATATTTTCATCTATATCACAGAATTTTAGAACCTCTAGATATTAAATCAAGATTTTCCACAATCACCTGGATAACTTCTTACCTAGCTTCATCTGGCATTTCCTGAAGCAGCATATCCATTTGGTTCTAGGATAAGAAAATGAGGATTGCTATTAAGCATTTGCTTTTTGCATGGCTTTTGGTTTTCTCTTAAAAGAGGGAAACTAGTCTCTAATTTTTTAAAAGAAAGCATTAAAAATATATATTTTGTACCACCAGAGGGAGCTGCATAATTTCAAAATGTATTTTTTTTTTTTCTGAATAATACTAAATTCTAAAACTTAAAACTATGAGGTTATGGAAAAATATTAGCAGTGAGGTTCACATATAATTTAAATCTGAGTAATACAGAGCTCTCCAAGTGAACCAATTTACAAAAGCTCCATTCTAACCCACTTCACTTTTACTGTGTGTCATAGATTTAAATTTTAGATTACAATAATCAGAACTGTTCTTTCAGCCAGTTGATGTAAATCTGATACCAAGGATAACTTTTTCAAATGTCAGAGATGAATAAATTATAAGTATTGAGATATTTACTAAGGTACAGACATTCTCAGGCAATAGAGTCTGATTAATAATTTTTAAAACTCTTCTAGTTTTTAACTAAGTTATTGAAAATATTTTTAATATACAGTTGGGAGTTCTAAGATATGGTCCCAGCTCTACCATTAACAATGAGTATGATTTTAAGCAAATCGCTAACTTTGCTGCTGGGCCTTAGTTCTTATTCTCTTTCATTCACTTTAAAAATATTTCCTAAATACCGAAAAAGTTCATGAAATAGCAGATTCCTATGTGCATTAACATTTTGGTTTTAATTCATACCTAAAATAGCATTATTCGTGTTATGAGAATTTACTTAAATTGTATTATACAATGATTTTATTCCATAACTTCCTTTCCTCATTCAACCTGGTAAGATTATATTGAGATCTAGATCTAGTTCATTCACTTTAAACTACTGTATGATGTTGCAACACAGAAATAGACTAAATTTTATTTATCCATTGTATTTTTGGAATTTTGATTTTTCTTAATTTCTCCCTATTACAGAAAATGGTGCAATAAAGATTTTCGTGTGTGTGTTTGTGTGTGTGTGTGCAGAGAGAGAGAAAGAGACTGATCTATATATACATATATATATCTTTGTCTACATATGTAGGGGCTGCTTTGTGTATAAATGTGGAAGTGAAAATACTAGGTTACATACACTTCATATACTGTGATTTATTCAACAATATTCAAAAATTTTGAACATCTACTTTATGCCAGATATTTTACATGCTAGGGAGGCATCAATGATGTCCTCCTTAAGCTTAAACTCTAGTGTGTACTAGAGAAGAGAGGGCAAACACATTTTTTAAGCAGTATATGGTATATTAGAAAGCGATATATACCATAGAGAAAAATAAAGCAGGGAAGGCAGAGAATAGGAGGCATGGTAGGTACACTGTTGATGCAATTTTAAGTAGGATGGTCAGGAAAAACCTCGTATAAAAATGACTTAAAGACCTAAAGGAGGTAAGATAGTAAGCAACGAGGATGTCCAGAGAAAGAACATTCAAGGGAGAAGAAACTACAAGTGGAATAGCTGTCAGGCAGAAATATACTTGGTGTGTTTGACAAATAACAACAAATCCAGGTGCCTGAGTAGACTGATGAGCAACAACATGTTAGGACAGATCAGGGTAAGGCAGGCCATGTAGAACTTTATGGACCTTTGAAAACAATCTGGCTTTTACTGAGGAAAACATTGAACCACTTGAAAGTTTTGAGAGGAATGACGTGATCTGACTTGTACTAACAGGATTGCTCTCGTTGCTATGTTGAGAACAGACTGTAGATATTATCAAATTGCTTTTCCAACGGGGATGTGCCAATTTGAATTCTAATTACTACTCATTAGCAGAGTGTGAGAATTTGGGCAACTAAGTGTGTTCAGCCAGATCTCTCTCAATTTCTGCTGTAAATTTTGGTTAAGTTTTTATGACTAATGTTTTCTATATATATATATATATATATATATATATATATGAATGTCTCCAGCACCTGGCACAATACCTGAAACAGGAGAAGGTGCTCAGTGAATGTCAGGTGAATGAGCTGAGAGGCACTTCAGATATCATTAAATCCAACTCCTACATTTTACAGTTATGAAAACTGAGGCCTGGGGTAGTCAGTATCTGAGTCAAGGTTCCAAAGTTAATTAGAAGCAGAGTGATGACTAGAAATCAAAGTAACCAAGATACTGAAACAGAACCTTATAGCAATCACACCCCCTGCAGGAACATCAAATTGAACAACTATCCATGCCAAACAAAAACAACAAACAACAACAACAACAAAAACACCTTCACAAGAGCCAAAGAAACCAGGTGAATGGTCACAGTACCTGGTTTTAGAATAATCACAAGAAAAGATGCAATGAAGAGGGTGGACAGTCTCGCATTGCCTACATTACCCTTCCTGCAACTGTAGGCAGCACAGCATGGAGACAGAATCTGTCTGCTTGTGGGAGGGAGAGGGAAGTGTGTATGGGACTTTGCCTTGGAATCAGTACCAGCCTGCCATAGTAAAACACAGCACCAAGCAGAACCCTAAGGCCCCTCATTCTAGGCTTGTGCCCAAGGATGGAGCTCCTACATCTGCCACAGGCCAGATGGGAATCTGTGGTGTCAACATGATGAACCCAAGTTACAGCCTGCTTCACCAACAGCTGACAAAAGTAGCCTTAGGCTCGGAATAAATTTCAGTGGCAGGAAGGCTATCACAACTGCAGTCCTTGACTGAGCCCTAGTGATGCACTGGTCTGGGGCTTTTGGTTTGACACACTGTTACATCAGCTGCAGAGGACACAGACTATCCACTTCACCCCTCCCCCAACCTCAGGCAGTATAGCATGGATAAATACTCTTTCCACTTGGAGAGAAAAGAAGTGAGTGAGGGACTTTGCCCATGGAACTCTCCCTGAATTTTCCCAAGTCCATTAGGGCTGGAGGCCTCAAAGCCCTCAAGAGAGTGGCAGCAAACCTAAGCTTAGGGCACCCTCTAGTGCTGAAACTGCTGCAGTGCACACAAACTTGGTGAATTCAAAAGTCAGCCACGTTTATTTGAACTTCTGGAAAGCCTTCTGAAGAAGGATGAGGACATACAAGGCCAGACTGCAAAGACTGGAATAAATACATAATTTTTCAGTGCCCAGACATCAATGCACATTCACAAGAATCAACAACATTAAGGGCAATATGACCTCACCAAACAGACTAAAATGACAGTGAACAACCCTGGAGAGATGGAGATGTGTGCATTCTCAGACAGAAAACCCAAAACAGGTGTTTTCAGTAAGCCTAACAAACTTCACAAAAGCAAAGAGAAGCAATTCAGAAATATATCAGAGAAATTTTACAAAGGGATTGAAAAAATCAAACAGTAATCCTGGAGCTGAAAAATACAGTGAATGAGATTTAAGAAATGCATTTGTGTCTTATTAGGAGAATTAATCAAGCAAAACAAAGGACCAGTGAGCTTAACAACAGTCTATTTGAAAATAAACAAAGGAAAAAAAGAAAAAGCAATGAAAATGTTCATGAAATCTATTGGATAGCATCAAAAGGGCAAATGTATGAGTCACTGGCCTTCAAGATGGGATAAAGAAAGAGAAAGGGGTAGGAAGCTTATTCAAAGAAAAAATAACAGAAAACATTCTAAACCTAGAGAAATATATAAATATCCAAATACAGGTAGGTCAAAGATTACCAAGCAGATTTAATTCAAGTAAAGACAACCTCAGACAAAAATAATCAAATTCTCAAAGGTCAAGGACAAAGAGAGGATCCTGTAAGCAGTGAGACAAAAGAATCAAATAATACACAAAGGCACTGCAATAGGTTGGGTGGCAGACTTAGCAAAAACCTTATAGGCCATGAGAAAATGGGATGAAATACTTGAAGTACTGAAGAAAAAATGCCTGCCAATTGAGACTACTGTATCCAGCAAACTTATCCTTGAAACATCAAGGAGAGAGAGATTTTTCTCAGAAGCAGAAAAAAAAAGACAATCTTCAAATTCATATGGAAATGCAAAAGAACCCGGATAGCTAAAGCAATCATGAGCAAAATGTACCAAGCTAAGGGAATTATACACTTAACTTTAAAATACACCACAAAGCTATAGTAACCCAAACTGCATGTTATTGGCCTAACAACAAACACACAGACAAATAGAACAGAATAGATAAACCAGAAATAAATTCACATGTTTACAGCCAATGTGTATTTGACAAAGGCACCAAGAACATACACTGGGGAAAGAACAGTTTCTTCAATAAATGGTGCTGGGAAAACTAGACAACCATATGTAGAAGAATAAAACAGACTCCTATCTCTTACCATATAGAAAAATCAACTCTAAATGGATTAAAGACCTAAATGTAAAACCTTAAATTATGAAAATAATAAAATAGAACATAGGGAAAATGCTTCATAAAATTGGATCAGGCAAGGATTTTTTGAATAAGATATCAAAAGCACAGGTCTATTCGTGTGACGGTTGCACTGAAAGCTCAGACACTGCTGCTATGCTGCATATCCAGGTAACAAAACTGCATCTGTACCCCCAAATATCGTTTTTTAAAAAGTACCTTTGGGATGCTGAGGTGGGAGAATCGCTTGGGGCCAGGAGTTCAAGACCAGACTGGGCAACATAGCGAGACCCCCATCTATACCAAAAAAAAAAAAAAAAAAAGAAACTGGCTGGGTGCAGGCGCACATTCATGTAGTCCGAGCTACTTGGGAGGCCAAAGCATGAGGACTGCTTGAGCCCAGGAGTTCGAAGTCACAGTGACCTATAATCACGCCATGCACTCCAGCCTGGGTGACCAAGCAAGACTCCGTCTCAAAAACAAACCAAAAAGCACAGGCAGCAAAAGTAAAAGTAGATAAATCATATCAAATTAAAAAGCTTCTGCACAGGAAAAAAACAAATACATACAGTGAAGAGAGTACCTACAGAAAGGGAGAAAGTAGTTGCAAAAGACCTGAATAGACATTTTTCAAAAGACATACAAACGGCCAACAGGTATGTGAAAATGCTCAACATCAGTAATCATCAGGGAAATGTGAGTCAAAACCACAGTGAACTATCACCTCACTCCAGTGAGAATGTCTCTTATCAAAAAGACAAAAAATAACAATTGCTTGTAAGGATATGGAGAAAGGAGAATTCTTATGCACTGTTCGTAAGGATGTTAATTTAGTACAGATATTATGAAAAGGAATATGTAGTTTCCTCAAAAATTTAAAAAATAGAACTTCCATATGATCCAGCAATCCCCTTCCTTGGTATATATTCAAATAAAATGAAATGAGTATGTCAAAGAGATACCTGCAATCCCATGTTTATTACAACACTATTCACAATAGTCAAAATATGGGATCAATTTGGTTCATCTAAAGATGAAGAAAATGTGGTATATCTACATAATACAACACACCACTCAGCCATAACACAAAATAAAATCCTGTCATTTGCTCAAAATGGATAAACTTGCAGGCTATAAGGTTAAGTGAAAGAAACATGGCACAGAAAGACAAATATTGCATGATCTTACGCATCTGTGGAATTCAAAAAAGTTGATTTCGTGGAAGTAGAGAGTAGAATAGTGGTTACCAGGGGCTGGGGATGGAAAAGAGTTGGTAAAAGGAGGGACAAGCAGAAATGTGTCAATGGGTACAGAGTTAGTTTGGCAGAAAGGATAAGTTCTGGTGTTACACAGTAGGGTGGCTATAACCGATAACACCGTAGTGTATATTTTAAGATAGTTAGACGAGAAGATTTTGAATGCTACACCGCAAAGTGATAAACATGTAAAATTATGGATATGACAATGTTAATTTAATTACTATACAATGCATGCATGCACTGACACTGTACTCCATACTTATGTACAATTATCTGTCAATTACAGATTTTTTAAAAAATTAATAAATCCAAGTGTCCTGACTTCAAGTCACTTTTCAAATACAGTTGGGTTTTCTTAACTTGACTGATCATAAAATCACCTCAGGATTCCTAAGGTAACCGAATAAAAATCAGAAACTCTAGGACAGTGCTTCTCAAACTCTGTGCATACAAATCACGTGAGAATCTGGTTAAAATGAAGATTCTGATTCAATATATCTGGGGGTGGGGTTCTGAAATTTTATATTCCTAATGAGCTTCCAGGGTGTTAAGAGTGTGCCGGAATCTTGTCCTACACACTTTAGGGAACAAAGCTCTAGGGGAGGGTATAAAAGAATGGTTAAATATATCCTCACTTTAAGATATACACATATATTCTTTCTTCTTAACTCTAAACCCTGAGTATAAGCCTGTTCTTTCATTGTTTACCTTTTTGTGAAAAGAGCTGTTTGTGGTAAAATGTTGATGGACAGTTGTCGATTTCTTCTTAATCGACTTTGTAAATCATGTTTTTTCCATATTAGCCTCCAAAATAGTAATAACAAGTTCTCTTTTCATTTGGCCAACTACATGATAGGTGCTGGGATCAAAGAGAAGAGTGATAATGAAATAAATTTTCTATCTGAATATTTAAATTTTACAAAACTTTGTTTCTGACATGTGTCACACACAAACTAGTTTCAAATTTTAATTTTCTTCATAGGAGGTCTCTGTCCAGGTTCCAGGTTTAGAAAATATCCCAGTTTTCTGAAAATTAATTTATCTTGTATTTTCTTTTTTTTTTTTTTTTAATTTATTTATTATTATTAAACTTCAAGTTGTAGGGTACATGTGCACAACGTGCAGGTTTGCTACATATGTATACTTGTGCCATGTTGGTGTGCTGCACCCATCAACTCGTCATTTACATAAGGTATAACTCCCAATGCAATCCCTCCCCCCTCCCCCCTCCCCATGATAGGCCCCGGTGTGTGATGTTCCCCTTCCCGAGTCCAAGTGATCTCATTGTTCAGTTCCCGCCTATGAGTGAGAACATGCGGTGTTTGGTTTTCTGTTCTTGTGATAGTTTGCTGAGAATGATGGTTTCCAGCTGCATCCATGTCCCTACAAAGGACACAAACTCATCCTTTTTTATGGCTGCATAGTATTCCATGGTGTATATGTGCCACATTTTCTTAATCCAATCTGTCACTGATGGACATTTGGGTTGATTCCAAGTCTTTGCTATTGTGAATAGTGCTGCAATAAACATACGTGTGCATGTGTCTTTATAGCAGCATAATTTATAATCCTTTGGGTATATACCTAGTAATGGGATGGCTGGGTCATATGGTACATCTAGTTCTAAATCCTTGAGGAATCGCCATACTGTTTTCCATAATGGTTGAACTAGTTTACAATCCCACCAACAGTGTAAAAGTGTTCCTATTTCTCCACATCCTCTCCAGCACCTGTTGTTTCCTGACTTTTTAATGATCGCCATTCTAACTGGTGTGAGATTTTCTATTTGGTTCACCTCTGACTCCTGCATACATAAAACACTTAAAGAGTAGGCAGGCAACATAAGAAAATTTGCAATGAGATGAACTAGCTGAGGCATGGGATAATATCTAATACCAACTGGCCTCAGTGAGCCTTTAGTGCTATGGCCTTCATCAGTAAGTACCACTGGCAGTCAGATAGAACCAGGATCTAGACTCTAGACACGCAACTCAGTACAATTCCCAGAACTTCAAACCAAGCTAGGGAAAATACCTCCTCAGCAATCTAGGGGATGAGCAGTAACTTCCTACCATCATTGTAAAGATACATCATGTTAATTTAGCATTCTAGAGATCATTTAGGCTCACAATACCATTATAATTTGAAGTGGGATAATTTTAAAAAGTTATTCTAAGTAGAGAAGCTATACTTACTTGTGGTGTTGTTAGGGTTGTAGAGTTACTCATTTTATCTTCCATTTGTTGTGTTTGAATATCCAATATTTCAAACTGGTGTTCGAATTTGTTCAAGGCAGAAGTCTGTAAAAATAAATATAGTTATTAGAAAAACTTACACTGAAAAGATGCTATCTGAGCATAATTCTTTTTTTTTTTTTTTTTTACCTTTTCAAGGTTCTACTCCTCAATGAAGCACCCACAGACTTAACTATGCCTCATATGGACTTGTTACCTATTTGGAGGATACAAACAAACAGTATCCCATGATATACACAGTCTCAAAATTTTTGTAGTCTCCTAAATATATTACTTACAAATCAACTTATGAAACTTGTCTACCTTTTCTTTAACAGTAAATATACAATGTTATGCATTTATAGTCTAGGCATTGGCTATCTTATTTCTTTGACTTTCACTTCATTAAAAGACAACTAATTCAACCATTGTTGAAGACAGTGTGGTGATTCCTCAAAGACCTAGAGACAGAAATAGCACTCGACCCAGCATTCTCATTACTGGGTATATAGCCAAAGTAATATATATCATTCTACTACAAAGACACATGCACACGTATGTTTACTGCAGTACTATTCACAATAGTAAACATATGGAATCAACCTAAATATTCATCAATGACAGACTGGATAAAGAAAATGTGGTATATATACACCATACAATACTATGTAGCCATTAAAAAGAATAAGACCATGTCCTTGACAGGAACATAGATGGAGCTGGAAGCCATGATACTTAGCAAGCTAATGCAGAAACAGAAAACCAAATACCACATGTTCTCATTTATAAGTGGGAGCAAAATGATGAGAACACAAGGACACATAGAGGGGAACAATGTGCACTGGGACCTACTGGAGGGTGAAGGGAGGGTGAAGGGTGGGAGGAGGGAGAGGATCAGGAAAAATAACTAATGGATACTATGCTTAATACCTGGGTGATGAAATAATCTGTAAAACAAACCCCCATGGCACACATTTACCTATGTAACAAACCTATACATCCTGTACATGTATCCCTGAACTTAAAAGTTTTTTAAAAGACAATTAAATCTTAGTTCAAAATCCACTGCCAAAATCACTTTCCTCACCAAGTACTTTGAATATGTTGCACCTTTACCAGCACCCTGCAACAAATTTAGAGTTCTGATAACTTAATACTCTTACTAAACTTAAATCAAGAGTTCTTATTATTTATAGATCTCAAGTCTTACCCTACCCATTGTTACTGCATTTTGAACTCTGGCTGCCACAGCATCAACTCTAGCACTCACTCTTAAGAAATCAATTGCTTGCTTTTTCTGGTGGATTGTATTTTCAGCATGTATTCTTAGAGCTTGCTTATTGCCTTTCTGAATGGCCTGTTTTAAACAGAGCAAAAGTAAATAAAGGCAAAAACAAAGATCAAAAGTAAATATTGGCAAAGACAGAGAGCAAAAGTACACATATTTTAAAAAGAGGAAAATAATCCCAAATTAACCTATAATCTGTAAGAGCTTATAATTAGCTTTTCAGGAAATAATTATGCCCTTAATTATTAAGAGAATGTATAGTCCTATAATTTTTAATCTTATGATTAGAGAATATATGTTCATTGATAGTTTAAGAAATTAGAACACAGGCCGGGCATGGTGGCTCACGCTTGTAATCCCAGCACTTTGGGAGGCCAAGGCAGGCAGATCATGAGGTCAGGAGTTCAAGACCAGCCTGACCAACATGGTGAAACCCCGTTTCTACTAAAAATACAAAAATTATCCGGGTGTGGTGACACGTGTCTGTAATCCCAGCTACTCAGGTGACTGAGACAAGAGAATCACTTGAACCCAGGAGGCGGAGGTTGCAGTGAACCAAGATCACGCCACTGCACTCCAGCCTGGGCAACACAGACTCTTTTGAAAAGAAGGGACGGGGAGGGGAGGGGAGGGGAGGGGCGAACATAAAACTGTAAAAAATTGCCCATAATAACATCACTGAGCCATTACCACTGTTAATATTTTAGCATAGGGCATTTCAAGTACATAAATATATTTATTATCATATATTACAAAAGTACATACATAGAGCATATTGTTTTGGAACTTGTTTTTTCATGCTTTATATATATATATATATTTTTTAAATGTTTTAAAGTCAAAAATATATAACTACATCATTATTTCTAAAGGCTGAACTGTAAGGATGTACCATTAACCAGGGTTTTCATGTGCTGCAAACACTACTGATGGTACAGTAAATGATACTACATGTTATATAGATGTAAGTTTCTTCTCTATGCATTTATTTAAATGTGTATATGAAAATAATGTTAACTAACATAAATCCATGTTTTTTTTCTAGTGTAAAAACTTAGGACAGGGCTAAAGTTAAGTGAATTTAAAAGAAAAGTAAATGAATAGCTCACACGGTCCTCCAATATGGCAAAACCAAGAAGGTAATTAGATTGTTTGCCACTCAAGGGATAAATGCTTGAGAGGATGGACACCCCATTCTCCTTGATGTGCTTATTTCATATTGCATGTCTGTATCAAAACATCTCATGTGCCTCATAAATACATACACCTACTATGTACCCACAAAAATTAAAAAAAAATTTAAAAGTGACTGAAATTTGACAATGAAGATTGGATCCCTGATTATTATATATTTTTTTCAATTCTTCAATAATATAAACAGCAATGTGATAACCACACTAGTACATGCAACCCTACACTCTTTCCAAGAATCTTCATAAGTTCCCAGATTCAGAATTACTGGATGCAGAGGTATGCACAATTTTAATTGTCCCACACCGAACTCTGGTAGGGACTTACATCTCTTCCAGCAGTATAAGAGAGTTTCTGTTTCTCTTGCATAGTTATCAATATGCGGTATTATGAGATATATCTGAGAGGTGAGAAGTGGTAGATATTTGTATCTCTTTGCTTAAAAGTGAGGTTAAACTTTTTATGCTTAACCATTTGTACTTCTTCTTTCTTGAGTCATTTGTGTCTTTGTCCACCTTTCTTGGGCTTTTTCTTATTGATTTGCAAGAAAATTTCATACGAAAATTACTTCTTGTTAAATACGGCCTTTTCTAGGATTGTTGGATGAACTTCTATTTTGTGTACGTTGGATAGGATATAAAAATGTCTAATTCTTTTATGGTCAGATATTTCCTTTATGGTTGTTTACTATGTTCAGAACATCCGTCTGCATCTCAAGGTAATTTTGTCATTTTAATCTTTTATTTACTAAATTTAGCATTTATTTTGGTGAAAAGTATAATGTAGTGATCTATAGTTTTCTAATGCCATTTACTAAAGTATTCCCTCGTTTCCTCCTTAAATATATTTAAAATATTCTTGTCTGGTGCCTAATTTTATTTTAGCTAGTTTTAAAATTAACATTATAAAAGAAATGCACGCACATGGGTACAGTATTCAAGTAGAAAGGAGTACATAGTTAATAATCAGGTTTTCCTCCTACCCCAGTTGCCCTGTCTCATATCCTAGAGGTAACTGTCTTAATATACATACATTCATTTATTCAAATATTTATTGAGCATCTAGCAAATGCCAGACAGTATTCTAGGCACATGGAATTCAGTAGTGAACAAAAAAACACCAAAAAAACCCTGTTGTTATGGAGCTTATATTTTGGTTAAAGAATCTGACAATAAACCAGATAATTAAAATATATAGTATGTTAAGTAGTGGCAGGTATCAGAAAGCAAAAATAGAGCAGGGAATGAAGATAGGAAGAGTTAGGATTGGGGTTGTTGAAATTTTACAGAAGACAGCCCAGAAAGGCTTACTGTGAAGGTGACATCTAAGTAAATATCTGAAAGAAAAATGGTTTTCTCTCTGCTGAAGGAAGATAAGAAGCTAGACATATGGATATTCAGTACAGCAGCAAGAAAAAGAGCAAAAAAGGGGAACTTATGCAAGCATGTGTCACTTACACAGTAGTACAATGTGTCTGAAGCAGAGTGAATGAAGGGGAGAAGAGGAGATAGAGTCAGATAGGTAACGGCCAGATCATATATGGCTTTATAAGCCATTTTAAGACTCTGGCTTTACTTGGAGTAGGATGAGACCAATAAACAATTTTGAACAGACGAGTGACATGATCTAGCTTCTGTTTTTAAAATGCTGTCTCTGGCTGCTGTGTTAAGATAATACTTAGGGGACAAAAGTTAGGAACATGGAGACAAATTAGAAGTTCACTGTACTAACTGAGGAAAGATATAATGATTGCTTGGGTCAGGTAGGTGCATTAGAGATTAGATAAGAAATGATTAGATTTTGAATACATTTTAAAGGTAGAAATGATAAGATTTGCTGATAGATCAGATGTAGAGTATGATAGATCAGATGTAGAGTATGAAAAATCAGAGGGCTTAAACATGACTGTACTCTAATAATATTTGGTTTTGATTTTGTCTAACAGAATTACCTTTAACTGATTAAAAAAAAAAAAAACATATTGGAAAGGACGCCACATAAGGGCTTCAGTTTTAAGTTTGGTTTGCTCCTTGGACATCCTGGAGTTCAAGGGAAAAGGCTAGGCTAGAGATGTACATTGGGAAGTCATCTTGCGACAAAAGCTAGTGGTAGATCAACTGACCATTAAACCAAAGTAAAAGCTTCAATATTAGTGAATGGTGGTGGTATAACCCTAAATGGATTGAGTACAGCAGAGAATGAAAGGAGAGGAATTAGAAAGAATTAATAAATATAGACAACTCTTTCATACAGTTTTGTTAGAAATACAAAGAGAAGGAAGGATAGCAAGAGGTTAAAATGGAGTCAGGAGACAGTTTTTTTGTTTGTTCATTTGTTTTTGTTTTTGTTTCGAGATGGAGTTTCGCCCTTGTTGCCCAGGCTGGAGTACAATGGCGCAATCTTGGCTCACTGCAACCTCTGCCTCCTGGGTTCAAGCGATTCTCCTGCCTTACCCTCCTGAGTAGCTGGGATTACAGGCATGTGCCACCACACCCGGTTAATTTTGTATTTTCAGTAGAGACGAGGTATCTCCATGTTGGTCAGGCTGGTGGCGAACTCCCAACCTCAGGTGACCTGCCCACCTCAGCCTCCCAAAGTGCTGAGATTACAGGCATGAGCCACCAGGCCCGGCTGTCAGGAGACAGCTTTTAAAGATTTAAGGATGTTTTTATGCTGATAGAATTGATTCAGGAAAAGAGTAAAACTGGTGACGCAGGAGAGAGAACTTCTAGGGCAGTAACATCTGGTAGGAGAGAGGGATGGAACCTAGTACACAAAGGGAGAAGTTGGCCTTTGCTAGGAGTATGGACAGTTCATGTATCGTGTGAAGGGAAGGGAAAGTTTCTGGGCAGAGATGCAGGTAGGTATAGTAGTCAGAGATTTCTCAGTGAAATAGAAAGCATGGTCATTAGCTGAAAGTGAGTGGGAGAGGAGTTTTTTGAGGTTTAAGAGAAGAAAAAACATAAAATCGCCATTTAAGAAAGAGGAAGAATAAATGGATTATGGAAATATCACCAAGTCACATGGATTCTCTTCTCTTTTAAATTGAACAACTTCACAAGATGTAAATAACAATCAAAACATACTCTCTGACCCAGCAATTTTACTTCTAGGAACTCATACTAAGGACACAACCAAATTAACATAAAGATTTATAACGCCATCTCTAAAAAAAAAAAAAAAAAAATTAGTTGGGCATGGTGATGTGTGCCTGTAGTCCTGGCTATGAGGGAGGCTGGGCTGGGAGGATCACCTGAGCCTGGGAGGTTGAGGATAGAGTGAGCTGTGATCACGCCACTGCACTACAGCCAGGGCTGGAGACCCTGTCTCAAAAAAACAAAACAAAAAAACAAACACACAAAAAGATGCTTATACTGAAAACTAGAAAACACTAAGAAAAATTAAAGAATTCTCAATAAATGGAAGGACAGATCATGCTCGTAGATTGGAAAGCTTGACATTATAAAGATCAATTCTCCCCAAATTTGTCTATAGGTTCCATGTAACCCCAAACAAAATCTTAACACTACATAGAAGGGAGATTGAAGAAATTGCAATTATGCTTAACAATATGAATTAATCTCACATATATGCTGAGCAAAAGGAAGCCAGACACAAAAGGGTCCATGCCATGTAAATCCACTTATATAAAAGTTCAGAAAAAGACAAAAGTAATCCGTGGTGTTTGAAAGTCAGGAGGGAGTTTACTCTCAGTGGAGTAGTGCCTGTTAAGGGAGAATAAGGAGACTTATATTCTGGTAAGTTCTGTTTTCTCATCTAAATGCTTATATGATTTGTGAAAATTCATCAAGAAGCTGTACTTGTATGATTTCTGCATGTTACCTCAATTAAATTTCTAGTTTTAAAAAATGCAAAAAAAAAGAATGTTCACTTATGGTGCTATTTAAAGTAACAAAAAAATAGGTTAGCTATCACTTATATGTCCAATAATAAAAGGAAAATTAAGTAACTTACATTAATATGATAGAATACTGTTTTATTAATCTAAAAAGTCAAGTTTCAAACAATAGCTAATCACAATATAAATAATATGCAAAGGGGGTAGGCAGGTCCCTTCACCCATTTGTATATCTACTAACACTCATTGAAAGCCTATTATGTATCAGGCACTGGGGATACAAAACTGAGTAGGACAAGGTCTCTACTGGTAGAAAGAGACCCCCTCCCAAAAAAAAAAAAAAAAAAAAAAAAAAAAGGAAAAAAAAAAAGGCAACTATATTAGTAGCAAGTCCTTTATTGAGAATAAAACAGGACAATACGGTAGGGTAACAGAGTAGATGGGCCACTTTAGGCTGGGTAGTTAGGAAAGGTAACTTGAGGGAAATAACATTTAGGTTGAAAACTGAATGGCCAGAAGGAAACAGCCCTGCAAAACTCTGAAGGGACCATCATTCTTAGCAAACTATCACAAGAACAGAAAACCAAACACCGCATGTTCTCACTCATAGGTGGGAACTGAACAATGAGATCACTTGGACTCGGGAAGGGGAACATCACACACCAGGGCCTATCACGGGGAGGGCGGAGCGGGGAGAGATTGCGTTGGGAGTTATACCTGATGTAAATGATGAGTTGATGGGTGCAGCACACCAACATGGCACAAGTGTACATATGTAACAAACCTGCACGTTGTGCACATGTACCCTACAACTTAAAGTATAATAATAATAAATAAATTAAAAAAAAAAAAAAAACTCTGAAGGGAAAAAAATCTGTTCAGGTAGAGGAAATGCCTAATGCAAAGTCAAGACAAGGTTAAGGGAGATGTGTTCCAGGAAAAATGTGAAGTCCACTGTGTGCTGGAGTAGTGTGACTGAAGGGGAGAGTAGTAAGAGATGAGGCTGGAGTTGCATGCAGGGCCAGATCATTTAGAGCTTTGATGGTAAGGATTTTGAATTTTGTTCTGGTGCATCGGGAAGACACTGAAGGGCTCTAAGCAGCACAATGACATGATCACGCTCTACTGTTAAATGACCACTCTGGCTATTGAGGAAATAATTGGCCATAGGGGGCAATGGTAGATGCAGAGAGACCAGCTGAGAGCTCAGGGCAGTAGGGCAGACAAAAAATGATGTGATTTGGCTTAGGACATTAGCAATGGAGGTGGTGAGACCTAGTCAGCTTCAGGATATATTCTGAAAGTAGACTTGCTATGAACTGGATGTGGGATAAAAGAGTAAGTAATGATGACTCCCTGGCTTCTGGCTTAAACAAATGAGTGCAGAGTTGCCATTGACTAAAATGGAAAATACTGTAGCAGAACGGTAATGATTATGCTTTAGTGTAAACAGGGGTAGAAGTCAAGCATTCTAGTTTTTGAAAATATTAGGTTTGTGATGCCTGTTAGATACCCAAGGACAGATGACAAAATGATTGCCAGATATGAGAGTCTATAGTACAAGGAAGAAATAAGGGTGATGAGGGTATCTATCTTCCCATTCTTACCTCTCATTCATACCTCAACTTGCTGTAACCTGGATTTTGCCTCCTTCACTCTACTGAAATTGCTCTTCCTAAGGTCATCACTCTCATTCTACTGGCTGTATTTTAACCTTCTTACTTGCTAGATTTTGTCCTGCCAACCATTCATTCTCTCCTTGAATCTCCCTTCTCCCCAGGCTTCCAATATACCTCTTTTTCTCCTGGTTCTCCTTCCTACTTCTCTGGTTGTTCCTTTTTGAACCTTTTTGGTTCTTCTTTTCCCACCTTCCATCCCCAATCCCATTAAATATTGATGTTTACCATATAGGCTTCTTCAACCTGATGTAGTCCTCACTCCTTACCCTCATCTCCCTGATCAATCCCATCCATGTGGATTTATTTCTGGGCTCTTTATTCTGTTCCATTGATCTATGTGTCTGCTTTTAAAGGGATCGCTGTTTTCATGATCATAAAATTTATAACTCTCAAATTAGTTAAAAAAAATGAACAAAAAAAGACACAAAGGTTATGAACAAGGTCACAAATAAAAATGCCCAACCATGAAAAGATGCTCAAACTTATTCACAAGAAATACAAACTGAAACAATGAAATACCTTATTTTACCAATCATATTGGCATAAGACTAGTTTTTTAATATCTAACGCTGGCAAGAGAGTAGAGAAACTGGCATTGTTGAATAGATGGAGAACTGTTCACCTTGCTTTTCTCATTAGCAGTATTCTGTTTCAATATACATGCTTATCTCAGTCTTTTCAATGTCTCTGTAGTACTCTATTATAAGACAGTTTCATAATGCAATGAGCAAGAGGGTTGTATCTATTTTTATTTATTTTCTGTTTATGGCAAATGATGCTATACAGATGAAATCTGGCATGTCCACAAACATATGCAAATATGTCTTCAGGAAAAAGTCCTAGAAATAGCATTACTATATCAAAAAGTACATGAATTTACATTTTGGAGATATATTGCCAAACTGCCTTCCAAAATTATAATAATTTTCATTCTCATCGAAGTATTATGTGCCTGTTTCCCCATGTCTTTGATAACAAAACATATTAGCAAACTTTCTGGTATTTCTAAGCCTGAAAAATACTATTTTAATTATATTTTACTTAATTTTTATAATTTTTATTTTTAGTGGGTACATGGTAGGTGTACATATTTATGGGGTACATGAGAGGCTTTGATACAGGCATGCAATATGAAATAAATACATCATGAAGAAAGGGTTATCTATCCCCTCAAACATTTATCCATTGAGTTGCAAATAATCCAATTACACTTGTTATTTTTAAACATATGGTTATTATTGACTATAGCCACTCTATTGTGGTATCAAATAGTAGGTTGTATTCATGATTTCTAACTATTTTTGTACCCATTAAGCATTCCCACATCTGTCCCAGCCCCACATTACCATTCCCAGCCTCTGGTAACCATCCTACTACACTATATGTCCATGAATTCAATTGTTTTTATGTTTAGATCCCACAAATAAGTGAGAACATGTGATTTTTGTCTTTCTGTGCCTGACTTATTTCACTTAACGCAATGATCTCAAGTTCCATCCATGTTGTTGCAAATGACTGGATCTCATTCTTTTTATGGCTGAATAGTAGCTCTCCATTGTGTATATGTAAATTTTTTTTATCCATTCATCCGATGATGAATACTTAAGGTGCTACCAAATCTTAGCTGTTGTAAACAGTGCTGCAACAAACATAGGAGTGCACATCTCTCTTCGATATACTGATTTGCTTTCTTTATGGTATATACTCAACAGTGGGACTGCTAGATCATATGGTAGTTCTATTTTTAGTTTTTTGAGGAACTTCCAAACTGTTCTTCATAGTGGATGTACTAACTTATATTCCCATCTAAAGTATACAAGAGTTCCCTTTTCTCCACATCCTCGCATTTGTTCTTGCCTGCCTTTTGGACACAAACCATTTTAACTGAACAGAGACGATTTCCCATTGTAGTTTTGACTTACATTTCTCTGATGATCAATGATGTTTATAGCACCTTTGTTTGCCATGTGTACGTCTTCTTTGGAGAAAGGTCTATTCAAATCTTTTGGCCATCTTGTGATCAGATTATTAGATTTTTTTTTCTATAGAGTTGTTTGAGCTCCTTATATATTCTGGTTATTAATCCCTTGTCAGATGAGTAATTTGCAAATATTTTCTGTCTTTCTGGAGGTTGTCTCTTTACTTTGTGAATTGTTTCCTTTGCTGTGCAGAAGCTTTTTAACTTGATGTGATCCCATTTGTTCACTTTTGCTTTGGTTGCCTGGACTTGTACAGTATTGCTCAAGGAGTTTTTTGCCCAGATAAATGTCCAGATTTACCCAAATGTTTTATTGTAATAGTTACATAATTTGAGGTCTTAGATTTAAGTCCTTAATCTATTTTGATTTGATTTTTTTTTTTTTTTTGTATATGGAAAAAGATAAAGGTCTAGTTTCATTCTTCTGGATATGAATATCCAGTTTTCCCAGTACCATTTAATGTAGAGACCATCTTTTCTCCAGTGTACATTCTTGGCGCCATTGTGGAAAATAAGTTTGACAAAAATGTGTGGATTTGTTTCTGGGTTCTCTATTCTGATCCACTGGTCCATGTGTCTGTTTTTATACTGGTACCCTGCTGTTTTGGTTACTATACCTCTAGTATAATTTGAAGTCAGGTAATGTAATTCTTCCAGTATTGTTCTTTTTGTTTAACATAGCTTTGGCTATTCTTGATCTTCTGTGGTTCTCCATACATATTAAGATTGTTTTTTCTATTTCTATAAAGAATGTCATTGGTATTTTGATATGGATTACGCTGAATCTGTATACTGTTTTGGGTAGTATGGACATTTTAACAATATTTATTCTTCCAATCCATGAACATGGAATATTTTTCCTTTTTTTTTGTTTTTGTTTTTTGGTCCTCTTCATTTTTTTAAATCAAGGTTTTATAGTTTTCATTATAGAGATCTTTCACTTCTTTGGTTAATTCCTAGGTATTTAATTTTCTGTGTGGCTACTGTAAATGGGATTACCTTTTAAATTTCTTTTTCACATTGTTCACTGTTGGCACAGAGAAATGCTACTGATTTTTGTATGTTGATTTTGTATCCTGCAACTTTACTGAGTTTCCTGATCAGTTCTAACAGTTTCCTTGTGGAATCTTTTGGATTTTTCCAATATCACCTGCAAACAAGGATAATTTGAATTCTTCCTTTCCAACTTGGATGCCCTTTGTATCTTTCTACTGTCTGATTGCTCTAACTAGAACTTCCAGTACTATGTTGAATAACAATTGTAAAAATAGGAATCCTTGTCGTGTTCCAGATCGAGGAAAGGCTTTCAGTTTTTTCCTCATTAAGTATATTAGCTGTGGGTCTGTCCTATATGGCATTTATGATGTTGAGGTATGTTCCTTCTATACCCAGTTTTTTGAGGGTTTTTTTTTTTTAATCATGAATGTTGAATTTTATCAAGTTTTTTTCAGCATCAATTTAAATCATCATATGATTTTTATCCTACATTCTGTTGATATAATGTATCACATGGGTTGATTTGTGTTTGTTGAACCATCCTTGTATCCCAGGGATAAATCCCACTTAGTCATGATGCATGCCCTTTTCAATTTACTGTTGAATTTGGTTTGCTAGTATTTTGTTGAGGATTTTTGCATCAATATTCATGAGTGATGCCAGCCCGTAGTTGTGTGTGTGTGTGTGTGTGTGTGTTTGCTTGTTTTTGTTTTGTTTTTTTTTTGTTTTTGGATGTATCTTTGTCTGGTTTTAGTAGCAGGGTAATACTGGCCACAAAGAATGAGTTTGAAAGTGTTCCCTCCACCTCTGTTTTCCCAAATAATTTGAGTAGGATTGGTATTATTAGTTCTTTAAATGTTCGGTATAATTCAGCAGTGAAGCCATCATGTCCCAGGATTTTCTTTACTAGGAGAATTTTTGTTACGATTTCTATCTTGTTACTTGTTATTGGTGTGTTCAGGTTTTGGATTTCTTCCTGGTTCAATCTTAGTAGGCTGTATACATCTAGGAATTTGTCCATTTCTTCTAGATTTTTCGAATTTATTGGCATATTGTTGCTCATAGTAGCAACTAATGATCCTTTGCATTTCTGCAGTATCAGTTGTAATATCTCCATTTTCATTTCTTATTTTACTTAGATATTCTCTATTTTTTTATTCTGGCTAAACGTTTGACAATTTTGTTTAACTTTTCATAAAACCAACTTTTCATTGATCTTTTGTCCTTTTTTTATTTCAATTGCATTTCTTTCTGCTCTGACCTTTATTATTTCTTCTCTTCTACTGTTTTGGTTTGATTTACTCTTGCTTTTCTGGTTCTTTAAGAGGCACCGTTAAATTGTTTATATAGTTTTCCCTGTTTTTTGTTGTAGGCACTTAGAGCTATACATTTCCCTCTTAGTATTGCTTTTGCTGTATCCCACCAGTTTTGGTATGTTTCCATTATCATTTATTTCAATAAATATTTCAATTTCCTTCTTAATCTATTTGTTGACCTACTGATCATTTGGGAGCATTTCCATGTAGGTGTAGAACTTCCAAAACTCCTTGTTATTAATTTCTAGTTTTATTCCATTGTGGTCAAAGAGGATGCTTTATTCCATTGTGGTCAGAGAAGATGCTTCATATTATTTCAGTGTTTTTTTTTTTTTTTTTTTTTAACGTTTTAAGATTTGTTTTGTAGCCTAACATATGGTCTGTCCTTAAGAATGATCATGTTCTGAGAAAGAGAATGTGTATTCTGCAGTTCTTGTACGAAATGTCCAGTAAATATCTATTGGAACCTTTTGGTCAATAGTGAATATTTAAGTATAATGTTGTTTCTTTGCTGATTTTCCTCTGGGAAGATTGATCAAATTCTGAAAGTGGACTGTTAAAGTATCTAGCTTTTATTGTGTTGGGGGCAGTCTATCTCTTTTGCTCTAATAATATTTCCCTTATATATCTGGGTGCTCCAGTGTTGGGTGTATATATGTTTTTTAAATTGTTATATCTTCTTGATGAATTGACCCCTTTTTACTATTATATAGTAACATTCTTTGTCTCTTCTTATACTTTTTGTCTTGATATCTATTTTGTTTTATGTAACTATAGCTACTCCTGCTCTTTTCTGGTTTCCATTGGCATGGAATATCTTTTTCCATCCCCCCCCCCTTTTTTTTTTTTCTTTTTTTTCAGTCTATGTGTGTCTTTATAGGTGAAGTGTGTTTTTTGTAGGCAACAGATGAATAAATGGGTCTTGTTTTCATCCATACAGCCAAACTATGTCTTTTGATTGGAGGGTTTAGTCTATTTACATTCAATGTTATCATTGATAAGTAAAGACTTACTCTTGCAATTTTGTTATTTGTTTTTTTGTTCTTTTGTAATCTTCTCTTTCTTCTTTCATTCCTGTCATCCTCTAGTGAAGATGATTTTTCTCTGGTGACAATTTAGTTTTTTGCTTTTCATTTTTTGTGTATCCACTGTGTTTTTTGGTTTGAGGTTACCATGAGGCTTGCAAATACTATCTTGTAACTCATTATGTTAACCTGATAACAACTTAACACTATTTGCATAAACAAACAAGTGAAAAGAAAACTAATAAAAACTTTACCTTAACTTCATCCCTCACTTTTTAACTTTCTATTGTTTCTATGTATATCTTATTGTACTATGTCTTGAAAAGTTGTTGTAGTTATTATTTTCAATTGGCTAATCTTTAAGTCTTTCTACTTAGGATAAGAGTAATTTATACACCACAGTTACAGTGTTATATTATTTTGTGGTTTTCTGTGTACTTACTATTACCAGTTACTTTTGTGCCTTCAGATGATTATCTGTTGCTCATTAATATCCTTTACTTTCTGATTGAGGTACTCCCTTTGGCATTTCTTGTAGGACAGGTCTGGTAGAAGTTCCTCAGCTTTTGTTTGTCTGGGAAGGTCTTTATTTCTCCTTCATGTTTGAAGGATATTTTTGCTAAATACACTATTCTAGAATAAAAGGTTTTATCCTTCAGCACTTTAAATATGTCATTCCACTCTCTCTGGGTCTGTAAGGTTTCCACTGAAAGATTTGCTGCCAGATGTATTGGAGCTCCATTGTATGTTATTTATTTCTTTTCTCTTGATGCTTTCAGGATCCTTTCTTTATCCTTGACCTTTAGGAGTTTATTAAATGCCTTGAGGTAGTCTGCTTTTGATGAAATTGGCTTGGTGTTCTATAACCTTCTTGTACTTGGGTATTGATATTATTCTCTAGGTTTGTGAAGTTCTCTATTAGTATCCCTTTCAATGAACTTTCTACCCCATCTCTTTCTTGACCTCCCCTTTAAGGCCAATACCTCTGATATTTGCCCTTTTGAGGGTATTTTTCTAGATCCTATAGTCATGCTTCATTTTTTCATTCTTTTTTTTTCCTTTAGTCTCCTTTGACTGTGTGTTTTCAAACAGATTGCCTTCAAGCTCACTGATTCTTTCTTCTACTAGATCCATTCTGCTATTAAAGAACTCTGATGCATTTTTCAGTATGTGAATTGTATTTTTAAGCACTAGAATGTCTGCTTCTTTGTACTTATTTCAATCTCTCTTAAATTTATCTGATAGAATTCTAAATTTATTCCCTGTTATCCTGAATTTCTTTGAATTTCCTCAACACAGCTATTTTGAATTATCTGTCTGAAAAGTCACATATCTCTGTTTCTCCAGGATTGGTCCCTGATATCTTATTTAGTTCATTTGTTGAGGTCATGTTTTCCTGGATGGTGTTAATGCCTGTAGATGTTCTTTGCTGTCTGGGCACTGAAGAATATGGTATTTATTGTAGTTTTCACTGTATGGCCTTATCTGTAGCCATCCTTCTTGATAATGCTTTCTAGATATTTGAAAAGACTTGAGTGTTGTGATCTAATCTGTTTCTGCTTTAAGAGGCACCCCAAGCTCCATAACCCTGTGGTGCTTGCAGACTCGTAGAGGTACCATCTTGATGGCCTTAAACAAGATCCAGGAGAATTATCTGAATTACCAGGCAGAGACTTTTGTTCTCTTCCCTTACATTCTTCCAGACATACAGAGTTTCTTTCTCTCTCTCTCTGTTCTGAGCCACCTACATCTGGGGTCAGAGTGACACAAGCAACACTGTGTCATACCACCAGTATGACTGCATGGGGCCAGAGCTGATGCCAGCACAGCCTTGGTTGTCACCCAAGTCCTGCTATAACCACTCCCTGACTACTGCTTATGTTTTGTCAAGGTCCTGGGGCTCTACGACCAGCTGTTGGAAAAGCCAGCCAGGCCTATATCCTTCCCTTCAGTGCGGCAAGGTCCTCCAGGCCCCATGTGAGTTCAAAAGTGCTGTCCAGGAGTCAGGAACTTCAGTCAAAAACCTTAGAAGTCTACCTGGTATTCTACTGTAATGTGGCTGAGCTGGCACTCAAACCACAAGACACAGTCCTTGTCAGTCTTCCTTCCCCTTTCCAAAGACAGAGGAGCTTCACCCCATAGCCAAAGCCACACCTGGCCAGGAGGAGTACTGTCAGGCTATCACTGATGTTTGCTTAAGGCTTAAGGTCTCCTAAGACAGGTTGTGATGAATACTGCCTGGCCAGGGACTCACCCTTCAGGGTAGTGACCTCCCCTATGGCCCAGGACAGGTTCAGAAATGCTGTCCAAGAGTCAAGACCTGACATAGGGGACCCCAAGAGCCCACTTGGTGCTCTAACCCCCATGGCAGTGTTGGTATGTGAAGCCAGCAAGTCTCAGAGGTTCAACAAGCCCTCAATGTAGCACCTGAGTATGACTGCTGGTTATTCAAGGCTATTATTCAAGGCTATTATTCAGTTATTCAGTTGGCAGGCGATGAATGCTGGCAGGACTGGGTCCTTTCCTTCCCGACAATGAGTTCCCTCCTGATCTAGAGTGTGTCTAGAAATGTGCCCTGAGAGGTAGGGCCTGGAACAGGGGTTTCACGACTATGACCAGTGCCCTATCCTGTGGTGGCTTAGCTGGCATCCAAGATGCAAGACAAAGTCTGTCCCACTCTTCCACTTCCTCTCCTCCAGCAAAAGGTGTTTCTTTTGGAGCCACCAGCTGTGCAGCCTGCGATTAACGGAAGGGTGATGCCAACACTCCCTTGACTGCCCCAGGTGGTGTTTCAGTGTGTCGTGTGTCCCCACAGTCTACTGTCTCTGGGCCTAGTTTTGCCATAGGACTCACCCAAGAGGTTTTGTTTTTGTTTTTGTTTTTGTTTTTTGTTTTTTTGAGATGGAGTCTTACTCTATCATCTATCATTCTAGGCTGGAGTGCAGTGGCATGATCTCGGCTCACTGCAACCTGTGCCCTCTGAGTTCAAGCGATTCTCCTGCCTCAGCCTCCCGAGTAGCTGGGATTACAGGTGCCGGCCACCGCACCCGACTACTTTTTTGTATTTTTAGTAGAGACAGGGTTTCACCTTCTTGGCCAGGCTGGTCTTGAACTCTGACCTCGTGATCCACCCTCCTTGGCCTCCCAAAGTGCTGGGATTACAGGCGTGAGCCACCGTGCCCGGCCGAGTTGCAATTCTTATGGCCGAGATTGCCTTTCAAGTTTACCTAGAAACCAAGAGCACTTTGGCCCTAAGTGGTAAGATTTGCAGGCACTCAAGTTCAGACCCCTGGGATTGGTAATTTCCCTCTGGCAAGGGATGGTTTAAATGCTCCCTGTGTGGGTGGGCATCAGCTGAGTTTGGTCTGAAATTCCTTTCTGCTTTAACAGAACAGCACTGAGTTCAATGCCTTATAAATGCTGTCCTCTCCCTCACCCAGTGCCCACAGATGCTCTCTGTACCAGGCTGCAGCCGCCAGGGGTGGGAAAGGGTTGGTGTCGTAGATTCATAACTGCTTTTTCTATCTCTTCAGTGCCTCTTTCAGCAATATGAACTTAAAAACAGGTATTGTGAGTGTTCACCTGATTTTCGGTTCTATGAAGGTAATTTTTTCTGTGTAATGTTAGTTGTTAACTGGTGTCCTTGTGGGGGTGGGGGAGCAGGGACGATTGGTACACTTTCTATTCCACTATCTTGCTTCTCCTCTGTATCTTAATTTATATTTTAAAAGTAATGTATTTAAAGACTGAGTAAGGGTAAGCTCTTTTGTGTTTAAAAGACATTTTATTTTATATGCTTTGCCTAATTTTTAATAAATTGTTAGCCATTTTCTTATTAATTGGTTTAAGAGCTCTTTACATATTAAACAGATAAGCTTTAATATTTCTACAAATATTCATTCCCAGGTATTTTTCTTTTAATTACATTTTTAGATGTATAGAATTTTTTTCAACACAGTCAAATTTATCAGTCTTTCTTTTTTGGCTTCTGGGTTTTGTGTTCTGCAGCCCTTCCTCCAAGACTATAAAAAAACTCACCCCTCATTTTCTCTTCTAGTATGTATATGGTTTTATTTTTATGAATTTCTGTATTTGATCCACATAAAACATATGTTGTTACATGGATTTACACATTTTGAAGTCAAACCCTTTGTGAGTACATTTCAATGAAAAGTGACTTTAATATGTTTTAATAAAAAATGATTGTTGTAGGCCATGTGTTGGGAAGTTTGGAAAAATTAACAGTTAAAGGAGGATGAGGACTGAAAAACTAGAGGAAAAGGAAAAGTAAACTGCAAAGAAATCTTGCAAGAGTAGAACTGCAATGCACTAGACACATGCTAAGGAACCACTACTCCTTGTCAGTCAACTGCAAAATAGAAAAATAATTAGGATTGCATATGGTGGAGTAAACTGCATGTTTTAATACTGCTGTGCTTGTCTGAGATTTGATACATTCCTTAATAATTTCTAAACTCCTCAGTATACAAAAATATTAGACCAGAAACCTTTTGGGGGTTTCTTTCCTTGCAATATTTGGCCCATGTTTTTAGAAAGGGATAATCCTAATACATCAACTTTAAGTTTACTTTTTCTGCAGACTCAGCCTAAAGACTTCCATATCCTTTTCTAGAAGTATTCCTCTCATAAAGTTTTCTCAATTAAGAGTATAGACAAAATAACCTAAGTGACTCAATTGACTCATTTTAAGGATTAGACATACACTATTATATATCTGAATATCTAAGGTAATAAACTAAAATAGATCTATGAATACACACTTACAGAAAAGAATTAGCATAGCATACCTTATGCTACTATCCTTAGGTAGGCCTACTTGAAGTTTGACACTTGGCTGGCATCTAGGAACTTGGATTTATGGAAGATTCCCAGAATTGATGAGTGACTCACTGTACCTAAACTGTTTGTGCAAATAATGGTGATTTATGCCAAACACCTGATTTCCTTCTGGGGATATGGAATTTTGGTATGTGCTAGGCAGAATGTGCCCATGACTGACTACTGATAAAAAATGGGAACTCTTAAGCCCAGGGGGACTTCCCTGGTAGACATTTCACATGTATCATGATAAGTAGCTGGAGGAAATAAGCTTGTTCCATGTGACTCCATTGGGAGAGGAATCTTGCCAGCTTGGACATGGATCCTCCACACTTCACCCTATACACATTTTCCATTTGTTGATCCTGCTTTATATCCGTTTAATCTAATAAATCATAGGCATAAGTACAACTATACACTGAGTTCTGTGAATCCTCCTAGCAAATACACAAATCACAGTAAACATTAATGCAATGTTTAGATATAAAACTTTAGAACCTGTAAAAATTCAAAAATTAGTAAAAAATGTTTAATACTCTTCTTAGATATAAGCTTTATACTTCAGAGTAAGTGGTTTTAGCTATAAATCAAAGGATAGTCTTTAGATGTACGTAACATAGCATAGTTGCGACTTAGCCTTGTGGGTCATAATTGTACATATAAATAGTGTGTGCAATTTAACACAGTAATAAAAAATCCATTATTAACTATGTAGGATAATAAGGAATTTATTTAAACGGATTCTTGCTTTGAATGCTAAAGGTATTAATCTTTCTTCACATGAAATAAACTGTGTATAATTAATCATTGCTCCATGATTAATTGTGCTCATTTCATGAGTTAAAAAAGTAAATACATTAAAAGTGACTTACCTTTTAATCTTGGCCTTTTCAGCTTTTTCTTCTTCATCACATTTCTTGGCATTCCTATTAAGTTCTTTTGCAGCAAACTTCAAGTTAAATAACGGCTCTGAAAAGAGCCATTAAGGTTAAGGCTATTCAAAAAGTTATTTCCCCAACGTAACTACCCGCAAACAAGATGTTAAAATTATAAAACATATGAGATAAGATTAGTATTAACCAACTAGTCACAATGCTTTTGAGGAACTGGAACAATTTCTTTATTCTACGTTTGTTTTCTGTTAAAAAAAACCAAATTAATAAAAACCATTGATTATAAGGGGAGAAATTACTGTGGAGAAACCTGGCAGATACCACTTAACCAAGGTTAACATCACCAGTGATAAAATATTTCAGTATAATTTACATTCTGAAATGATAAACTGAGACGGGAATAGCATCATCTCTATGGCGTGGTTGCCAAAAACATAACTTTAATATACTCAAGAGAAAACATGAGACAATCCTGAACTGAGAGACATTTGATATAACAGACTAGCATACTTTTCAAGTGTCAAATTCATGAAAAGCAAGGAAAGACTGAAGAAGCAGTCACAGACTGGAGGAGACTAAGGAGATATGGCAACTAAATGCAATGTAGGATCCTGGAATAGAAAGAGGATGTTAATGGAAATACTGGTAAATCCAAATAAGATCTGTGGTTTAATTATTTATCTTGTAGAGATGTTGATTTCCTTATGTTGATAATTATACTATGGTTCTGTAAGACATTAACATTAGCAAAAGCTTGGTAGAAGGTATACAAGGACTTGCTGTACTACTTTTACAACTTTTCTTTAAATCTAAAATAATTTTAAAACTTTTAATTAAAAAAGAAAAAAATCATTTAAAAAACTACGAATAAAAGCACTCTCATAAATAAAACCACAATGAATACCATAAATCTTTCATTTTCATGTCACAAACAAAAATAAATATGAAGTATATGCACATATATATTAAAAGTGCTGTGAATTATTAAAAAAACAACCAGATTATGTAATGACTAAATTACTAAAGTATTGGTTTAAAGGGCTGGCTTTTGAATTGATTGTATCATTATCAGAAAACAAGAATGGCTTGCTTAATTTACCAAAACTAAATAATAAATTAAGCTATCTTGTTCATCTCTCAGTTGCTTCATGGCTCTAATTCAATTCCTAAAGATTCTATGTATTTTATGACCTCTGAAAAAAGGTAAATGACCTCTGAAAAAAGGTCAAATGTACTTTTTAAACCTTGTTTCTGTGTTTCTTTAGGACATTTACAAAAACGATGGAAGGTTCCTTTTTATTTATTTTATTTATTTTTTTTTTTGAAAGTGCAAACATATGATACAATTTAAAGAGGTTAACTTTTGGATTGATAATATTGCTATTAGAAAACAAGAATGGTTTCTTAATTTACCAAAACTAAAGTTATCTTGTTCATTTCTCACTGGCTTCATGGCTTTAATTCAATGCCTTATTTATGGATAATGACAGGAATAAATTTACTGCCCTGAGTAGTTGCCACGCTATAAATTCTAGATATACCTAGAACTGTAAATAAAGTAAGTGCATATGTATACATTTCTGGGTAATTTTAATATAAAATATAGCTTAAATTTGTAAGATTTAACAATTTCAGCTTGGTGACTAAGTTATATGTCCTTATACATAAACACACATATATGTATATGTACACACACACACACGGTTTGCCAAGGTTTCTCAATTTGGGGCCAGATAGTTCTCTGTGGGGCTGTCCTATAAATTCTAGGAAATTTAGCAGCATCCCTGGCCTTTATCCAGTAGATGTCAGAAGCACCTGCTCCTCTCAGTTGTAACAACCAATAACGTCTCCAAACATTGCCAAAAGTCACTTGGAGTGGGGGAGGGAAAATCCAATTCTGTTGAAAATCATCACTGATATAGATGAAATATCATTTTTCCTTTCTTTGTCTTCATTTTCTAAATTATGTCCCCAATATAATTGCTGTCTCTGTAGAAAAAGTCACTAAAGTTAAAACCTGAATTATGATACTGACAGAGCAGGAGCACCAACATCTCAGACAAATACTGCCACTTTAAGTTCTAGCTCCCTTTCTAGCCTCATGCATTTCAAGGAAATCACTTCTAACTACAACCAGAAAGAGTAGACAGTAAAACACAGATAAGACAGCTTGGGCACAGAGGGAGGTCGGGGGAAAGTCTCTTCATAACTGCCAAACTTCACCCTCATACAATGGGCTCCAGTAAAACAGCGGCCCTTAATAAGCACATTTCTTTTCCTTCAGGTACACTAAGATAGGGAAGCTAAAAGCAGACTCAGTGGGGTATGCCTGCAGCTGCAAAAGGACATATAGGAACAGACACAAAATTCTCCCTCCCAGATAAACACAACAAAGAGACAAGAAGGAGTCCGAGCCTCTGACAAACTCTCCCACCCTAAATCCTTAAAAAAACTCTTAATCTATAAGAGTTTAAGTTTAACCTAACTCAGCCAGAAGCCCATCTCATGTTTGTTTTCTCTAAAATAAACCTGTCCTTGACTGTCAAGCCACCTTTCATGTTTCTTTCCTCTTTCTTTAATTCTTACATTTGGTGCCAAAACCCAGGATGGGTGTTGGGGGCAGAGGCTCTCTTGCAACCCAGGAAGCAGTGGGTAATGGCAGCTTATCCTGAGTTAACTCCTGGATCCTGAAGGTCTCTGGTCGCCCACCCCACCTTTACTCTCACTTTACTTTTTGAGCGATTTGCATGAGGAGGACAACTAACCTGAAGGGAACTGTGAGGCTCGGGCCTGGGCTACTCCCCAGTGGGCTCTCAAAACCCTCAGGTCTCAGGAATCCACCTCTGACCACACACAATGGGTATTTCACTCCCTAACCCTTGCTCTCTCTTCCTCCCTCTTCTTTCTCTCTCTCTCTCTTCCTTGTGTGGCTCCAGTCTGGGGGGCCCTTTGCCAATTCCAACCAGAATATCCAACATCAGACACTAATTCAGCAGACTGATAAGATCTGCCTTCTCCTAACTCTTTCCCGGTACTGGAGAAAGTCTGGCCTGCCATCCAGGTCCTCGGAGGACTAATGGGACTAAGCTAGAGGAAATCTTGGGGATGCCCACTTCCTTCTCAGCTTAACCATCCTCTTTCAGAAAGAGAATTCCGAGTCTCTGTCTTTTGTCTGGGGACATCTAGAACAAAACAGACACCCTCGGCTTCCTCTTACCAGTCCACAAGGGTGCCAAACAATCCGCATTCCTACATCCTCCCCATGGGGCTGTTGTCTTCACAACCTCACCAAACTTGGCTTACAGGGGACCCTAAATCCAAAGCATTTAATTTTCTACTGCAACATGGCTTGGCCCCAATACAGACTAGATAATAACAGCTGATGGCCCAAAAACAGCACCTTTATCTTTCAAATTCTCAGGTACCTTAACAACTTTATCATCAGAAACAGCAAATGACAAGAGGTTTCCCATATTCAGGCTTTCTTCTACCTTAAATCCTGCCTCTCCTCTTCTCCACCCCTTCAAAAACTATTCCAACCAGTCAAACCTCCTCTGCCATTCTCCCTCTATGGGAAGTGGCTATGGTTAAAGGTATTGCTTGGGTTCATGTCCCCTTCTCTATGTCTGATTTGTGGCAGATTGAACAGTTTCTGGGATCTTTCTCTAAAAATCCCTCTCATTATTGTAGGGAATTCCTGCACATAACCCAATCCTTTAATTTAAGTTGGCATAACATTTTTATAATTCTAACCTCTACTCTCACCCTTAATAAAAAAGAGTGCTGAGCTTAATTAAAATGGATATCCAAGCTATAAGTATATTTAAAAGGCCTTTATGTTTTTCTCTTCATAAATCTTGTTTTCCTGAAAAAGTTTTTTTCCCAGTTGAAATTACTTTTCTCCACTCTGTCTTGCCAGTCTTGGTGCATGCATAAAAGACCCTAGAATAACTTCTGGTGGCCTGGGACTCCTTGGGAAAACAGAAAAGGCACCACAAATCCCATTTTGAGAAAAATCTCTGTTTTTCTTATGGAACCCCTGGAATTAGAGGTGAATAAGTACCTCTCAAAATCTATCTTTGTCTTCCAGCTATGCCTGTTTATTAGGCCCTGAAAATTGTTTTCCTAGCCCTGTTCTTAAAGGGCCTCACCCAGAGGCCAATAATCCAGTTAGGAAATTAGCAAATGTAAATCTCATAACTACTGGATCTTCTTCTGGTTGTCTGTGTGGCTATATACGTGTTATGTGTGCAATGTGTATTAAAAAGAGCTCTAATTAATTGATTGGGCTAAGAAAAATAAGCAGCTAAATCAAATATTTTTAAGCAAAAAGTAAAAGCTGTGGTAACTTTCAGTTCATGTAACTTTAATATTTAAAAATAAAAACAGTCTTAGGAATTATTGGTAAAATACCAATGTCTTTAAGGTGTAAAAATGTGGTCTACATTATGCAAGTCAAATACTAGGTTTGCTAAATGTTTTAAGGTTGTAAATTGCTTCTTTAGTCTTTAAAAACTGTCAACTTCCCTGCTTCACAATTGGTAAGGCCAGAAACATATGGAAGATGGAAGTAACCATGCCCCTAATTATGCTGGAAGAAGTCAAACTTCATCTGCATCTAGCACATAATTTAAAAAAAAAAAAAAAAAAACAGGTTTTACGTTAAAGTTGAAAATTGCTAAAAGTTACCATTATAAGATGTAATTAAAACTACTGAACATGGATTTGCATGCAAGGTATATAAAAACAGTAAAAAGTGTTTTTAGTTAAAAATTATAAGAAGGCATAAAAATGTACATTTTGCTTAAGAATAAAAACTTGTCTTAAAATTAAATAAAATGGATGGTTTAAGCAGATTGTAAAAACATTGTTAAAAATTAATCCTGCAAAGAAAACTGTGTAAACATATTAACTAAATTCAAGGGGGTATTAGATATTTTTTTTCTGTAAATTAAACACTAAAAGCACCACAAGGTTTTCTTAAAATGCTAATATACTCTTTAGCAAAACTTGTCAAGAGTTATAATGGGTATGAAAAAATCTTACAAACTGGTTAAAATTAAATAAAATTGTCTAGAATTAGGGTTAACATTAATAGCAAACTGATGTAAGGGTAAAATTTAACTTTCTTTTTTTTTTTTTTTTAATTCTTTTTTTTTTTAGACGGAGTCTCGCTCTGTCACCCAGGCTGGAGTGCAGTGGCCAGATCTCGGCTCACAGCAAGCTCCGCCTCCCGGGTTCACGCCATTCTCCTGCCTTCACCTCCCGAGTAGCTGGGACTACAGAGGCCCGCCACCTCGCCCGGCTAGTTTTTTGTATTTTTTAGTAGAGACGGGGTTTCACCGTGTTAGCCAGGATGGTCTCAATCTCCTGACCTCGTGATCCGCCCGTCTCGACCTCCCAAAGTGCTGGGATTACAGGCTTGAGCCACCGCGCCCGGCCAACTTTCTCTCTTAAACAGAATTTTCATGTAATACAAAAGGTTAATAAATGACTTTTGCTTTTCCAAATTTTTAACTCATCATTTTGGCAAAACAAAACCAAAAAAACAAACAAAAAACTTATGGTAATCTAAAATTACATTTTAATATCAAGCATTTTAAATTTTAAACATATTTAGCAGGCTTTTCAAAATCAAACTTTAGTCTCAAAATTGTCTCTCCTAACCCCTGCAGCATCTGGGAAAAAAGGTAAACAGGATTATTTAACATATTTAGGTACATAAAATTGCCAAAATAATGTCTAATAGGTTATATTTTAGGGGATAGTATTAACATATGTTCCAAAACTGTATGGAATGTCTAAGGTTCTAGTGTCTAAATATGTGTTATTAATCACAATTACGGTTGTTATGTTGGGTTACTGTAAATCACAAAAATGACCAAATTTCTTTGTCAGTTGTGTTTCTAACTGTATCCAACCTGGACGTTTTGTTATTTACAGACAATTGTTATTTTGTTTTAATTCTCTTCTAAAGATGTTTTTTAACGAAGCTGTAGAACAAGTGCTCTCAAATTTGGGCTTCTCATAACAAAAAATATACAGAACTCATGAAAAGCTAAAATGTTTATAAATCTCAAGCAAAACAAAAGTTAATAAAATGGACTAAACTAATAAAAAACAAAAACAAGTTTTACCTTTTGCTTGGAACACTGCTAATCTTTATTTTATTTTTCAGAGTCAAGAAAACTTATCTTAAACTAGCTACAGCCTTTTACAACTAAGTAAAGTATACTCCTGTAAACAGAATTTAAAGTGTGTTTCTCTCTGCTAGTTCCTCCAGAATTTGAAAACTAGTTACAAGTATTCTTAAACAATACATTTGTTTGCATCAGTGCAATAAGAATCTATTTTCTTTTGTGGCTGGGCGCAGTGGCTCACACCTGTAATTCCAGCACACTGGGAGGCTGAGGCCAGCGGATCACGAGGTCAGGAGATCAAGACCATCCTGGCCAACATGGTGAAGCCCTGTCTCTATTAAAATACAGAAAATTAGCAGAGTGTAGTGGTGCATGCCTGTAGCCCCAGATGCTCCAGAGGCTGAGGCAGGGTAGTTGCTTGAGCTCATGAGGCCGAGGTTGCAGTGAGCCAAGATCTCACCACTGCATTCCAGCCTGGCAACAGAGCAAGACTCTGTCTAAAAAAAATAGGTGGGGAGGGGGGCTGTGGGAATCTCTTTTCTTTTGTAACAGAACACAATTGGAAAAACTGGTTATTTTACCAAAGCTTTGACTAGAATGGTGTGCTCTCCTTTAAGGAATCAAACTTGACTTATGGAGCCAATAAAGCCCTTGGAAAACTGGCCTCATATTTTGTGTACACAGTCCCTGTACAAACTTTCTGATCTGTGGTAAGTAAAGAATATTCATTTCTGACAGGCCAGGAACCCCAAGTTATCTTAACACCTCAAGAGGAGAGGAATTCACCCAACTCACAGGTATTTAATGGTAAAAATCCATCACTAGGCTTGGCTTTTAAAAGTCTTATCTCAAATACTTCTATACAACAAAGTTCCATCAAAGACGATTTAAAAGGCCTATGTAGCAAGTAATTAATTATTCTTGCTGCACTGTATACAAATATTAAGCCAAGTATAATAAAGCAAACCAGTTTTACCGTGATTTGTATTTTAATAAAAATGTGAAACTGAAGACAGAAAAGTATGTTTCAAAAACTAGCACACCTGTCGTTAAATTCTAGTCTTGCCTAATGTTTTTCAGTTTTTATTATTTTCTACAGTTTAAATTATATCCGTTACAGAAATCAACTCCTGGATACATCACACTCAAGTAAAAGCCTACAGAGCTAAGAAAGCAACCCCTAACAGCCCAGAAAAATGCCCTAAATATCAATGTAAAAACAATAAGAAATCTTACGCTGAAAATCATAAAAGATAAGTAACTAAGTAAAAATTACTCATCTTACTCAATCTCAACCCTGCCTGACCAAATACTTTCGTCATTTCTACCTCTCCATTTAATCCAAATATTAAAACCTTTTTAATGGAAATTTACTATGCCACCCTTGTGGGAATTGCTTTACTTACTCTACTATTTGCAGCAGAACTATATACTATAGCACTATCAGAGTGGAATATCCGACAGAGAATCTCAATTGCCATAGCATTTTGGTTAATTATTATCCTCATAGAAGGAGTAACAGTTACTAACAAAAAATAACACATGGGTCTTTCCAAACATACGCCTCTGCCTCTCATTGGGAAAGAAATGCTGCTTCTAACTCAACCAATGGGGCCTAATAAGAAACACTGCTGAAAAGCCTAGGACTGTTTAATCCTGCCTAATTAACCTTTTTCAATTTTTTTTTTAACTGACAGAATCATGGCCATTTTGCAGACAACTACCCCAAAACATCTACATATGGTATTGCTCCTGCAGTCAATCCGAGACCAAGAAACTCTCTGCACCCCCATCAGCAGGAAGTAACCCGAAAGAACACATTGCCCCTCATCCTTTTATAACTATAGGGTCTGGATGGAGCAGGAGCACCATCATTTCAGACAAACACCGTCACTTTCAGTTCCAGCTCCCATTCTAGCCTCATGCATTTCAAGGAAATCACTTCTCTTCTAACTACAAGCAGCCAGAAAGAGCAGACAGTAAAACACAGATAAGACAGCTCGGGCACAGAGGGAGGTGGGGGGAAAGTCTCTTGGGTAACTGCCAATCTTCACCCTCTTTCGAAAGAAACTTTCATGTGTCCTCTTTTTTAATTCTTACAATACCAATTATTTTTGATGAGTTAATATTGTTAACATATTCTTTTATGTTTTTTAAAGAATTGTTTCAGCTATGATTAAACCTGAAATTTACTGTAAACTTCAAATACTGAGGACTGAGTACCGAATACCTCTTATAACCCACTCTTATTTAATAATTAGGATTATGGTATAAAATACTGGCCAAAAAAAAGATCTTTCACAACAGTGCATTCTGTTCCATAATGCTTTTTCCCCCTTCATCCTTAAAAGACTTAGAGCTATTTCTAGAAATATAGAGGCCTAAAGATTTAGAAAAACACTTTGAAATACTGAATAAACTATAACAGAAGTCCAAAAGAAGGAAAATCCGCTGGGACAGAACAAAACAGGAAGAAGGAACTATTAGTAAGCAAGCACTGAAGCTCCTGAAACTCCCACAGTGTTGGAACTGAGCTTTTTTAATAATGATAGAACCCTTGAAGGTTACAACATTAGCACAAGGGTAGGTAGAAAAATATCCTATCAGCCAGTAAGGGATTATAAGATAAGAAGATTAACTTTCTACGGGCCTTGGGTGGGAGCTGCGGGTGAAACAAAGGCTCCCCTACAAATTTATAGCCATAGCAATGTCTTCATGTGGAGTTGGGGTTCAAATGTGTACTCCTGGAAGGGTCTGGGAAATCCCATTCTGAAATATTAAAGTACTTCCAAGTTGGAGGAACATCCTCAACCCAGGAATTTTAGGATTCCCTTAGGTTTCAATGAATAGACAGATAAAACCAAAAATTAAATAAATTTGAGGAGAAAAATAGCAAACTGTAATACAGATTGCACAGATTGTAATGCAAACTGTAATAGAAAATACGTAAAAGTTATATTCAAGGAGATGATGCATGAGACTCTTTGCATAACTGATGAAAGTAACCTTTAATATTTTAATTCAGGAAGCACAAAAAATGCCAAGCAGAATAAAAATAAATCCACATTAGATATATTACAGTAAGCCTCTGACTACCAAAAACTATAAAAACTTTAAAAAGAGTCACAGTGAAAGTTCAGATAATTTACAAAAGATCTAAAATTAGACTCCATTTCCAAAGGAAGTACAATTGATTAATGTTGTCCAAGGTAGTCATGTTCTAATAAATTGCTGAGAATACCAAATTAGCAAATACTGAACCACTCCTTCTAGGGGAAATACAGGATTGGGTTCCTATGACCTTCTAGGTGGTTACATTTTCATGAACTGATCAATATATAACCTTATCCTAAGATGGCTGAATAGTAACAGCTCCAGTCTGCAGCACCCAGAGTGAATGATGTACAAGACAGGTAATTTCTGCATTTCCAACTGAGGTACCTGGTTCATCTCACTGGGACTGGTTGGACAGTGGGTGCAGCCCACTGAGGGCGGGCCAAAGCAGGGCAGGGCATTGCCTCACCTAAGAAGTGCAAGGGGTCACGGGATTTCCCTTTCCTAGCCAAGGGAAGCCATGACAGACTGCACTGGGAAAACCGGGACACTCCCACCTTAATACTGTGCTTTTCCAATGGTCTTAGCAAATGGCACACCAGGAGATCATATCCCATGCCTAGCTCAGCAAGTCCCACGGCCACAGAGCCTGCTCAGTGCTAGCGCAGCAGTCCAAGATCGAACTGCGAGGCAGCAGCCTGACTGAGGGAGGGGCAACCACCATTGCTGAGGCTTAAGTAGGTAAAAAAACTGGTTGGGAAGCTCACACTGGGTGGAGCCCACCGCAGCTCAACAATGCTTGCCTGCCTCTGTAGAGTCCACCTCTGAGGGCAGGGCATAGCTGAACAAAAGGCAGCAGAAACTTCTGCAGACTTAAGCGTCCCTGTCTGACAGCTCTGAAGAGAGCAGTGGTTGTCCGAGCACAGTGTTTGAGCTCTGAGAATGGACAGACTACCTCCTCGAGTGGGTCCCTGACCCCCATGTAGTCTAACTGGGAGACACCTCCCAGACACACTCCAGTAGGGGCCGACTGACACCTCATACAGACGGATGCCCCTCTGAGACAAAGCTTCCAAAGGAAGGATCAGGCAGCAATATTTGCTGTTCTGCAGCCTCCGCTGATGATACCAAGGCAAATAAGGTCTGGAGTGGACCTCCAGAAAGCTCAAACAGACCTGCATCCAAGGGTCCTGACTGTTAGAAGGAAAACTAACAAACAGAAAGGAATCGCATCAACATCAACAAAAAGGACATCCACACCAAAACCCCATCTGTAGGTCACTATCATCAAAGACCAAAGGTAGATAAAATCACAAAGATGGGGAGAAACCAGAGCAGAAAAGCTGAAAATTCTAAATACCAGAGTGCTTCTTCCCCTCCAAAGGATAGCAGCTCCTTGACAGCGACAGAACAAAGCTGGATAGAGAATGACTTTGACAAGTTGACAGAAGTAGGCTTCAGAAGGTTGGTAATAACAAACTCCTCTGAGCTAAAGGAGGATGTTCAAACCCATCGCAAGGAAGCTAAAAACCTTGAAAAAAGATTAGACGAATGGCTAACTAGAATTAACAGTGTAGAAGACCTTAAATGACCTGATGGAGCTGAAAACCATGGCACAAGAACTATGTAACACATGCACAAGCTTCAATAGCCAATTCAATCAAGTGGAAGAAAGGATATTAGTGATTGAAGATCAAGTTAATGAAATAAAGCAAGAAGACAAGGTGTTGGCAGAAGGCCCCCCAAAATCTGGCCATAAACTGGCCTCAAAACTGGCCATAAACAAAATCTCTGCAGCACTGTAACATGTTCATAATGGTCCTAACACCCAAGCTGGAAGGTTGTGGGTTTATGGGAATGAGGGCAAGGAACACCTGTCCTGCCCAAGACAGGAAACCGCTTAAAGGCATTCTTAAGCCACAAACAATAGCATGAGTGATCTGTGCCTTAAGGACATGTTCCTGCTGCAGTTAACTAGCCCAATCTATTCTTTTAAATCGGCCCATCCCTTTGTTTCCCATAAGGGACAATTTTAGTTAATTTAATAGTTAATTTAATATCTATAGAAACAATGCTAATGACTGGCTTGTTGTTAATAAATATGTGGGTAAATCTCAGTTCAGAGCCCTCAGCTCTGAAGGCTGTGAGACCCCCGATTCCCCACTTCACACCTCTATATTTCTGTGTGTGTGTCTTTAATTCCTCTAGTATCACTGGGTTAGGGTCTCCCCGACCAAGCTGGCCTTGGCAAGTGGCGTCCATCATGGGGGCTCAAATCCAGGCTGAAGGGTCGCCAGAGCGACGGTTGGAATGGAAAACCAGCTGGAGGACACCCGAGTACTCTTAAAGCAATCCCCATGGTGAGAAAGAAGGGGAGCTCAGAAGCATCAGGGTAACAATGGGACAGGTGTGTGGTCTGGTTCATTTCACCTTGGAACTTTTTCACACTGATGATGAGGAGGAACGAGAGTATAGCGAAGTAACAGAAGAGGTTACAGAGCATGTTTATTTGCCAGCTAAAGCTAAAGCAGCAAAGGAAGGAGAGGTTCATCCCTACCCTTCTGATCCCCCTCATTATTATTTTGAAGAAAAAGACCCTCCAGATCTTTCTTTTCCAGAGGACACTGGGCAAAAGTAGTTGCCCCAGTGATTGTTCGAGCAGCACCTTGAGTGACCGCTCTTAGTTTTATTCAGGCAGGAATTCAGCTAGCTAGATTAGAGGGTGATTTAGAGGCTTGGCAATTCCCTGTTAGAATACACCCCCAAGATCAACAGGGAAATATTATAGTTACATCTGAGCCTTTTCCTTTTAAATTCTGGAAAGCACATTTAGTTGATTATATCAAGGCCTGTGATGGTATCAGAGGTAACCTGCATAAAGGTACTTTGTTGGCATAGGCAATGGCAGGACTGAGGGTGGATAAAGGAAATACTCCATTTTCTGGAGCTTGTTTTAACTATGGGAAGCATGGTCATACTAAATAAAAATGTAGAAAAAATCAGCAAGTCAGGCTGCCAGATAAGGAAAAAAAGGAAACTGCTGAGCCTGAAATATGTCCAAAATGTAAAAAAGGAAAACATTGGGCTAATCAGTGTCACTCTAAGTTTGATAAAGATGGGAATATGATTTTGGGAAATGCCATGAGGGGCCCGTCCCGGGCCCCATTCTAAACTGGGGCATTTCCAGATCAGGCCATTCCCTCACCCCTATACAATGTCTGTCCCTTGCCACAGCCAGTAGTGCCGCAATAGATTTATGCTGCATAAAAACTGTGAGCCTTCTGCCTGGGGAATCTCTGCAAAAGGTCCCAACAGGAGTCTGTGAACTCTTGCAAGAGGGTACGACAGGATTACTTTTAGGAAAGTCTAGTTTAAGTTTAAAAGGGGTACAAATACATACGGGAGTCATTGATTCAGATTACAATGGGGAAATTCAAATCATTATATCTACTTCTGTTCCCTGGAAAGTAGAGCCAGGAGAGCGTACAGCACAGCTCCAGACAGTGTTTTATGTGGGAACGGGAAAAAGTGAAACTAAATGAACAGGAGGATTTGGAAGCACAAATAAACAAGGCAAAGCAGCTTACTGGGTAAATCAAATTACTGATAAACATTCCACCTGTGAAATAACTATTCAGGGAAAGAAATTTAAAGGTTTGGTAGATACAGGAGTGGACATTTCAATCATTTCTCTACAGTGCTGGCCGTCCAAGTGGCCAATTCAACCTGCTCAATTTAACATAGTTGGAGTTGGTAAAGCCCCTGAAGCATATCAAAGTAGTTATATTTTGCATTGTGAAGGGCCCAATGGACAACCTGGGACTATTCAACCAATTATAACTTCTGTACCTATAAATTTATGGGGAAGACATTTATTACAACAATGGGGAACACAAGTTCTAATTCCAGAATAATTATAGAGCCCTCAAAGTCAACATATGATGCATGAAATGGGGTATGTCCCTGGTATGGGACTAGAAAACAATTTTTTGCAAGGTTTAAAAAGTTCCTGCCAAGGATTAGGATATCATTTTTGATGGCAGTCATTGTTAAGCCTCCAGAACCTATACCTTTAAAATGGTTAACAGATAAGCCAATTTGGATACAACAATGGCCGCTAAGCAAAGAGAAAGTGGAGGCTTTAGAGAAATTAGCTACCGAACCATTAGAAAATGGGCACTTAGCTCCAACATTTTCCCCTTGGAATTCTCCAGTTTTTGTAATTAAGAAAAAATCAGGTAAATGGAGAATGTTAACTGACTTAAGAGTCATCAATTCAGTTATACAACCTATGGGAGCATTACAGCCAGGATTGCCTTCTCCTGACTAATAATTCCAAAAAATTGGCCTTTAATCGTCATAGATTTAAAAGACTGTTTCTTTACTATCCCTTTAGCTGAGCAAGACTATAAACGGTTTGCATTTATAATTCCTGCAGTAAACAACCTGCAGCCTGCTAAGCGTTTTCATTGTTTCACAGATGGGTCTAGTAATGGTAAACCTTCTTATTCTGGATCAAAAGGTAAAGTTTTCCAGACGCCCTATACGTCAGCTCAAAAAGCAGAGCTTGTAGTGGTAATTAAGGTATTGACTGCTTTTGATATGCCTATTAATGTGATTTCTGATTCTTCATACATGGTTCATTCCACACAGTTAATTGAAAATGTTCAGTTACAATTTCATACAGATGAACAATTGATGACTTTATTTACCCAATTGCAAACAGCAGTTAGAAGTAGAATGCACCCTTTTTTCATCACTCATATTAGGGTTCATACACGTCTTCCAGGACCTTTGACTGAAGGGAATCAAATGGCTGATCGTCTGTTTGCTAATGCAATATCTAATGCTAGACACTTTCACAATTTAACCCATGTTAATGCCTCTGGTCTCAAACGCAGATACAGCATTACCTGGAAAGAAGCTAAAGCTATTATCCAGCAATGCCCAACTTACCAAATGGTACATTCCTCAACTTTTACAGGAGGAGTTAATCCTCGAGGATTGGAACCTAACTCTCTTTGGCAAATGTATGCCATACATGTTCCCTCATTTGGGAGACTAGCTTATGTACACATATGTGTGGACACCTTTTCTCACTTTGTCTGGGCTACATGCCAAACAGGAGAGTCTTCTGCCTACATTAAATGTCATCTTTTGCAGTGTTTTGCGGTGATGGGCATTCCAGCTTCTATTACAACAGATAATGCCCCAGGCTATACTAGCCAAGCTCTAGCTACATTTTTCTCTATGTGGAATATTAAACACATTACTGGTATCCCATACAATTCTCAAGGACAAGCCATAGTGGAAAGAATGAATCTTTCACTAAAACAGCAATTGCAAAAGCAGAAAGGAAAAAATAGACAATATGGAACACCGCAGATACAACTGAATCTAGCATTATTAACTTTAAATTTTTTGAGCCTTCCCAAAGGTCAGATGGTATCAGTAACTGAAGAGCATCTACAGAAACCAGCTGCAAAGACAGAAGCAGAACAACTGATTTGGTGTAGAGCTCCAATAACAAAAAGTTGGGAAATAGGTAAAATAATAACTTGGGGTAGAGGTTATGCTTGTATTTATCCAGGCCAAAATCTACAGCCGATCTGAATACCATCAAGACACCTGAAACCTTATCATGAGCCAGATTCCGAGGAAGAGATTCCAAGAGGATCCCACGGACCCCTTGGTTGCATCCAAGACTGACACTGAGGAGGACCCCAACTGTCACAAGCAACATCCATCAAACACAGCCAACCACCTGGGAACAGATCAAGAAGCTGTCACAGATGGCGGGAGAAAACCTGAGGAAAGCAGGACAGCCAGTCACAATGAATAATTTAATGGTAGCTATGATAGCGGTTACCACCACTGCCATGAGTATTCCTTCAATAAGGGCTGACACAGAGAACAATTATACTTATTGGGTATATTTATCAATCTTGGCTGGCAATAATGCCTAGATGCAATCACTCTATGACACAGTTACACATGCTTTCTGATCTCAGTATTTAACATAATAAATCTGCTCCTATAATTGAGGGATACCGCCCTCAAAAACCTTTTTGTAAACAGGATTGGACCCAGTTAGAAAAAAATCATACTTGTTTCAGAAGATTGCACTGCAGAACAGGCAGAAGTGCTGCACTATTCCTATGGAATCCTTATTGATTGATCCCCTAAGGAGATGTTTAGCTTGAATTGTACCTCACAGTCTGCGTGCCACGGTCACACTACATTCAGCTGATCTGAACAAAATGGTCAGATGGTAGAAATGTTAAGAAGTATGACAAAATTTCCTATTATCTGGAACCATGGCAGTATAGTGGCACCTCAACCTCAAATGATATGGCCTGCTCTTGGAGCTTAACATAAGGATTTAAAATTAAAAGAACAAATATTTAAAGCATCCCAGACACACTTGACCTTAATGCCAGGAACTGGAGTGCCTGAAGGATTTGCAGACAAATTAGCAGCTACTAACCCATTAAAATGGATAAAAACACTTGGAAGCTCTATGATTTCATGATGATTGTGCTTTTAATCTGTGTTGTTTCTCTTTGTATAGTGTGCAGATGTGGATCCTGACTCCTGTGAGAAGCAGCTCACCATGACAACGTGACCTTTGCATTTATCAATTTGCAAATAAAGAAGGAGGACATGTTGGGAGCAGGCCCCTCAAAATCTGACCATAAACTGGCCCCAAAACTGGCCATAAACAAAATCTCTGCAGCACTGTAACATGTTCATAATGGTCCTAACACCCAAGCTGGAAGGTTGTGGGTTTACGGGAATGAGGTCAAGGAACACCTGGCCCTCCGAAGATGGAAAACCGCTTAAAGGCATTCTTAAGCCACAAACAATAGCATGAGTGATCCGTGTCTTTAAGGGCATGTTCCTGTTGCAGTTAACTAGCCCAACCTATTCCTTTAATTCGGCCCATCCCTTCATTTCCCATAAGGGATACTTTTAGTTAATTTAATATCTATAGAAACAATGCTAATGACTGGCTTGCTGTTAATAAATATGTGGATAATTCTCTGTTCAGGGCCCTCAGCTCTGAAGGCTGTGAAACCGATTTCCCACTTCACACCTCTATATTTCTGTGTGTGTGTCTTTAATTCCTCTAGCACCACTAGGTTAGTGTCTCCCCGACCAAGCAGATCTCGGCAACAAGTTTAAGGAAAAAAGAGTAAAAAAAAAAAATTAAGAAAGTCTCCAAGAAATATGGGACTATGTGAAAAGACCAAATCTATGTCTGATTGGTGTACCTGAAAGTGACAGGGAAAATGGAACAAAGCTGGAAAACACTCATCAGGATACTATCCCAAAGAACTTCCCCAACCTAGCAAGGAAGGCCAATATCAAATTTAGGAAATACAGGGACCACCACAAAGATACTCTGCAAGAAGAGTAACCCCAAGACACATAATTGTCAGATCCAGCAACGTTGAAATGAAGGAAAAAATGTTAAGGGCAGCCAGAAGAAAGGTCAGGTTACCCACAGAGGGAAGCCCAGCAGACTAACAGCGGCTCTCTCTGCAGAAACTCTACAAGTCAGAAGAGAGTGGGGGCCAATATTCAACATTCTTAAAGAAAAAGATTTTCAACCCAGAATTTCATATCCTGCCAAACTAAGATTAATAAGTGAAGGAGAAATAAAATCCTTTACAGACAAGCAAATGCTGAGAGATTCTGCAACCACCAGACCTGTCTTACAAGAGCTCCTGAAGGAAGCACTAAACATGGAAAAAAAAAAAAAAAAAGAGTACCATCCACTGCAAAAACATGCCAAACTGTAAAGACTATCGATGCTAGGAAAAAACTGCGTGAACTAACACGCAAAATAACCAGCTAACATCATAATGATAGGATCAAATTCACACATAACAATATTAACCTTAAATGTAAATGGGCTAAATGCCCCAATTTAAAGACACGGACTGACAAATTGGATACAGAGTAAAGACCCATCAGTGTGCTGTATTCAGGAGGCCCATCTCACATGCAGAGACACACATAGGCTCAAAATAAAGGGATGGAGGAAGATCTACCAAGCAAATGGAAAGCAAAATAAAAAAAAAGCAGGGGTTGCAATCCTCGTCTCTGATAAAACAGACTTTAAATCAACAAAAATCAAAACAGGCAAAAAAGAACATTACATAATGGTAAAGGGGTCAATTCAACAAGAAGAGCTAACTATCCTAAACATATATGTACCCAATACAGGAGCACCCAGATTCATAAAGCAAGTCCTTAGAGACCTACAAAGAGACTTAGACTCCCACATAATAACAATGGGAGACTTCAATACACCACTGTAAATATTAGACAAATCAACAAGACAGAAGGTTAACAAGGATATCCAGGACTTGAACTCAGCTCTGGACCAAGTGGACCTAATAGACATCTACAGAACTCTCCACTCCAAATCAACAGAATATACATTCTTCTCAGCACCACATCACATTTATTCCAAAAATGATCATATAGTTGGAAGTAAAGCACTCCTCAGCAAATGTAAAAGAGCAGAAATCACAACAAATAGTCTCTTACAGCACAGTGAAATCAAATTAGAACTCAGGATTAAGAAACTTACTCAAAACTGCACATGTACAAGGAAACTGAACAACCTGCTCCTGAATCACAACTGAGTAAATAATGAAATGAAGGCAGAAATAAAGATGTTCTTTGAAACCAATGAGAACAAAGACACAAAATACCAGAATCTCTGATACAAATTTAAAGCAGTGTGTAGAGGGAAATTTATAGCACTAAATACCCACAAGAGAAAGCAGGATAGATCTAAAATCGTCACCCTAACATCACAATTAAGAGAACTAGAGAAGCAAGAGCAAACAAATTCAAAAGCTAGCAGAAGACAAGAAATAACTAAGATCAGAGCAGAACTGAAGGAGGTAGAGACACAAAAAGGCCTTCAAAAAATCAATGAAATCAGGAGCTGGTGTGTTGAAAAGATCAAAAAAATTGATAGACTGCTAGCAAGACTAATAAAGAAGATAAGAGAGAAGAATCAAATAGACGCAATAAAAAAATGATAAAGGGGATCTCACCACTGAACCCAAAGAAATACAAACTACCATCAGAGAATACTATAAACACCTCTCTGCAAATAAACTAGAAAATCTAGAATAAATTGATAAATTCCTAGACACATAAACCCTACCAAGAATAAACCAGGAAGATGCTGAATCCCTGAAAACACCAGTAACAGGCTCTGAAATTGAGGCAATAATTAATAGCCTACCAATCAAAAAAAGTCCAGGACCAGACGGATTCACAGCCAAATTCTACCAGAGGTACAGAGAGGAGCTGGCACTATTCCTTCCGAAACCATTCCAGTCAACAGAAAAAGAGGGAATCCTAGGAACTCATTTTTTGAGATCAGCATCATCCCAATACCAAAGCCTGGCAGAGACACACACAAAAAGAGAATTTTAGACGAATATCCTTGATAAATATTGATGTGAAAATCCTCAATAAAATACTGGCAAACCAAATTCAAAAGCACATCAAAAAGCTTATCCACCAAGATCAAGCTGGCTTCATCCCCGGGATGCAATGCTGGATCAATCTACGCAAATCAATAAACGTAATCCATCACACAAACAGAACCAGAGACAAAAACCACATGATTATCTCAATAGATGCAGAACAGGCCGTTGACAAAATTCAACAGCCCTTCACGCTAAAAACTCTCAATAAACTAGGTATTGATGAAACATATCTCAAAATAATAAAAGCTATTTATGACAAACCCACAGCCAATATCATACTGAATGGGCTAAAACTGGAAAAATTCCCTTTGAAAACTGGCACAAGACAGGGATGCCCTCTCTCACCACTCCTATTCAACGCAGTGTTGGAAATTCTGGCCAGGTCAATCAGGCAGGCGAAATAAATAAAGGGTATTCAATTAGGAAAAGAGGAAATCAAATTGTCCCTGTTTGCAGATGACATGATTGTATATTTAGAAAACCCCATCGTTTTTAAGGAGATTTTCAGCCCAAAATCTCCTTAAGCTAATAAGCAACCTCGGCAAAGTCTCAGGATACAAAATCAATATGCAAAAATCATAAGCATTCCTATACACCAATAACAGACAAACAGAGGGCCAAATCATGAGTGAACTCCATTCGCAATTGCTACAAACAGAATAAAATACCTAGGAATCCAACTTACAAGGGATGTGAAGGATCTCTTCAAGGAGAACTACAAATCACCGCTCAACGAAATAAAAGAGGACACAAACAAATGGAAGAACATTCCATGCTCATGGATAGGAAGAATCAATATCTTGAAAATGGCCATACTGCCAAGGTAATTTACAGATTCCAGGGTATCCCCATCAAGCTACCAATGACTTTCTTCACAGAATCGGAAAAAACTACTTTAAAGTACATATGGAACCAAAAAAAGAGCCCACATTGCCAAGACAATCCTAAGTAAAAAGTCAAAAGAACAAAGCTGGAGGCATCACGCTACCTGACTTCAAACTATACTACAAGGCTACAGTAACCAAAACAGCATGGTACTGGTACCAAAACAGAGATATAGACCAATGGAACAGAACAGAGTCCTCAGAAATCATACCACACATCTACAGCCATCTGATCTTTGATAAACCTGAGAGAAACAAGAAATGGGGAAAGGATTCCCTATTTAATAAATGGTGCTGGGAAAATTGGCTAGCCATAAGTAGAAAGCTGAAACTGGATCCTTTCCTTACTCCTTATACGAAAATTAATTCAAGATGGATTAGAGACTTAAATGTTAGACCTAATACCATAAAAATCCTAGAGGAAAACCTAGGTAGTACCATTCAGGACATAGGCATGGGCAAAGACTTCATGTCTAAAACACCAAAAGCAACGGCAGCAAAAGCCAAAATTGACAAATGGGATCTCATTAAACTAAAGAGCTTCTGCACAGCAAAAGAAACTACCATCAGAGTGAACAGGCAACCTACAGAATGGGAGAAAATTTTTGCAATCTACTCATCTGACAAAGGGCTAATATCCAGAACCTACAAAGAACTCAAACAAATTTACAAGAAAAAAACAAACAACCCCATCAAAAAGTGGGCAAAGGATATGAACAGACATTTCTCAAAAGAAGACATTCATACAGCCAACAGACACATGAAAAAATGCTCATCATCACTGGCCATCAGAGAAATGCAAATCAAAACCACAATGAGATACCATCTCACACCAGTTAGAATGGCGATCATTCAAAAGTCAGGAAACAACAGGTGCTGGAGAGGATGTGGAGAAATAGGAACACTTTTACACTGTTGGTGGGATTGTAAACTAGTTCAACCATTATGGAAAACAGTATGGCGATTCCTCAAGGATCTAGAACTAGATGTACCATATGACCCAGCCATCCCATTACTGGGTATATGCCCAAAGGATTATAAATTATGCTGCTATAAAGACACATGCACACGTATGTTTATTGCAGCACTATTCACAATAGCAAAGACTTGGAATCAACCCAAATGTCCATCAGTGACAGATTGGATTAAGAAAATGTGGCACATATACACCATGGAATACTATGCAGCCATAAAAAAGGATGAGTTTGTGTCCTTTGTAGGGACATGGATGCAGCTGGAAACCATCATTCTTAGCAAACTATCACAAGAACAGAAAACCAAACACCGCATGTTCTCACTCATAGGTGGGAACTGAACAATGAGATCACTTGGACTCGGGAAGGGGAACATCACACACCGGGGCCTATCATGGGGAGCGGGGAGCGGGGAGGGATTGCATTGGGAGTTATACCTGATGTAAATGACGAGTTGATGGGTGCAGCACACCAACATGGCACAAGTATACATATGTAACAAACCTGCACGTTATGCACATGTACCCTACAACTTAAAGTATAATAATAATAAATAAATTAAAAAAAAAAAAAAGAACAAAGCTGGAGGCATCATGCTACCTGACTTCAAACTATACTACAAGGCTACAGTAACCAAAACAGCATGGTACTGGTACCAAAACAGAGATATTGACCAATGGAATGGAACAGAGGCCTCAGAAATAACACCACACATCTATACCCATCTGATCTTTAACAAACCTGACAAAAACAAGAAATGGGGAAAGGATTCCCTATTTAATAAGTGGTGCTGTGAAAACTGGCTAGCTATATATAGAAAGCCGAAACTGGATCCCTTCCTTACACTTTATACAAAAATTAATTCAAGATGGATTAAAGACTTAAATGTTAGACCTAAAACCATAAAAAAAACCTAGGAGAAAACCTAGGCAATACCATTCATAACATAGGCATAGGTAAGGACTTCATAACAAAAACACCAAAAGTAATGGCACAAAAACTAAAAAGATAAATGAGATCTAATTAACTAAAGAGCTTCCGCACAGCAAAAGAAACTGCCATCAGAGTGAACAGGCAACCTACAGAATGGGAGAATATTTTTGCAATCTACGCATCCGACAAAGGGCTAACATCCAGAATCTACAAAGAACTTAAACAAATTTACAAGAAAAAATCAAACAACCCCATCAAAAAGTAGGCAAATTATTTGAACAGACACTTCTCAAAACAAGACATTTATGCAGCCAACAGACACATGAAAAAATGCTCATCATCACTCGCCATCAGAGAAATGCAAATCAAAACCACAATGAGATACCATCTCATGCCCATTAGAACTGCGATCATTAAAAAGTCAGGAAACCACAGGTGCCGGAGAGGATGTGGAGAAACAGGAACACTTTTTCACTGTTTGTTGGGAGTGTAAACTAGTTCAACCATTGTGGAAGACAGTGTGGCGATTCCTCAAGGATCTAGAGCTAGAAATACCATTCGTCCCAGCCATCCCATTACTGGGTATATACCCAAAGGGTTATAAATCATGCTACTATAAAAACACACACACACATATGTTTATTGTGGCACTATTCACAATAGCAAAGACTTGGAACCAACCCAAATGTCCATAAATGATAGACTGGATTAAGAAAATGTGGCACATATACACCATGGAATACTATGCAACCATAAAAAAGGATGAGTTCATGTCCTTTGTAGGGACTTGGATGAAGCTGGAAACCATCATTCTGAGGAAACTATCGCAAGGACAGAAAACCAAACACCGCATGTTCTCACTCATAGGTGGGAACTGAACAATGTGAACACTTGGACACAGGGCAGGGAACATCACACACTGGGGCCTGTCGTGGGATGGGGGGATGGGGGAGGGATAATATTAGGAGAAATACCTAACTTACATGACAAATTAATGGGTGCAGCAAACCAACATGGCACATGTATACATATGTAACAAACCTGCACGTTGTGCACATGTACCTTAGAACTTAGAGTATAGTAAATTATATATATATATAATCTTATCTTATATGGGTTTCTGTTATAACACACCTTATTTAGTATATATTGTTGATTCATTAACATTGACTTCACAGGCAACAGCACTATGATTCATGCCTGAAAGCTTCTCTAATGCATGGATTTTCTCCATAAGACACATCACAACCTTACTGCCCTTAGGAACACTAGGAAGCACTTCAGCAGTATGCTTGAGGACCATTTTAAACAATAAAATTACCAACAAAAAGCACAAAAATACAAAAATATGTGGCACTAAGTAGGAAGCAAAAAAGACACTTGTTTACAGTATGCGGACTGAAGAAAGAAGAAAGAGCATTAAATGGCTTGTCCTACCTCAGCTGGGAACACGCACATTGGGCAAACTCAATTTTTACTGCTCTGTTTATGTCCTGGAATAACCACGAAATTGCCCCAACTATTGATTTTTCAGGTTACCAATTTTAGAAGGCAGGAAAATTTGCAAATAGAGTCTTAGGATAATGAATATCAACTGTATTTTGTAAGAAACAAAACTATGTTTGACGTAATGAAAAGTTTAGTTGAGCATAGATATTAGTAACCACATGGGTAAATCCAGAGAAATACTGATTATACAAGATAATCATAATGTTTAACTTTGGACAAGAAGGCAGAACTAGTATACACAATGAAAATACAATACAGACAATGGAGTGACTGAAGTTCAATATTTTAAAATCTTTGTATTATTCAGAAAGAAAACATTTCTGATTAAATTGACATTAAATAAACTACCCATGTTGAAATGTCATGGGTACTGCTGAAGAAGCAGTGTGTAATTTCCAAAACAATAAAGGAAAAAATGGGGTGAACCACTTAATAAATCCAAAAAGCAGAAAAAGAGAAGTGAATCGCAAAGAAAACAGGCCACACAGAAATCACACAATAAAAGGACAGAAATACACCCAAAATGTCAGGATAAACTAAGAAAATATTAACACAAATTACAATGATGTGCTTTAAACAGGACTTTAAGACATGAAGGCATAGAAAGGTTAGAGGTAAAAAGTCAGAAAAAGTTATGACAGACAAATACTGTCCTAAAATAAGTAGCTATATCTTCATTAGTATTAATCAAAACAGACTACGTAAAAGCAGTAGTATAATTTTAAAGAGGGGTCACTATAAAATGATAAAAAGTACATTCACAAATTGATGAAATAATTAAAGATTTCCATGTACTTCTAGCATAGCTTCAAGGTGTCTTTGTGTATACATATTTTAAATTGACAGAAATTAACAAATCTTGGGAGATACTAATAAAATTCTTTCAGTTAACTAACAAAACTACATAAGGAGATAGAAGTATGAAAGACCCTACTAAGAAGCAGACTTTCATAATCATACAGAGAATCATAGCTAGTTCTGCCTCAATAATTTGAGAATACACATCTTCCTCAAGTATATGAAAACTCATCATGCATTGGGCCATAAAGCAATTCTGAAATAAGAGATACCAGACAAATCTACTATCTAACCATTGTTCAATAATTTACTAATTGACATGTGAATTCTCTTCATGTTACAAAAAGAATGGATAAATGTTAGTATATTTCTACAATTAAAATCTATATAGAAGCGAAAATGAATATCATGAATGAATCCCAAATACCATTTTGATAAAAAAAGAAAATAGCAATATAATTCTACACATAAAATTTGGAAATATCTAATATATAACTATATCTTAGGATCATGTGGTAAAACATAAAGAAACACATGGAAATCATAAACATCAATGTTTAGATAGTGGTAGCTTTGGTGGGAGAAGGAAGGTGAGTTGGTAATATTTTATTTCTTAAGCCTAGTGGTAGGTAACTGTTTGTTTTATTTATTGTGGTTTTTAGGGAGATAAAGATTAAAATTACATAATTTTTTAAAATCATTCAAATAAAAGGTTAGATTAAGAGCTTATGGTCCTTGTTCCATGAGACTGTATCTTTATTTTAAAATGGAGGGTTGTTTGAAAATTAAAAGAAAAAAAAGTTCATATTAAATATAAACAGATGTTCCTCAACTTACAATGAGGTTATGTTTGGATAAACCCATTGTAAGTTAAAAATATCCTAAGTTGAAAATCCATTTAGCACCTAACCCACTGAACATCGTAGCTTAGCCTAGCCTTCAAATGTGCTCAGAATACTTACATTAGCCTACAGTTGGGCAAAGATCAACTAACACAAAGCCAATTATATAAGAAAGCGCTGGATATCTCATGCAATTTCTTGAATATTGTAATTTAGAGAATACTTATTTAAATATACTGTACAATATTCAATAAATTACATAAGATATTCAACACTTATTATATAAAGAATGGTTGAAATAATGGTTGTATAGGTACTCAAAATATGGTGTCTACTAAATTGCATATCACTTTCACACTATGGTGAAGTCAAAAAATTCAAAGTAAATCGCTGCTAGAATATGGACAACACCATCAGGAATGTCTAACAATATTATTACTGAACATGTTTGTCCTTGATATGAATTTAATATAAACTAGCAGCTTTTCAGGAATCTGTTTTCACATCTTCTTTTCCTAAACTTTAAGTATACTCTGTTAGAAACACAAATTTGAAGTTTATACAATGTCAGTAGCTACTTACTCTGAAATTCCTTTTATTTCACATATAACATTATATACTTTTATGTACTTTACTATAACTCTGTTTACATATCTAATTCTTCAACTAGACTATTGGTATTCTGGGAATAAGCATGAGTTCTAATCATGATTGTATCATTAGCCTAGTATAATGCTTAACAGAAGTGAAGTATTTGATATCTTTAAGTAAAGTAATAGTAGAAAAGTGTTCTTGCAGTGTTATATGAATTGTGAAGAAAAAAGCACAACTGATGTTGGGGAAGAGGACTCAGTTATACATTTAAATTTACAAACAAATTTATACCAAAAGAATGCTGTTTATTTGTGTTATATACTAGGATTCCACATACAATTTCATTCAGAATAAAAGGGCTCTGCTGCTGAAAGTTAGAAAACTAATGTCATAGATGTTCTGCAACATTTTTACTTCATGAACTGATATAATTAAAAGTACAAATATATCAGCACCAAAAATGTAGAAAGGAGAGTCTCAAAAGAAAGGGTAGCTCTTAAAACTGAGTACATTTAGCTTTGCAAAATAGATTACCCTTTTTAATTTTTCCCATTTTGACTTGATCATGAAACCTCATCACAGGCCAACATATTGCACAATATTTCAAATTTGGTTCATAACTCAATTCAGTAGCTACACTGATGCTATTATTTTCCACATCAGCAATCTATTTTATCCACTTCAATATAGAGAACACTCACTTATTGTAGTATACATAGATGATAGTTATTTGAATAGCAGACACTTGAATTTAAGGGAATCTCATATCCTGGCTTTAGAAACTACCCAATAGTTAGAAGCAGCATTTAGACCTAGGGATGTTTTCATTTCTAGCTTACCACAAAAGATTCATCATCAGAGAAACGCTGGTGTCATAAGCTAACTGGGCCACATATACACATATGAATGCATTTGGCAGTGGTGCTTCAGGCATCCTTTGTTGCAAAATGAATTCCTCTAACTCAAAAGTAATTTTCCCCATGACTCAATGGATTATTATTCCTATTGCTGCCACTGCTGCCAACATTAATGCTTTAATACCTTACTTAAACAATATTCTCAAGTACTATGGCGTTTCACATAAAGACATTTTAAGCTGTGGTTCAGGTTCAATTTTAAATGCCTAAACTTCTTTTTTTAAAAATTGGGAATACCTTAAAAATGATTTATGCATCCTTTGAGTAATATACAAAATGGTATACATTTTCCTAATCACTCAGAATCCATCTGATAGTTGTTAATAACTGTTATTTTATGTAATTGATAGTTTTCTGTTTCCTCCTTTGATGTCAGGTTGTCAATTGTCACTTCTACTGTTTGTATACCTATGTCTTGTAGCTCTCTCTCTCTTTCTCCCTCTCTCTCTCTCTCTCTCTCTGTTGTTAATATGAAGGTCTAAGAAATAATTAAAGATGGTAGATTTTGGAAAAAAATAAGTCAGCAAGTTCTGATTTACAATGACAGGTGGGCCAGAGAGCTCACATAGCTAGAGATAGAACTAGGGCAGTAACTCAGTCCTCTCGTTCACAGTCACTATCTTTTCAATACCTGATCTAGGTAGTAGGATTCTTAACTGGAGGTATCTTACTTCCTTGGGTTAGATTTATCCAGCTCCTGTGAGGTTTAGCACATACCATTATGCTTGCATTTCAGTTAATATCAGTTAATATAAACAATAACCCTGACTCTGAGAAACTGATTTCAAAGGTCTCCACTAATGGCATCAGGTTTCTTTCCTTGTCCCCAAATCCATGCAAAAGCAAAAAACTACCTCACTTGGACCTTGAGATTGATAAATAAGGAAATCAATAAATAGCTGAACATTTAAATTTCAAATTTTCAAAAAGTATTAATTCCCTTCCTTCCAATTTTAGAAAATCAAAATTTTACATATTACCTTTTAAATGGGAATATCTATGAAACAGACTTGTCTTCAAGAGAATCTAGGCTAGCTTTTCCCATAAAGTGATTGTGTAGATTCATCTTTTTCAAATTCCTTTTAAAGCAAAATCCCAAGTAGAATATCAATACATAGAAAAAGTAGCTCTGCATAACCCATAGGACTCCATCAAACTTAACTTAATTGTGCTGTATGTTCTAGAGGCACTGCAGAAAATGAAGAGACTTCAGAGCCCAGCCTAGGTCCTTTACTCTATACTTACAAGCGCTGTGGCTTTCATAGCTTTAATTTCCTCTTCCATAAAATGGAGATAATATCATTTGTCTCCCAGTGCTGCTTTGAGGATCACAGATAATGTATACAAAATCCTCAACACAAAATTTGGCATACAGTAGTTGTTCAACAAATGAGAGCTATTGTAATTACCTCCTCATGACTTTGCTAAGTCACCTACATTAATTGGGTAATAATAAAAAGTCTGAATATCTCTTTAAAACATTAATATAATTTATTTTATTTGTAGTTACACTGTTGACAGAGAAAGTATGGAAATCAGCTATGTCTTAGATTATTGCTTTGAAATCTAAATAAGAATCATTAGGGTTCAACATATTTATTGTACATATAGAAGGAAGCCTTGCTTTTAGAATTGAATGCAATTAGTTTCCTGAATAAAAATTGTGATACTCAGTTTACCATAGAAATTCATAGTAGAAATATGGCCCCTTGCCTCTCTGAAATGGATGGAGAAACACCAAGTGAAAATAAGTTATCTAAACACAACATGGCAGAAGCTATTTTATTCCAAGTGTCAAAAGCAGGATTATGCAATCTCCTGGGTATGCAGAAGTTAGATAAAAAGTAGGTAAGAGAAAGGAAATAAAAATGTTTCACTAGCAGCTGTCCTAAAATAAGGCAGCAGTACCAATACTATAGATTGTTTATTCATGCATTTGACAACAAGTGGCATTTTGCATCCAACTTTCCTCCTTTTCAGCTCACAGCATCTTAAGCATTCTTTGTATATTTAGGGGAAGTAGAGTTTGGAATCAGAGAATCACAGGAGGATTATCATAATTGAAAGGAACTTTACAGATAATTTGTCAGCCCCTTCATTTTACTGATGTGAAAACTGAAGTCCAGAGATGAATAACCGAGAAAAAAAATGCTGAATACCAGAACATCGAGGAATTCAAGTCCAGCTCAACTCTTATTTCCCTCTTTGCATTTTAACTTTCATAGGGAATTGCTCAGAATTGGCCCTCAAATGGAGTCAAATGATGAACCATAAACAATCGTTATATTTAATACTTATTATAAAACATATTAGGCCATAAATTATAGGGCTACTGTCAAGTATATTGTAAAAGCAAAATTGAAATATTAATATCTTAGTCAAAATATAATACATTTGTCAGCATTATCAAAGCCTGCTTTTTTATTAGTTCTGCTTTAGGATTTAGAGTGATTCAGAAGGTTCAAAATGGATAACATATCTTTAAGGTAGCTGGCAATCTGCCTGTAACGCAGTCTCAGCTGTCTGGGTGACTACAGAAGGAGACAATACCAATCTAGAACATCCATCTCTCTACTTTCAGAATATCTACAGTACGTATTACCTACTGTGTTGGTTCTCAACTTTTCTCAGGTTAGAATCTCTTAGAGAAAGATGACAGCTGTAGACAGTCTTCTCAAGAAAATGCATATGCTATCATACAAACTTTTGCACACAATTTCAAAGAGTTTAGCAAGTCCACAATGGGATCAAGAACTGCTGTTCTACAATGAGAACATATGCGCACAGGGAGGTGAACATCACACACCGGGGCCTGTCGGGGCATGGGGGGCAAGAGAAGGGATAGCATTAGGAGAGATACCTAATGCAGATGACGGGTTGATGAGTGCAGCAAACCACCATAGCACATGTATACCCTATGTAACAGACCTGCACGTTCTGCACATGTTATCACAGAATTTAAAGGATAATTTTTTTTAATTGCTGTTCTAGCATTCATCTCAGTTAATATGTGCTTCCTTGTATTGTTACTTATTCCCACCCATGTGTGTCCTGGCTTCACTAGATCAAAAGCTGCTCAAAGTTGAAGATGGATCTTATAACCCTCTATATATCCATAGCGTAGGATTCAAATATATGCTAATAACTAAGTCTTAATAGAAGGTCCCTTATTTTGTGTCCACTATGGGCCCAGCGCCATTCACAGAAATGAGGATACAAAGATTATAAATATAAAAGCCATCCTTCGAGAACTCACAGTCTAATGAAAGAGATAAATAAGTAAATATATGATTACAATGGGAGGCTTGGGGAGGCTATGGATGGTAAAACATGGGGAAAAGAGGACGGGATAGAAACTGGTGGGAACTGATACTCTCAAATTCCTAGTTTTGGAGGGGATGGTAGGTTAGAAGATTAGGAAGATGGAAAACCTCCTGTAAATGAAGTACGCTTGAGCTAAGTACAACAACAACAAAATGAGTTATGAGTTACCCAGAAGAGAGGTAAAACTGTAGAGAAGCAAAAAGAGAGAAAGCAAGCGAGACAGAGTGATGGCGTGTGTGTCAGAGAGAGAGCGCTTGGACCAGAAAAGTATCCCTTACTTTTTTTACTATTGTTTCATCCCTAGAGTTAATCTAACCCTAGTCCCTAAACACCTTGTGTAAATATTGCTCCAAAGACAGAAGTCAAAATGATCATGTTAATCGAATTGTGTCAGCACAGTCTTCTTATACACTATAACAAAGGCATTTTTGCATTTATAAAGGTGATAAGTGTTACTCAAGATTCAGTTCGACTTATTTATGGAAGACAGCTCTGAGTCCATATGTCATTCTCCTGTTCTATACTCCAAGAAAAAGGTCTGGACTGAACATATTCCACATAAATGAACCAAGAGACTTAATCACAGCCAGATGGTATGAGTCAAGTTAAACCTCCTTTTCTTTTTATGGTAGACTGAAGGGAAGTTAATCGTTCACTTTTGTTGGGTATTAAATTATTGATAACAGTACCATTAACTTTGATTACAGTCAGGCATTCCTTTCAGTTAAAGAAAATTGGTCAGTATAATAGTTATCTTGTTATCAGAAATTATGTAAGATAGATTTAGACCAAAAATAACTTGATTGGAATAGGAAACAAAAACACATTTAGAGCTATTACCTCAAATACTTCTAAAGGTTTGGGGAAAAGGGATAATGATTTGTAATTTACTTCCTCATACTTAAAAGCATGTTCAAAACTTTACAATTTAATAAGCCCTTCCATTTCATCTTCACAACAGCTTTATAAGGTTGGCAGGTCAGTTATGCATTACAGATCAGTAAGCTTTGCAGGAGAGGCTATATGACTTGTCCTAACTCACAGGCTTAAGAGAAACTGGGATTAGAAATTGATTTGACTCATATTCCAGTGCTCTTCCCTTTATTATGCTGATACAACTACACTTCCTTTATTATCCTTTAAACTGTAGTGATAAGTAGGCCTTTTAGTCATCTACTATATTAATGAAATGCCCTATCAGTGCCCCTCCTCAAGGGTTCATATTTTATTCTCGGCCAGTCCAGCACACGATATAATGTTAACAATATTCTCAGTATGGTTTACATAATTCTTTCACCAAATGTCTTTCTATATTTTAGGCTTACCAACGAATGAAGCCAAAAGAGCTTTAACATGAGCTATCAAACAACTACTATTACTTGCATTTTATTATTTTGCCAAGTTTCATTCATTGGCAGTATACCAAGCTATTCTATTTTCCACAATACCAACTCCTTGAAGAAGAGGAATTACAGCAACATTTCGGTTGAGAAAAACAATTTCATCCTTCAATTCAGGGCTTTACACAGCTTGGTTCTAAACTCCGACCTCATTTCTTAAGTGGGAACACAGGTGCAACTGATGAATTTTATAGCTTTAGGGAACTATATGAGTTTCCTCATGTGTTAAATCTTATTATTAAGCAAGCAATCATCTTAGTTTGGAGGCTTGGTGTTAAGCACTTTACCTCCTTACTGGTCACCTCCATCCAGTAAAAGAAGTGAAGTTCAACAAAAGCTATCTGCCCTCGTACTGCAATCAAAACCTACACCTACACCCTAAACCTCTGGCAAACTGTCGCCTTGCCTCTGTTCTCGCACAGTTTCCCAACAATTTCAAAGAGGACGAATTCACTAAAGGACAGGTGACAGAAGCTCTCAGAGTGGGAGGGCTCGCGCTCTAAATCTCAAACCAGTGCGGCGACTCCCCTGACCATTCCCTAAAGCAGTCCCATCTCCCCTGATTCTAGGATGGCAGCGAGTCCCAAGGAAAAAAAAAAAAAAAAAACAGAAAAACTAAAACCAAGCTGCTGGAGCCCACCAATCGGTGTCAGCGTTCTCACCCCTCCCCAGCTAGACCAAAAAGGTCACTACCAGGCACTTCCCAGGGTCCCAACCTCTGCCCTCCCCTCCTTTCCCTATGCCTAAGAGCAGCTTTACAAACAGGAAAGGATACTCCCCATATTCGACATGGTCCCACGACTTTTCTCGGGAAGCTAGTGCCCGGACAGCGGCACGAGTAGGCTGGGAGGGCGCCCGGAGTCCTGCGCTAGTCCTGAACAGCCGACACGCGCAACTACTAGGTTTGCAATCCCATTTCCTGTTTCTCCTCCTGGCCCGAGGGGGCGGGGCCGGGTGCCTCCGAGGGGCGGGGCTGATGCAACTCCAAAATGGCTGCCGCAGGGAGCGGCGGTTAGGACGGGTTCCAGTCGCTTGGGGGCGTTGGGGGGCTCGAGGGCAAGAGGTTACGCGCCCCAGCTCCTACCTTGGGTCCTTCGCCTGCACCCAGTCTAACCTGGCACCTAAAGGTTTCGTCACCCAACCAACCTTCTAGTTCTTTCTTTTGTCCTACTCCAAAGTCTTCTTAACCTTCCGCCCCACCTCTTTCCTCAGATTTCACTCTATCCTTGGCCCCCGACCATTGTCTCAGAGTTTAAGCCTTAACGGATGAAGGAAAAAGGTATAGGGCTTTTAACGTATTTTTCGAAAAATTATAATCGTATAAAATAAGGGCCTAAGGGATAGTGCGGCTGGTAAATTTGAGTTGTGAAGTTCACTTACGGCGTTAAAAGGGTTCATGATTCTTAAAGTTTTAGGCTAGACTTAACAGGTAAAGTTTATGTGAAATATATATTCGCACTTTTTTTTCTCAATAGATATATAAGATACGAAAATTACTACAAAGTCTGTAATGTGCAGGGAGGTTAAGTGAAATACTAGATAGTAGTTGGCGTTTTATATGTGACATGAAAATGTTCCGAAGTTATTAGACACTGTGGATTTATGGAAAGGAAGGGCATCTTGGGAATTGTCGATTCATTTCAATTCAAAACCCTTGGAAATTCCAAGGAAGAACTGAGATTTTGCTTTGGGGAAAAAAATTATTATATTCTCTTACTAAGGAATTTAACAAGTTGGACGAAATTTTTTCCCATCTTTAGTATTTCAGTATATAGAGGAAATAAGCATCTCATTGGATAAGCTTGTTTTTATCTTTATTTCCTTTTGAACCAAACATGGATCTAAAAACTACTGTTTTACTCTGTAGTGTTAATGTAATTGGTGGTAGGCTTCAGACTGTTACCCTAACTACAAACCTTCCATGCTGGAAAAACAAACCTTTTAAAATACAAGGTTTTAGGAAAGTACAACCTGGAAACCACTTCAGTAGGTGAAAATGTATAAAGATTGCTTTGTTTTTGATGTCCCTATATATTTGAGAATACTTACTTTACAGAAACGGATAAAACTTAGCAGATTTCATCAATTTAATCAATTTCTATACTAGATAAACAATTGTATTTCACCGTTGGAGAACGTCTTTTGGTATAAAGATAAAAAACATTTAAAAAAAAGGTTTTCCCTGGACACTTAGTATTTTTTAACACAACTATTTAAAAAAAAAAAAAATCCATATATAGACCACAACAATCCACCAAAGCGAAAGCATTTTCAAGTTTCATATAGAGTTACTAGACTTATATGTAGGTAAGCTATAAGAATAAGCCTTTTTTAAGAAGTGTTTTGAAAATGTTTTATGGAATTTCTTAAGGAAAAGATCTTCAGGATAGGATCAGTTTTTTAGTAAAATTAAAATCTGAAGATATTTGTTGTTAGAGTATTTGTTGTTAATGTCCGCCTTAAGTAAAAAATGAATAGTAGCCTGTGCTAACCACTTAGAAAATTAAGAAGTGGTTTTTGTTTTTGTGAGTTCTGAACTAAATTTGACTCCAAAAATTTCCCTCTTGTTTTTTCTTAGATATCTGATTTCTTAAAACGAGGTTTATATTTTTCTTAAAACTTAGGCACAGGAATAGCATGATTTATTTAAAGTACATGTATATTCAGTTATAACTGCTGTTGTTAAAAGCAACAAACAAATCTGTTAAAACTTTTTATTATAGAGAAAATATTAAAAGGAAAGAATATATAAAATTTTAGTTGTATATTAAATATTGAATACCTATAAAATAGTTATAAAATGTATGTACAAAATAAAAGCAATATAACAAGTATAAACTTGTGAGCTATCACCCAATTTAAGCAAAAGGATATTATACCCTTTAAATTCCCTTGTGTATTCCTTTCTAATTGCATTTATTTTCTTCATTTTTTTAGAGGCAGCTGCTGTCTTGAATTTATGTATAAATTTTCTGTTTTATGGTTTTACTATAGTATTTGCGTCTCTAACCAACATATCCTTCAGTGCTGCCTATTTTTGAACTTTGTATAAATGAAATGAGACTGCTTTTCTTCTTCTGTGATTTTTGTAACTCATAATGTTCCTCAACCAGGTTATTGTACATAGGTATGGCTTGCTTATTCATTTTCACCATTCTGGAGTTTTCCACCATATGAATATATTGTAATTTATCTGTTCCAGTGATGGACATTTGGGTCATTTCCATTAAATGTGTTAGGATGAAATCTGGATATGCTTATTTTATCATAGTAATGATTAAGGTTAACTTTTAAGAATCCAAATGTTATCTCTAAAAATATAATTTTCCTTTTTTTTTTTTTTTTTTGGAATTGGAGTCTCGCTCTGTCTCCCAGGCTGGAGTGCAGTGCGATCTCGGCTCACTGCAACTTCTGCTTCCTGGGTTCAAGCGATTCTCCTGCCTCAGCCTCCCGAGTAGCTAGGACTACAGGCACAGGCCGCCACATCCGGCTAATTTTTTTGTATTTTAGTAGAGACGGGGTTTCACCGTGTTGCCCAGGCTGGTCTCAAACTCGTGAGCTCAGGCAATCCACCCGCCTCATCCTCCCAAAGTGCTAGAATTACAGGCGTGATAATTTACCTCTTTGACTGTAGAGAGAATTATTCATTCTTTATTATATTTATTCAGATTTTTTGTTTTGGATTATCTTATATCTTAGCTTTGTTTCTTCCTGTCTACCAGATTTAGCAATACCTTCTACACTGTTTCACCTAAATAGGCAGCTACCTTTTTCTCCTTTCACCCTTAGAACAGGGCTACAATAATAGAGACAATACGTGTAGGATCTTCCAAATTGTTCTTTTGGGACCTAATTAACTGTACTTATGAAAGCTTAACTAAAGTAACATCAGTCACATATTGATAAATCAGATATGGTGGATAGTTAGAAGGTTGTGAATTTGACTGGGATAATTGAGATGTAAAGAACCAATACAGTATCTTAACTCAGCAGCTATTGAGCATGTTAAAATTTGACATGAGCAAAACTAATGTGGAAAATTATAATTCCTCAGTAAATTGAGTAACTTTTTATGATTAATTATGCTTAATTCTCTAAATGTTTTGAACCTAGTGTGTTACAGAGAACAAACTTTAAGTTAAAAATATTTATGAAACAATTCCAGTTAAGATTCTAAGCCACTTAATTTTTAATATTATGATTGTTTTGTGTTAACACGTTTTTTGTCATCTTCTAACAAGTGATTTTAAGATGATCAGAAAATTAAATGGTACTTGACAAACTCCCATTGAAGTAAAAAGAGTTCACTAGAAATGAAGAGAGCATAGTATCATATAATATTTCTCAAATTTTGATGTCCTTATTAAAAATGCAGATGACTAGACCTCACTTCTGTAGATTCTGATGGAGTAAATTGGCAGTGAGATCCAGGAGTCTGTGTTTTGCTTCTGTTTGTGTAATGGAAATATAGAATTATACAAGTCATTTCTTGCATAAAATAGCTTAACTGGGATAAAACTTAATAGTTTACAGAATGTCTCACATACATCATTTCATTTGATACCTAAAGTAATCTGAGGTAATCTGGCCAGGCATTATCCTTTATTTTTAACCAATTAGAAAAACAACAAAAAATCCTAAAACAAACACAGCAACAACAACAAAAACAGAAGCTCAAAGAGATTATTTGGTTTGCCTAGGTGTTCAACCTAGGTCTTCTTGATTCCCAATGCAGTACTTTTGAATGTGTGTAGCAGATAGGCAAAGCAGAATCTCAAATAAGACCACTTCTGTTGCTTGCTTTCTATAGCTCAGGTGCCCATTTAGTATAAGAGTAAAATGAGGAATTATTCTAACTGACTGGCAGTCTTTCTAGTTTGTATATGAAGAAATAGACTCAGTTTCCTAAAAATTTGAGAGAGACTGAAACTGAGGGTGTTTCCTACTTATAAGAGAAAAACTGTTTTTTCCCCCGGGCAGGCAGAATACACTTTGCTGGTTTCATAGTTCTGGCGTTTTAGGTTTAATTTGAACATTAGCCTAGCCTAGAACTCTTCAAGTGACAGGTAAAAGAGAGTAGAGCTATAGAAGAGGTAAAGCACTATTAGCAGAGGCAAATAGATGATATCATAGGGAACAGAAGCTTAAAGACAAGAGAAGTGGGTTTGAGTGGTTGTCACAGGTGACCTGAAAAACTATCCAATTCATAATTTGGAAGTGACAGATAAACATAAGAAGACAAGATGAGATGCTGAATGTAGGATTTAAGTGAATAGAATAAAATGAAAAAAAAAATCTGCATATTTACCATTTCTCAAAGTGCTAATATTTGATCTTTATTTTAATAATAAATGTCACGTTTGGTGATTATAATATATAGTTATCAGAAATATGTGTGTGTGTGTGTGTGTGTATATATATATATATAGAGAGAGAGAGTTATCAAAAAGATTATTTCTCTAAAAATCTTTGATTTTAACAGAGTAGCCAAGACTTACAATTTCTCTTTGACAGGAAACCTTTTCAAAACTTGAATAATAAAAACAAAGTTTTATTATTACTAGAGTTGATTGATTATTAATAGATGATATGGTAGGAAATCATAAAACATTTGCTATTATTACAGATACTTTAGGGATAATTCCACATTAGGTTTGAGAATTGTAAGATTCGAAAATTCTTTAATGTAAGCATAGTGCTCAGAAAACTCGTTTTTAATAAACATTTTCCTTATCTCTATGATTTTACTATCCAAGAGCTGTTTGAAAAAAACTCTTAAGGGAAGAAAAAGCAAAAAGAAGGGCAGGTGAGGGCAAGGTTAAAAACAAAACAAAACAAAAAAAGCTCTCTTAAAGGACTATACTGCTCTGCACTCCTGTATCCCATTTTACTTACCATAGAACCTACATATTCAATTCTAGATATGGCTTTTATTTACTGTTACTTTCTTACTACTCTTCATTCTAGATTAATTCTGGAGTCTCTAGTCCGAAATCTGTCAAAGTCATGGATTTTATTACTTTACCTGGTAATTGGTTAGAGCAGAGTGTAGCATGCTTTGTAAATTTCTTAATTTCTCTCTGTTTTATTACCCACATTATATGATTTTTGAATATTTTTTCTAAAATTTGCAATAGTATGTACCAAAATTCTCACCTCTAGATCATAGTTTCTCAAACAGAACTATAGACATGTTGGGCTGGACAATGTTTTAAGGAGACTGTCCTATGCAGTGTAATACTTAGCAGCATCTCTGACCTCTACTCCCCAAATTCCAATAGCACCTTCTTTCCCAAGTTTTGACAGCCAAAAATGTCTCCAGACATTGCCAAATATCCTTTGAAGGACAGGATCACCCCCAGTTAACCATTTATCTAGCTATAGAATTATCTAATGCTGCCTTTACATTAAACCAACAGATAAATGACGACAATAGCAACAGAAATATCTTTCAGCCCACTCTTTTTCAGGATTAGCCACAGCAAAAGCACAACAACAACATCATTCCTAGCTTTTGAACCAGTTTTCTAAAGTTAGTAAAATATGAATCCAAGACTTTGAAGTCGTTGTAAAAATTTTCACTTTGGAGGCAGTGGAAAGAACAGGGCATTTGGAATCATTCATTTGTGACTGTGCACATTTGCAAAAATTCTCTGAGATATTTATCAGAAGTGGGATTACTGAGACACAGGGTAGAAATAGTTATTTTACTGTAAATAAAAGAAATACTATTTTGTATGTTAAAAGATTTTATATATTGCAAATGATGATTCAGAAAGGAGTTAAATTAGCATACATCTTATAGAAGAGCTGGCTTTTATTTCGGATTTGTGCCTTAAAAGTCAGATGTGACTGTTTATTTCAAAAAGAGTTCAATGAAATATTGATTGCCTACTGTGTGTGCAGCATTGCTCATCTGACATATCAGAAACAGAATACTGAGCTGGATAGACTATGGGTCTGATCCAAAATGGCTTTTATTATGTTCTTGTTCATTCAAAAGGAAATATTATTTACAGGACAAGATCAGTGTATAAGGCAAAAGTCCATAAAGCATAAGTATATCAGGTTAAATTCCTATCTGATTTTCATTGCTAGCTCTGATCTAGGTTGGTAATATGCTTTTATCCTCTCTGAACCTCAGAATTGTAAAAACCATTGTTTGTCAGTTGTAGCTAAGGTATACTGAAAATAATTCTTTTCTTAAAATGTGTATTGGGTAAGGCATGCGAAGATATATAGAGAAAAATACATATCATTTAACCTACCATGTAACTAGAATAAAAGAGACATTCAATTAAAAGATAAATTCAAAATAATAATTTATTTTAAAAAGGAACTATAAGAAGCCAATCTCATGGGTACCTTTGGCCTTAGATGACAGCAACTTACTCAAATGATATTTAACAGACTTTTCATAGAACTTTTCATTAAGATGTTCACTTTCACTACAACATGTCTCAAATTCCATATTTGGCCCCAAAACCATACAATTTTGTTTCATAAATGATTGTGTGTCTAAGCTGCCTGAAAACAAAACAGTGAGAGTCTATGGTAACTGAGTTCAACTGACCCATTTCTAAGTCAGGTCCTAAACTGAAGCTTAATCAGAATGAGGCAATGATCCAGACTATACAGAAATTAATAACTTTCTATTTCTTTTTTATTCAGATTAATTATTTGTGAAAAGAAATTATCCAATACTTCTCATCTATCTAACTGGAATTTCTCTAGCTGGAGGTAAGATAAAAAGGTCAGAGAGAAATAAATGTATAAATTGGAGGAATAATGAGGGATTATTTAACTTGTCAAAGACCAAACATCAGATTAGTGTGAATTAACCCTTTCATCTTTTATTTCAGCTTTTAGACAACCCATAATTCAAGATGTATTTATGAACAGGGTAGAAAAGAGTATCTCGAAAATTCTCTTTGACGATTAAATTAATAAATAATGTATGATTTCAATAAGCAGTTGTTCAAATTTGAACAGAGAGAAAATATTATGTACATGTATTTGGCAAGCATTTTTTCTGTTAGTTTCTCCTTATTAGTCTACTTTTAATTATTATTATTATTATTTTTTTTTTTTGCAAATTGCCATATTAATTCTCATTACAACTCTCTGGATACTTTTAAGTCAACTTTATAAAGGAAACTCTAGTTCAACCTATTTTCTATACTTTACACCCAGAATAGGATCTACAGGAATTCATAGAATGCAGTACAATTAAGATGAAGATTTAGTTAATAGTCATATTATACAAATGCAGCTCATACCAGGTGCAGGAGTGCATTAATGCTCAGATATCACGTTTCTTGATATTTGCTAGAAGCCTATTAACTTCTGACAAGGTGCCATCTAGAAATTTCGTACTGAATATTCAGAGTAGTGCAATCACTGTGGCATCCCCTAGTAAACAACTTTGGTTAAAACATAAATTGTTATTATATTTTAATATGTGTGCCTTATTTCTTTAGTTTATAACTTTCCCAGGTCATTTTATTTATTTATTTATTTATTTAATTTTATATTTTATTTTTGTTTTTGAGATGAAGTTTCACTCTTGTCACCCTGACTGGAGTGCAATGGCATGATCTTGGCTCACCGCAACCTCCACCTGCTGAGTTTAAGCCATTCTCCTGCCTCAGCCTCCCGAGTAGCTGGGATTACAGGCATGCGCCTCCACGCCTGATTGATTTTTTTGTATTTTTAGTAGAGACGGGTAGAGACCATGTTGGTCAGGCTGGTCTCCAACTCCCAACCTCAGGTGATCCACCCGCCTCAGCCTCCCAAAGTGCTGAGATTACAGGCATGAGCCACTGCACCCGGCCCATTTTATTTCTTATATGACTTTGGACACCTGGAACCATAAGAACTCCTTGCAAATAAACTTTGTATACTTTTAATGGTTTATTTTTTTAATTAGTCGCCTTTTATTTTAGGTTCAGGGGGTACATGTGCAGATTTGTTACATGGGTAACAGATTTGTTACATGCAAGTTGCTAGGGTTTGGTATACAAATTATTTTGTTACCTGGTAGAGTGAACATAATACCCAATAGGCACTTTTCTGAATCTCACCCTCCTTCCATCCTCCACCCTCAAGTAGGCCCTGGTGTCTGTTTTTCCCCTCTGAATCAATGGGTACTCAAGGTTTAGCTCTCACTTCTGAATGAGAACATGTGATATTTGGTTTTCTTTTCCTGAACTAATTCCCTTAGGATAATGGCCTCAAGATGCATCTATGTTGCTGCAAAGGACATGATTTTGTTCTTTCTTATGGCTGTGTAACATTCCATGGTGTATATGTACCACATTTTCTTTATCTAGTCCACCATTGATGGGTACCTGAGTTGATTCCATCTCTTTGCTATTGTGAATAGTGTTGTAGTGAACATATGAGTGCATGTGTCATTTTGGTAGAACAACTTATATTTCTTTGGGTATATACCCAGTAATGAGATTCCTGGGTCAAATGGTAGTTCTGTTTTAAATTAAAGTTTTTTGAGAAATCTCTAAACTGCTTTCCACAGTGGCTGAACTAATTTGCATTCCCACCAGCAGTATATAAGCATTGCCTTTTCTCTGCAAACTCACCAACATCTGTTATGGTTTGGTTTTTTAATAACAGCCATACTGACTGATGTGCAATGGTATATCTTATGGTTTTGATTTGCATTTCTCTGATGATTAATGAAGATGAGCATTTTTTATGCTTGTTGACCATGTATGTGTCTTCTTTTTTCCTGATAACACTTTAGTTGAATTGTCACAAGGTTATTGAACTTCAATAACTTTGATATTCATGGATCATAGCAGAACTAGTAGTGCTTAATAACATTCCATGAGTAGCACTCTTCTAGGTTAAGCACACATTTCACAAAGAAATTTCAATAAACAATTTCCTAAATAATATTAAGAATGGAAATGTTGTGTTCTCAATTAAATATTATTACCTGTTTGCTTAAGAGACCCCTTCCCAAGCAAAAGATTAATTTATATATTTTGAAGCCTGTGAACACTAATTTTAACCCAAGTTAGTTTCCAGTGCTTTCATTCATAGCACACTCACTCAATGTCAGTACCTCTTATATTTGCTCTTATACATAGAAGATCTAGGTCTTTACCTGTAAGTATAGAAAGATTAAAGAACACTCACTTTTAAAAACAGAATTACTCTCAATAATGTTTATTTATAATGAGTGCTAGTACTCAGAAATAGTGACAGTTTAAGAAACTAGCTCCTTCTTCAAAGAATGGTCAGAAAAGTTGGAACATTTTTTATTATCACTTCCCCTTACACCTAGTTCTTTGTCATATGTCTGGTTTTTCTTGCTTTGTGAACCCTATATCCCTATATCATCAGAGATTCTAGAGATTCCTTCCAGTTTCGCTTGAGAGTCCCTTTGTAAAATGCCAGACCATTTCCCCTTTGTCCTCACCTCTTCATCTTGACTTCCTTAGAACTTAATTCCTAAGGGGATCTTGAAAGATCTACCAAACATTCTAGTAGGTCTTCTAACTGGAACATTCCTTTTGGAGTGCAGACTATTTGACTTGAGACATATTTCTTCATCACCTGGGGTCACAATCCAGGTGTATATTGGAGGTGAGGAGTTACGACATAATGATGAGGAGTCTACCTAGCATATCATCACTGTGATAAAGTGGGAAAGGTGCTCCCAGGGATTACCCTATTAGCATCGCTGCCTTACTTGTCCCACTTTAATTTTCCAAACATATGAGTGATTGTTAATAGAAGGATTCCCTTTTTCCTGCATACTCTCTGGAGCAATAAAAACTAGGATATCCATTTATCATTTTGTCTTCAAGCCCTCTCTGTAGCAAATCTTGGCTCTCTCTTTAGCTAACTTAGCTTCTCCTCTTTTCTTTCTATTGCCAGAGTTGCCTCGTCAGAGCATACAATGGTAATCTTCAGGGTTTCCATAAGGGTCCCTTTTGTCCTTGCTGTAATTCTCTTGTCACTCTGGCTTTTGCCATGACCAAACTCTGAAGAAAGACCATTTTGTCCTAATCCAGTGTCTTCCTTGCCTTTTTATGTCCTCTCTCCCTAATTATTGAGGAGTAACTCTTACATTTTTCATTCCTATTCTTGTCTATTTAATAACCCTGTGTGTAGATCTGTTATAGTCATATTCTTCGTTGACTAACCCTGGCAATCACTGAACAGTTATAACCCTTCAAGAATTGTCATTTAAATGGAATCATACAGCATGTAATATGTGACTGGCTTCTTTAACTCAGCATAATGCCTTTGGGATTCATCTATAAGTTGTTCACTGTATAAAAAAAGTATTCCTTTTTATTGCTGAGTAGTATCCCATTATATGAATGTACCAAGTTTGTTTGTCCATACACCTGCAGAATGATATTTCAGTTATTCCCAAATATCTTTGGGATATTTACAAATATAACTGCTGTGTACATTGGTATACCAACAGCCAGGTATGGGATTGCTGGGTCATGTGATAAGTATGCTTAACTTTATAAGAAACTTCAAAACTGTTTTCTGGAGTTGTAGTACCATCTTGCATTCTTACCAGTACTATACAAGAGTTCTAGTTGCCACATGCCTTCACCAGCACTGAGTATTGTCATTATCTTTTATTTTAGCTATTCTTATAGGTGTGTGCTTGTATCTCATCACATTTTTCATTTGCGTTTATCTAAAGGCTCATGAGAGTGCACCGCTTTAATGTGCTTACTTGTCATATTTATATCATCTTTAGTCAAGTGTCTGTTGATTATTTTGTTTACTTTTTTGTTTTTTACTTTAAGTTCTGGGATACATGTGCTGAATGTACGGGTTTGTTACATAGGTATACATGTGCCATGGTGGTTTGCTGCACCTATCAACTCATCATCTAGATTTTCAGCCCTGCATGCATTAGGTATTTGTCCTAATGCTCTCCCTCCCCTTTCCCGCCAGCCCTCGAGAGGCCCTAGTGTGTGATGTTCCCCTCCCTATGTCCATGTGTTCTCATTGTTCAGCTCCCTCTTATGAGTGAGAACATGCGGTGTTTGGTTTTCTGTTCCAGTGTTAGTTTGCGAGGATGATGGTTTCCAGCTTCATCCATGTCCCTGCAAAGGAAATGAACTCATTCTTTTTTATGGCTGCATAATATTCCATAGTGTATATGGACCACATTTTCTTTATCCAGTATATCATTGATGGGCATTTGGGTTAGTTGCAAGTCTTTTCTATTGTAAATATTGCTGCAATAAACATATGTGTGCATGTTTCTTTATAGGAGAATGATTTATAATCCTGTGGGTATATACCCAGTAATGGGATTGCTGGGTCAAATGGTATTCCTGGTTCTAGATCCTTGAGGAATTGCCACACTGTCTTCCACAGTGGTTGAACTAATTTACACTACCACCAACAGCTTAAAAGCATTCCTATTTCTCCACATCCTTACCAGCATCTGTTGTTTCCAGACTTTTTAATGATCGCCATTCTAACTGGTGTGAGATGCTATCTCGTTATGGTTTTGATTTGCATTTCTCTAATGACCAGTGATGATTAGCTTTTTTTCATATGTTTGTTAGCCACATAAATGTCTTCTTTTGAGAAGTATCTGTTCATATCCTTTGTCTACTTTTTGATGGAGTTGTTTGGTTTTTTTCTTGTAAATTTGTTTAAGTTCCTTGTAGATTCTAGATATTAAACTTTTGTCAGATGGATAGATTGCAAAACTTCTCTCCCATTCTGTAGGTTGCCTGTTCACTCTGATGATAGTTTCTTTTGCTGAGCAGAAGCTCTTTAGTTTAATTAGATCCCATTTGTCAATTTTGGCTTTTGTTGCAATTGCTTTAGGTGTTTTCGTCATGAAGTCTTTGCCCATGCCTATGTCCTGAATGGTATCTCCTAGGTTTTCTTCTATGGTTTTCATAGTTTCACGTTTTACATTTAAGTCTTTAATACATCTTGAGTTAATATTTGTATAAGGTGTAAGGAAGGGGTCCGGTTTCTGTTTTCTGCATGTGGCTAGCCAGTTTTCCCAGCACCATATTAAATAGGGAATCCTTTCCCCATTGCTTAGTTTTTCTCAGATTTGTTGAAGATAACATGGTTGTAGATGTGTGGTGTTTTTTTCTGAGGCCTCTGTTCTATTCCATTGGTCTATATATCTGTTTTGGCACCAGTATCATCCTGTTTTGGTTACTGTAGCCTTGTATAGTTGGAAGTCAGGTAGCGTGATGCCTCTAGCTTTGCTCTTTTTGCTTAAGATGATCTTGGCTCCTTTTTGGTTCCACATGAAATTTAAAGTATTTTTTTCTAATTATTTGAAGAAAGTCAGTGGTAGCTTGATGGAGATACCCTTAAATCTATAAATTACTTTGGACAGTATGGACATTTTCACGATATTGATTCTTCCTATCCATAAGCATGGAATGTTTTTTCAATTTGTTTGTGTCCTCTCTTATTTCCTTGAGTAATGGTATGTAGCTCTCCTTGAAGAGGCCCTTCACATCCCTTGCAAGTTGTATTTCTAGGTATTTTATTATCTTGGTAGCAATTGTGAATGGGAGTTCACTCATAATTTGGCTCTCTGCTTGTCTATTATTGGTGTATAGGAATGCTTGTGATTTTTGTACATTGATTTTGTATCCTGAGACTTTGCTGCAGTTGTTTATCAGCTTAAGGAGATTTTGGGCTGAGATGGTGGGGTTTCCTAAATATGCAATCATGTCATCTGCAAACTGAGACAATTTGACTTCCCCTCTTCCTATTTGAATACCCTTTATTTCTTTCTCTTGCGTGATTGCTGTGGCCAGAACTTCCAACATTATGTTGAATAGGAGTGGTAAGAGAGGGCGTCCTTGTCTTGTGCTGGTTTTCAAAGGGAATGCTTCCAACTTTTGCCCATTCAGTATGATATTGGCTATGGGTTCGTTATAAATAGCTCTTATTATTTTGAGATGTGTTCCGTCAATACCAAGTTTACTGAGAGTCTTTAACATGAAGGGGTGTTGAATTTTATTGAAGTCCTATTTTTTTTTTTTTTTTTTTTTTTTTTTTTTTTTTTTTTTTTTTGAGACAGAGTCTCCCTCTGTCGCCCAGGCTGGAGTGCAGTGGCGCGGTCTCGGCTCGCTGCAAGCTCCGCCTCCCAGGTTCCCGCCATTCTCCTGGCTCAGCCTCCCGAGTAGCTGGGACTACAGGCGCCCGCAACCGCGCCCGGCTAATTTTTTGTATTTTTAGTAGAGACGGGGTTTCACCGTGGTCTCGATCTCCTGACCTTGTGATCCGCCCGCCTTGGCCTTCCAAAGTGCTGGGATTACAGGCGTGAGCCACCGCGCCCAGCATCTTTTCTGCATCTACTGAGATAATCATGTGGTTTTTGTCATTGGTTCTGTGTATGTGTTGGATTACACTTATTGATTTATGTATGTTGAATCAGCCTTGAATCCCAGGGATGAAGCCATCTTGATTGTGGTGGATAACCTTTTTGATGTGCTGCTGGATTTGGTTTGCCAATATTTTATTGAGGATTTTCACATCTATGTTCATCAACGATATTGTCCTGAATTTTTGTTGTTTTTGTGTCTTTACCAGGTTTTGGAATCAGGATGATGCTGGCCTCATAAAATGAGTTAACGGGGAGTTCCTCTTTTTCTATTGATTGGAATAGTTTTAGAAGGAATGTACCAGCTCCTCTTTGTACCTCTGGTAGAATTTGACTGTTATTCTATCTGGTCCTGGGCTGTTTTGTTGTTGTTGTTGTTGTTGTTGTTAAGCTATTAATTACTTCCTCAATTACAGAACTGGTTATTGGTCTATTCAGGGATTCGACTTCTTCCTGGTTTAGTCTTAGGATGGTGTATGTGTTCAAGAATTTATCTGTTGGTTCTAGATTTTCTAGTTTATTTGCATAGAGGTGTTTATAGTATTCTCTGATGATAGTTTGTATTTCTGTGGGATCAGTGGTGTATCCCCTTTATAATTTTTTTTGTGTGTCTGTTTGATTTGTCTGTCTTGTCTTCTTTATTAGTCTTGCTAGTGGTCTATTTTGTTAATCTTTTTTTTTAAAAAGAAGCTTCTGGATTCATTGATTTTTTGAAGGGTTTTTCCTGTCTCTATCTCCTTCAGTTCTGCTCTGATCTTAGCTATTTCTTGTCTTCTGCTAGCTTTTAAATTTGTTTGCTCTTGCTTCTCTAGTTCTTTTAATTATGATGTTAGGGTGTCGATTTTAGCTCTTTCCTACTTTCTGATGTGGGCATTTAGTACTTTAAATTTCCCTCTAACCTCTGCTTTACCTGTGTTCCAGAGATTCTGATACATTTTCTCTTTGTTCTCCTTGTTTTCAAAGAACTTCGTTATTTTTGCCTTAATTTCATTATTTACCCTATAGTCATTCAGGAGCAGGTTGTTCAGTTTTCATGTAGTTGTGCAGTTTTGAGTGAGTTTCTTAATCCTGAGTTCTAATTTGATTGCACTGTTGTCTGAGAGGCTGTTTATTATGATTTCCATTATTTTGCATTTGCCGAGGAGTGTTTTACTTCCAATTATGTGGACGATTTTAGAATAAGTGCTATGTGGTTCTGAGAAGAATGTATATTCTGTTGATTTCAGTGGAGAGTTCTGTTGATGTGTACTAGGTCTGCTTGGTCCAGAGGTGAGTTCAAGTCCTGAATATCCTTGTTAATTTTCTGTCTTGTTGATCTGTCTGATATTGACAGTGGGGTGTTAAAGTCTCCTACTATAATTGTGTGGGAGTCTAAGTCTCTTTGTAGTTCCCTAAGAACTTGTTTTGTAAATCTGGTTGCTCATGTGTTGGGTACATATTTATTTAGGTTAGTTAGCTCTTCTTGTTACATTGATCCCTTTATCATTTCATAATGCCCTTGTCTTTTTTATCTTTGTTGGTTTAAAGTCTGTTTTATCACAAGCTAGTGTTGCCACCCCTGCTTTTTGTTTTTTGTTTTTTGTTTTTTGCTTTCCATTTGCTTGATAAATATTCCCCTATCCCCTTATTTTGAGCCTATCTGTGTCTTTGCACATGAGATGGGTCTCCTGAATATAGCACACCGATGGGTCTTGTCTCTTTATCTGATTTGGCACTTTGTGTCTTTTAATTGGGGCATTTAGTCCATTTACATTTAAGGTTAATATTGTTATTTGTGAATTTGATCTTGTCATCATGATGCTAACTGATTATTTTGCACACTATTTGATGCAGTTTCTTCATAGTGTCATTGGTCTTTATATTTTAGCATGTTTTTGCAGTTACTGGTATCGGTTTTTCCTTTCCATATTTAGTGCTTCCTTCAGGAGCTCTTGTATGTCAAGCCTGGTGGTGACAAAATCCCTCAGCATTTGCTGTCTGTAAATGATTTTATTTCTCCTTCACTTATGAAACTTAGTTTGGCTGGATATGAAATTCTGGGTTGAAAATTCTTTAATAATGTTGAATATTGACCTCCATTCTCTTCTGGCTTGTAGGGTTTCTGCAGAGAGATCTGCTGTTAGTCTGATGGGCTTACCTTTTAAGGTATCCTGACCTTTCTCTCTGGCTGCCCTTAACATTTTTTCCTTCATTTCAACCTTGGAGAATCTGACGATTATGTGTCTTGGGGTTGCTCTTCTCAAGGAGTATCTTAGTGATGTTCTCTATGTTTCCTGAGTTTGAGTGTTGACCTGTCTTGCTAGGTTGGGGAAGTTCTCCTGGATAATATCCTGAAGTGTGTTTTTCGACTTGGTTGCATTCCCCCCATCACTTTCAGGACCCCAATCAATCGTAGGTTTGGTCTTTTTACATGGTCCCATATTTTTTGGAGGCTTGTTCATTCCTTTTCAGTGTTTTTTTCTCTAATCTTATCTTCTTCACTCCTCATTTCAGTAAGTTGATCTTCAGTCTCTGGTATTCTTTCTTCTGCTTGATTGATTTGGCTGTTGATACTTGTGTATGCTTCACGAACTTCTTGTGCTGTTTTTCAGCTCCATTGGGTCATTTATGTTCTTCTCTAAACTGGTTATTCTAGTTAGCAGTCCTGTCATCTTCGTCAAGGTTCTTAGCTTCCTTGCATTCAGTTACAGCATGTGCCTTTAGCTCAAAGAGGTTTGTTATTACCCAACTTCTGAAGCCTACTTCTTCAACTCATCAAACTCCTTCTCTGCCCAGTTTTGTGCCCTTGCTGGAGAGGAGTTGCGATCATTTGGAGGAGAGGAGGCATTCTGGTTTTTGGAATTTTCAGTCTTTTTCGCTGGTTTTTTCGCATGTTCGTGGATTTATCTACCTTTGATCTTTGAGGTTGATGACCTTGGATGGGGTTTCTGTGTGGGGGTTCTTTTTGTTGATGTTGATGTTATTGCTTTCTGTTTGGTAGTTTTCTTCTGATAGGCCTCTCTTCTGCAGCTCTGCTGCAGTTTGCTGGAGGTCCACTCTAGACCCTATTTGCTTGGGTATCACTAGTGGAGGCTGCAGAACAGCAAAGACTGTGGCCTGTTCCTTTCTCTGGAAGCTTCGTCCCAGAGGGGCGCCAGCCTGATACCAGCCAGAACTCTCCTGTATGAGGTATATATCAACCCTTGTTGGGAGGTGTTCTCCCAGTCAGGAGGCACAGAGGTCAGGGACCCACTTGAAGAGGCAGTCCGCCCCTTAGCAGAGCTCGAGCACTGTGATGGTAGAATCCTCCTTCTCAGGATCTGCTGCTCTCTTCAGAACTGGCAGGCAGGAATGTTTAAGTCCGCTGAAGTTACGGCCACAGCCCCCACTTCCTCCAAGTGCTCTGTCCCAGTGAGATGGGAGTTTTATCTATAAGCCACTGACAGGCTGCTGCCTTTCTTTCAGAGATGGCCTGCCCAGTGAAGAGGAATCTAGAGAGGCAGTCTGGCCACAGTCGCTTTGCGGCACTTTGTTGAGTTATCCCCAGTGCGAACTTCCAGGCCTTTTTAGCGCTGTCGGGAAAACCACCTACTCAAGCCTCAGTAATGGTGGATGCCCCTCCCCCCTGCAAGCTGCGTTGTTCCAGGTGGACTTCAGACTGCTGTGCTGGCAGCAAGAATTTCAAGCCAGTGGTTCTTAGCTTGCTGGGCTCTTTGGGAGTGGGACCTGTTGAACGAGACCACTTGGCTCCCTGACTTGAGCCCCCTTTCCGGGGGAATGAATGGTTCTGTCTCTCTGGTGTTCCAGGTGCCGCTGCGGTGCGAAGAAAAAACAAAACAAAACAAAACAAAAACTCCTGCAGCTAGCTTGGTGTCTGCCTGAACAGCTGCCCAGTTTTGTCCTTGAAACCCAGGGTTCTGATGGTAGAGGCACACAAAGGAATCTCCTGGTCTGTGGACTGGAAAAACCATGGGAAAAGCATAGTATCTGGGCCAGGTAGCACAGTCTCTCACGGATTTCCTTGGCTGGGGGAGGGAGGCCCCCAACTCCTTGCACTTCCTGGGTGAGTCAACACCCCACCCTGCTTCTGCTGACCTTCCGTGGGCTGCACCCACTGCCTAACCAGTCCCAGTGAGATGAACAGGCTACCTCAGTTGGAAATGCAGAAATCACCTGCCTTCTGCATTGGTCTCCCTGGAAGCTGCAGACTGGAGCTGTTCCTCTTTGGCCATCTTGCCAGCAGCCCTTGTTTGCTTTTTAATTGGTTTGTCTTATTCTTAAGTTTTGAGATTTCTTTGCATAATCTGGCTATAAGTTCTTTGTAGGGTATGTGACTTGCAAATATTATCTCCCAGCTTATGGCTTGTTCTTTCATTATCTTATTTTTCAACTTTTGTTTTACTTTCAGGGATGCATATGCAGGTTTGTTCAATAGATAAATTGTGTTTCATGGGAGTTTGGTTTACATATTATTTTGTCACATAGGCAATAAGCATAGTACCCTATAGGTAATTTTGTTTTGTTTTGTTTTGTTTTTAATTGTCGCCCTCCTCCTATCCTCCGCCTTCATCTAGGCCCTGGTGTCTATTGTGCCCTTCTTTGTGTCTATGTGTACTCAATGTTTAGCTCCCACTTATAAGCGAGAGCATGTGGTGTTTGCTTTTCTTTTTCCGTGTTACCTTACTTAGGATACTTACCTCCAGCTCCATCCATGTTGCTGCAAAGGAGATGATCTCATTCTTTTTATGGCTGCATAGTGTTCCATGGTGTGTGTGTACCCCAATTTTTAATCCAGACTACCATTAAAGGTCATTGAGTTTGATTCTATGTCTTTGCTATTGTGAATAGTGCTAAAATGAACATATGCATGCATGTATCTTTATGGTAGGTAGAGCAATGTATATTCCTTTGGGTATACACCCAACACTGGAATTGCTGGGTTGAATGGTAGATCTGTTTTAAATTCTTAGAGACATTGCCAAACTGCCTTTCACAGTGGCTGAACTAATTTACATTCCCACCTGGAGTGTACAAGCATTCCCTTGTTTCCACAGCTTTGGCAGAATGTGTTGTTATTATTATTATTATTATTATTATTATTATTATTATTTTTACTTTTGAACAATTACCATTCTGTCTGATATGAAATGGTATCTCATTGTGGCTTTGATTTGCATTTTCCTTATGATTAGTGATGTTGAGCATTTTTTCATATGCTTGTTGGCCACATGTATGTCTTCTTTACAAAAATGTCTGTGACCTGTCATTTTTTCCTACCTGCCTTCAAGAATTTTTCTTTTGTATTGACTTTGGAGAATCTAATGACTATGTGTCTAGGGGACAGTTGTCTTGTATGGTATCTCACAGGGATTCTCTGAATTTGCGTGTTGATCTTTCTAGCGAGGTTGAAGAAATTTTTGTGGACAATATCCTCAGATATGTTTTTCAAGTTGTTTGCTCTCTCTCCATGTCTTTCAGGACTGCCAGTGAATCATAGGTTTGGTTTCTTTACCCTATATTTCTTGGAGATTTTGTTCAATTTCCTACCTTTTAAAATTTTTGTCTACCTGTATTGATTCACAGGAGGGGTCTTCAAGCTGTGAAATTCTTTCCTCAGCTCAATCTATTCTGTTATTAATGGTTCCAATGCTTTCTGAAATTCCTGTAGTGATTTTTTTTTTCTTTTCCAGAAGTTCAGTTTGGTTCTTTCTTAAAATGGCAATGTTATCTTTCAATTCTTGGGCTGTTTTACTGTATTTTTTGGATTAGGTTTCAACCTTCTGTATGTCATTGGGCTTCCTTGTTATCCAGATTCTGAATTCTATGCCTGTCATTTCATCCATTTCAGTCTGGTTAAGAACCACTGCTGAGAAGCTACTGCATTCGTTTGGAGGAAGGAAAATACTCTGACTTTTAGAGTGGACAGAGTTATTGCGCTGTTTTTTGTTTTTGTTTTTGTTTCTGTTTTTGTTTGTTGTTGTTTTTAATCATCCGTGTGGGCTGATGTTCTTTTGATATTTGAAGTTGCTGTCTTTTCGATGGGGCCTTTTACTTTTATTCCTTGATGCCCTTGAGGGTTTGATTGTGACATGAGTTGCATTTAGTCAATTAGCTTTGTTTCTGGATGCTTTCGGGGGACCAGTGCTCAGCTCAGCACACCTGGGCCATTTGTTCTAACCCCGAGGGCTTTGACCAGAACCACAGCTTTGTTCTCTGGCCCTTTGAAGCTAAGTACCTGCTATACTAGAGTGGCAGAGGTGTTTTTAGTCAGCCGGCAACAACACTCCAAAAGGGGCTGCTGGCGAATTCCACTGGCAGGGTAGTAGCTAGTCATGGGTGAGTGAGCTCTAGTGGGGTTCCGCCTGCAAAAGCACTTCAGTGGGTAGTTGGGCTTTGCTGGCAAAAGAGCTGTAATGGTGACTGCAGGCAAGCACTTTGGGCAGCTGAGGCTGTTTTGCAAGTGGGTGTGGCCAGGCAGAGGCTCTGGGAGAGAGGGTTGCTGAGATTAGACTGACCCTGTCCCACGGCCAAGACAGCCCTGCTCTGTCCGGGTTCAGCAGCTAACAAAAGATAAAGCCACCTAAAGGAATATGGCAAACCTTGAGAGATGGGTGCCTATGGCCATGGTCCACTGCAGCTGTTCCTGGGGCAAACCTTCTGGGCTCTGCACAGGCTGGAATTATGTCTCTGCCAACTCTCCAGGCAGTTTTCTCTGCCAGCTCAAATGTCTATGGGGGTTGTTGGGTCTCCTACAGCTAGGGATCCTGGAGGTTTGTGACCAGAGTGAGCCATTCTATTCCCTTGTCATTCACCTCTTTTCTAGAGCTGCTGGGGGCCAGGATTGATTCCTGTTGCTCCACAACCTTGTGTAGGGTTCCCAGCTTCCTCCCTTTTCAGCCTGGGGTCTGCAACCTCTTTCTGTCTACTTTCAGTGCATTCTTTCCAAAGATCTGTTAGGAGTGGGCCAGTCTACTTGATGCCATGGTCTCTCTCGGCAGGAGAAGCTCTTCCCAGCTGGACTAGTTGACCATCTTGGCTCTTGTTTATTTCCCGACTTCTAGGGTGTCCCGGTATCCTATCTGTGGAACTCCCAGTACCTGCAGTTCATGGGGCCACAGAGGCTGAGGCAGAGCCACCTGGTGAGTGCCAAAGCCAAGAGGATGCAGCCATGGAGATGATACCCCATCTAGGAAGGCAGTCCCACTTTAAATATTTTAAGCTTTTATTATTACTTTTTGTATTAGAGCTCTTCCTTTTATTCAGACATAGAGCTGTCTTCATATTCAGTTACATATCTGTAATTCGGAGAGATATGTAAATGTTTGAGGGGTAAGAAATTTGGAACAGATAAATGGCTTGGAAGAGAAACTCCTAGTTTATTTACAACAGACAAAAATGTCTGTTAAAATCATCTTTCTCTTTAAGTGAATATATCTAAAGTTGAGAATAGCCTATTCAATATAAATAACAGAGTCTTTTGGCTACTTTTGATATCAGTAACAGCATGAATCAACTTCAAATAAAATGACCAGTGTAAAATAGTCTCTTATGGGCCGTAGGTGTCTTTGGGCAAATAATGAGAAAAACTGACCAACTTTGGTGATAGTAAAATTGTTCCTGATTTTATGACTCTGATATCTTTATGAGTGGTATAATTACAAGTTAGTTGACTGATCTTATAATTTTACAGTTATTAAATATATATCAGTTAGAACACCCTTGTTGTTAGATTACTTTTTAAGAGAAATGTATTATCCTAACACGAAAGATTCTTATTGTGAATATCTTGAAAAGAACTTACAATACCAATATAGTTAAGTATTAAAGGGAGCAAGTTCTGTTTTATTATTATTTTTAATTGTATATTAAGTATTTTAGTATAGAAATATAGAAAGAAGTTTTAAAATACTCTCTCCAAAATGGAGTAAAAATGAACTATAGTGAAGCTTGTAATCACAGAAAAATTGTGATCAGACACTTCACAAAGAATACACATATCGTATTATAACCAATAGTTTACCTTTTGCATGAAGCTGTCTATGGTTTTATTTATTTTTTATTTTTTGGAAATATTCTGTGGAGAATAGTTTCTTATATAATATCTTTGTACAAATGTCATAATAGTCAGGTGATATCTTTGTTAAATCTAACCAGTCAATTAGTATACATTTTTGGATATCTTCTATTATTTCACAGCTCAGTATAAGAAAGAAATGTAAAACGTGAATTCTGTCCTCAAGGAAGTTAAAATTCAGTTGTAGAAACCAAACTGGCGTATATTAAACACGTAGAGAACATTGTGTTAACTTTGCAGCACTGGCTCTAAGTTTAAGAAAATAGTGTTGACTAGAAGGTTTAAGGTTTCATGAAAGAGATCAGACTTAAAAAATTTGGATAGGCCAAGGGATGAAGGAAAGTATTGCCAGATAGGTAGAACAACTAGATCAAATACACAGAAGTAAAGATTAATACCTGTTTCCAACACTTCTCAAAAGAAAACGTTTATGCGGCCAGCAAACATATGAAAAAAAGCTCATCATCATTGGTCATTAGAGAAATGCAAATCAAAACCACAATGAGTTACCATCTCACGCCAGTTAGAATGGCAATCATTAAAAAGTCAGGAAACAACAGATGCTGGAGAGGATGTGGAGAAATAGGAATGCTTTTACACTGTTGGTGGGAGTATAGATTACTTCAACCATTGTGGAAGACAGTGTGGTGATTCCTCAGGGATCTGGAACCAAAAATACAATTTGACCCAGCAATCCCATTACTAGGTATATACCCAAAGAATTGTAAATCATTCTACTATAAAGACACATGCACACATATGTTTATTGCAGCACTGTTTACAATAGCAAAGACTTGGAACCAACCCAAATGTCCATCAGTGATAGACTGAATAAAGAAAATGTGGCTACACACCAACCCAAATGTCCATCAATGATAGACTGGATAAAGAAAATGTGGCTGCACACGTATGCTTATTGCGGCACTATTCACAATAGCAAAGACTTGGAATCAACCCAGATGTCCATCAGTGACAGACTGGATTAAGAAAATATGGCACATATACACCATGGAATACTATGCAGCCATAAAAAAGGATGAGTTCGTGTCCTTTGTGTCCTTTGTAGGGACATGGGTGCCTCTGGAAACCATCATTCCCAGCAAACTATCGCAAGAACGGAAAACCAAACACCGCATATTCCCACTCATAGGTGGGAATTGAACAATGAGATCACTTGGACACAGGAAAGGTAACATCACACACTGGGGCCTATTGTGGGGAGGGGGGAGGGATAGCATTAGGAGATATATCTAATGTAAATGACGAGTTAATGGGTGCAGCACACCAACATGGCATATGTATACATTTGTAACAAACCTGCACATTGTGCACATGTACCCTAGAACTGAAAGTATAAAAAAAAAAAAAAGAAAATGTGGCACATGTACACCATGAAATACAATGCAACCATAAAAAAGGATGAGTTCATCATGGATGAAGCTAGAAACCATAATTCTCAGCACACTAACACAACAACAGAAAACCAAGCACCGCATGTTCTCACTCGTAAGTGGGAGTTGTACAATGAGAACACATGGACACAGGGAGGGGAACATCACACACCAGGACCTGTCAGGGAGTAGGGGGCTGGGGAGGGATAGCATTTGGAGAAATACCTAATGTAGATGGCAGGTTGATGGGTGAAGCAAACCACCATGGCACATGTATACCTATGTAACCTGCATATTCTGCACATGTATTCCAGAACTTAAAGTATATTTTTAAAAATTAATACCTGTTTCCACTCTAGAGATATGGCTGTGTTGGTTGAGTCAGGAACTCTACGTTAAATCCTAACTGGGAGATTATAGAATTCTGGTTTTTATATAATTAAACGAGGTATTTCTTGTTTATTTTATAGCATATGTTCACTAGCAAAACCACTATAAATCAAATAAGCATATTAAAGATAATCAACTTTCTCCTAACTAGTAAATCCATATTAAAGATCGCAGTTGGTTCAGGGCTATGTGATATTAAAAGAGTTTTATACGTTTCTGAATCAGATGAGTGAGATTGAGAAATCAGTTTATAGCTTTTCCTATACTACCTAATTACAACATCATCTTTCCCCATTGCACTTAATATAATACAAAAGTAATGATGCCACAATAAGATCTCATTAGAACTAACTCAATGGCCAGAGAACTAGGCAATTTATAATTTGTGAATAAAATTTAGGTTGTTGATATTGAAAACCATGTTCTTTTTTCTCCTTTGAAGAAATTTTAAATAACTACCATTTTTTTTTGAATGAGATGTTTACAGTTTTAATAGAGGAATAACATAGAATCCAATTTAGGCATTTCAACCAAAATAAGCGACATTTTAGTTCAAGTATAAATTGGTTAATATTTTGATAGTTTGAGTCATTTATTTTAGAAATTGTTAGTGCTAGCCCTATTCAAACTGGCTAAATGTTATTTAAGTCAGAATTTTAGAATAAAATAATTTTGCATTTAGTCTAAACTAGAACTATGAAATAGTTTTCATTAAATTATGATAATTATTTTTCTTAAAGTTTTTGGTCTTAAGAAGTTACTAGGAGGGTTGCAGATTATTGTTGGCTACACGTAATATGAGAGAATGTGGTTTATGATAGTCTGTGTTCAGAGAGGTTACAGAAGAGTAGCTCAGATTCTCTGGATATATGGGATAAAGGCACATATATTGGAAGAACCAAGGAAACTCTTTACTGATAACTGTACATATTGAAGTAAACTTGAAAAGTATTAAAAATATAGTTCCAAGTCAAGCAAATTAGTTTTATGCAGTATTCTCAGTATAGTTGGCCTTAAGGTTTTTTAGATGAGAATCTTAAAAAGCTGGATATGGTAACTCTTTTTTTTTTTTTTTTTGTTTCTTCTTTATTATGGGTTCTTTATATTGTCTCTCATTTTTTTTTTTTAATTTATTTATTATTATTAAACTTCAAGTTGTAGGGTACATGTGCACAACGTGCAGGTTTGTTACATATGTATACTTGTGCCATGTTGGTGTGCTGCACCCATCAACTCGTCATTTACATCAGGTATAACTCCCAATGCAATCCCTCCCCCCTCCCCCCTCCCCATGATAGGCCCCTGTGTGTGATGTTCCCCTTCCCGAGTCCAAGTGATCTCATTGTTCAGTTCCCGCCTATGAGTGAGAACATGCGGTGTTTGGTTTTCTGTTCTTGTGATAGTTTGCTAAGAATGATGGTTTCCAGCTGCATCCATGTCCCTACAAAGGACACAAACTCATCCTTTTTTATGGCTGCATAGTATTCCATGGTGTATATGTGCCACATTTTCTTAATCCAATCTGTCACTGATGGACATTTGGGTTGATTCCAAGTCTTTGCTATTGTGAATAGTGTTGCAATAAACATACGTGTGCATGTGTCTTTATAGCAGCATGATTTATAATCCTTTGGGTATATACCTAGTAATGGGATGGCTGGGTCATATGGTACATCTAGTTCTAGATCCTTGAGGAATCGCCATACTGTTTTCCATAATGGTTGAACTAGTTTACAATCCCACCAACAGTGTAAAAGTGTTCCTATTTCTCCACATCCTCTCCAGCACCTGTTGTTTCCTGACTTTTTAATGATCGCCATTCTAACTGGTGTGAGATGGTATCTCATTGTGGTTTTGATTTGCATTTCTCTGATGGCCAGTGATGATGAGCATTTTTTCATGTGTCTGTTGGCTGTATGAATGTCTTCTTTTGAGAAATGTCTGTTCATATCCTTTGCCCACTTTTTGATGGGGTTGTTTGTTTTTTTCTTGTAAATTTGTTTGAGTTCTCTGTAGGTTCTGGATATTAGCCCTTTGTCAGATGAGTAGATTGCAAAAATTTTCTCCCATTCTGTAGGTTGCCTGTTCACTCTGATGGTAGTTTCTTTTGCTGTGCAGAAGCTCTTTAGTTTAATGAGATCCCATTTGTCAATTTTGGCTTTTGCTGCCGTTGCTTTTGGTGTTTTAGACATGAAGTCTTTGCCCATGCCTATGTCCTGAATGGTACTACCTAGGTTTTCCTCTAGGATTTTTATGGTATTAGGTCTAACATTTAAGTCTCTAATCCATCTTGAATTAATTTTCGTATAAGGAGTAAGGAAAGGATCCAGTTTCAGCTTTCTACTTATGGCTAGCCAATTTTCCCAGCACCATTTATTAAATAGGGAATCCTTTCCCCATTTCTTGTTTCTCTCAGGTTTGTCAAAGATCAGATGGCTGTAGATGTGTGGTATTATTTCTGAGGACTCTGTTCTGTTCCATTGGTCTATATCTCTGTTTTGGTACCAGTACCATACTGTTTTGGTTACTGTAGCCTTGTAGTATAGTTTGAAGTCAGGTAGCGTGATGCCTCCAGCTTTGTTCTTTTGACTTAGGATTGTCTTGGAGATGCGGGCTCTTTTTTGGTTCCATATGAACTTTAAAGCAGTTTTTTCCAATTCTGTGAAGAAGCTCATTGGTAGCTTGATGGGAATGGCATTGAATCTATAAATTACCTTGGGCAGTATGGCCATTTTCACGATATTGATTCTTCCTATCCATGAGCATGGTATGTTCTTCCATTTGTTTGTGTCCTCTTTGATTTCACTGAGCAGTGGTTTGTAGTTCTCCTTGAAGAGGTCCTTTACATCCCTTGTAAGTTGGATTCCTAGGTATTTTATTCTCTTTGAAGCAATTGTGAATGGAAGTTCATTCCTGATTTGGCTCTCTGTTTGACTGTCACTGGTGTATAAGAATGCTTGTGATTTTTGCACATTAATTTTGTATCCTGAGACTTTGCTGAAGTTGCTTATCAGCTTAAGGAGATTTTGGGCTGAGACAATGGGGTTTTCTAAATATACAATCATGTCGTCTGCAAACAGGGACAATTTGACTTCTTCTTTTCCTAACTGAATCCCCTTGATTTCTTTCTCTTGCCTGATTGCCCTAGCCAGAACTTCCAACACTACGTTGAATAGGAGTGGTGAGAGAGGGCATCCCTGTCTTGTGCCAGTTTTCAACGGGAAATTTTCCAGTTTTTGCCCATTCAGTATGATATTGGCTGTGGGTTTGTCATAAATAGCTCTTATTATTTTGAGGTACATTCCATCAATACCGAATTTATTGAGCGTTTTTAGCATGAAGGGCTGTTGAATTTTGTCAAAAGCCTTTTCTGCATCTATTGAGATAATGATGTGGTTCTTGTCTTTGGTGCTGTTTATATGCTGGATTATGTTTATTGATTTGCGAATGTTGAACCAGCCCTGCATCCCAGGGATGAAGCCCACTTGATCATGGTGGATAAGCTTTTTGATGTGTTGCTGAATCCGGTTTGCCAGTATTTTATTGAGGATTTTTGCATCGATGTTCATCAGGGATATTGGTCTAAAATTCTCTTTTTTTGTTGTGTCTCTGCCAGGCTTTGGTATCAGGATGATGTTGGCCTCATAAAATGAGTTAGGGAGGATTCCCTCTTTTTCTATTGATTGGAATAGTTTCAGAAGGAATGGTACCAGCTCCTCCTTGTACCTCTGGTAGAATTCAGCTGTGAATCCATCTGGTCCTGGACTTTTTTTGGTTGGTAGGCTATTAATTATTGCCTCAATTTCAGAGCCTACTATTGGTCTATTCAGGGATTCAACTTCTTCCTGGTTTAGTCTTGGAAGAGTGTAAGTGTCCAGGAAATTATCCATTTCTTCTAGATTTTCCAGTTTATTTGCATAGAGGTGTTTATAGTATTCTCTGATGGTAGTTTGTATTTCTGTGGGGTCGGTGGTGATATCCCCTTTATCATTTTTAATTGCGTCGATTTGATTCTTCTCTCTTTTCTTCTTTATTAGTCTTGCTAGTGGTCTGTCAATTTTGTTGATCTTTTCAAAAAACCAACTCCTGGATTCATTGATTTTTTGGAGGGTTTTTTGTGTCTCTATCTCCTTCAGTTCTGCTCTGATCTTAGTTATTTCTTGCCTTCTGCTAGCTTTCGAATGTGTTTGCTCTTGCTTCTCTAGTTCTTTTAATTGCGATGTTAGAGTGTCAATTTTAGATCTTTCCTGCTTTCTCTTGTGGGCATTTAGTGCTATAAATTTCCCTCTACACACTGCTTTAAATGTGTCCCAGAGATTCTGGTATGTTGTATCTTTGTTCTCATTGGTTTCAAAGAACATCTTTATTTCTGCCTTCATTTCCTTATGTACCCAGTAGTCATTCAGGAGCAGGTTGTTCAGTTTCCATGTAGTTGAGCAGTTTTGATTGAGTTTCTTAGTTCTGAGTTCTAATTTGATTGCACTGTGGTCTGAGAGACAGTTTGTTATAATTTCTGTTCTTGTACATTTGCTGAGGAGTGCTTTACTTCCAATTACGTGGTCAATTTTGGAGTAAGTACGATGTGGTGCTGAGAAGAATGTATATTCTGTTGATTTGGGGTGGAGAGTTCTATAGATGTCTATTAGGTCTGCTTGCTGCAGAGATGAGTTCAATTCCTGGATATCCTTGTTAACTTTCTGTCTCGTTGATCTGTCTAATGTTGACAGTGGAGTGTTGAAGTCTCCCATGATTATTGTATGGGAGTCTAAGTCTCTTTGTAAGTCTCTAAGGACTTGCTTTATGAATCTGGGTGCTCCTGTATTGGGTGCATATATATTTAGGATAGTTAGCTCTTCCTTTTGAATTGATCCCTTTACCATTATGTAATGGCCTTCTTTGTCTCTTTTGATCTTTGATGGTTTAAAGTCTGTTTTATCAGAGACTAGTATTGCAACCCCCGCTTTTTTGTGTTCTCCATTTGCTTGGTAAATCTTCCTCCATCCCTTTATTTTGAGCCTATGTATGTCTCTGCGTGTGAGATGGGTCTCCTGAATACAGCAGACTGATGGATCTTGACTCTTTATCCAGTTTGCCAGTCTGTGTCTTTTAATTGGAGCATTTAGTCCATTTACATTTAAGGTTAAGATTGTTATGTGTGAACTTGATCCTGCCATTATGATATTAACTGGTTATTTTGCTCGTTAGTTGATGCAGTTTCTTCCTAGCCTTGATGGTCTTTACATTTTGGCATGTTTTTGCAATGGCTGGTACCGGTTGTTCCTTTCCATGTTTAGTGCTTCCTTCAGGGTCTCTTGTAAGGCAGGCCTAGTGGTGACAAAATCTCTAAGCATTTGCTTATTTGTAAAGGATTTTATTTCTCTTTCGCTTATGAAACTTAGTTTGGCTGGATATAAAATTCTGGGTTTAAAATTCTTTTCTTTAAGAATGTTGAATATTGGCCCCCACTCTCTTCTGGCTTGAAGAGTTTCTGCCGAGAGATCTGCTGTTAGTCTGATGGGCTTCCCTTTGTGGGTAACCCGACCTTTCTCTCTGGCTGCCCTTAAGATTTTTTCCTTCATTTCAACTTTGGTGAATCTGGCAATTATGTGTCTTGGAGTTGCTCTTCTCGAGGAGTATCTTTGTGGCGTTCTCTGTATTTCCTGGATTTGAATGTTGGCCTGCCCTACTAGGTTGGAGAAGTTCTCCTGGATGATATCCTGAAGAGTGTTTTCCAACTTGGTTCCATTTTCCCCCTCACTTTCAGGCACCCCAATCAGACGTAGATGTGGTCTTTTTACATAATCCCATACTTCTTGCAGGCTTTGTTCATTTCTTTTTCTTCTTTTTTCTTTTGGTTTCTCTTCTCGCTTCATTTCATTCATTTGATCCTCCATCGCTGACATTCTTTCTTCCAGTTGATCGAGTCGGTTACTGAAGCTTGTGCATTTGTCACGTATTTCTCGTGCCATGGTTTTCGTCTCTTTCATTTCATTTGTGAGCTTCTCTGCATTAATTACTCTAGCCATCAATTCTTCCACTTTTTTTTCAAGATTTTTAGTTTCTTTGCGCTGGGTACGTAATTCCTCCTTTAGCTCTGAGGAATTTGATGGACTGAAGCCTTCTTCTCTCATGTCGTCAAAGTCATTCTCCGTCCAGCTTTGATCCGTTGCTGGCGATGAGCTGCGCTCCTTTGCTGGGGGAGATGCACTCTTATTTTTTGAATTTCCAGCTTTTCTGCCCTGCTTTTTCCCCATCTTTGTGGTTTTATCTGCCTCTGGTCTTTGATGATGGTGATGTACTGATGGGGTTTTGGTGTAGGTGTCCTTCCTGTTTGATAGCTTTCCTTCTAACAGTCAGGATCCTCAGCTGTAGGTTGTAGCTGTAGGAGATTGCTTGAGGTCCACTCCAGACCCTGTTTGCCTGGGTATCAGCAGCAGAGGCTGCAGAAGATAGAATATTTCTGAACAGCGAGTGTACCTGTCTGATTCTTGCTTTGAAAGCTTCCTCTCAGGGGTGTACTCCACCCTGTGAGGTGTGGGGTGTCAGACTGCCCCTAGTGGGGGATGTCTCCCTGTTAGGCTACTCAGGGGTCAGGGACCCACTTGAGCAGGGAGTCTGTCCCTTCTCAGATCTCAACCTCCGTGATGGGAGATCCACTGCTCTCTTCAAAGCTGTCAGACAGAGTCGTTTGCATCTGCAGAGCTGCTGCGTTTGTTATTGTTTACTGTGCCCTGTCCCCAGAGGTGGAGTCTACAGAGACAGGCAGGTTTCCTTGAGCTGCTGTGAGCTCCACCCAGTTCGAGCTTCCCAGCAGCTTTGTTTACCTACTTAAGCCTCAGCAATGGCGGGCGCCCCTCCCCCAGCCTCGCTGCTGCCTTGCCGGTAGATCACAGACTGCTGTGCTAGCAATGAGGGAGGCTCCGTGGGTGTGGGACCCTCCCGGCCAGGTGTGGGATATGATCTCCTGGTGTGCCTGTTTGCTTAAAGCGCAGTTTTGGGGTGGGAGTTACCCGATTTTCCAGGTGTTGTGTGTCTCAGTTCCCCTGGCTAGGAAAAGGGATTCCCTTCCCCCTTGCGCTTTCCAGGTGAGGCAATGCCTCGCCCTGCTTCAGCTCTCGCTGGTCGGGCTGCAGCAGCTGACCAGCACCGATCGTCTGGCACTCCCCAGTGAGATGAACCCAGTACCTCAGTTGAAAATGCAGAAATCACCAGTCTTCTGTGTCACTCGCGCTGGGAGTTGGAGACTGGAGCTGTTCCTATTCGGCCATCTTGCTCCGCCCCCTGGATATGGTAACTCTTAAAGATCTAGTTTAGCACTTCCATTTTGCAGAGAAGCAAACTGAGGTTCATAGTGGTCAGGTGACTTGCCAAGTGCCATATACAATATTAGAGTCAATCTTAGCATCAAGATCTCCTTCCTTCCAATCTAGTCTTTGTTTTTACTGTATTTCCTATGTGATTTAAAGTTTGTTGTTTAAAAGGTACTAACCCAAATATACTTCATCACTGTCCTCTCATACACCTCAGTATTCATGATTCTTATGTTATCCTGTTTTGATATTCCCAAAGGAGATAACACAATATGGCCAGCAACATTTCAGCATGCATTAGTTTATCAGTAGTTAAAAATTTCAAAATCTAGAGAAGATGGGGCTCGGGTAAGTTCTGATACAGAAAGGGAAAAGGAAAGGTCTAGAAAATGTTATGACCAGAGGTTCAAGGAGACTTAACCCCATATTTCCCCTAGGAGCAATGATTCAGTATTTGCTAATTCAGTGTTTATGGTGACTTTATAAAACGTAATTACTGCAAATAATGAGAATCAACTGTACATGTATTCTTACTGTGTTTTTAGTGCTTCCTAGTCTGATAGGAAATGTCTTTTTTTTGGTATGTTTTTATCATTTCTTTCACTCCAGTTAATGATGTATAGCTGCTCTCAAACTTAAGTACGTATGTGGAATTATCTCTCTTCATTTTGTATTTTATTTATCATGTTGAAATTTTTTGATGATAACTTTAGTATATCTTTATTTTGTAATTAAATACAAATTATCTCAAAAAACCTCGGTTTATAGTGTTATAAGTAACCTGAGTTGCATCAGATGCTTTTAATATTGCAGTGCCACCTAATATAGATACAATCCTTGGACATGTGTCTACAGCCTTGATAACATGTACTCAGCACTATTTTTTAAATGTCATTATTTATTCATTTAAATTTCAACTTTTATTTTAGATTCAGGTGCTGCATGTGCAGGTTGGTTACATTGGTATATTGCATGATGCTAAGGTTTGGGGTATGTGATGCTGAGGTTTGGGGTATGTGACGCTGAGGTAGTAAGCATAGGACCCAATAGGTAGTTTTTTATCCCTTTCTCCTCTTCCTCCATTCCCCCTTTTTTGGAGTCCTCAGTGTCTCTTGTTCCCATCTTTGTATCCATATGTACCAGGTGTTGTACTTAAATGTGAGAATATGTGCTATTCGGTTTTCTGTTCCTGCATTAATTCACATAGGATAATGGCCTCCAGCTGCATCCATGTTGCTGCAAAAAACATGATTTTATCTTTTTTTTTTTTTTTTTTTTTTGAGACGGAGTCTCGCTCTGTTGACTAGGGTGGAGTGCAGTGGTGCCATCTCAGCTCACTGGAAGCTCCACTTCCCGGGTTCACGCCATTCTCCTGCCTCAGCCTCCCGAGTAGCTGGGACTATAGGTGCATGCCACCACACCTGCCTAATTTTTTATACTTTTAATGGAGACGGGGTTTTACCAGGATGGTCTCGATCTCCTGACCTCGTGATCTGCCTGCCTTGGCCTCGCAAAGTGCTGGGATTACAGACATGAGCCACCACACCTGGCCAATTTTATCATTTTTTATGACTTTATAGTATTTCATCTCAGCCCAATTTTTAAGGTAAATACTTTAGTTATCTTCTACTCCCTGTGTAGTAGCTGACTGCCAGCATCTTGGAGTTTTGCCCTTTTCCTTGCTATATCTCCTTTGTGTCCATTTTTTCCACCTAATTAGTTCCCTGTCAACTGATCCAATTTTTCCTAAAATCCTTATCCTAAAGACTTAGCATAATAATACAGCTCACTGTGGTCCAAGAGCCTCTTCCTTCTAATGGGACTCTATTCCATTTAATCCAGAAGTTGCCATTGCTCTTGCTAAAGATTGTGAGATAAAACCAGAAATCAGCCAAATGCATTAGACAATTCTTAGATGTAATTAATCAGTGTCAATACCTTCACCTATTATTTTCATTGTCAGAAAAAAAAGTGTTTCTAGGTTAAGGTAAATATAAAAGCATAAACAAGACTGAATAAAAATCTCAAACCTGTTTAAGATAAATTAACATGTGGAAAGCTTTGTATATTGCTCTACAAATAAATCTAGTCATACAGTAAAATTTTTGTTTTGTCTAAGCTGTTATTAGTTTAATAAAAGCCATGTAATTATAATGAAGAATTGGGGGGGGGTGTTAAAAGGTACTTAAAATGTCTTTACGATTCTCATTCAATATTTATTTTAACCAGCTATTACACTGCTTTTCTGTGTCCTTGGCAAGCTTAGAATAGGGTCTTTGTTAACTGAATATTTTAAAATACCATGACATTTTGATATATAATTATTGAATTGATAATAAACCAATTACTGCATTTCCTAATGTATAGCATTAACTTAGAACACATTGAATATAAAAACCAAAGTTTCCTGTTAAATTAACTTTCTTAATGCAAGATGTGGCATAGAAGTCATTTTATGAGTATATCCAGGTTAGAGGATATTTTGACCAATGTTAAAATTTTACTGTTAGTCCCGTAAACTTTACAAAGTTAATGTTTTGTTCTAAACCCTACTACTAACAGTGACTTTAAAAAGTGCATACTTTTATGTTTTTTATACAAAACTATTTAATGGCTTTATTTAATATTTTATTTGATTATATAATCCAGTGTTCATTAATTGCAATGTGCCATAAAGTTAGAAACACTGTTCTTTGTAAAATCATTTCCTGTCTTAGTTTCCATAACATACTGTTCTTATTTTACTCCTGACTCTGCCCATGTCTTCTCAGTCTCCTTTGTTGCCTTCTCCTGTATCTGTTCTCTAAAGTTGTAGTTCATAAAGCATTTGTCCTGGTTCCTCTTCTGTCTCTATGTTTTCTTCCTAGATTGGTTCTTCTATTTCCATAATATTTTTGACAAGTAAAAATTGTGTTTATTTAAGATATACGGTGTGATGTTTTGATACATGTAGACATTGTGAAATGTTTAACCACAATCAAGCTAATTAACATATCCATTACCTGACATAATTACCTTTGTGCATGTGTGATGAGAACACTTGAGATCTACTGTCTTAGCAAATTTCAAGTAAACAATACAGTATTATTAACTGTAGTCACCATCCTGTACATTATTAGGTCTCTAGAACTTACTCATCTTATAGCTGAAAACTTGTGCCATTTGACCATTTTCATAACTTTTAACAGCATCTTTATACAAATTACTCCCAAATTTAGATCTCCAAAACCCTGAACTCTAGCCTCAAAAACCCCACTGCCTATTTTACAAGCTGATGTCTCTCAGGCATCTCAAATTTAGCATGTCTATAAATGAACTAATGATTCCCCCTACTTCAGGACAGGTGCATACACACCCATACACACACACTTTTTGTTACTCTATTTACTCCACGCGCAGTAAATTACACCGGTATTTGCCCACTTTGTCAAACCAGAAGGTAGAGATTAATTCTTTACTCCTCTTTCTCACATTTCACATTTGATCCATTATTAGTTCATATGGACTCTACCTCAAAAACATTTCTGGATCTGTTAATGTATCTCTATTTAAAATGAAATGGTACTGAAAACTACTCACTGGGTTTCTCAAAATTTATATATCTTATATATAGATATATAAACTTAAGAGTTTTAATACAGTTAGGATAGGGAAGGTAAGATTGCATAGGGTTAAAAGTGAGTGAAAAGACTCTTTTGAAGAGGAGGATGAAAGATCAGGGGTCACTTTTCTTTGTTTTTATTAATATTTTGTTTGAATATGTAACTTTGAAGTCTTGGCTTAAAATATATATCTATATATTACATATAGATATATAAAATATATTACTATATATTAGTGAGAAGTTTCCTCTTTATTTGTATTTCTCACTGGCTGATCTACCCTACCCACAATTAGGTAACTTTTTACTTTAAAAACATTATTCTAGAGTTTCTGTTTGAAAATATAAATATATAGTGATATTTTATCTCCAAGAGAGGTTTTGTTTTTCTTTTTTTTCATATGGGAAATCCTGCATAAAAAATCCATAGCAAGGTCCTCCCTCATTTGTTGATGCCACTTTTCTTTGTCAGGATGGAGAGCATAAAGTAAGTCCTTGGTGCCTTCCTTCAGCCTAGCTTCACCTATATAGAACAGAAATATCTCAAAGTTTCTTTCTGGTATGGAAATACCACTCCAGAATCTCTAGTAATGACAAGGGTTGTTTTTCTTCTTTACGTATTCCTTTGGCCATTTTCATGGGAAATTGGGAGTTATGGAACTTAGATGCTGGTATTCAAATTTTGGTGTTACCAAGACATTGTAGATTATACTTAAAATTTTGTGAGATCAGGAAAAAAATAGTCAGGAATTATATTTCCAAGTTTTCAAAGTACTTTTTAAAAAATTTTTAATGATATAGTTAGTAGTATTCCAAATGTTAAGAAGCCTATTGTTTATGGAAAATTGCCTGATACAGAGTAAGTATTCTGCTTATTTTCTATGTAAGAAACATCAGAATCATCCACTGCATATGTTTTCATGGCTTGGTGTTTACTTTTTAAATGCGTGAAAAAAATTTATGAAATTTTATATATTTAGAGCTGTCTAAAACTAAAGCTCCCAGAAATATAGGAGTCCATAAAGAGTAGTTTTAGGCCGAGCTCGGTGGCTTATGCCCGTAATCCCAGCACTTTGGGAGGCCAAGGCAGGTGGATCACTTGAGGTCAGGAGTTCGAGACCAGCCTGGCTGACATGGAGAAACCCCGTCTCTACTAAAAATACAAAAAATATACAGGCACAGTGGCAGACGCCTGCAATCCCAGCTACTTGGGAGACTGAGGCAGGAGAATCACTTGAACCCAAGAGACAGAGGTTACAGTGAGCCGAGATTGTGCCACTGCACTCCAGCCTGGGGGATAGAGCAAGACTCTGCCTCAAATAAATAAATAAATAAATGACTTAAAAGAGATTAAATGAGACAATATACTTAAAGTATTTAGCAAACTACAAGGCAGACAATGTTCAGTGAAAGGTAGGAGTCATTATTTTATTAAAAAGCAGCAGTAATAGAATAATTGTAATAGTAATAGTAGTTGTTCTTGTCACCATATTTTATTGTGTCATAGCAAATGTGGACTCTCTCCCAGGAGACTTTTAACTAACTGATTAATTCAAAGGTCTCACTTGTACTGTTCATTAGTATTTCATGGTATGTTAAGAAAAGTTGAAAGTATTGACAGTGTCATTTCTTATAATATTAAATAGATTGCTCTAGTGGTGAGCTTGAGAGAGAGAAAAAGAAAGAAGACAGGGATTGTGTGTGTGTGTGTGTGTGAGTGTGTGTGTATGTGTTCCATACGGACTTATTCCACAAATGTATTATGAAGTCTTAATTATACAAGTTATTTAATGAAGTAAACATTCTTATTGAGAAAATAGTAAGATGTCTTCTTTACCTAGTACTTTGGGTTTAATGTAGATCTTAATATAATTTACTCTATGAAGTACCTTTAGAATTTTACCTTTTTATTGCCATGCACTTAAAGTAGTAATACTTTCCCAAACAAGTAAAAACAAGTTTTTGCCTATTGCTTATCATTTTACTTGTTAAAGAAATTTTGCAATTATCCCTTTCTCACAGAAAACACAAGTGCTAAATGTTTTTGAAGTTGCATAACAGATAAGCAGTTTTTAAAAGAAAAAGTCATGTATTCTGCTTGATTTTTAGAAAAGGGATAAGAGAATGAATGCTTTATTAAATACTCACTACACATTTTCTGACTTAATCATCAAATAGCCATATGAAGTATATTATTGTTTTCCACATTTAATTGATGAGAAAACTAAAGTAACAAAGATTAAGTAATTTATTCATAATAGCATAGTTTATGAATTACAGATATTCAGATTAAAGGGCAGGTATGTTAGGACTCCAAGAAGATCATATTTTCTACTATACAATTCTGCTTTAAATCTTTATTGAAGAATCTATAATGTTCAAGGTACCATGCTGGGTACACTTACATAATATCTTAATTTTCATAACAACCATGTGAGCATTTTTGGATGTGTCTGTTGGCCACATAAATGTCTTCTTTTGAGAAGTGTCTGTTCATATCCTTTGCCCACTTTTTGATGGGATTGTTTGTTTTTTTCTTGCAAATTTGTTTGAGTTCTTTGTAGACTCTGGATATTAGCCCTTTGTCAGATGAGTAGATTGCAAAAATTTTCTCCCATTCTGTAGGTTGCCTGTTCACTCTGATGGTAGTTTCTTTTCCTGTGCCGAAGCTCTTTAGTTTAATTAGATCCCATTTGTCAATTTTGGCTTTTGTTGCCATTGCTTTTGGTGTTTTAGACATGAAGTCCTTGCCCATACCTATGTCCTGAATGGTATTGCCTAGGTTTTCTTCTAGGATTTTTATGGTTTTAGGTCTTACATTTAAGTCTCTAATCCATCTTGAATTAGTTTTTGTATAAGGAAGGGATCCAGTTTCAGCTTTCTACATATGGCTAGCCAGTTTTCCCAGCGCCATTTATTAAGTAGGTAATCCTTTCCCCATTTCTTGTTTTTCTGAGGTTTGTCAAAGATCAGATGGTTGTAGATTTGTGGTATTACTTCTGAGGGCTCTGTTCTGTTCCATTGGTCTATATCTCTGTTTTGGTACCAGTACCATGCTGTTTTGGTTACTGTAGCCTTGTAGTATAGTTTGAAGTCAGGTAGCGTGATGCCTCCAGCTTTGTTCTTTTGGCTTAGGATTGTCTTGGCAATGTGGGGTCTTTTTTGGTTCCATCTGAACTTTAAAGTAGTGTTTTCCAATTCTGTGAAGAAAGTCATTGGTAGCTTAATGGGGATGGCATTGAATCTATAAATTACCTTGGGCAGTATGGCCATTTTCACGATACTGATTCATGAGCATGAAATGTTCTTCCATTTGTTTGTGTCCTCTTTTATTTCGTTGAGCAGTGGTTTCTAGTTCTTGAAGAGGTCCTTCACATCCCTTGTAAGTTGGATTCCTAGGAATTTCATTCTCTTTGAAGCAATTGTGAATGGGAGTTCACTCATGATTTGGCTCTCTGTTTGTCTGTTATCGATGTATAGGAAAGCTTGTGATTTTTGCACATTGATTTTGTATCCTGAGACTTTGCTGAAGTTGCTTATCAGCTTGAGGAGATTTGGAGCTGAGACGATGGGGTTTTCTAAATATACAATCGTGTCACCTGTGAACAGGGACAATTTGACTTCCTCTTTTTCTAATTGAATACTCTTTATTTCTTTCTCTTGCCTGATTGCCCTGGCCAGCACCTCCAACACTATGTTGAATAGGAGTGGTGAGAGAGGGCATCCCTGTCTTGAGCCGGTTTTCAAAGGGGACGCTTCCAGTTTTTGCCCATTCAGTATGATATTGGCTGTGGGTTTGTGATAAATAGCTCATATTATTTTGAGATACGTTCCATCAATACCAAATTTATTGAAAGTTTTTAGCATGAAGGGCTGTTGAATTTTGTCAAAGGCCTTTTCTGCATCTATTGAGATAATCATGTGGTTTTTGTCTTTGGTTCTGTGTATACGCTGGATTACGTTTACTGATTTGCGTATGTACCAGCCTTGCATCCCAGGGATGAAGCCTACTTGATCATGCTGGATAAGCTTTTTGATGTGCTGTTGGATTTGGTTTGTCAGTATTTTATTGAGGATTTTTGCATCGATGTTCATCAGGGATATTAGTCTAAAATTCTCTTTGTTTGTTGTTTCTCTGTCAGGCTTTGGTTTCTGGATGATGTTGGCCTCATAAAATGAGTTAGGGAGGATACCCTCTTTTTCTATTGATTGAAGTAGTTTCAGAAGGAATGGTACCAGCTCCTCGTACTTCTGGTAGAATTCGGCTGTGAATCTATCTGGTCCTGGACTTTTTTTGGTTGGTAGGCTATTTATTATTGCCTCAATTTCAGAGCCTGTTATTGGTCTATTCGGGGATTCAACTTCCTGGTTTGGTCTTGGGAGAGTGTATGTGTCCAGGAATTTATGCATTTCTTATAGGTTTTCTAGTTTATTTGCGTAGAGGTGTTTATAGTATTCTCTGATGGTAGTTTGGATTTCTGTGGGGTTGGTGGTGATATCCCCTTTATCATTTTTTATTGCATCTGTTTGATTCTTCTCTCTTTTCTTCTTTACTAGTCTGGCTAGTGGTCTATCAATTTTGTTGATCTTTTCAAAAAAACATCTCCTGGATTCATTGATTTTTTGAAGGGTTTTTGTGTCTCTATCTCCTTCAGTTCTGCTCTGATCTTAGTTATTTCTTGCCTTCTGCTAGCTTTTGAATGTTTTTGCTCTTGCTTCTCTAGTTCTTTTAATTGTGATGTTAGAGTGTCAATTTTAGATCTTTCCAGCTTTCTCTTGTGGGCATTTAGTTCTATAAATTTCCCTCTACACACTGCTTTAAATGTGTCCGAGAGATTCAGGTATGTTGTACCTTTGTTCTCATTGGTTTCAAGGAACATCTTTATTTCTGCCTTCATTTCATTATGTACCCAGTAGTCATTCAGGAGCAACTTGTTCAGTTTCCATGTAGTTGAGTGGTTTTGAGTGAGTTTCTTAATCCTGTGTTCTAGTTTGATTGCACTGTGGTGTGAGAGACAGTTTGTTATAATTTCTGTTCTTTTACATTTGCTGAGGAGTGCTTTACTTCCAACTATGTGGTCAGTTTTGGAATAAGTGTGATGTGATGCTGAGATGAATGTATATTCTGTTGATTTGGGGTGGAGAGTTCTGTAGATGTCTGTTAGGTCTGCTTGGTGCAGAGCTCAGTTCAAGTCCTGGGTATCTTTGTTAACCTTCTGTCTCATTGATCTGTCGAATATTGACAGTGGAGTGTTAAAGTCTCCCATTATTATTGTGTGGGAGTGTAAGTCTCTTTGTAGGTCTCTAAGAACTAGCTTTGTGAATCTGGGTGCTCCTGTATTGGGTGCATATATATTTACGATAGTTAGCTCTTCTTGTTGAATTGATCCCTCTACCATTATGTAACGGCCTTCTTTGTCTCTTTTGATGTTTGTTGATTTAAAGTCTGTTTTATCAGAGATTAAGATTGCAACCCCTGCCTTTTTTTGTTTTCCATTTGCTTGGTAGATCTTCCTCCATCCCTTTATTTTGAGCCTATGTGTGTTTCTCACGTGAGATAGGTCTCCTGAATACAGCACCCTGATGGGTCTTGACTCTTTATCCAATTTGCCAGTCTGTGTCTTTTTATTGGGGCATTTAGCCCTTTTACATTTAAGGTTAATATTGTTATGTATGCATCTGATCTTGTCATTATGATGTTAGCTGGTTTTTTTGCTTGTTAGTTGATGCAGTTTCTTCCTAGCTTCTATGGTCTTTACATTTTGGCATGTTTTTGCAGTGGCTGGTACCGGTTGTTCCTTTCCATGTTTAGTGCTTCCTTCAGGAGCTCTTGTAAGGCAGGCCTGGTGGTGACAGAATCTCTTAGCATTTGCTTGTGTGTAAAGGATTTTATTTCTCCTTCACTTATGAAACTTAGTTTGGCTGATATGAATTCTGGGTTGAAAATTCTTTTCTTTAAGAATGTTGAATATTGGCCCCCAGTCTCTTCTGGCTTGTCAAGTTTCTGCCGAGAGATCCGCTGTTAGTCTGATGGGCTTCCCTTTGTCAGTAACCTGACCTTTCTCTCTGGCTGCCCTTAACATTTTTTCCTTCATTTCAACTTTGGTGAATCTGACAATTATGTGTCTTGGAGTTGCTCTTCTCGAGGAATATCTTTGTGGTGTTCTCTGCACTTCCTGAATTTGAATGTTGGCCTGCCTTGCTAGGTTGGGGAAGTTCTTTTGGGTAATATCCTGCAGAGTGTTTTCCAACTTGGTTCCATTCTCCCCGTCACTTTCAGGTACACCAGACAGATGTAGATGTGGTCTTTGCACACAGCCTCATATTTCTTGGAGACTTTGTTTGTCTCTTTTTACTCTTTTTTTCTCTAAATTTCTCTTCTCGCTTCATTTCATTCATTTGCTCTTCAATCACTGATACCCTTTCTTCCAGTTGATCAAATTGGTTATTGAAGCTTGTGCGTTTGTCATGTAGTTCTTGTGCCATGGTTTTCAGCTCTCTCAAGTAATTTAAGGACTTCTCTACATTGGTTATTCTAGTTAGGCATTTGTCTAATCTTTTTTCAAGGTTTTTAGCTTCTTTGCAATGGGCTCGAACTTCCTCCTTTAGCTCAGAGAAGTTTGATCGTCTGAAGCCTTCTTCTCTCAACTTGTCAATGTCATTCTCTGTCCAGCTTTGTTCTGTTGCTGGCGAGGAGCTGTGTTCCTTGGGAGGGAGAGAGGTGCTCTGATTTTTAGAATTTTCAGCTTTTCTGCTCTGTTTTTTCCCCATCTTTGAGGTTTTATCTACCTTTGGTCTTTGATGATGGTGACGTACAGATGGGTTTTTGCTGTGGATGTGCTTTCTGTTTGTTAGTTTTCCTTCTAACAGTCAGGACCCTCAGCTGCAGGTCTGTTGGAGTTTGCTGGATGTCCACTCCAGACCCTGTTTGCCTGGGCATCAGCACCAGAGGCTGCAGAAGAGTGAATATTGCTGAACAGCAAATATTGCTGCCTGATCATTCTTCTGGAAGCTTCGTCTCAGAGGTGTACCCGGCCATGTGAGGTATCAGTCTGCCCCTACTGGGGGGTGCTTCTCAGTTAGGCTACTCGGGGGTCAGGGACGCACTTGAGCAGGCAGTCTGTCCATTCTCAGATCTCAAACTCCGTGCTGGGAGAACCTCTACTGTCTTCAAAGCTGTCAGACAGGGACATTTAAATCTGCAGAGGTTTCTGCTGCCTTTTGTTTGGCTATGCCCTGTCCCCAGAGGTAGAGTTTACAGAGGCAGGCAGGCAGGCCTCCTTGAGCTGTGGTGGGCTCCACTCAGTTCGAGCTTCCCTGCCCCTTTGTTTACCTACTCAAGCCTCAGCAGTGGGGGGCACCCCTCCCCCAGCCTCGCTGCTGCCTTGCTGTTAGATCTCAGACTGCTGTGCTAGCAATGAGGGAGGCTCTGTGGGCGTGGGACCCTCTGAGCCAGGCATGGGACCCTCTGAGCCAGGCGTGAGATATAATCTCCTGGTGTGCCGTTTGCTAAGACCCTTGGAAAAGCGCAGTATTAGGGTGCGAGTGACCCAATTTTCCAGGTGCTGTGTGCCACGGTTTCCCTTGGCTAGGAAAGGATATTCCCTTACCCCTTGCGCTTCCCAGGAGAGGTGATGCTTCACTCTGCTTTGACTCTCACTCAATGGGCTGCACCCACTGTCCTGCACCCACTGTCTGACATGCCCCAGTGAGATGAACCCAGTACCTCAGTTGGAAATGCAGAAATCACCCGTCTTCTGTGTAGCTCACGCTGGGAGCTGTAGCCTGGAGCTGTTCCTGTTCATCCATCTTCTCATGTGATTATTATGTGTTGCATTCCTGTACCAAAATACCTCATGTATTCTATAAATATATACATTTACTGTGTACCCATAAAATTAAAATAATTTTAAAATTACCCAGAAGAAACAATTCTGAAACTAGTTGAAGAAAAACTTATCTGCAGGATCCATTCTCTGTACATATTCCCTGGTTTGAGTTAGCAAACTCTGGAATTATATTTCCTAGAACAGTGAGGTCCTCCTTGACTTTCACTCAGCCTGGAGTTCCATCTTTTCTCAAACCCCAGTAATTCATGCATTTAAGACTTGGCTAAGGTGTCAATTATAGGAACCTTTTCTTGGCCATTCCCCACTGCCTTCTTGTATACTATTCTCTGCACTGACAGGTTACATTTCTACTTTTTGGGTTATTGTTTTCAACTCTATTGAACTTTTTGAAGGCAGAGACTCTATTCATCTTTTATCTTGTTGGTCTCTCATAGTGCCTGGCACCTAGTAGGTGTTTGAGAATTATTTATTGCAGTCAATTGATTTAAATTTTTTTATATCTTTGCCAAAGCTGTACACATTTGAGCAGTGATTATCTTCCACCAACTGATCTGAGTCATTGCAAGAGGTTGACATGTTTTTATTGGCAACAAGAATTGACCGTAGCTTAAATAAAATGCCTTATACAAATGTATATATTTTTAAAACACAATTACTTAGACCTGTTACTGAATTAGTATTATTGTTATATAGTTGTTCAGTCAGTGACGCTGAAGATGACAACTGTCAGGTGGGGTTGTGTGAATCTTTTTGGTGTTTAAAATAGCTCCTCATACTCAGAAAGCTTGGGGACCTTGTAAATCAGGAACTTGCTGCTTATATCAACTTTTTTTTCTTTAAAACACCAGTTACTATCACTTGTGAATGGCAAAAGTTCAACATTATGTCTATGTTATTTCAATAAGTATTTCTTCAGCTCTTATTTTTTTTGCCAGGTCTTTCCCTAGATACTGTCAAGAAAACCCAGAAATATAAAATATCTCTGGACTTGCCCTTGTGTATACACATTGTGCTGATTTTTGCTGCAGTTATCCAATGATATCAGGTACAAGTGACTTGAGGGCTTGGATTATTCAATTAGTGTCTGTTTTCTTTGTATGATATTTCACTTGTGTTAGACAAATTTTAATCAAGAATCTTGAAGTTTTTCATGGACATGAACATTATTAATTCTATATCATGACTTAAAGGAAAGAGATGTTTCATAGCACATGCAAATGTTCTCAAATAGGAATTCAAAATAAAAATCCAAACATAAGGAGAATCATATTTAGACTATACTTAGATTTTCATCTTTGTCCTGAAGAAACATTCCATTCTGAATGCGTAAAATAAAGGGAATTTTGAAAAATACAACTATGAAAGATCAAGACAGAAAAAATGCCAGATCCCTAACATTTGAAATGAGTTAGCTAGCATTTAGAAGGAAACTTTATATGTCAATTGGTAAGTTCCAAAGAAAACAGGTCAAAATACTTTTTATCCCCAACAGCTTATATTATGGTTACCTAGAGTACAGTTGACCCTTTAACAACATGGTTTGAATTGCACTTGTTCACTTCTATATTTTTAAAAAAACAAATGTAGTTAGATCCTCCATACTTACAGGTTCCCCATCTACAGCCAAATACAGATGGAAAATACAGTATTAGTGAGATGTGAACCCATAGATACGTAAGTCCCATTTGTCTTATATGCAGGTTTGGCAGGGCTGCCTGTAGGACATGAGTATTATGGATTTTGATATCTGTAGGTGTTGAGGGGGTGGTGTCCTTGAATCAGTCCCCAGTGGATACCAAGGGATGACTGTAGTTTCTTCATAAGCATTTATTTATTTTTTATTTTTATTTTTTAGAGAGAGTCTCTTGCTGTCTCTCAGCCTGGAGTGAGTGACAAGATCAGACCATAGCTCACTATAGCCTCAAACTCCTGGGCTCAAGGGATCCTTCCACCTCATTCTCCTGAGTAGCTGGGGTGACAGGCACGTGCCACCATACCCAACTATGTTTTTTTTAATTTCTTAAAATTCATTTTTGGTAGAGATAGAGTCTCACTGTGCAACCCATGCTGGCCTCAAACTACTGACCTCAAGTATTCTTCCTGTCTTGGCCTCCAAAGTGATGGGATTACTTGTATGAGCCACCACGCCTGGCCCATAAACCTTGCTAATTATAGGAGACAAATAAAAAAACAGCCAAATTGTTTGCATTCAACTCTGATGTGATATGCTACAATTAAACCTTGAGTGGATGATGAAATTATATACTTTTTTGACTTAAAGTACTTTTCTGATTATAAAATACATGTTAATTGTTGAAAATACAGAAAAAGTCTTTAAAAATCACCACGAGGTACACAATTTATATTTTTCCCAATAGTTTTCTACTCATGTGTATCTGTATAGCATATGTTTCACAATTTGGATCATATTATATGCAATTTTGTATACAGTTTTAACATATTGAATGTTTTTCAATACTATTAAGTAATATTTTAAAATGACTTTAAATGGCTGCTTAATAGTCTGTTATCTAAAATGTGTCTGACTTTTCTTTTACTAGAGGCTTAAGTTTCAGTAAATATCTTTGTGCGTAAATCTTTGTTTATATTTATTTTTTAATTCCTAGTTTAAGCAAATATGCTATCTCATTGTATTTTTTTAGTATATTTACAGAATTAATAGACATTGGCAATAAAAGATAAATAAGATATGTTGTTACTTCTGGGACTTGAGGATCTAATGAAGGAGACAGACTTGTAAACAAATGATATGGCAATACAATATGAAGTTTTAACAATACAATATGAAAAACTATGTATATGTCAATATGCTAAGGAAATCAGAGGAGGAAACAACTATAACTCTGTATGAAACTATATAATTCTTTGATTTCACTTGCTCATGTAAAATTTCACAAAACTTAGTTATTCAGCAGTGATAAGGAGAATAATTTCTTGAGTATTTGGGAAATTATCATGAGAACCATTCCAAATGGAAGTGTATAATGATTCCATTTTGTTGAACTTCTTCTCATCTCCTAAGAGAGACTTTCTCAGAGTATGATCCCTAGACTGGCAGTGTCAGCATTACCTGGGAACTTGGAAGTACTATTTTGAGAGAAATCTTTTTTTTTTTTTTTTTTTCTGAGCAGTAGGTCTTAACAGTGGGCTTAAAATATCCTCTAAACCATGCTGTAGAGATATAGGCTATCATCCAGGCTTTGTTTTTCTATTTATAGGGCATAGAAAGAGTACATTTATCATAATTAGTAAGAGTTCTAGGATTTTCAGGATGGTAAAAGAGCATTGGCTTCAACTCAAAGTCACCAGCTGCATTATCCCCTAACAATGGGGAGTCAGACTGTCCTTTGAAGCTGTGAAGCTAGGCACTGACTTCTCTTCTACAGCTATGCAACTCATAGATTGCATCTTCTTCCAATAGAAGACTTTTTCATCTACACTGAAAATATTTTGTTTAATGTAGCCACCTTTATCATTTATCTTAGATCTTCCTGTAGCTTCTCCTTCAGCACCTGTTTCACTTTGCATGTTTATGTTTTGGAGATAGCTTCTTTCCTTAAACCTCATGAACCAACCTCTGCTAGCTTCAAACATTTCTTGTGTAGCATTCTCGCTGCTCTCAGCCTTCATAGAATTGGAAAGAGTTGGGGCCTTGCTTTGGATTAGGCTTTCATTCAAGGGAATGTTGTGGCTCCTTTGAACTTCTATCCAGACCACTAAAACTTTCTCCATATCAACAATAAGGCTCTTACGATTTCTTATCACTGCATTCATATTTCTCATCAATGCTGTGTTCACTAGAGTATCACTTTTAATGTCCTTTAATAGCTTTTTATTTGCATTCACAAATTGGCTATTTGGGGCAAGAGGCTTAGTTTACAGGAGTTGGATCATCACAATCCCAAAAGACTCAATCCTGAACGCCATGATACCAAATGTTGATCAAAATCCTGAAAGAGCAAATTCCCTGAAGTTTAAATTACTAAAGTCTTCAATTTCTAACATCTAAAATTCCAAAAATCCCAATCTGAAGATAGTTGCATTATGTTAGGCAGAACTCTAACCTTTTAGTTGTCTTTATGTGTAAATTAAGTATAGTTTAAGGAGATGGTGTAAGGATGTCAAGTTGACAAGGGGTGGACTTGTAGATTTAATTTTAGCTGTCAACTTGACTAGATTCAGGAATACCTAGAAACCTGGTAAAGCAATTTGTTATACTATGTATTTCATCTTCACATTATTTTCAATACTATAGGTATAAATTGGGTAGAGACTTTAGAGAATTTTAATTCATTTTGTGCATTTATTTTTGCAAATTTAACTTTACAAAAGCACATTATCATGATATTGGCTGTGTGTAAGCATTGTGTGTGTATGTAAAAACATTGAAACTTCTTCAGTAAATGAAGAGAAGTCTTTTTTGTATATCTATATTTGTGAAAGATAAAATTTCTAGAGCTCTCGTCTTGTTGGATGATTGCATATGTAATGTTGAACCATCATGGATTTTGATTGATCTCATAAAAAGGATTAGGTTGAGCCAGGTGCAGTGGCTCACGCCTGTAATCCCAGCACTTTGGAAGGCTGAGGTGTGCAGATCACTTGAGGTCAGGAGTTTGAGAACAGCCTGACCAACATGGTGAAACTCCGTCGGTGCTAAAAATACAAAAACTAGCCAAGCGTGGTAGCACGCACCTGTAATCCCAGCTACTCAGGAGGCTGAGGCAGGAGAATCGCTTGAACCCGGGCGGTGGAGGTTGCAGTGAGCCGAGATCATGCCACTGCACTCCAGCCTGGGCAACGGAGTGAGACTCCATCTCAAAAAAAAAAAAAAAAAAGGATTAGATTGCTTGTTACTATATTTCATATTACCAAAGTTCCAAAGCTAGGTGCACATAATTATCAACCATAGTGATATGTATTTATGCATTTCCCTTTTTGCCTGTATCTTAATGAATACCATTTGTCTGCTCTTAACTGTTATACCTACACGACTGTCGCTAGTATTGCAAAAATATGTGTGTTGCTATTACCTATTTCATTGTGTAAAATGGCCTCTGAAGTATCCTGTCATGTGTATATGTTTCTCAAATAAGTTTCCCCTTTAAAATGTAAATAGATATTTTTAAAAGTAATTTTTAAAATTATTTTTTTCAGAATTACATTTCCAGAATTTTGATCATTCAGGATTGTGATGTTCTAGACTTTATAATTTAGGGATTTTGATTTCTCGGAATTTCAATATTTGGGATCTTGGCATTCAGGATCCTGTCTTTTTGGAATATGATCTGCTTCTAATTTTCAACCCGTTGTAGCTTTTGAAATGCCTTATTCACTAAGCTTAATTGTTTTTAGCTTGTGATTTAAGGTGAGAGACATGTGACTCTTCCTTTTGCTTGACCATTTAGAGGCCACTGTAGGGTTATTAATTAGCCTAATTTCCATTGTTCTTTTAGTCATGAGGCTGGACTTAGATTTGAATTTGGAATGAACTCTGGAGAAACTTCTTAAAATAGATAAAGAAAATGAGGCACAGGAAGGTTAAATAATTTGGCCAAAGCTATATATCTATTCCTCTTGGTTAATCCTTTTCTCCCATATATATTTAATCACATTACCAAGTGCAATTGATTCTAAAGCTATAATGCTTGGCATCTCCCCATTTTTCTGCTTTCTCTGCTGTTATCATGCTCCTGGGCTTTTGTCTGTTACCCATCTAATATATTTTATGTACATTTTTTAGATTAATCTTCACAAAAGCATTTTTTAAACTTTTAAGTTCAGGGGTACATGTGCAGGTTTGTTATGTAGGTAAACTCATATGTCATTGGGTTTGTTTTACAGATTACTTTGTCACCCAGGTATTAAGCCTAGTACTGATTAGTTATTTTCCTGTTGCTCTCCCTCCTTCCACCCCCCACCCTCTGAAAGTCCTCATTGTGTGTTGTTTCCCCTATGTGTCCATGTGTTCTCATCATTTAGCTCCCACTTATAAGTGAGAACATGTAGTATTTGGTTTTCTGTTCCCGCATTAGTTTGCTAAGGTTAATGACCTCCAATTCCAACCATGTCCCTGCAAAGGACATGATCTCAAGTGTTTTTTGGCTGTGTAGTATTCCATGGTGTGTATACACCACATTTTCTTTATCCAGTCTACCATTGATGGGCAGGCATTTAGGTTGATTCCATGTATTTTCTATTGTGAATAGTGCTGCAGTGAACACACGTGTGCATAATAGAAGATTTATATTCCTTTGGATATATACCCAGTAATGGGATTACTGTTGCTGGGTCAAGTGGTAGTTGTGTTCTTAAGTTTTTGAGGACTCACCACACTGTTTTCAACAATTGTTGAACTAATTTCCTCTCCCACCAGCAGTATACAAGTATTCCTTTTTCTCCATAACCTTGCTAGCACCTGTTTGGTGATTTTTTTATTTTTTTGACTTTTTAATAATAGCCATTCTGACTGTTGTGAGATGGTATCTCATTGTGGTTTTGATTTACCTTTCTGTCATGATCAGTAATGTTGATAGTTTCTTTTGACATGCAAAAGTTTAATTAGATCTCATTTGTCAATTTTTGCTTTTGTTGCAGTTAAAAGCATCATTTTTAATAGTTCACTGTCATACTCAGAAATTTTCAGTCTCCCTGTGACCTACAAGATGAAACCTAACATATAGATATACAGGTTGAGTATCCCTTATCCAAAATACTTAGGACCAGAAGGGTTTCGGATTTCAAATTGTTTTGGACTTTGGAATATTTGCATTTTACTGGTTAAACATCCTAAATCTGAAAATAAGAAATACTCTATTGAGCATTTTTGGGTGGTGTCATGTCAGCTTTCAGAAAGTTTTGGATTCTGGAGCATTTCAACTTTCAGATTTTTGGATTTTGGATGATCAACCTGTGTTTTCAACTTGGTCTCCTACAACTATTCTATTGTCTATATAAACCTGTCTGATTTTTTCATTGCCTCCCACATGTATGCTTTGTGTATTCCATTTCTGTTCTTTCATTGCTATTGTCTTGCATTCTGTTTCCACTTCTAGTTTAAATTTTTTTCTTTTCTGGAATATTCATTTTATCCCTGTTATCCATTTATCAGAATTCTACCTATCAGAATTCAAAATAAAACTTGTTTCATACTTAGAAACCTTTTCTTTCTTTTTTTTTTTTGTTACTCACAAAAGCTTCATTTTTTATTTAGCTTTCTGACTGTGCCTTCGACACTTCCACAACAATATTCTGCTCCTCAATAAGGAAAGCACACTTGGTCCTGTCACGAGCACACGCAGCACACATGGAACCACCACAGGCCCTGCTGACATAGGATTCAGTTTTAGAGAACTTTCACTTCAGGTCTCACAGCACCAACTCCTTGAAGTCTGGCTGGACACAGGACACATGCAGGTTCAGGTGTTTTCCCAATGAGATCACTTGGACTCGGGAAGGGGAACATCACACACTGGGGCCTATCACAGGGAGGGGGAAGGGGGAGGGATTGCATTGGGAGTTATACCTGATGTAAATGACGAATTGATGGGTGCTGACGAGTTGATAGGTGCAGCACACCAACATGGCACAAGTATACATATGTAACAAACCTACACATTATGCACATGTACCCTAGAACTTAAAGTATAATAATAATAATTAATAAATAAATAAATAAATAAATAAAAATTAAATAAATAAATAAATAAATAAATAAATAAATAAGACATTAGATGTTCACTGTGGTATGAGAATATTTAAAGAATAAAATACCTAATGTAGGTGACAGGTTGATGGGTGCAATAAACCACCAGGGCACGTGTATACCTATGTAACAAAACTGCACGTTCTGCACATGTAACCCAGAACTTAAAGTATAATAATAAAAAAAAAGAATAAAACACTTATTTCCTTTACAATTGGCTTCCGTTGGGGGGGCCTAGAGCTCCCGGGGACAGTCCTTTGAGCTTTCACTCAGAATGACCCAGTGTTTGACATGCAGCTTCTAATGAAACTAGGCAGTCCCGAGCCCCTGCTAGTAGAATTGTTCACCTTTACGTCTAGAAACCTTTTCTGATCATACTCATTCTCTCTGTTCTCTTACCTGTTACACTCATTTTCTGTGCAGTTAATTGTGTATTGTATGTACTGCTTGTGTATGCACTGCTTATGTTGCTAGTTGACTTCTCAGGTGTATGTATCTTATTTTCCTAGCTTGCTTGTAAATTCTTAGTAGGCAAGGACAGTGCCTAATTTTTTTGTGGTTCCTAAAGTGTCTTATTGCAATAGGTGCTCAATAAGCATGTGGTTTGCAATATTGAAGGCATGATAACTTTATCTGTTTTGCTGCACTGATAAAGTCCTCATTGTTTACAGGTTTCTAATTGTATTTTGTACAATTTGTCCATGTATATATTCAGTCAGTTTAATTCAGGTGACCTTTCATCCATTTGCTTTTTTTCTCTTTATTTTATACCTCCTTTATGTACTCATTTCTGGACAAGAAACTTCTCCACGGAAAGCACTGTTTCTATGATGTTAATGCAACTCATGTTAATTTTTAGTGAAACCTTACATGATAATTATTTCATAGTATCTCTTAACAAAAATCAGAAACGTTTAATGACAAATAATTTGAAAACTCAAATATCTAGCCTGCAGAGTTCTGATAAATTTTGTAGAGTGCTGTTGTTATTTTTATTCTCTTAAGATTTTAGCTTTGTATTTATTGATGTTCTGGCGAAATGGAATACCTGATTGTAATAAGTAAGGCCATAAGTACTATGTGCCATATGATGTTTTGTTTTTATTTGATTGAAATATATTTTTATGTGTCTAGATAGTAAATTGAATAACAAGTTTTCTGAAATGTTCACACTGTTGGACTACATAAGAAGTTTCAGAGTTTTGTTTATTTTTCTTTGAGGAGTATATGATAGATCTCTAAGACAGTTTGGTATATTTCACTACTTGTAGTAATTAACGTTTACGGCCCAATTGTTTTTACCATTTGATTTTAATTTTCCTCTGTTTAAAAAACAAGAAGTAAATACTGAATTTTAAATCTTATTTTTTTCTTTTTTGTTATTCTTCCTTTATAAAATCAGTAAAGTACTGAAAAGTTTCTGTACCTTTACAGTATTGCTGTTTTCTATCATAATTAGGTAACAGAATATATATCAAAAATGTATCTGTTAGACGGCTGTAGTCAGATAATTATGTCTTTTATTTAAACACGGATGGCTAAAATTCACCTTTTCCTTTGGCATGTTACTTTCCTTTATGTATTGTAGTAAATTTTCACATCCTCTCCTAATTTCTCGTGTCTAGGCCATCTTTGGTCAAACATTCTTTTTGAATTTAACAGAATGTGCAATAAGCATATGTGTTTTAAAAAACTATTTTAAAATTGGCTACATACTATCATGTTATTGGGTCTCTGTTGTTCATGTGCTGATTATTTTGTGCATAAAATCCTTGCTAGATTTTAGCTTTCCCCATGTAGGTTTTTCTTGCTGAGTAGCCAATGTATGTATATTCAAGGAATTAAAATTTAATCTTATTATATTCTCTAATCAGAAATCCCATAGAAAAGTGAATTTTCTGTCACAGGTCTGTAATGTATTTTAAGGTCAAACATAGCTGTAATGTATTTTAAAGTCAAACATAGCAGTTTGGGGTGTTATCCATTGTTTTGAATTATTTATATCTTTTCACTTCCGTTTTAGCACTCATAATAAATATTTAACACTTTACTTCCTAGATCATGATACATAGTTAATTACAATAGGAAATTCAAGACATGTTAAGAATATAGTGAGCACCTGAGTCAGGGAGAGGACACTATCAGTAGGGATAATGACTATTATAGGGGGCTACTGGGGTCAGTCTGCTTATTTCCCCAATTTTTATTTTTTTCATGTTTAGTCTTTATGGTCAACAGACACTCCAAGTGAAAGTGATCCTTACAGATAATAATCTTAAAGGGAAGGATTATTACAACTTCCTATCAAATAATTGGCGATGACTTTAATTCATATACTTACCCAAACTTAACTTTTATATTAATTGATTATAATGTTGCTAGATTGGTGATAATCATTAATCATTATGCAAAATGGTTCTTTTTTTAAATTGTACTTTAAGTTCTAGGGAACAAGTGCACAACGTGCAGGTTTGTTACATATGTATACCTGTGCCATGGTGGTTTGCTGCACCCATTAACTCATCATTTACATTAGGTATTTCTCCTAATGCTATCCCTCCCCCAACCCCCCAACCCATGACAGGCCCCAGTGTGTGATGTTCCCCACCCTGTGTCCAAGTGTTCTCATTGTTCAGTTCCCACCTATGAGTGAGAACATGTGGTGTTTGGTTTTCTATCCTTGCGATAGTTTCCTCAGAATAATGGTTTCTAGCTTCATCTATGTCCCTACAAAGGACATGAACTCATCCTTTTTATGGCTACATAGTATTCCATGGTGTATATGTGCCACATTTCCTTTATCCAATCTATCATTGATGGACATTTGGGTTGGTTCCAAGTCTTTGCTATTGTGAATAGTGCCACAATAAACATACATGTGCATGTGTCTTTATAGTAGCATGATTTATAATCCTTTGGGTATATACCCAGTAATGGGATCATTGGGTCAAATGGTATTTCTAGTTTTAGATCCTTGAGGAATCACCACACTGTCTTCCACAATGGTTGAACTAGTTTACACTCCCACCAACAGTGTAAAAGCATTCCTATTTCTCCACATCCTCTCCAGCACCTGTGGTTTCCTGACTTTTTAATGATCGCCATTCTAACTGGTGTGAGATGGTATCTCATTGTAGTTTTGATTTACATTTCTCTGATGGCTAGTGATGATGAGCATTTTTTCATGTGACTGTTGACTGCATAAATGTCTTCTTTTGAAAAGTGTCTGTTCATATCCTTTGCCCACTTTTTGATGGGGTTGTTTCATTTTTTCTTGTAAATTTGTGTAAGTTCTTTGTAGATTGTGGATGTTAGCCGTTTGTCAGATGGGTAGATTGCAAAAATGTTCTCCCATTCTGTAGGTTGCCTCTTTACTCTGATGGCAGTTTCTTTTGCTGTACAGAAGCTCTTTAGTTTCGTTAGTTCCCATTTGTCAATTTTGGCATTTGTTGACATTGCTTTTGGTGTTTTAGACATGAAGTCCTTGTCCATGCCTGTGTCCTGAATGGTATTGCCTAGGTTTTCTTCTAGGGTTTTTATGGGTTTAGGTCCAACATTTAAGTCTTTAATCCATCTTGAATTAACTTTTGAATTTCATTTCCTTAACGATTAGTGATGTTGAGCAGTTTTGGTTTGTTTTTTTTTTTTTTCCATGTATTCATTGGCCATTTGTATGTTTTCTTTTGAGAAATATCTATTCAGGTCCTTTGCTTTTTTCAAAAGCAAAATGAAGGTAGCATGATGCCTCCACCTTTGTTTTTTTGCTTAGAATTGTCTTGGCAATGCAGGTTCCTCAAAAAACTAAAGATAGGATTACCACATGATCCAGCAATCCCACTTCTAGGCATTTACATGAAATATTTGAGACCAATATGTTGTAGAAATGTCTGCATTGTAATGTTCATTGCAGCACTATTCACAATAACCAAGACGTGGAAATAACTTAAGTGTTCATTCCATCAATTGAGTGGGTAAAAATATGGTATATATAAATAATGGAATGTTATTCAGCCTTGAAATGGAAGATATTCTGTCATTTGCAAAAACATGGATAGAATTGCAGAATATTATGCTAAGTTGTAATAAGCCAAACACACACACACAAAAAAAACAAATACTGCATGGTTTCACTTATACAGGGACTCTAGAATAATGTAGCTCATAAAAGCAGGGAGTAAAATGGTGGTTATCAGAGGCTGGGAGGTGATGGGAATAAGGAAATGATAGTCAAAGGTTACATTATATATTCTGGATATTAATCCCCTCAGATGAGTAGCTTGCAAATATTTTCTACTATTCTGTACATTGTCTTTCCACTCTGTTATATGGAACATTTCCTTTGCTGTGCAGAAGTTTTTGGTTTGATATAATCCTGTTTTCTGTATTTGCTTTTGTTACCTGCATCTTGGGGTCTTTATTTATACAATCTTTTCCCAGACCCATGTTTTGAAATATTTCACCTGTGTTTTCTTTCAGTCGTTTTATCATTTCAGGCCTTACATTTATGTTTTGTTCTATTTCGAGTTGATTTTTATGTAGGGTAAGGAGTGGTAGCCTAGTTTCATCCTCGTGTATGTGGATATCTAGTTTTCCCAGTACCATTTATTGAAGAGATTGTCCTTTCACCAATTAATTTTCTTGGTACCTTTGTCAAAGATCAATTGGCTGAAGACATGTGGATTAATTTCTGGATTTTCTATTCTGTTCCATAGATCTATGTGTCTTTTTTTTTTAATGCCAGTGCCTTGCTGTTTTGGTTACTACAGCTTTGTGGTACATTTTGGGGTCAGAAACAAAATACTAAAATTTCTATGGAACCACAGAAGACCCGGAATAGCCAAAGAAAACCTGACCAAAAATAACAAAGTTGCATGTATCGTACTACCAGACCTTACTCATTTTTAAATTAGATTGTTTTCATTCTGTAGTGTTAAGTGTTAAGTTCCTTATATATTTTGGACAATAATCCCTTCCCATATGTATGGTTTGCAGATATTTTCTCCCAATCTCTAGGTTGTCTCTTCATTTTGTTAATGTGTCCTTTGTTGTGCAGAATCTTTTTATTTTGATGAAATCTCACTTGTCTATTTTTGCTTTTGTTACCTGAGCTTTGGGGATCAAATGTAAAAGATCATTACCCAGAACAGTGTCATGTAGTTTTCTCCCCTGTGTTTTTCTACTCATTGTCTTATAGTTTCAAGTCTCATATTTAAGTCTTTAATTCATTTTGAATTAATTTTTATATATTGTGTGAAATGAGAGTCCAATTTAATTCTTTTGCATGTGGATATTGGTTTTCCCAACACTACTTTTGGAGAGGCTATCCTTTTTGCATTGTATAGTCTTGGCATCCTTTTAGAAAATAAATTGACTATAGATATGTGAATTTATTTCAAGGCTTTCTTTTCTTTCCCATTCATTGATGTGTCTATGTTTATGCTAGTGCCATGCTATTTTAATTACTATCACTTTGTAGTGGGTTTTGGACATAATCCCAGCAGACACAATCTGAATGCCATAATCCTGAATGTTGAAAACCTGAAAAATCAAAATCCCGAAAATATAATTCAGTAAAAAAGAATGTTAAAACTATTCAAAAGACACGTATTAACATTTTTAAAGGGGAATTATTGGAGAAGCAAAAATACAACAGAACACTGCATAGGCCATTTTACACAATAAAATTGCAATTAAGTGATTCTCTGCTTTCACAGCACCAATAATGATTAGCTTTTAAACTTTTTTTTTTTTCACCATTAAGTAGCCTTATACACTTATTACAGCCTTTTAGTGAGGAAACAATTTCACAGATCTCTTCCATTGTGTTGTAGGGAATACAGTAAGAAGAAATTATATTTGACTTCCCAAACACCAAATCTATATTAGTCAGGGCTCTCCAGAGAGACAGAAGCAATAAGATATGCATATAGATATTTGGGAGGGAATATATTAGGGGAATTGGCTCAGATGATTAAGGTGGCCAAGGTATCCCATGACAGGCCTTCTGCAAGCTGGACATCCTGGGATGCAGGTAATATGACTCAGTCCAAGTCTGAAGGCTCCAGAACCAGGGAAGCTAGCTGATGGTGTAACTCTCAGTCCAGAGCCAAAAACCTCAGGACCCAGAGGGATATTACTGTTAAGTCCTGTAGTCCAAAGGCCAGTGAATCTAGAGTTCTGATGTCCAAGGCAGCAGAAGAAAAGTCTCAGCTATCAAAGAGAGACCAATTTGCCTTCTGAATGTGTTCTTTATGGGTCTCTGGCCTATTAAATTGTGCCCACCAACACTGAGGACAGATCTTCACTAAGGACAGACTCACATCCTAATTTCCTATGGAAACACCCTCACGGGTACACCCAAAATAACGCTTTACTGGGTTTCCAGGGATTTCTTAATCCACTCAAGTTTACACCTAAAATGAAGCCCACGAATTCATCTCTTGTCAACTTGGCATCCACACACATCTCCTTCAACAATACTTAATTTCCAAATAATGACAATAACAGGGTTATAGTTCTGCCTAACACGATGCAGTGAATATGATGCAAATACCCTATAGGCGACTGAAAACGCACTAATCTGTTCTCCCGAATTTGACTTTCAGGATTTCAGCATTCAGAATTTTAATGTTTTGTGATTGTGATTTTCTGGATTTGATGTTAGAGATTTTTAGACCCTAGGGATTTAGACTTTAGGGATTGTCATTTTTCATGGTTTCAGTTCAGGATTTCGACATTCGGGATTATGGCATTCGGAATTGTGTCTTTCAGAATTATGATAGGCACCTTGTAGTATAGTTTGAAATCAAGTAGTATGATGTCTCCATCTTTGTTCCTTTTGCTCACGATTGCCTTGGCTATTTGGGTTTTATGTTTTGGTGCTCCATATTAATTTTTGGATTATTTTTTCTATATGTTTGAAAAGTGACATTGGAATTTTTATAGTGATTGCATTGAATCTGTAGATCACTTTGAATAGTATGGACATTATAACAATATTGTGTTTTTAAATCCACGAATGTAGGCTATCTTTCCATTTATTTATGTCTTCTTCAGTCTCTTTTGATAACATTTTATAGTTTTCATTATAAAAGTCTTTCACGTTTTTGGTTAAATTTATTTTTAACCATATATATTTTTGTAGCTATCATAAACAAGATTATTCTTGATATCTTTTTTGGAAAGTATGTTGTTAATGTAGAGAAATGCTACCAATTTTTGCATATTAACTTTGCATTCTGTAACTTTACTGAATTCATTTATCAGTTTTAACAGGTTTCTGCTAAGGTGTTTAGGGTATTCTATATATAAGATCGTGTCATCAGCAAACAGCAAAAGTTTCACCTCTTTTCCTGTTCAGATGCCTTTTATTTCTTTCTTTTGCCTTATTGTTCTGGCAAGGATGTGCACTACTATGTTGAATAGATGTGGTAAAAGTAGGTTTCCTTATCTTGTTCATGATCTTAAAGAAAAAGGTTCTACTTTTTTACCTTCAAGTATAATGTTAGTAGTGGGCCTATTATTTGTGACTTTTTTGTGTTGAAGTACATTCTTCCTATACCTGCTTTTTTTAGTGTGTTTACTATAAAAGGATGGTGAATTTTGTCATTTTTTTCTGCATTTAATGAGATGATCATATGATTTATGTCTTTCATTCTGTTAATGTGATATCTCACATTTATTAATGTGTGAATGTTGAACTATCTTTGCATCTAGGGATAAATCCACTTGATCATGGCGAATGATCCTTCTAATATGTTGTTGAATTTAGCTTGCTCGTATTTTGTTGAGGATTTTTAAACTATGTTAATCAAGAATACTGGCCTGTAGGTTTCTTTTCTTGTGACATTCTTGGTCTGGCTTTGGTATCAGGATAATTCTGGCCTTATATAACGAGTTTGGAAGTATTCTCTCTGAAATGTTTTGATAAAGTTTGTGGAGAATTGGTATTAGCTCTTCTTTAAATGTTTGGTAAAATTCAACAGTGAAACCATCAGCACTTGGGCTTTTCTTTGATGAGAGACTTTTTGTTACTGATTCAATCTTCTCACTTGTTATTGATCTGTTAAGATTTTCTATATTTTTCAGGATTCAATCTTGGTAGGGGTTGTACGTGTCTAGAAATTTATCTGTTTTTCCTAGGTTATCTAATTTTTGGCATATAATTGTTGATAGTAGTCTGCTAGGATCCATTGTATTTCTGTGGTGTCAATTGTAATGTCTCTTATTTTATTTCTGATTTTATTTATTTGAGTTCCTTCTCTTTTGTTCTTGGTTAGACTAGTTAAGGGTTTGCCAATTTTGTTTGTCTTTTCAATAAACTAACTCAGTTTTGTAGATTTCTTGTACTGTTTTTCTAGTTGTGGTTCCATTTATTTCTTCTCTGATATTTATTATTTTTTCCTTCTGCTAACTTTGGTCTTAGTTTGTTATTTTTTCTGTTTCATTAACAGCACATTAACTTGTTTATCTGCAGTCTTCTTTTTTGTTATAAGTATTTATTGCTAAAGACTTTCCTTTTAGAACTGCTTTTGCTGCAGCCCATAAATTTGGTATGTTGTGTTTCCGTATCCATTTGTCTCCAGAAATATTTAAGTCTCCCTTTTCTTAATTGGCCCATTGTTTTTTCAGGAGTGTATTTACTATAAAAGGATGGTGAATTTTGTCATTTTTTTCTGCATTTAATGAGATGATCATATGATTTATGTCTTTCATTCTATTATACATGTTTAATTTTCATGTATTTGTGAATTTTATATAATTTCTCCTGTTACTCATTTTTGGTCTCATACCATTGTGGCTGGAAAAGTTACTTGATATAATATCAGTGTTCTTAAACTTTCTAAGACTTGCCTCATAGGCTAACATGATCCATTCTGTAGAATGTTGTGTGTGTACTTAAGAAAATGTGTATTCTGTTGCCATTAGATAGAATGTTCAGTATATGGCTGTTAGGTCCATTTGGCCTAAAATATTTTCACATCCATGTTTGCTTATTAATTTTATGTCTGGATGATCTTTCCATTATTGAAAGTGGGGTGCTGAAGCCCCCTACTATTATTGCATTGCAATCTATCTCTCCCTATGGTGTAAAATTATTTATTTTTAACGTCCATATGATGCATGCACAGTGAGAGCAAAGTGCTCCAGAGAGTGGTTCTTCAAATGTTGATGCTGGTAGGTTTAAAGGTAATTTGTTTCACTCATATTTGTATTTTTTACTGTTGCTCAAATATTTTCAAGTGAACATGTATCAATGATATTAAAATACACTCATAAACAATTAAATACATTTCAAGTAAAAATTAAAAATAGTCTGATTTTTTCTTAAGGTTTAAAAAATTGAATCTTACACAAAAATTAGCCCAATGACAAGGTAAAATACCCTTAAGACATTGTTATTTACCTGATAACATGCTCTTATTTTCTCTTCTTAAACCAGCATTTTCTCGCAGTTTTTACAAAATGATATCTGATGGTTTTAGAGACCTTGGCATCTTTTACTAGCAATACATCTCATCGAATCTGAGTATATATCAGTGTTTTCTAATAACACTGGGTTTCTCAACCTCAACACTGTTGACATTTAGGCTAGATAATTCTTTGTTGTGGCAAGCTTCCCTGTGCTTTATAAGATGTTTAGAGTATCCCTAGCTTCTATCCACTAGATGGCCAGTAGCAGTCCTCTTGCCCCTAGTGGTGCCAACCACAAATGCCTCCAGACATTGCCAGATATCTGCTTGGGTGGAATTTGTAGATTACTTTGGGCGGTTTGACCCTTGTAACAATTGTGAGCCCCAAATATCTGAGACATGTCTCAGTCAATTTAGAAAGTTTATTTTGCCAAGGTTAAGAACACACCCCTGAGGAAGTCCTGAGACATGTACCCAAGGTGGTCAGGAGTACAGTTTGCTTTTATACATTTTAGCAAGACATGAGACATCAATCAATATATGTGTGATGTACATTGGTTTGGTCCGGTAAGGTGGGACAACTTGAAGTAGGGGCTTGCAGGTTAGAAATAGATAAGAGACAAAAAGACTGCATTTGTTTGAGTTCTTGACCAGCCTTCCACTGAATACACAATTTAGTCTAGTTCAGTTAATCTGCATTTAATAACATTAATAAAATAATAACATTTATAAAAAGTTTAAAACCATATCATCAGAATAGGATCACGGGTCATTGTAAAATAAGTCATTCATTTAGCCAAAGTGATAACTCAGAGATTTCAAAAAAAAAGATACCTTTATTCTTTGAGAGAGGAGACTTAATTTCTGAAACAATATGACTTAATAAAGATAGCACAAGACCAGTTAAATCTGTATCTCAAAATCTTGTAAACAATCTATAAAGTTTTAAGAATCTTGACCATAAGATATAATTTCCATAAACTTGCTTGTAACCTTTATAATTTTGAATTAAGGAGTGTGTTAATGCTCCAAGAAAACCTTGTTTATCTGACACAGGGGCCCACATACTGGTTTTGTATCAGTGTGCCTTTGATATTAATGGTTAATTTCTATAGAAACTGAACTAATATTATCTCTTAAAATCGGCCCTTACAATTTCCTGCACTCACCTCTTACACAATACTTTTTGGGCCTTGAGGAGTAAATAAAACAATAAAAAAGAGTAAAAAAAAAAAAAAAAAAAACCAATAAAAACTATCGTTTTAATTTCTGGCCCTGTGTTTCACAAATGCAGTTTATTTTTACTGGCATCTTCTACCAGGCCTGAAAATGTGGCTTTAATTGCTGTCAGTGTTTAAAATTTAGCAGGACCTGGTGTCCTTTTTAGACACAGGAGTCAAAGCCCTGTAACTCAATGGCACAAGGACTTTTGGCACAATGGCACAAGAAAGTTACATGGATGTAATAACCTTAATTTAAAGAATTTTTATAATTTCGAGTTTTTTTTCTAAGCAAACCAAAACTTAATAATACTGAAATAGGAATTATTTCAATAAAACATAAATCTGTTAGGCCAGGAAAAGGCAAAAGAAAAGACCTTCTGCGGTACACAGAATATTATGTTGGAAGGAAACACTTCCTTTAGACCTTGAGAAAACATCTTTAGCATCAGGCCACAAGAAACAGAACCCGAGGGGGAAGAAAATTATATGAACTGAAAATGAGTTGCAGGAGAGCGTTATTATTTTGCACCCTTTAAAAGAGGAGAGAAAACTGAAAACAGTGAGACACAATAAAAGTTGAACTTCGAGTTTATAAAGAATTAAAATCTCTTATAATTTATTAAGAGTAAATCAATCCGTTAAGAAAATTTCAGTGTTCTAACCAAGTCTTTAGTGTATAAGTGGTTTTCTTAACGTCAAAACCCAATCTCTAGAAAGACTATTATAATTTCTCTTTAATTATAGACAAATTGATACAAATCATTTACTACATGCTTGAACTTCCTGTTTTATCCTAGGCATTCCTCTTTCTTAACCAGTCATTTTATTTTGGGACAAAAATTTACTGTACAAGATTTTTTCTCATATAAAATTATTTTTCTTTTAACTTTTCTTGCAAAAAATTCCTCTTTATGTTTATAACTTTCTTTACATTGTTCTTATTTACTGATTACATTTACATCATTTTTTAAATAACTTTTAAATAACTTTTGAATTAGACAAAAAGTGTTTTTTAATAAGAGCACATTTATTTTTTTCAGAAAAAAATGTTTTCTTGTAATAAAAAAATTGGAAATGATCCAGACATTTAATAACTATCTATTATTTAGCTTAATATAACTTTAGATTTTAAATTATATGACAAGATTATCTACAAGCATTTATTCCATTACATTTACCTAATTAATTATTAATTTACTTTGAGAGTCTATGGCTTTTCGAGGCACACAGTGCAAACTGCCAGGGGATCTACCATTCTGGGATCTGGAGGATGGTGGCCATCTTCTCACAGCTCCACTAGGCAGTGCCCTAGTAAGGACTCTGTATGGGTGCTCCAACCCCACATTTCCCTTCCACACTGCCCTAACAGAGGGGCCCCAGCCCTGCAGCAAACTTTTGCCTGGGCATCCAGGCATTTCCGTACATATTCTAAAATCTAGGCAGAGGTTCCCAAACCTCAATTCTTGACTTCTGTGCACCTGCAGGCTCAATGCCACATGGAAGCTGCCAAGGATTGGGGCTTCCACCCTCTGGAGTCACAGCTCGAGCTGTATGTTGGCCCCTTTCAGCCATAGTTGGAGCGGCTGGGACACAGGACACCAAGTCCCTAAGCTGCACACAGCAGGAGGACCCTGGACCTGGCCCACGAAACCACGTTTTCCTCCTGGGCCCCGGGGCCTGTGACAGGAGAGGTTGCCATGAAGGTCTCTGACATGGCCTGGAGACATTTTCCCCATGGTCTTGGGGATTAACATTAGGCTCCTTGATACTTATGCAAATTTCTGCAGCTGGCTTGAATTTCTCTTCAAAAAATTTGTTTTTCTTTTCCACTGCATTGTCAAGCTGCATGTTTTCTGAACTTTTTGCTCTGTTTTCCTTTTAAAATGGAATGCTTTTAACAGCACACAAGTCACCTTTTGAATGCTTTGCTGCTTAGCAATTTCTTCTGCCAGATAACGCTAAATCATCTCTCTCAAGTTCAAAGTTCCACAAATCTCTGGGGCAGGGGCAAAATGCTGCCAGTCACTTTGCTAAAACATAATAAGAATCACCTTTGCTCTAGTTCCTAACAAGTTCCTCATCTCCGTCTGAGACCACCTCAGCCTAGACCTTATTGTTCATGTCACTATCAGCATTTTTGTCATAATTAATTATCATTTTTTAATAGTTTACCCAGATTACTTATGAAAACTATGATAGTTAAAGTTCAAAGTTTTCTTGTTAAACATTTTTATAACCTATGGATTCCAGGTTTTCCTAAGTAAGATCATTAAGATTAGATAAATGTGAGTTTTTTGTTTTGATGTTATTTGTTTGTTTGCCAATAAGTCAAGATTTAGTTGTTTTCATTAACCAACCAGTATTAAATGCCTTATTTATTACATTTTATGTAAACAAAGATAATTCTTTTGAGCCGCATTTACAGATTTATAACCCTCATACCAAATTTTGACATCTAGCAGACATAAATAATGTATGTTGACAATTCTGCAGCCATTTCTAATTCTTTTTCACCAAATTTTAAAAACCAGATTATTTATTAAAGATTTAGTTAAGCCATGTGAACTTGAAAAAGCATTTGTCTTAAAGTCTTTATTTTTCTGGTTAAGTATTTGATTTAAGCACCTTTTTAAAAAGCCAATTAGAGCACTTTTATGCATTTTTAATAGTGAAGCATCATATACTTGATGCATAAATACATAGACGTATTCAACATGTAGTTAGGAGCAGACCTTATAGATTCATAAGACATGGTTTTGAAATGTGAGGATATGAGATTTGGAGAGGCCAGGGGCGAAATAATATGGTTTGGTTTTGTCCCCACCCAAATCTCAACTTGAATTGTGTCTCCCAGAATTCCTATATGTTGGGGCAGGGACCCAATGAGAGGTAATTGAATCATGGGGGCTGGTCTTTCCCATGCTATTCTTGTGATAGTGAATAAGTCTTCCAAGATCTGATGGGTTTATCAGCATTTTCTGCTTGTGCTTCTTCCTCATTTTTCTCTTGCCTCCACCACATCAGAAGTGCTTTTCACCCCCATCATGATTCTGAGACCTCCTCAGCCATGTGAAACTGTAAGGCCAATTAAACCTCATTTTGTTCCCAGTTTCAGGTATGTCTTTATCAGCAGCATGAAAATGAAGTAATACACACATAATATGGAGCTTTCCTTTGGATTTGATCAAGTCAGATAGAGTTGGTCAAACCCAATGGGAAAAAGACCAAAACAACAACAAAAACAGAAACAAGCAAACAACAAAAAAAATAGTTAAGCAACGCAAACAATTGCACAATTTATGTGATTACTGAGCACTCCAGTGGTAAGGAGAAATGAAGACCAGCTGGTTCTTAATCTTAACTTTGGTGAAAACAAAATCCCAATTTAGGTATTTACCTAGGGATGGGCCTGAAGCTGTTCTCTGTCATCCTAGAAATAGGAAAAAGCTCAAACTCTCCTTCCCTTTTGGAAGCAGACTCAAACTCCAGGAAGGAGTTACCTGCCTTCCATCATGAAAGCAGGAAGACTTGCCTTTGTTGTTGGAAGCAAGTAAAACATCAAAAACAAGGAGTTGTACAGTAAAATAAACTTTAGATCTTGACTAAAGCTTGGGAGGTCAGGGATTCTCTGGAGGGGGAGCTTCCAGGCCTCGGAAAATTGTCCTATTGGTTTGAACCATAAAGATAGCTCAAGCTGGTACCTATAGGAGATTTGTCAAAGATCAGGGGCACCTCCACTCAGAATCCCTTCATGGCCACCAAAATGTGAACCCCAAATACCTGCGACAGGTCTCAGTCAATTTAGGTTTATTTTGCCAAGGTTAAGGACCTGCCCACAACAGCCTCAGGAAGTCCTGAGACATCTGCCCAAGGTGGTCAGGGGTACAATTTGTTTTATACATTTTATGGAGACATAAGACAGGTCTTACAGTCAGTATGTGTAAGACTTATATTGGTTCAGTCTTGTAAGGTGGGACAACTCAAAGTAGGTATTTCCAGGTTAGAAGTAGGTAAGAGACAAAAGGTTGCATTACTGTGAGTCCTTGATCAGCCTTCTACTGAATACATAATTTAATCTGGCTCAGTGAATCTGCATTTTTACATAAGGAATAGGGGAGAGGAAGCAATGAGATATGGATTTGTCTCAAGTGAGCCTCAGAGGGATGACTTTGAATAGTATAGGAAGCAGGTTTGCCTTAAGCTGTTCCCAGCTTGACTTTTCCCTTTAACTTAGTGATTTGGGGGTCCCAAGATTTATTTTCCTTTCTCACAATATTGATTTTTCCTATATATGAGCATGGAATGCTTTTCCTTTTTTTGTATTATCTGTGATATTTTTATCAGTGTTTTGTAATTCTCATTGTAGCAATCTTTTACCTCCCTGCTTAGATGTATTCCCAGGTATTTTATCCCTTTTGTGGCTATTTTGAATGGTATTGCATTCTTCATTTGGCTCTCAGCTTAGATGTTGTTGGTGTAGAGAAATTCTACTGATTTTCATACATTAGTTTTGTATCCTGAAGATTTGACGAAGTTGTTTATCAGATAAAGGATCTTTTGGGCAGAGCCTATAGGGTTTTCTAGGTATAGAATATTATAATCTACAATCAGTGATAGTTTGACTTCCTGTCTTCCTATTTGGATACCCTGTATTTATTTTGTTTGTTTGTTTGGTTGTTTTACCTGATTTTTCTAGCTAGGACTGCCAGTACTATGTTGAATAGGAGTCTTGAGAATGGGCATACCTGTCTTGTTATGGTTTTCAAGGGAAATGCTTCCAGCTTTTGCCCATTAAGTATGATGTTTCGCTTTGGGTTTGACATATATGGCTATTACTATTTTGAGATATGTTCCTTCAATACCTAGTTTATTAAGATTTTTTAACATAAATGGATGTTAAATTTTATCAAAAGGCTTTTCTGCATCTGTTGAGATGATCATGTTGTTGTTGTTTTTAGTTCTGTTTATGTGAACATTTAATGATTTGCATATGTTGAAACAACCTTACATCCCAAGGATAAAGCCTACTTGATCATGATAGATTCGCTTTGTAATGTGTTGCTTGATACGGTTTGCTGATGTTTTCATGAGGATTTTTGCATCCATGTTTATTAAGGATATTGGCCTGAAGTTTTCTTTTTTGTTTTGACCCTGCCATTTTGTGGTTATCAAGATGTTGCTGGCCTCATAGAATGAGTCAGGGAAGAGTACCTCCTCCTCAGTTTTTGGGACTGGTTTCAATATGAATGGCACCAACTCTTCCTTATACATTTGATAAAATTCAGTGTGAATCTGTCTGGTCTTGGTACTTTCTGATTTTTAGGCTTTTTATTACTGATTTGATTTTAGAACTCATTATTGGTTTGTTCAGGGATTGAGTTTATTCCTGGTTCAATCTTGGTTGGTTGTATGTTTACAGGAATTTATCCACTTATTCTAGGTTTTTTAGTTTGCGTGCATAGAGGTACTCAGGTTTTTTTTTTTTTTTTACTTTTGGATCAGTGGTAATGTCCCTGTAGTCATTTCTGATTTTGTTTATTTGGATATTCTCTCTTTTTTCTTTACTAATCTAGGTAGTTGTCTATCTTTTTTATTATTATTATACTTTAAGTTCTAGGATACATGTGCACAACGTGCAGGTTTGTTACATATGTATACATGTGACATGTTGGTATGCTGCACCCATTAACTCGTCATTTACATTACATATATCTCCTAATGCTATCCGTCCCCCCTCCCCCCTCCCTCCTCCCCACAATAGGCCCCAGTGTGTGATGTTCCCCTTCATGTGTCCAAGTGATCTCATTGTTCAATTCCCACCTATGAGTGAGAACATGTGGTGTTTGGTTTTCTGTTCTTGTGATAGTTTGCTGAGAATGATGGTTTCCAGTTGCATCCATGTCCCTACAAAGGACATGAACTCATCCTTTTTATGGCTGCATAGTATTCCATTCTGTATATTTATTCTTTCAAAGAACCAACTCCTGCCTTCATTGATATTTTGAATGGTGTTTTGTGTTTTTGTTTTTTTTCATCTGAATTTCCTTCAGTTCAGCTGTGATTATGGTATTATCTTCTGCTGATTTGGAGGCTTATTTGCTCTTGTTTTTATTTTTCCTCTGTAATGTTAGTTTGTTAATTTGAGATCTTGCTAATGTTTTGATGTTATCATTTAGTGCTATAAACTTCCCTTTTAACACTGCTTTAGCTGTGTCCCAGGGATTCTGGTATGTTGTCCCTTTTTCTTATTAATTTCAAAGAATGTCTTGATTTCTGCCTTAATTTCCTTGTTTACCCCAAAGTCATCCAGGCACAGGTTGTTGAATTTCATGTAACTGTATGGTTTTGAGCAATTTTCTTAGCATTGATGTCTGTTTGGGGTGGGGAAGGGGGGCTGTGGTCTGAACATGTGGTTGGTATGATTTTTTTTCTTTCTTTCTTTCTGGAATTTGCTGAGGATTGTTTTTTGGCTGATTGTGTGGTCAGTTTTAAAGTATGTGCCATGTGCAGCTGTGAATTTATATTCTCTTGTTTTTCAGAGGAGAGTTCTGTAGATGTCTATTAGGTCAATTTGGTCAGGTGTTGAATTCAAGTCCTGAATACCTTTGTTAGTTTTCTGCCTCAGTGATTTTTCTTATACTGTGAGTGGGGTTTAAAGTCTCCTGCTATTATTGTGTGGTCATCTAAATATCTTTATAGGTTTTTAAGAACTTGTCTTATGAATCTGGGTGCTCCTGTGTTGGGTGCATATATATTTAGAATAGTTAGGTCTTCTTGTTGAATTGAACCCTTTACCACTATATCATTTCCTGATTTCTCCTTTTTGACTTTTGTTGCTTTAAAATCTGTTCTGTCTGTAATTAGTATAGCAATCCCTGCTTTTTTTCTATTTTCCATTTGTATGAAAGATTTTTCTTCATCCCTTTTCTTTGAGTCTGGGTGTCATTATATGTGAAATCAGTCTCTTGAGGACAGCATACCGTTGGATCTTGTTTCTTTATCCAACTTTCCAATTTGTACCTTGTAATTGAGGCATTTAAACCTTTATGTTCAAGGTTAGTATTGATATGTGCAGATTTCATTCTGTCATCATGTTATAAGCTACTCATTATGCAGATTTGTTTGTGTGGTTGCTTTATTGTATTAGTCATCTGTGTGCTTAAGTGTGTATTTGTGGTGGCTGGTAATAGTTTGTTGTTGTTGTTGTTGTTGTTGTTGTTGTTTTCCACTTTTAGCCCTATCTTCAGGACCTCTTATAAGGCAGGTGTGGTGGTAATAAATTCCTTTAGCATTAGCTTTTCTGAAAAGAATCTTATTTTTCCTTTGCTTATGAAGCTTAGTTTGACTGGCTATGAAATTCTTACTTTGAATTTCTTTACTTTATGCTGAATACGAGCCCCTAATGTCTTTTGGCTTTTAGGGTTTCTGCTGAAAGGTCTATTATCAGCCTAATGGAATTCCCTTTGTAGGTGACCTGCTCCATTTTCTCTAGCTTCCTTTAACATTTTTTCTTTCATTTCAACCTTGGAAAATCTGATGACTTTGTGTCTTGGGTATGGTCATCATGTATATTATCTTGCACGGATTCTCTGCGTTTCCTGAATTTAGATGTTAGTCTTCTTAGTGAGGTTGGGATATGTTCACAAACAATATCCTGAAATAGGTTTTCCAAGTTGTTTGCTTTCTCTCCCTCTCTTTCAGCGGTGCCAATCAGATGTAGTCTTGGTCGCTTTACGTAATCCTATATTTCTTGGAGGTTTTATTCATTCTTCTTTAATCTTTTTTAAATTTTTTTTCTGACTGAGTTATTTCAGAGAACCAGTCTTTGAGCTCTGAGAGTATTTCTGCATTTTTGCCCTAAAATGCCACAATTCCCTCAGTAACATAAAAATCATTCTTACTTGAAAAGGGATCTTTAATGTTTTTTTTTTTTGTTTGTTTTTGTTTTTTTTTTTTTTTTTTTTAGTCAGGTTCACGCTCTGTTGCCCAGGCTGGAGTGCAATGGGGCAGTCATGGCTCACTGCAGCCTCAAACTCCTGAGCTCAAGCGATAATCCTACCTCAGCCTCCCAAATAGGTAGGATTACTGGTGCATGCCACCATGCCCAACTAATATTTTTAATTTTTTTTTCAAAGACAGGGTCTCGCTATGTTGCCACACTGGTCTCAGACTCCTGGCCTCAACAGATCCTCTTGCCTCAGCCTCGCAAAACTCTGGTTGATTTAAAAAGTATATATATACAAAATGAGTCAGAAGAGAATGACATTATTGGTCAAATTGGGAATTATGGCCTTTGGAATGAATGGGGATGAAACCAGAATATTTGGATTGCTAAACAGCTATTTAGCAGTAGTTGTCTTTTGACTTCTGTTTTGTCTTTTTCTTCTCCCAAAACTCCTTCTTCCCATCTTCTTTCTCACTGATACTTATACTATCTTTGTTATCATATTGTTTTGACTTTTTATCTTGGTAAAAGACATATTTTTAAATCTTTATAAAAAGATAATTGAGAATTTGACCTATATCTGATATATGTATTTTATTTTAAACATGTAGTACTTTACAGAATTCATTATTGCTGATTAATGAAACTGCCTTATGACATTTTCAGATTTCTTTCCAATACCCCTTGCTTGTATATTAAATGGCACCCTACAAAATATCTGATTGCTTATTCTACTTAAAACCCCTCCTCCAACCCCTGCCTAGCTAGCTAGCTCTTTGTACATCATGTCCATTTTATCTGTTACTCTTTTCATGAATTTCTTTGCATAATTTATTTTTTATTTTTTTTCAACAGAAGCATAGACCCTTCCACTATACTTTGCATTCTTTTGAATGAGAATTGAGTTAATTAAAGCACTTAATACCTGACACATTATAAGCATCATATAATTTTTAGTTATTGTTGCCATTTAATTATGTTTAAAAATTCTACACTCAAAAGTTTAAAACTAAAAATTTATATTCAGTATTATATATAATGTAATTTTCATGTTTTTAAGAAACTGTACAGATATATTTTTCTTTAAAATTAAACTCCAATGTAACATTCTTTATATACAAGGATTATAGTTTTAAATGTTACTAAAATTATTTATTTATTTGTCATATATTATAATGCCAAGAAAACATTGAGCAGGTATCTTGTTTTACCTTTGGCCCCTCCAAAATGTATTTAGTCTTTTCTATGTTTTACTGGAAAATGCTATAAATTATCTATCATAAAAATATCACATGGATCACTGACTTAGCCAAATAATTTTCTTCCTATATCTACCTACTTGCCTATCTTTGTAATTTTGATATTCTTATTAAAACAGTTATGTGATAGTTTCTATAAATTGGACATACTCTAACAAAATATTATGTTGGGAAGAACTCTGTCTTTTAAATGTTCTTTTTGGAAATTAGTTATTGGCACTCAAAACAATAATACTTATTAACCATAATACTTTTTTAACTGTTTCTTTTTGAGACAAAGGCTTGCTCTGTTTCTCAGGCTGGAGTGCAGTGGTGTGATCATGGCTTACTTCAGCCTTGACCTTCTGGGCTCAAGCAATCTTCCTACCTCAGCCTCTTGAGTAGCTGGGACAACAGATATGCATCCCCACACCGAGCTAATTGCTTTTTAAATTTTTTATAGAGTCAAAGTCTCTCTATATTGCCCAGGCTGGTCTTGAGCTCCTGGGCTCAAAGTAATCTTCCAGCCTCAGCCTTCCAAATTGCTGGGATTACAGGCATGAACCCCCATGACTAGCCTCTTTTTAATTGTTCAAGGATTTAAAAAAAAAAAAAAGTACGTTCCCTTGGGGGTAAAAATTAAATAGAGAATATTTCCCCAAATTCTGTATTTCAGAAATTGCAACTTAATTTTGAAGTCACATGTAGGCAGTTACAATACTTACAAAACAAAAACGTTTGCCTATCTATGCGAATCTACATGGTTTAACTGGTTATTTTCACTATTTTTTTCTCCTTCCTCCCTCTTCACTATTTTTAACTTAAGTTCAAGTATCTTGAGGAACTTGTTTTTAATCTTTAATATATCCAATATAACATTGTCCTTTTTGAGATTTGGGACTCAGAATTGCCCCATTTAAATTTTTTTTTTAATTCCCCCATCTATAAGAGCATTAATGATGCAATAATAATATTCCTTGTCTCTTGGCAACAGTAACCCTGGTATTGCAGCAAGTGAGGTATAGAGAATGTGGGGAGATCAGGTGATGCAGAACTCTGGAAAAGGACGTTAGTCTTCAAAGTAGGACTGTTTGTTAAATTCGGCAAAGTCTACTATGAGAAGACACGGTGAGAAATCTTGTAGAAAGGGAGTTTTTCTTTTAGTTTTAACTCTGAGCACACATCAAAATTGATGTTCATATTTTGTCCAGAAACTTACTTGATTCAACTAAAATATCTTTGAAAATTATCTCTTTCATTAATAACTGTGCCTAAAATCATGGCTGTGGTAAAATTGAACTCAATATGTTTAAAAGGGCATCAATAATTGTTTTAATATTTTATTTTCTGAACTAGCTCAAGAGTAAAGGATAAAAGACATAATATAACTGATATATTGATATAGTATTAAGAATTACTGTTTTTTTTTTGAACTCCAGAGTAAGAGAGTTACAAAACTCCCTACATCCTACATTGATTGACTGACACATTGACATCTCAATAAATAGCCTGATGGTGGATTATTTTCAAAATTTAATTTGTTTCTGAAGTGAAGTATTTAAAGTAAAAGACTACACCTAATTCTTTTTTAGATATCAAATGTGTTTAATTACTACAGTAATTAGTTCCAGTGAAAGACAGTTATTGTCAGGTAACCAAGCATGTTTACATATCTGTGTATTTTTTTATATAGTCCTGAACTTCCTTTTCAGATTATTTTTTTTTCCTTTAAAGCACTCATGACTTATCTCATTTGTATAGTTTTCATTTGTTTGTTTGTTTATTTGTTTAGATGGAGTCTTGCTCTGTCGCCAGGCTGGAGTGCAGTGGCATGATCTTGGCTCATTGCAATCTCTGCCTCCCAGGTTCAAGCGATTCTCCTGCCTCTGCCTCCCGAGTAACTGGGACTATAGGCATGCACCACCATGCCCGGCTAATATTTTTTGTATTTTAGTAGAGACAGGGTTTCACCATGTTGGTCAGGATGGCCTTTATCTCCTGACCTCATGATCCACCCACCTTGGCCTCCCAAAGTGTTGGGATTACAGGCATGAGCCACTGCACCTGACCTCACTTGTATAGCTTTTAAGTACTTTAAGAGTGAAGTTACCTTATTTTCCTCTAGTAGAACAATTTAATGCAAGTAAAGTTTAGAAAAATAATCAAATTAATCATAAACTTAGTGGATTTTATTAAGCCAATTGTATTGTAAAATATCAAAGACTGCATTTTGAAATTGTTTCTTTAAAGAATGTCATTATCATTCACCCTTTTTCTCCTATGAAAATTAACTGCAGATGCGAGAGGAAACATGAGGACTTAAATATCTGTAGCCAAACCAAGAGCAGAAGGTGTTGAAATGAGGGAGGGGAATTCCCCATGATAAGGCGAATTAACGAAAAAACTGAGTAGAAAAAAATGCCACTTCTTTCAGCAAAACTGCCTTCTGAGCATGAACTTAAATTTGTATTTGTGTTGGAAATACTTGAAGAAATGTGAGGAGCAGGAGTTATTTGTGTGTTGGGGAGTGGGAGAAAAAGTGGAGGTTACAGAGTGGGAAGTTGGAAATTCATTATTTATAAGAAAAAAGGGAAAGGCATTATTTATAAGAAAAAATGGAAAATAGTTTTTGGTGTAGGAAAGGAGAAAGGTCGTATTATCCCACAGGAGAAAGTTCAGCAATGAAGGAGAATGGAAGGTAATAAGAGATCACCCCACCTGGGGTAGGTAGAATCCATATGATTTCCTTCTTTCTTTATTTCTCTCCCTTTAAAAAATGCATTTCATGGCTGGACGCGGTGGCTCATGCCTGTAATCCCAGCACTTTGGGGGGCCGATGTGGGTGGATCATGAGGTCAGGAGTTCAAGACCATCCTGGTCAACATGGTGAAACCCCGTCTCTACTAAAAATACAAAAATTAGCTAGGCATGGCAGTGCATGCCTGTAATCTCAGCTACTTAGGAGACTGAGGCAGGAGAATCGCTTGAACCTGGTAGGCAGACATTGCAGTGAGCTGAGATCGCACCACTGCACTCCAGCCTGGCAACAAAGCTAGATTCCATCTCAAAAAAAAAAAAAAAAAAAAAAAATGCATTTCATTTTATCTTTCTTTAATGGCCCCTTCTTTTGCTTGCTTACTAGCAGGCTCCCTCCTGAGCCTCATGCTAGCACCACACCCCTGTAGTTTCTCCTTGATGGGATGGGTTTGAGGAGAGCAGCAGTTGGTGAGGTAAGTTTTAATGTCTGAGAGGGTGTGGTGAGTAGACAGAGAGAGAGCTGTGAACAGAATTTAAAAAAAAAAAAAAAAAAAACCTTTTTCTAGAAACATTGCGGTGAGTTGCTACTTTCCTCCTTCCTCAGACAGTGTTTAAGAGGGATGTGAAAGTTGTATATGGTGTTGGCTATAATTCTGGAGTCCCCTTCAGTGTTGACAGGGTTATCCACAGAGGGGTTAGTGATTTGGAATGATGTGGAAAAAGCTTATGAGGTTACTGGGTTTACTGTGAGTGTCATGGTGAGTTGCACAGCATCCAGTGCAGAGAGAATGGCATTTTGGTCTCACTTGGTGGCTTTAGCTCCCAGCTTGCTTGAAAGCCCATTGTACTCTAGAGTATTATCAGCCAGTCCCTTCAAAAGGGGCTGGAGATTTCTCTAGCCAGCTTGCTTCTCTGAAATTAGTGGCAGTTTGGAGAGGCAGCAACTCTGCGTCATGTACATCAGAAGCAAGAGAAGCTCACTTGGTGGCTGTTGAATTCACATAGCTATAAATCTCTACCAGTTACAGCCACTGGAAGGGGTAGAGGAACAGTAGCAAGGGGAGGTAGTGCTACAGTTGTAGTTTTCCCAATGCAGCAAAATATGTGACAGTATTTTGTTGTTTGAGATAGTATCCAGAGTTTTTTTGTTTTATATGTAAGAGAATTAAGGAGCGTGGACACAAGGGTGAGTTTCAAGTGAAAGTTTAATAAGCAAAAGAAGAAAGCTTTCTGCAGCAGAGAGTGGGGCCCAAATGGGTTCCCCACTGTGAGGCTGGGGTTCGGGGTTTTTATGGACTGGTAAGGGAAGGAATGTGCATAGTTTGCAGGCTGTTTTGGAGAAAGTGTGATTTAGCTTGGTCTGGGACCAATCAGCAGCTGAAGTGATGATTTATAGGGGCCACCTAGCTTGGTCCAGGACCTAGTAGAAGCTGAAGTGAAAGCTTGGCCAAAGACCTTGGCCCTGGGATGAATTAGAAGCTGAAGCAATGATTTATAGAGGCCAAGATTATGGTTTAAAGCATGTTTAGAAAAGGGAAAAAAAAGTGCCCACCAGAACCTACTGGAACACCCCATGTACATGCCCACAAAAGGAGAAGAGATTATTTCCTGGAAGCCTGCTGCTGGTTATACAAAGGACAAAGACATTTCTATGCAGAGTCTTGTTCTCTTATTACAGTGGCTGCAGGCATGTCTTAGGCACAAAGAACAAAGGTGTTTCTATGTTGGACCTTGTTTCTTTATCTGAGTGGGCCAGAGGTTTGTACAAGTTTTCTTATCTGTGCCTGCAGCCTGATATTTCAGGCTGTTTCTCTGATTTCAGGAGTTTTACCAAGAACCCACCCTAACTGCCTACCGTTTCTCTCTTATTCTCCCCATCAGGAGTGGAGACCCTAACTGCTGTTAGGGAGATTGGGCACTGATTTTTTTAGCTACTTTTTGCTGGAGAGGGGTGTTGTGTGGGGAACAGCAACTAGGGTTTCTTTTGTGGCTGGCTTAAGGGTCCTTGGAAGAAAGGCATGTTTATGCATGGTTCCTTTTGCCTTGCCATTTGTAGCTTGATAGCCTTTAGATGAGAAGAAACAATGTGGTTTATTAGAGTACATGTATTACAATGAAACAAGGGTGGAGGTAAAGACGGCTTAAAAATTCCAAGGCTAAGTGATGGCTAGTTATGACTGTTAAGATTTGGATTCAAGGGGCTGGGCTTCAGTTAGCTTTCTTGGTTTTACTTTTTAAACAAAGAAATTTGTGACTTATGGGCACTTTATTTACTTTTATTACCTGGCAGGACTTGTGGGATAATTCTCCAGAACTAGAATATTGTTTTTGATTTCTACATTACCCATTCCCTTTTGTTTCCTTTGAGCAGTAGCTGGAGATTGCTGGTCGATTTACAGGAATAGGGTTAGTTTAAAATGTAGGTAGGCAAAAACTTGAAAACAACTACTGAGACTAGAAATTAATGACAGCTGTATAAGTTTTGAAACAATTTTTTTCTCCAGTCCTCATTTTTGTTAAAAACAAATTATGATAAGACTGTGTTGTTTGTAAAATAGACTTCAGTCTCATACTTGGACTGATTATTTCATAAACTGCAGCAAGAATAATTACCTTTACATAAACTTTTTAGATGGGCTTTGATGGAACTTTGTTTTACAAGGAATCTTAGATAGGACTTTTTAAAGCTGGGCCCAGCCATGGGTTTGCACCCTTAAATGCCTATGAGTTGGGTAAACTCCTTTTTTCCTGAGATTTCAAGAGCGTGGTGTTCTGGGCCTGTTAGAAAGTGACTTTCTTACTCACCACAGATTAGGAACCCTGTACAGGGACTGTGTAGACAAAATATGAGGCCAGTTTTTCCAAGGGGCTTTTATTGGCTTTTCAAGTTAAGCTGGACTTCTTACAGGGAAACACATTCTTTTAGTTAAACCCTTGGCAAAACACCAGTTTTTTTTGTTTTTTTTTTTTTTTTTATTATTAAACTTCAAGTTGTAGGGTACATGTGCACAACGTGCAGGTTTGCTACATATGTATACTTGTGCCATGTTGGTGTGCTGCACCCATCAACAAGTTTTTAAATTGTTCTGTTGCAAAAGAAAATGCATTCTTATTGCACTGATGCAAACAATATATTGTTAGAAGTTAAGAATGCTTACAACTAGTGTCTGAATTTTAGAGGAACGAGGCAGAGAGAAACAAACATGTTTTACATTTTGTTTACAGAAGTATACCTTACTTAATTGTTAAAGGCTGTATCTAGTTTAAAATAAGTTTTATTGACTGAAAAACAAAACAAGGATTAGCAATATCTTGAGCAAAAGTTAAAAAGATTATTTTAGCTTTTTATTAGTTCAGTCCATTCAGTTAACTCTTATTCTGCTTGATATTTATAAACATTTCAGCTTTTTATTAATCCTGTATGCTTTTCCATTATTAGAAACCTGCATTTGAGAGCACCTGTTAAAGTTTTACAGCTGAGTATAAACCTTTTATGAAGAGGATTAAAGCAGACAATTGTCTTAAATGACAAAATGATCAGGGTGTTTACAATTAGAAACACAATTGTCAAAGAAATTTGGTTATTTTTGTGGTTTACAACAGTTTAAGATAATTTCAATTATAATTGATAGCATATATTTAAACATTAGAACCTTAGACATCCCATATGGTTTTATAACATATGTTAATATTTATTGAAGGCTGGGTGTGGTGGCTCATGCCTGTAATCCCAGTACTTTGGGAAGCTGAGGTGGGTAGATCTTGAGGTCAGGAGTTCGAGAACAGCCTGGCCAATATGATGAAACCCCATCTCTACTAAAAATACAAAAATTAGCTGGGTGTGGTGGTGGGCACCTGTAATTCCAGCTACTCAGGAGGCTGAGGCAGGAGAATTGCTTGAATCCGGGAGGTGGAGGTTGCAGTGAACCAAGATTGCGCCACTGCACTCCAGCCTTGGCAACAGAGTGAGACTGTTTCTCAAAATAATTAATTAATAATAATAATATTTACTGAAATATAACCTGAAGATTAAACATTACTTTGGCAATTCCATGTATTTAAACATGTTAAATAATTCTGTTTACCTGTTTTCTGGACATTCCAGAGACCCTCTGTAGCATCCGAAAGCTAGATGTCAGGAAAGACAATTGATTTGGGGAAGCCTGTTAAATATGTTATTGGTCTAAAACACTTGATATTATGAAATGGAGTTTTAGATTACCATAAGTTATTTGTTTTTCTAAAATGATGACTTAAAAATTTGAAAACTCAAAAACCTTTTCTTAGCCTTTAGTATTACATGAAAATCCTGTTCAAGAGAAAGAACCAAATTTTACCCTTGCATTAGTTAACTATTAATGTTAACCCCAATTTTAATGAAACCTTATGGACAATTATATTTAATTTTAACCAGTTTGATCATGATGCGAGACTTTTACAAACATTTTATAACCCTTTACACATTTTGCTGAAAAGAGTACCTTGTTGTGCTTTTATTTTAATGCTGAACTTAAAGAAAAATATATGTAATACTCTTTTGAATTTAGTTAATATGTGTGTACAGAGTTTTCATGGTAAGATTAATTCATACAGTTTTTTCCATAGTTTGCTTAAATCTTCTGCTTTATTTGAGAAAATTCTTTATCCCTAGGCAAAATGTACATTTCCATGCCTTCTTACAATTTTTTTAGTAAAAACACATTTTACTTTTTTCACACACCTTGCATGTAAATCCATTTTCAGTAGTTGATATGGTTTGGCTTTGTCCCCACCCAAATTTCAACTTTAATTGTATCTCCAAGAATTCCCACATGTTGTGAGAGTGACCCAGGGAGAGATAACTGAATCCTGGGGGTTGGTCTTTCCTGTGCTATTCTCATGATAGTGAATGAGTCTCACGAGGTCTGATGGGTTTATCAGGGCTTTCCACTTTTGCTTCTCCCTCATTTTCTCTTGCTGCCACCATATAAGAAGTGCCTTTCACCTCCCACCATGATCCTCAGGCCTCCCTAGCCAAGTGGAACTGTAAGTCCAATTAAACCTCTTTTTTTTTTCTCAGTCTCAGGTATGCCTTTATCAGAAGCATGAAAATAGACTAATACAGTAGACTTAATTACATGTTATAATGGTAACTCTTAGCAATTTTTAACTTTAATGTAAAACTTGGTAAGTTTTTTTAATTATATAGTAGGTGCAGATAAAGTTTGACTTTTTTCAGCATAATTAGGGGCATGGTTACTTTCGTATGTTCCCAGACCTTACCCATTGTGAAACAGTCAAGTTGAACAGTTTTTAAACACCAAAGAAGCAGTTTAAAACCTTAAAATATTTAGCAAAACTAGTATGTGACTTGCATAATTTAGACTACCTATTTATATTTTGAAGATATTTGCATTTTACCAGTAATCTTTAAGGCTATTTTTAGTTTTTAAAGATTAAAGTCATATGAACTGAAACGTACCAGAGCTTTTATTTTTCCCTTTAAAAAATATTTGATCCAAGTGCTTATCCTTTTTCTTTTTTTTTTTTTTTTATTATACTTTAAGTTCTAGGGTACATGTGCATAATGTGCAGGTTTGTTACATATGTATATTTGTGCCATGTTGGTGTGCTGCACCCATCAACTCGTCAGCACCCATCAACTCGTCATTTACATCAGGTATAACTCCCAGCGCAATCCCTCCCCCCTCCCCGCTCCCCGTGAAAGGCCCCGGTGTGTGATGTTCCTTTTTCAAGTTAATTAAATAGAGCTCTTTTTAAATAGACATTAGACGTGCAACACATGTATAACTACACAGCCAGGCAGAAGAAAATCCAGCAGCTTAGGGTGGAACCATTTAAGAATAGGGCTCAGAAAGTATGTAGTTTCTGCAGCCTGATAAACAGGCATACCTGGAAGATGAAAACAGATTTTGAGAGGTATTTATTTGCCTCTAATTTCAGAGGTTTAATGAGGAAAACAGATCTTTTTCCCAAAATGGGATTTGTGGTGACTTTTCTGTTTTCTCAAGGAGTCCTGGGTTACCAGAAGTTATCCTAGGGCCTTTTATGCATGCACCAAGAGTGTCAATACAGAGTGGAGAAAAATAAATCACTTGACTGAGAAAAAACTTTTTCCAGAAAAACAACATTTATGAAGATAAAAAACATAAAGGCCTTTAAAAATATACCTATAACTTAGATATCCACTTTTAATTAAGCTGAGAACTTTTTAAGAAAATTATTTTTATTAAAACTACAGAGAATATAAACAGTGATTTTTATTATTTCTTTTATCGGTTTATACCACTATCTGTTCACAGTAATGTTTAGGTTTTCTAGTTTTCTCTGGAAGAAAGTGACTGCATTCAGACAAGGGGGGTTTTTTAGGTTGACTGCAGATCACTGTAGCAGCAAAGCTTGATATTTGAGGAGGTGATTGTCTGTTAGCCAGAGACTTTCCCTAGAGGACAGCAGTCCTGCTATATTGTGTGCTATAAACAGTTAAGTTATTCCCCGTGGTTAACCTGTTGGCTTCTGGCACCTGCAAAACCACCACTGCAACTTCTTAGAGGCCGGCTGGCTATCCTTTAGCCATTAAGTTAAATTCCTTGCTTAGATAGCCCACTGATTGTTGAGCTGCATCTTGAGCCTTAGTTAAAATTTCCAGGGTTATCACCTTCCTTTCTGATACATAGAGATTAAATGCCTTCCCTATGGGAAGACTGAAGAAGGCTGCTGCTTTCAAGCAAGGCTTGCTTTAACTGGTTAAAGGCTTTTGAGTTTTATATTCTTAAGTTAGGGAGTGAGTTTTATCTGCTCGAGTTTCTTTCATGAGGTGGTATAAAGGGTGAGCTATTCCACTGTACCCAGGTACCCACAGTCTGCAAAATTCATTAATGCCTAAGAATCCTCTTTAACTGTTAAAGGAAATGGGCTTAATCCTTTTCTCACCTGGTACTCTCATCCCTTTTGATAAGGCTGACCTACATACTTTACTGAAGTCTGACAGAGCTGAGCTTTAGATTTTGAGGCCATATATTCCCTTTTAGCTAAGAAATTATGAAGAGCTTTTAGTGCAAAGTCCTTCACGATTGTGCAATAGGAGGAAGGGAGGCCTGGATTAGGGAGGAGAACAGAAAGACCAGCTTTGGTGTTTAGAAGGAAGTTTACCTTCCTCTCTTTTACCTCCAGAATTACCCAGGGTCCCTGGGTCATAATGGCAGTCTGAGTTGATGGAGCCGGGGAGTTGAGCCTCAGGACCCATTAGTCCTACTGGATCATTTGTGAGACAGGCCCTGGACCTGGTGACTTGCACCTCTGGGGACAGTCTGCCTTCTAGTGGGCCCTACCACAAGCTGGACAGAGTTGAGGTAGCGTTTTTATTGCCTGGGCAATCCCTTTTGAAGTGTTCTGGTTTGCCATACTGATAGCAATTAGCAGGTGCACCAGGGGACTCTGGATTTTTTGTTGTTGTTGTTTGTTTTTTGAGACAGAATCTTGCTCTGTTGCCCAGGCTGAAATGCAGTGGCACACTGAAACCTCCATGTCCTGAGTTCAAGCAGTTCTCCTGTCTCAGCCTCCCAAGTAGCTGGGATTACAGGTCCCCACCACCACGCCCAGCTAATTTTTGTATTTTTTTTTTTCACCATGTTGGTCAGACTGGTCTTGAACTCCTGACCTCAAGTAATCTTCCCGCCTCAGCCTCCCAAAATGCTGGGATTACAGGCATGAGCCACTGCACCCAGCCAGGACTCTGGATTTTATAGACCTGTGAAGTGGCCACTACTGCTTCTGTTCTTTTCTTGTGCTTCCCCTCTTTTTCCTGGGCCGCCTCCTGGTTTCTGTTGTAAAAGACCGAGGAGGCTGCCTTCAGGAGGTTTTTATAAGGTACTCTTTGGTCCCATAGCCTGCTTTGGTAGTTTCCTTTTGATATCAGGGGCTTCCTGGGTAATAAATTTGTCTTTTAAGATTACCTGTCCCTCAATTGAATTACGAGATAGGGAGGTGTGTTTCACTTAAGTTTCTCTCAGCCTTTTTAAAAAGGCCATCTGGTTTTTTATTTAACAAAGACAGTTTACAGTAATTAAGATGTTTGGTTCTGGTTCTCTGCATTCTATTGGGAATGAGGACCCTGCCTTTTTTTTTTTTTTTTTTTTTTTTTTTTTCTTCTTCACTGTCTTTTCCCTTTTGACTGGATTTCTCTGTTGACTGGCTATAGGAGACATGGTGTTTGTCTCTGAATCTCTCTGCTGCCTGTAGGGCTGCCTGTTTTTTGGCAGCCATTAGGGTTTGGCTAGGAGTAACAAAACATTTCCCCATGCAAGATTAAACACTTGCGTTAGATTTTGGAAGGCCTTTATATACTTATTGGGGGTCATTAGAAAACTTGCCTAGGACCCCCTTTGCTTGTTTAAGGTTCTGCAATGAGAAGGGAACTTGAACCCCAATAGTACCATATCCATTGGTCATTTCCTGCAGAAACAGCAGCGAAATTGGGGGTTTCTTGGGTGTTACAGCCAGAGGAGCTGATGATATGACTGCTAGGGGCCCTGGATAAGGGGGAAAGGTAGGGCATTTAAAAGTTGCATTTGAGAGTTACCCAGGGGTTTGTTTTTCTGACTTTGGGGAGTTATTTTTTATAGGCTTGGCTGATATGACTGCCAAGAGGGCAGGATTAATTTTACAGTGCTTACAAAGATCTGGGTTATCTTGCAAGGCAAAGAAAGCTTGTATGTAGGGAACCTCAGACCATTTGCCCTACGGTCTGCAGAAAAGATTTAGTCGTTGGATAGTGTTGAAATTTACACTTCCCTGAGGAGACCAGGCCTTCTCTCCCTCCTGCAGTTGGTAAGATGGCCATGTGCTTATACAATAGAATATATGCCATTTTTGTTTCTTTAAAGTCCTAGGGTCAAAGGAGTTTCCTAGAGTCCTAGGGTCAAAGGAGTTTTAGAATGCACTCAAGAGGAGTACAGACTGCAGATGGTTTGTTACCCAACTAGAAAAGAGGAGGGGGGAAGGTGTCTCCTTTCTCTTTTCTGAGTGACCCAGAGTGACCCTAGCCCTCCATCTTGCTGGTTTCCTAGACCCACTTGGCCCATGAGGCTCCCAAGGTACCCTAGTGGCCTGGGAGAGATTATGTAGTAGTTGGATTTGGGCAAGACTGTTTAACGGAGGGATTGTTTTAATACTATCTCTGGTTTCCCTTCCTATGGCCCCAGTGAAACATTAGAATTCCAGAGAATGGCACCAATTGACTTCCAAACATAAAATCCCATTTTTGTTTAAATGCCAGTGTAGTTACATGCAGAGCATGTGCCTTAAAAGAACACAAAGACTGAATGGCTGTTTTGCCTTTGATGGGGGCAGCATCAAGGCTGGAATCTGTCTTACCAGGATGGCTTCCTCCTGGCTATTGAAAGTGGAGTTTTTCTGACTACAAATAGGGTACAGGGCCTGATGACTGATAGAGGGATGTAAGAGAGAAAAAAATTGGGGAACTAGAAATTTGGGGCAAAGAGCTGACAAGGCTCCCTAAGGAGAAAAATTCCATCCCACTAGATGGTGCTGTAAGGTCTGAATTGTTAGATAAAAACTTTGACAAAAGTTAGAGAGTTTTAGGGCTTGATAGGCTGTCTTAAAGTATGTCTCCCAGCAGAAGAAAATTAACTTGTGTATTAGTCCGTTTTCATGCTGCTGATAAAGACATACCTGAGACTGGACAGTTTACAAAAGAAAGAGATTTAATTGGACTTACAGTTCCACATGTCTGGGTATGCCTGACAATCATGTTGGAAGGCAAAGAGGAGCAAGTCACGTCTTACATGGATGGCAGCAGACAAAGAGAGAGAACTTGTGCAGGGAAACACTCTTTTTAAAACCATCAGATCTCATGAGACTCACTATCATGAGGACAGCACAGGAAAGACTTCCCCCATGAATCAATTACCTCCCACCATGTCCCTCCCACAACACATGGGAATTCAAGATGAAGTCTGGGTGGAGACATAGCCAAACCATATCAACTTGTTTCATAGAAAAGTATTTTAGTTCTGCTGGGCAGTGCTGGCTTCTCACATGGGAAAAGGAACAGCTTAAATGAAGTGGGGGGATAGTTGCTTGGGGAGAAATAGCTTCCTGTTTATCTCCATTGAGTGCTATTGTTGGGAGATAAATAGGTTTTCAGATCCAGGTCTTGGAATCCCCCATTTTAAGGAAACCACAGAGACAATAATTTGTTGAATTACATTCCTAAGGCTCCAGCTGACTTTGCCCAATAAGACTATATCCCCAGGTTGCAAAAACATCTACAACATTGCGTACAAAGCAGGGATAGGAAACATGATAGTTGCAAAAAGAAGGAAAATGTGATAGAAAAAGACTGGAAGTCCCTGTGCCAATTCCCTAATGGGCTGTTGGTGACAGGAGTTAGTCCAAGGGCTTCCAGGTAACACTGAAGTGTAGCCTCAGCCAGATGCCTTCAGTTGCCCTGAGGACCTCCTTCTGGCCTCATGTGACAGCTAGGTCCTTTGTGAAAGGAAACTGGATTGGAACAGAGTCAACATTTTCAACATGTGAGGGCAAAGGGAGATTGAAAAAGTTCTCTCCGGCAAGCCTTTCCCCTGAGTCTTAAGGCTGGCAGCCACACTATTCATTTTTAACTGACTGAAAGGGACCCACTGTTTTTGTTTGCTCTTGAGAGAAAAAATACTTAGGATAAGAAGCCTTGGAAATGAAAGTAAAGAGTTAATGGTCCGCTCTTATCCTTTAGATGAATCCCTTTCTTCCCAGCCAATGCAGTAAAATATGTTGTATTTTTGCCAATGCACCAAAATAGGTAGCAGTACTTCATTGTCTGAGATAGTACCTGGAGTTCTTTGTCTCATGTCCAAGAGAATTAAGGAGTGCAGAAACAAGGGTGAGATTGGAGCGAAAGTTTAATAAGTGAAAGAAGAAAGCTCTCTGCAGCAGAGAGGGGTGCCAGAATTGGTTGCCCACCATGAGGTTGGGGTCCAGGGTTTTTATGGACTGGGAAGGGAAGGAATATGCTTAATCTGTAGGCTTGCTTAGAGAAAGTGTGATTTAGTTTGGCCTGGGACCAATCAGGAGCTGAAGTGATGATTCATAGGGGCTACTTAGCTTAGCCTGGACCTATCAGGAGCTGAAGTGAAAGCTTGGCCCTGGGACCAATCAGGAGCTGAAGTGATGATTCATAGAGACTGGGCTCACCGTCCAAAGCTTGTCCAGAAAAGGAAATGAAAGTGACCACCAGAACCCACCAGAACCCACCATGTATATGCCCACAAAAGGAGAAGAGACTATTTCCTTGAAGCCTGCTGGTTATACAAAGGACAAAAGCTTTTCTATGCTGAGCCTTGTTCCCTTGTTAAAGTGGCTGTGGGCGTATCTTAGGCGCAAAGAATAAAGGCATTTCTATGTTGGGCCTTGTTCGTTTATCTGAGTGGGCCAGAGGTTTGTGCAGGTTTTCTTATCTGTGCCTGCAGCCTGATTTTTCAGGCTGTTTCTCTGCTTAAAGGAGTTTTACCAAGGACCCACCCTAACTGCCTAACTTTTCTCTCTTGCTGCCACACTACAAGGGAATGGTGCTAAACCTGAAAGAAACCAGGCAATGATTTACTTATAACAGTGTACACTTTTATCCTTAGAAGCAATAGATAACAGCCATAGCAATACAAACAAGTGAACACAGCAAGAATTGTATTTATCTGGTTTAGGGCAGAGTGAGAAGAATGTGGTAAGATTTCTCTGGGATTAGGGGCAGAAGTTTAGCCTGGGGAAAGCTTCTGCGCACCAAGCTCTTAAATTGAGAACTATTCCTTTTTGGGACCTGTATGCTATTTTCTCTTCATGTTTATAGATGCCTAGCATGTTTATTTTAATTATTCCAATGAATCTTTCACCTAAGCCTCAAGTCAAGGATCTTGTAGTATGGTTCCACCTACATGTAAGAATTTCAAGAAGTTATTTCTCTATACATCAAATGACAGGAAACTTGGAATTTGTGTAAATCTCTGTCAGTAAGAACACTTTGACTCTTAAAATGGGAAATGGAGGCCAGGCATGGTGGCTCATGCGTCTAATCACAGCACTTTGGGAGGCTGGGGCAGATGGATCACTTGAGGTCAGGAGTTTGAGATCAGCCTGGCCAACATGGTGAAACCCCATCTCTACTAAAAATAAAAAAGCTAGACAGGCATGATGGCAGGCACCTGTAATCCCAGCTACCCAGGAGGCTGAGGCAGGAGAATCTCTTGAACCTGGGAGGTGGAGGTTGCAGTGAGCCGAGATTGCGCCACTGCACCCCAGCCTGGGGAATGGAGTAAGACTCTGTCTCAAAAAAACAAAACAAACAAACAAAAGAAGGGAAATGGAGCTAAGCATAGTATTTTAAAAGAGATGATCATAAAGTTAAAAAGAAATGACAGAGCAGGATATAAGTAGCACTAACATGGAAAGTATATGCCTGCCTTCTCATAGGTCTGAATAGAAACTAAAATCTTTAACACTCCCATCATCTTTTGGTACAAGATAAATTGAAGCTCTCCTCCTCCTAGCATGGGTCAACCCTGAAAAACATTGCCTACATACATCTCCGAGCATTACCCCATATATAGTAGTTAAAAGTGTGTGAAATAACTTCATTTTAAATATAATTAAAGACATTTTAAATTAAGAATTAAAAATAAACATCTCTTTTTCAAGCTTCACAATTATCTGAGGTACGTTTGTGAGTGGTTATAAATTTTGGAAATGAACACATTCGTTAGTAGAGTCCTGGACAAGTGAATTTTTGCAAGTACTGTTTTGGTATATGAACCTTATTGCAACTAAAATAAGTTTGTGAATTGACCCAAATTGGAGTTGTTTTAGCATTATCTATAGTAATGTGAGTCATTTTTTGGAATGAAATTTGAAAATGACTAATACTATATAAGTGAACAGTTATTGAGAACTCCGTTCTGAAACTTTGAATGCTATAGACTCAGCACATCAACAGTGTTAACATCCACAATGTATTATAGCATAAATGATACAGTATTTTGTGGTGTAAGTATTCTTGTGCAATTCAAGTATTGTGGTCAATCATATAAAAATTATAATTACACAATAATAAAAGTTTAATATATGCATGCAAATAGCTTAGTCTTACTATGACTTCCTCATACTTATTTAAATTTGTTGTGTTTGACTATTACAATATCACACATCTAGATTACAATTCCAAATTCAACAATACAGAGATAAACTAAATATTATACTTTTTACCTAGATAAAAACATTGGAAACATGTAAAACAGTTTTTCATTTAAATTGTTATACTTTTTGATTTAAAACTTTCATCCTTTGCCAGATTTTAACCTGAAATATGTTTCAAGATTGCTTTGTAATTATTTTTAATGTAATGCATTAATACAGAAGTCCTCAAAGAGGGAAAGACTAACATATTATTAAAATCAATCAACAAATTTTACTCAAGATATATATTTTGAACAGATGATAAAGTAGCTGCCTATTTAGAACAACTGATGAACATATTCTGATTATGGTATTTATAAAAGGATCTTCATATGTTGTCTACAGAGCTTAATGTTAATGCTATCTTTTATTGAGAACAAAGTTCCTTTAAATATTTTGAATCTACAATTGAACTCTAAACACAGATTTAGTTCTTTCTTTTGTAAGCAAAACTTATCCAGATGTTAGTGGAACAAAAAACTAATGAACCTAATTGAAAATAAAAACTGGCTCTTTTCAACTTCTTAATTTCCATTTTATTTTAAACACATTTTAAAGCCTTAGCTATTACAGGAATAAATTAGTGTTACAACCATAGATAAAGTATCTGCCTTAAGGTGTTGCAACTAGGAATCTTAATTTAAAGATGGGGTGGACAACATGGAGTCAACTTTAAGTACATGTACCTCTATTTTTTTACACCCTACTACTAGTTTTCCATAGCCTATAATCTAAATTATTCTATGGAATAATATCTCCCTTTAAAGGGGCATATATTCTAATTTGGTGGCTATTCTAAGAATTACTTCAAAGTTATATGGTTATCTATTAAATAGAATATCTGAATGTCTACTAAATATAGTAGACATTCAGAAAAGAAAATATGTACAATTATTGTAGATTCAAGATATCTGGAAAACTTAGAGAAATCTTTGATGTATAGAGAAAACTGCAAAATATCAATGACTTTTTCAAGGCAAAGTATATTAAAAGTACATTTGTTTTCAATCTCATTCTTTTTTATTATATAATTTAAGTTCTGGGATACATGTGCAGGACGTGCAGGTTTGTTACATAGGTATACACGTGCCATGGTGGTTTGCTGCACCCATCAAACCGTAATCTACATTAGGAATTTCTCCTAATGCTATTCCTCCCCTAGCCCCCCACCCCTCAATAGGTCCCAGTGTATGAGGTTCCCCTTCCTGTGTCCATGTGTTCTCATTGTTCAACTCCCACTTATGAGTGAGAACCTGTGGTGTTTGGTTTTCTGTTCCTGCGTTAGTTTGCTGGGAATGATGGTCCCCAGCTTCATCCATGTCACTGCAAAGGACATGAACTCATCCTTTTTTTTTTTTTAAATTTATTTATTATTATTATACTTTAAGTTGTAGGGTACATGTGCATAACGTGCAGGTTTGTTACATATGTATACTTGTGCCATGTTGGTGTGCTGCACCCATCAACTCGTCATTTACATCAGGTATAACTCCCAATGCAATCCCTCCCCCCTCCCCCCTCCCCATGATAGGCCCCGGTGTGTGATGTTCCCCTTCCCGAGTCCAAGTGATCTCATTGTTCAGTTCCCACCTATGAGTGAGAACATGTGGTGTTTGGTTTTCTTTTCTTCTGATAGTTTGCTAAGAATGATGGTTTCCAGCTGCATCCATGTCCCTACAAAGGACACAAACTCATCCTTTTTTATGGCTGCATAGTATTCCATGGTGTATATGTGCCACATTTTCTTAATCCAATCTGTCACTGATGGACATTTGGGTTGATTCCAAGTCCTTGCTATTGTGAATAGTGCTGCGATAAACATACGTGTGCATGTGTCTTTATAGCAGCATAATTTATAATCCTTTGGGTATATACCCAGTAATGGGATGGCTGGGTCATATGGTACATCTAGTTCTAGGTCCTTGAGGAATCGCCATACTGTTTTCCATAATGGTTGAACTAGTTTACAATTCCACCAACAGTGTAAAAGTGTTCCTATTTCTCCACATCCTCTCCAGCACCTGTTGTTTCCTGACTTTTGAATGATCGCCATTCTAACTGGTGTGAGATGGTATCTCATTGTGGTTTTGATTTGCATTTCTCTGATGGCCAGTGATGATGAGCATTTTTTCATGTGTCTGTTGGCTGTATGAATGTCTTCTTTTGAGAAATGTCTGTTCATATCCTTTGCCCACTTTTTGATGGGGTTGTTTGTTTTTTTCTTGTAAATTTGTTTGAGTTCTTTGTAGGTTCTGGATATTAGCCCTTTGTCAGATGAGTAGATTGCAAAAATTTTCTCCCATTCTGTAGGTTGCCTGTTCACTCTGATGGTAGTTTCTTTTGCTGTGCAGAAGCTCTTTAGTTTAATGAGATCCCATTTGTCAATTTTGGCTTTTGCTGCCGTTGCTTTTGGTGTTTTAGACATGAAGTCTTTGCCCATGCCTATGTCCTGAATGGTACTACCTAGGTTTTCCTCTAGGATTTTTATGGTATTAGGTCTAACATTTAAGTGTCTAATCCATCTTGAATTAATTTTCGTATAAGGAGTAAGGAAAGGATACAGTTTCAGCTTTCTACTTATGGCTAGCCAATTATCCCAGCACCATTTATTAAATAGGGGATCCTTTCCCCATTTCTTGTTTCTCTCAGGTTTGTCAAAGATCAGATGGCTGTAGATGTGTGGTATTATTTCTGAGGACTCTGTTCTGTTCCATTGGTCTATATCTCTGTTTTGGTACCAGTACCATGCTGTTTTGGTTACTGTAGCCTTGTAGTATAGTTTGAAGTCAGGTAGCGTGATGCCTCCAGCTTTGTTCTTTTGACTTAGGATTGTCTTGGAGATGCGGGCTCTTTTTTGGTTCCATATGAACTTTAAAGCAGTTTTTTCCAATTCTGTGAAGAAGCTCATTAGTAGCTTGATGGGAATGGCATTGAATCTATAAATTACCTTGGGCAGTATGGCCATTTTCACGATATTGATTCTTCCTATCCATGAGCATGGTATGTTCTTCCATTTGTTTGTGTCCTCTTTTATTTCACTGAGCAGTGGTTTGTAGTTCTCCTTGAAGAGGTCCTTTACATCCCTTGTAAGTTGGATTCCTAGGTATTTTATTCTCTTTGAAGCAATTGTGAATGGAAGTTCATTCCTGATTTGGCTCTCTGTTTGTCTGTTACTGGTGTATAAGAATGCTTGTGATTTTTGCACATTAATTTTGTATCCTGAGACTTTGCTGAAGTTGCTTATCAGCTTAAGGAGATTTTGGGGTGAGACAATGGGGTTTTCTAAATATACAATCATGTCATCTGCAAACAGGGACAATTTGACTTCTTCTTTTCCTAACTGAATCCCCTTGATTTCTTTCTCTTGCCTGATTGCCCTAGCCAGAACTTCCAACACTATGTTGAATAGGAGTGGTGAGAGAGGGCATCCCTGTCTTGTGCCAGTTTTCAAAGGGAATTTTTCCAGTTTTTGCCCATTCAGTATGATATTGGCTGTGGGTTTGTCATAAATAGCTCTTATTATTTTGAGGTACGCTCCATCAATACCGAATTTATTGAGCGTTTTTAGCATGAAGGGCTGTTGAATTTTGTCAAAAGCCTTTTCTGCATCTATTGAGATAATGATGTGGTTCTTGTCTTTGGTTCTGTTTATATGCTGGATTATGTTTCTTGATTTGCAAATGTTGAACCAGCCTTGCATCCCAGGGATGAAGCCCACTTGATCATGGTGGATAAGCTTTTGGATGTGCTGCTGAATCCGGTTTGCCAGTATTTTATTGAGGATTTTTGCATCGATGTTCATCAGGGATATTGGTCTAAAATTCTCTTTTTTTGTTGTGTCTCTGCCAGGCTTTGGTATCAGGATGATGTTGGCCTCATAAAATGAGTTAGGGAGGATTCCCTCTTTTTCTATTGATTGGAATAGTTTCAGAAGGAATGGTACCAACTCCTCCTTGTACCTCTGGTAGAATTCAGCTGTGAATCCATCTGGTCCTGGACTTTTTTTGGTTGGTAGGCTATTAATTATTGCCTCAATTTCAGAGCCTGCTATTGGTCTATTCAGGGATTCAACTTTTTCCTGGTTTAGTCTTGGAAGAGTGTAAGTGTCCAGGAAATTATCCATTTCTTCTAGATTTTCCAGTTTATTTGCGTAGAGGTGTTTATAGTATTCTCTGATGGTAGTTTGTATTTCTGTGGGGTCGGTGGTGATATCCCCTTTATCATTTTTAATTGCGTCAATTTGATTCTTCTCTCTTTTCTTCTTTATTAGTCTTGCTAGTGGTCTGTCAATTTTGTTGATCTTTTCAAAAAACCAACTCCTGGATTCATTGATTTTTTGGAGGGTTTTTTGTGTCTCTATCTCCTCCAGTTCTGCTCTGATCTTAGTTATTTCTTGCCTTCTGCTAGCTTTCGAATGTGTTTGCTCTTGCTTCTCTAGTTCTTTTAATTGCGATGTCAGAGTGTCAATTTTAGATCTTTCCTGCTTTCTCTTGTGGGCATTTATTGCTATAAATTTCCCTCTACACACTGCTTTAAATGTGTCCCAGAGATTCTGGTATGTTGTATCTTTGTTCTCATTCGTTTCAAAGAACATCTTTATTTCTGCCTTCATTTCCTTATGTACCCAGTAGTCATTCAGGAGCAGGTTGTTCAGTTTCCATGTAGTTGAGCGATTTTGATTGAGTTTCTTAGTCCTGAGATCTAGTTTGATTGCACTGTGGTCTGAGAGACAGTTTGTTATAATTTCTGTTCTTGTACATTTGCTGAGGAGTGCTTTGCTTCCAATTACGTGGTCAATTTTGGAGTAAGTACGATGTGGTGCTGAGAAGAATGTATATTCTGTTGATTTGGGGTGGAGAGTTCTATAGATGTCTATTAGGTCTGCTTGCTGCAGAGATGAGTTCAATTCCTGGATATCCTTGTTAACTTTCTGTCTCGTTGATCTGTCTAATGTTGACAGTGGAGTGTTGAAGTCTCCCATGATTACTGTATGGGAGTCTAAGTCTCTTTGTAAGTCTCTAAGGACTTGCTTTATGAATCTGGGTGCTCCTGTATTAGGTGCATATATATTTAGGATAGTTAGCTCTTCCTGTTGAATTGATCCCTTTACCATTATGTAATGGCCTTCTTTGTCTCTTTTGATCTTTGATGGTTTAAAGTCTGTTTTACCAGAGACTAGTATTGCAACCCCCGCTTTTTTTTGATCTCCATTTGCTTGGTAAATCTTCCTCCATCCCTTTATTTTGAGCCTATGTATGTCTCTACGTGTGAGATGGGTCTCCTGAATACAGCAGACTGATGGGTCTTGACTCTTTATCCAGCTTGCCAGTCTGTGTCTTTTAATTGGAGCATTTAGTGCATTTACTTTTAAGGTTAAGATTGTTATGTGTGAACTTGATCCTGCCATTATGATATTAACTGGTTATTTTGCTCGTTAGTTGATGCAGTTTCTTCCTAGTCTTGATAGTTTTTACATTTTGGCATGTTTTTGCAATGGCTGGTACCAGTTGTTCCTTTCCATGTTTAGTGCTTCCTTCAGGGTCTCTTGTAAGGCAGGCCTAGTGGTGACAAAATCTCTAAGCATTTGCTTATCTGTAAAGGATTTTATTTCTCCTTCACTTATGAAACTTAGTTTGGCTGGATATAAAATTCTGGGTTTAAAATTCTTTTCTTTAAGAATGTTGAATATTGGCCCCCACTCTCTTCTGGCTTGGAGAGTTTCTGCCGAGAGATCTGCTGTTAGTCTGATGGGCTTCCCTTTGTGGGTAACCCGACCTTTCTCTCTGGCTGCCCTTAAGATTTTTTCCTTCATTTCAACTTTGGTGAATCTGGCAATTATGTGTCTTGGAGTTGCTCTTCTCGAGGAGTATCTTTGTGGCGTTCTCTGTATTTCCTGGATTTGAATGTTGGCCTGCCCTACTAGGTTGGGGAAGTTCTCCTGGATGATATCCTGAAGAGTGTTTTCCAACTTGGTTCCATTTTCCCCCTCACTTTCAGGCACCCCAATCAGACGTAGATTTGGTCTTTTTACATAATCCCATACTTCTTGCAGGCTTTGTTCATTTCTTTTTCTTCTTATTTCTTTTGGTTTCTCTTCTCGCTTCATTTCATTCATTTGATCCTCAATCGCTGACATTCTTTCTTCCAGTTGATCGAGTCGGTTACTGAAGCTTGTGCATTTGTCACGTATTTCTCGTGTCATGGTTTTCGTCTCTTTCATTTCGTTTATGACCTTCTCTGCATTAATTACTCTAGCCATCAATTCTTCCACTTTTTTTTCAAGAGTTTTAGTTTCTTTGCGCTGGGTATGTAATTCCTCCTTTAGCTCTGAGAAATTTGATGGACTGAAGCCTTCTTCTCTCATCTCGTCGAAGTCATTCTCCGTCCAGCTTTGATCCGTTGCTGGCGATGAGCTGCGCTCCTTTGCCGGGGGAGATGCGCTCTTATTTTTTGAATTTCCAGCTTTTCTGCCCTGCTTTTTCCCCATCTTTGTGGTTTTATCTGCCTCTGGTCTTTGATGATGGTGATGTACTGATGGGGTTTTGGTGTAGGTGTCCTTCCTGTTTGATAGTTTTCCTTCTACCAGTCAGGACCCTCAGCTGTAGGTCTGTTGGAGATTGCTTGAGGTCCACTCCAGACCCTGTTTGCCTGGGTATCAGCAGCAGAGGCTGCAGAAGATAGTATATTTCTGAACAGCGAGTGTACCTGTCTGATTCTTGCTTTGGAAGCTTCCTCTCAGGGGTGTACTCCACCCTGTGAGGTGTGGGGTGTCAGACTGCCCCTAGTGGGGGATGTCTCCCAGTTAGGCTACTCCGGGGTCAGGGACCCACTTGAGCAGGGAGTCTGTCCCTTCTCAGATCTCAACCTCCCTGTTGGGAGATCCACTGCTCTCTTCAAAGCTGTCAGACAGAGTCGTTTGCGTCTGCAGAGCTTTCTGCTTCGTTTGTTATTGTTTACTGTGCCCTGTCCCCAGAGGTGGAGTCTACAGAGAGAGGCAGGTTTCCTTGAGCTGCTGTGAGCTCCACCCAGTTCGAGCTTCCCGGCAGCTTTGTTTACCTACTTAAGCCTCAGCAATGGCGGGCGCCCCTCCCCCAGCCTCGCTGCTGCCTTGCAGGTAGATCACAGACTGCTGTGCTAGCAATGAGGGAGGCTCCGTGGGTTTGGGACCCTCCCGGCCAGGTGTGGGATATGATCTCCTGGTGTGCTGGTTTGCTTAAAGCGCAGTATTGGGGTGGGAGTTACCCGATTTTCCAGGTGTTGTGTGTCTCAGTTCCCCTGGCTAGGAAAAGGGATTCCCTTCCCCCTTGCGCTTCCCAGGTGAGGCAATGCCTCGCCCTGCTTCAGCTCTCGCTGGTCGGGCTGCAGCAGCTGACCAGCACCGATCGTCTGGCACTCCCCAGTGAGATGAACCCAGTACCTCAGTTGAAAATGCAGAAATCACCAGTCTTCTGTGTCGCTGGCGCTGGGAGTTGGAGACTGGAGCTGTTCCTATTCGGCCATCTTGCTCCACCCCCCGAACTCATCCTTTTTAATGGCTGCATCGTATTCCATGGTGTATATGTGTCACATTTTCTTTCTCAGTCTCATTCTTAGTGATACAATAAGGACTATTGGAAACACATTTCTGCTTTTAATTAGCTTTCTCTATAATTAGGCAACTAAAGCTCTAGAGCTCTCTGTTGGTACAGAGATCACTTTTGAACCATTTAAAACAACTCACTTGCTTTGCCTTTTACTATCTTTGGTATCCTTTTGCTTTGGATTAGCACAATAAACAAGCACAAAAGATATCTGCAGTGTTGATAGTTGAAAAGAAAATCAAATTTCACTGTTAAGATAATTTGGTTAAAAGGGTTTCTCTTATTGCTACATAGCTATTTTAATGCTTTATTCCTTTTACAGCTCCCTCTGTATTTCCCAACAATTATTAAAAGTATATGATTTGAGCATCCAACTAGTTAACTGATATCACAACTTTATTTTTGAAGAGCAAAATGACAAAACAGTAGACATCTTACATTTTTCATCATGGAGCCAGACACAAAGTTAATGACTGGGTGAGGGCTCTGTCTGACCTTACCTGGCTTATTGGTTCACAAGTATCAAAATCAGTATTTTATTTACTGTTGTTCCTTTCAGTATTGAATGAGTAAAATACCAATGGTAGTTTTCTTTTAGGTTAAAGTAATAATATAGGTTTTACTTTTGACAGAGTGAAAACAATGCAAGAGACTTCTGTGAGATGATTAACACTTTATTTTATAGTTTTTTTTATTGCAGTATACTATTCAGGGTATTCTACAATCTTATTGAACACAGCATGGAAACATCAAATTGATATTATTTGATAAGTATCATCTTTTCTTCTTGATATAAGAAAATACTATTTTTTCTGAAATAGGTATCTGTATTTTAAAGGGATAATGGTTGATTATGAGTAAATCATTGTTTAATTAAATACTGAACCGTTATTTCTCACAGACATTAATATCTTCTCTTGGAAACAAATGCAATATGTCAAATAAAATATCTAATACCTTTTTCCCATAGTCAAATCATGTTTAATACTTCTTTATACTGGTAAAATATAATACATTCTGACCAAAATCTTGTTTGTCTATAGGTAGGTATATATGGATATATAACTTCAAAGTTTGTAAAGTACAGGAATTCATTTTTGTATACAATCATTTATTATAGGTAAGAGAACTAATTAGATTTAGGACCACAATATGTACAAGCTTTAGAAAGACTTTCTACTAGCCTTAATGTCCAGCTCACAAAACAATATTGCACTGTTAAAATGTTTTCAAAAGTTTATGGTTTAAAAGAGCATTCACTTTGATTAGGATTTTCTGTATTATTTAATGTAATGTTTTAAATTTAGTAGAAATAGCCAAAATATGAGGGACTAGGCACTGCTATTGAGACTCCTTTTCCTTTACCATTTCTTCTCAGTTTTCTTTAGTGTAGCAGTTCTTAATGTGTCATTCCCTGACCAGCAGCATCAGCATCATCTTAGAAGTTATTAGAAATGCAGATATTCTCGCCCCACATCTGACCTGCTAAATTAGAAACTCTAGAGGTGGGACCCAGAAATCTGTGTATTTACACACAGATAAAATGATTGCTCTAAAATAGTGGTTGTCAAATTTTAACATGCATTAGAGTCTAATGCATGTTAAATTTTGACAACCACTATTTTAGAGGAATCATTTTATCATTTCTTCTGTGTGTATGTATGTGTGTGTGTATGCATGTATGTATATATATATATAATTTGCAGGACTGTTGGCTGTGGGACATCATTATATATTTGTATATAATATCTATTAACTTTATTTTTGCTTGTATTATCTTGCAGTTTTTCTGATTGGTTTATGACTTTATTCGGTGATAATATGAAAATTCCTATCTTCACTGAAGGATCTGAATAATCATTTTAACTCAACTATATTGCATTCTTGAAAGTAATCCTTTCAATGTAAGTATGACATCTTTTCTCATTCTCTTTGAAAATATAGTTCTAATATTAATATAGACAGGTAAAGAGTGGCTAACTTCCTATTTTTCCCATGGTCAGAGGGAACATAGGGTTGTAATAGGGAGAACAATTACATTTTATTTGTTATACAAATATCCATTCACAGTCTTTTGTGATATCTTGGCAAATTGCTTGCTTTGCTTTGCATTCCCAGATGAATTTAACCAGTTGAATAATGGAAACCACAATGTATTGATTTGGGCATTTACTATAGTCAGATACATTACAGGCATACTAATAGGTTAGGCTAGATGGGAAAAATGTTAGCTTAAAGGATAAGTAAATTGGGAGAAGACAGGGAGCCAAAAGAAGTTTTAAATATTCTGCAATGTGAACTGCTGATCTCCACATTTTGAAAACGATAATTAGAAATTTCATGTTTTGTGCTTCTGTTGAGGTTTATGTGGAAAGTTATTGAAGAGTTTCTACCTTGAATTTGGAATTTTAACTCATGAAAATGTAGCTTTATAATTCATACTCAGTAAACACACTTTCAGTAACTAAGAGTTGGATTGTATCCAAGACAGTATCATAAGCAATGTGGGTGGCTTTGTTGCAGTTTTTCCACCTTTACCATGACATTCATCCAAAGTTTCTATTTAGCCATACTTTTGATTTAGAAAATTCAAATTAAGTTTCCCAACAAGTTTTCTAATGTGCTGTTTTTGATACATGGGTGATTGACTCTACTATATGTGATTAAATATGGAGCCATAATCTACACATTAAGATAAGTCCTATTACTTTAATGCCATATTTGAAATTTGTACTAATAACACATTGATATTGTACATTATGTGAAAATGAACAATAGCTGTGCCAAACGGAGCATAACGTTATTGTCAAATCTTGATTATTCATGTTAATAGAGGTCAGCCTTGTTGGAGGCATGTATAGATTCCAGATCAGTACAAATCACTTATATTTACTCCATTGTGACATGTATTTTATTATATTTTGTGCTTATATATATCTATATGTATATGTATGTTTGAGTATATATGTATCACAAATTTTTATCATAATTACACTTTTTTCTAGGGCTAATTTTAAAAATTTATAATTTTCATTTTCTTATATAACAGTAAAGGTAGTTAGTGATATGGTAACTCAGAATTTGTCAGTTAGTAATGATATGTCAATAAAATAGACTTGATTTTAAAAACAAACTTTCATAGTTATGGCTAGAGAAAAGTTAAAAAAAACTAACTGATTATTAAAGCCTTGATTTAGACAGTTGAAAAATGTGTTGCTCATGCAAGGACACCATTTCTCCACATCCTAGCAAGTTGTCTTCACTGTCTCTGTAATTATTAAGAAATGCTAGGCCTTAACTATTTTATATGTGTGCTTTTAAAGCTTGTAGATAATTGAAAAGACTATAACGTTTGGAAATCACTAGCATAGATAACTAAGTGGCTATTGGAAAGTTGCACACTGATGGACAGTTTTTCTACACCACTTTCCTGGTGTAAACTGAGGTTGAATTTTGGGCCACTTTCTTATCTTTGCAAGATCTTACTGTGATTCTGTTTGGGAAACAAAATCCTATCTTCTCCCTTCTCTGATATCTAGGAACAGATCCAAGATGTTAAGTAGGGCTTCGTATTTCTTGGTTTGAAGGATATCTTTTCATCAAGGAATTCTGCATTTTAGCAATGATTTATTTTAGTTATGTCTCTGAATGGTTTTATTTGTATATAAAGGTCCTGTCAACTTTTGTTTGGGGAAGAATTTGGTAATTTCAGTAATGTCAATATAGCAACATAAATGTTTTCCTTTATTTTCAGATCATAGATGATTTACATGGAGACTGTAGGCCTAGGATTAGAACATTGAATTTTTTAAAATTTTTACTGATATTGACAATGGAAATTTGCCATTAAGGAAAGGAAAATGTTTATTTGCAAAACAAATTTGCACATGAAGAAGGAATTTTAGAACTTTTGCTGTATGATCAATTAAAATCTTATAGTTTATATGTGATATTTTAAAAATATGTATTAGGTAAATTGTTTTTCTTCCTAAAACCTTTACATGAAGCCATCCAGTATTATGAACTATTTTTTTCTAGATTGAGAATTTGAGTATAACAAACTGTTAGCTTGTAATAATTCAGTGATAATTTCAGGAGAAGGAATTAGAAAATAAGATTACCAGTTCTCATTGCATGTTGTATCACTTCATGTAGCATCTTGCTCTTTCCAGTGTCCTAAAGATGCTATATAGATCATTTCATTGGATAGATAAGTTATCAAATTCTGAAAGCCTGATATGTAGTCAGTTTGATCCATCTGTCTTTAAGGATTGATTTGGATATTCATGTGGCTGATAAAACTGTATAAACAGTCATTAAAGTAGCTTAAAATAAGCATCCTATTTCGTGGGTCATTTCATCATATAATAAAAATAAATATTCAGTCTGTAGTTCATATATATAAGGATTTCATACAGAGAAACAGAATAGGTTTAATTTTTCCTTCTCACTAACACAGATATGCTGTTGCTTAATTGGCCTTTTGCAAAATGCATGTACTATCAAACTAGTCCATGTAGATGTCAAATAAGATGATTCCGTTTGCTGTAGTTCTACTAGGGAAGGACATAATACTAAATTTCAAATATTTATATTCTGTTTTGATAGCTCCTTAGATAGGTGAAATATGAATACTTTCTACACAAATCTGTCTTAAGCTTCATATTGTTTTTTATTTCTGGAAGTCAGGAACAAATGCCTAACCCCAAAAGTATATCCGTGCTGAATGTTACTTACTTTCCTAGATTTATTTATTTAGACAGCTTATTAATGTACTTAAAGATCCATGTAATCACTGTGATTGTACATAATTACATAATTATATCTACTTGCATTTATAGTGTTACTATACATTATAAAATGTTAACTTCCTAAAATTCCCTAAACTATAAAATTATCTGAGCATATTATATTGCAAATCTACAGTGAACATTTTTTAAAGCTTAGGAATCTTATGGGTTTATATATTCTTATTCTCATTTCAGGTACAAATTTAGTAATCTCATCTGTTTTTCATTTTAAATTGACATCCCTTCAACTAACATTTTTTAAAGGGCTACTGGGCACATAGAAGAGGTGTTAAATTTGGTACTTTCCTTATTAAGGAATTAAAGGAGCTCATACTCTAACAGAAGACTTCAGTAATATTCTTTAAAGTAAGAGTAGTTATATGTATGAAACTGAAAAGTATATGAGAGAGTGATCTGATGCTTATGGGATTGAAGATTATGTATATTGCTTGTAAACACTATGCTATTGAGTCCATTGGTTCTAACACAGAGACATGTTATCTGATCTCACTTTAAAATCATGATAATTAATCTCAATGATACATCATGGTTATCCCATGAACAAAATTTATATCGCCAAAGAAATTCCATCATCATAGGATTTACACGAAGAAAGATTGAAAAAGGCCACCATTTTATATCAACAGTCACTCCAGCAAATTCCTGAGAAATCTGTTTGCATTCATCAATGTATCTAACATCTTTGACATAATAATTGTGGCTTTTATTTCACTTTTATATTTAAATATGATTAAATATATTGGTAGTTTCCTTCCTAGTATTATCATGATTTATGTTGAGGGTAAGTCTATTTTTAACTTTTTTATATGCTTTAGCATTGATTTTAAGGTGCTAACATATTTCTTCCCAATATTTTGCTTGCTGTCTAGTGATCTACTGACTTCACAATGTCTGAAATCAGATTCACCAATCTCACTTGGGATCAAGTTAAAACACTGGATCAAGTGTTAGATGAAGTAATTCCAATTCATGGAAAGGGGAATTTCCCCACAATGGAGGTAAAACCAAAAGACATCATTCATGTTGTGAAAGATCAACTCATAGGGCAAGGAATTATTGTTAAAGATGCCAGATTGAATGGTTCCATAGCAAGTTACATACTTGCAAGCCATAATGGAATCAGCTATAAGGATCTGGACATTATTTTTGGTGTTGAGCTTCCAAGTAACGAAGAATTTCAGGTTGTTAAGGATGCAGTTCTAGGTTGTCTACTTGACTTTTTACCAAAAGGTGTAAAGAAAGAAAAGATCTCCCCAGATATCATGAAAGAGGCTTACGTACAGAAATTCATCAAGGTTTGCAATGGGCATGATTGTTGGAGTCTTATCTCCCTTTCAAATAACACTGGAAAGAATTTAGAACTAAAATTTGTGAGTTCACTCAGACGGCAGTTTGAATTTAGTGTAGATTCCTTTCAAATTGTTTTGGATCCCATGTTAGACTTCTACAATGACAAAAATGCCAAGCTAACCAAAGAGTCCTATCCTGTTGTGGTAGCTGAAAGCATGTATGGAGACTTCCAGGAAGCAATGACGCATCTGCAACACAAGCTCATATCTACCAGGAAACCTGAAGAGATTAGAGGTGGTGGCCTTCTGAAGTACTGCAACTTGCTGGTTCATGGCTTCAAACCAGCCTGTATGTCAGAAATCAAAAACCTAGAACGTTACATGTGCTCTAGATTCTTTATTGATTTTCCTCGTATAGAAGAACAACAAAAGAAAATTGAATCATACCTCCAAAACCATTTCATAGGTGAAGGAATGACCAAGTATGACTACCTTATGACCTTGCGTGGAGTTGTGAATGAAAGCACCGTTTGTCTCATGAGTCGTGAAAGAAGACAGATTCTCCACCTGATCACCATGATGGCTTTGAAAGTACTTGGAGAACTGAATATTCTACCCAATACAGAAAAGGTAACTTGCTTTTATCAGCCTGCTCCGTACTTTGTGGCTGAGGCATGGTACCCTACTTATGTAACATCTGAGCCATCCCCCATTATCTTCCAGCCATACCACCCACTGTACTTTCATGGGTCAAATGGTATGGGTTAAAAAATACACATGCAACAATAGAAACTTTGCTTTAATTAAACACCACTTAAAAGCAAGTTTCCAAATATAAAATTCAAGATCTATTCTTATTTTTGTAAAGTTACCAATTATTTTCAATTACAGTTGATGGAATAGCAGTTACCAATAATTTTTGATCAATTAAGCCATCATATTAAATACAATATCTATAAACCAACCACTTTAAATGTTTTTCAAATGTTATTGACTAGCTATAATAACTTTCAAATGTTGTATTCCTCTTGAAATGATTTTCAAATCTTTTGACTACTTGTGACTTTCAAATTTACTGTGACAAGCATATCAGAGATGCCTGCATCTTTGACTAAAATATAAAAGGACAGATTCATGTTTTAAAATTACAATGTACAGTGACGTACCAAATTTTTTATATTCAGTCAGTTCCTTTGTTACATTTAGTTATTTTTTTCTATTGAATAATATCATCAATACATTTTCAGTACTTAACAGAAATGCCTAATTTCAAAAGCAACAGATTCAGAAGACATTAAAACCCTGGACTTTTCAAGCAATTTTTGACAATTAAATTGGGTCGGATACAAAAATCCTTCTATAGTTTAAAGGAATGCTGGAAAAAAATGGTTCTGGAAAGCCTTGGACATTAGTAATTTGTCATCTACATAATAAAACATTTAGTTAATTTGTGGATTTGAATAACAATACCATACAGCTGTGCAACTACTACTGAGATCAGATACCGGGTTTTTTGCCCCTCAAAATAAGTTAAAACAAATGAAAATGACCAGCTCTGAATGTGAAAGCTTTCTATCATCATTTACTACTATAAAGAGACTGTAAATGGCAAACAGGAAAAAACAGGCAGAGGTTTATAGCCATAGCATTTACCATTTTGTGGCCTATTTGAAAAACATCTTTTCCATTTCAGTAAGTTAATATATTTTCATTGTAACTAAATGAAACAGGTTTTTCATTTTGCCTTTACCAAAGATCATTTTCTAACATGCCACTCAAGTGCCTCCTTGTGTGAATTTTTGCATAACACTATAATTTATTCAACAACTGTGTATATTTACAATATATCTAAATATATACTTACTACATCAAGTATGCTGCTAGAAAAATCTACCAGTGGGATTAAAAATGTATTTTCTTCCCATAATGAAAATAATCCATGACCAATATTATCTGAAGTGTCAGAAGGGGAGCTGTCTTGAATTAATATGCATCAGGCCATTGGAAAACTTCAATATTTCCACTTGGTTATGATTTTTTCTGAGTTTCCATTTCAGTTTTTATTGACCATCACATGTTTTTTATCACAACGTGACCTGACATTTGTATCCTGATAATTTGCCAGTTATAGACTGTGCTTAACCTATCTTCACTGTACTACAATATTGGACAGAAGTACACCAAATATGGCATTTTCAAATAACCAATATTTTTGAGATGTTTTATACCACAGCACGAGTGGCCATCAGTATATTTTTAAAGAATTATATATCACAGAACCCTGAAGCTTTAAAACACTATGGACTTACCACTTTCTTGACAAATAAATAATTTATAAATACAATAAAATATTTAGAAATGAAAGGACTATTATTGTGATGTCATGGGTATGGGTTCAATATTTTCCAGAGTAGCATTTGATACTGAGTAGCAGAATTCTGAAGCTATTTGGAAATATCTCATACCCCATGTGCTCCCATAACTTTCTTTGATCCCATTGAGAATTTAAACTCCTTCTTTCCTAAAAAGCAAAATATTTATGGTATTCTCCTGAAGCTTTAAGTCCTGATGGAAGAATGGCCTGAAAGCTAGATACATTCTCCTAACATTTTAAATATGTATTTCCCTTGTGAAAGGAAAGCTCTCAGAACTGCTATCTATGACTTTCTCAAGAGAACGAATTTAAACCTCTTGAATGGGGATGGTATCACTGAAGAAAAAGCTGTAGCTTTATTTTTCATGGCTTTCTTTCTATAGATACCATTACCAAGCTAGTACTTTGCTCCCAACTAACCAGAAAAATACCAGTTTTCAATAGTGTATGAATATCTCTCCAGGATTAGGCTAGTTCCCTTGAGAAGGAGTATTATTTCATTCTGCTCATTAGGGTAGTAAATGGAAAAGTTTTTCTATAAATTAATGAATGCTAGCCGCTTTGCCAAAAGGAGTTAATAGAAGTTAGTTTTCAAAAACCCTACTCTAAAGCATGTGATATCCCATTACCAGAGAGAAACAGTATTATCTTTGCCTGTTTAATATGTAGTCATTTTATTTTGTACAAATGCAATACTGAGTCTTGGTGTAGGACGTTTTTCTTTTTCAGGAACCTAACTAAAACCAAAAAAGAAAGCAATTTTTAATATAATTCTAACATTCATATCTGTGAGACAAATTTTGTCAGCTGCAGGTACATATTTTTTAAACCAGAATATTCTTGTATTTCAAAAATATCCACACATTATCAAAGCTCTACAAGTAGGGTATTTATAACTTTTAAAATTTTATATATTCTTCTGATAGTGACTCATGCCCAGTTTAGTTGAACAAAATTGAAAGAGAAGGATTAACTAGTTGATTTAATTTAGAGAAAACCCAGCTAAATTCAAGACAAAAATATCAGAGCTAGAACTGTCAACTTCCCCTCAAAACTGGGAAAGCCTTCTGTGCCCAAATTCCATCTTCTTTTATGCATTGATAAAAAGATGAAAAATGCCTCAGATACAATTAAAAATCCTTTTTATTCAGTGCATCTATTACCTGGAAGTAGTCATTCAACTTTAAAAATATGGGAAGTTAAAGTATATAATTGAGAACATTGTTGAAGTTTTAAAGTTTCCAATACTTTTCAAAATTCCATTGATTTAAGAGTGCATCTGTCTCACTCATTGAAGATTTTCAAAAATATAATTTACATTGTAAATTAACGTTAAAACAGGATTGGGAGATATGTAGAACTACCATTGAGTAAATATTTTCATGAAGGCCATTTTGATAAGGTATCAAGCCCAACATTTTAACCTAATCTGGGATTTATTTCCTTTGCCATTTGTAAAATAAAATGCATTTAATGTTTTGTTTTTAGTTGTGCTCTCCATTTGGTGGTTATATTCTGTAAGTTATAATGTTAAAATTTATGTAATAAGCATTTGGAAATTGTGTTGCTGAGCCACTGCTCCATTTAATGAATATTTCTTCAGCACATATAACTGAAAGTAGCAAACCTGTTGGGATTTCAGTGTTTTACTCTTAAGTGCTTCATTAAGGAAATAGTTTTTCTTGAATTTTACAAGTTTTAGCAAGCAACATAGTATTTAGAATATATGCTATTTGGAAGCCAATTTAGTATGTAACTCGTGATCTTTGAGCATAACACATAATGTCTTTTGCTTTTTTATGGGGGAATGTAAGGTGATGTTTTTCAAAATTTTCATGTTTAAGGCAGTACTATATGGATGTATTTGTTTTCAACAACAACAAACGCACACTTTTTGTCTATATATAATTCTTGAAAGAGCAAAAGATAGGCAATAGATGAGCAGCTGAATTTTATGTGCGTGTGTTTTTTATGACCCTTCAAATAAACCAAGCCTCCCTGTCCTAGAAAAATAGTATCATATAGATATACATTTTAGTAGCTCAGAGCAAAATAGCCCCTGTAAATGCATAAAATGACCTTTCTAAGAAAGAAATGTCTTCAGAGGGCCCTCTTTGAAAATATTTTTCTTCTTAATTTCCAAATTAAAATTGATGAGTTAAATAACCCAACCCAAGTAATATCATGGTAATTTTTTTTTTTTTGACAATTCACATGTTACATATTTTAGATGGTAGAAAATTGAACCACTCTCTAAAATGCTAATAAGCAGTTCACCTTATGTTATGAATAGACATGGTTCAGTCATACATATTCAGTCATACAGTCCTTTGGCTCAACTAAGAACCCAGAAACATGGGATTGAATTATTGTTTTAGTATTTGTATAACTCCAATATCAGTGGGGGAGGTTGGTCTTCATGAAAATGACAGTAGAAATAGTATGAGTGTTCACACTAATATTCTATTCAGTAATTCACTTTTATTATAGGAGGACAACATAAATAAAACTTGTCTATATAACAGGTGACTTTAATCCCAAAAGGAAAAATAATGCAGGCATTGTCATATTTTTAACTTGTAAAATCAGAGTTAAAAAGGACATTCTTCTATTATGTGTAGTAGTCACTTCCAATATTTTTAAAATAAAAATTGATATTAGATAGCTATTACATTTATGTATTTCTGTTTTAAAAGTTATTACAAATGTTCACTTCTCCTCAGTAAAATTAAAGATTCAACACAAACATATGTTTGCAGATATTTGAACAAACAGAATTGTAAATAATTTTCTATAAGCTTCACATGTAACCTTTTTGAACACAAAAGATTTCTACATAAATTATTTTCTTTATGGTTTTGAGAGTTTTATAAGGTAGTTTTGGACATTGGGAATTAAATGCCTTCAAAAACCAATGGTTATTAAGGCAGTGAACTTCAAATAATTATTGTCTTATCGCAAGATTTGCTATCAGGTAAAATGCATTTAATAATGTCAGCAAGTAAAAAGTGTAAATTTTAGCAGTTTTAAGGTTAAAAATATACTTCCTTTAAAAGCACCTAAATACATATTTCAAGTGAAAGGCATTGTATTCTTCTAGATAAATAATATATGTACCAAAACAGAAACCATGCCAGGAAAGTTACCCGATTTTGAAATGTAGAAGACTATATTCAATATGCTGTGAAGAGATTTCTATGAAATTCAGCAACTATTTACTAAGTTAGGGAAAGTACCTCTATAGAAGAGATACATAAATTCTGGTAATCCTGACAGTTTCCAAAAAGGGAGCAGATATTCCATTTTCCTGAGGACCAAGTTTTTAATTCCTCCAGTTTTGCTTCCTCATTTTCTTCATTTAGTGAAATGATAAGAGTGCTCACAATGATAAGATGCAAAAAAATGACATCTGGGGGCAATTTGTTGCTATTTATATTACTGAAAGACAAAATGATACTATGCCAAGTTTAATTACTAGTGAGGGAGAGTCTGGAAATGTCATGATTATTAGTCAGGTAGAATTGTGTTTGTGGATGGTCCCATTCTAGAAGAGAAAGCTTCCATGTGTGCATTATAGAGAGTCCAATTTTAGGAGTTCTAATATTTCAAGATTTCCCTTAACTACATACACTAACAACACTTTAATTCAGAAGCCATGATTCTAGAGGTAAAAATTCACTTCTCAGTTCTTGCAGAACCCAGGAATTCTAGGCAGCTAAATGTGAAGAAATTACTTAATTGGCTTACTGTATCATTTAGAGCTCAGACTGGTATAAATTATAAAATACCTTTCTTTAGTAAGAAGTAGTTAAAATTATTTTAAGCATCATTACATGATACTGTGTAATTCCTGGGAATTTTTAAAAGATAAGTCGCATTTCAGTTTAGATTTGAATATATAAAAATTATAAGTAAAAACATTTAAACTTTTAAGAAATGAAAACCACATGTCAACTTAGATTTCATACATAAAATTATGTCAAATCATACAAACTTACACATTTTAAATTCCTACAGATTTTAAATTCCTATAGACTAAATAGTGCATTACGATGTAAAACTTTTCCTAGATGATTCACTTTCATAAATTATAATGCAATATCTGTTTACTGAATAAAGTTAAGTATATTCTATGTATTTTATTCAAAAAGCTTAAATATTTTTTAATAAAGATTGGAAATAACCCAATGGATTATCTGCATTTTCCAGATCTCAACTCATTGTAATTGGATGATACTGTTATATGAGTATGTTTTCAATTTGCTTTTAAGTTCTTTGACATAGTTTAGTTGTTTAATTTATAGATGGCTGACACTAAACTATAAGTTGACATAGCAAACTCTGACTTGATCTTTAAATAAAAAGTTCCAGTATTTTTAAAACAAATCCCGTATATCTCTGGAAACCACATTCACTTTATATCCATACACTGCCACTAGACTAAATTGAAAAGTAACATTCTCTTTGGCAGCTCTTGGCTAATTGTTTAATCTCACGTAGTCTCTGTTTAGATTGAGTGAAATCAGTGTTAGTAACTTTTCCTTCTAGTTTGAAAGTAATAAGCAACTACAACTTTTTTGAAGGAAATTTTTATTGTGGATATGTTTAAACATGCACAAAATTACAGAATGAGCCTTCTCCTGTACCCATGCCTCAGCTCAGGTTGTTGATATTTGCCAGTTCTGTTTTACCTATCCCAACTCTTACACACACACTCATTTGCATGTTTTTTCCCCCTCTGAAGTATTTTAAAGTAAATTTCAGACATTATGTAATTTCACTGTAAATTTATCAGCCATGTATCTCCAACTGGTAAAGTTTAAAAGAAAAATAAGCACTTTACCATTATCACACCAAAGAAAATTATGAATACCGTTATATCACCTTATACCTCAATCATTGTTCAGATTTCCCCAAAAGGTCTCAGGAATGTAATTTCACCATTGAGTTTGTACAAATTAGGATCCAGCAAGGGCCACACATTGCCTTCGGTTTATGTGTCTCTCAAGCTTCTTTCAATCTTGTCAGTAGTTTTGTTGCCCTGCTTCCACTATTTCTGTTGTGCCATTTGTTTTGGGAGGAGACTGACCGTCTGCTCTGTAGAGCTCCCCCGTTCTGAATATTTTTGCATCCTCTTGGTGTGCCGTAATACAACATTTTTTAAAGTTCTTCTGGGCATAGAGTTAATGTCTCAACCTACAAAACAGAAAATTAAAAATAATTAAGACACTTATCCAGATAATTCACATCAGTGACATGTCACTGTGTAATAAACAATGAAACAAATACCTAAGTTATTTATGATCCAAATCATTGAATAACTGTGTTTTCCCATATGAAGCAGACCAAAAATAACTACTACATATGGCACAAGTCCTACAACACTATTTCACGATGTGTAAAACAATTCATCTGATAAAGAATAAAGTGAGAAGAAGGTCTGACTTCAAATCTAAACCCATAAATTGGGTCCATAGGTATATATCTTAAAGTTGTGTCTGAAGTTTCAGTTAATTCAAATTCTATTGTTTAGCATTAAAGAAAATGTTAGTGAGAGGAATTATAGTCACTGAGTGGGAAATGAAACAAACATCTAAATGTATTTACCCAGAACCTAGAGAAATTGCTGAGATGATTTCCTACACTATTAAGAAGAAGTACAGTTTAAGTAATTCAACTTTTTAGGAAAATTGTGAAATATAGATTTATAAACATTTTGGATACCTTTTTAGCCTTCTAGTTTATATCACCAGTTCTAGTTTTTTAGTGCAAAAATATATAAGTGTCCTGAAAAACTTACTGTGTTTCTGTAAATGAAAATTTTGAGCAGTGTTTCAGTAGTGGGGCATCTAAGAGATGACTGAAATTTCCAATGGTGAGTTAAATGTCAGTCTTTGCTTTCATGTTGACTGTATGTTTGTTAAATCAGAATGGTTTCTTACCATGTTGTTATTCATTGCATAGTTCTGAGATGTGTAGCTACTATTTTGGAAAATGTATTTTACTGTTAACAAAATAATTATTGTTGTAAGAGCAGTATGAGGTCTTTTTGGTGAAAATTATTTTTAAATAGATGATAATAACTGTAATAAGTGTAACTGTACTCTTTATTATTTATCTAATAGTTTTTATACCTGTTTTGTCTTGTGCTTTTGTACACTATAAGAAAAAACACTGTAGAAACTCTGTTATTAGATAAAAATGATTTTCAAAATAAAATAACCGCGAAACATACAGCAATGCGCCACCTCCAAAATGGGTAAATGCCTATTATTTCAAACATCACCAAATTGCCCACAGTGTGTTCAGAATAGTACGTACAAAGAAAATTTACCCTGGAATTTTCACAGAATCCCCAGTGATTTCATTAGTAGTTGTAAACATGGAGCATGCAAAGAGATTGATCTTCAGTATATTATGGCTCTATGTAATTTACTTTCACCATGTACCAAAAAATAACACCATCCACGTAGCTTAAGATAATTATCCTATTCTTGTAGATTTCTAATGCCCAGGTAGATTCTAAAAAAGACCCAAACTCCTTTAGTTCACCTCATGTGAACAACCCTTGCCTTTTAAAAAAAAAAACAAAAAAACAAAAACACATTTTTTCAAAACTCACTCAGTGACGACTATCTCTGAAGAAATGCTCTTCTTCACCCGTAGCTTCATCATACAAATGATTTCTATTCATTCATTTCCCAAACGTCATTTGATTTTACCTTGGTAAGGTTTACTTAACTTCTTCTCGCTCTCAAATAATTGTTACCTACAGTATGTTGGATAAAAACATAATTGGTGATGAAATAAATAACATCATTAAGGGAAATCTGTCAAAATATTATTACTTAGCGTCGACTCCACCACCTACACACATTAGTATCACACATTTAGCACAGCCAGATAGTGTATCCAGTCAGGTCTGTATGTGCTGAGCACATATCCAAACAGTTATCATAAGTGATCACTCTAGTGAAAACATAGATTTGAATAGAGGCTTTATTAGAAGAATAAAGTACTATGGAAAAAGAAATTGTGAAGATAGCACAACGCTCAATATAGCTTTCTTGAAATTTAAACAGCTTCAGCAATAGCCTAGCAACTCTACAGAAGATTATCATATGTGAAATATGGAGCAACGTGTCTTTTTTTTTTTTTTTTTTTTTTTAAAGTTCTGGGATACATGTGCAGGACGTGCAGGTTTGTTACATGGGTATACATGTGCCATGGTGGTTTGCTGCACCCATCAACCCATCATCTAGGTTTTAAGCCCTGCATGCATTAGGTATTTGTCCTAATGCTCTCCCTCAGCTTGCCCCCTTCCCCCTGCCAGGCTCCGGTCTTTAGTGTAAATACTCTTACACTGAAAATGGTGCATTTTCTCTACATAATGTAAATTACCAGATGACTGAGGCTTGAAGTGAAAGATATGATTATAATAGAAAGCCCAAATGATCCACCAACACTATCAAGATGGTTTATCCTTTAATAGGCAAGGATAAGTTGTGCCTTGTCTGGCACTTCAAACTTTACCAGAAAGTACAGATACTGTCCACATTTACATAAAAATAGCCAACTTTAAATTTAGTAATAAATTGTGGGAAATAACAAATGCAAGCCAAAAATATCCCTGTGTTTGTCCAATGATGTTTTATTTGTAACATGCCAATGAAATCATGGGTAATATTTTTTAACCACCGTTTACTTATATAGTATATTTTATCAAGTACTGTAACATAATTTTGTTATTGAGCATTAGTAGATAAGATTTGTTTACTTTGAAAACTATGACAATGATCCCACTAAGTTACTTGTATATTACCTAATTTCTGATTAGACTAGGTGATTGCTGCACTTTTCCCTTCCTCCACGTTATTTCCAATGTCAAAACAAAGTAGAGGCACATTATTCCTATAATTATATTCTTTTTTCTGCCCGAAGTGGATATGGTCTCCATTAGGATTATCTAAAATTATCTACTTGCACCATGTCTTCAAAGGCACACTTTTTTAAAAAATGTGAACAATCGGCCAGGCGCGTTGGCTCACACCTGTAATCCCAGCCCTTTGGGAGGCCAAGACGGGCGGATCACGAGGTCAGGAGATCAAGACCATCCTGGCTAACACGGTGAAACCCCGTCTCTACTAAAAAAATTACAAAAATTAGCTGGATGTGGTGGTGGGCGCCTGTAGTCCCAACCACTCAGGAGGCTGAGGCAGGAGAATGGCCTGAACCCGGAAGGCGGAGCTTGCAGTGAGCCGAGATCGCACCACTGCACTCCAGCCTGGGGGACAGAGCGAGACTTTGTCTCAAAACAAAATAAATAATAAATAAAAGTGAACAATCTTTACACATATTTAAAAAGAAAATTTTGTTTAAAGACATAAAAGATGAAGAGAAGCATACTATTCCCCATCATTCCTCATATTAAGTTATATTACATAAAATGTTGCCCCCTCAGTTGCTGCTATATTCCTCTCTTTATCCTGTGTTATTACAGAATTTTAATTTCTAAACTCAACAGTTAGTTGCCATGCAAAGAATTACAACATTAAAATAACAAGATTAAAACAACACATTGAGTCATCTTTAGAGTATGCATATACATAGGAAATGAATCCCACAATTTCTCAACACTGTAGTAGAGAGAGACTCTTTTCCCCCACATCCACATGCAAACATTCATGGGTGTGGCAAGTACTTAATATACATGCAATGAAGGAAAAAGCATTCCCAGTTTCAAAGGGAAACTGAAAAAATTGATATTCAAGAAAATTGTCAGGTTATAGCTAAAATATTTAGTAAAACTGTTCAGTTTTCTAGGCACATAAGATGGTAATAAGACAAGGACTTGAATTTGAATTGAGAGGAATTTTCAACTAACATTATAGAAAAGTTTCAGAAAATGAGTCTTCTGAGAGTAGTGTCCTAGGAAGATAATTATCATATTCTTATAGGTTTCTAATGCCTGGGTAGATTCTAAAAAAGACTCAAACTCCTTTAGTTCACCTCATGTGAACAATCTTTGCCTCTGGAAAAAAAAAAAAAAAATGCTTTTTTTCAAAACTCAGTGACCACTACCTCTGAAGAAGTAATTCTCTTCACCCACTCCAATGCCTAAATGAAGTAACTTTGAACAGCCCCAGTGGGGAAACCCTTAGGGAAATTGCCAAGTGTGGCATTGTTTACACTTTTCCAAGGACGCAGGCTCCCTGTGAATTTGACTGTGCATCCTAGCACCACTACCACTTCGACCCCATCATTTTATTCAGCTCATACATGTGTATATCCTAATGTGATTCTCTTCCAGGGGCTGTACTGAGTAAATCCCTCCATGAAAATATTAACAGTGAATTCTGCTAATGGCTTTCTTTTCTTAGATCATGTGAAATATCCAGAGTGAAGTCAGTAAAACTGGTGGAGTAAAGACTTCCAAAAAATTTTTTTATGAAAAGAACAAATGGAAAAAATGTTAGAATTAATATTTTCAAAACTTTGAAAATTATCCAGTCTTGCAACAACACAGAGAGAATATGGCTGAATTTCAGTTAGAACAGCAAGCTTTGTGGCATTTTCAGAGCAGTTGTAGGTTCACAGCAAAATCAAGCACAAAGTACAGATATACATGTATGTTCTCACATGTCCCTTTTCCCTCACACACCCAGCCTCCCCTGCTATCAACATACCACACCAGAGTGATATATTTGTTAAAATCAATGAGCCTACACTGACACAGCATTGCCACAAATCCAAAGATTATATTAGGGTTAACACTAGGTGTCGTACATTCTATGGGTTTTAACAAATGTATAATTACATGTATCCATCATTAAAATATTACGCAGCTTCAGTGCCCTGAACTAACCCATGTGTTCTGCCTCTTCATCCCTACCTGTCCCCTAACCCCTGGCAACCACTGATCTTACTGTAACCATAGTTTTGCCTTCCAGAATTTCATATAGTTAAAATAATACAGAATGTAGTCTCTTCAGATTAGTTTATTTCACTAATAATCATGTATTTATGTTTTCTTCATGTCTTTTCATGATTGTGTAGCTCCCTTTTAAGTAAAGAATAATATATCTAGATGTACCACAGTTTATTTATGCATTCACTTACTGAAGGGCCTATTGGTTGCTTCCAAGTTTTGGCAGCTATGAGTAAAGCTGCTATAAACATCTGTGTGCATGTTATGATGTAGCCATAAATTTTCACCTCATTTGAGTAAATACTAAGGAGAATGATTCCTGGGTCCTATTATAAGAATATTTTTAAATTTTTAAGAAACTGCCAAACTATCTTCCAAAGTGGCTATACCGTTTTGCATTCCCATTAACAATAAATGAGAGTTCCTGTTGCTATACATCCTCACCTGAAATTGGAGTATTTGGATTTTTGCCATCCTAATAAGTGTGTAGTGATATTTTGTTATTGTATTAATTTACAGCCCAGGGACAAAGGAAACACCCAGCAGAAAACATTTACTTATCTTTAAGCCTACCACTCACACTGCATGTATGGGTCACCCTCATCATTGCTTGTGTCAAGCAAGTGGAAGGCAATTCAGTTCCAGTTTGAAGCATTCATCTTCCTATGCAAAGCTGCCACATGGATAATTCAGACTTGGTATTTTTCCTGAGAGCCACCTGCCACATATTTTCATGAGGTGACAATGACCATATGCTTCCAGACCACTTCCTCACTATGCCCCATTCAGGACGGATACTCACAGTGCTCATTTCTCATGGGACTCAACGGTTTTCCTTGTTTGACTCCTCAGTCCCCTTGATCAGGCAGAAATAACTCAAGCATTTCCATTGCTGGATTTTTGTGGGAGCATGAGGGACTGTGAAACAAGTAAGGCTTCTTCACTCTGAAAATCACTGAGCCCACTTCAGTGTGGTACTGGGACTAACCAGTCTAATAATTGTGCATTGATTTTTCCCTATTTCTTGGGTTTTTTAATTTTCTACACATTTTCTTAAATGGCAGGTATTTTACCCCACCCTCAAGAAAATAAAATTTTTAAAAAATACTATACATTAGGAAAGACAAATAGAGCAACACTTCTACAAGTAAAAATAGGTTTGAGGAGCATGACAGTGTAAATGCTTACACAACCAGTCGCACTGAGTATTCTCAAGAGCGAAATGTTATCACCAATTTGTTTTGCCTTTTTTAATCCTTAGAAATTAAATGCAATTTTTAACATAGAACACTTGATCAGTAATGAGTGTAACCTTATGTGTCAATACTGTTGTACAAATTGGAGGTGATGGCTTAGTTTAGAGCTAACCACCCTGACATTGATCCATGGCACTAAAGAGTAAATAAACTGTTTTCATATATGTTGTTAAGATTCTCGGCAGCAGGAAATTGTGAAATGACCCCTCCTTTTTCATTTACATCGCCAAGGGAAATACAGCAGGCTGCAGGAACCCAGTACAGCTGTAAAGAGGGCTGTGGCCTGGCATCCTGATGCCACCCACATTTCCCTTGCACATCCCAGGTCGTCTTAAGCACAAGATGATGCCCAGCAAGCCCACTCACTCTTGCCAATTCCTTCCCAGGAATTTGATGGAGATGCCAAGAATAGCATACATGTCCTTTCTTAGATTGTACTCCCACTCCCCATCCCCCATTCCTGGCAGAAGAAAGCACAAAACATCTTTTGACTTGAATATTTGCCCATTTCAGAAGCCACACCATCACCATATAAACTTCAAAAAATAAATTAAATCAAAACATTGTGTTCACTGGGTTGACACCCAATCCATTTCAAGTGTTCTCTAAGCGTGTTTTTCTAAAACCAGTGTATCATCCTTAAGAGACTTTCTTCCAACTGACCACTCTTCATGTGAATTATTTTAGCAGTGCCTTTATGACAGTGTTTTCGAAGCATCTTACAAGTTCCTAATTTCTATGAACTTTGTCACCAAACAAGTGAAGAATAGGAAATGGGAAGGACAACTTGCTGACAGCTATTTGGAAATCAGTAACAGTGGGAAAGAGAAATATGTCACATAAAACTTTGAAGGACCGTGAAACTCCATCTCTACTAAAAATACAAAAAATTAGCCGGGCGCAGTGGCAGGCGCCTGTAGTCCCAGCTACTCAGGAGGCTGAGGCAGGAGAATGGCGTGAACCCGGGAGGCGGAGCTTGCAGTGAGCCGAGATGGCGCCACTGCACTCCAGCCTGGGCTACAGAGCCAGACTCCATCTCAAAAAAAAAAAAAAAAACTTTGAAGGACCTAGAATAAAATGAGCTATCTGGAAACTTACCCTGGAGGGGTGAAGATTCCTAGAATGTTAGGCAAGATAAAGATTCAGCTTTTGTAATTACACAGATTTGTTCTAAAGTCTTGTAAAGGACTGAAATATCAAGCCTTCCCATTTCTACTGGCAAACTAGAAAAATGAAACCCCCTACATACAGGCCCCTCCGGATGCTTGCCTAAAAAGAAAACCAGCTAAGAAACCCTGGATTCTCTCCTATGATGTGTCCTCCTAAAGCCCAACTCAATTGCTTGTTTGCAAATCTATACTTTTGAGAACGTAAGTCCAGCTATAGGCACTGGTAACAGTAGAGGAGTGAGATAGCCGAGTGCTACAGAAGAGGTGTCTCTTTTCGCAACTGTATGCAGTGATTACATCATGTCCTCCCTTGGACATCTTCCTTCCATTCCTCAGCAGTCTACACCACAGAGCTCTGTTCAATGTCATGAGACTCAATGCAAGAAGAGTGCCAGAAAATCCAACTGATAGTGGGATGAGGATTAAAACCGTAATGCCTTATTAAGCAATGAGGTCTGCAGTGCCATCCAAAGGACGTCCAATCTTGATGTTGATCTCTTTCCAGGAGACATGAAGGATTCACGATGTCCACATCTAATCTTAATGTGGCATCCACTTTTGAAGCTTGTAGGTTGTAAGCAACTTTTGATACACAATGAACTAGAAGTTTAAAAAAAGGAAATGAAAACAACCAAATTGGGCCTCAATGGATTGTATAATGGCCATCAACATTAACAACAAAAAAAAAGGATCTTCTTGATTCAGTGTACTTATACAAATACTAAGTTTTTTCTGAATAACTCTCACAGACACACCCAGAAATAATGTTTTGCCAGCTATCTGGGTATCTTTTAGCTCAGTCAAATTGACATAAAATTAATCATTACATACACATCCATACACTGTCTTATATTGTTTGCCCCAACATTTGAAAGTATGTTGCAGACTTTATAACAATTTACCTCTAAATAATTCAGCATAATTTTTTAAGAATAAAGATATTCTCCTACATAACCACATTATCTCATAAAACAAAATAAATAAATAAATCTCTTATGTAATTTAATATCCAGTCCATATAGCAATTTTCCTAATTGTCCTACAAACATTTTTAGAGATTCTTTTCTATACCTGAGTTTAACCAAATTTCACATGTCCTACATTTGTTTTTATAAACAATTTAATTTTGACTACCAATTTTTTCTACCTAAGACACATATACATGAACACACACAATAGTAACAGATAATATTTATTCATCTACTACTACAGGTACTCTTCTGTGTATTCCACAGATACATTTAATTTTTGCAGCAATTCTGGAAATAGACACTGTTATTATTGCAATTTTATAGATGAAGAAATTAGGGCACAGGAAGGTAAGTAACCTGTCTAAATCCTCACAGCTAGTAAGGAAGAAGAGTCAAAATTTAAAGTGTAAACTCAGACATCTGTTTTAGTAGTCCTGTTTTTGACCACTATATTATCCCACACCTTATATATCTACATACATGCTTACAAGCAGCACAGGTACAAAAATGCACATACACAGAATATATGTAGTGGTCGCTGTGGCTTGGTTATTGCATCATTCTCTGGATGAATTTGTGTCATAATTTCCTCAATTATAAAATAGAAATGATTATAGCTTCTACAACATAGGGTTATTTTGAAAGTTACCTTTTTAAAGTGTACAGAATACAGTCTAGCAGAGTAAGTGCTCTAAAAATTTAGCTCTTATTATCATTATCCTCAGACAGAATGTGAGTTCCATTAACAATACTATTATTTATATTTTTGTTACATTTGTAGATATTATGTCACTGGATAAATTTTACACTGAGCATTAAATTACAGCATTGCCCAAACAGCATGAAATATGGCACAATTGTGAATGCCATAAACACTTTTTAAAATAAAGTTTCCAATTATTTCAATTACATTTATTTTTATAGTTCAGTCTTAAAGAGGCCTTACTCAAATTCCTTGATGGATTTGTAAAAAACATAGAATTTTCATTACAATCTTGGGTTAAAATCTCATATCCACCTTACTTAAACTCTGAAAACCTGTGTCTTTGGATACATTATTTAATCTCTCAAAATGTTTTCTTCTTTTTGGCATGGTGAGAAAACTAGAAAATAAACCCAGAACATTTCTGAGAGAACTACTCACTTTTGTTTTTAAAAAAGTATTACAAAATTTAGAAAAACTACTAGACATTCTGCTTTGGATGTAGTGCTGATTAAAAGAATAATAAGTAAACAAAAAATAAATGTGACTTCTGAGAGAAATTGATCATGTTAGAGCCAGTGACAATGACAGGTCAATTATGTGTTCATTGGATTGCATTCAAAACAAATTTGAAAGCAGAATTTTGACCATTTATGTAAGATAATCACTTAGTTAACTTCAAACAAAGAACACGTTTTCATTTAACTTGTTGCTGATGTCAACTCCACTTCCAGCAGCATTGTCTAGGAAGGTAGTAGTGTTGGAGCTTCTGTATGCAACCAAAAATCTTTATTGGGTAATCTAATTGTATTATTTAGGATTCTCAAGGAAAAAAAAAAAAAAAAAAAAAGAATGATCTCACAGACTCTCTCTCTCTCTCTCTCTCTCTCTCTCTCTCTCTCTTACTCTTTCTCTGCATAGATCTTCTCTTGCATTCTGACTTGAACTGGAACTTACACCATTGTCTCTCCTACTTCTCAGACTTTTATATTGCAAATGTTGAGACTTCTCAGCCTCAACAATCACAAGAACCAATCTCCTTACATATTTTTTATATTCTACTGGATTTCTTTCTCTGGAGAACCCTCACACAGATTTTGGTACCAAAAGTGGTTCTAGAGAAACAGAATTATAAAAATTAGGTTTTTCTTTTTTCCTAACTTTTATTTTAGGTTCAGTTGGGTACATATGCAGGTATATTACATACAGGTAAATTATGTATCATGAGGTTTGGTGCACAAATTATATTGTCACTCAGGTAACAAGCAGAGCACCCAATATGTACTTTTTTGATACTCTCCCTCCTCTCACTTTCCACCCTCAAGTAGGACCTGGTGTCTCTTGTTTCCTTCTTTATGTCCATGTGTACTCAATGTTCAGCTCCCACTTATAAGTGAGAACATGCAGTATTTGGTTTTCTGTTCCTATGTTAATTATCTTAAGATAATAGCCTCCTTGCAGCTGGCAAGATGGCAAAATAGGAAGAGTTCTGGTCTGCAGCTCCCAGCGAAATCAATGCAGAAGGTGGGTGATTTCTGCATTTCCAACTGAGATACCTGGCTCATCTCACTGGGACTGGTTAGACAGTAGGTGCAGCCCCTGGAGGGTGAGCACAAGCAGGGTGGAGAGTCACCTCCCTAGGAAGTACAAGGGGTCAGGGAACTCCCTCCACTGACAAAGGGAAGCCGTGAGGGACTGTGTTGTGAGGAATGGTGCATTCTGGCCCAGATAATGTGCTTTTCCCATGGTCTTTGCAACCTGCAGATCAGGAGATTCCCTCCTGTGCCTATGCCACCAGGGCCCTGGGTTTCAAGCACAAAACTGGGCGACCATTTGGCCAGACACCAAGCTAGTTGCAGGAGTTTCATTTCATACCCCAGTGGTGCCTGGAATGCCAGCGAGACAGAACCATTCACTCCCCTGGAAAGGGGGCTGAAGCTAGGGAGTCAAGTGATCTAGCACAGTAGATCCCACCAACACAGAGGCCAGCAAGCTAAGATCCACTGGCTTGAAATTCTTGCTGCCAGCGCAGCATTCTGAAGTCGACCTGGAATGCTCCAGCTTGGTGTGGGGAGGGTCATCTGCCATTACTGAGTCATGAGTAGGCAGTTTCCCCTCACAGCATAGAAAAAGCTGCCTGGAAGTTCTAACTGATCAGAGCCCACCACAGTTTGACAAAGCCACTGTAGACAGACTGCCTCTCTAGATTCCACCTCTCTGGGCAGGGCATCTCTGAAAGAAAGGCAGCAGCCCCAGTCAGGGGATTATAGATAAAACTCCCATCTCCCTGGGAGAGAGCACCTGGGGGAAGGGATGGCTGTGGACACAGATTCAGCAGACTTAAATATTCCTGCCTGCCAGCTCTGAAGAGAGCAGCAGATCTCCCAGCACAGTGCTCAAGCACTGCTAAGGTACAGACTGCCTGCTCAAGTGGGTCCCTGACTTCCGTGTCTCCTGACTGGGAGACACCTCCCAGCAGCAATTGACAGACACCTCCTACAGGAGAGTTCTGGCTGGCATCTGGTGGGTGCCCCTCTGAGATGAAGCTTTGAGAGGAAGGAACAGGCAGTAATCTTTGCTATTCTACAGCCTCTGCTGGTGATACCCAGGCAAACAGGGTCTGGAGTGGACCTCCAGGAAACTTCAGCAGACCAACAGCAGACAGGCCTGACTGTTAATAGCAAAGTAACAAACAGAAATGAATAGTATCAACATCAACCAAAAGAATGTCCACACCAGTGGCACCAAAATGGCCAAATAGGAACAGGTCCAGTCTGCAGCTCCCAGCATGAATGATGCAGAAGACGAGTGATTTCTGCATTTCCAACTGAGGTACCGGGTTCATCTCACTGGGGCTTGCCAGACAAGTGGGTGCAGCCCACGGAGCAGGACAGGGCATCGCCTCACCTGGGAAGCACAAGGGGTCAGGGAATTCCCTTTCCTAGCAAAGGCAAGCCATGACAGAGTGCACCTGCAAAATCGGGACACTCCCACCCTAATACTGTGCTTTTCCAAAGGCCTTAGCAAATGGCACACCAGGAGATTATATCCTTTCCCTGGCTCAGAGGGTACCAGGCCCACGGAGCCTCCTTCACTGCTGGCACAGCAGTCTGAGATTCAACTGCGAGGCGGCAGCGAGGCTGGAGGAGGGGCGTCCGCCATTGCTGAAGCTTGAGTAGGTAAACAAAGTGGCCAGGAAGCTCGAACTGGGTGGAGCCCATGGCAACTCAAGGAGGTCAGCCTGCCTCTGTAGACTCCATCTCTAGGAGAAGGGCATAGCTGAACAAAAGACAGTAGAAACTTCTGCAGACTTAAAACTCCCTGTCTGACAGCTTCTTCCAGTTTGAGATCTGAGAAGGGACAGACTGCCTCCTCAAGTGGGTCCCTGATCCCCGAGTAACCTAACTGGGAGGCACCTCCCAGTAGGTGGGTGGCACTCACACCTCCTAAGGCCGGGTGCCCCTCTGAGACGAAGCTTCTAGAAGAAGGATTAGGCAACAACATTTGCTGTTCTGAAGCCTCTGCTGGTGATGCCCAGGAAAACTGTCTGGAGTGGACCTCCAGCAAACTGCAACAGACCTGCAGCTGAGGGTCCTGACTGTTAGAAGGAAAACTAACAAAGAGAAAGGAATAGCATCAACACCAACAAAAAAGACATCCACACCAAAACCCCATCTGTCCATCACCATCACCAAAGATCAAACATAGATAAAAACACAAAGATGGGGAGAAACCAGAGCAGAAAAGCTGAAAATTCTAGAAATCAGAGCACCTCTTCTCCTCCAAAGGAACGCAGCTGCTCACCAGCAACAGAACAAAGCTGAACGGAGAATGACTTTGACTAGTCCAGAAAAGAAGGCTTCAGACGATCAGGAATAACAAACTTCTCCAAGCTAAAGGAGGATGTTCGAACCTATCGCAAAGAAGTTAAAAACCTTGAAAGAAGAGTAGAGGAATGGCTAACTCGAATAAACAGTCTAGAGAAGTCCTTAAATGACCTGATGGAGCTGAAAACCATGGCACAAGAACTATGGGATGCATGAACAAGCTGCGGTAGCTGATTTGATCAAATGGAAGAAAGGGTATCAGTGATTGAAGAGCAAATTAATGAAGTGACAAGAGAAGTTTAGAGAAAAACGAGTAAAAAGAAACAAAGAAAGCCTCCGAGAAATATGGGACCATGTGAAAAGACTAAATCGCCATCTGATTGGTGTACCTGAAAGTGACAGGGGGAATGGAACCAAGTTGGAAAACACTCTTCAGGATTACATCCAGGAGAACTTCCCCAACCTAGCGAGACAGGCCAACATTCAAATTCAGGAAATAAAGAGAACTCCACAAAGATATTCCTTGAGAAGAGCAACTCCAAGACACATAATTGTCAGATTCACCAAAGTTGAAATGAAAGAAAAAATGTTAAGGGCAGCCAGAGAGAAAAGTAGGGTTACCCACAAAGGGAAGCCCGTCAGACTAACAGCGAACCAGTCTGCAGAAACTCTACGAGCCAGAAGAGAGTAGGGGCCAATATTCAACATTCTTAAAGAAAAGAATTCTCAACCCAAAATTTCATATCCAACCAAACTAAGCTTCATAAGTGATGGAGAAACAAAATCTTTTACAGACAAGCAAATGCTGAGAGATTTTATCACCACCAGGTCTGCCTTACAAGAGCTTCTGAAGGAAGCACTAAACATGGAAAGAAACAACCAGTACCAGCCACTACAAAAACATGCCAAATTGTAAAGGCCATCAATACTAGGAAGAAACTGCATCAACTAAAGAGCAAAATAACCAGCTAACATCATAATGACAGAATCAAATTCACACATAACAATATTAACCTTAAATGTAAATGGGCTAAATGCTCCAATTAAAAGACACAGACTAGCAAATTGGATAAAGAGTCAAGACCCATCTCATGTGCAGAGACACGTATAGGCTCAAAATAAAGGGATGGAGGAAGATCTACCGAACAAATGGAAAATAAAAATATCAGGGGTTGTAATCCTAGACTCTGGAAAAACAGACTTTCAACCAACAAAGATCAAAAGAGACAAAGAAGACCATTACATAATGGTAAAGGGATCAATTCAACAAGAAGAGCTAACTATCCTAAATATATATGCACCCAATACAGGAGAACCCTGATTCATAAAGCAAGTCGTGAGAGACCTAAAAAGAGACTTACAAGATGGCCGAATAGGAAAAGCTCCAGTCTCCAACTCCCAGCGCGAGTGACACAGAAGACCGGTGATTTCTGCATTTTCAACTGAGGTACTGGGTTCATCTCACTGGGGAGTGCCAGACGATCGGTGCTGGTCAGCTGCTGCAGCCCGACCAGCGAGAGCTGAAGCAGGGCGAGGCATTGCCTCACCTGGAAAGCACAAGGGGGAAGGGAATCCCTTTTCCTAGCCAGGGGAACTGAGACACACAACACCTGGAAAATTGGGTAACTCCCACCCCAATACTGCGCTTTAAGCAAACCGGCACACCAGGAGATCATATCCCACACCTGGCCGGGAGGGTCCCACACCCACGGAGCCTCCCTCATTGCTAGCACAGCAGTCTGTGATCTACCTGCAAGGCAGCAGCGAGGCTGGGGGAGGGGCGCCCGCCATTGCTGAGGCTTAAGTAGGTAAACAAAGCTGCTGGGAAGCTCGAACTGGGTGGAGCTCACAGCAGCTCAAGGAAACCTGCCTGTCTCTGTAGACTCCAACTCTGGGGACAGGGCACAGTAAACAATAACAAACGCAGCAGCTCTGCAGATGCAAACGACTCTGTCTGACAGCTTTGAAGAGAGCAGTGGATCTCCCAACACGGAGGTTGAGATCTGAGAAGGGACAGACTCCCTGCTCAAGTGGGTCCCTGACCCCTGAGTAGCCTAACTGGGAGGCATCACCCACTAGGGGCAGACCGACACCCCACACCTCACAGGGTGGAGTACACCCCTGAGAGGAAGATTCCAAAGCAAGAATCAGACAGGTACACTCGCTGTTCAGAAATATACTATCTTCTGCAGCCTCTGCTGCTGATACCCAGGCAAACAGGGTCTGGAGTGGACCTCAAGCAATCTCCTACAGCTACAAACTACAGCTGAGGATCCTGACTGTTAGAAGGAAAGCTATCAAACAGGAAGGACACCTACACCAAAACCCCATCAGTACATCACCATCATCAAAGACCAGAGGCAGATAAAACCACAAAGATGGGGAAAAAGCAGGGCAGAAAAGCTGGAAATTCAAAAAATAAGAGTGCATCTCCCCCGGCAAAGGAGCGCAGCTCATCGCCAGCAACGGATCAAAGCTGGACGGAGAATGACTTCGACGAGATGAGAGAAGAAGGCTTCAGTCCATCAAATTTCTCAGAGCTAAAGGAGGAATTACGTACCCAGCGCAAAGAAACTAAAAATCTTGAAAAAAAAGTGGAAGAATTGATGGCTAGAGTAATTAATGCAGAGAAGCTCACAAATGAAATGAAAGAGACGAAAACCATGGCACGAGAAATACGTGACAAATGCACAAGCTTCAGTAACCGACTCGATCAACTGGAAGAAAGAATGTCAGCGATTGAGGATCAAATGAATGAAATGAAGCGAAAAGAGAAACCAAAAGAAAAAAGAAGAAAAAGAAATGAACAAAGCCTGCAAGAAGTATGGGATTATGTAAAAAGACCAAATCTACGTCTGATTGGGGTGCCTGAAAGTGAGGGGGAAAATGGAACCAAGTTGGAAAACACTCTTCAGGATATCATCCCGGAGAACTTCCCCAACCTAGTAGGGCAGGCCAACATTCAAATCCAGGAAATACAGAGAACGCCACAAAGATACTCCTCGAGAAGAGCAACTCCAAGACACATAATTGCCAGATTCACCAAAGTTGAAATGACGGAAAAAATCTTAAGGGCAGCCAGAGAGAAAGGTCGGGTTACCCACAAAGGGAAGCCCATCAGACTAACAGCAGATCTCTCGGCAGAAACTCTTCAAGCCAGAAGAGAGTGGGGGCCAATATTCAACATTCTTAAAGAAAAGAATTTTAAACCCAGAATTTTATATCCAGCCAAACTAAGTTTCATAAGCGAAAGAGAAATAAAATCCTTTACAAATAAGCAAATGCTTAGAGATTTTGTCACCACTAGGCCTGACTTACAAGAGACCCTGAAGGAAGCACTAAACATGGAAAGGAACAACCGGTACCAGCCATTGCAAAAACATGCCAAAATGTAAAGACCATCAAGGCTAGGAAGAAACTGCATCAACTAACGAGCAAAATAACCAGTTAATATCATAAGGGCAGGATCAAGTTCACACATAACAATCTTAACCTTAAATGTAAATGGACTAAATGCTCCAATTAAAAGACACAGACTGGCAAACTGGATAAAGAGTCAAGACCCATCAGTCTGCTGTATTCAGGAGACCCATCTCACACGCAGAGACATACATAGGCTCAAAATAAAGGGATGGAGGAAGATTTACCAAGCAAATGGAGAACAAAAAAAAGTGGGGGTTGCAATACTAGTCTCTGATAAAACAGACTTTAAACCATCAAAGATCAAAAGAGACAAAGAAGGCCATTACATAATGGTAAAGTGATCAATTCAACAGGAAGAGCTAACTATCCTAAATATATATGCACCCAATACAAGAGCACCCAGATTCATAAAGCAAGTCCTTAGAGACTTACAAAGAGACTTAGACTCCCATACAGTAATCATGGGAGACTTCAACACTCCACTGTCAACATTAGACAGATCAACGAGACAGAAAGTTAACAAGGATATCCAGGAATTGAACTCATCTCTGCAGCAAGCAGACCTAATAGACATCTATAGAACTCTCCACCCCAAATCAACAGAATATACATTCTTCTCAGCACCACATCGTACTTACTCCAAAATTGACCACGTAATTGGAAGTAAAGCACTCCTCAGCAAATATACAAGAACAGAAATTATAACAAACTGTCTCTCAGACCACAGTGCAATCAAATTAGAACTCAGGACTAAGAAACTCAATCAAAACCGCTCAACTACATGGAAACTGAACAACCTGCTCCTGAATGACTACTGGGTACATAACGAAATGAAGGCAGAAATAAAGATGTTCTTTGAAACCAATGAGAACAAAGATACAACATACCAGAATCTCTGGGACACATTTAAAGCAGTGTGTAGAGGGAAATTTATAGCACTAAATGCCCACAAGAGAAAGCAGGAAAGATCTAAAATTGACACTCTAACATCGCAATTAAAAGAACTAGAGAAGCAAGAGCAAACACATTCGAAAGCTAGCAGAAGGCAAGAAATAACTAAGATCAGAGCAGAACTGAAGGAGATAGAGACACAAAAAACCCTCCAAAAAATCAATGAATCCAGGAGTTGGTTTTTTGAAAAGATCAACAAAATTGACAGACCACTAGCAAGACTAATAAAGAAGAAAAGAGAGAAGAATCAAATTGACGCAATAAAAAATGATAAAGGGGATATCAACACCGACCCCACAGAAATACAAACTACCATCAGAGAATACTACATAAAAAAGGATGAGTTTGTGTCTTTTGTAGGGACATGGATGCAGCTGGAAACCATCATTCTTAGCAAACTATCACAAGAACAGAAAACCAAACACCGCATGTTCTCACTCGTAGGTGGGAACTGAACAATGAGATCACTTGGACTCGGGAAGGGGAACATCACACACCGGGGCCTATCATGGGGAGGGGGGAGGGGGGAGGGATTGCATTGGGAGTTATACCTGATGTAAATGACGAGTTGATGGGTGCAACACACCAACATGGCACAAGTATACATATGTAGCAAACCTGCACGTTGTGCACATGTACCCTACAACTTGAAGTTTAATAATAATAAATAAATTAAAAAAAAAAATCCGTTATCTCAACCTGGGGGAGGAGAAATGGAATTTGATGATTAAAGGAATGGAGAAAAAATAAAAAAAAAAAAAAAAAAAAAGAATACTATAAATACCTCTACGCAAATAAACTGGAAAATCTAGAAGAAATGGATAATTTCCTGGACACTTACACTCTTCCAAGACTAAACCAGGAAGAAGTTGAATCCCTGAATAGACCAATAGTAGGCTCTGAAATTGAGGCAATAATTAATAGCCTACCAACCAAAAAAAGTCCAGGACCAGATGGATTCACAGCTGAATTCTACCAGAGGTACAAGGAGGAGCTGGTACCATTCCTTCTGAAACGATTCCAATCAATAGAAAAAGAGGGAATCCTCCCTAACTCATTTTATGAGGCCAACATCATCCTGATACCAAAGCCTGGCAGAGACACAACAAAAAAAGAGAATTTTAGACCAATATCCCTGATGAACATCGATGCAAAAATCCTCAATAAAATACTGGCAAACCGGATTCAGCAACACATCAAAAAGCTTATCCACCATGATCAAGTGGGCTTCATCCCTGGGATGCAAGGCTGGTTCAACATTCGCAAATCAATAAACATAATCCAGCATATAAACAGAACCAAAGACAAGAACCACATCATTATCTCAATAGATGCAGAAAAGGCTTTTGACAAAATTCAACAGCCCTTCATGCTAAAAACGCTCAATAAATTCGGTATTGATGGAACGTACCTCAAAATAATAAGAGCTATTTATGACAAACCCACAGCCAATATCATACTGAATGGGCAAAAACTGGAAAAATTCCCTTTGAAAACTGGCACAAGACAGGGATGCCCTCTCTCACCACTCCTATTCAACATAGTGTTGGAAGTTCTGGCTAGGGCAATCAGGCAAGAGAAAGAAATCAAGGGGATTCAGTTAGGAAAAGAAGAAGTCAAATTGTCCCTGTTTGCAGACGACATGATTGTATATTTAGAAAACCCCATTGTCTCAGCCCAAAATCTCCTTAAGCTGATCAGCAACTTCAGCAAAGTCTCAGGATACAAAATTAATGTGCAAAAATCACAAGCATTCTTCTACACCAGTGACAGTCAAACAGAGAGCCAAATCAGGAATGAACTTCCATTCACAATTGCTTCAAAGAGAATAAAATACCTAGGAATCCAACTTACAAGGGATGTAAAGGACCTCTTCAAGGAGAACTACAAACCACTGCTGAGTGAAATAAAAGAGGACACAAACAAATGGAAGAACATACCATGCTCATGGATAGGAAGAATCAATATCGTAAAAATGGCCATACTGCCCAAGGTAATTTATAGATTCAATGCCATCCCCATCAAGCTACCAATGAGCTTCTTCAGAGAATTGGAAAAAACTGCTTTAAAGTTCATATGGAACCAAAAAAGAGCCCGCATCTCCAAGACAATCCTAAGTCAAAAGAACAAAGCTGGAGGCATCACGCTACCTGACTTCAAACTATACTACAAGGCTACAGTAACCAAAACAGCATGATACTGGTACCAAAACAGAGATATAGACCAATGGAACAGAACAGAGTCCTCAGAAATAATACCACACATCTACAGCCATCTGATCTTTGACAAACCTGAGAGAAACAAGAAATGGGGAAAGGATTCCCTATTTAATAAATGGTGCTGGGAAAATTGGCTAGCCATAAGTAGAAAGCTGAAACTGGATCCATTCCTTACTCCTTATACGAAAATTAATTCAAGATGGATTAGAGACTTAAATGTTAGACCTAATACCATAAAAATCCTAGAGGAAAACCTAGGTAGTACCATTCAGGACATAGGCATGGGCAAAGACTTCATGTCTAAAACACCAAAAGCAACGGCAGCAAAAGCCAAAATTGACAAATGGGATCTCATTAAACTAAAGAGCTTCTGCACAGCAAAAGAAACTACCATCAGAGTGAACAGGCAACCTACAGAATGGGAGAAAATTTTTGCAATCTACTCATCTGACAAAGGTCTAATATCCAGAACCTACAAAGAACTCAAACAAATTTACAAGAAAAAAATAAACAACCCCATCAAAAAGTGGGCAAAGGATATGAACACACATTTCTCAAAAGAAGACATTCATACAGCCAACAGACACATGAAAAAATGCTCATCATCACTGGCCATCAGAGAAATGCAAATCAAAACCACAATGAGATACCATCTCACACCAGTTAGAATGGCGATCATTCAAAAGTCAGGAAACAACAGGTGCTGGAGAGGATGTGGAGAAATAGGAACACTTTTACACTGTTGGTGGGAGTGTAAACTAGTTCAACCATTATGGAAAACAGTATGGCGATTCCTCAAGGATCTAGAACTAGATGTACCATATGACCCAGCCATCCCATTACTGGGTATATACCCAAAGGATTATAAATTATGCTGCTATAAAGACACATGCACACGTATGTTTATTGCAGCACTATTCACAATAGCAAAGACTTGGAATCAACCCAAATGTCCATCAGTGACAGATTGGATTAAGAAAATGTGGCACATATACACCATGGAATACTATGCAGCCATAAAAAAGGATGAGTTTGTGTCCTTTGTAGGGACATGGATGCAGCTGGAAACCATCATTCTCAGCAAACTATCACAAGAACAGAAAACCAAACACTGCATGTTCTCACTCATAGGCGGGAACTGAACAATGAGATCACTTGGACTCGGGAAGGGGAACATCACACACCGGGGCCTATCATGGGGAGGGGGGAGGGGGGAGGGATTGCATTGGGAGTTATACCTGATGTAAATGACGAGTTGATGGGTGCAGCACACCAACATGGCACAAGTATGCATATGTAGCAAACCTGCACGTTGTGCACATGTACCCTACAACTTGAAGTTTAATAATAAAAAATAAATTTTAAAAAAAAAGAGACTTACACTCCCACATAAAAATAATAGAAGACTAACACCCCACTGTCAACATTACACAGATCAACGAGACAGAACGTTAACAAGGATATCCAGGAATGGAACTCATCTCTGCGGCAAGCAGACCTAATAGACATCTATAGAACTCTCCACCCCAAATCAACAGAATATACATTCTTCTCAGCACCACATCGTACTTACTCCAAAATTGACCACATAGTTGGAAGTAAAACACTCCTCAGCAAATGTAAAAGAACAGAAATTATAACAAACTGTCTCTCAGACCACAGTGCAATCAAACTAGAACTCAGGATTAATAAGCTCACTCAAAACCGCCCAACTACATGGAAACTGAACAACCTGCTCCTGAATGACTACTGGGTACATAACGAAATGAAGGCAGAAATAAAGATGTTCTTTGAAACCAATGAGAACAAAGATACAACATACCAGAATCTCTGGGACACATTTAAAGCAGTGTGTAGAGAGAAATTTATAGCACTAAATGCCCACAAGAGAAAGCAAGAGAGACCTAAAATTGACACTCTAACATCACAATTAAAAGAACTAGAGAAGCAAGAGCAAACACATTCAAAAGCTAGCAGAAGGCAAGAAATAACTAAGATCAGAGTAGAACTAAAGGAGATAGAAACACAAAAAAACCTTCAAAAAATCAATAAGTACAGGAGCTGGTTTTTTGAAAAGATCAACAGAATTGATAGACTGCTAGTAAGACTAATAAAGAAAAGAGAGAAGAAACAAATAGACGCAATAAAAAATGTTAAAGGGGATATCACCACCGATCCCACAGATATACAAACTACCATCAGAGAATACTATAAACACCTCTACGCAAATAAACTAGAAAACCTAGAAGAAATGGACAAATTCCTGGACTCATACACCCTACCAAGACTAAAAAAGGAAGAAGTTGAATCCCTGAATAGACCAATAACAGGTTCTGAAATTGAGGCAATAATTAAGAGCCTACCAACCAAAAAAAGTCCAGGACCAGACGGATGTACAGCCGAATTCTACCAGAGGTACAAAGGGGAGCTGGTTCCATACCTTCTGAAACTATTCCAATCAGTAGAAAAAGAGGGAATTCTCCCTAATTCATTTTATGAGGCCAACATCATGCTGATACCAAAGCCTGGCAGAGACACAACAAAAAAAGAGAGTTTTAGACCAATATCCCTGATGAACATCTATGTGAAAATCCTCAACAAAATACTGGCAAACCAAATCATGCAGCACATCTAAAAGCTTTTCCACAATGATCAGGTTGGCTTCATCACTGGGATGCAAGGCTGGTTCAACATATGCAAATCAATAAACGTACTCCATCATATAAACAGAACCAAAGACAAAAACCACATGATTATCTCAATAGATGCAGAAAAGGCTTTTGACACAATTCAACAGCCCTTCATGCTAAAAACTTTCAATAAGCTAGGTATTGATGGGATGTGTCTCAAAATAATAACAGCTAGTTATGACAAACCCACAGCCAATATCATAATGAATAGGCAAAAACTGAAAGCATTCCCTTTGAAAACTGGCACAAGACAGGGATGCCCTCTCTCACCACTCCTATTCAACATAGTGTTGGAAGTTCTGGCCAGGGCAATCAGGCAAGATAAAGAAATAAAGGGTATTCAATTAGGAAAAGAGGAAGTCAAATTGTCCCTGTTTGAAGATGACATGATTATATATTTAGAAAACCCCATCATCTCAGCCCAAAATCTCCTTAAGCCGATAAGCAACTTCAGCAAAGTCTCAGGATACAAAATCAATGTGCAAAAAATCACAAGCATTGCTATACACCAATAATAGACAGAGAGCCAAATCATGAGTGAACTCCTATTCACAATGGCTTCAAATAGAATAAAATACCTAAGAATCCAACTTACAAGGGATGTGAAGGACCTCTTCAAGGAGAACTACAAACCACTGCTCAGCAAAATAAAAGAGGACACAAACAGATGGAAAAACATTCTATGCTTATGGGTAGGAAGAATCAACATTGTGAAAATGGCCATACTGCCCAAGGTAATTTATAGATTCAATGCCATCCCTATCAAGCTACCAATGACTTTCTTCACAGAATTGGAAAAAACTACTTTAAAGTTCATATGATACCAAAAAAGAGCCTGCATTGCCAAGATAATCCTAAGCCAAAAGAACAAAGCTGGAAGCATCACGCTACCTGACTTCAAACTATACTACAAGGCTACAGTAAAAAAACAAACAAAAAAACAAAACAAACAAACAAAAAACAAAACAAACAAACAAACAAAAAATCAGCATGTTACTGATACCAAAACAGATATATAGACCAATGGAACAGAATAGAGCCCTTGGAAATAATACCACACATCTACAACCATCTGATCTTTGACAAACTTGACAAAAAACAAGAAATGGGGAAAGGATTCCCTACTTAATAAATGGTGCTGGGAAAACTGACTAGCCATATGTAGAAAGCTGAAACTAGATCCCTTCCTTACACCTTATACAACAATCAATTCAAGATGGATTAAAGACTTAAATGTTCAAACTAAAACCATAAAAACCCTAGAAGAAAACCTCAGCAATACCATTCAAACTGTAGGCATGGGTAAGGACTTCATGACTGAAACACCAAAAGCAATGGCAACAAAAGCCAAAAGTGACAAATGGGATCTGTTTAAACTAAAGAGTTTCTGCACAGCAAAAGAAACTACCATCAGAGTGAACAGGTAACCTATAGAATGGGAGAAAATTTTTACAATCTTCCCATCTGACAAAGGGCTAATATCCAGAATCTACAAATAACTTAAACAAATTTACGAGAAAAAAATCAAACAACTCCATCAAAAAGTGGGCGAAGGATATGGACAGACACTTCTCAAAAGAAGACATTTTTGCAGCCAACAGACACATGAAAAAATGCTCATCATCACTGGTCATCAGAGAAATGTAAATCAAAACCATAATGAGATACCATCTCACACCAGTTAGAATGGCGATCATTAAAAATTCAGGAAACAACAGATGCTGGAGAGGATGTGGAGAAATAGGAACACTTTTGCCCTGTTGGTGGGACTGTAAACTAGTTCAACCACTGTGGAAGACAGTGTGGTGATTCCTCAAGGATCTAGAACTAGAAATACCATTTGACCCAGCCATCTCATTACTGGATATATACCCAAAGGATTATAAATGATGCTACTCTAAAGACATATGCACACGTATACTTATTGCAGCACTATTTACAATAGCAAAGACTTGGAACCAACCCAAATGTCCATCAATGATAAACTGGATTAAGAAAATGTGGCACATACACACCATAGAATACTATGCAGTCATAAAAAAGGGTGAGTTCATGTCCTTTATAGGGACATGGATGAAACTGGAAACCATCATTCTGAGCAAACTATTGCAAGGACAGAAAACCAAACACCACATGTTCTCACTCACAGGTGGGAACTGAACAATGAGAACACATGGACATAGGGTGGGGAACATCACACACTGGGGCCGGTCATGGGGTGGGGGGAGTGGGGAAGGATAGCAATGCGGTGTTGAGAAGAATATATATTCTGTTGATTTGGGGTGGAGAGTTGTGTAGATGTCCACTAGGTCTGCTAGGCCCAGGGCTGAGTTCAAGTCCTGAATATCCTTGTTAATTTTCTGTCTCATTGATCTGTCTAATATTGACAGTCAGGCATTAAAGTCTCCCACTATTATTGTGTGGGAGTCTAAGTCTCTTTGTGGGTCTATAAGAACTTGCTTTATAAATCTGGGTTCTCCTATATTGGGTGCATATATATTTAGGATAGTTAGCTCTTCTTGTTTAATTGATCCCTTTAACGTTAAGTAACACCCTTGTTTTTCTTTGATCTTTGTTGGTTTAAAGTCTGCTTTATCAGAGGCTAGGATTGCAACCCCTTTTTTATTGTTTTCCATTTGTTTGGTTAATATTCCTCCATCCCTTTATTTTGAGCCTATGTGTGTCTTGCACCTGAGATGTGTCTCCTGAATACAGCACACTGATGGGTGTTGACTCTATCCAATTTTCCAGTCTATGTCTTTTAGTTGGGGCATTTAGCCCATTTACATTCAAGGTTAATATTGCTATGTGTGAATTTGATCCTGTCATTATGATGCTAGCTGTTTCTTTTGCCCATTAGTTGATGCAGTTTCTTCATAATGTCAATGGTCTTTACAATTTGGTATGTTTTTGCAGTATCTGGTACCAGTTTTTTCTTTCTATATTTATGCTTTCTGCAGGAGCTCTTGTAAGGCAGGTCTGGTGGTGACAAAATCTCCCAGCATTTGCTTCTCTGTAAAGGATTTTATTTCTCTTTTGCTTATGAAGCTTAGTATAGCTGGATATGATGTTCTGAGTTGAAAATTCTTTTTTTTTTTTTTTTTTTTTTTTTTTTAAGAATGTTGAGTATTGGTCCCCACACTCTTCTGCCTTGTAGGGTTTCTGCAGAGAGATCCACTGTTAGTCTGATGGGCTGCTCTTTATTGGTCACTCAACCTTTCTTTCTGGCTGCTCTTAATCTTTTTTTCCTTCATTTCAAACTTGGTGAATCTGACGATCATGTGTCTTGAGATTATTCTTCTCGAGAAATATTTTTGTAGTGTTCTTGTATTTCCTGAATTTGGATGTTGGCTTGTCTTGCTAGGTTGGGGAAGTTCTCCTGGATAATATCCCGAAGTGAGTTTTCCAATTTGGTTCCATTCTCCCCATCACTTCCAGGTACACCAATCAAACGTAAGTTTGGTCTTTTCACATTGTACCATAGTTATTTGAGGCTTTGTTCGTCCCTTTTTATTCTTTTTTTTCTAATCTTGTCTTCACACTTTATTTCATTAAGTTGATATTCAATCTCTAATATCTTTTCTTCCACTTGATAGATTCAGCTATTGATACTAATGTATGTTTCACAAAGTTCTTGTTCCGCGTTTTTCAGCTCCATCAGGTCATTTATATTCTTCTCTAAACTGGTTATTCCAGTTACCAATTCCTCTAACATTTTTTCAAGGTTCGTAGCTTTTTTGCATTGGGTTAGAACATGCTCCTTAGCTCAAAGGAGTTTATTACTACCCACTTTCTGAAGCCTACCTCTGTCAATTCATTAAAATCATTCTCCATCCAATTATGTTCCTTTGCTGGTAAGGAATTGTCATCCTTTGGAGGAGAAGAGGCATTCAGTTTTTGGAATTTTCAGCATTTTTGTGCTGATTTTTTTTTTTTTTTCATCTTCGTGAATTTATCTACCTTTGGTTTTTGATGCTGGTGACTGTCAGATGGGGTTATTTCGTGGATGTCGTTTTGATGTTGATGCTATTCTTTTCTGTTTATTAGTTTTCTTTCTAACAATCAGGTCCCTCTGCTGCAGGTTTGCTGGAGTTTGCTGGAGGTCCACTCCAGACCCTGTTTATCTGGATTTATCACCAGCAGAGACTGCAGAACAGCAAAGGTTGCTGCCTGTTCCTTCCTCTGGCAGCTTTGTCCCCAAAAGCCACCCGCCAGATGTCAGCTGGAGCTCTGCTGTATGAGGTGTCTGTCAACCATTGTTTGGAGGTGTCTCCCAGTCAGGAGGCATGGGGGTCAGTATCCCACTTGAGGAGACATTCTGTCCGTTAGCAGAGCCCAAGCACTGTGCTGGGAGTTCTGCTCCTCTTTTCAGAGCTGGCAGGCAGGAATGTTTAAGTCTGCTGAAGCTACACCCATAGCCATCCCTTCCCCCAGGTGCTCTGTCCCAGGGAGATGGGAGTTTTATCTATAAGCCCCTGACTGGGGCACCTGCCTTTCTTTCAGAGATACCTTGCTCAGAGAGGAGAATTCTAGATAGGCAGTCTGGCTATAGCGGCTTTGCAGAGCTGTGGTGGGCTCCACCTGGTTCAAACTTCCTGGCAGCTTTGTTTACACTGTGAGGGGAAAACTGCCTACTCAAGCCTCAGTAATGGTGGACATCCCTTTCCCCACTAAGCTTGAGTGTCCCAGGTTGACTCAGACTGACTGCTGTGCTGGCAGTGAGAGTTTCAAGCCTGTGGATCTCAGCTTGCTGGGCTTCATGGGGGTGAGATTTGCTGAGCTAGACCACTTGGCTCCCTGGCTTTAGCCCTCTTTCCAGGGGAGTGAATGGTTCTGTCTTGCTGGTGTTCCAGATGCCACTGAGGTATGAAGAAAACTCTTACAGCTAGCTCAGTGACTGCCCAAATGACCTCCCAGTATTTGCTTGAAACCCAGGGCCCTGGTGGTGTAGGCATCTGAAGGAATCTCCTGGTCTGTGAGTTGTGAAGACTATGGGAAAAACATAGTATCTGGGCTGGAATGGACCATTCCTCATGACACAGTCCCTCATGGCTTCCTTCAGCTAGGGGAGGGAGTTCTCTGACCCCTTGTACTTCCCAGGTGAGGTGACACTGCACTCTCCTTCTGCTTGCCCTCTGTGGTCTGCATCCACTGTCTAACCAGTCCCAATGAGATGACCTGGGTACCACAGTTGGAAATGCAGAAATCACCCATCTTCTGCATTGATCTCACCGGGAGCTGCAGACTGAAGCTGTTCCTATTTGGCCATCTTGCCCAAGTTCCCTATGTTTTTAAAATAGCAACTCTTACTTTGTTTTGATCTTTTCTTTTTTTTTTTTTTCTTTTTTTTTTCTTTTTTTTTTTTTTTTTTTTTAGTTTTTAGCTTAATTCATTTCTGCAATGATCTTCTTTGTTTTCTTTCTTCTACTAACTGGACTTAGTTTTGTTGTTGTTGTTGTTACTTGAGGTGTAATTTTAGATGATTTATTTGGTATCTTTCTTCTGTAGTATAGGTATTTATTTTTTGAATCTCCTTCTTACAACTGATTTATCACATCCCATATATATATTTACTATTGTCTCCAGATATTTTTAAATTTCCCATTTTATTTCTTTTTTGATTATTTATTGTTCTGGAGCATGTTGTTCCATGTCCATAGTTTGTAAATTTCCCAGAATCTTTTCTGCTGTTGATTTCTGCTTTTATAACATTGCGGTCACAAATACTACTTGTATTATAAATGTTAAATTTGGTAAGACTTGTTTTTTGGCCTAACGTGGGCTGTCCTAGAGAATGTTTCATGTGTGCTAGAGAACGTTGTGTATTCTGTTGTTTTTTGATGGAGAGCTTTTTACAAGTCCGTCTATTAGTCATGGTTTTCCAGAGTAATAGAACTGATAGGGTAACTATGTCTATATATTTGCCTATATAGGCAATTATATAGATCTAGATACATTTAGATATAGATAGATATAGAGATAGATGTATGAGAGCAAATTTATTAGGGGAGTTGGTTCACATGATTATGGAGGCTGAGAAGCTCCACCATATGCTGTGTGCAAGTTGAAAAAACAGAAAAGCATGGTTCATTTCAAGTCTGAAGGCTTGAGAGCCAGTGGGGCTGATGGTGTAACTTTCAGTCTGAAATTGGAGACCTCAGAGCTTGGATGATTACTGGCCCATGTCACTAAGTCCAAAGGTTAGATAACTTGGAGTTCTGATGTCCAAAGGCATGAGAAGACAGGTGCCCCAACTTCAGAAAAAAAAAAAAAAAAAAAGAATGAGTAAGTTTGTCTTTCTTTGGACCTTTCTTCTATTTGGGCCTTCAGCAGATTGAATGGTACCAACCACTTTGGGTGAAGACAAAGTCTCCATGCAACGCTGTTGATTGAAGTTGACATTGGCAAAAAACTAGAGAGAACCTCAGTTGCCACAGCTGTCTGTATCTGCAGTAGTGGTGAAGGTTGTTATTGTGTTCTCCAGTGCTGAAAATTGCTGGGTTTTTTTTTGTTTTGTTTGTTTTTTTTTTAATCTCTTTTTCTCCCACCTGGATGTTTTGGCTGAGATGTTCTTTCTTGGTGCCAGCTTCTTCTTGCTGGTGTATTTATGGTGGTGATGGTACTGGTGTCTGATGTATAGTGTTCATGGCACAGATGTCTGAAGTATGGACATGTAGAAAAACCACAGCTCTGTAGGCCAACGTTCTGGTGCCACTAGTGCCAGGAGTGCTGGCACCACCACTGCTATGTCAGTCATAATGTGCAGGATGCAGGAACATAGAGAGAACCTGAAGATCTGGACTCTGTAGCACAGGTTTATGAATAACTACTGCTGTTCCAGGGACCAGAGTGTGAACATGCCTGGTGTGGAAGTGACTTCACAGCAGTGGAGTTTCTCCAGTGTCTGATGTGCCCGTGTTTATGGAGCAGCTGCTGACTTCAGGTCTAGACCTTAGACATCATTAGAGCAATAGTTGCTCTTGAGCCATGGGTGTGATCTAGCTAACTGTGAAGGTGACTCCAATGTTGGAGACATGGCCGCTCACAAAGCAGTGGAAGACCCATGTTCTAGAGTGCAGTGCATGCACAGGGACTGTGGCTCTGGGGTCTAGGGTGGAGTTAGCCCAGTGGAAATTGTCATTGCTCCAATTTCTGGTGTGTTGGTGGATGTGGTTCACCTGTAGATCTGTTGTCTGAAGCACAGGCTCATGAGGAGTGATAATGTCTCTAGGGTTTGGGGCATGTGTTGCCTCACTGTGGCAGTGGCTTAGAGAATCCCACCACCTTTATGGAAAGGATGAGAGAGGCACTAATAAAACACACCTCTTTATCCCCTGGTTGGTTCAGCGGAGGGACAGCTCATTCAGAAGGACAAGTTTATTACACAGATTGCTCCCAATATTAGAAGAAAATTACAGAAGCAAGTTGTAGGACCAGATAGCAACCCAGAGAACCTCCTGAGAATAGCCACTTCAGTATTTTACAATAGGGATCAGGAGGAAGACTAAGAAAAGGAGAGTAAATACATGAACAGAGGCTCTAGTAGCAGCATTGCAAGCTTGCAAAGTTCGGGATCCCTGAGGTACATCCACTAGCTGTTATTGATGTGACAAGTCATGGCATTTTAACAAGGAAGGCCCAGGCAGCAAGATAAAGCCACCTCGACCCTGTCCAGCCTGTGGCAGAGACCACTGGAGAAGGGTCTGCCCCCAGAGATAGAGGTCACTGGCTTCAGAACCAGTCTCACAGATGGTTCAGCAGGACTGATGAGTCCTGGGGCTCAAACCACTGGCTCCAGCAACTCAGACTGTTATTACAGCCTAGGAGCCCCAGGTGATTCCGGAAATTGAAGGAAAGAAGGTAGCTCACCTTCTGGATACTGGAGCCAGTCTCTCTTCTCCTCTCTAATTTAGGTCTCCCCTCTTACCACAGCATGACCATAAGGGACATCTCAGGAAAAACTCTAACCTGATATTTTTCTCAACCTCTTAGCTGCAGGTGGGGGGACCTACTATTTCCCACTCCTTTATTAGGTAGAGATATTCTAGCTCACTTGGGGGTCAGCATCCATATAACCCTAGAGCAAACTCTTTGTCTCCCGCTGATGGAAGCTAACATTAATCCAGAAGTTTGGGCAACTCAAGGAAGAATAGTTTGAGCTATAACTGCTAAGGCAGTCCAGATTTACCTGAAGGATCCAACTTATTTTCCTAACCAGAGATAGTATCTCCTAAGGCCAGAGGCTAGGAACGCGCTAGAAGCCATTACAAATAACCTAAAGATGCAAGGCCTCCTCAAACCCTGTAATAGCCCCTGCAACACCCCAATATTAGGAGTGCAGAAACCCAATGGGGAATGGAGACTAGTTCAGGACCTTTGCCTCATTAATGAAGCTGTAGTTCTAATTCATCCAGTGGTATCTAATCCCTATACCGTGTTAACTCTATTTGAGTTAATGGTTTACAGTTCTAGATTTAAACGATGCCCTTTTCTGTATACCATTACATCCAGACTCTCAATGCCTGTTGCTTTCAAAGATCCCTCCAGCCAGACCACCCATTTAACATGGACAGTGTTGCCTCAGGGATGTTGAGATAGTTCTCATCTGTTTGGACAGGTACTTTCAAAAGATCTCTCTGAGCTCTCTCATCCTCAAGTTAGGGTCTTGCAGTACGTTGATGATATCTGCTCTGTGTTCCAACTGAGGAAGCTTCTCAGAAAGGAACTTAAGCTCTTCTCAACTTCTTAGCTAACAGAAGATACAAGGTTTCAAAACCCAAGGCCCAACTCTGCAAAACCTCTGTGAACTATCTAGACTTAGTGCTGTCTGAGGGGACCAGAGCATTAGGGGAAGAGAGGATTCAGCCTATTTCCTCCTTCCGCCTCTCCAAAACCTTCAAGCAACCAAGAGGATTTGGGGGCGTTACAGGATTTTGTAGACTATGGATACCTGGGTATCGTGAAATAGCTTGTCCATTATATAACCTCATAAAAGATACTCAGGGAGCTAAAGGTCATCTTCTAACTGGGAACCTGAAACTCAAAGGGACTTCAATCAGTTAAAACAAGCCTTGGTTAAGGCACCAGCTCTCAGACTTTCTGTAGGGAAGGCCTTCACTCTGTATGTATCAGAAAGTAAGGGAATGGTCTTGGGAGTTTTAACACAGGCCCGAGGACTAGCTCAACAGCCAGTGAGTTACCTAAGTTAGAAACTTGATTTGGTGGTTAAAGGATGGCCAGCCTGCCTCCAAACCATTGCCTCAGTGGCTCTGCTGGTCCCAGAAGCCTCCAAATTAACCCTGGGAATTGATTTGACTGTTTACACCTCACGTAACGTGGCAGGACTACTGCACTCTAGGGGGAGACTTTGGCTAACAGATACCGACTCCTTAAATATCAGGCTCTTTGTTAGAGGTTTCCAACATCTAATGAAAGACTTGTTCTCTCCTAAATCCAGCCACCTTCTTCCTTGAGGAAACTGGGGAACATGATCTTAATTGTGAACATGTCAGAGTACAGGCCTATGCAGCCTGGGAAGTTCTCAGGGAACCTACACCTAGAGAACCCAGATTGGACCCTCTTCACAGATGGGAGTTCTTTTGTAGAACAAGGCATCCATAAGGCAGGATACACAGTAGTCTCTCTACATGATGTTAATGAAAGTGTCTCTTCTCCCTCCAGGCACAAGCACTCAATTAGCTGAGCTGATAGCTCTTACAAGAACAATTGAATTAAGGAAAGGAAAGGCAGCTAACATTTACGTTGGCTCCAAGTATGCTTTTTTGGTTCTCCATGCTCATGCTGCCGTTTGGAAGGAAAGGCATTCTCTTATCGCCAATGAATGGACCACCTATAAAATATCACCACAAAATTAACAGGTTATTATCCTCGGTTTTCCTTCCATGAAAAAATAGTAGTGATGCATTTCTGTAGGGGACATCAAAAGAGAACAGATGAGGTAGCCAAAAGAAATAGATTAGCTGATCAGGCGACTAAGTCAGCGGCAAGGAAGCTTCCAGACATCAACACACTTCAAACTCCTCTAATCTGGAAAGGCTCCATAATAGAAATTAAACCTCAGTACTCCCCTACAGAAATAGAATGAGCCACTTCTCACAGGTATACATTTCAGCCCTCAGGACGGCTACAGTTGGAAGCTGGCAAATGAAGTTTGCCAGCCTCCAGCCAATGGAAATTCTTTAAAGTCCTTCACCAAGATTTTCACTTGGGAAAGGATAAAACTTATTAATGTGCTGAGAGATTGTTCTCAGGAAAGAATTTACTAAAAACAGTCAAGCAAGTTGTTAATGCTCTTGAAGTCTGTCTTAAAAACAATCCCCTGAACAGGTGACTCCTTCCTTCTCAAACTCAAAGAATAGAAAGTTATCCAGGGGAGGACTGGCAAATAGATTTCATCCACATGCCAAAGACAAAAGGCATTCAATACCTGCTGGTATGGGTAGATACCTTCACTAACTGGGTAGAAGCATTTCCCTGCCATACAGGAAAAGTCTCTGAGGTAGTAAAAGTGTTAGTTAATGAAATAACTCCCTGCTTTGGTCTACATAAGTATCTTCAAAGTGACAATGGGCTTCAAAGACACAATGGATCTCAAAAGCACTAGGCATATAATACCATCTCCATTGTGCTTGGAGACCCCAATCCTCAGGAAAGGTAGACAAAACTAATGGTATTATCAAGAGACACTTCAGAAAATTATCCCAAGAAACTCACCTGCTTTGGGTCACTCTTCTTCCCATGGCCTTACTACAAACAAGAAATACCCCTTCAAAATTAAGTCTTAGCCCTTTTGAGATGCTGTATGGATGACCTTTCCTTACCAATGATTTTCCATTAGATCAGGAAACTTTTGAGCTAGTTAAGCATGTAACCTCTCTGGCTCACTTTCATCAGGAATTAGCACAATTTGTGAAAGCCAAACCCCAGGAAATTGGACCCCCTCTATTTAACCCAGTAGATTTGGTACTGGTAAAACTCTTTCTTCTCTCTCTCCCTCCCTAAGCCCAACCTGGGAAGGGCCTTACATTGTTCTTTCAACCTCCTCAGCAATAAAAGTTAGGGAAATTGACTCCTGGATACATCACACTTCAGTCAAAGCCTGGAATGCTGAGGGAGCAACCCCCGACAGCCCAGAGGAATGTCCTGAATATCAACATGAAAAATAGGAGATCTTAAGCTGAAAATCACCAAAAAAAATAAGTAACTGAGTAAGAACTACTCACATTACTCATCTCGCACTTACCTCACTAAATACTTTTGTGTCATTTTTACCTCTCCTTTGAGATTTATCGCCAAATATTACAACTTCTTTTTGGTGGAAATTATTTACTATGCCACCCTTGCAGGAATTGCTAATACTCACTCTACTATTTGCAGTAGGGCTATATACTGTAGCACCCACAGGGTGGAATATTGGACAGAGAATCTCAATTAAGGTAGCATTTTGCTTAATTATCATCCCCATAGCATGAATCACAGTTACAAACAGGAAGTAATTGTGAGCGTTTTACTATCACTAAATCTGTTAGGACTTTTTATCGCACTTAATAACATGTCACATCCTTTGGCTCCTACAATATCCACCTTGACCCATTTGTACAAGACTAATTGTTATGTCTGTCCTAAGCAGTTCGCTCAATTCAATGGCACTAAGGAAACTTACAGTGACGCAGAATTCACTGTCTTAGGATTCCTTTTGTTGACTTTACCTTTAACCCTTAAAGACTTATCAGGCATAAATGGGACATGGTATGGGAGAACTTTCAACTGGGTAACTTACTCCTTTCAGGAGAACACTCTGCCCCCAGTGCCAAAGAACACTCTCCCCAAAGATAAGCTTCACACCCTCAGACTAGGAAAAGTAGATCGAGAGAAAGCAAATGCCTCCCTCTGCTTCAAAAGCAGTGGGAAAGGACCACACTTGGGAGATCTCAGATATTTTAACATCACATTTGTAATTGCTGAAAGTTCAAAGATTGGGGGAGGAGACCACCAAAAGGGTGATCTAAAAGGATCAGAAGACCTAGTGGGGGCTTTCAGAATCTAGCCTCTCCTGGTTGGAAGGGCTCAGATGGGAGTGGCATGTTCTAAGTAACCACCTTAATTGTAATCTAAAGAATAACACATGGGACTTTCCAAGCATGTGACCTCATGGAATTCCAGACCCTTCTATGATGTTTGCTAATAGTAGCAGCTTACAGATAGGTGGGCAACCTAGAGACATCTGGACTGCCAGCCCTTGTCATAAGGATCATCTAAGATATTGGCCAGGGCATATAATATCTCTAATGTTTTGAAACTCCATTTGTCAGGTGGATGCTTCTTACTTGGTATGTCAAATTCCAAATGACATCATAAATAACTATCCTAAATATGCATACCCTTATTCCAAGGATTCTCCTACTATATGTAAAGAAGGGAAACTTCTAATATATGAGAAAAATCTACCAGTGTCTCTCACAAGCCACAACTTAGAACCATCTCTTCAAGGAACGGGGCTATATTTTCTCTGTGGCTCCTGGATACACTTAATCCTCCTAAGGCATTGGAAGAGAACTTGTACTTTAGTATCAGTAGTTCCCAACTTGTTATTTTTAAATTCTACTCAGCATCATCTGCGGACATGCCTAACTTAGGCTCTTTTCTAGAAAACTGCACTATCTCGAATATGACAGACAAAGAGATCTATCATTTCTGTGCTATCATATGGAGATTTAACTGAAAGGGCAGACTGGGGAGGGCTTGCACATGACAATCCCATTTTAGAAAAAACACGGATGGGAAGTTCTATAGCCAGAGGTCTATTCTCATTTATGGGTATCCCTCTCCTTGAAAGATCAGTACTTTATATCTCTATTAGTATGTGCTGAAGATGTAAGGCAACTCTAGATGCCATAGAGGCACAACAGCAATCTATAGACTCTTTAGTCTCAGTAGTAACATAAAATAGGCCTTAGATGTCCTTAAAATTGAAGTAAGAGGTACCTATGCACTTTTAAATGCAACATGCTGCTCCTAGATTAACACCTCTAGTAAAGTAGAGGAAAATCCACAGGTACTCAAAGATCAAATCAAAATTATTGACAGGCTAAGAGCAATGAAAGGCTTCAGCCCCAGGTGGTTACAATCCCTCTTTAATGAATTCCAGTATTCCTTACGGAATTGGTTAGCTCCTTTATTAAGCCCCCTTTTGCTTATGTGTCTTTTATTAATATTTGGACCTTGTAACTCAATACTAACTTGAATTGTTTCTTCTCATCCATCTGGAAGCAATCAAACTCCAAATGGTGCAGCAAAGTGAACCATGCATGGATAAGCCATTCTTCCAAGGACCCTTAGATCAACCCCAGGAGGAGCCCTAGCTGCGGTTCCTCACTCGATGCCCCTTTTCAGCAGGAAGTAGCCAGAAAGAGTTGTTGCCCAAAACCCCCTAACAGCAGTTAGGGTGACATCTCCTCATGGGGAATTGTTATAGAGTTATTAAGAAAATATTTTAGGCAGGTAGAGAAGATAAGGGGTCCTTGGTAAGGTTGGTTTATTTTAAAGTGTGATAACCTACCTTGTTTTAACCTGAGCAACTCTCTCCTATCAGAGAGAGACGCACAGACTCCATTTTAGTTTCTTCACTTGCAGCCCCCTTATCCCCCTTAAGGGAATAACTAGTGCAAGCTGACTCCAAACACATCCAGGAATGCACCTGCTGATAAGATATTGAGGCAGGCTGTACCAGCAGCACCTGGGAATGTGCTCCATGGAAGGCACCTAAAAGCCCCTGCATTTATCTCTTAGTGATAGTTTAAGCCCCTGCACCTGGAAGTGTTTAACTTTTTTGTAACTGCTTCTATAACCAATTAATTTTTTTAACTTTTTGCCTGTTCTGCTTCTGTAAAACTGCTTCAGTTAAACTCCCCCTCCCCTATTTAGACCATAGTATAAAAGAGAATCTAGCCCTTTCTTCAGGGCCGAGAGAATTTTGAGCGCCAGCTGTCTCTCGGTCGCTAATAAAGGACTCCTTAATTTGTCTCAAAGTGTGGCGTTTCTCTATAACTCGCTTGGTTACAATATTTGGAGGCCCCAGCGAGATTTCGCCATGGGGTGAGAGCCAGACTCATTCCAGGCTCCCCCGGACAGACAGCGGACTTATAGGGGAGGCGCCACCTGAAGACGTTCCAGGGCCCCGTAAGATCCTGTCTTCCAGAGAGGAATGGATTGACTACCCTTGTGTGCCCACAAAAAATTCAGCTCCTGAGTCCTCAGTTTCTGATCCCAGGAAGGTAAGTCAGATCTGACTCCGTTTCTCTGGGAGGGAACTGGCTCTGACAAGGACCCTCCCTTTTTGACTCTGCCCACATTCCAGGACGCTGGAAGACAGAGTCCTGGTTTTCCTGTTATGCGACTGTGTGTCTCTGCGATGGAAGCGGCCCTGACGAAGGCCCTCCCTTGACTCTGTCCATATTCCAGGACGCTGGAGGACTGAGTCCTGGTTTCTGGCAGGTCGGTCTCTCCGTTAAGACTAGTGTCTCTCTCTCTCTCTCTCTCTCTCTCTCTCTCTCTCTCTCTCTCTCTCTCTCTCTCTCTCTCTCTCTCTCTCTCTCTCTCTCTCTCTCTCTCTCTCTCTCTCTCTCTCTCTCCTCTTTCTCTCTCTCTCTCTCCCCCCCTCCTCTCTCTCTCCCCCCCCTTCCCCCTTACCTTCCCCCTCCCCCTCCCTCCCTCTTTCTCTCTCTCCTCCTTCTCTCATTCAAATCTCCTAGAGACCTCTGTTTTGGAACAAGAATAAGAAAACTGTTATAAACTCTGCGTGAATGAGTGCGTGAATTGGGGAGTTCAAGGGCTTGTGCTTGAATTTCCAATTTGTAGCTCCACGGCGAAAGTTACGGAGTTCGAGTGGGCCCTCACCTGAGGTTCCCTGGCGACCTCATAAGGCTTAAGGCAGCATTGAACATAGCCCGATCGGAGCCTGGGGATTATACTGGCTTGCCAATGCTAAGAGGAGCCTAAGTCCCCTCAGGGGGAGTAGCCAGGCGGCGGGCATCTGACTGATTCCATCATGGGATCCCTCACCCCTTGTTTGACTATAAAAAGAAAAAAAAAAAAAATTGTTAAACTTGTTTATATGCCCTAGTGTCTATTGTCTTGTTTAGTGTCTAAGTTTCATATGTCAGGTCGCCGATACTGCCCAAGGCAACTGGGAAAGGACTTCTTCAAGGTCCTCAGGACTGATTTTCTACCACAGGAGGTCAAATTCCTCACCAGTTATTTGGGCTGGTCATCCCAGTTCTGCCTTTTCTGTCAGAAACAAATCAGGTGTTGTTACAGGAAAGAGTGTGAGAAACACCCATTTGGAATTTCTGACACCATAAAGGCTGCTGGCATTTAGATTGCCACATCCCATGTCCAAGTGACTGGATTGCCTCCACATTAGATCAGTGGTGGATTCAAAATAGCCACCCTGAAGACCTCCTTGCCCACCTTTTCTGTCATCCTGTAACTTTTCCCGTGCCCTTGGATAGAAGACTGTGCAGAGAAACCTACTCTCGTACTGCTTTACTCCATCTGGACTCTTATTCTGTCCCCCTGTGGCTGCTCTCCTACCTTAGAAAGATCCAAGTGGCCCCTTTCCTCCTCATCCTTATCCCTTACCCTGCACATCTCGTTTTCCTGTGTCACAGCAAGTCCAGCTCCTCCAGGATTTGGCTCTGCTCTCCCTCCTAAAACCCTTGAAAGAAAAGGCCAAGTTTGAACTTTTTGCCTTTGAGTCATGGAGACACCAAAAATAGTTAGTCTATAGGTCAAGGGAAAGAGAGAGGCCATCTAGGTCCATCTGGCCAAGGAACCCTCAAGTCAGCCTCCAGTCCTCCTCCCTAAATCTCAAAGCTTAAGAAAACAATCCTCATGTGGCAGGAAGTGTTCTCTATAGTTGTTTTCCTGCTCCTTCTGCTTATGTTATTTCTGTTCTTCCAATACGCCAGCCCCCCAGGTCGTGAATTTCTCTGTCCTTGCTAGGTTTAATATCTCTGCTCAAACCTTGTTAAACTGCCTCCAAAATGGGAAACTCCTCTTCCTGGTCCTGTAAAGATTGGAGCCCTCTCCAATGTATGTTGCAGAACTTCTCTCTGGGCTTCCCAGAGGATTAGGGAGTCTGCCTTAAGAAAGGCAAATTCCGGACACTCTGTGAAGTAGAATGGCCACAGTTTGGAACCGGGTGGCCCCCAGAAGGGTCACTTAACCCCACAGCTGTTCAGGCTGTATGGCGGGTCCTTACTGGAATTCCTGGTCACCCCGATCAGTTTCCCTACATTTATCAATGGTTGGATTTGGTCTGGAGCCCTCCTCCCTGGCTCTGCTCATGCGCCATTCATGATCCCACTTCCAAGGTCCTTTCTGCATTTTTGCCCCGCCCCTCAGCCCCTCCGCTTCTCCTGTACTGCCTCCTTCTAAAGAACAGGAAAGTTTTCCTCACCCAGTTCCGCCACCCTATAACCCTCCTGCTCCCTCCATTTCTTCCCTTGTCTCCTTGACTACATTTCTTGTAGGCTCTCCACTATAGTCTCCCAATTGCGACTGAGGCAGGAGGAGGTAGCCCCCATCCTCCTGCTGAGAGAGGTGCAAATCCCTCCGGGTGATGAGCACCCTTCTTAGTTAATGTCCCTTTCTCTACCTCTGACCTGTACAACTGGAAGGCTCATAATCACCCCTTTTCTGAAAAGTCCCAGGTTTTGACCTCACTAATGGAGTCTGTGCTCTGGACTCACTGACCCACCTGGGATGACTGTCAGTAACTCCTTTTAACCCTTTTCACCTCTGAAGAGAGGGAATGTATCTGAAAGGAGGCCAGAAAGTATTACCTTACATCAGCTGGTGGGCCAGAAGAGGAAGCCCAAGACAAAATTGAGGAGGTTTTTCCCTCTACCTGGCCTAATTAGGACCCAAAGTCCTCTAGTAGGAAGAGAGCTTTAGACGATTTTCACCAGTATCTCCTTGCGGGATCAAGGGAGCCGCTCGAAAACCCATAAATTTGTCAAAGACAATTGAAGTTGTCCAGAGGCCTGATGAGTCACTAGGAGCATTTTTGGAACCCCTCCAGGAAGCCTATTGGACTTACACCCCTTTTGACCTGGCGGCTCTTGAAAATAGCCATGCTCTTAATTTGGCATTTGTGGCTCAGGCAGTCCCTGACATTAAAAGAAAATTACAAAAGCTAGAAGAACTTGCTGGGATGAACATCAGTCAACTTTTAGAGATAGCCCAAAAGGTTTTTGACAACCGAGAGTTTGAAAAGCAGAAACAGGCAGCTCAGGCAGCTGAAAAAAGCTACTGACAAAGCATAAAAAAGACAGGTAAAAATCATAGTGACTGCCATTCAGGAAGTCAAAAAGGAAAGGCCCCCATCACAGAAGAATGGTCAGGGAAACCTGGGTCCCCGCCAAAAGGGCCAGAAAGGGGAGCGGGCTCACCTGGAGAAAAACCAATGCACTTTTTGCAAGCAGATAAGACACTGGAAAAAGGAATGCCCATTAAGACCAGAGGAAAAACCAGAAGAGAAAAAAGTTCTCACTCTCCCCACTGCGGAAGAATCTGATGATTGACGAGTCCAGGGCTCCTTTACACTTGGTCCCCGGGAGCTCATGGTGACCGCCACAGTGGGGGGCCAGCCTGTACACTCCCTAATTGACACTGGGGCAGAACACCCGGTACTGCAGACGCCCCTAGGCAGTGTCTCTAATAGGAAAGTGGCTGTACAGGGGGCTACTGGAGTTATTCAGAAATATCCTATCATCCACTCACGAGAGGTGAGTTTGGGACAGAAAAGAGTAACCCACTCATTCCTTGTGGTCCCAGAGTGTCCTTTTCCCCTCCCAGGGTGAGACCTGCTCCACAAGCTGCAGGCATCCGTTTCTTCTCGGCCGAACAAGCTCACCTCATGTTAGGGGACACAATGTCCCCTACTGCTCAGCTCCTGCTAACCACCCCTCTGTCAGAAGAATATCTCTTAGTTTGACCTTCACAACTGCTGGAAAATAAGACGAATCCTCCCCTACTGGACTTACAGACTCTCTTTCCTCGAGTCTGGACTGAGTCAACTCCCCCGGAACTGGCTAAGCACCATCCGCCAGTGGTAGTAGAACTCCTGGTCACTGACTTGCCAGTCCAGGTGAAGCAATATCCTCTAAGTCAGTGGGCTAGGGAGGGAATCAACCCCCATATTCAGCGACTGTTACAGGCTGGCATACTCACACCAAGTCAGTCCCCCACCTGGAATACTCCATTTTTGCTGCTCCAAAAACCTGGAACAAATGATTACCGACCTGTACAGGACTTAAAAGAAGTTAATAGATGGACAGTCACTATCCACCCAACTGCCTCTAACCCTTATACTTTACTCAGTCTGCTCCTGCTAGAACATACAGTGTACACTGTCCTTGACTTAAAAGATGCTTTCTTTGCTATTCCTCTAGCCCACAAAAGCCAACCTATCTTTGCTTTTGAATGGACAGATCCTGGCTCAGGAGACATCACCCAATTGACCTGGATTCGGTTACCTCAAAGTTTTAAAAATTCCCCCACCCTTTTTAAGGAAGCCCTCCAACAGGATCTTATACCATTCTGAGCCAGACACTCTAATTGTACTCTTCTTCAGTACGTAGAAGACCTTTTATTAGCTACTGAAACTACTGACACTTGCCTGCAACATACTTCCTTCAGGAACTCAGGTATCGAGTCTCGGCCAAAAAGACCCAACTTTGTCTTCCCAGAGTCTGCTACCTAAGGTATGAGATAAACAGAGGGAAAAGGGCACTCACCAGTGCTCGTAAGGAAGCCATCCTACAAATTCCCACTCCCACCACTAAGAGACAGGTCCGTGAATTCCTGGAGGTGGTAGGATACTGTCACCTGTGGATATTAGGGTTTGCAGAGATTGCCAAGCCCCTGTACACCGCTACTGGAGGGAATGGCCCACTAGTTTAGACTGACACCGAAGAACAGGCTTTCAAAAACCTGAAAAAGGCATTAACTGAGGTCCCCGCTCTAGTTCTCCCAAATGTCTTAAACCCATTTCACCTTTTCATTCATGAAAGCCAGGGAGTTGCTAAGGGTGTGCTCACTCAGACTTTAGGACCCTGTAGATGCCCAGTAGCCTATTTGTCTGAGAGACTGAACCCTGTGACCTCTGGATGGCCAAGTTGTCTGCGAGCCATAGCAGCACCAGCAAGCCTAGTCCAGGAGACTGACAAATTGACTCTAGGCCAAAATTTAACCCTTACGGCTCCTCATGCCATAGAGACTTTGCTACAAAGTGCTTCTGGCAAATGGAGGTCAAATGCTCGCATCCTGTAGTATCAGAGTTTACTGTTAGATAAGCCTCGTTTGACTTTCTGTCCCACAAAGTGTTTAAACCCAGCTACTTTACTCCCTGATCAAGACTTCACTACACCTGTCCATGACTGCCAGGAACTGTTAGAAACTACGGAAACTGGCCGACCTGGTCTCCAAGATGTGTCCCTAAAGAAGGCGGATGCCACCGTGTTTACAGATGGCAGCATCTTCCTCAAACAAGGAGTACGAAAGGTTGGTGCAGCCGTTACTACAGAGATAGATGTGCTGTGAGCCAATGTGTTGCCAGCAGGTACCTTGGCACAGAAGTCTGAATTAATCGCCCTCACTCAGGCTCTCCGATAGGGTAAAAATAAACATATTAACATTTACACTAACAGCAGGTATGCTTTTGCTACTGCACATGTACACGAAGCCATCTATCAAGAGAGAGGGCTACTCACCTCAGCAGGAAAAACTATTAAAAACAAAGACGGAATTTTAGCCCTGCTTGAAGCTGTTTGGCTTCCTCAGCAAGTAGCTGTAATTCACTGCAAAGGACATCAAAGAGAGAGCACGGCTGTTGCCCGTGGTAACCAAAGAGCAGACTCTACAGCTCCGGAAGCAGCTTGGCTTCCAGTCGTGCCTCTGACCCTGCTACCTGCAGTGTCCTTTCCACAACCTGACTTGCCAGACAACCCAAAATATTCCCCAGAAGAAAAACAAGCTTCAGATCTTCAGGCCAGTAAAAACTGGGAAGGTTGGTGGATTCTTCCTGATTCCAGAATCCTCATGCCCTGAGCCCTCGGGGAAACTTTAATCAGCCATCTACATTCTACCACCCATTTACGAGAACTAAAACTGGCCCAGTCTCTAAGGAGCCGTTTCAAGATCCCCCACCTTCAGGACTTAGCTGATGAAGCAGCTCTTCACTGTAAGACTTGTGCTCAAGTAAATGCCAAACAAGGTTCCAAACCCAGCCCAGGCCACCGTCTGCAGAGGCTCACCAGGAGAAAAGTAGGAAATTGACTTTACAGAGATAAAACTGCACCGGGCAAGGTATAAATACCTCCTGGTACTAGTAGACACCTTTTCCAGGTGGACTCAGGCATTTGCCACCAGAAGCAAAACTGCCACCACAGTCGTTAAGTTTTTACTAAATGAAATCATCCCAAGACACGGGCTGCCTGTTGCCATAGGGTCTGATAATGGGCCAGCCTTCACCTCGTCCATAGCTCAGTCGGTCAGCAAGGCATTAAACATCAAATGGAAACTCCATTGTGCCTATCTACCCCAGAGCTCTGGACAGATAGAATGCATGAACTGCACCCTAAAAATACTCTTACAAAATTAATTCTAGAGACCGGTGAAGATTGAGTGAGGCTCCTCCCTTTAGCCCTTCTTAGAGTAAGATGCACCCCTTACCGAGCTGGGTTTTCACCTTTTGAAATTATGTATGGAAAGGCTCTGCCTATCTTACCTAGGTCGAGAGACACCCATTTAGCAGAAATCTCTCAAGGTAATTTGTTACAGTACTTGCAGTCTCTCCAGCAGGTACAAGACATCATCCAGACGCTTGTCCGGGGAGCACACCCCAATCTAGTTCCTGACCAGATGGGACCCTGCCACTCTTTCCAGCCAGGTGACCTGGTGTATGTTAAAAAGTTCCAGAAAGAAGGATTCATTCCTGCCTGGAAAGGACCTCATACCCTCATCCTCACCATGCCGACGGCTCTAAAGGATGTGTGTTTGCAAACACTACTTGGAAGGCAAGAACCTCCAAAGAAGTCTCTTTTGCAGTCGATTTATGTGCTTTATTCCCAGAGCCTACCAGTACCCATGAAGAGCGATGCAATCTGCCAGTGATAGGAGCAGGAAACGTTGACCTGGCTGCAGGATTCAGACACACAGGAAACCGGACTGGATGTGGGAGCTCCAAAGGTGCAGAAAAAGGACTCCAGAGTGTTGATTTTTACCTCTGTCCTGGAAATCACCCTGACTCTTGTTGTTGAGATTCCTATCAGTTTTTCTGCCCTCACTGGTCATGTGTAACCCTGGCCACTTATTCTGGAGGATCAACCCAGTCCTCAACCCTCTCCGTAACTCGCACTTCCTGTCCTAGACAGTGTACTATAAGAAATTGCAACCCTCTTACTATAACTATCCATAATTCTAATTCAGCTCAATGATATTATGGCATGTCATGGGGATTAAGGCTTTATATCTCAGATTTTATGCTGGAACTATGTTCACCATTCAGTAAAATGTCCTGGTCCCATGGAGCCCCCCTAAGCCAATCAGACCTGTAACTGATTTAAGCGACCCTATGTTCCAAAAACACCAAGATAGGGTCAATTTAACTTTCTGGCCACTCCTGGTTCCTAAATCTCAACTACAACGACAACATCTCCAACCCAGCCTGATGTCCATTCTGGACAGGGTATGTCACCTCTTTAATCTCACCAAGCCTAAACTAGCCTGAGATTGTTGGTTGTGCCTAAAAGCCAAACCCCCATGTTAGTTTAGGAGTAGAGACCACGTTCAAGGTTAACTCTCTTCCTTGTCATACACGACCCCATGCCCTTACACTAGGAGACGTGACAGGGAATGCCTCCTGTCTAATTAGCCATGAATATAACTTATCTGCTTCTCCCTTTCAGGCCACTTGTAATCAACCTCTACTTACTTCCTTAAATGCCTCAGTTTCCTACCAGGCACCTAACAATACCTGGTTGGCTTGTACTTCAGGCCTCACTCACTGTATCAATGGGCTGAACCCGGACCTTTCCTGTGTGTGTTGGTTCATGTACTCCCCCAAGTCTATGTGTACAGTGGGCCAGAAAGGCAACTTCGTATTGCTCCCCCTGAATTGCATTCCAGGTTTCGCCGAGCTGCCCCACTCCTAGTACCCCTCCTAGCCTGCCTTAGCATAGCTAGGTCAGCAGCCATTAGCACGACTGCCCTGGTTCAGGGAGAAACTGGACTAATGTCTGTGTCTCAGCAAGTAGATGCTGATTTAAGCCATCTCCAGTCAGCCATAAATATGCTACATACCCACGTAGAGTCTCTAGCTGAAGTAGTTCTTCAAAACCGCCGAGGCTTAGATCTACTATTTCTCTCCCAAGGAGGGTTATGTGCCACCCTAGGAGAGAGTTGCTGTTTCTATGCCAATCAGGCTGCAGTCATAAAAGATATTCTCCAAAGAGTGTGAGAAAATCTAGATAGATGTCAACAAAAATGAGAAAGTAACACCCCCAGTATCAAAGCATGTTCAACTGAAATCCAAGGCTAAGTACTCTAATTACTAGATTGGCAGGACCCCTTCTCCTCCTCTTGTTAAGTTTAATCTTTGGGCCTTGTATATTAAACTGACTCCTTAGCTTCGTAAAGCAGCACATAGCTTCTGTCAAACTTATGTGTCTCAGAACACAGTATAACCCCCTTGCTATGACTGGAGAATCAACTATTTGATTCCTCAAAACATGAATGGGGAATGTGATACCCTACCTTGTTTTAATCTGAGTGACCCTCTCCTAGCAGAGAGAGCCACACAGACTCCATTTTAGTTTCTTCACTTGCAGCCCCCTTTATTCCCCTTAAGGGAATAACTAGTGCAAGCTGACTCCAAGCACATCCAGGAATGCACCTGCTGATAAGATACTGAGGCAGGCTGTACCAGCAGCTCCTGGGAATGTGCTCCAAGCAAAGTACCTAAAAGCCCCTGCATTTATCTCTTAGTGATAGTTTAAGCCCCTGCACTTGGAACTGTTAATTTTTTTGTAACTGCTTCTATAACCAATTAATTTTTTTAACTTTTTACCTGTTCTGCTTCTGTAAAACTGCTTCAGTTAAACTCCCCCTCCCCTATTTAGACCATAGTATAAAAGAGAATCTAGCCCCTTCTTCAGGGCTGAGAGAATTTTGAGCGCTAGCTGTCTCTCAGTCACTGGCTAATAAAGGACTCCTTAATTTGTCTCAAAGTGTGGCGTTTCTCTATAACTCATTTGGTTACACCAAATGAAGCTCCAGAAATGTTTCTACTCTAGCAGAAAATCAGCTTGAAGGGCAAGGCCACTGGGAAGCTTTGATATACAAATGCCAGTCATTAGAAACTGAGTCCATCCAATATGGCAATTCCCACCCTCTTCTCCTTGTCACACTGTGTGCCAAGCATCATGGCTGCCTCCAGATAGCCCAACGTGTGCAGGACATTATGGCGCCCTATATTTGCACATTAAAAGGCTAGGAAGGCCAGTTTTTTCATGGGCTATGTGAATTGCATACCTGATCAAACCAGTCCCCTGGGCCCTATGCAAATCATACGCCACTTCCTCCAGCCTCCTAGTATAGCCGACTGTTTTCCACTACAGTCGGGGTTTCCTCAGTTGGCTTGGAGCCCCCCTCCCTCTGTCTCTGTGCAGGGGAGTTTCTACCTTCTTTCTTGCCTATTAAACACTCCACTCTTTAAAACTACTCCACATGTGTCCATGTAATTTTATCTAATCGGCATGAGGCAAAGGACCCTGGTTTTCCTCCGTTCATTGGAACTGTATCACGAAGTATGAGTACTGATGGAGTGGTGGCAAAGCTGGTGTCCAGAGTGCAAGTATGCACAGAGTGACCACAGTTCTAAGGACCAGGGCGGTTCTATCTTACAGTGGCTCTTGCTCTAGTTTCTGAAATGCAGTGGTATGTGTGCTATGGCTGTGAAGATGGGTTCTGGAGTGTGGACATGGAGTGGCCATGGCTCCAGGTCCAGGGTGGCCATGGGGGGTTGGAGAGGTAGTAGCCCTTGTCCTAGACCAGCACAATAAAACCTCCTTTTTAAAGGAGTGGATTCAGAAGTGTTTCCTTCTTCAGGAGTTTTGCCTCACCAATGGTTGAATACCTCAGCGACAAAAACTGCCGGTGCCCTCTACACAGCAGGCAATTGGAGACCATGGTGGCACCCACTGCATTAATGATACTGATGGGTTCCACCCTTATTCTTTGTTACTAGCTTTCTCCAGACATCTCAAGTATGCCAACCTACCCAACAATACATTCTGTGCAGTTATTCTCCATTTTTTGTTGCAGGATCTTCATTGGAATCTTGAGCTCTTTCAAGGCTATTTTCATTCAAAGATAGCTGTCTAATTGTTAGTTTTTGTGGTAGGATGAAGAATAATTTCCCACTCTGCCATTTTTCTGGCATCAATCCTGCATCAGATATTTTGGGACTCTGATGTTTGATGTTTACTATTGTTATATATTTTTAGTGAATTGATGCTTTCCTTAGTATATAATTTCCTCTTTTGTCTCTTGCAACAGTATTTTACTTACAGTTAAATACTGTTGGCTGATGTTTGCATAGCCAACCCAACTATATTTTGGTTACTGTTTTCATGTAATGTCTTTTACCATTCTTTACTTTTGTAATAAATCTTGTCATCTTTTTGTTAAAACTTGAGCATTTGTAAAACAGCTACCTACCTTCTCATTCTTTTCAAGCTGGTTTGGTATCAAGGCAGTTCTGTACTTTGCTGCTGGGTATTATTTGGACTTTAAGATTAACTCAAAATGAAATATTAAGGCCTCTGGTCTTTTCTGAGCATGCAAAATACACATATCTGGGCTTGTTTGTGGCTTTTTCAATTTTCTTGTATACATAGCTGCTTTTTAGTGTCTTAATTTCCCAAAGAATCTCACCCCAGAATCGCCTCAGAGCCTTAGGTGGTCTGTTATGTCTCTTCCCCCGTAATAACTTTCCCCAGGCATCTGTAGATTTTAGCCTCCCTGCAGCTTTCTCAGCAGCACTCATTTCTTCTCCCTGTCTGAGATCTGAGTTGCATCACTGTTCTGTGCCTGAGATCCAAGTTAGGCAAAACAGAGACCAGTCATTCAGGCAGTCCCCAGACAGGTTAGAATATTACAGTTAAGATCTGCTGTGCTCCCTTTGGTTTCAAAGGAGGGAATTGAAAGATAAGCTACCACTTTCTTCAGACCAAGACTGCTCCATGCCAGGGAAGGAGTAGGGCAAGGGTGAGTAAAAATGTCATACAATTGCCTACTGTTTTCAATGTCATTTAAAAAAATGGTCATTCAGTTGACAGTTATAGACCCTTGACACTTTTCTGGATCTTTTATACAATAATGTTAACCAGTTTGTTTTGTGTTTTTGTTTGGTTGTTCTGCCTTTTTTTCCCCCATGAGGACTTGGAGCTTCTTAATGCACCAATTTACTCATGTCACTTATCTAATCTATATCTTTAAATTGAACTACTAATATGTACACTTAAGGTAATTATTGATATGTTAGTATTTAAATCTTTTATTTAATTACTTGTTTTCTGTGTTTCTTATTCTTTTCTTCCTTTCTGCTTTCCTGTTAATTATTTAAACATTCTTGGAATCGACCTTGATTCTTTTTTATTGTATAATTTTTTATATTTTCTTTGTGGTTGCTCTGTGTACTATAATATATGTAAATTTGAGGCTGCATGCTTCAGGTAGTCTAGCCTGCCTAGTTTCTAATGGATGGAGGAAATGAACATGGAAGCACACCAGGGATTTCCCATTTATGCTACTGGGCAGAGCAACAATTGCTTGTGAGCACAAGATGCTCATGGTTAGCTGACACTGTGGCTGGGACTCCAGGGACATCCCAGAAGCTGCCAAGAACACTTTGTCTCAGGGATTCTACCTTCTTTTCCCTTATGGCAACAGCTGCCAGTAACATTTCACTAATGCAAGCAAACATGCTGTTTGGGGTAGTTAATGGGCTTCAAGACTGAGTAGGTCACTCTGGTGTGTACAACTTGGAACACCCTTCCCATTCATTTGGACTTTTCCTTGGAATAAGCCACTTTATGGTTGTATTCAGTTTGGGTACCTGGTAGAAAAGGGAATAGTGGTCAGAATTTTACCCAATTTGAGAACTAGTTCATTTATATTTGTCTGTTTTTGTGGATCCCAGTCTTACATATTTCAAAACACGGAAAAGTTCAAACACATGGCAGATTTTCTGGGACTCCAGCTGATTACACAATACAGCCCATTTTTGTTCACATTTTAAACTGATGGGAAAATTACAACAATAAAAATTCAGAACTCACATAGTTAACTTGCAACTGTAAAGTTAAATAGGGTCTTCTAAAGCTCTCTGTTTATCTTTTCTTTTCTGAATCTGCTGTTATTAAGATACTGGTGTTGAGATAAAACTATAATTCAAAGTTACTTGAAGCTTTTGTTTTGCTTATATAGTTCAGCCAGTTCTAACAAAAATATAGACATTAATAGCTCATTTAGATCTGATGAAAAGGATAAAAGAAGTTTTTCAAAAATTAAACTACCATGGAAACTGTTACTCAGGATTTTGGTCAACAGCCTTCATTGGGTTAGCTATCAGGGCAAACAAAATTTAGCCATGTAAATAGGTTCCAATTTCATCTGATAAATAATTTGAATTCAAGTATCTTTTATAGGACAGTGAGTTTGTGATGCTGTCTCATGGCTAGAATTCCAAAGTGACTGGATCTTTGTGTTTGTATATATATGTTTACATGTGTTTATATATATGTGCATGTATTATATCATGTGTTGTGTTTAACATGCTACAAAATTAATTTACAAGTAAGTGAGTATTCGTAAATTAAATCCAAAATGCCTATCAAGTTCGCATGAATTGAATCATCTTTGGAAAATAAAAAGGATTTTAAAATTATCAGTAAAATAAAAATAGAAATGTTTTAAGAATGCTTAACATATATTTTTGTCTATGTTTACTGATTAGGTAAGTTTTATATTTGTCTCTGTCAGAAATGTTAAGACATAGAGTGTGGCACAAAATATATAGTACTATAAACAGAGGCAAAAACAGAATCATCTTTGTGTGATTTTTGGTAAGCAAGACCAATTTAATATTGTTGGTTTAATAAAAAAGAGTTGAATCTTCAGAGTTATTGGCACAAGGCCCATGTATTTAAATTTAAGATTATAGCTTAGGTAAACACCTGATGTTCACAGGCTTTAAAAGTGACTAATAGGAAAAAAATCCTAGTTATCATACAATTTCATAAGTTGTGTTCTTATTGAGAAAAAGTAATTTTATGTTATTTGGAGGTTATTTAAATGTTAGAAATGAACTGGTAAGTAGAATAGAAAAGTATGAAAAAAGTTATGAATATAAATATGTATTTTGGTAAAAAAGGTTATTTTTTAAAAAGAAAGTGATTTTGTATGAGAAAATACCTTATACATTGAATTTTTGTGAAATAAAATGACTGGTTATTTAAGAAAGAGGTAGTACAGGACAAGTCAGAAATTCAAAGCATATCGTAGATGGTCTGTGTAAATCATGATAGGACTTGCCAGGCAAGGGTTAATTCACAAACTCCTATAATTTAAAAGTAAACTGTATTCTAAGTGCCACAAGGTTTTGTTTTTTTCTCTATCAGCCAAACCAGCACTAGCCTTGAGATCAGCTGACTGACTTCCAACTCCTGTTCCACCAGTAATAACTACAGCTCTAATTAGAGAAGAGATTAATTTTAATAACTTTCTCCCAATAAAAGACTACTGACCATGGACTAGTTCTGGCCAATTTACAGAAATTGCACATGAGAGTGCCTTTGTGTCCTGAAAAGACTGTTTGACACATACAGCCTTTTTAAATGTTAAGTTTCCACCCAAAAATGAACATGAGTCATATATTACATGCATATTTGCTTCATACACATTTGTTGGGACCACTTTCATGACTATTCATAACTCCCCCATCACCTATTAAATATGTATATTTAGCTAACCTGTCATCAATCCCCACAGGAGCTCAAAGTACAATTGAGAGTGACAAACATGTGCTATAATTAAGACTAAATGCTATGTGTACATCCAAAATAACTCCAGAAACATACCCTCAGCCCTATATGACATGCACAAGAAAATTCAACTATGTCTTATCCACAATGCCCTTAAATCAATGGCTCTTTTTATGATTTGGATCAGGCCCCACCTTATGGAAAAAAAAAGTTGCTCATAATTTGAGTCATGATTATAGGGATCAGTGTATTCTACTGCTGTAGACTGTATTGCTGTTATACACTCAACATGATGCTCTAGCAGATCTCTTTTGTAAGTCCAGGGACTTGCAAATACTTTCAACTCCATGTGGATAGGTTCCATTCCACCATCCCCTAACTATGCTCCTTTTCAGCAGGAAGTAGCCAAAATGAACACATTACCCATTTTCCATAGAAATGGAATGAAACTTGACAGTGGAGTTGGGGGTTGTAACCAGGGACCTCAATTTTAAAAATCACCCACTTTCTTTTTCTTCCTTCCCTTCCCTCTCACCTCTTCATTCCTTCCCCCTCTAGACACTCTCTTCTGGCAGTGCATGCTTGTTTAAAAAATTCCATAGGTTAATCTTGAAACAAACTACACAAAGGGCCCCTGTGAAATCCTCTTGCCAAGGGGGAGTTGGAAACAAAGCCAACCACCATGGGCTGATGTTAACACAAGCCAGACCTCTGGATAAGTGATTACCCAAGAGAGCCATCTGAACAAGATACACAGTGGCTGCAAGCTGGACCACTCCCACATGTCTCTCATACCAACTTGCCCTTTAAAAGCCCTATGGTAAACTTTAAATTTTGAGATGGTACTTTGGAACTCTGATTCACCAACTTCTTGTCTTGTTGGTTCTCTCATTAAATCTGCTTTTCCTCCCACCAACCCTCACCTGTTGTTTTCTGGTTTTGGAGTTGCAAGCAGTCAAACCTAAGTCCAGTTGCATTATCACAGCCTATTGATATGAAGGTTTTATGATGGTGTCAAATATGGAAAACTATATCCATTTAGATCCCTTTACTATCTACTTTTTTTTTCCAAATTGTACTTTGAGTTCTGGGGTACATGTGCGGAATGTGCAGGTTTGTTACATAGGCTTACATGTGCCATGGTGGTTTGCTGTACCCATCAACCCATCATCTACATTAGGTATTTCTTCTAATGCTATCCCTCCCCTAGCCCCACATCCCCGACAGGCTCCAGTGTGTGATGTTCCCCTCCCTGCGTCCATGTGTTCTCATTGTTCAACTCCCACTTATGAGTGAGAACATGTCGTATTTGGTTCTCTGTTCTTCCATTAGTTTGCTGAGAATGATGGTTTCCAGCTTCATCCATGTCCCTGCAAAGGACATGAACTCAACCTTTTTTATGGCTGCATAGTATTCCATGGTGTATATGTGCCACCTTTTCTTTATCCAGTCTATCATTGATGGGCATTTGGGTTGGTTCCAAGGTTTTGCTATTGTAAACAGTGCCACAATAAACATACATGTGCATGTATCCTTGTAGTAGAATGATTTATAATCCTTTGGGTATATATCCAGTAATGGGATTGCTGGGTCAAATGGTATTTCTAGTTCTAGATCCTTGAGAAATTGCCACACTGTCTTCCGCAATGGTTGAACTAATTTACACTCCCACCAACAGTGTAAAAGCATTCCTATTTCTCCACATCCTCTCCAGCATCTGTTGTTTCCTGACTTTTTAATGATTGCCATTCTAGCCAGAATGAGAAGTTATCTCATTGTGGTTTTTATTTTCATTTCTGTAATGACCAGTGATGATGAGCATTTTTTCATACGTTTGTTGGCTGTATAAATGTCTTCTTTTGAGAAATGTCTGTTCATATCCTTCGCCCTCTTTTCGATGGGGTTGTTTTTTTCTTGTAAATTTGTTTAAGTTCCTTGTAGATTCTGGATATGGGTATTTTGTCAGATGGATAGATTGCAAAAAGGTTCTCCCATTCTGTAGGTTGTCTGTTCACTTTGATGATAGTTTCTTTTGCTGTGCAGAAGCTCTTTAGTTTAATTAGATCCCATTTGTCAATTTTGGCTTTTGTTGCAATTGCTTTTGTTGTTTTATTCATGAAGTCTTTGCCCATGCCTATATCCTGAATGGTATTGCCTAGGTTTTCTTCTAGGGTTTTTATGGTTTTAGGTCTTATATTTAAGTCTTTAATCAATCTTGAGTTAATTTTTGTATAAGGTGTAAGGAAGGGATCCAGTTTCAGCTTTCTGCATATGGCTAGCCAGTTTTCCCAACAACATTCATTAAATAGGGGATCCTTTCCCCATTGCTTGTTTTTGTCAGGTTTGTCAAAGATTGGATGGTTGTACATGTGTGGTGTTATTTCTAAGGCCTCTGTTCTCTTCCATTGTTCTATATATCTGTTTTGGCACCAGTACCATGCTGTTTTTGTTTGTTTGTTTGTTTGTTTTTGTTTTTTGAGATGGAGTCTTGCTCTGTTACCCAGGTTGGAGTGCAGTGGTGCGATCTCGGCTCACTGCAAGCTCCACCTCTAGGGTTCATGCCATTCTCCTGCCTCAGCCTCCTGAGTGGTTGGGACTACAGGTGCCTGCCACCACACCCAGCTAATTTTTTGTAATTTTTTAGTAGAGATGGGGTTTCACTGTGTTAGCCAGGATGGTCTTGATCTCCTGACCTCATGGTCTGCCCACCTTGGCTTCCCAAAGTGCTGAGATTACAGGCATGAGCCACCGTGCCTTGCCCCCATGCTGTTTTAATTACTGTAGTCTTGTAGTATAGTTTGAAGTCAGGTAGCGTGATGCTTCCAGCTTTGTTCTTTTTGCTTAGGATTTTCTTGGCTATGTGGGCTCTTTTTTGGTTCCATATGAAATTTAAAGTAGTTTTTCCAATTCTGTGAAGAAAGTCAATGGTGGGTGCTGGGGATACCCTTGAATCTGTAAATTACTTTGGGCAGTATGGCCATTTTCATGATATTGATTCTTCCTATCCATGAGCATGGAATGGTTTTCCATTTGTTTGTGTCCTCTCTTATTTACTTGAGCAGTGGTTTGTAGTTCTCCTTGAAAAGGTCCTTCACATCCCTTATAAGTTGTATTCCTAGGTATTTTATTCTCTTTGTAGCAGTTGTGAATGGGAGTTCACTCATGATTTGGCTCTCTGTCTGTTCTTGGTGTATAGGAATGCTTGTGATTTTTGCACATTGATTTTGTATCCTGAGACTTTGCTGAAGTTACTTATCAGTTTAAGGAGATTTGGGGCTGAGACATATGATGGATTTTCCATTTATTCAATGGTAGCTCTAATAGCAACAAATTATTTTAATTTTCCTTCATCTGAAAATAGCTCTCTTTCTCCTTTATTCCTTGAGGATAGTTTGCTGGAAATAAAAATCTCAAGTTCTTTTCATTTAAAGCATGTAAAATGCGTGAGTTTTATTTGGCCTACGTTATTTAAGCTCATTGTATTGCTTGAATTGGTGTTGGCTTACAGGTATGTTGTTTCTCTCTGGCTGCTTTCAAGATTATTTGTATGTGTTTAGTTTCTAGCTTAATAAAGTATTTTATATCTTAATATAGGCTTCAATGGAGTTATGGGAGATTAACTCGGCTTCTTGAATCTGTTAATCTCTATATTTTACCAAATAGGGGGGTGTTTCAGCCATTACTATTCCTGCTAATTTTAATGTTTTGTCATTTTCCCCACACTTCTCTCAGTCTCTGTTCATATTTTAAAATCTATTTTCTTTATATATCTTATATTTTGTAAATTTTATAAATTCTACTGATTTTTCTTCAAGTTTACTAATTCCATCTTCTGTGACACTCTATTTTTAGCCCATCCAGAAAGCATTCGTATTCTTGCTAATGTATATTTCAGTTATTATAATTTCTATTTAATTTTCATTTTATAACTTGTATTTATTTGTTTAAATTCTTATTTTGCCTCAAAAATTCATGTTTTTGAGGCATTTATGACATCTGTTTTAAAATTCTTGTTAAAATTTCAACATTTGATTTGTCTCAGTGTTAGCATCAGTTGACTAGTGTTTCTTATTCACGTTGTGGTTCTCTTTGTACCTGGTATGATGGTTGGTTTTCAGTTGTATTCTAGACATTTGGTCTATTTTGTTAGGAGACTGTATTCTATTTAAATCTTCAACTCTAGCGAAGAGTCACTATGTTTAGGTGTGGCACTCAAGTGTTGGCCTATTTTTGTTAGCTGTGGTTCTGAGGACAGATTAATTTCCAAAGTCTTTGTGGCGCTATTATGGTTTGCTTTGTTTATCTTATACATCTGGGGTTCCCAATGTTCCTGCTTGTTCTGCCTGAGTATGAAGAGTCTCCCAAATGACACATCCTTATTTCTCTACTTGGTGTAAGAGATTCTCCATGCAAGCCCTCTGGAACTGAGTGCTTTAATTTGGGCAGTTTGTTGTGGGAACCCTCTTTACAGAAGAGACAGAAAACTTCTAGACCAGACATTGTTATGGCAGAATGCACTTTTTGGAGCCAACTTGCTGTCTGGTGTCTCAGTGGTAAAAAAAAAAAAAAAAAAAAAAAAAGAATATCAGGAGCAATAGGAGTGGAGAGAGCTTTCCTGTCCCAGGTTGCTGTTTTGGTCAAATTATCCTTGCTGATAATCCTAGTTTGATACAGTTGGCCACACCAAAAGACTGCTGAGGTAAGAATTTTCCTTAAAAAAAAGTTTCAGGAATAAATTATATTAAATTATAACAAAGTATTTAGAATGATTAAACATTTTTAAGAGTCTGCAATTACAAATAAATCACTGTAAAGAGAGGCCAATTATTGGAAACACTAAATATTCCAGGTTAAAGATGCCCTGGGTGACTGAAGCCATGAAGCATTGTTTCTTCATGGGAAAAGAACTAGGATCCAGTCATAACGTTATGTAAAACAGCTCTTCAGCCTGTACTCAAGTTTAGAGGTAAGAGAAGTTTTATGTTATGGCCAAGATGCCTTCAGCAGATCCTCCAGTCATTGAACTTCTTTAAAGACCAGGGGCAAAGAAATCATACCTCCTTTATGTTTTTCTTTTTTAGATGGATAGTAACAATACAAAAGAATTGAAAGGTTGGTATGAGAAAAAGCACACATTTATCAGATAAAATTTTTGATATAGTTTTGAACTGGGAGACTAAAAAATTAATGAATAAATATTTAGTTGAAACAGTAGTAACTTTGCATTTCGATTATAAAGTAGAATAGTTCATTTCATCATTTCCAGAAAGCAAATAAGCTAGATGATAGGGCAGACAGACTGTTCAAGTGTTAAGGACAAGTGTTTATAGGAGTAAAGTGTAAGGTTAGTATTTTAATGGAAAAGTAATATAATTTGTATTTACAGAGTATTTTACAGCTTATGGTATGTTTTATGTCTATAATCAATTTGGTATAAATTACCATATCATGTAAATGTTATGATTATTCACAGGATTGCTGGTTTCAAAGCAACTGAAATTAAAATTTAGTACATCTGTGTACTAAAATGTGAGGAATTTCACTTGTTTATAAGTCCTTTATGTTGTTACTCAGAAAATGTTTACCCCTATTCACTATTCTAAGTAACATGGTGATCTTATTTACAACTGTACAGTTCATTATAAGTAGATAATTTAATAATAAAGAATGAGAAGAGAAAAGAAGAGGGGTCCTAATGGCAGGAAGATTAAACTCTTCACTATAAGACAGAATACAGAGTTGAACAAGGGCTAGGAGCAAGGAACCCCTTTTCCTAGAGGAAATAAGGATACCTAGCATTAATATATTGGGGTTTAAATATGATTACTACAATAAAAGGAAGTAACACTCCATGAATATGTGGGTGAAAACACAGCAGGAGTAAAGAAAGAAGATAGGCCTAGAATACTGTCTTGTTAAAGAAAAAAGTAAGGAATTTCTAAATAATAATAATAATAATAAAGTGATGTGAAAGAGACAGCAGGAACCAGCTGGAAGGTGCTCTCATGGACAAAACATGGAAAAAAATATTAGCATTAAAAAATTACTGATAGTAAAGCAATGAGGGAATGGATAACATAAACCTGAGTCTATAAATAAATAAATAAATAAAGAGTTCTTCCTTAGAGTTGAACATTAACTAAAAAATCTACAATTGATGGAGTTAGAAAATTATCATTTGGCAGCCATTATAGTGACCATTGATTTATGCAAAAATCATCAATGTAGGCTATAAGTAGTGAGTGAAAGTTTGACATAAGGCAATATCACAAAATTTCCAAAAATTTTTCCAAAAAGTATTAATTACAAAGGGAAATTGGTAACTTCGTGGCTTAGAAACACGTGGATACACACACACACACACACACACACACACACACACACAAACACACAAATGCAGATGGGACAACATATATCAATTTAGAAATCTGGTACTTTTTTTTTTTTTTTGCCCCCAGACATAGTCTCACTCCATCGCCCAGGCTAGAGTGCAGTGGTGCAATCTCGGCTCAGTGAAACCTCCACCTCCCCGGTTCAAGCGATTCTCCTGCCTCAGCCTCCCGACTAGCTGAGATTACAGGCCTGTGCAACCATGCCTGGTTGATTTTTGTTATTTTAGTAGAGATGGGGGTTTTTCCATGTTGTCCAGGGTGGTTGAACTCCTGACCTCAGGTAATCTGCCCTACTCAGCCTGCCAAAGTGCTAGGATTACAAGCCTGAGCCTCCACACTTGGCTGGTACTAACTACTTTTTTGAACTTGTCTATAAGTTTTGCACTATATCAGAATGAAAAGTTACAACAAAAAGCAAGAGGGTACAGAAAAACTAAAAAGTAGCTATAGGTATACAAAGAATGCAGAAGTCTGTATTATTTACTCAGTGTAAAACAGGCTTGAAGATGTCAATAACCCTTCAGGCATTTCCTGCAAGCTGTGCACTAAAAGCCCAGACTTCATCAATATGCAATATATCCACATAACAGAACTGCCCTTGTACTCTCTAAATCTATAAAAATAAAAACTAAAAATTGGAATTTGGCACCGCACTGCCTGGGTTCAATTCTTGGAGCCATTATTTACTAGCTAATAACCTTTGGAAAATTTAGTAACCCCTTTGTGCACTGTTATCATTTGTAAAATTGTAATGATAATTATATATTTTTATAAGGTTGTGGTGACAATTAAATGAGTTGGTTATGTAAATTGCTTAGAATGAAAGAATATTTGGCACATAATAAAATTCCAGTAAACATTGTTATTAGTATATTAATGTGAAGCATTATTACTGAAGCTAATAATTATGGCCCTTCAAGAAAGTTTGGAACATATTGAAATAACTTTATTTAAGAGTAGAAAAAACTATATAAAATATATACGAATTTTCCTCCTCAAAATGTATCATGTAAAAATTTGAAATTGTTTAAAACCAATGATAAAGATAAAAATTTTTAAATAGAGGAAAATACATATGTGTACAAAGAAACAAAGATAAGGATTTTTTAAAAGTTTCACAATAATGCAACCAAGAAAATAGTGAAGCAATGTTTAATGTACTGAAAAGAAAAATATCCGACCAGGCGTGGTGACTCACACCTATAATCCCAGTACTTTGGGAGGCTTAGGCGGGTGGTTCACTTGAGGTCAGGAGTTCAAGACCAGCCTGGCTAACATGGTGAAACCCCATCTGTACGAAAAATAAAAAAAGTAGTCAGGCATGGTGGCCAGTGCCTGTAATTCCAGCTACTCAGAAGGCTGAGGCAGGAGAATTGCTTGAACCTGGGAGGCAGAGGTTGCAGTGAGCCAAGATCATTCCACTGCACTCCAGCCTGGGCAACAGAGTGAGGCAAAAGAAAAGAAAAGAAAAGAAAAAGAAAAATATTCAAAGACTAAAATGTTATATACAGTAACTAAGTAGATAACTATAAGGAATTCTTAAAGTCATTACTTAAATCTTTGTAAAGATAATCACTTTTTAAAAGTAAACAGTAATAGCCTGGTACCGTGTGGTTAATATCCATAGAAATAAAGTATATGACAGTCATAGTACAAAAGATACAAGGGCATAAATGGAATTATAGCATTATGAGGTTATTATACTGTATGTGCATTGTTAAAATGTAACTTTCAGGTAGGTGATAAAAGTGAAAATGAATACTATACATAAATACTAAAATAATAATTAAAATAAGACAAGGAGGAGTTACAGTGAATTAAATAGCAAAAAGAGATTAAATGGGATCATAAAAAATCTTCAAACATACATACTATCACTTTAAATGTAAATTATCTGATCACCTCACCTTGATTAAAAAGCAGAAATCATCACATTTAATAAAGGATCAAAATCCAAGTCTATGTGGCTGACAAGAAGTGCACTTCTTATATTTATAGCACAAAACACCTGTATTAGAAAAGTAAAACCAATCTAATATCTATTTTCTTTCTTTCTTTTTGTTTGCTTCTGTTGTTTTTAAGTTTTTTAGCTTTTATTTTATGTTCAGAAGTACATGTGCAGGATGTGCAGGGTTACTACATAGATACCATGTGTCATGAGGCTTCGTTGTACAGATTATTTCATCACCTATTTATTAAGCCTGATATCCATTAGTTATTTTTTTCTGATCCTCTCCCTCCTCCCACCCTCCAACCTCTGATGGACCCGTGTGTGTTGTTTGCGTCTATGTGTCCATGTGTTCTCACTCCCACTTAAAAGCGAGAGGATGCTGTGTTTGGACTTCTGTTCCTGCATTAGTTTGTTAAGGATGATGGCCTCCAACTCCATCCATGTCCCTGTAAAGGACATAATCTCTTTCCTTTTTATGGCTGCATAGTATTGCTTTGTGGATATGTACCAAAGTTTGTGGTGGATATGTACCATATTTTCTTTATCCAGTCTGTCATTGATGGGCACTTAAGTTGATTCCATGTATTTTCTATTGTGAAGCATGCTGCAATGAACATACACAAACATGTGTCTTTATGATAGAACAATTTATATTCCTTTGAGTATATACCCAGTAATGGGATTGCTGGGTCTAATGGTATTTCTGTCCTTAGGTATCTGAGGAGTCACCACACTGTCTTCCACAACGGTTGAACTAATTTACCAACAGTGTATAAGGATTTCTTTTCATCCACAACCTCATCAGCATCTTTTATTTTTTTGAATTTTTAATAACAGCCATTGTGACTGGTGTTAGATGGCATTTCATTGCAGGCTTGATTTGCATTTCTCTAATGATCAGTGATGCTGAAGTTTTTTTTCATATGATTGCTGGTCACATGTATGTCTTCTTTTGATAAGTGTCTTTTCACATCCTTTGCCTACTTATTAATGGGGTTGGTTTTTTCTTGTAAACTTAAGCTCCTTATAGTGATGGATATTAGATCTTTGTTAGATGCATAGTTTGCAACAATTTTAACCCATTCTGTAGGTTGTCTGTTTACTCTTTTGATGTTTCTTTTGCTGTGTGGTAGCTCTTTAGTTTAATTAGATCCCATTTGTCAATTATTGCTTTTGTTGCAATTGCTTTTAGCATCTTTGTCATGAAATCTTTGCCCATGCCTATGTCCTGAATGGTATTGCCTAGATTTTCTTTTACGGTTTTTATAGTTTTGTGTTGTACATTTAAGTCTTTAATCCATCTTAATTTTTGTATATGCTATAAAGAAGAGGTCTAGTTTCAATTTTCTGCATATGGCTAGCCAGTTTTCCCAACGTCATTTATTAAATAGGGAATCATTTTCCCAATTCTTGCTTTTGTCAAGTTTGTCAAAGATCAGATAGTTGTAGATGTGCAGTCTTATTTTTGTGTTCTCTATTCTGTTCCATTGCTCTATATGTCTGTTCTTGTAACAGTACAATTCTGGCCCCAGCTTTGTTCTTTTTGTTTACAATTGCCTTGGCTATTCGGGCTCTTTTTTAGTTCTACATAAATGCTAAAATATATTCTCTAGTTCTTTGAAGAATGTTAGAGGTAGTTTAATGGGAACAGCATTGAATCTATAAATTCCTTTGGGCAGTATGGCAACTTTAACAATATTAATTCTTCCCATTCATGAGCATGGAATGTTTTTCCATTTGTTTATGGCAACTCTGATTTCTTTGAGCAGTGGTTTATAGCTCTCCTTGTAAAGGTCCTTCACTTCCCTTGTTAGCTGTATGCCTAGGTTTTTTACTCTTTTTGTGGCAATTGTTAATGGGAATTTGTTCGTGATTTGGCCTTTGGATTAAAGGTTACTAGAGTATATGAACGCAAGCGATTTTTGCACATAGATTTTGTATCCTGAGACTTCACTATGATTTTGGCTATGGGCTTGTCACATACGGCTCTAATTATTTTGAGGTATGGTCCTTCAATACCTAGTTTATTAAGAGTTTTTAACATGAACAGATGTTGAATTTTATCAAAAGCCTTTTCTGCATCTATTGAGATAATCATGTGGTTTTTTTACTTTAGTTCTGTTTATGTGAGGAATAACATTAATTTGTATATGCTGAACCAACTTTTCACTCTGGAAATAGAGCCTACTTGATCTTGCTGGATATGCTTTTTGATGTACTGTTGGATTCAGTTTGCCAGTATTCTGTTGAGAATTTTTGCATCAATATTCATCAGGGATATTGGACTGAATTATTTTTTGTCACATATCTGCCAGGTCTTGATATCAAGAGATCGCTGGTCTCATAGAATTAGTTAAAGAGGAGTCCTTTCTTTTTGATTTTTTGGAAAAGTTTCAGTAGGAATGGTACCAGCACTTCTTTGTACATTCAGCTGTGCATCTGTCTGGTCCTGGGATTTCTTTTCTTCGTTGGTAGGCAATTTATTACTGCCTCAATTTCAGAACTTATTATTTGTCTGTTCAGGAATTCAATTTCTTCCTGGTTCAGTCTTGGGAGGGTGTATATGTCCAGTAATTTATCCATTTTTTTCCACATTTCCCAATACATGTGCATAGAGGTGTTTATAGTAGCCTCTGATGATTGTATTTTTTGGGGGTCAGTGGTAATATCCCCTTTATCATTTCTGATTGTGTTTATTTGAATTTTCTCTATCTTCTTTAATAGTTATGGTAGCAGTCTATTTTTATTAATTGTTTCAAAAAGCCCCTGTTTTCATTGATCTTTTGAATTATTTTTTCTGTGTGTGTGTGTGTGTGTGTGTGTGTGTGTGTGTGTGTGTGTGTGTCTTTATCTCCTTCAGTTCAACCGTGATTTTAGTTACATATTGTCTTCTTCTAGCTTTGGAATTGTTTGCTCTTGGTTCTCTAGTTCTTTCTTAGTTGTGATGTTAGGTAAGAAACTAGGAAAAACAGTAAATATAACTGAATATTTTCAATCAATAAAATAATAAATATCAGAGGATGTAGGAATAAAATTCAAAAAACGAGAAAAATTGATGAAGATAACATCTAGTTATTCAGGAAAATCAATAACATCAATAAACGACTAGCTAAGCTGGTCAGCAAAATAAGAGAGAAGACACAAATTACCAATATAAGATATAAGACAGATGACATTCCTATGACTTCTACATTAGCTGATTTCAAATTATACTACAAAGCTATAGTTGTCAAAACATCATGGTACCAATATAAAAATATGTACACAAATCAATGGAACATTATAGAGAACCCAGAAATAAACCCAAATACTTAAAGCCAACTGATCTTCAACAAAGCATACAAAAACATACATTGGGGAAAGGACACCCTACTCAATAAATGTTGCTGGGGAAACAGGAAAGCCACATATAGAAAAGTGAAACTGGATCCTCATCTTTCAGTTTATACATACATCAACTTAAGATGGATCAGACACTTAAATCTAAGACCTGAAACCATGAAAATTCTGGAAGATAACATCAAAAAACCCTTCTAGACATTGGGTTAGGCAAATAATTCATGACTAACATTCCAAAAGCAAATGCAGTAAAACAAAAATAAATAAATGAGGCTTAATAAAACTAAAAAGCTTCCTCACAGCAAAAGAAATTATCAGCTGAATAAACAGACAACCCAGAGTGGGAAAAGATATTCACAAACTGCACCTCCAACAAAGGACTAATATCCAAAATCTACAAAAAACTCAAACAAATCATCAAGGAAAAAGCAAATAATCTCATTAAAAATTGTGCAAGGGACATGAGTAGAAAATTTTCAAAAGAAGATATACGAACAGCCAACAAACATGAAAAAAACCAACATCACTAATTATCAGGGAAATACAAATTAAAACCACAATGAGACACCACCTTACTCCTACGAGAATGGCAAAAGTTATGAAGTCAAAAAATAAAAGATGTTGGCATGGATTTGGTAAAAAAGAAACACCTTTACACTGCAAATGGGAATGTAAATTAGTACAACTATGGAAAACAGTATGAAAATTCCTTAAGAGCTAAAAGTACAACTACCATTTGATTAATCAATTCTACTACTGGGTATCTACCCAAATGAAAAGGAGTCATTAATGAAAAAAACACATGTACACACATGTTCATAGCGGCACAGTTCACAATTGTAAAAATATGGAACCAACATAAATGCCCGTCAACCAATGAATGGATAAAGAAAATGTGGTGTGTATATACACCATGGAATATCACTCAGACATAAAATGTAACAAAATAATTGTCTTTGAGGCAACTTGAATGGAGGTGGAGGCCATTATTCTAAGTGAAGTAACTCAGGAATGGAAAACCAAATATTGTATATTCTATCATGGGAGTTAAGCTATAAGGATGCAAAGGCGTAAGTATGATATAATGAACTTTGGGGATTCAGGTGGAAGGTTGAGAGGGGAAGAGGGATAGAAAACTATATACTGGGTGCAGTGTACACTGCTCAGTTGATGAGTACACCAAAATCTCAGAAATCATCACTGAAAAACCTATTTATGTAAACGAAAACAACCTGTGCACAAAAAGCTATTGAAATAAAACTTTACAAAAATTAAAACAAAACACAGATTGGCAGACGGGATTTAAAAAATCACAAACTAAATATCTTCTATTTTCAAAAACCTCACCTAACAGGTAAACATTCTTATAGACTCGAGGTAAAGGGGTGGAAAAAGATATTTCATGCAAATGGAATAAAAAACTAGCAGAGTAGCCATTCTTGTAGCTGGTAAAACAGACTTTGAGGCAACAACAGTTAAAAAAAAAAAAAAAAAAGGACAATGGTCATTTTATAAATATAAAACTATCAGTCCAACAAAAAGATATTACAATCTTAAGTATGTGTGCACCTAACTATGGAGCTCCCAGATTTATAAACCAATTACTACTAGACATAAGAAAATAAATGCACAGCAACACAGTAATGGTGGGGGACTTCAATGCTCCACTTATGGAATTAGGCAGATTATTGAGGAAGTCAACAAAAAAACACTGGACTTAAACTGCTCTCTAGAACAAATGGATCTAACATATATTTATAGAACATTCTACTCCAAAACTGAAGAATATACATTCTTATTATCGGCACATGGCAGATTCTCCAAAATAGACCATATGATAGGCCACAAAACAAGTCTCAATCAAAATTTTTTAAATTGAAATTATCTCAAATATCTTCTCAGATCACTGTGGAATAAAACTAGAAAATTACTCTAAAAGGAATCCTTAAAATGATACAAATACATGGAAATTAAACAGTCTGTTCTTGAATAATTTTTGGTTTAACAATAAAACCAAGATGGTAAGTAAAAAAGAAGTTCTTCAAAATGAGTAATAATTGTGACACAAGCTATCAAAAAATCTGGGATATGGCCGGGCGCGGTGACTCAAGCCTGTAACCCCAGCACTTTGGGAGGCCGAGACGGGCGGATCACGAGGTCAGGAGATCGAGACCTTCCTGGCTAACATGGTGAAACCCTGTCTCTACTAAAAAAATACAAAAAATTAGCCAGGCGAGGTGGCGGGTGCGTGTAGTCCCAGCTCTTCGGGAGGCTGAGGCAGGAGAATGGCGTCAACCCGGGAGGCGGAGCTTGCAGTGAGCTGAGATCCGGCCACTGCACTCCAGCCTGGGCGACAGAGCGAGACTCCATCTCAAAAAAAAAAAAAGAATCTGGGATACAGCAAAAACAGTGCTAACAGGAAAGTTTATAGTGCTAAATGCCTACATCAAAAATTCTGAAAGATCACAGGTTGACAACCTAATGTCATACCTCAAGGAACTAGAGAAAACAAGAACAAGCCAAACACAAAGCTAGCAGAATAAAAAAATGACAAGGTTTAGAGCAGAACTAAATAACATTGAAATAAAGGAAATACAAGAATCAATAAAACAAAAATTTGATTCTTTGACAGATAAAGAAAATCCATGTACCGTTAGGCGGATTAACCAAGAGAAGATTTACAGAAGCTCAATTAGAAATGAAATGGAAACAATAAAACAACACCACAGAAATACAAAAGATCATTTAACACTACTATGAACAACTCTGTGCACAAAATTAGGACATATAGATAAAATGGATGAGTTCCAGGAAATGTACAATCCTCCTAGCTTGAATCCAGAAGAAACATAAATTCTGAAGAAGCCAATAATAAGCAATAAGCTTTACTCTGTAATGAAAAAAATTACCAACAAAGAAAATGAGCCCGGGAGTATATGGATTCACAGACAGATTCCAAAAGACCTACCAAGAAAGATTAATACAAATTCCACTGAAACTGTTCTAAAAGATTGGAAAAGAGAACCCCTTCCATAACTCAGTCTGTGAAGCCAGTATCACTCTGATACCAAAGCAAGGAAATGACATTAAAAAAGAAAACTACAGACTAACATTCCTAATGAACGTAAATGCAAAAATCCAACATTACATCAAAAACGTTATTTATTATACTCAAATAAGTTTCATCCCAGAAATGAAGGAATGGTTCAACACACACAAGTCAATAAGTGTGATTCACCAAATAAACAGAACTGAAAATAAAAACCATATGATCATCTCAATACACACAGAAGAATCAGTTGATAAAATCCAACATTCTTCATGATAAAATCCCTCAACAAACGAGGCATAGAGGAAGCATGCCTCAATATAATAAAAGCCATATATTACAAACCCACATCCAGCATCATAATGGATGGGAAAAAGTTGAAATTATTCCTCCTGAGATCTGCAACAAGATAAGAATGTTCACTTTCACCACTTCTATTCAACATAATACTGGAAGTCCTAGTGGTAGCAATCAGGCAAAATAAGAAATAAAGGAATCCAAATTAGAAAAGAGGAAATTAAACTATTTGTTTGCCAATGATATAATTATATACCTAGGAAACCATACAAACTCTTCTAAAAGACTACTAGTTTTTATAAATCAATTCAGTAAAGTCCTACATTACAAAATCAATGCATACAAATAAGTGTCACTGCTATACACCAACAATGACCAAGCTGAGAATCAAATAAAGAACTAAATTCCTTTTACAATAGTTGCAAAAATAAAATAAAATACCTAGAAATATATGTATTGAAGGAGGTGAAAGATCTCTACAATGAAAACTACAAAACACTGCTGAAATAAATCGTAGATGAAACAAACAATTGGAAACAAATTCCATGCTCATGGATTGGAAGAATCAGTATCATAAAAATGACATGGTGCCCAAATCAACCTGCAGATTTAATGTAATTCCTATCAAAACAGTAACATCATTTCTCACAGAATTAGAAAAAAGCAATTTAAAAATCTATATGGAATCAAAAATAGCCTAAATAGTCAAAGCAATACTAAGCAAAAAGGACAAATGTAAAAGCATCGTATTACCCATCTTCAAGTCATACTACAAGGCTATAGTAGCCGAAACAGCATAATAATGGTATAAAAGTAGATACATAGGTAAATGAGGCAAAATAGAGAACTTAGAAATAAAGTCAAAATCAGCTATTTTTTTTTTACAAAGTATGCAAAAACATAAATTGGGGAAAGGGCACCCTATTCAATAAATAGTGCTGGAAACATTGGATAGTCATATGTAGAATAAAATTGTATCTCTATCACCATATACAAAAATTAACTCAAGATGGATGAAAGACTTAAATGTATGACCAGAAACTATAAAAATTCTGAAATAAAACCCAGGAGAAACTCTTATGGACATTGGCCTGGACAAAAAAAAAATTATGACTGAGACCCCAAAAGCAAATGCAATAAGAATAAAAATAAATAAATAAGACTTAATTAAACCAAAAGGCTTGTGTACAACAACAAAATCATCAAAATAAACAGATAGCCCACAGAATAGAAGAAATATTTGCAAACTATGCATCTGACAAAGTAGTAGTATCCAGACCCTATAAGAAACACAAACAAATTAGCAAGAAAAAAGCAAATATTTCCATGAAAAAGTGGGCAAATGACATGAATAGACACTTCTCAAAACAAGATATGCAAATGACCAATGAATATGTTTTTAAATATTCAACATTACTAATGATCAGAAAATGCAAACTAAAACTAAAATGAGATACCACCTTACCCTAACCAGAATGCCCATTACTAAAAGTGAAAAAACAATACATGTTTACATGGATCTTGTTAAAAGGGAAAAATTATACACTGCTGGTGGGAATGTAAATTAGTACAATCTCTATGTAAAACAGTACAGATATTTCTCAAGGAACTAAAAATAGATCTATCATACAGTCCAGCAATTCCACTACTGGGTATCTACCTAGCAAAAAAAAAAAAAAGATGTCATTATATCAAAAGACACCTGCATGTACATGTTCATCACAGCAAAATTCACAACTACAAAGATATGCAACCAACCTAAGCGCCCATCAAGAGACAAGTGGAAAAAGAAAATGTGGTATATATCCATACCATGGAATACTATTCAGACACAAAGAAGAATAAAATAATGTGTTTTGCAGCAACTCAGATGGAGCCAAAGGCCATTATTTTAAGTGAAGTAACTGAGGAATGGAAAACCAATTGCCATATGTTCTCGCTTATAAGTGGGAGCTAGGCTATGTTTATGAAATGGCATACATAGTGGTATAATGGACATTGGAGACTAAGAAGCGGGGAGGGTTTTAGGGGGATGAGCGATAAAAAAGTACATATTGGGTACAATGTATACTACTCGGGTGACAGGGGCCCTAAAAACTCAGACTAAACTACTGTACAATTCATTCATGTAATTCATCCACGTAACCAGAAAACCACTTGTATCCCAAAAGCTATAGAAATTATATATATGTAATTGAACCGTTCATTATTAAATAATGATAAAGAAGCATATTATGTAATGCTGATGTTTCAATTCAACAAGAAGATTTAACTATTCTAAAAATATATGCACCTAACTGCAGAATATCCAGATTTGTAAAACAAATACTACTAGACTTAAGAAAAAAAAAGAATATAAAAGAATTTTAAAGAAACAAAAGAATAGAACATATTGAACTAAAGCAATTAGGCAAAATGAAAAAGAAGAGCCATCCAAATTGGAAAAGGGAAGTCAAATTATCTCTGTTCTCTGATAACATGATCTTATACATAGAGGAACGTAAAATTCTTTCAAAAGATTCCTAGTTCTGACAAATGACTTTAGTAAAAGTTTATGATACAAAATTAATGTGCAAAAGTCAGTTTCATTTCTATACACTAATAACTCTCAAGCTGAGAACTAAATTAAGAATTCATTTTCATTTATAATAACCACATAATAATAACTAGAAATACATTTAACAGAAAAGCTGAAAGCCTTCTGCAAGGAGAACTACAAACAACTGATGAAATAAATTGTAGATGACCCTAACAAATGTTAAAACACTCCATGGTATGGGTAGGAAGAATCGATACTGTTAAAATAACTATACTTCCTAAAGCAATGTATAGATTCAAGCAACTCCTGTCAAATTACCAAGGCAATTATTTTCAAAATTAGAAAAAACTTTGTAAAATATAAAAATACATACAGAACTTATTAAATGCCCAAATGGTTAAAGCAATCCTAAGCAAATAAACCAGGAGGTGTCACATTATTTTATTTCAAACTACACTACAAGGCTATAGTAACCAAAACAGCATGGTACTGGTGCACAAATAGACACATAGATCAATGGAACAAAATAGACAAACTCGGAAATAGAGCCACATAGTTTCAGCCAACTGATATTTGACAAAGTTGATAAAAATAAACAACGGAGAAAGAACATCTTATTCAACAAAAGGTGCTGGAAAACCTGGCTAGTCATATGCAGAAGGATGAAACTGGAACCCTATTTTTCAACATATAAAAAATTATCTCAAGATAAATTAAAGACTTAAATGTAACACCTGAAAATATAAAAATTCTAAAAGAAAAACTAGAAAAAATATCTTGTGAACATTGGCCTAGGCAAACAGTTTATGACCGAGACCTCAAAAGTAAATGCAATGAAAATAAAAATTGACAAATGGAATTTAATTAAAGAGATTCTTCCCAGAAAAAGAAACAATCAATAGAGTAAACAGACAGCCTGCAGAATGGTGGAAAACATTTGCAAACTATTCATCTGACAAAAGACTAATATCCAGAATCGATAAGGAAGATAATCTAATCAAATGAGAAGAAAACATCAAATAACACATTAAAAAGTCAGAAAGAACATGAACAGACATTTCTCAAAAGAAACCATACAATAAACCAAAAAACATAGGAAAAAGTGCTCAACATCGCTAATCATCAGTGTATTAGGGTTCTCTAGAGGGACAGGACTAATAGAATAGATGTATATATGAAAAGGAGTTTATTAAGGAGTATTGACTCACACGATCACAAGGTGAATTCTCACAATAGGCCATCTGCAAGTTGAGGAGCAAGGAAGCCAGTCCGGGTCCCAAAACCTCAAAAGTAGGGAAACTGACAGTGAAGCCTTCAGTCTGTGGCTGAAGGCCCGAGATTCCCTGGCGAGCCCCTGGTAAACCCCTGGTGTAGGTCCAAGAGTCCAAAAGCTGAAGAATGTGGAGTCCAATATTCAGAGGCAGGAAGCATCCAGCATGAGAAAAAGATGGAGGCCAGAAGACATAGCTAGTCTAGTCTTTCTACGTTTCTCTGCCTGCTTTTTTCCTAGGCAACTGATCAGATGGGCCCACCCAGATTGAGGGTGGGTTTGCCTCTCCTAGTCTACTGTCTCAAATGTTAATCTCCTTTGGCAACACCCTCACAGACACACCCAGGACCAATACTTTGCATCCTTCAATCCAATCAAATTGACACCTAATATTACCTGTCACAATCAGATACATGCAACTGAAATCTACAATGAGATAAAATAAAATAAAGTTGATGTTAATAGTAAAAAAAAAAATCTGGTATATGCATACACTGGAATATTATTTGGCTATAAAAAATAAGAAAATTGTGTCTTTTGCAGCAACATAGGTGGAACTGGAGGCCATTATCTTAGGAGAAACAAGTTAGTCACACATATAAATATTACATGTTTTCCTTCAAAAGTGGGAGCTTAATAATGTATGAACACCAACCTAGAGAGTGGAATAACAGCCAATGGAAGCTCAGAAGGGTGACAGAGTAAGAGAGGGTGGATGATAATAAATTATATATGAGAACAGTGCACATTATTCAAGTGATGGATACTTTAAAGCCCTGATTGACCACTACACAAAATATGCATGTAACAAAACTGCATGTGTACACCATACATTTATAAAAATGCAAAAGGAAAAAAATGCACAAATTACCAAAATCATAATTGAAGGATATTACTGTATGTGCTTTTAATGGGATTAATACAGAACTAATATACAATTTTATGCCTATGAATTTGACAACTGAGAAGAAATAGACTAATTCTTACATACAACAAATTGCCAAAACTCTGTAGATGAAAGATACAATTTTAAATAGTCCTCTATAAAATAAAGAATTGAATTTAAAGTTAATGTCTTTCTGTAAAAGATAACTAAAAGAACAGATTATATCTCAAGTGAATTCTAAAAATTTAAAAATGAAACACTGCCAATTGTATGCAATCTCTCTTCAAGATAATAGAATAAGTGAGAACACTCTAAACTCATTATTTGAGGCCTGCATTACTCTGTTATAAAAACAATACTAAAAGATTAAAATTAAACTCACCAATATTTGTATCAATATAAACACAAAAATCCTCAACATATTAGCAAATTGAATTCAGCAATACATAAATATACACACATAATACACTATGCCAAAATGGGGTTTTTCCCAGAAATAAAAGTCTAGTGTTATATTAAGACATAAACAAATATAATCCACCATTTTTGCAATATGACAAATAAAAAAAATTGCATGGTCACATGGAATGACGCAAAAAATAGCATTTGAGAAAATCAAACACCTATTTGAAATTTAAAAGAAAAAAAACGCAGTAAACCTGGAATAGAACAGAAGTCCTCCACCTAATAAGAGCATCTCCAAAATACTACAGAAAATTTTGTACTTAACGGTGAAAGACTAAATCTTTTTCCCGAGCTAGTGAACAAGACACAGTTGCCCATCTTCCAACTTCTATAATGCATAGATTTAGAATTTCTAGCTTTTGTAATAATGTAAGGAAAAAACATTGGAGTGAAGAAACACATATCTGTCTCTACCTGCAGGTAACATGATTGTTCATGTATAAATTCAAAGTGATTTTTAGTACTGATAAATAAGTTTATTAAGGCTGCATAATACAAGGCTAACATTCAAAAATCAATCATATTTCTATCTACTATCAATGAAGATTTGGAAACCAAAATTAAAAACATAGTACGATTTCTAATCACACCAAAGGAAATTAAATAGTTATATACTTTTAAAAAACAGGCGTAAGACTTGTATGCTAAAAACTACAAAATTCTGATTTAAAATATCCAAGACTTAAATAAATAGAAAGTCATATCATGTTCATGGATTAGAAATCTGAACATAGGCCTGGCACGGTGGCTCAACCCTGTAATCCCAGCACTTTGGGAGGATGAGACGTGTGGATCACTTGAGGTTAGGAGTCTGAGTTCGAGACCAGCCTGGTCAACACGTTGAAACCCTATTTCTACTAAAAATACAAAAATTTGCTGGGCTTAGTGGCTCACAGATGTAGTCCCAACTATTTGGGAGGCTGAAGCAGGAGAATTGCTTGAACATGGGAGGTGGAGGTTGCAGTGAGCCAAGATTGTGCTGCTGCGCTACAACCTGGGCAACAGAGCATGACTCTGTCTAAAACAAAAAAGTCTGAACATGGTAAATATCTTAATTATTGTCAAATGTACCTATGACTTTAACACCATTCCCATAAAAGCCTTAGCAAAATATTTTGTAAATGTAAACAAGCTGGTTATACCATTTTTCTGGAAAGGCAAAAGCCACAAAATAGCTAAAAAATAATCTTGCAAAAAAAAGAGTAAAGTGTAAAAATCACTCTGTAAGATTTTAAGACTTGTTATTTAGTAACAGAAAAGAAGACAGCCTGCCCATGGATGAGGGATAGACACACAGACCAATGGAACAAAAGAGGGAGTTCAGAAATTCACCTTCACAGGTATGAATAGACAATTTCTGACAAAAGTGCAAAAATAAATCAATGGAAATACAGTCTTTTCAACAAAGTGTATGAAAGAAACGAACCTCAACCTAAACCTCACACTTTTAAAAATTAACCTAAAATGGATCACGGAATTCAAAGTAAAATGTATATACCCAAATATTTCAGAAGGAAACATGAGAAAAAATTTAAGTGATGACTTCTAAGACATTAAACCAAACTCATGATCTATAATCAATAAATTGAAATTAATAAAAGTTATGATTTTTCTCTGCAAAACACTTCTTTGAAAGAATAAAAAAACTTGAGGAAAATACATTGAAATCACATGTATGACAACAGACTTTTATCAAGAATACAAAATGAACTCTCTAAATATTATGAAAACAGACACTATTTAGCATTTTCAAAGTGACAGAATTATAGCGATAAAAAATAAGTCGATGGTTACCAGTATTTAGTGTTGGGTAGAAACTGTAACTGTTAATGTTAACAAAAAAAAGACTTATTCATAATGAAAGAGTTTTATATTCTTATTGTAAGGCAAACAAAAAAAAAAGAAATAAGACTCATTCAGAGTTGAAAGAGAAAAATAACTATTGTTTCACTGATTACATGGTGGAGTACATACAAATTCATTGGAGTTAACAAAAAAGCCAATGGAGGTAATAAGTGACTTTAGCATGGTTAAATAATACAACCTCAATATACAAAAGAATCATAATTCCATTAATATGTACTAGCAATGAACAGCGGTAAATTATAATTTTTTTTTTTTTTTTTTTTTTTTTTTGAGACGGAGTCTGGCTCTGTCGCCCAGGGTGGAGTGCAGTGGCCGGATCTCAGCTCACTGCAAGCTCCGCCTCCCGGGTTTACGCCATTCTCCTGCCTCAGCCTCCCGAGTAGCTGGGACTACAGGCGCCGCCACCACGCCCGGCTAGTTTTTTGTATTTTTTTAGTAGAGACGGGGTTTCACCGTGTTAGCCAGGATGGTCTCGATCTCCTGACCTCGTGATCCGCCCGTCTCGGCCTCCCAAAGTGCTGGGATTACAGGCTTGAGCCACCGCGCCCGGCCTTTTTTTTTTTTTTTTTTTGAGACGGAGTCTCGCTCTGCCACCAGGGCTGGAGTGCAGTGGCTGGATCTCAGCTCACTGCAAGCTCCGCCTCCCGGGTTCACGCCATTCTCCTGCCTCAGCCTCCCGAGTAGCTGGGACTACAGGCGCCCGCCACCTCGCCCAGCTAGTTTTTTTGTATTTTTTAGTAGAGACGGGGTTTCACTGTGTTAGCCAGGATGGTCTCGATCTCCTGACCTCGTGATCCACCCGTCTCGGCCTCCCAAAGTGCTGAGATTACAGGCTTGAGCCACCGCGCCTGGCCTTTATTTTGTATTTTTAAAAAATACAATTCCCAATAGTATTATAACACATGAGACACCTAGGGATAAATCAGACAAAAGATGTGCAGAACCTGTCTACTGAAAACTAAAAAATTTTTCTGAGAGAGATTTTAAAAGACCTAAATAAATGCAGAAATATTTCATAATCATGGATTAGATTGTTAAGATGTTGATTTCCCCTCATTGATTTATATATGCAATGCAATCCCAAAAATTCCAGCAGATTTTTCCTGAAGAAATTGATGTTAATTATAACATTCATATGAAAATGCAGTCAACCTAGAATAGCCTAAATGACTTTGAAAATAATAAATTTAAAGGACTTATACCATCTGTCAAGTTATTATAAAGTTATAACAATGAAGACCACATGGTATTGATAACAAGAAAGACGAGTAGAGAAATGCAGTACACACACACCACACACACATACACACAAACACACACATGCACATACACATATAAGAGTAGCTGTATTTGTACACATATATGTGAAGCAGTCTTGTTGTCTGGGGTAAATACTAAGGTTCTTGGTCTCACAGTCAAGGAGATTGAGGTCGCAGACACACACACACACACACAGAGTGAGTTTTGAGCAGGAGTTGAATAGATAAAAGGAAAGAACAGTTCTCTGTCACAGACAGGGGTCCAGAGCGGGGTTATAGGGGGTAGTAAATATGTAAGGGGTTTTATAAATGGGCTAGTGAGGAGGGAAGTCATGAGGAAGGGATGTCTTATCTTTCTAGGGCCCAACGGTTTAGTTGGAACCAGGTGTGCTATCTGTACAGAGTTTTGTTGTTGTTGTTGTTGTTTTGTTTTTTTGTTTTTTTTGTTTTTTTTTTTTAAATCAGTTCTAATTCCATTTGCTGACCACATAGGCAGAATCTTAGTCTGTGCTGCTTTGTCTTGCTTATCTGCGAGGGAGAGTTTCTGTGTCTGTTCCCAGACATCTTATTGCAGCTGCAGGCATCCCCCACCACGTCTACTTTTAGCTTCCCTATCTTACTGTGCCTAACGGGAAAGGAATGTGCATACTAAAGCCCACTGTTTTTACTGGGGCCCACTGTGTGAGTGTGAAGTTTAGTGATTACCCAAGAAACTTCCCCCTCTCCTTCTGTACCCAAGCTGTCTTATCTCTGTTTTACAGTCTGCTCTTTCAGGCTGCTTGTTGGAGAAGTGATTTCTTTGAACTGCATGAGGTTAGAAAGGGAGCTACTTTTGAGTTGCTTTTTGTTAAAAGTAAAGTTTTTTTTGCCAGGGACTTGCTTTACCCTGTCTACCTAAATAATTTCTGTTTGCCTCTTATATTTCCCCACTCTGGAATGGAGTCCCTAACTGCTGTTAGGGGGAATTGGGTGACGACTTACTCTGGCTGCTTTCTGTTGGAGAGGGGTGTTGTGTGGGGAATAGCAGCTAGGGCTCCTCCTCAGGTTAATTTAAAGGTCCCTGGTAAAAGGGCGGTTTCATTTTTGGCTCCATTTAGAGCACCATCTGAAGCTTGATGGTTTCTAGGTGAGAAGAGATAAACTTTACAAGGAGATTTAGAATATAGGGTCCAAATATGAGTAATAAGACTACCATTAATGGGGGGGCCACTATAGGCCATAACCATGACAACAGATCGGTAGATGCCCGTGAGACATTTAGATGGGTTGTTCTGTTGTAAGTAGGTGTATGGGACTTACCTTTGTTTAACTTTCTTGGTTTTACTTTCCAAACAAAAAAAAAAAAAAAAAAGGAAACCTTGGGATTATAGGTTACCTGGCAGGATCTTTAGGGTAATTGCCCAGAACTAGAACATTGTTTCGGACTTTTACGTTACCCTTCCTTTTTTGTTTTCTCTGAGCTGCAGCCAGAGATAGCTGGTTGGTTGCCAGGAATAAGCAGGGTTACTTTAAAATGTAGGCAAGAACTTAAAAGCAATTAATGAGACTAGAAGTCAATAACAGGTGTATAAGTTCTAAAACATAATTTCTCTCTCTCTCGAGTCCTCATTTTTGTTAAACTTATGATATGACTGAGCTGTTTGCAAAATAAACTTTAGTGTTATACTTGGCCTAATTATTTGCATAAACTGCAGCAACAATAGCTATTTTTACACAGGCCTTTTAGATTGGCTTTGATGGAACTTTGTTCCATGAGGAGGGATCTTTTAAATCTCAGCCCAGCCATGGGTTTTTGCCTTTAAATACCTGTGAGTTGGGTAAACTTCTTTCTTTTTGAGGTTCCAGGAGCACGGGGTTTCTAGGCCTGTTAGAAAGTGACACTCTTTACTCACCACAGGTCAGGAACCTCCCATGGAGACTGTGCAGAGAAGTTATGAGGCCAGTATCCCAGGGGCTTTTATTGGCTTTGCAAATCAAGCTTGATTCCTTAAAGGGGAACATATCCTTCCAGCTACAGCCTTGGTAAAACAACCAGGTTTTCCAATTTTTTCTTGTTGCAAAAGAAAACAGATTTTTGTTGCACTGATGCAGACAACTATATTGTAATTTAAGAATACTTATGACTAGTTTCCAAATTCTAGAAGAACTAGGCAGAGAGAAACAAACATGCTTCAAATCTCATTTACAGGAGTATACTTTACTTAGTTGTTAAAGGCTGAAGCTAGCTTAAGACAAGTTTTCTTGACTCTGAAAAATAAAACAAAGATTAGCAGTGTACCAAGTAAAAAGTTTAAAACTTTTTGTTTTCTATCAGATTAGTCCGTTCTAGTGTTTAATTTACAGAAAAAATATATTATATTATTTTGAATTTAGTTAATATGTTTACACACAGTTTCCTTTGCAAGATTAATGTTTACAATCTTTTTACAATTTGCTTAAAATTTTTACTTTATTTTATTTCATTTTAAGACAATTCTTTATTCCTAAGTAAAATGTACCTTTCCATGCCTTCTTATAATTTTTGCCAATTGTGAAGCAGGCAAGTAGACAGGTTTTAAAGGCTAAAGAAGCAGTTTACAACCTTAAAACATATAGCAAACCTAGTATTTGACCTGCATAATTTAGACCACATCTTTAAACCTTGAAGACATTTTTACTTTACCAATTGTTCCTAACACTCTTTTTATTTTAAAGATTAAAATCTCATGAGCTGAAAGGTACCACAGCTTTTACTTTTCCCTTAAAAATATTTTATTTAAGTGCTTATTATTTTAGGCCAATTAACTAGAACGCTTGTTAAATACACATTACACACATATGTAACCACACAGACAAACAGAAAAAAAATACAGTAGTTATGAGATTTATATTTGCTAATTTCCCAATTGGATTATTGACCTCTGGGTGATGCCCTTTAAGAACAGGGTTAGGAATACAATTTCCAGGGCCTAATAAACAAGCATAGCCAGAAGAGAAAGACAGATTTGGAGAGGTACTTACTTACCATTAATTTCAGGGGCTCCATAAGGAAAACAGATATTTTTTCCCTAAATGGAATTTGTGGCACCTTTTCTGTTTTCCTAAGGAGTCCCAGGCCACCAGAAATCATTCTAGGGTCTTTTATGTATGCACCAAGAGTAGCAAGATAGAGTGAAAAGAAAAGTAATTTATTTGACTGAGAAAAAAAAAAAAAACTCTTCCAGAAAACAACATTTATAAAGAGAAAAACAAGAAGGCCTTTTAAATGTACCCATAGCTTGGATTTCCACTTTCAATTAATCTGAACGTTCTTTTATTTATTTATTTATTTTTCTTTTGAGATGGAGTCTTGCTCTGTTGCCCAGGCTGGAGTGCAGTGGTGTGATCTCAGCTCACTGCAACCTCCACCTCCTGGGTTCAAGTGATTCTCCTGCCTCAGCCTCCAGAGTAGCTGGCACTACAGGCACACGTCACCACGTCCGGCTAATTTTTGTATCTTTTGTTTTTTTTGAGGTGGAGTCTCGCTCTGTCGCCCAGGCTGGACTGCAGTGGCACAATCTCGGCTCACTACAAACTCCGCCTCCTGGGTTCACGCCATTCTCCTGCCTCAGCCTCCAGAGTAGCTGGGACTACAGGAGCCCGCCACTACGCCGGGCTAATTTTTTGTATTTTTAGTAGAGACCGGGTTTCACCACATTAGCCAGGATGGTCTTGATCTCCTGACCTCATGATCCGCCCACTTCGGCCTCCCAAAGTGCTGGGATTACAGGCCTGAGCCACCGCGCCCTGCAAATTTTTGTATCTTTAGTAGAGACGGGGTTTCACCATGTTGGCCAGGATGGTGAACACCCTTTAAGAAAATTCCGAGCACTCTTAAAGAAAATTCTTTTTCATTTAAGAAATTTCTTTTACAGTTTGCTCTTTCAGGCTGCTTGTTGTTAGAAGAGAAGTGATTTCTTTGAACTGCATGAGGTTAGAAAGAGTTATTTTTGAGCTGCTTTTGTTAAAAGGAATTTTTTTTTTTTTTTTTTTTTTTTTTTTTTTTTTTTTGCCAGGGACTTGCTTTACCCTGTCTACCTAAATAATTTCTTTCTGCCTCCTATAACATATGTATATGTATATAAGTGTGTATGTGCATTTGTATAGATTTAGAAGGTACAAGTGCAGTTTTGTTACATGAATATATCGAATAGTGGTGAGGTCTGTTTTTTTAATGTAGTTATCACTCATATAGTATACATTGTACCCATTAGGTAATTTCTCATTTCTTACCTCCTTCCCACCCTCCCACCATTCTATGTCTAATGTATATTGCTCCACAGTCTATTTCCATGTGTACACATTATTTATCTCCCATTTATAAGTAAAAACATGTCATATTTAAATTTTATAAATAACCTAGAAATAAAGCCACATAACTACAACCAACTGATCTTTTCTTTTTTAAGGGACAAGGCCTTATTGTCTCATCCAAGCTGGAGTGCAGTGGAATGATCATGGCTCACTGCAGCCTTGAATTTCTGGACTTAAGTGATCCTCTTAACTCAGTCTCCCAAATAGATAGGACTACTGGCACATGCCATTGTGCCTAGCTAATTTTTTGTTGTATTTTGTTTGTTTGTTTATTTATTTATTGTAGACATAAGGTCTTGCTATGTTGCCCAGGTTGGTTTTGAACACCTGGGCTTATGCAATCATCCCACCTTGGCCTCCTAAAGTGCTATAATTACATATATGAGCCACCATGACTTGCTACCAACTAATCTTTGACAAAGTTCACAAAAACAACCACTCATATGTTAGCAATTAGTTTTCTCAAAAGTTCAAGAACAAATAAGCAGAAAAACATCTTTTTAACTAGTGGTGCTGGAATACTTGGATATTCATATGCAAAAAAAAAATCAACTTCGATTTTTGTCCCTCATTATATACAAAAATGAATTCAATGTAAGTAACAAAACTAAATGCAAAATGTAAAACTACCAGGTGAAAGAAGAAAGAATCCAGGAGTTGTATCTATGCAGGAATAAGTAAGACTGATAGACTGCTAGTTAGACAAGTTTGAAAAAAAAGATGAACCACATAAACACAATCAGAAATTACAAAGGAGACATTGTCAATGACCACAAAGAAATTTAAAAAAATGTCAGTACTATTATGAACACTTCTATGCACAAAAACTAGAAAACCTAGAATAAATGAATAAATTTCAGGAGACATGCAAGCTCTCAAAATTGAACCAGGAAGAAATTGAATCCCTGAAAATGTCAATAACGAGTTCTAAAACTGAATCAATAATAAACAGCTTACCAACCAGGAAAAGCCCACGACCAGATGGATTAGCAAATTGTACCACATATATGAAGAAGAGCTGGTACCAATTCTACTTCAACTATTCCATAAAATTGAGGAAGAGAGACTCCTCCTTAACTTAATCTATGAGGCCAACATTATCTTGATACCAAAACCTGGCAGAGAAGCAACAACAAAAAGAAAATTTCAGGACAATATACTTGTACACAGATGCAAAATTCTAAACAAAATACTATCAAACAAAATCCAACGCACATCAAAACCGTAATCATCCATGATCAAGTAGGATTTATCCTTGGGATGTAAGGTTGGTTCAACAACTGCAAATCAATAAATGTGATTCATCATTAACAGAGCTAAAAACAAAAAAAACCACAATCATCTCAATAAATGCAGAAAAGGATTTTGATAAAAGTCAACATTCCTTTATCTTAAAATGCCCTCAATAAACTAGACATTGAAGGAACATGCCGAAAATAATAAGCACCACCTATGAGAAACCCACGATCAACATCATACTGAATGGGCCAAAGCTGGATGTATTCCCCTTGAAAACTGGGACAAAGATGTCCACTCTCATCGGTTCTATTCAACATAGTACTTGGTGAGCAATCAAGCGTGAGAAAGAAAAAAAGGCATCCAGATAGGAAAAGAAAAGTTAGATCTGTGTGCAGATGATATGATTCAATACCTGGGAAAACCCCATAGTCTCTGCCCAAAACTCCCAGATCTGATGAACAACTTCAGTAAAATTTCAGGATAAAAAATAAATGTAAAAAATCAGTCATATATCTTTACAACAACAACATTCAAGCTGAAAGCCCAATCAAGAACAAGATCCCATTCACAATAGCCTCAAAAAGAATGAAATACCCCAAAATACAGCTAACCAAGATGGTGAAAGGTGACCACAATGATAATTACAAAACAGTGCTGAAAGAAATCAGATGACACAAACAAGCTAGAAAACCATAAATGTTTCTGGCAACTTATTTTCATTTCACTTTGGGATACCACCATTCTTTCACTCTTAGTCCTTGAAGTTTAAATAGGGCTGACCAAGACAAAAAAAAAAAAAAAAAGAAAGAAAGAAAGAAAGAAAGGCAGCATTGGCGTAATTCAAGGGTGGAGTTTTTGTCCCTCTGACATAAGGGACATTTGATGAGGAACATCGATTTGATGATTTGCATAGAGGTGTTTATAGTATTCTCTGAGGGTAGTTTGTATTTCTGTGGGCTCAGTGGTGATATCCCCTTTATCATTTTTTATTGCATCTATTTGATTCTTCTCTCTTTTCTTCTTTATTAGTCTGGCTAGTTAGTGGTCTATATATTTTGTTGATCTTTTCAAAAAATCAGCTCCTGGATTCATTGATATTTTAAAGGGTTTTTTGTGTCTCTGTCTCCTTCGGTTCTGCTCTGATCTTAGTTATTTCTTGTCTTCTAGCTTTTGAGTTTGTTTGCTATTTCTTCTCTAGTTCTTTTAATTTTGATGTTAGGGTGTCAATTTTAGATCTTTCCTGCTTTTGCTTATGGGCATTTAGTGCTATAAATTTCCCTCTAAACACTGCCTTAAATGTGTCCCGGAGATTCTGGTATGTTGTGTCTTTGTTCTTATTGGTTTCAAAGCACATCTTTATTTCTGCCTTATTTACCCTGCAGTCATTCAGAAGCAGTTCAGTTTCCATGTAGTTGTGTGGTTTTGAGTGAGTTTCTTAATCCTGAGTTCTAATTTGATTGCACTGTGATTTGAGAGACTGTTTGTTACGATTTCCATTCTTTTGCATTTACTGAGGAGTGTCTTACTTTCAATTATGTGGTCAATTTTAGAATAAGTGCATTGAGGTGCTGAGAAGAATGTATATTTTGTTGACGTGGGGTGGAGAGTTCTGTAGATGTCTACTAGGTCTGCTTGGTCCAGAGCTGAACTCAAGTCCTGAATGTCCTTGTTAGTTTTCTGTCTTGTTGATCTGTCTAATAGTGACAGTGGGGTGTTAAAGTCTCCCACTATTATTGTGTGGGAGTCTAAATCTCTTTGTAGGTCTCTAAGAACTTGCTTTATGAATCTATGTGCTCCTGTATTGGGTGCATATATATTTAGGATAGTTAACTCTTCTTGTTGCATTGATCCCTTTATCATTATGTAATTCCCTTCTTCGTCTCTTTTGATTTCTGTTGCTTTAAAGTTTGTTTTATCAGAGACTAGGATTGTAACCCCTGCTTTTTTTTTATCTGCTTGGTAAATATTTCTCCATCCCTTCGTTTTGAGCTTATGTGTGTCTTTGCACGTGAGATGGGTCTTCTAAATACAGCACACCAATGGGTGTTGACTCTTTATCCAGTTTGCCAGTCTGTGTCTTTTACTTGGGGGCATTTAGCCCATTAACACTTAAGGTTAATATTGTTATGTGTGGATTTGATTCTGTCATCATGATGCTAGCTGGTTATTTCGCCCGTTAGTTGATGCAGTTTCTTCATGATGTCGATGGTCCTTACAATATAGTATTTTTTTGCAGTGGCTGGTATTGTTTATTCTTTTCCATGTTTAGTGCTTCCTTTAGGAGCTCCTGTAAGGCAGGTCTAGTGATGACAAAATTTCTCAGCATTTGCTTGTCTGTAAAGGATTTTGTTTGTCCTTCACTTATAAAACTTAGTTTGACCAGACACGAAATTCTGGGTTGAAAGTTCTTTTCTTTAAGAATGTTGAATATTGGCCCCCACTTTTCTGAATTGTAGAGTTTCTGCCAAGAGATCCTATGTTAGTCTGAGGGGTTTTCCTTTTTGGGTAACCCTACCTTGTTCTCTGGCTGCCCTTAACATTTTTTCCTTCATTTCAACCTTGGTGAATCTGACAATTATGTGTCTTGGGGTGGCTCTTCTCAAGGATAATCTTTTTTGTGTTCTCTGTATTTTCTGAATTTGAATGTTGGCTTGTCTTGCTAAGTTGAGGAAGTTCTCCTGGATAATTTCCTGAAGAGTGTTTTCCAACTCGATTCCATTCTCCCTGTCACTTTCAGGTACACCAATCAAACGTAGGTTTGGTTTTCTCACATAGTACCATATTTCTTTGAAACTTTGTTCATTGCTTTTCATTCTTTTTTCTCTAATCTTGTCTTCTCGCTTTGTTTCATTAAGTTGATCTTCAGTCCCTGATATCCTTTTCTCTGCTTGATCGATTCGGCTATTGATACTTGTGTATGCTTCACAAAGTTCTCGTGCTGCTTTTCAGCTCCATCAGGTCATTTATGTTCTTATTTAAACTGGTTTTTCTAGGTTGCCATTCTTCTAAACTTTTTTTCAAGGTTCTTAACTTCCTTGCATTGGGTTAGAACATGCTCCTTTAGCTCAGAGGAGTTTGTTATTACCCACCTTCTGAAGCCTACTTCTGTCAATTCATCAAACTCATTCTCCATCCAGTTTTGTTCCCTTGCTGGCGAGGAGTTGTCAACCTTTGGAGGACACAAGGTGCTGTGGTTTTTGGAATTTTCAGCCTTTTTGCACTGGTTTTTCCCCATCATCCTGGATTTATCTACCTTTGGTCTTTGATGTTGGTGACCTTCCGCTGTGGTCTTTGGACGTCATTTTTATTGATGTTGACGCTATCCCTTTCTGTTTGTTAGTTTTCCTTCTAAGAGTCAAGCCCCTGTGCTGCAGGTCTGCTGCAGTTTGCTGGAGGTCCACTCCAGACCTTGTTTGCCTGGGTATCACCAGCAGAGGCTGCAGAACAGCAAAGATTGCTGCTTTTTCCTGAAGTTTCATCCCAGAGGGGCAGCAGCCAGATGCCAGCTGGAGCTCTCCTGTATGAGGTGTCTGTCAGCCCCTACTGGGAGGTGTTTCCCAGTCAGGATACAGGGGCATCAGGGCCCCACTTGAGGAGGCAGTCTGACCCTTAGCAGAGCTCGAACGCTGTGCTGAGAGATCCACTGCTCTCTTCAGAGCCATCAGTCAGGGACATTTAAGTCTGCTGAAGCTGAGTCCACAGCTGCCCCTTCCCCCAGGTGCTCTGTCCCAGGGAGACGGTGATTTTATATATAATCCCCAGACTGGGGCTGCTGCCTTTTTTTTCAGAGATGCCCTTCGCAGAGAGGAGGAATCTAGAGAGGCAGTTTGGCCACAACGACCTTGCTGAGCTGTGGTCAGCTCCACTCAGTTCAAAATTCCCAGCAGCTTTGTTTACATTGTGAGGGTAAAACGGCCTACTCAAGCCTCAGTAATGGTGGAGGCCCCTCCTCCCACCAAGCTCGAGTGTCCCAGGTCAACCTCAGACTGCTGTGCTAGCAGCAAGTGTTTCAAGGCAGTGGATCTTAGCTTGCTGGGCTCCGTGGGCATGGGATCTGCCGAGTCAGACCACTTGGCTCCCTGGCTTCAGTCCCCTTTCCAGGGCAGTGCCACTGGGGTATGAAAAAAAAAAAAGAAAGAAAAGAAAACTCCTGCAGCTAGCTTGATGTCTGCCCAAATGGCTGCCCAGTTTTGTGCTTGAAACCCAGGGCACTGGTGGTATAGGCACTGGAGGGAATCTCCTGGTCTGCAGACCGCAAAGACCATGGGAAAAGTGCAGTATTGGGGCCAGAGTGCATTGTTTTTCATGGCAAGGTCCCTCACGGCTTCCCTTGGTTAGGGTAGAGAGTTCCTCAACTCCTTGCACTTCCCGGGTGAGGCAACTCCCACCCTGCTTCAGCTCACCCTCTGTGGGTTGCACCCACTGTCCCAAATGAGATGAACTGGGTACCTCAGTTGAAAGTGCAGAAATCACCTGCCTTCTGCGTTGATCTCGCTGAAAGCTGCAGACTGAAGCTGTTCCTATTCAGTCATTTTGCCACCAATTCCCCAAAAAATCAGTATGATAGAATTTCAAATAAGGAAGCTCTCTACCTTGTCACTTATTACTGTTCTTTTATAAAATCCTTTGCATAAATTTTATGTTTTTTCAACTTTTATTTTATATACTGGGGGACATGTGCAAATTTTTTACATGGAAATACTGTGATGCTAAGATTAGGAGTATGGATCCCATCACCAAAGTAGTGAGCATAGTACCCAATAGGTAGTTTTTTAACTCACCACTCCCCCCCATCATCTAGTAGTCCACCTTGTCCATTGTTAGCACGTTTATGCCCATGTATGCTCAATGTTTAACTCCCATTTATAAGTGAGAATATGCGGTATTTGACTTTCTGTTCCTGCATTAATTTGTTTAGGAGTATTGCCTCCATCTCCCTCCATGTTGCTATAAAGGACATGATTTAAATTATTTTTACTTTAAAAAAAAGGAGGTCTGCAGCTCTGACTGAGAGGAGTGACTTAATAGGAAAAAAGGGATAAATAACTTGATATCTAAAGGTATTGTTGAAACAACTGAAAGCTTGGTAGAGAACAATTAAGAGAAAGCCGGAACTTCAGTATACAAGTGCAACATCAGAGCCGAGGTGTAATAGGTCCAGGAAAAGAAACAGCCAAGAAGCACCCTTCTGGCCAATCTTGGAGGATGATAAGACTGCCCAGGTGCTAGACTGCACTCACTCAGGAAGAATCATAGCAGGATGTGGGGAAAGCTTGAAAACTTTTCTCAAGCCACACAGAGAATTACAGACATAATTTAATTTCATGGATACAAAAGAATTAAACACACCTCTAACAAAAGCACTAATTTTGACAATAAGCTACTGTGACCCAGGGGCCAGAGTACAAGAAAGTCAGCCTAAAAATAAAATTGCATTCATTTCTGACAGTCTGGAAGGCCAAATCCCCTTAGCAGCAATTAGACAGAAAACCTTCAAGTTGTCCCTGGTTGAATGTAGAACAAAAAATAAGAACCCCCTGAATTCTGATAGCTTCCAAGCCACACAAACAACCAATGATAAAGTCTAAATGAACAGGTAAGTTGCAGTGGCTCACAACTGTAATCTCAGCACTTTTGGGAGGTGGAGGCAGGTGGATTGCTTGAGTCGAGAGGTTTGAGACCAGCCTATTTGAATTTTGGAGGCAACACATTCCTCATCTGGGTGTGATACTCTGGTCCATTTATCAAGTGACCCAAAAAGCTGCCAGTTTTGAATGGGGTCCAGAACAGGAGAACGCTCTGAAACAGGTCCAGGCTGCTGTGTAAGCTGCTCTGCCACATGGGCCATATGACCCAGCAGATCCAATGGTGCTTGAGGTGTCAATGGCAGATAAATATGCTGTTTGGAGCCATTGGCAGGGCCCCACAGGTGAATCACAGTAGAGTCCTCTAGGATTTTGGAGCAAGGCCCTACCATCTTCTGCAAATAACTACACTCCTTTTGAGACAGCTCTTGGCCTGTTACTGGGCTTCGGTGGAAACTGAACTTTTGACTATAGGCCATCAAGTAACCATGCGACCTGAACTACCTATCATGAACCAGGTGCTTTCTGACCCATCTAGCCATAAAGTGGGTCATGCACAGCAACATTCCATCATCAAATTGAAGTGGTATATACGTGATCAGGCTCAAGCAGGTCCTGAAGGCACAAGTAAGTTACATGTGGAAGTAGCTCAAATGCCCATGGTCTCCACTCCTGCCACCCTGTCTTCTCTTCCCCAGCCTGCACTGATGGCCTCATGAAGAGTTCCCTATGATCAGTTGACAGAAGAAGAGGAGACTAAGGCCTGGTTCACAGATGGTTCTGCACAATATGCAGGCACCACCCTGAAGTGGACAGCTGCAGCCCTACAGCTTCTTTTTAGGACATCCCTGGAAGACAGTGTTGAAGGGAAATCTTCCCAGTGGGCAGAGTTTTGAGCAATACACCTGGTTATGCACTTTGCATGGAAGGGGAAATGATCAAATGTGTGATTATATACTGAATTATGGGCTGTATACAATGAATTAGCTGGATGGTCAAGGAGCTGGAAGAAGTATGATTTGAAAATTGGTGACAAAGAAATTTGGAGAAGAGGTATGTGGATAAACCCCTCTGAGTGGCCAAAAACTGAAGATATTTGATTCCCATGTGAGTGCTCACCAATGAGTGACCTCAGTGGAGAATAATTCTAATAATCATGTGGATAGGATGACCCATAATGTGGACACCACTCAGCCTCTTTCTCCAGTCACCCCTGTCATCACCCAATGTGCCCATGAACAAAGTGGCCATGTTAGCAGGGATGGAGGTTGCACATGGGCCTGAGATACGTTGCTAACAACATGGACTTCCACTCACCAAGGTAGACCTTGCTACTGCCACTGCTGAGTGGACAATTTGCCAGCAGCAGAGATCAACACTTGGCCCTTGATATGCCACAATTTCTTGGGGTGATCAGCCAACTACCTGGTGGCAGGCTGATTGTATTGGACCTTTTCCATCATGGAAAGGGCAGCAGTTTGTCCTCACTGGAATAGACACTTACTCTGGACATGGATTTACCTATCCTGCATGCAATGCTTCTGCCAAGACTACCATCTATGAACTCATGAAATGCCTTTTCCACTGTCGTGATATTCCACCTAGCATTGCCTCTGACCAAGGCACTCACATTACAGCTAAAGAAGTGTCGGAGTGGGCTCGTGCTCATGGAATTCACTGGTCTTACCATGTTCCAAATCATCCTGAAGCAGCTGGATTGAGAGAACGGTGGAATGGCCTTTTGAAATCACAAATACAATACCAACTAGATAACAATACTTTGCAGAGCTGGGGAAAAGTTCTCCAGAAGGCTGTGTATGTTCTGAATTACCATCCAATATATGATACTGTTTCTCCCATAATCAGGATTCACAGGTCCAGGAATCAAGGGGTGGAAGTGGAAGTGGCACCACTCAGCATCACCCCTAGTGATCCATTAGCAATATTTTTGCTTCCTGTTTCCGCAACACTACGTTCTGCTGGCAGAGGTCTTAGTTCCGAGGAAGGAACGCTGCCACAAAGAGACACAACAACAATTCCATTAAACTGGAAGGTAAGATTGACACCTGGACAATTTGGGTTCCTCCTACCTCTAAGTCAACAAACTAAGAAGGAAGTTACAGTGTTGGCTGTGGATGAAATCAGTCTACTATATCATGATGGAGGTAGGGATATTCCTTCTACCTCCATTGAATAAGAGTGGTGAGAGAGAACATCTTTGTCATGTACCTGTTTTCAAAGGGAATGCTTCCAGCTTTTTCCCATTCAATATGATATTGAATGGGCAGAGTACATGGAATACAGAAGATCCCTTAGTATTATCTTAATATTAGATCTCTTAGTATTATCATGCCCTGTAATTAAGGTTAATGGAAAACCACAACAGCCCAATCCAGGCAGGACTACAAATGGCCCAGACTCTTCAAAAATAAAGGCTTGGGTCACTCCACCAGGAAAACAACCATGACCTGTTGAGGTGCTTGCTGAAAGCAAAGGGAATACAGTATGGGTAGTAGAAGAAGGTAGTCATCAATAACAGCTATGACCACATGATCAGTTGCAGAAATGAGGACTGTAATTGTCATGAGTATTTCCTCTTTATTTTTTTATTGAAATAGTATGTTATTTATGTTATTGCAGTCTCTCTCTTTTTTCTTTTGTTTGTTATTTTTCTTTTTTTTCTTTATTTCTTATAAAAAATATGGGATACATGTACAGAATGTGCAGGTTTGTTAGATAGGTATATATGTGCTGTGGTGATTTGCTGTATCTATTGACTCATCCTCTAATTTCCCTCCCCTCACCCCTCAAACCCCTCAACAGACCCTGGTGTTTGTTGTTTCCCTTTCTGTGTCCATGTGTTCTCAATGTTCAACTCCCACTTATGAATGAGAACATGCGGTGTTTGGTTTTCTGTTCCTCTGTTAGTTTGCTGAAGATATGGCTTCCAGCTTCATTCATGTCCCTGCAAAGGACATAATCTCATTCATTTTTATGGTTGCATAGTATTCCATGGTGTATATGTACCACATTTTCTTTATGCAGCCTATCACTGATGGGTTTTTGGATTGGTTCCATGTCTTTGCTATTGTAAATAGTGCTACAATAAACATATGGGTGCATGTGTCTTTACAGTAGAATGATTTCTATTCCTTTGGGTATATATTCAGAAATGGCAAAGCTGGGTCAAAAAGTATTTCTGGTTCTAAATCCTTGAGGAATCGCCATACTGTCATCCACAATGGTTGAACTAATTTACGTTCCCACCAACAGGGTAAAAGCGTTCCTATTTCTACACAGTCTCACCAGCATCTATTGTTTCCTGACCTTTTAGTAACTGCCATTCCGACTGGCATGGGATGGTATCTCATTGAGCTTTTGATTTGCATTTCTCTGATTATCAGTGATTTTGAGGTTTTTTTCTTGTATTTGTTGGCAGCATAAAAGTCTTCTTTTTAATGATCGCCATTCTAACTGGTGTGAGATGGTATCTCATTGTGGTTTTGATTTGCATTTCTCTGATGGCCAGTGATGATGAGCATTTTTTCATGTGTCTGTTGGCTGTATGAATGTCTTCTTTTGAGAAATGTCTGTTCATATCCTTTGCCCACTTTTGGATGGGGTTGTTTGTTAAAAAGTCAGGAAACAACAGGTGCTGGAGAGGATGTGGAGAAATAGGAACACTTTTACACTGTTGGTGGGATTGTAAACTAGTTCAACCATTATGGAAAACAGTATGGCGATTCCTCAAGGATCTAGAACTAGATGTACCATATGACCCAGCCATCCCATTACTGGGTATATACCCAAAGGATTATAAATTATGCTGCTATAAGGACACATGCACACGTATGTTTATTGCAGCACTATTCACAATAGCAAAGACTTGGAATCAACCCAAATGTCCATCAGTGACAGATTGGATTAAGAAAATGTGGCACATATACACCATGGAATACTATGCAGCCATAAAAAAGGATGAGTTTGTGTCCTTTGTAGGGACATGGATGCAGCTGGAAACCATCATTCTTAGCAAACTATCACAAGAACAGAAAACCAAACACCGCATGTTCTCACTCGTAGGTGGCATGTTCTCACTCGTAGGTGGGAACTGAACAATGAGATCACTTGGACTCGGGAAGGGGAACACACACACCGGGGCCTATCATGGGGAGGGGGGAGGGGGGAGGGATTGCATTGGGAGTTATACCTGATGTAAATGACGAGTTGATGGGTGCAGCACACCAACATGGCACAAGTATACATATGTAGCAAACCTGCACGTTGTGCACATGTACCCTACAACTTGAAGTTTAATAATAATAAATAAATTTAAAAAAAAAAAAAAGTCTTCTTTTGAAAAGTGTCTGTTCATATCCTTTGCCCACTTTTTGATGGGGTTTTGTGTGTGTGCGTGTGTGTGTGTGTGTGTGTGTGTGTGTGTGTATTTTGTAAATATGTTTAAGTTACTTGTAAATTTTGGATATTAGACATTGTCAGGTGAGTAGATTGCAAAGTTTTTCTCCCATTCTGTAGGTTGCCTATTCACTCTGATGGTAGTTTCTTTTGCTGTTCAGAAGTGCTTTAGTTTAATTAGATACCATTTGTCAATTTTGGCTTGTGTTGCAATGGCTTTTGGAATTTTTGTCAAGAAGTCTTTGCCCATGCCTATGTCCTGAATGGTATTGCCTAGGTTGATGAAACATATCTCAAAATAATAAGAGCTATTTATGAGAAACCCATAGCCAATATCATATTGAATGGGGAAAAGCTGGAAGCATTCCCTTTGAAAACAGGTACCTGACAAAGATGTCCTCTCTCACCACTCTTATTCAACAGGGTATTGGAAGTTCTGGCCAGGGCAATCAGGCAATAGAAAGAAATAAAGCATATTCAGCTAAGAAGAGAGGAAGTCAAGTTATCTCTCTTTGCTGATGACATGATTTTATATTTAGAAAACCCCATCATCTTTGCCCAAAAATTTCTTGAACTTATAAGCAACTTCAACAAAGTCTCAGGATGCAAAATCAATGTGCAAAAATCACAAGCATTCCTTTACACCAACAAGAGGCAAGCAGACAGCCAAATCACGAATGAACTCCCACTCATAATTGCTACAAAGAGAATAAAATACCTAGGAATACAGCTAACAAGGGATGTGAAGGACGTCTTCCAGGAGAACTACAAACCACTACTCAAGGAAATCAGAGAGAACACAAACAAATGGAGAAACATTCCATGCTCACGGATAGGAAGAATCAATATCATGAAAATGGCCATACTGATCAAAGTAATTTATAGATTCAGTGCTATTCCCATTAAAGTACCATTGACATTCTTCACCAAATTAGAACTATTTTAAATTTCGTATGGAATCAGAGAATACCTTTTATAGCCAAGACAATCCTAAGCAAAAAGAACAAAGCTGGAGGCATCAGGCTACCTGACTTCAAACTATATTACAAGGCTACAGTAACCAAAACAGCATGGTACTGGTATCAGACCAGACATATAGACTAATGGAGCATAGCAGAGACCTCAGGAATAACACCACACATCTACAACCATCTGATCTTTGACAAACCTGACATAAACAAGCAATGGGGAAAGATCTCGTATTCAGTAAATAGTTCTAGGAAAACTGGCTAGTAATATACAGAAAACAGAAACTGGACCCTTTCCTTACACCTTATACAAAAATTAACTCAAGATGGACTAAAGACTTAAATGTAAAACCCAAAACCATAAAAACCATAGAAGAAATGTCCTATTTATTTTATTAGAAACATGTTTGTTCATGTATACAGTTATACTAAGAATATATCTTCATTTCACTTCCTTTTTTCTTTATCGTGTGACAAAAGATTTATTCATTTCATACCAACATTTAAATGTTATTAACTTTATGTAATAGCATTTGGGCTGGAGATTGGTGCCTTTCCAGTTTTATGAAGGATGGTTGTATTATGTTAGGTGTAATTATGACCTTATTATTGTCTTCATTTGATGATTATGTGTGTTCTCAGGATATGTATGGGTTCAAGTTGATAAGGGATGGACTTATGATGGTTAATATTGAGTGTCAACTTGATTAGATTGAAGAATGCAAAGTATTGTTCCTGGGTGTGTCTGTTGCCAAAGGAGATTAACATTTGAGTCAGTGGTGTGGGAAAGGAAGACCCACACTCAATCTGGGTGGGCACAACCTAATCAGCTGTTAGCACAGCCAGAATAAAAGCAGGCAGAAGAACGTGAAAAATCTAGACTGGCTTAGTCTCCCAGCCTACATCTTTCTCCCATGCTGAATGCTTCCCATCCTCAAACATCGGACTCCAACTTTTTCCGCCTTGGGTCTCAAATTAGCTTCCTTGGTTCTCAACTTGTAGATGGCCTCCTGTGGGACCTCACTGTATGGTCGTGTGAGTCCATACTCCTTAATAAACTCTCCCTTATATAAACATCTATCCTATTAGTTCTGTCCTTCTAGAGAGCCGTGACTTATACAAGGAACACAAAGAGGATCAATGTGTTTGAGAATAGTAAGCAAAAGGTAGAATAGTGTAATATCAGACTAGAGAGTTGGGCCCAAAGCAACCCAATCTACAATCACACTGATATGATCCTCCTCAAAAGTAGTTACTTTTTTCATTCCATTATGACTTATTTCACTATAAATTAGGTTTATCTGTTCTGAACTTCATAATGTTAGAATTATATAGTTTTAGCATTTTTGTATCTGGATATTTTTTGTGATATTTTCCACCTACAGCACTAATTTATTTGCTTTATATGAAGACTCTATAATATATTTATCAATTCTACTGTTTTGGCCATTTGAATTGATTTTAGTCTTTGGCTATTAAAAATAGTGCTCCTATGAATATTCCTGCACATACTTTTTGGTGCACATATGCGTACATTTTTGTTGGTATATGGCTAGGACTGGAATTGCTAGAAAAGAGAGTTTGATTAGTCCAGCTTTAGTATTTACATTGGAATATTTTTAAAAAGTCATTTTACCAATTGTATTTCCAGAAAGAGTGTTTGAAATTCCAGGAATTCCACATCCTTTCCAACATTTAGCATCATTTGTCTTTTTTAATGTTTTTATTTTAGCCATTCTAGTGGATATGCGGTTTCATTGTTTTAATTTACATTTCCCTAACAAGTAATGAAATGGAGCACTCCATCACATTTGGATACCTTCTTTTGCGCAAAGTCCTTTTTCGTGGAAATCTTTTGCCTATTTGTTTTTAACAGTGATTGGGGCCATATGATAGAGCAACAGGAAACAGAAAGGTTTATTATAGAGTTGTATGTGAAAGTATGTATAACAGAATGTGATGAGGACGTAATGGAAATGATGCTGTTTATGAAGGTTTTCATAACTATGGTGGCTATAGTAATTATGACTATGGAAATAATGCCTTCGATGACAGAATGATAGATAAAAGAGTTATGGGAGGACATGGCTATGGCAGAGCTAGTGCTGCAAGTTCAGGTTTTCATGGTGGTCATTTCTTTTATATATTAGAGGGTTGCCTTTTCATGCAACTGAAGATAGCATTGCTAATTTCTTCTCACCACTAAATCCAATACGAATTCATATTGATATTGAAGCTAAAGGCAGAGCAACAGAAGTAGATATAAAGTTTGTGACACACAAAGATACAGTAGTTGCCGTGTCTAAACATGAAAACAAAATGCAACATTGATAAATTAAACTATTCTTGAATTCTGCTCTGAAATGAGAGGTTCTGGAATGGGAGGCCACAGCAGAGATGGAATGAATAATCAAAGAGGTTATGGATCTGTTGTAAAAATGAAAATGGGGAACAATTACATGGAAAATATGGTGCTTCTGATGGCTTGGGAATTTATGGCCATGGTGGTGAAGGCAGTGGAGGTTACTATAGGCAAGGTGGCATGAGTGGAGGTAAATAGTGTGGAATGTACTGAAAGCATAACAACCAACATACAAGCCTTGACAACAGCATCTAGTCTACTAGACTTTCTTACAGATTAAATTTCTTTTGTATTTTAAGAACTTTATAACAAGCTTGGCATAGTGGCTCACGCCTGTAATCCTAGCTTTTTGGGAGGCTGAGGTGGATAGATCATTTGAGTTAAGGAGTCTAAAACCAGCCTGGGCAACATGGTAAAACCCTGTCTCTACCAAAAGTAGGAAAATTAGCCCAGCGTGGTGGCGCATACCTGTAGTTCCAGCTACTTGGGGGGGCTGAAGCAGAAGGATAGCTTGAACCCATGAGGCCAAGGTGGCAGTGAGTTAAAGTGGCACCACTGCATTCCAACTTGGGTGACAAATTGATACTCTGTCTCAGAAACAAAGGACTTTATAATGGCTTAATGACTGAAGGAATGTGTTTTCAGAATATTATTTGGTAAAGCAATGGATTGCGATGGGAAAAATCTGGTTTCTGTAGGTTTCATTTGTTGCATACTTTGAATTAAAAATAATTTTTATATTTAAACCACTGACATTAAAATTTTTATATACTAGTTACTCCTAAAAACGTGTTGCTTTCATAAGATTTGGATTGATGTATTTTACTATTAGTTCTACAAGAAGTAATGTGGTGTAATTTTAGAGGATAATGGTTTGCCTCTGCATAAACTGCAAGTCTTAAGCAGACATCTGGAACTGAGCTTGACAAATAATTAATGTAACATTTTTCTTTAATTTCTCCTGGAAAACACAGCAAGTATAAAGACCAAAGATGAAGAGGCTTCAGGATTATAAATTCAGCTGATTATTTCTGTATTAGTTATTCTTGTTCAAATGTCATTTATCAAACATAGCTCTGAAATGTTGATAATCTAAGAGGTACTTTAGATACTGAATATTCATAATTGTGTTTACTGGGGATAGGAGTGCTGGAAGTTTGAATTCTAGCCTTATATTTTGAAGTAAAATCCCTTCAGCTCTTGGCCAAAATATGAAAAAATATTTCCAAAATGTGATAGTTGTGAGTTATTTCAAGACGTCTTAGAATAGGGTTAGGGTTCTTAGTGACACAAGAATTCAGTATAAGTACATAGGTATTTACTATGGAGTATAATTCTCACAAACGTATTTGCAGTTTTCTGCTCAAAAGAACATACGGTTATTAAATAATTATACAAATAATGACTTTTTAAAAATGTAAACGACAGATAGTGGGGGGCAGTTCCAAGATGGACAAATAGGAACAGCTCCAGACTACAGCTCCCAGCATGAGCGACACAGAAGACGGGTGATTTCTGCATTTCCAACTGAGGTACTGGGTTCATCTCACTGGCGCATGTTGGACAGTGGGTACAGGAGAGTGGGTGCAGCCCACTGAGTGAGAGCCAAAGCAGGGCGAAGTATCACCTCACCCAGGAAGTGCAAAGGGTAAGGGAATTCCCTTTCCTAGCCAAGGGAAACTGTGACACATAGTACCTGGAAAATCAGGTCACTCCCATCCTAATACTGCACTTTTCCAATGGTCTTAGAAAACGGCACACCAGGAGATTATATCCCGTGCCTGGGTTGGAGTGTCCCACGCCCATAGGGCCTCCCTCATTGCTGGCACAGCAGTCTGAAATCTAACTGCAATGTGGCAGCAAGGCTCGGAGATGGGTACCCACCATTGCTGAGGCTTGAGTAGGTAAACAAAGTGGCTGGGAAGCTCAAACTGAGTGGAACGCACCACAGCTCAAGGAGGCCTGCCTGCCTCTGTAGACTCCACCTCTGGGCACAGGGCATAGCCAAACAAAAGGCAGCAGAAACCTCTGCAGATTTAAATGTCCCTGTCTGACAGCTTTGAAGAGAGTAGTGGTTCTCCCAGCATGGAGTTTGAGATCTGAGAACGGACAGACTGCCTCCTCAAGTGAGTCCCTGACCCCGAGTAGCCTAACAGGGAGGCACCCCCCAGTAAGGGCAGACTGGCACCTCACATGGCTGGGTACCCCCCTGAGACGAAGCTTCCAGAGGGATGATCAGGAAGCAACATTTGCTGTTCAGCAATATTCACTCTTCTGCAGCCTCTGGTGCTGATACCCAGGCAAACAGGGTCTGGAGTGGACCTCCAGCAAACTCCAACAGACCTGCAGCCAAGGGCCCTGACTGTTAGAAGGAAAACTAACAAAAAAAAAGCACATCCACACAAAACCCCATCTGCACGTCACCATCATCAAAGACCAAAGGTAGATAAAAGCACAAAGATGGTGAAAAAACAGAGCAGAAAAGCTGAAAATTCTAAAAATCATAGCGCCTCTCCCCCTCCAAAGGAGTGCAGCTCATCACCAGCAAGGGAACAAAGTTAGACGGAGAATGACCTTGACGAGTTGAGAGAAGAAGGCTTCAGATGATCAAATTTCTCTGAGCTAAAGGAGGAAGTTCAAACCCATTGCAAAGGAACTAAGAACCTTGAAAAAAGATTAAACGAATGATTAACTAGAATAACCAATGTAGAGAAGTCCTTAAATGACCTGATAGAGCTGAAAACCATGGCACGAGAACTACATGACAAATGCACAAGCTTCAGTAACCAATTCAATCAACTGGAAGAAATGGTATCAGTGACTGAAGATCAAATGAATGAAATGAAGTGAGAAGAGAAGCTTAGAGTAAAAAGAGTAAAAAGAAATGAAGAAAACCTCCAATAAACACGGGACTATGTGAAAAGACCAAATCTCCATCTTATTGGTGTACCTGAAAGTGACCGGGAGAATGGAGCCAAGTTGGAAAACAGTCTTCAGGATATCATCCAGGAGAACTTCCCCAACCTAGTAGGGCAGGCCAACATTCAAATTCAGGAAATACAGAGAACGCCACAAAGATACTCCTCGAGAAGAGCAACTCCAAGACACATAATTGTCAGATTCACCAAAGATGAAATGAAAGAAATAATGTTAAGGGCAGCCAGAGAAAACGGGCAGTTTACCCACAAAGGGAAGCCCATCAGACTAACAGCAGATCTCTCGGCAGAAACTCTCCAAGCCAGAAGAGAGTGGGGGCCAATATTCAACATTCTTAAAGAAAAGAAATTTCAACCCAGAATTTCATATCCAGCCAAACTAAGCTTTACAAGTGAAAGAGAAATAAAATCCTTTACAGACAAGCAAATGCTGAGAGATTTCGTCACCACCAGGCCTGCCCTACAAGAACTCCTGAAGGAAGCATTAACCATGGAAAGGAACAACTGGTACCAATCACTGCAAAAAAATGCCACTTTCAACCAACAAAGATCAAAAGAGATAAAGAAGGCCATTACATAATAGTAAAGGGATCAATTCAACAAGAAGAGCTAACTATCCTAAATGTATATGCACCCAATCCAAGAGCACTCAGATTCATAAAGCAAGTCCTTAGAGACTTAGAAAGAGACTTAGACTCCCACACAATAATAATAATAATGGCAGACTTTAGCACCCCACTGTCAACATTAGACAGAACAACAAGACAGAAAGTTAACAAGGATATCCAGGAATTGAACTCAACTCTGCACAAAGCAGACCTACTAGACGGCTACAGAATTCTCAACCCCAAAACAACAGAATATACATCCTCTGAGCAAAACATCACACCACACTTATTCCAAAATTGGTCATATAGTTGGAAGTAAAACACTCCTCAGCAAATGTAAAAGAATGTAAATTATAACAAACTGTCTCTCAGATCATAGTGCAATCAAACTAGAACTCAGGATTAAGAAACTCACTCAAAACCGCTCAACTACATGGAAACTGAACAACCTGCTCCTGAATGACTACTGGGTACATAACGAAATGAAGGCAGAAATAAAGATGTTCTTTGAAACCAATGAGAACAAAGACAAAACATACCAGAAACTCTGGGACACATTTAAAGCAGTGTGTAGAGGGAAATTTGTAGCACTAAATGCTCACAAGAGAAAGTAGGAGACATCTGAAGTTGACACCCTAACATCACAATTAAAAGAATTAGAGAAGCAAGAGCAAACACATTCAAAAGATAGCAGAAGGCAAGAAATAACTAAGACCAGAGCAGAATTGAAGGAGATAGGGACACAAAAAACCCTTCAAAAGATCACTGAATCCAGGAGCTGGTTTTTTGAAAAGATCAACAAAATTGATAGACTGCTTGCAAGACTAACAAAGAAGAAAGGAGAGAAGAATCAAATAGACTTAATAAAAAATGGTAAAGGGGATATCACCACCAACCCCACAGAAATACAAACTACCATCAGAGAATACCATAAACACCTCTATGCAAATAAACTAGAAAACCTAGAAGAAATGGATAAATTCCTGGACACTTACTCTCTCCCAAGACTAATCCACGAAGAAATTGAATCCCTGAATAGACCAATAACATGCTCTGAAATTGAGGCAATAATTAATAACCTACCAACCAAAAAAAGTTGAGGACCAGACGGATTCACAGCCGAATTCTACCAGAGGTACAAGGAGGAGCTGGTACCATTCCTTCTGAAACTATTCCAATCAATAGAAAAAGAGGGAATCCTCCCTAACTCATTTTATGAGGCCAACATCATCCTGATACCAAAGCCTGGTAAAGATACAACAAAAAAAGAGGATTTTAGACCAATATCCCTGATGAATATCGATGAAAATATCCTCAATAAAATACTGGCAAACTGAATCCAGCAGCACATCAAAAAGCTTATCCACCATGATCAAGTGGGCTTCATCCCTGGGATGCAAGGCTGGTTCAACATACGCAGATCAATAAACGTAACCAAGCATATAAACAGAACCAAAGACAAAAACCACATGATTATCTCAATAGATGCAGAAAAGGCCTTTGACAAAATTCAACAGCCCTTCATGCTAAAAACTCTCAATAAATTCAATATTGATGGAATATATCTCAAAATAATAAGAGCTATTTATGACAAACCCACAGCCAATACCATACTGAATGGGCAAAACCTGGAAGCATTCCCTTTGGAAACTGGCACAAGACAGGGATGCTCTCTCTCACCACTCCTATTCGACATAGCGTTGGAAGTTCTGGTCAGGGCAATAAGGCAAGAGAAAGAAATAAAGGGTATTCAACTAGGAAAAGAAGAAGTCAAATTGTCCCTGTTTGCAGATGACATGATTGTATATTTAGAAAACCCTATCATCTGAGCCCAAAATCTCCTTAATCTGACAAGCAACTTCAACAAAGTCTCAGGATACAAAATCAAAGTGCAAAAATCAAAGCCGTTCTTATTCACCAATAACAGACAAACAGCCAAATCATGAATGAACTCCCATTCACAATTGCTTCAAAGAGAATAAAATGACTAGCAATCCAACTTACAAGGGATGTAAAGGACCTCTTCAAGGAGAACTACCAACCACTGCTCAATGAAATAAAAGAGGACACAAACAAATGGAAGATCATTCCATGCTCATGGATAGGAAGAATCAATATCATGAAAATGGCCATACTGTCCAAGGTAATTTATAGATTCAATGCCATCCCCATTAAGCTACCAATGACTTCCTCCACAGAATTGGAAAAAACTACTTTAAAGTTCATATGTAACCAAAAAAGAGTCTGCATTGCCAACACAATTTTAAGCCAAAAGAACAAAGCTGGAGGCATCATGCTACCTGACATCAAATGATGCAAGGCTACAGTAACCAAAACACCATGGTACTGTAACCAAAACAGAGATATACACCAATGGAATAGAACAGAGGCCTCAGAAATAATACCACACATCTACAGCCATCTGATCTTTGACAAACCTGACAAAAGCAAGAAATGGGGAAAGGATTCCCTATTTAATAAATGGTGCTGGGAAAACTGGCTAGCCATAAGTAGAAAGCTGAAACTGGATCCTTTGTTTACTCCTTATACGAAAATTAATTCAAGATGGATTAGAGACTTAAATGTTAGACCTAAAATCATAAAAACCCTGGAAGAAACCCTTGGCAATACCATTCAGGACATAGGCATGGGCAAGGCCTTCATGTCAAAAACACCAAAAGCAATGGCAACAGAAGCCAAAATTCACAAATGGGATCTAATTAAACTAAAGAGCTTCTGCATAGCAAAAGAAACTACCATCAGAGTGAACAGGCAATCGAAAAAATGGGAGAAATTTTTTGCAGTCTACTCATCTGACAAAAAGCTAGTATCCAGAACTTACATAGAACTCAAACAAATTTACAAGAAAAAACAAACAACTCCATCAAAAAGTGGGCAAAGTATGTGAACAGACACTTCTCAAAAGAAGACATTTATGCAGCCAACAGACACATGAAAAAAATGCTCATCATCACTCGCCATCAGTGAAATGCAAATAAAAACCACAACGAGATACCATCTCACACCAATTAGAATGGCGATCATTAAAAAGTCAGGAAATGGGGGGCAGAGCAAGATGGCGGAATAGGAACAGCTCCAGTCTCCAACTCCCGGCGCGAGCGACACAGAAGACAGGTGATTTTTGCATTTTCAACTGAGGTACTTGGTTTATCTCACTAGGGAGTGCCTGCCAATCAGTGCTGGTCAGCTGCTACAGCCCGACCAGCCAGAGCTGAAGCAGGGTGAGGCATCGCCTCACCTGGGAAGGGCAAGGGGGAAGGGAATCCCTTTTCCTAGCCAGGGGAACTGAGACACACAACACCTGGAAAATCGGGTAACTCCTACCCCAATACTGCGCTCTACTAAGGATCTTAGCAAACGGGCACACCAGGAGACTATAACCCACACCTAGCCGGGAGGGACCCACGCCCACAGAGCCTCCCTCACTACTAGCACAGCAGTCTGCGATCTCGCGGCAAGGCAGCAGCGAGGCTGGGGGAGGGGTGCCCGCCATTGCTGAGGCTTAAGTAGATAAACAAAGCCGCTGGGAAGCTCGAACAGGGTGGAGCTCACAGCAGCTCAAGTAGTCCTGCCTGTCTCTGTAGATTCCACCTCTGGGGACAGGGCACAGATCAACAACAACAACAACAACAAAAAGCAGCTGAAACCTCTGCAGACACAAACCACTCTGTCTGACAGCTTTGGAGTGAGCAGTGGATCTCCCAACACGGAGGTTGAGATCTGAGAATGGACAGACTACCTGCTCAAGTAGGTCCCTGACCCTTGAGTAGCCTAACTGGGAAACATCCCCCACTAGGGGCAGACCAACACCCCACACCTCACAGGGTGGAGTACACCCCTGACAGGAAGCTTCCAAAGCAAGAATCAGACAGGTACACTCGCTGTTCAGCATTATTCTGTTTTCTGCATCCTCTGCTGCTGATACCCAGGCAAACAGGGTCTGGAGTGGACCTCAAGCAATCTCCAACAGACCTACAGCTGAAGGTCCTGACTGTTAGAAGGAAAACTAACAAACAGGAAGGACACCCACACCAAAACCCCATCAGTACGTCACCATCATCAAAGACCAGAGGCAGATAAAACCACAAAGATGGGGAAAAAGCAGGGCAGAAAAGCTGGAAATTCAAAAAATAAGAGCGCATTGCCCCCTGCAAAGGAATGCAGCGCATCGCCAGCAATGGATCAAAGCTGGACGGAGAATGACTTTGACGAGATGAGAGAAGAAGGCTCCAGTCCATAAAACTTCTCAGAGCTAAAGGAGGAATTACGTACCCAGCACAAATAAACTAAAAATCTTGAAAAAAAAAGTGGAAGACTTGCTAACTAGAATAATTAATGCAGAGAAGGCCATAAACGAATGGACAAAGATGAAAACCATGACACGAGAAATACGTGACAAATGCACAAGCTTCAGTAACTGACTAGATCAACTGGAAGAAAGAGTATCAGCGATTGAGAATCAAATGAATGAAATGAAGCGAGAAGAGATACCTAAAGAAAAAAGAAGAAAAAGAAATGAACAAAGCCTGCAAGAAGTATGGGATTATGTAAAAAGACCAAATCTACATCTGATTGGGGTGCCTGAAAGTGAGGGGGAAAATGGAACCAAGTTGGAAAACACTCTTCAGGATATCATCCAGGAGAACTTCCCCAACCTAGTAGGGCAGGCCAACATTCAAATCCAGGAAATACAGAGAACGCCACAAAGATACTCCTCGAGAAGAGCAACTCCAAGACACATAATTGCCAGATTCACCAAAGTTGAAATGAAGGAAAAAATCTTAAGGACAGACAGAGAGAAAGGTCAGGTTACCCACAAAGGGAAGCCCATCAGACTAACAGCAAATCTCTCAGCAGAAACTCTACAAGCCAGAAGAGAGTGGGGGCCAATATTCAACATTCTTAAAGAAAAGAATTTTAAACCCAGAATTTCATATCCAGCCAAACTAAGTTTCATAAGCGAAAGAGAAATAAAATCCTTTACAAATAAGCAAATGCTTAGAGATTTTGTCACCACTAGGCCTGACTTACAAGAGACCCTGAAGGAAGCACTAAACATGGAAAGGAACAACCGGTACCAGCCATTGCAAAAAAATGCCAAAATATAAAGACCATCGATGCTAGGAAGAAACTGCATCAACTAACGAGCAAAATAACCAGTTAATATCATAATGGCAGGATCAAGTTCACACATAACAATATTAACCTTAAATGTAAATGGACTAAATGCTCCAATTAAAAGACACAGACTGGCAAACTGGATAAAGAGTCAAAACCCATCAGTTTGCAGTATTCAGGAGACCCATCTAACATGCAGAGACATGCATAGACTCAAAATAAAGGGATGGAGGAAGTTCTACCAAGCAAATGGAGAACAAAAAAAAGCAGGACTTGCAATATTAGTCTCTGATAAAACAGACTTTAAACCATCAAAGATCAAAAGAAACAAAGAAGGCCATTACATAATGGTAAAGGGATCAATTCAACAGGAAGAGATAACTATCCTAAATATATATGCACCCAATACAGGAGCAACCAAATTCATAAAGCAAGTCATTAAAGATATACAAAGAGACTTAGACTCCCATACAATAATAATGGGAGACTTCAACACTTCACTGTCAACATTAGACAGATCGATGAGACAGAAAGTTAACAAGGATATCCAGGAATTGAACTCATCTCTGCAGCAAGCAGACCTAATAGACATCTACAGAACCCTCAACCACAAATCAACAGAATATACATTCTACTCAGCACCACATCACACTTATTCCAAAATTGACCACATAATTGGAAGTAAAGCACACCTCAGCAAATGTACAAGAACAGAAATTATAACAAACTGTCTCTCAGACCACAGTGCAATCAAACTAGAACTCAGAACTAAGAAACTCAATCAAAATCGCTCAACTACATGGAAACTGCATAACCTGCTCCTAAATGACTACTGGGCACATAACGAAATGAAGGCAGAAATAAAGATGTTCTTTGAAACCAATGAGAACAAAGATACAACATACCAGAATCACTGGGACACTTTTAAAGCAGTGTGTAGAGGGAAATTTATAGCAATAAATGCCCATAAGAGAAAGCTGGAAAGATCTAAAATTGACACTCTAACATTACAATTAAAAGAACTACAGAAGCAAGAACAAACACATTCAAAAGCTAGCAGAAGGCAAGAAATAACTAAGATCAGACCAGAACTGAAGGAGATAGAGACACAAAAAACCCTCCAAAAAATCAATGAATCCAGGAGTTGGTTTTTTGAAAAGATCAACAAAATTGACAGACTGCTAGCAAGACTAATAAAGAAGAAAAGAGAGAAGAATCAAATAGATGCAATAAAAAATGATAAAGGGGATGTCACCACCGACCCCACAGAAATACAAACTACCATCAGAGAATACCATAAACACCTCTACGCAAATAAACTAGAAAATCTAGAAGAAATGGATAATTTCCTGGACACTGACACTCTCCCAAGACTAAACCAGGAAGAAGCTGAATTCCTGAATAGACAAATAGCAGGCTCTGAAATTGAGGCAATAATTAATAGCCTACCAATGAAAAAAAGTCCAGGACCAGATGGATTCACAGCTGAATTCTACCAGAGGTACAAGGAGGAGCTGGTACCATTCTTTCTGAAACTATTCCAATCAATAGAAAAAGAGGGAATCCTCCCTAACTCATTTTATGAGGCCAACATATCCTGATACCAACACCTGGCAGAGACACAACAAAAAAAGAGAATTTTAGACCAATATCCCTGATGAACATCGATGCAAAAATCCTCAATAAAATACTGGCAAACCGGATACAGCAGCACATCCAAATGCTTATCCACCATGATCAAGTGGGCTTCATCCCTGGGATGCAAGGCTGGTTCAACATACACAAATCAATAAGCATAATCCAGCATATAAACAGAACCAAAAACAAAAACCACATGATTATCTCAATAGATGCAGAAAAGGTCTTTGACAAAATTCAACAGCCCTTCATGCTAAGAACTCTCAATAAATTCGGTATTGATGGAACATATCTCAAAATAATAAGAGCTATTTATGACAAACCCACAGCCAATATCATACTGAATGGGAAAAAACTGGAAAAATTCCCTTTGAAAACTGGCACAAGACAGGGATGCCCTCTCTCACCACTCCTATTCAACATAGTGTTGGAAATTCTGGCTAGGGCAATCAGGCAAGAGAAAGAAATAAAGGATATTCAACTAGGAAAAGAAGAAGTCAAATTGTCCCTGTTTGCAGATGACATGATTGTATATTTAGAAAACCCCATTATCCCAGCCCAAAATCTCCTTAAGATGATAAGCAACTTCAGTAAAGTCTCAGGATACAAAATTAATGTGCAAAAATCACAAGCATTCTTATATACCAGTAACAGACATAGAGCCAAATCATGAATAAACTTCCATTCACAATTGCTTCACAGAGAATAAAATACCTAGGAATCCAACTTACAAGGGATGTAAAGGACCTCTTCAAGGAAAACTACAAACCACTGCTCAGTGAAATAAAAGAGGACATAAACAAATGGAAGAACATACCATGCTCATGGATAGGAGTATCAATATCGTGAAAATGGCCATACTGCCCAAGGTAATTTATAGATTCAATGCCATCCCCATCAAGCTACCAATGAGCTTCTTCACAGAATTGGAAAAAACTGCTTTAAAGTTCATATGGAACCAAAAAAGAGCCCACATCTCCAAGACAATCCTAAGTCAAAAGAACAAAGCTGGAGGCATCACGCTACCTGACTTCAAACTATACTACAAGGCTACAGTAACCAAAACAGCATGGTACTGGTACCAAAACAGAGATATAGACCAATGGAACAGAACAGAGTCCTCAGAAATAATACCACACATCTACAGCCATCTGATCTTTGACAAACCTGAGAGAAACAAGAAATGGGGAAAGGATTCCCTATTTAATAAATGGTGCTGGGAAAATTGGCTAGCCATAAGTAGAAAGCTGAAACTGGATCCTTTCTTTACTCCTTATACGAAAATTAATTCAAGATGGATTAGAGACTTAAATGTTAGACCTAATACCATAAAAACCCTAGAGGAAAACCTAGGTAGTACCATTCAGGACATAGGCATGGGCAAAGACTTCATGTCTAAAACACCAAAAGCAACGGCAGCAAAAGCCAAAATTGACAAATGGGATCTCATTAAACTAAAGAGCTTCTGCAAAGCAAAAGAAACTACCATCAGAGTGAACAGGCAACCTACAGAATGGGAGAAAATTTTTGCAATCTACTCATGTGACAAAGGGCTAATATCCAGAACCTACAAAGAACTCAAACAAATTTACAAGAAAAAAACAAACAACCCCTTCAAAAAGTGGGCAAAGGATATGAACAGACATTTCTCAAAAGAAGACATTCATACAGCCAACAGACACATAAAAAAATGCTCATCATCACTGGCCATCAGAGAAATGCAAATCAAAACCACAATGAGATACCATCTCACACCAGTTAGAATGGCGATCATTCAAAAGTCAGGAAACAACAGGTGCTGGAGAGGATGTGGAGAAATAGGAACACTTTTACACTGTTGGTGGGATTGTAAACTAGTTCAACCATTATGGAAAACAGTATGGCGATTCCTCAAGGATCTAGAACTAGATGTACCATATGACCCAGCCATCCCATTACTGGGTATATACCCAAAGGATTATAAATTATGCTGCTATAAAGACACACGAACACGTATGTTTATTGCAGCACTATTCACAATAGCAAAGACTTGGAATCAACCCAAATGTCCATCAGTGACAGATTGGATTAAGAAAATGTGGCACATATACACCATGGAATACTATGCAGCCATAAAAAAGGATGAGTTTGTGTCCTTTGTAGGGTCATGGATGCAGCTGGAAACCATCATTCTCAGCAAACTATCACAAGAACAGAAAACCAAACACCACATGTTCTCACTCATAGGTGGGAACTGAACAATGAGATCACTTGGACTCGGGAAGTGGGACATCACACACCGAGGCCTATCAAGGGAAGGGGGGTAGGGGAGAGGGATTGCACTGGGAATTATACCTGATGTAAATGACGAATTGATGGGTGCTGACGAGTTGATGGGTGCAGCACGCCAACATGGCACAGGTATTCATATGTAACAAACCTGCACGTTATCCACATGTACCCTAGAACTTAAAGTATAGTAATAAAAAAAAAAAAAAGAATGAAATAGAAAAAAATAAATAAAATAAAATAAAATAAAATAAAATAAAATAAAATAAAATACCAAAAAAAGAAAATAATAAAGGTCAGGAAACAACAAGTGCTGGAGACGATGTTGAGAAATTGGAACACTTTTACACTGTTGGTGGGACTGTAAACTAGTTCAACCATTGTAGAAGACAGTGTGGCAATTCCTTAAGGATCTACAACAAGAAATACCATTTGACCCAGCCATCCCATTACTGGGTATATATCCAAAGGATTGTAAATCATGCTGCTATAAAGACACATGCACACGTATGTTTATTGTGGCACTATTCACTATAGCAAAAACTTGGAACCACCCCAAATGTCCACAATGACAGACTGGATTAAGAAAATGTGGCACATATACACCATGGAATACTATGCAGCCGTAAAAAAGGAAGAGTTCATGTCCTTTGTAGGGACATGGATGCAGCTGGAAACCATCATTCTCAGCAAATTATCACAAGAGCAGAAAACTGAACACCGCATGCTCTCACTCATAGTTGGGAAGTGAATAATGAGTATGCTTGGACATAGGAAGGGGAACATCACACCCTGGGGCCATCATGGGATGGGGGGAGGAGGAGGGATAGCATTTAGAGATATATCTAATGTAAATGACGAGTTAATGGCTGCAGCACACCAACTTGTCACATTATAGATATGTAACAAACTTGCACGTTGTGCATATGTACCCTAAAACTTAAAGTACAATAAAAAATAAATGAATAAAATGTAAACAAAAAGTCAATGTCATGGTCAATTAAAACAAACCTACATTTGGATTTTGCACCTGTTTCCTGCTTAGAGTTTTAGTTAAAAATATTATATGTAATAAGGAAAAGGTGCTTTTTAATTTTAATCTTTTGATCAATATTGATTTTTTCCAAATTGGCTAATGAATCAAAATGAAACTTGTCAATGTAAATTCCGTGATTAATCTTACTTGTTTCTGCTAGAAATGTTAATGTGATAAATGTCAATGTGGGAGATAATATAAATAAATAAATAAATAAATAAATAAATAGATTAATGGGAGTTCTTTATCCTCTGGATACATGTTCTTTGTCCTATATGTGTGTGAGTGTGTGCGTATATAAATACATATAGTATATGTATTTATGTGTGATATATATAAATATTATACCTTTCACATACGGAATTACTCTTTGTGAACAGTATGAATTAGGGATTTATCTACATTGTTTTATTATAACTACTCAATAGATCAAACACTACTTATTGCAAAGACCATTGTTTCTTCACTATATTTCAGTGTCACTTTTGTCATAAAACATAAATATTTGTGAGTCAATTTCTTAACTATTTAATTCCATTGATCTATTTGTCTATTAACACACCAGTGTCAGACCGCTTTAACTTTTATGGTGTTAAAACAGATTTTAAGATCAGGTAATACAAGCTTTCCGGCATTGTTATTCATCTTCAAGAACACTTTGGCTACTTTCAGATACTGGTATCTCAACACAAATTTAGGAATTTGCTTATCAATTCCCACAAACCACATATTGAGGTTTTTACAGAAATTTTATTGAATCTCTAAAATAATTTAGTGATAATGAATACCTTTCAATTTTGAGTCTTCTAATCTATGAGCATGATCTATTCAGTTATTTATCAAGGTCTTATTTATTTTTTCTCAATAATACCTCATTGTTTTCACTGTAGAGATCTTATATATTTTTGTTACATTTATTTCTAATTATTTGAAGTTTTTAAGTTATTGAATACATATTTTTAAGTTGATTTTTGTTAGATATGGAAATGCATTGATATTTAATATTGATCTTTTCTCAAGTGACATTTCTAAATTTATTTACTAAATCTAATATTGTTTGTTTGTAAATACTTCGCATTTTTCACATAACATGTCAGGATATCTACTAATAATAAAAGTTCTATTTCTTTTTTTGTTATCCTTATGCTATAAATTTATATTTCTTGCTTTATTGCACTAAAACTACCAATAGAAAGCTGTCTGCAAGTGGTGGTAGCAGACATTCTGTTTCATTCCTAATCACGCAAGGGATGCTTTAAATAATTTTCCGTTGAGTAAGATGTTTTCTATAGATTTTCTAGATACATACTTTTAATCAGATTAAGAAAGTTCCCTTGTATTTCTAATTTGCTAAGAGTTTAAACCAATTGTTCTTTTCTGCATGTATCAAAATTGCCACATGTGATTTCTCACTTTTTCCTTATTAGCGAAGTGGATTACATTGATTAATTTTAAAATCTTAAACTAACTTTGAATTTCTATATTAAATCATAATTTATTATACTGTATTATACTTTTTGTATATCATCAGTGTTAATTTCTTTTTTTATTCCCCACGCCCTGTTATCTATTAATAATTTATTTTTAATTCCTGAATTTTAAAAACAACTTCTTCATTAAGTTACAATTGACATAAAGTGCATAAAGTTAAGGTATACAATTTGATAGGTTTTGACATTTGAATATACTTATGAAGTGATCACCACAATTAATATAATGAACATAGGATTCGACCCCAAAAGTCTCCTCCTGCTCCATTGTAATCTCTCCCTCCTGACCCTATCTACACTTGCTCCCTACTTCAGACAACAATAGATCTGCATTCTGTCACTAAATATTAGTTTGCATTTTCAAGAAATTTATATAAATGAAAGTATGCGGTATATACTCTTGTCTGGTTTCATTGAGCATAATTATTCTGACATTTGTCAATGTTGCACTAAGTATCAATAGTTCATTTCCTCTTTTTTTGCTGTGTAGTAATTCTTTGCATTCTATTCATGATTAACTGTGGTAAGGATTTACAAAAAGTCTCTTACCTGGATGACTCTTGAGCACTTTTTTTTTTTTACCCTTGGGCGCATTTTATTTTGTTTTATTATTATTATTATTATTACTATTATTATTATACTTTAAGTTCTAGGGTACATGTGCATAACATGCAGGTTTGTTACATATGTATACTTGTGTCATGTTGGTGTGCTGCACCCATCAACTCGTCAGCACCCATCAACTCGTCATTTACATCAGGTATAACTCCCAATGCAATCCCTCCCCCCAACCCCCTCCCCATGATAGGCCCTGGTGTGTGATGTTCTCCTTCCCGAGTCCAAGTGATTTCATTGTTCAGTTCCCACCTATGAGTGAGAACATGTGGTGCTTGGTTTTCTGTTCTTGCGATAGTTTGCTGAGAATGGTGGTTTCCAGCTGCATCTATGTCCCTACAAAGGACACAAACTCATCCTTTTTTATGGCTGCATAGTATTCCATGGTGTATATGTGCCACATTTTCTTAATCCAATCTGTCACTGATGGACATTTGGGTTGATTCCAAGTCTTTGCTATTGTGAATAGTGCCGCAGTGAACATACGTGTGCATGTGTCTTTATAGCAGCATGATTTATAATCCTTTGGAAAAATACCCAGTAATGGGATGGCTGGGTCATATGGTACTTCTGGTTCTAGATCCTTGAGGAATCGCCATACTGTTTTCCATAATGGTTGAACTAGTTTACAATCCCACCAACAGTGTAAAAGTGTTCCTATTTCTCCACATCCTCTCCAGCACCTGTTGTTTCCTGACTTTTGAATGATCGCCATTCTAACTGGTGTGAGATGGTATCTCATTGTGGTTTTGATTTGCATTTCTCTGATGGCCAGTGATGATGAGCATTTTTTCATGTGTCTTTTGGCTGTATGAATGTCTTCTTTTGAGGAATGTCTGTTCATAACCCTGGTTCACTTTTTGATGGGGTTGTTTGTTTTTTCTTGTAAATTTGTTTGAGTTCTTTGTAGGTTCTGGATATTAGCCCTTTGTCAGATGAGTAGATTGTAAAAATTTTCTCCCATTCTGTAGGTTCACTCTGATGGTAGATTCTTTTGCTGTGCAGAAGCTCTTTAGTTTAATTAGATCCCATTTGTCAATTTTTGCTTTTGTTGCCGTTGCTTTCGGTGTTTTAGACATGAAGTCCTTACCCATGCCTATGTCCTGAATGATATTACCTAGGTTTTCTTCTAGAGGTTTTATGGTATTAAGTCTAACATTTAAGTCTATAATCCATCTTGAATTAATTTTCGTATAAGGAGTAAGGAAAGGATCCGTTTTCAGCTTTCTACTTATGGCTAGCCAGTTTTCCCAGCACCATTTATTAAATAGGGGATCCTTTCCCCATTTCTAGTTTTTCTCTGGTTTGTCAAAGATCAGATGGCTGTAGGTGTGTGGTATTATTTCTGAGGACTCTGTTCTGTTCCATTGGTCTATATCTCTGTTTTGGTACCAGTACCATGCTGTTTTGGTTACTGTAGCCTTGTAGTATAGTTTGAAGTCAGGTAGCGTGATGCCTCCAGCTTTGTTCTTTTGACTTAGGATTGTCTTGGAGATGTGGGCTCTTTTTTGGTTCCATATGAACTTTAAAGCAGTTTTTTCCAATTCTGTGAAGAAAGTCATTGGTAGCTTGATGGGGATGGCATTGAATCTATAAATTACCTTGGGCAGTATGGCCATTTTCACGATATTGATACTTCCTATCCATGAGCATGGTATGTTCTTCCATTTGTTTATGTCCTCTTTTATTTCACTGAGCAGTGGTTTGTAGTTTTCCTTGAAGAGGTCCTTTACATCCCTTGTAAGTTGGATTCCTAGGTATTTTATTCTCTTTGAAGCAATTGTGAATGGAAGTTCATTCATGATTTGGCTCTCTGTCTGTTACTGGTGTATAAGAATGCTTGTGATTTTTGCACATTAATTTTGTATCCTGAGACTTTGCTGAAGTTGCTTATCATCTTAAGGAGATTTTGGGCTGAGACAATGGGGTTTTCTAAATATACAATCATGTCATCTGCAAACAGGGACAATTTGACTTCTTCTTTTCCTAGTTGAATATCCTTTATTTCTTTCTCTTGCCTGATTGCCCTAGCCAGAACTTCCAACACTATGTTGAATAGGAGTGGTGAGAGAGGGCATCCCTGTCTTGTGCCAGTTTTCAAAGGGAATTCTTCTAGTTTTTTCCCATTCAGTATGATATTGGCTGTGGGTTTGTCATAAAGAGCTCTTATTATTTTGAGATACAGTCCATCAATACCGAATTTATTGAGAGTTCTTAGCATGAAGGGCTGTTGAATTTTGTCAAAGACCTTTTCTGCATCTACTGAGATAATCATGTGGTTTTTGTCTTTGGTTCTGTTTATATGCTGGATTATGCTTATTGATTTGCATATGTTGAACCAGCCTTGCATCCCAGGGATGAAGCCCACTTGATCATGGTGGATAAGCTTTTGGATGTGCTGCTGTATCCGGTTTGCCAGTATTTTATTGAGGATTTTTGCATCGATGTTCATCAGGGATATTGGTCTAAAATTCTCTTTTTTTGTTGTGTCTCTGCCAGGCTTTGGTATCAGGATATGTTGGCCTCATAAAATGAGTTAGGGAGGATTCCCTCTTTTTCTATTGATTGGAATAGTTTCCGAAGGAATGGTACCAGCTCCTCTTTGTACCTCTGGTAGAATTCAGCTGTGAATCCATCTGGTCCTGGACTTTTTTTCATTGGTAGGCTATTAATTATTGCCTCAATTTCAGAGCCTGCTATTTGTCTATTCAGGAATTCAGCTTCTTCCTGGTTTAGTCTTGGGAGAGTGTAAGTTTCCAGGAAATTATCCATTTCTTCTAGATTTTCTAGTATATTTGCATAGAGGTGTTTATGGTATTCTCTGATGGTAGTTTGTATTTCTGTGGGGTCGGTGGTGATATCCCCTTTATCATTTTTTATTGCGTCAATTTGATTCTTCTCTCTTTTCTTCTTTATTAGTCTTGCTAGTGGTCTATCGATTTTGTTGATCTTTTCAAAAAACCAACTTCTGGATTCGTTGATTTTTTGGAAGGTTTTTTGTGTCTCTATCTCCTTCAGCTTTGCTCTGATCTTAATTATTTCTTGCCTTCTGCTAACTTTTGAATGTGTTCGCTCTTACTTCGCTAGTTCTTTTAATTGTAATGTTAGAGTGTCAATTTTAGATCTTTCCAGCTTTCTCTTGTGGGCCCTCTACACACTGCTTTAAATGTGTCCCAGAGATTCTGGTATGTTGTATCTTTGTTCTTATTGGTTTCAAAGAACATCTTTATTTCTGCCTTCATTTTGTTATGTACCCAGTAGTCATTCAGGAGCAAGTTGTTCAGTTTCCATGTAGTTGAACAGTTTTGAGTGAGTCTCTTAATCCTGAGTTCTAGTTTATTCCACTGTGGTCTGAGAGACAGTTTGTTATAATTTCTGTTCTTGTACATTTGCTGAGGAGTGCTTTACTTCCAATTATGTGGTCAATTTTGGAATAAGTGCGATATGGTGCTGCGAAGAATGTATATTCTGTTGATTTGGGGTGGAGAGTTCTTTAGATGTCTATTAGGTCTGCTTGCTGCAGAGATGAGTTCAATTCCTGGATATCCTTGTTAACTTTCTGTCTCATTGATCTGTCTAATGTTGACAGTGGTTTGTTGAAGTCTCTCATTATTATTGTATGGGAGTCTAAGTCTCTTTGTAAGTCTCTAAGGACTTGCTTTATGAATCTGGGTGCTCCTGTATTGGGTGCATATATATTTAGGATAGTTAGCTCTTCCTGTTGAATTGATCCCTTTACCATTATGTAATGGCCTTCTGTGTCTCTTTTGATCTTTGATGGTTTAAAGTCTGTTTCATCAGAGACTAGTATTGCAACCCCTGCTTTTTTTTGTTCTCCATTTGCTTGGTAGATCTTCCTCCATCCCTTTATTTTGAGTCTATGTGTGTCTCTGCATGTGAAATGGGTCTCCTGAATACAGCAAACTGATGGGTCTTGACTCTTTATCTACTTTGCCAGTCTTTTTCTTTTAATTGGACTATTTAGTCCATTTACATTTAATGTTAATATTGTTATGTGTGAACTTGATCCTGTCATTATGATATTAACTGGTTATTTTGCTCGTTAGTTGATGCAGTTTCTTCCTAGTGTTGATGGTCTTTACATTTTCGCATTTTTTTGCAATGGCTGGTACCGCTTTTTCTTTCCATGTTTAGTGCTTCCTTCAGGGTCTCTTGTAAGTCAGGCCTGGTGGTGACAAAATCTCTAAGCATTTGCTTATCTGTAAAGGATTTTATTTCTCCTTCACTGGTGAAACTTAGTTTGGCTGGATATGAAATTCTGGGTTTAAAATTCTTTTCTTTAAGAATCTTGAATATTGGCCCTCACTCTCTTCTGGCTTGTAGAGTTTCTGCTGAGAGATCTGCTGTTAGTCTGATGGGCTTCCCTTTGTGGGTAAACTGCCCTTTTTCTCTGGCTGCCCTTAACATTTTTTCCTTCATTTCAACTTTGGTGAATCTGACAATTATGTGTCTTAAAGTTGCTCTTCTCGAGGAGTATCTTTGTGGCGTTCTCTGTATTTCCTGAATTTGAATGTTGGCCTGCCTTACTAGGTTGGGGAAGTTCTCCTGGATGATATCCTGAAGAGTGTTTTCTAACTTGGTTCCATTTTCCCCCTCGCTTTCAGACACCCCAATCAGATGTAGATTTGGTCTTTTCACATAATCCCATATTTCTTGAAGGCTTTGTTCATTTCTTTTTCCTCTTTATTCTTTAGACTTTTCTCGCTTCATTTCATTCATTTGATCCTCAATCGCTGATACTCTTTCTTCCAGTTGATCGAGTCGGTTACTGAAGCTTGTGCATTTGTCACGTATTTCTCGTGTCATGGTTTTTATCTCTGTCAGTTCGTTTATGGCCTTCTCTGCATTAATTTTTCTAGTTATCCATTCTTCCATTCTTTTTTCAGGATTTTTAGTTTCTTTGTGCTGGGTGCATAATTCCTCCTTTAGCTCTGAGAAGTTTTATGGACTGAAACCTTCTTCTCTCATCTCGTCAAAGTCATTCTCCGTCCAGCTTTGATCCATTTCTGGCGATGAGCTGCGTTTCTTTGGAGGGGGAGATGTGCTCTTATTTTTTGAATTTCCAGTTTTTCTGCCCTGCTTTTTCCCCATCTTTGTGGTTTTATCTGCCTCTGGTCTTTGATGATGGTGACGTACTGATGGGGTTTTGGTGTGGGTGTCCTTCCTGTTTGTTTGTTTTCCTTCTAACAGTCAGGACCCTCAGCTGTAGGTCTGTTGGAGATTTCTTGAGGTCCACTCCAGACCCTGTTTGCCTGGGTATCAGCAGCAGAGGCTGCAGAAGACAGAATAATGCTGAACAGCGAGTGTACCTGTCTGATTCTTGCTTTGGAAGCTTCCTGTCAGGGGTGTACTCCACCGTGTGAAGTGTGGGGTGTCGGTCTGCCCTAGTTGGGAATGTCTCCCAGTTAGGCTACTCAGGGGTCAGGGACCCACTTGAGCAGGTAGTCTGTCCATTCTCAGAAGTCAACCACTGTGTTGGGAGATCCACTGCTCTCTTCAAAGCTGTCAGACAGGTTCATTTGCATCTGCAGAGGTTTCTGCTGCTTTTTTTTTCTTGTTTAGCTGTGCCCTGTCCCCAGAGGTGGAGTCTACAGAGACAGGCAGGCCTCCTTGAGCTGCTGTGGGCCACACCCTGTTCTAGCTTCCCAGGGCTTTGTTTACCTACTTAAGCCTCAGCAATGGCGGTTGCCCCTTCCCCATCCTCACTGCTGCCTAGCAGTTAGATCGCAGACTGCTGTGCTAGCAATGAGGGACACTCTGCGGGCATGGGACCCTCCCGGCCAGGTGTGGGATATAATCTCCTGGTGGGCCGTTTGCTAAGACCCTTGTTAAAGCGCAGTATTGGGGTGGGAGTTACCCAATTTTCCAGGTGTTGTGTGTCTCAGTTCCCCTGGCTAGGAAAAGGGATTCCCTTCCCCCTTGTGCTTCCCAGGTGAGGTGATGCCTCGCCCTGCTTCAGCTCTCGCTGGTCGGGCTGCAGCAGCTGACCAGAACCAATTGTCCGGCACTCCCTTGTGAGATGAACCTGGTACCTCAGTTGAAAATGCAGAAATCACCCGTCTTCTGTGTTGCTGGTGCTGGGAGCTGGAGACTGGAGCTATTCCTGTTCAGCCATCTTGACTCTTGAGCCTAATTTGTTAATGCTGTTTTCAAGATATCTCATCTATGCTTGGGAGAAATATCGATCTGTAATTATCCTTTCTGGTGGTGTTACTATACAATTTTAATATTAAACTTCTGCTAGCCTCAATAAAAGTTGCAATGTGGGTCTTTCTTTTCTATTCCTTGGATGAGTATGTGGAATATTGAAGTTATTTCTTCCACATATTTGCAAGTGTTCATCAACAAAGCCATACGCCTCAGATTTCCTCTGGGGATATCTTTATAATGGATTAAACATATTTAACAAAAACAAGCAGCTCTTGCTTTGCATAATTCTTATTTGAATGAATTTCAGTTTCCACAGTTTACTTAAATATCACACATCTCCTAAACATATGGTTTAGATTTCACTTACCATAGTGTATTAACTGAGTAACTGCATAAAGTACAAATTTTACTGCTATTTTTTCCATCTACAAATAACTACACAAATGGCATGCACAGCATAGTAGGTGACCAACCTCATCAATTATTTCAAAGTCCATTGTAGATTGGTCAGAGCAGATGTAATTTGGTTCACACAGAGAAGGCAAAGCATGCAGCTCTGTTACTTCCTTGTCTGACATGGGTAAATTCATGAGGTATTTCATAAAAACGGATCATCGAAGTAGGGAACTGACTAACATAGATGAAAGTTTATTAAGTAAATGAAAAGTGATAATGAATGCTGCAAGTGAAATTGGATGTGATTAAAATATTTGAAAATAGTAACAGTGAAGGAGATGGGGCCTAGCCCTGCATGAAGCTGTAGTATAAACCATATGGAAAAAGCTTGATGAAAATAAACAGGAGTAATAAAGAAGAAAACACAGAAGATTCAAATAAACAAAATAAAAAATGACAAAGGGAATATTACCTCTGACCCCACAGAAATACAACCATCAGAGAATATTATAAACACTTCTATGCACATAAACTAGAAAATCTAAAAGAAATTTGATAAATTCCTGGATACACACACCCTCCCAAACCTGATCCAGTAAGAAATTGAATCTCTCAACAGACTAATAACAAGCTCTGACATTGAGGCAGTAATACATTACCTAACAACCAAAAGATTCCTGGATCAGATGGATTCACAGCTGAATTCTATCAGAGGTACAAAGAAGAGCTGGTACCACTTCTACTGAAACTATTCCAAAAAATTGAAAAAGCAGGACTCCTTCCTAACTTATTATATGAGGCCAGCATTATCCTTATACCAAAACCTTCCAGAGATGCAACACAAAAATAAAACTTCAGGCCAATCTCTTTGAAGAATATCAATGAAAAAATCCTCAACAAAATACAGGCAATCCAAATATAGCATTACATCAAAAAGCTTATCCACCAAGATCAAGTAGGCTTTAGCCCTGGGATGCAAAGTGGGTTCAACATATGCAAATCAATAAATGTAATGTATCACATAAACAAAACTAAAAACAAAAACCACGATTATCTCAATAGGAGCAGCAAAGGCATTCAATAAAATTCAACATTCATTCATGTTAAAAACTCTCAATAAACTAGGTACTGAAGGACAATACCTCAAAACAATAAGAGCTATATATGATAAACCCACATCTAACATCATACTAAATCAGCAAAAGCTGAAATCATCCTCCTAGTAAACTGTCACCAAACAAGTATACCCTCTCTCGCCACTCCTATTAGTCATAGTATTGAAAATCCTGGACAGGGCAATCAGGCAGGAGAAATAAAGTGCTTTCAAATAGAAAGAGAAAACTATCCCTGTTTACAGACAACATGATCCTATTTCTATAAAATCCCATTGTTTTAGCCCAAAAGCTTCTTAAGCTGATAAAGAACTTCAGCAAAATTTCAGGATAAATCGATGTGCAAAAATCACGTGCATGCCTATACGCCAACAACAGTAAAGCAAAGAGCCAAATCATGAACAAACTCTCATTTACAGTTGCCACAAAAAGAATAAAATACATAGGAATACAGCTAACTAGGGAGGTGAAAGATCTCTACAAGGAGTACTATAAACCACTGTTCAAAGAAATCAGAGATGACACAAACAAATAAAAAACTCCATGCTCATGGATAGGAAGAATCAATATAGTTAAAATGGCCATACTCCTCAAAGCAATTTACAGATTCAATGCTATTCCTATTAAACTATCATTAAGATGCTTCACAGAACTAGAAAAAAAAATTTAATTTAGATGGAACCAGAAAAGAGACTGAATAGCCAAGAAAATCCTGAGCAAAATGAACAAAGCTGTACGCATCATGTTACCAGACTTCAAATTATATTACAAGGGTACAGTAACCAAAACAGCACAGTACTGGTACAAAAACAGGCATATCGAACAATGGAGAAGTTCAGAAAAATAAAGAGCCCAGAAATAAGGCAATACGTCTATGCTCATCTGATCTTCAACACAGCTGACAAAAACAAGCAATGGGGAAAGGATTCCTTACTTAATAAATGGTCCTGGGATAACTGACTAGTCATATGCAGAAGATTGAGGCTGGACCCCTTCCTTACAACGCACAGAAAAATCAACAAGTCAAGGTGGATTAAATACGTAAATATAAAACCAAAAACTATAAAATGAAACCCTGGAAAACAACCTAAACAATACCATTCAGGACATAGGCACAGGCAAAAGATTTCACAACAAAGATGCCAAAGGCAATTGCATCTAAAGCAAAATTTGACAAATGAGATCTAATTAAACTAAAGAGCTACTGCACAGAAAAAAAGAAACTATCAACAGAGTAAACAAATATCCTACAGAATGTGAGAAAGTTTTGAAAACTGCAAATCCAACAAAGGTCTAATAACCAACATCTACAAGGAACTTAAACAAATTTACAAGAAACAAAGCAACAACCCCATTAAAAAGTGGACAAAAGACGTAAATAGGCACTTTTCAAAATAAGATACACATGTGGCCAACAATCATATGAAGAAAGCTCAACATCACTGATCATTAGAGAAATGCAAATCAAAACCACAATGAGATACCATCTTACACGAGTCAGAATCACTATTATTAAAAATTCAAAAAATAACAGATGCTAGTAAGGTTGCAAAGAAAAGGGAATGCTGTTGGGGGAAATGCAAATTAATTCAAACATTGTGGAAGACGGTGTAGTGATTCCTCAAAGACCTAAAGACAGAAATATCATTTGACTCAACAATCCCATTGCTGGGTATACACCCAAAGAAATATCAATTATATTTCACTATAAAATCACTCTATTATAAAGAAATATGTATGTGTATAATTGCAGCACTATTCACAATAATAAAGACATGGAATCAACCTAAATGTCCATCAATTATAGACTGGATAAGGAAAATGTGATATATATACATCATGGAATACTAAGCAGCTATAAAAAAGAAAAATGTCATATCTCTTGTAAGACATGGATGCAGCTGGAGGCCATTATTGTTAGCTAGCTAACTCAGGAATAGAAAACCATATACTGCATGTTCTCACTTCTAAGTTGGAGCTAAATGATGAGAACACACATACACAGAGAGGGGACAAACAAACAATGGGGCCTATCAGAGTGTGGAGGGTGGGAGGAGAGAGAGAATCAGGAAAAATAACTAATGGTACTGGGCTTAATGACTAGGTGATGAAATAATCTGTACAACAAACCCACATGGTACAAGTTTACCTATGAAACAAACCTGCACATGTACCGCTGAACATAAAAGTTTTTAAAAAGGATAAAGTTGAATCAACATTTTTTAGTTTAAATTGAACTAGGAAGAGAAATCACTTATTGCTAAAATGGAGCATTTACTTCCACTTTGGATTAAAAATTATAATAGTAAACAAATCCCAATCAGTTTGTTTACTCTTCAGGTCAAAGCATTGAAGTTGGTTGTCACATGGAAAAAAAATGGCATCAACAAGGAGAATGAAGAAACTTTTACTGCCAGTGAAGGCTGATTTCAGCATTTCAGAATTCATCATGAATTGATTAATATTTAACTCTCTGGTGAAGCTGTTAGAGCAGATAAAGATGCTGCTGTAAAACCTACACCCAGATTCAGGGATTACTTAATACAAGTGTCTGTGACAAAAATTATGAAGATATTCCAGAGGAAAGATGCCAGAAAAACTTCATATTAACTAAACTTTTGGAGGCATTTTATGACACTGAAAGTACAAAATATAAATTGTTGGAAGTTGAACTCAACTTAGAAAGCACAATGACAATAAGTCAAGGCACAGAAAACGTACTTATTCTGTATCATGTTACACTGTGAGAAGAAGATAAAACACTGTTAAAAAATATTGTTTTTTTAAAAAATAGCAAATAAAAATTTATGTATTTATGATGTAAAAATGATATTTTGATATATGTACACTTTGTGAAATGGCTGACTCAAGCTAATAACATTTACAGTACCTCAAAAAATTTTCATGCTTGGGGAGTAAGATAATTTAAAATCTACTGTCTTGGTTGGGTGCAGTGGCTCACACTTGTAATCCCAGCAATTTGGGAGGCCAAGGCGGGCTGATAACCAGAGGTCAGGAGTTCGAGACCAGCCTGACAAACATGGTGAAACCCTGTCTCTACTAAAATTGCAAAAATTATCCAGGTGTAGTGGCACACACCTGTAATCCCAACTACTCGAGAAGCTGAAGTGGGAGAATCTCTTGAAACTAGGAGATGGAGATTGCAGTGAACCAAGATCTTATCTTTGCTCTCAAAGATAAGTGCAGGAACCACTGCACCCCATCCTGGTTGACAGAGCAAGACCCTGTCTTAAAGAAAATCACCAAAAAAAGTCTTGACAATTTGCAAGTATACAATGTGTTTTTACTAACTGTCGTCACAGTGATGTACAATAGTTATCTTCAAGGTATTCGTCCTACCCAATTGAAACTTTGTGTCCTTTGACCAAATCTCCCCAATCCCCTACCCACCAGTCCCTGGTAACCACCATCCTAATCTCTGTGTCTATGAGTTTGACATTTTTATATTCCAAATATAAGTGAGGTCATACAGTATATGTCTTTCTATATCTGGCTTATTTCACTTAACATAATATCTTCAAAGTTCATCCGTGTTGTTCCAAATGACAAGATTTTCTTCTTTTTGAAAGTTAAATAGAATACCATTGAATACATATACAACTTTTTTGATCCATTCATCTATTAATGAACACTTAGATTCATACCATATCATGATTATTGTGAATAATGCTGCAATAAACATGAGAGAGTAGATATATCTTCATCCTTCTAATGTCATTTTCTTTGGACACAGCAGTGATAATACTGGATAATATAGTAGTTATATTTTTAATTTACTGAGGAACTTCTATACTTTTTTCCGTATGCCTGTGCTAATTTACACTCCCACAAAGAGTTGAGATTTCTCTTTTTTACATGTCCTCTCCAACACCTATTCTTCATACTAATCACAGCCATCCTAACTGACGTGAGGTGATATTTTATTGTGGTTTTAATTTGCATTTCCCTGACAATTAGAGATGGTATGCATTTTTTCATATACCTGTTGGCCATTTGTATATCTTATTTTGAGATATGTCTATTCAGGTCCTTTGCTCACTTTTAATCAGGTTGTTTTATTGCTACTGAGTTGTTTGAGTTCCTTATATATTTTTAAAATTAGCCCATTATCAGATGTATAGTTTCTAAACATGTTATTTCATTCCATAGGTTATCTTTTCACTCTGTTGCCTTTTTTTTTTTTTTTTTTTTTTTTGCTTTACAGATTTTTTTAGTTTGACACAATCTCATTTGTCAATGTATGCTTTTGTTCCCTGTACTTTTAGGCCATATTTTAAAAATCATTTCCCAGACCAACATCATGGGATTTACCATTATGTTTAGTTGTACTGTTTCAGATCTTACATTTAAGTCTTTATTCCATTTTAAGTTGAATTTGTATTTGGTGTGAGAGGAGACTCTAATTTTATTCCTCTATATATGGTTATACAGCTTTCCAAGCACCATTTTTCAAGTGACTCCCTTTTCCCTACTTGTGTGTTCTTGGCATCTTTTCCAAGAATCAATTGACCTTAAGTATGTGGACTTGTTTGTGGGCCTTGTATTCTATCTACTCTATTGGGGTGTGTGTGTGTGTGTGTGTGTGTGTGTGTGTGTGTGTGTGTTTTTTCCAGTTTCATGCTGTTTTGACTACTATAGCTTTGTAGTATATTTTGAAGTCATGTAGTGTGATGTCTCTAACTTTACACTTTTTGGTTAATATTGCTTTGGGTATTCATTGTCTTTTGCAGTTCTACATGAATTTTTGGATAGTTTGTTCCATTTCTTTGAAAATTTCCATTGGAATTCTGACAGGAATTGCATTTAATCTTTACATTTTGGTGGGGTAATATGGACTTTTTAACAATATTAATTGTTCCAATTAATGAGCCTGTAATATCGTTTCATTGACTTGTGTCTTCTTCAACATCTTTCACCAATGTTTTATAGGTTTTGTTAAGGAAATATTTTATTTCTTTAGTTAAAATTATTCCTATGCACTTTTGTGGATATTAGAAATGTGACTGTTGCCTAAGGTTGCAGAGATTACTGCAACTCCAGGTTTCATAGGATACATGAAGACTTTCCTTGTGTGGCCATTCACAAGAACAACCTCACGAGGATACAGCCTGTCTGCCAAACATGGACCTGTCTGAGTGAGTTCTTGTGGACCAGACCCAACAAAAGAAATTCATGCATGAAGCCAGTGATTGGAGGAAGCTACCCCAAGGCCCAAGAATGAAACAGGTGAGGAGAATATTTCTCTACCTTCCATCAAAGAACACTACTGCCAACTGTACCAAAACACAAAAGAGTCTTACAGCAGAGTAAGACTGTCTGCTGTCTTGAAACTCTTTCTTAGACACTAACTACTGGATCACAGTCCTAAATACAACACCAAAATATTTTTCCAGTATACAGGACCTGTGATAATTAACGCGAAAGTTCCCTCTAGCATCCCACACCAGCTGACACATGTGCACCCAACCACACCACCATGGCTGCTGGTACACTTGAGCAAGCACAGATAATGCTACCACCGCCCTAAAGAAGCACTTTGGCTGGTGGTCCCCATTTGAGTTTTGTGGGCAGCTGAATGGACACACTTTGGCCTCTTCTTTGCAGCAGTTTCCTGAAATTAAGGGGCCAGAGAACAAAGCCAGGAGCCTGGTACCAGCCCCCAACAATTAGAGCACACAGCCCAGGACTGACTGAGCTGAACCTTGCTCTCCTGAAATCTTCCAGAATCAAGACTACTTGACTAAACTCACCATATACCAAAATCAAACCCCCAATAGCATCAAGGAAGATAAGAACAAAAAACCACATCCAAAGGACAGCAGCTTCAATGATTAAAGGAACAACAACCCACAAAGATGAGAAAGAACCAGCACAAGAACACATGCAATTCAAAAAGCCAGAGTATCTTCTTACCTCCAAATGCCGACACCAGTTCCTCGACAATAGTTCTTAACCAGACTGAAATGAATGAAATAACAGACATAGAATTCGAAATACGGATAGAAATTAAGATCATCAAGATACAGGAGAAAGTCAAAATCCAATTCGAAATAGTTAAGAAATACAATAAAATAATACAAGAGTTAAAATAGAAAAAGGCCATTTTAAGAAAGCACCAAACTAATCTGATAGATCTGGAAAACACACTATAAGTATTTCATAACACAATCACAATATTAACAGCAAAATAGACAAGACTGCAGAAGGAATCTGAGAGCTTGAAGACTAGTTTTCTAAATTAACTCAGTAAGACAAAAATAAAGAAAAAAAGAATGAAAGGAATGAACAAAATATCCATCAAAGACGAGATTATGTAAAGAGACCAAATATACAACTCATTGGCAACCCTGAAAGACAGGGAAAGAAAACAAGTAACTTGGAAAACATATTTCAGGATATTGCCTATGAAAATTTTCCTAAACTCACTAGAGAGGCTGACATTCAAATAAAGGAAATGAAGAGAACTCCTGCATGATAGACAAGATGACAGTCTCCAAGACACTTAGTCATAAGATTCTTCAAGGATGATGTGAAAGTGAAAATATTAAAGGCAGCTAGAGAGAAGGGGCAGGTCATCAACAATGGAAACCCCATCAGGCTAACCCAGAAGAGATTCAGGGTCCATATTCAACATTCCTTAGGAAAAGAAACACCAACCAAGAATTTCATATCCAGCCAAATTTAGCTTCATAAGTGAAGGAGAAATAAGATTCTTTTTCAGACAAAGAAAAGCTAAATGAATTTGTTACCACTAGAACTGCCTTACAAGAAGTCTTTAAGGGAATGCTAAATGTGGAAATGAAAGTCTGTTACCAGCAATCACAACAACACACTTAAGTACATAGCCCACTGATATTATAAAGCAGCTACACAATCAAGTGTGCATAATCACCAGCTAACAACCTGCTTACATGATTAAATCTGACATAAATCAATATTAATCATGAATGTAGATGGGCTAATAGCCCCAATTAAAGGGCACATGGTGGTAAGTTAGATAAAGAAGCAAAACTCAACTGTGTGTTGTCTTCAAGTGACCCATCTCACATATAATGATACCCATAGGCTGAAGGCAAAGGGATCTAGAAAAATCTACCAAGTAAATAGAAAACAAAAACAAACAGGCATTGCTCTTCTAATTTCACACTCGAAAAAAAAAAAAAAAGGACATTTAAACAACAATTATTAAAAAAAAAAAAAGGCAAAGAAAAGAATTTCCAAATGATAAAGGATTCAATTCATCAAGGAGACCTAACTATCCTGAATATATATGATCCCAACACAGGAGCAAACAAATTCATAAAGCAAGTTTAATTAGAGACCAATGAAGAGACTTAGATTCCCACACAATAATAGTGGGATACTTCAACACCTCACAGACACTATGAGACAAATTATAGAGGCAGAAAACTAAAAAAAGATATTGAGCAACTCAGCTTGACACTTGACAACATGGACCTTACAAACATCTATGAAACATTCCACTTAAATACAACGTATGCATTCTTGTCATCTCCACCTGGCATAAACTCTAAAATTGACCACAGAATTGGCCATAAAGTATTTCTCAGCAAATTCAAAAAAACCAAAATCATATCAACACTCTTGGAACACAGCAGAATAATATTAAAAATCAATATTAAAAATGTCTCTCAGAACCATACAATTGCATGGAAATTAAACAACCTGCCACTGAATGATTTCTGGGAAAACAATAAAATTAAGGCAGAAATTAAGAAATTCTTTGAAACTAATGAGAACAAAGATAAAACATACCAGAATCTCCTCCCCACAGCTAAAGCAGTATTAGGTGGAATGTTTATAGTGCTAAACATTCACATAAAGGAATTAGAAAGATTTCAAATTAACAACCTAACATCACACTTACAGGAATGAAAAAAACAAGAGCAAACCAACCCCAAACATAGCAGAAGACAAGAAATAATCAAAATCAGAGTTTAACTGAATGAAATTGAGACACGAAAAAACATACAAAAGATCAATGATTCTAGGAGTGCTTCTTTGAAAGGACAAATAAGATTAATAGACATCTAGTTACATTAATAAAGAAAATAAAAGAGAAGAACCAAACAAATGATCAGAAATGACAAAGAAGATATTGCCATTATCCTCACAGCAGCAGAAAAAATCTCTCAGAAACTATTACAATCATCTTTATGCCCGTAAACTAGAAAACCTGGAAGAAATGGATAAATACCTGAAAACAACTTCCCACAATTGACCCAAAAATAAATTGAATACCTGAACAGATCAACAAAGAGTCATAAAGTTGAATCCATAATAAGAGTCCTACAAAACAGAAAAATCCCTGGACCAGACGGAGTCACAGAAAAATACTACCAGTCATAAAAAGAATAGCTGGTACTATTACTATGGAAACCATTCCAAAACAAAACAAAAAAAAAAAAAAATTGAGGAGGATAGACTCCTCCCTAACTCATTCTGTGAGGCAAGCATCATTCTGATACTAACCCTGGCAGAGATACAGTAAATAAGAAAATTTCAGGTCAATATCTTTGAAGAAAATAGATGCCAAAAATCCTTAACAAAATACTATCAGGCCAAATTCAACAGCACATCCAAAAGCTAATCCACCATGATCAAGTAGGGTTTATCTCTGTGATGCAAGGTTGGTTGAACATACACATATCAATAAATGTGATTCATTCCATAAACAGAACTAAAATCAAAAGATCACATAACTATCTGAATAGATGCAGGAAAGGCTTTTAACAAAACTCAACATCACTTCATGTTAAAAACTTTCAACAAATGAGACACTGAAAGAACATTCATCAAAATAATGAGAGCCACTTATGACAAACACATAGCCAGTATTATACAGAATGGGCCAAAGCTGATAGCATTCCCCTTCAGAATCAGAACATGATAGAGATGACGATTTTCACCACTCCTATTCAACATAATAATGGAAGTTCTAACCAGAGCAATCAGGCAAGAGAAAGAAATAAAAGGCATCAAAATAGTGAAAGAGGAAGTCAAAATATTTCTGTTTGCAGACAATGTGATTTTATGCCAAGAAAATCCCATAGCCTCTGCCCAAAAACTCCTAGATCTGATAAACAACTTCAGCAAATTTCAGGTACAAAATCAACATACAAAAATCAGTAGCATTTCTATACATCGAAAACGTTCAAGCTGAGAGCAAAGTCAATAATGCAATTCCATTCACAATAGCCATACAGAAATAAAATACCTAGGAGTACAACTAATGAGGGAAGTGAAAGATCTCTACAATGAAAATTATAAAACACTGATGAAAGAAATCAAATACGACATGAAGACATGGGAAAACATTTCATGCTCAAGGACAGAAAGAATCAATGTTCTTACAATGACCATACTGCCCAAAACAACTCACAGATTCAACACTATTCTCACCAAACTAAAAATGACATTCTTCACAGAATTGAAAAAAATTAAAAATTCATATGGAACAAAAAAGAGCCAGAATAGCTAACAAAACTTAAGCAAAAAGAACAAAGTTGAAGGCATTGCATTACCTGACTTCAAACTATACCAAAACGTTATAGCAACCTAAACAACATGACACTTGTACAAAAACAGATATATAGACCGATGAAACAGAATAGAAAGCCCAGAAATAAAGCCACACAACTACAACCATCTGATCATCAATAAAATCAACAAAAACAAGCAAAAGGAAAAGGTCTCTCTATTGTATAAATTGTGCCAGGATAACTGGCTAGCCATATGTAGAAGATGGTAATTTCAGCCCTTTCTTACATCATCTACAAAAGGGAACTCAAGATTGATTAAAGATTTAAATGTAAAACCTAAAACTATAAAAACTCCTGCAGAAATTTTAGAAAATACCATTCTGGATGTAGGCTCTGACAATAATTTCATGACGAAGATGCCAAAAGCAATTGCAACAAAAACAAAACTAGATTAGCGGAACCTAATTAAACTAAAGATCTTCTACACAGCAAAAGAAACTATAAACAGAAAACAGTAAACAGAAAACTCACACAATGGGAGAAAATATTTGCAAACTATGTATCCAACAAAGGCCTAATATCCAGAATCTATAAGGAACTTAAATTAACAAGCAGAAAACAACTCCATTAAACAGTAGGCAAAAGATATAAACAGTCACTTCTCAAAAGAAGACATACATGTGGCCAAGAAGAAGCATATGAAAAAAAGAAATACTCAGCAGTACTAATTGTTAGAGAAATGCAAATCAAAACCACAATGAGATACCATCTTGCACTAGTAAGAATGGCTATTACTAAAAAGTCAAAGATTAACAGATGCTGGTGAAGTTGCAGAGAAAAGATAACGCTTATAAACTGCTGTTGGGAATATAAATTAATTCAGCCACTGTATAAAGCAGTTTGGCATTTTCTGAAAGAACTTAAAATAGAACTGCCATTCAACCCAACAATCCCATTATTGGGTACACATCCAAAGGAGTATAAATTGTTCTACCATGAATACACATGCACGGGTATGTTCATTGTGTCAGTATTCACAATAACAAAGACATAGAATCCACCTAGATGCCTATCAACAGTAGGCTGGATAACAAAAATGCACATATACACCATGAAATAGTAAGAGGGCATTTAAAAAATGATACCATGTCATGCGGCAATAAGAATGGAGCTGGAGTCCATTACCCTAATTAACAGAAAACCAAGTACTGCACGTCCTCACTTACAAGTTGGAGCTAAACATCGAGTGCACATGGACACAAAGAAGAGAACAATAGACGACAGGGTATAATTCAATGTAGAAGGTGGGTGGAGGGTGAGAATCAAAAAACAACCTATTGGGTACTGTGCTTATTACCTATGTGATGAAATAACCTGTACACCAACCCCTGCAACACATGATTTTCCTATATATAAGCCTGCACGTGTACCCTTGAAACTAATATAAAAGTTTTTTTAAAAGTAATGTTATTTTCTAAATTTATTTTTTGTATAGTTCATTGCTAGTATATGAAAACAAAACTGATTTTTGTATATTGCTTTTTATCCTGCAACATTACAGAATTCATTTATTATTTCTAACCATTTTTTTCTGGATTTGTAGGGTGTTTTATATATAAAGTCATGTTATCTGCAAACAGAGATGATTTTGCTTCTTCCTTATTTAGGTACATTTTATGTTTTTTCTTTTACCTCAATGATCTGAATAGAAATCTTAGTACTATGTCAAATATAAGTGGATACAGTAGGCCTTTATTCTTGCTGGTGATCATAGAGGAAAAGCTTTTAACTTTGAGCTGTTAGTATGATTTTTGGTTGGCTCATGACATATAATCTTTATTGTGATAAGGTTTGTTCCTTTTATACTTAATTTATTGACTGTTATCACAGAAGGACATTGAATTTTGCTACTTTTTTTTGCATCTATTGAAATGATCATATTGTTTGGTCTTTCATTCTTTTAATGTGGTGCATTGCATTTATAGATGTGTGCGTGTGTGTGCGTGCATGTGCGTGAGTGTTGAACTGTCCTTGCATCCGTGGGATAAATCCCATTTGATCATGGTAAATGATCTCTTTCTTTTTTTTTTTCTTGAGATGGAGTCTTGCTCTGTCACCTAGGCTGGAGTGCAATGGTCCAGTCTTGGCTCACTTCAACCTCCACCTCCTGGGTTCAAGAGATTCTCTGTCCTCAGCCTCTGGAGTAGCTGGCCATACAGGCGCCCGCCACCACGCCTGGCTAATTCTTGTATTTTTAGTAGAGACGGGGTTTCACCATGTTGGCCAGGCTGGTCTCGAACTGCTGACCTCGTGATTCATTTGCCTCAGCCTCCCATAGTGCTGGGATTACAGGCATGAGCCACTGCATCCGGCCAGTAAATGATCTCTTAGAAGTGCTGTTGAATTTGATTTCCTAGAATTTTGTGAAGATTTTGGCATCTATGTTTATAAAAAGCATTGGCCTGAAAATTTCTTTTCTTGTAGTCTTCTTGTTTGGATTTGATATCAGGGTAATGCTGGCCTCCTAAAATGAACTTGGAAGTATCTTCTTCTATTTGATTTTTTGAAAGAGTTTGAGAAAAATTGGTACTATCTGGTTTTTAAACGTTTGGTAAAATTCAATAGTAGAGCTGTCAAGCCCTGAAATACTTGTTACTACCTATTCAGTCTTCTTACTCATAATCAGTCTGTTCAGACTTTCCTTTTCGTCATGATTCATTCTTGATAGGTTGTATATGCTTAGGAATTTATCCATTTTTTCTAGTCTACCTAATTTTTTTCATATAATTGTTCATAATCATCTTTTATGATCCTTTGTATCTGTGGTATCAGTTGTAATGATTCCTCTTTCTGTTTTTATTTGACTCTTCTGTTTTTCTTAGACTAGCTACAATTAATTATATTTTGAAAAAAAACCTCAGTTTTTTTTTTCTAATGTATTTTAAGGTCTATTTCATTTATTTCTGCTCTTATATTTTTTTTTTCCTTCTACCAACTTTGGGTTTAGTTTGGTCTTCTTTTCCTAGTGTTTTAAAGTATAAAGTTAGGTTGGTTGTTTGAGATCTTTCTGCCTTTTTAATGTGGGTGTTTATTGCTGCTTAGAGCTGCTTTTGCTGTATCCCCTAAGTTTTTGTATCCTTTGCCTCCATTTTTCTTAGTTAAAAATATTTTTTTGAATTTCCCTTTTAGTTTCTCCTGTTACCCATAAGTTGATCAGGAGTGTGTTATTTAAATTGCCCATGCCTGTGAATTTTCCAGTTTGACTTCTGTTATTGACTTATAGTTTCATACTATTGTAGTGGAAAATATATTTGCTACAACTTCAATCTTATTGAATTTGTTGACTTGTTTTGTGGTCAACCTGGCAGCAATCTGGGTCTTAAGATACTTCTGCTGGTTTTCAGTGGATCTATATTAATACTGCTTGAGAATGATAAAAATGCATACTTGAAATTACCTAAATTGTGTAACAAAGCCAAGAAAGATTTATAAAGTGAAAAAGAAATAGCAATTATTTTCTTTAAACTGCAATTTCTACACATTAACAGAATACAGGGAGAAAACAGAAGGATTCCTAAGTTCATGAGATGCGACAGTAAGTCAAAAAATAAAGATTTTACAGGAAAGTATAGTAGCAAAGCACTGTCTCGCTGACTTTATGCAGTTCCTGAAGAAAATTGAGGCCATTAAAAGATCTTTTTGGAGAACTAGATAATCGTTAATAGAAAAGAAAGCTTACTCTTTCCTATGGGATTCCCCAAAGAAAAGTGAGATAGGCTTCACAGCAGGTAAATTTTATTTTAAATACTCTTAAAACTGCAAATTCTACATTTAGTTAAATACATAGTTAAATAAAATTTTGGAGCACTTATTGGAAATGACATATTTCTTCTGCCTTTGAGCCTCCCCTAGATTGTGGCTAGGCCCGTGAGGACACACACGCAAACTCCTAATTCACAAAATAAAATTTACATGCTTTCTCATGTGGTTCATAAATGGTTCTGATATGATAATAGAAGATTTAAAAGTATATTAAAATCAACTGCTTTTGAAACAGAAAATGTTTCCTTGTCCCCTCTGCAGGATGTGCAATGGGAGTGTGATGCGCTTTTTCAGTGCTCCTCTGCTCAAACCTCTAGGGGGAGCTCGCAGATGGCTAAATTGTTGGGCTCCGACGACAAGACAGTGTCTAGGGGTGAATGTGTTACAGTATGCCCTTTCAGTTTAGCCTTCCATAGGTGACTTGTGTTAGCTCAAGTAGACCACCTGCCTTATCGCAAGGACAGAGGGCTTTCTGTATCCTGCGGTTTCTTGCCTTGGTGTACTGGAAGAATTGGATCACATGTGGGCTTAGAGAATGAGTGCAAAGTTTTATTGAGCAGAAGTAGCTCTTCAGCAGATCCGGGAGTCAGAAGGGAGATGGAGTGGGAAGTTGGTTTTTCCCCTGGAGTTGGGCCACTCAGCTGCAGAGGCTCTCCTCCAACTGTCCTGGCCAAACTCCACATTGTTCCACCTGTTGATGGCCTGCTGGCATGCCGATATCTGTTGGTGAGCTCTTATGCCAGTGGGTTCCTCTCTGCTTGCGTGCCTACCTGCTAAAGTATTGGGGTTTTTATAGTCATATGATGGAGGAATGGTGAGCCAGGATGGTCTTGGAAAATGCAATATTTGTGCAGGAGAACAGAAATGCCTGTCTTCACCTAGGTTCCTGGGCATAAGCATGGGGGTGGAGCCCTAGCCAGGAACTACACCCTTCCCTTCCCTTTACTTCCCTGTCTCGCTTCAATATCACTTTGAAATAACACTATTAAAAATATGAACCTCAAACTTCCCGAGTAAATTGGGCTTACAAAGTTATTGAAATACTAAAATATAAGTGAAAAACTTTCATTTTTGTTGTTTTGCCTTAGTCTTAGATCATCAGCTCATACTCTATATTTTGGGGAAGGGCTTCCTAATGACTTTACAGGGGCTCACTGTTGTGTTAGGAATGAGTTAGAATAATGCCAGTATATTATTCTCCTCAATGTTTGAGAAAGCCAAGTGGGACTCAACATTGGCCAGCCCTCAGCTTCTGTCTCTGTTTATTCCAGTACTCCTCTATTGAGGAGTAGGCAAGGAGATCAATTAGATTGCAGTATAGTCCAGTAAGTTATACAAATATTTTCAGTTTTGATGGGCGCCGTGTGTGAAAAATATTAGAAAGCACTTTTTAAGAAATGACTTGTAAAAGTGTTTATCAAAATGTACTCTATAGAGTCCTATGACTTGCTCTTTGATGATGGAATTCCGTGGCCAAATAATTTTGGACATGATCACCTTTTCTTCCTGTTGAAAATTAATAATGAAAATCAGCATATTAAAAATTAAGAAGTCTTACAGTAAGAGAACATTTTTAATTTTACTTAACCCAGAGTTTTCCAAATGCATTGGACCATGGGAAATTTTATTTCTTTCTTTCTCATTTTGTAGTGAAACTAATGTTTTGTAAAGAGATAATAATAATAATACCTACCTCATAGTGTTATTTTAAGAATTAAAATTATGCCTAGAGAGTTCTTAGCATAGAGTCTCACATATAGTAAATACAAAATATATGTTATCTATTATCCAAATACACAATATATGTTATCCATAGTTGTTATTATAATCAGCCAAGAGTTAGGGCAATCAGTTTCAGTGACTATTGAACAAGACAAATAGGAAATTAAGAGAGGTTAACAAAGACATAAGGAGTGGCAATAGAGAAGAGATCTAGAAATATTGAGATGAGTGAATCATTGGGATTTGGTAGCAAATTGGTTGTAGAATGTGCAGTGGAAATAATAGATAACAGTAATCTCAATTTTTTTGCTTCAGTGACTAAGTGAATGATGGTGTAATTCCTATGAGAAAAGTAACATGATATGTCAATTCAGATCCCAAGAAATAAGATTTAGAGAAGGAGTATGAATTATAAGATTTATCTGAGAAAATGCCTGTGAAGGATAGAAGAAAAAGATATGAGGAGTAGGCAAGAAGATCAATTAGATTGCAGGATAGCCTGACACCAATGAAAACAAAAAAAGAATTTGATTAGAATTTCCTCAGACTGCAGTGCATCTTTGAAGGAAGCTTCATCTAAAATAATAAAAAGTGCCAAAATAAACATTGCCTATTAAAAGTGTCCCACTTTAGGCAGAAATTACCCAGATTTAGTATTTCTCCTATGTCCAGTCATTGGCCCAGAACAGCCCAGGGAGAGCAGGAACTCAGTGTAAGTACTGAGATGGAACTAAAAGATGTAGTACTTGAAAACCGCAGGTTTTTTTCTTGAAGAAAAATTATGGCTACCACACATAGGGTACTAGAGAAAATCTGAAGGCAAACGTGAGAAGTAATATGATGCATTCAGTTTTCACACATCAAAATTAAAGTGTGAACTGCCTTACAGAGAGTAGAATATGCAGGTCTGACACTGAGGACAGAAATCAGGCCTAGAGATGAAGATTTGAGACTCTTCAGTGAAAAGATGACAGAAAAAGCAATAGGATGGTTAGGGTTTCATAAAACAAAAGTGTAGATTTATATGAGATAATGTACTAGCTTTAAAGGTATGTTCAATAAGTATTTAATCCAATCCATTTAAGAAGGGAAGACTAATTTCTGTCCCTTTGAGTGTAGGTAAGACTTAATGAGGTTCTTACTTACTAAGTACTTACTTAAGACTTAATGACTTAATTTTTTATTACTATTAATATTGAAATAGAATTCACATACCATATAATTTATATTTTTAATGTGCACAATTTAGTGATTTTTGGTATATTCATAAAGCTGTGCAACCATCACCACTATATAATTGCAAAATATTTTTGTCACCCCAAAATGGAACACATTCCTTACTAATTATTCCACCAACTTCCTTTGCTCAGCCCCTGATAACTACTAATTTATTGTGTCTCTCCATATTTGACTACAGTAGATATTTCATATAAATGGCATCATACAATATGTGTGTTTTTGTGTTTGTCTTCTTTCACTTAGCATGTTTCCAAGTTTGGTCCATGTTGAAGCATGTATTAATACTTTATTCTTTTTTATGGCTGAAAAATATCCCATTGTATGAGTATACACATTTTTTATAGCCGATCATCAGTTAATAAACTTTTAGGATTTTCCCGCTGTTTTAATATTATTAATTATGTAGTTACAAATATTTTTGTGTATAGACATATACTTTTAATTATTTTTCATATATACCTAAGAATTTGGTTGATTTGTCATAGGGTAATTTTATGTGTAATTTTTTGAGAAACTTTCAAACTGACTTTCAAAGGACCTACACAACTTAGTTCTGGTAAATGTACAACAGAAGCTCAGTATAACTCAGCAAACACAATACAAAGTTGCACAGCTCAGAAGTCAAGCTGGCCGGCAAGCAATGGTACAACTGAGAGAGCATGCTAGTGAACAAACAGTAGCTCAAAGATTATTGTCACCAACAAGTAGCAGAGACAGTTCATAAGCCAAAAGAAGAGAGGTATGATTCTGGGGGACATGACCAGTGCCTGTACATCCTGCTTATAGCAGTAATTTGTTATGGACATATTACAAAAACAGAAGATTACAGTCCCACACCAAAAATTTAGCTTAGCTGTTAATATTGATGATGCCACAAACATACTAATCAGCTAAGAAAAGGCTTATGACACACATATTGAGTTTCTTGGATAGCAGTGCAAACTTTTTAAGTATGTCCAAAGTCACTTGAGAGAACACAGGAAGGAAAGTTGTTTGAGAGTTTTTATGGTATTAGAAAGTGAATCTGTGGTGAAGGTTCTCATGTATGAATAAAGTTTGCATGCTTTCAACTTTATGCCAACACCAAAAAGGGAGCAACTAGGCATTCTTATTAGCTTTCCCAGATACAGGGTAGAAAAAGTAGACGTGAGGCTGAAAAGCTGTCAGAAGCCAAACATCAAAGTATGCTGAGTTTATTACATTCAAACGTGTGTATGGATTGGATGTGTGGATTTTTTAGGATTTTCTATATACAATATAATGTCAAGTGATGTCAACAAGATGGCAGAACAGTAGGTCTCAGCCCTCATCTACCCATAGAAGCAATAATAAAACAAAAATGCTTGTGCCAAATTACCTTTATAAGGCCTCCAGAATCCAATTAAGAAGCTGCAACACCTCAGATAAGCACAAAATAGAGAAAAACCACTTGGAAACAGCTAATAAGAGCTGTTTCCCTTTAACCATGCAAACCTCTCCCCCAAGCTAGCACAACTCAGTGCCAAGAAACATCCACTAGATCCATGATTTCTCCCTCAGGGGAAAGATTGACTGAAGCATGCATCGGACATCTTCAGCCATAAAGAGCAATGCCTGAGAGATCTGTGTCTGTTGCATCTTCCTCAGAATGCTGAGGCAACCAGCTTAGTTAAAATGCCTAGGAACAGATAAGAACAACAAAAAAAAGATGACGGCTCTCAGCAGCCTAAAAAGCTCTGAAGGATTGAATGTAGGTGCACAGTTTTCAAGACTTCACTTTTAGGAGGGTGGGAGAAAAGTGGAGTTTGCACTCAGTCTCCCAGAGTTCAAGTGCACCACACTAGGAAAAAGAAGCAAGCACCTCTCAGAACTCTGCAAGGTTCTATGGGATCGAGAAATAATACACAATCCTAACACTTCTCCTCAGAAAAAAGGGAGAAAAGTAAAACTTGGGAGAAAAGTAGAACTTGCACCTGGCTTCTGGCATACCAATGGACTCCTGTAGGGAAAAGTGGTTGGTGGCTATAAGCAACAGGCACTACTCTGCAGGATTAACAGAAGATGCATAATTCTGAGAAACTTCATATCCACAAGGGAGAGAAAGAAGTGAATCTGGATCTCAGTCTCCCAACACTTCCATACAATTTCCTGGAGAAAAGGAGTGGGAAGCTATCAGGAGCCAGCATGACTCTACAGGATAGAGAGAAGGTGCACAATCCCGAGAGCTCACTTAAGGATGAAGGAAGAGATGTATATCTTGCATCCCCCCACGGCATTTTAGTGTACTGCCCTAGGGGAAATGAGTGGGTGTCTCTCACCACCTGGCATTATCTCTGCAAGATAGAAAGAAGTGAGAAAGGAGATAGAAATTATTTAGGTAAATAGTTAGGGTGAAAGAGTCCCTGGCATGGATTTTTCTTCTAACAAGAAGCAGCTCAGAAATTACTTCCTTTCTAACCACACACAGTTTAAATAAATCACTTCTCTTCTAAGAAAGAGCAGCCTAGAAGATTGGGCTGTGAAACATAGATAAACAACTCCAGCACAGAAAGAGAGTTTCCTGGGTAATCACCAAACTTCATATATATATGATGGGTCCCAGTAAAAACAAAAACAGTGGGCCTTAATGAGCACACTCCTGTCCCATTTTGGGGGCACACTAAAATAGGAAAGCTGGAAGCTTTCATGGGGGTCAGGGGAGTGCCTGCAACTGCAAGGCGGTACCTGGGACAAGGAACAGAAACTCCCCCTATCCTTTCTTAGCAAATGCACAGTGGAAGGAGATAAGTAGCATGGAGCAGCCCAAGCTAAAAGCCCACCTGCATGTTAAGAGTGGGATGGGGGCTGCCAGAGACTCTGCTCTATGCATATGGCATGCCTGGTCCTAACCAGTTTTTTACACCCTATGTAGATAAGATATCCCCTCCCCACTAGCTCATGTATAAAATCCCTTACTTTTTACTCCAGTATGGCAACCCATTCAGGACCCCTCTCTAAGACAGAGAGCTGTTTTTTGTTTTTGTTTTTCCATTTCAACTATTAAACTTCTGCTCTAACCTCACCCTTTGTGTGTTCACATCCTTGATTTCCGTGGCCAGGAGACAAAGAACTTCAGGTGATATCCCAGATAATGCAGCTGCTTTAGAAGGCACACAGCACAGAATGCTCTTCTTCAGAAAGAAGTTGTTTGCACTTAATTTCACAGCATTTTACTGCACTGCTCTAAAGAAATAGGATCAGAAGATAAATGTCTGCTGACATTGCTCCATAATACTGAGAGAAGGTGCAAAACCCTGAAAGACAAATAAAATCAGGGAAATAATACTTGACCATGAGAATATCAACAAAAAGACAAACCATACCAAAGAACCAAACTGAAATTCTAGAGCTCAACAACATAACAAAATTTAAACATTAGAAAGTTTCAACAATAGACTTAATCATAAAGAAGACAGGCTCAGTAAACTCTGACAACTCATTTGAAATTATATAGTCAGAGAAGCCAAAATAAAAGAGGATGAAAAATAACAAAGAAGAGCTATGCAATATGTTGGACACAATCAAGAAAACCATTGTATCCATAATGGGATTGTCAGAAAAAGAAGATAAAAAGAGACAGAAAGCTTATTTAAAAAAAATAATGGTCAAAAATTCCAAAATCTAAAGAAGGAAATTATTCTTCATTTTCATGAGGCCTAAAGACCTGAAATAGAAAGAAGCAAAATAATTCTATAACAAGGCACTTTATAATCAAATTGTTGTCAAAAGTCAAAGATAAAAAATTTGGAAGCAGCCAAAAAAAAAAAAAAAAAAAAAAAAAAAAACTGACTGAAGAACAAAGGGGCTCCCCAAAGACTATCAACAGATTTCTCAGCAAAAATCTTGCTACCTATAAGGAAGTAGGATGATACATGCCAAAATTTGAAAGAAAAACTTGGCACCTAGAAATACTGTATCTGGCAAAATTGTCCTGTAAAAATGAAGGAAAGATAAAACCTGACACCTAAAAATACCATATCTGGCAAAATTGTGATTTAAAAATGAAAGAAAGATAAAGACTTTCCCAGACAACAAAAACCTGAGAAAGTTCATCACCACTAGACCTGCTTTCTAAGAAATGTTAAAGGGAAGCCTTTCAGTTGAAAGAAAAAAATGCTAAATAACAACATGAAAGCATGTAAAAGTATAGATCTCCCTGTTAAAGGTAAATTTATAAACAAAAGAGAATATTATAACGCTGTAATGATGATGCACAAATCACTTTTAAGTTTAGTATAAAGTTAAAATTCAAAAATATTAGGAATAATTATAACTACAAGAATTGTTGACATATTCACAAAAAAATGCACAAATTGTGACAAAAATGACATAAAGTATGGGGAGGAAAAGAAGTAAGAGTGTAAAATTTGTGTAGGAGAGTAAAGTTAATGTGTTAGCTGCTTGAGATACACTATTATAACTATAAACTGTTTTAAGTAATTATCATGGTAATTAGAAGAAAATAAGCTACTCAATAGAAAAGAAAGCAATCAAAGAGCATCACTACAAAAAAATTAATGACACAAAAAAGACATCAAGAAAAGAAGAAAGAAATAAAAGAACTATAGAACAGACAAAAAGTAATGAACACAATGGAAGTAGGATGTTTTTCCTATTAGTAATTACTTTAAACATAAATTGATTTAACTTTCTAACCCAAATACATAGAATAGCTAAATGGAAAAATAAAATAAAACCTAATTATATTCTGTCTACAAGAGACTCACTTCACCTTTAAGGACACATGTAGATTGAAAATGAAGGTATAGAAAAGACATTCCATATATATAGCAAGCAAAAGAAAGCATGAGTGCCTATACTTACATTAGACAAAATAGGCTTTATGTAAAAAACTGTCATAAGAGAAAAACAAGGGCATTATAAAATGATAAAAATATCAATTAGGAAGGCATAAATATATAGGCACCCAATATCAAAGCACAAAAATACATAAAGCAAATAACAGAAATTAAGGACAAAGTAGAGAGCCATACAATAACAGCAAAATACTTCAATATCCTGCTTTTAATAATAGGTAAACCATCCTGACAGAAAATCAACAAGAAAAGAGTGCACTTGAAAAACACTGTAGATCCAATGGGTCTATATATCTACATGGAGAAAATTCCACTCAAGGGCAACAAAATTCACATCGCTCTCAAATACATAGAACATTTTTCCAGGACAGACCACATCTTAGGGCACAAAGCAAATATTTGCAAATTTAAGAATATTTAAGTAATACCAAGTTCCTTTCCAACCACAGTGGAAGGAGACCAGAAATCAATAACAGAAGGATAATTGGAAAATGTACAAAAACGTAGAAATTAAACAGCACACATCTAAAGAACACATAGGTCAAAGGAGAAATAAAAATGGAAATCATTAAATATTTTGAGAGGAATGAAAATTAAAACACAAAATGCCAAATGTAGCTAAAGCACTACTGAGCGAAGTTTATAGCAATAAAAATCAACATTTTAAAAGAAAAAGCATCTCAAGTAAACAACCCAATATTACATGTCAAGGAACTACAAAAGGAAGAAAAACTAAGTCCAAAGTGAGAAGGAATTAATAATGATTACAGCAGAAATAATGTTAAAAGAGAATAGAAATAAGTATAGAATATAATTTTTCAGATTTAAATAATAAATCTGGTGACCTAACAATAAAAAGAGAACAAGAAATCATCAACTAAACCAATAATTATTTTTCAAAAAATTTAAGCAAAACAGAAAAAACTTTAGTGACACTAAAAAAAAGAGAAGACCCAAATAAAATCGTAAAGAGCGAACATTACAACCGATATCACGGAAATACAAAAGATATGTGAATAATTATACATCAACAAATTAGATAACTTAGCAAAAATGGATAAATTTTCAGAAATATGTTAATTACTGGATCATGAAGATATTGAAAATCTGAATGGACTGATAATGAGTGAACAGACTGAAACAGTAATCAAAAACTTCACAGTAAAGGAAAGCCCAGGATGAACTGTCTTCACTGTCTTCACTGTTGAATTCTAACAAATATTTCAAGAAATAGCATCACTAGGAGGCACGCGAGGTTTCAAGATGGTGGTGGCTGAGGTGTTGACCCAGAGGCCGAGTTGAAGGCCCTTAAGAAGTGAAAGAGGCCAGAAATCGCACCCTCCCCGCTTCTCGCAGTCCTGGGAGCACAGCAGAAGTGTTTTTCTTGATTTTTAAAAAAATGAATGAGTAAACCATACAAATTGTCACCATGGAAGGGAGATCTACATTATCCACCAAGAGTGGAAACTTTTATGAACCCCATAGACCAAGCCCAAAAGGAAGCCCGGAAGGGAGAATTGAAGAACAGCAAAAAAAAAAAGCGCATGATGTTTCCAGCTGCAGTTTTAAGGATGAAGGATCCCAAACAGATTATCTGAGACATGGAGAAACTGGATGAAATGGAGTTTAACCTAGTGTAACAGCCACAATTAAATGAGAAAGTACTAAAAGACAAGCGTAAAAAACTGCGTGAAACATTTGGTATTCTACGACTCTATGAAAAAGAGAATCCAGATATTTACAAAGAACTGGGAAAGCTAGAAGTAGAGTATAAACAAAAGAGGGTTCGACTTAGCCAATATTTTGATGCCGTCAAGAATGCTCTGCATGTGGAAATGAAGAGTATTCCTTTGTCAGATATGCCGTATGTCCCTTCCAACATTTTGATCCAGGACATTCCACTTCCTGGTGCCCAGCCACCCTCCATCCTTAAGAAAACTCAGCCTAATGGACCTCCAACTCGGACATTTTCTATCCTTGCTTTTCTTGGACATGGTGTTCCACGTTTGTCCCACAGCAGAAAACCTCTTTGCCCTCTCTCTGGCCCACCTCCTCCTGAAGTTGTGCAGACGTACGGCCGTAAAGTGGGTTTCGCCCTAGATCTTCCCCCTCGTAGGCGAGATGAAGACATGTTATATAGTCCTGCACTTGCCCAGAGTGGTCATGATGATGATGTTTCTAGCACCAGTGAAGATGATAGCTATCCTGAGGACAAGGATCGAGATAAGCATGATGAAAGTATTGATGACAGTGACACCAACAGATCAGATGGAAAAAGTGACAGGGATGCATTTGTGCACCGTGATGATGGTGAGAGAGACAACAATGAAGAAAAGAAGTCAGGTTCTAGTGTACAGTTTGCAAATATGCCTGGAAAATCAACGAAGAAAAAGAAGAACATGAAGGAACTGACTCCTCTTCAAGCTATGATGCTTCGCATGGCAGATCAAGAAATCCCTGAGGAGGGATGGGAAGTAGAGGAATTTTCAGAGGACGATGATGAAGATGATTCTGATGACTCTGAAGCAGAAAAGCAATCACAAAAACAGAATAAAGAGGAATCTCATGCTGATGGCACATCCACTGCTTCTTCATAGCAGCAGCCTCCCCTGCAGTCTGCTCCTCCTTCTTAGGTACAAGCACCTCCCATGCCAGGACAACCACCTCTTGGACCACCACCTGCTCTACCATTATGGCCTCCTGGGCCACCTACAGGCCTTCCTGCTGGTCCACCTCCAAGAGCTATTCCATTCCTGAGACCATAACAGGACTCCAAGGGTCGTTACTCCAACTTTTACCTCCAGGACCACCATGAGGCTTGACCCCCTGACCCTGTCCCAGGTCCAACTCCAGGTATGCCTCCTGGTCCCCCTCCTTGGGGACCCCCACCAAGAGTACCTCCAGGTATTCCCCCACCTCCTCCCGGCATGATGTGCGCAGCTTTGGTGCCTCCCCTTGGACCTGCCCCCCTGGGTTTTTCCCACCAGCTCTCTAGCCGAACCCTGGGGTTTTTTTAAGTGCCCCACCCAACTTGATTCAGCAACCCAAAGCGGATGATATGAGTACAACCACGATTGAAAAGAAAGCCACAGCAACCATCAGTACCAAGTCACAGATCAATAATACCAAGGCAGAGATTACTCTATTTCTGCCCACTGCACTGAGAGTTCATTGGGAGAATAACGGGGCTACTGCTGCTCCCCAAAGAAAGTCAGAGGATGATTCTGCTGTGCCTCTTGCCAAAGCAGCACCCAAATCTGGTCCTGCTGTTCCTGTCTCAGTACAAACTAAGGATGATGTCTATGAGGTTTTCATGAAAGAGATAGAAGGGCTACTGTGACAGCTTTTGATGCCAGAACAGGCTTCTGTTCACAACAGTGGCCAATGGAGAAAGAAAGAGGCTTATATTAAACTGAGATGAGAGAATTGCTTCCATTGTCAGGGTATTTTCTAATTTCAGTTCAAGAAATATCCTAAAATTTAGCTACACATGAAAGAATTTACTACACATGAAAGATGGCATTTCAATCAGAATATATCAGTTATTGAAGCAGTGCTGCTAACATCCATTCCATTTCACACCACCATTCTGATCCTATTTCTTGCCCTGCTCCAATTATTTGGAAATTTGTGATCAGGGAGATCTTAACTGCTTATTTGTTTTGACTCTCTTCTGTGTGCTGTGGGCACCAGAGTAGAGATTTCTGAAAAACCAGTTTATTTCATCTTGCCTTTTGTTTTTGAGTTATTTTTAATATTTTCCTATAAATATTTTGTAATATTTTACTTGTAATGAAATGGATCACAATGTCATTTCCTAGTACAAGGAGGATATGTGGGAAGAAAATGTACAATTCTTTGATTAAAATTATTCCCCATTGACCTAAATTTTGAGTGATTTATGGGAAAAATAAATAAATGTTCTACACCAAGATAAAAAAAAAAAAAATTGCATCACTACTTCCCAAACTGTTTCAAAAATTCAAAGAAGAGAAAACATCTCCAAACTCATTTTATGAGGCGAGCATTACCCTAACATCAAAGCCACACAAAGACACTATGAGAAAAGAAAATTACAGATCAACATTCCTTATAAATATAGATGCAAAAATTCTCAACAAAATACTGGAAAACTAAATTCTACATGATATTAAGAAGATCCTACACCATGATCAAAGAGACTTATCCCTGAGATGCAAGGATGATTCAACATATATAAATCAATTGATGTGATATATCACATCAACATAATGAAGAACAAATATCATATGATCACCTCAATAGAAATGAAAATAGCATTTAACAAAATTTAACATTATTTCATAATAAAAGTACCCAACAAAACAGATGCACAAGGAATGAACCTTAATATAATACAAAGTGTTTATGAAAACATAACAGTTAACATCACATCACATTTGACCTCTGTTATTGAAAAGCGAATGAGGATGCCCACTCTCACTACTTCTCTCCAACATAGCACTGAAAGCACTAGCCAGAGTAATTAGATAAGAAAATATAAATAAAAGAAATGCAAATAACAAAAGAAGAAGTAAAATTATGTCTGTTTGTAGATGAAATGATCCTAATTTGTAGAAACCCCAAAAATTCCAAAAGTATTATTAGAACAAATAAAAGAATTAAATAAAATTGCAGGATACAAAATCAACATAAAAACAAGCTACATTTATGTACAATAACAATGAACTATCCTAAAAGAAAATTAAGAAAACAAATCAATTTACAATAGCATAAAAATGTAAAAATAATACTTATGAGTAAAGTCAACCAAGTTGCTAAAAGACTGACTGATACACTGAAAACTACCGAACTTTGATGAAAGGAATTAAGGGGTACAAATAAATCAAAAGACATTTAATGTTAATGAATTAGAAGAATTAATATTGCTAAACTGCACATACTACCAAAAGTGATATACAGATTCAATGCTATCCCTATCAAAATTCCAGTAGCAGTTTTATACAGTACTAGAAACACCCTAAAATTCATGTGAAACCACAAAATATTCAGAATATGCAAAGTGATATTGAAAAAAAAAGAATAAAGATGGAAACATCACACTTTCTGATTTCAAAGTATATTATAAAGTTACAGGAATTAAAATAGTATATTATTAACATAAAGACCAACATAGCTACCAATGGAAAAGGACAGAGAGCACAGAAATATATCCCCACAAATGCAGTCAACTGGTCTTCAACAAGAGTGCCAAAAACATACAATGAGGAATGATGGTCTCCTTAAAAAAAAAAAAAAAAAAAAAAAAAAAAAGGTGCTGGGATAACTGGATATCCACAAGCAGAAGAATGAAATTAGATTATTTTCTTTTATAACCTTTATTTTAGGATCAGGGATCCATGTGCGGGTTTGTTTTATAAGTAAACTGCACGACATGGTGATTTTCTGTACAGGCTATATTGTCACCCAGGTAGTAAGCATACTAAACAACAGGTATCATGTTGATCCTCTCCCTCCTCCCAAACTTCACCCTCAAGTAGGCCCCAGTGTCTGTTGTTCCCCTCTTTGTGTCCACATGTTCTCATTGTTTAGCATTCTCTTATAAGTGAGAACAGCATTATTTGGTTTTCTGTTCCTGTGTTACTTTGCACAGGATAATCACCTCCAGCATCATCTATGTTGCTGGGGAAAAAAAAAAAAAAAAACCACAGACACACATGATTTTGGTTTTTTATATGAATGTGTAATATTACACGGTATATATGTGCCACATTTTCTTTATCTTGTCTACCATTGCTGGGCATTTAGGTGGATTCTATGTCTTTGCTATTGTGAATAGTGCTGCAATGAAAATACACATGCGTGTGTCTTTATGATACAATGATTTATATTATTTTGATATATACACTAAAATTAGATTGTTGAGTAGAATAGCCATTCTATTTCAGATTCTTTGAGAAATCACCACACTGCTTTTAAAAATGACTGACCTAATTTATCTTCCTGCCAATAGTGTATAAGCATATCATTTTCTCCACAACCTCGCCAGCATCTGTTATTCTTTGACATTTTAATAATAAGCATTGTGACTGGTGTGAGCTGGTACCTCATTGTAGTTTGGATTTGGATTTCTCTAATTATTAGTGATGTTGAGGTTTTTTTCATATGCTTCTTGGTTGCGTGTATGTCTTTTGAGAAATGTCTGTGGATGTACTTTGCCCATTTTTTAATGAGGTTGTTTTTGCTTGTAAATTTGTTTAAGTTTCTTATAGATGCTAGATATTAGACCTTCGTCAGATGCGTAGTTTGCAAAGATTTTCTCCCATTATTTCAGTTGTTTGTTTACTCCGTTAATAGTTTCTTTTGCTGTGCAGAAACTCTTTAGTTTAATTAGATCCCATTTGTCTATTTTTTTTTTTCTGTTACAATTGCTTTTGGTGTCTTTGCAATGAAATCTTTGTCAGGTTCTATGTCCAGAATGGCATTGCACAAGTTGTCTTCTAGATTGTTCAGTTTTAGGTTTTAGATTTAAGTCTTTAATCCATCTTGAGTTGACATTTTTATTTGGTGTGAGAAAGGAGTATAGTTTCAATCTTCTGCATATGGCTAGCCAGTTATCCCAGCACCATTTATTGAATAGGGAGTCTTTTCACCCATTGTTTGTTTTTTGGCAGCTTTGTCAAAGATCACATGGTTGTAGGTATGTAACCTTGTTTCCAGGATCCCTATTCTGTTCCATTGTTCTGGGTGTCTGTTTTTGTACCAGTATCATTCTGGAGGTTTTGTTGTTGTTATTGTTGTTGGTTTTTTTTTTTTTTCTTTCTTTCTTTGTTTTTACTATAGCCTTGTAATGTGATTAAAACTCAGGTAACGTGAGGCATTTGGCTTTGTTCTTTTTGCTTAGAATTGACTTGGCTATTCAAGCTCTTTTTTTGTTCGTTTGTTTCATATGATTTTAAAACAGTTTTTTTTTTTTTTAAATTCTGTGTCATTGGTAGTTTGATAGGAATAGCATTGACTATATAAATTGCTTTGGGCACTATGGCCATTTTAATGACACTGATTCTTCCTGTCAATGAGCATGGAATGTTTTTCTTTTTGTTTGTTTCATCTCTGGTTTCCATAAGCAGTGTTTTGCAATTTTCGTTGTACAGATGTTTCACCTCCTTGGTTAGCTGTATTTGTAGGTATTTTACTCCTTTTGTGGCAATTGTAAATGGGAGTTTGTTTCTGATTTGGCTCTTGGCTTGACTGTTGTTTTTGTACAGGAATGCTACTAATTTTTGTATTCTGAAACCTTGCTGACATTGGTTACTATATCAGGGAGCTTGAGGGCTGAGACTTCAAAGTTTTCTAGATATAGAATCATGACTTCTACAAACAGGGTTGTTTGACTTCCTCTTTTCATGTTGGGATGCCTTTTATTTCTTTGTCATACCTGATTTTTCTGCTCAGGATTTTCAGTACTATATTAAACAGGAATCGTTATAGAGGGCATCTTTATAATGATCCAGTATTCAACAGGAATGATTCCAGGTTTTGCTCATTCAGTATGATATTGGTTGTGGGTTTGTCATAGATGGCTCTTACTATTTTGAGGAATGTTCCTTCAATGCCTAGTTTGTTGAGAGTTTATGACATAAAGGGATGTTGAATTTTGTCAAAAGACTTATCTGAATCTATTGAGATAATAATATAATTTTCATTTTTAAGTCTGTTTATGTGATAAATCACATTGCTTGATTTGCATATGTTGAACCAAACTTGCAACCCAAGGATAAAACCTACTTGATCATGGTGAGTTTCCTTTTCGATGTGCTGATATATACAGTTTGTTAGTATTTTGTTGAGGACTTTTGCATCTACACACTTTAAGGATATTGGCCTGAGTTTTTGTTGTTGTTATTGTGTCTCTGTCAGGTTCTGGTATCAGGATGATGCTGGTCTCATAGAGTGTTTTGGGTAGGAGACCACCCTCCTCAATTTTTTGGAATAGTTTCAATGGGAGTGGTATCAGCTCTTTTTTATATATCTGGTAGAATTAGGCTGTGAATTCATCTGGTCCTGGGATTTTTTTTTTTTTTGATTGGTAGATATTTCATTACTGATTTAATTTTGGAATTCATGATTGATGTATTCAGTGATTCAATTTCTTTCTGGCTCAGCCTTAGGAGGATGTATGAGTCCAGAAATTTATACATTTCTTCTAGATTTTCTAGTTTCTGTGCATAGAGGTGTTTCTAGTAGCCTCTGAGTATTTTTTTTTTTTTTTAATGCGGGGTAGGTGGTAATAATGTCCCCTTTGTCATTTCTAATTGTGTTTATTTGGATTTTCTCTCTTTTGTTTTCTTTATTAGTCTAACTAGTGATCTATGTATCATATTAATTTTTTAAAAGACCATCTCCTGGATTTGTTGATTTTATGTATGACTTTTCATGTCTCAATTTCCTTCACCTCAAGTCTGATTTTGGTTATTTCTTTATTTCTACTTGCTTTGAAGTTGGTTTGCTCTTGCTTTTCTAGTTCCTGTAGTTGTGACGCTATGTTGATAATTTGAAATGTTTCTAACTTTCTGGTGTGGGAATTTGGTGCTATGAACTTCCCTCTTTATGTGGCCTTTGCTATGTCCCAGAAATTCTGATATGTTGTATATTTGATCTCACTAGTTTCAAAGAACGTCTCAATTTCTGCCTTAATTTCATTATTTACCCCAATGTCCTTCAGGAGCAGGTTGTTTAATTTCCATGTAAATACATGGTTTTCAGCAATTTTCTTACTGTTGATTTCTATTTTTATTGCACTATGGTCTGAGAGTGTGGTTATTATGATTTAAGCTTTTTTTCTTAATTTTCTGAGTGTTGTGTGGGGTCAGATTGAGTGGTTGATTTTAGAGTATGTACCATGTGGTGATGACAAAAAAAAAATTGTATTTTCTGTTGTTTGGGGGTGGAGTGTTCTGTAAATGTCTATTAATTTCATTTGGTCAAGTGTTGAGTACGGGCCCTGAATATATTTGATTATTTTTTCCTCCATGAGGTTTCTCACTATTATTGTGTGGGAATCTAAGTCTCTTTACAGGTCTCCAAGAACTTGCCTTATGAAACTCGTTGCTCCTGTGTTGGGTGCTTACATATTTAGAATAGTTAGGTCTTCTTGGTGAACTGAAGCCTTTACCATTATGTAATGCTCCTCTTTGTCTTGTTTGGTCTTTGTGGGTTTAAAGTCTGTTTTGTCTGAAATTAGGAAAGCAATGTATGCTTCTATCTGTTTTCCATTTGCATGGTAGATTATTCTCCATTTTTAAATTTGAACCTATATGTGTCATTGCATGTGAGATGGTTCTCTTTAACACAGAATGCGTTTGGGTCTAACTTCTTTAGCTTGGCATTATGTGCCTTTTAATTGGGGCACTTAAAATCTGTTTACATTCAAGGTTAGTATTGACATGTGTGGATTTTATCATGATATCATGTTTTTAGCTGGTTATTATGCAAACTTGTTTGTGTGGTTGCTTTATACTGTCACTGGCCTGTATACTTGTGTGTTTTTGTGGTCCTGATAATAGTCTTTTCTTTCCATATTTAGCACTCCTTTCAGGACCTCTTGTAAGGCAGGTCTGGTGTTAACTTATTACCTCAGCACTTGTTTATCTGAAAATGATCTTATTTGTTCTTTACATATGAAGGTTAGTTTGGCTGGATATGAAATTCTTGATTGGAAATTCTTTTCCTTAATAATGCTGATTATTGGCCCCCAATTTCTTCTGTCTTATAGAGTTTCTGCTGAAAGTTCTGCTGTTAGCCTGATGGGGTTCCCTTTGTAGGTGACCTGCCTCTTTTCTCTATCTGCCTTTAACATTTTTTTCTTTCATTTTGACTTTGGAGAATCTAATAATTTTGTGTCTTTGAGATGGTCTTCTTATGTAGTATCTTACAAGGGTTTTCTGCCTTTCCTTTATTTGAATGTTGGCCCTTTAGTGAGGTTGGAAAAGTTTTCGTGGACAATATTCTGAGATATGTTTTCTAAGATGCTTACTTTCTCCTCATCTCTTCCAGGGACACAAGTGGGTTATAGATATGATTTTTTTATATAATCTAATATTTCTCAGAGGTTTTATTTCATCTTTTTTATTCTTTATTTTTTTAGTCTCACTGAATTATTTTAGATAGCTAGTCTTTGAGCCCTGATATTTTCTTCAGCTTGGTTTATCCTACTGCAAATACTTGTGATTACATTATGAAATTCTTGTAGTGTGTTTTTCAATTCCATCAGATTTATTTGGTTCTTTTTTATAATGGCCTCTTTGTCTATCAGCTTATTATTTTATATTATTACAATTCTTAGATTCCTTGAATTGGGTGTTCACTCCTGAATTTTTATTATCTTCATTTACTATCTATATTCTGAATTCTAGTTCTGTCATTTTAGCCATTTCAGCCAGGTAAGAAGTCTTTCTTGGGAAATGGTGCAGTCATTTGGAGGAAAGAAGTCACTCTGGCTTTTTTAATTGTCAGAGTTATTGTGCTGGTTCTTTCTCATCTGTGTGGGCTACTGTCCTTTTAACTGTGGTGTAATTTGAGTACAGGCAGTAGATTTCTTTTTAGGATGTATTCAGAGAGCTGGAGCTTTGTGCAGGGTCTTTATTTGTAGGTGAATTCTTGTCCTTGGTTTCATAGAGTATATTAGCAAAGTATTTTGGTGTAGAAGTTTTGGTCTTCTATCTAGTAGACTGCGCTTAAGCAAAATGGCCAGTATGTAGCCTCTTGCTCAATCACATGGCTTATCTGTGTTTTTTCACAATTGCAACCATGGTCCTTCTTAGTGCTCTGAAAGTTTGTACTCCTTTCCTACTTGAGTACTGGCTGCAGATCTTGGCTTGACACTCCCAGGCTGCACACTGCAGCTCTGGGGTGAGCTCAGGCTTTATGTTCCCTCCCCACCTTGGAGGCAGCAAGGGAAGGGACCACAGCAGTGGGTGTTACAGAGGGCCTTTCACTTGTCCAATGGAGCTCTACCCCACAGAGGTGCAGAGCCTCTATCAATTAGTGTGATTGGAGTGGCTATACTGTGGGCTCAAACCAGGGGGAGGGGGTGCTGCTTGGTAACAACTGGGGGTGAGTGGATCACAAGGGAAGCAAATTGGCCTCTTCTCCCTCTGCAGCTTTCTGGAGGTGTGGTTAAAGCACTCAGAGTATTTTCTCCTTTCCCAATCCAAGGGGAGCAAGGGCAGTATCATTGCAATGGCAGTGGGAGAGGAGTTTTCAGATGGCTCTGGGAGCTTCACCTAAGAGAAATGTGGAGATGCTGTTACTGGGTATGTTCACTCAGGGGGCAGGGTGACCACACTGCTGTCCTGAGCTTGGAGCTCTGCTTTTTGAGGAGCAGAGGTCAATAACTCACAGGCAGAAGAGACCGAGCTCCTCTCTCTATGTGGTTGTGGCATGCTGGGAGCATGTGTGAAGTTCTTAGGCTCTTTGTTTCTTTCCTTACACTGAGGACAGCAGGGACAGAACCACTGCTGTGACAGTGGCAGAAGGGCTGTTGGTTGCCTCTAGAAGACCTTCCCCAGGGAAACTCAGTGCCACTCCCTGTGGGTGTGATCAGCTGTGGGTGAGGCAGCTAATCTTGGGTCCTTAGCTAGGGCCCTGCCTGGTGAAAAGTGAAGTTGGGGGCTCACAAGGAAAAGGGACTGGATACCTCTCCATATCATGACTTCTCCATATCATGTGCTGGACATTCAAACATAGTGACTAGACCCTTTGTTCCTTTCCCTGCCTGAGGGCAGTTAGGGCAGTATCACTGCAGCTGCAATGGCAGAGGGGTTATGAGTTGTCTCTTAGATTTCCTCCTCAGAGAAATGCAGAGCTACCTCCAACTGCAGCGTTCATGTCGGGGCAGCGTAATTGTGCTGAAGTCTCAGGCCAGGAAACCATGCCCAGTACAAAGAAGTGAAATCAGGGACCCTGGAAAACAGCCTGGTCACCTTTTCTATGAGGCAGCTGTGTTGTACTATGGATCCACATCAGTTCCTAGTCAACATCATTAGTCATTAGGTAAATACAAACTATAACCACAATAAAATGGCACTTTACACCTACTAAGATATTTATAATCCAAAAGAAAGAAGATGAAATGGATTGATTAAAATGTGGAAAAAAATAGAACCTTCGTATTTTGCTGTTGAGAATGTAAAATGATGCATCCACATTGGAATACAGTTTGGCAGTTCTTCAAAAAGTTAAACTTAGAGCTACCATATGTCCAGGGCATTCCACTTCTAGAAGGAATGAAGACATATGTCCGCATAAACCATTGTACACAAATGTTTATAACAGGGTCATTCTTAATAGCCAAAAAATAGAAATAACCCAAATGCCCATCAACTGATAAATGGATAAACAAATGAACTGCAGACATATAAGGCAGTATTATCCAGTAATGCAAAGGAGTAAAGTATTACTGCATGCTACAACACATATGAACCTTAAAAACATACTAAATGAAAGAAATAAATTACAAAACACTACATATTGCATAATTTCACTTACATGAAATTTCAAAGAGATATATCTAGATGTAGAAAGTAGACCAGCCATTGCCTAGGGATAGAGAGTTTGAGGGGAAATAGAGACTAAAGTCTAATGGGTACAAAGTTTCTTTTAGGTGATAAAGTAGCTATAAAATTAAATTGTGGTAATGGTTACACAACTCTGTGGATGTGTTCTTTTTTCTTTCTTGCTTGCTTGCTTTTTCTTTTTTTTTTTTTTTTTTTTTTTTTTTTTTTTTTTTTTTTTTTTTTTTTTTGAGACAGTCTTGCTCTGTCACCCAGGCTAGAGTGCAGTGGCACGATCTTGGCTCACTGCAAACTCCGCCTCCCAGGTTCAAGAGATTCTTCTGCCTCAGCCTCCCGAGTAGCTGGGATTACAGGCGCCCGCCACCTCGCCTGGCTAATTTTTGTATTTTTTAGTAGAGACCGGGTTACACCATCTTGGCCAGGCTGGTCTCGAACTCCTGACGTCATGATCCACCCTCTTTGGCCTCCCAAAGTGCTGGGATTACAGGCGTGAGCCACCACGCCCAGCTCTCTGTGGATGTATTCTAAAACACTTTAAACAGGTGAATTTTATTCTATGTAAATTAAGTCTCAATAATCTTGATTTTAGACATCTTGCTTGCTCAGCATTCTATCCACATGCTCCCCAAATCCTATAACCACAAGCATTCCAATTTAGTGATCTTTTAATTTTGCAGTAAAATGTGTCTACCCTCAGAAATGAATTCCAAGTTATCTGGCTTAAGCAAGGGGCAGGGGAGGAGAGTCAGTATTTGTCTGCCTATTATACTTCTAGTAAAGAAATCAGAGTCCTATTCACAAAACTCATGTTAGAGAATTAATCAGATGTAGGAGGGCCAAGTTTAATGTAACAATGAAGGAAAAAATCTTCCCCTTCTGTCTCTGCAACTAGAGAAACTACTGACAAATGACTGACATGATGATGTAAGCTTTAATGTTTTCCTTCACATCACAAAGCTTCTGACTTGCTAAATTTTTGTGACGTAGTGTTCTCGGGACATCATATGTCCTGATACAAAACAGAGAATTCATGAAGACAGTACTGGAGCAATCAAACTGCCTGGTTCCTGTACTGACACCTTGTGGTAAAAATCGTAATAACAGTCAAAACAAACAGGCTTTCTAATTTTCTCTTTATGAGGCTTTAATAATCAAGACTAACCCTTTAGCTTTTACTAATTAAGCCTTTCTGGTGATCTTATTGCTGTCATAGAACGGAATAAAATATTATCTCTAGTCATGATGAGGGCTCAGGGTATTTTATTATTTCAAATATTAAAGGAATATTACCTCCTTTTGTAGCCCTAGCCGATGAAACAGTATGTGAGAAATACATACGCTTTTTAAAATAGCCTGTAAAGCTTGTCAAAATGGATCTCTGTTGGCAAAGAAACAAGGTATCAATTTTCATCATATGGCAAAAAAATTTATGCCAGATTTCTCTCTTCTCTTTTTCAATTATGGTATTTATATGAGCAACTACATATAGTATGATTCAGGAAAGATGTTGTGTGACAGGATGAGGAATAATGCTGAATATCAGAGACTTGGCTTTGAGTAACTGCCCTGAGTTGAACATTATGTGCATGCATATAACAGAAAATATCTGGCTCTAGAAACATAAAAATGATTCCCTTTGTAGCAAATCATTGCTATCATTAAATAAAGCACAATTTCTTTATTTTGATTTTTTAATTTTTATGGGAACATATTAGGTACACACATATATACTTATGAAGTATATAGGATATTTTGATATAGACACACAATGTGTAACAATTACATTAGGGTAAATGAGGTATCCATCACCTCAAGCATTTATTCTTTGTGTCACAAATAATCCAATTATACTCTTTTAGTTATTTTTAAATGCACAATTAAATGGTTATTGACTATAGTAACTCTGTTGTGCTATAAAACACTCGATCTTTTAAACTATAACTATGTACCCATTAACCATGCCCACTTCCCCTCCTGCCCAAGACTACCCCTCCCAGCCTCTGGTAACCATCATTCTACTTTCTATCTCCATGAGTTAAGTTGTTTTAATTTGTAGCTCCCCAAAATTAGCGAGAACACGTAAAGTGTGTCTTTCTGTCCCTGGCTTATTTTACTTAACATAATGATGTCCAGTTCCACCCATGTTGTGGTAAATGATAAGATCTAATTCTTTCTCATTGCTGTTCATCAGAGATATTGGCCTGGTTTTGGTATCAGGGTAATGCTGTCCTAGTAGAAGGAGTTTGGAAGTATGCCCTTCACCTCTGTTTTTCAGAATGTTTTGAGTAGCCTTGGTATTCATTCTTTAAACTTTTCGCAAAATTCAGCAGTGAAGCCATCAAGTCCTGGTATTACCTTTGCTGGGAGATCTTTTATTATGGCTTCAATCTCAATGCTCGTTATTGATCTGTTCAGGTTTTCAATTTCTTCATGGTTGGATTTTGGTAGGTTTTAAGTGTCTAGGAACTTATCTATTTCTTCTTGGTTTTCCAATTTAATGGCATATAGTTGCTCATAGTAGTCTCGAATGAGTTTATTAATTTCTGTGGTATTGGTTGAAATGTGTCCTTTTTCTTCTCTGACATTATTTATCTGAATGTTCTCTCTTTTTTTTTTATTTAGCCTTACTAAAGGATTGTTGGTTTTATGTTTTCTAAAAACTTTTTGTTTCATTGATTTTTGTATTGTTTTCTCTGTTTCAATTGTATTTATTTCTGCTCTTTATTATTATTATTTTTTCTTCTACTAACTTTGAGTTTGGTTTGCTCCTGCTTTTCTAGTTCTTTAAGATGCATCCTTAGTTTCTTTATTTGAAGTTTTTATTCTTTTTTAATGTAGGCACTTATAGCTATAAAATTCCTTCTAAGTACTGCTTTTGCTATATCCCATAGGTTCTGGTATGCTGTGTTCCATTATCATTTGTTTCAAGAAATTTTTCAATTTCTTTCTCAATCTCTTCATTGAACCACTGGTCATTCAGAACCATATTGTTTAATTTTCATATGTTCATATAGATTTCAAAATTTATATTGTTATTGATTTCTAGTTTAATTCTATTTTGGTCAGAGAAGATATTGATATTGTTTCAATTTTTTGAATGTTTTTATAAATTTTTTGTGGCCTAATGTATAGTCTACCCTTGAGAAAGATCCATGTGCTAGGGAGAAGAATATGTATTCTCCTGCCATTACATGAAGTGTTCTGTAAACATCTATTAGGCCCAGTTGGTGTGTGGTGCGGATTAGCTCCAATATTTCTTTATTGATTTTCTTCCTGGATAATCTGTCCAGTGCTTAATGTCAGTGTTGATGTCTCCAGTTATTATTGTATTGCAGTCTATCCCTTTCTTTAGCTCCAATAACACTTGCTTTATATGTCTGGATGTTCCAGTGTTGGGTGCATATGTATTTACAATTGTTATATCCTCTTGCTGAATTCACCCATTTATCACTACAAAATGACTTTCTTTGTCTCATTTTATAGATTTAGTCTTGAAGTCTATTTTGTCTGATATAAGCATAGCTATACCTGCTGTTTTTTTATTTCCATTTGCATGGCATACACTTTTCCATCTCTTGTTTTCAGCATATGTGTGTCTTTGTAGGTAAGGTGTGTTTCTTGTAGAAAACAGACAATTGAGACTTGCTTTTTATCCATCCATCCATGCTAAGTCTTATGATTGGAAACTGTTGTCTATTCACATTTAAGGTTACTATTAAGTAATGACTTATTCCCATCATTTTGTTATTTGTTTTCTAGTTGTTTTTTGGCCACTCATTTTTTTTTTCCTTCCTTCCTGACTCCCTTTCAGTGTAGGTGATTTTCTCTGGTGGTATGAAAATATATATATATATATAGAGAGAGAGAGAGAGAGAGAGAGTAGAGATAGATAGATAGATAGATAGATATAGATATATACATAGATATAGATATAGATATATAAAAAACTTTCTTTTGAAACAACAAGTGGAAAGAAATACAGAAATAATTGTGACTATAATGAGTGTTAGAATTTCAGGGGATTGTTTTTGTTTATTTGCATTTTTAAATGTTTCATAAATTTAATGAAAACAATAACACATTTATAAAAAGACACCCTAGAGAAATAGTTGATCCCTAAGAGCATGGAAACTCTCATAATATTACATGCTACCCAGGAAAGAACAAAAAATAAGAATATCTTTTTTTAAAATGTTTTATTTTACTTTAAGTTCTGGGATACATGTGCTGCATGTGTATGTTTGCTACATAGGTATACATGTGCCATGGTGCTTTGCTGCACCTATTAACCCATCATCTAGGTTTCAAGCCCCACATGAATTAGGTGTTTGTCCTAATGTTCTCCCTCCCCTTTCCCCTGACACCCTGACAGGCCCCAGTGTCTGATGTTTCCCTCCCTGTGTCCATGTGTTCTCATTGTTCAACTCCCGCTTATGAGTGAGAACATGCGATGTTTGGTTTTCTGTTCCTGTGTTAGTTTGCTGAGGATGATGGCTTCCAGGTTCATACATGTTCCTGCAAAGGACATGAAATTCTTTTTCATGGCTTCATAGTATTACATGCTGTATATGTACCACATTTTCTTCATCCAGTCTATCATTGATGGACATTTGGGTTGGTTCCAAGTCTTTGCTGTTGTAAATATCACTACAATAAACATATATGTACATGTGTCTTTATAGTAGGGAACATGATTGTGTCCCCTACTATATAATACTTTGGATATATGCCAGTAATGGGATTACTAGGTCAAATGGTATTTTTGGTTCTAGATCCTTGAGGAATCACCACACTATCTTCCACAATGCTTGAACTAATTTACACTCCCACCAACAGTGAAAAGCATTCCTATTTCTCCACATCCTCTTCAGTATCTGTTGTTTCCTGACTTTTTAATGATTGCCACTCTAACTGGCATGAGATGGCATCTCATTGTGGTTTTGACTTGCATTTTTCTAATGACCAGTGATGATGAGCTTTTTTTTATATGTTTGCTGGCTGCATATATGTGTTCTTTTGAGAATTGTCTGTTCATATCCTTCCCCCACTTTTTAATGGGTCTGTTTGTTTTTTCTTGTACATTTGTTAAAGTTCCTTGTAGATTCTAGATGTTAGAACTTTGTCAGATGGATATATTGCAAAAATGTTCTCCTATTCCGTAGGTTGCCTATTCACTGTGATGCTCTTTCATTTGCTGAGTAGAAGCTCTTTTATTGGGGCGGAGCAAGATGGCCAAATAGGAACAGCTCCAGTCTCCAACTCCCAGCGCGAGCGACACAGAAGACCGGTGATTTCTGCATTTTCAACTGAGGTACTGGGTTCATCTCACTAGGAAATGCTGGACAATCAGTGCTGGTCAGCTGCTGCAGCCCGACCAGCCAGAGCTAAAGCAGGGCGAGGCATTGCCTCACCTGGGAAGCGCAAGGGGGAAGGGAATCCCTTTTCCTAGCCAGGGGAACTGAGACACACAACACCTGGAAAATCGGGTAACTCCCACCACAATACTGCGCTTTAAGCAAACAGGCACACCAGGAGATTATATCCCAAACCTGGCCAGGAGGCTCCCACGCCCACGGAGCCTCCCTCATTGCTAGTACAGCAGTCTGCGATCTAACCGCAAGGCAGCAGAGAGGCTGGGGGAGGGGCGCCCGCCATTGCTGAGGTTTAAGTAGGTAAACAAAGCTGCTGGGAAGCTCGAACTGGGTGGAGCTCACAGCAGCTCAAGGGAAACTGCCTGTCTCTGTAGACTCCACCTCCAGGGACAGGGCACAGATCAACAACAACAAAAGCAGCAGAAACCTCTACAGACACAAACGACTCTGTCTGACAGCTTTGAAGAGAGCAGTGGATCTCACAACATGGAGGTTGAGATCTGAGAAGGCACAGACTGCCTGCTCAAGTGGGTCCCTGACCCCTGAGTAGCCTAACTGGGAGACATCCCCCACTAGGGGCAGTCTGACACCCCATACCTCACAGGGTGGAGTACACCCCTGAGAGGAAGGTTCCAAAGCAAGAATCAGACAGGTACACTCGCTGTTCAGCAATATTCTATCTTCTGCAGCCTCTGCTGCTGATACCCAGGCTAACAGGGTCTGGAGTGGACCTCAAGCAATCTCCAACAGACCTACAGCTGAAGGTCTTGACTGGTAGAAGGAAAACTCTCAAACAGGAAAGACACCTACACCAAAACCCCATCAGTACGTCACCATCATCAAAGACCAGAGGCAGATAAAACCACAAAGATGAGGAAAAAGCAGGGCAGAAAAGCTGGAAATTCAAAAAATAAGAGCACATCTCCCCCGGCAAAGGAGCGCAGTTCATCGCCAGCAACGGATCAAAGCTGGACGGAGAATGACTTCGACGAGATGAGAGAAGAAGCCTTCAGTCCATCAAACTTCTCAGAGCTAAAGGAGGAATTACGTACCCAGCACAAAGAAACTAAAAATCTTGAAGTGGAAGAATTGATAGCTAGAGTAATTAATGCAGAGAAGATCATAAATGAAATGAAAGAGATGAAAACCATGACACGAGAAATACGTGACAAATGCACAAGCTTCAGTAACCGACTCGATCAACTGGAAGGAAGAGTATCAGCAATTGAGGATCAAATGAATGAAATGAAGCGAGAAGAGCAACCAAAAGAAAAAAGAAGAAAAAGAAATGAACAAAGCCTGCAAGAAGTATGGAATTATGTAAAAAGACCAAATCTACGTCTGATTGGGGTGCCTGAAAGTGAGGGGGAAAATGGAACCAAGTTGGAAAACACTCTTCAGGATATCATCCAGGAGAACTTCCCCAAGCTAGTAGGGCAGGCCAACATTCAAATCCAGGAAATACAGAGAACACCACAAAGATACTCCTCGAGAAGAGCAACTCCAAGACACATAATAGCCAGATTTACCAAAGTTGAAATGAAGGAAAAAATCTTAAGGGCAGCCAGAGAGAAAGGTCGGGTTACCCACAAAGGGAAGCCCATCAGACTAACAGCAGATCTCTCAGCAGAAACTCTACAAGCCAGAAGAGAGTGGGGGCCAATATTCAACATTCTTAAAGAAAAGAATTTTCAACCCAGAATTTCATATCCAGCCAAACTAAGTTTCATCAGTGAAGGAGAAATAAAATCCTTTACAGACAAGCAAATGCTTAGAGATTTTGTCACCACCAGGCCTGCCTTACAAGAGACCCTGAAGGAAGCACTAAACATGGAAAGGAACAACCGGTACCAGCCATTGCAAAAACATGCCAAAATGTAAAGACCATCAAGGCTAGGAAGAAACTGCATCAACTAACGAACAAAATAACCAGTTAATATCATAATGGCAGGATCAAGTTCACACATAACAATATTAACCTTAAATGTAAATAGACTAAATGCTGCAATTAAAAGACACAGACTGGCAAACTGGATAAAGAATCAAGACCTATCAGTCTGCTGTATTCAGGAGACCCATCTCACATGCAGAGACATACATAGGCTCAAAATAAAGGGATGGAGGAAGATCTACCAAGCAAATAGAGAACAGAAAAAAGCGGGGGTTGCAATACTAGTCTCTGATAAAACAGACTTTAAACCATCAAAGATCAAAAGAGACAAAGAAGGCCATTACATAATGGTAAAGGGATCAATTCAACAGGAAGAGCTAACTATCCTAAATATATATGCACCCAATACAGGAGCACCCAGATTCATAAAGCAAGTCCTTAGAGACTTACAAAGAGACTTAGACTCCCATACAATAATAATGGGAGACTTCAACACTCCACTGTCAACATTAGACAGATCAACGAGACAGAAAGTTAACAAGGATATCCAGGAATGGAACTCATCTCTGCAGCAAGCAGACCTAATACACATCTATAGAACTCTCCACCCCAAATCAACAGAATATACATTCTTCTCAGCACCACATCGCACTTATTCCAAAATTGATCACATAATTGGAAGCAAAGCACTCCTCAGCAAAAGTAAAAGAACAGAAATTATAACAAACTGTCTCTCAGACCACAGTGCAATCAAACTAGAACTCAGGACTAAGAAACTCAATCAAAACCACTCAACTACATGGAAACTGAACAACCTGCTCCTGAATGACTACTGGGTACATAACGAAATGAAGGCAGAAATAAGGATGTTCTTTGAAACCAATGAGAACAAAGATACAACATACCAGAATCTCTGGGACACATTTAAAGCAGTGTGTAGAGAGAATAGCACTAAATGCCCACAAGAGAAATCAGGAAAGATCTAAAATTGACACTCTAACATCACAATTAAAAGAACTAGAGAAGCAAGAGCAAACACATTCGAAAGCTAGCAGAAGGCAAGAAGTAACTAAGATCAGAGCAGAACTGAAGGAGATAGAGACACAAAACACCCTCCAAAAAATCAATGAATCCAGGAGTTGGTTTTTTGAAAAGATCAACAAAATTGACAGACCGCTAGCAGGAATAATAAAGAAGAAAAGAGAGAAGAATCAAATAGACACAATAAAAAATGATAAAGGGGATATCACCACCGACCCCACAGAAATACAAACTACCATCAGAGAATACTATAAACACCTTTACACAAATAAACTAGAAAATCTAGAAGAAATGGATAATTTCCTGGACACTTACACTCTCCCAAGACTAAACCAGGAAGAAGTTGAATTCCTGAATAGACCAATAGCAGGCTCTGAAATTGAGGCAATAATTAATAGCCTACCAACCAAAAAAAGTCCAGGACCAGATGGATTCACAGCTGAATTCTACCAGAGGTACAAGGAGGAGCTGGTACCATTCTTTCTGAAACTATTCCAATCAATAGAAAAAGAGGGAATCTTCCCTTACTCATTTTATGAGGCCAACATCTTCTTGATACCAAAGTCTGGCAGAGACACAACAAAAAAAGAGAATTTGAGACCAATATCCCTGATGAACATCGATGCAAAAATCCTCAATAAAATACTGGCAAACCGGATTCAGCAACACATCAAAAAGCTTATCCACCATGATCAAGTGGGCTTCATCCCTGGGATGCAAGGCTGGTTCAACATTCGCAAATCAATAAACATAATCCAGCATATAAACAGCACCAAAGACAAGAACCACATGCTTATCTCAATAGATGCAGAAAAGGCTTTTGACAAAATTCAACAGCCCTTCATGCTAAAAACGCTCAATAAATTCGGTATTGATGGAACGTACCTCAAAATAATAAGAGCTATTTATGACAAACCCACAGCCAATATCATACTGAATGGGCAAAAACTGGAAAAATTCCCTTTGAAAACTGGCACAAGACAGGGATGCCCTCTCTCACCACTCCTATTCAACATAGTGTTGGAAGTTCTGGCTAGGGCAATCAGGCAAGAGAAAGAAATCAAGGGGATTCAGTTAGGAAAAGAAGAAGTCAAATTGTCCCTGTATGCAGATGACATCATTGTATATTTAGAAAACCCCATTGTCTCAGCCCAAAATCTCCTTAAGCTGATAAGCAACTTCAGCAAAGTCTCAGGATACAAAATTAATGTGCAAAAATCACAAGCATTCTTATACACCAGTAACAGACAAACAGAGAGCCAAATCATGAATGAACTTCCATTCACAATTGCTTCAGAGAGAATTAAATACCTAGGAATCCAACTTACTAGGGATGTAAAGGACCTCTTCAAGGAGAACTACAAACCACTGCTCAGTGAAATAAAAGAGGACACAAACAAATGGAAGAACATACCATGCTCATGGATAGGAAGAATCAATATCGTGAAAATGGCCATACTGCCCAAGGTTATTTATAGATTCAATGCCATCCCCATCAAGCTACCAATGACTTTCTTCACAGAATTGGAAAAAAACTGCTTTAAAGTTCATATGGAACCAAAAAAGAGCCCGCATCTCCAAGACAATCCTAAGTCAACAGAACAAAGCTGGAAGCATCACGCTACCTGACTTCAAACTATACTACAAGGCTACAGTAACCAAAACAGCATGGTACTGGTAACAAAACAGAGATATGAACAGAACAGAGTCCTCAGAAATCATACCACACATCTATAGCCATCTGATCTTTGACAAACCTGAGAGAAACAAGAAATGGGGAAAGGATTCCCTATTTAATATATGGTGCTGGGAAAATTGACTAGCCATAAGTAGAAAGCTGAAACTGGATCCTTTCCTTACTCCTTATATGAAAATTAATTCAAGATAGATTAGAGACTTAAATGTTAGACCTAATACCATAAAAACCCTAGAGGAAAACCTAGGTGGTACCATTCAGGACATAGGCATGGGCAAAGACTTCATGTCTAAAACACCAAAGGCAACGGCAGCAAAAGCCAAAATTGGCAAATGGGATCTAATTAAACTAAAGAGCTTCTCCACAGCAAAAGAAACTACCATCAGAGTGAACAGGCAACCTACAGAATGGGAGAAAATTTTTGCAATCTACTCATCTGACAAAGGGCTAATATCCAGAACCTACAAAGAACTCAAACAAATTTACAAGGAAAAAACAAACAACCCCATCAAAAAGTGGGCAAACATATGAACAGACATTTCTCAAAAGAAGACGTTTATACAGCCAACAGACACATGAAAAAATGCTCATCATCACTGGCCATCAGAGAAATGCAAATCAAAACCACAATGAGATACCATCTCACACCAGTTAGAATGGCGATCATTCAAAAGTCAGGAAACAACAGGTGCTGGAGAGGATGTGGAGAAATAGGAACACTTTTACACTGTTGGTCGGATTGTAAACTAGTTCAACCATTATGGAAAACAGTATGGCGATTCCTCAAGGATCTAGAACTAGATGTTCCATATGACCTAGCCATCCCATTACTGGGTATATTCCCAAAGAATTCTAAATCATGCTGCTATAAAGACACATACACACGTATGTTTATTGCGGCACTATTCACAATAGTAAAGACTTGGAATCAACCCAAATGTCCATCAGTGACAGACTGGATTAAGAAAATGTGGCCCATATACATCATGGAATACTATGCAACCATAAAAAAGGATGAGTTTGTGTCCTTTGTAGGGACATGAATGCAGCTGGAAACCATCATTCTTAGCAAACTATCACAAGAACAGAAAACCAAACACTGCATGTTCTCACTCATAGGTGGGAACTGAACAATGAGATCACTTGGACTCGGGAAGGGGAACATCACACACCGGGGCCTATCATGGGGAGGGGGGAGAGCGGAGGGATTGCATTGGGAGTTATACCTGATGTAAATGACGAGTTGATGAGTGCTGACGAGTTGATGGGTGCAGCACACCAACATGGCACAAATATACATATGTAACAAACCTGCATATTATGCACATGTACCCTAGAACTTAAAGTATAATAATAATAAATAAATAAATAAGTTAAAAAATATATATAAACCTGAGAAAGAAAAAAAGAAAAAGAAGCTCTTTTATTAGATTCCATTTGTCAATTTAGGCCTTTGTTGTGATTGCTTTTGGTGTCTTAGTCATGAAGTTTCTGCCTATGCCTATGTCCTGAATGGTATTGCCTAGGTTTTCTTCTAGGGTTTTTATTGTTTTAGGTTTTACATTTATGCCTTTAATCCATCTTGAGTTAATTTTTGTATAAGGTGTAAGGAAGGGGTCCAGTTTCTGTTTTCTGCATATGTCTAGCCAGTTTTTCCAGCACCATTAGGGAATCCACTTCTCATTGCTTGTTTTTGTCATGTTTGCCAAAGATCAGATCATTGTAGATGTGAGGTGTTATTTCTGAGGACTCTGTTCTGTTCCACTGTTCTATATACCCGTTTTGGTACCAGTACCATACTTTTTTGGTTACTGTAGGCGTGTAGTATCGTTTGAAGTTGGGTAGCGTGATGCCTCCAGATTTTTCCTTTTTGCTTAGAATTGTCTTGGCTATTTGGGCTGTTTTTTGGTTCCATATGAAATTTAAAGTAGTGTTTTCTAATTTTGTGGAGAAAGTCAATGGTAGTTTTATGGGAACAACATTGAATCTATAAATTACTTTCATCAGTATGGCCATTTTCATAATATTGATTCTTCCTATTCATGAGCATGAATTTTTTTTATTTGTTTGTGTTCTCTCTGATTTCCTTGAGCAGTGGTTTGTAGTTCTCCTTGGAGAGGTCCTTCACATCCCTTGTAAGTTGTATTCCTAGGTATTTTATTTTCTTTGTAGCAATTGTGAATGAGAGTTCACTCATGATTTGGCCCTCTGTTTGTCTATTATTGGTGTATGGGAATGCTTGTGATTTTTTCACATTGATTTTGTATCCTGAGATATAGCTGAAGTTGCTTATCAGCTTAAGGAATTTTGGGGCTGACATAATGAGGTTTTCTAAATATACAATCATGTCATCTGAAAACAGACACAATTTGACTTTCTCTCTTCTATTGTGAATATGCTTTATTTCTTGCTCTTGCTTGATTGCTCTAGGCAGAACTTCCAATGCTATGTCGAATTGTAGTGGAGAGAGAGGGCATCCTTGTCTTGTGCCAGTTTTCGAAGGGAATGCTTCCAGCTTTTGCCCATTCAGTATGATTTGAGCTATGGGTTTGTCATAAATAACTCTTACTATTTTGAGATATGTTCCATCAATACCTAGTTTATTGAGAGTTTTTAGCATGAAGGGGTATTGAATTTTATTGAAGGCCTTTTCAGCATCTACTGAGACAATCATATGTTTTTTGTCATTGATTCTGTTCATGTGATGGATTGTATTTATTGATTTGTGTATGTTGAACCAGCCTTGCATCCAAGGAATGAAGCCAACTTGATTGTGGTGGATAAGCTTTTTGATGTGCACTGCTGGATTCAGTTTGCCAATATTTTATTGAGGATTTTTGCATCGATGTTCATCAGGGATATTGGCTTGACATTTTCTTTTTTTGTTCTGTCTCTGCCAGGTTTTGGTATCTGGATGGTGCTGGTCTCATAAAATCAGTTGGGGAGGAGTCCCTCTTTTTCAATTGTTTGGAATAGTTTCAGAAGGAATGGTACTAGCTTCTCTTTGTACCTCTGGTGGAATTCGGCTGTAAATTCTTCTGGTCCCGGGCTTTGCTTTTATTTGTTTGTTTATTTGTTTTGTTTTTGGTTGGTAGGCTATTAATTACTGCCTCAATTACAGAACTCGTTATTCGTCTATTCAGGGCTTTGACTTCCTCCTGGTTTAGTCTTGGGAGGGTGTTTGTGTCCAGGAGTTTATCCATTTCTTTTTGATTTTCTCGTTTATTGGCATAGAGGTGTTAATAGTTCTCTCTGATAGTAGTTTTTATTTCTGTGTGATCAGTGGTGATATCCCCTTTATCATTTTTTATTGTGTCTATTTGATTCTTCTCTCTTTTCTTCGTTATTAGTTTGGCTAGCAGTCTATCTATTTTGTTAATATTTTTTAAAAAACAGCCCCTGGATTCATTGATTTTTGATGGGTTTTTTGAGTCTATCTCCATCAGTTCTGCTCTGATATTAGTTATTTCTTCTCTTCTGCTAGCTTTTGAATTTGTTTGCTCTTGCTTCTGTAGTTGTTTTAATTGTGATGTTACAGTGCTGATTTTAGATCTTTCTCACTTTCTGATGTGGGCATTTAGTGCTATAAATTTCCCTCAAAACACTGCTTTAGCTGTGTCCCAGAGATTCTGGTACATTGCCTCTTTGTTCTCATTGGTTTCAAAGAACTTATTTATTTCTGTCTTTATTTCGTTATTTACCCAGTAGTCATTCAGGGGAAGGTTGTTCAGTTTCTTTTTTTTTTTTTTTTTTTTTTGGGTTAAACAGCATTTATTGAATGTAAAGTACCCCAGCCCCATTGGGAAGAAAATTCCAAGAACAGGGAATCATACAGATTAAATACCCACTGTGCATTCACACTCTCACACAAACACACACACACCACACACATATCCACGCTCCAACAGTGACAAATCAAACACCTGTTTTCCCCCAGCCCGCAGGACAGCTGGTAGGAGGCGGTTCAGAGGTGGGGCTCCAGGATGGGTTCTAATAGCAGCAGCCTAGTCCCTCCCTGCCCCCTGCCCTGCCCCAGGGGTCAAAGGGAGCTGGGCGGGGCGCCTACGAGGTTGGTGGCAACTCTTCCCCACTCTGCCGCAGACGCTTCTTGGCTCTGATCTCATTCATAGCCTCTTCAATGGAGCGTGTGTCCCTCTTATTGGCCACAGGCACACAGCCGTAGGTTTTATTGGCCTGCAGCATGTGGGCTGCGTCTTTTGCTGCTCCCTTGCCAATGAGGTGGCTGTACTTGTCCTTGTAGTCGCTAGCAGGGCTCACCACCACGGGCCCCTGCTGGGCTGCCTCCTCCTCCTGCCTCTGAGCCAGCTCCTTCAGCTTCCGCTTCTCCTCAGCCTTCTGGGGATCCCATTCCTCTCCACGACGGTAGGAGTCTAGCTCTTCATCTGAGGGTGCAAACTCCTTTTTGAAGATCATGACATAGCGACAGTCATCATCTTCCCCAAAGGAGAAGGATGTCAGGCCAGCCACTTCCACTACATCATGTAGTATGCTCCTCTCGATCTTGTTCATTGGCTGAAACTTTTTCTTGATCTGCCCACTGTCTTGAATGAAATCTGACACCTCCTTCTCCATCCTTTTACGAAACTCCACTTTCTGTTGTTTCTCTTGCTCTTGTAGTTTCTTCAGGCGGGCAGCCTGTTCTCGGGCCTTGCGCCGAGTCTCCTGGTCACCGAGGCTGGGTGGCTTCTCCATGGAGCTCAGGATGGAGCCCAGTAGGTCCGCCATCTTGGGAGTCAGGTTGTTCAGTTTCTATGTAGTTTTACGATTTTAAGTGAGCTTGTTAATCCTGAGTTTGAATTTGATTGCACTGCAGTCTGAGAGACTGTTTGTTATGATTTCCATTTTTTGCACTTGCTGAGGAGTGTTTCACTTCTAATTATGTGGTCTATTTTAGAGTAAGTGATATGTGGTGCTGAAAAGAATGTATATTCTGTTGATTTGGGGTGGAGAGTTCTGTAGATGTTCAGTAGGTCCCCTTGGTCCAGAGCTGAGTTCAAGTCCTGAATATCCTGGTTAATTTTCTGTCTTGTTGATCTATCTAATATTGACAGTAGGGTGTTAAAGTCACCCACTATTATTGTGTAGGAGTTTAAATCTCTTTGTAGGCCTCTACAAACTTGTTTTGTGAATCTGGGTGCTCCTCTATTGGGTGCATATATATTTAGGATAGTTAGCTCTTCTAGTTGCATTGATTCCTTTACCATTATGTAATGTTCTTGTCTTTTTTTATCTTTGCTGGCTTAAAGTCTGTGTTATCAGAGACTAGGATTGGAACCCCTACTTTGTTTTGCTTTCCATTTGCTTGGTAAATATTCCTCCATCCCTTTAATTTGAGCCTATGTGTGTCTTTCCACATGAGATGGGTCTCCTGAATACAGCACACCAATGGGTCTTGACACTTTATCCAGTTTTTCAGTCTATGTCTTTTAATTGGGGCATTTAACCCATTTACATTTAAGATTAATATTGTTACGTGTGAATTTGATCCTGTCTTCACAATGCTAGCTAGTTATTTTGCACATTAGTTGATGCAGTTTCTTCATAGTGGCATTGGTCTTTATATTTTGCTGTGTTTTTCTAGTGGCTGGTACTGGTTTTTCCTTTTCATATTTAGTGCTTTCTGCAGGAACTCTTGTAATGCAGGCCTGGTGGTGACACAATCTCTCAGCATTTGCTTGTTTGGAAAAGATTTTATTTCTCCTTCACTTACGAAGCTTAGTTTAGCTGGATATGGAATTCTGGGTTAAAAATTCTTTATGAATGTTGAATATTGGCCCCTACTCTCTTCTGACTTGTAGGGTTTCTGCAGAGAGATCTGCTGTTAGTCTGATGGGCTTCCCTTTGTAGGTAACCTGACTTTTACCTCTGGCTGCCCTTAAAATTTTCTTCTTAATTTCAACCTTGGATAATCTGGCAACTATGTGTCTGTGTTGCTCTTCTCGATGAGTATCTTAGTGGTGTGTTCTCTGTATTTCATGAACTTGAATGTTGGCCATATTGCTAGATTGGGGAAGTTCTCCTGGATAATATCCTGAAGTGTGTTTCCAGTTTGGTTCCATTCTCCTCACCACTTTCAGGTACACCAATGAAACATAGGTTTGGTCTTTTCACATAGTCCTATATTTCCTGGAGGCTTTGTTTGTTCCTTTTCATTCTTTTTTTCTCTAATATTCTCTTCATGATTTTTTTTCATTAAGTTGATTTTCAATTTCTAATATCCCTTCTTCTGCTTGATTGATTTGGCTATTGATACTTGAGTATGCTTCAAAGTTGTCATGTACTGTGTTTCTCAGCTCAATCAGTTCATTTATGTTCTTATCTAAAGTGGTTATTGTAGTTAGCAGTTCCTGTAACCTTTTATCAAGGTTCTTAGCTTCCTTGAATTGGGTTAGAACACGCTCCTTTAGCTCAGAGGAGTTTGTTATTACCCACTTTCTGAAGTTTACTTCTGTCAATGCATCAGACTCATTCTCCATTCAGTCTTGTGCCCTTGCTGGAGAGGTCATTTGGAGGAGAAGAGACATTCTGGTTTTTGGAATTTTCAGCCATTTTGTGCTGCTTTTTCCTCATCTTCATGGATTTATCTACCTTTGATCTTTGATGCTGATTATTTTTGGATGCGTTTTTTTGTGTGGGCCTCCTTTTTGTTGATGTTAATGTTATTGCTTTCTGTTTGTTGGTTTTCCTTCTAACAGTCAGTCTCTCTTCTGCAAGTCTGCTGGAGTTTGCTGGAGGTGCACTCCAGGCCATGTTTGCCTGGGTATCACCAGTGGAGGCTGCAGAACAGCAAAGATTGCTGCCTGCTTCTTCCTCTGGAAGCTTCATCCCAGAGGGGCACCTGAATGATGCCAGCCAGAGTTCTCCTGTATGAGGTGTCTGTTGACCTTTGCTGGAACATGTTTCCCAGTCAGAAGGCATGGGGGTCAGGGACCCACTTGAGGAGGAAGTCAATCCCTTAGCAGAGCTTGAGTGCTGTACTGGAAGATCCGCTGCCCTCTTCAGAACTGGCAGGCAGGAATGTTTAAGTGTACCAAAGCTGCGTCCACAGCTTCCCCTTCCCCCAGGTGCTCTGTCCCAGGGAGATGGGAGTTTTATATATAAACCCCTGACTGGGGCTGCTGCCTTTCTTTCAGAGATGCCCTGACTAGTGAGGAGGGATCTAGAAAGGCAGTCTAGCCACAGCCGTTTGGCTGCGCTGCAGTGAATTCCACACAGTGTGAACTTTCTTGTGTCTCCCTTAACACTGTGACAGGAAAACCACCTTCTCAAGCCTAAATAATGGTGAACACCCCTCCCCCCACCAAACTTGATTGTCCTAAGTCAACTTCAGACTGCTGTGCTGGCAGCAATAATTTCAAGCCAGTGGTTCTTAGCTTGCTAGGCTCCATGGGAGTGGGACCCACTGAATGAGACCGTTTGGCTCCCTGACTTCAGCCCCCTTTCCAGGGGAGTGAATGATTCTGTCTTGCTGGGTTTCCAGGCCCAACTGAGGTGTGGGGAAAAAAAAAAAAAAACTCCTGCAGCTAGCTCAGTGTCTTTCCAAACAACCACCCAGTTTTGTGCTTGAAACCCAGTGCCCTGGTGGTCTAGATGCACGAGGGAATCTCCTGGTCTGTGGGTTGCAAAAACCATAGGAAAAGCATACTATCTGGGTCAGATAGCACTGTCCCCCACAGCACCATCTCTTACTACTTCCCTTGGTTAAGGGAGGGAGTTCTCCAGCCCCTTGTACTTCTTGGATGAGGCAACACCCCACCCTGCTTCTGCTTGCCCTCCATGGGCTGCACCTACTGTCTACCCATTCCCAGTGAAATGAACCGTGTACCTCAATTTGAAATGCAGAAATCACTCATTTTCTGTGTTGGTCTCACTGAGAGCTGCAGACCAGAGCTTTTCTTATTTGGCCGTCTTGCCCAAGAATCCATCAAAGCCAATGTAAAAGCCTATGTAAAAAATATTCTTGCTGCACTGTATAAAAATATTTAAGCCAAGTATAATAAGCAAACCAGTCCTACCATGGTTTGTCTTTAGTAAAATGGGAAACTGGAGAGAATAAATTATATTTAAAAACAATTGTACACCTGTTGTTAGATTCTAGTCTTGCCTAATGGGGTTTCTTTCTTTTTCATTTTTTATTATTTTCTAGAGTTTGGACCAAATTCTGATTTTTCTTGGCTACAAGTCTTCAAAATAATGTTTCCAATTTTGTCTTATCTTTTTCATTTTTCCTAATTTGGGGTCACTGAAAACTAAGCTATGTTTTTTTTTTAAACCCTGTGAACTGAAGCCAGGCAACTTAAACTTCAGAAGAAAATAACAATAATCTATGTACATACATAAGCCACTTTTATACCTGCCTACTAATGTATGGTTTTCAGAGTAATGTGGCCTATATTGATTTGTCCAAGACTGTTCTTTTGTTGTTTTATATCCTTTTCTTCCTCCTATTTTCTCTTCATAAGACATGAGACTTCACCACCTGCTAAAAATGAGCTTTTTGGACCTATTCATCTAAAAATAAACGATCTTATGCATGACAGATCAGATGAAACGTGAGACAGAGACTCATTTTCTTATGAAATGCTTTCTCCAAAAGATTGTTAAAAAGAAAAAGGGGGAATTGTGAAAGAAAAATATCTTGGGCCCCTTCAAGCTGGGAACCACTCAGGTCAAGTCTGACTCCTATTCAAGCTATCCCTTTGCTCACAGAGATAGATGCAGATTCTGACTGCCTCCTTTGGAAAGATTTATCATAAACTAAAAGAATGCAACCATCTGTCTTTCACCTACATATGACCAGAAAGTACCCAGTTGGTATGAGGCTTGTTTCTAGATGAAACTAATGTGTTTCTTACACGTTGATGGATGTCTCACGTCTCCCTAAAATGTATAAAACCAACCTATGCCCTGACCACCTTGGGCACATGTCATCAGGACTTCCTGAGGCTGTGTTATGGGCACATTCTCAACCTTTGCAAAATAAACTTTTAAAATTATTTGACACCTGTCTCAAAGTTTGGGGGTTTACAAGTTCAACAAAGCAAACAAAAAAAGTGGGGAAAGGATATCCTCTTAAACAATGCTGCTTAGATAATTGGCAAGCCACATGTAAAAAAATAAAACTGATTCCTCATCCCTCATCTTGTATAAAAATCAACTCAAGATGAACCAAAGACTTACATCTAAGACCTGAAACTATAAAACTTTTAGAAGATAGCATTGGAAAAACTTTTCTAGACATTGACTTCAGCCAAGAGTTTATGACAAGGAACCCAAGAGCAAATGCAGTAGGAGCAAAAATAAATAGATGGAACCTAATTAAAAAAGAAATAATCAGCAGAGTAAACAGACAAATCATAAAATGGGAGAAAATATTTACAAACTATGCATTTGACAAAAGACTAATAGCCAGAATCTACAAGGAATGCAAACAAACCAGCAAGAAAAAAAAACAATTCTATCATAAAGTGGGCAAAGGACATGAATAGACAATTCTCGAAAAAGATATACAAATGATTAACATCACTAATTATCAGGTAAATGCAAATTAAGACCACAATGAAATATCATCTTACTTCTCTAAGAATGGCCATAAATAAAAAATCAAAACATAATACATGTGGTGAAAAGGGAACACTTGTAAGCTGCTGGTGGGAATGTAAACTAGTACAATCACTATGAAAAAGAATATGAAAATTTCTAAAATATTAAATGTAGAACTACCATTTGATCTAGCAATCCCACTTCTGGGTATCTACCCAGAGGAAAAGAAGTCATTATATGAAAAAATGCACTTGCACACACGTTTATAGCAGCACAATTTGCAATTGCAAAAAATATAGAACCATCCTAAATGTCAATCAATCAATGAGTGGATACAGAAAATCTGGTATATACACACCATGGAATACTATTTAGCCATAAAAGGAAACAAAATAGTGGCATTTATAGCAACTTGGGTAAAGTTGGAGACCATTATTCTAAATGAAGTAACTCAGGAATGAAAAACCAAATATTGCGTGTCCTCACAAATAAGTGGCAGCTAAGCTATGAAGATGTAAAAGCATTAGAATTATATAATGGACTTTCAGTACTTGGGGAAAAAAGTGAAAAGGAGGTAAGGATAAAAGATTATACATTGGGTACAGGGTGCACTGCTTGGGTGATGGGTGCACCAAAATCTCAGAAATTACCACTAAGGAACATATCCATGTAACCAAAAATGACCTGTTCCCCAAAAATAGTTGAAATTAAATTAAAATACAATAAAATAGATGATGCCCACTTTAAAAAATTAAGAAAAGCTCTCAAATCTGTGCAATTGTATGGAAATTAAACAACATACTCCTGAATGATCTTTGGGTAAATAATGAAATTAAAGCAGAAATTAAGACGTTCTTTGAAACTAATAAGAACAAAGATAACATCCTAGAATCTTTAGGACACAGCTAAGGGAGTGTTAAAAGAAAACTTCATAGCGCTAAATGCCCACATAAAAAAGTTAGAAAGATCTCAAATTAACTACCTAATGTCACAACTGAAGGAATTTGAGAAGCAAGAAGAAATCAACCCCAAAGATAGCAGAGGACAAGAGATAACCTAATTCAGCGTTGAACTAAAGAAATTCAAGACATGAAAAAACTATTCAAATATTGCACAAATTCAGGAGTTTTTTTGTTTGTTTGTTTGTTTGTTTTTGGTTTTTTTGGGGAAAAAAAAAGGCAAATAGTCCACTAGCTAGGCTAATAAAGAATAAAAGAGAGAAGATCCAAATAAACACAATTAGAAATGACAAAGGGAGTGTTGCCACGGACACCACAGAAACAAAAATAACCATCAGAAACTACTATGAAACCTCTATGTACAAAAACTAGAAACCTTAGAAGGATAAATTCCCGAAAGCATACACTTTGTCAAGACTGAATCAGGAATAAATTAATTCCATGAACAGACCAATAACAAACTCCAAAATTGAATCAGTAATAAATAACCTGCCAGCAAAAAAAAAAAAAAAAAAAAAAAAAAAGCCCAGGAACCAATAGATTCAGGACGAATTCTACCAGATGTACAAAGAGGTAATACCATTCTTACTGAAACTATTCTAAAAGAATTGAAGAGGTGGGACTCCTCCCCAACTCATTTTGTGAGGCAGGTATCACCCTGATACCAAAACCTAGAAGAGACATGAGAAAATGAAACTTCAGTCCAATATCCTTGATTAACACCGATGCAAAAATCTTCAACAAAATACTTGCAAATCGAATACAGCAACACATCAAAATGCTAATCCATCAGCACAAGTAGGCTTCATCTCTGGGATGCAATGTTGGTTCAACAGACACAAATCAATAAATGTGATTCATGACATAAACATAACTAAATAAAAAAACCACATGATTGTCTCAACAGAGACAGAATAGGCTTTCAATAAAATTCAACACCTCTTCATGTTAAAAACTCTCAATAAACTAAGTATTGAAGAAATATACTTCAATATAATGAACCGTGGCAAACCCACAGTCAATTATTTCAAATCCACAGTAAACATAACACTGAATGGCCAAAAGCTGAAAGAATTCCCCTTGAAATCCAGCACAAGACAATGATGCTTTCTCTAACCTCTCCTATTTAATATAATAGTGGAAGTCCCAGCCAGAGCAATCAGGCAAGAGAAAGAAATAAATGTTATCCAAATAGAAAGAGGCATAGTCAAACTCTTCCAATTTGTATATGATATGATTCTATATCTTTAAAAAAAATTGACCCAGAAGGTTCTTCATCTCATAAACAACTTCAGCAAAGTTTCAGGATACAAAATCAATGTATGAAAATCACTAGCAATTTTGTACAACAACAACAACCAAAATGAGAACCAAGTCAGAAAGGTAATCCTAGGAACACCTAGGAATAAAATACCCAGGAATAGTTAACCAGGGTGATAAAAGATGTCTACAATGAGAATTACAAAACGCTGCTCAAAGAAATCAGAAAAGACAAAAACAGAGGGAAAAACATCCCACGAACACAGAAAGGAAGAGTCAATATTATTAAAATGGCTATATTGCCCAAAGCAATTTACAGATTTAATGCTATTCCTATCAAACTGCCAATGAAATTCTTCACAGAACTAGAAAACAAAAAAACTATTTTAAAATTCAAATGGAACCAAAAAAGAGCTCAATTAACCAAGGCAATCTTAAGCAAAAAGAACAAAACTGGAGGAATCACATTACCTGACTTCAAAGTATACTACACGGCTACAGTAACCAAAAAAGCATGGTATTGGCACAAGAAAGAGGCCTATAGACCAATTGAACAAAATAGAGAGTCCAGAAATAAGTCCACAGACCTACAATCATTTAATCTTTCACAAAGCTGACAAAAACAAGCTATGGGAAAAAGACTCTCAGTTCAATGAATGGTGCTGAGAAGACTGGCTAGCCACATGCAGAAGCTTGAAGCTGGACCCATTTCTTTTCTTTCTTTTTTTATTTCTTTTTTTTTCTTTGAGATGAAGTTTTGCTCCAGTTGCCCAGACTGGAGTGTTAAATCGCAGTCTCCACTCACTGCAACCTCCGCCTCCCCGGTACAAGCGATTCTCCTGCCTCAGCCTCCTGAGTAGCTGGGATTACAGGCGCCTGCCACCATGCCTAGCTAATTTTTTTGTTTTTTAGTAGAAACGGGGTTCACCATGTTGGCCAGGCTGGTCTCGAACTCCTGATCTCAGATGATCCGCCTGCCTTGGCCTCCCAAAGTGCTGGGATTACAGGCGTGAGCCACCGCGCCTAGCCCCATTTCTTAAACTATATACAAAAATGAATTCAAGATGGATTAAAAATTTAAATGTAAAACCAAAACTATAAAAATCCTGGAAGACAACCTAAGCAATACCATCCTGGACATAGGAATGGGCAAAGACAAAGACACCAAAAAATTTATCAAAAAAAGAAATTGACAAATGGGATTTAATTAGACTTAATAGCTTTTGTGGTCAGGCGCGATGGTTCATTCCTGTAATTCCAGCAGTTTGGGAAGTTGAGGTGGGTGGATCACTTGAGGACAGGAGTTTGAGACCAGCTTGGCCAACATGGTAAAACCACATTTCTACTGAAAATACAAAAGTTAGCTGGGTTTGGTGGTGGGTGTCTGTAATCCCAGCTACTCAGGAGACTGAGGCAGGAGAATTGCTTGAACCCAGATGGTGGGGGTTGGAGTGAGCCCAGATCACACCACTTCACTCCAGCCTGGGGAAAGAGGGAGATCCCAGTTCAAAAAAATAAAAAATAAAAAGGAGCTTCTGCACAGCAAAAGAAACTGTCAACAGAGTAAACCGACAACCTACAAAATGGGAGAAAATTTTTGCAAATTATGCATCTAACAAAAGTCTAACATCTAGGATGTATAAGGAACTTAAATTTACAAGAGTAAAACAAACAACTTTATTAAAAAGTGGGCAAATTACATGAGCAGACACTTTTCAAAAGAAGACATATATGTGGCAAAATGCACATGGGAAAAAAGCTCAACATCGTGGATCGTTAGAGAAATGCAAATCAAAACAACGAGATAGCATCTCACACAAGTCAGAATGGCTATTACAAAAAAAAAAAAAAAAAAAAGTTTTGACCCAGAAGCTATTACAAAAAGTCAAAAAACAACAGATGTTGATGAGGTTGTGGGGAAAAAAAATGAATGCTTATACACTGTTGATGCGAGTGTAAATTAGTTCAGTCATTGTGGAAAGCAGTGTGGTGATTCCTCAAAGAGCTGAAAGCAGAACTACCATTCGACCCAGCAATCTCATTACTGGGTATGTACCCAAAGGAATGCAATTTTTTTATTTTTTTATTTTCATAAGTTTTTGGAAAACAGGTGGTATTTTGTTACATGAGTAAGTTCTTTAGCTGTGATTTGTGAGATTTGGTGCACCCATCACCTGAGCAGTATACACTGAACCCAATTTGTATTTTTTTATCCCTCACCCACTTCCCACCCTTTCCCCCTGATTCCCCAAAGTCCATTGTGTCATTCTTATGCCTTTGAATCCTCATAGCTTAGCTCCCACTTATGAGTGAGAACATAAAATGTTTGGTTTTTCATTCCTGAGTTACTTCACTTAGGATAATAGCCTACAATCCCATCCAGGTTGCTGTGAATGCCATTATTTCATACTTTTTTATGGCTGAGTAGTATTCCATCATGTATATATATATCACAATTTCTTTATCCACTCACTGTTTGATGGACATTTGGATTGGTTCCACATTTTTGCAATTATGAATTTTACTGTTACAAATATGTGTGTATGAGTATCTTTTTCATATAGTGACTTCTTTTCCTCTGGGTAGATATCCTGTGGTGGGATTGCCGGATCAAATGATAATACTACTTTTATTTATTTAAGGAATCTCCACACGGTTTTCCATAGTGGTTGTACTAGTTTACACTCCCATCAGCAGTGTAAAAGTGTTCACTTTTCACCTCATCCATGCCAACATTTACTATTTTTTGATTTCTTGATTATGGCCATTATTGCAGAAGTAAGGTGGTATCTCATTGTGCTTTTGATTTGCATTTCCCTGATCATTAAAGATGTTGAGCAGTTCTTCATATGTTTGTTGTCCATGTGTTTATCTTCTTTTGAGAATTTTCTATTCATGTCCTTAGCCCACTTTTTGATGGAATTGTTTGTTTGTTTGTTTTTTCTTGCTAATTTGAGTTCATTGTAGATTCTGGATATTAGTCCTTTGTCAGATTTGTAGATTGTGAACATTTTCTCCCACTCTATGGGTTGTGTGTTTACTCTGCTGACTGTTCTTTTTGCCATACAAAAGCTCTTTAGTTTAATTAAATCCCACCTATTTATCTTTCTTTGTATTGCATTTGCTTTTAGGTTCTCAGTCATAAAATCCTTGCCTAAACCAATGTCTAGAAGGGTATTTTTTATGTTATCTTCTAGAATTTGTATAGCTTCAGGTCTTAGATGTGAGTCCTTAATCAATCTTAAGTTGATTTTTGTATATGTTGAGAGACGATGATCCAGTTACATTCTCCTACATATGGCTGGCCAGTTATCTCAAGTTCATTTGTTAAATAGGGTGTCCTTTTCCCACTTAATGTGTTTGTTTGCTTTGCCAAAGATCAGTTGGCTGTACGTATTTGGGTTTATTTATGGGTTCTCTATTCTATTCCATTGGTCTATGTCTCTATTTTTATAACAGTACTATACTGTTTTGGTGACTATAGCCTTGTAGTATACTTTGAAATTGAGTAATGTGCTATCTCCAGATTTGTTATTTTTGCTTAGTCTTGCTTTGGCTATGCACACTTTTTTGTTGTTGTTGTTCCACATGAATGTTAGGATTTTTTTTTTCTAGTCCTGTGAAGAATGATGGTGTATTTTGAAGGGAATTGAATTAATTTTGTAGATTACTTTTGGCAGTATGGTCATTTTTACAATATTGATTCTACCCATCCATAAGCATTATATGTGTTTCCATTTCTTTGTGTCATCCATGATTCCTTTCACCAATGTTTTGTACTTTTCCTTGTAGAAGTGTCACATCACCTTGGTTAGGTATATTCCTATGTATTTTACTTTTTGCAGCTACTCTAAAAGGGGTTGAGTTCTTGATGTGATTCTTAGTTCGGTTGCTGTTGGTTTATAGCAGAGCTACTAATTTGTATACATTAATTTTTTATCCTGAAACTTTGGTGAATTTATCTATCAGTTCTAGGAGCTTTTTGAATGAGTCTTTAGGGTTTTCTAGGTATACAATCTTAACATCAGCAAACAGCAACAGTTTGACTTCCTCTTTACTGACTTGGATGCCCTTTATTTCTTTCTCTTGTATGATTGTTTTGGCTAGGACTTCCAGCACTATGTTGAATAGAAGTGGTGAGAGTGGGTATCCTTGTCTTGTTCCAGTTATCAGAGGAAATGCTTCCAACATTTCCCCATTCAGTATTATACTGGCTATGGTTTTGTCATAGATGGCTTCTGTTACCTTGAGGTATGTTCCTGTGTGCCGATTTTGCTGAGGGTTTTGATCATAAGGGGATGCTGGATTTTGTCAAGTGCTTCTTCTGTGTCTATTGAGATCATGTGATTTTGTTTTTAATTCTGTTTATGTGGTGTATCACATTTATTGACTTGCATGTATTAAACCATCCGTGTATCTTTGATATAAAACCCACTTGATCACGGTGGATTATCTTTTTGATATGTTGATGGATTTGGTTAGCTAGTATTTTGTTATGAATTTTTGCATCTATGTTTAGCAGGGATGTTGATCTGTAGTATTCTTTTTTGTTATGTCCTTTCCTGGTTTTGGTATTAGGGTGATACTGGCTTCATAGAATGATATAGGGAGAATTCCCTCTTTCTCTATCTTGTGGAATAGTGTCAATAGGATTGGTACAAATTCATTTTTGAATGTCTGGTAGAATTCAGCTGTCAATCTGTCTGATCCTGACTTTTTTGTGTTGGTAATTTTTTATTGCCATTTCAATCTCACGGTTGTTATTGGTCTATTCATGGTATCTAATTCTTTCTGATTTAAGTTGGAGGGTTGCATCTTTCTAGGAATCTACCCATCTCTTCTAAGTTTTCTAGATTATGAATGTAAAGATGTTCATAGTATCCTTGAATGATCTTTGTATTTCTGTGGTGTCAATTGTCGTATTTCCTGTTTCATTTCTATTTGAGTTTATTTGTATTTTCTCTCTTTTATTCTTGGTTAATCTTGCTAATGGTCTATCAATTTTATTTTTATTTTCAAATAACCAGCTTTTACTTTCAATTATCATTTGTATTTTTTTTGTTTGTTTGTTTCAATTTAATTTAGTTCTGCTCTGATCTTGGCTAATTCCCTCCTTCTGCTGAGTTTGGTTAGTTCTTATTTCACTAGTTCTTTGAGGTGTGACCTTAAATTGTGTATTTGTGCTCTTTTAGACTTTTTGATGTAGGTATTTAGGGCTATGAACTTTCCTCTTGGTGTCACCTTTGCTTTATCCCAGAGGTTTTGATAGGCTATGTCACTATTATTGTTCAGTTTAAATAATATTTTAATTTCCCTCTTGATTTCATTGTTGACCCAATGATTATTCAGTAGCAGGTTATTTAATTTCTGTGTATTTGCTTGGTTTTGAAGGTTTCTTTTGGAGTTGATTTTTAGTTTTATTCCACTGTGGTATGAGAGAGTACTTGATATAATTTAAATTCTTTTAAATAGATTGAAACTTGTTTTGTGGCCTATCATATGGTGTGTTTTGGAGAAAGTTCCATATGCTGATGAATAGAATGTATTTTGAGCAGTTGTAGGGTAGAATGTTATGTAAGTATCTGTTAAGTCCATTTGTCCCAGGGTGTAGTTTAAATCCATTGTTTCTTTGATGACTTTCTGTCTTGACAACCTGTCTAGTCCTGTTAGTGGAATATTGAATTCCTTCACGATTATTGTGTTGCTGTCTATCTCATTTTTTAGGTCTAGTAGTAATTTTTTAATAAATTTGGGAGCTCCAGTGTTAGGTACATATATATTTATCATTGTGATATTTTCCTGTTGGACTAGTCCTGTTATAATTATATAATGTCCCTCTCTGTCTTTTTTAACTGCTGTTGCTTTAAAGTGTGTTTTGTCTGATATAAGAATAGCTACTCCTGCTTGTTTTTGGTGCCCATTTGCATGGAATGTCTTTTTCCACCCCTTTACTGTAAGTTTATGTGCGTCCTTATGTGTTAGATTAGTCTCTTAAAGGCAGCAGATAGTTGGTTGGTGATTTCTTATCCATTCTGCAATTCTGTATTTTTCAAGTAGAGCATTTAGGCCATTTTTGTTTAATGCTAGTATTGAGATGTGAGGTATTATTTCATTCATCATGCTGTTTTTTGCCTGCATACCTTGTTTTTTTTCTTAATTGTACTTTATTCTATAGGTCCTGTGAGATTTATGCTTTAAAGACATTCTGTTTTGATGTGCTTCTAGGATTTGTTTCAAGATTTAGAGCTCCTTTTAATAGTTCTTGTAGGGCTGGCTTGGTAGTTGTGAGTTCTCTCTGCAGTTGTTTGTCTGAAAAATACTGTATCTTTCCTTCATTTACGAACCTTAGTTTCGCTGAACACAAAATACTTGGCTGATAATTGTTTTGTTTAAGGAGGCTGAAGAAAGGGTTCCAATTCCCTCTAGCTTGTGGGGTTTCTGCTGAGAAATCTGCTGTTAATTTCATAGGATTTCCTTTATAGGTTACCTGGTGCTTTTGCCTCACAGTTCTTAAGATTCCTTTCTTCATCTTGACTTTAGATAACCTGACGATAATGGGCCTAGGTAATAATCTTTTGGGGGATGAATTTCCCAGGTGTTCTTTGAGCTTCTTGTATTTGAATGTCTAGGTCTCCAGTAAGGCTGGAAAAGTTTTTCTCAATTATTTCCCCAAATATATTTTCCAGACTTTTAGATTTTTCTTCTTTCTCAGAAATGCCAGTTATTCTTAGGTTTCATCATTTAAAAGGGTTTGAAACTTATTGGAGGCTTTATTCATTTTTCTTCTTTTTTTTCTTTGTCTTTGTTGAATTGGTTTAATTCAATAACCTTGTTTTTGAGTTTTGAAGGGTTTTTTCTGCTTGTTTGATTCTATTGCTGAGACTCCCAGAACATTTCGCATTTCTCTAAGTTTGTTGTTTACTTCCTGAAGTTGTAACTGTTTTATTATTTATGCTCTCTATTTCACTGAAGATTTCTCCCCTCATTTCTTGTATGATTTATTTGATTTCTTTAAATTGAACTTCACCTTTCTCTGTTGCCTCTGTGATTAGTTTCATAACTGACCTTCTGAATTCTCTTTCAGGTAAATCAGGGATTTCTTCTTGATTTTGATCTATTGCTGGTGAGCTAGTGTGATTTTCTGGGGGATGTTGTAGAACCTTCTTTTGTCATATTTCCAGAACTGCTTTTCTGGTTCCTTCTCATTTGGGTAGCCTATGTCAGAGGGAAGAACTAGGGCTCATGGCTGCTTTTTATATTATTTTGTACCACGGTGTGCTCCCTTGATTTAGTTCTCTCCCCCTTTTCCTAGGGATATGGCTTCCTGAGAGTCAAGCTGTAGTAATTGTTATCTCTCTTCTGGATCCAGCCACGCAGCAGATCTACCAGCCTCCAGACTGGTATTGGGGGTTGTCTGCACAGAGTCTTGTGATGTGAATTTTCTGCAGATCTGTCAGCCATGAATATCAGGACCATATTTGGGCTGTCTCCCAGGTCCTGCGAGAGCAATCTGCTTCCTTCAGAGAGTCTGTGTGGGTTCTCTTGGCTTTCCTGATCTATTCCTGTAGTAGTTCTGAAGCAAAAGTTCATGATGCAAGTCTCCACACACTGCTGTCTGTCTGAGTGGGAGCTGCAATCTATTCCTGCCTACTGTTTGCCATTTTTTTCAAGTCCTATCTAAAAGAAATATAAATTATTTTATCATAAAGACACATGCACATGTATATACATTGTAGCACTATTCACAATTGCAAAGACATGGAATCAACCTAAATACCCATCAGTGGTAGACTGGATAAATTAAATATGGTGTATATACACCATGGAATATTACATAGCCATAAAAAAGAATGATACCATGTACTTTGCAGGAACATGGATGAAGCTGGAGGCCATTATTCTTAGCAAACTTATACAGAAAGAGTGAAACAAATACAGCATTTTCTCACTTATAAGTGAGAGTGGAATCTAAATGAGAACACATGGATACATAGAGAGGAACAACACACACTGGGTACTATCAGAGGGAGGAGTGTGGGAGGAGGGAGAGGATCAGGAAAAATAACTAATGGGTGCTAGGATTAATACATGGGCAATGTAATAATCTGTACAATGAACTCCCATAGCGAGAGTTTACCTATATAACCAACCTGTATATGTACACCTGAAATTAAAATATAAGTTTTAAAAGTTTTATAACACAGCTATATTTTAATTTATTGCATATCAATACCTATTATAAATAACAGATCTTCAAGCATATAAATATATTAAATTAGCCTAAAGTTATGTGGGGAAAATAGAACAAACATACAATTCAAAGAGAAAAATAAACAATAAAAGCTTTCTGACTGTTAAGGAAGAGCTCATTTATTTATTTTCTAAGTTGATGATGGTGTGTATCAAATTACTATGGTAGTTAGATGTCACTTGTTGCATTTATGATGTAAAACTTTTATTAAAAATCTCAATATTTGCAATACACTAAAAATTGCATCCCCTACAACTATTTAAACTTATAATCAATGTTTGATATCAAACTAAAAATATGTAATGGAGAGAAAAGTTTATCAAAATTATTTTATAAGATTCTCAGAAAACCAAAAACTTCATGTTCTCACTCATAAGTGGGAGTTGAACAATGAGAACACATGGACACAGGGAGGGGAACATCACACACTGGGACGTGTCAGGGGGTGTGAGGCAAGGGGAGGGAGAGCATTAGGACAAATACCTAATGCATGCAGGGCTTAAAACCTAGATGACGGGTTGATAGGTGCAGCAAACCACCATGGCACACATATACCTATGTAACAAACCTGCACGTTCTCCACATGTATCCCAGAACTTAAAGTAAAATAAAATAAAATAAAAAGAGTCTCATGCAAAACTTAAAAACCACTGTCCTAAGGCTTTAAATAATTTTACTGTTTTATTATGGAGAGCACCTAATGAAGATACATGTCCTGGGACTGCAGAGGCACTTGTCCTGGAGTCACCCTGATGCATAGGAATCATACATTTCCACTCAAACTCCCTTTCTTTCTCTAGCCATTATTTCTACATATAGATATATTTTCAAGGATAAGTGGAATAAAAAGCCTCCTCTGTGGAGGAATTTAAGGCTTTAAGGAACAGAATACCCAGCTCCCAAACCTCTCTCTTCACCATTACTACCACCAGAGGCCTTCTATTTCATTCTTTGGTTCTCAGATTTATCTTTTGCCAAATCTATCAAAATGAAAGTGTGACTCAGAGCGGAAGAAATTCCTTGTCATTCTATTTGTAGCAAGAATTACCAAAAATTGAAGTTAAAAAGTGGATGCTTAAGGATTAGAAAAAAGAAGAGTAAATTTAGGAGAGGAAGAAAAATTCATACATTCATCAGTACATATACTAGTACATTTCGGTAAGCATTATTGAGTCCACTTTAATTGAGCTCTGAAAGGGAAGGTGTGAGACCCAAAAACAAACTTCACAACCTGCACATTTTCCCAGGGGTTATTCTTATTCTCTTGTATAAAAGCCAAAAATGCAGCAGACAATTGAAGGAGGTTATTTTATTCAGGCTATTGCCATACATACAAAGTTTATCAACAAAGAATCAAATTATTAATTAAGAAAAAGAAAGGGGCCTGAAGTTTTATAAAGATGGTTAGAGACAGGAGTCTTGAGGAAGACTTATCTTGAGAAAGATAAGTCTTATTTAAAGGGTGGAGGTGGTTGTTACTGGATGCCACCGTGCAGTTCTAGGCTCTTGGTGTCCCAAACAAAGAATGGAGTGAGACAAACACAGATAACAAAGCAAGCAACAAAAGTTTATTAAGCACAGTATTACACTCTCAGAGAAAGAGAACGAACTGACCTCTGCAAGATGTGATCAGCATTACTTTGGTGTACTTTGTGTCTTTTATGTGTTTTTTTCCTTCTCTTCCCAAGGCTGCTTAATCTCTAGCCAGTGTCTGCCTTTTTGACTGATAGGTGTGTTGCTTAGTTACTTTGACCAATGCGTACTTTCACATGCCTCTATCCCATAATTTTAACTACATGAAAGATATACCGTCCATGTGCATGAGCTTTAATGAGCTGATTATCGTACAGATTCATTTTAAGGATATTTCTTCTCTTTAATGCGCATGCCTATTCCTGAAGAGTTGCCCCTTACTAGTTTGGTCCAGATCCTGCCGGCTTTGGAGTCCTTGCTTGCTTCTTCATCTTATTTTTTGTTTTGGCCACTTAATTTCTACCTCCTATCTTGCTTCTTGATTACCCGCCCCTTCACCTGGCTTCTGCTCAATGCTTTTACTCATTCCACCCTTTATCCAACTTTTAATTCCATTGCTATTCTCCTGCCTCATTCTCCACATTCTTCTGCCTCAATCAGTTCTCAAAACATACAAGCAAAGAAAAAAAAAAAAAAAAAAGCTTGAGAAAAGTTTTGAGTTGATTTCCCAGAGCACAGGGCTCAGATAAAGTTTAACATTGTCAATTCCCCCTTTGTTGGAGACAAATTAAGTTTGTCACTGAAAAACTCAGAAGTAATTTAAAGCCTGCCCTACCAGGGTTCATGAAATAGTCTCTCAATGACTGTTGTTGGCATTCTTCCTGGAAAACTGGTTGAATCATCTATTGAAAGGATGTGGCAAAGGTCAGTTGTTTTAGGGTCCTAAAGCCTAGGCATCTTTAAAAAGGGATACCTAAAATCTAGTCCAATTTACTGTTAGGTACTAAAACTATATTGGGGGGGGTGGCTAAAATGGAGATTTTAAGCAATTCAATTATATCTTTACCAGGTAAGTCAGAGTTTGCATACCCATTAGTAACTCTGAATTATAAAAATGTGCAAATAACTCAAAGATAAAATAACAACGGTAGAATCGATAACTCCAAATGTTGTGCTATAGATTATGCTTAGTTTTCTATTGAAACACAAAATTTACCTCTGTAGTTGCCCCATTTTTGATCAATGTGAATCTCAAAGAAGTATTACTTTTGACCATGAAATAAGGCTGGTATCATGAAATTTGACTATTTAGATAGATGCAAAAAGAACGGTAATTTACCATATAGGCCTTTTAAAAGTTTGCTTTGCTGGAAATATTTATAAATAATCTCATATTAAACTTTTAATTTTTTTATTGTGGTAAAATATACATAACATGAAATCTACCATTTTAATAATATTAAGCCTAAAATTAAATGACATTCACAACATTGTGCTACCATTACCACTATCCATTTTCGTCATCCCAAATAGAATCTCTGTACCTATTAAACAAGAACTCCCCATTCTATCCCCTTAGCCCCTGGTAACCTCTATTCTTCTTTTTCATCTCTAAGAATTAGCTTATCCTAGGTACGTTATACAAGTGGAATTATATAATATTCATCCTTTTGTGTAAGACTCCACTTAGCATAATGTTTTCAAGGCTTATCCCTGTTGTAGCATATATCAGAATTTCGTTCCTTCTTAATTCTGAATAATAGTCCATTGCGTATATACCACATTTTGTTTATCCATTTATCTGCCATGAGAAAAGGTGCACAGTGAGTCTTATCTGAAGGACAGAGGCAGTTAATTCTCAGAATACACCATGGCAAAGTGATCCTTTGTGGTTAGCTGCTCAGAACACAAAAGGGTATTTGTTTGTGAGGGATTCTCGACTGTCCCTGCTTTCCAGGAGCACAAGGCTCAAATAAAATTCTAAATTGTCACATGACACACCATCTTTCTCCTTTTCAGGTTGGTGGGGGTGGGGGGAAGGAAAGCTCAATCTAACAGTGCATTAAAAAAGAGAGATGCAAGAAAAGAAAAAAGAGAGAGAGAGAGAGATGCAAAGACAAACCTCTTAGACACCCAGCAGTGTCAGAGAAAGAAATAGAGCTAGCCCAATTGTTCAAATGTGTTATTAATATGTCTTTATCCACAAACTTCCAGAATTACCTAATAACTTGGAGTAGACGTAAACAAAATCAAAAATGAAACTTGACAGTTACTTACTCACTAGTGCTTCCTCATTTTCTAGGGAATCTACTAGTAATTCTATGTCCTCCAAGCAAGCACATGAAATCTATCATTATATTTTTCTCAGTTAAAACTATTAAACTATGTTCTGTGAAATAGCCAATATCTCATAACTGTCAGGCCTCTGTGCCCAAGCTATGCCATCATATTCCCTGTGACCTGCATGTATACATCCAGATGGCCTGAAGCAACTGAAGATCACAAAATAAGTGAAAATAGCCTTAACTGATGACATTCCACCACTGTGATTTGTTCCTGCCCCACCCTAACTGACACAATATATTCTCCCCTGCCCTTAGGAAGGTACTTTGTAATATTCTCCCCCATCCTTAAGTATATACTTTGTACGCGTATCCCAAACCTATAAGAACTAATGATAATCCCACCACCCTTTGCTGACTCCTTTTTCGGACTCAGCTCGCCTGCACCCAGGTTAAATAGCCTTATTGCTCACACAAAGCCTGTTTGGTGGACTCTCTTCACATGGACGTGCGTGATAAAAATGTGATTCACCCCCAAGAAAAGTGAAGACATTTTCACTTGGTAAATTGTCAGTCATACCTCCAGGCTCTGTGCACATTTTCATAAGTAAAAGAACGCTCATAAATTAGGTAAATAAGTTTAGGCAATTTTCAACTTCACGTGACTTAAGTATAACTTTACTAAACAAGTTGGCTTTAAAATTATTGGTAAAATAAAAATAGAAATGCCTTCAGAATTGTCAGCATATATTTGTCTGGATTTTATGTTTGTCTTTGCTAGATACTTTGTGATGTCAGTGTTTGACATAGAAATGATGAACCCAGACAAAACAAAATAATCTTGGTTTGTCTGCCTTTTCTCTTGACAAATGAGAATAATTTAATGTTAGCTTAATTTTCTGAGTTATTGGCAAAAATACCTACGTATTTAAATTTGAGGCTCGCTCTTAGGTTTAGTTGAACACCTGATGTTCAGTGGCTATTAAAAACATGGTTAGCAAGGAAATAACTAACTTTAAATGATAGCGTCTAATATCTGTTTACAGAAGTAGTCTAAGTAAACTCTTAAAAGTGAAAGAATTGGTCTATCATGGTGACTCACGCCTGTAATCCCAGCACTATGGGAGGCTGAGGTGGGAAGATTACTTGAGGTCAGGAGTTGTTGACCAGCCTGGCCAACATGGTAAATCCTCGTTTCTACTAAATAGACAAAAGTTAGCCAGGCGTGGTAGTGTGTGCCTGTAATCCCAGCTACTCAGGAGGCTGAGGAAAGAGAATTGCTCAAACCCAGGAGGTGGAGGCTGCAGTGAGCCGAGATCACACCGCTGCACTTCAGCTTGCGTGACAAAGTGAGACTTCGTCTCAAAAAAACAAACAAACAAAAAAAAAAGTGAAAGAATTGAGTACAGTGAATGGGATAAATGTTTTAAGTAAACTTTTTGTGTAAATTAAAATATTAAAATTATTTTTGATGCTCATTGAATATCTGGGTCATTTCCAATTTTAAAAGTTTGTGATATGGGGAAATGTGTTTCTAAAAATTGTAGAAAAATACTTATCTATAAATGTCCATATCTGATGGTTCAAGATTTCTTGCTTTTTAGGATTTTGCTAAAGTTTTAGGTTACTAAGGATAAGAGTTCTAGTTAACACATAAACATAATTCTGTATACAAAATGTGCCAGAAAGGGTTGTGTTATTTGCCAGAAAAATAATAATCTCATCTAATTTTGAAGTTACCTAAAAGTTAGTTCAAATTACAGATTTGAAAAGGTTATTTATGAAACAAGGTAGTAAGGATCAGTAAGTAGGGGAGAAAGAAGTTAAAAAGGTTTCCATAATAAAATACTCTTTATAACCTGATAGAGAATTGGAGACATTTGGCTATTCAACATTTTCATAGTTAAAGCTCTTCGTCTTGATTAAAGTTGAATGAAAAATATTGTAAAGAAATGCATCAGCAGTTTGGCAATTATTATTTTTTAATATAGTTAGGCATGAAACCAGATTTAGCGTGGAGCTAAATTTCACATACATACTTACATTGCTTGACACTATGTTTACTGTTTTGCATGGGTAGTGCTGGCCCTAGAGTACTTATTGTCACGTGCCTAGAGTGAATTTCTTGATCGCATAAAATGCATAGTGATATTGGTGGACCTAAGGATATTTAAGTGTGTATTAGGAATAAATTATTAATGATGTGGGTTTTGGGAGGCTCTGGGTAACACTGTAGCCTCCAGGGTAGATTGAATAGGAAAATTTAGGGTTGGTTTTCTGTTTGTTTGCTTTCACTTCTAATTTTTATTCATTTGCTGTGTATCTTCCTCTAGGCCTTGTTTGTGTATGCATATAAATAAAGCGGTGGGGGTTTTTTTTTAGATTTTAGGGGAAGGCTTTTATTTGGTTATGTGAATAGTTAGTTTGTTTCCTATGCATTTTTAGCAAGTAATTGTTCCATTAATCAGGAATTCCTAGGCTACCTTTGTCAGACCTGCAGGAATTAATGGAGCACAGCAGCTTTTTAAACTTTAACTTTCTGGATTTTAGGCTTCCTGATACTTTAAGTGTGTCGAGTATAATTTCATAAACAGAATTTGAGTCATATTTCTCTCTCTGCCTAATGTTTCCAAAAATTGTGAACTATTTGTAAATATTGTAAATTCATGGGAATGTATTTGCATACAGTTGAACAGGATTACTAGGCTCACTCAGGGAAATACAAACAAGAAACCTGGAATACCAGGAAAAGGGTAACAATTTCTTACCAGTCAGACTTCGACCTCTCTTTCTCTTTGCAAACTGGTTAAATGAGTGGTAAAAGTCACTGTTTATCTCTTCTGTAAAGTTTTGATTAATACAAAAAAAGAATTCTGAGGCTGGTCTTACGCTGTAGTGAATCTAGTATGCTTTGTGTGTCTATCTGTATTGTTTGGTCATAAAGAGGGGTATATTAGGATAAAATGCATGCCTAGGACCCCCATATGTTCTCTATTTAAGATGGCCCAGCAAACTGGTCAGTCATATCCTTGAGAGCTTGACTTTGTAACCATGTGCCTGTGCTTTCTCTTTTCACAATGGCAGCCCAGGTTTAGGGTTCAATTCCTGGCTTGAGGAATGAATCCTTTATCTTCTGTCTGTGTATTTATATGTATTGTATGTGTAATATTTTTAAAAGCTTACTTAATTGGTTTAATAATAAGAGCTTATTTTAATAATAATAACAGCTTATTAAATATTTTGTCAGAAAAGTAAAAAGTATACTGTCTTTTATTTAGTTCATGTGACTTAAAATAAAAATATCTTCAAAATGTAAACATTTGGTATAAATTATGCAAGTCAGATATTAGGTCTGCTAAATGCTTTAGGTCATAAACTGCTTCTTTGGCTTCTAAAAATTGTTCAATTTATTTTGGAGCATTAGATTCTAAATAAGGCCTGGGGACCTGCGCAATTAGCCATGCCCTCTAGCTATGCAAAGAAGGTTATAAAAAAGAGATATTTTATATAAGAAAGGATCTTGTATGGTAAATTTTTGTCCTAGAGTAAAACAACTGTTTGTTTAAAAGAGGGATGTTTTGGAAAAGTCAGAATATCCAAATGTCATGTATGGTCTGTGTAAGTCATGAAATGATTTGTGAAAGAGAATGTATGCAAGAAATGTTGTACAATTTGAAGATAATTAGGACTCCTAAATGCTTCATAAAATGCCACTATAACTCTTAACTGTACAGCTTGCCTGCTTTACATGTAGGTAAAGCCTGGGCCACATGGAGTTAGATGCTGGAGAGAGTCAAACCATATCTACACTTTTGTCTGGGTCCTAGGCTCCACACCTAGTACATAATTAAAATTCTGAACTTACCAAGGTTTTCACCAAAATTAAAAGTTGCTAAGAATTAACATTGTAACATATAATTGAGACTGCTAAAGAAAGACTTTTACATGCAATGTATGTTAAAAAAAAATGAAATGTGTTTTTTGTGAAAGATCATTAGAAGGCATGGGAATGTGAATTTTTTTTTTCCTAAAGGGTTAAATGATTGTTTTAAGTTAGGATGAAACTAAAGGTTCGAGTAAGTTGTAGAAGGTTTATAAAATATTAATTTTTTTTTTTTTGAGTTGGAGTTTCACTCTTGTTGCCCAGGCTGGAGTGCAATGGTTAATCTCCACTCACTGCAACCTTCACCTCCTGGGTTCAAGTGATTCTCCTGCTTCAGCCTCCCAAGTAGCTGAGATTACAGGTGCCCACCACCACATCAAGCTAATTTTTTTTTATTTTTAGTAGAGACGGGGTTTCACCAGGTTGACCAGGCTGACCTTGAACTCCTGACCTCAGATAATCCACCAGCCTTGGCCTGCCAAAATGCTGGGATAACAGGCATGAGCCACTGCACCCAGCCAAAAATTAATCTTATAATAAATTCTGTGTGTGAAATATTAATATATGCTCAAAATTGTATGGGATTTCTAAAATCCTAACATGTCTGAATACATGCTATCAATCATAATTATGGTTAGTATGTTAAGTTATTGTAAATCAAAGAAATAACCAAATATCCTTGTATAAAGGAATCCAAGTAGAACAAAAAATTAACTGAATACCAAGGCAATACTTTGTCAAATTTTCATGTTAAACAAGCTGATACTGAAATTATTTAGGTGTACATTTGAATGAACTCCATGGTGTAAGTCAAATTACTTAGGATAACTCATCAGTTATCAGTGCTATGCCTCTAGTTTGGAGAAACAACTGGGTGTTCAAGAGGATATAAATCTAATGTTAATTAAGTATGAACTCATGGAGAACCAGGATGTTCACCTTGTCTTTCCTGAGTTTTCTTAAAGTTTTCATTGTTAAAACTCCTGCATTCCATGTCTCATCATGGAAAAGATAAAATGATCCAAATTTAATATATTGGTGTGGTGACCTACAAACTGCAAAAACAGTTTATAACCAATGTTTGGTCCCATATTTCTTGGGAAACAATCAAAACTTCAGTTATATCTGTCACTCGATGGGCCATTTAAACATTTTATGAAGGGATTTCATCAAATTGTTATTTTCAATGCATGTTTTCTGGTTGTATAAAAGCTTTTCCATGCAAGAGGACTGATGTTATAACAGTAGATTATTATGGTAAGGTGTATTTTCACAGGGTAAAAAAACTTTCTATGGTTTCGATCTTCTGAGAACATCAGAGAAAAACTGGCCTTGCCCTCCACACTGCAGCAAAACTTCAGGACTTTGAACTTTGGGTTCATAATCTCTCAACTGAGAAGGGCCCCTCCATGCTCTTGGAACTGTTCACCTATTAGAACCCTTAAAGTAAAGCTAACCAGGGAAATTCCTTCCCAGAGGAAGATGACATCCTTGATGTGAATAGCTTTTCCCAAGATCACAGAAAAAGACTTCTACTATCATGAGACTCCTATCTTTGAATATTTTTTATTGGTTAGCCCTCTATGAATAATAGAAGTGAAAAAGGGGTCTGTTATGTGCACTTATGGGGTATACTTTTATTTGCAAAGGAATTTGCAGCCAGTCTTATGCATGGATAATCTTATACTTTGATAGAGAAAAGATTAAGGTGCAATGTAGGTGAAAAACTCTAGTGATACATATGTTGTCCCATTATCAGTCAGAGACGGAACATTGGTTCACTTCTCTTAAACCACATCATGGGTTAAAGAGAACATTGCCAGGAGGCTTTTGCTTTTCTAGAAGGGCATCATTTGTTAGGTCCTTGTTCCATGGTTTGGAGTAAAAGAAGCAATGATTAGAAATGTATCTCTCATGATAGGTTCTATAGCAAATTCTACTGTAAAGGCTACAGTTACATAACAGACTTTAACTTCTCTTGTGAAGGTCATAATAGAATTGACTGAACAGCCCAGGTGTGGTGGCTCATGCCTGCAATCCCAGCACTTTGGGAGGCCGAGGCAGGTGGATCACTTGAGGTCACGAGTTTGAGACCAGCCTGGTCAACATAGTGAAATTCTGTTTCTACTGGAAATATAAAATTAGCCGGGCATAGTGGCACTTGCCTGTAATTCTAGTTACTCGGGAGGCTGAGGGAGGAGAACTGCTTGAACCCAGGAGGTGGAGATTGCAGTGAGCCTAGATCAGGCTACTGCACTCCCGCCTGGGTGACAGAGCAAGACTGTCAGAAAAAAAAAAAAAAAAAAAAAAAAAAAAAGGTATTGACTGAACAGAGAAGTATCTGTGCAGCTGATGGCACTCGTGGCCTATGGAAAAAACAGCAAGTATTATATTCATTCATGGTGGATTAACAAAGAGACTGCTTAGTTAAATTAGTAGACTCTTTAGCTCATTATTTGATTTTAGAAAGTTTAGTTTATGAGGATCCTGGGTAAAGAACATACTCCAAACTGTTGATATTATCCTCCTGACAGTCATAATAATAGTCTTCTTGGTGCACTGTATTGTCTCGAAGGTTTTAAATGTTTGCATGCAGCCATCTGTAGAATGACAAATGGTCTCTCTTCAACTGGAATGACAAGAGTTGAAAGAAATGTGCAACCATGAGGGCACTGTAACCTATGAATGATGTGCTGAGACCAGAAACCCATAGTGATGGTTACTGAGAGTGGCACTGAGGCCCTAAATTTTGGTAAACTCTCACCTAAGTGAGAACCTGACCAAAAATGGGGAATGTTTTTAAACAAATTATGGGAGGCCATTGTTTTGTACTGAACTCATGTGCTAGGCCCCAACAGACCAAATCAAAGCAAAATGGAGTCACTCATGCTAAGAAGAAACACATAGGTCCTAGAACACATTAAAGAAACACATGGGTCCTAGAACAGACCACAAACCAGGTTTTGTTTTTCTCCTAAAAATCCCATAAGAAACATTCCTGACAGCATAGGTATCCATCTACCCCATAAAGTTCCCATTAAATATTTTAACCAAATTTATTTCCTCTCGCCTAGAGACCATCAAGCTTCAGATGATTATGCAATGAAGGTTGCAGTAATTTACAGGTAAAGACACCACCCCCGGCTGTCAAGGAGCTACCATGCCTCCACTAGACAGAGCAGGGTGAGAGTTCCGTGATCCCCAATAGGTAGGAACTATGCCCCAAGCCAGTGTGAAGTAGTTACAGAAGACAGACCATCAGTCCCTCCACCTCCCATAAAGATTTATGGGGATCACATCTCTCAGGGGGGAAATGAGGCAGAAGAATAAGATCTGGAGGCAGGGAACCTAAGAACTTCCTAGAACTAAACTAAATGGAGACACTTTAGCTATGACAGAAAATATCCTACTTGAAACTAAACTTTTTGGAAAGTACAATGGGTTTATAAATTCAATATTGCAGTATTCTAAAATTTAAAATCAAGCACACAGAAAATTAAACTATTTTAGTCACATTTGCAGTTCTGAAATTATTCATCATTTTCTCTCAATCTGTTTTTCTCAATCGGAGGCATGCCCTCAGGACAAGATATAAGAGAAATGGGCAGTGACAGGTAGGTAAAAAAAAAGTTATCCAGGTGATTCTGATGCCCAAGTACTCTCCTAATTACTGTTGTAAATATTTGTCTTCTGCTATAAATTTGCACGGCCTCTCAGAGTGTACACAGCCATGGCCCCCAAAAGTAGTTTCCGAGTGAATAACCTTATCTATTGCAAACCTCAGGGCAGATAGGTAAGTACAACCTCTCCTTTCCACTTACTTACCAAGGCTATTACTAGTTACTACTCGGGGCCCCACTTAACTCATAAACAAGTCTGACTCACTGTTGCTATTCCTCAGCATATTGATCTCCTCTTAAAAGTCATGCATGTATATATTTGTTTGATGACCCTAAACTCTAGATACCAATCCAGACAAAATTACAAGAGGTTATTATTCTGGGTAGAGGGGAAAGGGATCGGGACTACAGTAAAAATTGGAAAATTCAGTTGACTAAAAGAAACTTAGAAAATCAAGCACTCTTTGAACATTAAGTACCCAACTTGTGGAATGAAGCTGTCCAAATGGTTTTGAGAGAGTAAAAATTAGTTTGGACTATAAAAGCCTTCAGTTGCTATTCACCTAACTAAAGACAAAGATAATGCTATTTAATGTTAACAGGAAACAATGTATTTCCCAAAGACACACTGCAGCTGTAAAATGCCATAACAATCCCTTTTGTTGTTGTTGTTGTTGTTGTTTCTTTTTTTGATTTTTTTTTTTATACTTTAAGTTCTAGGGTACACGTGCACAACGTGCAGGTTTGTTACATATGTATACATATGCCATCTTGGTGTGCTGCACCCATTAACTCGTCATTTACATTAGGTATATCTCCTAATGCTATCCCTCCCCCCTACCTCCTCTCCACAATAGGACCCACTGTGTGATGTTCCCCTTCCTGTGTCCAAGTGATCTCATTGTTCAATTCCCACCTATGAGCGAGAACACGCAGTATTTGGTTTTCTGTTCTTGTGATAGTTTGCTGAGAATGATGGTTTCCAGCTGCAGTCATGTCCCTAAAAAGGACACAAACGCATCCTTTTTTTTGGCTGCATAGCATTCCATGGTGTATATGTGCCACATTTTCTGAATCCAGTCTGTCACTGATGGACATTTGGGTTGATTCCAAGTCTTTGCTGTTGTGAATAGTGCCGCAATAAACATACATGTGCATGTGTCTTTATAGCAACATGATTTATAAGCCTTTGGGTATATACCCAGTAATGGGATGGCTGGGTCAAATGGTATTTCTAGTTCTAGATCCTTGAGGAATCGCCACACTCTCTTCCACAATGGTTGAACTAGTTTACAGTCCCACCAACAGTGTAAGTGTTCCTATTTCTCCACATCCTCTCCAGCTGTTGTTTCCTGACTTTTTAATGATTGCCATTCTAACTGGTGTGAGATGGTATCTCATTGTGGTTTTGATTTGCATTTCTCTGATGGTGAGTGATGGTGAGCATTTTTTCATGTGTCTGTTGGCTGTATAAATGTCTTCTTTTAAGAAGTGTGTGTTCATATCCTTTGCCCACTCTTTGATGGGGTTGTTTGTTTTTTTCTTGTAAATTTGATTGAGTTCTTTATACGTTCTGGATAGTAGCCCTTTGTCAGATGAGTAGATTGCAAAATTTTCTCCCATTCTGTAGGTTGCCTGTTCACTCTGATGGTAGTTTCTTTTGCTGTGCAGAAGCTCTTTAGTTTAATGAGATCCCATTTGTCAATTTTGGCTTTTGTTGCCATTGCTTTTGGTGTTTTAGACATGAAGTCCTTGTCCATGCCTATGTCATGAATGGTATTACCTAGGTTTTCTTCTAGGGTTTTTATGGCTTTAGGTCTAACATTTAAGTCTCTAATCCATCTTGAATTAATTTTCATACAAGGTGTAAGGAAAAGATCTAGTTTCAGCTTTCTACTTATGGCTAGCCAATTTTCCCAGCACCATTTATTAAATAGGGAATCATTTCCCCATTTCTTGTTTTTCTCAGGTTTGTCAAAGATCAGATGGTTGTAGATGTGTGATATTATTTCTGAGGACTCTGTTCTGTTCCATTGGTCTATATCTCTGTTTTGTTATCAATACCATGCTGTTTTGGTTACTATAGCCTTGTAATATAGTTTGAAGTCAGGTAACATGATGCTTCCAGCTTTGTTCTTTTGGCTTAGGATTTTCTTGGCAATGTGGGTTCTTTTTTGGTTCCATATGAACTTTAAAGCAGTTTTTTACAATTCTGTGAAGAAAGTCATTGGTAGCTTAATGGAGATGGCATTGAATCTATAAATTACCTTGGGCAGTATGGCCATTTCCACAATATTGATTCTTCCTATCCATGAGAATGGTATGTTCTTCCATTTGTTTGTGTCTTCTTTTATTTCACTGAGCAGTGATTTGTAGTTCTCTTTGGAGAGGTCCTTCACCTCCCTTGTAAGTTGGATTCCTAGGTATTTTATTATCTTTGAAGCAATTGTGAATGGGAGTTCATTCATGATTTGGCTCTCTGTTTGTCTGTTATTGGTGTATAAGAATGCTTGTGATTTTTGCACATTGATTTTGTATCCTGAGACTTTGCTGAAGTTGCTTATCAGCTTAAGTAGATTTTGGGATGAGGCAATGGGGTTTTCTAAATATGCAATCATGTCATCTGCAAACAGAGACAATCCCTTTTTTTGAGTGACTACTGCTCTCTCTAAAATCATACACTACCAAAAACATCGTTGTTTGAAACTCTATCAGAAAGAATAAAATATCCCTAGTCTGCCCGGAGAATTGAATCACTTTGCCCCACAGAGGCAGCCTTGAGTTCCAACTAAGGCACAAGAGATTCAGACAAGGCTTTTCTGGATATAATATTCCACATCTACATTACAATTACTTTAAAAAAAAAAAAAAAAAACCAGGATTATGAGTCCACTTTGAAGTTCAGACCAGATGTTGATCCCTTTACAAACAGCCCTGTTTTGTCTATGACAACACTGCTTCATTTAAATTTCACATAAACTCCACCCTTCTCTCAAATCCTATAGTAATTTTATTTTTTCCCTTGGTTTTGTGAAATACCCCATGATTCTTCTGGTGTAAGGATCTCCCGCATTGCAATGGGTCTCCCTCATTGCAATGGGTCTCCCTCATTGCAATGGGTCAATAAACCTGATTTTGTCAGACTGCAAGGTTGTCCCCAGTAGTCTTAGGCTGATTGAACAACAGTACCCACCATTCCACTACTTTCTCCCCTGCAAGTTAGAGAATATCCTTCCCCAACTTCTTTTTTTTTTTTTTTTTTTTGAGAGGGAGTCTCGCTCTGTCGCCCAGGCTGGAGTGCAGTGGCCGGATCTCAGCTCACTGCAAGCCCCGCCTCCCGGATTTACGCCATTCTCCTGCCTCAGCCTCCCGAGTAGCTGGGACTACAGGCGCCGGCCACCTTGCCCGGCTAGTTTTTTTGTATTTTTTAGTAGAGAAGGGGTTTCACTGTGTTAGCCAGGGTGGTCTCGATCTCCTGACCTCGTGATCCGCCCGTCTCGGCATCCCAATCCCCAACTTCTAAGGATGCCAAATGAGTCAATTCCTAGCTACAAAGTGGCACCGGTTTTTCCAGTATATTCTAAATTACTGAAAATTAAATTCAGCTCAGTTCCACTGTGTACCTGTTGTTCACAGCAACCAAACTTGAAATGCTGATAAAATGTGGAAATATAAAGACAGAAGAAGAGCAGTGAGAAACAATTGCTTGTCATCTTTAGAATTTTAACGTAAAACCAAATTTTTATGAAGATTTTCTAATCCTAGAAACTTCCATTCTTCAACTTTCACTCACAACCACCAACCCCACTAATACTGAAACTTCTCTCAAATTCCCTCTGACTTTCATTCCCTCATCTTCCATGCTCCCTAGGTCAAAATAATGTATTTGGAATACTCTAAAGAGTTTAAGTCACAAATGGCTTATCCATTTATTTTATTTTATTTTAAAACCATCTTTAGAGCATAAACTTTATTCCATATCTGAAAGTATTGGGTAGGAAGTAAATATGAATACTATAATAGTTTACATTTTTAAGAATTTACTATGTGCCAGGCACATAATTCTAAAATTAATTTATAGATATTTATTTAATTTTATCATCACACTTTTGAGGTACGTTTATTATATTATCTATTCTATTGATGAAGAAATCAAAACACAAAGAGTCACTTGCCGAAGAGTGTACAGCTAAAAAGTAAAAAATCTAGGATTTAAATCTTGGTACTCTGGGTCTAAAGCATGTACAAGCTGAACAGCCCTAATCCAAAAATACAAAATGTAAAATGTTCCAAAACATGAAACCTTTTGAGTATGAATATAAGGCCACAAGTGGAAAATTCCACACCTGACCTCATGTGAGAGGCCACAGCCATATTTTTTTATTGTTAGGTACTTATGTGTGAATAACTATAAGAAAATGACTACATATTGGCAGCATATATATTCAGAGTCAGGAATAATGGTAATGCCAACAACCACAGATTGTGCATATGGCTGGCTGTGCATCTTAGTTTCCTGATGGTTCAGCGTACACAAACTTTTTTTCATGTACAAAATTATTTAAAATATTGTATAAAATTACCTCAGCATGGTGTATAAGGCACATATGAAACATAAATGAATTTCATGTTTAGACTTGGGTCCCATTCCTAAAATATTATATTATGTATATGCAAATATTCTGAAATCCAAAACACTACTGGTCCCAAACATTGCAGATGATGAATACTCAAGTTGTATCTTTAACCACGGCACAATACTGTCAGTACATTATGTCTTCATATACCATATAGCCTGGGTAGAAGTTTTACTTTTTAAAACTGATTGGCCATATCTTAGTTATTTTACTATCTGTTCAAAATATTAATGAACAACTCTGTGCCCAGATCTGTGCATGAGGCAACAGGAGGCATTTAAAAAGCCAAGTGTTTGATATTTCTGTTTAGATTATTGGAGGTTACAATCTAGCTGCAGAAATCAGGAGAACACACCTAGATCAAAAAATACACAGGATAATCCTGTATATGATTATGCACAAAACTACATGAAGTAACTGTAGTCTTTGGATTCTTTGTGTAATAAGTGTCCAGATAATGGAGAGATTGATATGGCCTGAGGGAGGTGACTATGCTAAGAAAGATTGTTGAGAGTTTATGAGAGGAAACTGAATCTAAGACTTCTCTGCTTTACATTTTTAAAGCTGAAGATTTCTTAAGAAGCATTTATCCACGTGGAAACTAAGGTTGTAATTAAATTTACCTATAGCTTCAATTGGCCATGTTATTCTTATTAACAATTCTGTTAATTTGTAGAGCCATTTGTATTGAGAGTATATTTCCGAAACTTCATGTCATGTAATTTAATACATTATGAGACATGTGACGAGATTGTTATTATGATCATTATCATTCCCATTTCACAAATTGGGTCACTCAGCTCAAGTAGGGCAAATTATTTTGGGGGCCATGTGGTTAGAAAGTAGGAGAACTAGAATTTGAAGCTGAATGTTGCCTGTAAAGCTAATGTTCTTTGTTCAGTGGTCTAGTGGTTTTCCTTTTTCCCACTTTTTCAGTCCACCAATCCAAGTTCCACTGTGATATTTAAAAATCAACTTTTGTACTAAAAAGGGAATTTTATTTATCCATTTATTCTACTATGAAATATTATCTAAAACTTGAAAACAAGGAAAATGTATGCAGCATGTCTTTTAATGTCATACAGGGTCAAGGACTATCCAAGGATTATTTAGAATAATTAATCTAGTTTAACTCCTTGTTGTTGATTAAAAGCCACAGACTTACCGAAGGTACATGCTAATTTATAGATTATTTGTGTAGAGGCAATACAACTAATTTCTGCCTGTTAGAACAGTTAATCCCAAAGTTTACAGTTTATGTCTTGTAATACTTAACCAGCTTTCTATCTAATCTAGCAATTCTAAAAGCTTTTTATAAAGTGGCCTATACATAATTAGCTTCTCAAACATGTTTTTACCATATTTCTGGTTCCCTCATTAATTGGTGAGTTGAATAAAATCTTTCACATGTGTTCATATTATATTTTTATAAAAGTAATGATTTTATCTTTTTGAAAATTATACTTTCATAGCTTATTCAGTGAATAAACATTTAGCCATTCAAACATCTTTTTAAAAGATTTTCAAATGATTCATAATTTTTTATTTATTTAATTTTATTTTTAAATGACAAACCCTCCTGTATTTTTGGTGTTCAACATCGTGTTTTAATGAATGTATACATTGTTGAATTATTAAATCAAGTTAATTAACATATTCATCACCTGACAAATATATCATTCATTAACATATTTACCATTTTTGGCTTTCTTTATTTCTTTGCGTAGATCCAAATTTCCACCTGAAATACTTTTTCTTCTCCCTGAATAACTTGTTTTATATTTTTCACAACACAAGTCTGCTCATAATTAATTCTTTTAGCCTTTGTTTGTCAAAGATATCTTTATTTCACTTTCATTTTTAAAATACATATGCTGTTTCATTCTCTGATTGAAAATGAACAAAAAAAGATTTTCTACTAGATATAATACTCCAGATTGATTTTTATTTTCAGTGCTTTAAACATGTAACTCCACTGTGTTCTGGCTTGCATAGTTTCTGATGAAAGACAGTTGCCATTCTTGTTTTGTTCCCTTAATATTTCTTTTGTTCTGGCTGCTTTTAAGATTTTTGTCTTGGTGGGGAGGTGCCAAGATGGCTGACTAGAAGCAACTAGTGTGCACTGCTCTCACAGAGAGGAGACAGAATGGTAAATAAGCACTAGCTTCTCAACTGAATCATCCCAGAGGCCATGTTGAAATTCAACAAGGAAGCAATTTGGACCCATAGAGAGCAGAGTGGAGGGAGGAAGGACAGTCACCCACTCAGGATTGGCATGGAGCTAAGAGAGGCTCCCCACCATAGGGAAAGGGTGAGTGAGCAACAGCTTCCAGGGACCCACACTTCTGCCATGGACCTTTGCAATCCAGGGGACAGGAGATACTCCTTGATGCCTCCACTCTGAGATCACCAGACTGAAACAGAAAGCTGCATGAAGTGTGGACAGAGCTGCTGCTTGGGTCCATCTGAAGCCCCAAGTGCCTTGGATCTCTGAGCCCCATGGTGTCAGCTGCTGTAGCTCTGTCAACAAAAGAAACCAGGTTCTCTTACACACTGCCAGAATAGGGGATACATCCATGATGCTAAGGAGTGGATGGACTGCAGGTCTCACCTCCACTGCCCCTCACCAGGCAAAGAGCACTGGCCAAGGACTCCAGTGCAACCACCCTACCTCTGTTTGAGCACTTGGGCCAGTCACAGCTCTGCATTTCTCTGGGACAGAGCCCCCAGAGGTACTACATAGGCCACAGCCTTTGCCACTGCTGCAGCCTCCACTCCTACTCCGCTTGTTGGGGAGGGAGCAAAGAGCCCAAGAACTGTCATGGGGCTCCAGCACACTGAAGCTTCCATACAGAAAAACAACTAGGCTGTTTTCCTTGTGGGTCCCTGCCCCTTCTACTTCTCACTGGCAAAGGCCTCCTGGCCTGAACTCCCACGGGAGCCACACTACCCACACCTGAACACTTCAGTCAGTGGCAGCTTTGTATTTATGTGGGGTGAAATTCTGAGACAGCCAACAGGCTCTCTGTTAAATGGTACTTGAAGTGGTACTTGCCCTTGCTGCCTTTGAGCTGGGGAATAAACAAAGACCCTGATTACTTTACTCACAACTCCAGCACACCACAGTCACCATGCAAAGAGACAAGTCTCTCTTCCCTGTGAGCCTCTGACCCCCTGCTTTTCACCAGGCAAGGCTGCCAGCTTGGGCCTGCAGTACAGACACCCCACCTCCAGCTAAACATTCCCATTGGCAGCAGCTTTGTGTTTCTCTGACATGAAGTTCCTAGAAACAACTGACAGCCTCATCAGGGGTATTGGCCTGAAGGTTTCTCTTTTGGTTGTGTCTCCACCAGGTTTTGGTATCAGGATGATGCTGGCCTCATAAAATGAGTTAGGGAGAAGTTCCTCCTTTTCATGTGTTTGGAATAGTTTCAAAAGGAATGGTACCAGCTCCTCTTTGTACCTCTGGTATAATTTGGCTGTGTATTAGTCTTGTCCTGAGCTTTTTTGGTTGGTAGGTTGCTAATTGGCGCCTCAATTTCAGAACTTTTTATTGGTCTATTCAAGGATTTGACTTTTTCCTGATTTCTTGCTGGGAGGGTGTATGTGTTCAGGAATTTATCCATTTCCTCTAGATTTTCTAGTTTATTCACATAGAGGTGTTTATAGTATTCTCTGATGGTAGTTTGTATTTCTGTTGGGTCAGTGGTGATAACAACCATTATCACTTTTTATTGTGTCTATTTGATTCTTCTCTCATTTCCTCTTTATTCGTCTAGCTAACCGTCTATTTTTTCTTTTTCTTTTTCTTTTTTTTTTTTTTTTTTTGAGATGTACTCTCCCTTGTTGCCCAGACTGGAGTGCAGTGGCACAATCTCAGCTCACTGTGACCTCCGCCTCCCAGGTTCAAGCAATTCTCCAGCCTCCTGAGTAGCTGGGATTACAGCCACACATCACCAGACCTGGCTAACTTTTATATTTTTAGTAGAGATGGGGTTTCACCAGCCAGGCTGGTCACAAACTCCTAACCTCAAGTGATTCACCCTCCCTGGCCAGTCTGTCTCTTTTATTATTTTTATCAAAAAGCCAGCTCCTGCAGTCATTGATTGTTTGAATGATTTCCTTGTGTCTCTATCTCTTTCAGTTCCACTCCAATCTTAGATATTTCTTGTCTTCTGCTAGCTTTTGGGTTTGTTTGTTCTTGCTTCTCTAGTTCTTTTAGTTGTGATGTTAAGGTGTTGATGTGAGATTTTTTTTAGCTTTCTGATGTGGGCATTTAGGGCTATAAATCTCCCTCTTAACACTGCTTTATCTGTGTCCCAGAGATTCTGATATGTTGTCTCTTTGTTCTCATTGGTTTCAAATAACTTTTTGATTTCTTCCTTAATTTCATTATTTACCCAGGAGTCATTCAGGAGCAGGTTGTTCAATTTCCATGTAGTTGTGTGGTTTTGAGTGAGTTTCTTAATCTTGAGTTCTAATTTAATTTCACTGTGGTCTGAAAGACTTTGTTATTATTTCAATATTTTTGCATTTGCTGAGGAGTGTTTTACTTCCAATTATTTGATTGATTCTAGAGTAAGTGCCCTGTGGTACTGAGAAGAATATATATCCTGTTGCTTTGGAGTGCAGAGTTCTGTAGATATTTATCAGATCCACTTGATCCAGAGCTGAGTTAAAGTCCTGAATATCCTTGTTAATTTTCTGTTTTGATGATCTGTCTAATATTGACAGTGGGGTGTTACAGTCTCCCACTATTATTGTTTGGGAGTCTAAGTCTCTTTGTAGGTCTCTAAGAACTTGTTTTATGAATCTTGGTGCCCCTGTATTGGGTGCATATCCTACATGTAGGATAGTCAACTCTTCTTGTTGAATTTTGGGCATTATGTAAGGCCCTTCTTTGTCTTTTTTTATTCTTGTTGGTTTAAAGTCTATTTTGCCAGAAACTAGAATTGCAACCCTTGCTTTTTTTTCTGCTTTCCATTTGCTTGGTAAATTTTCTTCCATCCCTTTATTTTGTAGATTTGTGTGTCTCTGCACATGATATAGGTCTCTTGAATACAGCACACTGGTGGGTCTTGACTCTAACACATTTTGTCTTTTAATTGGGGCATTTAGCCCATTTACATTTAAGGTTAATATTGTCATGTTTGAATTTGATCCTGTCATCGTGATGCTAACTGGTTATTTTGCACACCATTTGATGCAGGTTCTTCATTGTGTCATTGGTCTTTGCATTTCAGTGCATTTTTGCAAAGGCTGGTACTGGTTTTTTGTTTCCACATTTAGTGCTTTGTTCAGGAGCTCTTGCAAGGCAGGTCTGGTGGTGACAAATTCCCTCATCATTTGATTGTCTAAAAAAGATTTTATTTCTGCTTTGCTTCTGAAGCTTATTTTGGCCAGATATGAAATTCTGGGTTGAAAATTTCTGTTTTAAAAAATTTTGAATATTGAACCCTATTCTCTTCTGGCTGTAGGGTTTCTGCCAAGATGTCTGCTATTAGTCTGATGGGCTCCCCTTTGTAGGTGACCTGGCCTTTCTTGCTGGCGGCCCTTAACATTTTTTCCTTCATTTCAACCTTGGAGAATCTGATGATTGTGTGTCTTGTATTTGATCTTCTCGTGGGGTATCTTACTGGGGTTCTCTGTATTTCCTGAATTTGAATGTCAGCCTGTCTTGCTAGGTTGGGGAAGTTCTCCTGGATGATATTCTGAAGTGTGTTTTCCAACTTGGTTCCATTCTCTCTGTCTCTTTCAGGTACTACAAACAGTCATAGTTTTGGTCTTTTTACATAGTCCCATAGTTGTCGGAAGTTTTGTTCATTCCATTTTATTTTTTTATTCTCTGATCTTGTCTGCCTGCATTATTTCAGTGAGATAGTATTCAGCCTCTGATATTCTTTCTTCTGTTTGATTGATTTGGTTGCTGATACTTGTATATGCATCACAAAGTTCTCATGCTTTTCAGCTCTATCAGGTCATTTATGTTCCTCTCTAAACTGGTTATTCTAGTTAGCAGCTCCTGTAACCTTTTATCATGGTTCTTAGCTTCTTTACATTGGGTAAGAACATGCTTCTTTACTTCAGTGAAGTTTGTTATTACCCACCTTCTAAAGCCTACTTCTTTCAATTTGTCCATCTCATCCTCCTTCTAGTTCCGTGCCCTTGCTGGAGATGTGTTGTGATCATTTGGAGGAGAAAACACACTCCGGCCTTTTGAGTTTTCAGAGTTTTTTTTATTGATTCTTCATCATCTTCATGAGTTCATCTAGTTTTGATCTTTGAGGCTGCTGACCCTCAGATGAGGCTTTTGTGGGGACTTTTTTGTTGATTCTGTTGTTGTTGCTGTTTATTTGTTTTTCTTTCAATAGTCAGGTCCCTGTTCTACAGGGCTGTTGCAGTTTACTGGGAGTTCACTTCAGGCGCTATTCATCTGGGGTGCTCCTGTACCTAGAGATGTCACCGGAGGAGACTGGAGAACAGCAAAGATTTGTGCCTGCTACCTCCTCTGGGATCGCCGACCTTGAGGGGCACTGACCTAATGCCAATAAGAATGCCCCTGTATAAGGCTTCTGGTGGCCCCTGTTGTGCGGGGGGGGTCTCACCTAGTTGGGGAGCAGGGGAACCAGAACCCATTTAACAAAGCACTTTGACTGTTTTTTCATGGAGGGTTTGTGCTGTACTGAGGGGAAATCCACTTGTCTCAGCTGCCTGGATTCCTCAGAGCTAGCAGGGGGAAAGACTAAACCCGCTGGTCTGTGGAGACTATGGCCAACCCTCTCCCTAGGGTCTCAGGCCCAGAGAGGTCAGAGTTCTGTCCCTGGGACGCTGGCTGGAGTTGCTGGAGTTCCTGCATGGAGGCCCAAGCAAGTAAGAAGGGATGGGTCAGAGTCTGGCCTAAAGAGGCAGTCTGGTCACCCTCTGCCACAGCCAGTTTGCTGCACTGTAGGGAATACCTCTTGGAACCAAGCCATCCAGTCTCCCCAGCTCCAGCAGGGGAAGAATTCAGCCTAGAGCTGCAGTGCTGGCTGCCACTCTTCCCCCCAAAGAGTTCAGCATTTTAGGTAGCAGCCACAGTGATGACTGTCACCCCTCCCTCAGGGAGCTCAGACATCTTAAACAGCAGGTAGCAGCCGCTTCTCCCCCTTGATCTTGGTAATCTTAGGCAGATTTCAGCTGAGTGGCTGTTGAGAATTTGCATGACCCTGTGGTTAGGGCCCAAGGTCCTGGTAGCATGGGCTCACAAATATGATCTTCAGATCTTTGGGTTGCACAGTTCCATAGATAAAGCATGGTTCCCCAGGCTAAGTAGCATGCTCACTCACTGCCTGTTTTGGCTGGGGAGTGGGGGCTCCCCTGCCTCATGTGGCTCTCGGGTGGGCCAACACACCACCCTGTTTTCCTTGATCTTTGATGATCATACCAACCATCTAGTCAGTTCTGATGATAGAACCTGCATACTTCAGTTGCCGGTGCAGGATTTACATGTTGTTTTGGTTCTTCTCAGTGGGGAGCCTCCAACTGCCGCTGCTTCTAGTTGGCCATCTTGGCCCCACCCTCCTTTCAAATATTTTATTGTTTGGTTCTTTAATCTTAATTTGTAATATAGATTCCAGTTTTCTACTAATTTTTTTGTTTTCGTATTTTGAATACATTAATCATAATTATTTTATTGGTCTTTCTTTTTTATTAAAATGTAATATTCATACATTAAATATACAAAGTATACTAATTCCAACTGCTTATGGATATATGGTTTGTTTGTACTTTTAGTTATGAATAAAGCTGCAGTGAACACTGTTATTTATGTATTTTGTTATATATACACTGATTTCTTTTGAGTATATACATAGGATCATGGTACAGGCATAATCAAAGTTATTTTAAAGTGCCTGGAAATTCCAATATATAAACCACTTGGTGTGCTTCTATTGTGTATTTTTATCTCTTGGTTTTATCTCATTTGGTCCTACATTGTTCAAAGATGACTAATTTTAGGTTGCATGCTGGATAGTGTATATAAAAACTTGTTGATAATCTGGATGCTATCTTATTCTAGGTAGAATTTGCCCCTCCTGTAGTTATAAGAAGGACAAAACACCTTGATTCAATCAGGAACTGAGATGGTTTTAGGCTTGTCATCAGGCATTTTAACAGCTGGTCTATTTCTTGTTTGCCCTTTAATGATCTCAACTAAAATCCTAAGGATTTTCCTGGCCTCCTCTTCTTCGGCAAGCCCTAAATTTTAATTGTTATTTATTTTGTTTTGTGACAGTACTATTAGTTCTGCTTACTTCTCTGTAGTTCACTTTTATTCTTAACATATTAAGTCTGGTTTTTGTCTCTCTTAATATCTTAAGATATGAAGTCTGGTTTTTGTTAAGACTGCTGAACACTTTATATTATGAATTTATTTTTAACTTACATGTCCCACATAAGTATGAGCAAATGCCCCCAAATAACGAAAGCATCAGGTATGGTTTGGCTTACCTCAGTGTTTCCCCTCTCTCTGGGATTTCAGTCTCCCAGGTCCTAGATGCCTGATTGCTCTCTGATGCCTTCCCATGAGTAAGAATTTTGGTTTGGTTTGGAATGGTTGGTTTTTATCCAGTATTTACAAGTGTTTTCAGTGGGAAAATTAATATGATACAAATTGCATCATTATAGCCAGAGGTGGAGGTCCTTGGCTTCTACTGATTTTTTTCTTCTGCTATTTTAATTCAACTTTTCTTCTATATATGTTACATTTAACTATCCAGATGATAACAAAGTCCAAGAAGTGACCGTGATAGTGGCTAAATCAAAATGTCTACATCTGGATATATAACATTAGTAAACAACCATTGCACCTTGCTATCTTGCGTTTCATATTTATGTCTCTATGCAAGGGTACAAGTAAGATCACTTGCCTAGTATTTGAGCCATATAGTAACTTGGTCAGTGTTTTTAAAAATTGGTTTGCCAGAAATATTCATCTTTTTTTTCAAGTGTCACTAGCATAATTTTAAAAGTAGGTACTAAAAGAGGCTCTTAGTAGTATGAGTAGGAAGTTAGTTTCTCACATTATATTGCAGTCATTAAGAACTTGAGCTCTGGAGTCAGATTGCTTAAGTTAGATTCTAAACTTTTCAGCATCCTGGTTGTGTTATCTTGGCAAATTTACCTAACAGTCCTGGGTCTCAGTTTGCTTATTCCTCACCTATATAGTGAGGATAATAATCATACCTACCTCTGTGAGGATTATGTGAGCTAGCATATTTAAATTACTTAGAACTGTACCCAGAACATTTTTAAAAAGTCAATTAATGATAGCTATCATTATTTTATATTCTGCAGTCCCACTAGAATGAAATAACTTACACTCTGCTCATTTCTTCCTTTTTTATTCTTCACATTGTCTTTCCTTCTTTTTTATAATGTTTTTTAATGTTTATGTTTATTATTTTACTGAAATATATTCTTTCTGAAGCAACTTTTGACTATTTTTATTATTATGTATTCTTTCACAATATTAATAATACATACATATGTTCACGTTGTTGCTAATTTGTGTTCACAACTCTTGCAAAAGAAGAAAAACTTCTGCTACCTGATTAAAGTAAAACAAAACATAACCAAGTTATAGACACAGATACTCCAAAAAATCTCCTCAGATTAATAGCTCTTGTTATCTTTAAAACTTGTGTTTCAACGAAGTTATGAACATTTTTTCTTATCTATGAATCCAGAAAATTCCTTCAAACTCCACCTTCCCCCTACCCTTGCAATGTAATTGAATCAAAACAATATATAAATAAGACTGACTCTAACCTAGGAATTCCGAAGAACTACTCTTCTTATTTTATCAAACTAAGTCATTAATCTTTCACTTAAGGTGTGAGCTGAATCAGTCAGATCTTTCAGAAATAAGACAAATAAACTAGCGTAGTGGAAGCCCTAGGTTGCATTTGTTCATGAACCCATAACAGAGGCATCCAAAAGTGTCAGTGACACAAAAACAATTTTGGAGTTCTCTTCATGTCAGTGGGCAAAAAATAAAGAGTATGTCATATTCACAATCAGTCCTTGCTTAACTTCCAAGCTGACACTAGCCATGACTCAACTCAAAAACTCTTTCAGTAAATTAGAGGTGTGGTATTCCACACTTCACAAACAGTGCATGACAACAATCACTTTGATTGTTTTGGAATAGATTTGCCCTTTATTCTTTCTTTTGGTTTCAAACTTTAACAAAGATGTTTTAGTTAAAGTTTTCATTATAAAGTCCATCTCAGAAGGACTTGAGCCTTCCAGTCATTCTTCAGCCTGTTGTTACCTAACTTTGGGCAGCTGCCTGATAAGCCTCTATCAAAACCTGGCAGGTTAGTAAGAGTAAGCAAAACAGTAGGAAAGATGCCTTTATTATTATACTTCAAGTTCTAGGGTACATGTCCACAACGTGCAGGTTTGTTACATATGTATACATGTGCCCTGTTGGTGTGCTGCACCCATTAACTCGTCATTCACATTATGTATATCATCTCCTAATGCTATTCCTCCCCACTCCCCACTCCCCACAATAGGCCCCGATGTGTGATGCTCCCCTTCCTGTGTCCAAGTGATCTCATTGTTCAATTCCCAACTATGAGTGAGAACATGCGGTGTTTGGTTTTCTGTTCTTGTGATAGTTTGCTGAGAATGATGGTTTCCAGCTACAGCCATGTCCCTAAAAAGGACAGGAACTCATCCTTTTTTATGGCTGCATAGTATTCCATGGTATATATGTGCCACATTTTCTGAATCCAGTCTGTCACTGATAGACATTTGGGTTGATTCCAAGTCTTTGCTATTGTGAATAGTGCCACAATAAACATACGTGTGCATGTGTCTTTATAGCAGCATGATTTATAATCCTTTGGGTATATACCCAGTAATGTGATGGCTGGGTCAAATGGTATTTCTAGTTCTAGATCCTTGAGGAATCACCACACTGTCTTCCACAATGGTTGAACTAGTTTACAATCCCACCAACAGTGTAAAAGTGTTCGTATTTCTCTACATCCTCTCCAGCACCTGTTGTTTCCTGACTTTTTAATGATTGCCATTCTAACTGGTGTGAGATGGTATCTCATTGTGGTTTTGATTTTCAGTTCTCTGATGGTGAGTGATGATGAGCATTTTTTCATGTGTCTGTTGGCTGTATAAACGTCTTCTTTTGAGGAGTGTCTGTTCATATCCTTTGCCCACTTTTTGATGGATTGTTTGTTTTTTTCTTGTAAATTTGATTGAGTTCTTTGTAGGTTCTGGATATTAGCCCTTTGTCAGATGAGTAGATTGTGAAAATTTTCTCCCATTCTGTAGGTTGCCTGTTCACTCTGATGGTAGTTTCTTTTGCTGTGCAGAAGCTCTTTAGTTTAATTAGATCCCATTTGTCAATTTTGGCTTTTGTTGCCCTGGCTTTTGGTGTTTTAGACATGAAGTCCTTGCCCATGCCTATGTCCTGAATGGTATTACCTAGGTTTTCTTCTAGGGTTTTTATGGTTTTAGGTCTAACATGTAAGTCTCTAATCCAACTTGAATTAATTTTCATATAAGGAGTAAGTAAAGAATCCAGTTTCAGCTTTCTACTTATGGCTAGCCAATTTTCCCAGCACCATATATTAAATAGGGAATCCTTTCCCCATTTCTTGTTTTTCTCAGGTTTGTCAAAGATCAGATGGCTGTAGATGTGTGATATTATTTCTGAGGACTCTGTTCTGTTCCATTGGTCTATATCTCTGTTTTGGTACCAGTACCATGCTGTTTTGGTTACTGTAGCCTTGTAGTATAGTTTGAAGTCAGGTAGCATGATGCTTCCAGCTTTGTTCTTTTGGCTTAGGATTGTCTTGGCAATGCAGGCTCTTTTTTGGTTCCATATGAACTTTAAAGCAGTTTTTTCCAATTCTGTGAAAAAACTCATTGGTAGCTTAATGGAGATGGCATTGAATCTATAAATTACCTTGGGCAGTATGGCCATTTTTACAATATTTATTCTTCCTATCCATGAGCATAGTATGTTCTTCATTTGTTTGTGTCCTCTTTTATTTCATTGAGCAGTGGTATGTATTTCTCCTTAAAGAAGTCCTTCACATCCCTTGTAAGTTGGATTCCTACGTATTTTATTCTCTTTGAAGCAATTGTGAATGGGAGTTCATTCATGATTTGGCTCTCTGTTTGTCTGTTATTGGTGTATAAGAATGCTTGTGATTTTTGCACATTGATTTTGTATCCTGAGACTTTGCCGAAGTTGCTTATCAGCTTAAGGAGATTTTGGGCTGAGATGATGGGGTTTTCTAAATATGCAATCATGTCATCTGCAAACAGGGACAATCTGACTTCTTCTTTTCCTAATTGAATACCTTTATTTCTTTCTCTCGCCTGATTGCCCTAGCCAGAACTTCCAACACTATGTTGAATAGGAGTGGTGAGAGAGGGCATCCCTGTCTTGTGCCAGTTTTCAAAGGGAATGCTTCCAGTTTTTGCCCGTTCAGTATGATATTGGCTGTGAGATACCTTTTAATCTTAACCACTCTGAAACAAAGGTTCAGTTGGAGAAAAATTGTGAATCAACTGTGGTTTGCAAGTACAGTCGTCCCCCTTCATCCATGGTTACACTTTTCATGGTTTCAGTTACCCAAGACCAACTGCAGTCTGAAAATATTAAATGGAATATTTCAGAAATAAGCAATTCATAAGTTTTTAAGTTACAATTTTATTTTTTATTTAATGTTTTTAATTGACACATAATAATTTTTCATGTTTATGAGGCACAATGTGATGTTTCAATATGTGTATATATTGCATAATTATTAAATTCAAGTAATTAGTATATCCATCACCTCAAACATTTATCATTTCTTTGTGGTGGAACATAAAAATCCCTCTCATCTAGCTATTTGGAGGTATACAATATCATATTATTGTCCCCGTAGTCACCCCACTATGCAATAAGACACCAGAAATTCTATTTTCTTTCTAATTGTAACTTTGTACCAAGAGGACTTTCTCTCCTCATCTCCCTTCTCCTCCCCAGTTTCTAGTAGCTACTATTCTATTTACTACTTCTATGAAATCAACTTTTAAACATATTCCTATGATTGAAAATATGTGATATTTGTATTTCTGTGTCTGGCTTATTTTATTTAATGTCATGTCTTCCAAGCTCATCTATGTTGCCACAGAATTTTATTCTTCTTTATGGCTAAATAGTATTCCATTGTTTATATATACCACATTTTCTTATCCATTCATTCATTGTTGAGCACTTAGCTTGATTCCATATTGTGGCTATTGTGAATAGTGCTGCAGTAAATATGGCAGGGCAGATATCTCTTCAACATACTGATTGCATTTCCTTTGGATATATACCCAGTAGTGAGATTATTGGATCATACGATAGTTCTATTTTTAGTTTTTTGAGGAGCTTCCATAGTGTTCCTCAAATGGCTGTACTAATTTACATTTCCAAAAAAGTGTGTAATAGTTCCCATTTCTTCATATTCTTGCCAATACTTGTTATCTGTTCTCTTTTTTATATTAGCAGTTCTTATTGGAATGACGTGATACGTCATTGTGGTTTTAATTTGTAATTCTCTGATGATTAGTGATGTTGAGAATTTTTTATATACTTTACTGTGGTTTAAGCTTGTCCCCAGCAAAACTCATATTAAAATTTGATCCCCAGTGTGGCAGTGTTTGGAGGCAGTGCCTAATAAGAATTGTTTGGGTCGTGAGGGTAGATTTCTCATGAATGTCTTGCTGCTGTTTTCATAGTAATGAGTTCTTGCTCTCTTGAGACTGGATTAGTTTTTACAGGAATGTTCCCACAAGAGTGAGTTGCTTTAAAGCCAGGACACTCCTTGAATTTTTATTCTTTGCATGTGTTCACTTTCCCTTAGACCTTCTTTGCCATGTTATGACACAACATGAAGGCTCTCACCAAAAATCCAGGCCATGACCTTGAACTTCCCAGCATGTGGAACTGTGAGCTGAATAAACCTCTTTTCTTTATATATATTTACCCAGTCTCAGGCATTCTGTTACAGCAACACAAAATTGACTAAGGCATACCTCTTGGCCATTTTTATATCTTAATTTGAAAAATGTTTATTAAGGCCTTTTGCCTATTTTTAAATCCAATTATTTGGGGATTTTTTGTTTGCTTGCTATTGAGTTGTTTGAGTTCCTTATATATTCTGGATATTAACCTTTTTTTCAGATGTATAGTTTGCAAATATTTTCCCCCATGTGGTAGGTTGTCTTCACTTTGCTGATTGTTTTCTCTGTGGTGTAGAAGCTTTTAAGTTTTATATAATCCCATTTGTCTATTTTTGCTTCTATTACCTGTGCTTTTGAGGTTTTATCCAAAATATCATTGTACAGTCCAATGTCATGAAGTATTTTCCCTATGTTTCCTTCTAGTAACTTCACAGTTTTGTATCTTACATTTAAGCCTATCATCCACTTTGAGTTTACTTTTGTCTGTAGTCATAGGTAGGGATCCAGTTAACATGATAAAAATCCACACTGTATATCCTACCCAGCTATTAGTTACTTAGTGGCCATGTCAGTTATTGTATTAACTGTCTAAATATCACTGTGCTTATGTTCAAGTAACCCAAGTTTTACTAAACAGTGGCCACAAGTTGCAAGAGTAGTAATGATGGCTATTTGAATATGACAAAGAGAAGCCTCAAAGTGTTTCCCTTAAGTGAAAAAATGAAAGTTCTCTACTTAATAAGAAAAAAAATCATATTTTGAGGGGTTTTGGCATAAATTTTGTACTCAGTTGTCTCCTATACATCTCTTGACAAAATGCCTGAAATTACTCCTTTAAAAGATTCACTCTGAGTTTAAATTTTCTGTTATTGACTAAAGCCCCTCACTTACCTGGAGGTAGTTACCTTTTCTGCTTGCATATAATTTAAGCTGTGACTATGACCTTCTTCACTTGAAAATATAGAAATGTAGTTATTTAACAGAATAGAATGAGTGAGAGAGGAAAGATGAAAAAAAGTGAAATATAATGAATGGTTGTTGATGGGCCCCATTCTAGCAAAGATGTTCTAGCTACTGTTCCTAACTCAGTTATCTCTCATGCATCTCTTGACAAAATGCATAAAATTTCTCTCTTACAGATTCACTCCGTTGAGTTTAAATTTTCCGTTATTGATTTCCCCTGTTAAACTACAGCTTCCTCTTCTCTCTTCAAAGTAACTGCTAAGCCATTTCCAGCCACTAATACCTTGTTGTGACATGGTACTTCAGATTAGTCAGTTATGGACCTGGCGTAGTGACTGCCTTTCTTCCGTAGCTGTTTCTATCTGAACCTGTCACTGTCCCATCAAAGCCTACCTATCTGTGATTCTACTCCCTCAATTCTAGCAAATAATTGACTTTTTTGTTGTTGTTGTTGTGGGTTTTTGTTTGTTTGTTTGTTTGTTGTTGTTTTTTTTTTTTTTGACAGAGTCTTGCTCTGCGGCCCAGGCTGGAGTACAGTGGTGCCATCTCGATCTTGGCTTACTGCAACAAGCGATTCTCGATTCTCGTGCCTCAGCCACCAGAGTAACTGGGATTACAGGCAGGCGCCACCATGCCAGCCTATTTTTGTGTTTTTAGTAGAGACAGGGTTCTGTCAGGATGGCCAGGCTGGTCTCTAACTCCTGGCCTCAAGTGATCTGTCTGCCTTGGCCTCGCAAAGTGCTGGGATTACAGGCATGAGTCACCGCTCATTGATGCGAAGGTGCATTGATGCGAAGGTGGTCTGCAGAACTCTGCAATCTTATTTCACCTGCAGCTTAACTCTGTGTAGGAGGATGCAGTGGTCCAAACATTCTATTTACTCAGCTTTTTGTAGGGAAGCAGAATCAAGCCATAAATGACTACCCAGATGTTCCAAAGTAGTCACTACATTCTAAAAATTGCAGTTATTGGTGAATTAGATAAAGAAAATACAGTAAAAAAATATTTTAACCTCCTACTTGAATAAGAAATAAACTTTCAAACATGTTTACTCTAATTGTATGCTTTCTAAATTATTGATTTTCTGTCATTTTAAAATGCCACAAATTAGACATTATTTTTAATTTTGCAAACTGCTTATCTATATTTATCTAATTATTTACCAAATTTCTTGATCATCATTTCTTCTTGCATCACTGACTTTCCTTCAGGGATTACTTTCATTCTGAAGGATATACTGGACTACATTCTTTAGAAGTTCCTTTAGTAAAGGTCTATTAGGGGTAAATTATTCAGAGGTGTTTATTTCACACTTGTTTTTCCCATTTTTTAATTTTTATTTTTGTAGGCATATAGTATGTGTATATATTTATGGGGTACATGAGATATTTTCATAGTCATATAATGTGTAATAATCATATCAGGGTAAATGGGGTGTCCGTCACCTCAAGAACTTTTATGTTACAGACAATGCAATTATACTCTTTTTGTTATTTTTAATATACAATACATTATTGTTGACTGTAGTAATTCTGTTGTACTATCAACTACTATATCTCATTTATTCTATCTAACTATATAATATTTTGTACCAACTAACCATCCTCACTCCCTCCCACCCCACTACACTTCCCAGCCTCTGGTAACCATCATTCTATTCTCTAGCTCTATGAGTTCAATGGTTTGAATTTTTAGTTTCTACAAATAAGGGAGAACATGTGAAGTTTATCTTTCTCTGTCTGGCATGTTTCACTTAACAACCCATGTTGTTACAAATGACAAGATCTCATTATTTTATGGCTGAATAGTACTCCATTGTGTATATTACCAAATTTTATTTCTCAATACTTTTGTTGATGAACATTTAGGTTGCTTCCAAATCTTGGCTATTGTGAATAGTGCTGCAACAAACAAGTGAGGGCAGATATCTCTTCAATATACTAATCCCCTTCCTTTTGGGCATATACGTAGCAGTATGATTTCTGGATCATGTGGTAGTCCTATTTTTAGTTTTTTGCAGAACCTCCAAACTGTTCTCCATAGTGGTTGTACTAATTTATATTCCCACCTTATTCCTATATTCTTGCCAGCATTTGTTTTTGCCTGTCTTATCAAAAAAAAGTCATTTTTACCAGGGGGAGATAATATTTTATTGTAGTTTTTATTTGAATTTCGGATGATCAATGATACTGAGCACCTTTTCATATGCCTGTTTAACATTTGTGTATCTTCTGTTGAGAAATGCCTATTCAAATATTTTGTCCATTTTTTCATCTGATTAAATATTTTTTTCCCATAGAGTTGTCAGATTGATAGTTTACAAATATTTTCTCCCATTCTGTGGGTTGTATGTTCACTTTATTGATTGTTCCTTCTATTTTGAAGAAACTTTTTAACTTTACGTGATCCAATTTGTCCATCTTTGCTTTGGTTGGCTGTGCTTGTACAGTATTACTCAAAAAACCAAGTCCAATGTCCTGGAAAGTTTCCCCAATGTTTTCTTTAAGTGGTTTCATAGTTAGGGGTCTTAGATTTAAGTATTTAGTTCTCTTTTATTTGATTCCAGTATATGGAAAAATATAGAGGTCTAGTTTCACTTTTCTACATATAAATAACCAGTATTCCCAGCACTCTTTATTGAAAAGACTGTCCTTTCCCCAATGTATTCTTGGCACTTTTGTCAAAAATGAGTTCACTGTATATATATAAATTTGTTTTGGGGTTCTCTCTTCTAGTTCATTCACTATGTGCCTGTTTTTATGCGAGTACCATGCTGTTTTGGTTACTATAGCTTTGTAGTATAATATGAAGTCAGGTAATGTGATTTCTCTAGTTTTGTTCTTTTTGCTCAGGATAGCTTTGTCTGTTGTGGGTCTTTTGTGGTTCCATATACTTTTTGGATTATTTTTTCTATTTCTGTAAATAATTTAATAGGCATTTTGATAGGGCTTGCATTGAATCTGTACATTGTTTTGGGTATTATGGACATTTTAACAGTGTTGATTCTTCCAATACATGAACATGAAATATATTTTCATTTTGTTGAACCCTCTTCAATTTCTTGCATCAATATTTTATAGTTTTTATTGTATAGATCTTTCACATCTTTGGTTAATTCTTAGATATTTTATTTGTAGCTATTGTAAATGGGATTAATATCTTGATTTTCTTTTTAGGTAGTTCACTGTCGGCATACAGAAATTCTACTGATTTTGTATGTTAATATTGTACCCTGCAAATTTACTAAACTTGTTTATCTGTTCTAAATATTTTTTTGTTTGAGTCTTTAGGTTTTTCCAAATAAAAGATTATATCAGCAAACAAGGATGATTTGGCTGCTTCTTTTTGAATTTGGATGCCATTTATTTCTTTCTCTCATTTGATTGCTCTGTTTATAACTTTCAGTACTATATTGAATAACTGGTGAAAGTGGGCATACTTTTTGTGTTGCATACCTTAGAGGAAAGGCTTTCCGTTTTCTCCATTCATTATAATACTATCTGTGGTTTGTCATACTTTTATTACGTTGAGGCTGTTCCTTCTATACCAAGTTTTTTGAGCTATTTTATTATGAAAGGATGCTGAATTTTATCACATGCTTTTTCAGCATTAATTGAAATGGTAATATGGTTTTTGTCCTTCATTCTGTTGATATGATGTATCACACTGCTAGACTTGCATGTCTTGAACCATCCATTTATCTCTGGGATAAATCCCACTTGGTCATATTTAATCATACTTTTAATATATTGTGGAATTCAGTTGGCTAGTATTTTGTTGAGGATTTTTGCATAGATTTTCATCAAAGGTGTTGGTCTGTAGTTTTCCTCTTTTTTTTTAGGTGTTTTTGTCTTGTTTTGATATCAGGATAATGCTGGCCTCATAGAATGAGTTTGGAAGTATTCCCTCTTCCTCTGCTTTTTTAGAATAATTTGAGTAGGATTGGCATCTTTTTTTTTTATCTTAAAATGTTTGAAAAACTTCAGCACTGGAGCCATCAGATCCCCATATTTTGTTTTCTTCAAGACTTTGTATTATGTCTTTGAAATCATTTGTTGTTATCAGTCTACTCAGCTTTTGGATTTCTTTATGGTTAAATCTTGGTAGCTTGTATGTGTCTAGGGATCTATCAGTTTTTCTAGGGTTTTCAGTTTATTGGCATATAGTTGCTCACCGTGGCCTTTAATTATCCTTTGACTTTCTGTAATGTCAGTTTTAATGTCTCCTTTTTCATCTCTGATTTTTTTCATGTGGGTCTTCTCTTTTCGTCTTAGTCTGGATAAACGTTCATCAATTTTGTTTATCTTTTGAAAAAGCCAACTTTTCATTTTGTTGATGTTTAATATTGTATTCTTCATTTCAATTTCATTCATTTCTGCTCTGATGTGTATTATTTCTTTTCTTCTAATACTGGGCTGGTTTTGCTCTTACTTTTCTAGTTCTTTAAGATGCATCATTATATTTATTTTACGTTTTCCTATATTTTATGTAGGCTTCAAAAAGCTCCTAGAACTGGTAGATAAATTCAGCAAACTTAGGATACAAAATTAATGTACACAAATCAGTAGCTCTGCTATCCACCCACAGCAACCAAGCTGAGAATCAAATCAAGAACTAAATTTCTTTCACAATAGCTGCAAAAAACATAAAATATTTAGGAATATACCTAACCAAGGATATGAAAGACCTCTACAAGGAAAATGACAAAACAATGCTGAAAGAAATAGTAGATAACACAAACAAATGGAAACAAATCCAATACTCATGGATGGATAGAATCAATATTGTGAAAATGACTAGAAGAACACTTCTATTTTTTCCTCTAGCTTCTTTTAAAAGTTTCTCTTTGTTTGGGGTATGTCACCAAATGTCTGGACAAGAATTTCTTTTTATTTATCCTGCTTTGTATATTTTTTGCTTCCAATATCTGTGGATACATGTCTTTTATAAGGTTTGGAAAATTCTTAGTCATTATCTTTTCAAATATTACATTTTTTCCATTCTCCTTATTGTTTTATGTGACATACATTAAAATTTCTCATCCTCTGTCTCATAAACTCCTCCTTCATATTTTCCATTTTTCCTTCTCTGTTGCATTATGCATAGTTTCCTGAGATGTATCTTCTAGTTTGCTAATATGTTCTTAACACTGTCTAATATGATGTTTAGCACATATGTTGATTTTTTAATGATTGTTTTCAGTGTTTCAAGTTTCATTTGGAGATATATATGTAGGTATATAATTTTATTGCCTACTTATTTTTAGATGTTGGCATGCATTTCATAAAATAGTTTGTCTTAATCTGTTTTGTGCTGCTATAAATGAATAACTGAAACTTGGTAATTTGTAAAGAAAATAGGATTATTTCCAGTCCTATAGTCTGGAAAATGAAGAGCATGGCTCTGGCTTCTGGCAATGACATCCATGCCATGTCACAACATGGTGGAGAAGATCAAAGGGAAACCAGAACCATCCAATAAGGGGAAAACCTGAGAGGCATCCAGAGTTTATAACAACCGACTCTTGACAAGAACTAATTCATTCCCATGAGAACCAATAGAGTCTTGCAAGAGTTAAAACATACTCACTACTCAAGAACAACATGAAGCCATTCATGAGGGATATGCTCCCATGACCCAGACACTTCTCTCTAGGTTCTAACTCTCAGCACTGTACCTTTGGGAATCAAATTTCAACATGAGTTTTCATGCGGACAAACAAACCATAACCAAACCACAGTGCAGTTCATGATGCACAGTTGTTTTATAATCTGTAAGTGATTACTCAGGTAACTACAGGAAGTCTGTTGGAATCTAAGCCTATCATTTGCTTTTGATTTGTTTGCATCCACTCATAATGGTTTTGTCCTTGTGTGTTTGGTAATATTATAGTGAGATCACAGTTAATTAATATTTATCTGTGAGACTGCAAGGGATTTAGATTCAAGATGTTTTCCTCCAGAGAAGATTTGCTTTTGCCTCTGCATGTGCCAGGGTACATTACAAACCAGAGACCACTGTAGCTCTTTTGCAGGGGTGGATCTTGGCCTAATGCCCACAGGCTGAAATTCAGCTCCCTTGATTTCTGCCGGTTCAATATTAGTGTCCTTATCCATGTCAGCACTAATAATAATATTTACCCTGATATCTAAGCCATCTTTCTGCTTACTTGTTGCTAGCTGCATATTTTCAGCTTACCCACTTTTTGGCTAGCAGAGAAGATGCCTAGAAACTTTCTCTTACTTTCTGAGCCCAGCAATACATTAAACATCTGTTTTATTGAGAATATACTTGATGCATTGTGAGAAAGTTCCTCAACATATCTAGTCCACTATACAACTAGACATTCTCTTCCCACTCTTGCTTCAATTAACTGGCATCTGGATTTCTCTCACCTTTTATCAGAAACTGCCATTACAAAAATTACCTAAGAGTTTCACAGTACTAAATCTAAGAGAAGTTTCTGTCCTTGTCAGCACTTGACCTTCAATCTACCCTTGTCTATCTCAGTTTCCTTTGTAAATTGTAATATCATTCATCCCTTAAATGTTTATGTTCTTTGGAATTTTAATCGTAACCCACACACTTTTAAACCCACACACTTTCCATGATCAATCTGATTTATTCTTCTGGTTCTGGCTACCATCTATATATTGATAACTCCCAACACTGTCTTCATCCCAAACAAACCTATCTATTCAACTTCCTGCAGTACTTGAATGTTCCATAGTTCCTTTATATTCAACATGTTGAAAACTAAATTTATCATCTTGCTGTCATACTCCCAACTCCTTCCTTCTCCTGTGTTCTCGATTCATACTGCGCAAGCCAGAAACCAGGCCATCATTCATAATATTTTCTTCTCTTCAAGTTTTCACATTGAATAAACCACCAAGTCTGACTATTCTACATCTCTGGAGCCATCTACTTTTCTCCAGCTTCAATGCCATTCCCCTAGTAAAGATAAGTCACTTTCATCTCTTGCTTGGGAGTATAGTGACAGCCTCTTAACTGGTTTCTCTGCCTGTCCTCTTGAACCGTCTCCTTCCCACCACCCAATACTGCCTCCATACTACAGTAAATAATTTTTCTAAAATAAAATCGTGTTACTATTTTACTTAAAAGAACAACTAGTGATTGATTACAGGATAAAATTCAAATTCTTTTCCCAAGATCCTTTGCGATCTGGCCTCTGTCTGTCATCCAGCCTCATGTCTCTGTCGTACTACATTCCCCTTCCATTGCTGTCACAATACTTGAAGGAATATTGAGTTACTTCCAGTTTGCCGAATATGCTTTCTCAAACAGAAGTGCCTCTGTACTTACTCTTCTCTCTCTCTCTAATCCTGTTACTTGTTATCTTTCATAGTTGGGTGAGGTGTTCTCTTAATATCCTGAATTTACCTTTAGTTTGTGTTTGTCTTATTGCACTGTAAATACTTTCTGTCTTCTTCATTAGACTGTGTCTTAAGGATGGTCTATGCCTCATTTATCACAGCACCTAAATGTATGAGGCATTCAACAAATGTTTGCAATGAGAAAATGGAAGAAAGCTAGCCTGGTACTTTAGCTTTATTTGTAGCATGCTGTGGCAAACCGTACTGAGAAAGAGCAAAATGAATGTGCAAGTGCTTTAAGCCCTCTGGCCAACTATTTATTCCACATCTAACCTTAATGCATGTATGAGTGTAGTATATGCTGATCTCAGCCCATTTCTGCTCTTCAATTAGTTACAAAGAGTTCAATTAACTTCATACTCTAGTGCCAAGAATACTAAAGTTATGGTGTATGGACCATACCTTTATCAAGCCTTTATCAGCACTGATACGGTCCATATCAGATATGGACCATACCTTATTAAGCCTTTATCAGCAACGAAGTAGGAGAATCTTGGTAACTATTCACTTAAGGAGTTCTGGACCTGTCTTTAAGTTTCTACTTTTATTTGTTTCTTCTGATTACACAATGAAGATGGGTTCTTAGATTAGTGTTAAATATTAACATTTTTAGATCTAAAAGTTAACCTAATGAATTTTCGATAACGAGTTTTTTGTTTGTTTGTTTGTTTGTTAATGAAAACAAGATGAGAATTTGTATCTTAAAGAAGGAGAGGAAGGGTGGGCCGAAGCATCTAACACTATTGTTTCTACTTTTTAACCTGTTTCTGCTGCTGCCATCTAGTGTTCTGTCTGTGCTGTCTGCATTTGCTTTTTAGCATCAACTGGTATCTCTCTGTATTCCTAAATACCACTGCAGGAAGGGATCTGCATATTCTGATTTTTCTGTTCAATGTTCTATTTCATGACACTTAGGATCAAATATGCCATAGTAACGACAACTGTAGCTCCCAGCTGTGAAAGTCTTCGCAGTTTACAAAGTGCTTTTACACTCTTATCATCTCAGAAGATTGTTCCTAACAGTGGCTTTTCCATGGTCCAACAACTACAAATTTTCTAAGGAAAATAATCATAGCATGTCAGAGGTGGAAAAGCTATTAGAGCACAGCTAGAAGTGGTTTTTATCTTTTTTTATTGTGTGTGTGTGTATGTATATATAGCTAATATCTATTAAAGTTGTTGGGTAAAGTAATCCCATATGATAAACATGAATTAAAACCTTAAGTCAATAAAAACATTTCCCATCAATAAATACTCTGATTTGTCAATAAGTTTTTGTTCAGTCTTCATCTCAAGTATACATGTTAACAATTTTGAAAATATTTAAGTAAATGTATCAGTATTTCAGAAATGTTCATTGCCCTTCCTAGCAAGTAGACTTAGATGGGAATTCATCTTTAAACCATGCTACTTTCTGTCCTGGAGGATTCCACGGAGGTGACTTGTGGGGAGGGATAATGCTAATGATATTTCCTCATCAGCACCCCCTGTCCCCACCTCACAATAGACACACACCTCCTATATCTAAGAGCATTGTTTTACTACTTTTATATGTTCTATCTTTTGTGGTTCTATATAACTTTTTTTCTGCATATAGTTTTGTCCAGAGCCAAGATTTCACTCCTTAAAAATTGAAAATCCATTTTACAGCTGAGAAAATTGAAGTTCAGAAAGGTTATGTCATGAATAAAAGGTCACACAGTTATCAAGTAGCAGAGTAAAGACTGGAACCCAGGTCTCCCTGATACCAAGGCTCAAGCTGGCGTCTCAGACAATGGAGTTGGTTATAATAAAAGAAATTAAATCCAGATAGCTAAAACAAATAAATAGGCAAGAAAACAAAGGCCCTTTTTAAAAATTGTGGTAAAATATACATAACATGAATTTTATCATTTTAACCATTTAAAGTATACAACTTAGTGTCATTAAGTATATTTACAATGTTGTGTAACCATCACCACTATAGATTTCCAGAACTTTTTCATTATCTTAAACAGAAACTACATACCCATTAAACAATAATTCTTTTTGGCCATAATACAAGTCAAAAAACAATAGATGTTGGTGAGAATGTGGTTAAAAGGAAACACTTCTACGTTGCTGGAGGGAATGTAAATTAGTACAACCACTATGGAAAACAATATGGAGATTCCTTAAAGAACTAAAAGTAAATTTACCCTTCGATCCAGCAACTACACTCAGAGGAAAAGAAGTCATCATATGAGAAAGACACATGCACACACATGTTTATAGCAGCACAATTTGCAATTGCAAAGATATGAAACCTAAGTGCCAACGAGTGGATAAACAAAATGTGGTATGTATATACCAGGGAATACTACCCAGCCATAAAAAGGAACAAAATAATGTCTTTTGCAGCAACTTGGATGGAGTTGGAGGCCATTATTCCAACTGAAGTAACTCAGGAATGGAAAACCAAATATTGTGTGTTCTCACTTATAAGTGGGAGTTAAAGTATGAGGACACAAAGAAGTATACAGTGATATAATGGACTTTGGGAACTCATGTAGGGGAAAGGTTGGGAAGTAAGTGAGGGATAAAAGACTATGTATTGGGTACAATGTACACTGCTTAGGTGATGGGCACACTAAAATCTCAGAATTCACCACTTAATAACTCATCCATGTAACCAAAAACAAACTGTACCCCCCAAAACTATTGAAAAATAATAATTAAAAATAATAATAATTCCCTATTCTCCCCTCTACTATGCCCTGACAAAACCAAATACTCTCTATGAATTTGAATTCTCTAGTTACCTCATGTAAGTGGAATCATAAAGTATTTGGCCTTTTGTGACTGGTTTATTTCACTAAAATAATGTCTTTGAGGTTCATTCATGTTGTAACATGGGTCAGAATTTCCTTCCCTTTTAAGGCTGAATAAAATTCCATTGTATGGAACATATACCGTGTATTGTTTATCCATTCACGGACATTTAGGTTGTTATACCTTTTGCTTATCATGAATAATTTTGCTACGAAAGTTGGTGTACAAATACTCATTTGAGTCCCTGCTTTCAATTCTTTTATACTTCAGAATGGAATGGCTGGATCATATGATATTTTTATATTTAACTTTTTGAGAAACTATCAAACTGCTGTCTATAATAAGGAAGTCTTTTTAAAATGATTGTATTATAAATTTATACAATGTATTTGCATATAATGCATTTACCACTACCAAAAGTATTTTCCATCTACATTAAAATGTTTTTTCACAGAACTTTGTTGTCTTTAATCAAGAACACCTTATGATGTTTTACTCCTGCTTATACTGAAGATTATTTTGCTCTACATATAAAGTTACAAGGCATTGAAGTTTTTGGCGACAGTTGACGCTGAGATCTAGAAGTCCCATTTTGACTATGAAGGCACACTTCTTGGGAATCTTTTCCTTTTTGTCTACCTTCTGCAACTTATTTTGACAAGACTTTAATTTAATAGCACTCCTGGCATTTATTTAAGCAGATTTGCCTCCAAAAGGTGAAATAATAAAATTTGTTTATCACACTATTTTCTTGGAGTTACTTTTGAAAAATTAAACGCTCCACCTCAGTGTTGAGTTCTCAAGTTCCCTGAAGCATGATTTTCAACATCTAAAATTTTTCACTTGATTTATTAATAAATTAAACCAAATTACCAACTTACACTATCATATCACATTGTGTCTTTTACCTGATGTACCTCTGTGTTACAGATTAAATGTTGCCTTTATTGTCACCTCAAGCAAGAATATGAAAAGGATCCATCAAGCAGACGCATAATATGGTATCAAGACATTTCTACAATTCTTCTATTATTGCTGATATCAGTGAGTATGACAAAAATAAATTTGCTTGAAGAAAGTATCCTTAGATACACTGGTTTCTAAAAGACAATGCTACCAACATAGTAACAATTTCAAGAAATTAATTAACCAAAAAAAATTTTTTTTTTGCAAATCTACTTTGTGCCAACTAATCTTTTAGATTAACAAGAGAAACAAGGTCTTCATCTTCATGGAGCTGCAAGTCTAATGCATTGAGACAGACAAGCAAAGATAATTTCAAATAATGATGAGAACACAAGGTGGGGAGGGCTGTTTTATTAGATAGGATTGCCAGAGAAGACCTTTCTAAAGATATGATATTTGAGCTGAAACCTAAATAAGAAGTAGGAAGCAGCCATGCAAAATATAATTCAGACAGAAGGACAGCAAGTCCAAAGGCAATGAAGCAAAACAACAAAGGCAGGGAGATCCCAAATCATCTAGGGTCTTGTGACTTATGGTAAAAAGTTTAGATTATTGGCTGGGCACAGTGGCTCACACCTGTAATCTCAGCACTTTGGAAGGCCGAGGCGGGCAGATCACCTGTGGTCGGGAGTTCGAGACCAGCCTGACCAACATGGAGAAACCCCATCTCTACTACAAATACAAAAATTAGCCGGATGTAGTGGCACATGTCTGTAATCCCAGCTACTCGAGAGGCTGAGGCAGGAGAATCGCTTGAACCCGGGAGGCAGAGGTTGCGGTGAGCCGAGATGGCGCCATTGCACTCCAGCCTAGGCAAAAAAAAAAAAAAGTTTACATGATCATCCTTAGTTCACTTTATATCAATACAGTTAAACTATGAATGATTCTACATTTCAGTTCAGAAGTTTACGGAATTAAGTGACAATTTCCTCACTCCTGTGATGAAGAACAAGCTACTGGAAGTAAATCTTATTACAGTCAATTAAGTGATCATATCTCTGCATCTTTTTTTTGTACAAACATGTGGTTGGAATAATAAGCTCAGACACTATTGATGAAACGGAGAGAAACTGGTTTCTAACCCTTCCAAATGAAGTGTATTACAATAGGAGAAAATGGAATTTGATTTAAAAATAATTAAAACCACATAGTTTTATGGATTTAGTGGTAAAGCCTTAGAAACTTTGAGCCAGGCAGAGGTGATAAACCATTTGTGAATTGCAATACAAAGCTTACAGGCCTTAACATATTCCAGTTGATTCTAATACTTTGAAACAGATAAAATTTGGAGTCAGTGAAAGGAATTTATATAGCTATTGGGGTCTCACCATTTGTATGGCCACGTCCTCACTCCTCTACCCGAGTTTCCTTTCTGTTCTGCTTTAGGAGGAAGGAACAATGAGTGTTGTGAGGGCGGAACGTGACCTTAGAAAAGGGCTAGTTTCTAATATCTAACAGAGGAATAATGGAGGTGTGCAGAACTTGAAATGCTGCCATTTCATCTCTTCGATAAGGCTCATTAACAATCTCACAAAGCCATATTACATAATGAATAAGGAACACCCTTTTTCCCCAATATTTTTGAAGTTTGGTCTGTGGGAGTAACTCATCTAAAAGGGCTTTGGTGTTACTGCTGGTGACTACCCTGCTGTACTCCCCAGGAAGCTAGAGATGAAAATCGCTCAGTTCTTGCCACAGCTCTGGGTAGCCTTCCAGTCATGGGACTAGACCTCTGTTATCTATGGTTTTATTGTCAGCTGCAACGCTCAAGTTGAAACTGAATCCTCGATATGGCAGTATTCAGAGGTAGGGCCTTTAAGAGGTGACTGGGTCATGAGGGTTCCATTCATGGATTAATGGGTTAATGGATTAATGGGTTAATGGATTAATGGGTTATCGTGGGAGGCGAACCAATGGCTTTTTAAGAAAAGGAAGAGAAACTTTAGGTAGCACATTAGCAGCCCCCTCACCAAGTGATGTTCTATGCCATCTTGGGACTCTTCAGAGTCCTTATCAGCAAGAAGGCTCTCATCAGATGTAACTCCTCGACCTTAGATTTCTCAGCGTCTGAGTGAAAAATAAATTTCTTTTCTTTATAAATTACTTAGCTTCAGGTATTCTGTTATGAGCAACAGAAAACAGACTACGATAGCCTCCATCTTGCAACTAAATAATTGGAATATGCAGCGGTATCTTTCACTAAATTATTTTCAGTAGCCAAATACCTATTACTTTTTTCCACACACCTATTTCAGAATACCATTCATATTTCTTTCACACTATGTTGGTGGTTGACTCACATCAGGTGGAAGTTGTAGAAGAGAGGTAATGGTGACAAACTATCAACAGAAAAGTGCATTCCTCTAAGCTGTCACTTTTGAGTATTTCAATTACATGTGGGAGAGGAAAAATATTTTAAAAGATGCCAGAATCATGATTTAAACTTAATCAAAACTCGTTTTATTTAATTTTAAAGAAAATCTGATTAGTCTGTCATTATTCGAGGCTCTTTACATTTTTAACATCATTATTGAGATACAACTTATATAGCATAAAGTTAACTGCTTTAATATGTACAGTTCAGTGGTTTTCATTATATTTACAGTTGTACAACCATTACTGTAATCTAATTATAGAACATTTTAATGACCCCCCAAAGAAACACAAAGCCTATTAGCACATCCCCACTCCCTCCACCCTAACTCTTGGCAACCACTAATCTACTTTCTGTCGCTATAGATTTGTCTATTTCGTACATTTAATATACAGTTGACCCTTGAACAACATGGGTTTGAACTGCTCTGGTCCACTTATATGCGGATTTTTTTTTCAACCAAACATGGATCAAAAATGCAGTATTCACAGGATGCAAAACCCACATATATGGAGGATCAACTTTTCATATATGCAGCTTCCCGAGGGCCAACTCTGGGACTTGATTATGTGCGGATTTGGCTATATTCACGCAATCCTGGAACCAATCCCCCATGTATACCAAGGGACGATTGTAAGTGAAATCACACAATATATGACCTTTTGTGACTGGCTGATTTCACTTAGCATAATATTTTCAAGGTTCATCCATGTTGTAGCATATATCAGTACCTCAATCTTTTTTAGGATAAATAATATTCCCGTGTATGAGTATACCACATTTTGTTTATTCACCAGTTGATGGACATTGAGTTGTTTGTATTTTTTTGTTTTTATGAATAATATTGCTGTGAACTTTTGTGTACAGCTGTGTGTGCGTGTGTGTGCGTGTGTGTGTTTATGTGTGCGTGTCAGGGTCCTGCTCTGTTGCTCGGGCTGGAGTGTAGTGGCGCGATTATGGCTCACTGCGGTCTCTTATCTCCCGGGCTTAAGCGATGCTTCCACCTCAGCCTCCCAAGTAACTGGGACTACAGGCATGCTCCACAATGCCCATCTTGTGTACAACTTTTTGTGCGGACTTATGTTTATAGTTCTCTTGGGTATATGGTAACTCAGTTTAACTTTTTCAGGAGCTGCAAAAATGTTTTCCAAAGTGGCTGCACAATTTTACCTTCTCATCAGCAAGGTATGAGGGTTCCAACTACTCCACATCCTCATCAATATTTGTCATTGTCTTTTTTATTACAGCCATCCTACTGGATGAAAAGTGGTATCTCATTGTGGTTTTGATTTGCATTTTCCTAATGATTAATAATACTAAGCAACTTTTCATGTAACTATTGGCCATTTGTTTAAGTTCTTTGGAAAAATGTTTATTCAAATTATTTGCCCATTTGTAAATTGGGTTATCTTTTTGTGGTCGAGATTTAAGTTCTTCACATATATTCTGGAAACTAGACCCTTATCGATACATGATTTGCAAAACATTTTCTCCCATTTTTGGGTTTTCACTTTCCTGATAGTGTTCTTTGATGCACAAAAGTGGTTAATTTCGATAGAGTCCAATTTATATTTTTTTCCTTTGGTTGTTTGTGCCTTAGGTGTCATACCTAAGAAACCATTGCCTAATCTAACAAGTATTTATACCAGGGTTTTCTTCAAAGCGTTTTATAGTTTTAACTCCTGCCTACAGGTCTTTGATCTATTTTGAGTTAATTTTTATATGTGGTGTGATGTAGTGGTCCAACTTTTGTTTTTGTTTGTTTTTTTGTTTTTGTTTTTGTTTTTGTTTTTTTGCATCTGGTTATCCAGTTGTCAGAACAACATTTGTTGAAAGGACTATTCATTTCCCCCATTGAATTGTCAGCGCCACTGTCAAAAATCAATCATAGATGTATGGGCTATTTTCTGTGTTCTCAGTTTTGTTCCATTGATCTGTATGCCCATCTTCATTTCAGTACCCCATAGTGTTCCTTATAGTAACTTTTAGTAAGGATTGAATTTGGGGAGTGTGAATCTTCCAACTTTTTTTTTTCAGGATTGTTTTGGCTATTCTGAGTTCCTTGCATTTCCGTATCAATTTCTGCAGGTTTTGCAAAAAGCAGCCAGCTAGAATTTGGCTAGAGACTGTGTTGAATCTGTAGGTCAATGTGGGGCATATTACCATCTTAACAATATCATGTCTTCCAAATCGTAAACATGGAATTACTTTCCATTTATTTAGGTATTCTTTTCAACAATGTTTTGTAATTCTCAGTCTACAGGTCTTGCACTTATTTTGCTAAACTTATTTCTAAGTATTGTACCCTTTTTGATGCTATTGTAAAGGGAATGGCTTTCTTGATTTCATTTTTGTATTCTTCACTGCTAAAGTAAATAAAGAACTGATTTTTCTATCTTGCTCATGTATCATGCAAGCTTGGCATACTTGTTCATTTGTTCTAAAACTTTTTTCATGCATTCTTTAAGATTTTTCACTATATAAGATCATATCACCTGCGAATAGTTTCACTTCCTTTCCATTCCGCCTATTTTTTTTTAATTGCTGATGTTAGAACCTCAGACACTATTGAATAGAAGTAGAGACCAGAAATCCTGTCTTAAGGAGATCCCCTGATCTTAAAAGGAAAGTATTCAGTATTTTACTATTAAGTGTGTTACTTGCTATGAATTTTTCATAGGTGCTCTTTATCTTTTGAGGAAGTCTCCTTCTATTCCTAGTTTGCTGCAAAGTTTTATCATTAACGCTGTTGAACTTTATCAAATTTTTTTTTATTCTAATGATTATGATTATGTGATTTTGATTTTATTATATTAGTATGGCATATTACATTGATTGAATTTTATATTTTAAACCAACCTTTCTAGGATAATCCCATTTGGTCATGGTATACGTACTTTTTATACGTTACTGGATTTTGTTTGTTAGTATTTTTGATGACTTTTGTGCCTATATTCAAAGACTATTGGCCTGTAATTTTCTTGTAATGTCTTTGTCAGATTTGGTATCAGCATAATACTGGCATCATGTAATTAGTTGGAAAATATTCCTTTCTCTTATATTTTCTGCAATAGTTGTGAAGAATTGGTGTTTAAAAAAGAAAAAAAAAAAAAACACTTGGTAGAATTCACCAGTAAAGTCATCTAGGACTGGGTTTTTTTTTGGGGGGTGGGGGGCAGTTTTAAAATCATTAATTCAATCTCTTTACTGCCCGTTATAGGTCTATTCAGACTTTCTGTTTTATTTTTAGTCAGTTTTAATAGTGTCTTTCTAGGCATTTATCTGTTTTTTTCCATTATCGAATTTGTTGGCATGCTGTTATAGACTGAATTGTGTTCTACCTAAATTCACATGTTGAAGTCCCAACCACCAATGTGACTGTTTGAAGACAAAACCTTTTATGAGGTACTTAAGGTTAAATGAGGTCATAAGGCTGTGGCCCTACTCCAATGACTAGTGTCTTTATTATAAGAAGGAGACACTAGACTTGTGTGTGTGTGCACATGCACAGAGAGAAAATGCTATGGAAGAATATGGTAAGAAAGTGGCTATCTGCATGTCATGGGGAGAGGCCTCAGGAGAAACCAACCCTGTCAGCACTTTGAACTTGGACTTCAAGCCTCCAGAATGTGACAAAATAAATGACTGCTGTTTAAGCCACACAGTCTATAGTATCTTGTTATGTCAGCCCTACCAGACGAATATACCATTGTTCTCAATATTCTCTAATAAGCCTTTTAATTTCTGTGAGGTAAGTAGTGATGTTCTGTCTTACATTTCAGATTTTAATAATTTGAATCTCTTTGTATGACATTACTTACTGCTTTCTGTTCCCTATTTCATTCTTTTATTTCTGCTCTTCTTATTTCCTCCTTTCTGCTTGCTTTGGGTTTAGTTTTCTCCATTTTTTTCTAATTTTCTAAGCTGGAAGGGTAGGTTATTGATTTGAGAACTTTCTTCCTTTTATATATAGGTACATGCTACCATAAATTTCCCTCTCAGCCCTGTTTTTGCTGATCCCATAAGTCTTGGTATATGTATTTTTGTTTCTCTCAATGTACAGTAATCCTCTCTTAATCACAGGAGATGCATACCAGAACTCCAAGTGGATGTCTGAAACTAGATATTACCAAATCATATATATATATACACACACATATATATATATACACACACACACATATATATATATACACACACACACACATATATAATCTGATAAGAGCTACTAAGTGACTGTGGGTGGGTAGCATATGCAACATGGATATGCTGAACAAAGAGATGATTCGCATCCTGGGCAGGACAGAGTGGGATGTGTAAGATTTCGTCACACTACTCAGAAGGGCATGCGATGTAAAACTTATGAATTATTTATTTCTGGAATCTTCCATTTAATATTTTCAGACCACAGTTGACTATGGGGTAACTGAGGAAAGCAAAATCACAGATAAGGGTGGACTGCGGTATTTTCTGATTTGTTGTGGTTTTTCTTTGATCTGTTGGTTATTTAGGAGTGTGTTGTTTAACTTCCACATATTTGTAAATTTCCCAAGTTCCTCCTGTTATTAGTTTCTAATTTTATTGCACTGTGGTGGAAGAATATACTTCGTATAATTCTGATCCTTTTAAACCTATCAAAGTTTGTTTTATGGTCTTGCCTATAGTATATTCCAGAGAATATACCACCTGCACTTGAGAATGTGTATTCTGCTGTTCTTGGGTGGAGTGTTCTATGCCTGTTAGGTCTAGTTGGATTATAGTGTCGTTAAAGCCTTTTATATCCTTGTTAATTTTCTTCCTATTCCATACATTATTAAAAGTGGGGTAGTGAGTCCCCAAATATTTACTGCTGAACTATTTCTCCTTCAATTCTGTCTACTTTTTGGGAGCTCTGCTGTTAGGTGCATATATTCATAATTGTTTTTTTTTCTCCCTGAGGGATTGAACCTTTTATTATAAATGGAACTCTAAGTTTTTGTTTTAAAGTCCACTGCTTGTATTTACCATATTCTCTCTACGTTTCTTGTGATTGCTGCTTGTATTGTATGTGTCTTTGCCATTCGTTTACTTTTCATTTATTTGTATATTTAAATCTATAATGTCTCCTGTAAACGAGTTTTTTAAAAAATTTTTATTAAAATCTGCCTTTTGATTAGATCATTTAATCCATTCACATTTCATTATTTATATAGCTGGATTTACTTCTGCCATTTTCCCTTTTCATTTTCTACATCTTATGACTATTTTGTTGGAAACTGGATTTTTAGATAATGCATTTTAGTAACTCTTGGTACTGACACCCCTAACCCTCCATGCTTGGTATTCTTATTTGCTTATGTGTTTAGTAAAAGGCTGGATTATTTTATTGAAGTCTCTTTATCCTCCCAGGAGTCTTATGTTGCTCCTCAGGGAGGCTCATCTTCTGGTATGCCCACCTGGGATGACAGTGGCTTGGGTTGGGGTTTCTTCCTCTCTTTCCATGCCCACACGCAGCTGTTAGAATCCACTAGTCACAAACTGATTACTGAATTGTTTTCAGTAATGCCCTGTGGCATAAATTGCTCTAAACAAATCCAATTAAATGCTTGTTCTTTTGAAGGAATAGTTTTTGATTAGTGTTTGATATTGTTCTGACCCTAGGAGGACTCCTCCCAACTGTCTTACTCCTTGGTTCTTTCCGGCAAGCTAGCTTGCCTACAGGTTAGTCTGTAGGTTGAATCTCTTCACTCGCCTTTCTCCACAATCTCCATTGCTCTTAAAGAGCACTCTTAAGGCCTGTTGTAACTAAAGTCAATTCCTTTGGAAAGAGATTATAAGCTGTATGTTTTATAGTCTGCTTCTCCCCCCAGGCAAAATGTCTGAGCCAGGGTTCTGGAGCTGGTTATGGGGACAATGGCAAGCTTCCGGGGACACAGTGTGCCTTGTGTTCTTGGCTGAAGCAGTTTAGAGTGAAGTCTGGGATGCGATGAAAATAAAGAGAGTAGTCTTGGTTCAAATACCACAGATTCTCACCTTTCTTACTAAATTTTCACAGATTATCTTGTTGCTTGCCCTGTGGACCATCTCCAGAGGCTTGTGTTTTTTAAAACATAGTTTCCACAAGTGTCACTGAGGAGTGAGTTATTGGAGTTCTTCATGGTCATGACGTTAGTCAATCTTTCCAATGACTTTTACACTTCCTAAATTGAATTTGATAAGGCTTTCTTATGAAAACAGAAACCTAAAGCAGTTCATACGGGATATTTGACTTCAAATAAATAATTTTAACAAGTAGGATACAGAGCTCATAAAGATTATAAGAAAATTGAACCTCCAATGGAAGTATGTTAGACTAGGAAGGTGCATAAAGAAAGGATAAGCTTTTTTTAAATAGAAACATAAAGACCTTGGAAATCATTTAGTGATCAACTTCAGCCTTACACAACTAAAGATAACTGAAACCAAGGAGAACAAGGAGCTTGGCTAAAGCCACTCAGCAAGTCTCCAACAGCTAGTATTAAAACTAGCCTGATGAGAAGTGGCATGCATAATAGTTAAGCAAACAGGTTTTGGAAACATATCTGAGGATAAATCCTGCCATTTAACAGCAGTGTGATATCTGGTCAATTCCTTTGCCTTTCTAAACCTCAGTTTCCTCATCTGTAAAAGAGTGTTAACAATAATACCTAATAGGTTTGAGACCTCAAGAAACACAACTACTATAATGCAATAATTATAACATTAAAATGTCCCTATCCCCACCAAGAATCCTGCAAATTCCCCCTTCATGCACCTACACTTCTACCAAAAAGCAAAACAAAACAAACAAAAAACAACACAACAATAAAAAACCCCAAAACTTACGTGGGGCCTTCCCCAAACCTGTTTCCAGTGATCTGAGACTGCTGTGCTCACTGAAGGCATTGACATCCAAACCCTGAACACTATGGAATTTCATTCCTCATTAAACCTTCAAACCCCATTCTCTTCTCTCCTCTAGTTAACATGGTTCTTAGAAAGATCTCAAAGGCTTCCCTTATCCCCTTAACTCTCATAATAACCACAGCACCTGACTCCAGGTCAGGCTACTTCCATCGAAATACACATTGTGAGGAATATAAGCAAGGCTGCATGACTGTATCTAACCACAGAACAAAGCTCTGACCTAGATTTCTAGCTTATGTTCTCCTAATACAAGCAAAGATTAGTGTAGGTATAATCAGCTAGTCAAACCTGCTGCACTTTATCTAGCTAGAAAAATAAATCCAATTAATATATTTTATTTTGTATTCCCTCTTTGATTTTTACAGAGATCTTTGTTGACATAATTCAATAGTCTATCTGCTGAAAGCCAACACTTTTCCTTGGATGACGAGCAGACCAAGTGGAAGCTGTTTAGGAGAGGAGAAAAGATGGCATTGTGAAATATGAATGAGATTAACATAAATGCTATGAACCAAATGCAACTTGAGTAGGCCTAATGTCTTCTCAAGGACCACTGCAAAACCCCATTTCTTGAGAATAAAGAGAGCAAATGCACGAGTCTTTGAGTTAAATTACTTGAAACATTTCCCCCTAATAGCCCCTAATAACAACATATACTGTGACAGAAGAGTTATAAAAAAATTTAAATCAGCAGTGGTTCAAGTTCACTTTACTATATTTATAGGGTCACTCGACCTTTGTCAACCAACACTCCTGCCCCAAAGTCTTAATTAGAAAGAAAAAAAAAAAAACCCACAAATAATTAAAACGATTCCAAAGGACTGGTATATGGATTGGTGTAAAAAAAGAGTGACACTGGCCGGTTGCGGTGGCTCAGGCCTGTAATTTCAGCACTTTGGGAGGCCGAGGAGGGCAGATCACCTGAAGTCAGGAGTTTGAGACCAGCCTGGGCCACGTGGTGAAACCCCGTCTCTACTAAAAATACAAAAATTAGCCGGGTGTGGTGGTGCACACTTGTAATCCCAGCTACTTGGGAGGCTGAAGGCAGGAGAATCGCTTGAATATGGGAGGTGGAGGTTGCAGTGAGCCGAGACTGCGTCATTGGGTGACTCCAGCCTGGGTGACAAGAGTTAAACTCCCTCTCAAAAAAGGGGAGGGGAGGGGAGGGGAGGGAAGGGAAGGGAAGGGAAAGGAAGAAGGGAAGGGAAAGGAAGGGAAAGGAAGAAGGGAAGGGAAAGGAAGAAGGGAAGGGAAGGGAAGGGAAGGGAAAAAGAAGGGAAGGGAAGGGAAGAAGTGAAGGGAAGAAGGGAAGAAGGGAAGGAAAGGGAAGAAGGGAAGGGAAGGAAAGGGAAGAAGGGAAGGGGAGGGGAGGGAAGGGAAGAAGGGAAGGGAAGGGAAGGGAAGGGAAGGGAAGGGAAGGGAAGGGAAGGGGAGTGATACATTAACTAATGAGTAAAACTGAGAGATAGTTCAAAGGATGTAAAGTAAGAACACCCCAAAACAAAAACCCTAAATTAAACTCAGGGATTAAGTCAGGAACCCTGTTGCATTCTCTGAGAACTGTACCTGAAACCCGTTTGAACTCAAACTTCAAGGTTTTGCACTGGCAAGGAAGCACAGAGTAGGGAAGACTGCAGTAACAGATCATTTTTTAAAGTCACACATTGCAAAGCACATTTGTGTATATTAGCACAATTAATCTTCAAAATAAGATAGAAGTAAATCCTCTACACTTTTCTTGGGCATTTACTTTTTTGTAAGAGTGTGTAAGATATACAATTCAATCATTTGAGCTTCAATCATTTTTCTACTTCCAAACGTGGTAGTATTAAAAATTCCAAAGCACTAAGAGGTTTGAAGATCCGTATCTCAAGGTCCTCTTTATTAAAAGATTTGAGCCAGAAGCAAAAACAAAGGTTATTTTCAAGATACACATGCATGACTTAGAAGTCTCCATTTCATAGAGATTGGGAAGAAAGAAAATAGAACAAAACATCTTATTAATAAAAGTTAAGACTAGAAACCTGGAAGCAGATATGCTGGATGAATCAAGGCTTTTCTAGTGAGTAGCCATGTAGGCTTAGGCAAATTACGTGATTTCACTAAAACTCATCTTTCTGATCTGAAAAATCAAATTAACTGATAATGTCATCCTGATGATTGAGATTATGGACTCTGTGAACTGTAAAGCTCTTTATAAAATTCCAGTGCTTGGCACATAGAAGACACTCAGTAAATGCTGAATGAATGAATAAAAAAGTGAACAAATCTAGGTAGCAACAGTCTAGTCTTTTTTTTTTTTTTTTTTTTTTTTTTTTTTTTAAGCTGTTTCTTCTCACTAATATGAAGAGAACAGGCTACCACTTCCCACTGGTAAATATCTTTTTTGAAGGAGATGCCAACATATGTTTAGAGAAAGAATGTGGCTCATTACCTCAGATAATTCTCCGAGATTTTCTGCTTGAATACTTATAAGCAAAGTTATAAAAGGTATTTTTAGTGTTAAAAACTTGTCGTTTTATTCAGCAGTCTTAAATTTTTGAGAAAACTGGAAAGCAAAAATGTATGTACCACAACCTTCAACTACTGCTTTGTTTTAATAACTTCTTTTTCTTATGAAAACGACAAACCACATTTAGAATAAAAATGAACACAAATCTACAAAAGTAAAAGGATGACTTGGTAATTTCATGACTATGAGGATATCATGGGCATATTTTTTGCTCTATAGGGTCAGACTAGACAAAAACACTTGTTTTATAAACAATACTGAATCTAATTTATAAAGTAAAATTTAACATATGGAAATAATTCAGAACTACCAGCACTTCATTATTAATATTTTAGATGAATAATACTCAAGGGTAACAAAATAGTACTTTTCAAATGATTACACAATTTGGTATGCAAATTTCATTTAAACATATTGTAAGCTTTTTTTAAAAGCCAAGGGAGGACGGAACATGTTAGCAGTTTCCTGGACTTAAATTACTTAACAGACTATACAAAATTGCCAATACAAATTAACATGTTGTTACACAAATTCTAACTATAATTGCAACATGACAAAAATCAACCACAAAAATCCTTAAAAATGAATAAGCTCCACCAATTAATATTAGTCACCTAAATTAAAGAATTTAAAATGTTTTTGTTTCTTCATATATTTACTTACAAAACTTATAAAATTGAAGAGAACTGCAAAGATGCTGACCAGGCAACGCGGCAATTCAAAATTAATACTAGAATCAGAAAGACTTTTAAGTCTCCAACATCGAATTAAATATTTGTTAATTAATAACTGTTAAAATTAGATGTCTAGAATTATAATAATTAAAATCATAAGATTTTATAATTATAATTAAATGCTTATAATCTGTAGATAAGAACTTCATTAAGGCAATTGTCACAGCTGGCAAAGAAAAATCTATTAAAGTAACATAGAAAGGAAAGAAAAATGTGTCCCTAAAACTTTGGGGAAAAAATTGATACCATAAAAATTTTACTTCATTTAATATTATTGTTTGATCTACCTATGTTTTGTAGCATTAAAAAGCCCTTAAGTATTTATATAAATGACCTGAGAAAACCACTGTAAGCTTATAGGCTTAACTATCCCACCAAAAATCCCATTTAAAAGATCAACTCACAGGCTCAATATATTGGTTTTATTTTGCACATTTTTGTAAAGTAGCTTTAAATTGTCAAGAACGTATAATTGAGAGAGAATGGAGAGCACCTTTTTCTTGACCTTCTCAACTTGGAAAAAAAAAAACAGATCCTCAGGCTGGAGTGCAGTGGCATGATCACAGCTCACTGCGGCCTTGACCCCCCAGGTTCAAGTGATTCTCCCACTTGTCTCCCAAGTACCTGGGACTTACAGGCACACACAACCACGCCCAGCTAATAAAAAAAAAAATTGTTTTGTAGATATGGTGTCTCACTATGTTGCCCAGGCTGGTCTTGAACTCCTGGGCTCAAACAATCCTTCCAACATAGCCTCCCCAAATGCTGAGATTATAAGTGTGGGTCACTGTGCCTAGCCTTAACCAAAAATTTTTAATGTAAGATTTTTATATCCTTAAAGAGGACTATCTCTAACCAATTAAGCAACTAAACAAAATACCAAACAACTTATCTCCACTTCAATCTCTGAATATTGTAAAAAATCAGGCTACTTTTGTCCTAAATGCATTTTTTTTATTCTAAATACACAAAATAGACAGTATATACATCAAAGATACAGTCCAGTCTTTGGCCAGCTTATTTATCTTGTATCTAGTGGAATGTTTGCCATTGGGAGACAAATTCTGGTAACTATATAGGTTATGAATGTTCCTGTTAGAGCATTCAGATCATTTCACCTCACTTCTCTCCCTCCTACACTTATACTGAATTAAAGCACCATTTACAGTATAGGTAATCTGACCATATATTTTAAAATGCCAGGGATATATAGCTCAGCTGTTAAAAGTCATAAGTCATAAATATATTAGAGATCTATTCATTTTGAAAAGCTCTGCAAAACAAAATGTTGACAAATGCTTTGCAGGCTGTTATTGAATGCACCAAGCAGCCCACATTTAAAGTGTAAACATCATATTTATTATCCTAAAAGTGACCCAAAGAATATTTGCAATGTCTAAGATGAAAACAAAAACAAAAAACAAAACCTTTTCTTTGATAGGAAGAAGCATCCTAGTTTCTCAGATTAAAAAATAATAGTAATAAAATATTCTATGACAAAGAAACAAGACCTAAGAGTTACATGTTACAATCTCTAAAGCTGAATAGGTAACTCCATATTTCTTTCTTCTGGTTAATTTTTCTCTGGTACATAAATTAAGGCATAAAGCAGCAAGAGTGCAATTGATTCCAAACAACTTGGAATTTTATTGTAAACATCCCATAAAGAATGGCAACAAATTAGTCCAGTTTTTTGTCTTTGAAGATAATTGCTTATTAATGACTGACAACTGCCAAACAAAACATCTTTTATAAATCAAGCCAGTTTAGATTACCTTTTTTACTGAATTTTAGTTTAATGGACATTTTGCCCATATACAATATCATATCAACTATGAACTGATTTTTCCATCTTAAAATGTATGGATACCAAGAACAAATAAAAGGTACAGTTATGTTAATACTGTGTAAGAGATTACAAAAGACAAGAATGATAAGTTACAGGACAAAGAAATAAATTACTGATTGCCATCACCACAGTATTGTTTAAGAATTAACATTTGAAGTACTGCCTAATGTGTATCTGGTGACATATGCAAAACACATTTCCCAACTGGATTTCTAAATATTTTTGCATATCATTTTAAAATTCAATGACCAATGGTGGTTTCATTAGTTATCAATAGTTTTATTTTTTAAGAAAATACTTATCATGCTTTTATATGTCAAAGTCTCATATTCTAGATTTAATTTAGAAGAAATGGGCATACATGTAAATAAACAAACACAACTTAATTCTAAACTGCAGGGCCTTTCTACTATACTTCTCCCATCAATGAATCAAAAATTGCCAATCTTAAGTGTGGTAAATTAGGTGCAGTTTTCATGGCAGAAAGGAAAGTGAGGATAAAAGTAAGCAGGATTGAAAAGATGAAAAAAGAAACAATCAATAATAAGGGTATATAGGCCGGGCACGGTGGCTCACGCCTGTAATCCCAGCACTTTGGGAGGCCGAGGTGAGGAAGGAAGGAAGGAAGGAAGGAAGGAAGGAAGGAAGGGAGGGAGGGAGGGAGGGAGGGAGGGAGGAACGAAGGAACGAAGGAAAGAAGGAAGGAGAGGAAGGAAGGAAGGGGAAAAGTAAAGAGAAAAGAAAAGAAAGAAACCTGAGTGCTACCCATATTCCACAAAATATAGCACCATGAAAAAACTTAATTTTATGTTGGAATTTAATCAAAACTTGGTAAAGAAGCTTTGCTAAAAGATGAGAAACAAAAAGCATGAAAATACTTTCATACTAATTTTTGAAACAAGCCATAAAAGTGACCTTAGAATATTCTATTTCTGATAAACCTTTCATAAAGCCTCACGCTCCACAAAAATATTGGGGATGGGGTTAGCATTTAAAACAATGGACTTTACATGTCAAAAGTTCCATCCCTTCCCCTAGAACTATTCATCTCAGAACTCAAAATATGACTGTAATTGTTTAAAAGGCTGGACAGCAAAGTATACTGAAAATTATATATGATGCAAGTCTCCCTTTTATGGATGTGAAAATTCCAACTTGAAGATAAGTACCAGTTGGTAAATGTACATAAAATGATTCCCAACATACATAAACAAGCAAAAGGTGTTTCAATTCCCCATTACCAGAAACACACAAATTTTTGAAAAATGCTCAAAAAAGTTTTATCAAAAAGTTAGAAGTGGCATTTACATCTTTCTCTTTCAATCACTCTATTATTGTCTGATGACAATCTACGGGATTAAAACAAAAACAACAAAAACATAAATAACTGAAATGTACTTCAAAGCATTAGAAGGCTGAGTTAAATAGCTGAGCACACAGTTGTGCAGAATGAGATTTATAATTTTACTCAGTTACTTTGTTACTTTGCATCTGGGTGAAACAAAGTGTTGTAGAGAAGAATTCCAACACAAGTCTGATTTCTGGGGAGGGAAAAAAAAAGAAAAAAAATTAAAAAGGGAAACAAAAAGAATAGAGGGACACAGATACATGATAAAATCTGGACTGGTTATCTAGAAGGCATAATGAAATGGATGATCAAGCAGTAAATATACAGGCTAAGAGCTGTACAGAGGCAAAAAGTTGGTAGACTGTCCTCCATACAAAATGTTCTCTTTTTTTGAATGTCGGAGATAAGGTGTGTCAAGTTGGGGAAAAAACTTTACACACATACAACTGCACAAACACACATATACAAAAATTTAGTAATTGGGCTAGTAGGCTAGTGAATGTTTGAGAGAGCATCCTATTGCTGAAAGAGAAACACACAGTAAGCCATAGAAGAAACACACAGTTCAGATTTTATAAATATATACACACACTAAGATCTTAAAGCTGGGAATTTAAACATTATTAGCATTTATGAGAAATATTACAGCTCACTGACTATTCATATCTAGCATAGGATTAGGATTATACATGTATATGCTCTCATGGGCCTAAATATAACAGTGGTTTTTCTTAGCAATTTAAGATTTAGGCTTTTCTTCAAAATTCTTTGTTCATTTCCTACTTGCTTTGCTATGGCTGGACCCAGATTTTACGTTAAGTTTAAAGGGCCTCAAAGAAATTAAAATGATAAAGTAATCAATGTGATACTAATTACAACACATTCACAGGAGGTGGTATTACAAGAAAGCAAAGTGTAAATTGGGGGGAAAAAAGTCCAGATATAAAAGTAAAAATACTATCTTCCAAACTTTTATTTTCACACTTATTAAAATAATTTGCATGCAAACAGAAAATTATCTGTTTGTTTAATAAATGATAACTATGTTTATCTAACATACCCTGATGACTAACTCTTTAAATCTTAATAACTGAAATAAACATTACAGCAAAGTGCTGTTCACTAATATTTTCACAGTATTTCACTACATATAAAATATGCTTTAAAATGTCTTCAGCCTTATTATTCTAATTATCTAATTCTAGAAAATCTTGACATTTGGGAAATAAATGTGGCATTTTTATTTTTCAAAATAAATTATAAATAAAGCTCCAGATAGCCAAAATCACACAAATGTCAATTCTTCTACATTTCAAGAGGTCAGCTCTTCATAGAAGAATGTCAACAAAAAATTTCACACTAAAATGATACATGTGATCCATATTTGGGTATATCCAGGAATTTAAGTAACTATGTTACTTAGATCAGGATAGGCCAAAGTATTATTGATTTCAGGAATACAGGCACGATTTAGTCTAAATGCCCAAGAGATAAATAACTGAAACAGCATGTTTTAGCAAAAACCAAATGTAGTTTCAAATAGGAACGTTTTGAATCTCTACTATGGTTAAAAGTGGCAGCTGAGTTACAACCAGAAGTAGTTTTGGTTTAGTGAAAAAAAGACTACAACAAAAAAATAGCTTGGTCTGCTGTCTAGTAACAGAAGTTAGTGCCATTAACAATTCACAACAATACTTTCTCTTAAAGCCTGAACATCATTTCTACTGCAAGTGAAAACTGCTTAAAGATGTTAGTCCAAGAATAACCCTACTGCCGACCCTACCAAAAAAGCAAAGTTTTATGTGTGTACACCTTCCTCTGCACTTAAGGGTTTTCAGATGCATGAAATGACTGAAAGCATGAGACAAACACATTAGCTTAAGAAATATCCTGGGATAGCTAGGTATACACTAAGAAGTCTGTTTTATCCCATGAGCCTGATCTAAGTGCAACAAATTTGCTGTTACAGAAACATAAATTGATATTATCCCTCTTACCTCAGAAATGTAAGTATCTAACAAATCAACAAATCTGTAATATTAAATTTGGGGACTAAAATTGACCTTGAAACTCAAGCTCACTTATGGAACCATGTGCACTCTACTGCTGTAAACAAGACAATAAGGGTTTTTAAAGATGCTTTTTATCTATAAAATAATGATTCACAACATCAGTGTGCAGTGCAATAAGGTTCTTTCCTGAAAGACTAGAACAGAAGAACCCTTTGGAATGATATGAGCAGAATCTCTAAGTTGATTCATAATACTAGCTAGCCAAAACATTCCAACTCAAACTAGGTGCTTTGTTAAATTTTAAGATTCAAATGAAAACCAGTAACTCACAGCTGTTAAATGGTAAGTGGAGCAGAAATATATGAGCAGTAGCCCAAGTCTACTTACACAAATATGTTCATGTTCTAAGAAAGCCTAAGGTAGAGCATACTATACTTATGAAAGTTTGTTAATTACAATTATTAATTTGAGAGCCAATACAATTATTAACAACCTCTCAGCTTATAACTTATGGGTATTCATTCCTACTAAGCTTGTTCTATTTCTCCTTAGTCAGTAAGGAATAACAGCATCTATTTTCCTTAATGTTTCCAGTAGTTGTAGTTAAGAGGTAGCTGAGCTACTGTTCAAAGAAGTTGTTCTTTGTGGATGAGGATTTTTCAAATGTTTAAGTTATTTAAGCTACACAAATTCTATTAATGCAATAAAATGTGATAGGAAAAAAAACTGATGCAGGAAACTTTTGCATTTGGCACCTTGTCTAGATTGATACCTCAAGTATTCTTTTTTAATAAAGTTAATGCACACATCAGAACACACCACGAAGATCTGCTACATATTTACAAGGCACCAACCCTTTCTCACCTTTAACGTGAATTATGCAAATCAATGAAAAGCATATCAAGATCCCCCCACCCCCCAAAAAACTGTAGTATAAATATATACTTCAGTTCAGTACAAGTCATGAAAGTTTGGCCTGGGAAGAGTAAAATAATCCAGATCGCTCTTACAATATAGAAACTGTAAACATTTAATAGCTGCCTTTAGGATTGGTGTATTGTGCAAAAGTTATTATTACTGGGTATAGGAATCAAAATGGCAAAAACAAACTATATAAAACTCTGTAAGAAGGTGCTATACTTCTGTGATACAAAAGCAAAAGAGGGCTATTCTATTGAGATAAAAATGTCATGCTACTCTTTAAGAAGCTGAATGCTCCTTTAATGTAGTAAATCTGTAGTGTGTCTGTGTTGTGTTTCGTGTGTGTGTGTGTGTGTGTGTGTGTGTGTGTGGGCAGAATTTCTTTTAATTTAAGGCCTAATGAGTAAGGCTTATTTGAACAAATGAAGTGTGGAGATCAAAAGTCTTGAAACAAATGTATACTGGCATAAATGGAAAAGCACCAATGTGAAAGGAAGCAGAAGTCCCCACACAACTTGCTTTGTAGATTTCCTGGTAAATTCCCTGCAGTAGAAGGCCATTGAATTTTTTAAGTTATTCTAAATTTATTAACTGTTAATAATTCCATCCCATGAGATGGCTAACCCTGGCTTTTTCTGTCATTTTACGCACTCTGCCTGATCTGGATGTACCAAGATTCAGAGGATCCTCAGTGGACACAAAATTGTCATTATCAGAATCATCATTATATAAAACAGTCCTCCTGCCTTGGTTTCTTGTTTTAATTCGAGGCAGTCTACTGAAACGTCCTGAAAACATGGTATCAAATTCATCATCTGCAATACGTGCTCGTTTGGCTCTGGTAGCTCCTCTAGAAGCACCTCTTCCTCCTCTCCCTCTTCCCCTCCCCCTAGTGCCACCTCCACCTCTTCCTCTACTCCCTCGTCCCCTGCCTCCTCTTCCTCTGCCTCCTCTACTCCATCTACCCCATCTTCCCCATCTGCCTCTTCCTCCTGTGCCTCTGGTCTTCCAATTTCTTTTTCCATTGCCATGTTGCTTTCTGAGTTTTCTTTTAGGTCTGGTTTGTATGAATTTGCTATAATCATGGTCTCCATCTACGTAATCTTGATCTGTTCTGGAAGTTGATTCAGAGTCAGAGTCAGAACCACAGGTACTTTCAGAACTTAAACTGGATCCTAACTCTCCACTCTCTGAGGTGGATAAATGAGACTTCTCTTTTGTTTCTTTTTTCTCTTTATCTTCTCCTCCCATGTTTTCATCTTCTTCTGATGCACTAAGTAGTTTTCTCTTGATTCCTGTCCGGGGTTCTCTGCCATCACCATTTGTAAGGGGTCCATCAAGGGAGTGATCTAAATTAAAATAAATGATTTTTAATTGTTAAGCTTCAACATTGACAAAATGGTTATTTAGGTTCAAAAACAGTCTACAGTTCCCAAAAATACGTGGAATAAAATCACAGAGGGTGTCAGAGTAAGAATTTAAATTTCTTCAAAATATAAGATATTAAAGTGTTCATTTTTGTCTGCTTTTTTGGGAGGGGGAGGAGATTATGGGGGTGGAATGATGGCAATGAGGTTTAGGCAGAAGTTTTAAGGGCCTACTTCAGGAAGAATTATCTGAGAACATGAATTAGTTTCATTCATTTGGTCAATAAATTTTTATTCATTGTCTACTATTAGCAAGGCATTGCTAGAAGATTTGAATATGGCAATGAAAGGGACAGTCCTTGCTCTTGGAATCTGTATTTTAGTGGGAATACCTTGAAAGACAATAAAGTGATAAATTAATAATAAAATTTCACACAGACATGTTATAAAGAGGATTTTTAAAAAGAGTATTTATGTGTAGAAGGAAGTGTATTTTAGATAGGGAAGACTTCTCTACAGAGGTAGTATTAGAAGAAATAACTGAATGAAGTCAGATGTAGGGAAAGAACATTCCAGAGGAGGGAACAGAAAGCAAGCCAGTATAACCACAGTGGAATAGAAAAACAGTGAGTGGTAGGAGATGAGTGCCAGTGAAGAATTTTAAGCTGGAGAAAGAATCTGATTTATATTTTTAAAATGGTATGGTTGCTGTATATACAAAAGATCACAGAGGAGGCAAGACTGAAAGTGGAAGGAGAGACTGTTTGGGTATCCAGTGCAGTATTCTAGGTAAGACATGATGAAGGATATGTCAATAGATGTGATGATAAGTGACTATATTTGGAATATTTCCTTCTAGAGAAACATTTCAAAGGCTTAACTGATGGGACTTGCTGACAGACCATATGTCAAGTGTCAAGCACAGAATGAAGACTGACTCCTAGGTTTTATGGTCTAAGCAACTGGGTGAATGGTAGAGATATTTTGAGGTAGAGAACACTGAAGGAGCAACAGGTTTGAGCAGGGCACTGGAAAAATCAAGATTCCATTTTAGATGTTGACACAGATCCCAGGAAAGACTTTTTAAAAAATAAATAAATAAATAAACACCAGTCTGGAGCTCAGGGGAGAGGGTGGGGCTGGAGATATAATTGTGGAAATTTTCAGTAGAGATAATATTTAGGGTAATGAGAACTAGGAGAGCTCACTGAATGAGTAAGTAAAGACAGACAAGGTGGCTGAAGACTGAGACCTGAGATGTTCAAACATTTAAAGATAAAGAAGAACCAACAAATAAAATGGAGGACCAGCCAGTGAGGTAGGAAGGAATCAAGAGAGCAGACTGGAAGAACTGAAAAGAAGTAAGATTAGGGCTGAAGATAATTACAAGATTAATCTAATAAGTCTGGGTGTTATGGACTGAATCGTATCCCTTCAAAATTCATGGAAGCCCTAACCCCTGAAGCGACTACATTTGGAGATTAGGGCATTTAAGGAGGTAATTAAGGTTAAATGAGGTTATTATATGGGTGGGACTATAACTCAACAGGACTGACCGTTCTTACAGGAAGAAGAAGAGATACTAGAGGTATTTCCCTCTGTCTCTCTGTAGAGGCAAGGTCACATGAGGACAAAGCAAGAAGGTGGACATATAGAAGCCAGGGAAAAAGCCCTTATCAGATACACACCTATATGGCACCTTGACATTGGATCGAGCCTCCAGCTCTGTGAGAAAATGAATGTCTGCTGTTTAAGCCACCCAGTCTGTGGTATCTTGTTATGGAAACTCAAGCTGACTAATACTCTAGGCTGGAGACTAGGGTGATAGCAGTAGAAACTACACAGAAGGTTTAAGTGGTATTAAAGAGTTGTGGAATTCACAAAACTTGGCAACTGACTAGGTATGAGGGGTAAATGAAGAGTCAAAAAACACTGAAATTTTAAGCTGGGTGGCAAGAAAGATGGTGACACCATTAACTAAAATAGTGAGCAAAGAAAAAGAAGCAAGTTTGAGATGCAAAGATGATAAGCAACCGAAGATTTTTTTTTAATTTTTTAAGGAAGCACTTGGAAATTATTCTAATAGAATAAAGAGATATCTAAGCGGTGCATATACATTTGGAGAGTCATCACGTCAAGATGACGGATATAGTCATTAGATTCCTTTATTTGTGGAAGACAAAAACAAGCAAACAAAAAACAGTGGCAAACTCTGCAAAGAGAAGAAACAGAAATAAAAGATATAAGCTAATCAATAGAGTATAGAAGCTTAAGAGTAGAGTTCATAGAGAAGGTAATCAACAACATGCAATGATACAGAGATTGAGAAGTTAAAAACTAAAAAACGACACTAGCTGGCCACTGAAGAGTACTGATGAGTTCGAGAACAGCTTTTGAAGAGTGGTCGGGACAGACACCATACTACAAAGGATAAACGACTCTGTGGATGGGAAAAGCAAAATAGATGAAGGAAACATGGATTAATCTTGGCAGTGGAAGGAAGAGTAAAATGAAAAAAAGGCAATGGCATAAGTATGCAAGATCAGAGGAGACACTAAAGATATAAATTGGGAAAGACAAAGGCACTAATTATTTTCAAGTAATCAAATATGTTTCAATATTTCTTACATAGTCACTATAAAATATCTTTGGAAAAGCCTATTTTTAAGTTATTTGATAGTTAAATAACAATGGATAAGCTACTTAATCTTGCCTTAAAATGTATATAAAATTAAACGTATATTCCAATAAAATTATTTGAAAAAGCATATTAAATATTATTCACAAACTTCAAATAGCTGAACATGTTAGAACTTTCTTTGAATACATTCAAAGTCCCTAATATAGGACTAAGTATAAGAAGAAAGTTTGAGTAACAATAAACTTCAAATATTTATGATAATTGATGTCCCTTGTATGGTCCAAGATAGAGGCACATAATGAATTAGGTCAGTGATTTCTTTTCAAGCAGTGAACATTTTTCTCCTAATAAAAAGTAAAATAGCATCTCCTTATATGAAATAACAAACAGAACTGTCTGGTTAAATGCAGAAGGTTCTTCTGAGAATGCCTGAAGTACTTTTGTGGATGCCCCAGAAACGGGCAGGGCACAGTCTGAAAACCACTGACTTTGTGATACAGCAGGCCCCTAGGGAAGAGGATATCTGACTTATATAACTGGAAAACCTTAAGGAAGGTGGTAGAAGCGGCTGTTGACTGAAAGAAGGCTCATTTCCCAGCCCAGACTCATATTTTTACTGCAGTGGGCCACAAAAATATGAGACCTATTTAAAGATGACTTTGGAAACTCTCCTTTCTTATTAATATGGTTTAATAAATGAAAAATCCTAAATGTGTTTTCATGTGCTTGGGGAAAGAACTCTTCATTTAGTTTTTTCTCCCAATTCCTTTTATTTTATTTATTTATGTTTGAGATAGAGTCTCACTCTGTCACACAGGGTGGAGTGTAGTGGCACAATCATAGCTCACCGTAGTCTCCTACTCCTGGCTCAAGCGCTTCTCCCACCTCAGTTTCCCAAGTAGCTGGGAGTTGTGGGCCACCACATGTGGCTAATTTTTACTTTTTTTTTTTTTTTTTTTTGGGTAGAGATTAGGTCTTGCTTTGTTGTCCAGGCTGATCTCAATTTCCTGGCCTCAAGTGATCCTCCTACCTCGGCTTCTGAAAGTGCTGGGATTACAGGTGTGAGCCACCATGCCTGGCCCCATTTTACATTTTATTTTAAGACTAAAATACATTTGAAAATAGCTATTGGAAATCTGTTAATGGCCTGTTCCCAGTTATGAATATGAAATGCCATCTGACTCATATGTGACAAAATTCTCATTAACTATAAGGATACACTAGTTTTTACTATGCCAGTATGTCAGCTTTTAAATGATTTATCTTCTGTCATAAAGAAATAAATAATAAATGTCTTGTCCCGTATTTATTTCCTACCTTGTTTAACTGGCAAAACTCTATTTCGCAATGATTTGGCTTTCCCTGGGTCATGGCTATTTCCACTTCGGCTATATCCACCAAAGCTCGATGAAGAAAATGGCCCATCTGGCTCATCATCAAGTAGATATAGTGAAAGCCCTTCAGCAGCATCTGAAACTTGCATTTAAAAAGATTTTAATACTAACATAATTATCATGTTTTCAGGAAAGCCTACTTTTTAAAACCATATCTCTCTTATTTTATTCCAACACCAACATTATAAGTTTCTCTATTCCAACACCAAAATTATAAATTTCTCGAACAAAATGATATGAATATTTTGAGAACAAATGGTTGAATGTCAGAAAAACTTGTCCAATTGCACATCACAAATTTTCAAATATTACGTTGGTAAATATATTGTAGATGAGTGCTCTGAGATATTATAGACATTAATCATTTAATCATAAAATTTAAAACTAAGAGACTTTTCATGTAGTCTAATAAAGAAAATTAATCATATGGCCTAATGTCATACTCAGGGACACAAAACTAGCAAGTAGAATTGGGAATAAAACACAATGTTTAAAAATCTAAATCCATTGTTCTTTGCACTATAAACCATGCTGCCTCTTCCATATCCCTAACATCAGAATTAAACTGAGATACAGAACACCAAAAACAAAAGACATATTTACCAGGAGATGAGAAAGGAGAGCTAGTCCTGGCATAAGATACTGAGGTATTCTGGTCATTTTTAGGCTGCAACTTCATTTGTTTCTGCTTCCCTTTTGGACTGGAAGTAAAAATACGTAACAACGAGCATTTTTTTTTTCTGTTAGCAACATATTATGATAGACAGTATGATACAAAGAGGTATCAAGGTCAGGTATTAGCTGACCAAAGAGGAAATGCCCTAAAGTTCATGTAAAATGCTTGAAATAGATAATTTGACAGTGAAAGTTCAATCATTAAAATTAAAAAAAAAGTTTCTGGGATAGTAAAATCCACATAAATAGTTCTTTTGGTTACTAACTCTACATAGGCATAAGAGTCTAGGAAACAAACAAACAAAAAGACCTCTTGGGATCTCCTCAAACTATTCATCAACTTTCATAAATTAGGTAATACACACAAAATGCTTTGAGAACAAAAAAATGTTATATCAATGTAATGATACCTAGGTGCTCCACTACTAGATAACGAACTGCTGCTGCTTCTTAGACGTTTTCTGTACCGTGGCCTTCTCCTCTTCTGACTCTGGATTGCTGACTTATACTCAGAGATGATATTTTTGATATGACTTTCAAATAAGGCAGATAATCGCAGCATCATGCTATAAATCTGAGAAGGCAGAAATTATATAGTCTTAACTAGTTTTGTATTTTTTAAAAAGGTATAAACATGCCTAGACCGATATTAAGCATCATCATTACGGACAAAATATTTGTTCACTTGAAAAATTCTTCTCAAATAACTAAAGTAGGATACCATTTTCACCTAAAAATAAATGTTTTTCAAATATAGTATTCAATGTTCTAAAGGGTAGGAAAAAAAAGACTCTGATACAATGCAAGAGAGAATATAAATTGAAACAGCATTCTAAAGGACAATATATAGTCTACTAAAAAACCTTAAAGATACACACATCCTTTGGCTAATAATTTTATTTCTGGGAATTTGTCCCTAAGAAATACCACAGAATTATATACATAAAAAATTATATTCAAGAATGTTAAAGATATTACCTATAGCATTATTCATGTAAAATGAATAACTGGAAACAACCTAAATCTCTAGCCAAAGAACACTGGTTAGTATAACATAAAACAACCACACAACAGAATACCATTAAAAACCTTGTTTTCAAAGAGTCAAGACGATACAGGAAAACATTCATAATACTTAAGTAACAAAAAATGCTTCAAAATACGAAATCTACTATTATAAAGAATATATAAACATATGTAGATGTATGTGTTAATGTAGAAAATCCTGGAAGTAAACAGTAACTGTAAGTAAAAATAGGTGATAGGTTTCACAGGTGATTTTTGTTTTCTTCTTTATACTTCTCTGTGTTTCCCAAACTTTCTATAGAAAATTTCACTCTAGCAATCAGGATCAAGGGGGAGGGGAAGCAAGTGTAAACAAATTATGTTTGCAGAAATTAGTGGAAATGCATTTTCCATAACATGGAAGTACGCAAGTATATATTTACTGTGCAACTGATTAAAAGTTAATCAGATACCAGTGATTTCAAAAGAAAAAAATAATTACTATTTTTCTATTCTGAATATACTTTAAGTTCTGACAAAATATAGGGAAAATATTAAATGTGAATATAAATAAGCAGTTACAACTTCCCAAGATGGTTTATTATCTGTTAGAATAAATGGAACATACATATTCAGCGCTAATAAAAATATTTCACATAAATTAACACTGTCAATCCCCTTTCTATTTACTAAGTCACTTATTAGACATATTAAAGTGTACTCAAATTACTATCTCTCCTCTCCTTGTTCTTTCTCTAGTAGCTATAAATAATTATTACTAAAGAGTAAAGAGACAAGTAAGAGAAAGGAAAAGGCGGTTAATTTCAGAATGACTGCTAAATATATCTTTATGCATGCCTAACAAGCAATCCATATTTCAAAAAAGATACTGAGGACCAAATTTCAGTAACTGGTTAAAGAAAACTGCCTGATAATTAACCCAACTAATAATCATACCCTTGACTTTTTATTAGAGGTACAAGCTTTGGAGTTGTTGAATATTTGGCGAACATCCTTATAAAATTCCAGAGGACTACCATAGTTTCCTGCTTCCAAAGTTTCTTTCACAGTGCTGAAGTCCACAGGAGTATCTATAACATCTTGATAATCCTACAAAGAAGAATGTGTTATTAAATACTCAAACTGCATAGCAATATTAAGGAATACAATGGGACTACAATTGGTATCACCTACTACAATCCACCATGAGATAAACACATTGCTTTTCAATGTGCCACCTACCTCCCCACAACCCCAAAACATCTTTTGGTGGCTCATAAAAACAGCAGAAGTCTGTGGGAAAGCCTTAGCCCTCACACCACAGTAATAACCATAAATAACTACGAAGGGAAAGAATAGAAAATCCATAGCCGTTGGCTTCATCTCTACAGCTTCCATGTCTTGCTTAAAGGCTGATACAACCTCCAAAACCCCAGCACACTGTTTAATGATAAAAGATGGGATTATTCACATATCATTAAATTGTTCCACTCTACAAATTAGCTACATATTTCCACGATTCCTTGCTATGAGAACATTCTACTTAAGTGTCATTAGTTAAGGGACAAAGTCAAGTTGGTCATGTTTGTGCCTTTCTCCTTTCTGATTTTAAATCAATGTGATACCTTTGCTTCATCGAAGGGATTCCATCTTACAGGTCCATAATTCATTTGATTTTGATTAGGGAAGAGGAGAGATTCCATTTTAACCTAAATCCAGTAAAGATTTTCCTAGGGTTATCAGATGGAGTTACATCTGAAATTTAATTCCTATATATGCTACAAGCCTCAAAAACAAGTTTCAGAGTGAAAACCATACTCAGTATTAGATTCCTTATTGTATTTAGAATCTTCAAGAAGTAAAATCTCCACATTTCCCTCCTAGGAAAAGCCAAAAAGCCAGAAGGGGACAGATAAAAAGTATTATAAACAGAGAGAAAATATTTTTCAAAGTATGAGAAATCACAAATGTTCTAAATATATCTTATTTTCTTAAATCATAAAAAAACAGAAGTGTATTCTAACACACAGTATGGCTTATGTTAGAACTTGTGTAGTACGATGACCAAAATTTAAGAGACTCAGCCTGCTTGCTGAATGAAGTTCCAGTGGGAATAATCAGCTGCAATACAGACACAATTATATTATGTAATCGATGTTTTCTACTCTGCTGCAGTAGCTTCAGATCTACATTAAAAAGTAAACATTTACAAGGAGGACACAAAGAACAATCTTGAGAACACATGTTGATTCAGGAAGAGGAACAAAAAAATAAATGATCGAAATATCAAACAAAAGTAAAAAGGGAGCAGAGTTAGAAGGCAGTCTTAACAAATTATAAAAGGTTCATGTACAGTATGGAGAGTTTAGAAAGTAAAAACAATCAGTACGTCTTTTAAGAGACTACCAGGCCTACCTCAGAAAGAGATGAATCTTGTTGTCTTTCTGGAACAACAGACTCTGAGGATTCTCCCTCTTGCTCCTGATAACCCTATTAGGGTAAAGAGCATATACTGGTTTCCAGACAACTATAACAAAATATCAAGACATGTAACACAATTATGACTTAAGTCTCAAAGATCCATACACTGGAATCATGTTTTTATTGGCTGTACTTTTAGGTGAAGGAATTATACATTCGTCATTCTCCTTTGCTATGAAAAACACAAGACTAATTTATTTTACCCAAACTCCCTACAAGCAAACAAACAAGTTCTGTTGAACACAATCTTGTTCCTTATTTGAATGATATTTTTTCCCAACTGAGACCTACAGTATACAGAGAATACCAATGTGTAGTAAACTCATAGGATGGTCTGATGTATTTCTAAAATAGTGCTGTACCTCTTCTCTGAAAAAGTTAAAATAGATTTGCTATCTATACTACCTCAATGAATAGATACACTCCCAGAAAAGAAATCCTACAATCAAAGTTGTCATCCTTTTACCTTCATTGAAAAGAAAAGTCATACTGGTATACTGGTTACTCTAAGTGGCCATATTGATAACACATTCAGTATAAATTACACAGGATTGACATGTCACCAAACATCTACAGTGTACAGAGGTGTATTCGAGTTTAGTAAAATGTATTAAATAAACATCTGAAATAAAAGTGGGAAAGAATAGCAAATGAATTCTGATTCAAATTTTTCTTTTACAACTGTATAATTTACACACTGAAGACACAACGGCATTTTTTAAAAAATCAACTAGTCACACTACTACTTTCACAATCAAAAGATTGGAAAAAAAGAAAGGAAAGCAGGGAGTGAGAACATTGCTCTTATCTAGATTTTAGCATGGACATTTATGGGAAATTATCATACTGACAATTATTTAAACAATTGTATGCTTACTGGGTAAGAAAGAAGATCGGCTGGCTGTCGAAATGGCTCTGAGTCTTCACGTTCATAAATGAGGCTCAATAGTTCTTTGCATTGTTTTTTCCAAGCATCAGGATTACACTTTAAAGACTGTCTTCTGCCTCGGCATTTGACCTACAGATTTTAATAGAGTTATATGTAAAAGATCTTTCCTTAACTCAATTGATTTTCTCATGAGTCCCTAATGTTAATAGATCTATCTGTATATATATAGCGCAGCTGCTATTTTAGATTCTTAGCTTAAATTAGACAGTATTTTCACTGGCAAAAATAATTAATGAGCAAAAAAACCTAGACATTATATTCATGGAAATGGCAAGAATTCTAGTACTCAAATCTGAACTTCAAATAATGTACAGAGGAACAAATGCTTCTTTCCTCTACAAGATCAAGTTATAATGCCTTAATATTTGCTGGTAGTTAAGTATACTTGACAATGGCATCATATTTTTCTCAAAAGAACACTTGAATGATTTTTGTTTCCCAGAAATCCTTTGAGGTCATGATAAATTCTGTTCTGTACCATTTGATTTTGTTACGATCTCTTTCAGTATTTCAAAATATATTGTTCCTTATATAAAATAACTACATGTCTAATTATTATAGAGCAGAAGTCTGCACAAAAGAGTTAACAAAGCAGGCCAGAGCTTGCTTCCAAGGTTGCCTTGGCTGGCATTTGGGAACTTGGCATTTGAACGGCTTCCTAAATTATTAAGACAGTTTACTGCCCCTAGACAGTATAAACAATGTGATTTGTGCTGAATACCTGATTTCCTTCTGGGAATCTGGAATCTCAGTATGTGATAGTCAGAGTGTACCCAAATAACCAGCCCCCAGTAAAATCTTTGGGGACTGAGTCTCTAATCACTCACATGCTGGAAAAAGAGTGTGATATGTGAGCCCACACAGGGGAAAGATATTAATAGCATAAGGAAGCCTGTACATAAATTTCTCCAGACTCTGCCAGTGTGTTTTCCCCCATGACTCAACTGGGTACCCTTACTGCATCACTGTAGTAAATCTTATCAATGAGCATACCTAATATACTTAGTTACAAGAATCCTTCTAGCAATTCTCCAAATATGGGGTTGGTCTTAAGGATCACTGACACAGGAAACCTGAAAACGCATCTCCTAAGCAGTTCACTTATTTACTCACCCTTCTTCCAGATGAAGTACCAGGACCGTCTGAATCTAAATCAACCATTTCTGTATCCTAAATTAAAAAAGAAGAGTGGGAAAAGACTGTAAGTTACATTCAAAGTCATATAAATTAGATGGACATTTACAAATAAATGGGAAATAAAATCACAGTTAACTTCCCCCACTGAAGCAGCAAGTAGAACAAAAGATAGAGGGAGACTCACGCCAAACTTTCCCAATATGCAGTGTACAAGCTGGAAAATATACTGGAAGAAGAATTAAACAAGGTTTCTCTTTAAATAAGAATCGGAAAGGAGGGGAACAGTATAGTGGTTGCTATTTGCTAAAATTGTACCTAAGTGTTAGTAATTTTTAAAAACCTTATTCTATATGACATGCTCATTTAATATACAATTATTAATTATTCATGATTACTCCATTGCCATTTCAAGAAATAGATCTCATATAATATGCATTTATATTTTCCTATAGGAAAGAGATCTATTTCAGTTAAGTATCTCTCGAAGGCATAATTTTTTTAATACGAAGAGTCAAGACCCAAGCACCACTAGTGATGGTGAAATACTGGGTAATATGTAGTAGAAAATCAAAAGCAGCTCATGAGATATTGGTACTCCTTTCTAATAAAATAAAGCTGTTGAGTTATATTTTTACTTAAGTTTTCTATTTTAACCCAAACAGTGCTACTCTGAAGTGAAATTCCTGCTACACCAAATTTCGAGCTAAAATACATTTATGTGAAAGGTCAGAGAAAATATAAGGAATATATAAGAAAATATACAAAATATTAGTGATAGATTTTTCTTAGGTGTCAAGAAACTATAATAATATCTCATTGGTATATCATGTTTTCCTTATTATGTAAATAACATTTAACTGCAATAATATATTTCATTGTCAGACACACTTTCATGAAAAAATTAAAAAAACAGCATTGGAGATTTACCATTCTGGAGATTAACAGTATAAATAATATAAACATGCAAAATATCTCATGCTACTGCAACACAATCTAGCACATGTGAGTCACTCATCCCTGGGATGAATTGTTTTCCAGTAAAGATTTGTGAATTACCACTTTCCAATATTGTTCCAACCTCTATTTTGGTTTTTGTTTCGATCATAACCTGCAGTCAAATATGGCTTTGTGTAAATTAGAAACATAGGGGGAAATCAGGAATATGAGGGTCTGCTGCGTACTACTTCCATTTCATTCAGAAGAGACTAGTTTATCTTTATAAATTTTCAGAAAGGAAATCGAGTAGCAATTTCACAAAACTACTGAAAATTTAGACTTTCAAGCCTGAAACTTTAAAATACTTTAATATTTTCTATACAGCATATAGAAAATAACATCCTTACTGAAATTTTTATCAACTAAGCATTCTTTTAAAATATTGAGCACTTATCTTGTTTCTAAATGTTGGAAAATAAAGTGTTGATTTCTCATCATTTACACCCACTGTGTCAAATATGATGACTGGCCCCCTGTCTCTGAATAAACCCTGCAGCACTATTTTATTTTTGGTATATGCCATCTAAGTACACTTTAAAAGACGCTAGTATTCAGCCAGCTTTCAAAAATCTGTTTTGCTGTTCATGGCCAATTACAACATTTACACATAATACTGTACTTCAAATAAGAGAAAAATAACTCATTCCTACTAATCATGCTGTGATTCTTACCTCCTCTGCATCAGTGCTGTTTCGTTCTTCTGCTTTAATTTTATTATAAGTATCCAGTATATCAGTACAGCTCTGATCCCTAAGAAACAAGTCATTTCAATAGCTTCAGTAATTTTTACAATTTTTCAATTAATTTTTTAAAAATTCATTTTTTAAAAACCTTAAGTTAGATTCTCTGGAAGCTAAAACTGCTTCTTACCCAATAAATCGAAGTAAGACATCAGTTACAATTTTAGCTGCTTTAACTATAGGACTGTCTGGCTCATTGAAAGTCCTGGCATTATGCTCAATATAGCGTACCTCCCACATTAATGCTGATATTCTCCTGTGAAACAAAAAATACTCTGTTAGTCTTGGCTGATACATTTAGAGTATATTTTAGGAATATACAATATGGAACAAATATGTACTTAAACATAGTATGTCAAAGGTGTTCCAATATGCATATAACTCAATATATTTGACTGATGAGCACTAAAAGGAGATGATATAGTTACAGTATTTAAAGCACAAGCAGGGATTTTGAACCACTGGAATGTATATACAAAACTTAAACTGACCTAGGACATTATGCGTAAAGAGTCATTTGACAAGGTCAAAAGAATGTTTACTTTAGTTTTCAGGGGAAGAACCAAGAAGAGCAACAACAACAACAACAAAAACCAGATTCCAAAAAATGACAGATTTTTATCTAATTACTTTTATGATATAAATATCAAATCAAAATAATATGTTATGAAAATATAACCAGTTCTCAATTGCAAAGGCAGATTAACCAGTCATGGAATACTGTGGTCAGTAGGAGACTTGGATGAGAGATGGACCAAGAAATGCCCTCTACTGCCTTCCCATAATCATCTCCCATCCCAACCAAAACAAAGAAAAAAATTACTTGGCTCCTTTCCTGTATATATTTCAGGGCTGGTAACTAAATCTAATTAACTGTGACCAAATTCTCCAACAGAGGATTTAAACATGCTCCAAATCAGTAGCACCTTAATCATGATGAATCCACAAACCACTTAAATTGCCTTTAATAAACTAAAGTTAAATGTAGTTTTTGTTTTACACACCATTTGTACTACCCATATTTTCCTCTCAGCCTTTCTTCTCTATCCCCAAGAGTGAGAATCTACTAAATAAAGGGAATTAATGTTCTAAATTTTTAAAGGAAATTTTGGTGTGGATCTTTTGGATGATCATGTTATACTATGAAAACGCAGATCTCAAAAAGGAAAGCAAAAGCCATAAAGCTATAAATTTTATAATAAGTGATTTAAAAAAAAACAGACCTGTAAAAGCGATTTTCAAGTCTCCGCCTGATGGTATTGAGGTCAGTTGGATAAGCAACTACAGTACAATACAAGGGGTAGGCACTGAGATCCACTGGAACAGCAAAAGGGCTGGCAAAATCTACAAAATCATCAAAATCAAATAAGGTAGCTATAAAGGACATTAACATCTCATGGTAACAAACATTTATTCATATATAAACAAGAAGGGAGGGTGATATACTACATTTCTAAAACCATGAGGATTCCATTATACAAACAGAATGTTATTCTTTATATTTGGATATCATATCTATGAATCATGCATGATACACTGGTTCAAATCAGGTAAAACAAAATTAGAGGAGCACTGGGTTTAACTTCAGATTTCTGTCTTTCCTAGATAAATGCCAAACTTCTCAAGTGACATGTTTTAGAAAATTTAACTATTCACGTGGGTAAAATACATTACTCATCCACTGTCCTTACCAAAAAACCCATCCAAAGTCAGGCTCAGGGAACAGCTAGAGAATCAAAGTGATGCAAAAAGGAAATAGACACTTACATGGTTACCTTCACTATTATCCCCCAGATTGCTTAAAGAAAATTATCAGTTACTACTTTGGCCAAGCATATAAAACTGTTAATATTAAAACTAGAATCACTGTGCTTCTTGAGTTAAAAGTAAAGTGTACAGTGAGAAACTGTATATCCTTTTGTAGAACTTAAAATTTCTGCTGATTTTCCTAGCTCCTCTGCATGCTCCTAAATTTTTTTCACATTCATCATACCCAGGGAAAGAAGGTGGTTGATGCCCTGAATAACCCGTTCACATTCTTCATCTCTGGAATGAGCCCCCCACTCTCCTTCCTGGGGTTTGTATAGCAAAGCAGTCAATTCTTCCTGGGAGACAGGGACACCAGCACCAACTTCATCTGGAAAGGCAGCTAGGTATAAGATTAAAAAAAAAAAATCAGAAAAAAATTAGTTTCCAATATCACGTGAATATCATTTTACTTTTAAAAGAATTATAATTCATTTGTAAAAGCATATTTACTTCCTTCTGGAATTGGCTCCATATCCCAGGGGCTCATCTTTTCTCTCTCATTATTGTCCCAGCTATTAAAAAATAAGAAGATGCAAATCAAATTAATCATAGAGTACTTCCTTTCATATACTACCACAATTTTACATGACTTCTTGGGGGTGAGATTTGAAAAGGGCAATATAGTTGTCTTGAAAGTACAACTCTGGTTATATACAGATAACAATAAACTTCTAATAGAGAAAACATGGTCCATCTCTATGAAACTTAGAGGGCAGAAAGCCTACTTTTAGTCAATACGGAGACTAAAAGTCAGTCCTCATAGAATGAGCATTTCTTCTATCATTCTTGAGGGGATTTATTCGTTAGCAATCTTACAACTCTGGATTTTCAAGAAGAATTAAAGTAAATGTTGCAAACAAATAGTACTTCCAAACATGAGGCAACCACCTCTGCCTAGAATTCATACGACTAAACAAAAGACTAAGTACTAATATTAATTGCTATATTCCAGCAATAACAATTACTTTAAGTAGTAAATTAGTTTCCGTATTTCCCATTAAAAAATAGTTGCAATTCTTGTCTGAAGCAGAAATAGTTAATAAAAAATGCAGACAATAAAAGAGGTAGAAATAAAGTGTTTAGTTATTCCTTTGTTTTAGTCAAAGAAAACAAAGAACTTTGCTTTGACTAAAACAAGGGAAGAACTGAGCACTTTACCATCAAATTTCTTCTTTACAGGTACAGGTATTGTGAGACTAGATAAGTCAGATAAAAGGGCATTACTCCTGGTGGAGGTTTTTAAAAGTCCACATACTACTACAATATCATATTAGGCATAAAAGATCATAAACATACTTACTGAACACTGTAACACTGGAAAGAACTATCAGGATACTCTGGTTGAAAAGGCTGCTGACTCTCCACAGTTCCAAACCACCAGGCGTCATCTATTATACTGCGGAATCTATCACCTATAACGTTTTAAAATTCTTAAAAGGATGCTCTTGAGAATATTAGCTCTGTTCCCACTCTAAATTACTGCTTTTTGTTGACTACAGAAGTAACATTGTATCTAGCATTATCAGAAGCTTCCATCTAGGTTTTCGAGATAAGTGATTATTTTACGTTTTAACCTCTTCATGTATTTTGATTTCCAAGTGGTAGAAATCTTTCTGAAATAAATTACATATGACCACATCTTCTTAAATAAATGATAACTTTTTTCAATTCCTTAGCATCATCATTAGGCACACTTCTTATTGTATTACTTATGTACATAAATGCAGTTGATTCTTCTATCTTGCTTTTAGCTTTATTTAAAAATCTCTTCATACTAGTTTGTACATTACAGATCTTCAAGGCAGGCTATAAATCAAGGAAGATGTAGGAAAGTTTGGAACTTTCTAGAGACTTGTTGAATGGTTTTGATCAAAATGCTAATAGTCATATGAACAATGAAGTCCAGGCTGAGGTGGTCTCAGATGGAGATCAGGAACTTATTGAGAACTAGAGTAAAGGTCACACATGCTATGCTATAGTAAAGACACAGGCAGCATTTTACCCATGCCCTAGAGATCTGTGGAACCTTGAACTTGAGAGAGATGATTTAAGGTATCTGGTGAAAGACATTTCTAAGCAGTAAAGCATTCAAGGAGTGACTTGGCTGCTGTTAAAAGTATTCAGTTTTATGTATTCACAAAGATATTGTTTGGAATTGAAACTTATCTTTAAAAGGGAAACAGAGCATTAAAGTTCAGAAATTTTGCAGCCTGATGACTGATACGATAAAAAAGAAAAACCTGGCCGGGCACGGTGGCTCAAGCCTGTAATCCCAGCACTTTGGGAGGCCGAGACGGGCGGATCACGAGGTCAGATCAAAACCATCCTGGCTAACACGGTGAAACCCCGTCTCTACTAAAAAATACAAAAACCTAGCCGGGCGAGGTGGTGGGTGCCTGTAGTCCCAGCTACTCGGGAGGCTGAGGCAGGAGAATGGCATAAACTCAGGAGGCGGAGCTTGCAGTGAGCTGAGATCTGGCCACTGCACTCCAGCCTGGGCGACAGAGCGAGACTCTGTCTCAAAAAAAAAAAAAGAAAAAAAAAGAAAAAGAAAAACCCATTTTCTGAGGAGAAATTCAAGCCAGCTGCAGAAATTTGCATAAGTAACTAGGAGTCAAATGTTAATCATCAAAAAAATGGGGAAAATGTCTCCAGAGCATGTCAGAGCTCTTCAAGGCAGCCCCTCCCATCACAAGCCCCGGGGCCTAGAAGGAAAAAATCGTTTCTTGGGGCTGCCCCCCTGCTCTGTGCACACTTGGAACTTGGTGCTCTGTTTGCCAGCTGCTCCAGCTCCAGCCATGAATAAAAGGGGTCAAGGTATTGCTCAGGCTGTTGTTTCAAAGGTTGCAAGCCCCAAACCTTGGTAGCTTCCACGTGGTGTTGGACCTGTAGATGCATAGAAGTCAAGAATTGAGGTTTGGGAACCTCCACCTAGATTTCAGAGGATGTATGGAAATGCCTGGATATCCAGGTAAAAGTCTGCTGCCGGGGCAGAGCCCTCATGGAGAATCTCTGCTAGGACAGTGCAGAAGGGAAAAGTGGGGTTGGAGCCCCCATACAGAGCCCCCACTGGGGCACTGCCTAGTGGAGTTGTGAGAAGAAGGTCACCGTCCTCCAGACCCCAGAATGGCAGATTCACCGACAGCACGCACAGTGTGCCTGGAAAAGCTGCAGACACTCAACGCCAGCCTGTGAAAGCAGCTGGGAAAGGGGATATACCCTGCAAAGTCACAGGGATGGAGCTGCCCAAGAGCATGGGAACCCACCTCTTGCATCAGCGTGACCTGGATGTGAGACATGGAGTCAGAGGAGATCATTTGGGAGCTTTAAAATTTGACTGCCCCGCTGGATTTCAGACTTGCATGGAGCCTTCAGTCCCTTCGTTTTGGCCAATTTCTCCCATTTGGAATGGGTGTATTTATCCAATGCCTGTACCCCCATTATATCTAGCAAGTAACAAACTTGTTCATAGGCAGAAGTGACTTGCCTTGTCTCAGATGATACTTTGGACGTGGACTTTTTGAGTTAATGCTGGAATGAGTTAAGACTTTGGGGGACTGTTGATTGGTTTTGAAATGAGGACATGAGATTTGGGAGGGGCCGGGGGCTGAATGACATGGCTAGGCTCTGTGTCCCCACCATTATCTTATCTTGAATTCTAATCCCCTCACATCCGGGCAGGGACTTGGTGGGAGCTGATTGGATTATAGGGGCAATTTCCCTCATGCTGTTCTCGTGATGGTAAGTGAGTTTTCACAAGATCTGATGGTTTGAAAGTGTGGCACTTCCCCTTCTAACTCTCTGTCTCCTGCAGCCATATGAAGAAAGTCTTGCTTCCCTTTTGCCTTCTGCCATGATTGTAAATTTCCTAAGGCCTCCCGAGTCATGTGGAACTGTGAAATAAACAATTTTTTCTTTATAAATTACCCAGTCTCAGGTAGTATCTTTATAGCAGTGTGAAAATGAACTAATACGTATGGCTACAATTAGATTTTTAAAATTCAGGCCAAAGTAATTAAGTGTGCAAAAAAGTCAATAGTTTAAAAATCCTTATGTTCTGTATTGTTACACAATAGAGCTATAAGCAAATTTAACTTTTAAAATGTTTTCCTTTACATTATTGTTATACTGTTTTTTATAATCGAAAAAGAAAAGGAAGGAAGGTAAACGAGCAAAAGAGGGTGGGAAGGTGACAGGGAGGGAAACAAAGATGGAAGAAGGAAAAAAGGAAACAAATCACAATCAGTAATCATCTGTTTTAAAACCTAAGTGTAAAGTGCTCTATTTTAGGGCAACTGACATTTGCGAATTTTCTTTATATTCCTATTTGTATACTAATAGAGTAGATATTTGCAGAAGGTTTAGAGATTATATGCCACATACAATGTGCATGAGAAATAACTAAAAGGAAATTTTAACTTAAGTTTTCTAGTTTCTCTGACAGCTTTTTTCAGTTAAATGATAAGCTAGTTTCTTTCTGTTCAATCACAGTTAAAAAGTTACTTACTATACATAAGCTTAATAGTTATTAAAAAACAATTCTATACTTACCAATCTGCCAGTTCCTTTCTTTGGCTTCATTATAAAACTGATGTAGCACAAGGAAGTCAATGACATCTGGCATGTCATGATACCTATACAGAAAATAAAGCACATATGAATCAATATAGAGATATAACAATATATGTTGCTAAATGTCCAAGGATATATGTTTATTGTAGACCCATTAAGAAAATTGTGCAAACCTCACGGTCCCTAGAAATGCCTTTACTTAAACACCATCTTATCTGATCTGTTTGAGAGTGCCCTGCCTACTGTCATATTACTTTAAAAATATAAAGATGCCAATACAGGTTTATAAACATTAATATGAGGTATTTTATATTAAGGAGTATGAATTAATGTTCTTTAATCTCCTTACATTTTAAACTCAGCTTCACATAAAGAGTCTCTGACTTATTATTCCTGTTATTATTAACAGAAATAAAAGCAACTACCATGTTTCAAACATTCGATTAGGGAATTATAAAGGTTTGTCTTTGATGCCTCACAACAATCTTTAGGAAGAGATTACCATTTCCATTTTACAAATGAAGACACAAATTCAGAGAGGTTAAGTAACTTGCTTATGAACTTATCTATCTAACTATCCATAACATAAATACATACACATACACACACACACACACACACACACACACACACACACACACAAATATAAATAAAATGGAGAAACAAACTAGGAATTAAACTCTGGTCTTTATAATTCTAAACCCTGTAGTACAGAATGCTATAGTGTTTTCTCTCCCATTGAGCCCTGTACTCTGTAGAATATACAATAGGCATTAAAATACACACACTCAAACACAGAGACCCAGAGATAACTACTCACTTAATGGAAAAAGATTCTCCAGTCATTTTGCCTGAAATTGGGTCCAGAAATGCAAGCTTCAAGCAGCACAGTGTGGGTGGGCCAACCTCATATTTGATTCCTACAATCTTAACAAACTCTTGCTCCTATTCATGAGAATACCAATAAATTATTACTTTCATTATAAATAATTACTTAACATTTGCATAGTATTTCATTATTACTTGAACAATTTATTAATATCTGAAGATTCTCTAAATGCCAGGCACTACACTAAGTGTTAAAGGTAATAAGACATGGCTCTTAACTCTTAATAGCAGGTTGTAGTTTAGTGCAATGCTCTAAACCAAGAATGAGCAGCCACATCACCTGGGGAAATGCTTCAAATTTAATGTTCTGAAATCCTATACCTATAGAATCGAATTCTATGTTTGGGGTACAGCTTGGTAATATATCTATTTTGGAAAAACTCCCTAGTGCAGTATGATGCTCTGGTTAAAAATCACTCCCCTAGCAAAAACACAGTATGTAAGCATACAGGTATATATGTACGTGTACATGTTTGGGGTGAAGACTTACATTTTTTAATATCTACAACATTATCTTTTTTGTTGTTTTTGTTTTACTTTAGATTCATGGGGTACACGTGCAGGTTTGTTACATGGATATATTGCATAATGGTGGGGTTTGTTTCTAGTGTACCCATCCTCCAAAGAGTAACCATTGTACCAAATAGCTAATTTTTTAAACCCTATCCCTCTCCTAATCTCCCTTCCTTTGGAGTCCCCAGTGTCTATCATTTCCATCTACATGTCCAATTGTCCAACTGTTTAGCACCCATTTGTTAAGTGAGGGCATGTAGTACTTGATTTTTTGTTTTTTAGCTGTTTTACTTACAATAATGGCCTTCAGCTTCATCTATGTTGCTGTAAAGGCCATGATCTCATTTTTTTATAGCTACATAGTATTCCATGATGTATACGTACATTTTTTTTTTATCCAGTCTACCACTGACGGGCATCTAGATTGATTCCATGTCTTTGCTATTGTGAATAGTGCTATGATGAACATGCTTGTGCATGTGTCTTCACGGTAGAACAATTTATATTCCTTTGGATATACATCCAGTAATGGAATTTGGGTAGTTCTACTTTAAGTTTTCTGAGAAATCTCCAGACTGCTTTCCACAGTGGCTGAACTAATTCACATTCCCACCAGTAGTGTATAAGTATTCTCCCCTCTCCACAACCTCACAAGCATCTATTTGTTTGTTTTGACTTTTTAATAATACCCATTCTGACTGGTGTGAGATGGTATCTTGTGGTTTTGATTTGCATTTCCCTAATAAGTGATGTTTTAGCATTTTTTCACATGTTTGTTGGCCACTTATACATTTTCTTTTAAGAAGTGTCTGTTCATGTCCTTTACCCATTTTTTAATGAGATTGTTTGTTTTTATGCTTGTTAAGTTCCTTATAGATTCTGGATATGATCTTACAATAATCATACACATTCACTAATTATTAGTCACATTTAACTGATGGCAAAACTGATCTTTGTAGGTATAGGGTCCTGCTTAAAGTTATATACTAGCATATAGCAGAGCTACAATTGAAATCCAGGTCTTATCCCAAAGGCTAAGCTCATTTACCACATATAAGCTGCTCCTACAATTTCCTAGAACAACAAGGTTAGGATAAAAAGAAAGAACTTGGCTGGATGTGGCAGCTCATTCCTGTAATCCCAGCACCTTTGGAGGCCAAGGAGGGTGGATCACCTGAGGTCAGGAGTTTGAGACCGGCCTGGCCAACATGGTGAAACTCCATCTTTACTAAAAAGGCAAAAATTAGATAGGCGTGGTGGTGGGCGCCTGTAATCCCAGCTACTCGAGAGGCTGAGGCAGGAGAATTGCTTGCACCTGGGAGGCAGAGGTTGCAGTGAGTGGAGATCGCTCTATTGCACTCCAGCCTGGGTGACAGAGCAAGACTCTGTTTTGTTTTTTGTTTTTTTTTTTTTAAAAAAAAAAAAGTAAGAAATCACATGTTTTATTCAGTCCTGTGAATCTAAAGAAGAACTCAACTTTTACTTGATACAGAATAGATAGGAGCTGTCCCTATCTTCCAGAAGATGATTATGTAAAGCTCACGTGATAAGCTACTTTACCACCTGATGACATTAATAAAATGTTTTACAAACATCTAAATCAAATCTTTATTTTAATAAATATACATATTCTCAGCTGGGCACAGTGGCTCATGCCTGTATCCCAGCACTTTGGGAAGCTGAGGCGGGTGGATCACGCTGCGGTCAGGAGTTCAAGACTAGCCTGGTCAACATGGCGAAATCCCGTCTCCAATAAAAATACAAAACTTAGCCAGGCGTGGTGGCATGTGCCTGTAATCCCAGCTACTCAGGAGGCTGAGGCAGAAGAATCACTTGAACCCCGGAGGCGGAGGTTGCAGTGAGGCGAGACAGGGCCACTGCACTCCAACCTGGGCAACAGAGTGAGACTCTGTCTCAAAGAAATAAAAAATAAATAAATAAAGATACATATTCTCTCTTATATCCTTCCTGTCAAGAATCATCACACAACCCTTCATTTACCTGGAAAACTATCATAAAATGGCCCTTTAGTCTCTTGTTCAGAAAACCAAACTGAAACACAAATAAACCTAGGTAGAAATGGTGGTGAATGTACACCTATGTCTGTCTGTGTGCGTGTGCATATATAGACACACATATATATGTACAAATGAATGAAATATTTATGGACAAAATCATTCTCCATAAAGTATGGAGCCACATGGGTATTATATATGTAGCTACATGGGTAATATATTACAACAGCTATTTTACAAAACACCATAAGTTTCGGGGCTTATTGTGATTTATCCTATTTAATATATACCAAAGCTGTCAGAACCTTGAGAGTGTTTATAGTCTACACGCTCAGTTTATGAAGCATCCAGAACATACAAAGTTGCTGATTAGAGAATATATCCACACAAGGGAACTCCTGCTTTGCTCTAATTATGGACTAGTATAGACTAGACAATAGAAAATAGCATACAAATTTTAAGAAACATATAAAATGTGATCCATCATATTCAGTTCTACAAGAGTATAGTATACCATCTTATCTTGGATACAAAATCAACAGTGAAATATTCATAAAACTGAGGAAAAAAACCATGGGTAAGCAATTTAATTCCAAAGCTACTTCAATTGCATAGCTTATGAATTTGGCAAACTTACCCTGAGATCCATTTTGTTCCATGGCTGTTTTTGTAAATTAACACTGTATATTTTTGATTTCCTTACAGCCCGAACATAAGCTTCATGTCCTTGCCTAAAATAGATAAGCTAAAACAGAAAACATAAGGTATTAAACAGCAGCATCCTATATAACACTGTATGTCCAATATATATTCCTACAAACATCCTCTTCTGTTTGCAGAAAGAAATAATTATAATACTGAAAGACTTCATACGATAAAGGTTTCAAATTATGTTAATTCAGTACTCACGCCTATGTAGCCCTGTGCTCATTACCACATCATATAAACACAGTAAACACAGTCCTTTCCCTTCAATCAGCTTCACAAGTGTGCTGAAGAAGCAGAATCACGGAAAATGTACACAAAACTGGTCATATTTTAAAGTATATGTGCCCCTCCATATCCACAGCTTCTGCATCATCAAATCCAATCAACTGCAGGTTGAAAATATTTGATATATCTATATCTATAGATATAGATATAGATATAGATATAGACATAGATATAGATATAGATATACAAAACAATACAATTACGCCGGGCATGGTGGCTCACGCCTTTAATCCCAGAACTTTGGGAGGTTGAGGCAGGTGGATCACCTGAGGTCAGGAGTTCGAGATCAGCCTGACCAACGTTGCAAAACCCCGTCTCTAATAAAAATACAAAAATTAGCTGGGCGTGGTAACACATGCCTGTAATCCCAGCTGCTCGGGAGGCTGAGGCAGGAGAATCACTTGAACTCGGGAAGTGGAAGTTGCAGTGAGCCGAGATCACAACATTGCACTCCAACCTGGGCAACAAGAGCAAAACTCCCTCACAAAAAACAAATAAATAAATAAATGATGATACAAATAAAAAACCAGTATCGTATAACAACAATTAATACAGCATTTACATTGTATTAGGTATCATAATATAGAGACAATTTAAAGTATATAGGAGGATGTACATAGATTATATGCAAATACTAGGCTTTTTATATAATGTCCTTGTAGATTCTGTTATTTGCAAGGGGTGCTAGAGCCAATTCTGTGTGGATACCAAAGGACAGCTATACTATACTTCAAATTATAACTGACACTCTATCAAAATTTTAATATTCAGTCTACACATTTCATATAAACAGTATAAATCACAGGTTAGTAAATGGAGTAATTTCAAGGCAAATTAAAAGTTGCCTGTTACAGGAGTTCATGTCAGAACTGGCATATTATGGAAGGAAAATGAATTCAATTACTTAATTCTTCAGCTCTTTAAGCCACCATTTACTATCGTTTTCTGTATTTATTACAAAAAGTTTCTTTTCCTCAAGTTTAAAAGCAGTGATAGAGGCTAGGCACAGTGGCTCACACCTGTAATCCCAGCACTTTGAGAGGCCGAGGCGGGCAGATCACCTGAGGTCTGGCGTTCGAGACCAGCCTGGCCAACATGGTGAAATCCCGTCTCTACTAAAAATACAAAACTTCGTTGGTCATGGTGGTGCACGCCTGTAATCCCAGCTACTCTGGAGGCTGAGGCAGGAGTATCGCTTTGAACCCAGGAGGCAGAGGTTGCAGTGAGCCAAGACAGCTCCACTGCACTCTAGCCTGGGCAACAGAGCAAGAGTCGGTCAAAAAAAAAAAAAAAAGTAGTGATAGAGATAAGTAAATAAAAGAAAGTAACAAAAAATACCATATTATGAGATTTCTAAAATACATTAACATACTCTACCAATCAATACTAAGTTAGAATTTCTAATAGCTAAAAATTTGAGTAGAAAATAAAAAAAGTTTAAAATTAGTAAATAAAATAATTGTAAGGTTTAAAAACCAATAATACACATGACATTAAGATATCCTTTATTATATATTCATTCCTGAACTCAACAAATACTGATCATTGAACATCTGTGTATAGGCACTAGATGCTGTGATAAGGTATAAAAACATTTCCTCTAGGATATGGAAGCACATGTGGATATATAACTATAACACAAGGTAGAATATATTATATATCAGAAGAGAAAGATAATTTAGGTAGAAAAGCTTATGAGGACAGAGGAACTGGTCAATGAAAAACAAGGACAACATCCTGGAAAAGTTAGTATTTGAATTAGACCTTGAAAATGATAATTTTAAGAAGTAATGATCTGTGGGTAGGGATATCTAGGCAAGACAATAAAGGCTTAATAGTAAGATGAAGTAAAAAGTAATGTTGCCATTAAGAAATGAATTATATAAAAAGTGTATGTTTGCCTTTATAATTTCTTTAAAAACATCCTCTACATATTCATTGTCTGATTTACATACATCTTCCTCATTACCTGAAGAACTGTCTTCACCTCATATACATTAGTCTTGAAGCATATAAGGATATAGTAAGTTTAACAACATAGAGGAAAAGGAATTCAACCAAAGAATGGAGAAAAATGGTCCTTTAGACAGGAGTCTCATCAGATCCTAGAGTGTGTAGATCCTTGTTTTGTTCTATAAAGTTTTCTAAGGTAATTAAACATGACTCCTCTTCTGCCTCCAGAAAATAAAAACAGGCAGTAACTATAAGAAATAGTGATTTGAGATATGCCAGTAACATTTTACAAGTTCTCTGTTTTTAAGTATAGCATTCGTCAGAAAATATGTATTAACATAATTATGCAAACAAGCATTACTCAGAAGTCCAATACCTATAAGAAAACATCAAAAGAAACATTTAAAAATATCTAAAGATAAACAGCAGGTAATAATTTATTTGTAAGGCTATTTGATAGCTACTCTGATATAAGATCTCTATAAGAGGCAATTACAAAAAAGTTTTGTAAAATTTTTATTGTTCCCAAAATGTTTAGAGTCAATTTGCAAGGTTTTGCTCCTTCTGCTGCTGCAATGACAATATTACATTTCTACTATCACTCTTAAATTTAAAACTGTGTAAAAACATTGAATCAATAAAAAAAAATTAGTATATCAGACAATATCCAAGCCAAAAAGAGTTCTAATGTTCCAATATTATTTTATTATTTTATAAAATAATACTAAATTTCAAAATAAAATGAAATTTTTTTACCAGGTAGAATTTTGATTAATTTCTGGCCAATAATAAATACGGCTATACTTGTCAATCACAGACTCAGAGAGAAAGACCTGTTTGCAAAATTACATTCCCCTACTCATTTAAAGGAGTAAATACCTTCTTATGTACTTTCTTTCAGGTTGAACTTTTCTTTTAAAAAAAAATATTGGAACATGAATGAGGACTCAAAATACCACTCAATTCTACTAAGTGGCAATTCAGATTAAAATAAAGCCAATTATTTTCATGACTTCATAAGCTGATTAATTTATCTCCATATTCAATGAGCATCTAATAGACTGAAGCTACTGTGCCAGGCCCTACGAAGGATACAAAGATTAACACTGTTCAATCACCTTCCACAAGAAATATATAATTAAGCAGAGCAGATAAGATACTGTATATATTATTATAATGGAATTAGGAATATAAATATATTCAGACTGATTAAAGTTAGTGCTCTTGAGGCTACACAGAAAAAGGTTATAACAGGTAACAATTACCTCATCTCCCATTTGTGGAACAAATGGGGAACGTCGGGGTATAGTATCCAAGATCCACTGAGGGGCAAACCATTCTTCATTAGGCTCACCTGCCATAGAAACCAGTCCTCCTTTCTAAAACATAAAAACATGAACAGTATATGTATAAAACATAGTTCTCCAATACATAAAACACATAAACAATAGTATGAAAAATAGTAGGTAGAGAAGATTAAAAATTTCAGGATACAATGAAACCTAACGTATATAAATTTGAATGATTTTGCTGTATTACATACAACTTTTCTGCCAACAAAAAAAATCCCGTTACTAAATTTTAACTGACAGGTAATAACTTGACACTATATACTACCTGAAAACCATAACTTTTACATATGTCTCTTGACTACCACATGAATTCAAATGTAAGAATAAGTTTTTGCCAATAAAATAGTGATAATCTAGAAAATAATTATGTCTACTAAAGCAAAAGACTACAGAATGTGTCTATAATCAATTTTGAAGTTAAAATTATAATAACTACATAAACCAAGTCTTTAAATCATTTAAATGAATTTATAGTAGGGAAAAGAAACTGTCACTGGGATGAAATAAAAACATAAAGGTAAGCCAGGCACAGTGGTACACAACAGTAGTCCCAGCTAACCAGGAGGCTGAGGTGGGAGTATTGCTTGAGCCTAGCAGTTCGAGTCTGCAGTGTGTTATGATTATGCCTGTGAATAGCCACTGCACTCCACTCTGGGCAACATAACGAGACCCCATCTCTCTAATAAAAACACCAAAAAACAGTGGAATGGAGGAAGAGTCCTATACAATTCATCATACTCTTCCATGTTACAAGTTAAAAATGTTAAAAATTAGGACTCAAAATACCACATGACAAGAATAATAATGTTGTCAGATAAAGGTGACAAGAATAATAATTTTGTGAGACAGTAGTTTATTTTAGGACATTGCCACATTTTAACAAATGATTGTGAATATGTTTGAATAACAAATTGTAATGAAACATTCTAGCCTCTACCTTTGGTAACAGAAAAATTTCAAAAATTCTTTGCATTTTGAAGTGAAACTACTTTTACTTACTTTCTCAGATGAAATGTTATTTTTAGAGAAAAGTCAAGGTTACTATTAAATATTTAAGTATCAAAGGCAGAAAAACAAAAAATAACAAAAACAAAATAACTTATAAAGTTACAAACCTTCTTTCTAGTCTGCTTAGGTTTCTTTTGCCTTTCTTCTAGGGACTTCACATTTTCCTCATCAGAGCTGCTGCATATTTTCCGTGTTGTCTGTCTGGTTTGTCTTTTTGGGGGTTGTAAATTTATTCCAGCATCTGCTGTCCAATCAGAATATTCACTTGATGAATCACTGTAAATAAATCAAAATTATGGATACCTAAGTACAGAAAAGGAGTAGTTTTACTTAATAATTGAAAGATCATTCTGTAATCAAACAGCATTATAAATGACATGGCTGGATTTTGTTCTAACTTAAGAGAAAAAATATCAGCCAGGCGCGGTGGCTCACACCTGTAATCCCAGCACTTTGGGAGGCCGAGGTGGGTGGATCACGAGATCAGGAGTTCGAGACCAGCCTGGCCAACATGGCAAAACCCTATCTCTACTAAAAATACAAAAATTAGCCGGGTGTGGTGGCATGCGCCTGTAGTCCCAGCTACTTGGGAGGCTGAGAGGGGAGAATCACTGGAATCCAAGAGGCAGAGATTGCAGTGAGCCAAGACCGCACCATTGCACTCCAGCCTGGGTGACAGTAAGACTCCATCTCAAAACAAAAAAAAAAGAAAATCAATATAGAATTTCAATCATTATCTTAGTAATTTTAATGAAATCCTTCTTGGATTTCATTAAATCCAAGAAGGAGTTAAAATCCCGTCCAAAATCACAAAAGCTTCTTCAAAATAAAAAAGCATCTTATTCTTGGAAATGTTGAAATGGGATTATTTTAAAACTGAAATAAATACATATACAGTCATATACAGTCATGTGTCACTTAACAAAGACGATACTTTCAGAGAAATGCATCATGAGGTGATTTTGTCATTGTGTGAACATCATACAGAGTATACTTACACAAACCTAGACAGTATAGCCTACTACACAGCTATGCTATATAGTAGAGCCTATCGCTCCAAGGCTACAAATTTGTACAGCATGTGACTGTACTGAATACAGTTGGCAATTTTAACACAATGCTAAGTATATATCTACACAATACTAAGTGTATATCTACACATAGAAAAGCTACAGTAAAAATGTGGTGTAAAAGATTTTAAAAAATGTATACCTACATAGGGCACTTAACATGAATGGAGTTTATAGAACTGAAAGTTGCTGGTGGTGAGTCAGTGAGTGATGGTGAGTGAATGTGAAGACCTAGAAAATGACTGTACACTATTGAAGACTTTACAAACACTACACTTAGGTTACACTAAATTTATTTTAAAAAATTTTATTTCTTCAGTAAGAAATTAATCTTAGCTTACTGTAACATTTTTACTTTACACTTTTTAGCTTTTTTTTAACTTTTTGACTGTTTTGTAATAACGCTTAGCTTAAAACACATTGTACAGCCGTATTTTTTTTTTTTCTTCTTGAGACAGAGTTTCGCTCTTGTCGCACAGGCTGGAGTGCAATGGCACAATCTCGGCTCACTGCAATCTCCACCTTGCAAGTTCAAGCAATTATCCTGCCTCAGCCTCCTGAGTAACTGGGATTACAGGCCTCCGCCACCTCATCTGGATAATTTTTGTATTTTTAGTAGAGATGGGGTTTTACCATGTTGGCCAGGCTGGTCTCGAACACCTGACCTCAAGTGATCCTCCCGCCTCGGCCTCCAAAAGTGCTGGGATTACAGAAGTGAGCCACCACGCTCGGCAAATTTTTTCTTTATCTCCTTACTCTATAAGGTTTTTTTCTATTTTTAAGGTTTAATTTTTTTCAATTTTATTTTAAAACTTCATTTAAAAACTAAGACACAAACATTAGCCTAAGCCTACAGAGGGTCAGGATCATCAATATCACTGTCTTCCACCTCCACATCTTTTCCTGTTCCCACTGGAAGGTATTCAAGGACAAAAACACATGGAGCTTTTATCTCCAATGATAATAATGCCTTCTTCTGGAATATCTCTTGGAGGACCTGACTGAGGATATTTTACACTTAATAATTTATTACAAGTACAACAAGTACACTCTAAAATAACAACAAAAAGTATAGCATAAACTGAGCATATTGGTGTGCATCTGTACACCCTGCTACTCAGGAGGCTGAGCCTGAGGTGGGAGGACTGCTCGAGCCCAGGAGTTCAAGGCGTGCCTGGGCAACATAGCAAGACACCATCTCTAAAAGAATCAAAAATGAAATGAAGAAAACATAATAATATATAAGTATAGCATAGTAAATAAACCAGTAACATAGTTGTTTATTAAGTACTATATACTGTACATAACTGTATATGCTAAACTTTTGTATGACTGACAGTTCAGCAAGTTAACTTACACCAGCATCCCCACAAACACGTGAATAATGCTTTGTGCTACAGTGTTACAATGGGTATGATGTCACTAGGTGACAGGAATTTTTCAGCTTCATTATGGGACCATCGTCATATGCACTCTGTCATTGGCTGAAAGATCATTATGCAGAGGGTGAATATAATTGCCAAGATGTAGAATCTTGGATTTAAAAAGAATCTTATTTTGTAGATGAAGAAACTAAAAGGCCCACAGTGACGTCAGAAAGATATTGGGAGAGCCAGGATCACATCAGGTCTCTCGGCTTCCAGCCAGTACCTTTTCTACTATAAAACACTACTTTAATTCTGATTTTACCAATTTCCTGCAAGAACATAATTTCATATTAAAACTGTTCAATAAATTCGACCAAATTGAAATCATTAAAACTACCTGGAAGAACTTTCACTTTGCCATTCAACAACAGGATCCTCTACTGAAGCATCACTTGTGCCAACAGTTTCGTCTTCCTACAACAAAGAGCCAGCAATTAAGATATATGGATATTACCACCTAAAGTATTTCTAGTTAAAAAACCACTACCTATTTTACAGCATTTTTTGAATTCTGCCCTCAAAAAATGCTCTCCTTAAAATGCACATAATTATTGTTCTAAGTATATCTGTAACTCACAACTAAGTCTACTAGGTATTTCTAAATTTCTGGCATCATTATCTTATTGATATAAAACATCTTTTTATGATTTCAAAGACTCAATAGATTTTTTTTTTTTTTTTTTTTTTTTTTTTTTTTTTTTTTTGAGACGGAGTCTCGCTCTGTCGCCCGGGCTGGGGTACAGTGGCCGGATCTCAGCTCACTGCAAGCTCCGCCTCCCGGGTTCACGCCATTCTCCTGCCTCAGCCTCCCGAGTAGCTGGGACTACAGGCGCCCGCCACCTCGCCCGGCTAGTTTTTTTTTTTTTTTTTTGTATTTTTTAGTAGAGACGGGGTTTCACCGAGTTCGCCAGGATGGTCTCGATCTCCTGACCTCGTGATCCGCCCGTCTCGGCCTCCCAAAGTGCTGGGATTACAGGCTTGAGCCACCGCGCCCGGCCTTCAATAGATTTTTTAAGTCCAAATATAACTCTTAAATACATTAGAAACATTGTTTTAAAAATGCCTATATGTCTCTATCAAGTTAATATAATTACTCTCCACTAAAAATTTTAATTATCTTTTTTATGTAAAATTTTAAATACAGTAGAGAGAACAGATAACCCGTGTACACAATCTCCAGTTTAGACAATAATTAACTTCCTATTTTATCTATACCCTCACCCACTGCCTTATACTCTTAGCATTAGTTTGATGCACATCATGACCAAAAAAACCATTTTAACCATAAATATGTATTAAGATTAGGATTTGTTTTAGAAGTACAACCATAATGCTGTTATCACATTACATTTAAAAGGGAGCATCAGGCCAGGCACAGTGGCTCATCCCTGTAGTCCCAGCACTTTGGAAGGCCAAGGCAGGCAGATCATCTGAGGTCAGGAGTTCGAGACCAGTCTGACCAACATGGTGAAACCCTGTCTCTACTAAAAATACAAAAATTAGCAGGGCATGGTGGCGTGCACCTGTAGTCCTAGATACTTCGGAGGACGAGACAGGAAGATTGCTTGAACCTGGGAGGTGGGGGCTGCAGTCAGCTGAGATTGAGGCACTGCACTCCAGCCTGGGCAACAGAACAAGACTCTGTCTTCTGCTTGTTTGTTTCTGTCTTTTTTTAAAAGGGTGGGGGGAGCATCAGTTCCTGAACAGTGATCATTCTTTTAAGATCAAGATTTCATATGGGTGGGGGTGGGGCATGAATGGAGGACATCTTTGATAACAGTTTAAGAACTGTGAATGGGGCCAGGTGCAGTGGCTCATGCCTGTAATCCTAGCACTTTGGGAGGCCGAGGCGGGCAGATGACCTGAAGTCAGGAGTTCAAGATCAGCCTGGCCAACAGGGTGAAACCCTGGCTCTACTAAAAATACAAAAATTAGCCATGCATGGTGGTGCATGCCTGTAATCCCAGCTACTGGGGAGGCCGAGGCAGGAGAATCTCTTGAACTTGGGAGACAGAGGTTGCAGTGAGCCAAGTACGTGTCACTGCACTCCGGCCTGGGGACAGAGCAAGACTCCATCTCAAAAAAAAAAAAAAAAAAAAGAATTGGGAATGGCACGAGAATGAGAGTACCATATATTGTCAATGCATGATTAAACCTTCATTATGCATTTAACAATGAAAGCTGTTAAGAGAACAAAAAGACTGGAGAACAGAAGAACAAGATGAAAAGAAGCTACACTCTTTATTCATTACCATGAAAAAGGTAAATCTGAGAAAAATCAACACTCAATGATCTCCATGAGAGGTGAAGTCAATAATAACAAAAAATGTGTATATTATGTTGATTAGATAGCCAAACAGTTCTGAAACTGTGGAACTTATTAAAGTTCTTTATATTTCGCTCCTTTCCATTTCTAGGCTGATTTCCTCTTAAACTCTTTTTTTCACTGTGTCAAAGGCAAACTCTTGCTGGCATATTTGATACCCTCACAAAGACAGCATCTGAGGTACAAATCCAAGAAGACACCTAAAGGAATTAAATATGCCCAAATATACCTACTAAATGTATTATTAATGAACAAATCTCTTACAAGAATACAATAAAAATAATTTTCTATTAAAGAAGTGACCCTTAAACCCAAATGGATGGTACGAACTGGGAAACAAAAAACTACATCAAATAAATAATAGTATATATCTAACCTCTGAGGAGCTGTCTGAGTCTTCCTGTACACCTGAATTTTGACATGAAGGTTGTGAATTATGCTCTATGTTGGACCGTGTTTGGTAAGTATGCTGACGTTTGCGCTGTGTCCTTCGTAAAGAACGCCCACAGCTAGGCTCATAATCATTCTGTAAAAGAGAATAATAATAAATTTTAAAAAAGGAAAATCTCAGTAAACACACAAGGAACATATATAAAGGAAATTAGGTGGAGGGTAGGGGTGAGTAGGAGATGAGAATAAGTTCCCCCAAAGAAAGCCAACATATAACTATATTTATACATATTTAACCCACTTTCCACTAATACTGATCACTCTCCTATTTTGTAAACCTTGTGATCAAATTAAAGACAGTGCTGAAAAGTCTGGGTTTGCAAAGTCCCACAGACTTCTCTGTACACTGCAGAGTGATAGTTTAGGCAGCAACTCCTTGATCCTCAGTTTTGCCAGAGGCTGCAACCAGACCTGTGCCGGAACCATGTTTGGAAACCAGTATGACAATGATATCATTGTCTGGAGCAGGATTCATCAAACTGACTATGCAATGGAAGCTGTTAAACAAGGTTCAGCCACAGTTGGTCTGAAATCAAAAACCCACGCACTATTGATTGCATTGAAAAGGGCACCATCGGAGCTTGCAGCTCATCAGAAAATATTCTCCATGTTGACAACCATATTAGTATCTCAACTGCAGGGCTTACTGATGATGGTAGACTGTTATGTAATTTTATGTGCCAGGAGTGTTTCAATTCCAGATTTGTATGCAATAGACCACTTCCTGTGTCTTCTCTTGTATCTCTAATTGGAAGCAAGACCCAAATATCAACACAACAATATGGCTGGAGACCATATGGTGTTGGGCTACTTATTGCTGGTTATGTTGATATGGGCCTCGCATTTTCCAAACTTGGCCATCTGCTGACTATTTTGACTACAGAGCTATGTCCATTGGGACCCGTTCTCAGTCAGCTTGTACTTACTTGGAGAGACATATGTGCAAATTTATGGAATACAATTCAAATGAACTGGTTAAACATGGTCTGCATGCCTTAAGAGAGGCAATTCCTGCAGAACAGGACATAACTACAAAAACGTTCCCATTGGAAATGCTGGTAAAAATTTGGAGTTTACAATGTATGATAATGATAATGATGATGATGATGATGATGATGATGATGATGATGTGTCTCCATTCCTGGAAGGTCTTGAAGAAAGGCCACAGAGAAAGGCACAGCCTGCTCAGCCTGCTGATGAACCAGCAGAAAAGGCTGAAGAACCAATGAAACATTGAGTGACAAGCCAGCTGGCACAGCCTCCTCAACCTGCTGATGAACCAGCAGAAAAGGCTGAAGAACCAATGGAACATTAAGTGATAAGCCAGCCTATGTATGTATTATCAAATACGTAATAATGCTGGAAGACATACTGATGATACTAATCATCAGTAGAATGGTAGTGGAATGGTATGTTTTAGGTATCAGTCCAGATTTGAGCTTTTTCTAAGCAACTTCACTAAAACCATATAATGGTGTACATTTTTCTTTGAGATGCCTATATAATCATTTTCTAGAAAGTACAGGTATCTGTACTAATGTTTTTATATGAAAAAAGTAAGTGTCTTTGTGATTTTAAAGCCAACTGTAAAATAAAATTGTTTCACTTCCTGAAAAAAAAAAAAAAAAAAGAAATGTCTGGGTTGCAAGAATTTGCCCATTCATAATTTACATATGCCACATTATTCAGAATTATAATAGGATGAAGCAAGACATTTCAGTAACATTTGTGTATATATAATGTGTATTTATTTAGTTATTCAAAAATCTAGAAAACTTTTTTAAAGTGCTAAGATATATAAGTGGATGTAATAATCTACACTTTTGTTCATGCTAGATTAACATTGAAGACTAAACTCTGATCTTTTATTTCTCTTGCCCAAATTTCTATCTAAGAGGCCTTCTGTGGGGGTGGCCTCTTAGATACTTTTTATTCTATATATTCTAAAGATCTAGAATATCTAAGAGGCCTTCTGCGGGGGTGGGCACGGGAGGGGAGGTTCCACGCTTTACAAACCACGAAGTCGCATCAGAGGGGTTTTACTTAACCCTATATAATATGTTTTAACTTTCCAGTCTGACTCTAGCATAACATCATACAACAGAGAAAGAAAGAAATCAAAATATTTTAACCGCAAATATGTTTCTTTGTCATTTCTTGAAATAGCCCGGTAAAGCTGTCTTAAAATCAACATTCTGTAGAGAATCCCTTTCTCTTTCCAGGCCTTTTTCCTGATCCAGGAGAGAATCAACCAAGAGTCTGGCACTTTTATTTAAGTCTGAAAAGAAACATTTGCTATCTACTCTCTGTGAAAAAACTACCTAGAGGCTTCTTCTGCGTAATGAGAATCTTGGTCTCTAAAACTCCTTATCTTAAGCCAGACATTTCCTTCCATTGATTCTAGGTCTTTAGACAATAACTTAACTCTTTCAACTAATTGCTAATTAGAAAATTTTAGAATCTACCTATGACCTGGAACCTCCTCTGCCACACCCCCCTGAGTTGTCCTGCCTTTCTGCACCAAACCAATGTACTGTCTTACATGTACTGATAGATGTCTTGTCTCCCTAAATTGTACAAATCCAACCAGTAGCCTGACCATCTTAGGCATATGTTCTCAGGACTACTTCTTGAGATCAGTCACTGGTCACTCATATATGGCTCAGAACAAATCTCTTCAAATATTTTACAGAGTTTGATTCTTTCATCAACAGCATTCTTAAGATTCTTAAGAGTTAAATTATAAGAGTTAAATTATAAATTTAGTCCAATCTCCAACCCCCCACCTCTGAAATACAAAACTAGGTCCAGGAGAGAGTTGTTTAAAATAAAAATGAAATAATAAATCTTAGATTACTTCTAACAACAGAAGGGAAAGGACTCAAAACAATCTACATACAAAAAGTAACAATTTAATTTTTGGAACTGAAATCTAAACTCTGCTCCTTTTTTCTTCTCTTGCTCAAATTCCTATCTCAAGCGTCTGGAGAGTCGTGCCTTACAAACCATAGAGTCCCATCAGAGTGGTTTTATTTAACTCTATATAACATGGCTTTACTTTTCCAACCTCACTTTGGCATAACATCACATGACAGATAAGGAGGGGAATCAGAGTATTTTAACCCCAAATGTTTCTCCGCCATATCTTGAAATAGCCCTGCAAAGCTGTCTCTTGTGGGGGAAAACCTACATTGTGCAGAGGATCCCCTTCAAGAGAGAATCAAGTAAGACTCTGGCATCTTCTTAAGTCTGATAATAAACATTTACAACTATTTTCTCTGAAGTTTGCTACCTGGAGGCTTCATATGCATAATAAAGAATCTTGGTCTTCACAAACCGTCATTTTTTTTTTTTTTTTTGAGACAGAGTTTCACTCTAGTTGCCCAGGCTAGAGTGCGATGGCACGATCTCGGCTCACTGCAACCTCCGCCTCCCAGGTTCAAGCAATTCTCCTGCCTCAGCCTCCCGCCTCAGCCTGCGAGTAGCTGGGATTACAGGCATGCACCACCATGCCCAGCTATCTAAACCCTTATCTTAATCCAGACATTCCCTTCTATTCATTCCAGGTCTTTAGATAAAAACTCTTTCAACCAATTTCCAGTCAGAAAATCTTGGATTGGAAATTGACCTGGAAGCCCACTACCCACCTTCCAGTTGTCCTGCTTTTCTGCACCAAACCAATGTACATTTTACATCTATTGATTGATGTCTTATGTCTCCCTAAAATGTATACAACCAAGGTGTAGCCCAACCATCTCGGGCACAGAGTCTCAGGATCTCTTAAGGGCTGTGCCACAGACCACTGGTCACTCATTTTGGGCTCGGAATAAATCTCTTCAAATATTTTAGAATTTGACTCTTCATTGAAGGCACACAGACACACAGAAATTCATGCCATGTTTAATCCCTTATATCCCATTGAGGGTTATTTCTACTATTTGTGGACAATATAGAAGAAAAGAAATTGAGTTACTATGGATAACTTACTTATAGTTATAACAAGAATTGGCAGTATATTCATTTAGTAAAAAGGTCAAAATAGAGATTTAATTTTTAACAACTAAAATTTGAAGTGAAAACTATTTTATTCTAACCTTTACAAATACAAAACATTACTATTGATACTCCATTTAGCTAAGCTGCAATCCTAGAATGTAATTAGGAACCAACAAGTTTAAAAGTGTATGTAAATGTTTCACATTTTCAACTAAGCAAAAATATCTACAGACCTAAGTACCCTGTCCATTAGTCTCAGTCAAGTCTGATGTTTGATGAAATCAGCTTAGTAGGAAAAAAGAATAAAAATCACTGTTCTGAGTCATTCAAAAATCTCTTAAAAAAAAAAAAACTAACAAAATAAAGTTAATTTCTTAACAATAAAAGAGTTAAGAAAGCAAACATCAAAATGATCTAATATTTGAAGATACCCATTTCATATTTATCTAAATTTCTGTTTATCAATTATGGAAAAAAAAAATACAAAATCAGGGTCCATTACCTAGATTTGTTTAACAACATCAAAATCATCCTAGACTCTTCAAATTACCACACTCTATAGAAACTATGGTTAAATTTGGGAACAAAATTATACATTTGGTGTACCTGAGAGTATTCTGCTTAGCAGTTTCTTTCTATAGTACATCACAATATACAGATCATGTTTTGCTCCTAAATGATTTGGTAAGCCAGGAATGGGTCTAGGGTAGGGATCAGCAAACTTTTTCTGCAAAGGACCAAAGTGTAAATATTTTTTGGCTTTGCAAGTCATACAATCTCTGTTACAACTATTCAATTCTGTCTTACAGCCTGAAAGCAACCATATACAAGATATAAATAAGTGAACGTGGCTGTGTTCCCATAAAAATTAACAGAAATAGGTAGCAGAACTGATTTGGCCCATGGGCTATAGTTTGTCAATCTCTGGCCTAGGATATCTGGATCATTTGTTTTACATTCTAATTAGTGATCTGATAATATATTTAAGGTTCCACTTTGATCATATAAAAATGGTTATTTTTATACAAATATCTTATACCTACAATGACCACATGTCCTAGATTTGGGGGGACACTCTTGACTTATAACTTTATTCTTATTAATAACAATCATATATCTCAATTTGTGGCTCAAAAAGTAGGTGCCTTATATGCAGATACCTACTAAAACAGTCTCTTAATACATAACTGCTGCCTCTCAAAAGCCTATTATCTACAAATATTTGCAAATAGTGTATCCCAAAGTATTGTAAAACTATACTTACCCTTTGAGTAGTATAAGATGGCTTTTTCTTCTTTTCAACTGTATAAAGACTGATTTCTATGTCACCTTTTGCAGTTCGACATTCTTCCTGTACCCTAATAACAAGTCAAAGGTCAAAGTAACAGAAAATCATCAAAAAGAAAACCAATCATCTAAGAATCAGATAACAAAAATACTTTTAAACATATAATTTGCCACCTGAACTATTTTTAGGTGTATAATCCAGTGGCATTAATTACATTCAGAAAATTGTGCAACCATTATCAGCATTTCCAAAACTTTTTCATCACTTCAAAGATAAACTCTGTGACCATTAAGCAATAGCTCCCCATTTTCTCCTTCTTCCTAGCCCCTGAAAACCTCTAATCTATTGTATGTCTCTATGAATTTGCCTAGTCCAGATATTTCATATAAGTGGAATCATATAATATTTGTCCTTTTGTCTCTGGCTTCTTTCACTTAGCATGTTTATCCATGTTGTAGCAGGTATCAGAACATTCTTTTCTGTAGCTGAATGATATGCCATTTTGTACATATACCACAATTTGTTTATCTGTTCATCTGTTGGTGGACAATTGAGTTGTTTCCATTTGGTTATTGTGAATAATGTCACATTTAACACTGGTATACAAATGTCTTTGAGTCCCTGCTTTCAATTCTGCTTTCAATGTTTTGAGTAAATCATCATTTACTCCAAAGACACAAGTTAATTATGTCTTTCTTTTTTCTTATTACTGCTGCCTTCTTATAGCAGAAAGCAGAAGAAAAGGAGAAACCAAATTAATTTTGGTACTTGTTGGTTGATCTGGTAAAAGCTTGGTTAGGAAGATACTTGATTAAAATGAATTGTACATATTCTCTGTAAATGTCCTTTCTCTTTTCTAAATGAATTTCCAGTTGCTGTGGAGTATCTGAAAGTTGTTATTACAGCAAATTTCAGGGTTTACAAATACGAATAGGGATTGTAAGTTTGAAATTAATCCTAATGAAATTCTTTCATCCAATGAAGTCTACCTAAATGACATTTCTAAAGATACTCTAAGCACTAGCATCTAGCAAATAATTGTACCCCCAGGTTGCTCAAATGTTAGGGCCCATATATCACTCACATATTTAATTACGTAAGACCTCATGAGTTCTTAATACTACTTGTATTCTTTTCTTCAAATCTAGGCTATAAACTGAGAACAGAGATAATGTTTTGCATTTTCAATATTCCCCAAAGCATTCAGCACAAAGCTAAAGATAATCGTTATTTGTTATGGAGTGAACTCACTGGAATAATATGGAAAAACTAATGCATGACTAAACTATATTTTAAAATACCTCATTTACTAGGCTAACATAGTACATTTCAATTCACTTCCTAAGAATAAAGCTTTAAATTTTCTTCTAAATGTTACCTTATTGACTCACCTACTAACCCCATTATTTAGTTCATTGACCACCACTCTTCTGCTCCATGCCATGAGATCTCTTTCAGTGGCCATCTGGCTCCGAGGAGCATTGTTATGCATTTGTCTAACACCTTCAATTTGACTACTATGTCTTCTAAGCCTGATGTTTGGGGAAGAAGATATGTCCATGTTTGGACTTCTCAGAGCTAAAACAAAAACAAGGAAAATTGTCACTTTCTGAGCAAAGGCACCACAGTTTTCCAGAACACAGCTCTAAATAAAAGAGCAGATTCAAAGATAGTACTGCTGTAAGAATTGCTATCCCTTTGTTCTATATTTTCTGTACCCTCCTTTATGTTTTTCATATTGTTATAAATAAGGCAAGCACTTTTATTGAGAAATGTTTAAAATTTCTATAATTATTTTAATCTTTTTCAAAGTAGTTTCACATCTGACATCTACTAAATGCTCACAGAATATAAAAAAATGTATTCAACATGATTTGGAGATTCACAAATGTTTATTAGTGCTAGTTCAGGAAGCAGCTTTTTGATCTAAATTCTATCTTTATTCTCTCCATTACAGTGTTTCTAGATAAAGCATCAATAAAACTTTCAAAAATGTTAAGATTCAAAGTGTAAATAATTATTTTTTTAAATCAAAATTTCACTTTCAAGATTGATGAGCAAAGAAAAAAAGAAAACAAAGTAACAGAAGTTTTATTTTTTAATACTCCAGAAAGGTTCATGTTATTTTTCTTATATTTACAAATAAAACACAAATGGAAACTGAAACATCCAACTGTTAAATGTCAGAAAAATTTCAAAACAAATGAATATTACCAATAGAAGTCAGTGGGGTCTCTTGACTAATGTCATTTCTAATCTGTCCACAGAAACCTAGTATTGAAGGTACAACAGAATACTGATTTCATTAATGGATATTTAAATCAGGGCTCTGAGAAAGTTTCACGTCTCAGGAATAAAGGACCTGGATAGATAGGATTATCAGCCCACTTGTTATCTTGTTCCAGGTTCAGAAAAGCTTATCTGAGTTAGGTGTTCAAGTAACCCAAATGAATTTTTTTAATTTTATGAGATATTGAAGAAATCAGGAAATTAGTAAAATACTCTGTGAATCACCACAAATTTAAATCACCTTATTCATTTCTATGAAATCTAAAATGCAATGTTACACAGATAAATGACTCTAGTTACAAATATATGAAAAGAAATAAATCTGAAAAAAAATCTCATAAGATGACTACATTTGAAGATAAAACTAATAGCTCTTGATAAAAGCTGAGATTTATATAAAACTCAGATGCCCTGGCACGTTTCATGTAAAAGATAGGATAGGATATCATTTTAATATCATTTAAGGATAGAATATTCATTTTCACGTTTAATGTAAAAGATAGGATAGGATATCATTTTAATATCATTTAAGGATAGAATATTCATTTTAAGATAATTAATTATACAATAACTTCCACTGGTATTAAGATCAAACTATTATAAGTCAATTCAGAAGCTGCATCTGTATTCCCTAAGACAGCTTCTTGTCTTCAGTGTATTTTTTTTTTAATTCAAGAGAGGAGCATGGTATTCTGCTTTCCTCTCCACAAAAGAGGAATTGGCAGTAATTTCTAAACTTAAGGTAGTTTTAATTTTGAAAACTGTATAGGTTGGTTCCCCTACAAGAGGGCTAGACATACTGTAGCACTTCACTTCTTAAAACAAATGTAAAGATTACAGATAAATTACTGAGTAAAAAGAAGACAGTGTATTAAAATGCATCACCTGAATTTCTCAGGAGACCTTAAGTCATTTTACCCACAAATGATGAGATTATGAGACTTTGATATATCTGATATCAAAATTGCAAATTAATAAAAATGTTTTTATTTATAAAGGTAAAATATTTTCCATGTAATTATTTGGGAAAAGTAAAATAATTACAGTACATACACTACACCCTTTACAAGTATAAAAATACTTACCACCATTAACAGAGTATGCTCTATTAACTGGAAAATGTGGAACATCTCCTTCATTAATTAGTCTCAGGTCTTGTTCTCTCTGCAGCTCCCTGATTATTCCATCAAGAATGCTCTCATCTTGGTCATTGGTTTGCTGCCCAATTACCTGTTCTACTACCTCACCATCACCTTAATAAGACCAGATACAAAGCCCCAAAATTACTTACATTTTAGTATACCTTCAACATAGTAAAAACAACCTATAAATTTCTACACAAATGATTAAAAACAGGATTAAATGTAAAATAAAGTATCAAATGAAACATTTTATTAAAAACTTTAAATATTTTTGATGTACTAGCTTATGTGTCTGACTTAACCAATGCTCCCAAATTAGACATTATTATGAGGGCCTTCTCATCTTTAAAAATACAATCAAGTGCTGCATAACAACATTTCAGTCAAAGATAAACCACATATACAATGGTAGTCTCATGAGATCATAATGAAGCTGAAAAACTCTTATTGTTTAGTGACATCATAGCCTCAAAGTGCAATGCAGTACTCACATGTTTGTGGTGATGTTGGGATAAGCAAACCCACTGCACTGCCAGTTATATAAAAGCATAGCACACACAATTATGCACAGTACATAATATTTGGTAGTAAATGACTATATTACTGTTTTATGTATGCACTATACCATACATCGTATCATCTTGAAATGTACTACTTTTAATTACTAAAAAAAATTGCACTGTAAAACGGCCTCAAGAAGGTCCTCCAGGAGGTATTCCAGAAAAGGGTATTGTTATCATAAGAGACGACAGCTCCATATTGCCCCTGAAGACCTTCCAGTGGGACAAGCAAGATGTGGAGGTAGAAGACAGGGATATGGATAATCTTGACTCTGTGTAGACCTAGGCTAATGTGTGTTTGTGTCTTAACTTTTAAAAAGTTTAAAAAGTAAAACAATAAAAATTTTAAAAATAGAAAAACCTTATAGAATAAGGATATAAAAACTATTTTTATACAGTTGTACAAAGTATTTGTGTTTTAAGCTAAGTATTATTACAAAAGAGTCGAAAAGTTAAAAAAACAAAACAAAAAACCTAAAAAGTGTTTCCAGTAAGCTAAGGTTAATTTGTTACTGAAGAAAGAAAAATATTGTTTATACACATTTAGCATAGCCTAAGTGTACAGTGTTGATAAAGTGTACACTATCGTAATGTTCTAGGTCTTCACATTCAACCACTCCCTCACTGAATCACCCACAGCATTTGCAGTCTTGTAAGCTCCATTTCATGGTAAGTGCTTTACACAGGTATACCATTCTTTATCTTTTATACCATATTTTTACTGTACCTTTTCTGTCTAGATATGCTTAGATAAATATGTACCATTGTATTTATAACTGTCTATGGTATTCAGTGCAGTTAAATGCTGTATAGGTTTGCTGCCTAACAGCAACTAGCTATGCCATAAGAGTTTTGAGTAAGATTTAATTAAACAAGTTTAACCACGGATACCTAAAATGCTTTGCATCCTCCTTTGTGAAAATTTCCTTTTTGAAAGAAGTCAAAATGATGATCTTTGAACTATTATTGTCTTTTGATAACATTTTAGTGTTTTAATGAGTACAAAATTATTTTTTATATACACTGAAATTTAATGATTATTTCTGAATGAAAATGTTAAATCTTTTTCTTTCTTAAGTATATCATTGCCCTGGTTTTCATCTTGTCCTCTGGTCAGATTTGACAGAGTAACCAAGTGATCAGATCTTACAAGAAATATACAAGAAATAAAATCTGATAAATTAGACTTTCTTATTCCTTTGTTTTCAAGTTTATCTCCCATTTAATTAATATTCACACCTTTTCTCCTTGGCTAATAAATATATCATCACAGTAACTACAGGCACATGTCTAATACCATTTCCCTGCTCTACAACCTTTATAAGCAAGAACATAAAAAGATGTGCAGCATTTCATTCTATGAGGGTCAGTTTAAGCCTTAATTCCCTAGCCAAGATACAAAATTCTACTTGCAAATCAGTAACTTACTAGCTCATACCTGAAGACAACCTACAAGTACCAAAGTAAGATATGAAGGCATTTTATGTGGGGGTAGAGGGCAGAATAAATAATGGAAATATGCTAACCAGAAGAGAGTAAGTTTCTTTGATAGAAAATAGCTTATTCCAATGTTTTATTCTCCTATCTTCCCATCATATATCACATTCATCTCTGCTTTCCCAATATCTCCCAAGACCGAGTGTTATTTAAATAGTCACATCCGCTTACTCTACACCCAATAACTCTTTGCATTTCAAACATGAGAATAGGTAAATAGCTACCTCCAGCTGCGGGGTAGGGGTTGTTTTCTTTTTATTGAGACAGTCTGACTCTGTCGCCCAGTCTGGAGTGCAGTGGCACAATCTTGGCTCACCGCAACCTCCGCCTCCTGGGTTCAAGTGGTTCTTGTGTCTCAGCCACCCAAGTAGTTGGGATTACAGCCAGGCACCATCACCCCCAGCTAATTTTTGCATTTTTAGTAGAGACGGGGTTTCACCACGTTGGCCAGGCTGGTCTCGAATGCCTAACCTCAAGTAATCCACCCACCTCGGCCTCCAAAAGTGCTGGTATTATAGGCGTGAGCCACCACTCCTGGCCAGTCTGTGGTTTTTCAAAGTTTCACCTTCTTAGTTTAATTAACTATGAACTCTCAAACTAAAATATCAATACTATAAGCAGTGGAATTCCACCAGTTACAAAAGCTTTTACTACAACTCAATACTATAGAAAACAACAGGTTCATACATATATAAGGTTTTCTAAAGAAATAGGTCAATACATTATCTGCTTGAGCATATATGTTTATGTTTGTCCTAACCCACTTATCTGTGTCCAGGTGAGATAAACAATGAAAAAGTACTATGCTAAGGTTAAAAGTACTATACAACTGAAAATTAACAGTAACAGAAGATGAAACATATTATAACCTACTCCAGAGTTTAGCAGGAGGCATACATCATAGAGAATACAGCAGTAATGTATAATATTGTGCAAAATGTTTTATATTTACTTTTAGAGGAAACATACCATTAGCCACATATCCCAGCTGTGGTATAAGCTGTTCATCTTTACAATTTTCCCGTCCTGGTACCAATCGTTGGAATTTTGTGGGATGAGGATTTCCATCAACATCCACCAAAAATGGAGGAGGCATGAGGTGAGGAGCTTGTTGGGTTTGTTCATCCAATACATAGTTATTGGCATCACGAATAAGAGGACGATAATCCGTGTGGAAGAACATCTGATCTGGAATCTTTATGACAGATTTTTAGTGGGTTAACATACACAGGGAATTTATAAGTAAATACTTGTTTTCATTCCTAGAGCACACTCATTTTTTAAATCAGATAATTTTTTGCATACTCTTATAGTCCTTTGTTGCCCTATATTCCCCCTTTAGGTAGAATAGAATTGAATTACCTAGATGGTAATTCTCTTTTCTCCACAAAATCCTATAATCTGTATTAATTTTTAGACATATCATATTTCTTCTATTATGATAAGAAGAACTAAAGCAACAACCCAGTAGATATAGTTGGGCATTTGTATTTAAGTTGTAAAAATTACACAAACCTATATAATTATGTTTTTCTTGCTTATTTTTATTCAAATGAAGACAGATGCAGTATAATACATATGATAAAACAGGTAAATATCAATCACATCAAAGACACTCAAACCTGATATTAATACAATTATTGAGCTGACCTCAATGATTGAGTTCTCTTCCAACTCTACAATTCTATAAACTTTCTCAAATTCACAGCTAGCAAAACATAAAGAACCAATTAAGTTAGCTCCCAAAGTATTTTAACAGGATCAATAATAAGTAAAATAGCCACCTAAGAAAATAAACATATTCAGTCGCCAGCAGTCTATTCCCAATTCATGAGAAGTAGAAGATGTGATGTATTAGAATTACTCTCCTATTATACCTGGAAGGCAGTAGAGAATATGTTCAAAGCAAAAGGATTTCCTCAGGAATTTTTATGTCTTCATCACCCTGTAATTTATCTCAATCGTGATCTGCACAGCCAAACATAACGTTCTGGCAGTGCAGATCACAATTGAGAACCTTTACTAAGAAAGACAACTTTCTTTTATTTTATATCTACTGACACATAACAGCCCTTATTAACTGGAGGACTTTAAACAAAATTTGTGAATGACACAATCCTAAATTATACTCTACAGCAAAATTAAAATATGCTAACCTTTTCATAGTATTTACTGCATCCAAAACCAAAAAGCAGCAAATGCCCATGAGAATCTGTGCAGGCAAAATGGTTTCCATCCGGTGAAAATTTACAATCAAACACCGCACCATGGCCTTGGCCTTCAATCTGAAATTCAGAGGAGTCTCAAGTCATCTTAAGAGTAATTTTCAAATAATAGATAGGTGATAACTTTTCCTTGCTAATACCATGGACTCTGTGATGCACAAACATTCCAAAGTACTCTCTGGCTTCTGTAGCCAGAACCCTACTGAAACAGTAAATCCCTGAAAGAAATTAGGGAGAGGCAAATTGCAATGGATAAAATCAATCATTGCTAGCAATGACATACCTCATGAAATACTAAATGAGTGACTGTGAAGATTAAAATAGAACTAAATGCAACCAAAATGACAAAGGCACTACCTCAGCAAAGTCAAGATACTATCTTCACATCTTAAGTTATAATGCAATGAAGCCTTAAAATAACCATCCTAAAATTAAAGCACACAATCAATTTTACTAATAAAAGACAGAGGATCTGTCTTTGCTCTGGGTCTATATAAAGCATATAAAAGTAAACTCAAAGGCCAACCAACAATTTAGAAATGTTTAGTCAGAATTATTCTTAAGAGGATATGAGTATTCCCATCACCATAGAAGGGTGTTCTGAGAGGAGAGATAGCTCACCAGATTTTTCCATGGCTTGTATGAGACATATCTTAAGAGCATCCATATCTCCAAGTCCATGTTTGCCAAACAACTTTCTGATTACTAAATCATATGAGGTTTACCAGGGGCAGACACAAGTATTACAGTCACTGTTATAATTCATAAATGAGAATTACATTTTAAACATCAATCTTTTTGTGATTTTGGTTAGGTGTTAACTCCAAAGCTTAATACATTTGAGTATCTGCAATTTAGGGCTGGGGAACAGAATTTGGAAAATGCTAACACCTAAGAAAATGCTAACATCTTGAAAGGCTCAACTGGCCTTATTCTCAGTTCTTGAGTTATTCTCTGAATTATTTAACCAATTTAAACACAAATGACAAGAGGTTCCTTTGTACTAGGTATACTTTAATTAACCAAGTTATTATATAAGAGAAGTTGGTTTGAATGTGAACTAGACACAGGTGTCTCTTACCATGTTAAAGTAATTCCGAATTTTGGTCCCCCGGTCAAGGTCCCAAATAAAAATGTTCCCATCATGACCTGCTGAAAGTATAATCCTTTGATCAAATGGATGGGCTTCCAGAACGAATACTTCGTCATCATGTCCCTATAATAAAAATCAGTATTAAAAATGAAAAGCAACACAAAATGTCTTGTTCATTTGGTAAAAAGGTCTTCAGTGTGCTATCAGTCTGGTTCAAATGGATTTATGCAGAATAATAAACAGCATTTACTACGTGGATACTACATGAACAATATACCTCAGTGAGATTTCCTTATAAACTGCTGATTTTATCAAGTATTCAATAAACAGAAGATCCAGAAATGTTTTTAAAATATAGTCTAAACAATACAGCTCATTAACCAAGGCTCTGAAGTGGAATTTAGGACTGGGCTATTTAAAAGGCCACAGAATATATGACAAACAGAATCTTTCTATAACACCCAATTCTGAAACAATGATCAATACAATTCAGCACTCTATTCTCTATTACTGGTATTCAAATTGTATTTTAGTAGGCCTCATGATACATTCAAAGGATAAAGCACAGTGGTTCTGCTCTACATCTACTTTACATTTGGGAGCTCCATTTAAGATGTTATCTAGAAAATACATTTTCTGCTAAAAAGAAAGAAGTTTGAAAACCAATGCTTTATGTTATATGTTTATACAATATATAACATGTTTACATATGTTATATGTTTATATAACATATAACAAGTTTACATATGTTATATGTTTATATGCCTCGTAAAGGAAAAGTTTACAAACATCTGCTTTAAGACCATTGTTCATTTTCTTTGGACTTAACTCCTGACTAGAGAGTATATGTTTAAGAACAGGCTCCAAGCCTTAGAAAAGCATAGAGAACATTCCGAAGCTGCACTTATCTTAGGAACACACTATCACATTATACATCAGTAGTGTCTAAAAAATGATCATATCCTACAAATCTCAAAAGTGCATTTTGTCCCAAATCATGCTATTAAAAAAAGTAGAATAATAGAGTATCCTACCATATTATGATTATGGACAAAAATACAGCTTACTGAAAGAAAATATAACTTTAGACTGGCTCAAAATGTAGTGATAAGATTAGTAGGAAAAATCCCCTTATGATAAATACCATCACAACTCAAAGTTTACCAAAATTCTTCCCAGTGACTACAGAAAAAGTTATTTCTTTGCTATAACAAAATCCCTTGCTAAAAGAATCAATTTGATATAGCCAATATTTTCTCAGGTTCGTACCCAGCAAAAAATAAAGCTAGTTTGCTAAACTCTAATGATAATGACATGACTACTTCAATGTACATTAGGGGGAAAAAAAAGAACTTTGAAGCTGGGGATTTTCCTTTTTTTGGGTCACACGCCTTAGGAGAGGACATAGTTACTAGATCATGGGGAACAAGATCTAGTCAAAATAAGTAATGTCTTAAAATTTATCAATTTATCATCTTAAAATGCCATATTTGTATTTGGTAAGCACACTTTTATTTCCACCACCCCCACACAAATCTAAATTATCATCCTCACTCATCCTGGCTACTATCAGACTCCTATAATCTACCTGCAGTCACTCTCAACTCATTCCAATCGATTCCCTCTTCTGTGACCAGAATTAAAAGGTATTTTTCAAAAGCAAAACCCTTAATGATTTTCTATTGGTCTTACAATAGATCCTACAAAATCCTAGTCTGGCCCCTGTCCACTTTTCCCATTGTATCTGGGGAGACTCTGTTTCTGCTCTCTGTGATATAGCTAAATTGGCTTTCTTTCAGCTCCTATCTACCTCAGGACCTTTGCACACGCCATTCCCTCTTTCTAGAAACACGCCCCAGTCTCCTCACATATTTGATTTACCAAATATTTACTGATACCCTACCATGTAGAGGCAGTAAATAAATAAGAAAACATAACAATAAAATATCAGATAGTGATGAACCTAGTAAAAGTAAAGCAAGGTGACATAATAAGACAAAGACGAGGAGGCTATCTTGGATTGTTTGATCAGGGAAGGCCTAATCAAGGAGTTGACACTTAAGTTGAGATTTGGATAATTCTTACTTATCTTTCAAAACTTAACCCAAACTACACTTCCTCAGGAAGTTTTCTCTAAGCCTCCCATATCAAATTTGGTTACCCTGTTAGAAGTTTGCATTCTATCTCGCATTTTTCTTTCTTAGTACTTATCTGATTAAAAGTATTTCTCATAATAGGCTATAAGCTCTGGCATGACAAGACTCTGTCTAATTTACCATTTATATCTAACACCTAACCCACTTTTGGCACACAGCTGATGCTCAAACAGCATTTGCAAAATAGAAGAACTTTACATCCCTCTGATACATAAACACCATGATATACTACAAAGACAACTGAGTTGAGTCGGAAGAATTGGTTTCTAGTCTGAACCTTATCACTTACTAACGAGTGATCGCATGGCAAGCATTTGGCATTCTCTCCTTAAAATGCTTATGAATTGATAGTTGAAACAGACAAAATAAGGTTTTAAAATTAAACTTAATCTGAAGTCAACCAGTATTATGATAAACTGAAAAACATCAACACCACCCATGTGATTTCTGCTATTAATCCTTTCAACTTTTTACATCACAAATACTGTAGCCTCTTACAATGACAAATATACACTTTCTGAAAGAGGAAAAAATACCTTTCTTTTCCTACTTCTTCCTCTTACCCCTAATTCCTTGCATAAACTAATCACTAAAGGTAGACTATGTAGGATATCTTTACCAAAATAAGGTACGCTCTGCCCCTATAACGGTAACAATGAAAAAATGCCAACCCCTGGTAAAAACAAAATAACTTATATGTCCTCATTGCACACAATAACACAGTAGATGAGTAACTACTAGACTTAGAAAAGATCTTGAAAAGATTTCATACTTGCTTTTAGCAGGTATAGTGTGTGTCATCCCTATTTTACAGCTATGTCAAAAGAGGCCTCTCAGAAAATCATTTTTCCAAGGGCTAGTATAGTATATCACAGAAAGGAAACTGGAACTTAAATTTCCTGTGTCTTAAAATAATGTGCTTTTTGACCATTTTAATTACTCTAAAAATAAAATACTTACAGATAATGTATGAAGAAGCTGTCCTGTGATAGAATTCCACACTTTCAAAAGAAAATTATTCACTGCAGTAATAACTGTGGTATCATAGCGATCCCAGGCCACCATAGTCACCTTAAGTTTAGTGATCTTGTCTTCTCCAGATGGCAAATTATTGCTAAACAAAACAATTTGCAATATTCATATCTTATGAATTTTGGACAAAGGTGCATGTTAAGTAGCAAATTATGACATAATTTCTCCAGGAGTACACAACTGTTTAGATTAAAAAATCCTAAACTATACTGTTAAGTATTCATGAAAGAAAAAAGTAAATGTATCTGCATAGGGCAATACCTGTTAGCTTAATTCAGGGAGAAGAAAAGACCCCAAAATGACAAAAATTTGGTAAATAGTTCCTTGAGAACCAAAAATTATGGAACTACTAAGAAATCTATAAATACCTTGAAAAATAAAATTCATGCTTATGTTGGTTATCAGAAAACAGGAAAACATAATGGCCAATTTATTCTCTTAAATATGAATTTTTTAGAAAACCCATAGGTCTTATAAAAAAGCAGTAGAAAATTTAGTACCATTTTTATGTAATTAAATATGACATTATCAATAGGTAACTATGATGAAAAAGTCATTTTTATACTGCAGCTAATGGAAAGACAGTTGATTTCAGGGCCATACCCTAAAGAAGCTGTAGTGTCCCAAAGAAGTAATTATGTATCTTCCAATCAACAGTGAAGATGACGAAACTGAATGCTGATTAAGTGTAAATATATTACTGAGTAGGAATGCTAACAATATAAAATATTATGAAAGTATCCTTAGAAAATTAAAGAAAAAGTTAAACATATGATGACATTTAACAGGGACAACTCTCAAGGTAGAAAGTAATATAGATATATTTTTTAATGACCTATAAAAATCTAAGGCAGAGAATGGCTCTATAGGCATCAGTAGAACACAGAGATCTTTGAGTCACAACAGACCAGAATATCAAATGAATCAGCAATATTCCTGTCATCCAGTCTGTCAATCAACAGTAAAGATGATTTGCTTAGAGGCTGTACAGATGCAAACTTCATGTCTACAATTAACTTCAAACTATTTACTAATGTAAAAAGATATTTTATATTCATTATTAAACTCAATGTAAAATATATCATGAGAACCACATAAACATCTAACATATATTCTTACCCAGTCATTTTAGTAGCCATGTCGAGCACTATACTCTTCCATTCTTGTTGCTGATACTGCCAAATTCTTGCCGTTCCATCTCGACTTCCACTAACAAATCTTAAACTAGACAGAGTTAAAATAACTTTATTAATTTTCTCAAAATGTAAATCACTTTTTTTTGATAATATAAGTAACACATTAACCCTCACACACTACTGAGGGGAATGTAAAATGGTACAGTCACTTTGGAAAACAGCTTGGCAGTTCTTCAAAATGTTAAACATAGTCATCATATGACCCGGAAATTCTACTCCCAGGTATATATCCAAGAGTAATGAAAACATAAGTCCACATAAAAATGTGTACATGAATATTCATGGCAGCATTATTCATAATAAGTCAAAAAGTGGAAACAACCCAAATGTCCATCAATGGGATAAATGGATAAATGAAATATAGCGTATTCATACAATGAAATATTATTCAGCCAAAAAAAAAAAAAAAGAAAGAAAGAAAGAATGATAGACACAGTAACATAGATGGATCTTGAATAGGCAAACCTATAAAGACAAAAAGTAGATTAATGGTTACCCAGAGCTGGGAGTGAAGGGATAGGAGAATTGGAGGTTGACAGCTAAAGGGTATGAGCTTCTTTCAGGGCCAATGAAAATGTTCTAAAATTGACTGTGGTGATGGTTGCACAACCCTATGAATATACTAAAAACCAATGAATTTTATGTTATTTAAATTATATTTCAATAAAGATGTCATTTAAAAAGAATACATATTCACTCATACTTCTGTCACTGTCAACGCTTCGGTTTCTATTTTCAGAATTTATAAAATACAGACATATACACTTCAATAGTTTCTACCACAAAAAATTGAACTGAACTATAAATGTTTTTCCCTAGCTTAACTGTATTTTGTTGATCTATTTCTATGTTTCCAAGTACAAAACTATCACTTTTAATAAGTGTTCAACTATATGAATGTACCAAAATTTATTTAATTAATCCCTTAATGATCAACTATTGTTTCCAATCTTCACCATTATAAATAATGCTGTGATGAACATCTCTATATAATCTTTGTACAACCTCATACATATATTTGCTGAGTCAGAGTAGGTGTATTTTTAAAGCTTTTGATACATACTGCCAAATTGTTTCCCTGAAAAGTTTTTTTAATAATTTACAATCTCATCACAAGTTGTAGAAGTGTCCATTTTCCCAAAACCCTTGGCAATATTGGGATTATCATTTTTCATTATCTTGTCATTCTGAAAGAAAAAAAAGTGACTGTTATTTTAATTTATATTTCTTTGATTATTAGTAAAATTGGACATCTCCTCATGTGTTTATTGGTCACACGAATAATTAAGACCACAATAATGTAATTTTTCCTTAATGGAAAAAGACAGGGAGTTAAAAATTTAGGTTCTTCTAGCATGAAAGAATAGTAGCTATACTAATGTTCAAGCATCTAACTCAGTATAATGCAATCAAGTCAACCTTAAAATTTATTTGGTGGTTTTTTCATTCCTAATATAGACATCACTCTTTGTAGACCATCATTATTTACTCTCAAATTTGACAAAAATGAACAACTCCATCAGTGTAATTATTTGCAGTCAAAAGTTATTTAAAAATAGAACATGATCATCCTATAAAGTCCTTATAGGCCGGGCGCAGTGGCTCACGCCTGTAATCCCAGCACTTTGCGGGGCCGAGGCGGGCGGATCACGAAGTCAGGAGATCAAGACCATCCTGGCTAACATGGTGAAACCCCGTCTCTACTAAAAATACAAAAATATTAGCCAGGCACGGTGGCATGGTCCTGTAGTCCCAGCTACTCGGGAGGCTGAGGCAGGAGAATGGCGTGAACCCAGGAGACGGAGCTTGCAGTGAGCCAAGATCGTGCCACTGCACTCCAGCCTGGGTGACAGAGTGAGACTCCGCCTCCAAAAAAAAAAGTCCTTATAGACATACAAGTTGAACTAGTCGAATCCAAAATTCTAAAATCTGAAAGTGTTTGAGTGTCAACATGACGCCAGATGTCAAAAAGTCCACACCTGGCCTCTTGTGATGGGTCACCAAATAGTCAAAACTTTGTTTCATGCACAAAATTATATAAAATATTGTATAAAATTACTTTCAGGCTACGTGTGTAAGGTATACATGAAACATAAATGAATTGTGTTTAGACTTGGGTTCCATCTCCCAGCATCTCATTATAATATGCAAATATTCCAAAATCTGAAAAAATATCCACTTCTGGTACCAAGTATTTTGGATATGAAATAACCCGTACTGGAAACAAATTAATGCTAGGTGCTTAAAATTTTTAATCTATTATGCTAGGCAAACTTTTAGGCTAGAGCCTTTTTGGCTGTCATCTTTTTGGGATTAGACACTTTAGAGAGTGCAAGGATATCTGCATATAATTTCTGACTTTAGGGATATAGGGATAATGAGTGATACAGATATTCAGAGAAAGTCAAGACAATTAAATGCTGGAACATTCAGGAAAGGTTTCAGGTAGGGCATGAACCGTAAAAGGAAGATAAGACCTAGTTAAGAAGAGGGGGAAAAAAAGAAAGGAGAGGGACATGAGAGGAAAAGAGAAAGACAGAAAGTAGGAGAGAAAGAGAAAGAGGTTAGGGGAAAGTAGGAAATGGCGTTTCTTGGTAGAGAGGATATGAGGAAAAGTATAAGCAGAGGAATGGATGAGATGTGAACAGGAGCAGGGTATATCAATTAGGCCGGATCTAAGGATTCATATGGAGAACAGTAGAAAAGAATGTAGATCTAAGTCATGTGGTAAAGAGCTCTGAATGCCAGGCTAAGACATTTGAATTCCACTCCATAGACAGAGAAGAGGAAACACTAAAGATTTCTGTAAAGAACAATGTTGGCTGGTCACGGTGGCTCATGCCAGCACTTTGGGAGGCCGAGGCGGGCAGATAAGGTCAGGAAATCAAGACCATCCTGGCTAATACGGTGAAACCCCCTCTCTACTAAAAATACAAAAAAATTAGCGAGGTGTGGTGGCATGCACCTGTAATCCCAGCTATTCGGGAGACTGAGGCAGGAGAATCACTTGAACCCAGGAGATGGAGGTTGCAGTGAGCCGAGATCACACCACTGCACTCCAGCCTAGGCAACAGAGCGAGACTCCATCTTAAAAAAAAAAAAAAAAAAAAAAAAAGAACAAAGTTACACTGGCAGAGATGGACAGGTCACAGGTCAAATAATGAAATGCTTGAATAACGTGGGTGCTAAAAGAAATAGAGCAAAATAAACAAAAAAGAAAGCACTCAGAAAGGAAGACCTGATAGGCTATGGTTACTACTTGGATGAGATTGTGGAAGTGACGGCTAAGGATGTCATCAAAGACAAACAAGGGCTTTGAACCTAAATAACTGGACAGAAATAAGGTATCTATCATAGAAGTAGCTGCACCTGAGGGAATGGTAGTAACATATATCAAACATCTGTTTACACAAATATGTATTACATAATTACCTGTCTCCATTGTTACAGAACTGAACAGCAACAACTTTATCCTAAGACATAAAACAGATTTTTGGTTAAAATGGACTTATTTGTAAAATGAATTAAGTGCTCTTTCTCTCAAATTAATAGGTAAAAACATCATCAAGTAGATTTTTTTTTTTTTTTAATTTCAATGAGGCCCAAAACAATGTACTAACTAATGAGGACTGCTTATTGGCAGTAATAGGAAACAAACCAGACATAGGGAAACCTTATAAACCATATCTCAAGAGACAAATACTTCTAAATAGATATTAGTTTATTACGTTCTCCATAATAAGACAGCACACTAATGTAAGATAACACCTTAAAATAGTTAATTTAATAGTAGTTGCATTAGATTTTCCACGTAATTTTATTAATTTTTGAAAATAATCATTTCCTGTTTCCCACATCATTTATCTAATTATTTTCCAATGGAATCATCTGACGGTCTATAAGTACCATAGTTTAGAGACTACTATTTAAAATCTTTTAGAATAATTAACTCATACTTTTACTAGTATGTATAGTACTGATGACAAGAGTAAAGTGTAAGCCAAAATTTGTGATTTGTATATATTACTATGGTACACATCAGAAAAGAAATGAAATAAACTTTTCAAGGATATTCAAAAATAAAGCAACTGTTTCTGATTTTCTCTTACCGTATGTGACTCTAATTCAGCAATTTTCTCAGGAACCTCAGAACCCAAATAATATATTCTAATCACATGGTCAGTACTACCAGTTGTAATGAACATACCGCCTAGAAGATTAAAAAACAAAACAAAACATAGTACCAAGGAACCCTAAAAACCCTCTCATTACTTCCTTAGTTGTATGCTACACCTTGCATTAGTAGAAAGGCTTCAAGAAACACAAGGTTGTTTTCTAATTATTGGAGACATACTAGTGATTCAGAGAAAATGTAAAACTATATCATTCATCCAACAAAATCTACAAACTATATATACACTGAATACAGGCCTATGATCATACACATTAAAGAAGACATTAAAGAAGACATCCTTGAGGAATGCATTCCTTTATTTAGAAATGTAATGTTCCAAAATTATTTATAAGACAATTTATCGGCCGGGCGCGGTGGCTCAAGCCTGTAATCTCAGCACTTTGGGAGGCCGAGACGGGCGGATCACGAGGTCAGGAGATCGAGACCATCCTGGCTAACACAATGAAACCCCGTCTCTACTAAAAAAATACAAAAAACTAGGTGGGCTCCTGTAGTCTCAGCTACTCGGGAGGCTGAGGCAGCGTAAACCCGGGAGGCGGAGCTTGCGGTGAGCTAAGATCCGGCCACTGCACTCCAGCCCGGGCGACAGAGCGAGTCTCCGTCTCAAAAAAAAAAAAAAAAAAGACAATTCATCATCTACAATTCTCTTTACCGTGGCCATAGTGGTTGAGTGTAAAAAGTCAACTGCTTTTGGGATGATGAAAAAGTTCTAGAGATGGATGGTGTGACAGATGCAGAACAATGTGAATATACTTAAAGTTACAAACTGTACACTTAAAAATGGCTAAAATGATAAAATTTTAAGTTCTGTATATTTCACCACAATCAAAAAAATGGGGGAAAAAAAGGTTAACTAACGTAGGATTCTTAGCAGTAGAAAAAGCACTGTAAAAGTGTTTTCAATATGGAACAACAGTACATGTTTTTTTGTAACTCAGGGCAGAATTTTTGTGTTGATTGTAGGGGAAGTAAATTTTTTTGTTAGTGGATATTTAGAGTAGGGGGTCTGTTTTTACCAAGCAAAATCACCATTATATAAAAATGTATTAAATTATGAATAAGGAAAAAAAAATCAACCTTACACATTAGAGTCCAAAAGAGTTTATCTATCATAACACATGGTTCAGATTTTTGATATCCTTCAATTAACACTCAAATGTGTATCTTTTTATTCATAAATCACATAATCTGTTTTTACAACTGGATCGTTTAATATTCCAGATGCTCAAAACATTCTAGTTTTACACATACCAGAACTGAAAGATGAACAAGATATCTGGACTCCAGGTCTGGATCTCTCAGTAAATTTCACTGGGCGATCTCTAAAGAGGAAAAATAAGGTGTTTTTATGTTTCATCATGTTTAGCTAATGGGCCAGAATGTTAGCACACTACTGGATATTGATCGATTTAGCATCAATATTACAGAAAAAAACAAAAGGAATGTGGTCAATAAGTACTATTCCCATCAATTAGGTTAAAAATGCATTTAATCTTGCAAACATCATTTACGATATCAGTATTACTACAGTTTTATTAACCATATTACTTACTACTACCATTATGAGATTTCTTACCAAAGTAAGAAATGAAACAAATAAAATTCTACCAGAATTTTCTATATAAATTGTCTCTTCAACATTAATATCAAAAAAAATTTATCCTAAAATCTCTTAATCTATTGAAGTAGGTATGGATATGTATACACAAATACACATACACATATATAAATATATATACATATATCTATTTAAATACATGGACTATTAAGAATCAAGGCAATAGATAAAAATTAACATGTTTAATTTTTCACAAAATTTCTAAACTTACCTAAACTTCATTGTTTTGACATGCCATTGCCAGAAACAGATTGTTCCATCAGCACCAGTAGAAGTGAGGTATCTGTTTGTGCCTTTAGTTGATGGACAAAACTTAAAAAAAAACAAAAAAAAATATGATTCAAATAAAGTTTTCATGTTCAGCCTAACATCAAACACAGAGTATTTTTAAATTATAATCATTTAACAAACATAATTTCAATAAATTCAGTTAAAAATTTTTGTCTCAAGGGACTATTTTACTTTCCTAGATTAATAAATACCTTATAAAAATTTAAAAATATCAAAAAACTATAGAAAAAGTAACTGAACTTTGGATAAAATGTTTTAGTTATAAAAAAATTACTTTTAAATTATTTAATATTACACACACTTTAAGATTTTTTTAATCACTTTCAGTGGAGAATAAACTCACAAGCGCATTACTATTTAAAACTTTACACATGTGCTATATATATACACTTATAGAAACAACTGTGGAATTTTTATAGTTCAGATGGACAGAGGATTAGAAGTAAATCTAAAAACACTTGGGAAGTTAATATCCAAGTATTTGGTTTTATTATTTTTTCACTTTAAAATCCAGTTTCATTCAATGAAGTATATAATTTTGTCCTTTTTAGATGTAAGCCATTTGTTTCCATAAATAATGTAAAATAGGTCAAATCATTATTCATATCATATCATTGTGGAGAAATGGAGATCAAGTTAAAAAAAACCTAAGTTGTCAATATAGAGGACTACTAATATGTCAGAAGGATCAAGGCCTTTATCATGTGGGCTTCTCAGGCTCTTACTCTCAGCATTTTACATATCCTCAGAAAAGAATCACAGAAAAGGAAAAAGAACAACTGAGCTCCTGATGTCTGGGACACAGGAAAAAGCTGAAAACTGGACAAGAGTTTCCTACATGTCAGTGAGTTTTTAAAATCCCAAATGAAGATAATTAAACATTTCCACTGAGATGATGACTAAGGATTAAGATGTATAGGGTTTGAATACATTTTGAATGCAAATCAAAAGAAAATTATCATTATAGATATTAGAAGTAATTTACTTAGCTTCTTTGTTTGGAAGCACAGAACTTCTAAAGACAACAGAGATGAATTCAAACAAAAATTACTCATTAATATTATCCATTAATAACTGATGTGCAGTAAAGAAACCAGGACTCATGCCTATATAGTCCTCTGTTGGTATCATTGAGATGCTTCCAGGACCTCCCATGGATACTAAAATCAGCAGATGCTCAAGTCTCTGATATAAAATGGTATGGTATTTGCAGATAACATATGTACATCCTCCTGTATACTTCAAATCATCTCTAAATTACTGATAATACCTAATACAATATAAATGTTGTAGTGATTTGTTGTTATACTATATTATTTAAGGGATAATGGCAAGAAAAAAATCTGTACATGTTCAGTAGGAAGATTAATTTTTTTCAAATGACTTTTGTTCCTCAGCTGGTTGAAGCCACAGATGCAGAATCTACAGATACAAAGGGTTAACTATATTTTCATTTCTGAGATTGAGAAATTTGCATTAAAAAGCTTAATCTGGCTGGGCGCAGTGGCTCACACCTGTAATCTCAGCACTTTGGGAGGCCGAGGCAGGCAGATCACCTGAGGTCAGGAGTTTGAGACCAGACTGACTGATATGGCAAAACCTCGTCTCTATTAAAAATAAAAAATTTGTTTGAGTTCTTTGTAGGTTCTGGATATTAGCCCTTTGTCAGATGAGTAGATTGCAAAAATTTTCTCCCATTTTGTAGGTTGCCTGTTCACTCTGATGGTAGTTTCTTTTGCTGTGCAGAAGCTCTTTAGTTTAATTAGATCCCATTTGTCAATTTTGGCTTTTGTTGCCATTGCTTTTGGTGTTTTAGACATGAAGTCCTTGCCCTTGCCTATGGCATTTATGCAGCCAACAGACACATGAAAAAATGCTCATCATCACTAGTCATCAGAGGAATGCAAATCAAAACCACAATGAGATACCATCTCACACCAGTTAGACTGGCAATCATTAAAAAGTCAGGCAACAACAGGTGCTGGAGAGGATGTAAAGAAATAGGAACACTTTTACACTGTTGGTGGGACTGTAAACTAGTTCAACCATTGTGGAAGAGAGTGTGACAATTCCTCAAGGATCTAGAACTAGAAATATCATTTGACCCTGCCATCCCATTACTGGGTATGTATCCAAAGGGTTATAAATCATGCTGCTATAAAGACACATGCACACATGTTTACTGCAGCACTATTCAAAAGAGCAGAGACTTGGAACGAACCCAAATGTTCAACAACGACAGATTGGATTAAGAAAATGTGGCACATATACACCATGGAATACTATGCAGCCATAAAAAAGGATGAGTTCATGTCCTTTGTAGGGACATGGATGCAGCTGGAAACCATCATTCTCAGCAAACTATCGCAAGAACAAAAAACCAAACACAGCATGTTCTCACTCATAGGTGGGAATTGAACAATGAGAACACCTGGACACAGGAAGGGGAACATCACACACTGGGGCCTGTTGTGGGGTGGGGGGATGGGAGAGGGATAGCATTAGGAGATATACATAATGTAAATGACGAGTTAATGGGTGCAGCACGCCGACATGTCACATGTATACATATGTAACAAACCTGCATGTTGTGAACATGTACCCTAGAACATAAGCTATAATAAAAAATAAAATAAAATAATTAGCTGGGCATGGTGGCACATGCTTGTAATCTCAGCTACTCAGGAGGCTGAGGCATGAGAATCGCTTGAAGCCAGAAGGCAGAGGTTGCAGTGAGCCGAGATCATACCACCGCACTCCAGCCTGGGTCACACAGCAAGACTCTGTCTCAACAACAACAACAAAAGCTTACTCTAAAATCTACAGCAGTAATCCACAAATACAGCCAACACACCAAATTCAGCTTGCTGCCTGTTTCTGTAAATATAGCGTTATTGGAACACAGTCACCTTACACTGTCTATGGCTGCTTTTGCACTATGGGAACAGAGCCGAGCAGTTGTGACAGAGACTGTATGACATGCAAAGCCTAAATATTTACTATCTGGCCTGTATATTTGCTGATCTTAGATTTACAGGAATTAGACAATTAAATATGAAATAGTATAATTTTATAAAGTGAAGAAACATTGAAACCTTTATCTCCATTGCATTAAAATTGCTTCATCAATCACAAAGGGGGATCTGGCCCATTAATGTGTCTTAATAGAATTGTTTTAAATGAGAAACCATGTTACGGATTGTTTAATATAACATTTATTTTTGTATTCCTGACAAATTAATACATACCTACTGTAGAAAATTTAGGAAATGTGGAAAAACAGAAAAAAAGTAACATGTAATTCTGCCATTCAGTGGTAACCAGTATTAGCATCATACCATTCTAACTAAATTTTGTTAAAAAAATACAAAACGTGGGAGTATAATATATCACTGATGTTAATAAAGACAGTCAATACACAAATAATAAAGAACATATAAAGAATACCAAAAGATGACTATTACTACAGAGAAAAATGAAACAGAAGGGAAGATACAGAGTTGCTGTGCACACAGTGGAGGGGGCTAGGGGGCGGTGGTTTACAATTTTAATCAGAGCAATAAGGTGGTCAGAGGTCTCCCTGAGAAGGTGACATGTGCACAAAGCACATACAAACTGAGAAAACAAACTATGTGAATATCCAGGGAAGACCACTCCAGAGACAGGAAACAGTAAAAGTCAAAGCTGCCATGTACACCTAGAATGTTCAAGAAAAGCAAAGTGGCCAGCAGTTAAGCAGAGTGAAAAAGGCAAACATGCAGTAGATGAGACTGAAGAGCACCAAGGAGGCTGAGAATACAGAGCATTGTGGAGACTTCAGTTTTAACTCTGAGATTGGAAGCTACTGATGGTCCTGAGCACCAGTGACATGATTTAACTGCCATTTTAAAATAACTTTGTCTGTTAAACTGAGAGACTTAACTGGGGCAGGGGAAAGGGAATGGAAGGGGCAGGGGAAAGGGAATGGAAGATGCAGGCAGATCGGTTAGAAGTCTATTTCAATAATCTAGACTACAGATGATAGTGCCTTAAAACAGGATAGCAATAATAGAGGTCATGAGAATTTGCCAGATTCTAGATACAGTTTGATGGTAGAACCAACATGACTTGCTGACAAGTTTTAGATACAAAGTATAAGAGAAAGATAAAAGGGATGACTACTCTGAGCCGTTGAGAGCAGGGTATTGCCATTTGTTTGGATGAAAAGGCTTGGGGAGATATGAGGAAGAAAAATTAGTTCAATTTTGAATATAATGAGTTCGAAATACCTAGTAGACATACATGTGATGATTCCAAGAAGATAGTTGCATAAACAAGTATGAAGCTAAAAGATAGTTCCTAAATGGAGATGGAAGTTTGAAATCATCAGTTTACAGATGAAATTCAAATCCATGAGATGACTAAGAGAAAGAGTATGATAGAAAGGTCTACAGATCTCTAAGGCACTACAATATGTAAAAGAAATGAGAAAAGGCTGGGCGCGGTGGCTCACGCCTGTAATCCCAGCACTTTGGGAGGCCGAGGCGGGTAGATCACGAGGTCAGGAGATCGAGACCATCCTGGCTAACATGGTGAAACTCCGTCTCTATAAAAATACAAAAAATTAGCCGGGCGTGGTGGCGGGCGCCTGTAGTCCCAGCTACTTAGGAGGCTGAGGCAGGAGAATGGCGTGAACTCGGGAGGCCGAGCTTGCAGTGAGCCAAGATCGCACCACTGCACTCCAGCCTGGGCGACAGACCCCATCTCAAAAAAAAAAAAAATGAGAAAACAAACTAGCAAATGAAACTATGAAAAAAAACAACAGTATCATAAATATTTTTCATTATTACTAAATAATGTAATAATTTCATTACTACTAAATAATCTGCAGAGGACACATGTCAAGACCTCCTATGGATGCCTGAAACCTTGAATAGTACCAAGCCCTGTTTTTTCCTGTGCCTACATACCTATGATAAGCTTAATTTATAAACTGGGCACAGTAGGAAATTAACAAATAATACCTTATAATATTGCTATAAAATTATAACAATACACTGTAATAAAAGTTACATGAATGTGGTCTCTTTCCCAAAGTATGTCACAGCACTGCATTCACCTATTTTCAAACTATGGCTGACGGTGGGTAATTGAAACCTTGGAAAGCCAAACTGCAGATAAGGGGGACTACTATAATAAAATGATTTTTTTCAGTGGCATATGACAGTATGTCCAAATTTCAGAAATAATCAGTCAGATATGATAGTGAGATCACAAGTAAATGATAATCTCCCAAATCAAAATCCATGAAATAATTTCAAATAATCAAAATTTTGACATGAACTTTTTCAAATTCAACATACACTGAACCCAATTCTTGCTAGCTCCCCATAAAAAGATGACATATTATTTAAATAACACCAAAAAATGGCATACTTATGATTTCCTAAAGAATAAACAAAAGTAAATGGGAGTAATTATCTCCTCCAAAAGTGGTCTCTTTCTCCAAAGTGTAAAATTTTTAAGATTCCTCTGTTTTTCTCTCAATACAAAGAAGAGGACAAAAGTTCAGTTTCATTAGTTTTATTAAATAAAAAATATTTTAAATTATCCATGACTTTCACTACCAACATCTGGTAAAACCAGTATGTGGACAAGTATTAAAAGCAGCCAACATATTCTACATTAAAAATCAAATTGAGGCTGAGTGCAGTGGCTCATGCGCCTGTAATCCCAGCAGTTTGGGAAGCCAAAGCCAGAGGAATTGCGCTTGAGTCCAGGAGTTTGAGACCAGCCTGGGCAACATGGCGAACCCCCGTCTCTACAAAAAATACAAAATTTAGCCAGATGTGGTGGTGCATGCCAGTAGTCCCAGCTACTCAGGAGGTGGAGGTGGGAAGATCACTTGAACCTGGGAGGTGGAGGTTGCAGTGAGCTGAGATCCCGCCACTGCACTCCAGCATGGGTGACAACAAAACAAAATAAAACACATCAAATTGAAATTTAAAAAAATCACTGAAACTAAGAATAAAAATTCCTCTCATATTAACCTAAACACAGACACACACATACTAAATCTGACTGGCAAACATCTTGCATTAAATATTAATACAAGGTATGCCAATATTCAAGTTAGAACCCGTTTATATTCTAACAGGAAAGAGTGTGCTCTTAAGGCATTTACAGGTTTTCTCCCTCCTTAACAAATACAAATAAGATGTCTCACTCTATTTATAGGACTCTTTAAATCATCTTTTTACTTATTTTTTTGAAAAGAGAATTATATGAAAAAGGAACTTAAAAAAATACCTTGCTGCAGGGTAGGAGCAAAGTCCAGAAGAGAGCATTTTTCTCTTGCTATTATTTGGGCTATTATCTATACAATGTAACATGAAATCAGAGAATTCTCACCTTTATTACATATGTTCGAGGTAAATTTTATCACTTTTCTTACCTGTATGGAAGTAATAGAAGCTGAATGGCCCTGAAGGACTGCAACAGGTGCACAAGTTCGAAGACACCATACTCTTACTACCTTATCACAGCTGCCTGCGGCAATAAGAGTGTTTTCATAGTTAACAGCCATGTCAGAAATTTCAGCAGAGTGTCCACGAAGTGTAGCAAGAAGACGTCCATCATCTGTAGCCCAAATTTTTACTAAACAGTCATCTGAACCCTATAGTAACAAAAGGACAATAGATTTATAATGAAGCAGAAATTCACCACAATCCCCCCACCCAAAAAACAGCCAAAAAGAAGATTTTATTAAATTACTTCTAAGTCTTTACTTTTTAGTCTCCTCTCTACATATAATAGGGATCCAGTAGCAAGTATAAATGATGTCCAAATGACAGCAATAACAAAGCATTTTCCAAAGTGACGATGGCATTTATGAAGAACTTTTCAAAATTACCACCAATCCTGACAACTCAAGATATTTTAAACTCACTTTTTAGTGATTTGGCATTAAGCATTTTTACCATCATTTCTATCTTTAGACCTGACAGCCTTTTTTCTAAATTCTTTAAATATTTTTTCCACAAATTATTCAGAATTTAACCTGAAGTCTACATGCATTTCTCAGTAAACATGAGGCTAGCCGTTAATGATTATTTCTGGTAAAAATATATTAAACTTCCTTTTGAGAATTTCAGAAGAGTGAACTGTAAAGAGCAATTCTACTCTACTATGGTAGAAAAGTTACTTAACAATTATCTGTTTAATAAAATATAGCATTCATCATCCTCATCATGATCACTAACATCCAAATACTTATGTGATGCATTTAGAGTCATTAAGTAATTAATGGAAGAGTCCAAAATAAACTCTAAGGTGTAATAACTTCCCGAATAACTTCCGCTTCATTCGTTGTAGCATACAAATATAAAAATAAAATTATGCTATTACCCACACTTCTTTGTTAATACTAAAGCAATGAGACTAAGCTTTTTTTTTTTTTGGAAATACTGGTGTACTACAATTTTGTACTCAAAAGCATACAGTATTATCTGCTTAATAAAAGTTCAGCTTAAAAAATAAACAGTACTAAAACGAAGAAAAAGATATAAAAAATAGCTATAATCTTCATTACGGTGTAGTTCAACTATCTAATCAAAAAAATGTCATGAAATCATTATTTAGGCAAAACTGGCAGCAATTACACTAAGTGACACACGGAAGTGCATTTTAATAAATGTTTGCTAAAATTGAATGAAATGAAATAGAGTATACTTGTTTCACATAAATTAACCACTTCTAGAATATAAGGTCTTCTGAAGATTTAACTTTGTTAAATTAAACTTCCAAGAAGATAGTAAACATTTTCGTTCACTCGTTTACTTATACAAAATGAGAAAATTTTTTCAATTTCCACTCATCTTTTTCTGCACCCATATATCCAAAAAAGGTGAACTGCTTACAAATCGCAATGCCATGCCATGCAGTCTGGCTTCAATTGTTGTAATTCTATATATGTTACCATATTATAAATTTTAAACTCACTGTAAAAATTCTTCTCCCACTTCGGTCAAATGCTACACAGTAGACAGATGACAAGTGCCCCAGAATTCTCTTATGCATCTTAATGTGCTGGTAAGCAGATGAAGGGAAAATATGACCGAAGCGACTACATCCGGTTAATTGCCTGGCAGAGGTGATATTCACTGAAAAAAATAAGAAATTAACTTAAAACTTAAAAGTGAAACTGATTTCATGAAATTAAGTCATAAATATTAAGATGAGACAAAACAGAGTACATATATTATAGCAATTCTGCCCTGTGAGAAGTCTAAATTCCCTTACATAGTTCAGGATTTTATGAACTCCAGTTTACTACAAGAAAGCACCAAGAATACTCTTCCATTAAATCCCAAAGGTCTGATATTCTGCTTGGCTTACTGTGGTTTCCCAAGCACATTCTCACTTTGCCTTTCTTGGTATGCTATAGTCAAAGAGACTGTCATTTTAAATACATGGGTAAATCTTTCTATAACATGAAGAAATTTTAGAATAAAACTGTACTTGGTTAAGTATATTCCTCTAAAAAATTATACAGGAATTTCATAAATTCTTGTCCTACCTCCTCACACCTATCCACCACATGTATGACTGCCCCTAAAAATTCAAGAGTAATACAAGTAAAAAAAACTATACAGTGAAAAGATAAGGAATCTATGATGTTACAAAGATTTTATGTTGCAAACAACCTAGGTTTTTCTATGGGTTCTTTCCTTTTGGTTTCTGAATTTAGAGGCTCTCCCTCTAGTTAACACTGAACTTTAAAGGCTTCATCTCCTATGAAGTCATTTTAGGTCCTGTCTCATTTCTTTTTTCTTGTTCGCTTTGCCTTGTTCTCCATTTTCTCAAAAAATGACATAATATATCGTAAGTCTACACAATTCTTCTCCAATTACCAGGTGGATTCTGCTCATATCTAAAAAACAAATCTTGATCTCTATGCAAAACTTTACAGCCACCCACTTGTCCTGTGAACATCTTCACCTTCCCTTATACACTAAAAATGCTTAATACCCCACACAATATATTTTAATCAAAACATAGACTCCCTATAACTTCAAAGGTCACCTTGAGACAAAGTGACATTTTACCACACTGCATAAATAATACAGTACAAAATGAAAATAGCTTCATGTTCAAGCAGGGCAAGATTAAAGCAAGAACTGAGTTCTAGCTAGATTAGTATGATTAGAACCATGCCACAATCAAAAATATTAAATCTTTCAACATCTCACAATTTTAAGAGCAATGAAGTCTTTCTTTCAGGCAAAGGCAGATCCACTGGCCATTTTAACTGACAAAATGACAAAAAATGAATAATGAATAGCAAAATCAGTGACATGTTGAATATAAACAATTAGAACACATAAGAGACCTGAGTAGTTATGTAATACTGCAAGATGCTGAGTAAATAATGGGAGGAACTGCATAAGCATCAGTATCAGGCAAGAGGATTTCTTTTTGGCAGGTGTTACCATCTCAATCACAAGAAAATCCCATGACTCCAAGATAGGAAGGGCTGGTACCCTAATTTGGGACTTCAGAAAACTTCCTTCTCCAATGAAACGTTTCTTACTGCTCTGAGTTCCTTAAAACAATTAACCATTACTTCTGCTTGGCTTTTGTCTCTTCATACTTTGCAGGTAGATGCAGTGGAGACAGGTTATGGCAGGGCTTCTCAACCTTGAAACTATTGATACTCTCTGTTGAATGATTCTTTGCTATGGGGACTTTCCATTGTAGGGTGTTTTGCAGCATCTCTCACCTGTCCCCACTAGATGCTAGCAGGATCCCCCCAACACTAAGTTATGACAAAAATATCTGCAGATGTTGTCTAGGGTAAGAAACTGCCCCAGATTAAAATCACTGCTTGCAGTATAAAAGCAAAAAACATCATTACTAATAGAAGGAAAAAAGAAAAAAAACAAACAAACAGAAAAGCAGTTCTGAGAAGGGGAGCTGCAGGAGATAGAAAGCAAATCCATGAGCACTGGATGCCTTTCCATTTATTTGAATCTTCAATTTCTTTCATCAATGTTTTATAGTTTTCACTATACAGCTCTTTCGCCTATACTTAAATTTACTCCAAAGTACTTTCTTAGATCCTATCACAAATGGAATTATTTCCTTGATTTCTTTGGATAGTTCATTGTTAGAGTATAGAAACAATGCAGATTGTCAAGTTAATTTTGTAATCTGCAACATTACTCAATTTGTATATCAGTTCTAAGAGGGTTCTTTTGGTGGATTTTTAGGGTTTTCTATATATAAGATCATGTCATCAGAAAACAGAAAATTTCACTCCTTCTTTTACTATATGGATGCATTTTGTTTCTTTCATTTTCTGGCCTAATTGCACTGGCTCAGACTTCCTATACTACATTGAATATAAGTGGCGAGAATGGGCATCTTCTTATTAGAGACGGGGTTTCAACATGTTAGTCACACTGGTCTAGAACTCCTGACCTCAGATAATTCACCCACCTCAGCCTCCCAAAGTGCTGGTATTACAGGCATGAGTCGCCTTGCCCAGCTGAGATACATTCCTTCTATACCTCTTATGTTGAGAGATTTTATCATGAATTTTGTCAAATACTGTTTCTGCATCTATTAAAATGATCATGCAGGTTTTGCCCTTCATCTTGTTAATATTGTGCACCACATTTACTGAATTACATATCCTGAGCCAATCTTGCATCCCAGGGATGAATCCCACTTGATCACAGTGATTGACCTTTTTAATGTGCTGTCGAATTCAGTTTGCTAGTATTTTGTTAAGGACTTGTGCGTTTTTTTGTTTTGTTTTGTTTTGTTTTTTTAGATCAAGTCTCGCTCATTCACTCAGGCTGTAGTGCGGTAGCACAATCTTGGCTCACTACAACCTCCGCCTCCTGGGTTCAAGTGATTCTCCTGCCGCCGCCTCCCAAGTGGCTAGGATTACAGGGATGCATCACCATGTTGGCCAGACTGGTCTCAAACTCCTGACCTCAAGTGATCTGCCCACCTCGGCCTCCCAAAGTGCTGGGACTACAGGCATGAGCCACTGCACCCAGCCTTTTGCATCTACGCTCAAAAGGCATATTGGCCTTTAGTTTTCCTGTAGTATCCTTGTCTGAATTTGGTATCAGGGTAATGCTGATCTCATAAAATGAATTTGAAAGTATTCTCTCCACTTCAATTTTTTGGAAGAGTTTGAAAAACACTGGTGTAAGTTCTGCTTTAAATGTTTGGTAGAATTCAACAGAAAAGTCATTTGGTCCTAAGCTTTTCTTTGATGGAAGACTTTTTACTACCAATTCAATCTCATTATTTGTTATTGGTCTGTTCAGTTTCCACTTTCATCTCTGATTCTGAGTCTTTTGTTTTTTTCTTAAGTCTACCTAAAAATTTGTCAATATTGTTTATCTTCTCAATAAAACAACTTTAAGATTTGTTAATCTTTTCTGTTGTTTTTCAAGTCTCTATCTTGTCTATTTCTGCTCCGATCTTCCTTATTCCTTCCTTCTGCTAAGGTTGGGCATACTTTGTTCATCTTTTTCTAGTTCCTTGAGGTTCAATGTCAATATTTTCTATCTTTTTTAATGTTTACTGCTATAAACTTACATCTCAGGACTGTTTTTGCTGCATCCCATAAGTTTTGGTATGTTGTGTTTCCATTTTTATTTGCCTCAATTTCCCTTTTAATTTATTCTTCGACTCATGGTTTTTCAAAAGTAGGTTGCTTAATTTGCATACATCTGTGAGCCTTCCAAGATTCCTCCTGTTACTTTTAGTCTCATGCCATTGTGATTAGAAAAGATGCTTAATATGATTTCAATCTCCTTAAATTTGTTAAGACTTGCTTTGTGTCCTAAAATATGATCTATCCTGGAGAATATTCCACATGTACTTGAGCTGAGATGTTCTATAAATGTCTATTAGGTCCAATTAGTCTGAAATGTGGTTTAAGTACAATATTTCCTTATTGATTTTCTGTCTACATAATCTGTCCAATGTTGAAAGTGAGGTAGTGAAGTCTCCTGTTATTGTACTGGAGTTGTAGTGTCTCTGTCTCTCTGTCTCTCTGTCTCTCTCTCCCCCTCCCTTCAGTTTTTATCATATATGCCTTGTATATTTAGGTGCTCCAATGCTCCAATGTTGGGTGCATATATATTTACAACTGCCAAACTTCTTGATGAACTAACATCTCTATCATTACATGTGACGTTTTTTGTCACTATTCACTTTTTCAAGTCTCTTATATCTGATATAAACAAAACTACCCCTGTTCTCTTTTGGATTCCATTTGTAAGGAATATGTCTTTCCAACTCTCTATTTTCAGTCTATGGGTGTCCTTAGAGATGATGAGTGTCTCCTGTAGGCAGCATACTATTGGGTCACGTTTTTTCATCCATTCAGCCGCTCAATGTCAAAAATGTCCATTCTACCCAAAGATATTTACAGATCTAATGCAATCTCTATGAAAATTTCAATGACATTTTTCACAGAAATAGAAAAAAAAATCCTAAAATTCAAATGAAACCAGAAAAGACCCCAAACAACTAAAACAATCTTGTGCAAAAACAATGAGGCTAGAGGCATCATTCTCCCTGATTTTAAAAGGTATGATAAAGCTTATTTAATAGAAACAGCATGATACTGACATAGAAACAGACACACCAACCAAGGGAACAGGATATAAAGTCCAGAAATTAATCCAAGCATTTAAAATAAAACAATATTCAACTTAAATTCCAAGAACACACAATGGGGAAAGGACAGTTTCTTCAGTAAGTGGTGCTGGGAAACTGGATATCCACATGCAAAAGAATGAAACTGAACCCTATTCTCACAACATGTACAAAAACCAACTTAAAATGAATTAAAGACTTAAACAGAAGATCTCAAAGAGTAAGGTCACTAGAAGAAAACATAAGGGAAAAGCTTCACAACACTGTTCTGGCCAATGATTTCTTGGGTAGGACTCCAAACACAGGCAACAAAATCAGAAACAGACAAATGGGATAGTATCAAACTAAAAAGCTTCTGCACAGCAAAGGAAACAATTAGCAGACAGATGATACAACTCACAGATTGGGAGAAAACACCTGCATACCATCTATCTGATAAAGGGTTAATATCTAAAATATATAAGAAACTCAATAGCAAAAAAAAAAAAAAAAAGTAATTAAAACCTGGGCAAGAGATCTGAACAAACATTTCTCAAAAGAAGACATACAAATGGCCAATGGATATACGAAAAAATGCTCAACACCTCCAGTCATCAGGGACATGCAAATTAAAGGAACAATGATATATCACTTCACACCTGTTAGAATGGGTATTATCAAAAAGACAAATACTAATCTGTGTTGGTAAGGATATACAGAAAAGGAAACGTTTTGCATACTGCTGGCAGCAATGTAAATTGAAATGTTTTGGAAAATAGTATGGAGGTTCCTCAAGAAATTGAAAATGTAAATAGCATACGATCCACTAATCCTACTTCTGGATATATATCCAAAGGAATTGAAATCAATGTCAAAGAGATACCTGCACTCTCATGTTCATTGCAGCATTAGTCACAATAGCCAAGATATGGTAGCAATCTAAGTGTCCATCAGATGAATGGTTCAAAGTATTTTATACACACACACACACACACACACACACACAGAAACATACACACACACACGAAAACCATTAAGTCTTATAAAGGAAAGAAATTGGAAATTCTGCCATTCACAACAACTTGGATGAACTTGGAAGACATTATGCTAAGTGAAAAAAGCCAAGCACAGAAAAACAAATACTGTTTGATATCACTTATGTAGAAGCTAAAAAAGTTGCTCTCATAAAAACAGAGTAGAAAGGTAGTTACCAGCGGATACAAGGAAAGGAGAGGGGTAAGGAAAGGGGAGATGCTGATCAAAGGGCACAAAGTTTCAGTCAGACTGGAGCAATAAGTATTGACATCTACCGTACTACATGGTGACCACAGTTAATAATAACAAAACGCGTATTTCAAAATTGCTAAAAGAATAGATTTGTAATGTTCTCACCACAGGAAAATGTTGGTGAGGTGATGGATATGCTAATTAGTTTGGTTGAATCTTTGTAACGTATACATAGATCAAAACATGACATTGTACACCTTGAATATACAAAATTATTTGCCAATAAAAATGAATAAATGAATGAAACAAACAAAAAGAGAAGGACAGCAAGAGCCAGAGAAAGAGATGGGAAAAGTAAATAACTACCAGAAAGAAAATCCACTCATTCATCTAACAGATATTTGCGTTCCTTAATAGCCAAAGAAACACAGTTAAGTACATAAGCAAAATGCGTTTTTTTAAAACTATTTCATTATTCATACAAATTCATGGGCTATGTGTGCAATTTTGTTACATGCAAAGATTGCACAGTGGTCAAGGCAGGGTTTTTAGGGCATACAACACCCAAATATCATACATTGTACTCATTAAGTAATTTCTCAACATCCATTCCCCTCCCACAGCCTCACCCTTCTGAGTCTCCATTGTCTACCACTCCACTCCCTACATCCAGATGTACACATTTTGCAGCACCCACTTACGAGTTCATGAGAACATGTGATATTTGACTTTCTGTACCTGGCTTGTTTCACTTAAGATAATGACCTCCAGTTCCATCCATATTGCTGCAAATAACATGACTTCCTTTTTTTATGGCTGAATAGTACTTGATTATATACATATAGCACATTTTCCTTTTTTTAATGTTTTTTTAAATTTATTCATTTTTATTTAAGTATTATTATTATTTTAAACATGATCTCGCTTTGTCGCCCAGGCTGGAATGCAGTGGCACTATCACAGCTCACTGCAGCCAAGACCTCCTGGGGTCAATTGATCCTCCCACCTCAGCCTCCCAAGTTGCTGGGACCACAGATGCGTGCCACCATGCCCAGCTAATTTTTTGCTGTTGTTTTAGAGATTGGGTCTCTCTATGCTGCCCAGGCTGGTCTTGAATTCCTGGGCTCAAGTGATCCTTTCACGTTGGCCTTCCAAAGCATTTTCTTTATCCATTCATCCACTGATGACACTTAAGTTGATTTCACATCTTTGCTATTGTGAATAGTGCCATTATAAACATACTAGTGCAAGTATCTTTTTGATATAATGATTTATTTTCCTCTGGGTTATATACCCAGCAATGGGTTTACTGGATTGAATGGACATTCTATTTTTAGTTCTTTGAGAAATGGCCATACTATTTACCACAGAGGCTGTACTTATTTATAATCCTACCAACAGTGTGTTAAGATTTCTTTTCTGCACAGCCTCACCAATATGTTTCTTTTTAATTTTTTTTTTATTAATAGCCAATCTGACTGAGGTAAGATGATATTTCATTGTGGTTTTAATTAAAATTTCTCTAATAATTAGTGATGTTAAGCATTTTCTCTTCCTTTCTTTCTTTCTTAAGATGAAGTCTCGCTCTGTCACCCAGGCTGGAGTGCAGTGGCACCATATTAGCTCACTGCAACCTCCACCTCCCATGTTCAGGTTCCTGCCTTAGTCTCCCAAGTAGCTGGGATTACAGGTGCCCACCACCACACCCAGCTCATTTTTGTATTTTTAGTAAAGACAGGGTTTTGTCACATTGGCCAGGCTGGTCTCAAACTCCTGACCTCAGGTGATCCACCTGCCTCAGCCTCCCAAAGTGCTGGGACTATAGGCGTGAACCATCACACCCAGCCGAGCATTTTTTCGTATACCTATTGGCCGTTTGCATGTCTTCTTTTGAAAAATATCTATTTATGTCTTCAGCCACTTATTAATGGGATTGTTTCTGAGTTTTGTTGTTGAGTTGAGTCCCTTGTATATTTTGGTTATTAGTCCCCTATCAGATGGATAATTCGCAATTATTTTCTGCCATTCTACAGGTTATCTCTTCACTCTGCTGATTGCTTCTTTTGTTGTGCGTAAGCTTTTTAGTACTTTAGGACTTCAATAAGTCCCATTTGTCTATTTTCGTTTTTGTTGCCTGTGTTTTTCAGGGTTTTTTTTTTTTTTTTTTTTTTTTTTTTTAAACAGAGTTTCACTCTTGTCACCCAGGCTGGAGTGCAGTGGTATGATCTCGGATCACTGCAACCTCTACCTCCCGGGTTCAAGCAATCCTCCTGCCTCAGCCTCCCGAGTAGCTGAGATTACAGGCGCCTGCCACCACGCCTGGCTAATTTTTTGTATTTTTAGTAGAGACAGCCTTTTGCCATGTTGGGCAGGCTGGTCTTGAACTCCTGACCTCAGGTGATCTGCCCACCTCGGCCTCCCAAAGTGCTGGGATAACAGGCATGAGTCACCATACCTGGCCTTGAGGTCTTACTCATAAGTTTTTTGCCTAGACCAATGTCCAAAAGAGTTTTCACTGTTTTCCTCTATTACTTTTATAGTTGTGGGTATTACATTTAAGTTTTTAATTCATCTTGAGTTGATTTTTTATATGGTTAGAATAGGGGTCCAGTTTTATTCTGCTACATATGAACATTCATTTATCCCAGCACTGTTTATAGAAGAGGGTGTCCTTTTCCCAATGCATGTTCTTGTCAGCTTTGTCAAAGATCAGTTGGCTATAAATATGTGGATTTATTTCTGGGTTCTCTATTCTGTTCCTTTGGTCTTTTGTCTATTTTTATACCCGTACAATGCTGTTTTGGTTACTAGAGCCTTGTAACGTAATTTACATCAGGTAACATGATGTCTCCAGCTTTGTTCTTTTTGCTCAGGACTACTGTGGCTATCCGCACTCTTTTTCGTTCCATATGAATTTTAAGGTTTTTTTTTTTTTTTTTTTTTCTGTGAAAATGATATTGGTATTTTCATGGAGATTACACTGAATCTGTAGGTTGCTTTCAAAAATATGATCATTTTAACAATATTGTTTTTTACAATCCATGAGCACAGGCTATTTTTCTATTTGTTTGTGTCATCTACAATTTCCTAAGTGTTCTGTAGTTTTCTATATAGAGATCTTTCACCTCCTTGGTTAAATATATTCCTAGATTTTTGGTTTTTTTTTTTTTTTTTTTTTTGTAGCTATCATTGGCCTCTTGATTTTGTCTTAGCTTGGTCATTTTTGGTATCAGAAATGCTAATTTTCGTACTTTGATTTTGTAACCTGAAACTTTACTGAATTCATTTATCAAATCTAGGAGTCCTTTGGAAGAGTCTTTAGCATTTTCTAGGTATAAGATCATATCATCAGCAGAGATCATTTGACTTCCTCTTTTCCAATTTGGATGCCTTTCATGTCTTCTCTCATCTGACCGCTCTCGCTAGGACTTCCATTACTAAATTGAATAGGAGGAGTGAAAGCAGGTACTCTTGTCTTGCTCCAATTCTTAGAAGAAATGCTTTCAGCTTTTCCTCATTCAATATGATATCAGCTGTAGGTTTATCATACATGCCCTTTATTATTTTGAGATATGTTCCTTCTATGCCCAATTTGTTGAGGGTTTTTATCAAAGAGGAATGCTGAAGCCGGGCATGGTGGCTCATGCCTTTAATCCCAGCACTTTGAGAGGCCAAGGCAGGCAGATCACTTGAGGTCAGGAGTTCGAGATCAGCCTAGCCAACATGGTGAAACCCCATCTCCACTAAAAATACAAAAAATTAGCCAGATGTGATGGTATGAACCTGTAATCCCAGCTACTCAGGAGGCTGAGGCTGGAGAATCGCTTGAACCCAGGAGGCGGAAGTTGCAGTAAGCCGAGATGGCGCCACTGCACTCCAGCCTGGGCAACAGAGTGAAACTCTGTCTCAAATTAAAAAAAAAAAAAGGCGGCGGAATACTGAATTTTAAGAAATGTTTTTTCTGCCTCTACTGAGATGATTATATGGTTTCTTCCTTGATTCTGCTTATGTGATGTATTTCATTTATACATTTGTATATGTTGAACCATCTTCGCATCTCTGGTATATTATCTTTTAGCTGTGCTATTAGTTTACTTTTAAAAACCTCTTTACAAAAAAAAGTAAAAATTGAAAAGAAAAAAGTGAAAATATTTACAAAATGGAAAAATCTTAATATTTTAAAATACATATAAAACTAATGAGCTATAAGAACACCATCAACACCCAAAAGATGATTTGGTAAAAAAAAGTTAATAGATAAGGCACAATATATGAAATATAAATAATATGCTGACTCACAGAAAAGATACAACTATTTTGCCAGTTATCAAAGAAATTTAAATGAAAATGAGGCATAATTTTACACCTAATAAATTAGCATTTCTAAAAATTCAAAAACCTAATGTTAGCAATTAATACTTAAAACTGATATACACCTCCATTTCTAAAAGCACCATACAGTGACATGATCCCTTAGGAAAATAACTTGGCAATATATTTGAAGAGCCATGAAAATATGTACATCCATTACTCCACCTCTGGGCATCTATCCTGGGGACATAAGTGAGTAGCAAAAAACAGTTACATATATAAAATATTTAAAGTAGTACTATTTATAAAGCCAGTGAATTAAAAACAACCTACAAGTCCAGTATCAAGGGAATGGTTAATTATATAAATTATGGAATATTTGATAGACTATTACATTGGAATCAATAATATAAAAAGCAATGTGAAAAAAATTAGGGGCTACACAGCAAAAATATAAAATACAAAATTATGTGTACACTATTAACTATGTAAGTTTATGCACAAATGTATGGATAAGGACCATAAAGAAACAAAAGAAATGAAGTCAACTGCTTTGTGTTAAAAGAATGACGAAATTTTTTAAATTTCACTTAATACTCTTAAAAATATATTTTTATCTTAAACATACATTTTCTATTAGATTCTTCCCAATAGTACCTAACAGCTATTCAAGAAAAATCTAACATAAGATATGACATATATCATTAAAAGTTCCTTCTCCGAGTTCAGTTTTTTACTTATTCATCTGGCACTGGAAATGGTGTCTATATATTTTTTTCTCAGTCATTGTTAATACAACAGGTCTTAGTCTCTATACATTAAGAAATAATGTCGGCTCACATCTGTAATCCCAGCACTTTGAGAGGCTGAGGTAGGTGGATCACCTGAGGTCGGGAGTTCAAGACCAGCCTGACCAACATGGAGAAACCCTGTCTCTACTAAAAATACAAAAATTAGCTGGGCGTGGTGGTGCACGCCTGTAATCCCAGCTACTCTGGAGGCTGAGGCAGGAGAATTGCTTGAACCGAGGAGGCAGAGGTTGCAGTGAGCTGAGATCGTACCATTGTACTCCAGCCTGGGCAACAAGAGCAAAACTCCGTCAAAAAAAAAAAAAAGAAAGAAAAAGAAAGAAAAAAGAAAAGAAAAGAAGGAAGGAAAGAAGGAAAGAAGGAAGGAAGGAAGGAAGGAAGGAAGGAAGGAAGGAAGGAAGGAAGGAAAGAAAGAAAGAAAGAAAGAAGGAAAGAAAGAAAGAAGGAAAGAAAGAAAGGAAGAAAGAAAGAAAGAAAGAAAGAAAGAAAGAAAGAAAGAAAGAAAGAAAGAAAGAAAGAAAGAAAGAAAGAAGAAAGAAAGAAAGAAAGAAAGAAAGAAAGAAAGAAAGAAAGAAAGAAAGAAAGAAAGAAAGAAAGAAAGAAAGAAGGAAGGAAAGAAAGAAAGAAGGAAAGAAAGAAAGGCAGGCAGACAGAAAGAAAGAAAAGAAAGAGAGAGAAAGAGAAAGAAAGAGAGAGAGAGAGAGAAGAAGGAAGGAAGGAAGGAAGGAAGGAAGGAAGGAAGGAAGGAAGGAAGGAAGGAAGGAAGGAAGGAAGGAAGGAAGGAAGTCGGTCAACACCACTCTCTTTTGCACATATTCTCCATTTAGCCATTAATTTTCAGTACTGATTCTTGCTTTACTTACTATGGTAGCCTTTATTAGGAACGTGTTCCGCAAATGTTAATGGCTGATAATTGATTATAGAGATACAATTGAAAAGTGTTCCCTTCTGACCAATTCATGAGTATTTTACTGGGAAGAACTGGATCTCATTCTTCTAGCATGAATATCACACTCTTCCCTGGGGGGAGGAGAATGCTCCAAACCATTTTTCCTTTTATCTAAAATAACAGTTTAAAAAACGAACACACACATATGCACTTGCACACACACACAAACATGCACAAGGCTACCACTGTGTTCTATCTAAATGTCTCTATCAAATGACACTGAGTGAATTGTTTCTTTTTAGTTTTAATATAAGCATGATGCAAGTTTAGAAATGAGCAATTTAACTTCTGTTGTAAGTAGAATGAAGTATTAAATGTTAAGAAACAACTACAAATAAATGACCAAAAAACCCATACTCCTAGCCTGACACATTCATTATAATAGCATCATTACATTCCCACTGTTAAACTTTAAAATCTACAATACTTCAAGGTTATGTAATAAGTTTTAGTATATATAATTAGTTACTTTGATAAGTACCTTAATTATTTCAAAAGCACCCTAAAAGTTAAGTAACATTATCCCCAGCTCTATTTAATAAAAAATTTAACCCCACTATGTCACAAAAGTAAAATGGCAATACACTGCTAAAAACTCATTACAACAGGGCAGTCAATCAACATAATTTTAGTCAGGAAAACATAACGTATGCTTCTTCACCCACTGTTGTTAAGAATTTACAACTTATAAAAAACAATATATAATACTTACGACTCCTTTATATCTTGAAAGCTGAGATTACAGTCAGTTTCCAACCATGAATTAACTATAGATTTTTCTTGAATGGTAATATAAACATGTAAATTGTCTTAAAATATTTGAAGAACTTTCCTTTTCAGAAAAACATTTCTTCATATTTAATTTAGCAACGCTGAATAATTCACTAGTAGATAAGTTAGTCAAATATAGATTTGAATACAGTGTATTTGAATACAAAATATTCTATTCAGAATCCATTATGTCTCTTATTTATATTTAAAATTTCATACTATAAGCTTCTAAATTGTTCTCTAACAAAAGACAAAATGAACTAACTCAATGATAGACCATACTTCTTAAATATTCAAATAACAACAGGATAATAGATTTACTGTATATATTTTACAAATTTATAAAGTCATAAGATCAATAAACAGTCATCAATGGACTTAACTGCTTTCTTTAAAACATAACATTGGTTTACCTCTTACTAGGAACTAAAGCACTGTGATAGATCCTGGAGATACTGCTTATAAACAAGCCAAATAGGCCAGGCACGGTGGCTCACGCCTGTAATCCCAGCACTTTGGGAGGTCAAGGGAGTGGATCACCTGAGGTAGGGAGTTCGAGACCAGCCTGACCAACATGGTGAAACCCCGTCTCTAACAAAAATACAAAGCCAGGCGTGGTAGTGCATGCCTGTAATCCCAGCTACTCAGGAGGCTGAGGCAGGCGAATCGCTTGAACCCGGGAGGCGGAGGCTGCAGTGAGCCGAGATCACGCCATTGCTTTCTAGCCTGGGCAACAAGAGTGAAACTCCATCTCAAAAAAATAAAAAATAAAAAAGTCAAACAAGGTCTCTGTACTCATGGAATTTACATTCTCCTCTGCAAAGCTTGTATCACTTATCCAATTTCAGGAATGAAACACTTCATTGGGGAAAAAGTGATCTACAAAAACCTATACAACTCTCAAAATGTTTTTCTAACAAGCTCTGCAGTGATGGTGATACTCTGCCAAGTTTGGGAACCATCAATTCTAGTCCAAACTACCTCCTCACAAAATTATCCTTTCTATAACCTAAATGGCAGATGGCCATTCGACCTCTGCCTGAACACTAGTAAAGATAAGGTTTTTCTTTTCCAGGAATGGCCAGTTCATATGTAGAGTTGCTCTAATTAGGGGAGACTCTACCTTTAATTGAACTTAATCTCTCTCCCTGTAATTTCCAGAGAGTTGTCCAGGTTCTACCCTTGGGAGCGACATTAAAAAAGAAAATAATATGGTGGTGCCCGTAGTCTCAGCTACTCAGAGGCCGAGGTGGAAGGATGTGCTATGATCTGTGTAGGAATAGCCACTGCACTCCAGTCTGGGCAATATTGCGAGATCCCATCTTTAAAAAATAAACTAAAAAGAAAAAAGTCAATTCCTTTTGTTACATGGTAATCCATGAAATAAAGACAGCTATCATTTGTACCTTAAGTTTTCTTTCAACATGTTAAGTCCCTTCTACATTACTCACAGCTGTAATTTATAGTTACTTCTCTTTCCTAACATCCCCTCAAGAAAAACACTCCTTCGCCATAAATATTATTGTGGCTACTTTCTTCTGGGAGGTCTCTAGTTGATATCAATGTCTGAACCTTTTAAAATAGTAAGAGCACAATGTTCCAGTGGTCTTATCAGCGCAGAGTACAGTGTATTATTTTCCTTCATCAGGAAACTACACTTCTATGAATGAAGCTTAAGATTGCAAAGGCTACATTAGGTTTCTTAAAATGCTGCCTTACAGTATCTCGTGCTCAGATGAAAGAGAAAATAAAGTTAGTCTGACCATCTTCTGAAAGTGCACAAACACCTGGCGAATAAACCTGTCTAAAATTTTGTCTGGGGTTAAAGCTGAGTTCACCATCTATAGTTTCTAGAATCTATTCTTTTTTCCTTTTTGTATACTTGCCCACTGGGCCATTTCTACTCCTCTTGTCTACTTTGATTTCACAAAGAATATCTTTCAGTGAAAATTACTTCAGTATAGCAGGCTTTAATTAATTTGGGCTTCTTAAAGCAGGTAGGTACTAATCTACCTTGCATTTTCTTTTCTCTAACTATGCTTGCTCTACCCTTTGAATATATATCAGTATCCTTGATAGAGAAAATTAATGCAAAATATTATTCTCTCCAGCTCTTACGTTCCAGCTATGAATGTTATACCATCTATTCCCATATAATAAAATCTATGGGTTCCTTCCCCATACGCAAATTAGAACTTTAAAGGTCCTTTTGGGCATTTCTATAGGGGTCAAACAATATGAAATAGCTAATAATTGCTTTCTACATACAAAAGCAGTGATTTCATATGGCTCAACATGATAGCTATAATTGGAGTGTGGAGGGGAAGGGAAGTGTCGAGCATTAGTTTGATCTGGGTATCCTGCTTTTTACCTATTAGGAAATCATCATCTATACTGTCTAGTCTGTAATATAATCCCATATAGATTTAGCACTCCTTTTATCCCCATCCAGTGTTTTTCACATTTCACAGCCACATTTTGGTCTATAGATTCCTAAATGCACTTAACATGCACTGCTACTCCTCACCTTCCAATTAAGACCAAGAATAGCCAATCTTACTATATATTAAACACTAATCCCGCGTCAAGTTTCTATAACTCTTCATGTTAAAGCTTCTAGTTTACTTTGTTACTTCATACTTAATATTTGTAAGTACTCTGCTGAACCCTTAATGTTTTCTCTTGTGAATTACTGACCAACTCCTTCTTTGTGGATTTCTTTTCTATTACACCTGCTATCCATTATGTTTTTATAAACTGGGTATTTTTACCATTGACCCTAACAAACAGCAAAATAAACTTATCTGGGCTTAATTTTCGGTGTTTTTTCAACATCAGTTATAAGTGCTGATGAACAGTAACAGGGATAAAGTTATCCCATAAAAGCCTCCAATTATATCAAAAACATAGTAAAGATTTAATTAAAATGAATACAATTCAAATAAAGGTTCTCCTGAAATTGGTCGATTTTTTCTACTAATATCTTTAGATGCTAATGAATTACCTTTAGAAATTAAGAACACTGAATGGACTTTGAAAAAAGGCACAGGAAAATGCCATTTGAAGTGTATGATAGTCTAATCTGCACTGGAATACTAATACATTTCACATATTTAAATTGCTTTGTTTCAAAATTATAATATGAAATATTGTAACCCAAATTAACAAAGTTCAAACCAGACTGTGATTTTCTTCATATATCCTTCAATAATAGATTTGCTTTCCTTACTCTGTGACATCTTGAATCTATTATAAGGATGTGATTATTTTCTTTCTTTCTTCATTGTCCTACCCATTAGCAATGCAACCCATTATTTTAGAAAAAAGTTACCAGTAATCTGCTAAAGTATTAGTGTTAGAAAAAAAGTGTTTTAGCCAGTGTAGTACAAGATGTACTAATTTACTATCCTGACTTAAAAGCTTAGTACCAGAGTGTGGTAATTCCCACCTATAATCCCAGCTACTAGGGAGGCTGAGGTGGGAGGATCCCTCCAGCCCAGGAGTTGAAGGTTGCAGTGAACTATGATCTTGTCACTGCACTCCAGTTTGGGTGACAGAGTGAGACTCCATGTCTTAAAACCTATTGGTTAGCTTAGTTAGTATTAGACCCTCAATATTAACTGGTGATAAACCAAAGAAAAAAAGACTCAATAACAAAGATGTTTAATAACAATGAATCCAAATCAAGAAATTATTACAGAGTGGTTATACTAATGATACCTTATTAGTACATCAACTTATTCCTTCCTGTAGTTCAAGACCAGTTTGTTCTAAATCCAGTCAATTATATCACCATCTAGGCCAGTAATAAGAAGAAATAAAAGGATCACTGGAAATGCATAACTTCTGCATAAAATACCTCAAAGCACATTTCCTTCTATTATCTTCATGAATGAAAAATAGATTATTAGACCAAAAAAAAAAAAAAAACCCACAAGAAGACTATGCTGAAACACACTGAAGCAATTATATGACAGGCAAAGAAGTCAAAAATTGTTAAATACTGAGGAAAGTCAAAAAGTGGTAATCAGGCGTAAAGCAATTGTCATTTTATACTAAACTTAAGGTTTAACATTTTACATATTTACTAAGAAAAAATTTGAATTAGCAGGCAAAGACGCCAAAAATTGTTAAGTACTGAGGAAAGACAAAAAGTGGTAATCAGGTGTAAAGCAGTTATCACTTTATACTAAACTTAAGGTTTAATATTTTACATATTTAATTAGAATAAATTTGAATTAGATTCTTAGGTATTTAAGGGTCTTCCTTGTCTGTGTATTGAAAAACGGCTCCATATTAGAAATAAAATTAGTATTTTTTATGAAATCTATACTCCACATCACATCATTTCTTATTGGGACACAGATATCAATAGCAGAATCCAAATTTAAAGTGCATTAGAAAGGCCCATTTTTGTAGAAATCATAAGCATTTGATTCAACCACATGAAGACACATTTGCCCACAGGTACAATTAGAAACAATATTACTACTCATTTTCTATGTCCTTATGAAATTTTCATGGGGATTTACATTTAAAACGCAACTGAGCTTTGTGTCCTTTAATTCTCAAGATTAAAAAAATGCAACAGACAAAAAAATCAGCTGACTTTGGCAATAAAAAGATGCAAACCTCAAAGATACAAACCAACTCTAGTGAAGACTGAGGGGTTAATCACCATTTCTGAAGCTCTCGGAAGTAGTTTACAAGCAAACATGTTTTGCCTTTCTCTCTTTGAACTAGAATCTCTTACAGAATTGTGCTAAACCTCGAAGGGACATTAAAGATAAATTCTTAATGCAACCTCTCATTTTACATATAATAAAACTAAGGACCATGTTGATGAAGCAAGTTTTCTTAAGTCCTAAAAGCGATAAGTGATAGAGAAGGGGCATGAACTTGGGTCAAATGTTCTTTTTCATATACCACAGTTGCTGCTGAGCACTTCATGTTTAAATATATCAGCAATGTTTATCTCCCACCAAATAAAAAATATTAATGGATCTAAAGCAGTGAACTCATTTTTTTGGGGTGCCAAGTGCCTACTCAATAGCAGGAGATAAACCAAAAGGGTATGTGCTGGGGGGATGGGGAAAGGAGTGGGATAAAGGCATAAAATACAAAGCAATCCTGTGGGAAAATCAAGAGGCCAGATTAAGTGCTCAATTAAGTGCTGGCAGAACCACCTCTGGCTTTACCAATTCTCCCTACCTTGGTAGAATGATGTACTTGCAATATAGTATTGAAAAAAGAACAAGTGGCCAAAGCTTCTTCCTTACCTATAAAATCTACAAATCAGGTTATATTCCCCTATCTAAGAATTAAATGAGGTGAATTTTGTAGAATGTCTAGCACAGTAGGCATTTGCTCATTAAAGCTTAGTTCCTTTACCCTTTCCTTTCCTCTCTGGGGTCTCAGTACTCTCACATGTCAGAATAGGGTAGGGTAGGAATACCAGGCAAAAGTTTGGTATTAGTCTGGTGACTCTAATGAATAGTGATCACTACTACAAAGAAAATAAAATATATGCAAAAATTTTACCTATACTTTGCTGACCAGAGTCGATGATATATTTTTTAAATACCCTTTTAAATTACAGAAGTTAGTATTTAATGATTTTTATATGCCAGGTACTATTCTAAGCACATTACATGTTTACCTTATTTAACCATACGAAGTGAGTACTATTATTATCTCCTTTCTAAATATGTAGAAATTGAGGTATAGAAGGGTTAACTCACTTTCCTAAGATCCTTAGCTATTAAGTAGTAGTCAAGATTCAAACCCAGGCAATCTGGTTTCAAAGGTTGATCTCTTTGCTATGGCTGCTTTTATAGTTGCTTTTCTTAAAATGAGAGAAAAATGAAAAATCATTATCATATACCCCAATAGCTAACTATGTTCCAATGACTACAACGGATTTCATCCCATATCTTAAATTCTAGCTCAAACTGACCTAGAACATAAATCTGCCAAAGCAACAAAAGTAGGATAGAATAGGCCCTAAGAAGATGTTTAAAATCTACTAGAAATAAGAGATTAGTTCCAGCAAGGTCACACGAAACAAGAGCAACACACAAAACTCAACTGCATTTTTATACACTAAAAATGAACATTTAGAAACAAAAATTAAAAACAAAATACCATTTACGATCACACCAAAGAAAACGATACTTAAATATACATTTAACAGAATATGCACAGTATCTCTATCCTGGAAATTACAAAATGGTGAAGAAAAAAATTAAAGACCACAATAAATGGAGACACATACTATACTATGTTCATAGATTGGAAGGTATGACAGAGTAACATGTCAATTCTCCCCAAATGATTTATAGGTTTAACACAATTCCTACCAAAGAACTTTTGTAGACATCAAGGAGTGTATTCTAAACTTCAGAGAAAGGCCCTAGAACATAGAAAACAATCTTTACAAAAATAAAATGAGAGGGAGTATTCTTCCCAATATTAAGGCTTACTACATAGCGACAGTAATCAAAATAGCATGCTATTGGTGAGGAGATAAACACACAAATGAATGAAACAGAATAAAGGGCCCCAAAAATTTGCATAAATTTTCTTAACTGGTTTTTAACAAAGGTACAGCTCAATTTCAGTGGAGAAAGAACAGCCTTTTCAACAAATGGTGCTGAAGCAATCTGACATCCAGAAGTAAAATAATAATGAACCCTGACCTAAACCTTACACTTTACAGAATTAAACTCAAAATTAATCATAGAATTAAATTAAGGCATTAAACTATCACACGTTTAGAAAAAAAGACACAGGAGAAAATCTTCAGAGTATGGGACTAAGCAAAGAATTCTTAAACTTGACAACAAAAGCAAGATCCATAAAAGGGAAAATTGATAAACAGGGTGTCATCAATTTTTTTAAATTTTAGACTTTGAAAGCCCACGTGAAAAGAACGAAAAGACAGACTAGGAGAAAATATTTGCAGAGAATATATCCGACAAAAAACTAGTATCTAGAATACATGAAAAACTCTTAAAGCTCAACAATGAAATTAAAAATAATCTAATTAGAAAATGGGAAAAAGACATAGACACTTCACCAAAAAGCATATACATATGGTAAATAAGCATACAAAAAGATGTTCAACATTAGTAGCTGTGATAGTTAATTTTATATATCAATTTGGGCCATCAGCATACAATACATGGTGCTATTTTTCCCACAGCCAGGATTCTAGGGTCTAGGAATTAAGTGGTAAAAACAGAGTGTCATCAAACACTATTACTTAGTAGACCCACTAGCAAAATTTTTGCTTCCTTTTCCAATGAACTTCTGCTCTGCTGGCCTAGAGGTCTTATAGTTCCAAAAGGAGGAATGCTTCTACCAGGAGACACAACAATAATTCTATTAAGCTGGAAGTTAAGACTGCTGCCCAGCTAATCACTTTAAGCAAGTATCCAATGCCTCTGAGTCAACAGGCAAAGAGGGTAGTTACCATATTGATTGACACTGACTACTGAGAGGAAACAGGACTGCTACTCCACAATAGAGGTAAGAAAGAGAATGTTTGAAATACAAGAGACCCTTTAGAGCATCTCTTAGTATTACCATGCCCTGTGATTAAGGTCAATGGAAAATTACAATACAATCCAGGGAGAACAACTAATGGCCCAGACATTTCAGGAATGAAGGTTTGGGTCACTCTACCTTATTTTACTATTCTGGGTAGTAAAAGAGGGTAGTTATACATACCAGCTACAACCATGTGACCAGTTATAGAACTGAGTACTGTAAGTGTTATTAAAGACTATTCCTCCTTGTTTTGTAATGATGTATCTGTGTGTGTATAAAACAGTTTCTTTGCTTTCCTTTATCATGTAACATAAGATGTACTAACTTATATTTAATGTTAATTAAATATTACGTAATAATATGAACTGATGTTAATTTTACCTCATTGTATTTACGTTACAAGCTACAGAGAAAAGTGAACACCACTCAAGGACTTTCTTTCCTCTCCTGCGGAAGAGGTCTAATGTATTTCAGTCGTATGCAAACAGATGTATCATGGCAAGTGAAATTATGACCTTGTTATTATCTTTATTTGGAGGATTAAATGCTTAATCCTCCAAATAAAGATAAGTTAAGGAAATGTGTGTAGATGCCAAATTGACAAAGGGTGAATCTGTGATAGTTTTAATGTGTCAACCGGACTGGGTCACAGAATGCACAAACATTGGGCTAAACATTATTCTGGGTATGTTTGCATGTGATTACATTTGAATTGGTAGATGGAGTAAAGCAGATTGCCGTCCCCAATGAATCAGGTGGGCTTCATTCAACGCCTTGGAGGTCTGAATAGAACAAAAGGCAGGTTAAGGGAGGATTCCCTCTCTGTCTATTTTCAAGCTGAGACATCTCTCTCTTCTGCACCTGGACTGGAATTTACACCATCAGTTTTCCTGGTTCTCAGGCTTTTGGACTTGGACAGGATCTTATACCACCAGCTTTCCTGGGTCTTCAGCTTGCAGACGGAAGATCATGGGACTTCTCAACCTCCATAATCACATAAACGAATTCCTTATAATAAATATATCTATCAATCCTACTGATTCTGTTTCTCTGACGTACCCTGACTATACAGGAGCCAGCAAGGAAATACAAATCAAAATCACAATGAGATATTTTACTACATATGCACAAGAAAAGCTAAAATAAAAAACTTTGACAAGACAAACTGCTGGCAAGGATGTAGAGAAACTAGATCGCTAATGCATTGCTAGTGGGAACATCAAATGCTACAGTCACTCTTAAAACACAAAACATAGGCATTCTGTTCCAAGATGGCTGAATAGGAACAGCTCCAGTCTGCAGCTCCCAGCGTGATCGATGCAGAAGATGGGTGATTTCTGTATTTCCAACCGAGGTAGCTGGTTCATTTCATTGGCACTGGTTGGACAGTGGGGGCAGCCCTTGGAAGGCAAGCCAAAGCAGGGCGGGGCATCGCCTCACCTGGGAAGCGCAAGGGGTCGGTTTCCTAGCCAAGGGAAGCCTTGAGAGACAGCACCTGGAAAACCGGGACACTCCCGCCCAAATACTGTACTTTCCCAAAAATCTTAGCAAATGGCACACTAGGAGATTATATCCCGCACCTGGGCTTAGCGGATCCCAAGCCCACAGAGCCTTGCTTACTGGTGGCTCACCAGTCTGAGATCCACCTGCAAGGCAGCAGCCTGGCAGGGGGAGGGGTGTCCACCATTGCTGAGGCTGGAGTAGCTAAACAAAGCCACAGGAAGCTTGAACTGGGAGAAGCCCACCTCAGCTCAGTGAGTCCCACTGCCTCTGTAGTCTCCACCTCTGGGGACAGGGCATAGCTGAACAAAACGCAGCAGAAACTTCTGCACTTAAACATCCCTGCCTGACAGATCTGAAGAGAGCAGTGGTTCTCCCAGCACAGCGTTTGAGCTCAGAGAACAGAAAGGCTGCCTCCTCAAGTGGCTCCCTGACCCCCGTGTAGCCTAACTGGGAGACAACTCCCAGTAGGGGCCAACTGACACCTCATACAGCCTGGTGCCCCTCTGGGACAAAGTTTCTAGAAGAAGAATCAGGAAAAAATATTTGCTGTTCTGCAGCCTCCACTGGTGATACCCAGGCAAACAGGGTCTGGAGTGGACCTCCAGCAAACTCCAACAGACCTGCAGCTGAGAGACGTAACTGTTAGAAGGAAAACTAACAAACAGAAAGGAATAGCATCAATATCCACACCAAAACCCCATCTGTAGGTCACCAACATCAAAGACCAAAGGTAGATAAAACCACAAAGATGGGGAAACCCAGAGCAGAAAAGCTGAAAATTCTAAAAACCAGAAAGCCTCTTCTCCTCCAAAGGATCGCAGCTCCTTGCCAGCAACGGAACAAAGCTGGATGGAGAATGACTCTGACGAGCTGATAGAAGTAAGCTTCAGAAGGCTGGTAATAACAAACTTCTCTGAGCTAAAGGAGGATGTTCGAACCCATTGCAAGGAAACTAAAAACCTTGAAAAAAGATTAGACGAATGGCTAACTAGAATAAACAGTGCAGAGAAGACCTTAAATGGCCTGATGGAGCTGAAAACCATGGCACGGGAACTATATGATGCATGCACAAGCTTCAATAGCCAATATGATCAAGTGAAAGAAAGGGTGGTATCAGTAACTGGAGATCAAATTAATGAAATAAAGTGACAACTTTAGAGAAAAAAGAGTAAAAAGAAAAGAACAAAGCCTCCAAGAAATATGGGACTATGTGAAAAGACCAAATATACATTTGATTGCTATACCTGAAACTGATGGGGAGAATGGAACCAAGTTGGAAAACACTCTTCAGGATATTATCCAGGAGAACTTCTCCAACCTAGCAAGGCAGATCAGCATTCAAATTCAGGAAATACAGAGAACACCACAAAGATACTCCTCAAGAAGAGCAACCCCAAGACACATAATTGTCAGATTCACCAAGGTTGAAATGAAGGAAAAATGTTAAGGGCAGCCAGAGAGAAAGGTCAGGTTACCCACAAAGGGGTAACAGCGGATCTCTCAGCAGAAACTCTACAAGCCAGAAGAGAGTGGATGCCAATATTCAACATTATTAAAGAAAAGAATTTTCAATCCAGAATTTCATACGCAGCCAAACTAAGCTTCATAAGTGAAGGAGAAATAAAATCTTTTACAGACAAGCAAACGGTGAGAGATTTTGTGACCACCAGGCCTGCCTTACAAGAGCTCCTGAAGGAAGCACTAAACATGGAAAGGAACAACTGGTACCAGCCATTGCAAAAACATGCCAAAATGTAAAGACCATCGAGGCTAGGAAGAAACTGCATCAACTAACAGGCAAAATAACCACCTAACATCATAATGACATGATCAAATTGACACATAACAATATTAACCTTAAATGTGAATGGGTTAAGTGCTCCAATTAAAAGACACAGACTGGCAAATTGGATAAAGAGTCAAGACTCATCAGTGTGATATATTCAGGAGACCCATCTCATGTGCAGAGACACACATAGGCTCAAAATAAAGGGATGGAGGAAGATCTACCAAGCTAATGGAAAGCAAAAAAAAAAAAAAAAAAAAAAAAAAAAAAAGCAGGGGTTGCAATCCTAGTCTCTGATGAAACAGACTTTCAACCAACAAAGATCAAAAGAGACAAAGAAGGCCACTATACAATGGTAAAGGGATCAATGCAACAAGAAGAGCTAACTATCCTAAATATATATGTACCCAACACAGGAGCACCCAGATTCATAAAGCAAGTCCTTAGAGACCTACAAAGAGACGTATACTCCCACACAACAATAATGGGAGACTTTAACACCCCACTGTCAACAGGATCAACAAGACAGAAGGTTAACAAGGATATCCAGGAACTGAACTCAGCTCTGCAACAAGAAGACCTAATAGACATCCACAGAACTTTCCACCACAAATCAACAGAAAATACATTCTTCTCAGCACCACATCACACTTATTCCAAAATTGACCACATAGTTGGAAGTAAAGCACTCCTCAGCAAATGGAAAAGAACAGAAATCACAACAAATTGCCTCTCAGACCACAGTGTAATCAAATTAGAACTCAGGATTAAGAAACTCACTCGAAACCACAAAACTACATGGAAACTGAACAACCTACTGCTGAATGACTACTGGATAAATAACGAAATGAAGGCAGAAAAAAAGATGTTCTTTGAAACCAATGAGAACAAAGACACAACGTACCAGAATCTCTGGGACACATTTAAAACAGTGGGTACAGGGAAATTTACAGCACTAAATGCACACAAGAGAAATCAGGAAAGATCTAAAATTGACACCCTAACATCACACTTAAAAGAACTAGAGAAGCAAGAATAAACACATTCAAAAGTTAGCAGAAGGTAACAACTAAGATCAGAGGAGAACTGAAGGAGATAGAGACACAAAAAACACTTCAAAAAAAAAAATCAATGAATCCAGGAGCTGGTTTTTTGACAAGATCAACAAAATTGACAGACCACTAGCAAGACTAATAAAGAAGAAAAGAGAGAAGAATCAAATAGACACAATAAAAAATGATAAAGGAGTATTACCACCGATCCCACAGAAATACAAACTACCAACAGAGAATACTATAAACACCTCTATGCAAATTAATAATTAACTAGAAAATCTAGAAGAAATGGATAAATTCCTGGACACATACACCCTCCCAGGACTAAACCAGAAAGAAGCTGAATCTCTGAACAGACTATGAACAGGCTCTGAAATCGAGGCAATAATTAATAGCCTACCAACCAAAAAAAGTCCGGGACCAGGTGGATTCACAGCCAAATCCTACCAGAGGTACAAAGAGGAGCTGGTACCATTCCTTCTGAAACTAGTCCAATCAACATAAAAAGAGGGAATCCTCCCTAATTCATTTTATGAGGCCAACATCAGCTTGATACCAAGGCCTGGCAGAGACACAACAAAAAAAGAGAATTTTAGACCAATATCCCTGATGAACATCGAAGTGAAATTCCTCAATAAAATACTGGCAAACTGAATCCAGCAGCACATCAAAAAGTTTACACACCATGATCAAGTCGGCTTTATTCCTGAGATGCAAGGCTGGTTCAGTATACGCAAATCAATAAACATAATCCATCATATAAACAGAACCAGTGACAAAAACCACATGATTATCTCAATAGATGCAGAAAAGGCTTTTGACAAAATTCAACAGCCCTTCATGCTAAAAACTCTCAATAAACTAGGTATTGATCGAACGTATTTCAAAATAATAAGAGCTATTTATGACAAACCCACAGCCAATATCATACTGAATGGGCAAAACCTGGAAGCATTCCCTTTGATAACTGGCACAAGACAGGGATGCCCTCTCTCACCACTCCTATTCAACATAGTGTTGGAAGTTCTGGCCAGGGCAATCAGGCAAGAGAAAGAAATAAAGGGTATTCAATCAGGAAAAGAAGAAGTCAAACTGTCCCTCTTTGCAGATGACATGATTGTATATTTAAAAAACCCCATCATCGCAGCCCAAAATCTCCCTAAGCTGATAAGCAACTTTAGCAAAGTCTCAGGATACAAAATCAATGTGCAAAAATCAAAGCCATTCTTATACACCAATAACAGACAAACAGAGAGCCAAATCATGAGTGAACTCCCATTCACAACTGCTTCAAAGAGAATAAAATACCTAGGAATCCAACTTACAAGGGATGTGAAGGATCTCTTCAAGGAGAACTACAAACCACTGCTCAATGAAATACAGTAGGACACAAACAAATGGAAGAACATTCCATGCTCATGAATAGGAAGAATCAATATCGTGAAAATGGCCATACTGCCCAAGGTAATTTACAGATTCAACGCCATCCCCATCAAGCTACCAATGACTTTCTTCACAGAATTGGAAAAAAACTTTAAAGTAAAGTTCATATGGAACCAAAAAAGAGCCCGCATTGCCAACACAATCCTAATCAAAAAGAACAAAGCTGGAGGCATCATGCTACCTGACTTCAAACTATACTACAAGGTACAGTAACCAAAACAGCATGGTACTGGTACCAAAACAGATATATAGACCAATGGAACAGAACAGAGGCCTCAGAAATAACACCGCACATCTACAACCATCTGATCTTTGACAAATCCGACAAAAACAAGATATAGGGAAAGGATTCCCTATTTAATAAATGGTGCTGGAAAAACTGGCCAGTCATATGTAGAAAGCTGAAACTTCATGACTAAAACACTAAAAGCAATGGCAACAAAAGCCAAAATAAGACAAATGGGAGCTAATTAAACTAAAGAGCTTCTGCACAGCAAAAGAAACTACCATCAGACTGTATAGGCAACCTATAGAATGGGAGAAAATTTCTGCAATCTACTCATCTGACAAAGGGTTAATATCCAGAATCTACAAAGAACTTAAACAAATTTACAAGAAAAAAACAAACAACCCCATCAAAAAGTGGGCAAAGGATATGAACAGATACTTCTCAAAAGAAGACATTCATACAGCCAACAGACACATGAACAAATGCTCATCATCACTGGTCATCAGAGAAATGCAAATCAAAACCACAATGAGATACCATGTCACACCAGTTAGAATGGCAATCATTAAAAAGTCAGGAAACAACAGATGTTGGAGAGGATATGAAGAAACAGGAATGCTTTTACACTATTGATGGGACTGTAAACTAGTTCAACCATTGTGAAAGACAATGTGGTGATTCCTCAAGGATCTAGAACTAGAAATACCATTTGACCCAGCCATCCCATTACTGGGTATATACCCAAAGGATTATAAATCATGCTACTATAAAGACACACGCACACGTATGTTTAATGCGGCACTGTTCACAATAGCAAAAACTTGGAACCAACCCACATGTCCATCAATGATAGACTGGATTAAGAAAATATGACACATATATACCATAGAATACTATGAAGCCATAAAAAAGGATGAGTTCTTGTCCTTTGCAAGGACATGGATACAGCTGGAAACCATCATTCTGAGCAAACTATCATAAGGACAGAAAACCAAACACAGTATGTTCTCAATCGGGAACTGAACAATGGGCACACTTGGACACAGGGTAGGGAACATCACACACTTGGGCCTGTCATGGTTTAGGGGCCAGGGGGAGGGATAGCATTAGGAGATATACCTAATGTAAATGACGAGTTAATGGGTGCAGCACACCAACATGGCACATGTATACCTATATAACAAACCTGCACGTTGTGCACATGTACCCTAGAACTTAAAGTATTATTGAAAAAAAAAATGATCCTGAAGAAAGTAATTAAGAACAGAAATTAATAATAAAACTCTAAGAAACAAACAAAAAAAGCCACAAAACATTCAATTACCATATGATCCCCAATTACAAACTTGGGCATTTATTCCAGAAAAATGAAAGTTTGTGTTCACAAATAACCCTTACATTAATGTTCATAGCAGCTTTATTTATAATAGCCAAAAACTGGAATCATCCCAGATGTCCTTCAATTGGTGAATGGCCAAACAAATTGTGGGACATCCATACCATGGAATATCACTCAGCAGTAAAAAGGAATGAATGACACGTGCAACAAATAGGATGAATGGTCAGGAAATTATGCTGAGCAAAAGAACGTTACATAGTGTATAATTCCATTGATATAACTTTTCTTGAAATGATGGAACTATAGAAATACAATACAGATTAGTGATTGAAAACATGGGGTGGGGGGTCACACAGGAGGGAAGCCGATGTGGTTATAAAAGAGTAACATGATGATCCTTGAGGACATAAAACTTCTTTATCTTGACTGCGCTAGTGGATACGTAATTACTAAAACTGTACATAACTTAGCATGCAACGTAGATATATACATAAATGAGTACAGGTAAAACTGAGGATATCTGATATGACCATAAGCAATTTCCTGAGTCTTAAGCCAAACATCTCCCAGTGTACCACCCCAGCACCTTTTTTTCTGCTATTCCTTTAGCCTTATGCCCACCTCTGTCATTTCGACCTATCAATATCCTTTTTATTCTTGGAGGCACAGGCTAAAATTGCATCCTTTTTCATGAAATCTTTCTCAATCACGTCAGCTAAACATGAACTCTCCTGCTTCAGTTCTGGCCCTTACCGTGGTATATCTTATACTAGTTACATATTTCTGATTTAAGATTTTAAGCATTTGAGAATAAGGATTAATGTGTAACTATCAGCACTAAGCCAGCTCAGTCCCTTGGAAAGGCGCTCAGGTATTTGTTTTAATTAATCTGGTCCCACCCTTACCAAAATATCCAACCAAAATTCCTACTCCTCCAGGGCATAAATTCTCCACCTGAAATAGACAGGTCTCCTCCTCTGTCCTATGCAGGTATCTTCTCACCTGGAAAGTTCCATTTCAAGTTACAATGAACCCTTCAAAGTTATCTCAAAGGTCATTTATTCTTTGAAGTCTTCCCATGTTTTTCTTAATCCGTTTCAATGAATCCAGGAGCTGGGTTTTTGATAAGATCAACAAAATTGGTCTTCTTTTAATGCCCATTACACTTTATACTTCCCTTAAATCACTTAGTTTAAGTCCTATACTACAATCACATTCTGGCATCTGCTTAATCTTCTCCAAAAAGTAAACTCTTTGAGAGCAACAACTGCCCTGAACACTTTGGAAAATGCTTTACATATATTTGGTGTTCACGTATTTGCTGAATCAAATCAAACTTATTTCTAGAAAATTAAGTAATATCATTCAATCTTCTAATACCATTGATAAAAATAAATGCCATAGATTAAGCTTTACAGGAAATGTTAATCAACTCTGTAATTCTCTTACGGCTTACAAGATATCATTTCTGATTCTCCCTGCCTCTCTATACCTTGCCTTCTTAGTTTCTCTATGGCTGTTTTCACAGCAACAGAGTTGAGTAACTGCAACAGAGACCAAATGTTCCAGAAAGCCAAAAACATTTATTATCTGGCCCTTTACACAAAAAAGTTTGCAGACTCCTGGCATAGAGGATGTAGAATAATTTGGTCCCCTACCTCCTTTTCCAGTCTCAACTCCCATCACAAACTCTAAACCTTTGTTATGTCAAACAGGCTATTCTCCTCTTAATAAAACCACTACTTGTTTTTCAAGGGGCTTTACTTGACACAATTGGGGCCCTGACTATATTGAATAAAATGATGGCTTTTTACCAATTCCTACCATATTATCTCATGTCTTATTTAAAACACATACAAAACTATGATTCTAAACAGAAATCAGAGGATGAAAACTAATTGGGAAAGTGACAGCAAATATGTGTATTATAAAGATTGCAGAACACTTAAAATACCTGACAAGAGGTTCTATCATGGCAACTAAAAAACACCTTTTACTTTGCCAGGATACTTTTGTGCAAAGAGCACTAGATTTGAAGTCAAAGCACTTAGGTCTAATACTAAAGTTGGGATATTAGAGTCCCAGTATCATTACATATGAGCTACAAAGTCTTTTCATAAAGATAACACAAACATTGAATTTTTAATCTGAGTCACTATTATCATTACCAATATATCAGCATCTGTGATCCAATATCATAATTACAAATTATATTTTCATAATGTTTCAAAGCTTATAAAGTATTCACAGACATCTCATGAGTTCACAGTAGTCTTGTGAGATTTGAAGGTAAGTTTCTTCACTTTGTAAATAAGGAAATTAAGGCTCAAAGAAACTAAGTGTGTTGCCTAACATCACAGAGTCAAAAAATAGCAGAGGCTTGGCCGGGTGCGGTGGCTCAAGCCTGTAATCCCAGCACTTTGGGAGGCCGAGACGGGCGGATCACGAGGTCAGGAGATCAAGACCATCCTGGCTAACAGGGTGAAACCCCGTCTCTACTAAAAAATACAAAAAACTAGCCAGACGAGGTGGCGGGCACCTGTAGTCCCAGCTACTCAGGAGGCTGAGGCAGGAGAATGGCATAAACCCGGGAGGCGGAGCTTGCAGTGAGCTGAGATCCGGCCACTGTACTCCAGCCTGGGTGACAGAGCGAGACTCCATCTCAAAAAAAAAAAAAAAAAAAAATAGCAGAGGCTCAATCTAGGTCTCCTGATTCTAGTTTAATAGTCTTCCCGCTTTTCAATATTGTCTATTTAATGACATTTTACAAAATGTAATCTGCTGTGAGCCTGCAATAAGAAATAATTTAACAGCAAAAATTCTACATAATATCCCTCAATCTTACCTCCACCTGAGAGACAACACCATAAGCAAAGGCTCTGGCTTCAAATAAATTTGGTTCTACTGAAAAGCTCATCAAGATTCAAAGAGTATTCCAAGATGGTCACATCAGAGTTGTTAGACCACTAACCAATCCAGTCTTTATTTACATTAGAAAAAAAATCTGTTTGCATTACAACTATTTCACACAGGCATGAAATTTTAAAGTGGTGTCAGAAAAATGTTTCTAGGCTAAAATAAAGGATTTTCAACTCAACAGACTAAGAACATTGAGGAGAGTCCTTAAGTAAAATCAATAACAAAATGCTATATATTGACCACTGCTTTTGAAATATTTATAAGACTACATGTTAAAGAGTCAAAATCTATCTGGGACTGAAAGAGTGAATATCAGCTAGGACTGAAAAAATAAAAAAGCAACCGTGCAATTAATCAGGCTTGGGAAGACAGACATAGATAAAACCAGCTGCAAAATTAACAGGAAACATTGTTTTTCCCAAGGTTATGAGGCAGTTGTAAAATATCATGAAGACTCCCTCTCGAGTGATTACTGCTTTCTTACCAGCAGTGACCCTGGACCCACTTTGCTATTTTCACTTATTACCAGAGGGAGATACCCAGTTCCTAAAATGTCCTTGCTTCATGACGATACCCGATCCATAGTTAATCCCCACTTGTTCCAATTTGCCTCAGTAACAGCCACCAATCTAGAAGTGATCCTGGCTTCCATCAGACCCTCCTCAGAATACTTTAACGTAAACCAAACTTTACAAAAAACTTCCCTCATCCCTCTTATCCAGAGGCCTTTCATTGTTACTTGGGAGTTTACTCACTTACTATACACCAATACATCTGATTTTCTCAGACTACAGGCTAATTCTTAGTGGTCCTTGGTGGATTATGCTTAAACAAAAAAATGCATTTTGAATTATCCTACAGATTCAGCAGTTTCCTGTCAACAAAAGCACTCTTAAGACCCCCCTAAAAAACCTCCTGAGCCTAAACCAGAAAATCACTAACCACAATAGACTTTTACTCCCAAGAAAGATGAGTAACTCACTGAATTATGTTTATTATCACAGGAAATATTCTGATCAATAATGCTAAGAGATATAGGACTTAACCAAAGCCAGGTAACTATCATATCTGCTGGGAAAGACAGTTTATCAGCAAATTGGCACCAAGTTCCAGAAAAAACCAGAAGTATACAAATTGGTGGTATTATTATTATTATTATTTTGAGACAGGGTCTCACTCTGTCACCCTGACTGGAGTGCAATGGCGTGAACACAGCTCACTGCAGCCTCAACCTCCTGGGCTCAAGTGATCCTGCTGCCTCAGATTCCTGAGTAGCTGGAGCTATAGGCACACTTGGCTAATTTTTTATTGTTTAATTTTTGTAGAGACAGGGTCTCACCACGCTGCCCAGGCTAGTCTCAAATTCCTGGGCTCAAGTGATCCTCTAGCACTGGCCTCCCAAACTGTTGGGATTACAGGCATGAGCCACCATGGCCAGCCTCTGATTTTTTGAATACGAATGAATCACATAACTCTTGGGCAATTTTATCTGTTACCTGCAATCATTAAAGTTAAACATAGTATATATGAAATCCTTACGTAATTTTCTAATTTTTTTATTTTTTTATTTTTTGGCTAGAGGTGCGATCTCACTTTGTTGCCCAGGCTGGTCTCAAATTCCTGGGCTAAATGGATCCTCCATCCTAGGCCTCCCAAAGTGCCAGATGACAGGCTTCAGCCATCACATTCAGCCTAATTTTTAAATTTTAATGTAAATTATATAAAAATAGACTGTTTCCAATTTTTCAATAAATGGCATTGAAAGAGAAACCAAATTATTTTGGCCATAGGTCAAGCTAACTTCATAAACATAGAAGCCACATTTCATCTATGACAAGGTAAAAAATAAGATTCTATTGTGTTTTAAGCTTTAAAAAACTCAGAGTTGAAAAATGCCTGTTACCAATAAGTCTTTGGAAAATAGAAAATCTAGCTATTTGAAAGAATAATAATCTCAACCCAACTTTAGTAGGCCAGACTTAAAGGGGATAGGACAAAAACATTATTACCAAAGTAATGTTCAAATATGATGCTTATAGGATTAGGAAAATCCTGTAACCAACTTCAAAACAAAGTTTTAAACTTCTAAGAAACAGTAGCTGCACATCTACCTCAATTTTAAGTCAAGAATACGAAGGCCCAGTGGGGGATGAAGCAAGGAGACGAGTGCTTTCAGCAAAAGATTAAGACTGAATCAAAAATAGTACAAGGCTCAGCCAATAACTACTGACCAAATATAGTCTTAAAGCTGTATAGACATAGGGCAGAAAGGACTACTGTTCATAGATCAGGCTTCTTGTACCACACCTATCATCATCAATATCCTCATCTTCAAATACAAAGAGTTTTTCAGAAAACAAGCTGTACGTAATTAAGCAGAGCTAAAATAACCTTGGATTCATATTTTCTCTTTTACAAATAAATAACTTGGTCAACATTAGTTTTATTTTTTAAAAATTTCGCCAGGCACAGTGGCTCACACCTGTCATTCCAGCACTTTGGGAGGCCGAGACAGGTGGATCATTTGAGGTCAGGAGTTCGAGACCAGCCCAGCCAACATTGTGAAACCCGGTCTCTACTAAAAATACAAAAATTAGCTGAGCATAGTGGCGCACACCTGTAATCCCAGCTACTTGGGAGGCTGAGGCATGAGAATCGCTTGAACTTGGGAGGTGGAGTTTGCACTCAGCCAAAATGGTGCCACTGCACTCCAGTCTAAGCAATAGAGCAAGACTCCATCTCAAAAACAAACAATTTCATCAGAAAATAGAACACGGTCAGAAGCGGGGGCTCACACCTGTAATCTCAGCACTTTGGGAGGCCGAGGTGGGTGGATCAACTGAGGTCAGGAGTTCAAGACCAGCCTGGTCAACATGGTGAAACCCCATCTCTACTAAAAATACAAAAAATTAGCTGGGCGTGGTGACGCATGCCTGTAATCCCAGCTACTCGGGAGGCTGAGGCAGGAGAATCACTTGAACCTGGGAGGTGGAGGTTGCAGTGATCCAAGATCGTGCCACTGCACTCCAGCCTGGGCAACAAGGGTGAAACTCTGTCTCAAAAAAAAAAAAGAAAGAAAGAAAGAAAATAGAATGTATGCAACCCTCTGATTGGTTAAAATGTAGTAAGCATATAAATTTCTATTAAGTAGACAGGACAATAATAGACTAAGAAAATACTGCCAAAAACACTGGAAAGTGGCCAGGTGCAGTGGTTCCTGCTTGTAATCCCAGTACTTTGGGAAGCAAACCAGATCTCTTGAGGCCAGAAGTTCGAGACCAGCCTGGGCAACATGACAAAACCTCGTTTCTACAAAAAAAAATTAAAAAATTAGCCAGACATGGCCGTGCATGCCTGTAGTCCCAGCTAGTTTTTGGTGAAGCTTCGTTGGGGGTTTCCTAAAAAAGCTCCAACAACTAAACAGATTAATATAGACTAAAATATTGAAACAAGCCACAAAAGCGACAAAAATGAATATGAATAAAACGTGATAATTCTAGTAAAATTACAAAAGTATAGAATTACTTCTTTCATGGATTTGATTCTATGGATCGAATTATGTCTCTAAAACCTTAACCAACAATAGTAAAAGTATATAGTCTTCAACGTTGATGCCAATCACATCTCATAACATCAATCCACAGTACAACTTAAATAACACTAGTAAGTTCTACAGGCTATTGATATTCATGGCCATTGAACATCTTTTTGCTAGGGTAATATTAAGTGAAATATGGCAAAGAAACATTATTTCCAATTCCTTTCAGGCTTTCTGCAAAGTTCACTTATATAATTTGGAATGATTAACATCCCAAATCTTTATTTTTTTTTTAAATCCTCTTCTAAACTTTTTAACTTGATTTGGTTAACATACACAGAAGTTTTAGACTGTCTTTTCCTCCAACTAAACAAACCTAGCACTGTTTTACCTCTTCCCTTTGTGAAGTATAAAGTTCTATTTCTATAAAGTACTGAGTTAAACATATAGAACAAACATCAAAAGATTAATAGTTTGGTGTATACTGAAAGAAAAATCTAAAGGAATAATAATAATGAGGAAAGAAAAAACATGTTCATACTAGGATTAAACAGAGAAAATACTTTTTTCCTTATATTTTACTTAATAAAATAAGCCCTCATATAATAAAATCTGTTTCATTTAAAAAAAGCTACTAAATTATTAATCCTAATATTACTACAATACTGATTTCAGAAATGGATATAAGGGGCTAGAAACACATATAGGCTATATAAACCCATAAACACATCTTAAAAGGATACTTCAGTTTCCATGTGGCAACAATCATAGCACTTCCATCTATTTAATATTTAATGAGCACTTACAATGTGGAAAATACAAAAGATTGAGTTTACATTCCAGTTTAATTACTTGCAGGTGTGACAAGAATCTCTCGCTCTTCTCCAGGTACATAAAAGTAATGGCTTCAGAAGCAACTCACTTCAGGCACAATTATGAGAGTACAAAGAGGAGGAAGGTGGTAAGTAGAGGGAGGCAGGCCACAAAAAGCAAAACCTAGCAAAAGTATGATACATAGGCAAGATATAGGAACTACATAAAATTAGAGAGAGTGATATATACTCCTGGCAGAAACTCAGTCACCTCAGCCGATAAACAGTTTAAATTAGACTTTCTTTCCATTTACATTTACATATAAACAAGAGATAGATCCCTCACGTCCAAGTGAATTCTGGCATGAAGAGTGACATATAACGATACAATGGCCAATAAGTCAAGAGTCAATCAACGCTAAATGAAAGCTTAGAGCAACATGTAAATATTAATTTGACTTTAGAATTAATGCAAGGCTCCTGAGCTGTATACAGTGTAAATTACAGGCTTACTATATAAATTACAGGATATTGCTACATGCCACTTGTACTAAAGATAAAAAAACAAAAAACAATTTTTCTTTGCAGTTGCAAGATTTAATAGAGTGAAAACAGAGCTCCCATAAAACGGGAGAGGAACCAAAGGGGGTTGCCATTGCTGGCTCCAATGCCTGGGTTTATATTCCGATCACTATCCCTCCCCATGTGTTCTCAGGCGATAGATGATTGGCTATTTCTTTACCTTCTGGTTTTATCTAATTAGCATTTTAGTGAGCTGTCTTTACTACCTGATTGGTCGCGTGTGAGCTAAGTTGCAAGCCCCTTGTTTAAAGGTGGATGCGGTCACCTTCCCAGCTAGGCTTAGGGATTCTTAGTCGGCCTAGGAAATCCAGTTAGTCCTGTCTCTCAGTTCCCGCTCTCAACAAGAAAATCCAAGTGCTGCTGGGGAGGTTGGCCAACGACCGCTCTAACTGCTTCCTGCTGAATTGGGGAGTAGTAGGGGTCGTGCAGTTGAGATTTCCTTGGGAAAAAAATGTTTAAAAATACAGTCTTACTGCATCATACCCTTGCCTCAGTTTAGAAATATAAACATGCATACAAAAATCAGTAGTGTTTCTATATGCTAACGGAGAACAATATGAAAAGGAAATCAAGAAAGTAATCCCATTTAGTATAGCTATAAATAAAATAAAATACCTAGGAATAAACTTAACCAAAGAAGTGAAAGGTCCCTACAACGAAAACTATAAAACACTGATGAAAAAAACTGAAGAAGATACAAAAAAGGAAAGACATTCCATATTCATGAATTATAAGAAATATATTGTTACAATATCCATTCTACTCAAAGCAATCTACAGATTTAATGCAATCCCAATCAAAAAATACCAATGACACTCACAGAAATAGAAGAAATAATCCTAAAATGGATATGGAACCACAAAAGACCCAGAATAGATGACACTATCCTGAGTAAAAATAATAAAACTCGAGAAATCACTTACCTGACTTCAAATTATACTACAGGGCTATTGTAACCAAAACAGTATGGTACCGGCATAAAAACAGAAACATAGACCAATGGAACAGATTAGAGAACTGAGAAATAAATCCGTATGTCTTAAGTGAACTGATATTCAACAAAGGTCCCAAGAACACATATTGGAAAAAGGACAATCTCTTGAATAAATGGTGCTAGGAAAATTGGATACCCATAGGCAGAAGAATGAAACGAGACCCCTATCTCTCACCATATACAAGAATCAAATCAAAATGGGTTGAAGACCTAAATTTAAGACCTCCATGAAACCACTAAAAGAAAACATTGGTGAAACTCTCCAGGACATTGGACTGGGTAAGGATTTCTGATCTCTTGAGTAATACCCCAAAAGCACAGGCAACCACAGCAAAAAAAGTTGGTGCACAACAAAGGAAACAATCAACAAAATGAAAAGACAACCCAAAGAATGAGAAAAAATTTTGCGAACTATTCATCTGACAAAGGATCAATAACCAGAATATAGCCGGGCACAGTGACTCACGCCTGTAATTCCAATACTTTTGGGAGGCAGAGATGGGAGGATCACTTGAGGCCAGGAGTTAGAAACCAGACTGGATAACACAGTGAGACTCTATCTCTACAAAAATACATATATTTTAATTATCCAGAAGTGGTGGTGCATGCCTATAGTTCCAGCTACTCAGGAAACTGAGGCAGGAAACTCACTAGAAGTTGGTGGCTGCAGTGAGTTATGATTGAACCAGTGCACTCCAGCCTCGGTGACAGAATAAGGCAAGATCCTATTTAAAAATAAATAAATAAAAATAACCAGAATGTAAAAGGAGCTCAAACAATTCAATAGAAAACAAAAATCTAATAATTCAATTTAAAAATGGGCAAAAGATCTGAATAGACATTTCTCAAAAGAAAATATACAAATGACAAACAGGCATATCAACAGGTGCTCAACATCGTGGATCATCAGAGAAATGCAAATCAAAACTATAATGAGGGCCGGGTGCAGTGGGTCATGCCTGTAATTCCACCACTTTGGGAGGCAGAAGCAGGCAAATCACCTGAGGTCAGGAATTCAAGACCAGCCAGGCCAACATGGTAAAACTCCATCTCTACCAAAAAAATACAAAAATTAGCCAGGCGTGGTAGTGTGCACCTGTAGTCCCAGCTACTAGGAGGCTGAGGTGAAAGAATCACTTGAACCCGGGAGGCGGTGGTTGCAGTGAGCTGAGATGCGCCACTGCACTCCAGCCTGGGTGACAGAGTGAGACCCAGTCTCAAAAAAAAAAAAAAAAAAAAAAAAAAAAAAAAAAATCCAAAAGACATGCAATAATAAATGCTGGCGAGGTTTTGGAGAAAAGGGAACCCTTGTACACTCTTGGTGGAAATGTAAATCAGTATAGCCACTATGGTTAAGAGTATGGAAGCTCCTCAAAGAACTAAAAATAGGACTACCATATAATTCAGTGATCCTACTGCTAGGTATATACCCGAAAGAAAGCAAAACAGTATATTGAAGAGATATCTGCACTCCCATGTCTATTGCAGTACTATTCACAATAGCCAAGATTTTGAACCTAAGTATTCATCACCAGACAAACAGATAAAGAAAATGTGGTATATATACACAATGGAATACTGTTCAGACATAAAACAGAATGAGATCCTGTCATTTATAACAACATGGATAGAACTGGAGAACGTTATATTAAGTGAAATAAGCCAAGCACAGAAGAAAAACTACATGTTCTCACTCATTTGTAGGAGCTAAAAATTAAAACAATTAAACTCATGGAAACAGCAGAATGACGGTTACCAGAGGCTGGGAAGGATAGTGGGAAAGAGGGGGAAAGTGGGGATGGTTAATGGGTAAAAAAATATAGTTAGATAGAATGAGTAAGATCTAGTATTTGATAGTACAACAGGGTGATTAGAGTCAAGAATAATTTATTGTACATTTTTAAATAACTAAAAATATAATTGGAATATCTATGTAACCACAAAGAAAGGATAAATGCTTGAGGTGATGGGCACCTCATTTACCTTCAGGTGATTATTACGCATTGTATCCCTGTACAAAATATCTCACATACCCAACAAATATACACATCTACTATGTACCTATAAAAACTAGAAACTGTGAATGAGTCTCAAATGAATGAGCCATCCTGCTACCATTTCTAGGTAATTTTATAAAAATTGTTTAATGATAATTAGGAAAATTCCTAAAATTGTTACCATGATGGATAATATCAACAATACTAGTTCTTCAAATAAACATTAAAGACACTTTTTAAAAAATTTTATTTTAAGCTCTGGGATACATGTGCAGAACGTGCAGGTTTATTACATAGGTAAATGCGTACCATGGTGGTTTGCTGCACTTAACCTGTCACCTAGGTATTGAGTCCCACATGCCTTAGCTATTTGTCCTGATGCTTTCCCTTCCCTCACCCCCACAAGAGGCCCTGGTGTGTGTTCTGCCCCCGCCCCGTGTCCATATGTTCTCATTGTTCAGCTCCCATTTATAAGTGAGAACATGTAGTGTTTAGTTTTCTGTTCCTGTGTTAGTTTGCTGAGGTTTGTTGCTGAGGATGAGATGGCTTCCAGGTTTGGTTGGTTCCCTGTCTTTGCTATTGTGAATAGTGCTACAATAAACATATGTGTGCGTGTATCTTTAAAATAGAATGATTTCTAAGTATGTACCTATCCAGAGTAGCTTACCTGTTCCCATATTATTCTAGATCTACACTATCCAATATAGAGGACACTAGCCACATGTGTTTGCAAATTAATTAAAATTAAATAAAATAAATATTTAATTTCTTAGTTGCAATATCTCTATTGTCAAAGAAGGTTCTATTGAGTAGCACTGTTTTATATAAAATACCAGTTAAAATATGCCCCGAAAAATTACTAATGTAATTCCAAATATAACGGGCAGAATGAAAAGAGGGACATGTTCATTTATGATACAAATTCTATGCATAGTGGGAAGAGAAGGGAACATCCTCCAACTGAAAAAAAGGCATTTATCATTATACTTAATGGTGAAAGATGATCTGCTTTCACCCTATGATCAGGAACAAGGCAAACCTGTACACTCTCACCCTTTTAATTTGCCTATATATATACATACATATATATGGAGTCTTGATCTGTTGCCCAGGCTGGAGTGCAGTCAGTCGTGCAATTTTGGCTCACAGCGACCTCCACCTCCCAGGTTCAAGCGATTCTCCTGCCTCAGCCTCCCAAGTAGCTAGGATTATAGGCATGCACTACCAAGCCCAGCTAATTTTTATATTTTTAGTAGAGAGGGGGTTTCACCATGTTAGCCAACCTGGTCTTGAACTCCTGACCTGATCTGCCCGTCTCGGCCTCCCAAAGTGCTGGAATTACAGGCGTAAGCCACCGCACCCGGCCTAATCCACCATTGTAGTAGAGGCACTAGCAGTTCAATAATTTAAGAAAAAGAAATAGAAGGCACATACAATCAGAAAGGAAAAAGTAAACCTATCTTTATTTACAGACAACAGGGTTATCTATGTAAAGAATCACAAAGAATCTCAAGGAAAAAAAGGCATTAAATTTAGTAAATAAATGTACTGAGGTCAATATACAGAAAAACAAAACAAAACAAAAAGAAAAACAATTCTATCTACTAGCAACAAACTGGAAATCAAAAATCTTAAAAATACAATTTAAAACAGTATAAAAACCATAAAATCCTTAGGGAAAGTTTTCACAATAGATGTGTTAAGACCTCAACACTGAAAACTACAAAACGCTGCTAAGAGAAATTAAAGATTTACATAAATAGAGAGATATACTACGTTCCTGGGTTAGAAGGCTCAATGCTGTCAAGATGTCAGTTATTCTAAAATGTCTCTATAGATTCAGTGCAATTGCAAAACCCCAGTACCTTCTTTTTGGGGAAATTGAGAAGCTGATTCTAAAATTTATGTGAAAATGCTAAGGAATGGAAAAGCCAAAAAAATTTTTAAAAATGAGAGCAAAGTTGGAAGACTCAGATAGCAGAGAGTCCAGAAAGACTCATATACACATGGTTAAATTATTTTCGACAAATGTGCCACGATAATCCAATGGGGAAAAAGATGGCCTTTTCAACAAATGATACTGGAATTAGACACCCATATGCAAAAATAAAAATTAAAAAAAAAAAGGAATTCAATCTAAACCACATACCTGGTATAAAATTAAAATGATCAAAAGTCTAAATATACAACAAAACTATAAAACTTCTAGAATATAGGAGAAAATCTCTGTGAGCATGAGTTAGGCAAATACTTCTTTGAACACAAAAAGTACAATCTTAAAGACAAAACTAATAAATTAGACTTCAGCAAAAATTTCTGTTCTTTGAAAGACACTGTTAATAACATAGGGCCAGGGACAGTGGCTCACGCCTGTAATCCCAGGGGGAGGCCGAGGCAGGTGATTGCTCAGCTCAGGAGTTTGAGGCCAGCCTGGGCAACAAAGCTAAACCCCATCTCAATTAAAAAAGATGGGAGGGGAGGGGAAGGGAGAGGAGGGAGAAGGGAGGCGACAACTGCATACTGAGAGAAAATATTTGCAAAATACAAAGGATTTGTACCCAAAATAGATAAAGAACCTCAAAACTCAATAATAAAAAAAAAAATCCAAACAACTCAATTTAAAAAATGGGTGAATACTTCACTAAAGATCCATAGACTGGCAAATATGCACATGAAAAGATACCAACTGACAGTATCAGAAGCTGGTGAGAATGTGGGACAACTAGAAATCTCATATATTGCTGGTGGGAATACAACATATAATAGCTACTTTCACAACAGTTTGGCAGTTTCTTATAAAGTTAAAGTTGTATTTAACATATGATCCAACGACTGACTGCACTACCTATTTATTTACCCAAAGAAATAAAGAAAGACATTCATGCAAAGACCTGTACATGAATATTGTAATAGCTTTATCCATAATAGGCAAAATTATTGAACAGATTATGGTAAACTCATAGAATGGAATACTACTTGGTAATAAAATAAATAAACTACTGATACATGAAATGACACGCATGAATTTCAAAAGCACTGGTCTAAGTGAAATTAGACAGACACAAAAGGCTACTTACTACATGATTTAATTTAGATGACATTTTAAATAACGTGAAGCACAGTCAGTCACAGAAAGATTACTGGTTTCCAGGGGTTAAGCAAGTGATACTAAGGCTGATAAAAATGTTCCCTATTTTTATTGTGGTGGTGGTTACACAAAAATGTATACAATTTGTCAAAACTTATTGAATTGCACACTTAAGAAGACAGCCTTTTATGTCAATAATATCCTAATATAGTTGACTTAAAAAAGTATGGCTATATACTCTGTCTTTGGAGCTATCTGATTGTAAAGCTGTCATACCAAGAAAATATGGTGACATCTGACCATGAATATGATAGATAGTCTATTTAGAAGACAAGCAATTTAGGCCAATCAAATAACTTCTCTGAGCTTTGGGTTTCTCTGCTGCAAACAAAAGGATTTTCAATCAAGTTCCCCAAATCTGTTCCCAGGAACTTACAGGATCTTTAGATCTGTTTCCAGGATCTTACAGATATTCTGGAAAGAGTTTCCATGCTTAAATTACTTGGGAAATGCTCCCTATTTAAGGTGAGCAATGCATTTTAACATATGAAAATTCCTCCATTCATTCAACTTTTCCCCATTTTTAAAAAGCTGTTTCCCACATTTACTTGACCATGGAACTCCTTTCCCACCCTCCCCCCACCCCCGAAAAAGAGTGTCAGTTCTTTATAGTTCTAAGATTCAACAGAACTTTCAAGAGGATATACCAGACAGGCGCGGTGGCTCACGCCCGTAATCCGAGCACTCTGGGAGGCCAAGGCGGGTGGATCATTTGAGGCCAGGAGTTCAAGACCAGCCTGGCCATCATGATGAAGCCCCATCTCTACTAAAAATACAAAATAAAAAAATTAGTTGGGTGTGGTGGTGCATGCCTGTAATACCAGCTACTCAGAGGGCTAAAGCACAAGAATTGCTTGAACAAGGGAGGGGGAGGTTGCAGTGAGCAGAGATTGTGCCACTGCACTCTAGCCTGAGTGACAAGAGACAAGAGTGAGATTCTGTCTCAAAAAAAAAAAAAAAAAAAGATATACCTTCATGATTAAGTTTTGTTTAGATTGGCAACCTATAAAACTGACTGGTTTGAAAGTAGCTATGGAGAACTATGACCCACAAAGAGAAAACTGCCTCAAATCACAAACTGGAAAGAAGATTTCATGTCCATCTTAGTGAGTTTTTGTCAGGCTTTTAATTCTAAATACTTAAACTTAAGCATCTTGAGTACCAGGTACTACGTGAAAATACATCATGATTGAATTGCCTCTGTTCTAAAAGCTCCTCCCCAAATAACATGCCAGATTTAAAATGAATTTAAAAGCATCAATGCCAGGGACATGACAATTCCTAAGCAATTACTAAAAGAATAACAAACAGATTCCAATCTGTGTAAACAGTTTATTTTACAAAACCAGCAGAAGTTTGAAAGTATATGCTTAGCTGAAAGAGAAGGAAAGAAGGGATAAAGAAAGCCTGTAAACCTAATACTGTAATGGTTGCTCTTCAGCATTTCACATGTGACCCATGAAGTATAACACACTAACAAAATAATGTTGACAGTATAGCTAAAAATATTGTATTTTGAAAATAAGTAAATGCATGAATAACAAAAGTTATCTCAATTCAATGTATTAATTATGACTAAAGCTGGAAAATTCTGGTGGATAAACAAACTACCCTTGAAAGGAAAAAAAAAAAGTTAGCAATACCATGTTCAATGAGACTCAACTTTTCCAAGTAATATCCAACCTATGGAAGAGTATTTTTAGCAATATACTCCAGAGTATCCAATTTCCCTGAATAAGTCCTATGAATGTCTAATCAATGATTTTGTCTAAATACATCTTACTTAACCTCTGAGGATAAACTACAAAGCTTATGGTATAAGAAATATTCCTTTTTAAAAAGTATTCATATTTTTCTATCTGAAATTCATCCCTTTCAAATTTTACGCATATTCTGTACTATACACTACATAACATAATGTAATTTTTTATAAGAGTGAGAAAGTAATGGAGCAGAGGAGCAATTACTCACCCAGCACCTTGGTTTTGCACATACTTTGTGAGGGCGAACTTTAATATAAATAGTTTTGTATCTAGATCTCTTTGGGAACCACTACTATTATTTCTTCATAATGGTCTGGCCAGAGATGTCCCAAGAATAATTTGAATGAGATGTGAATTTCATTAAACTGGAACCAAGAAAGGTGACTTTTTGTCTTAATACAGACATATAAAAATGTATAACATCATTATAATTTTGGAAAATAACACATATAAATAATGTACTTTTGTTTGGGAAACTCAGCACATAGACATGTAAATAGACAACCATATGGCTAAAAACGTCTATACTATATTAAAAAAAAGTTTCTGCTAAGAAAGAAGTGAAATGAAATGAAATAAAGAAAACAAAGATCACCTTTTATAAAATATTATACGTGCTTCAAGTAAAAATGTTTAAAAAATCTGGACTAGCCATGAAACTCCTCAGGAATGTAAACAGTTTGTTTATACTTCCAATTTAATTTTGGTACCTATTTTTGTCTTCCTACTGAGTTCAGTAAGGAAAGAATCAACAACCTGTTTATAACACACAGGTATATTACTCACCCACATTTGGAGGTTTCACATAATTTACAGGTAGTTCTGGAGGTCTGCCTCTATGTAGAGCCGCAAAAGCAGACCCATTCCATAGTGTACTCTTACAGTCTATACAAAAAGAACAAAGGTTAGCTAAGGAATTGAGCAGTTTGTTTTTTTCTTTTTTTTAACCCATGTCTCAGAAGCAAATGTCTGATTTTAATTTCATTTGTTGGAATACATTTTTAATTATTAAACCAAAATGAAAATAATAGGTATTTGAACATGTTATAAACTAAATTTATAACTGGTAAACACCAACACCTAAACATATCATCTGGATATTTTATTTCTAAGCTAGTCTTGAACTAAAGCTTTTTTTATGCACATATTTGAATCTTATATAAATATGTCACAGATTAATAAGCTTTAAAGTTTACATCAGTTCTTCTTGATCTTTAGGCTTACACGTCTACTCATATAAAACCGTATAAGCAAGGATATAACTATAGCACAAGTATGCCAGGGAAAATTCAGGCATATTTATACTTGGGTACATGCTCGTATTATGAAATACTTGCCAGTTGTGTCATAACAGATAAGAGCACCGCATATCAGACGGTAACTGATTATCAAGAGCTGTGTTTTTTTCTCTTTCATGTTTAAGTCAAAAAATGTAAGGAAATATTAAATATTACTAATAACTTGGCTTCAAAACAAAAAGCCAAAAGCTCTCTTGAAAGCTTCCAAATAAACTCAATTAAGAATTTCCTTAAATTATAAAATGAGATGCTTAAAATCTGGTATCATTACACAACTATTTATCTTGGAGAATTAGGATTTTTTAAAATAGTATGCTAATTAAACAAAACAGAAATAAATGGGCTGCTAGACCTTAAGTATTTATTACTCCAATAGACATCTTTAATGACTACTTTTACATGTTTATGTTTATCAAATACCACTTTATATGTTTGACATATTGAAGTTCCAGGTAAAACTTGGGAAAAATCTGTAAAACACTGAAAATGAACAGAGGAGAAAAGCTTATTTAACAATTACTGAGGCCAGGCGCGGTGACTCAAACCTGTAATCCCAGCACTTTGGGAGGCCAAGGCGGGCGGATCACGAGGTCAAGAGATTGAGACCATCCTGGCCAACATAGTGAAATCCTGTCTCTACTAAAAATACAAAAATTAGCTGGGCAAGGTGGCACACAACTGTAGTCCCAGCTACTCGGAGAGGCTGAGGCAGGAGAATTGCTTGAACCTGGGAGGCGGAGGCTGCAGTGAGCCGAGATCACACCACTGCACTCCAGCCTGGTGACAGAGCAAGACACCGTCTCAAAAAAAAAAAAAAAAAAAAAATTACTGATGGGTTGATATTTTTGCTTAAATATGTTCAAATATTAAAATTGTACATATAATTTTCATTTACCTGTTACAAAAAGCACAGTATCATTAGGATGACATCATCAAAACTAATAAAGTGTAAGAACATTATAATGAAAGAATATGTTAAGTATTTATACTGTATTAATCAAAGCAGCAATCTTTGAGATCTCTATTCCATGATTACAAAGGTTATTTTATATTCTTTACCTCTATATATTCACTTCTACAGAAAAGTACTCCTTTTCAGGTCTCTAAAAATTTACTTGTACACTAAGAAAACAAAAACAACATTGGCAAGACAAGAAAAACTAGTATTTATAAAAGTACGGGAACATTTACTCAACCTAAAAATAAGCTACTCTCCACTCCTTCCTCCGATATCACAGTTCTAAATTCTGAAAATCTCACCTTTGGCATCCCGTAGCAGAGACTGCCGACCGACACCTAATAATGTCTGTACCCCAGGAACACTCTGAGGGATCTCTTTATCTAGTAAAGGACCAATTCTCTCACAAATTTTAAGGAGGTAGTCTGGAGGAATGTGTGCATTTGCTGCCACCTAAAAAAGTACACAGGAAAAACACATTTATTTGGTTTAAAAATATAAATCTATTCTACTACTAAACTGTTCCATTATAGAGCAAAGTACAGTTTTAAAATATAGAATCAGGCCTGGGCATGGTGGCTCATGCCTGTAATCCCAAAACTTTGGGAGGCTGAGGCAGGTCAATCACTTGAGGTCAGAAATTTGAGACAAGCCTGGCCAACATGGTGAAACCCCGTCTCTACTAAAAATACAAAATTAGCCAGGCATGTTGCTGCACACCTCTAACCCCAGTTACTCAGGAGGCTGAGGCAGGAGAATCACTTGAACCCAGTAGGTGGAAGTTGCAGTGAGCCAAGATTGGGCGACTGCACTCCCATCTGAGCAACAGAGCAAGACTCTGACTCAAAAAAAGAAATAAAAAAATAAAAATAAATAAAATATGGAATCAGAGCCAGGTGCAGTAGCTCAGGCAGATAATCCCAGCACTTTTAGAAGCCAAGGCAGGTGGATGGCTTGAGCCCAGGAGTTTGATACCAGCCTCGGCCACACAACAAAACCCTATTTCTACAAAAAATACAAAAATTAGCTGGGTATGGTGGCTGCACCTGTAGTCTCAGCTATTCGGGAGGCTGAGGTGAGAGGATCACTTGAGCCGCAGAGGCAGAGGTTGCAGTGAGCCGAGACTGCACCACCACACTCCAGCCTGGGTGAGAGAGAAAGACCTCGACTAAAAAAAAAATCAAAAACAAACAAACAAAAATACATATATATGTGTGTGTGTGTGTGTGTGCGCGCGCGCGCATATTCCATATACATATGGAATCAGGAAGAGAAAATTTTAAATATTTAATAATTAACCAAATTTAAGAAACGGTCACAAAATAAGCACATTTAAATGATATGACAACATTTACATGGCATGGCACTCTAATATACATTTAAATGTCTTGATAAAGTCATTTGCTTAGCTGTTAATCTTACGAAATAAGTGTTATAAAGCAACTAACATGCCAAAATCAAAAAAGCACACAAGTGATGAGTAAACTCTCTATTACTTGATTCAATCAGTAGTGACGAACTGATCCAAAACCAGAATACCTAGATTCTATACAAATGATAAGAATACAAGTGAAAGGCATTGCTTGCACCAAACCCACAACCCATAAAGCAAAATTGTTTTTCCTATTAAAGTTAACTTGTTTCCAAAAGGGTATAAAACTAACAATGTTATAAATACTATGCTTTAAATAACTCAGCTATGTAGCCAAAATTCCTTGAAACAAAAACTTGTTTTTAAAAAACCAAGTAAAATTCTGGACATTAGATACCACATATAGATAAGAATGAAACTATAAAACAACAAAAATTGTGCTGTATTTTTAATCTAAGCTAATGTATAAATCCTTGAGGTGTTTCATAAATACTTAATTGTTAAAACAATAAACAGAAAAACCAGAATATTAAAAATCTTTTAGATAAAGTAAACATCTACATCCTCATCTTGAAATAGGTCCTAAAATCTACTTCTGGTTACAATGTCAATTTTTGTAAGTGCTATAATTGTGTGTGGATATATGTATATATACACATATGTATATACATATATACAATATACATATGTATATACATATATACAATATACACACATATGTGTGTATATATATTCAGTGGCATATATACACATATATGTATATACACGTATATGTATGTGTATATGTACAAATACATATGTGTATCTATATATGTATGTGTATATATGTATATGTATATATACATATGCGTGTGTGTGTGTGTATATGCCATTGAATAGGACACACATCAATAGTATTACCACCAAGTCAATCAAGAACAACAAAGGGCTGGGAACAGTGTCTCATGCCTGTAATCCCAGCACTTTGGGAGGCAAAGGTAGGAGAATCACTTCAGTTCAAGATCAGCCTGGGCAACATAGTGAGATCTCATCCCTACAAAAAATGTAAAAATTATAGCTCTGAATGAAAATAAGTGAAAAAAAAAAAAAAGAACAACAACAATAAAAAGTAGCCGGGCATGGTGACACGCCTGGAGTCCCAGCTACTCGGAGACTGCAGTGGGAGGATTGCTTGAGCCCACAAGGTCAAGGCTGCAGTGAGCTGTGTTCCTGTCACTGCACTCCAGCCCCTGGGTGACCCTATCTCCAAAAAAAAAGAACAACAATAAAACACAAAAGAATAATTTTCTAAATCATCTCTGGCGATCACCACGGGAGAAGGTATTTTGTATGTTTTCTTCAATGCTGTATTCCTAGCACCCAAAAAAGTGCTGGGCATAAAGCAGGACCAAATAAATATTTGTTGAATAAATGAATAAAAATCAAAGTAAAGTCTAACTATAATCAATGTTTTTGTTTTTTTGAGTCGGAGTCTTGCTCTGTCACCCAGGCTGGAACGCAGTGGCATGATCTCGGCTCACTGCAACCTCCGCCTCCCGGGTTCAAGTGATTCTCCTGCCTTAGCCTCCAGAGTAGCTGGGATTACAGGTGCAAGCCACCATGTCCAGCTAATTTCTGTATTTTTAGTAGAGACGGGGTTTCACCATGTTGGCCAGGCTGGTCTCGAACTCCTGACCCCGTGATCTGCCCGCTTTGGCCTCCCAAAGTGCTGGGATTACAGGTGTGAGCCACTGCGCCCAGCCTAATCGATGTTATTGTAAGAATTCCTGGAGGAAAAATCTCAAATTCTCGTATCAGGTTGCCTTTTTTGATTTCCTAGGAAACACAGGTCAAAGAACCACAGTCAAACATGTATTCAGAATTCTGGTAACATGAGTGTATCACCCGTGATTATTTTTGTTTTAAATTATATCCTGCTATATATCTTTGGTAAGTTCCTTCAAAAAACAATTTGAATCTACCAAAATAATTGAAGCTTGTGCAACTGTCATGATGCTCAGGAAGAATGGTAATCAGATTATTTCAGATTTGCATCTCCAGGGTTTAGTTTATGCATCAGGACAGAGGATTAAGTAAATTCTATCCATTAATTCTCACATCTTTAGTTTTTCTTCCAAGCAAATAACTATACAGAGCTATGTTTTAAAAAAATATAGAGGTAATATTAAAGTCAATGCAGCTGATGATTCAATCTAAAAAATACTTCATGGCTGGGAACGGTGGCTCACGCCTGTAATCCCAGCACTTTGGGAGGCCGAGGAGGGAGGATTGCTTGAAGCTAGGAGTTCGAGACTAGCCTGGTAAACATAGCAGGACCCTCATCTCTACAAAAAAAAACAAAAAGAAAAATAAGAATAAATCATTTCCTGTCATCTACAGAGTGATATCCTAAAATCCTAGTTTATAATTCACACCCTGTACATTAAGGCATTTCCTAAATATGATTATATGCAAACATAATTAGTACTCTTAAAATTTGTATCTGGAAAAAAACTCAAGTGCTGCATATTAACAACTATAACAGCTTATGCCTTTTTTCCCAAAACTGTCTTAGATAAACTGGGCTTCTGTTATCAGCTATTATTTTTTCATCAAGTAAATGCTGTAAGAGGGCTTCTACATAGAGTAGTAGTTGACGTCTTTACTGGTAATTACTTTTTTTAATCCTCTGGACCAACTCAAGATATTCAGTTGTTACATAAAAACTTCACTTAACTACCCTAGAAATACAACATATTTAGCATATACAATCCAGAAAATGGGAGTTATATAATTAGAATTTTTAGCATTACCCTCCTATAGAAAGAAAATTTGTTGGAGTTATATCTTAAACTGATATCTTAAGCTCCCTGTCTATTTCATTTTATTGAAATAATGATGCTTGATTTTCAGCTAATTATATAAAAAGATTTATCAATCACTCAGTAATAATTCAAAAATACAGGATCATTAATGGTCATAAATGAGGTCTATATATTCAGCAAATACAATTTACTCCTAACTATCCCTTTAAAGTCTTGTACAATAAACAAGTTTGATTTTCACTCTATACAATAGAAAACTGCTTGATTTCTAAGCAGTTACATGAAAATGTCCTTTTCTCTAAAATCAATAAAAATCTGATTATATGGCTGGGTGCGGTGGTTCACCCCTGTAATCCCAGCACTTTGGGAGGCCAAGGCGGGTGGATCACGGGGTCAGAAGATAGAGACCATCCTGGCTAACACGGTGAAACTCCGTCTCTACTAAAAATAAAAAAAATTAGCTGGGCATGGTTGTGGGCGCCTGTAGTCCCAGCTCCTCGGGAGGCTGAGGCAGGAGAATCACTTGAACTCGGGAGGCAGAAGTTGCAGTGAGCCGAGATCACGCCACTGCACTCCAGACTGGGCGACAGAGCGAGACTCCACCTCAAAAATAAATAAATAAACAAATAAAATATGATTATAACACTAGAGAAACAGATTCGATCAAAATAATGGCAATAACAATCTTTTGAGTTTAAACATGATAGCTAGCTTCTCCTTCAAACCACTTTAGCAGGCTTCCAAACTATATCGATGTAGTTCTTAAAATGTTTCTTCTAAATCAAACTTTAGGTCTTATAAGGGTAGTTAACTGCTTACTTGAATCCATTTGCTTTTCATTAAAGCTGGAACTTTTTAAAGGTGATCTTTTCAAACATAAGAACTCTTACCTACCCTGAATAGTTGTTTTTTTTTTTTTACATTTTTAAATAAATCTATATTGTTATATAATGGCCTATAAAATTAATGTCTTAATATTATAAATCACTCTTTTTGTTTAAAGCTCAAACATTCTAATTTCAGTCATTTAACTACATTTATCTCTCTGGAATATAATGGCCAACACGGAACAGTTAAGTGCTCTGAGGCTTGCAGAAGAAAAACATTCTCTATAAACAAAGTTTAAGTGTATAATACGGGAAAAAAAAAAACACAAAAAGAAACCAGAGTATAATACGAGGCCGGGTGTGGTGGCTCACGCCTGTAATCTCAGCACTTGGGAGACAGAGGCGGGAGGATCACTTTGAGGCCAGGAGTTCCAGACCATCCTGGGCAACATAGTGAGACCTCCATCTCTACTAAAAAAGGTTTTTGTTAAGAGTATAATTCAAACTTCTGTATTATTCTATAAAACAGCTCTAAAAGTTAAATTATAGAATCTCTGAAATGAAAGGATCCCTATGTATAATCAACCTAACCCCACACCTTACAGAAGAAGTAAAGTGCCTTGTCCAATTGTTACAATGAAACAAGACAGGAATCTGGGTTTCTCTGCCCACTGCTCTTTCTACTACTGTCCCCTTAAGGCAGTTGAAAAATTGATGATAGAGATCATTAACACAAAGCTGCAAAGCAATGAGAACTGTAAATCTGAATAAACTGAAAGACATTAAATTAACCCTAGATTATAAACCTTCTTGATAGTTAGACTGGCTGACCTAAAGAGCAAATCTAATAACTGAATTACCATACTTCAGAATCATTATGACAACTGAGAAAACCAGAAAACTCACTGAGATGATACTATTCATCATAATTAGTTAAAAGAAATCCAGCTGGGCACTGAATAAAACGTGAAAGGTAGGGAATCTCAGGAGGCCAGAACTGCACCAGGAGCTACATTTGAAATACTAATTTTCAAACACCAAAAGTATTTGTTTACCCTGGCTTTTAAAAATAATAGTATCAGACAAGTAACTCTAAAAAACAAATATAGCAGAGAATAAGCTATTTGTTTTCCAAGACTGTGGCTACAGAAGCTAAATGAAGAAGCAAACTGGGATTGCATGCTCAAAAAGTAAAATGTGGCCGGGCGCGGTGGCTCAAGCCTGTAATCCCAGCACTTTGGGAGGCCGAGACGGGTGGATCACGAGGTCAGGAGATCAAGACCATCCTGGCTAACACGGTGAAACCCCGTCTCTACTAAAAAATACAAAAATCTAGCTGGGCGAGGTGGCGGGCGCCTGTAGTCCCAGCTACTCGGGAGGCTGAGGCAGGAGAATGGCGGGAACCCGGGAGGCGGAGCTTGCAGTGAGCTGAGATCTGGCCACTGCACTCCAGCCTGGGCGACAGAGCGAGACTCCGCCTCAAAAAAAAAAAAAAAAAAGTAAAATGTAACATTTTGCCTGGGATTGATTGATTCATTTAGAGGACAGAACAGGCATATACAAAAGTTAGTCACATAATATTTTGCTCTTTAGAGACAGAAAACAAAATGGATTTTGAAAAATACAGCAAAGCTTTATATCAATGTAAGTGTACTACAGAGATAAGCAGGGTACTTTGAAGTCTGAGAGCCTGGATTATTCAGGCTCTACAATTTACTAGCTGTTACTCTTTTTTGGTAGTATGATCTAGTAGAGAGACTGATTTGAATCTTTGCAGCATCCCCAGTTACTACTTATGTGACCTTAGGCAAAGTTTCTTAGCCTCTCAACCTGAACTTCCTCATCTGTAAAAGAGTAATGATAACTATCTCCTAAAATTCGGTTAGGACAAACACAGTCATTCACTCATGCATTCATTCAGCCATTTAAAGTATAGGAAAGCAATGGAAAGATTAAATCGCTGCCCTAAGGGAACCCATAGTCTCAGAGGAGCAAACAAAATAGTAAGTAGAAACAAATTAAAGCTGCAAGTGCCCAGAGGTCAGTACAGAGAACTAAAGAAGCAAAGAAGTAAGGTACACCTAATTTTGCGTAGAGGTTTAAGGGTTCATGTCCAGTTTCACCCTTGAAAAATATATGAAAAGTTCACAAGACAGAAAGAGAAAGGACGGCATTCCAAACAAAGAGAAAGGCACCCCAACCCAGTAAAATTTTGCATGGTAGGTAGCGCATAATATATACTTATTAAGAAGGCCTTTTTTTTTTTTTAATGAAAAACCTCAGGGTACAGGGCTCAGGTCTGTAATCCCAGGAGGACCGCTTGAGCCCAAGAAATCAAGACCAGCTTGGGCAAAAAAAAAGTGAGAACCCGTCTTTACAAAACATAAAATTATTAGCCAGGCATGATGGTGCACGCCTGTAGTCCCAGCTACTCAGAGGCTGAGGTGGGAGGATCGATTGAGCCCCGGAGGTCAAGGCTGCAGTGAGCCATGATCCAGCCACTGCACTCCAGCCTGGGTAACAGAGTAAGATGTTGCCTCAAAAAAAAAAAAAATACAAATACTTGTACCAAAAAAAAAAAAAAAAAAAAAAAAAAAACCAAGACTGGAAAAAAACATAAAAAATTAACTGGTTTTTCTCTTTGCACATAAAAGAAATCATAAAAAAAAACTGGGTTTTCTGTTTTTCATGTCTACAATAACCTAAATCAAATGCTGTGTTTTAATGGTTGCTGAATTTGAAAGAGAAGTGAAAAACTGGGCAGGAAAAGAAAAAAAAAAAGAAGACAGCAGGCAGGCCTTTCTCTAGTCGCACTTACAAAATGTTAAAACTTCCTATCACTCTCCTTTGAAAATGCTAATCATTATGCATAGCATTTCTTTTTATTAGTTGTAAGATTTCCTCAAGAAAGAGACAACCAGAAGCGACCCTCCTAGGGTCAAGTATTCTCTGGGTTATACTATCTCAAGAAAGCACTTAAAAGCACTATAGCCTGAGGGTAGATGAAATTAAGACAAGGACAGGGAACCCACCCACATTCTAGTAGGTGCTCAGCAGAGAAAAGTCCAACAAAAGAACTCAGTACCAACTAGCAGATAAAATAAACCAAAAATATATATACCATGCTTCTAAGAAAAGTTAAGAAAACTGAACAAATAATTGACACTCAGCTAACTGTAAAGCACAATGGCACATACTAAAGGGCATGAGAAAACATCTTTTTTTTTTTTTTTTTTGAGACGGAGTCTCACTCTGTCACCCAGGCTGGAGGGCAGTGGCCAGATCTCGGCTCACTGAAACCCCCACCCTCCGAATTCAATGGATTCTCCTGCCTCAGCCTCTAGAGTAGCTGGGATTACAGGTGCCTGTCACCGAGCCTGGCTAATTTTCTGTATTTTTAGTAGAGAAAGGGTTTCATCATTTTAGCCAGGCTGGTCTTGAACTCCTGACCTCATGATCCACCCACCTAGGCCTCCCAAAGTGCTGGGATTACAGGCATGAGCCACCAAGCCCAGCTGAGAAAACACCTTAAACAGGGTAACTTAAAATACGAGTAAATAGGCCAGGCGTGGTGGCTCATGCTTGTAATCCCAGCACTTTGGAAGGCCTAGGTGGGCTGATCACTTGAGGTCAGGAGTTCAAGACCAGCCTGGCCAACATGATGAAACCCCATGTCTACTAAAAATACAAAAAATTAGCTGCGTGTGGTGGTGCATGCCTGTTATCCCAGCTACTCTGGAAGCTAGGGCAAGAGAACCGCTTGAGCCAGGGAAGTGGAGGTTGCAGTGACTGCCACTTCACTCTAGCCTGGGTCACAGAGCAAAACTCTGTCTCAATAAATAAACAAATAAATCTCAATAATATATAGAAAATAGCCGGGCGCGGTGGCTCAAGCCTGTAATCCCAGCACTTTGGGAGGCCAAGACGGGCGGCGGATCACGAGGTCAGGAGATCGAGACCATCCTGGCTAACAGGGTGAAACCCCGTCTCTACTAAAAAAATACAAAAAAACTAGCCGGGTGAGGTGGCGGGCGCCTGTAGTCCCAGCTACTCGGGAGGCTGAGGCAGGAGAATGGCCTGAACCCGGGAAGCGGAGCTTGCAGTGAGCCGAGATCCGGTCACTGCGCTCCAGCCTGGGCGACAGAGCGAGACTCCGTCTCAAAAAAAAAAAAAAAAAAAAAATATATATATATATATATATAGAAAATAAATTCAGTATACAATCAGAAGGGTTGAGAATCCCTGCAATAAGACATCTGAAAGACTCACAATAAACTTCCCATTTGTTTTAAAAAAAAAAGTGAGTACTACACCTATATAAATTACACTAAATATCTTTTGACATACATTCATGTTTGTGTTAACACAGACACAGCTCACTCATTCTGAGTTCAATTCTGACACTAATATTTTAAATATTCTTTTTTTATAGTACTGTTTTATATGCCCCTTACTTTATAAAAATATTAAGGGCCAGGAATGGTGGCTCATGCCTATAATCCCAACACTTTAGGAGGTCGAGGTGGGTGGATCACTGGAGGTCAGGAGTTCAATGTTAGCCTTGGCCAACATGGTGAAACCCCATCTCTACTGAAAATACAAAAATTACCCAGGCCTGGTGGTGCACGCCTATAATCCCAGCTACTCGGGAGGCTGAGGAAAGAGAATCACTTGTACCTGGGAGGCGGAGGTTGCAGTGATCCAAGATAGCGCCACTGCACTCCAGCCTGGGCGACAGAGCAAGACTCCCATCTTAAAAAAATAAAAATAAATTTTAAAAAATTAAGAAAATTAGGGGGTGATATTTCATCAACTAAGAAAATATAACATCTGTGGTCATAGTTCTCCAGATTTCCATGCTGGTTGTTCGGTCTCTCTATCCTAATTTTAAAATACAGTGAACAATTCATTTGCACAGCATTTTACAATTAACAAAACGCATTCTTTCACCTTTAACTCACTTGTTCCCCACAACAAATGGGAAATTTTCATTTTATAATTGAGGAAATTCAATCTCTGAGAGCTTAAGTAATTTCCCTAGGGTCACTCAACAAGTAAATACTAAATATTTACTAAATACTAAATATTAGGGACTTTTCTACTACTCACAAAATCCCACGTAAGAAATGTCAAGCAAGGTCATCTCTAAATTATGACACAAACACTAAACTGCCTTTTTAGAATACTATTTTGCTGCCTACCAAAAGAAAAGTGTTCATTAATCAATCAGTAATCAACATCAGTAGTAAAACAAAAACTAAAACACAGGAACTAAAACTAATATTCAAATATGACAAAGATGCTCAGGGCAAAATTTCATTAAGGCAAATTCACTGAATCCAAAGTATTAGTCCCTAACACCAGCTCTCTTCACTTTCACAATACCTCATTTGTACTGAGATACCAGTTATCCTAAGATTAATGATAAATCTCCAAAAGGATTTTAAATCATTGAAAGTACAAGCCCATATGTGGAAAAAAAAAAAATGCCAAGGATCTATCTAGACAAATAACTAAAGCCAACATATTTCAGAAAGCACGTGGTGGCTCAAGGAAGTCAGTAGTCAGGAGTAGTCAGGAATACTGATTTCCAGATATTGACCTCTATCTGTCATAATACCTATCAGTTAAGCATTTTATGCACAATACACTGCACTGGGGTTGAGCAGAGAATGCTTTTTGATATCCCATGATGCATCCTATTCTTCCTAACTATGGCTATGTCCACATGGCAGTTAATAAATCACACATGCTTAAACTGCTTCCACACTTACAGATGCAATAACTATGCTACCAGCACTCAAAGATCATTCTGCTGTTCTCATTGACAATTTAACATATTATTAGTAATTGGAGAACAACAGCTGGTTAAGAAAAGAATACAGGTATATCTGGAATTTAAATACAGTGTTTTAAAGTAGTTGGTAAGGATCAAATGAGATAATGTGAAAACACTTTTGAACTTGAATGTGTTATATGCAGATGCAAGTTCTTACAACAACATATAATCATAGATGTATGTATACTTTTTAAGGACAATAACAAACAATCTTTATAAAAGTTTTTTCATAAAAAGCATAAAATTACTTCTAGTATTTTGCATATAAAATGAGAGTAATACAATTTATGTCATTCCAAATGTAAGCACTAACTGGTGCTTTCAGTTTTACAGATGAAAATGCGAAATAAATGTAAAACTATATACCATACCTAAACATATTTATAACTTTGGTTCAGTCTTTTTTTTTTTCTTTTTTTTTTCAGACAGAGTCTCAGTCACCCAGGCTGGAGTGCAGTGGTTCGATTCCAGCTCACTGCGACCTCTGCTTCCAGGGCTCAAGCATTTCTCATGCCTCAGCCTCCTGAGTAGCTGGAATTACAGACATGAGCTACCACACCCGGCTAATGTTTGTACTTTTAGTAGAAACGGGGTTTCACCGTGTTAGCCAGGCTGGTCTTGAACTCCTGACCTCAAGTGATCCACCTGCCTCAGCCTCTCAAAGTGCTGGGATTACAGGCATGAGCCACCACACCAGGCCCTGGTTCAATCTTACAATAGGAGTCTCCTAAAAATGATTTTAAAATCTTTGTAGTTTTTAAAAAGTTTCCAAATCACCATTTCAATATATAAAACTTACAGATTAACAGGAACTGTTCATTTAAATACACACAACCCTGATTACTCTGTTGTCCCCAATAATGCTCCAAGGAGGAAGCAATAAATTAGCCAACAACTCAATAAGGTCACCACAAATGAAAGGACGTCTGTATTATTCAAATTATCTACCTTAAGAAGAATTGCAAGAAGCAAATCTAACTCTATTATGTGGTAACAGCCAACTAGGAAGCAGAAAATAAAGTGCCCAGATCAAAATTCAGAAACAATCACAACTTCAAAATTTTCCCTCTATTATTACTTAAAATTCTGGAAAATTGAGAGTGTTATATTTTAAATGCCATATTCAAAAACCTTACAGTTCAACATAAACTGACCAAGAAGCTTCATGTACAGATTCTTTTTTAAATGACATTTCAGATCAGGATACGTCAATACTTAACTGCCAGCAGCTTTAAGAAAAAAGCACCTTCCTTTGTGTTCAAAATTACGAGTAAAACACTAAACACTAAATCAGACGACCATTTCAGAAAACAGAAGGCAAGGATTTCTAGAATATGTAATTTAGTGTAAACACGGAATCAGATGATTGTTTCAGAAAACAGAAGGTAAGGATTTCATTACAACTACCAACAGTAATGAAATGTTGAAGAAATCCAATTTATCATTACCTTAATATTATTCTGGATAAATTAAGTTAAGCATTAATGACAATCGGTTCAAATGCAAGTATACATATGAACAAAAAGGCAGAATTTTTGTCTCATATATGCAGTATACGTGGCCATGCAACCCCAATTTACTATGTTGATATCCTAGTTAACACTTCATTGTACACTTGTCTTCTTTCCTTTTCATACCTCAATACACCTTAAGTTTGTAGTACTGTTATATAATGTAATATTCCAGATAAATCTAGATGATACTATTTATTAATATTTTGCCCTAAATTTCAATCCAAAACATGCAGCTAAATCAAGGACCACACTTTATAAATCCATCATTCCAATGGCAATTTAAAAAATACCTACCCCAGGCAGGGCACGGTGGCTCACGCCTGTAATCCTAGCATTTTGGGATGCTGAGGTGGCCAAGGTGGACGGATCGTGAGGTCAAGAAATCAAGACCATCCTGGCCAACATGGTGAAACCTCGTCTCTACTAAAAAATACAAAATTTAGCTGGGCATGGTGGCGCGCACCTGTAGTTCCAGCTACTTGGGAGGCTGAAGCAGGAGAATCGCTTGAACCTGGGAGGCGGAGGCTGCAGTGAGCCAAAATCCCAACACCGCACTCCAGCCTGGTGATAGAGCAAGACTCCATCCAAAAAAAAAAAAACCTACCCCAAGAAAAAGTATCCCATCTCTTCTACAAAGAAGCCACTCAAAATCAGCTCAGATGTGAAATAATTTTAATCAACAATATTACTGACAAAACTAGCAATCAAACCAACACTGCACATTCCCTTCTCAGCCACTACACGTCTGTTCAAATTATCACTCAACCCTGCCCATCTTCCCTTACAAAGAAGTCCATAGACATGTAAAAGAAAACCATAGTATCTAAACTATAATGTTCAAACAATAGAAGAAACTCTGTGTACATAAAAAAATAAGAAAATATAAAAACAGAAAATATTTAGAAGATAGATTAAAATTGAATATATGTAAGAATTAACAATTTTTTTTAATTCCTTAAAGGTCAAGCCTCACTAGTAACGAAAAAAAGCTACCTAAGTCAACCAAGAGCTATTGACATCTATTAAATATTAAAGAAACCGAATGATTTAAAACTATTAAAAAACTCACTCTAAATACCTAGATTATGACATTATAAATTAGTACAGTCTTCTGGAGAGCAAACAATATATGACAAGAGCTATAAAACTCATGATACCCTTTGACCTGGTAACTCCACTTTAGGGAATAAAGTCCAGGAAAATAACTGGGGGCAGAAGGGATAGGGGAGAAAGTGAAAAGCAGAAAAAGACCACCTAACTATGCAAAGTTATTAGTAAAAGTCTGGAAGTAGCTCAAATGCTCAGCTGGAAGCTTGGTTCAAATTATATAGTACCTTAAATACAACTGAATTTTTTCTTACCATTAAAATAATGATGAGTATTCAAATACACAAGTACATTTTTCAATGTTAAGAAAAATATGAAGCATAAAATAGACACTGATCACAATTATGTAAAAATATGTCTTTACAATATGAGGAAAAGTCTAGTAAACTGGGTGGTTGGGGTTTTTTTGGTCAGGAGACTCTATTTTTTAATTACTTTGATTTTCATTTCATTTTTATTACCGTCAAGTTAGTTTCAAAAAAGCTTTTTCCTTTTAATCTCCTTTGTCACTTGCTTAAAAAAACACATATAGGCTGTGAGAGGGACAAATGTAAAGGAAAACATTTTCAATACACCTCAGTATTGAAACTATATACAAAAACCTGTATCAGTCATTAAGTGTTAAAACATATTAGTAGGCATTGTTGTTTTTGCCTCTTTTAGGGGGAGGGAAAGACTTAAGTCCAACAGAAAGACTGACTACAAATTAACCTGGCAGTACATGAAGTTTTTCAAAACTAATTTTTCTCCATATGAGAAATTATTACTGATAATAGTACAGATGGTCGAGTTTACCCTTATCACAATTATACCATTTTCTGTGACTTGCAAAATATAAGAAAACTATACAATCGGTAGACTTGATAAAAATGTGGCCTCACTGTTATAATATAAAAATAACAAAATGAACACTAAAGCAATTTAAATATAGTCTTATTGCAAGCAAATTTTAAATCATTTATATTTAGAGTCTACCATACACCTCCAACTTTCTTTAACTTTGTCCGATTTTCCTCCACTTGGATCTTATTTGAAGGAAAGATAGCTGAATTTAGATTTTAGTAACATCATTCCTTTCTCCTTTCACTACCCTCCAATGCACTGTGGCAGCAGCTAACACAAGGGAACCTCCCCCGCAAAATAAAAAGGATCACCTGTTTTTGTGTGTCAATGCTGAATACAAAGTATATTTATACTATGAATTATATTTGCAGAAGAAACAACGCAGACAATCCAATGCCTTTGGTCCTTCACTAAAGTATATTCCATTTTCAAATATGTCCATTGTTGTCTCCCTGTAAACCCAAAATCGTGTTTCACCAATTCTCAAAAAGTGATAACTCAGTTTTTATTTAGTGAAAACGGGTCTATGAAAATGCGACTTAACTGGTGATTGAATGAGCTTATAAAATCAGAGATACATAACGATTATGCTTTTACTCAGTAGACCATCACCTAACCGGCAAAATTTGAAATTGGCTTGACGTTCCTTATTATTTTTAATTATGTCGTTTTTCCTAATCCCTGGTCCGTCAATTCCCCTCCAGAGCCCCTTCCTCCCACGCCTCCCCCTTAACCCCCCCGCAAAAAAAGACCAAGCCTGGCCTTAGTTCCCGTATTTCAGGCCAGGACCAACCAGAAACCAGTTTTCTTCCACTAATCCGGAACTCCGGGCTGTTACCAACGCTGTCATTGGCCAGCGTCAGACCTTAGTACGTGCCCCAAGATAACCCCTTGGTTTCTCTCCCTTTTCCGCCTACAATGGGCCTTCCCCAATGTTTGTAACATATTCATAATCCACAACACGGCACCTCTGATAATCAACTCACATTCTTCAAAGTTTTCGGGTGGAAACAAGCAGGGCCGAGGGGAGGGCAAGGTACCCTTTTTCCGACTAGCAGGGATGGGGGAAGGGGCAGTCGTTCTTTGGCTCTGCACTGAGCTCTAGAACCTCGTCGGCTGAGAGGTGGGGAGCGGGTTGGGGGTACAAGGTGGGGAGGGAGTGGTGAAAGAGTTAGGTTAAGTTGAAATGAAAACTTTACTCACCAGATCCTCGAAGCTTCTTCGGTGCTCTTTCCCCTCCCAATCTAAGCGGCGCGGAATCAGCTGGGGGCCGGACGAAAAGAAAGGGGGAAGGGGGGGGCAAATGATGAAGGAAAAGCCTCCGCTCCCCATCAACTGGACCCAACCTGTGTCCCAGCCTCAACACTTTAGCGTCTTTATTTCTCTCGGCCTGATAGCTATTGGCTCAGAGCTAGACGAGTATATGGGGGGGAAGGGGGGCCGCGGAGAAGGAAATCCTGAAAAACCGCCTCCCACAAGCATAAAGCGGAGACGAGTTAAGACCCCAGCGTTGTCTGCCCCTTTTGAGGGAAGAAGCCAATTCACCCCGGTGACAACAGCAACGGGTACCCAGATCGAAGCCTCTATCCCGGCCAGTCTTCCGCCCCTGACTTGCCCTCCCCTTCTCCTCCAGTCTCACCTCAACCCTCCCCACCCTTCCCGAAGGGGCTCCGTACCTGATGCTCCTCGAGCTCCTGCACTAGCACCTGAGCAAAAGGGAAACACAGATATGAGGAGCAGCTCGGGCCAACAACCCATTCCTCCCTCCACACTTAAAGCCCAGCCGCTGACTGTTTGACTAGTCAAGGCCGGCCTATCCCTCACCCTCAGCGGAACTGCTCGTCCCGCTGCCTCGATTTCCCCACTGGGATCATTCACCACGACTCCCAGATCTCTTTCTTCCCCTTACCTGAGCGGATTTGTTGCAGGGTCCAGACTGCAAGAACCTAGCGATCAGGTAATACAGCTCTGGGGAAGAAGGGGGAAAAGAGGTTGAGAGGGATGAAGAGAAGAGAAATAGAAGCTTTTTCAAAAGAAACTGACAGCCTTCGCGCTAAGCCCCCATTCCCTTAGCACCCCCCACCCCCCGACACAGCTACCCACCGGCTTCGATCTGGGTAGGTGCCGCCGCCATCCTTTTCCCGAGGGGGTTTGGGGGCTTCGCTCCGGAGGGGCTGGCGGGGGCGGGTGGGGGCGCTGCCTCTATTGTGGTGAAGCCCCCATGCCCGGGAGTCCCGCCGCTTCCGCCGCACTCCTCGTCCTAGTTTCGCTCTCTCTCGAATTCATCGCATCACGTTTCGACCCATAGATATTCTAGCCCAAGAGCTGAGGAGGCGGAGGAGGAAGGAGAGAGAGGAGAGGGAGAGGGAGAGGGAGAGAGTGAGTGAGAGAGACAGAGAGAGAGAAGAGAGAGGGAGAGAGTACAGAGAGAGAGAGAGAGAGAGAGAGAGAAAGAGAGAGAGAGAGAGAGACGCGGGGGGTGGGGGGGGCGGAGAGAGAGAGAGAAATAGACGGAGCGAGAAGAAGAGGGAGGAGCCGAAGTGGCGAAGAGGTGGGCGGGGGCAAAGGGGGTGGAGAGAGGGGAGGGTAAAAATGGTGATAGGGTTTTGCAGCGCTCATAGTTCCCCGCTAGAGGCACTAATACAGCAGCCGAGCCTAGACTCTCCGGGAGCCCGATGGTTGCTTAGCTACAGCTCTGGGAAAGAGGGGGAGGTGCTAACTGACGGCCGACGCTCTGGCAGCCGTCTTGGAACTCTGTGGTGGCATTCGCGTCTGCGAGCTCCGGAGTGACTTGCCCTTCCTGTGAAGGCAATCCGGCCCTTTCCGGTGGAGGACCCTTCCCCCTGGGTTGATCCTGAGGAACTTGAGAGAAGGTGTTTTGACTCGACTCCTTTCCCCTTTTTCCTCCCGGCACCAAAGCGGTTTTATTTGTTTGTTTACACTCTACCCCGTGGAAAGGCGGCTAGCTGGCTAAAGGGTTTTATGCCTGGGGGAGGATAAGAGTCGCTATTTGGTCGTGACTTGTTTCTGTTTAAAATTATTATTATTAGTAGTAGTAGTAGTAACCAAATGAAAATGTTGTACTTACCAGTCAAAAATACGGGGCTTATATTGTTAGAAGACCACTTAAAATGCTCCCAGATTCTGACAAGTATTGCATGAGAAATTTGCAATCAACCGTAAAGCATGTTCCCCCTTCTGAAAGTTTAACACGTGCCGTATCTATCCCATTCCTACAGGGTAATTTCCTATTGTGTTTTCAAATACTACTGAAGTACTTTAACCAAGAGTTTTCAATAATCTTTCTGTATTTTTGCCTATCTCTATGCAAGGTTTCAATAGTTTTCTACAGGTTCGGGACTACACTGTTTAATATATAACCCCAACTCTTGGTACCGCACTGACCTTCAGTATTTGGTTGCTGAAATCTTCAGTGATCAAAGGGGTTGGTATGATAATTGACACAGATTAGTAAACTAGGTCCTTTCCTTCCCTACTTTCCCTTAACATCCTGTCCTCACCGCACTCCCTCACCTAAACCTGATGAGACTAGAAATGCATTTTAAGTTGCATGTATTATTTACACTGAAATATTCCAATTTGAAGGTTCATCTAAATTTAGGACTATATTCTTGGGAATTGGGTTGCCTCACTCAGAGCTCTGCCATTGACCACAGTGGGCCTTGAATTTCTAAGCTAACCAAACTTAGCCTAGGTTGATTAGCTCTCACTTGTAATTTTTTTTTTTTTTCCTCAGAAAGCAATAACCACAGGAGGTAATTGTGAAGTGATAGGCTTATCTTTGGTTGTTATTGCTATGCAACTTGACAAAACAAATACGAATAATTGATAAAACAAAATGATACAAAAAGATACATGAGACCCAGACAACTTATTGCAAGTAGTTTGGCAAAATACCGGACTGAATACTTTTATAGTTCAAGTATAATGTACAGGTTGAGTGTTCCTTATCCAAAGTGCTTGGGACCAGAAATACTTTGGATTTTGGACTTTTTCAGATTTTGGAATATTTGCATATACATAATGAGATATTTCAGCTATAGGACCCAAGTCTAAATGTGAATTTTATTTGTTTCATTTATACCTTATACACATAGACTGAAGATAATTTTATATAATATTTTCAATAACTTTGTGCATGAAACAAAGTCTTGACTGCCTTTTGACTGTGATCCTCCACTTGAGGTCAGATGTGGAATTTTCCATTTGTGTCATCATGTTGGCACTCAAAAATTTTGGATTTTGGAGCATTTTGAATTTTGGATTTTTATATTAGGGATGTTTGACCTGTATGTAACAGTTAACACTTAACAAGCCATTATCATCTCCTAAGCACTTTTACGTGCTTACCTCATTTAATCTTTACAATGACCCTAGGAGACAGGTTCGATTGTTATTCTCATTTTACAAATGATAAAAATGACTATGACTTTGGTTCACTCACAGCCTGTGAACCTCATTCCTCACCTGTAAAATGTGAATAATAAATAGTACTTGCCATGTCTACTTCAAGGAATTGTTATAAAATTCATGTGAAAATATATTTGTGTACTCTTTCAAAATTTATGTGGCGATTCCATGATCGCCTGTGTATCAGTCTGAGTTCATTCAGGAGGGAAAAAGCCCATGATCATTTGAATAAGGGAAGTTTAGGATAAATAATTATTAATGATAACAGGAAATTGGAATGATGAGGGCTTAGCTAGCAAGAAGTAAAGAGAAGTAAGAAGTAAAGAGAACTCTAAATACCATAGATATAGCAAGTATATAATAGTAGATATGATAGCCACTACCCCTGGAACTGAGATGAAGCACCCTCCACGCTTACTCTCTGCCCTTAGCTGAGATCCAGACCTTCTTGGAGAGAACATAGCCAGTGGAGACTCACTCTACGGCCAGAAGATTCTGTATTTCCTTACAGGCAGAACTTGCTGAAACGCCAACCTCTGGAAATTACTGGAACTCTGCATTCTAGAACTTGCTGGAAACCCACCCTCTGCAATTAGCCTACTAGAGTGCCTGAGAAGGATGTTCATAGGGAAGTATTTCAGCAGAGGAACTTTACTACAAAAACTGCAAGAGGGAGGGTGCCACGGGAAGCTGCCTGATGCTGCCAAAACTGCAGCACAGAAGCCAGCCACTGCAGAGAGCTGCACAAGCTGCAGGAACACCCTACCCAGTAAGCCGGCCAGAAGCAGGGAGCAAAAGCTTTTCTTTCTGCACCATCTTTCCAGTTTCCTCTACTGGAAAAGCTTCAGTGCCAGCTGACAAAAGGAAAAATACTTAAATGGCTCAGATCCATTTTCACAGAGCAGTCAATAATGGTGAATTTGGAGATGATGAGCAACAAATTGATGAACTGGCACAACTTCCCTGCTACTTTCTTGATTGTAATGCCTAGATAGGGAATAGGAAAGTTATTGAAATGTATGTGTTCCCATGAAATGTGTTTGTTTGTTGTTCAAGATCAATACTAATAAATGAGGACTAATGTTTGAAGTATTTTGTAACAATAGAATCACTGCTCTAAACCCTGTGGCCAAAGTCTTACATGGACAGGGAGGAAAGTTTTTATAAACTGAAGCAAAAATTGATTTACGTAGAAGATAAATCTGGAATGTTTACTTGGTAGGTATACTAGTTTTCTAGGGCTGCCATAACAAGTTATTACAATCTGGGTGGCTTAAAACAACAGAAATTTGTTCTCTCACAGTTCTGGAGGCCAGAAGTCCAAAATCAAGGTGTTTGCCAAGACCATGCTCTAGGGGAGAATCCTTTGCTTCTTCCAGCTTCTGGTGGCTCCTGGCATTCCTTGGTTTGTGAGTGCATAATTCTAATGTCCTCTTCCGCCTTCATAAGGCCTTGTTTCATATGACATATCAAATCTTCCTCTCCCTTTTCTTATAAGTCATTGGATTTCAGGCTCACCCTTAATCCAGGATGATCTCATCTCCAGAACCCTAACTTAATTACACCCACAAAGACCCTATTTCTAAGTAAGATCATATTCACAATTACTGGGGTTAGGACATGGACATCTTTTGGGAGGACACAATTCAATCCACCAACACATTTTTATTTTACTTTGGTCTTTAAAAAGCATATTTTAAGCCGGGTTCAGTGGCTCATGCCTGTAATCCCAGCACTTTGGGAGGCCAAGGCGAGCAGATCACTTGAGGCCAGGAGTTCACGACCAGCCTCGTCAACATAGCAAAACCCCGTCTCTACTAAAAATACAAAACTTAGCTGGATATGGTAGTGCACTCCTGTAATCCCAGCTACTCAGGAGGCTGAGGCATGAGAATCAAGAATTGCTTAAACCCAGGAGGCAGAGGTTGCAGTAAGCCAAGATTGCACCACTACACTCCAGCCTGGGCAACAGAGTGAGACTCTATCTCAAATTAAAAAAAGAAAAAAATCACATTCTAATGGAATATAAATGTTAAAAACTTAATGGTTCTCCCTAGGAAGACAGGAGAAAAGAAAAATGGTAGGAAATACTGAGATGGAAGAACAGATGTGTTAAATCAATAAGATTAATATAACTGTAAGTAAATAGTTGCTTCCTTTTATTATCTCAGCTTTTTAAAAAAATTATATAGAGTAATAATTAAAATAATGTATTATGTTTAATATGTTACATGCATCATAATATATTAACATATTTTAACATATTGCATGGATGTAATATGAATAATAATGGAAAAAAGAGACAAGAGGGAATAGAGCTATAAAAGAGTAGCATTTGTATACCTCAAAAGAGATAATAGAAACATGAAATATAAGGCTGGGCATGGTGCCTCATACCTGTAATCCCAGTGCTTTGGGAGGTCAAGGTGGGAGGATCACTTGAGGCTAGAAGTTTGAGACCAGCCTAAGCAACATAGTGAGAACCCTGTCTCTGCAAAGAAAAACAAAAAATAGTGAGGTGTGGTGGCATACGCCAGTAGGTTCAGCTACTCAGGAGGCTAAGGTGGGAAGATCACTTGAGCCCAGGATTTTGAGGTTGCAGTGAGCTGTGATTGCACCACTGCACTCACCTCTGGGAAAAAGAGCAAGACCTTGTCTCTAAAAAAAATTAAATTAAATTTTAAAAAATGAAGTATATTCTGATTAGCTAAGAAGCATATGGCAAACCATCGCGCAACCACTAAGAAAATTTTTAAAATATAGTGGAAAAAATCAAAAATTTTTTTTTTTTTTTTTTTTTTTTTGAGACGGAGTCTCGCTCTGTCGCCCAGGCTGGAGTGCAGTGGCGTGATCTCGGCTCACTGCAAACTCCGCCTCCCGGGTTCACGCCATTCTCCTGCCTCAGCCTCCCGAGTAGCTGGGATTACAGGCGCCCGCCAACTCACCCGGCTAGTTTTTTGTATTTTTAGTAGAGACGGGGTTTTGCCGGTTTAGCCAGGATGGTCTCGATCTCCTGACCTCGTGATCCACCCGTCTCGGCCTCCCAAAGTGCTGGGATTACAGGCTTGAGCCACCGCGCCCGGCCAAAAATTTTACTAGGAAATATTTACTTAGTACCAAAGAAAGCAGGAAAGGAGGAATAGAACAAAAAAGACATGAGATATCAAAAACAAACTAATATAGTATAATTCCACCTACATCTATACTAACATTACATGTAAATTGATACATGCCACTTCTGTCATGCAGCCTGAGGAACTTTGTGAACCAGCTCATAGTGAAACTGGTGAAAATTATATAAACAATCATCTAAAGTCTCAAGAAATGTTTCTAATGACATTAAACAAATGAAAAATCATTTATTCAAGAAAAAGCTGCCAAAATTTTAAGAACAGTGAAAGTTTGTGGTAAATGAACCAAAACCCACTCTTCCAACCTTGCCTCCCAGCCCAGTGAAGAGGGGAGCTCTACTCTAGACTGAAATATCCAAAAATACAAGACTCCTTATTCCTCCTAGATCTCAGTTAGAGGGCTATCTTCCTAGGAGGAGCAGGACATCACCATTTCTCATGCTTCCCCCAATTACCTGTTGCTGAGGCTAAGTTCTGGTTTGGTATGGCCAAGAGGTGGTGGCTCCTTTTTTCCACCCTGCCCCTAACCATAGGACAAAGCTAAATCTTGAGCATTGGTGGTACTGAGCATACTAGGGCATCAATCTCCCTGGCCCTGGATTAAGGAGCAGTAGATGTATTCTAAGAGAGGCAAGCTAAAGAGATTTAGGGCTATTGTCTTCTTCCTCCACCAAGCACTGGTATTCTCAAGCAGAGATATCAGAGAGAATTGTGCCATTGTTCCAGTCTCCAGGACCAGAACTTCGGCTCAGAGATTCTGCCCGAAGGGAAAGGTAGGCCTTAAAAGAAAGAGCTCTGAATCTCTCCCTAAAATAACTGACTTTATTTGCAACTGGGTGTGGAAAAATTCAAGCCTAAGGGTGCTGTCAAGAACAAAGAAGGGGGAGAAAACTGATAAATTTATTAAAATTATAGGCTAAACTGTAGGCCAGCCAGTTTACTGGAGAGAAGACAGAGGGGAAAGGCAGCAAAAAAGAGTCCTCCAAGAGTCAGAGCAAGTCCTAAACACTAACCTAAGAAAATATTCCTACTAAGGTGCCCAAATTTGATTGGATCAGTCTGTGAAGCAGTTTATGCCCCAGGGTGTTGTCGAAAACAAAACAGCAATCAGCAGCTAATTAGAGTGATATAAGAGCTGGCTGTGATCGGGGAAAGAGGCAGTTAAAGGGAGCCCTGCCAAAATCAGTGTTATCCCAGGGTAATTATGTGCCTACCCAAGACTGTACCCCCTGACCAACAACATCAGCAGTTTCACACAATGAGGTTAATAAGCACACAAAAATAATAAGACCTGCAGTGGGAAGAACAAATACCCAGGGTTGCTACAATATGTTATCTAAAATATCTAGTTTCTAACAAAAAACTTTGAGGCATGCAAATAAACAGGAAAGTATAAACTGTACACTACCAAAAGAGCAGGCAACAGAAACTGCCTATGAAAATTACCAGATGTCAGATTTAGTAGACAAAGTCTTCAAAGTAACCATGATAAATATATTTGAAGGACTAAAGGAAACTAGTATTAAAGAAATGAAAGAAGGTGTGTTGTTAATGTCAAATCAAACAGAGAATATAAATAAAAAGAGGAAATATTTTTAAAAATGAAATAGAGATCCTGGGGTTCAAAAGAACAATAATTGAAATGAAAAACTCACTAGAGGGAACAAGAGTCCATTTGAACTGGGAGAATAAAGAATTAACAAACTTGATTACAGATTAATAGAGCATATTAACTCTAAAGAGCAGAGAAAACAAGAATGAAGGAAAATGAAGAGGGCCTCAGAGAATTATGGGACATTATATGCACCAACATATGTGTAAGGGGACTATTAGAAGGAAAGAAAGAGAAGGAAGCAGAAAAAAATAATGAAATAATGGCTAAAAACTTCCCAATTTCTTGAAAAGCATTAATCAACACATGCAGAAAGCTCCATGAACTGCAAGTAAGATAAATGCAGAGATCCACAAGCTGACATATTATAATAAAAATGCTAGAAGACAAAGAGAAAATCTTGAAAGCAGCAAGAGAAAAATGACTCATCACTTAGAAATTTACAAAGGAAGATTAAAAGCTGACTTCTCACCAGAAACAATGGAGGCCAGAAGGCAGTGTGATAACATACTCAATGTGCCCAGTGAAAACATTCATTAAACAAAAATCATATATTCAGCAAAGCTAACTTTAACATTGAAGATGAAATAAAACTTTTCCACATGGGCCGGGCGCGGTGGCTCAAGCCTGTAATCCCAGCACTTTGGGAGGCCGAGACGGGCGGATCACGAGGTCAGGAGATCGAGACCATCCTGGCTAACATGGTGAAACCCCGTCTCTACTAAAAATACAAAAAAATAAGCCGGGCGAGGTGGCGGGCGCCTGTAGTCCCAGCTGCTCGGGAGGCTGAGGCAGGAGAATTGCGCGAACCCGGGAGGCGGAGCTTGCAGTGAGCAGAGAGCGGGCCACTGCACTCCAGCCTGGGTGACAGAGCGAGACTCCGTCTCAAAAAAAAAAAACTTTTCCACATAAAGTGAGAAAGTTTGTTTCTAGCAGACCTACATTACAAGAAATACCAAAGAGAGTTGTTTATGCTGAAAGCAACTGAATCCAGAAAGTAATTCAAATCCACACGAAAAACAAAGAGCAATGGTAAAGATAGTTATGTAATTATAAAAGGGAATATGAATGCGTATTTATTCTTTCTTAAATTATTTAGAAAACAGTTTTATAAAACAATGTGTATGTAATGCATGGTTCAGCCTATAACATATAGAAATATTATGTATCTGTCAATAACAGCAAAAAGAAGATGGATTGGAACAAAGCCGTATTGGGATATGGAAGTAATTCCAGATGGCACCTTAAAGCCACAGGAACAGATGCAGAGAACAAGAAATTATAAATAGGATTAATATAACAAGGCCAGTGTGGTGGCTCATGCCTGTAATCCCAATACTTTGGGAGGCCAAGGCAGGCAGATCACGAGGTCAGGAGTTCAAGCCCAGCCTGGCCAACATGATGAAACTCCGTCTCTACTAAAAATACAGAAATTAGCCGGTGTGGTGGCCTGCACCTGTAATCTCAGCTACTCAGGAGGCTGAGGCAGGAGAATTGCTTGAACCTGGGAGGCAGAGGTTGCAGTGAGCTGAGATCATGCCACTGCACTCCAGCCTGGGCAACAGAGTGAGACTCCATCTCCAAAAAAAAAAAAAAAAAAAAAAAATGAAGGCCGGGAACAGTGGCTCATGCCTGTAATCCCAACACTTTGGGAGGCCAAGATGGGTAGATCAGGAGGTCAGGAGTTCAAGACCAGACTGGCCAAGATGGTGAAACCCTGTCTCTATTAAAAATACAAAAATTAGCTTGGTGCAGTGGCAGGCGCCTATAATCCTAGCTACTCGGAGGCTGAGGCAGGAGAATCACTTGCACCCCGGGGGCGGAGGTTGCAGTGAGCTGAGATTGTGCCACTGCACTCCAGCCTGGGCAACAGAGTGAGACTCTGTCACTTAAAAAAAAAAAAAAAAGAAAGAAAAGAAAAGAAAAGAAAAGAAAATAGCACATTCCTAAATAACGAGTCAAAGAGAAATTAGAAAATTACTTTGAGATGAATACAATAAAAGCTGACCAAGGAAAAACAAAGAGAGAAGGCTCAAATTACTGAAATCAGGAATAAAAGAGATGTTACTGCCAAACTCACAGAAACGAGAGAGGGTTATAATATTGAGAAGAAGTGTATGCCAACCAATTAGATAACCTAAATGAAATGGAAAATTCTTGGAAATACATAATCTATCAAAATGGACTCAAGGAAAAAAATAGAAATTCTAAATATATTTATAATAAAAGTATTGAGCTAATAATTAAAAAAAAAAACCCCTTTCAACAAATAAAGCCTACACGTATATGGCTTCACGGGTTAATTATATCAAACATTTAAAGGAGAATTCATAGGCTGGACATAGTGGCTCACACCTGTAATCTCAGCACTTTGAGAGGCCAACATGGATGTATTGCTTTATCCCAGGAGTTCGAGACCAGCCTGGGCAACATGGTGAAACCTCATGTCCACAGAAAAAATACAAAAATTAGCTAAGTGTGGTAGTTCATGCCTGCAGTTCCAGCTACTAAGGAGGCTGATGTGGAAGGAGCACTTGAGTCCAAGAGATCAAGGCTGCAGTGAGCCATGACCACACCACTGCACTCCAGCCTGGGTGACAAAGTGAGATTCTGTCTCTAAATAAATAAATAAATAAATAAGAATTAATGGCAATTCTTTAAAATTCTTCAAAAAAATGAAAGAGAAGTGCAGCACACCAACATGGCACAAGTATACATATGTAACAAACCTGCACGTTATGCACATGTACCCTACAACTTAAAGTATAATAATAATAAATAAATTAAAAAAAAAAAATGAAAGAGAAGTGGACATTTCCCAACTCATTCTATAAGGCCAGTATTACCCTGATGTCACAAGCAAACAAAAACATCATGAAAAATTTTTTTTTTTTTTTTTTTTTTTTGAGACAGAGTCTCACTCTGTCGCCAGGCTGGAGTGCAGTGGCACGATCTCGGCTCACTGCAACCTCCGCCTCCTGGGTCCAAGCTATTCTCCTGCCTCAGCCCCCTGAGTAGCTGGGACTACAGGCATGTGCCACCACGCCCAGCTAATTTTTGTATTTTTAGTATAGATGGGGTTTCATCAGATTGGCCAGGATGGTCTTGAACTCCTGACCTCATGATCAGCCCACCTCGGCCTCCCCAAAGTGCTGGAATTACAGGCGTGTGCCATCACGCCTGGCTAATTTTTGCATTTTTAGTAGAGATGGGGTTTCATCAGATTGGCCAGGCTAGTCTCGAACTCCTGACCTCAAGTGATCCATCCGCCTCAGCCTCCCAAAGTGCTGTGATTACAGGTGTGAGCCACCACGTCCAGCCAAAAAACCTGTCAATTTTATATCTTATGAATATAGATGCAAAAATCTGACAAAATCCCAGTAATATAAGTTCAAACATATAAAAAGGATTATAAACTATTATCGAATGGGATTTATCTAAGGAATGCAAGGTAAGTATAACATGTGAAAAACAATTAGTAATACACAATATTTACAGAATACAAGACAAAACTCACATGACCATCTTTTTTTTTTCTTTTTAATTTTACTTTAAGTTCTGGGATACATGTGCAGAACATGCAAGTTTGTTGCATAGGTATACAGGTGCCATGGTGGTTTCTGCACCTATCAACCCATCATCTAGGCTTAAAGACCTGCATGCATTAAGTATTTGTCCTAATGCCTTCCCTCCCCTTGCACCCCACCCCCCGACAGGCCCCAGTGTGTGATGTTCCACTCCTGTGCCCATGTGTTCTCATTGTTCAACTCCCATTTATGAATGAGAACATGCAGTGTTTGGTTTTCTGTTCCTGTTTTAGTTTGCTGAGAATGATGGCTTCTAGTGTCATTCTTGTCCCTGGAAAGGACATAAACTCATTCTTTTTTATGGCTGCATAGTATTCCATAGTGAATATGTGACACATTTTCTTTATCCATTCTATCATTTATGGACATTTGGGTTGGTTCCAAGTCTTTGCTATTATAAATAGTGCTAGAATAAATATACATGTGCATGTGTCTTTATGGTAGAATGATTTATAATCCTTTGGGTATATACCAAGTAATGGGATTGTTGGGTCAAATGGTATTTCTGGTTCTAGATCCTTGAAGAATAGCCACACTGTCTGCCACAATGGTTGAACTAATTAGCACTCCCACCAACAGTGTAAAAGTGTTCCTATTTCTCCAGAGCCTCACTAGCATCTGTTCTTTCCTGACTTTTTAATAATCACCATTGTAACTGGTATAAGATGGTATCTCATTGTGGTTTTGATTTGCATTTCTCTAATGACCAGTGATGATGAGCCTTTTTTCATATATTTCTTGGTTGCCTAAATGTCTTTTTTTTTTTTTTGAGATGGAGTCTCGCTCTGTCATCCAGGCTGGAGTGCAGTAGCGCGATCTCTGCTCACCGCAAGCTCTGCCTCCCAGGTTCATGCCATTCTCCTGCCTCAGCCTCCCAAGTAGCTGGGACTACAGGCTCCCGCCACCACGCCGGACTAATTTTTTGTATTTTTAGTAGAGACGGGGTTTCATCATGTTAGCCAGGATGGTCTCAATCTCCTGACCTCTTGATCCGCCCCTCTCGGCCTCCCAAAATGCTGGGATTACAGGCATGAGCCACCGTGCCCGGCGCTAAATGTCTTCTTTTGAGAAATGCCTGTTCATATCCCTGGCCCACTTCTTGATGGGGTTGTTTGTTTGTTTGTTTTCTCGTAATTTTTTTTTAACTTCTTGAAGATTCTGGCTATTAGACCATTGTCAGATGGGTAGCTTGCAAAAATTTTCTCCCATTCTGTAGGTTGTCTGTTCACTCTGATTGATAGTTTCTTTTTCTGTGCAGAAGCTCTTTAGTTTAATTAGATCCCATTTGTCAATTTTGGCTTTTGTTGCCATTGCTTTTGGTGTTTTAGTAATGAAGTCTTTGCCCATGCCTATGTTCTGAAGGGTATTGCCTAGGTTTTCTTCTAGGGTTTTTATGGTTTGGGGTTTTACATTTAAGTCTTTAACCCATCATGAGTTAATTTTTGTATAAGGTGTAAGGAAGGGGTCTGGATTCTGTTTTCTGCATATGGCTAGCCAATTTTCCCAGCGCAATTTGCTGAATAGGGAGTCCTTTCCCTATTGCTTGTTTCTGTCAGGTTTGTGGAAGATCAGATGGTTGTAGATGGGTGGTGTTATTTCTGAGGTCTCTGTTCTGTTCTGTTGGTCTATATATCTGTTTTGGTACCAGTACCATGCTGTTTTGGTTACCTTAGACTTGTAGTATAGTTTGAAGTCACATAGCATAATGCCCCCAGCTTTGTTCTTTTTGCTTAGGATTGTCTTGGCTTTATGGGCTCTTTTTTGGTTCCATATGAAATTTAAAGTAGTTGTTTCTAATTCTGTGAAGAAAGTCAATGGTAGCTTAATGGGAATAGCATTGAATCTATAAATTACTTCGGGCAATATGGCCAGTTTCATGATATTGATTCTTCTTATCCGTGAACATGGAATGCTTTTCCATTTGTTTGTGTCCTTCTTTATTTTGTTGAGTAGTGGTTTGTAGTTCTCCTTGAAGTGTTCCTTCACATCCCTTGTAAGTTGTATTCTATTATTTTATTTTATTCTCTTTGTAGCAATTGCGAATGGGGGTTTGCTCATGATTTGGATCTCTGGTTGTCTATTGTTGGTGTATAGAAATGCTTGTGATTGTTGCACATTGATTTTATATCCTGAGACTGTGCTGAAGTAGATTATAAGCTTAACGAGTTTGTGGGTTGAGATGATGGGGTTTTCTAAGTACATAATCATGTCATCTGCAAACAGAGACAATTTGACTTCCTCTCTTCTTATTTGAATACTCTTTATTTCTTTCTCTTGCCTTATTGCCCTGGCCAGAACTATGTTGAATAGGAGTGGTGAGAGAGGGCATCCTTGTCTTGTGCCAGTTTTCAAAGGAAATGTTTCCAGCTTTTACCCATTCAGTATGATAGTGGCTTTGGATTTATCATCAATAGCTCTTATTATTTTTAGATACATTCCATCAATACCTAGTTTATTGAAAGTTTTTAGCATGAAGGGATGTTGAGTTTTATCAAAGGCCTTTTCTGAATCTATTGAGATAATCGTGGTTTTTGTCATTGGTTCTGTTTATGTGATGGGTTCTGTTTATTGGCTTGCATATGTTGAACCAGCCTTGCATCCCAGAGATGAAGCTGACTTGACTGTAGTGAATAAGCTTTTTGATGTGCTGCTGGATTTGGTTTGCCAGTATTTTATTGAGGATTTTTGCATCCATCATCGGGGATATTGTCCTGAAATGTTCTTTCATTGTTGTGTCTCTGCCAGGTTTTGGTATCAGCTGGCCTCGTAAAATGAGTTAGGGAAGGGACCCTCTTTTTCTATTGTTTGGAATAGTATCAGAAAGAATGGTACCAGCTCCTCTTTGTACCTCTGATAGAATTCAGCTGGGAATCTGTTTTGTCCTGGGTTTTTTTGGTTGGTAGGCTATTAATTACTGCCCCACTTTCAGAACTTGCTATCAGTCTATTCAGGGATTCACTTTGTTCCTGGTTTGGTCTTGGGAGGGTGTATGTATCCAGGAATTTACCCATTTCTTCTAGATTTTCTAGTTTATTTGCATAGAGGTTTTGTAGTATTCTCTGATGGTAGTTTGTATTTCTGTGATATCCGCTTTTTCATTTTTTATTGTACCTATTTGATTCTTCTCTTTTTTCTTCCTTATTTGTCTAGCTAGTAGTCCATCTATTTTGTTAATCTTTTCAAAAAACCAGCTCCTGCATTCATTTATTTTTTGAAGGGCTTTTTGTGTCTCTATCTCCTTCAGTTCTGCTCTGATCTTAGTTATTTCTTGTCTCCTGCTAGCTTTTGAATTTATTTGCTTTTGCTTCTCAAGTTCTTTCAATTGTGCTGTTAGGGTGTTAGTTTTAGATCTTTCCCACTTTCTGTTGTGGACGTTTAGTGCTATAAATTTCCCTCTTAACACTGCTTTAGCTGTGTCCCTGAGATTCTGGTACGTTGTCTCTTTGTAGTCGTTGGTTTCAAAGAACTTACTTATTTCTGTGTTAATTTCGTTATTTACCTAGTAATCATTCAGAGGCAGATTATTCAATTCCCATGTAGTTGTGTGGTTTTGAGTGAGTGTCTTAATCCTGAGTTCTAATTTGCTTGCACTGTAGTCTGAGAGACTGTTTGTTATGATTTCAGTTCTTTTGTGTTTGCTGAGGAGTGTTTTTCTTCCAATTATGTGGTCAATTTTAGAATACGTGCTATGTGGCACTGAGAAGAATGTATATTCTGTTGATTTGGGGTGGAGAGTTCTATAGATGTCTGTTAGGTCTGCTTTGTCCAGAGTTGGGTTCAAGTCCTGAATATCCTTATTAATTTTCTGTCTTGTTAATCTATCTAATAATGACAGTGTGATATTAAAGCTTCCCACTATTATTGTGTGAGAGTCTCAGTCTCTTTGTAGGTCTCTAATAACTTGCTTTATGAATTTGGATGCTCCTGTATTGGGTACATATTTATTTAGGATAGTTCGCTTTTCCTGTTGCACTGATCCCTTTACCATTATGTAATGCCCTTCTTTGTCTTTTTTGATCTTTGTTGGTTTAAAGTCTGTTTTATCAGAGAGTAGGATTGCAACCCCTGCTTTTTTTTTTTTTTTTTTTTTTTTTTTGCTTTCCATTTGCTTTGTAAATATTCCTCCATCCTTTTATTTTGATCCTATGTGTGTCTTTTCACATAAGATGGGTCTCCTGAATACAGCACACTGATGGGTCTTGACTCTTTATCCAATTTGCCAGTCTGTGTCTTTTAATTGGGATATTTAGCCATTTACATTTAAGGTTAATATTGTTATATGTGAATTTGATGCTGTCATCATGATGTTAGCTGGTTATTTTGCACATTAGTTGATGCAGTTTCTTCATGGTGTCATTGGTCATTATAATTTGCCCTGTTTTTGCAGTGGCTGTTACTGGTTTTTCCTTTCCATTTTTAGTGCTTCCTTCAGGAGTTCTTGTAAGGCAGGCCTGGAGGTGACAAAATCCCTCAGCGTTTGCTTGTCTGGGAAGGATTTTATTTCTCCTTCACTTATGAAGCTTAATTTTGCTGGATATGAAATTCTGGGTTGAAAATCCTTTTCTTTGAGGATGCTGAATATTGGCCCCCACTCTCTTCTGGATGTAGGGTTTCTGCAGAGAGATCCACTTTTAGTCTGATGGGCTGCCCTTTGTAGGTAACCTGACCTTTCTCTCTGGCTGTCCTTAATGTTTTCTCCTTTGTTTCAATCTTGGAGAATCTGATGATTATGCGTCTTAGGGTTGTTTTTCTCGAGGAGTATCTTATTAGTGTTCTCTGTATTTCCTGAATTTGAATGTTGGCCTATCTTGCTAGGTTGGGGAAGTTCTCTGGGATAATATCCTGAAGTGTGTGTTTCAACTTGGTTCCATTCTCCCCGTCACTTTCTGGGACCTCAATCAATCGTAGGTTTGGTCTTTTCACATAGTTCCTTATTTCTTGGAGGCTTTGTTTGTTACTTTTCATTCCTTTTTTTCTAATCTTATCTTCATACCTTATTTCAGTAAGTTGATCTTCAGTCTCTGATAGACTTTCTTCCACTTGATCAATTCAACTATTGATACTTCTATATGCTTCACGAAGTTCTCATGCTGTGTTTTTCAGCTCCATCAGGTCATTTATGTTACTCTCTAAAGTAGTTATAGTAGTTAGCAGTTCCTGTATCCTTTTATCAAGGTTCTTAGCTTCCTTGTATTGGGTTAGAACATGCTCCTGTAGCTCAGAGGAGTTTGTTATTACCCACTTGCTGAAGCCTACTCTGTCAATTCATGTGTCTCAATCTTTTTTTTTTTTTTTTTTTTTTTTTTGAGATGGAATCTCTCTCTGTCACCCAGGCTGGAGTGCAGTGGCATGATCTTGGCTCACTGCAAGCTCCACCTCCCGGGTTCATGCCATTCTCCTGCCTCAGCCTCCCAAGTAGCTGGGACTACAGGCGCCCGCCACTACACCCAGCTATTTTTTTTTTTTTTTTGTATTTTTAGTAGAGACGGGTTTCACCATGTTAGCCAGGATGGTCTCAATCTCCTGACCTTGTGATCTGCCCGCCTCGGCCTCCCAAAGTGCTGGGATTGCAGGCATGATCCACTGCACCCGACCTTGTCTGTCTCATTCTTAATCCAGTTTGTGCCCTTGCTGGAGAGGAGTGTGATACTTTGGAGGAGAAGAGTCATTCTGGTTTTTGGAATTTTCAGTATTTTTGTGCTAGTTTTTCCTCATCGTGGATTTACCTACCTTTGATCTTTAAGGCTGATGACCTTTGGATGGGATTTTAGTGAGGGGTCCTTTATGTTGATGTTGATGTTGTTTCTTTCTGTTTGTTAGTTTGTCTTCTAATGGTCAGGCCCCTCTTCTGCAGGTCTGCTGGAGTTTGCTGGAGGTCCTCTCCAGATCCTGTTTGCCTGTGTATCACCAACAGAGGCTGCAGAACAGCAAAGATTGCTGCCTGTTTCTTCCTCTGGAAGATTCCTCCCAGAGGGGCACCCACCAGATGCCAGCCAGAGCTCTCCTGTATGAGGTGTCTGTCGACTCTTGCTGGGAGATGTCTCCCAGTTAGGACCCACTTGAGGAGGCAGTCTGTCCCTTATCAGAGCTGGTGCACTGTGCTGGGAGAATCCCTCTTGTCAGGATCAGCTGCTCTCTTAAGGGCCAGCAGGAAGGCATGATAAAATCTGCTGAAGCTGTGCCCACAGCCACCCCTTCCCACAGGTGCTCTGTCCCAGGGAGATGGTGGTTTTGTTTATAAGCCTCTGACTGGAGTTGTTACCTTTTCTTCAGATATACCCTGTCCAGTGAGGAGGAATCTAGAGAAGCAGTCTGGCCACAGCCACTTTTCTGCACCCAGCCTAGACCTCCCAGCTTCCTTAGCACTGTCAGGGAAAAACCGCCTACTAAAGCCTCAGTAATGGCTGACACCACGCGCCCGCCCCCCATCCCGCGCCCACCCTCCCCCCCCCCCACCACACACACACGTCAATCATCCCAGACTTCAGACTGCTGTTCTGGCAGGGATAATTTCAAGCCAGTGGTGCTTAGCTTGCTGGACTCTATGGGAGTAGGACCCACTCAGCAAGACCACTTGGCTCCCTGGCTTCAGTCTCATTTCCAGGGGAGTAAGTGTTTCTGTGTCACTGGGGTTCCAGGAGCCACTAATGTACAAAAAATAAAACACTCCTGCAGTTGGCTTGGTGTCTGCCCAAACAGCCGCCCAGCTTTTTGCTTAAAACCTAGGACCCTGGTGGTTAGGCCCACAAGGGAATCTCCTGATCTGCAGATTGCAAACCGTGAGAAAAGCATAGTATCCTGGCTGGATAGCACAGTTCCTTGTGGCTTCCCTCAGGTGGGGAGAGGGAGGTCCCTGGTCCTTTGCACTTCCTGGGTGAAGTGATGTCCCACCCTGCTTCTGCTTGCCCTCCGTGAGTTGGACCCACTGCCTAATCAGTCCCAATGAGATGAACTGGGTACCTCAGTTGGAAATGCAGAAACACCCACATTCTGCGTTAGTCTCACTGGGAGCTGCAGACCGGAGCTGTTCCTATTCGGCCATCTTGGCCCCTTGACTATCTTAATAGTTGCAGAAAAAGCATCTGACAAAACCTAACACTCCTTCATGATAAACACGCACAAACACACACATACACACATTGAATAAACTAGGAATAAAAGGAAACTACTTCAACTTGACAAAAGGCATCTATAAAATACCCCAGAGCTAACATAATACTTCATGGAGTAAAGACTGAGCTTATTCTTAACTAATCTTAGGGATTAAACTCAAAAAGGATGTCTCTTTTCATCACTTCTGTTCAACATTTTATGTCAGGTTCTAGCAAGGGCAATTAGGCAAGAAAATGAAATAAAAGACATCCTGTTTAGAAAGGGAAGATAAAAACTCTATTTATAGATGCCATGATTTTTTATATAGAGCACCTAAATGATCCATTAAAATCTATTATAACAAATAAACAAGTTATGTAAATCTTCAGGATTAAAAAAAAATCAATGTACAAAAATCAGTTGTATTTTTGTATACTTTCAATGAACACTCTGAAAGTAAAATTAGGAAAGCAATTCCATTCACGGTAGCACCAAACAGAATCAAATAGTTGAGAATAAATTTAACCAAGGCCATTCAAGGTTTCTCTACTAAAAACCACAAAAACATGGTTAAAAGCAGTTAAAGAAGACCAAACAAATGGAAAGGGAGTCTATGTTTATGTATCAGAAGACTCACTATTGTTAATACTGCAATACTTTTACAGGCATTGCATTAATTTACAGATGTATTAATGATACAATGCGTGTAAAAATCCCAGGTGGTTCCCCTCCCCCCCCCCAGAAACTGGCAAACTGATCCTAAAACTATTTTGGAAATGAAACGCACCAGAATAGTCAAAAGAGACTTGAAAAAGAACAAAGTTGGAGGACTCACTTCTTGGTATCAAAACTTACTACAATGCTTTAGTATTTGAGACAGTGAAATACTGGCATAAGGATAGACATAGATCAATAGAAAATAATTGAGGGTATAGAAGTACACCTTCACATTTCTAGTAAATTGACTTTTGACAAGAATTTCAAAAGAATTTAATGGGGGAAGGAATAAGGAATAGTCTCTTCCACAAATGATGCTAAAACAACTGGATATCCACATGAAAAAGTATGAATTTGGAGCTCTACTTCACACCATATACAAAATGAACTCAAACTGGATCAAAGACATAAATGTAACAGCTAAAACTATGAAACCATTAAAAGAAAGCATAGATGTACATCTTCATAATCTTGGATTTGAAAATGGTTTATTAGAGGCCGGGCGCGGTGGCTCAAGCCTGTAATCCCAGCACTTTGGGAGGCCGAGGCGGGTGGATCACGAGGTCAGGAGATCGAGACTATCCTGGCTAACATGGTGAAACCCCGTCTCTACTAAAAATACAAAAAACTAGCCGGGCGTGGTGGCGGGTGCCTGTAGTCCCAGCTACTTGGGAGGCTGAGGCAGGAGAATGGCGTGAACCTGGGAGGCGGAGTTTGCAGTGAGCCGAGATCACGCCACTGCACTCCAGCCTGGGAGACACAGCGAGACTCCGTCTCAAAAAAAAAAAAAAAAAAAGAAAATGGTTTATTAGATATGACACCAAAAGCTCAAGTTAAAAAAAAGTATATATATACATATATATATAAAAATTAGACTTCATCAAAATAAAATACTTTTGTGTGTCAAAAGGCACTATTAAGGATATGGAAAGAAAACCGACATAATGGGAAAATTATTTGCTAATTATGTATCTGACATAAGGAGCTTGAATATATAAAAAAAAACTCTTAGAAATTAAAAATAAAAAGGTAAATAACCCAACTAGAAAATAGACAAAGACATTGAATAATTACATGAAAAGATCCTCAGCCTCTTTAGCCAAAAGAGAAATACAAATCAAAATTACTTCATACACAGTATAAAGGCTGTTATCAAATAGATAATGAGTGTTGACACGGATGTGGCAAAATTGGAACCTTCATATGCTGATAGGAATGTAATTTGGAACCTTCATATGCTGCTTTGGAAAATTATTTGGCAGTTCCTCAATTATCTAAACAGGGTTACCCAACAATTCCACTTCTGGATATATACTCAGGAGAATTAAAAACATATGCCCATCTCAAAAATTGTACATGAATATTCATAATAGCAAGAAAGTGGAAACAACTTAAATGTCCATCGACTGATGAATGGTAAACAAATATAGCATATTCACACAATAAAATATTATTCCACAATTTAAAGAGAAGAAGTACTGATGTATGGTACAAACATGAATGAACTTTGAAAATACTATACTAAGTAAAAGAATTCATTCAAAAAACACCACATATGACATGTCCAGATTAGAATAATTATTAAGATAGAAAGTAGATTATTGGTTGCCAGGACTGAAAGACTTGGGGTAAAATGGGGGTGATTGCCAATTGATGTGGGTTTTGGGGGGAAGTGATGAAATGTTCTAAAATTGATTGTGGTAAGACATAGAGAAACTGGAGCAAGATGGTGGGATAGGACTCTCCAGCAGTCATCTCCCTGCAGAAACAACAGTGTGAACAACTCTCCATACATGAAAATACCTTCACAAAATCTAAGAGAACCAGATGAGAGATCACAGTACTTGGTTATAGCATAATAAAAAAGATGCATTGGAGAGGGTAGAAAGAACAGTGTGACATTACCTGCATTATCTCTTCCACAACTTCATGCAACACGGAGTGGAGACACATACCATCCTCTTGAGGAAAAGAGAGAAACTTTGCCTTAGACCCCAATACCGAGCCTGCCACAGTAAAACCCAGCACTGGGCATACCCCATAGTACCTGACTCCAGACTGGTCCCTCGGACTGAGTCTACAAACCTGCCTCGATGCCAGAGGAAAACACTTAGCCCCTGCAAAATGAACTCAACTTTTAGCCTGTGTCACTGACGGCCAACTACAACTGTAAAAAGAGACAAAAAATACTATATAATGATAAAATGGTCGATTTAGCAAGAGGATATAACTATTGTAAATATATATGCACTCAACATTGAAGCATCTACACACATATTACACATGTGCAAATATTAATCAATCTGAAGGGAGAGATAGACTGCAAAATAATAACATTATGGGACTGCAACTCATCACTTTCAACAGTGGACAGATCATCCAGACAGAAGGTCAACAAAGGAACATCAGATTTAAACTGCACTCTAGAACAAATGTACCTAACGGATATTTATAGAATATTCCATCTGACAGCTGTAGAATACACATTCTTCTGAACTGCACGTGCAACACTCTGGGAGAAAAAATATATATTTTAGTCCACAAAACAAGTCTTAACAAATTTAAGAAAATTGAAATCATATCATGTATTTGTTTTATTTTTTTGAGACAGGATCTCACTGTGTTGCCAAGGTTGGAGTGCAGTGTTGTGATTATGTGTTACTGTATACTCCACCTCCTAGGCTTAAGTGATCCTCCCACCTCTGCTGGGACTACAGGTGTATACCATCATGCCTGCCTAACTTTTTAATTAATTAATTAATTAATTAATTTATTGAGACAAGATCTCGCTATGTTGTCCTGGCTGATCTTGACCTCCTGAGCGCCAGCAGCCCTCTCACCTCAGCCTCCCAAAGTGCTGGCATTACAGGCATAAGCTACAGTGCCTGGCCTCAAATATCTTTTTGACAAAAATGGTATAAAACTAGATTCAATAACAGAAAGAACTGCAGAAAATACATAAATACATGTATATTAAACAACATGTTCCTAAATAACCAATGGGTCAATAAAGAAGTTAAAAGGGAAATTAAAATTATTTTTCAGATATTACCTGCATTACCCCTTAAGGTCATTATTCCATGAAAATGGAAACACAATGTACTAAAACCTATGAGATACAGCAAAAGCAATTCTAAGAGAGAAGTTAATAGCAATACACACCTATATCAAAAAAGAAGAATAATCTCAAATAAACAACCTAATGTTACATCACGGGGAATAAGAAAAACAAGAAGAAACTAAACTTAAAATTAGTAGAAAGAAAGAAATAATAAAGATTGAAGCAGAAATAAAATAGAATCTGTAAAAACAATATGAAAAATCAATATAAAATCAATAAAATGAAGAGTTGGATTTTTTGAAAAGATAGACAAAATCAACAAACCTTTAACTAGACTAAGGAAAAAAGAGAGGAGGCTCAAATAAAATAAGAGATGAACAAAGAGATATTAGAGCTGATATCACAGAAATACGAAGGGTCATAAGAGACTAGTATGAACAATAACATGCCAACATTTGATAACCTAGAATAAATGAATAATTTGTTTGACACATATCCTACGAAGATTGAATTATGAAAAATAGAAAACCTAAACAGAGCAATAATAAGTAAGAAGATTGAATCAGTAATGAAAAATCTCTCATTAAAGAAAAGCACAAAGCTGATGGCTTCACTGTTGAATTCTACCAAAGATTTAAAGAACCGATACCAATTCTTTTCAAACTCTTCCAAAAAATTGAAGAGGAGGAAATACTTCCAAACTCATTCTATGAAGCCAGCCTTACCATAATATCAAAACCAGACAAAAAAGGAAAGCTGTAGGCCAGTATCATTGATGAACATAGATGTAGAAATTTTCAAAAAAAAATGAGCAAACTGAATTCAGGAACATATTACAAAGATCATTCATCATGATCAAATGAGAGTTCATCCCAGGGATGCAAGGTGGGGTCAACAGATGCAAATCAACATACATAATATATCATAGTAACAGAATAAAGTATAAAAATTTTATGATCATTTCAATACATGCAAAAAAAAGCATTTGAAAAAAATCTAACATCTTTTCATGATAAAAACTCTCAACAAATTAGGTATAGAAAATATGTATCTTGGCCAGGCATGGTGGCTCACACCTGTAATTCCAGCACTTTGGGTGGCTGAGGCAGGCAGATCACTTGAGGTCAGGAGTTCTAGACCAACCTGGCCAACATGGTGAAACCCCATCTGTACTAAAAATACAAAAATTAGCCAGGTGCGATGGTGCACACCTGTAATCCCAGATACTTGGGAGTCTGAGACACGAGAATTGCTTGTACCCAGGAGGTGGAGTTTGTGGTGAGCCAAGATTGTGCCACTGCACTCCAACCTGGATGACAGAGTGAGACTCCATCTCAATGGAAAAAAAAAGAAAAAGAAAAGAAAATATGTATCTTAAAGTAGATGCCACCTATGACAAATCTGCTAACCTCGTATTCCACAGGGAAAAACTGAAAGCTTTTTTTCTCTGATATCTGGAACAAGACAAGAATACCTACTTTTGCCCAATTTAACATAGTCCTGAAGGTCCTATCCAGGTCAATTATGAAAGAGAAAGAAATAAGACAGTGAACTATCTGAAAAAGAAATAAAACAATCTCATTTATAATAGCTACAAAAAAAATCCTTAGGAATAAATTTAACCGAGGAGGTAAAAGATCTATGCTGAAAACTATAACACACTGATAAAAGAAATTGAAGAGGGGAGAAAAAAATTGCGGACAGGAGACAGGGCTAACATGCAGCTCTTGCTTAGATGGACAGAACAGCATCTGGACACTCACACTGTGAACTTTTGCTCTAAGAACCACCGCAGGAGCATAACAAGAAAACCAAAAAATTCACAGACCCTTTGAAAGAAGTGGCTTGCCACTGGGAATGTTGCAAGAGAGACAAAACCCCCGAAGACAAAAGACATACTCTCTTGGAGTGCTATGGCCCTGCCCATCACCTGAGAAACCCAAGCATTCGTTCAGGCCAATGTAGGACAAGATTATATCCCTCTTCTACTCCTGCAGCTAGTACTCCCTTGAAAGCACCACCTCCTGGCTAAAAGCCAACCAACTCAAGCAGTTAAAACAAGTCATAACAGAAGAAACCTGCGCCAAAGAAGGATAACAACCACTAATTCCACCACCTGCAACACCCTGGGTAAACAGAGTGTTGCACATGACAACTTCACTGCTAACATAACCAGCATTTGAGAAAACCAGCACACTAAACAAAAACTACAACCAAGGACTCCCACAGAATTGACTTCACTCCACTGCCATGTTCACTGGAACAGGTGCTGGTATCCATGGCTAGGAGACCTAAAGATGGATCACATCACAGGTCTCCTTGCAAACATTCCCCAGCAACAGTCTGGAGACTGGTAGCCCCGCTAGGTGGCTAGACCCAGAAGAGCAATAGCACTCACAGCAGTCTGGCTCTCAGGAAGTTCTATCTATAAAGGAATGGGGAGAGTACCACATCGAGGGATCACCTCATGGGACAAAAGAATCTGAACAGCAGCCCTTGAGTTCCAGATATTTCCACTGAAACAGTCTACCCAAATGAGAAGGAACCAGAAAAGTAATTCTGGTAATATGACCAAACAAGGTTCTGTAACACCCCCAAAATATCACATTAGCTCTCCTGCAATGGATTCAAACCAAGAAGAAATCTCTGAATTTCCAGATAAAGAATTCAGAAGATTGATTATGAGGCTACTCAAGGAGGCACCAGAGAATGAAAACCAATTTAATGAAATTTAAAAAATAACAGAATATGGATGAAAAAGTCTCCAGAGAAATAGATCTCATAAAGAAAAGACAATCACAACTTCTGGATATAAAAGACACACTGAGAAAAATGCAAAATACACTGGAAAGTTTCAAGAATAGAAGCAAACAAGTAGAAAAAAAGAACTTCAGAGCTCAAAGACAAGGCTTTTGAATTAACCCAATCCAACAAAACAAAACTAAAAAAAGAAGATTAAAAAAATAAGCAAAACCTCCAAGACATTTAGTATTATGTTAAATAACCAAATATAAGAATAACTGGTGTTCTTGAAGAAGATAAATCTAAAAGTTAGGAAAACATATATGAGGGAATAATTGAAGAAATAATCTCTAGTGTTGCTAGGAATCTAGACATCCAAATACAAGAAGCTCAAAGAATACCTGGGAAATTCATTGCAAAAAGTTAATCACCTATACACATAGTCATCAGGTTATCTAAAGTCAAGGCGAAGGAAAGAATCTTAAGAGCTGTGATGCAATAGCATCAGGTAACTTATGAAGGAAAACCTATCAGATTAAGAGCAGATTTCTCAGCAGAAACTTTGTAAGCCAGAAAAGTTTGGGGTCTTATCTTTAGCCTCCTTAAAACAATGATCAGCCTTGAGTTTTGTATCCATCAAAACTAAGCTTCATAAATGAAGGAGAGATGAAATCTTTTTGAGACAAACAAATGCTGAGAGAATTGGTCACTACCAAGCCAGTACTAAAAGAACTGCTAAAAGGAGTCCTAAATCTTGAAAAAAACCCTCGAAATCCACCAAAATAGAAGCCCCTTAAAGCATAAATCTCACAGGACGTATAAAACAATAACACAGTGGGAAAAAAAACTAAGATATTCAGGCAACAACTAGCATGATGAATAAAACAGTATCTTATATCTGAATACTAATATTGAATGTAAATTATCTAAACGCTTCACTTAAAAGATACAGAATGGCAGAATGAATAAAAATTTACCAATTTTTATTCTGCTGTCTTTGAGACAGTCTGCTGTCTCAAAGAGAAAGTCTGCTATCTTTGAGACACTCACCTGACACATAAGAGCTCACATAAACCTAAGGTAAAGAGGTGGAAAAAGATATTCCATGCAAATGAAAAAAAAAAAATTGAGAAGGAATAGCTGTTCTTATACTAGAAAAAACAAAGTTTAAAGCAACAACAGTTTAAAAAGACAATGAAGGGCACTGTATCATGATAAAAGGGTCAGTACAACAAGAAAATATCACAATCCTGAATATACATGCACCTAACATGGGAGCTCCCAAATTTATATAACAATTACTAGTAGACAAAAGAAATGAGATAACAACACAAAAATAGTGGAGAACTTTAATATTCCACTGAAAGCACTAGACAGGTTATCAAGACAGAAAGTTAACAAAGAAACAATGGACTTAAACTATACCCTGGAACAAATGAACTTAACAGATATTTACAAAACATTCTACCAAACAACTGAAAAGTATACACTCTTTACAACAGCACATGAAACTTTTTCCAAGATAGACCATATGATAGGCCACTAAAAAAGACTCAGTACATTGTTAAAAATCTAAATTATTTACTTTATTTTATTTTATTTTGTTTCTTTTTATTGAGACAAAGTCTCCCTCTGTTGGCCAGGCTGAAGTGCAGTGGCACAATCTCAGCTCACCGCAACCTCCACTCCCTGAGTTCAAGCAATTCTCCTGGCTCAACCTCCTGAGTAGCTGGGATTATAGGTGCACGCCACCACACCCAGCTAATTTTTGTATTTTTAGTAGAGATGGGGTTTCACCATGTTGGCCAGGCTGGTCTCAAATTCCTGACCTCAAGTGATCCACTTGCCTCAACCTCCCAAATGCTGGGATTACAGGTGTGATCCACCACGCCCGGCCAGAACATTGAAATTATATTAAGTATCCTCTTAGACCATGGTGTAATAAAATTAGAAATTAACTCCAAAAGGGACCCTCAAAACTATACAAATACATGGAAATTAAATAATCTGCCCCTGAATAATCCTTGGGTCAACAATGTTATCAAAATGGAAAATAAAAAATTATTTGAACTGAATGATAATAGTGACAAAACCTGTTAAAACCTCTGGGATGCCGGGCGCGGTGGCTCAAGCCTGTAATCCCAGCACTCTGGGAGGCCGAGGCGGGTGGATCACGAGGTCAGGAGATCGAGACCATCCTGGCTAACATGGTGAAACCCCGTCTCTACTAAAAAAATACAAAAAACTAGCCGGGCGAGGTGGCGGGCGCCTGTAGTCCCAGCTATTCGGGAGGCTGAGGCAGGAGAATGGCGTAAACCCGGGAGGCGGAGCTTGCAGTGAGCTGAGATCCGGCCACTGCACTCTAGCCCGAGCGACAGAGCGAGACTCCGTCTCAAAAAAAAAAAAAAAAAAAAAAAAAAAACCTCTGGGATACAGCAAAAGCGGTGCTAAGAGAAAAGCTCATAGCGTTAAGTGCCTACATCAAAAGGTCTGAAAGGGTACAAACAGACAATCTAAGCCAACACCTCAAAGAACTAGAGAAACAAGAACAAACCAAACCCAAACCTAGCAGAAGAAAAAAAAAAAACATGATAAGAACAGAACTAAATTAAATCAAAGCATAATTATACAAAAGATAAAAAATCAAAAAGTTGGTTTTTTGAAATGATAAACAAAATTGATGGACAATTAGTGAGATTAACCAAGAAAAGAAGAGAGAAGGTCTAAATAACCTCAATTAGGAATGAATGGGAGATATTACAACTGATACCACAGAAATACAAAATATTATTCAAGGCTACTATGAACACCTTTATATGCACAAACTTGAAAACCTAGAGGAGATAGATACATTCTTGAAAATATACAACCCTCCTAAATAAAACCAGAAAGAAATAGGAACTCTGAACAGACCAATAACAATTCATGACATTGAAACAGTAATAAAAATTGCCAACAAAAAAAGTCCAGGACCAGATGGATTCACAGCTGAATTCTATCAGACATTCAAATAAGAATTGGTACCAATCTTATAGAAATTATTTCAAAAGATAGAGAAAGAGGAAATCCTACCTAAAACATTCTATGAAGCCAGTCATTACCCTAATACAAAAACCAGGAAAGGACATAACAAAAAGGAAAACTACAAACCAAATATCCCTGATGAACATAGATGCAAAAATTCTCAACAAAATATTAGCTAACAGAATTCAGTACATATCAAAGAGATAATACATCGTGATCAAGTGGGTTTTATGCCAGGGATTCAGGGTTACACATATGCAAGTCAATAAATATGATACACCACATAAATAGAAGTAAAAACAAAAATCATGATCATCTCAATAGATGCAGAAAAAAGCATTTAACAAAATCCAGCATTCATTTATGGTTAAAACTCTCAGCAAAAAATGGCAAAAAGGGGACATACCTTAAGGTAATAAAAGCGATCTATGGAAAACACACAGCCAATATTATACTGAAGAGATAAAAGTTCAAAACATTCCCCTGAGACCTGGGATAAGACAAAGATGCCCACTTTCATCACTTCTATTCGACATAGTACTAGAATTCCTAGCCAGAGCAATCTGACAAGAGAAAGAAATAAAAGGCATCCAAATTGGTAATGAGGACATCAACCTGTCGCTGTTTGCCAATGATATGATCATATAAATAGAAAGCCCTAAAGACTCATCCATAAAACTCTTAGATCTGATAAATTAATTCAGCAAAGTTTCAGGATACAAAATCAATGTACACAAATCAGTAGCACTGCTATACACTAATAGTGACCAAGCTGAGATCAAATAGAGAACTCAAAACCATTTACAACAGCTGTTAAGAAAAGTAAAACTTAGGAACATACCTACCAAAGAGGTGAAAGGTCTCTATAAGGAAAACTACAAAAGAATGCTGAAAGAAATCATAGACGGCAGAAACAAATGGAAACACATCCCAGGCTCATGGATGGGTAGAATTGATATTGTCAAAACGACCATACTGCCAAAAGAAATCTATAAATTCAATGCAATCCCCATCAAAATACCATTATAATTCTTCGTAGAACTAGAAAAAACAATCCTAAAATTTATATGGAACCAGAAAAGAGCCCACATAGCCAAAACAAGACTAAGCAAAAGAACAAATCTGAAGACATCACATTAACCAAGTTCAAACTACATTATGAGGCTATACTTACCTTGTAATGTAGTATGATAGTGGTGTAAAAACAGGCATACAGACCAATGGAACAGTGAATTCAAAAATAAAGCCAAATATTTATAGCCAACTGATCTCTGACAAGGCAAACAAAACATAAAGTGGGGAAAGGATATCCTATTCAACAAATGGTGCTGGGATAATTGGCAGGCCACATGGAGAAAGTGGAACTGTATGCTCATCTCTCACCTTATACAAAAATCAACTCAAGATGGATCAAAGACTTAAATCTAAGACCTGAAACCATAAAAATTCTAGAAGATAACATTGTAAAAATTATGCTAGTCATTGGCCTAGGCAAAGAGTTCGTGACCAAAAACCCAAAAGCAAATGCAACAAAAACAAAAACAAAAATAAATAGATAGGACCGAATTAAACTAAAGAGCTTCTGCACAGCAAAAGAAATAATCAGCAGAATAAACAGACAACCCGCAGAGTGGGAGAAAATATTTGCAAACTGTGCATCTGACAAAGGACTAATACCCAAACTCTACAAGGAACTCAAACAAGTCAGCAAAGGAAAAAAAAAAAAAAACATAATTAATTCCATAAAAAAGTTGGCTAAGAACATGAATAGACAATTACCAAAAGAAGATATACAAGTGGCCAAAAAACATATAAAAAATGCTCAACATTACTAATTATCGGGGAAATGCAAATCCAAACCACAATGCAATACCACCGTGCTTGTGCAAGAATGACCATAAGTAAAAAATTTTTTTTAAAAATTAGATATTGGTGTGTATGTGGTGAAAAGGGAACTGCTTGTGAGAATGTAAACTGTACAACCACTGTGGAAAACAGTATGGAAATTCCTTAAATAACTAAAAGTAGAACTACCATTTGATCCAGCAATCTCACTACTGGGTATCTACCCAGAGGAAAATAAGTCATTATATGAAAAAAACACTTGCACACAAATGTTTAAAGCAGTACAATTTACAGTTGCAAAAATATAAAACCAGCCTAAATGCCCATCAACCAATAAGTGGATAAAGTAATGTGATATGCAAGATTATATATATATATGTGTGTGTGTGTGTGTGTATCTATATATCTATATAGATATATAGAGTCATTCTGTTGTGTGTATATATAGATATAGATATATAGAGATATAGATATATAGATAGAGAGAGTCACTCTGTCACCCAGGCTGGAGTGCAGTTGTGTGATCTTGACTCCCTGAAACTGCCACCTCCTTTTTTCAAGTGATTCTCATGCCTCAGCCACTCGAGTAGCTAGGATTACAGGTGCATTCCACCATGCCCAGGTAATGTTTGTATTTTTTAGCAGAGACAGGGTTTCCCCATGTTGGTCAGGCTGGTCTCTAACTCCTGACTTCAAGCAGTCCACCTGCCTTGGCCTCCCAAAGTGCTGGGATTGCAAGCATGAGCTACTGTGCTTGGCCTAAATGTGTTATACCATGGAATACTACTCAGCCATAAAAAGGAATAAAATAATGGCATTCACAGCAACCTGATGGAGTTGGAGATCATTTTTCTAAGTGAAGTAACTTATGAATGGAAAAACAAACATTATATATTCTCACTTGTATGTGGGATCTAAGCTATGAGGATGCAAAGACATAAGAATGACATAATGGACTCTGGAGACTTGCGGGGAAGGGTTGGAGGGAGTGAGGAATAAAATACTACACATTGGGTACAATGCACACTAATCAGGTGATGGGATGGGTGCACCAAAATCTCAGAAACCTCACCTAAAAAACTTATCCATGTAACTAAACACTACCTGTTCCTCAAAACTAGTGAAATAATAATAATAATAAATTTTGAAAAGTAATCAAAGAAGACACAAATAAATGGAAAGCTATTCTGTGTTCATAAACTAGAAGAATTAATACTGTTAAAATATCCATACCACACAAAGTACTATCTAGATTTAATGCAATTTCTATCAAGACAATTATGACATTCTTCACAGAAATAAATTTGTGCATTTAGAGCAAATAAATTTTTCACAAAGGTGCCAGAAACACAAAATGGGGAAAGGGGGCTTTTTAATGTAAGGTGACATAAAAACCAGTATCTGCCTGTAAAATTAGATTCTTATCTCTCACCATACACTGAAAGCATCTCAAGATGGATTAAACACTTAAATGTAAGACCCGAAACTATTAACTGAAACCATGAAAATTCTAGAATTTAACATTGAGAAAAAGCTCCATGACATCGGTCTGGAGAATGATTTTTTTAGATAAAATCTCAAAAGCACAGATAGCAAAAACAAAAATGGTCAAATGGAATTACATCAAACTAAAAAGCTCCAGCACAGCAAAGGAAACAATCAACAGAGTGAAGTGACAACCTATAGAATAAGAGAAAATATTTGCAATCTATACATATGATAAGGGATTAATATTTAAAATATATAAGGAACTTAAACAACTCAGTAACAAGAAAACAACCTGATTGGCCGGGCGCGGTGGCTCAAGCCTGTAATCCCAGCACTTTGGGAGGCCGAGACGGGCGGATCACGAGGTCAGGAGATCAAGACCATCCTGGCTAACCCGGTGAAACCCCGTCTCTACTAAAAAATACAAAAATCTAGCCGGGCGAGGTGGCGGGCGCCTGTAGTCCCAGCTACTCGGGAGGCTGAGGCAGGAGAATGGCGTGAACCCGGGAGGCGGAGCTTGCAGTGAGCTGAGATCCGGCCACTGCACTCCAGCCTGGGCGACAGAGTGAAACTCCGCCTCAAAAAAAAAAAAAAAAAAAAAAAAAAAAAGAAAACAACCTGATTAACAAACAAAAGGATTGAATAGACATTTCTCAACAGAAGACATACAAATGGCCAACAAGTATATGAAAAAATACTCAAGAAAACTAATCATCAGTAAAATGCAAATCAAAACCACAATGAGATGTCACCTCACTCCTGTTAGAATGGCTATGTCACATTTTGGTGGTTTGTGCCTTCTGAAATTCATATAGAAATTTCACACTAATTTTAACAGTATTAAGAGGGTGGGAAATCTGACTGTGGTGTTTGGGTGGAGCATTAGTGGGTTTATAAGAGGAGAAAGTGATACCTGAGCTAGCATGGTTAGCCCTCTTGTCATGTGATTTCCTGCACCATCAGGGACTCTACAGAGTTCCCACTGGCAAGAATGTTCTCACCAATGCAGCCTGTCAATCTTGGACTTCCCAGCTTCCAGAATCATGAGCTAAATAAACCTTTATTTTTTACAAATTACCTGTCTCAAATATTTAGTTACAGCAACATCAAGCAAATGAAGACAAGCTATTGTCAAAAAGACAAAAGATAACAAGTGTTGGCAAGCATGTAAGGAAAAAGAAACTCTTGTAGTAACACTGTTAGTGGAAATATAAATCAGTACAACCTTTATGCAGATTTTATGGAGGTTCCTAAAAATGTTAAAAATAGAGCTGCTATATGATGTTACTACTGGTTATATATCAAAACAAAATGAAATCAGTATATACAAAAGGTATTTTCACTCCCACGTTTATTGCAGCATTATTTACAGTAGCCAAGATATGGAATTAACCCAGCTGTCCATCAACACATAAATGAACAAGGAAAATATGATATATACACATTGGAATACTATTCATTCATTAAAAAGAAGGAAATCCTGCTATTTGCATCACCATGGATGAACTTGGAGGATAGTAAGTGAAATGAGCCAGGCACAGGAAGACAAATATCATATGCTTTCACTCATATATGTGGTGAGTATAATGGTGGTTCCTAGAGGCTGAAGTGATTAAGGGGGAGAGGGGATGGGAGGATATTGGTCAAAGAAAACATAATTACAATTAGGGGGAATAAGTTTAAGAGATCTACTTATAGCATGATTGCTATAGTTAGTGAAGATATACTGTATTCTTGAAAAATGCAAAGAGAGTGCATGTTAAGTGTTCTCACCACAAAAATGCTATGTGAGGTAACAGATGTATATAGACTTCAAAATATGTCAAAGATGATAAATATATAAAATTTTATGTCAATTAAATATATAGTGAAAAATTAAAATAGGTTGTGGTTATGATTGCATAACTCTGTGAATGTACTAAAATCCACAGAGTTGTGTATTTTAAATAAGTAAAGTAGGGGCCAGGTGCAGTGACTCACACCGTCATCCCAGCACTTTGGGAGGCTGAGGCAGGCAGATCACTTGAACTCAGGAGTTCAAGACCAGCCTGGGCAGCATGGTGAAACCCTGTCTCTACGAAAAATTTAAAAAAATTTAAAAAAATAGCTGGGCGTGGTGGTGAATGCCTGTGGTCCCAGCTACTTGGGAGGCTGAGTTGGGAGGGTTCCTTTAGCACAGGAAGTTGAGGCTGCAGTGAGACGAGATCGTGCCACTGCACTCCAGCCTGGGTGACAGAGAGAGACCCTGTCTAAAAAATAAAGTCCAGGCACTGTGGCTCATGCCTGTAATCCCAGCACTTTGGAAGGCCTAGGCGGGCAGATCACGAGGTTAGGAGATCGAGACCATCCTGGCTAACACGGTGAAACCCCATCTCTACTAAAAATTCAAAAAATTAGCCGGGCATGGTGGCGGGCGCCTGTAGTCCCAACTATTTGGGAGGCTGACACAGGAGAATGGCATGAACCCAGGAGGCAGAGCTTGCAGTGAGCCGAGATCGTGCCACTGCACTCCAGCCTGGGTGACAGAGCAAGACTCCGTCTCAAAAATAAATAAATAAAATAAAAAAGGGAAGTATATGATATTGAATTATATCTCAATAAAAATAAAAAACTGGTAAATAGCTAAATATTTATATAAGGAATATATTTGCTGAAGTATATGAGGGGAAGTGGTTAGTAATGGAAACAGAATATAGCAAAACCTTTGAAAGGGAAGGATATTTTTACTAGCTTTTTTGTTTGTTTGTTCGTTTATTTGTGTTTTTGAGACGGAGTCTAGCTCAGTCGCCCAGGCTGGAGTGCAGTGGCGCGATCTTGGCTCACTGCAAAATCACTCCCGGGTTCACGCCATTCTCCTGCCTCAGCCTCCCGAGTAGCTGGGACTACAGGCGCCCGCCACTACGCCCGGCTAATTTTTTTGTACTTTTAGTAGAGACAGGGTTTCACCGTTTTAGCCAGAATGGTCTCGATCTCCTGACCTCGTGATCTGCCCATCTCAGCCTCATAAAGTGCTGAGATTACAGGCTTAAGCCACAGTGCCCGGCCTAGCTTTTTTTTTTTTTTTTTTTTTTTTTTTTTTTTAAAGGAAGTCTTGCTGTGTTGCACAGCTGGAGTGCAGTGGCACAATCTCGGCTCATTGCAAGCTCCGCCTCCCGGGTTCAAGTGATTCTCCTGCCTTATCCTCCTGAGCAGCTGGGATTACAGGAGTGTGCCACCACGCCTGGCTAAGTTTTGTGTTTTTAGTAGAGACGGGGTTTCATGGTGTTCAGGCTGGTCTTGAATTCCTGACCTCAAGTAATCCACCTGCCTCGGTCTCCCAAAGTGCTGGGATTACAGGCGTGAGCCACTGCACTTGGCCTTTTATTAGCTTTAACACACTAAATAATGAGTAGCTTTGGAAGCTAAACATACTCTCTTTAAAGTAATGGCAAAATTAAGTTTAATAATTAAAGGTGTTAATATTACCCTGTCATTTTCCATTCTCTAGACTGTACCTTCTTGTAGTTCTTTTCTAGTTTGTTCCAACAGTATAAACATATTCGACCAGATATATGTGGTCACAATTGTAGAATATATTCTGCAAAGACTTATCATTACAACTCTCCTCTCTCCAAAGAAAACAGTTTCATTTTGGGGCATGTTTGTTAATTAGCCCTACCGAAAGGAGATTCTACTTCAGTCTTTTATTGCTGTAATGACTTAGAACAAAGTGTACTGAGATGGAGTCTCGCTGTGTCGCCCAGGCTGGAGTGCCCTGGCACGATCTCGGCTCACTGCAACCTCTGCCTCCCGGGTTCAAGCGATTCTCCTGCCTCAGCCTCTCGAGTAGCTGGGATTACAGGTGCCTGTCACCATGCCCGGCTAATTTTGTATTTTTTAATAGAGACGGAGTTTCGCCATCTTGGCAAGGCTGGTGTTGAACTCTTGACCTCAGGTGATCCACCCACCTCGGCCTCCCAAAGTGCTGGTATTACAAGTGTGAGCCACTTGCTCTGCCTGAAGGTATTTTTTAAAATAATATTTTAAGTACTTTTTGTAGTATAACCCTTCTTTCTCTAGATTCACCGTATTTAGTTACCCTCTAGCATTTACTACCTGTGGTTATATTTATTAAACCTAATAATAAATAAAGCAGAATCTCTTAAAACCAATAAACTGCTTTGTAGACATTGGCATTACTACTACCCTATCTAACAAATAAAAAGATTGAGGACACTCAAATGCCATATGGGCATAGAGTAGCACCAGTGTAGAGAGATTATCCATAGCTAGGTTATGTTCCTGAAATGGCTCTGCTTTCACTCAAAGCCTCCAGGGTATTTCTACAGGCATAGTAAAACACAGGGAGCAAGTCTGCAATAATGGCAAAAGTCTATGGGAAATTTGTATGCTTTGTGGTTTAGTTCACAAACTCATTCTCTTTTTTCAGCCATTCCAAATCTTTATGCTTTTGAGATTATGGGACCCTCTTTTATTTATGTTTATGTTCCCATATTTATTTAATAAGTAAGACAGAGGCTTCAGTTCCATCCGGATCCTTCAGATAACTAGAGCAAACCTAAATATGAAGTGGACTTTTCCTCTCCCTGCCCTCTCTGGCAGAAGTAAGCCATAATGATTTTCTTAAACATAATCCTCCAGCTGATAACCCTCCAGTGATATACGCTGGGTTAATTTCACTCAGAGAGTGTTCTGTCCCCAAATGACTTTGCCATGTTTACCTTTTACTTAATTCCTTTTGTACACCAAGAGACTGTGTCTACCTACTTAACTTTACAATTATGAAAACCAGTCAGTTTCAAACCTGGAATACTCTCATGTTTACCTTCTCTAAACATGAAAGTTTTAGATAAATAGATTAAAGTAATGCTATTTATGCCAATTGTCTTCATCCATAAGATAGTGGGGTTGGAAGGATGTTTAGTATTCTGGGTTTTTTACATGGGCCTGCACTCTTTTTCTTTATGCTCTCTTATGTGTCTTTCATTGCTACTTCGGAAGGTAATGACATATACATAATTTAAAGCTTGATTTTTGACATCATTTTTCTACAGGAGCATTATACCCTGGAATACCAGTTCCTTGATGAAGAGATTGGACTTTTTTACTGAATTCTACATACTTCTCTAAGTACCTGGTATCTAGTGGCTTCTCAGCTATTACTAATACTTGTTATGTCCCGGAAATGTTTAATAATTACCTGTTTCTTTTTCTTAAGGATAGCAGTCAAGTAAAATGAAGACTGCTGAGATGAAAAACAGACACACAAAAGCCTAAGTAGCTGAGAGTCCTGAGTTCGCTGGAGACTCCAGATATCTTCACAATTGTAAAGACAAAAACAAAAAATTTGAAAAATACCAAAAGGAAAAATAAGTGCAAGCCAAAACAGGGAATGACAAAGGAAGCCACCTGAAGATGCCTTCATCATTTGAACATTTCTCAGTTGCTATTTTACTTTTTAAAAGTAGTCTGTTATTTAAGAGTCAATTGCATTTATCTGTGCCTCATCTCCCCTATTTATTATCTGTCTCCTCAAGGCATTGGACAATGTTAACCACATTCCTTTTAACTCCCAAGAACATTGAGCCTTATGCATCAAGTGAAAGCAGTTTATAAGCCCTTTGTTATATTTTCCCGGAAACTAGATGAAAGTCTTTTAAGTAAGGAGAACTCACTTAAAATGGTAAACTTGTCTATTTCTCTGCATGGTTGAGGACCTCTAGCTGCTCCAGGCTGCAGTTTGTGTCCTGCTATCCCTGCAAAACTTCTGCCTGATATCTGCCTTCACCACCACCCAACCCAAGGCAACTCTGATTCTGGGAAGCTGAGCTCTCTCTTTTTTTTTTTTTTTTGAGACGAGTCTGGCTCTGTCGCCCAGGCTGGAGTGCAGTGGCCGGATCTCGGCTCACTGCAAGCTCCGCCTCCCGGGTTTATGCCATTCTCCTGCCTCAGCCTCCCGAGTAGCTGGGACTACAGGCGCCCGCCACCTCGCCTGGCCAGTTTTTTGTGTTTTTTAGTAGAGACGGGGTTTCACCGTGTTAACCAGGATGGTCTCAATCTCTTGACCTCGTGATCCGCCCGTCTCGGACTCCCAAAGTGCTGGGATTACAGGCTTGAGCCACCGCACCCGGCTGAGCTCTTTTTTTTCAGTGCAATTTATCTCTCCCTGTGCCCTGGGAGAGGCCAGACAACAGTCCTGAGAGACACTGCCAGCAAGTTGTTTTTGCCAGGAGGGTGTTACCCTACCTGTGGCCTCACTGCAGAGCCCTCTATGGAGAGGGGATGTATCTGATTCTGATGTTCTTTTACAAATCAAATTTCTACATTTTAATTTTTGTACCTCTTCTCAGACTCTGCATTGTATGATGTAATATTTATTTTATTATTAAAAATGGTGAAGTAACCAGCACATTGCTTTTTCTATCTTAATATTGACTATCTTAATTCTGTAAAATTATAATGTAAGTCTTGAGTGAAGTAGTCATTACAGTATTTTATAAACCTAGTCATGTACCATAGCTTTCTCAAGGGGAAAAGTATTATAGTTATCTCTTCAATATTTGCTTGTGTGAAACAGTTATTAACACCGTTTGTAGCTAATCCTGTCTGTAGTGACTGTTTTGAGAACCCTAAATCTCTAATTTAAAGGCCCAAGATTTTATCAGTTTGTATGGAACCTGTGTTTGCTCGTTGGTCCTGGTTTCTTAATAAACTTATGAAGATATTTGCCATGGATTTCCGAAGATTTAGAGTATATGTGAGGGGATTCAGTACAAATTACAGGGATTCAACACATTGACAACAGGAAAAATTGTAATGAATTGTTAGGTGGGGAATGATGTGAAGTAATCTAAATAAAAGCCTATATTATATTAGCTGACTTAGTTTATCTTTGTTGTCACTGAGGAAGCATAATTTATCTTCAGTAATTAAGTTATCATACAAAGCCTAAAAATTAATATTCTCTTTGTAAACAAAAGAGTATCTGAGACAAGTCTCAATCATTTTAGAAGTTTCTTTTGCCAAAATTAAGGACATGCCTATGACAATGCCTCAGGAAGTCCTGAAAATATGGGCACAAGGTGGTTGAGCTACAACTGGTTTTATACATTTTAGGGAGACATAAAACATCAATCAATACACATAACATGTGCATTCGTTCGTTCTGAAAAGGCAGGACAACTAAAAGTGGGGGCTTCCTGGTCATAGACAGATTCAAAGATTTTCTGATTGGCAATTGGTTGAAAGAATTATTACTTAAAGACCTGGAATCAATAGAAAGGAATCTGGGTTATAATAAGGGGTTGTGGAGACCAAGGTTTTGTCATGTAGATTAAGCTCCCAGGTAGCAGGCTTCAGAGAAAATAGATAGTAAATGTTTCTTACTAGATTTAAAGAGGCTGTTCTATCAGTCTTTTTTTTTTTTTTTTTTTTTTTTTTTTTTTTTTTTTTTTTTTTTTGAGACTGAGTTTTGCTCTTATTGCCCAGGCGGGAGTGCAATGACATGGTCTCGGCTCACTGCAATCTGTGCCTCCTGGGTTCAAGCAATTCTCCTGCCTCAGCCTCCCAAGTAGCTGGGATTACAATAAGCACGCATCACCACGCCCAGCTAATTTTTGTATTTTTAGTAGTGACAGGGTTTCACCATGTTGGCCAGGCTGTTCTTGAACTCCTGACCTCAGGTGATCCACCCACCTTGGCCTCCCAAAGTGCCGAGATTACAGGCATGAGCCACTGCACTTGACCTTGTTCTATCAGTTTTTTTTTTTTTTTTTTTTTTTGAGACAGAGTCTCGCTCTGTCGCCCAGGGTGGAGTGCAGTGGCCAGATCTCAGCTCACTGCAAGCTCCGCCTCCCGGGTTCACGCCATTCTCCTGCCTCAGCCTCCCGAGTAACTGGGACTACAGGCGCCCGCCACCGTGCCCGGCTAGTTTTTTGTATTTTTAGTAGAGACGGGGTTTCACCGTGTTAGCCAGGATGGTCTCGATCTCCTGACCTCGTGATCCGCCCATCTCGGCCTCCCAAAGTGCTGGGATTACAGGCTTGAGCCACCGCGCCCGGCCTGTTCTATCAGTTTTAAGGTGTCTGTGTTGATGTGAATGCTGGTCAGCTGTGAGGCATGTCTGACACTTCTCTCTCACTTTTCATTATGGATGAAACTAGTTTTTCAGGTTAACTTTGGAATGCCCCTAACCAAGAAGCAGGTCTGTTCAGATGGTTGAGGGGCTTAGAATTTTATTTTTGGTTGATATTCTCCCCTTTCTGGCCAAGATTTGCCAGAAGTTACATTGATGGCCACCAAACTTCTGTTTTGACCCATAGTATTACTCAGGCAGCATGGCTGCCTGGCCCAGGTCCATCCTCTCCCTCAGTGGGAACCCTAGGGCCAAGGGACTTAGAGCCAAAAGATTTATAGCCAGTAAGTAAGGAGGTCTCTGTACCATGGCTCGTACAAAGCAGACTGCCCGCAAATCGACCGGTGGTAAAGCACCCAGGAAGCAACTGGCTACAAAAGCCGCTCGCAAGAGTGCGCCCTCTACTGGAGGGGTGAAGAAACCTCATCGTTACAGGCCTGGTACTGTGGCACTCCGTGAAATTAGACGTTATCAGCAGTCCACTGAACTTCTGATTTGCAAACTTCCCTTCCAGCGTCTGGTGCAAGAAATTGCTCAGGACTTTAAAACAGATCTGCGCTTCCAGAGCGCAGCTATTGGTGCTTTGCAGGAGGCAAGTGAGGCCTATCTGGTTGGCCTTTTTGAAGACACCAACCTGTGTGCTATCCATGCCAAACGTGTAACAATTATGCCAAAAGACATCCAGCTAGCACGCCGCATACGTGGAGAACGTGCTTAAGAATCCACTATGATGGGAAACATTTCATTCTTAAAAAAAAAAAAAAAAAAATTCTCTTCTTCCTGTTATTGGTAGTTCTGAACGTTAGATATTTTTTTTCTATGGGGTCAAAAGGTATCTAAGTATATGATTGTGAGTGGAAAAATAGGGGACAGAAATCAGGTATTGGCAGTTTTTCCATTTTCATTTGTGTGTGAATTTTTAATATAAATGCAGAGGCGTAAAGCATTAATGCAAGTTAAAATGTTTCAGTGAACAAGTTTCAGCGGTTCAACTTTATAATAATTATAAATAAACCTGTTAAATTTTTCTGGACAATGCCAGCATTTGGATTTTTTTAAAACAAGTAAATTTCTTATTGATGGCAACTAAATGGTGTTTGTAGCATTTTTATTGTACAGTAGATTCCATCCATTCACTATACTTTTCTGAGTTGTCCTACATGCAAGTACATGTTTTTAATGTTGTCTGTCTTCTGTGCTGTTCCTGTAAGTTTGCTATTAAAATACATTAAACTAAAAAAAAAAAAAAAAAAGATTTATAGCCAATTTAAATGTTCTAGGCCAAACAGGAATGGACATCAACAGGCATTTATTAACCCTTAAAATTTTGTATATAAAAGTCACCAAACAAAAAGTCAAATGTGAGGTTACAAAACTGACTTATCTACTTTTAACTTCTATATAGTGAGCTACTGTGGTCTTGGTTTTAGTTACAATGTAACAATTATCTGTACAAAACATAAGCCTTGTTAAAACTTTTTGGCTAAGGAGTTTAGAGACTTGTGCCACAATGCTTTTTGCCCTCTTTTAGCAATTTGTCCTAAGGTGGCTGATAATTTTTTTAAGTCTATATCTATCTGGATAAATATCATAACTGGGACTATTATACCCAGTAGGCTTCATCACAGGTATCTTTATATCCTCTCAGTAATAATTTTCTTTTAATTCTACAGAAAGCAGAAAATTCTTTATGGTTGTGATGGATGAAATGGTGCCATGCATGTAATTATCCAGAAGACAAAGTCCCGTATTTTGCCAGCTGTTTAGGCATCCAAGTACCCATCCTTGATTTGCAGGGTCTGAATTAATTCTGTTCCTCAAAACTGGCCCTTATAATCTCACACACCCACTTCTTCTGGGATAGTCCCTGGGCCTAGAGGAAAGTTGTTCGTATAGGTTTAGCAGTAGGACATTTGCAGTGAAAAACTAACCGGATCCAGTGGGATTCAAAATGACAAAGATTTGCAGGCCTTTTCAAATCATCTCTAGTCTTCTGAATACATGATTCTGATTTTCTCAGAAGAAGTAAAACTACGAGAAATAAATAACAATAGTTTGACAATAGAAAGAGAATGTGCGTGTCAGAACAGAAAAAGGAACCTATTCCATTAGGATACCAACTAAAAACATGAAGAAAGTTATACTGATACTCTTTAGAATATTATTGTAGCCCAGAAATAATTCATGATTCAATTTTCACTCAAAAACAAAATTCAAGGCTGTAGTCTAGTAAAAGGTGTTATAGTTTTCCTTTGAAACAATTTCTCTCCTCTAGTCCTCCTTTTCTACTAAGGAGAAATTACAGTAAGACCAATTTGTGTGTGAAATAAGTTTTAGGCTTATTATACTTGGCCTGATTATTTACACAAAGTGCAGCAAGAATTGTTTGACGATATAGGCTCTTTTCAAGTAGGCTTTGCTGAACTTTACCTAAAAATGTGTTATTCTAGTCAAAGCCTTGGAAAAATAACCAGAGTCTCCAATTGTCTTATTTTCTTTTTAAAAAGACTCTTAGTAAACTTATGCAAATTATATTGTTATGAAATCAGAATATGCATGAACAGTTTCCAAATTTTGGAGACCTCAGATAGAGAGAAAGGTAAATTTGCTTACAAAAACATACTTTACCCAATTGCTCTAAACTATAAATAACTAATAAATACATAAATAAATAAATAAAAATATTTTCATGACGCTCCTTTAACCAAATCAGCAGACTTTCAAACAAAATGTTGTTTGTTCACCTTGGAACTGCCATTCACAAGCCAACCAGCTCTTGTCAGATGAGAGCTGTTTATCTGGCACTGAAAAAATCTAGCAGCTATTCACATTGCTAGAGCCAGTCCTCAGGGAAAAAGAGGCTCCCCGCTAATGAATACCTCCTCCTTGCATCCCCAGATAGCATGATCCTATAAAAACCACATTCATTTTATCATGGAAATCTTAGGGGCACTATTATTTTTGTTAGCATAGGGGTAGCTTTAGTTAGTATTCCATAGCAAGGCAGTAAATATACCTTAAGTGGAAATTCTCTAGTCCAAACTTCCAGTAGTTATCATTGGAAAGTGCTCACAGGCTTTTGTCATAAGCCCCAATAAACGCTCCACAAAGAGCTAACAAATGAAGGATTTGTCCTGACCAGCACTCTAGCTTCCACCCTATATTCTGTAGGCTCAGGCAATCTTACTAGTTCCCATTTAGTGTATCCAATGAACATTTCTCAAAGGTCAGATTTACATGCCTTCAGTTTTATGGTACTAGATAGGGAAAACATCCCGTAGTGAGGTACAATTCCCATTTTCATAGGAAATTTAGGTAAAGGAGTCACAACTACCTTACAAAAAGCCTGTTTAAGCGTCTCAAATTTCATAATCCTATCAGTCTTTACATTTTTATGTTCTGGTCCCAGGAACTTTTCTTGTCTACTACCAGACCATTTTACCATTTCTGGTGGAAAAGGATTTGGGTTCCCAGCATGGAGTTGAGCCAAGAGACTCAAGCTCATTTGTCAATCTTTACCTTAACTCAACTCAGCTTTGCCCCAGGTAATGTTAGCTTGCTCATTATACCTTTTCCCTTTTGTTTTTTTCTTAAATTCCTCCGACATGGGGCAAATGTAAGAAAGTGATGTGGGACCTTTTCATGTAGGGGGGACCCAGCAGGGACTCCCTAGCAGGGACTCCCTTTGTTTCACCCAACCTTTGATGGTGTTGTAAAGACCTTTGCCGTAACTCCATCAATTTTCATTTCATTTCATTTCTTAATAAACATCTAACGATTTCCACCATTCTGGGATGAGTCCTTTGACTCCCTTTTGCCTTTCCCTTTTTTGTTGTGGTTAATTACTGTAATGTTCTATTAACATCTGTAAGACCCATGAAGGACAGAAAATTTGATAAGGCTTCTTAAACAGTTGTTTGATTCTGCAGACGTAATGTCATCCAGGGTGCCCATATAGAAGGGGCCCCCTTAACCACAGCTTTTACCATGATCTGGGTAATAGGCATATTCAGTGGAAACATATCTTAGTTATCATAAATCCAGTCCCACATGGCTTGCATATAAGGAATATCAGTTACTTCATCTGGGATGCTTCACTTGGTATTTTATAGAGAGAGGTGGGAAATCCCCTTCTCAGGGTAAACAGACCTTAAGTGGCATTCATCCAATCCACTGGGCTGATTGTTCTCTCACAAATAACCTGCTCTTCATCTGGATCACATATAATCATCAGTGATTGTCTAATAGTAAGCTATGGGTTCTGTAACAACCCAAACATGCTCTTTCATTCTGTAGCATTTAAAATATAAGATACTGCCCTTAAAGTAGTTATTTTTACATTCTATTAAAGGGTTCTCAGGAAGTGGATGACACAAAACTACAAAATGGAACCATTTCTTTACATTATACTCTATGACTGGTTTTGCCCTTCCCTCATATTGACTATCTTGGTAACCACAGGTTTGAGAGTTCCTTTCTGTTGCCCTGCATAATTCTGCCCTTGGGGTGCAGCTTTCAGGCTGGTGGTGTAAACTTAGACTGATTTAAATCTGAGCTCTCTCTAGAATCAAGGTCCAACTCAGCATTATTACTATCATTATTATTAGACAGAGTTTTGCTGTTGTTGCCCAGGCTGGAGTGCAATGGTGCAATCTCAGTTTACTGCAACCTCAGCCTCCTGGGTTCAAGCGATTCTCCTTCCTCAGCCTCCCAAGTAGCTGGGGTTACAGGCATGCACCACCGCGCCTGGCTAATTTTGTGTTTTTTGTAGAGATGGCATTTCTTCCTGTTGGTCAGGCTGGTCTCAAACTCCCGACCTCAGGTGATCCGCCCACCTCGGCTTCCCAAAGTGCTGGGATTACAGTCATGAGTCACTCCGCCCAGCCTCAGCATTATTCTTTAATTTCATTTTACACTTTTACACTGTACAGATAATAACCAAGGAATCAAAGGTTTCTAATTTCCCACCCTTTGATTTTCTCTTTATTCATTTAGTTTTGTCTGTATGTGTGTGTGTGTGTGTATATATGTATGTGTGTGTGTATATATATGAATGTGTGTGTGTGTGTGTGTATATATATATATATTTTTTTTTTGAGATGGAGTCTCACTGTCTCCCAGGCTGGAGTGCAGTGGCACGATCTTGGCTCACTGCAACCTCCACATCCCGGGTTCAAGTGATTCTCTTACCTCAGCCTCACAAGTCACTGGGATTACAGATGCACGCCACCACACCTGGTTAATTTTTGTATTTTTAGTAGAGACGGACTTTCGCCATGTTGGTCAGGCTGGTCTTGAACTTCTGAACTCAGGCGATCTGCCTGCCTTGGCCTCCCAAAGCTCTGGGATTACAAGTGTGAGCCACAGCGCCCGGCTGCCTGTATATTTTTAGAAGTTTGGAATCGCCTCTAAACTAGAAAAAAAACCCCAAAAAACAAAAAAAAAAACCCCTAGCCTCTAAACTAGCAAAAACCACATTCTTGTGTTTTATAAACTTCACCAAAATCACTTTTTACTCTCTTATTTTATCTCTTAGTAAACCAGATTCCCAGTGCAAAAAATTGAGGATCACTTAAGTTAACATAACATGCTTTTTAAAATTTTAAGCAACTGGAGAGAATTTTAAGATTAAATTTACCAAATTTATCTTACCAAATATTACTAAAGTCATGTGAACTAAAAGGCATCAGAGCTAGTTTTTATTAGCCTGATAAGTACTTACTTTTCTTTAAGCCAATTGATTAGAACTCTTTCATATGGTTTGGTAGTGAAATATCACTTTCACATGATACATATAAAACATATAGACATAACAGACGTACAGAAAAAGGCAGATCTTATAACATTTTTACATCCCTGTTTTCAAAAATTCTCTCCCTTACTTTAGACTATTAATTTTTTTAAAAAAAAAAGCGTTACAGGAGCCAATAAAAGTTGAAGGAGTGATTTACTATCCCAGGCCTTCTCAAAAGGGAGAGCTGAGGCAGCAAGATGCAGTAGAAGTTGAACTTCTAAGGTATCAATCTAAAGAATTTAGAAAAATAACAAATTACAGAATTTTAAAATTAAAAACATCTTTCGTTAAAATTAAGTCAGGCCCGGTGCAGTGGCTCACACCTGTAATCCCAGTACTGTGGGAGGCCAAGATGGACGGATCACGAGGTCATGAGTTCGAGAACAGCATGACCGACAAGGTGAAACCCCGTCTCTACTAAAACTACAAACATTAGCCGAGCGCTATGGCAGGCGCCTGTAATCCCAGCTGCTCGGGAGACTGAGGCAGGAGAATCACTTGAACCCGGGCGGCAGAGGTTGCAGTGAGCCAAGATCATGCCACTGCACTCCAGCCTGGGCAATAGAGTGAGACTCCGTCTCAAAAAAAATAAAATAAAATAAAATAAAAAAATACGTCAATGTTTTTAAGAAAATCTTGTTCTAACCAATACTTGAGTTTTACGTTAGTGTATTTTTAACATCAAATGCTAATTTCTAGGAAGACTGTTGTCATTTTCCTTTAATTATAGCCAATTTAAGCACAAGACTTTTTAAATATTTTTTTTGTGACTCTTATTACAATTTACACAGAACATTTATGATGTGCTTGGACTATCTGTTTTGTCTTAAATATCCACCATTCTTAAACAACCAGTAATTTTATTTTGGGACAGAAATTTACCAGACAAGTTTCTCTCTTATACAAAGTCATTTTTCTTTTCACCTTTCATACTAACAATACCTCTTTATATCTATAACTTTACTTATTTATTTTTTATTTTATTTTTTCGAGATAGAGCCTCACCCACCCTGTCACTCAGGTTGGAGTGCAATGGTGCGATCTTGGCTCTCTGCAACCTCCACCTTCTGGGTTCAAGTAATTCTCCCGCCTCAGCCTCCTAAGCAGCTGGGACTACAGCTGCGCGCCACCAAGCCCAGCTAGTTTTTCTTTTTTGTATTTTCAGTAGAGACGAGGTTTCACCCTGTTGGCCAGGCTGGTCTCGAACTCCCACCTCAGTCTCCCGAGGTGCTGGGATTACAGGCGTGAGCCACCACATCTGGCCTATAACTTTCTTTAAATCTCTCTTACTTCCTGGTTCTTTTCACTGTGTTTTGTATGTAACCTTTAAATAACTTTTGAATTAGACAAAAATTATTTACCTTTTAATAGGAACACATTCTTTTAAAAAATGTGTTCCTATAAATTTATAATTTGGAAATTACCCAGACATTTAATAAATATCTATTAACATAGATTATATTACAAGTGTATTTATGAGCATGTATTCCATTATATTTTCTTGACAAATTTATTTATTTTTAATGGTTTACCTAGATTATGTATGAAAACAGTGTTAGTCATTATTTAAAGTTATTTCCCTGTTAAATATTTTTATAGCCTATAAATTTCAGATTTTTACCTACATAAGAAACTTGAGGTGAAGTATATGGGTATTTTACCAATAATTCAGAAGTTAGCTCTTTTCATTGAACCAACAATATTAATTGTCTTACTTATCAAAAATTGCACAAGCGAAGATCATTCTGTTTGGGGCTATGTTTTTGGTTTTATAACCCTTATGCCAAATTTTGACATTTTATAGTATTTGGCAAGCATAAGAATGAAACTGCTTCATCAATAAATGCAACTAAAAGTGTTGACAATTCTTAAGACATTTCTACTATTACTTTACCAATAATATTATATTTGGCTTATTTATAGAAAATTTTACTTAAGTCACATGAACTTGAAAAGCATTTGGGATTATCACTTACTTAATTTATGAATACTCTTTAACTTTAATCCAATTTGGTACCTTGTGGCCACAACACATAACAAAATACATGCATGTATACATAAACCCACACAACACACTCATACAAGGATCTCATATATTTTACTTCGGAACTCTAGCCATTGTATATTAATACAAACCCATTGCTTCACAAAAACAAAAAATAAACACAAAGAAAAAGTTGGATCCAAACAGTAGTTTTCACCTCAGTAGAAAAGTAACAACAGATTTATAGCAGGCAGAAAAAAAAATAGAGAAATAGAGAGCTTAGGAACTCTATAGCTGCAGGTTGATCTTTGGGCTTTGAATTTTTCCTGGATGTAATTTGCTCATCAGTTTAAAATGTGTACAGCAGACCATAATATGTAATCAACTGGAGTACTAAAAAACCTGAAATGCCCTCAAACTTTTCCATTTTACCCACACACTTGCAAGTAGAGGCACCATAATACCAATGGGTTACCAAAAAGAGGATCATTCTCCTTCTCTTTCTTCATTTTTATGTATTTTTGTATGTATTTATTTTGAGATGGAGTCTTGCTCTGTCACCCAGGCTGGAGTGCAGTGGCATGATCTTGGCTCACTGCAACCTCTGCCTTTTGGGCTCAAGTGATTCTCCTTCCTCAGCCTCCTGAGTAGCTGGGACTACAAGCATGCACCACCACGCCCGGCTAATTTTTGTATATTTAGTAGAAACGGGGTTTCACCATGTTGACCAGGCTTGTCTCGAACTCCTGACCTCAAGTGATCTTCCTGCCTCAGCCTCCCAAAGTGTTGGTATTACAGGTGTGAGCTACCATGCCCAGCCTCTTTCTTCATTCTTAGATTGTTTCTCACCTCTTTTTCTAAAAAAGAGGACCTGAGTTGTGGCCTACGGGTGTGTGTGTGTGTGTGTGTGTGTTTGTGTGTATTAATGTGTTCTGATTGTCAGTGGGACTCCACAGTGTTTCACCACTGAGTCATTTCTGCCCTCTTACATGTCGCAATTTCTCTCACCAGAGGTCTACCACCTCCAAGAGCGCTCAAAATGCCTAGTGATCAGCTCTTATATGCATTTTCCGGACAAGGCCTTTTTAAACAAATGTTGTTGGTTCCTTGTAGGGCCACTTCACATTGTGGCGGGGAGGGGGGGGGGGTGGGGGGGGGTGGGGAGGGGGGGGGTGGGAGGGGAGGTGGGGGGTGGGCGGTCAACCTTCAGACACTCCCACTCAGTCCCCAGTCACCCAGGGGTGCCTTTTGGCTGGGAGGGGCTAAATCCCCTTTCTTTTTGAAGCCAAGTAGCTCAGTCTCTCATTTGTCTATGCAAATTACAGTTCAGTTCCTCATGCAAATGTGCAGACAAACCAACTGACCTTAATTTCAGGAGGAAAAAACAATGGAGAAGACCCTTTGAAATGCACCTCTGAACTGGAAACCAAATGGGATACCCAAAAGGGGATGACTCTCTTTGTCTTTAGAAAAAGGCAATGGAGAAGACCTTTTAGAATGCACCTTCAAACTAGAATTAGGATGCTAAACAGCAACTTCCCAGGAGAAAATACTCAGCCCAGACCCCTTCCTGAAAACTATCCTCAGCCATCCCCTAACTTTGTAGCTCTCACCTGCCATTACACACATCAAGGTCAAATTCTCGCAGTACAAGATAATCTCTGATTCCCCCCAAACTCAAAGAGGTGAGTTAATGCAATACAAGACTTAAGAATCTACTCATGACTCTTGCAACTCCACAAAGAAAGCTGAACACCACAAAAGGGGCATGAATGGCACCTTTATTCTGAGTTCTTTAAGGTGTCTGAGCATTAGAAGCCCTCTCTAGATTTTTAACTTTGTACTGAAGATGGCAAAATTGGAGGGAGGAATAGGGCGAAGAAAAGTAATTGAAAGAACTTTTTTTTTTTTTTTTTTTGAGACGGAGTCTCGCTCTGTCACCCCGGCTGGAATGCAGTGGCACGATCTCGGCTCACTGCAAGCTCCGCCTCCCGGGTTTACGCCATTCCCCTGCCTCAGCCTCCCGAGTAGCTCGGACTACAGGCGCCCGCCACCTCGCCCGGCTAGTTTTTTGTACTTTTTAGTACAGACGGGGTTTCACCGTGTTAGCCAGGATGGTCTCGATCTCCTGACCTTGTGATCCGCCCATCTCGGCCTCCCAAAGGGCTGGGATCACAAGCTTGAGCCACCGCGCCCGGCCAGAACATTTTTTTTTTTTTTTTTAAAGAAAGGAAGTGAATGGAGAAACCAAGTACGTGATTTGTTTTTGGTTTTTTTTTTATCCTACAGCAGTGAGGAATTTTAGCCAATTCGGAAGCCTTATTCCCCATAATTTGGAATTCTCATTTAGGTTTGACCAAGTTGGGTAGAGTTGGCCAAATCCAATGGGAGAATAACCAAAACAATGTGATTGCTGAGTACTCTAATGGTCAGAAATTAAAACCAGTTGGTTGTCAGTTTTAACATTTAGTCATTAAGGAGAACTTTCAAGACAGACAAACCGAACTAAGCTGCTTATCTAGGAATGGGGCCCATGCATAAGACTGCTCTGTACTATTTTAGAAGCAGAAAAAAACCTCAAACTCATCTTCCCTGTTGGAGGCGAGCTGAAACCCCAGAGGGAGTTGCCTGCTTTCCATTGTTATGGAATCAGGAAAACTCACCTTCCTTGTTGGAAAAAAGTACAACTCCAGAAAAGGAGTCATACAACAAAATAAATCTCAGATTCTAACAAAATTTTGGGAGACCAGAGATTCTCTGTAGGAGGGCCTCCAAAGCCAGTAAATTTTTTCTATTAGATTGAGCAATAACGATAGCTCAAACTGTTACCAAGCATGGATAGGAGATTTGACAAAGGTCAGGGGAACCTCTACTCAGAGTTCCTTCATGGTTACCAGTTTGTAAAATAAAGAGTATCTAAGACAAGTCTCCATCAATTTAGAAGCTTATTTTGCCAAAGTTAAGGACATGCCCATGATACAGTCTCAGGAGCCCCTGACGACGTGTGCACAAGGTGGTTGAGCTACAACTGGTTTTATACATTTTAGGGAGACATAAAACATCGATCAATACATGTAAAATGTACATTGGTTTTGTCTGGAAAGGTGGGACAACTGGAAGTCTGGACTTTCAGGTGATAGGTGGATGAAAAGATTGTCTGATTGGCAATTGTTTGAAAGAGTTATTATATGAAGACCTGGAATCAACAGAAAGGAGTGTCTGCATTATAATAAGGGGTTGTGGAGACCAAGGTTTTATCATGTAGATGAAGCCCCAGGTAGCACACTTCAGAGAAAATAGATTGTAAATGTTTTTTTTTTTTTTTTTTTTTTAATTTTTTATTATTAGACTTAAAGAGTCTGTTCTGTCATTCTTAAGGTCTTTTGTTGATGTGTATGCTGGTCAGCTGTGAGTCATGTCTTACACACCTCCCTCACTTCCCATCATGACCAAAACCAGTTTATCAGGTTGATTTTGGAATACCTTCAACTAAGAACAGGGGTCTGTTTAGATAGTTGGGGGGCTTAGAGCTTTATTTTTGGTTTACACTTTTTCTTTTATTTTTTAATTTGTGTGAGTACAGAGTAGGTATACATATATATTTATGGAGTACATGAGATGTTTTCATATAGGCATTAAATGTAAAATAATCACAGCATGAAGAATGAGGCATCCATTTTCTCAAGCGCTTATCTTTTGAGTTATAAACAATCCAATTACATCCATGAAGTTATTTTAAACTGTACAATTAACTTATTATTGACTATAGTCACCTTGTTGTGTCATCAAATAGTAGGTTTTATCCATTTTTTTAAAATTTTTTCTTTTAGACAAACAGTTTTATTTGAAAAACAGAGCCAGCTGAGTCTCCCCCTTTCCACAGACCTGGCAGTTTTGGGCTCAGGTGTGAGAGGATCAGTTTCCTGCAGAGAGAAGACAGGTTTAGGGGTTGAAGGCCAGACCCAGGGGCTAGACCACATGAGTGGCCACACTGGGGCAGAGGCCACAGTGCCCATCAGGGCCTGGGTTCCACTGCTGCACATGGGGCAGTGTACAACAAGCTGAGGCCCCTGGAGGCTCTGGGTGCCAAATCTCACCCATGGCCATGGCCAAAGCTGGGGGTGATATTCAACCAATGCCAGTGACCCCAACCACTAGTGGGATGTGTGTGTCCAACACTGCTAGACCTACCCGGGCAGAGAGACCATTATTTTATTTTTGTTTTTTGGTACTCATTAACAATTCTCACCTCCCTGCTAGTCCCCCACTACACTTCCCAGCCTCTGGTAACCATTCTTCTACTGTCTATGTCCATGAAATCTATTTTTTTTTAACTTTTAGATCCCACAAATAAGTAAGAACATGTGAAGTTTATCTTTATGTGCCTGGCTGATTTCATTAACATAATAATATTCAGTTTCATCCACGCTGTTACAAATGACATGATCTCATTTTTTTATGGTTGAATAGTACTCCATTGTGTATATGTATCACATTTTCCTTATCCATTCATCTATTGGTGGACATTTAGGTTGCTTCCAAATCTTAGCTATTTTAAATAGTGCTGCAACAAACGTAAGAGTGCAGATGTGTCTTCAATATATATATTTATTTTTTGGGTGGGGGTATATACCCGCAGTGGGGATGTTGGATCATATGGTACCTCAAGTTTTAGTTTTGAGGACTCTCCAAACTGTTCTTCATAGTGGTTGTACATTTCCATTCCAAATGTAAATGTAAATTTACGTTTCCACCAATGGTGTATAAGGGTTCCCTTTTCTCCACATCCTCGTGAGCATTTTCTATTGCCTGACTTTTGGATAAAAGCCATTTTATCTGGGGTAAGATGATATCTCATTGTAGTTTTGATTCACATTTTTCTGATGATCCATGATGTTGAGCACATTTTCATGTCTGTTTGCCATTTGTATGTTTTCTTGGAGAAATGTCTATTCAAATCTTTTGTACTTTTTTTTTTTGAGATAATGTTTTACTCCTGTCTCCCATGCTGGAGTGCAATAGCATAATCTCAACTCACTGAAACTTCCACCTCCCAGGCTCAAGCAATTCTCCTGCCTCAGCCTCCCAAGTAGCTGGGACTACAGGTGTGTGCCACCATGCCTGGCTAATATTTGTATTTTTTGTAGAGAGGGGGTCTCACTATGTTGCCCAGGCTGGGCTCAAACTCCTGAGCTCAAGTGATCCACCTTCTTCCTTTCCAATTTTGATGCCTTTTATATCTTTCTCTTGTTTGATTGCTTTTACTAGGAGTTCCAGTATTATGTTGAATAATAGTGGTGAAAATGGTATTATTGTCATGTTTAGATCTTAGAGAAAAGCCTTTCAGTTTTTCTCTATTCAGTAGGATACTAGCTGTGGGTCTGTCATATATGGCTTTTATTATGTTGACATTTATTTCTTCTATTCCTAGTTTTTGAGGGTTTTTATCATGAAGGGATGTTGAATTTTATCAGTGTTTTTCAGGATCAATTAAAATGATCAGATTGTTTTTATCCTTCATTCTATTGATATGATGTATCACACTGATTGATTTGCACATATTTAACTCTCCTTGCATCCCAGGAATAAATGGTACTGGTCATGATCAATTATCTTTCTAATTTATTGTTGAAACCAGTTTGTTAGTATTTTGTTGAGGATTTTTGCATTAATATTCATCAGAGATATTAGCCTGTAGTTTCCTTTTTATGATGTGTCTTCGTCTGGTTTTGGTATCAGGGTACTACTGGCCTTGCAGAATGAGTTTGGAAGTGTTCCCTTGTGCTCTATTTTTTAAAAACTGGTTTGAGTAGTATTGGTATTAGTTTGGCATTATTGGTATTAGTTAGAAGTTTGGCAGAATTCAGCATGATAAAAGAGTCACTATGGCTCAGGACACAAGGCAGTGAGGTGCCAGGCCTGAGCCCCTGCTGGGGGAGAAGGCGGCTCAGGACAAAGTGGGAGAAGGGCTGGGAAGGGCTGAGCGGTGGGGACCACAGAAAGTTCCGGTGGGCAACACTGTTGGTAGGTCATGGGCGGGACTCATGGGGACCTCGCTGCTAACTCTTGTTGTGGGGGGATGTCCTTAGTGCTGCCACCTGGAGTGAGAGCCGCTCTTTGGTTCCTGGAGGGGACCCACCAAGGGACACAGGACAGGAAGCCCAGGATGGTTAATGCAACTCGGGATGAAGGCCAGGGAGAAGCGGGTGCTCTGCAGTGGCCGAGAAAGGTCCAGACGCTGAGGCCGAGGCGCTTCCTGTTACGTGCGGGCGTTCCGCTCTGTCTCTGCCAGGCACTCTCTGACTAGGGCCAGAGCATGGATGATACCTCTCTTCAGGCGCTCCATGGCGCTCTTGCTGCCAGCATAGGTGGGCCGGATCTCTTTGCCCATCTCCTCTATGACTGACAGCAGGTCCGTGTAGGTGCTCTGGGAGCCCTGGGCGCCGGGTGGCTTCGTCGCCTGCACGTAGCCTGCACGTAGCCCATGGAAGGCGGTCCAAAGTCGTTAAACAGCTGTCTAAAAGGAGCGGCGGCTCCTGGCACTGAGCCCGACGGCGACGGGACGCTTCCTGTAGGGATCAGGGTGCCCGGCCCAGGGGTGCTGGAGCCAGGGGTGCTGCTGGGGGCAGGAGCGATGGGTTTGTAGGACATTCCCCAACTCCTGGGCGCGGCGGACGCCAGCCGGCCGCTCCTCCGGGATTGGCTGCGGGGCCGCTCAGCCGCGCTCTGATTACTTTTCAATTTTTATATTCTGAACTTTTAAATATATTTTTAACAGTAAACATGTTTTGTCCTTTTAATATAAAAATAAGTATTTCAACACTATCACATAAATAGAAAATCTCACCACTCAGAAAGAACCACTCTTAGTATTTTGTCACATTTCTTTCCAACCTGACATTATGCCTTATTTGTTTCCAAAATTGTCTGATTTCTGCTTTCATTTCATTTGACAGTATGGCATAAATGTTTTCTTATGTCATTAAAAACTGTTCATTAATTTGTTTTAATAGCTGTGAAGAATTACATTGTTTGGACATACTATAATTACTTTAGCTTAATATTCTATGTTGGTTTATTTCCCTTTATTATAATAACTAAAGCACTATTAGACATAATCATGCATTAATATTTGTCTGTATTTTGGATTAGGTCCTTAGGATAGTTCCATAAAACTTAAATTACTGGGTTAAATAATATGAACTTTTTTTTTTTTTTTTTTTTTTTTGAGATGGAGTCTCGCTCTGTTGCCCAGGCTGGAGTGCAGTGGTGTGATGTTGGCTCTCTGCAACCTCTACCTTCCAGGTTCAAGTGATTCTCCTGCCTCAGCCTCCCAAGAAGCTGAGACTACAGGTGCACCACCACGCCTGGCTGGTTTTTGTATTTTTTAGTAGAGATGGGATTTCTCCATGTTGGGCATGCTGGTCTTGAACTCCTGACCTCAACTGATTCACCCACTTTGGCCTCCCAAAGTGCTGGGATTACAGGTGTGAGCCACCGTGCCTGGCCTAATATGAACATTTTTAAAAGCTCTCCAAAAATAATACCAAATTACTTTTCAGAAATATACTAATTTATACTCCCACTAATTTTTTTCAGAGACAAGATCTCACTATGTTGCCCAGGCTGGAGTGGAGTGGCTATTCACACACAAGATCACAGCATACTGCATCCCTGAATTCCTGGACTCAAGTAATCCTCCTGCTCAAGTAGCTGGAACTACAAGGTATGCCACTGTATCCCACTAATTTTATTATTTCTTCCAGTAGTGTGTGAAAGTGCTTTATCACGAAACCATCATACATATGTTTCTAATAGATTAGGTAAAATCGTTATTGTCTATTTTTAGTTGAAGTTCTTTGATTTAGTGAAATTAAACATGTTACTTTTTCATTAGCCATTTATGTTTTATCTCCCGTGAATCATCTAATTACTTATGTCCTTTATTCATTTATATACTGGAGTTTTTGTATTTTTCTTATCAATTTGTATGAACTATTTATATATTAAGACTGTAGCCACCTTTCTGTAATATTTGTTGCAGGTAATTTTTCCAATCTTGTTCTTTTAAAATTTGATTTATGTTGTTAATGATGAAGAGTTTATAAAATTCAATCCTATCTATTGTTTTATTTTATAATTTATTTCCCATTGTTCCTAAACTTAGAAAGTGACCCCTCATCCTGAAATTTATTACATAATCAACCTTTTTTCTACTATTTTAAATTTTTATAATTTGATTTTTTGTATTAAGAAAATTTAACTACTTTTAATCCAGCTGGAATTTATATGATATGAGAGGATTGTTTATGAAATAGCCAAGCAGTTGTTCCAACATTATTTATTAAATATCTTTACTTTCACAATTGTTGCATTATACTCTCTTTGCCATCTATTAAAGTGTTATACTAAGGTCTGTTTCTTCACTGTCTATTCTGTTCCATTGATCTGGTGCCAATATTATTTTAATTTAATCATTGTAGGTTACATTAAATTTTAATATCTGACAAGGCTAGCTTTCACACATAAGATTTTTTTCTCTTTTTCATTTTTAAGCCATTATCTTCTATTTGTTTTTTCAGAGAAACTTCAGAAAAATGTTGTCATGTTTTTCTTCTCCACTCTCATATTTTACATTGAGGATATTGACTGCAATTGTGCTGTGTATGTTATGTTTCTTTCTTTTTTCTTTACAGATGGGGTCTTGCTGTGTTGCCCAGGCTCATTTCAAATTCCTAGCCTCAAGTGATCCTCCCACCTGGGCCTCTCAAAGTGCCGGGATTACAGGCATGAGCCACTGCACTCAACCTGTCATGTTTCTATTTATTTATTTATTTAACTTTTATACTACTTAGTGACTACTATCATGTTTCTTTTTTTAAAAAAAATGTTAAGTTTAGGGGTACATGTGCAGTTGTGTTATATAGGTAAACTTGTGTCATAGGGATTTATTGTACAGATTATTTGATCACCCAGGTATTAAGCCTAGTATCCATTAGTTATTTTTTTCTGATCCTCTCCCTCTTTCCACCTTCCACCCTCCAATAGGCCCTAGCGTTTGTTGTTCCCCTCTATGTGTCCATGAGTTCTCATCATTTAACTCCCATTCATAAGTAAGAACATGCGGTATTTGGGTTTCTCTTCCTGCACTAGTTTGTTAAGGAAAATGGCTTCCAGCTTCATCCATGTTCTTGCAAAGGACATGATCTTGTTCTCTTTTATGGCTGCATAGTATTCCATGGTATGTATCTACCACATTTTCTTTATCCAGTCTACTATTGATAAGCTTTTAGGTCGATTCACTCTCTTTGCTATTGTGAATAGTGCTTCAATAAACATATATGTATATGTGTCTTTATGATAGAACAATTTATATTCTTTTGGGTATATTTGTTGTAAGGATTGCTGGGCCAAATGTTATTTCTGTATTTAGGTCTTTGAGTAATTGCCATACTGCTTTCCACAATGGCTGAACTAATTTTTATTCCCACCAACAGTATATAAACATTCCTTTTTCTCTGCAACCTCTCCCACACCAGTTATTTTTCAGTAATAGCCATTCTGCCTGGTGCAAGATGGTATCACATTGTGGTTTTGATTTGCATTTCTCTAATTGTCAGTAATATTGAGCTTTTCTTCATTTGCCTGTTGGCCACATGTCTGTATTCTTTTGAAAAGTGCCTATTCTTGTCCTTTGCTTAGTTTTCAATGTTTTTTTTCTTGTAATTTTGTTTAAGTTCGCTGTAGATGCTGGGTATTAGACCTTTGTTGAATGTATATTTGCAAAAATTTTCTTCCATTCTGTAGGCTGTCTCTTTATTCCGTTGATAGTTTCTTTGGCTGTGCAGAGCTCTTTAGTTTAATTGGTTCCCATTTGTCAATTTTTGCTTTTGTTGCAATTGCTTTTGGCATCCTCATCACCAAATATTTGCCCATTCCTATGTCCAGCATGTTATTGCCTAGGTTGTCTTCCAGGGTTTTCAGTTTTGGGTTTTATATTTAAGTCAAGGAAGTGGTCCAGTTTCAATCATCTACATATGACTAGACAGTTATCTCAGCATCATTTATTGAATAGGGAGTTCTATCTTGGTTTTTCCTGTTCTTGTTAGCTTTGTCAAAGATCAGATAATTGTGGGTGTGTGTCATTACTTCTGGGCTCTCTATTCTGTTCCATTCATCTATGTATCTGTTCTTGCACCAGTACCACACTGTTTTGATTACTGTAACCCTGTAATATAAAGTTGTGTAACATGATGCCTCCAGCTTTGTTCTTTTTGGTTAGAATTGCCTTTGATGTTTGGGCTCTTTTTTGGTTCCATATGAATTAAATTTTTTTTTTTCTAGTTCTATGAAGAATATCATTGGTGGTTTAAGAACTTGGCCAGACATGGTGGCTCACGCCTGTAAACTCAGCACTTTGGTAGGTCAAGGCAGGCGGATCACCTGAGGTCAGGAGTTTGAGACCAGCCTGACTAACGTGGAGAAACCCTGTCTCTACTAAAAATATAAAAATTAGCCGGGGGGTGGTGGCACATGCCTGTAATCCCAGCTACTCAGGAAGCTGAAGCAGGAGAATCGCTAGAACCTGGGAGGTAGAGGTTGTGGTGAGCCGAGATTGCATCATTGCACTCCAGCCTGGACAACAAGAGTGAAACTCCATTAAAAACAAAACAAAACAAAAAAACAAACAAAAAAAACTTCTTGATTGCTGATCTAATTTTATTCTTTACTCAAAAGTCATTCAGTGTTTTGTTCACAATAGCAAAGACTTGGAACCAACCCAAATGCCCACCAAAGATGGACTGGATTAAGAAAATGTGGCACATATACACCATGGAATACTATGCAGCCATAAAAAAGGATGAGTTCATGTTCTTTGTAGGGACATGGATGAAGCTGGAAACCATCATTCTCAGCAAACTATTGCAAGGACAAAAAACCAAACACCGCATGTTCTCATGCATAGGTGGGAATTGAACAATGAGAACACTTAACACAGGAAGGGGAACATCACACACCGGGGCCTGTCGTGGGGTGGAGGGAGGCGGGAGGGATAGCACTGGTAGATATACCTAATGTAAATGACGAGTTAATGGGTGCAGCACACCAACATTTCACATGTATACATATGTAACAAACCTGCACATTGTGCACATGTACCCTAGAACTTAAAGTATAATAAAAACAAACAAACAAAAGTCATTCAGTGTTTTATATCCAATCATGTGATCTGTTTTTGAATATGTGCCATGTGGCAATGAGAAGAATGTATATTCTGTTGTTTTTGGATGGACACTTCTTTAGGTGTCTGTCAGATCCACTTGATCCGGTGCTGAGTTCAGGTCCCGAATATCTTTGTTAATTTTCTGCCTTAGTCTGTCTAATACTGTAAGTGGGGGCATTGAAGCCTCCCACTATTATTTTATGCGAATCTAAGTCTCTTTGCAGATGTCTAAAAACTTGTTCTATGAATCTGGGTGCTCCTGTGTTGGGTGCATAGAAATTTAGGATAGTAGGATCTTGTTGTTGAATTGAACCCTTTATAGGTAATGCCCTTCTTTGTCTTTTTAGATCTTTGTTGGTTTAAGCTCTGTTTTGTCTGAAATTGAGAGTGCAACCCCTGCTTTTTTTTCTGTTTTCCATTTGCTTTATTTATTTATTTACATTTTTTCCACTCAGTGGCCACTGTCATGTTTCTTGATTCACTTAATTACACATTTATATGTTTTAGTGAAGTTTTCTTTACAAAGATTCTACATATTCCTTGTTAAAATTTTAATTCACTCAGTAATGTTAATTCTTCTGGAATTCTTATAGATCGATGTTGCTTTGTACCCATTATATGCTAAGCATTGGCCTAGACCTTTGCATGTATTATTTATAGTTCTCACAAGAATTCTGTGTAGTAGGCATTTATTATGCTCGTTTTAGAGATAAGGAAATTAAGACTCCAAGAGATTTCATGGCTTGCTCAAGGTCACAGTGCTGGTAAATATCAGGGCTCTGTTAAGACCTCTGAAAGAAGTCTTCTCTCACCAATTTATGTTGTTTTAATTGGTTATTGCTAGGCACTAAGAAAGCTATTTAAAATATATATCTTTTATTCAATCACCTATCTGTCTGTCTGTATTATTTATGGCAGAAAAAAAAAGAGGTTTTATTGTTTTCATTTGGTCTACCAACTAGGAGAGAGTTCTAGGGTGGTTAAAAAGCTGTCTTACACTGGAGAAAGTGACTTTGGCACAAGTTCCAGTTCAGAAGGATCATGGGAAGGCTGTTGGGTGTCATAGGTCACTGGGCTTGGGAGAATCCCAGTTGTCAACAAGAAGCTTTTTATTAGCCAGGTCTGGAGCCTGCCAGCCTGTAGAGGTGGGTCAGGTGGTCATCTATCTTCTCAATGAGTTTCACCTCCAATAAGGAAGTGATATTCCATGAACTCAGATCAATGGGAGTCTCTGCTGCTCCAAATTCAGACTTAGCAAGCCTGGTTTAGGCTCTTTTTCAGGACCATGATGGCTTCCTTCGCAACCCCACTCATCTTGGGATGGCTTCTGCACATCCAGGAAGAGAGTTTGGCCACAGCATTAGTTTTTCATCTTTAAGAGATGGTCAGGCTGGGCACAGTGTGATCATGGCCCACTGCAGCCTTGATCTCCAAGATTCAAGCCATTCTCCAACCTCAGCATCCCGAGTAGCTGGGACTACAAGTGTGCATCATCATGCTCCACTAATTTTTAAAGATTTTTTTAGAGGAAATGTCTCACTATGTTGGTCAGGCTGGTTTTGAACTCCTGGGCTCAAACAATCCTCCTGACTTGGCCTCCAAAAGTATTGGGGTTACAGGTGACAGCCACCATGCCCAGCCTATCGTTTTACATTTTAAATGATAAAGTTAAATCACTAGTCCTCAAGTACCTACTCTTTCTTCAAAGTGCATTACAATACTAAAATCTTTCTACAAATGTGTTTGATATGAATTTCTTAGTTTGAGTAACCTTGCTTCCCACCTGAGCTAACATCATCAAAGTGCATTTTATGTGTATCCTTTGAAATTCTGATGGCTAATTAGTAGTTTACTTCTTTCAAAATAGCCCTTTCCAGCATGATGCAGTAGAAAGAGTAATACTGTGAGGGTCAGAAAACTTTTGTTCTAATCCTGGCTCCTCCATTAATGGTACAACTGTGGAAAAATCACCTAATACTTTTAAGCTTTTAAAAAATATCTATACAGTGAGTGTACTCCTGGCTGTAAAATTCTATGACTGTAATCTTTAGTTCCATCCCACTACTTCTTCCATTTAAATTTTCGATATCCATTCAATGAAGATGCAAGTCTCTTATTTCTGTTACCTCTTTCAAGATACAAATATTCATTCAACACATCCCCACTTCATTTTACTCTCAGTTGTCCTATATTTTCTCTTTTTCTTCTTAGTAAGGTGATTTGTGAAGCCCCTGATTCTTTGTAGGCAAATTTCACTTTATCCTAAAACCTGTTTATCAACCCCAACAAAATCTGGCTCTCACACGAAGACATCAGTTTCTCTACCGTCTTTCTCACTGGAGATTTTACCTGCAGACACCTAAGGCATATGGAAGTTTCCCCATTGCCCAGCTTCTATGCCATGGGCAGCTTCTTCAGTGCTCACCTCCCAGTTTCCATTGACACTCCTTGCCCCTCAGGCATTATTCTAGCAGACAGCTTCCAAATGAGACACATTGGCATGATTAGCTTTCCCAGGCTCCTTAGAGGGTGATTTTCCAGTAAGCCCTAAAGGATTAATTTCTAGCAAGTTCCACCAGCATAATGCCACAGTGACTGATCTTTCATGGTAGTGTCCACTCCAACAAGGTCTGGATCTCAGCCCTCGGCTGGAGTTGGGTGGGAATGCTCTCCTTGGGTACTCTATTTCAACCCTAGAAGTAGTAGTTGCTCCTTATTTTTGCTATTCCTATATTCTTTAGAGGTCACCTTACTTTTTTCTAATCAATCCCTCATTATTCTCATCTGCTGTTATTATATAACATTCTTTATCTTAAACTTCCCTCTATTCAAATTACTGTGTGGTCTCTCTCTTTCTCTCTCTCCTAGTTGAACTAAGACTCATACTGAAGTCTCTATGCCTTTTTAGCTTAATTTCCTCCTTAATCTCTTCAATCAGGCTTCTATTACTACTGCTACTGTGGAAAAAATGTGAAATATAACCACCTTTCTCTGTCCTGTGGTTTTGCTGCTTGGGACAGAATCCTCTTGAAATTCCAACTTTGGTTTCTACTATACTATACCATTCCATTTGTCTTCCTGAATCTCCAACTGTTCCTTCTGTTTTCTTTATTTACTCTAATTTATTTTCATGTTTCTTAGTTGTTATTACCGAAGTGTGAATATTTAGCCCTTGGCTGTTTTCTGTTTTCTCTCTTCTCTAGATAACTCACAGTCTCTTGGCATTAACTACCATCTCTGATTTAATGACTTCCAAATTATGTTTATAGTCCTATCATCTCTCCTCATCTTAGTTCTATATTATTCATTTTTTTTTGATCCAACAAAATTTCCTGAATGCTTACTCTGTGCTAGGCAATGTCGTAGATATTTGAAATACAAAGGTGAACAAGGCACATTTCCTGCACATGGCAAGCTTATTGACCGATGGCGAACACTGACATGTAAACAGAATATTATCATACAGTGTGGCAAGGGCTGCAGTTGAAGTAGAAAGTATTATTGGAATATAAAAAAATCTCCTAACCTAATCTTGGTGGAGCTCATGGAGGATTTCCCAGAGACTGTAATATCTAGTGGAGACCTGAATGATGAGTAGGAGTTAACCACATAAAGAAGATTGAAGGGGTGGATAAGGTTGGAAAGTCAGTTCCAGACAGAAAAAACAACATGTATAAAAACCTAAGTGTCATAGAGAACATGATGTTTTGGGAAGAAATTCAATTAGTTCAGACCATATAGTTTCAGATCAATTAGCTAGACCATTGAGTTTAAGGGAGAATGACTAAACTTAAGCAAGCAGAAGTTAGAACCTCAAATTATCTACTTTTATATTTATATTGTCTACAATTTTATATTTTATTTAACATCTACCCCTTTAAAGGAAACTTTCCTGACCTATTTTTACTACTAAAGTTATACAGATTTTTCCCTTCTCTCAATTCTACAACATTAATTTTTTATTAATATTTTACTTGAACCTATACTCTTGGACCTTGTTCCCTAGTTGTTTTATTTCCGTTTAAGACTATTTATTGAGTATTTTGTATTCCAAGCTGCTGTGCCAAGCACAAGAGATATAGGGGTGAATGAGATAGACAGGACTCCTGAATAGTAGACTTTCTTGAATGCATGTCTTACCTTTCAGCTCAATTGTAAGCTACTTGAAGCCTGGGGCCGTGATCTAAAGTTTTATAATGAATCTGTTTCTATTTAGAGTAACTAGAAATGAAAAAAAAAAAATCAAGATGGCCAGTTGAAAGTCTTAGGCCAATAAAGTTCTTTACAAATATCTCTAGATGGTATGGACACATTTTCAGGTATATGGAACCTATACCTGAACATTCCATATATGTTCCATATATTAAATGGCATACTATATTCTGATTTTTAAGACTTCATGGATGAAAACTTTTATTTTGTTCAAGTGCCTATCACAGCAAATGCTTCAAATATTTATCAAACTTGTATTCATTATTAGTTTCTGATAAACTGTAACTTTCATACATTAATCCAGGGTTTCTCAACCTTGTCACAGTTGACATTTTTGGGTGCATAATTTAGTGTGTGTGTGTATGTTGGGCGGGGACCGTCTTGTACACTGTAGCATGTTTAGAAGCATTCCTGATCTCTTCCCACTAGATGTCTGTACCATACCCCTACCTAAGTTGGACAACAAAAAGTGTCTCCAGACATTGCCAAATATCCTCTGGGGAGAAAATCACCCTGATTGAGAACCACTGCAACTCTATTCTGAGATTCACGGTATGCAGTTTTATGTTAAAAACAACCCCAATGACCTTGATTCCAATATTCAAAATAGGACCCCTACATTTGCATTTTAACAGAGGTCTGAGGACCCCTCCCGCCGACCCACATAACAGTCAGTTTTTAGGCAGGGAATATTATACTCAAGAAATCTTCATTTGTTTTTAGAAATTAATATGAAATTTACTAATTCTTGGCATTGCTTTTCTTTCAATTAGAAGTAAACATTTGTTAGCCATGCATTGTGCTAAGGGTTCTGCAGGCATTATCTCACTTTAATTCCTATAACAACCCTTAGAAGTTGGTATTATTAAAAGTTTCTTCTGCATATGAAGACACTGAGGTTTAGGACACTTCAATGACTTGTCCAAATTTATGCAGCTTGTGGTGTATTTGGGTTTCAAATCCAGATCTCTGACAACAAAACCAGCATACCTTCTACTAATCACATGGACCGACCTTTCTTTCATTTCAGTAATTCTCCAGTAGAAACGAGTTATATGTTAATTATTATTACCAGTGGAGGGTGGTGGATCAAAAAGTTCTCATTCTTAATTGGGGAAACAGTTATTAGCTTTATCCATTTTATACTCGACAATTCAGTTTTTATGTTGCTTAATGTTATAACCTACCAAAAACTCATCAGTTATTCAGCTATAACAGGTTTATAAACTAGAAGGGAAAAAGATTGATTTCCATTACATACAAATAGATGTGTTTTAAAACTATATTAGGAGGATGAGGATATAGTCACTCTGTGGTATACATTTTAGTAGGATTAGAGAAGTTTCAGTAGTCTTGTTGATCTTTTGTTTAATCCAAAGTAAAATCTGTGTATTCAGCATGATACAGTTTAAAGGGTAGTGTGTTACAATGAGAAAGGACTTTCTATATTTTAATCCTTGTCCTATCATTAATGTAATTAAGACCCTTAGAAAGCTATTTCTCTACTCTGAGCCTCATGTTCCTCACCTGTAAAAGGAAGAAAGTGGCCCACATGATTTCTAAAGTCCTTTTCAGTTCTGTCATTCTAAAAAGAACTGTGTTGTAGAAAACTCCTCAGAAAGAAATAGAAATTATAGGCCGGGCGCGGTGGCTCAAGCCTGTAATCCCAGCACTTTGGGAGGCCGAGACGGGCGGATCACGAGGTCAGGAGATCGAGACCATCCTGGCTAACACAGTGAAACCCCGTCTCTACTAAAAAATACAAAAACCTAGCCGGGCGAGGTGGCGGGCGCCTGTAGTCCCAGTTACTCGGGAGGCTGAGGCAGGAGAATGGCGTGAACCCGGGAGGCGGAGCTTGCAGTGAGCTGAGATCCGGCCACTGCACTCCAGCCTGGGCGACAGAGCCAGACTCTGTCTCAAAAAAAAAAAAAAAAAAAAAAAAAAAAGAAATAGAAATTATAAATAAACCGTCATATAAAACACTATTAAGACTTTACTTTTTCAAATGAATTAATGGCACTTGCAGTGACCTGGATGAGATTGGAGACTTTCATTCTAAGTGAAGTAACTCAGAAATTGAAAACCAAACATCGTATGTTCTCACTGATATGTGGGAGCTAAGGTATGAGGACATAAAGGCAGAAGAATGATATAATGGACTTTGAGGACTTGGGGGGAGGGGTGAAAAGGGGGTTGAGGCATAAAAGACTACAAATAGGGTGCAGTGTATACTGCTCAGGTAATGGGTACAACAAAATCTCATAAATCACTACTAAAGAATTTACTCATGTAACCAAATACCGCCTGTACTCCCAATAACCTATGGAAAAAATAATTTTAAAAAGTTACTTTTTAAGTAAAAAATAATCGATGACTGGATGATGGTAGAGCTTCAAAATTATATATAATACTAAAAGTTGTTGGTTCCTTAGAGTTTTTTTATGTGATTGTTTCAAATTTGATTTTCATTTTACTCCATTCTTGCTTAAGGACATTTTCTTACATTTCCTCTAGATGGTGCTCCATAACCAAAAATCACTTTTTAGTCTAGTAGCTATCGAAAAATATTCTTAGTCAACAAGACACCCTCCTTTGTCTCCAAATTCTGTGTTGTATTTTATCTGCGTCACAATTTATAGGATACTGGCACCATAAAACATAAATATATGTTTCTCAGTTCTACAAATTTACTTAATATAGCACAAAGCACCATCTGTATGGAATAATGCCATCTGTTATGCCATGTACTGATCCCATTTCTCATATCTGTGTCATGGCAACTAGCCATTAATTGGTATTAGATGTTCAGAATCCTGTTGATAGGCTAGACGATCTGTATGTCATTTATAAAATGAAGGTATTAAAAACATAGAGCACCTTGAGTTAAATTTTCTTTATGCACATTCCACAGATGTATTGTGAATATTTTAAAGACAAAATATTTTACTTGTATATCATATATTTTATTACTATTATATTTATCATTTCATAGTGGTATTAAATTTAAATTCATACATAAAATATTCTAGACCAAAAAAAGATTTTTTGACTTGTGTTTTTAAAAAGGTTTTGAATTATATTCAATTTTTTAAAAAACTATCATTGCATTTTCTGTCTTTCTACTTAAATATCCTACCATTCTCTAGTTCTCTAGTCTTCTTAAGGAGCTGACTACTTCTACAACTCTAATCCTCCACTATTGCTCTGCTTCCCACTCTAACCCTGAAGGTCAATGATGCCAATTTCTTGGTATCTAAATATTCAAAAATTTCAAGTTGAGTACCAACTTGAAAGATAAGATTCGCTGTCTCTGTTGTTTTTGTGTATGGTTTCTATTAGATAAGATCTTGTATTAAGCTGCTATTTTGAAAGAATTACTCACCCAGCAAATGTTTAAATTAACCAACATTGAGTATTTAATTTTTATTTGTACCAATTGTTAGTACTGATCATTTGAAATCTAATTACATTTTAATAACAAATTATATGATATCAATTTTTAAAAATAGGTAAACAATCTCCACCAATGAGCAATGATTAGAAGTGAATTTGGCATAAAGTGAAGGTTAGAATTTGATATTACTTAGGCTTTTTTTTTGTTTTGAAATGCTGCTACAATAAAGATAGTATTAAAAAATTTAACACCATGCATTTTGTTTCTTGAATTAAAAACACATATGTATGAGAGAATGCATTTGGCTATTAAAAATGGCCAACCTCAAAACCTTATTACTTTATTAATTTTTAAAATTTTACTTATTTATTATTTTTATTTTAGGTTCAAGGGTACATGTCCAGTTTTGTTATATAGGTAAATTGTGTCACAGTGGTTTGGTGTACAGATTATTTTATCATCCAGGTAATCAACATAGTACCTTATAAGGAGTTTTTGAATTCTCTCCCTCCTTGCACCATTCATCCTCAAATATACATATGTCCATGTGTACTCAATAAAACCCTCTTACTTGTTTTAATGCTCCAAGCTATTTCAGGCTGCAGATTTCTTCCAGTTGTTATTTCACAGTATCATTTAATCAAAGGGTATATTTAAAATTGTGATGTAGTGATGTTACTTTGAGAGGCCAACTAAGATATCAGAATGCAAATATTCTCAGAATATTAGAAAGAAATTTTGAGTTAATTATTGTGCTAACTCCTTTAAATAAATTGCCCTACTATTTTACCTTTAGACTCTTGTACATCATTTTATAAAACTTTGCAAAACCATTAGTGTTTCATCCTTGAGTTATGGCCATTCAAGTTGAAGTTGACTACCATCTTGTTTATATGGAATTCAATTTTCTTTCAAATAAAACTATGATACAATGATCTATCTGTTTAAAAAATATAGTACAATGTTTTTATATTAGCAATTTGTTTGATTGACTTATTATCCCTTCCTAGAAAATAATATTGTGTTTAAAACAGAGCCTCACAATAATTAAAGGTCAGTGAACCAGGAATCTAAAGACAAGTTGTAGGCTTGACTCAGGTCTACAGATTAGGTCACAGCTGTGTATGTATATGGGCAATTGATCTAATCTCTTTATTTCACTTTTCTTGCTTGACCAACCCCAAAGCATAAAGCACTAGATAAATGCAAGTTATCATTATTATAGAAAAATATTTACCCTGATTGTCCCCTCGTAAATACAAACCTTGCAACAATACGCTTACCATAACTGTCAAGGGCAGAAAAACATTTTCTTTCTATGATATACTCTATGAGATTCTCTGCTCCAACCGGGCTTTTGCCCAACTGGAGCAGCCTTTCAGTAGAAGTTGGCACCTTTCCAGGTTGCTCTGGCAGTTGCCACATTAGGTACTGAACAGTGACAGCTGCATACTTGGGAGACTACCTGAGCACAGATGCTTCTAGCCTTTCACCTCCAAAAAGGAACCATGTAGTTCATATTGAGCATATACATTGCTCAAGAGTGGAGAGCAGGAGAAGGAGAAGAGGAGGAGGAAGAGAAAAACATGACAAAAAATTTTCCTTCTTATAGAGTCATAGAATTTTAGCAATGGAAAGGAACTTGAAGGTCATCTTGTGTAATCTAATCACCCATCCCTTTTCCTCATTCTACCCAGCACCTTCATAGATCTAAGGAGATTTTCCTCTATGTTTTATAAATTGCATAGAGACAAAAAAGAAAAAGTATATATTATTCAGTTGTCAGTGAAAAAGATACTGCTCATGAACTTTCTAAAATGTGCACCCACCTATATCAGAAATAAATGATGGAAACAAAATATAAACATAATTAAAATGTCATTATCATAGCTCTTAGATACAAATGGGTAAAATATGGAATGGAAGTGAGTGAAAATAAAACCTGGACTCCAGTGAATCTCTGCAATTGGTGTATTATTGATTTTAGTAGCAACATTATTTATCTATTGCTGTGTAATAAATTACCCTAAAACTTAGAGGCTTATACAATCAACTGTAACACAAATAACAATCATTTGTGTTATGGCTTTTGTGGGTCTTGAATCTGAGCATAGCTTAGCTGAAAGCCTCTGACTCGGGGATTTTTACAAGGTTGCATTCAAAATGTTGGCAGCTGCTGTCATCTCAGAGCTCAACTTGGGAATGACTTGCTTCCAACTTCTCTCACATGGTTCCTGGCAGGCCTCAGATTCTGCCTGGCTGTTGGCTAGAGATATCAGTTTATTGCCATGTGGGCCTCTCCATAGGGATGCTCACAATATGATAGCTGACTTCCCTCAGAGCATGTGAGTGAGGTTAAAGAGAAGGTGCACAAGATGGAAGTCACAGTTTATTTGTAACCTAATTTCGGAAGTGACATTCCATTGCTATTGCTGTATCCCGTTTGTTAGAAGCAAGTTATGAAGTTCAGCCCACATTTAAGGGGAGGAGAGTAGACACAAGGATGTGTATACCAGGAGGTAGGGATCACTGAGGGCCTTCTTAGAAGTTGCCTACTATAGTAGCTTTTTTAATTCTATCATTTTAAAATGAGGAGGACAAGCAATTTGAAAATGTTTTACTATGACTAATTCAACATAGTAAATTTTAATACATACAACATGGTTTGTTGAAAGTAAGCATATTCAAGTTAATTAGCTGAATAAGTTTTTTTTTTTTTTTTTTGGTGTTCCCCTATAGTTTATATAGATTGTTAAAATTAAATATTGAGACTTCCAGTTCCAACCAACATGGAGTAGTCCTACTCCTTACTAAACCTCCCCCTTACAGCTAAGAAGGCAAATTGGCTAGGGATCTGGAGGAATAACTGATGGACTACAGAAATTTGGAATGTATTACTCTTTTGGCCCACATGACATTTCTTGGAAAATTATTTTTTTTAAAAAAGTATTACTTTGGTATGATATTGTTTACTGGTTATCTCTTTAAAAAAATATAACCAGTGCATAAAATGAATTGAGGGTACTTTCTGTTTACTTGAACCTGCAAGTTACTTGATTTGAATGAATATGAGCATATTCTTTAAATGTAATTTATTCTTTATTCCCTCTTCTATATTGTATGTCTTTATTTAGTGACATTGTAAAGCCAAGCTATCATAATATGAGATGTAAAATTTTATATCTCTTTTGAATCTCCATTATCTAACAGTATGATGCTATCTCTAAAAACATTTTTATTCAGGTAAATGTTCTTTAAGTACAAATGGGGAATGATAACTTATTTGCAAAATATGTTTTAGGCAATAGTAAAATCTCACTATGTTAGATATTTATATTTTGTTGACAAAGTTGCATAAGTTTTTGTTTGAAATAAAAATTATAATGTCTCTAATTTATTGAAATTCTATTTATCTACAGGTGTGTGACTCATTTGTAGGTAAATGAGTTTATCGTGAATAATTACAAAGACTTATCCATGTGTGAAAATAGTCAAACTAGCTTCCTATTATGTTATAATTCTACAAAAAAGCTCATATTTTTTAAAGCTAACATATATCAAGTATTTACCATATGTCAAACACTAGGCTATGGACTTTAAATGCGTTATCTCATTAATGTTCACATTGCCCTATGAGGCAAGACCTATTTATATCCCTATTTACTGGTGAAGATATTGAGGCTAATGAAGATTACAGAGCCAGAATTTAAACCTAGGTCTTGGTGATTTGAAAATTCCTGCTCTTAACCACCATGTAATACTGACTTTACCATTAGTATAAATGACTTTTTATGTTATGGTTCAGTCCAATTTGACTTCGGTTGTTTCAATAACAGGTATTTGCAAAGCTACTCATGCTTTGGCTATGGTATGGCTGGGGGTTTGCTTGCTTGTTTGCTTAATTGCTCATTTGTGATTGGTTATACCGTGTGTAACTTTCCCAGTATTCATGCTTGATCTCCAGTAGGTCTTTTTTTTCTTAGTACAGAATTAAATGCCTAGAGTTTGTATGGAAAATTTTCTCCACTCTTTTCTTTCTGTATTTAAGATTCCATGTAACATCTAAACGTGAAGTGCAACTGAAAACAAAGCATTTAAAAATTTGGATATTCCTAAATATTTAGAAATCTGATGTTGTTTAGCCAAACATCTGGGTGTTTGAATATTTCAGCTTCCAACCACATGCCTGGCACTATGCAGAGATAGCCTGATGTTGATAAGCTTTAGAACTTCTTAGTCAGGCTTACTTTAGTACCATCTACTCTCCTCCAATTTCAGGTTGAAATGTATGAATCAGAATAATTCAGAGGATTGCTCTTTCTTTTTGATTTACCTGGAAGATATTATGTCTTTCTTACAAATTAAAATAAAAATATTATCAGTCCAGTTTTGATTTTTCCATTAAAATCTCTTGTGGGTTTTTCCCCCCCAAGATGGCAGATTCAAGGCAATGTTCGCATGCCTCTCCCACTTGAAAACACAAAATTGTGTGTAGATACTCACACTGTGAACTTTTTCCCCCAAGAAACAATGCAAGAACTTAACAGGAAAACTAAAATCCATAGATTCTTTTAAAGAAGCAGCAGGCTGCCACCTACACCGTGAGCCAGGTGAAAAACTGTTACATCCCCAGAATGTGAGAGGAGAGAGACTGCCTCCAGAATATACACCCCCATCTGGGAAAATGGAAATCCAGACCACAGGGGAAGGTCTTAACCCTACCCTGTGCCAGAACTGAGTAAGAGAGTGGTGAGAAATATAAAAGTAGGAATGGCAGTGGGAAGAAACTTGCCTGCATTCCCATCTTCAGCATGGTCCAAGGAAGCCATTCCTTATTCTGCTTCACAGGAGACCTCACAGAAATCTGCCAACTAACTCAGGCAGTGGTCACAGGTTGAAAGAAGCTCCCAACTGAATTTTATGCTGTAACCTTTAGTGGGGCAGAAGCGCCTTGGCCAGAACCAGGAGGTGAGTGGGAAGTGTGCTGCAGCCACAAGCGCAGGAGCTGGGTGCCCTGGCTGTGCCAGCAGACTGGGAGAGGTGTGACCTGAATGCAGTGGTTTCTGTCTTCATGGGGAAAGCTGATGATATGGGGCGGTTTTAAGTTCTGAGTGTAGACGACCTGGAACTTAGCTTGCTGTGGGTAGTGGAAAACTGCATGTGGGAGATCTGCCTTGCTACGTGTGTGGGAGCTGGGTGGGACTTATTGCCACCTGGTACTTCTCACTCCCTGTCTGAACTCTTCTGTGGAGCAGAGAGTTATGGTGCTTGGTGGAACATTACCCCAGTGGCCAGAAACTGACCCCTGACTTTCACAGGGCCATTGCTTGCTCTGCACCTGGAGAGTCTGAGCAAGGACCTGCCTGACCCAGCCCCAACTTGGCTTTGCCCTTCCACTGCCCCCACCCCCGGTAGCTTAATATGAAGGACAGAAACTTTTGGGAGATTTATAGCCCTGCCTATCACCTGAGAAACCAGAGTATTGCCCCTGGGTACTATAAGGCAAGCATAAATTCCACTGCTACTACCACAGCTACTGCTCTTTTGAAAGCGTCACCTCCTGGCTGAAGGTCAGCCAATCCAGTCCATTACAGCATCTCCAGGTAGAATGGCACTGAGCCCAGGAAGGAGAAAACTTGTACATGACCTTAGCTATTACCATAGCCTGCACCGCCGTGGTTAAACAGGAGGTCCTGAGTCTGTCCATGTCACTTGTTCATTACTACTGTAAGTGGTATTTGAGAAAGCTAACACACTAAGGCTGTCTATAACCAAAGAATCTCACAGAGTCTACACCACTTTCTTGCCACCATCATTAGAGCTTGTGCTGGTACCTGATACTGGGAGACTTGAGGACAGGTAACATCACTGAATCCTTTGCAGACATCCCCTAGCACCAGCCTGGAGTGTGACAGCTACACCACTGGGTGACCAGACCCAAAGGAGAAACAGCATTCAAAGTAGTCTGGCTCTCAGGTATTCTACTCCTAGGGAGAAAGGGAAGTTTACCACATCAAGGGAGTACCCCATGGGAAAAAAGAATCTGGACAACAGGACTTGAGTCTTAGATATTTTCGCTGGTGGAAGGTTTCTTTCAGCAGAGGCATAGTTGCAGTGCTGGGCTTATCAGGGAAAGACTGCAGCTTTACCCCAACAGTCAGGCATCCCTGGTGCTCCTGAAGGGTCTTGGAGAACATGACTTCTTTATCCCCTCCTCTACTACTGCAGACATAGCTGGGGCTTTTCCCATGAAAGCTTGGTGTGGGTGCACCTACAGACAGCTTCTTTAGAACACTTCAAGGTGACTGCAACCCCACAGGAAGAGCACCCTCCAGGTGCAGGCTTGCATGAGAGATAAAGTCACAATTCTTCTCTACTTGGAACAGCAACATTTCTGCATATAAAAGAGATGCCTATATGATTCGAATAGCTGGAGCATGGGGTCAGGAGTGTGTCTGGGAGGTGGATAGCTTTTCTGCTGGTTTGTCAAAATAGGTGAGGAAGCTCTGGTCATTCTCTCTGATAAGACCTCAGTGCATTTCACTGAAAGCTTTCCCAGCCACCCCTGTGAAGACCAGGACCTCTTTCCACCATTTGGTATGGCATTTACCCACCTGCTTTAGCCACAGCCAATTTATAACTGTGGACACTTCCACTCTTGGCCTGAAGCCTAAACTATTCAACCTAGTAAATAAAATACTGAGGAATATCTAAATAAGTAAATACACACCATGGGAGAAAGAGATGTTTCAAGAGACCTCTGCCATTTATACACTATAGGAGACAGTGAACGTGCTTAAACACCAAGCACGTTGCTATTGGAACCAGCATCTGAGGAAATCATTATAGAGACTTTCTCTAACCAAGGAACTCATACAGTCTGTACAGTTCAAAGCACCAAGAGCCAAGTTAGGCTACAATAAGCTGTAAATATTAAAGTCACATCCTTAAGGGTGGGGGAAAGAAATTTTTAAAAAGTGAAATAAAAAATAAATAGAAATAATACCACACATCTACAGCCATCTGATCTTTGACAAACCTGAGAGAAACAAGAAATGGGGAAAGGATTCCCTATTTAATAAATGGTGCTGGGAAAATTGGCTAGCCATAAGTAGAAAGCTGAAACTGAATCCTTTCCTTCCTCCTTATACGAAAATTAATTCAAGATGGATTAGAGACTTAAATGTTAGATCTAATACCATAAAAACCCTAGAGGAAAACCTAGGTAGTACCATTCAGGACATAGGCATGGGCAAAGACTTCATGTCTAAAACACCAAAAGCAACGGCAGCAAAAGCCAAAATTGACAAATGGGATCTCATTAAACTAAAGAGCTTCTGCACAGCAAAAGAAACTACCATCAGAGTGAACAGGCAACCTACAGAATGGGAGAAAATTTTTGCAATCTACTCATCTGACAAAGGGCTAATATCCAGGACCTACAAAGAACTCAAACAAATTTACAAGAAAAAAACAAACAACCCCATCAAAAAGTGGGCAAAGGATATGAGCAGACACTTCTCAAAAGAAGACATTCATACAGCCAACAGACACATGAAAAAATGCTCATCATCGCTGGCCATCAGAGAAATGCAAATCAAGACCACAATGAGATACCATCTCACACCAGTTAGAATGGCGATCATTAAAAAGTCAGGAAACAACAGGTGCTGGAGAGGATGTGGAGAAATAGGAACACTTTTACACTGTTGGTGGGATTGTAAACTAGTTCAACCATTATGGAAAACAGTATGGCGATTCCTCAAGGATCTAGAACTAGATGTACCATATGACCCAGCCATCCCATTACTAGGTATATACCCAAAGGGTTATAAATCATGCTGCTATAAAGACACATGCACACGTATGTTTATTGTGGCACTATTCACAATAGCAAAGACTTGGAATCAACCCAAATGTCCATCAGTGACAGACTGGATTAAGAAAATGTGGCACATATACACCATGGAATACTATTCAGCCATAAAAAAGGATGAGTTTGTGTCCTTTGTAGGGACATGGATGCAGCTGGCAACCATCATTCCTAGCAAACTATCACAAGAACAGAAAACCAAACATCGCATGTTCTCACTCATAGGTGGGAACTGAACAATGAGATCACTTGGACTCGGGAAGGGGAACATCACACACTGGGGCCTATCATGGGGAGGGGGGAGGGGGGAGGGATAGCATTGGGAGTTATACCTGATGTAAATGACGAGTTGATGGGAGCTGACGAGTTGATCAGTTGATGGTGCAGCACACCAACATGGCACAAGTACACATATGTAACAAACTTGCACGTTATGCACATGTACCCTACAACTTAAAGTATAATAATAATAAAAAATAAATTAAAAAAAAAGAAAAATAACTGAAAAAAATAGTCTACCCAAATAAGAAGAAACCAGTAAAATAGTTTAGGGAAAATGGCAAAATGATTCTATAACACCCCCAAAAGATCACACTAGCCCTCCAGCAATGGATTCAAACTAGGACGAAATCTTTGAAATACCAGATAAAAAAATTCAAAAGGTTGATTATTAAGCTACTGAAAAAGATGCCAGAGAAAAATGAAAACCAACATAAATGTTTGTTAAAAATTTAAGATATGAATTTAAAATTTTCTAAAGACATAGTGGTATGGTTGGGCTATCTCATCTTAAATTCATCAAATCTCATCTTAAATTTTAGCCTCACCCAAACCTCATCTTAAATTTTAGCTCCCATAATCCCCACATGTCATGGGAGAGACCCAGTGGGAGGTAATTGAATCATGGGGGCAGCTTTTCCCCATGCTATTCTTGTGATAGTGAATAAGTTTCATGAGATCTGAGGGTATTTTTTTGTTTTTTTCAGGACAGAGTTTTACTCTTGTTGCCCAGGCTGGAGTGCAATGGTGCAATCTTGGCTAACTGCAACCTCCACCTCCTGGGTTCAAGTGATTCTCCTGCCTCAGCCTACTGAGTAGCTGGGATTACAGCTGCCCACCACCATATCTGGCTAATTTTTGTATTTTTAGTGGAGATGGGGTTTCACCATGTTGGCCAGGCTGGTCTTGAACTCCTGACCTCAGGTGATCCACTGACCTCAGCCTCCCAAAGTGTTGGGATTACAGGGGTGAGCCACCATACCTGGCAATCTGAGGGTTTTATGAAGGGAAGTTCCCCTGCACACGGTCTCTTGCCTGCCACCATGTAAGATGTGCATTTGCTCCTCCTCCGCCTTCCACCATGATTGTGAGTCCTCTTCAGCCATGTGGAACTCCCAAATCTCATGTTGTTTTCGTATTTCAAAACCAATCGTGCCTTCTCAACAGTCCCCCAGCCTTAACTCATTCCAGCATTAACTCAAAAGTACATCTTTAAAGTATCATCTGAGACAAGGCAGGTCACTTGTGCCTATGAGCCTGTAAAATCAAAAGCAAGTTAGTTACTTCCAAGAATCACTGAGAGTACAGGAATTAGATAAATGTTCCCATTTCAACTGGAAGAACTTGGCCAGAGCAAAGGAACTAGAGAGGTCCCATGCAAGTCTAAAATGCAGTCAGGAAGTCATTAAACCTTAAAACTCCAAAATCTCCTTTGACTCCATGTCTCACATCCAAGGCATGCTGATGCAAGGGGTGGGTTCCCATGGCCTTGGGCAGCTCCACCTCTGTAGTTCTGCAGGCTACATCCCCTGCAACTGCCTTTACAGGCTGGCATTGAGTGCCTGTGGCTTTTCCAGGTGCATGGTGCAAGCTGTTGGTGGATCTACCATTCTGTAGTCTGGAGGATGGTGACCTTCTTTTCACAGCTCTACTAGGCAGTGCCCAGTGAGGACTCCATGTGAGTGCTCCAACCCTACATTTTCCTTCCTTACTGCCTTTGCAGAGGTTTTCCATTAGGGCTCCATCTCTGCATCAGATTTTTGCCTGGAGATACAGGTGTTTCCATATATCCTCTGAAATCTAGGCAGAGGTTCCCAAACCTTATCTCGTCTTCTGCACACTTGCAGGCCTAACACCATGTGGAAGCCACCAAGAGCTGTGGTTTGCACTCTCTGAAGCAATTGCGCAAGCTGTATCTTAGCCCCTTTTAACCACAGCTGGAACTGAAGTAACTGAGATGCAGGGTGCCGTATTTCAGGGCTGCACAGAGCAGCGAGGCTCTGGGCACAGACGGTGAAACCATTTTTTCCTCCTAGGCCTCTGGGCATGTGATTGGAGGGGCTGCTGTGAAGATCTCTGACATGCCCTGGAGACATTTCCCCATTGTGTTGGCTATTAACATTCAGCTCCTTGTTACTTATGCAACTTTCTGCATCAGGCTTGATTTCCTTTCCAGAAAAATAGTTTTTCTTTTCTACCACATGGTGAGGTTACAAATTTTCCTAACTTTTATGCCCTGCTTCCCTTTTAAACATACAACCATCTCTTTGTTAATGCATATAACTGAATGCTTTCAGAATAAGTCATGTCACGTCTCGAATGCCTTGCTGCTTGTAGTGAGCTGAGATCATGCCACTGAACTCCAACCTGAACAACAGAGTGAGACTCCATCTCAAAAATAAAATTACTTAAAAAAATCTGGATTCATTGATATTTTGAATGAGTTTGTTTGTGTCTTGATATCCTTCAGGGTAGCTCTGATTTTGGTTATTTCTTGTCTCCTGCTAGCTTGGGGGTTAATTTGTTCTTCCTTCTCTAATTCTTTCAGTTGTGAATTTAAGTTTTTAATTTGAGATCTTTCTAACTTTTGATGTGAGCATTTAGTGCTATGAATTTCTCTCTTAAAACTGCCTTAGCTGTGTCCCAGAGATTCTGAAATGTTGTATCTTTGTCCTCATTAATTTCAAAGAACTACTTGATTTGGTGTCTTAATTTGGTGTCTTTACCCAAAAATCATTCTGGAGCATGTTGTTTAATTTTCATGTAATTGCATTGTTTTGAGGAATTGTCTTAGTCTTCACTTCTATTTTTATTGCTCAACAGTCCAATACTATGTTTGGTATAATTATGACTGTTTTAAATTTGTTGAGCATTATTATTTATTTAACTTGCCAACATTAACACATTTATTTATTTATTTATTTATTTATTTATTTATTTATTTATTATTTATTATACTTTAAGTTCTAGGGTACATATGCACAACCTGCAGGTTTGTTACATATGTATAATGTGACATGTTGGTGTGCTGTACCCGTTAACTCATCATTTACATTAGGTATATCTCCTAATGCTATCCTTCCCCCTTCCCACAACCCCATGACAGGCCCTGGTGTGTGATGTTTCCCACCCTGTGTCCAAGTGTTCTCATTACTCAATTCCCACCTATGAGTGAGAACATGTGGTGTTTGGATTTCTGTCCTTGTGATAGTTTGCTGAGAATGATGGTTTCCAGTTACATCCATGTCTCTACAAAGGACATGAACTCATCCTTTTTTATGGTTGCATAGTATTCCATGGTGTATACGTGCCATATTTTCTTAATCCAGTCTACCATTGATGGACATTTGGGTTGGTTCCAAGTCTTTGCTATTGTGAATAGTGCAGCAATAAACATACATGTGCATGTGTCTTTATAGTAGCATGATTTATAATCCTTCGGGTATATACCCAGTAAGGGGATGGCTGGGTCAAATGGTATTTCTGGTTCTAGATCCTTGAGGAATCGCCACACTGTCTTCCACAATGGTTGAACTAGTTTCCAGTCCCACCAACAGTGTAAAAGTGTTCCTATCTCTCCACATCCTCTCTAGCACCTGTTGTTTCCTGACTTTTTAATGATCGCCATTCTAACTGGTGTGAGATGGTATCTCATTGTGGTCTTGATTTGCATTTCTCTGATGGCCAATGATGGTAAGCATTTTTTCACGTGTCTGTTGGCTGCATAAATGTCTTCTTTTGAGAAGTATCTGCTCATATCCTTTGCCCACTTTTTGATCGGGTTGTTTGATTTTTTTCTTGTAAATTTGTTTGAGTTCTTTGTAGATTCTGGATATGAGCCCTTTCTCACATAGGTAGATTGTAAAAATTTTCTCCCATTCTGTAGGTTGCCTGTTCACTGTGATGGCAGTTTCTTTTGCTGTGCAGAAGCTCTTTAGTTTAATTGGATCCCATTTGTCAATTTTGGCTTTTGTTGCCATTGCTTTTGGTGTTTTAGTCATGAAGTCCTTGCCTATGCCTATGTCCTGAATGGCATTACCTAGGTTTTCTTCCAGGGTTTTTATGGTTTTAGGTCTAATATTTAAGTCTTTATTCCATCTTGAATTTAATTTTGTATAAGGTGTAAGGAAGGGATCCAGTTTCAACTGTCTACATATGGCTAGCCAGTTTTCCCGGCACCATTTATTAAATAGGGAATCCTTTCCCCATTTCTTGTTTTTATCAGGTTTGCCAAAGATCAGATGGTTGTAGATGTGTGGTATTACTTCTGAGGTCTCTGTTGTGTTCCATTGGTCTATATCTCTGCTTTGGTACCAGTATCATGCTGTTTTGGTTACTGTAGCCTTGTAGTATAGTTTGAAGTCAGGTAGTGTGATGCCTCCAACTTTGTTCTTTTGACTTCGGATTGTCTTGGCAATGAGGGTTCTTTTTTGGTTCCATACGAACTTTAAAGTAACTTTTTCCAATTCTGTGAAGAAAGTCATTTGTACCTTGATGGGGATGGCATTGAATCTATAAATTATCTTGGGCAGTATGGCCATTTTCAAGATATTGATTCTTCCTATCCATGAGCATGGAATGTTCTTCCATTTGTTTGTGTCCTCTTCTAATTTATTGAGCAGTGGTTTGTAGTTCTCCTTGAAGAGGTACTTCACATCCCTTGTAAGTTGAATTCCTAGGTATTTTATTCTCTTTGAAGCCATTGTGAATGGGAGTTCACTCGTGATTTGGCTCTCTGTTTGTCTGTTATTGGTGTATAGGAATGCTTGTGATTTTTGCATATTGATTTTGTATCCTGAGACTGCTGAAGTTACTTATCAGCTTAAGGAGATTTTGGACTGAGACGATGGGGTTTTCTAAATATACAATCATGGCATCTGCAAACAGGGACAATTTGACTTCCTCTTTTCCTAATTGAATACCCTTTAGTTTTTTCTTTTGCCTTATTGCCCTGGCCAGAACTTTCAAAACTATGTTTAACAGGAGTGGTGAGAGAGGGCATCCCTGTCTTGTGCCAGTTATCAAAGGGAATGCTTCCAGTTTTTGCCCATTGAGTATGATATTGGCTGTGCGTTTGTCATAAATAGCTCTTATTATTTTAAGGTATGTCCCATCAAAACCTAGTTTATTGAGAGTTTTTAGCATGAAGCGCTGTCGAATTTTGTCGAAGGTCTTTTGTGCATCTATTGAGATAATCATGCGGTTTTTGTCTTTGGTTCTATTTATATGATGGATTACATTTATTGATTTGTGTATGTTGAACCAGTCTTGCATCCCAGGGATGAAGCCAACTTGATCGTGGTGGATAAGCTTTTTGATGTGCTGCTGGATTCCATTTGCCAGTATTTTACTGAGGATTTTTGTATCGATGTCCATCAGGGATATTGGTCTAAAATTCTCTTTTTTTGTTGTGTCTCTGCCAGGCTTTGGTATCAGGATGATGCTGGACTCATAAAATGAGTTAGGGAGGATTCCCTCTTTTTCTGTTGATTGGACTAGTTTCAGAAGGAACGGTACCAGCTCTTCTTTGTACCTCTGGTATAATTCAAATGTGAATATGTTTGGTCCTGCAGAGTTTTTGGTTGGTAGGCTATTATTGCCTCAATTTCAGAACCTGTTATTGGTCTACTCAGAGATTCAACTTCTTCCTGGTTTAGTGTTTGGAGGGTGTATGTGTCCAGGAATTTATCCATTTCTTCTAAATTTTCTAGTTTATTTGCGTAGAGTTGTTTATAGTATTCTCTGATGGTAGTTTGTATTTCTGTGGAATCAGTGGTGATACCCCTTTATCATTTTATATTGTGTCTGTTTGATTCTTCTCTCTTTTCTTCTTTATTAGTCTTCCTAGGGGTCTATCAATTTTGTTGATCTTATCAAAAAAACCACCTCCTGGATTCATTGATTGTTTGAAGGATTTTCTGTGTCTCTACTTCCTTCAGTTCTGCTCTTGTCTTAGTTATTTCTTGCCTTCTGCTAGCTTTTGAATGTGTTTGCTCTTGCTTCTCTAATTCTTTTAATTGTGATGTTAGGGTGTCAACTTCAGATGTCTCCTACTTTCTCTTGTGAGCATTTAGTGCTATAAATTTCCCTCTACACACTGCTTTAAATGTGTCCCAGAGATTCTGGTATGTTGTGTCTTTGTTCTCATTGGTTTCAAAGAACATCTTTATTTCTGCCTTCATTTTGTTATGTACCCAGTAGTCATTCAGGAGCAGATTGTTCAGTTTCCATGTAGTTGAGTGGTTCTGAGTGAGTTTCTTAATCCTGAGTTCTAGTTTGATTGCACTGTGGTCTGAGAGACAGTTTGTTACAATTTCTGTTCTTTACATTTACTGAGGAGTGCTTTACTTCCAACTATGTGGTCAATTTTGGAATAAGTGCTATATAGTGCTGAGAAAAACGTATATTCTGTTGATTTGGGGTGGAGAATTCTGTAGATGTCTATTAGGCCTGCTTGGTGCAGAGCTGAGTTCAATTTCTGGATATCCTTGTTCACTTTCTGTCTCATTGATCTGTCTAATGTTGAAAGTAGGGTGTTAAAGTCTCCCATTATTATTGTGTGGGAGTCTAAGTCTCTTTGTAGGTCTCTAAGTACTTGCTTTATGAATCTGGGTGCTCCTGTATTGGGTTAATATATATTTAGGATTGTTAGCTCTTCTTGTTGAAATGATCCCTTTACCATTATGTAATGGCCTTCTTTGTCTCTTTTGATCTTTGTTGGTTGAAAGTCTGTTTTGTCAGAGACTAGGATTTCAACCCCTGCTCTTTTTGTTGTTTTCTATTTGCTTGGTAGATCTTACTCCATCCCTGTATTTTGAGCCTATGTGTGTCTCTGCACATGAGATGGGCCTCCTGAATACAGCACCCTGATGGGTCTTGACTCTTCATCAAATTTGCCAGTCTGTGTCTTTTAATTGGAGCACTTAGCCCATTTACATTTAAGGTTAATATTTTTATATGTGATTTTGATCCTGTCATTATGATGTTAACTGGTTATTTTGCTTGTTAGTTGATGCAGTTTCTTCCTAGCATTGATGGTCTTTACAGTTTGGCGTGTTTTTGCAGTGGCTGGCACTGGTTGTTCCTTTCCATGTTTAGTGCTTCCTTCAGGAGCTCTTGTAAGGCAGGCCTGGTGGTCACAAAATCTCTCGACATTTGCTTTGTCTGTAAAGGATTTTTTTTCTCCTTCACTGATGAAACTTAGTTTGGCCGGATATGAAATTCTGGGTTGAAAATTCTTTTCTTAAGAATGTTGAATATTGGCCCCCACTCTCTTCTGGGTCGTAGAGTTTCTGCTGAGAGATCCGCTATTATTCTGATGGGCTTCCCTCTGTGGGTAACTTAACCTTTCTCTCTTGCTGCCCTTAACATTTTTTTCTTTCATTTCAACCTTGGTGATTCTGATAATTATGTGTCTTGAGTTACTCTTCTCGAGAGTATCTTTGTGGTGTTCTCTGTATTTCCTGAATTTGAATGTTGGCCTGCCTTGTTAGGTTGGGGAAGTTCTCCTGGATAATATCCTGAAGAGTGTTTTCCAGCTTGATTCCATTCTCCCCATCACTTTTGGGTACACCAATCAGATGTAGATTTGGTCTTTTCACATAGTCTCATATCTCTTGGAGGCTTTGTTTGTTTCTTTTTGGTCTTTTTTCTCTAAACTTCTCTTCTCACTTCATTTCATTCATTTGATCTTCAGTCACTGATACCGTTTCTTCCACTTGATTGAATTGGCTACTGAAGCTTGTGCATGCATCACGTAGTTCTTGTGCCATGGTTTTCAGCTCCATCAGGTCATTTAAGGTCTTCTCTATGCTGTTTATTCTAGTTAGCCATTCATCTAATCTTTTTTCAAGGTTTTTAGTTTTTGCTATGGGTTCGAACATCCTCCTTTAGCCCGGAGAAGTTTGTTATTACCGATCGTCTGAAGACTTCTTCTCTCAACTCGTCAAAGTCATTCTCCATTCAGCTTTGTTCCGTTGCTGTCAAGGAGCTGCATTCCTTTGGAGGAGAAGAGGCCCTCTGATATTTAGAATACAAAATTAACTATTCCTCCACTTACTCCTTTTTCTCTTGCAACATGTGAATTACTAGACCCTCCATCTGTGTCCTCCAGCCCAATTTTTCCCTTTAAATACTGAAGCCCTCAGGCATCCTTGGATAAAAACACAGACCACAGACTGTTTCTATAATTCCTTGCTTATTTTTTCTGAGTATGTCCTTAACCTTGGCAAAATAAACTTCTAAATTGATTGAGACCCGCCTTGGAAAGTTTTTAGTTTATAAGTTTAATTAGCAATAACCTCTTCACAAATTTTCATTAAGTTTATGATTGGTAAAGTAAAATAAAAATATCATGACTCTGTGTAAATATAAACACTGCATTAACTTTAAATATTTTAAAATAGTGTTAAAACATTAAGACATAACAACATAGTGTTTATGTGAATGGAAATTAGCAACATTGACACCACAGAAGACCTTGGATATTTGTTTTCTTTTGTTTTGCTTTTGAGAGAGGTCTTGCTCTGTTACCCAGGCTGAAGTACAGTGGCATGATCATGGCTCACTGTTGCCTCAGTCTACTGGGCTCAAGTGATCCTTCCACCACAGGCTTCCCAGTAGCTCAACTACAGGCATGCACCACCACACTGAGCTAATGTTTTGTAAATTTATTTTCTGTAGAGATGGAACCCAGGCTGATATTGAATTCCTGAGATTAAGAAAATCTCCTGCCTTTGTCTCCCGAAGTGGTAGGATTACAGTTATGAGCCATCATTCCCAGCAGGATACTTGTTAAAAAGGGAATAATATGATTTTACTAATTTGTTATATAAATTGATATTAGCAAAAGGGCCTTGTTGAAAATACACTATCATGCTCAATTTGGCAGCAGATATACCAAAGTTGGAATGATACAAAGAAGATTAGCATGGCACTTGTAAAAGGATAACACACAAATTTGTGAAGTGTCCCATATTTTTCATTGAGATTCAGGAGGATGACAAACCCAATCCAAGGAAAATAAGAATCACAATAAAGTAACACAGTAGCTGAAGGATGAATAGCCAGTATAAAACAGAACCTAATGGATCAGAGCTAAGTAACACAATACAAGAATTTCACAATGCAATTACAAGTTATCAACAGCAGAATAAACCAAGCTGAGGAAAGAATCTCAGGACTTAAAAAGTAGTTCTCTGAAATAAGGCAGTAAGAAAAAAAAAAAGAAAAAAGTATAAAAAGGAATAAACAAAACCTCCAAGAAGTATTGGATTATGTAAAAAGACCAAACCTGCAAATCATTGGCATGTTTTAAAGGAAGGGGATGAAGGTGAAAAATGTGGATAACATATTTCAGGCGATCGTTCATGAAAACTTCCCCCATCTTGCTAGAGAGGTCAACAGTAAAATTCAGGAACTACAGAGAACTCCTGCAAGATTCTAAACAAGAAGTTCATCCTCAAGATACATAATCATCAGATTTTCCAATGTTAAAATAAAAGAAAAAATGCAAAGACTTCTAGAGACAAAAGGCAAGTCACCTACAAAGGAAGCCCTATCAGGCTAACAGTGGACCTCTCAGCAGAAACCCTATAAGCCAGAAGAGATTGGGGCTTATATTCAACATTCCTAAACAAAAAAATTTCCACCAAGAATTTTATATCTAATCAAACTAAGTTTCCTATGTGAAGAAGAACTAAGATCATTTTCAGATAAGCAATATCTTACCACCAGACATACCTTACAAGAGATCTTGAAAGGGGCACTAAATATAGAAAGGAAAGACTGCTATCAGCTAATACAAAAACGCACTTAAACACATGGACCAGTGTCACTGTTAAGCAACCACACAAACAAGCCAACATAAAAACCAGCTAACAACACAATGACAGGAACAGATTCACATCTACCAATACTAAACTTGAATGCATGTGGGCTAAATGCCCCACTTAGAATGTACAGAGTGGAAAGCTGGATACAAAAGAAAGACTCAATGATATACTGTCCTCAAAAGACCCATGTCACACATCATGACATTCATAGGCTCAAATTAAAGAGATGAAAGGAAATATACTAAGCAAATGGAAAACAAAAGAAAGCAGGGGCTAGAGTTCTAATTTCAGACTAAAGAGATTTAAAACCAACAAAGATCAAAAAAGACGGAAAAGACAAAGGCATTACATAATGATAAAGGGTTCAATTCAGCAAGAAGACCTAACTATTCTAAATATATGTGAACTCAACACAGCAACAATCAGATTCACAGAACAAGTTCTTAGAGACCTACCAAGAGACAAAGAGACATAGACTCCCACACAATAATAGTGGAATACTTCAACACTCCACTGACAATATTAGACAGATTATAGAGGCAGAAAATTAACAAAGATATTCAGGACCTGAGCTTAACATTAAACCAAATGGATCTAATTGGCCTTTACAGAACTCTCCATCCCAAATCAACAAAATATACATTCTTTCCATTGCCACGTGGCACATATTCTAATATTGACACATAATTAGACAGAAAACAATCCCCAACAGACATAAAAGAACTAAAATCATGCCAAACATACTATTAACAATAGAAGTCGTGACTATGAAAATTGCTCAAAACTGCAATTACATGGAAATTAAGCAACATACTCCTGAATGATTTTTGGGTAAATAATGAAATTAAGGTAGAAATCAAGAAGTTCTTTTAAAATCATGAAAACAAAGATTCAAAATATCAGAATGTGTGAGACACAGGTAAGGCATGTTAAGAGGAAAATTTATAGTATTAAATGCCCACATCAAAAGTTAGAAAGATTTCAAATTAACAACCTAACTTCACAACTAAAATAATTAGAGAAGCAGGAATAAATCAACTGCAAAGCTACCAGCAGATAAAAACAAATCAAAATCAGAGCTGAACTGAAGAAAATCAAGACAGGAAAAAGAGTTCAAAAGATCAATAAATCCAGGAGTTGGTTTTTTGAAAAATTTAATAAATTAGTCCACTAGCTAGACTAATAAAAAAAAAAAGAGAAGATTCAAATAAACAGAATTAGAAATGTTTAATAAAATGATACTACTTATCCCTTCAAAAAGAAAAAAAAAAAAAAAAGACAAACGTTATAAACTACTATGAATGCCTCTACTCTCACAAACTAGAAAACCCAAAAGAGATGAATAAATTCCCAGACGCATACACTGTCCAAGGACTGAGCCAGGTAGAAATAAATTTCCTCAAAAGACCAATAACAAGCTCCAAAATTAAATCAGTAATAAATAGCCTACTAAGAAAAAAACCTGGGGCCTGATGGATTCACAGCCAGATTCTACCAGGTGTACAAAGAAAAGCTGGTACAATTCATACAGAAACTATTTCAAAACATTACGAAGGAGTAACTCCTTTTCAACGTGTTCTATGGAGCCAGCATCATCTTGATACCAAAACCTGGCAGAGGCACAACAAAAACAAAAACAAAAAACTTCAGGCCAATATATTTGATGAACGTTGATGCAACCTTTTTTTTTTTTTTTACATTTAAAATGTTTTATTTGGAAAGCAATTTAGGGCATACACACAGACCAAGTTGTCCTCAGTATGTCCCAAAGAGAATGTTGGAAATGTTATTAGAAAAAGACATATTCTTTATTGTTTTGAAAGAAAGTTCGTTCACACTAGAGAAGCTTTTGGGAGATAGCAAGCTTCTTGCTAGCTCTGATTAGTGAGTGATGGTGGTAAGTAAAACCAGTGTTAGGGTCCCAGCAGGTTGTTTCAGCAGCTGCTAGGTAAACTTGGTCTTGGGGTTACAGCAGGCCATTTCAGCAGCTGGGCTTATAGAAGATTTAATTTTTGGATCAGGTGCTATGAGCTCCCAGGGCTTTTTCCCTGTGGCCCCTTGACTGATTTATTTGGGTATGACAAGAATGACTCAATTTGAATAATTAACTTTCACACCAGCAATCCTAGTGGCTGTGAAATGTTGTCTCCCTATTTGAATTTCAGTAATGGTTAAATTATGTTAAGCATTTTTTTTTTCAGGTGATACTGGTTTTATTGTAGTTATTATTAGAAGCACAGAGAGGTTAAGTGACTTGCCAAGAGTCTCTGCTATTTAGATAACAATTGGGAGGTGTGATGGGGGCCTATAATCCAAGTTGGGAGAACTAACATAGGACATATTCCATTAGGTGACATCACCTCTCTGTAGCTGCTTCACATTTCGTTATTCTCCCCAAAACTCACTCATTGTCTGGAAGTACATTGAAAAATTCAGCGAGCAGTTAGAGCACTCCCAATAGCTAAAATGAAGAATCAATGCTCTGTTAGCGATTTGGCTATGGTAGAACAACTGTCCCATTGATAGAATTGGATGAAAGAACATGAAAGAACTGAGGACTTCTGCTCCCATATGGTCTAGGAAAGTGTCCTTTTAACTCAGAGTAGAGCACTCCACAGAGCATTTGCGGGCTTGGAGTTGATAGGTTTATGTCCAAATTCAGGGTCAGCTATTAGTCAATTTTTGGTAACATGCATAACTTCTTTGAGGCTCCATTTCCACATTAGTGAAATGGATATAAGAATAATAGTAATAGTAGTAATACAGGTCCATCAGCCGGGCACAGTGGCTCACACCTGTAATCCCTGCACTTTGGGAGGCCGAGGTGGGTGAATCATGAGGTCAGCAGTTCAAGACCAACCTGGCCAACATAGTGAAACCCCGTCTCTACCAAGAAATACAAAAATTAGCTGGGTGTGTGGTGGTGTGCACCTGTAATCTCAGTTACTGGAGAGGCTGAGGCCAGAGAATCGCTTGAGCCCAGGAGGTGGAGGTTGCAGTGAACTGAGATCGTGCCACTGTACTCCAGTCTGGGAGACAGAGCAAGACTCTGTCAAAAAAAACCCAAAAAAACAAAAAACAAAACAAAACAAAAAAACAAGCCAATCCTGTATTCTTTTTTTTTTTTTTTTAAATTATACTTTAAGTTCTAGGGTACATGTGCACAATATGCAGGTTTGTTATATAGGTATACATGTACTATGTTAGTTTGCTGCACCCATTAACTCGTCATTTACATTAAGTATTTCTCCTAATGCTATCCCTTCCCCAGACCCCCACCCACGACAGGCCCCAGTGTGAGATGTTCCCTGTCCTGTGTCCAGGTGTTCTCATTGTTTAATTCCCACCTATGAGTGAGAACATGCGGTGTTTGGTTTTCTGTCCTTTTGATAGTTTGCTCAGAATGATGGTTTCCAGCTTCATCCATGTCCCCACAAAGGACATTAATTCATCCTTTTTTATGGCTACATAGTATTCCATGGTGTATATGTGCCACATTTTCTTAATCCAGTCTATCATTGATGGATATTTGGCTTGGTTCCAAGCCTTTGCTGTTGTGAATAATGTCACTATAAACATATGTGTGTGTGTGTCTTTATAGTAGCATGATTTATAATCCTTTGGGCATATACCCAGTAATGGGATGGCTGGGTCAAATGGTATTTCTAGTTCTAGATCCTTGAGGAACCGTCACACTGTCTTTCACAATGGTTGAACTAGTTTCCAGTCCCACCAAGTGTGTAAAAGTGTTCCTATTTATCCACATCCTCTCCAGCATCTGTTGTTTCCTAACTTTTTAATGATTGCCATTCTTTTTCTCTTTTTATTATACTTTAAGTTTTAAATGATTGCCATTCTCACTGGTGTGAGATGGTATCTCATTGTGGTTTTGATTTGCATTTCTCTGATGACCAGTGATGATGAGCATTTTTTCATGTGTCTGTTGACTGCATAAATGTCTTCTTTTGAGAAGTGTCTGTTCATATCCTTTTGATGTAAACATTCTCAACAAAATACTTACAAACGACATCCAGAAGCACATCAAAAAGCTAAAGCACCATGATAAAGCAGGCCTCATCCCTGGGATAGAATGTTGGTTCAACATCTGCAAATCAATAAATAAGATTCATCACATAAACAGAACTAAAGACAAAAACCACATGATTATCTCAATAGGCACAGAAAAGGCTTTTGGTAAAATTCAGGACCACTTCATGTTAAAAACTCTCAAGAAACTGGGTATTCAAGAAACTTACCTCAAAATAATAGGAGCCGTCTATGACAAACCCACAGTCAACATCATACTGAATGGGCAAAAACTGGAAGCATTCCTCTTGAATACTGGCACAAGACAAGAATGCTCTCTCTCACCACTCCTGTTCAACATAGTATTGAAAGGCTTAGCCAGAGCAATCAGACAAGAGTAAGAAATAAAGGGCATCCAAATAGGAAGACAAGAATTCAAATTATTTCTGTTCATAGATGACATGATTCTATATCTAGAAAACCCCAGAGTTTTGACCCAAAGCTCCTCCAGCTGATAAACAACTTTATCAAATTTGCACGATACAAAAATCTATGTACAAAAATCACTAGCATTCCTATAGACCAACAACAGCCAAACTGAGAGCCACATAGGAAAGGAAATTCCATTCACAATTGCCACAAAAAGAATAAAATACCTATGAATACAGCTAACGAGGGAGATAAAAAAATCTCTACAATGGGAATTACAAATACTGCCCACAGAAATCAGAGAAGACACAAAAAAATGGAAAAACATCCCATGCTCATAAATAGGGAGAATCAATATCATTAAAATGGCTATACTGCCCAAAACAATTTATAGATTCAATGCTATTCTTATCAAACTACCAACAACATTCTTCACAGAACTAGTAACAACTATTTTAAAATTCATATGGAACAAAAAAGAACCCCAATAGGCAAGACAACCTTTCTTTTTTCAACTTTTATTTTAAGTTTTGGGGTACCTGTGCAGGATGTACATGTTTGTTACATAGGTATACCTGTGAGCCAAGGCAATCTTAAGGAAAAAGAACAAAGCTGGAGGTATGATGTTACCTAACTTCAAACTATACTACAAGGCTATGGTAAACAAAACAGCATGGTACTAGTATGAAAACAGGCATACAGACCAATGGAACAGAATAGAAAGCCTAGAAATAAGACTGCACAACTACCAGTATCTGGTCTTCGACAAAGCTGACAAAAACAAGCAATGAAGGAAGGACTGCCTATTCAATAAATGGTGCTGGGATAACTGGCTAGCCATATGCAAAAGATTGAAGTTGAACCTTTTTCTTACACCATACACAAATATCAACCTAAGATAGATTAAAGACTTAAATGTAAAACCCCAAACTTTAAAAACCCTGGAAGACAATCTAGGTTATACCATGCTGGACATAGGATCGGGTAAAGATTTCATGACAAAGACAAAAAAAAAAAAATTATGAAAAAAGCAAAAATTGACCATTGGGATCTAATTAAACTAAAGAGCTTCTGCACAGCAAAATAAACTATCAACAGAGTAAACAGACAACTTACAAAACAGGTGAAAATATTTGCAAACTGTGTAACTGATAAAGTTCTAACATCCAGCATCTATAAGAAACTTAAACTTACAAGAAAAAAACAAACAACCCCTTTAAAAAGTGAGTGAAGGACATGCACAGACACCTTTTTTTTTTTTTTTAGCTATTTATTGTGCTTATCTAAAAACATTATATGAGAAATAAATTGATAAACGCTATATAAAAAGTGTTTTGTTGAATGAGGTCTGGTTGATGGGGACTAGGAGTAGCAGATATTGTATAAAAACACAGTGAGTTATTTGCTTCCAAGAAAAACAGATCCACTGAGTATCTTTCAATATGCTACATTATCTGAGATTTTTTCAAAACCCAGAGTCCTTGGTGATCTGTCCTTTATCAGCTTAGGTGTTTAATTTCTATTGACCTTTTATTGATTCTGGGAATGTGTTGTCTTTTTTATTATTATTATTATATTTTAAGTTCTAGGGTACATGTGCATAACGTGCAGATTTGTTACATATGTATACTTGTGCCATGTTGGTGTGCTGCACCCATCAACTCATCAGCACCCATCAACTCGTCATTTACATCAGGTATAACTCCCAATACTATCCCTCCCCCCTCCCCCCTCCCCCCTCCCCATGATAGGCCCTGGTGTGTGATGTTCCCCTTCCCGAGTCCAAGTGATCTCATTGTTCAGTTCCCACCTATGAGTGAGAACATGTGGTGTTTGGTTTTCTGTTCTTGCGATAGTTTGCTGAGAATGATGGTTTCCAACTGCATCCATGTCCCTGCAAAGGACACAAATTCATCCTTTTTTATGGCTGCATAGTATTCCATGGTATATATGTGCCACATTTTCTTAATCCAGTCTGTCACTGATGGACATTCGGGTTGATTCCAAGTCTTTGCTATTGTGAACAGTGCCACAATAAACATACATGTGCATGTGTCTTTATAGCAGCATGATTTAGAATCCTTTGGGTATATACCCAGTAATGGGATGGCTGGGTCATATGGTACTTCATCAAAACCACAATGAGATACCATCTCACACCAGTTAGAATGGCAATCATTAAAAAGTCAGGAAACAACAGGTGCTGGAGAGGATGTGGAGAAATAGGAACACTTTTACACTGTTGGTGAGATTGTAAACTAGTTCAACCATTATGGAAAACAGTATGGCGATTCCTCAAGGCACAGACACTTTTTAACAGAAGGCACACATGTGGCTAACAATCATATGAAAAAAAAGTTCAGCATCATTGATCATTAGAGAAATGTAAATCAAAACCACAATGAGATACCATCTCATGCTAGTCAGAACTGTGATTATTAAAAAGACAAAAAATAACAGATGCTGGTGAGGTTGTGTAGAAAAGGCAACACTCCTACACTGTTGGTGGGAGTGTTAATTAGTTTAACCATTGTGGAGAGCAGTTTGGTGATTCTTCAAAGTGCTAAAAGCAGAACTACCATTTGATTCAGCAATCACATTACTGTGTATATTCCCAGGTAAATGTAAGTCATTCTACTACAAAAACACATGCCTGCAAATGTTTATTGCAGCACTATTCACAATAGCAAAGATATCTGGTCCTGGACTTTTTTTTTTTGCTGGTAATTTTAAAATTACCATTCAAATCTTGCTGCTTGTTATTGTTCTTTTCAGGGTATGTAAATCTTCTATATTTAAGCTAGGAGAGTTGTATTTTTCCAGAATTTGTCCATCTCTTCTAGGTTTTCTAGTGTATGTGCATAAAGGTGTTCACAGTAGCTTTGAATAATCTTTTGTATTTCTGTGGTGTCAGTTGTAATATCTCCCATTTCATTTCTAATTGAGCCTACTTGGATTTTCTCTCTTCTTTTCTTGGTTAATCTTGCTAATGGTCTATCAATATTTTTTGTTTCATTTATCTTTTCTTTCATTTATCTTTTGTTTCATTTATCTTTTGTTTCATTTATCTTTTTGTTTCATTCATCTTTTGTATCTTTTTTGTTTGTTTGTTTCAATTTTATTTAGTTCTGCTGTGATTTTGGCTATTTCCTTTTTTCTGCTGGGTTTGGGTTTATTTTGTTTTTGTTTTTCTAGTTCCTTGAGCTATGACCTTAGATTATCTGTTTGTGTACTTTCAGACTTTTTGATGTAGGTGTATAGGGCTATGAACTCTCCTCTTAGCACCACATTTGCTGTGTCCCAAAAGTTTTGATAGGTTGTGTTACTATTTTTGTTCAGTTCAAATAATTTTAAAATTTTCATCTAGATTTCATTTTGACCCAATTATTCAAAAGCAGGTTATTTAATTTCCATGTATTTGCAGGGTTTTGGAGGTATCTTTTGTTGTTGATTTCCAGTTTTATTCCACCATGGTTTGAGAGAGTGCTTGATATAATTTCAGTTTCTTAAATTTATTGAGGTTTTTTATGGCCTATCATATGGTCTATCTTGGAGAAGGTTCCATGCACTGTTGAAGAGAATGTATATTCTGCATTTGTTGGATAGAATGTTCTGTATATATCTGTTAAGTTCCTTTGTTCCAGGGTATAGTTTAAAATCCATTGTTTCTTTGTTGGCCTTCTGTCTTGATGACCTGTCTAGTGCTATCAGTGGAGTAAGTCTCCCACTATTACTGTGTTTCTGTCTATTTCGTTTCTTAGGTCTAATTGTACTTGTTTTATAAATTTGGAAGCTCCAGTGTTAGGTGCATATATCTTTAGGATTGTGATATTTTCCTGTTGGACAAGGCCTTTAATTATTATATAATGTCCTACTTTGTCTTTTTTAACTGCTGTTGCTTTAAAGATTTTTTTTGTCTGATAAAAAAATAGCTACTCCTGCTTGCTCTTGGTGTCCATTTGCATCTAATGTCTTTTTCCACCCCTTTGCCTTAAGTTTGTTCGAGTCCTTATGTGTTAGGTGAGTCTCTTGAAGGCAGCAGATAGTTGGTTGGTGAATTCTTATCCATTCTGAAGTTCTGTATCTTTTAAGTAGAGCATTTAGGCTATTTACATTCAATGTTAGTATTGAGATGTGAGGTACTATTCCATTCATCATGGTATTTATTGCCTGTATAGCTTGTTTTTTTGCTTTTGCTTTTTAAATTTTATTTTTGTTTTATAGGTTTTGTGTGATTTATGCTTTAGAGGTTCTGTTTTGATGTGTTTCCAGGATTTGTTTCAAGATTTAGAGCTCTTTTTAGCAGTTCTTGTAGTCATGACGTGGTAGTGGCAAATTCTCTCATTATAAGAATAATAAAAAAAGATTCTTTCCTTTGTCTTAACTTTAGATAACCTGATGACAATGTGCCTAGGCAATGATCTTTTCGCAATGAATTTCCCAGGTGTTTTTGTGCTTGTTGTATTTGGGTGTCTATGTCTCTAGTAAGGCTAGGCAAATTTTCCTCTATAATTCCCCCAAATAAATTTTTGAAACTGTTAGATTTACCTTAGTTTTTGGGAACACCAATTATTCTTAGGTTTGGTTATTTAACATAATTCCAGATTTTTTGGAGGCTTTGTTTATATATTTTTTATTTTCATTTCTTTGTCTATGTTTGATTGGGTTAATTCAAAGATCTTATCTTCAAGTTCTGAATTTCTTTCTTCTACTTGTTCAGTTCTATTGCTGAGACTTTCCACAGCATTGTGCATTTTTATAAGTATGTCCAATGTTTCCTGAAGTTTTGATTGTTTTTTCTTTATGTTATCTATTTCCTTGAATATTTCTCCCTTCACTTCTTTTATAATTTTTTGAATTTCCTTACATTTGGCTTTACCTTTCTCTGGGGCCTCCCTGATGAGCTTAATATTGAACCTTCTGAATTCTTTTTCAGGTAAATCAGGGATTTCTTCTTGGTTTGGACCCATTGCTGGTGAACTAGTGTGGTTTTTTGGGGGTGTTAAAGAACCTTGTTTTGTCATGTAACCAGAATTGGTGTTCTGGTTCCTTCTCATTTGGGTAGGCTCTGTCAGAGGGAAAGTCTAGGGCTGAAGGCTTTTGTTCAGATTCTTTTGTCCCCTGGGGTATTCCCTTGATGTACTACTCTCCCCTTTTTCCTATTGATGTGGCTTCCTGGAAGTTGAGCTGTCATGATTGTTATCACTCTTGTGGATCTAGCCACCCAGCAAGTCTACAAGGTTTCGAGCAGGTATTAGGGTTTATCTGCACGAAGTCCAGTGATGTGAACTGTCTATGGGTCTCTCAGTCATGTATAACAGCAATTGTTCTGGTAGAGATGGCTGGGGGGGGTGAAGTGGACTCTGAGCGTTCTTAGCTTTGGTGGTTTAATGCACTATTTTTGTGCCAGCTGGCCTCCTCCCAGAAGGTGGCGCTTTCCAGAAAGCATCAGCTGTGGTAGTATGGTGAGAAACAGGTGGTGAGTGGGGCCCTAGAACTCCCAAGAGTTTATATCCTTTGTCTTTAGTTACCACAGTGAGCAGGGAAGGACCATTGGGTGGGAGCAGAGCTAGGCGTTTCTGAGATCTGACTTTCCTTTGACAGAACTTGCTGCAGTTTCTATGGGGGATGGGGGTGTGGTACCCAGGTCAATAAAGTTATGTTCCTAAGGAGGATTGTCTGCCTCTGCTGTATTATGCAGGTTGTCAGGGAAGTGGGGGAAAGCCAGCAGTCACAGGCCTCACCCAGCTCTCATGCAATCTGAAAGGAGCAGCCTTACTCACATGGTGCCTTCCACAACAGCACCAAGTTTCTTTCTAGACATTGGGCAAGCAGGGCTGAGAACTTGCCCCATGCTACCAGCCTCCCAGTTGTGAGAGCAAATATGCCTTTCCTTCTTCCCCCACCTGTGGATTCTGCACACTGGATTCATGCCATCCCTTGAGTTCTGGCAAGGAGGCTTCTCAATCAGTTCAAATTGTGACAAAGTTCAGCTGGAGATTTCTCTGACCTTTCCCAAAGCCTCTGTGAGGCCAGGCAAAAATGGCTTGCTAGGAGACTCAGTGAGCTCACAGGTGTTTTCCCACTGCTTCCTCTACCCCAGGATTACACTCGGCTCTCTAAATTGACTCAGCTCCAGGTAAGACCAAAATCTCCTGTAATCTAGGCCTTCAGTTTCCCCACTGTTCAGTTTCCCCACTTGTCCACCATGATCCTGTGATCCTGTGTCTTTTTTTTTTTTTTTTTAAACTATAAGTTTTGGGATACATGGGCATGACGTGCAGGTTTGTTACATAGGTATACATGTACCATGGTGGTTTGCTGCACTTATCAAACTGTCATCTAGATTTTAAGTCCTACATGCATTAAGTATTTGTCCTAATGCTGTCCCTCCTTTTGGTACCCACCTCTGACAGGCACTGGTGTGTGATGTTCCCCTCCCTGTGTCCATGTGTTATCATTGTTCAACTCCCACTTATGAGTGAGAACATGCGATGTTTGGTTTTCTGTTCCTGTGTTAGTTTACTGAGAATGATGGCTTCCAGCTTCATCTATGACCCTGCAATGGACAAGGACTCATTCTTTGTATGGCTGCATAGTATTCCACGTTGTATATGTGCCACATTTTCTTTATCCAGTCTATTATTGATGGGCATTTGGGTTGGTTCCAAGTGTTTGTAATTGTAAATACTGCCACAATAAGCATACATGTGCATCTGTCTTTACAGTAGAATGATTTATAATCCTTTGAATATATACTCAGTAATGAGATTGCTGGGTCAAATGGCATTTCTGGTTCTAGATCCTTGAGGAGTCACCACACTGTCTTCCACAATTGTTGAACTAATTCATACTCCCACCAACAGTGTAAAAGTGTTTCTATTTCTCCACAGCCTCACAAGCATTTGTTGCTTCCTTACTTTTTAATAATTGCCATTCTAACTGGCATGAGATAATATCTCATTGTGGTTTTGATTTGCATTCCTTTAATGACCACTGATAAGGAGCTTTTTTTCCATATGTTTGTTGGCGGCATAAATGTCTCCTTTTGAAAATTGTCTGTTCATATCCTTTGTCCACTTTTGATGGGGTTGTTTGCTTTTTTTCTTGTAAATTTGTTTCCTTGTAGATTCTGGATATTAGACCTTTGTCAGATGAGTAGCTTGCAAAAATTCTCTCCCATTCTGTAGGTTACCTGTTCACTCTGATGACAGTTTCCTTCACTGAGCAGAAGCTCTTTGGTTTAATTAGATCCCATTTGTCAAATTTGGCTTTAACTGCCATTGCTTTTAGTATTTTAGTCATGAAGTCTTTGCCCATGCCTGTGTCCCGAATGGTATTGCCTAGGTTTTCTTCTAGGGTTTTATGGTTTTATGTTTTACATTTAAGACTTTAATCTGTCTTGAGTTAACTTTTGTATAAGGTGTAAGGAAGGTGTCCATTTTCAGTTTTCTGCATACGGCTAACCAGTTTTCCCAGAATCATTTGTTAAAGAGGTAATCCTTTCCCTCTTACCCGTTTTTGTCAGGTTTGTCGAAGATCACATGGGTGTAGATGTGTGGTGTTATTTCTGAGGCCTCTGTTCTGTTCCATGAGTCTGTATATCTGTTATGGTATCAGTACCATGCTCTTTTGGTTACTGTAGCCTTGTAGTATAGTTTGAAGTCAGGTAGTGTGATGCCTCCAGCTTTTTTTTTTTTATCTTAGGATTGTCTTGGCTACATGGGCTCTTTGTTGGTTCCATATGAAATTTAAAGTAGTGTTTTCTAGTTTTGTGAAGAAAGGCAATGGTAGTTTGATGGAAATGCCATTGAATCTATAAATTACTTTAGGCAGTATGGCCATTTTCATGACATTGATTCTTCCTATCCATGAGCATGGAATATTTTTCCATTTGTTTGTGTCCTCTCTTATTTTCTTGAGCAGTGGTTTGTAGTTCTCCTTGAAGAGGTACTTCACATCCCTTGTAAGTTGTATTCCTAGGTATTTTATTTTCTTTGTAGCAATTGTGAATGTGAATGAGAGTTCACTCATGATTTGTTTCTCTGTTTGTCTATTATTGGTGTATAGGAATGCTTGTGATTTTTTCACATTGATTTTGTATCCTGAGACTTTGCTGAAGTTGCTTATCAGCTTAAAGGGTTTTGGGGCTAAGACGATGGGGTTTTCTAAATATACAATCAAGTCATTTGCAAATAGAGACACTTTGACTTCCTCTCTTCCTATTCGAATACCCTTTATTTCTTTCTCTTCCCTGATTTCTCTGGCCAGAACTTCCAATATGCTGTTGAATAGGAGTTGAGAGAGAGGGCATCCTTGTCTTGGGCCAGTTTTCAAAGAGGATGCTTCCAGTTTTTGCCCATTCAGTATGATATTGGCTATGGATTTGTCATAAGTAGCTCTTATTATTTTGAGATATGTTCTGTCAACACCTAGTTTATTGAGAGTTTTTAGCATGAAGGGGTGTTGAATTTTATTGAAGGCCTTTTCTGCATCTATTGAGATAACCACGCCGTGGCTTTTTGTCATTGGTTCTGTTTATGTGATGGATTACATTTATTGTTTTGCATATGTTGAACCAGTCTTGCATCCCAGGGATGAGGCCAACTTTATCACAGTGGATAAGCTTTTTGATATGCTGCTGGATTCAGTTTGCCGGTATTTTCTTTTATTGATGATTTTCGCATTGACGTTCATCAGGGATATTGGCCTGAAATTTTCTTTTTTTTGTTGTGTCTCTGCCAGGATTTGGAATAAGGATGATGCTGGCCTCATAAAATGAGTTAGGGAGGGTTCCCTCTTTTTCTGTTGTTTGGAATAGTTTCAGAAGGAATGGCACCAGCTCCTCTTTGTACCTCTGGTAGAATTCGGCTGTGAACCTTTGTGTTTCTGGGCTTTTTTGTTGTTGTTGTTGGCAGGCTATTAATTACTGCTTCAATTTTCTAACTTGTTATTTGTCTATTTAGGGATTCAGCTTCTTCCTCGTTTAGTCTTAAGAGGATGTAGGCATCCAGGAATTTATCCATTTCTTCTGGATTTTCTCATTTATTTGCGTAGAGGTGTTTGTAGTATTCTCTGATGGTAGTTTGCATTTCTGTGGGATCAGTGGTAATATCCTCTTTATCTATTTTTATTGTGTCTATTTGATTTTTCTCTCTTTTCTTCTTTATTAGTCTGGCTAGTGGTCTATCTACTTTGTTAATCATTTAAAAAAAAACAGCTCCTGGATTCATTGATTTTTTGAACGTTTTTCATGACTATCTCCTTCAGTTCTACTCTGATCTTAGTTATTTCTTGTCTTCTGCTAGCTTTTGAATTTGCTTGCTCTTGCTCTGCTGATTCTATTCTAGCTCTTTTAATTGTGATGTTAGGGTGTCAATTTTGGATCTTTCCTGATTTCTGATGTGGTCATTTAGTGCTAAAAATTTCCATCTTAACACTGCTTTAGCTGTGTCCCAGAGATTCTGGTACATTGTCCCTTTGTTCTCATTGTTTTCAAATAACTTTGTTTTCTGTGCCTTAATGTTTTTATTTATCCAGTAGTCATTCAGGAGCAGGTTGTTCAGTTTTCATGTAATTGTGCAGTGTTGAGTGAGTATCTTAATCCTAATTTCTCATTTGATTGCACTGTGGCCTGAGAGGCTGCTTTTTGTGATTTCTGTTCTTTTGCATTTGCTGAAGAGTGTTTTACTTCCAATTATGTGGTTGACTTCAGAATAAGTGCTATTTGGTGCTGAGAAGAATGTATATTGTGTTGATTTGTGGTGGAGAGTTCTATAGATGTCTATTAGGTTCGCTTGGTCTAGAGCTGTGTTCAAATACTGACTATCCTTGTTAATTTTTTGCCTCATTGATCTGTCTAATATTGATGGTGTGGTGTTAAAGTCTTTCACTATTATTGTGTGGGAGTCTATGTCTCTCTGTAGGTCTACTAAGAACTCACTCTATTAATATGGGTGCTCCTGTATTGGGTGCATACATATTTAGGATAGTTAGCTCTTCTTGTTGCAGTAATTTATTTATCATTATATAATGCCCGTCTTTGTCATTTTTTATCTTTGTTGCTTTAAAGTCTATTTTATCAGAGACTAGGATTGCAAACCCTGCATTTTTTGCTTACCATTTGCTTGGTAAATAATCCTCCATCCATTTATTTTGAGCCTATGTGTGTCTTTGCATGTGAGACGGGTCTCCTGAATACAGCACACCGATGGGTCTTGACTCCTTATCCAATTTGCCAGTCTGTTTGTTCTAATTGGGGCATTTACCCCATTTACTTTTAAGATTAATATTGTTATATGTGAATTTGATCCTGTAATCATGATGCCAGCAGGTTATTTTGCACATTAGTTGATGCAGTTTCTTCATAGTGCCATTGATCTTTATATTTTGGTATGTTTTTTCAGTGGCTGGTACCGGTTTTTCCTTTCTATATTTAGTGCTTCCTTCAGGAGGTCTTGTAAGGCAGTCCTTGTGGTGACAAAATTTCTCAGCAGTTGCTTGTCTGTAAAGAATTTTATTTCTCCTTCGCCTATGAAGTTTAGTTTTGCTGGCTATGAAATTTTGAGTTGAAAATTCTTTTCTTTAAGAATTTTGAGTATTGGCCTCCACTCTCTTCTGGCTTATAGGGTTTCTGTAGAGAGATCTGCTGTTAGTCTGATGGGCTTCCCTTTTTAGGTAACATGACCTTTCTTTTTGGTTCCCCTTAACATTCTTTCTTTTGTTTCAACCTTGGAGAAACTAACGATTACGTGTCTTGGAGTTGCTTTTCTTGAGAAATATCTTAGTGGTGTTCTCTGTATTTCCTGAATTTGAATGTTGGCCTGTCTTTCCAGTTTGGGGAAGTTCTCCTGGATAGTATCCTGAAGTGTGTTTTTCAACTTGGTTTCATTCTCCCTGTCACTTTCAGGGATCCCAACCAATTGTAGATTTGGTCTGTTCACATATTCCCATATTTCTTGGAGGCTTCGTTCATTCCTTTTCACTTTTTTTTTTTTTTTTTTTTTTTTTTTTTTTTTTTTTTTTTGCTAATCTTATCTTCTTGGCTTATTTCAGTAAGTTGATCTTCAATCTTTGATACTTTTTTTCACTTGATCAATTTGGCTATTGATACCTGTGTATACTTCTTGAAGTTCTTGTGCTGTGTTTTTCAGCTTCATCAGGTCCTTTATATTCCACTCTGAATGGGTTATTCTAGTTAGCAGTTACTGTAACCTATTATCAAGGTTCTTAGCTTTCTTGCATTGGATTGTAATATGCTCGTTTAGCTCAGAGGAGTTTGTTATTACACAATTACACACCTTCTGAAGCCTGCTTCTGTCAATTCATTAAAGTCATTCTCTGCCTTGTTTCATGCCCTTGTTGGAGAGGAGTTGTGGTCATTTGAAGAAGAAGAGACATTCTAGTGTATGGAATTTTCAGCATTTTTGTGGTGGTTTTTCCTTATCTTCTTGGATTTATCTACATTTGATTTTAGAGGCTGATGACCTTTGGATGTGGTTTTATGTCAGGGTCCTTTTTGTTGATATTGATGTTACTGCTCTCTGTTTGTTAGTTTGTCTTCTAACAGTCAGACCCCTCTTCTGCAGGTCTGCGGTTGTTTACTGGGCATCCACTCCAGATTGGGTTATATTTTTATTCATTCAATCAGTTTATATTTTTTGCATGAAAAATTGAATCCATTTGCATTTATGGTTATTATTGACATGTGAGGTTTTGTAGCTGTCTTACTGATAATTGTTTTCTGAATTTTAAAATTTTCTTTGTTATTTTCTTTCTCTCCTATTTTATATCATTGTGGTTTTATGCTGTTATACAGTGGTATCATTTCAGTTTTTTCTCTTCCTAATTTGTGTTTGCTTTACAAATGAGTTTCATACTTCTATTTCTTTTCACCATAGAATAAAATTTTCTCTTGCTTTCAGGTTTAATGTTGTCTTGAGTATTTATTTTTGGACTGGCCTAGTGGTCATGAATTCAGTTTTTGCAAGTCTGGGAAAGTGTATGTTTCTTTTTCATTTATAACGGACAAAATTTTTGTGTATAGTATTTTTTGCTATCTTTTTTTCTTCTTTCATCACTTTAAATTTATCATCCCATTGTTTTCTAGCCCGTAAGGTTTCTGCTAAGAAAGCTGCTGTTAGTCTGATATGGGTTCCTTCATAAATGACTAGACACTTACATCTTGCTGTTTTTAGGATTCTACTTTTGTTCATGACTTTTGAAAATTTGGATATAATGTGCTGTTAATAAGACCTTTTTGAATTGTATTTATTTGGGGTTCTCTGATATTCCTATATCTAGATATCTAAATCTCTTGCCATACTTGAGAAGTTTTCAGCCATTATTTCCTTAAATAGGTTTTCTGTCCCTTTCATTTTCTTTTCACCTTCCAGGACACCAGAATTTTGCATATTTGTTTGCTATAGGTGTCCCACATTTCACATAGGCATTGTTCATTTCTTTTTATTTATTTATTTATTTTTGTAGCTGCTGTAACAGTCAACTTCTGACTTTTTAATATTTGCTTTCATTGGAAAGACTCCTTCTTGAAGGTATATAAATGGCTATGATTGAGTAGAGCACTTTGGATTCGATTCTGTCTTCATGCAATAGTGTAGTCTCTGTTTGATTCTTCAACTGTAAGTAGCATCAGTGGTGCTCCTGAGTGGCTTAGGGTATAGTTGTTAGGGGAGGCTTTGGTGAATTTTTGCTGGAGACAGTTATAGGTGGGTCAGTTCTGTGGCTCAATCTTGGCTCACTGCAACCTCCACCTCCTGGGTTCAAGCAATTCTCCCGCCTCAGCCTCCTGAGTAGCTGGGACTATAGGCACATGCCACCACGCCCGGCTAATTTTTGTATTTTTAGTAGAGATGGGGTTTCTACCATGTTGGCCAGGATGGTCTTGATCTCCTGATGACCACCAGGCCTCAAGTATAGTGTTTATGTGGGCATGGTAGTGGTTTCACTGTGGCCCTGCTGCTGGAGAAAGCAGGGTTGCTTTCGATGGCTACAACCATAAACAGGTGGCTGGGGAGTACATGTTCACAACCAGGTGGCAACTGCATATGAGGGCGCTTGTACTCAGAGCATGTTTACATGTGTAGTAGTGGTCTCACTTCTTGCAGGAGGAGCAGTGTTGCTGCTAGGGACTTGTTACTCAGCTCTACCAGTGTCAGCCAGGCAGCAGCAGCAGTTGTGGGTGGAGGATACTAGTGGGTCTCCAGGGATGTGGATGAACCCCAGGACTGGTTGCAATCTAGTGGTGGTGTGCTCTCAAAATGATGTTGTGAGGTGTCTTCTTAGGACATGAGGAATGTGTGAGGCCCAGTGGAAGTTTCCCCTATGGAGCAGTGCCATCATGTGGTCTCTAGGAAGTTCCTTAATCAGAAATTAGTTTCTGATTTTGCAATAGTAGAGGGCCCCTCCCATAGCTAGAATTGAAGGAGGCTTCTGTGAAAATTTGGACTGCTGGGGATCTCTCATTTAGCTATTCCCTGAATTGGGAAGCCTCTGGTCTCCCAGCCAATCCTGGCCAAGTAGACTAACTTGCTTCCTTCTCTTTTCTTGCCTTAGGTGTTTCATGATACTTCTCTGTTGAATTCCAGTGTTCTCTCTGTTGGCAATGATGTGGAAAAATTAGAACTCTCAGAAAATGCTGATGAGAATGTAAAGTTGTACAGCCTTGTTGGAAATCAGTAAGACAGTTCCTCAAAAAATTAAACAGTTACCATATGGTACAGCAATTCCACTTGGTGGCATATACTCAAAAGAATTGAAAACAGGGAATTTAACATATTTCTGTATCAATGTTTACAATAACAACGGCATTATTTACAATAGCCAAAAGGAGGAAACAACTCATATTTCCCTTGATGAGTAAATGACTAAACAAAATGTAGTATATACATAAAATGAAATATTATTTAGCCTTAATAAGGGATGAAATTATGGTACATGCTACAACATGGGTGAACCTTGAAGACATGCTAAGTGAAATAAGCCAAATACAAAATGACAAATATTGTATTATTCCACTTATATGAGATACCTAGAATAGTCAAATTCACAGAGACAGAAAATAGAATAGTGGTTACCTAGGTCTAGGTAAGGGTGAAATGGGAACTTAATATTTAATAAATACACCATTTTAGTTTGAAATAATAAATAAGTTTTGGAGATAGACAGTGGTGATGGTTGTGCAGCCACGTGAATGTACTTAATGCCACTGAATTGTACTCTTTAAAGTGGCTAAAATAATAAATTTTATTTAATTTGTATTTTATTCCAAATTTTATAAAAGAGTATTTTTATTATGTAGCTCTCTCTTTAGTAAGGAGAAGATTATCCCCACAGATGCCTATGTACTTTTTGTTGGCAAAAATAAATAGTAAAGTTACATGAAACTCCTAGATCAGTCTCTGGCAAATGGCAACAGGTCTGCTATGACTGGCTTAGGCTAGTTTATCAACTCTACCATATCCAAGGCTCCTTTTTATTACAAATAGCTTGTTACCCTCTTTACTATCCTGAAATAAAATGCATGGGTGGTAAAACATACACATAACACAAAAAGGGTGTAATAATAATAATAATATAATAAGTATAATATCTTGCTAGTGGTCTGTCAATTTTGTTGATCTTTTCAAAAAACCAACTCCTGGATTCATTGATTTTTTGGAGGGTTTTTTGTGTCTCTATCTCCTTCAGTTCTGCTCTGATCTTAGTTATTTCTTGCCTTCTGCTAGCTTTCAAATGTGTTTGCTCTTGCTTCTCTAGTTCTTTTAATTGCGATGTTAGAGTGTCAATTTTAGATCTTTCCTGCTTTCTCTTGTGGGCATTTAGTGCTATAAATTTCCCTCTACACACTGCTTTAAATGTGTCCCAGAGATTCTGGTATGTTGTATCTTTGTTCTCATTGGTTTCAAAGAACATCTTTATTTCTGCCTTCATTTCGTTATGTACCCAGTAGTCATTCAGGAGCAGGTTGTTCAGTTTCCATGTAGTTGAGCGGTTTTGATTGAGTTTCTTAGTCCTGAGTTCTAGTTTGATTGCACTGTGGTCTGAGAGGCAGTTTGTTATAATTTCTGTTCTTGTACATTTGCTGAGGAGTGCTTTACTTCCAATTACATGGTCAATTTTGGAGTAAGTACGATGTGGTGCTGAGAAGAATGTATATTCTGTTGATTTGGGGTGGAGAGTTCTATAGATGTCTATTAGGTCTGCTTGCTGCAGAGATGAGTTCAATTCCTGGATATCCTTGTTAACTTTCTGTCTCGTTGATCTGTCTAATGTTGACAGTGGAGTGTTGAAGTCTCCCATTATTATTGTATGGGAGTCTAAGTCTCTTTGTAAGTCTCTAAGGACTTGCTTTATGAATCTGGGTGCTCCTGTATTGGGTGCATATATATTTAGGATAGTTAGCTCTTCCTGCTGAATTGATCCTGTTACCATTATGTAATGGCCTTCTTTGTCTCTTTTGATCTTTGATGGTTTAAAGTCTGTTTTATCAGAGACTAGTATTGCAACCCCCGCTTTTTTTTGTTCTCCATTTGCTTGGTAAATCTTCCTCCATCCCTTTATTTTGAGCCTATGTATGTCTCTGCGTGTGAGATGGGTCTCCTGAATACAGCAGACTGATGGGTCTTGACTCTTTATCCAGTTTGCCAGTCTGTGTCTTTTAATTGGAGCATTTAGTCCATTTACATTTAAGGTTAAGATTGTTATGTGTGAACTTGATCCTGCCATTATGATATTAACTGGTTATTTTGCTCGTTAGTTGATGCAGTTTCTTCCTAGCCTTGATTCTCAAAACAAGACATTCATACAGCCAACAGACACATGAAAAAATGCTCATCATCACTGGCCATCAGAGAAATGCAAATCAAAGCCACAATGAGATACCATCTCACACCAGTTAGAATGGCGATCATTAAAAAGTCAGGAAACAACAGGTGCTGGAGAGGATGTGGAGAAATAGAAACACTTTTACACTGTTGGTGGGATTGTAAACTAGTTCAACCATTATGGAAAACAGTATGGTGATTCCTCAAGGATCTAGAACTAGATGTACCATATGACCCAGCCATCCCATTACTGGATATATACCCAAAGGATTATAAATTATGCTGCTATAAAGACACATGCACACGTATGTTTATTGCAGCACTATTCACAATAGCAAAGACTTGGAATCAACCCAAATGTCCATCAGTGACAGACTGGATTAAGAAAATGTGGCACATATACACCATGGAATACTATGCAGCCATAAAAAAGGATGAGTTTGTGTCCTTTGTAGGGACATGGATGCAGCTGGAAACCATCATTCTTAGCAAACTATCACAAGAATAGAAAACCAAACACCGCATGTTCTCACTCATAGGTGGGAACTGAACAATGAGATCACTTGGACTCGGGAAGGGGAACATCACACACCGGGGCCTATCATGGGGAGGGGGGGGGGGGAGGGATTGCATTGGGAGTTATACCTGATGTAAATGACGAGTTGATGGGTGCAGCACAGCAACATGGCACAAGTATACATATGTAACAAACCTGCACGTTATGCACATGTACCCTACAACTTAAAGTATAATAATAAATAAATTAAAAAATAATAATAATATAATAAGTATAATATAAAAAAGAGAGAATCATTTACAATAAAGGCAATATGTATTTTCAGTGTAGAAATGCTTGTGCATACTATGCAGGAAAACATAATAAAGTAGTCAGATGTTTGCCCCAGACATAGAATTGCCATACATTTTATAGCCTCAAGTATAGACTGTTGGTTTGTCATGTTGGCAACTCAGACTTTACAAGCTGTATTGCTTTCAGTGATGCAATTTTCCAAAATGGTTATCAAGTCTTGGTAAACTTAAAAATATGCAAAGTATAATTTTCCCTCCATTTGCACAGTAGTTGCATTCTTTGTTTTCTGTATACAATGAAATAGAATTCATTGTATACTGAAAATGTTCAGAAATTACTTATCTTTATATGTGAAACAGATGTAAGTTTGATAATTTTAAAAAAGTTTTCTTCAACAATAGTCAATATCTGGTGGGACATTTAAAATTCAAAGAGATAGCAGGAAATTTTTCATTTTGTGGAACTATTTAGTGCATTACATGACACCTAGTATTCATGGAGCTCATTCGCTAAATTCCACTAACACTTCAGTCATTGTGATAACAAGCAAAACCACCTTCAACCTCTTCTAAAACATCTCCTGGGGGGTCTTACTGCCCCACTCTTTCCAACCTACACAGAGGCAAATATTCAATCATCTTCTGGTGTTGTGTGCAATTTCACATGAACAAAATTGGTTTTTTGCAGCAAGAAGGGGACATAGCTATCAGGGAGGCAACCATGGTAGGTATAAACCCCTTTCTTCACAACACCTACATTTACTCTGCCTGTTGCCAGGTAAATTAAATCTAGTACAAAATCATCTTTTTCAGTGTGTGATTTTCATGCCAGACAGAAGAAAATTTATTCATTTCAAACTTCTTTTCTTCTGGTTCTATTGGGTATTGTTGGTTGTTTGACTGATAACATTTATTATGTAAATACATATCCTATTTGGCTTCGCCCATCAAAGAAATAATATCCCTAACTTATTCACAAATTTTTGGTATGAGCAAACCTGATTCTTTATAAAACAAGAGGAACAAATAACCCGATATGGGCCCAATGAGACTGATTCTAATTTAATTTACTACACCTGTTTGTTTATTAATTTGTCGATTCCTTTTTTCCTGAGGAAGATCTCTGAGCTCAGGATTCCTTTATTCCTTATTTGATTTCTAAATGTTGCAAAATATCGTAGTGTATTTTCCATCCAAGTTACTGCAAAATACATTATTTTAATTTTTTAATGGCTGAGTTGTACTCCATGATGTATATACACATACACCATATATATACCACATTTTCTTTTGCTTATTTATTTATTTATTTGATTTCCAAGTTTTATCTTAAGTTCAGGGGTACATGTGGAGAATGTGCAGGTTTACTACATAGGTAAATGTGTACATGGTGGCTTGTTGCACAGATCTTTCCATTAACTAGGTATTAGGCCCAGCATCCATTACCTATTATTCCTGAGGCTTTCCCTCCTCCCACCCACTACCTTCCAACAGGCCCTAGTGGATGTTGTTGCTCTCTGTGTGCCCATGTGTTCTCATAATTCAGCTTCCACTTACAAGTGAGAACATGCATATACCACATTTTTTTTTTTATCCACTCGTTTGTCAATGGACACTTAGGTTGGTTCCATATCTTTGAAATCATGAATTAAATGCTACTATAAACATGCATGTGCATGTGTCTTTTTTATATAATGACTTATTTTCCTTTGGGTAGATATCCCCAGTATTGGGATTGCTGGATTGAGTGGTAGATCTACTTTTACTTCTTTAAGAAATTTCCATACTGTTTTTCATAGTGGTTGTACTAGTTTACATTCCCACCAGTGGTATAAAAGTGTTCCCTTTTCACCACATCCACACCAATATCTATTGTTATTTGATTTTTTCATTACTGCCATTCTTGCAAGAGTAAGGTCGTATCTCATTGTGGTTTTAATTTGCATTTCCCTGATAATTAGTGATGTTAGGTATTTTTTCATAAATTTGTTGACTGTATATCTTATTGAGAAATGCTTATTCATGTACTTTGTGGACTTTTTGATGAGATTACTTCTTTTTTTCTTGCTGATTTTTTTGAGTTCCTTGTAGATTCTGGATATTAGTTCTTTATCAGCTGTGTAGTTTGAGAATATTATCTTCCACTCTTTGGGTTGTCTGTTTACTCTGCTGATTATTTCTTTAAGACAGAAAAAAAAAAAAAAGACAGGAAGAAGACCAGAAGAAAATAAAGAGAGAAGAGAATACCACAAAACTACTAACAAACAAATAACAAAATAGCAGGATTAAGCCCTTACTTATCAATAATAACACTGAATGTAAATGGCCTAAATTCTCCAATCAAAAGACATAGATTGAATGAAGGGATGAAGAAACAAAACCCATTAGTATGTTGCCTAAAAGAAAGACACTTTACCTATAAAGACACACATGGACTCAAAATAGACTCAAATAAAGATACAAATAGACTCAAAATAAAGATATAAAAAAGATATTCCATGCCAATGGAAACCAAAAATATAAAAAAAGGAGGCTTCACTATACTTATATCAGACAAAATACATATCAAGACACAAACTGTAAGAAAAGACAAAGAAGGTCATTATATAATGATAAAGGGGTCAATTCAGGAAGAGGATATAGAAACTTTTAATATACATACACCAACATGGGAGCACCCAGATATGAAAAGGAAATATTGTTAGAGCTAAAGAGAGAGACAGGTCCCAATACAAGAATAGCTGCAGACTTCAACATCCCACTTGCAGCACTGGACATGTCTTTTAGACAGAAAATCAACAAAGAAACATTAGACAATCTGCATTATAGACCAAATGGATCTAATAGATATTTACTGAACATTTTATCCAAGAGTTGCAGAATAAACATTATTTTATTTAGTACATTGATCATACTTAAAGAAAGACCACATGTGTAGTCACAAACAAGTCTTAAAACATTCAAAAAATTAAAATAATATCAAGAATTTTCTCTGATCACAATGGAATAAAACAACAAATTAATAAGGAAAGGAATTTTGGAAACAATAAAGATACATTAAAAAAATATGCTCCTGAATGACCAGTGGGTCAGTGAAGAAATTAAGGAAATTGAAAAATTTCTTGAAACTACTGATAATGGTAACACAACATACCAAAACCTATGAGATAGAGAAAAAGCTGTACCAAGAGGAAAGTTTATAGGTATAGGCACTTACATCAAAGAAAGAGAAAAACTTCAAATAAACAATCTAATGTGCATGTTAAACAAATAGAAAAGCAAGAGTAAACCCACCCTAAAATTAGTAGAAGAAAATAAATAATAAAGAAAGTAGCAGAAATAAATGTAATTGCAACAAAAATACAAAATATTAATAAAATAAAGTTTTCTTTTTTTAAAACAAAACTTACAAACTTTTAGCTAGACTATGAAAAAAAGGAGTATCTACATACATAAAATCAGGAATAAAAGAAGAGACATCAAAATTCATACCGCAGAAATTCAAAGATTCTCAATGGACAAATTCCTAGATATGTGCAACCTAGCAAGATTGAAGTGAGAATAAATAAAAAATCTGAGCATGCCAATAACAAGTAATGAGATAAAAGATGTAATAAAAAGTCTCCCAGTAAAGAAAGTCCTGGGACCTGATTGCTTCACTGCTGAATTTTATTGAACATTTAAAAAAGAATTAATACCAATTCTACTCAATTTACTTTGAAGAATAGAGGAGGGAATACTTCCAAACCCTTAAATCCTCTTTCTTTCTTTCTTTCTTTCTTTCTTTCTTTCTTTCTTTCTTTCTTTCTTTCTTTCTTTCTTTCTTTCTTTCTTTCTTTCTTTCTTTCTTTCTCTTTCTTTCTCTTTCTTTCTTTCTCTTTCTTTCTTTTTCCTTCCTCTTCTCCTTCTCCTCCTCCTCCTCCTCCTCCTCCTCCTCCTCCTCCTCCTCCTCCTCCTCCTCCTTCTTCTTCTTCTTCTTCTTCTTCTTCTTCTTCTTCTTCTTCTTCTTCTTCTTCTTCTTCTTCTTCTTCCTTTCTCTTCTCTTTTCCTTTTCTTTCTTTTTTTTTTTCTTTTTCTTTCTTTCTTTCTTTCTTTCTTTCATCTTTCTCTTTCTTTCTTCCTTTTCTCTCTCTCTCTTTCATTTTCTTTCTTTTCTTATTTTTTTTAAATTATACTTTAAGTTCTGGGATACATGTGTAGAACGTGCAGATTTATTACATAGGTATATACGTGCCATGGTGGTTTGCTGCACCCATCAACCTGTCATCTACATTAGGTATTTCTCTTAATGCTATCCCTCACCTAGCCTCCCATGCCCTGATAGGGCCCGGTGTGTGATATTCCCCTCCCTGTGTCCATGTGTTCCTATTCTTCAACTCCTACTTGTGAGTGAGGACATGTGGTGTTTGGTTTTCTGTTCCTGTGTTAGTTTGCTGAGAACGATGGTTTCCAGCTTCATTGATGTCCCTCCAAAGGACATAAACTCATCCTTTTTTATGGCTGCATAATATTCCATGGTGTATATGTGCCACATTTTCTTAATCCAGTCTATCATTAATGGACATTTGGGTTGCTTCCAAGTCTTTACTACTGTGAACAGTTTGGCAATAAACATACACGTGCATGTGTCTTTATAGTAGAATGATTTATAATCCTTTGGGTATATACCCAGTAATGGGATTACTGAGTCAAATGATATTTCTAGTTCTAAATCCTTGAGGAATCACCACACTGTCTTCCACAATTGTTGAACTAATTTACCCCTCCACCAACAGTGTAAAAACATTCCTATTTCTCCACATCTTCTCCAGCATCTGTTGTTTCCTGACTTTTTAATGATGCCATTCTAACTAGTGTGAGATTGTATCTCATTGTAGTTTTGATTGGCATTTCTCTGATGACCAGTGATGATGAGCTTTTTTTCGTGTTTGTTGGCCACATAAATGTCTTCTTTTGAGAAGTGTCTGTTCATATTTTTCACTCACTTTTTGATGGGGTCATTTGTTTTTTTCTTTTAAATTTGTTTAAATTCTTTGTAGATTCTGGATATTAACTTTTTGTCGAATGAATAGATTGCAAACATTTTCTCCCATCCTGTAGGTTGCCTGTTCACTCTGTGATAGTTTCTTTTGCTGTGCAGAAGCTCTTTAGTTTAATTACATCCCATTTGTCAATTTTGGGTTTTGTTGCCATTGCTTTTGGTGTTTTAGTCATGAAGTCTTTGCCCAGCGTATGCCCTGAATGGTATTGCCTAGGTTGTGCAAAAATTACAAGCATTCCTACACTCCAATAATAGACAGAGAGCCAAATCATGAGTGAATTCCCATTCACAATTGCTACAATGAAAATAATATACCTAGGAATCCAACTTCCAAGGGATATGAAGGACCTCTTCAATGAGAGCTACAAACTACTGCTCAAGGAACTAAGAGAGGACACAAACAAATGGAAAAACATTCCATGCTCATGGATAGGAAGAATCAATATGGTGAAAATGGCTCTACTGCCCAAAGTAATTTATAGATTCAATGCTATTCCCATCAAACTACCATTGAGTTTCTTCATATAATTAGAAAAAAACTACTTTAAATTTCATATGGAACCAAAAAAGAGCCTGTATAGCCAAGACAATCTTAAGCATAATGAACAAAGCTGGAGGCATCATCATACCTGACTTCAAACTATACTACAAGGGTACAGTAACCAAAACAGTATGGTAGTGGTACCAAAACGGATATATAGACCAATGGAACAGAACAGAGGCCACAGCAATAATGCCACACATGTACAACCATCTGATCTTTGACAAAGCTGACAAAAACAAGCAATGGGGAAAGGATTCCCTGTTTAATAAATGGTGTTGGGAAAGTTGGGTAGCCATATGCAGAAAACTGAAACTGGACTCCTTTCTTACACTTTACACAAAAATTAACTCAAGATGGATTAAATACTTAAATGTAAAACCTAAAACCATAAAAACCCTAGAAGAAAACCAAACCCTTTCTATGAAGCCAGTATTACCCTGATACCAAACCCAGACAAAGACACATCAAGAAAAGTAAACTACAGGCCAATATCTCTGATGATATTGATGCAAAAATTCTCAACAAAATACTAACAAATTGAATTCAAGAATATATTAAAAAGATCAATCATCGTGATCAAGTGGGATTTATTCCTGTGATGCAAGGATAGTTTAACATATGCAAATAAATGAATGAGATACAAAGTATCAACAAAATGAAAGATGGAAACTGTATAATCAGTCAATTGATGCTGAAGAAGCATTTGATAAAATTTGATAAAATTCAACATCTTTTCATGATAAAAACCCTCAAAAACTGGATATAGAAGGAACGTAACTCAACATAATAAAAGAGATATATGACAGACCCACAGCTAGTATCTATCCTACTGAATGGGGAAAAACATAAATGTTTTTTTCTAAATTCTGGGACATGACAAGGATACCCACTGTCAACATTGTTATTCAGCATAATAAGAGGAATATGTAAAGGGCATCCAAATTGAAAACTAAATACTAAAATTATCTAGATAATATGATCTTATATTTGCAAAATCTTAAAGACTCCACAGGAAAATCATTGGAACTGATAAACAAATTTAATAAAGTTGCAGGATACAAAACCAACATTAAAAAATAGTAACATTTATTTATGCCAACAGTGAACAATGTGAAAAAGAAATCAAGAAAGTAATCCTATTTACAACAGCCACTAATAAAATGTAATATCAGAGAATTAACCAAAGAAGTAAATTATCTTTATAGTAAAAATTGTAAAACACTGATGAAAGAAAATGAAGAGGACACCAAAAAAAAAAATGAAAAAAATTATGTATATGGATTGCAAGAATAAATATTGTTTAAATGGCCTTACTTTTCAAAGCAATATACAGAGTCAATGCAATCCCTATCAAAATACCAATGACATTCTTCACAGAAATAGAAGAAAACTATTCTAAGATTTATATGAAACAACAAAAGACCCAGAACAGCCTAAGCTATCCTGAGCAAAAAGAACATAACTGGAGAAATCGTATTACCTAATTTTAAATCATACTACAGAGCTATAGTAACCAAAACAACATTGTATTTGCATAAAAACAGACACATAGAGCAATGGAAAACAATAGAGAACCCAGAAACAAATCTACACACCTAATGTGAACTCATTTTTGACAAAAGTGCCAAGAACATACATTGGGTAAAACACAGTCTCTAAGATAAATGGTGCTGGAAAAACTGGATACCCATATGCAGAACAATAAAACTAGATTCCTATATATCAAAATACAAAAAGTCTAATGAAACTGGATTAAAGACTTAAATCTAGGACCTCAAAGTATGAAACTACTACAAAAAACTTCGGGGAAGCTCTCAAGGAGATTGGACTGTGCAAAGATTTCTTGAGCAATATCCCACAAGCACAAGCAATCAAAGCAAAAATAGACAAATGGGATCACATCAAGTTAAAAAGCCTATGCACTGCAAAAAATACAACCCACAAAGTGAAAAATAAATGTACAGAATGGGGAAAATATTTGTAAGATACCCATGTGACAAGGAAGTTATAACCAGAATATATAAAGAGCTTGAAGAGTTCTAGAGGAAAAAATCTAATAATCTGATAAAAAATTGGCAAAAATTTGAATAGACATTTATCAGAAGAAGACATACATATTGGAAAACAGGTATATGAAAAAATGCTCAGTATCACTGATTATCAGAGAAACACAAATCAAAACTACAATGAGAAATCATCTTGCTCCAGTTAAAGTGGCTTATATTTAATAGACAGGCAATAACCCATGCTGGTGAGGATATGGGGGAAAGGGAAACTGTGTATACAGTTAGTGGGAGTGTAAATTAGTACAAATACTATGAAGAACAATTTGGAGGTTGTTCTAAAATCTAAAAGTTGAGTTACCATATGATTCCAGCAATCTCACTGCTGGGTATATACCCAGAAGAAAGGAAATTTGTATATCAAAGAGATATCTACACTCCTATGTTTGTTGCAGCACTGTTTACAATATCTAAGATTTGGAAGCAACCTAAGTTTCTATCAACTGATGAATGGATAAAGAAATTGAGGTACGTATACACAATGGAGTAATATTCAGCCATAAAAATATGAGATTCAGGCATTCGTAACAACATGGATGGAATGGGAGATCATTATATTAAGTGCAATAAGCCAGGTGGAGAAGGAGAAACATTGCATGTTCTCACTTATTTTTCAGATCTAAAAATTAAATCAATTAAAGTAATGGACAAAGAGAGTAGAAAAATGTTACCAGAGCCTAGAAAGAGTAGTATGGAGTTGAGAGGTGTGTGGGAATGGTTAATGGGTATACAATAATTAGAAAGAATGAATAAAACCTACTATTTTATAGCACAAATATAGTCAATACCTGAATTGCACATTTTAGAATAACTCAAAGAGTGCAATTGGATCATTTGCAACTCAAATAATAAATGCTTGAAGGGATGGATACCCCATCCTCCATGATGTGCTTATTTCACAGTGCATGCCTGTATCAAAATATCTCTTGTATTCCATAAATATATAAACCTACTATGTGTCCATAAAAGTAAAGTAAAAACAAAAATAAAAATCTTGTATATCTATTTTTATTAAAAACAAAATGAAAAAGAGGACACCATAACTGATACCACCAAATTAAAAAAAGATCATTCTAGACTACTATGAACAACTCTATACTCACAACTTGAAAACTTAGAGGAAACGTATGAATTCCTGAAAACATACAACTCTCCAAGATTGAATCAGGAAGAAATAGAAATCCGGAACACACAAATAACAAGTAGTGAGATAGAGTCAGTAGTAAAAATTCCCTCAAAGAAACAAAAACAGGAATAAATGGATTCACATTCTAATTCTATCAGATTTACAAAGAAGACCCGATACAAATCCTAGTGAAACTTTTCTAAAAAATTATAGAAATGACTCCATAAATGAAGGGTGAAGAGAAGGAAGTTTATGACAGTAACTTATTGGTCACATTTCTTACATCTGTTACAGGTGCCACTCTGACTTTGATAATTGAGTTTCTTTTGTACCCCTATCTCCAATGTCCAAGTCCCTATCATTTCTTAGTGAGCATCCCTGGTGTTGACAACCTGAGTGCTAGACTTCTGTCATCATTTAGGTGTGTAAATTCAGGAAAAACTGGCTTCTGTGGGTCTCAATTTAATATTTATTTTATATTCTAGTTACATTCGAAGTTTGAGAGCTTCCTGGGAGGAAGTTGTGAACAACTTTAGTGGATTCAGAATTATGGCAAACATTATTCAGATTTTGTGCAAATGTGCCTTTTTAGGACAGAGGGTGTCTAACATTCATCAGATTCTCAAAAGGACTGTGTGTAAAGCCATTCTTGCATTGCTATAAAGAAATACCTGAGACTGGGTAATAAAGAAAAGAGGTTTAATTGGCTCATGGTTCTGCAGGTTTTATAGGAAGCATGGTGCTCAACTTCTAGGGAGGCCTCTGGAAGCTTAATATCATGGCAGGAGGTGAAGCGGGATAAGTCATGTCACATGCCAACTACAGGGGCAACGGAGAGAGAGAGTAGGGGGATGAGGTGCCACATACTTTAAAATGACCAAATCTCATGATAACTCACAATCATGAGGAAAGCAGCAAGCCATGAGGGATTCGTTGCCATGATCCAAACATTTCTCACAAGACCCATCTTCATAAATGGGGATTGTAGTTCAACACGAGATTTGGGCAGGAACAAATATCCAAACTACATCAGACTGTAATTCCAAAAAGGTTAAGATATGAGATAAAACTTTATTCATTTACATAGAGATAATTTTAAAAGAGAGAGATGATAGATATACGCAGAGTGAGAATGAGATGACATTATTTGACCATTTACTAGGCGCTTAGCTCTCTACGTAAATTAGCTCATGTAATCCATACAACTCCCATATGAGGTAAATGACAATGACCATAATTTTTCCATTTTAAAATAAGAAAACAGATCATTAGATAAGTAAAATCACTGGAAAGTCACATAACTAGTGGAGATGGAATATGAAATTATTGTTTTCTGACTTCAAGAGTTATCACCACTGTGCCATTGTTTCTCAAACTGCAGAGTTTCCATTCTCTTTAGGGATCCACCAATGTATTTTCAAAGTTTAAGAGTCCTCTATGAGAGTAAGGTTTGTATTTTTATTTAGTTGGTAATTTAAAATAGAGTCAGCATAAGTATATTTTGAATCATTTGAATAACCTTCTTGTAATTGAAACTGCTGTATGGTTTCATTGATTTCAGGATTCATGTTTACAGTTGTTTAGTGATAGAATTAGCACCAAACGGTCACATAAACGGACAATTTTTAAATTTTATTGTGATTTTTTAAAAATGGAGACATCTAAAGATATATTCTTAGGTGTTCTTGAGTTCTCAAGTCTGAGAAACACTATGTTATAATTTTCCATCATTTATTTACTAATTCATCAAATATTAAGAACTTACAATGTGCTAGATGTCTCAAAAAACAAACCAAGTAAACAAAGTGTTTAAAGCAGAAGTGGTTAATCAGCTGTGTCAAATGTTGCTGATGGGTAGAATTGGATGAAGACTAAGAACTGAACATCAAATTTGGTAACATGTAGGTTATTAGTGACTTTAACAAGAGACTTTTTAATGGAGTGATGTGGAAAAACCCTTACTGGAATGGATGGAGGAGTCAATGGCGAAGTAGGCAAGTAAAAACAAATCTCTTTTAAATACTTTTGTTCTTTTTTTAAAGAATATATTTTGTTGTGTGTATTTAGGGTATACAATATGTTTGTTATGGGATATATATAGATAGTAAGAAGGTTACATAGTGAAGCAAATTAACATATACATTATCTTACATTGTTACCCATTTTGTTTATGTTGCATAAGCAGATAAAATCTACTCATTTAGCATAAATCCCATATTATAATATAATTTTGTTACTTATAGTCCTTGTGTTGTACATTAGATCTCTAGACTTGTTCATCCTACATATCCATTCTCTGCCCTCAACACCACCATCCCTAGTAACTGTTTTTTGTTGTTGTTGTTGTTTATCCTATATATTTGAATTTTTGAAAGATTCCACGTAGGTAAGATTATGCAGTATTTTTCTTTCAGTGTCTAGTTTATTTCACTTGGCATAATGTCTTCCAGGCTTATCTGTGTTGTGGAAACATCTTGTTCCTTTTTAGAGCTGAATAATATCCTTTTGTATATGCTTAACAGCAGTTTCTTTATTCATTTGTTACATGATGAATATTTAGATTGCTTTTTTAAAATTATTATTATACTTTAAGTTCTAGGGTACATGTGCATAACGTGCAGGTTTGTTACATATGTATACTTGTGCCATGTTGCTGTGCTGCACCCATCAACTCGTCAGCACTCATCAACTCGTCATTTACATCAGGTATAACTCCCAATGCAATCCCTCCCCCGTCCCCCCTCCCCATGATAGGCCCCGGTGTGTGATGTTCCCCTTCCCGAGTCCAAGTGATCTCATTGTTCAGTTCCCACCTATGAGTGAGAACATGCAGTGTTTGGTTTTCTGTTCTTGTGATAGTTTGCTAAGAATGATGGTTTCCAGCTGCATCCATGTCCCTACAAAGGACACAAACTCATCCTTTTTAATGGCTGCATAGTATTCCATGGTGTATATGTGCCACATTTTCTTAATCCAGTCTGCTACTGATGGACATTTGGGTTGATTCCAAGTCTTTGCTATTGTGAATAGTGCCGCAATAAACATACGTGTGCATGTGTCTTTATAGCAGCATGATTTATAATCCTTTGGGTATATACCCAGTAATGGGATGGCCGGGTCATATGGTACATCTAGTTCTAGATCCTTGAGGAATCACCATACTGTTTTCCATAATGGTTGAACTAGTTTACAATCCCACCAACAGTGTAAAAGTGTTCCTATTTCTCCACATCCTCTCCAGCACCTGTTGTTGATTGCTTTTGTATCTTGCCTATTGTGGCTAGTGCTGCAACAAACATGAAATTGCAGATATTTTTATGAGGTGGTGGTTTCATTTTCTTTGAGTATGCGCCGAAATGACAGATTGCTGGGTCATATGATAGTTCTCTTTTTAGTTTTTTAAGGAACCTTCATAGTGTTTTCCATGATGGCCGCGCTTATCTACATTTGCACCAACAGTGTACAAGAGTTTTCTTTTATCCACAGCCTTGCCAACATTTGTTAACTTTTGACTTTTTGATAATAGCCATTCTAACAGGTGTGAGGCAATATATTATTATAGTTTTGATTTCATTTCCCTTATGATTAATGACATTGAGCACTTTTTTCATATACCCATTGGCCATTTTTTCTGTCTTCTTTGGATAAATGTCTATTCAGGTCTTTTGTTCATTAAAAAAATTAAGTTACTTGTTTTTCCACCATTGGGTTCTTGGAGTTCTTTATGAATTTTGGCTATGTAACATCCTTATCAGATAAATGGTTTGCAATTTTTTTTCTCAATCAATAGACTGATGTTTCGTTTTGTTTATTGTTTCCCTTGCTGTGCACAAAGTTTTTAGTTTGATGTAGTCCCATTTATTTTTGCTTTAATGGCCAGAGCTTTTGGTGTAATATACAAAAATCATTGTCAAGGGCTAATGTCCAGGAGCTTTTTTCTTATGTTTTCTTCTAGGAGTTTTATAGTTTCTGATCTTACATTTAGATCTTTTATCTATTTTTAGTTGATTTTTGTGTATGGCACAAGATAAGGGTGCAATTTTATACTTTTGCATGTGGAAATCCACTTTTCTCAACAGCACCATTTATTGAAGAGATGATCCTTTCCTTATTGTGTCCTCTTGGTGCCCTTGTGAAAAAGTAGTTGACCACATATGTTTGGGTTTATTTATGGGCCCCCTTCCTGTTCCACTAGTCTATATGTCTGTTTTTATGCCAATTTCATACTGTTTTGATTGCTACAGGTTTGCAGTATAATTTAAATTAGGAGGTATGATGCCTCCAACTTTGTTTTTCTTTCTCAGAATTGTTTCAGCTATTTGGAGTCTTTTACACCTCTATACAAATTTTAGAATTCTTTTTTTTTTTTTTTTTGTGAAGAATGACTGGGATTTTGATAGGGACTTCATGGAATCTGTGTATTACTTTTGGTAATGTGGACATTTTAACAATAATAATCATTCTGAGCTGTGAGCACAAAATATATTTCAATTTATTTTACATCCTTGATTAAACCTAGGTATTTTTGATGCAATTATAAATTGAATTATTTTCTTTATTTCTTTTTTCTGTTAGGTTGTTATTTGTGTATAAAAACGCTACAGATTTTTGTATTTCAGTTTTGTATTCTGCAATATTATTGAAGTCATTATTAGTTCTAACAGTTTTTCTTGTGCAGTCTTTGGAGTTTTTTTAAAATATAGGATTATATGATCTGCAAATAGAGATAGTTTCACTTTTTGGTTTCTAATTTAGATACCTTTTATTTTTTTTCTTCTCTGATTGCTCTTGCAAGTACTTTCAGTACTATGTTGAATAGAGTTGGTGAGTGTGGGCCTTCTTTTCTTGTACCATAACTTAGTGGAAAAGCTTTCAGTTTTCCCCCATTGGTTGTAATGTCGCTGTAGGTTTTTTCATAAGTGACGTTTATCATGTTGAGGAAATCTGCCATACCTAATCTCTTGAGAGCTTTTATCAAGAAAAGATGGCTGGACTTTGCTAAATGCTTTCCTTATATCAATTGAGATAATCATGTGATTTCTATATTTCATTCTCTTAATGTGGTGTATCACATTGATTGATTTGTGTATGTTAAATGAGACTTGCAAGCCAGAAATAAATCCCAGTTGGTCATAATGTATAATGTTTTTTATGAGGTGGATTTTGTCAGCTAATATTTTATTGAGGATTCATGTTATTATTGCTCATCAGAGAAATTTGCCTGTAATGCTTACTTTTTAAAATTATGTCTTTTTTCAGCTGCAGTATCAAGGTGATTCTGGCCTTATGAAATGTAGTATACCCTCCAACTCTATTTTTTGAAAGAGTTAAAGAAATATTGGTATTAACTTATCTTTGAATGTTTGATAAAATTCAGCTGTGAAGCCACACTTGCTTCTTTTAAAATTCTCTTTGTGCTTGATTTTTGACACTTTGCTTATCGTGTGTTTCAGAGAGAACCTCTTTGAGCTGAATATATTTGGAAACTTTTTAGCTTCATGGGTCTACATATCCATATTTCTCTTAAGATTTAAGAAGTTTTCAGCAATTATTTTATTAAATAAACATTCTGTCCATTTCTCTGTCTCTTTTCCTCTGAAACCTCCATAATGCAAATACTTGTTTACTTAATGGTGCCCCATAGGTCCCACAGGATGTCCTCACATTTGTTTCATTCTTTTTTTCCTGATTGAGTCATTTCAAAAGGCCTGTCTTCAAATTCATAGATTGTTTTCCTTTGGTTTCACCCAGTCTGCTTCTGAAGCTCTCAGTTGTATTTCTTATTTTATTGATTGAATTTTTCAGCTTCAAGATTTCTGGGTTGTTTTTAGTGATATCTATCCCTTTGTTGAATTTCTCATTCAGATCATGAATTGTCTTTCCGATTTCAGTAAATTGTCTATGTGTATTATCTTGTGTCTTGTTGAGTTTTCTCAAGATTATTATTTTGAATTCTTTTTTCAGGCAATTCATACATTTCCATTTCTTTGAATTACTAGAGAATTATCATGTTCTTTTTGTGGTGTCATTTTTTCTTGCCTTTTTACATTTCTGGTGTCCTTGCATTGATATCTCTGCATCTGGTGGTGCAGTGGCCTCTTCCAAATTTTACAAAGTGGCTTTCATAGGGGAAGATTTTCACCTGCAAATGGGACTGAGGGTGCTGCTTGGGTATGGTGTGATGGTTCTGGTTTCATATGCATGCAGTGGTGTAGTCTCTGTGCAGCTTTTTCAGTTGTGACAAACATTAGTGATAACTGCATGTGCCTTAGTATTCTAGGCTGCAGCAGTGCCAGTAGCTGTGTAGATTACTAAGGCCAGGACTTTTGGGATGTTTTTTCTTGTATTCCTTACAAATGGGAGACTTGGCTGAGGAAATCTCTTTTGGAATTGGGTATGACATGACTCATAGGAAGTCATGGTGCACTGGGATGCATGGCACAAGTGTTCAGAATGGCGGTGGAACCATATTTCTGGGCTCAGTTTCTTGGAAAACTTCCTAGAACTTGAAGCATAGGTTTACTCTCCAAGACACAAGTGGGTGCAGTTCTTTTACTAGCCAGGATGTGTTGCTCTGAGGCAAACCTCAGAAGTTTGGGCTCAGATGATTAGAATGTAGCTGTGGTTCTAATCCTGGGGGAACAAGTCACACCACTGGCATGGATCTGAGGAAGAAGAGGTCCAGAGGCTCGGGCCCCTCTATTTCATTCAGAGATGAAATAGATGTCACAGCTGCAATTCAGAACCCAGAACCAACAGGGCAATGCAGCAACTCAGGCTCTTTCTGAGGGATGAGGTACCACAGAATGGTGACTCTGGACCCTGGGATGATAGGGTAGTGCTGTAGTTTAGGCTCTGTAAGATTAGGTTCAGCAGAAGCAAGAACACAGAAATGGCAATATGCTGATGTGCCTTGGGCCCTGGGGGCAGAAAGCAGTGAAGCAATAATCTCACTTCCCAGAGGGACAGAGTGCATCAGTAGCTCAAATTGTGCGGGACTAGTCCAGTTCTACGTAGGCAGGGTACTGTGGCTATTTGGTCTGAAGGGTGGGGGACACATCTCAGCCAAGGCTTTGATTCCCTAGGACACAAGTGTGCCATGTCCCCTTAGCCTCAGAAAGTGCCAGTGTGCCAAAGGCCTGAGGTTCCCAGGGGGACAGGATGCTGCTTTGGCTATGGTGCAGGAGGTTCAACTGCTCTTGTAGTTTAAGACTCCAGGTCCCTGGAGGTGGTGGTGGTGCACCGCTTCACCTCAGCCCTAAGAGCAGGAGTGACTCTGCTGTAGCTTGGTCCTAGGGGATAGGGCATAGCAGCAGCTCTACTTGGGGATGACTGGTGCACAACTGGGTGGACATGACGCAGTGGTGGCTGAGCTTGTGGAGTGGAGAGACATAATGGCTACTCACCCCTGTAATATATATACTCTAGCAGTGGCTCTGGTTCCAAGATGGGGTAGAGCAATAGCAACATGGGATATGAGATGGAAGCAAGTAAGGAACAGTATTGGCTTCTTCTCTTGGGAAAGCTGTGCATGGATTATGAGGAGCTCCATCTGCTGGTCTCAGAGCTTCAGAGGACTTCAAGAGTTTCCAGTAGCAACAACTGAAGGTGATTGTGGTGGCAATGGTGGCTGCTGGAATCCTCTTGCTTACTTTTTCCCTGCAGGAAGAAGACCCTCCTTGTTTTGAGCTGATCTGACTAGGGGAATGGAGTAACAGAGGTGATGTTTCCTTTTTGTAAATGTGGCCATCCTGGGATTTTTGCTCTTCAGGAATTCTGCTGTTTCTTTGCTGTTCTCTGGTGCTCTCTTTTTGTTATTTTGTTAAAAACATTATTGTTTGTGTTTTGTTTCTGGGGGGTATTAGGAGCGTTTAGTTGGCCATGTTGCTCAAAAGTTTTGTTAAGAAGAACAGAGAAATGGGGTAGTCAGCTGAAGAGGAATGTGTAAACTAGAGAGTAGTTCTTATAGATGAGAGCTATTATAGCATGTTTGTATAATTATAGAAATAATAAATAATGATGAATAAATTAATGATATGGGAAAAATAGCAGTTAATTGCCAAAGTTCTTGAGCAGGCATGGAGATACACATCTGTTGCCAAATAGAGAAATTGATCTCAGATAGGAACAAAAATTTGAAGAATAATGAAAACTACAAATTCTTCCAAATATACTAAATGCAGGAAAACTATTCTAGGGGTTATTAACTCATTTTATTCTCCTGACAACTTAATGAGGGAAATAGTGTTTTTCCAGTTTTCTATATATAAAAAAATACTGAGGCACGGAGATGCTAAGTAATTTGCTCAAGGTCACACAGCTTGGAAGTAGAGAAATCTAGAAGTTGAAGTATTTGAACACATGTGCAGATAGTTTGGTAGATTTAATGTTGGAAAAATGACATTGATCTTCTCTGTGTGCTTCTGTCTTCTTAATTAAATAAGAGGTAATGTGATCAGAAAGAGTGAAGACAAGAGAGCAGTATTAGAATTTTGAGGAGAGTGGAGGAGTTACAAAACATTTGTCTTGAAGAGAGGGGAAAAGAGAACGATGAAATAGATGTAACGGGATTTCCAGGATTGGTAATGTACATAATTATAAAGTTAGATCAACCAGTATGAATCTGCATTGTTTTCCAGCTATATTCAGCTGCTCAGTTCAGGTGTACAACAGGTACAAAAGGGGGTTAACTAGATTTGGTGATTTGTTAGGTGAGTAAGATAGACAGAAAAATGAGGCCAAAGAGTGTATGCAAGAGAGTTATTTTAGTGATGGACCATGGAATCTAGCTGGGTAAGGTGATAAGTAAGAACATTATGGAGCTGACAGGCAGTGAAAATGTGGTAGAATAAATGGATTAGGGATTTTAATAGATTTGAAAAACATAAATCTAGCTTTTATACAGATGCAACAAATTGTTAATATAGAAGAATCTCATCTCACTTGAAATTCTGGCCTCAATACAACAGGTAATAGGTACCAAAATGATTGCAAGACAGATTGCCCTATGTAAATTGTTAGTGTCATGCTTCCTTCACTCTTGAATCTCTTGACTCATTGAAGAATTTAAAAGGGAATAGAGAAAGAGAAGAATGTATGAGGATTTTTTTTTTTGAGAGAGTTTTGTACTGCTATGAGTCCCCACATCCTCTTAATGGGGGAGAATTGTGAAGGTTCTACTTCTTCCCATAGGACTTACTAATGGGGCATCCATGGGACAGCTTGTAGAGTTTTAGAGCTTAAAATATTTTCCCTACAGTTGGGAGAATACAGAGGACTAGTACTTTGCTCACTCATTAGAAAGCTAGAGAAAGCTATAGAAGCTGGATAGAGGTGACAGTATTGGATTTGAGCAATCGATTCATGAACTTTTCTGTCGATCCAATGTTGGCCACATGAAAAAGTTAGAAGGAGGTTATCTTGGATCTCTTTGATAGGGTTTCCTAGTGTAGCGGCCATGAGGATTTCAGCAGCAAAGACCTAGAAGTGAATGTGAGAGTCATATAAACTGTGGAAGAATTCACCAGCCATTAATGGAGATTTATATGCCTGTCATCTTATCAAGAGAATTGCAGGAGAGATGTTCTAAAGGACCCAAAAAAGCTTTGAAATAAAAGAGTTAGCTTTAACTATCAGTTGGATCCAGAGAATACAAAGCCAGTCTGGGACAGATTAAGTCCAATTAAGACTCATCTATCTTCATACCTACCTCTTCTTCCAACCACTGTGAGCCTGGATGAGTCAGAAATTTGCTAGCAAAAGGGGAATGGATAGAGTAAAAGGTGGGGAGGTTAAGCACAAAGCAGGGAAATAGAATACAAGTTGGCCATATATGCTTCCCATTAAAGGCTTCCAGCTTGAAGTAATCTTAAGCTGGAAAAGGGTAGATTTGAATAATTCAGTTGAGTTCAACTTATGTTATATATTGAATATTCTTATTTTTCAATAAACTGAGTTTGTGACTTAAAGTCATAACTAGACTATCTACTTACCTAAGGATGATTAGAAAAGTTTGGGACTTGTAAGTTTTTAAGGAAGGAAGAAGATTACTTCCTCTCAATAAATATTAAAGGGACAGGGGAAAACAAAATAATAATAAAGTTGTATTTTTATTATGCCGTGAGTTAGACTGACTCAATATACCAGTCATGCCATGACTAAATAAATAAAATTTACATCTCATCTACAAACATAAGAACAAATACAAAAAAATTTGAATACTAACAGGAATGTGACTTATGATGCTATTTTACTGAAACTAAATTAAATATGCAACTGAATACCTCAACAAGAGTTCATTTAAATTCATCTTGCCTATTTTGTTTTGGGCCCAAACATTTCAATTCTTTTATTTTCATTAAATTTGTATAAATTTAGGGGCTGCAAGAGCAGTTTTGTTACATGAATATATTGCATATTGATAAAGCCTAAACTTTTAGTGTAACCATCACCTAAATATTGTACATTGCACCCATAATGAAATTACTCATCTCATCTTCTCTCCCACTCCTCCACTCTTCCAAGTCTCCAATGTCTATTATTCTACACTCTATGTCCCTGTGTACACATTATTTAGCTACCACTTATAAGTGAGAACATGCAGTATTTGACTTTCTGTTTCTGAGTTGGCCTCTAGTTTCATACACATTGCTTCGAAAGATATAATTGTGTTCCTATTTATGTCTGAGTAGTATTTCATGGTATGTGTGTGTATAATACTACCACATTTTCTTTATTCAATCATCCATTGATAGACATTTAGGTTGATTCCATATCTTCACTGTTGTGAATAATACCGCTATAAATGTATGTGTGTAGGTATCTTTTTGATATAATAATTTCTTTTCATTTGGGTATATACCCAGTAGTGGAGTTGCTGGATCAAATGGTATTTATTTTTAGTTCTTTGAGAAATCTCTATACTGTTCTCCACAAATGCTGTACTGTTTTGAATTCCCACTAAGGGCATATAAGAGATCCCTTTTCTCCACATCCTCACCAACATGTTATTTTTGACTTTTTCATAATAGCCCTTCTGACTGGTGTAAGATGACATTTCATCATATTTTAAATTTGCGTTTCTCTGAATTTTAGTGATGTTGAGCATTTTTTATATGCTTGTTGGATATTTTATATGTCTTCTTTTGACAAATGTCTGTTCATATTCTTTGCCTACATTCTAATTGGATTATTTGTTGAGTTGTTTGAATTCCTTGTAGATTCTGGATATTAGTTCTTTGTTGGATGCTCAGATTGCAAATATTTTCTTCCAGTCTTCACGTTGTCTGCTCGCTCTGCTGATTATTTCTTTTGTGATTCAGAAGCTGTTTAGTTTAAGTATAATTTGTCTATTTTTCTTTTATTTGCATTTTCTTTTGAAGTCTTAGTCATAAATTCTTTGCATAGGCCAATATCCAGAAGAGCTTTTCATAGGTTTTCTTCTAGGAATTTTATAGTTTTAGGTTTTACATTTAAGTCTTTAACTTGGCTTGTGTTAATTTTTGTAATAGAGTGAGAGGTATAGGACCAGTTTCATTTTTCTGCGTATGGCAATCCAATTTTCTCGGCACCATTTATTAAATAAATAGAATGTTCTTTCTCAGTGCATGCTTTCATCAACCTTGTCAAAGATCAGTTGAGTGTAGGCACGTGGCTTTATTTCCAGGTTCTCTAGTCTTCATTGATTTATGTGCCTATCTTTATACCGATACACTGCTGTTTTGTTTACAATAGCCTTGTAGTAACATAATTTGAAGTCAGGTAATATAATGCCTCCAGTATTGTTCTTTTTGCTTCGAATTGCTTTGTCTATTCAAGTTCTATTTGGTTCCATATAAATTTTAGGATTTGTTTTCTAATTCTTTCAAAAATGTGATTGGTACTGTGATGGGAATTGCACTAACTCTTTAAATTGCTTTGGGAAGTATGGTCATTTTAACAATATTGATTCTTCTTATCCATGAGCACAGGATGTTTCTCTATTTGTTTGTGTCATCTATAATTTATTTCATCAGTATTTTGTAATATTTCCTGTATAGATTTTTTACTTCCTTGTTTAAATGTAACACGAGGTGTTTTGTATTTTTGCAGATATTGCAAGTAGAATTGACTTATTGATTTTGTTGTCAGCTTAATTGTTGTTGACATATAGAAATGCTGCATATTTTGGTATGTTGATTTTATATCCTGAAACTTTACTGAATTTATTTATGAAATCCTGGACTCTTTTGGAAAAGTCTTATGTTAATCTGTTTTTGAGTTGCTATAAAGAAATACCTGAGACTGGGTAAGTTTTAAAGAAATGTGGTTTAATTGGTTTGTGGTTCTACGGGCTGTACACAAAGCATAGTGCCAGCATCTGCTTCTGGTGAGGGCCTCAGGAAGCTTACAATCATGTTGGAAAGAAAAGGGAACCCAGCATGTTAGGTGGTGAGAGTGGAAGCAAGAGAAAAAAAGGGCAAGCCCCTGACTCCTTTAAACAACAAAATCTCCTGTGAACTAACTGAGCAACTCACTTATTACCAAGAGGATGATGCTAAGCCATTCATGAATGATTTGCCTCCACGATCTAATCACCTTCCACAAGGCTTCACTTTCAATATTAAGAATCACATTTCGACATGAGACTTGGAGTGAACATCTAAAGCATATCAAGTCTTTAGGGTTTTCTTGGTATAAGATCATATCATCAATATATGGAGATAGTTTGACTTCCTCATTTCCACTTTAGATGTCTTTTATTTCTTTCTCTTGCTGAGTTGCTTTTGCTAGAACTTCCAATACTATGTTGAATAGGAGTGGTGAAAATGGATATCCTTGTCTTGTTCCAGTTTTTAGGGGGGATGTTTTCAGCTTTTTCCCATTCAGTATGATGTGTCTGTGGGTTGTCATATATAGTCTTTACACAAGATTTTTAGTGACTAAAATGAACAGTTATACACCCACAAACTAGAAAACCTAGATAAAGTAAAAAAAATTCTTGGAAATGTATAAACTCCCATGATTGAACCAAGAAGAAATAAAAATCTTGAATAGAGTGATAAAATAGTGAAAATTAATCAGTAAGATAATGTTTTCCCAACAAAGTAAAAAGCCCAGAGTTAGATAGATCAACAGCCAAATTCTACCAAACATGCAAAGTGTAACTGGTACCAGTTCTCATGAAATTGCTCCAAAAAATAAAAAAAAAGGTGAAATTCTCCCCATCTCATTTATGAAGCCAGTATCACCCTGATACCAAAGCTGAACAAGGACAACAAGAAAGAAAACAACAGACCAATATCCCTGATGAACATAGAAGCAAAAATCCTCCACAAAATAATATCAAACTAAATCCAACAGCACATTGAGAAGATAATCCACTGTGATCATGGGTTTTATTCCAGGGAATGCAAGGATGGTTCAACATACTCAATTCAATAAATGTGATTTATCTCATACACAGAATTAAAAATAAAACCCATATAATCATCTCAATAGATGCAAAAAAATTATTTAATAAAATTTTGCATCCTTCATGATAAAAACCCTCAACAAACTAGTCATCGAAGGAATATACCACAAACATTCCAATTATTACACTGTAATTTTACTAAAGTATGGTAGATTCTGTTATCTGATGCAGTTTGAGAAGGGATCAATTGATAGTTGAAAAATTTGTTTAAAATCTGAATTAGATTGAGAAATAATAAAAATAAAGTAACTTAAATATTTTATTTCAACTTAAAACATATAAATGCTCATTGAATAATTGATCATTTGTTCTAGCACATGACCTTTCCTTGATTATGGGTATCCTGAAGGAGTTCCATGTCAACTTTCTTACATAAACTATATCTCTTCCAGTTTAAATTTTCTTAAAATGAATCAACAAATTAAAAAGATGTTTGCAATGTAATCTGAGTGCAAATAGTATATTATAATGATTTTTCTTCAATCATTTACACTGGTGTCACTCACACTTAGATATCAAATTTTTCTAAGACACTTAATGAGTAAACCTTGAACCAGGTAGAAATAAAAACCCTAAACAGACCAATAACAAGCAGTGAGATTGAAATGGTAGTAAAACAGTTGCCATCAAAAAAGAAAGTGCAAGACAAGATGGATTCACAGCTGAATTCCGTAAGAACTTCAAAGAAGATTTGGTGAAAATCCTACTGAAACTATTCTAAAAGGTGAAGGAAGAGAAATCCTTCCTAAATTATTCTATGAAGCCAGTATCACCCTAATACTAAAGCCAGAAAAGAACATAACCAAAACTACAGACCAATATCTCTGATGAAAATAGATGTAACAGTTCTGAACAAAATACTACCTAACCGAATCCAACAGCATATCAAAAAGATAATCCACCATGATGAAGTGGATTTTATACCAGGGAAGCAGAGATGGTTTAACTCACACAAGTCAATAAATGTGATACACTACATAAATAGAATTAAAAACAAGGTCGGGCACAGTGGCTCAAGCTTGTAACCCCAGCACTTTGGGAGGCTGAGACGGGTGGATCACGAGGTCAGGAGATCGAGACCATCCTGGCTAACACGGTGAAACCCCGTCTCTACTAAAAAATACAAAAAAAAAAAAAAAAATAGCCGGGTGAGGTGGTGGGCACCTGTAGTCCCAGCTACTTGGGAGGCTGAGGCAGGAGAATGGTGTAAACCCAGGAGGTGGAGCTTGCAGTGAGCTGAGATCCGGCCACTGCACTCCAGCCTGGGTGACGGAGCGAGACTCCGTCTCAAAAAAAAAAAAAAAAATCATATGATCATCTGTATTATTCAGGGTTCTCTTAGAGGGACAAAACTAATAGGATAGATAGATAGATAGATAGATAGATAGATAGATAGATAGATAGATAGAGTTTATTATTAACTTACATGATCACAAGGTCCCACAATAGGCTGTCTACAAGCTGAGGAACAGGGAGAGCCAGTCAGTGTCCCAAAACTGAAGAATTTGGAGTCTGATGTTCGAAGACAGGAAGCATCTAGCACAGCAGAAAGATGTAGACTGGGATCCTAGGCCCATCTCCCTCCCCAGCCCACTGACTCAAATGTTAATCTTTTTTGGCAACACCCACACAGACACATCCAGGATTAATACGTTGTATCCCTCAATCCAATCAAGTTGACACTCAGTATTAACCATCACAAGTCTGCCCCTTGTCAAAATGAAGCCATACACATCTCCTGAGATCTACAAAATCTTCAAATAAAGACAATAATAAAGTCACAATTACTCCTAACGTAATACAGCTATTCTTCATACAACTGGAAATGCACCAATCTGCAACTCAAATACTACTACATAAAGTTAACAATACTTAAATGCTGATATGAAGTCAATAAATCTTATGTCACATGATAAAGGAAGAAGGAAATAAAATGAAGATATTTTCTTAGTACAAGTTTATACATGCACAAATATGTTTGTAACAAAAGAAGGAAGAAATACTCATGACAGTTATAGACCTATTTCTACAGCTGGTCACGTGGTTGTAGCTGTCTGGTATTGATGACTACCTTCTACCACCCATTCTGTATTCCCTTTGCTTTCAGCAAGTATCTCAGCAGGTCCTGTTTTTGTCTGTTTGCTTGTTTTTGTTTGTTGTTTGTTTGTTTGTTTTTCACTGGTGGAGTGAACAAAACCTTCATTTCTGAAGGGTCTCAGTCATTTGTAGTCCTGCCTGGACTGGGCTGTTGTAATTTACCATTGACCTTAATCACAGGGCATGGTAATACTAAGAGACGCCCTAACGGATCTCCTGTATTCCATGAGTACTCTTCCTTACCTCTGTTGTGGAGTAGTGGACTGACTTCATCTTGATAGTCCGGCTTAATCACTCCAGTCATCACTATAACTTTCTTCTTAACCTGTTGACTTAAAGGTAGGAGGAACCCAAAGTGTCCAGGTGGCAATCTTAACTTCCAGTTTAATGGAATCATTGTTGTGTCTCCTTGGGCCAGTGTTCCTCCTTCTGGAACTAAGATCTCTAGGCCAGCAGAACATAATGTCAGAGGACCAGGAAGCAAATATTTTGCTAGTGGATCTCTAGGGGTGATGGTGAGTGGTGCCACTCCCACTTCCACCCCTTGATTTCTGGACCCATGAATCCTAGCTATGGGAGAAACAGTACCACATATTGGAGCCTGAATCAGAGCATACACGGCCTTCTGGAGAACATTGCCCCAGCCCTGCAAAGTATTGTCACCTAGTTGGTGTAATTGTGACTTCAAAAGGCCATTCCACTGTTATATCAATCCAGCAGCTTCAGGATGCTGAGAAACATGGCAAGACCTGTGAATTCCATGAGCATGAACCTACTGCCAAATTTCTTTAGCTGTAAAGTGAGTGCCTTCATCAGAGGCAATGCTGTGTGGAATAGTAAACATGATGGTGGATAAGGCATTCTGTGAGTCCATGGATGATAGTCTTGGCAGAAGCATTGCAGGAGAGGCAAACCCATAACTGGAATAAGTGTTTATTCTAGTGAGGATAAACCTCTGCCCTTTCCATGATGGAAGATGTCCAATATAATCAACCTGCCACCAGGTGGATGGCTGATCACCCCAAGGAATTGTGCCTTATTAAATGCTCAGTGTTGGTCTCTGCTGCTGGCAAATTGTGCACTCAGCAATGGCCATAGCCAGGTCAGCCTTGGTGAGTCGAAGTCCATGTTGCTGAGTCCATGCATAATCTCCATCCCTGCCACTATGGCCACTTTGTTCAAGGGCCCATTGGGTGATGACAGGGGTGGCTGGGGAAAGAGGCTGAGTGGTGTCCACAGAATGGGTCATCCTATCCATTTGATTATTAAATTCCTCCTCCACTTAGATCACCCGTTTGTGAGTACTCACATGGGATACAAACGTCTTCACAGTTTTTTACCACTCAGAGACGTTCATCCACATACCCTTTCCTGAAAAGGATATTCACAAATTTTCCAATCATCATTCTTCCAAGTCCCTGACAAGCCACATGTAGAGGAATGAAACTGTGTCCTCATCTCTCACCTTATACAAAAATCAAATCAAGATGGTTCAAAGACTTAAATCTAAGACCTGAAACTGCACACAGTTATAAGGTATAACATCAGAAAAACTCTTCTAGACATCAGCTTAGGCAAAGAGTTTATAACCAAGAATCCAAAAGCAAATGCAACAGAAACAAAAATAAATAGATGTGACTTAATTAAACTAAAAAGCTTCTGCACAGCAAAAGAAATAATCAGCAGAGTAAATAGACAATCCACAGATTTGGAGAAGATTTTTCCAAACCACATCTGAAAAAAAGACTAGTATCCAGAATCTACAAGGAATTCAAATCAGCAAGAAAATATATAACAATACCATTAAAAGTTGGCTAAGCAATTGTGAATGGAAGTTCATTCATGATTTGGCTCTCTGTTTGTCTGTTACTGGTGTATAAGAATGCTTGTGATTTTTGCACATTAATTTTGTATCTTGAGACTTTGCTGAAGTTGCTTATCAACTTAAGGAGATTTTGGGCTGAATAAAATACCTAGGAATCCAACTTACAAGGGATGTAAAGGAACCCTTCAAGGAGAACTACAAACCACTGCTCAGTGAAATAAAAGAGGACACAAACAAATGGAAGAACATACCATGCTCATGGATAGGAAGAATCAATATCGTGAAAATGGCCATACTGCCCAAGGTTATTTATAGATTCAATGCCATCCCCATCAAGCTACCAATGAGCTTCTTCACAGAATTGGAAAAAACTGCTTTAAAGTTCATATGGAACCAAAAAAGAGCCCGCATTGCCAAGACAATCCTAAGTCAAAAGAACAAAGCTAGAGGCATCATGCTACCTGACTTCAAACTATACTACAAGGCTACAGTAACCAAAACAGCATGGTACTGGTACCAAAACAGAGATATAGACCAATGGAACAGAACAGAGTCCTCAGAAATCATACCACACATCTACAGCCATCTGATCTTTGACAAACCTGAGAGAAACAAGAAATGGGGAAAGGATTCCCTATTTAATAAATGGTGCTGGGAAAATTGGCTAGCCATAAGTAGAAAGCTGAAACTGGATCCTTTCCTTACTCTTTATACGAAAATTAATTCAAGATGGATTAGAGACTTAAATGTTAGACCTAATACCATAAAAATCCTAGAGGAAAACCTAGGTAGTACCATTCAGGACATAGGCATGGGCAAAGACTTCATGTCTAAAACACCAAAAGCAACAGCAGCAAAAGCCAAAATTGACAAATGGGATCTCATTAAACTAAAGAGCTTCTGCACAGCAAAAGAAACTACCATCAGAGTGAACAGGCAACCTACAGAACGGGAGAAAATTTTTGCAATCTACTCATCTGACAGAGGGCTAATATCCAGAACCTACAAAGAACTCAAACAAATTTACAAGAAAAAAACAAACAACCCCATCAAAAAGTGGGCAAAGGATATGAACAGACATTTCTCAAAAGAAGACATTCATACAGCCAACAGACACATGAAAAAATGCTCATCATCACTGGCCATCAGAGAAATGCAAATCAAAACTACAATGAGATACCATCTCACACCAGTTAGAATGGCAATCATTAAAAAGTCAGGAAACAACAGGTGCTGGAGAGGATGTGGAGAAATAGGAACACTTTTACACTGTTGGTGGGATTGTAAACTAGTTCAACCATTATGGAAAACAGTATGGCGATTCCTCAAGGATCTAGAACTAGATGTACCATATGACCCAGCCATCCCATTACTGGGTACATACCCAAAGGGTTATAAATCATGCTGCTATAAAGACACATGCACACATATGTTTATTGCAGCACTATTCACAATAGCAAAGACTTGGAATCAACCCAAATGTCCATCAGTAGCAGACTGGATTAAGAAAATGTGGCACATATACACCATGGAATACTATGCAGCCATAAAAAAGGATGAGTTTGTGTCCTTTGTAGGGACATGGACACAGCTGGAAACCATCATTCTTAGCAAACTATCACAAGAACAGAAAACCAAACACTGCATGTTCTCACTCATAGGTGGGAACTGAACAATGAGATCACTTGGACTCGGGAAGGGGAACATCACACACCGGGGCCTATCATGGGGAGGGGGGAGGGCGGAAGGATTGCATTGGGAGTTATACTTGATGTAAATGACGAGTTGATGGGTGCTGACGAGTTGATGGGTGCAGCACGCCAACATGGCACAAGTATACATATGTAACAAACCTGCACGTTATGCACATGTACCCTAGAACTTAAAGTGTAATAAAAAGAAAAAAAAAAGTTGGCTAAGGACATGAATAGACAATTCTCATAAAAAGATATACACATGGTCAATAAATATATGAAAAAATACTCAACATCACTAATTATCAGGGAAATGTAAATCAAAACCACAGTGTTTTACCACCTTACTACGGCAAGATTGTTCATAATTTAAAAATCAAAAAAGAATAGATGTTGGCATAGAGGTGATGAAAAGATAACAGGTTTACACTGCTGGTGGGAATGTAAACTATTACCACTATGGAAAACAGCACAGGGATTTCTTAAGGAACTAAAAGTAGAACTACCATTTGATCCAGCAATCCCACTACTGGATATTTATCCAGAGGAAAAGAATTCGTTATATGAAAAAGACATTTGCACATGCATGTTTATAACAGCACAATTCACAATTGCAAAAATATGGACTGAACCGGAATGCCCATCATTCGAGTGTATAAAGAAAATGTGGTATATAAACACCATGCAATACTATGCAGCCATAAAAATGAATGAAATAACTGCATTCACAGCAACCTGAATGGAGTTGAAGGCCATTGTGCTAAGTGAAGTAACTCAGGAATGTAAAACCAAACATGATGTGTTCTCACTTATAAGTGGGAGCTAAAGTTGTGAGTACACAAAGACCTGAGAATGATATAATGGACTTGGGGGACTCAGGGGAAAGGGTGGGAGGGGTTGAGGGACACAAGAATACACATTGTATACAGTGTACACTGCTTGGGCAATGGATGCACCAAAATCTCACAAATCACCACTAAAGAACTTATCCATGTAACCAAACACCATTTGTTCCCCCAAAACTGAGCACTTTGCTATTTTGTCTTATTTTTATTATTCCAGCAATTATATGAGATAATTTTTACTATCACACTTCACATACGAGGAAACAGAATAGACAGTTTAAATCTCTTGCCAAAAATTACATTGTTGATAAATATTCGAACCTAGATATAAACTCAGATCTGTTTAAGCCTGAAATCTATACTCTTTCCAGTATGTTTTCCTGCTTCTCATAATTTAGGGTTGTGAAATTATGATAAAAGTTACAGAGGAGGAAAAGAAAGTAGCTAGATTCAAAAGTCACTAATTTACTAATAGCAATATCATATATTGAGCAGTTACTATAAGACAGACACTCTTTAATGCATATTTCGTTACACTTTTCCAATCTCAAGAGAATGGTATCATTATTACTGTTTTATAGAGGAAGAAACTGAGGGAGAAAGCAGTTATGCACTGAACTTCAGGTTGTACAACTGGCGAACAGTAATAGCAGAGTTTTAAACCTAAGTTTGACAGAATCTGGAGACGACACTCTGTAGAAAAATGTAAAGTACTTCACTGGAAAACTATCCATTTTCTAGACTCTAGAGAACACCTCTCTGAGTTTTATGATTCTAGAAGCTATTTTATAACTCTGTAAACTGTAAATAAGTGGTATCAATGAAAAATAATTCTTATTTATGGATTTGCAAATTCTGTCTATCCAAGAGAAGTTCAAATAACTTCTTTCTTTTGGTCCCCCATTCTACTTGAAAAAAGCAGTTTTGCGTCTGTTGGAACATTTATTTTAATTTTTCTGATCTTCAAATTTATTTGTTCTTCAGAGTCTCTTTTGAACCAGTAGTCATATCTGTGTTGTTTCCTCATGGCTAAATGAAATACATAACATATTTATATGACAGTCATGATTTTACTTTTTTTTTTTGAAAATTGTCTTTTAACAGTTTTCCACTGAGATGCCTAGTGAATTCTTCTAACAGAACCAAGTAAACTTAACGAAAGAAGTGCACCCCATAAGCTATTTAAGCCCAGACCAGTCTCTCTTGGCTTCTAGAGGTGACTCCAAATTGGCAATATAGCACTGCTGACTTTCTTTTGTTGTTGTTGTTGTTGTTTTGAGACAGTGTCTCACTCTGTTACCCATGCTGGAGTGCAGTGGTGTGATCTCAGCTTACTGAAACCTCCATTTTCAAAGCTCAAGAGATTCTCCAGTCCCAGCCTCCAGAGTAGCTGGGACTACAGGCATGAGCCACCAGAGCCTGGCTAATTTTTGTACTTTTGGTAGAGACGGGGTTTCGCCATGTCGCCCAAGCTGGTATCATACTCCTGAGCTCAAAGCAATCGTTCTGCCATGGCCTCCCAATGTGCTTGGATTACAGATGTGAGCCACCACTCCTCACCAGCACTGCTGACTTTCTATTTCTCTAGTTTTGATCTTCATCTTCATTAATTTTGTGTTTTGATTTCATTTGTTTTTGTTTATTTGTGGCTAATAAGTTATTTATCACAGCTAGGAGTAATTATTGGGAATTTGGTTTTATAGTCTGACCATACATGAGGAATTTGATTTTGTACTCTTATCAATGATATGTGTAAGTGAATTAAATGCTTATAATATCTATGTTGGGTGAGAGACAACAGGGAATCGCATTTGTTAGTTTTTTTTTCAATTTGTTGTCTTATTTGTCTATTTTAATTAAGTTTAAATAATTAGGAATTTTTTTTGTCTAACAGGAAGGGGACTAGCTCTTTGATATCCAGACTGGCGATCTTTTGTGTTTCTGTGTTTATTCTTAATTAATGTCCGAAAATTTTATTTATTTATTTATTTATTTAATTTTTAAATTTATTTTATTCATTTTTTTGAGACAGGATTTTTCTCTGTTTCCCAGGCTGGAGTGGTGCGGCACAATCACGGCTCACTACAGCCTTGATCTCCTGGGCTCAAGCGATCCTCAGCCACCCAAGTAGCTGAGACTACAGGTGTGCACCACCAAGTCAGGCTAATTTAAAATTTTTTTTGTAGAGATGTGGTCTCACTATGCTGCCCAGGCTGTTCTCAAACTTCTGAGCTCAAGTGATTCTGTTACCTTGGTCTCCCACAGTGCTAGGATTACAGGTGTGTGTCACTGCTTTTGGCCACATGGCTGAAATTTTGGAACAGAAGCTGTAAACCCCTTTGTGTCTGCATATTTATGTGCCTGTAATTTATAAAGATCATGACCTCCCATGTGAGTGTGGGATTTTCTACCTTCAGATGTTGTTAGTAAATTATTATATTATTTCTAACACAATAAATAAAAGCAAGTAATGTTTACCTCAAAAAATAAATTATATCATAAAGTAACTTAAATTAAAAGGACCTTTATTATGTATGGCTTATATAGATAAATAAATGCTTATATAATTAAATATTCCTAAAATTCCAAGAAATTAAGGAAACTGAGTATTTAAGATTTTCAATGTGCTAAAAATGTATGCTTGAAGAATCCAACTTAGAAACATATTACAAATCATACCTTCTGCACCATTGAACCATGCTTGACAGGTGGAGAGCTCCAGCGTGGTGGTCCCTACAGCTGTGCACCAGCCTGCATGTTCCCTCCCTATACTGCAGGCTCCCCGAACCCACAGCAACTCCCCACATCAGTTTGCTGATGGGTGTCAGCACAGGTGGGTTTTGCTTTACTTGCCCTGCCAGCACGCGGGAGTGAAGTAGCCCCATGACCCCTGCAGACCACCATTGTAGATGGAGCCTTGGTGGGCACAGAGCCAGCAAGCCCCGCCCCACCAGTTCCCCAATCTTGCGGCTAATGCTGCCCAGAGAACAGGGTCTCCTCCCACATCCTGAGCGATCACTCCTACTTGCAGGGCACAGAAAGGGCACCCAGACCTGCCCTGGCCAGCAGCCTGCCCCAAACCAACATCACTTCTAGTGCAACAGCACACACAGTCTCCATCAGAGGCCCCCCACTCCTCCTTAACTGCCTTCCCTTTGTCACTGTGATGAACTCCCTCAAGGAGGCTGGCACCCCTGCATCCACTAACATTGGGCTAGAGCTGTTGCACCTCAGTCCTCCAGCTGCAGTAGCTTCCAAACCTCGAGGAATCAGAGAACAATGCTGGGGCCCAATACAAGTACCCTAGAGTTAGAGCATGCAGTCCAGGAGTTGAAAGTTGAATGCTGGCCCCATAAGATCTTCCAGAAATGAAGCCAGTTGGCTGAATCCACCTTATACAACAATCAAACTCTGAAGGTCATCAAACAGGATAAAATTTTAAAGACCATCTAAAGGTCAACAACCTCAAAAATTGAAGGTAAATAAGTCTACAAAGATGAGAAAGAATCGTGCAAGAACACTGAAAACTCAAAAAGTCAGAGTACTTTCTTTCCTCCAAGTGACTGCATCGCCTCTACCAAGGGTTTGGAACCTGGTGGAGTCTGAGATGACTGAAATGACAGAAATAGAATTCGGAATAGTGATAACAAAGGAGTTCACTGAACTACAGGAGTGCATTGTAACCCGATGCAAGAAAGCTAAAAGTCATGATAAAACATGGCAGGAGCTGACATACAAAATAGCCAGTACAGAGAAGAACATAACCAACCTAATAGAGCTGAAGAACACACTACAGAACTTCATAATGCAATCACAAGTATTATTGCAGAATAAACCAAGTGTAGGAAAGAATCTCAGAGCTTGAACACTGCCTTTTTGAAATAAGACAAGCAGACAAGAATAGAGAAGGAAAGAGAGAGGATTGAAATAAACACAATTAGAAATGACAAGAGGGATATTTCCACTGACCCCACAGAAATACAAACTACTATTGAAGAATATTACGAAAACCCGTATGCACATTAACTAGAAAATCTAGACAAAATGGATAAATTCCTGGACACATAAATCTTCCTAAGACTAAACCAGAAAGAAATTGAATCCTTGGACACACCAATAATGAGCTTTGAAATTAAGGCACTAATAAGTAGCCTACCAACAACAACAAAAAAGAGGTCAGGACCAGACAGATTCACAGCTAAATTTTACCAGATGTACAAAGAAGAGCTGGTACCATTCCTACTGAAACTATTCCACAAAATTGAGGAGGAGGGACTTTCCCCTAACTCATTCTATGAGACCAGCATCATCTTGATACCAAAACCTGGCAGAGATACAACAAGAAAAGAAAACTTCAGGCCAATATATTTGATAAACATCGATGCAAAAATTCCCCAAAATTATTTGCAAACCACATCCAACAGCACATCAAAAAGTTAATTCACCATGATCAAGTAGGCTTCATCCTTGGGATGCAAAATTGATTTAACATGTGCAAATCAATAAATGTGATTCATCACATAAACAGAACTAAAGACAAAACCACATAATTATCTCAGTAGATGCAGAAAAGGCTTTTAATAAAATTCAACACCTCTTTATGTTAAAAACTCTCAATAAACTATTAAAGGAACATACCACAAAATAACAAGAGCCATATATGACAAATCCACAGCCAACATCATACTGAATGGGCAAAAGCTGGAAGCATTCTTCTTGAAAACCTGCACAAGACAAGGATGTCCTGTCTCACCACTCCTTCAACATAGTATTGGAAGTTCTGGCTATGGCAATCAGACACACAAACACGACATCCAAACAGGAAGAGAGGAATTCAAACTATCTCTGTTTGCAGATGACATGATCTCATATCTAAAAAACCTCATAGTCTTGGCCCAAAAGCTCCTCCAGCTGATAAACAACTTCAGCAAAGTTTCCCGATACAATATCAATGACAAAAATCACTAGCATCCATATATACCATATACACCAACAACAGCCAACAAGAGCCAAATCAGGAATGAACTCCCATTCATATATGTCACACACACACACAAAATACCTAGTAATACAGTTAACTAAGGAAGTGAAAGATCTCTACAAGGAGAACTACAAACCACTGCTCCAAGAAATCAGAGATGACACAAATATATTGTAAAACATTCCATGCTCATGGATAGGGAGAATCAATATTGTTAAAATGCCCACACTGCCCAAATAAATTTATAGATTCAATGTTATATCTATGAATCTACCAATGACATTCTTCACAGAACTAGAAAAGACTATTTTAAAATTCATATAGAAATAAAAACAGCCCTAATACCCAAGGCAATCTTAGCAGAAAGAACAAAGCTGGAGACATCAATTTACCTGATTTCAAACTGCACTACAGAGCTACAGTAACCAAAACAGCATGGTACTGGTACAAAACCAGACACATAAACCAATGCAACAGAATAGAGAACCCAGAAATAAGAACACACACATACAACCATATGATCTTTGACAAACCTGACAAAGACAAGTAATGGACACAGGATTCCTATTCAATAAATGGTGCAGCAATAAATGGCTAGTCATATGCAGAAGACTAAAACTGGATACAGATCCAACTTTACATAATTTAGCAAATACTTTGGCAAACCAGAACAGTTTGTTAATTTTGCCTGTATAAAAATAGCCATGTCTTTTTCTCTGATTCATCAGTGTTAGGTATAATACAAGTATACATTTCTATTCTACATGGGTATGTTTTTCCTAGACTTATACAGGTTTACTGATCAATGAAACTAGCATTACTTAATGTTTAAGATTATGAAATATGTACATTTGCATTTAACCAAATTGAATCATTATTCTGATGAACTATGTTTCAATAGTATTTATGCTTTGCAGTATGTCAGCTTCCAGATAATTTTCTAGATCTTCAGATAACTTAAAACCTTGGACTCATAGTGAATTGAGTCAATCAATGAATTCACTAAATGTCTACATCATTTCTAAATAAAATAAAACACACCCCATTAACTTTTTTATTTTATAGACATGGGTTCTCACTATGTTGCCAAGGCTGGTCTCAAATTCCTGGGCTCAAGTGCTCTTCTCACCTTGGCCTCCCAAAGTGCTGGGACCACAAGTGTGAGCCATTGCATGTGACTGCTAAATTGTATCTTTAGGTCATGATAATATGCTCATTCTTGCTACTTTGAAATGCTGTATATGGGATGTGGGTAGCTTTAAAATGTTGTGTCATGCATATCCATGAACCCTCCTGGTCTGCTGAGGTGTGGCAGGCAATTCTCAGTTACCCACTCCTCAGTTTTCTTTGTGAAACAGAAGTTACTTCGGTTAAAAATGATAATTAATATAAATGTTTGAGACTATAAGAACAATAGTTTTAGAGAAATAAGATTGTGTACATGCTTCTGTTTCTCATGGACACAATTAATGTTATCCCAAAGCAGCAGTTCTCAGAGGATTTTTGTTTTGTTTTGTTTTGTCTCTAAACTTCTTTATACTCTTTGTGATGGTTAATGTTGAGTATCAACTTGATTGAATTGAAGAATGTATTGTTCCTGGGTGTGTCTGGGAGGGTGTTGCCAAAGTAGATTAACATTTGAGTTAGTGACTTCAAGAGGCAGACCCACCCTCAATCCAGGTGGGCACTATCTAATCAGCTGCTAGCATGGCTTGGATAAAAGTAGGCAGAGGAATGTGGAAGGACTAGACTGGCTTGTGTCTTCTGGCCTCCATCTTTCTCCTGTGCTGGATGCTTCCTGTCCTTGAATATCAGACTCCGAGTTCTTCAGCTTTTGAACTCTTGGACTTACATCAGTGATTTGCCAGGGACTTTCAGGCCTTCAGCCACAGACTGAAGCCTACACTACTGGCTTCCTTAATTTTGAGGTTTTGTGACTTGGACTGGTTTCCTGGTTCCTCAGCTTGCAGACATCCCAATGTGAGACTTCACCTTGTAATCATGAGTCAATTCTCCTAATCAACTTCCTTTTATATATTCATCTATCCTATTAGTTCTGTCCCTTTAAAGAACCCTGACTAATACACTCTTTGAATATATTGAGGTCTCCAAGGAGCATTGTTTTATGAGTTATTTCTTCAAATATTTACCACATTAAAAATTGAAACTAAGAAAAAATTTAATTGCTTCTTTACTGATTCATTTGAAGTTATCAATGATGGATATATTGCATGTTAATAATATCTTAGTAATATGAAATTAGTCCTGACCTCACAGACCTCCTAAATAAAGTACAGTGTCAGTCTGTTCCAGAAAATGAAAGAGCATAATGAAAGTGCAAACTTGGAAGACAATTTTTGTTTGACTTGTTTTATAATGCCTGAGTCTGAAAAGCTATTATTACATGCTTTAATATCTCAGCAAAGTTTTCTCAATTTTGATGGGCTCATTTCCTCGGTTTGCTATTTATTGCCTTTAACCTAGATAGCAAAGATTTTGTGTCTTACTAAAATAATTCTCTGTGCTTTATGTTGCTTTGATACATTTTTATAAGACATACTATTTTATTTTAACTGTTTTTAAGTGTACAATAGGAAGTCACATTTTTTAACCATATAATTTTTGGGGATATCCATTCCCTCAAGCATTTATTCTTTGTGTTACAATCAATCCATTTACATCCTCTATTTTGAAATGTACAAGTACGTTGTTACTGATTATATTGTGCTTGCTTGGGCAGCATGTATACTAAGATTGGAAAGCTACAGAGAGAATTAGTGTGGTCCCTGTGGAAGGATGACAACTAACAATTCGTGAATTGTTAAATATTTGTAACTTAAAATCTTTTTTAAAAGTTGTTATAGGCCGGCTGCAGTGGCTCAAGCCTGTAATCCCAGCACTTTGGGAGGCCGAGACGGGCGGATCACGAGGTCAGGAGATCGAGACCATCCTGGCTAACACGGTGAAACCCCGTCTCTACTAAAAAAAAAAAAAAAAAAAAAAAATTGCCGGGTGAGGTGGCGGGCGCCTGTAGGAAAGGCCGAGGCAGGAGAATGGCGGGAAGCCGGGAGGCGGAGCTTGCAGTGAGCTGAGATCCGGCCACAGCACTCCAGCCTGGGTGACAGAGCGAGACTCCGTCTCAAAATAATAATAATAATAAAAAGTTATTATAGACTATAGTTACCCTGTTGTGCTATCAAATGGTAGGTCTTATTTATTCTAACTATTTTTTTGTACCCATTAACCATCCCCAGCTTCCCATAGCTCCCAACTACCTTTCCCAGTCTCTGATAACCATCCTTGTACTATGCTTATGAGCTTAATTGTTTTGATTTTTAGATACCACAAATAAGTGAGAACATGCGATGTTTATCTTTTTGTGTCTGGATTACGTCACTTAACATAATGATCTCCAGTTCTGTTCATGTTGTTGCAAATGACAGAATCTCATTCTTTTTTGTGGCTGAATAGCGCTCCATTGTGTGCTTTCTGTTGACTTTATAACATCTTTGTTTATTTTTCTCTTACAGAAAGTGCTAAGTTTCCTTATAATCATGTCTATTTTTATTTTTAAAGTTGGTATTGTCACTTTCAAATAGGAAGACAAATATTATTTCTCAGGCATCCATGATCCTATCTTAAGTGTTCAAATTTCGTGAACACTTTTGATTTTTGCTTTCACAAAGTTGAATCCTTAGATGTAAAATAAACTAAAATAAAATGTGGAGATATGTTTTACATCTAAAACTACCTAACATTTTCAAGAAGGTAAACTCACAAAGGATGTTTCTTTCTTTGTAAAAATAGAAGGGTTAGAAATAATAAAATTTATTTAGTATATTACTGTTAATGAGTTGTATGGGACTAATTATTAGATAAAAATGTTCAGCTCTCCCTAGGTTAAATTTGTATGAATAAAATTTATTAATATAAATATTTTGGAAATCGTGTGCTTAATTAGAAGTCCCTGAAGATTTGTAAATGCTTCCACTTTTCACAATAGATTTTAATCTCGGGGAAAACATTGAAATAGTACTTCAAGGTTATGTTGAGTTTTCCTATATTTATGAGTCCTGAAGGTACTTTGTCTGATGCTAGGCAACAGTATAGAGTATTATTTAAAATGTTTATTTCATCTCAATCTTACTTATTTAATGTGAACCTAGGATCTTCTAGGCCAGTGGTTCTCAACTGGGGGGTTCACATCACTTACCTATGGAATTTTATTATAATAGAGATATTTAGGTCCATTCTCTACTTGATGCTTTACTGGATTTCTTTACTTAATATTTTATATATATTATTAGTATATTCATATTATGTTTTATATTTTATGATATATTATGAATCAGGATTACATTATATCGCAATTTTTTTTCCTCTGGAATAAATGTTTATCCATTTTTATTTATCAAATATAATATTCATTATATTCTTTGAAAATAGACTTAAGCATTATCTTTGTGGACATTTTGTTTAAAACTTTTTGGTTGACTTTATTATCTCATTTTGCATACCACAGAAACAACTATATTTCCCTGTCAGTTACATTATTCATTATAATCTTTCATCAGATATCTCACTCTTGAAAACTGTCAGTAACAAATTAGCCACAGTGACTTTAAGTCACTGTTACTTACAGATAATTTTTGTTTTACTCTGATGCTTTCCTGAAAATTCTGCAATCAGCTACAGTTCAGAATTCTTGTCTTCAACCAAGTAGTATCTCAGAGCCCTGTGGAAAAGGACTGCACCAGATACTTCAAAGTGTTGACACTTCAAAGAATACTCTGGGGTACTTCTGATGACATCCTTTCAGAAATTTAAAACTATATCAGTGTGTTGAGTCAAGATTTTCAGAACTCTTTAGTTGTGAAGCAGATGAGTTCATGAGACTGCTAATCCAAGAAGCAGAGGAACAGGAATTAATTAAATGGAACTGAATAAACTAATGAAGGATGATTGCAAATCATTAGAAAAGCACTGCAAGGAAGTGGGAGAGAATGCTTAATGGATAAATATAAAAGCAGAGTTCTGTTTTAGGGACTGTGAGAAACAGGAGTTTGTGGTAGCACTGATTTTAATGCTCATATAAGTTTCTCTAGTGTCTCCGAGGGCAGGACTAAGGGATAGGAATAGTTGAATTGATCATAATTTTTTTCTAGATTAGGTTTTGATCAGGGTAGCCTCAGAAGAAAGATAAGGAGGAAAAGAAGTTGAAGTAGCTAATGAGAGAATGGTTGACTTCATGTACTATGAAGTCTAGTTTCATATATTTCCCACCTCCACATCCACCTCTGATTGTTTTGAATCAAATCTCAGAATTATATATCACCTGTAAATAGTTATTTATTTCTAAAAGATAAGAACTATATTGAACATATTTGTTAAAATTATGTTAAATATACTGAAATGCCATACAATTATCACACTTAAAAATTCATCACTCCTTGAAATAGGAACGCTTTTACACTGTTGGTGGGAGTGTAAACTAGTTCAACCATTGTGGAAGACAGTGTGGCGATTCCTCAGGGATCTAGAACCAGAAATACCATTTGACCCAGCGATCCCATTACTGGGTAAATACCCAAAGGATTATAAATCATGCTACTATAAAGACACATGCACACATATGTTTATTGCAGCACCATTCACAATAGCAAAGACTTGGAACCAACCCAAATGTCCATCAATGATAGACTGGATTAAGAAAATGTGGCACATATACACCATGGAATACTATGCAGCCATAAAAAAGGATGGGTTCATGTCCTTTGTAGTGACATGGATGAAGCTGGAAACCATCATCCTGAGCAAACTATCGCAAGAACAGAAAACCAAACACTGCATGTTCTCACTCACAGGTGGGAATTGAACAATGAGAACTCTTGGACACAGTGCGGGGAACATCACACACTGGGGCCTGTCATTGGGTGGGGGTATGGGGGAGGGATAGCATTAGGAGGAATACCTAAGGTAAATGACGAGTTGACGGTTGCAGCGAACCAACATGGCACATGTATACATATGTGACAAACCTGCACGTTGTGTACATGCACCCTATAAAGTATAATAAAAAATTCATCACTCCTTAAAATTACCAAATATCCAAAGTTGAATTTCCAGTTATATCATAAATATTATAATATTCTTTTAGCAACTGTTTGTTTGAATCAGGATCCAAATAAGGTACCAACATTAGGACAGGTTGGTAAGCTCTTGTCTGTTTTAATTTGTAAATTTCTTCTCCATTTTCCCCTTTTGTAATGTATTTATTGAAGAAACTAGGTAATTTGTCTTATAAAATTTTCTAAGGACTGAATTTTGATGATTGCATCTCAGAGGTACCATTTACATTTCACTGCCCGCTGCATTGCCCCAAAACAGGTAGTTGGATCCAAAGGCTTGATCAGATTCATGTATGACTTTTTTCAGGAGGGGTAGGAATACTTCATTGGATGGTGTTGTATTCTTCCATCAGGGGCCTATTATATGTGTGGCTGTTTCTTTTTGAGATGTTTGTAGCAGTTGATGTAAAATGTGTAGATGCATTAATTAATTCGGGTTGCAAAATGGTAATATCCTAATTGTAACATTCCTTCTTAATTTATTATCTGGACTACTTCTATAAAGGGAAACTTCACCTGATCAACTATTTAGTTACCATAAGATACATATTATATTCAGGAGAGGCAAGGCAAGTGTTGAGTTTTTTCCTTTACCAAGTTTCAAAATGGTGTTTTTCACTAGCAGCTTCCAATGGTGACCAGTTTATTTACTTAAACCTTCATTATGTTTAGAATGATTGATATGTTTCAGTCCCTGCAGTTATTATCTTTACGGGTGATCAAATTGTTCCTCTTTGACCTGTAGTAGTCTGTTCAAGTTGACTCCTGAGTTTTTTGACCTGGCCCCCAGTAGTCTAATAATAGCTTCTTTATTTCTGATATGACAAGGTGTTCTAGGCTCATCTTGTACATTTTCTGCCCCAAACCTTGAATTTCAGCAAGTAACGCTGCTTCATTTTAGAGGAAATGGTTTTTTCAAGACCACAATCAGGGTACTAGGAGTGCTCTTTGTTTCTGGAAAGATCATTATTTTTAGGTATTTTCAGTTGACAGAGTTAAGAACTTATTTGAAAGATAAAATACTTTATGAGTTCATAATGACACTTAAAATTCAAATCCCAGAACACAAGTTTTAAATTAACCTCTTTGATCTTACATCTGTGTCTGTTTTCTCCAATGTTGTGCATCTCAATTCTCAGTCACCAGGAATGATATAAATAAGCACTGTGTGAATTTCTTTGTCTGTGACTGCATTGTTCGTTTCTCTAGTCCATTTATAAAGGGAGGTTATTCTTCCCATTGTTAAAAGCACTTTTATATGTTAGACACGTTAACTTTTTGTTGAAAACTGTTTTTCCAATTTTGCCATTATTTCTTCTTTGCTTATGGAGCATCTTTTGTCATGCAAATTAAAAATATATAATAAAATTTATCTATCTTTTCTCTTTTTGCTTTTAGATTTCAAGTCATAGTTTGGAAAGTTTTTCCTATTCCTAAGTTATAATGCAATTTACCCAAATATCTTTTCGTATATATATGTTTTCATTTTTTACACTGAAATCTTTTTATCTATGTAAAGTTTGCCTTATTGTATGGTTTGAGGAATAGATAAAATGTTTTCTTTCCCCCATGTGGCTTTTTAGTTATTCTTATGCCAATTATTAAGAGGTTTATATTTTCTTTACTGACTTAAACTGCAGCCTGAATCGAAAGCTGTAGGTGCCCTGTCTATACCCCTTTACCCTTATCACTTCAGTGCATGTCTACAGGACTTCCAATTACCATCAACTTCCTTTCTTTACCTGAGGTGTTTTCTCTTGCTACCAGAACCTGCTTTGCACATACATGGTGGGCTAGAACACTAGCACACCAGTAAAGCAGCCTACAACTAATGACTAATAAAAGTTGATTACAAAATAAGCCTTAGGAGGGATAACCATGAGGCATGTGTTCTGCCCAGAATAACTAGCAGAAGTAAGCTCTAAATACACAAAGAGATAACTTGCTTGATGATAAACCCTTTATTGGCTACCTTTTTTGTTTGTTTGTTTGTTTGTTTGTTTCAATTCCCCACTCTCTTATTGGTATTTCCTAGGATCACTACACAAATAAACTGTACTCTAAATCCCCATTTCAGGAGCTCCTTCTGAGGAAACCCAAACTAAGACACCTACTTTATCATATACTATATTTGCATATTGTAATCAAATTTTATACTATTTTCCATTAGTCTGTATGTTTATTCATGCTCCAATACCATATTGTTTTAGTTATAGAGGCTTTATAATGAGTGTTAAAATCAGGCACTAACAGCTTCTCCTTGCTCTTTTGTCTCAGGGTTTCTCTAGTTATGCTTCAATTGTTTGTTTGTTTTCTGTGAACTTTGTTTACTTTTTCTAGCTTCAGGAAAAAAAGAACTAACAGCATTATATTGAGAATGCATTAAATTAATGATTTTCAAGTAATTGAATTATTATGATTTTCTTTCTTCCTAACCATATTAGTCAGCTTGGGCTGCTATAACAAATACCAGACACTGAGTGGCTTAAGCAACAGACATGTATTTCTCACAGTTCTGGAGACTGGGAAGTCTAAAATCAAAGTGGCAGCTGATTCAGTTACTAGTGAGGGCCATCTTCCTGATCTGCAGGAACTGCCTTCTCTGTGTGTTCTCATTTAGTGTAGGGAGTTTCCTCTTCTTATAAAGCTGCTGCTCATTCCATCATGAGGGCTCTACCATTATGATCCTATGGTACTCTAATTACTTCCCAAAGACCCCATCTCTAAAAACCATTACATTTGGGATTTGGGCTTTGACTATGAATTTTGGGGGAAGACAATTTAGTCCATAGCATTCTGCCCCTAGTCTTCCAAAATTTACATTTATGTCTTTCTCACATGCAAAATGCATTCATTCCGTGCTAACAATCCCAGAAGTCTTAACTCATTCCTGTATCATCTCTAAAGTCCAAAGTCTCATCTAAATATCACCTAAATCAGTTATGGGTAAAATTTAAGGTACAAGGGATTCTGAGGCATAATTTCCCTCTAGCTGTGAGCCTGCAAAACTAAACAATTTATGTGCTTTCAAAATAAGTGGTGAGACAGGCATGGGATAGACATTCCCATTTCAAAGGGAGATGTGGGAAGAAAGAAAGGCATGTTGGGTTCCAAGCCCAAAATTTAACAGTGTAAGTTCTATTAGATCTTAAGGCTTGAGAGTAATCCTCCCTGGTTGAATGTTTTGCCTTCCAGACTCACCAGGGCTGTAGTCCTGCTTACCAGGCTCTGCTCAGTAGAGGTCATGCTCCCAAGGTTCTGGGTTACCACAACCCCAAGGCTCCACAAGGTGGTCCTGACCCCAGATTTATCTCAGTTGTCAAACTTACTTGAACAAAATTATGCAAAGTAGTTACCTGATTTAAAAAGAGTTCCTTTGTTTTAGTTTATTTCCCCTTTGTAATTTCTAATTTTGTGTATTTGAGCTTTCTCTCTTTCATATTTGATTTGATTCACTGTGTCATGTGCTAGCATATTTTGTGACTTTCTAAAAAGAATTACATTTAGGATTTCTTTATTATTTCTACCATTTTAATTCTAACTCATTGATTTCTGCTTTACATTAGTTAAGTTTTTCCATTTCCTCTTAGTTTAATTTGTTGTTGTTTTCTAGCTTTCCTTTTAACTTTTATTTCCAATTTAGTGGTACATGTACGTTTGTTATATAGGTAAATTGTATGTTCCGGGGGTTTGATGTACAAATTATTGCATCACTCAGGTAATCAGCAGAGTACCTGATAAGTAGTTTTTCAATCATCTCTCCTCTTACTCTCCACCCTCAAGTAGGCCCATGTCTGTTGTTGCCTTCTTTATGTAAATATGTACTGAATGTTAAGCTCCCCCTAGTAAGTGAGAATATGAAGTATTTTGTTTTCTGTTTCTGCATTAGTTCACTTAGGATAATGGACTCCAGCTCCATCCATGTCGCTGTAACAGAAATGATCTTATCTTTTTTATGGCTGCATAGTATTCCATAATGTATGTGTACCACATTTTCTTCATCTAGTCTACCACTGATGGACACTTAGGCAGATTCCATGTCTTTGCTATTGCGAATAGTGCTGCAATGAACATAAGCGTACATTTGTCTTTATTGTAGGACAATTTATATTCCTTTGAGTATATACCCAATAATGGAATTGTGGGGTTTAATAATAATTATGTTTTAAGTTCTTTGAGAAATCGCCAAACTGCTTTCCACAGTAGCTGAACTCATTTACATTTCCACCAGAAGTGTACAAGCTTTTGGAATCTGAGTGCTCCTGTGTTTCGTGTGTATATATTTAGGCTAGTTAGGTCTTCTTGTTACATAATGTCTTTCTTTGTATTCTTTGATCTTTGCTGATTTAAAGTCTGTTTTGTCTCAAATTAGAATAGCAACCCCTGCTTTTTTCTGTTTTCCATTTTCTTGTTGGATTTTTCTTCATCCCTTTACTTTGAGCCTATGGGTGTCATTGCATGTATGATGGGTCTCTTGAAGACACCATACTGTTGGTTCTTGCTTTTTTGTCCAACTTGCTACTCTGTGCCTTTCATTTGGGACTTTTAGATCATTTACATTCAAAGTTAGCATAGATATATGTGAATTGATCCTGCCAGTCTATTTTTAGCTGGTTATTATGCATACTTGTTTGTGTGACTGCCTTATAGTTTCAATGAACTATGTACTTAAGTATATTTTTGTAGTGGCTAGAAACAGCCTTTCTTTTCCATATTTAGCACTTCCTTCAGGACCTCTTGTAAAGTATGTCTGGTGGTAACAAATTTCCTTTATATTTGTTTGCCTAGAAATGATTTTGTTTCTCCTTTGCTTATAAATCTTAGTTTGGTGGATATAAGATCCTTGATTGAAAGTGGTTTTCTTTAAGAATACGGAATATAGGATTCTAATCTCTTCTGGCTTATAGTGTTTCTACTGAAAAGTCTGCTGTTAGCGTGAGAAGTTTCCTTTGTAGTAGACCTTCCCTTTCTTTCTAGCTGCCTTTAACATTTTTTTCTTTCATTTTGGCCTTAGAGAATCTGTTTACTGTTACTATGTGTCTTGGGAATGGTCTTCTTATGTAGTATTTCACAGGAATCTCTGCATTTCCTGAATTTAAGTGTTGTCCTCTCTAATGAGGTTGGAGAAGATTTCATGAACGATATCCTGAAATATATTTTTCAAGTTGCTTGCTTTCTCTCCCCCTCTTTCAGGTACACCAATGAGTCATAGAAATGGTCATGTTACACAGTCTCATATTTCTCAGAGGTTTTATACATTCTTCTTTATTTTTCTTTATTTTTGTCTAAGTTATTTTAGAAAACGGGTCTTTGAACTCTGAGATACTTTCCTTGCATTTGCTGATTCTGCCATTAATACTTGTGATTGTATTCTGAAATTCTTGAAGTGAGTTTTTAAGCTCTATAGGATGAGTTTGGTTTGTTCTTAAAACAACCATTTTGCCTTTTATCTGCTATATTATTTTACTGTATTCCTTAGAATTATTCGTTTGGGTTTTGACTTTATCCTGAATCTTGATCATCTTTGTTTCTATTTATATTCTTACTATTATTTGTGTCATTTCAGCTTGGTTAAGAACCATCGTTGGGTTACTAGTGCAGTTGTTTGGATTTCAGAAGACACTCTGGCTTCTTGAATTGCCAGTGTTCTCCCACTAGTACTTTCTCATTTTTGTGGGCTAATGTTCCTTCAGTCTTTGAAGTTGCTGTCCTTTTTTTTTTTTTTTAAATCTTATTTAGTGTCCTTGGACGTTTGATTGTGGTATAAGATGTGTTTAGTCAACTGGCTTCATTCATGCAAAATTTTAGGGAACGAAGGCTCAGCTCAGAACTCCTGGGCTGTGTGCTCTAACTCTGGAGGCCTGGTATTGGGATACCAGCTTTGTTCTCTGGCTTTTCAGGTTAGTGGCCTGCTGCACTGGCGGGGCCAAGGTGTTCCTGGACTGCTGGTTACAATGCTCTAATGGGTGGTATCAACCAAAATGCTTAATTGGGCAGTGCCAGTGGGATCTGTGCTCATATGCATGTGCCAGCAAGAGCAATGTGGTAGGGTGCATGCTTGTCATCTGTGCTGGTGGGTATGGTGGTGCTGGCCTCCATGTGGGCATTCACAGTGATGGCAGTGGTGGTTCAACACATGGTGGGTAGGGGCCCTAGCATAGTGCATGTGTTCACCCTGGTGATGGTGTCATCTTGGTGTAGGGAGCTAGTGGGTTCAGGTTTGGTGCTCTCCATGCACTCATTCATGCTGGTGGCAGTGGTGGTACAGGGTGGGGTGAAGGGCCCCTGGGTTCCGTGTGCAGATTCATACTAGTAGCAGTGTCAGTGTGGGGGTGAGGCACTGATGGTCATGGGGTTGGAGCTCTCCAGTAGTCAGGCACACTCTGCCAGCACAGGAGCTATAATGCAGGCCCTCAGGAGGCGCCCAGGCTGGGTATCCGAGGCTGCACTGCAAGCAACCTTGCTCAGGCTGGGGCCTTAAGAGAGGCCAGCAGTCAGGGTTGTGCACAGGTTGGACCTACCACATCTCATGTACAAGATTTTCCTGCTTTGTTCAAGCCCAACAGTTCCCCTGAGGCTAAAGTCTCTGAGGGGAACAAGACTAGTTTTAGGGGATGGGCGTCCCTAGCCATGCTCCACTACAGATGCTCCCACACCAAGACCCTTGGATTCTACATCAGCTGGAGTTCTGCCCCTACCACCTCCTTAAGTGAATCTTCCTGCCAGCTCTAGTGTCTGTGGGGGTTGTGGGATCTCCGGCTGTCAAGATTCTAGATATCCATGGGGAGAATCTGTCATTTCTTGCCTGCTCAACTCACCCCTTCCCCAGGAGTCACTGAGGGCCAGGAATGAGTCCTGATGTGTTCTAGCCCCATGCAGGATTTCTAGCTTCTTCACCCTTTAGACCAACACTTGTGTCTTTCTTTCATCCACTTTTAATGCCTTCCCTCCAAAGGTCTGCTTAGGATGTGCCAGTCTTTCTGTTGTTCTTCCAGATGTTTCTCCTGGTTGTATCTAGTCAGCTACCTTGTGTCTCTTTTCTATCTCTTTGAAAGGTGTTTAATTAATTTATTTTTAATTTTTATTGATGTTGGTGTTTTTATATAGATATTTAATATTATAAAATTTCATCTGATATCTGGTTAGCCATATAACGTAAGGTTCGATGTTTCATGTTTTCCTTATTATTATTTTTAATATGTCATTTTACTTTCTATTTCCCACTTGACTAAAAGGTTGTTTAGTACTATGTTTTGTCTTAATTTTCTAGGTAGAAAAACCATTTTTTTGGTGGTGGGAGGACTGTTAATTTCTTGTTTTATTGCATTATAGTCAAAGAATGCAGTTTGTATAATATTTATTCTTAGACATTTATTGAGATTTTCTTTGGGGCTAAAATATGGGTAGTTTTGTGAATGACTTATGGTCATTTAAAAAGAAAGTACAGTTTCTATGAGTGTGGTTTATGAGTTGAAGTTACATTACATATATTTTATTGGTTATCCTGTTTAGTTCTTCTGTATTGTTACTATATTTTCCACTTGATTTGTACTGAACAGAATGAGGTGTGTTAAAGTCCTCTATTATTAATTCTTATTTCTGTTACTTCCTGTATCCCTTATAATTTCTGTTTTATTAAATTGTTGCTCTTATTGTGTATACAAATAATAATAGTAGTAATAATAAAGATAACTATCATAACATTGTGAATTTTAGTTAGATTTTAAAGCATCCTTGTTCTTTTTGAGGCTTTTCGTTCTGAATTAGGTATCAAAATTGTGAGTCTTGCTTTGTTGTTATTTTATTTCTATTTACCTGATATTATTCTATATGTCCTTATTTGTTGTTTTCTGCCTTTCCCTCTCTATCCTTTCCTTGTGGTGTTCCAATTTGGTGTATATAGATTGAAATAATCCTACAGCTCACTGATACTCTGTTCATTTTTAAAAGCTTTTTTCTCTATGTTTTATTTTTATAGTTTCTATAGCTGTGTAATTAAGGTTTTACTGGGTTTTCCCTCCCTGCACTTCAGCTTGGAAACACTGAAGGCTGTATGCTGTATTTGTCAAAACTCCTAGAACTCTACACCATAAACAAATAACTTTTTTGTATATAAATTTTAGGGGAAATTATAGGACTCATCTTATTTGTTTTCCTTCTCTGAGGAATCATGGTCTTTTGTTGCCTGATGCCTCAAATCTTGGAAACTATTGTTTAATACACTCTGATTATCGATTTAGTGTTTCCTGTAGGAGAGTAAATCTCCTTTCTGTTACTTCATCTTGGCCCACAATGGAAATTCTCTATGTACATTTCAAAATCAACTTGATGGTATCTGCAAAACCATGCTGGAATTTTGATCAATTGCATTGAATCTAAAGATCAGTTTGGGAAAATTGACATCTTACCACCAGTATTGAGTCTCCCAATATATAAACTTCTTAAAGCTATCCTTTTATTTATATCTTCTTAGATTTCTTTCAAGTCTTTTGTAGTTTTCAACATATATATAAATGTATATATATATATAAAATACAACATGCATGTGTGTGTGTATATATATGTTTGTGTATACGTATGCACACACACACATTCTGCACACATGTTTAAAAGGTTTATTCCCAAGTAGTTCATTTTTTGGATAATTCTCTATTGTACTGTGCTTAAGGAAAGAAACTGGATTTAGAAGGCTAAATCCTGTATGATTGTTTTTATTTGATATTTTGGAAAGGCTAACTATAGTGATGGAGAACAGATCTGACAAGGGCTAAGGGTGGATAGAGAATTTGACCATAAAAAAGTAACACAGGGAAAAGTTTTGGTAGGTTATTTAACTGTTCAGTACCTTGGCTGTGGTGGTGGTTCCATGATTCCCTGCATTTGTCACAGCGCATAGAAAAATATACCAAAAAGAAAAAAAGTCTATGTCAATTTAAAAAAAAAAAAAGAACCTCTCTGGTGTCTCTGGTGAACATTTGTTTCAGCAGACCATCAATACAGTTAGGTTCATACTGTAAGTTCTGCCTCACACATTTTGGAAAGTGGTGTCAACATTCAGTTTAGTAATAAAAGCTTTTGCTTATGCCAATTTGGGTTTCTATCACATTTGTGCAGCTTTGAAATAACCCCAGACTTTTTGCAGGTTTATAAACAGTATTAGAAGAACCTCGCTTCAGCTCTCTCCCCTCCCACTCTCTTCAGACTGAAGGATTTTCTTTTCCTGGTTCTCTGGCCAGAAAGACATTATTTCTCTCAGAGTTTTAGCTTCCTGAGATGCTGTTGGGCTGTTCTGCAAATGGGGCTCCCCACATGAGTCAAAGTTACAATATAAAAGGAAAAAAAAAAAAATGGAATGACTCCCTATGTATGGATTATTTATTCACTTTGACACTTCCCAGTCTGCCTGCTTTTGTTTACTTTCTAGGGTCTTCATAAAGTTTCTTTTTGTTGTTGTTTCAAATTTTTTACTTATAGTCAGCACGTGAAACAGGATGTATTGGGCTTATGTTTAAAAATTCTTCTTTGTGACTCCTTTCATGTGAATGTAGGATTTTATTTGCCATCTCCTATATATGTCACTTTCTCTTAAATATTTCTTGTCCCTTTTTTACTCAGAAGTTGTTTACTTAGCTTCTGACTTTCTCTTTAAAAACTAGAGTTCTTCAATGAGAACACATGGACACAGGGAAGGGAACATCACACACCACGGCCTGTTGGGGGTGGGGGCTAGAGGAGGGATAGCATTGGGAGAAATACCTAATGTAGATGATGGATTGAAGGGTGCAGCAAACCACATGGCATGTGTATACCTCTATAACAAACGTACATGTTCTGCACATGTATCCCAGAACTCAAGGTATAATAAAAAAAGGAAAAAAAAAAAAGAAAATAAACTGGAGTTCTTCTAATGCTTATAGATTTAATTTTTTTTTTATAGTATTAAGAACCCTCTGACTTTTCAAAGCCTGTAGTTATTTGAAACAGTATGCAGAAAATTACATAGGTCATAAAGCACTGACTTTTATATAAGGCAAGAATGTATTAAGAATTATGTTATTTGATATAAGAATCAGTGATGTATTTACTAAGATTTTCCTAAAGTTAAACTGTGCATCTAAGCCACATAAGTGCTTAGTAAGTTATGATGGCACTGAAATAAATATTTAAGATTATTTTTACCCTGAAAACACAGTGATTTCTAATTTTCATTGAAAACTTAAAAATCGGTAAAGTAAAAATCTTCCTCCTCTTTACCTTCTATTTCTCAATATCAATTATGTGTTTCTTCTAATTTTGAATTGATTTTTGAAATGCTTTTGATTAATTTATAATTCCTTTCTGAGTTTTATTGTCTCCTTTTTGTGAGTTCTCTGTCTTATTTGTATTTTATATTTTCCATAATTTCCTAAATGTATTTTATCTTATCTTGAAATATTAGATTATAATTTTAATCTATTTTGTGGGAATGCTTTTCTGATATACTTTTTTTCTATCAGTTCTTATTCTGTTTTTCATATTCACTCTTTATTTCTCTCTAACTATCTTGTATGAGATTCAACCACAATACTTTTCTGTTGCTTGTTTTAACATGCCATTGTTTTTTGGCTTTCGATAGGAAGGGTGGGTAACAAGAGCTTTTCTAGCTTCATAGCTGTAGAGTTCCTTCTGTTTTCACAAAATTATTTTCAAAAATGGCCTTTTCTTTGAAAGCTTCTGCTTCATTAGCCCCAATTTAGTTTAGACTTTCTCTCTTTTGTTCAATTTGGAGATTCTTCTGTCTTTGGAATATCTCCTGGTCAATTTTGGGGATTTTACTCAATGTGGGCCTTGTCCTGGATGGGAGTTTCAGATGATTACTTTCAAGAATTGTTAGGGCGCAGACTGTTTCAACTTCTTTAACCTTTTTACGGATCACTTAACTCACCTGAAAATTGGAAGCATTCCCAGTCTCAGCTGCTATTCTCAAATTAGTTTACTAAAATTTCCAGTGAGTAACTGTTTGCTGCTTTGGGGCTTTCTGGTTCTCATACGTGTTAGCTGCTGTGTCACTTCCTGCTATGGTTTGGACATTTGACCTTCCGAACCTCATGTGGAGATTTGATTCCCAATATTGGAGGTAAGACCGAATGGGAGTTGTTTGGGTCATGAAGGCAAATCCCACCTAAATAGATTAAAGGACCTCAGGGTTGAAGGGAAACCAGATGAGTGAGTTTTTGCCCTATTAGTTTCTTGGAGAGCTGGTTGTTAAAAAGTGCCTGGCATCCTCCCTCCCTTCTCTTGCTCTCACTTCCCACCACGTGATCTCTACACACCTGCTCCCCTTTGCCTTCCACCACGAGTGGAGGCAGCCTGAGGCTCTCACCAGATGCCAGGACCATATTTCTTGTACAATCTGCAAAACCATGAGCCAAATAAACTTATTTTCATTATAAATTACTCAGTTTTAGGTCTTCCTTTATATCAACACAAACAGACTATTAGTTCCTGGGAGAGCTGATTTTTAAAAAGGACCTGATCACTCCCTCCCGTCTCTCTCACTTCTGTTAAAAGAAAACTTCAGACAAGTTAAAATTAATAGAGTTTAATTGAGTGAAGAAAAGAAACAATTCACAAATCAGGCGGCCTCCAGAATCACAGCAGATTCAGAGAGATTCCAGGGTGCCTCGTGGTCAGAACAAGTTTATAGACAAAAAAGTAAAGTGATGTACAGAAATCAGAAGTGAGGTACAGAAACAGTGAGATTGGTTACAGCTCGGCATTTGCCCTACTTGAACGCAGTTTAAACACTCAGCAGTCTATGAGTGATTGAAGCATGGCCACTGGGATTGGCCAACACTCAGCTATTATAACAGATCCCTACTGTTCGTTAAGTTTTCAATTTTGTCTGCTTATAAGCTGGGTTATGGTTCATCCACGAGCACTCAAATATAGAAGTATAGAGCCCTTCTCAGGCCATATTTAGTTCCCTTTAACAATCCCCTGCTTTTGGTCAATTTATAGAGATTGACCAAAAGTTTACGCATTGACGCCACTCTCTGCCACCATCATAAAGACTCATTTGGTCTCAGTGCGGAATTCACTAGTCTTCTTTAGTTTCAGTTTGGAGTCTCACAAGTCTTCTTTTGTGTTAATATGAAATTCACAAGTTGCAGCTTTGTACCAGCTAAATGATTCTTTATGTTCTTGCTGATCCAGTTGGAGTGAGACCATCCAACACTCAATGGATGGCTGTATACAAAACATTTCAGACTTGAGAGGATACAGCGTGACGGGGTACTATCATTATGACTATCAAGAGGATACTATCAAAATGCCAAGGCGTACTCCTTAATAAGAGTTCTTATGAAACAAACCTAACCAAATTAGCCAAGTTAAGGTTCAGACAATATAGGCAATTTATCAGTATTGGGGTCTAATTTGTCAGAGTCTTTGTTTGGCGTATGATAGTGATTAAGGACCATAGTTTGCTGTAAAGTAGCTTGACTTAAAGAGGTACTCATTTTCATTGTTACCCTGGTAATACAAGTTGTAATAACTTGGAAACCTACTAGAAAAAATACAAAGATCAGAAACCCTTGGAAAACACATGCTTGCCATCCACCACTTAGGATGTCTGCAAACCAACTGTTGGTTGCTCCTATAAACACATCATGGGTTCCTTTCTCTGGAGAGACTTTTTAAATGTATTTGGTGGCCAGTGTCTAAGGAAAAAGCAGTATCAGCCACCATTTTAATTAACCTTTCTGTAGTAACAAAATCAGGGGAGAGATAAGTACAACATTCAGTTTTGTTTAACACCAAACATAGGCCTCCAGCTTGAGCAAAAAGAAGATCTAAAGCTGCATGATGTTTCATTAAGTGTTTTGTTGAATATGTATGTTGTCATGTACCTTTCTGAGAGTAACTTCTACCCATCTGAAATCCTGGGAGGTTTAATTGGTTACAAAAATCCAAGATTTTCCCCAATTTACAAATTAGCTTTAAATTCTACACAACTGGTACCCCACTACCACTGGAATCTTTCCTCAGTAGAAACTAGCTTATCCTTGTCTATTTCAAGACTAGTGCTAATTTCAGTTATTGATTGTTTTGGCCTCTTATTATAAGGGCTACCATGAGAATTTTCAGGGGAAAATATTCGAAAGGCAGGAGCAACCCAGGCCAAATAACATGAACCAAATCAATGAGGAGGCAGAATAGAATATGCAGATTCTCCAGAGACCCAATATAGACCCTCAGGGGTTGGAAAATAGGGTCATCTAGTTGCATTTGAGCAGGAATCATTCAGGTATGTTCGACCATAAATCTGCATAGTTCCTGAACAATACTTAGTCGGAAATTTACTTTCTATTGCCCTTTATAGCAGGTTCTAAGACTGTATAACCACATCTAGTAAAAAGAGACCCAACTGGATTTAATCCGGTTATGTTATATAAGCAATCACTTGTACCAACATAAATAATTCCCAAATCTTGAGTGCATGATGCCTGGAAGCACAATATATCTTTTGCAGACATCACTTATATTGGTTTTTTTATATTTGGTAATGATCGAGTTATCAATTGAAAAAGTTAAAGTATCGTTTTTTGTGAGTGTAGGAAAGCAAGTAGCAGTGATGTTTAGAATATCAAGAATAAATTTCCAGTCTTCCCTTGGAGTTTCAGGGTGATTCTCATTGGGAATGCAGAGGGGCCTTTGTACCAGGGGAATCATTTCCTGATTTTCTGGCATTAGTCCACAAACCCAACAATTACTCTGGTTTTGTGCTAGAGCATAAGCTTGAGCTAAAGCCATCCACTGATTATGATCCCATGGATTTTCCTATAGGGAAAAGGAAAGGATTAGGGCAAAAAAATGAGGAAAACAGAAAAACACATAAGGCTTTCATGATGGTAGAGAAGTGTTGATCTGTGATCTTGATCTTGGGAAAGCTGTCTACAATTAGGATGCCGTCTGCTTCTTGGGAGAGATTTTCCTGGTCAGTTTTACCTTAAAGTCTTCAACAGATGTGCAGTTCCAGGAGTCTGAAGGGGCCCTTTTGAGTTGTGAGATGTGGACTCAAGGCTCAAGGCCCTGAAGCTTCACTGCAGTATGGGTGGTGAGAAGAACCTGGTATGGTCCCTTCCAACCAGGATCAAGAGTAGTCTTCCTCTGATGTCATTTCCAGAAGACCCAGTCTCCTAGTTCCAGACCATGGAATGTTTGCCTCAGTTGGTGGATCTCAAAAAGCTTCCTTTACCTGGCAGAAGTATACTTTGGCATAATATATTAAAGCTTTGCTGTATTTAGTCATATCAGAGTTTAAGAGAGCACAAGAAGCATGAGGTGCTATTATCGGGGACATAGGCCTTCCAGTGACTATTTCATGAGGGGTCAATTTATGTTTTCTAATGGGAGTGGATATTATTGCCATTAAAGCCAAATGTGGTACCTTTGTCCAGGGCAACCCAATTGATTAAGTTAACTTTGCCAATTTCAGTTTTATATGCCATTTGTTCTTTCAACCTTTCCTGAAGACTGAGAGTGATAGGGATAATGGTAATGCCACTGTGTCAGTAACATCTTATTTAACTGCTTTATAACTTGCCCAGTAAAATGAGTCCCTCTATCATTGGAGATTTTGAGAAGGATCCCCCATAAAGGAAAAATATTTTCAAAATTATTAATTTTGTAGTTGCAGTCACAGCATCAGCTTTCCTACATGGGAAGGCCTCTATCCAACCAGAAAACATGAAAACTATTACAAGAACATACTGATACCCCATTGAGGATGGCAACTGAATGAAGTCCATCTGTAAATGCTCAAGTGGTCCATTAAGTGGTGGAAATACACAACCAAAGTTTTGATTGTTTTTCCAGGATTATGAGTTTGACAAGTCAAACATAGAGTATAAACCATTTCGGCAATTTTAAAACAGTCACACCATCAGTTTTTTTCATAATTTGGATCATTTTGTCTGTTTCATGATGAGTTGTGGAGTGCAGAGCTTTCAATGATGGAAGCTTCAAAGACTCAGGAGGGACCAGGCAGCTGTCCGGGCCTTCTGTGAGTCTTCGCGTCACATTAAATTTACATTCTTTTAGATACCAACTTTGTTTTTCCAAATCAAGTGCGTTGCACTGTTTATTAAATAGGTCATCATAAGGAACTTGGCTGGGGTTAATCTTATGGAATTTATTCAGATCGCATATTTTGACAGTTTCAGCACTAGCTGATTTAGCATAAAAATATGCTAAATCATTTCCCTGATATTTAGGTTCAGTTCTACACGTATGAGCTTCAATCTTAATAACAGCAATCTGCAATGGTAACAGGATAGCAGAAAGGAGCTTATTTACTTGGAGTCCATTTTTGATGGGGGTCCCACTAGTGGTAAGAAACCCTCGTAGTTTCCGTATCATGCCAAAATAATGTACTACCCCTAAAGCGTATCTACTATCTGTATAAATATTTAATGACTTGTCGTTAGCTATATGGCATGCTCTGGTAAGGGCAAAAAGCTCTGCAGGTTGTACTGACTTAAACTGAGGAAGAGTTTTCTTCTCTGTTAACTCATTTTGAGTGGTAACAGCATATCCTGCCTGATATTTTCCTTCTGAGCTTTTGGCATAAGACCCATCAACCAAAAGTATTAATTCAGGATCATTCAGTGGAGTATATTGCAAATCAACATGAGGGGCCACTATTTCTGACACTACACTTAACACAATCATGGTCTTCACCATCGTTGGGCAGAGATAACAGAGTAGCAGGATGAAGTAGATTACGGTGTTTTAGATGAAGATTAAGAGATAGGAGAAGTAATTCATAAGATGTTAGTCTACTCGCTGAAAAATGCTGGGTTCAGTTGGAATTTAATAGACTTTCCCCAGGATGAGGAACTCGGAAATTAAGTTCATTTTCTAAAACCAGATCTCATGAAGCTTCTACCAGGTTGGCCACTGCTGCTACTGCTTTTAAACAATTAGAATATGCCTTAGTGACTGGGCCTAATTGCAGGCTACAGTATGCAATAGGTTTATGTTTACCACCATGTTCTTGAGCAAGGACTCCTAATGCCTGATTGTTACGCTCATGAACAAACAAGGTGAAAGGTTTAGTGTAATTTGGAAGTCCTAAAGCTGGGGGCTGTTGTAAGGCCAAATTTATTAGGCTAAAAGCCTGCTCATGACTATCTTTCTGAGGTAAAGTCTCTGGTATAGGATTTTCAGTAAGCTCATACAATGGTGAAGCTATCAAGGAAAAATTTGGAACCCAGGATCTGCAATATCCTGCAAGTCCAAGAAAGCCTCTTAATTGTCTTTTGGTTGTAGGTCGAGGAAAACTTTGAATAGTTTTTATCCTCTCAGGTGAGAGATAATTCTCTTCAGCAGTAAAGTCATGTCCCAAATAGTGGACTTTTTCTTTAAAAAACTGAAGTTTGTGGGGTGGTCCCAGCAACATGTCTAAATAGGAACAGCTCTGGTCTGCAGCTCCCAGTGAGATTGACCCAGAAGATGGGTGATTTCTTCATTTCCAACTGAGGTACCTGGTTCATTCCTTCATTGGGACTGGTTGGACAGTAGGTGCAGCCCACGGAGGGCAAGCTGAAGCAGGCCAGGGTGTCACCTCACTGGGAAAGTGAAAGGAGTCTGGAGATTTCCCTTTCCTAGCCAAGGGAAGCCATGAGAGACTGTACCAGGAGGAACAGTACACTCCTGACCAAATACTGCTCTTTTCTCATGGTCTTCACAACCAGCAGATCAAGAGATTCCCTCTGGTGCCTGGCTTGGCAAGTCTCACACCCACAGAGTCCAGCAAGCTAAGATCCATTGGTGTGAAATTCTTGTTGCTAGCACAGCAGTCTTAGATCAACCTGGGACACTGGAGTTTGGTCGGGGGAGGAGTGTCTGCCATTGCTGAGGCTTAAGTAGGCAGTTTTATGCTCACAGTATAAATAAAGCCTTTGGGAAGTTGGAACTGGGCAGAGCCCACCACAGTTCAGCAAGGTCGACTGCCTCTCCAGATTTCACCTCTGTGAGCAGGGCATCTCTGAACAAAAGGCAGCAGCCCCAGTCAGGGACTTATAGATAAATCCCCCATCTCCCTAGGACAGAGCACCTGGGGAAAGGGGCAGCTGTGGGCACAGCTTCAGCAGACTTAAACATCCCTGCCTGACAGCTCTGAAGAGAGCAGTGGTTCTCCCAGCACAGCGTTTGAGCTCTGATAACAGAAAGACTGCATCCTCAAGTGGGTCCCTGAACCCCAAGTAGCCTGACTGGGAGATACCGCCCAGTAGGCGCTGACTGACACCTCATACAGGAGAACTCTGGCTGGCATCTGGTGCGTGCCCCTCTGGGACAAAGCTTCCAGAGGAAGGATCAGGCAGCAATATTTGCTGTTCTGCAGCCTCTGCTGGTGATACCCAGGCAAACAGAGTCTGGAGTGGACTTTCAGCAAACGCCAACAGACATGCAGCTGAGAAGCCTGACTGTTAGAAGGAAAACTAACAAACAGAAAGGAATAGCATCAACATCAACAAAAAGGATGTCCACACCAAAACCCCATCCGTAGGTCACCAACATCAAAGACCAAAGGTAGATAAAACCACAAAGATGGGGAGAAACCAGTGCAGAAAGGCTGAAAATTCCAAAAACCAGAATGCCTCTTCTCCTCCAAAGGATCACAACTCCTTGCCAGCAAAGGAAAAAAACTGGATGGAGAATCAGTTTGATGAATTGAAAGAAGTAGGCTTCAGAAAGTGGGTATAAAAAACTCCTCTCACCTAAAGGAGCGTTTTCTAACCCAATGCAAGGAAGCTAAGAATGTTGAAAAAAGGTTAGATGAATTGGTAACTAGAATAACCAATATAGAGAAGAACATAAATGCTATGATGGAGTGGAAAAACACAGCATGAGAACTTCATGAAGCATACACAATCTTCAATAGCTGAATCGATCAAGCAGAAGAAAGGATATCAGTGATTGAAGTTAAAATTAATAAAATAAAGTGAGAAGACAAGATTAGAGAAAAAGGAGTGAAAAGAAAGGAACAAAGCTTCCAAGAAATATGGGACTATGTGAAAAGACCAAATCTACATTTGATTGGTGTACCTGAAAGTGAGGGGACAATGGAACCATGTTGGAAAACACTCTTCAGGATATTATCCAGGAGAACTTCCCCAACTTAGCAAGGTAGGCCAACATTGAAATTCAGGAAATACAGAGAACACCACAAAGATATTCCTCGAGAAGAGGAATCCCAAGACACATAATCGTCACATTCACCAAGGTTGAAATGAAGGAAAAAATGTTAAGGACAGTCAGAGAGAAAGGTCGAGTTACCCACAAAAGGAAGTCCATCAGACAAACAGCAGATCTCTTGGCAGAAACCCTACAAGCTAGCAAAGAGTGGGAGTCAATATTCAACTTTTTTTTGTTATTTTTAGTATTATTTTTTATTATACTTTAAGTTCTAGGGTACATGTGCACAACGTGCAGGTTTGTTACATAGGTGTATATGTGCCATGGTGGTTTGCTGCACCCATCAACTCATCATTTACATTAGATATTTCTCCTAATGTTATCCCTCCCCCAGCCCTCCATCCCCTGACAGGCCCTGGTGGGTGATGTTTCCCACCCTGTGTCCATGTGTTCTCATTGTTCAACTCCCACCTATGAGTGAGAACATGTGGTGTTTGGTTTTCTGTCCTTGTGATAGTTTGTTGAGAATGATGGTTTCCAACTTCATCCATATCCCTGCAAAGGACATGAACTCATCCTTTTTTATGGCTGCACAGTATTTCATGGTGTTTATGTGCCACATTTTCTTGATCAAGTCTATCACTGATGAACATTTGGGTTGGTTCCAAGTCTTTGCTATTGTGAATAGTGTCACAATAAACATACGTGTGCATGTGTCTTTATAGCAGCATGATTTATAATCTTTTGGGTATATACCCAATAATGGGATCACTGGGTCTAGTGGTATTTCTGGTTCCAGATCCTTGAGGAATTGCCACACTGTCTTCCACAATGGTTGAACTAATTTACACTCCCACCAACAGTGTAAAAGCATTCCTATTTCTCCACATCCTCTCCAGCATCTATTGTTTCCTAACTTTAATGATTGCCATTCTAAATGTGTGACACGGTATCTCATTGTGGTTTTGATTTGCATTTCTCTAATGGCCAGTGATCATGAGCTTTTTTTCATATGTTTGTTGGTTGCATAAAAGTCTTCTTTTGAGAAGTGTCTGTTCATATTCCTCGCTCACTTTTCGATGGGGTTGTTTGTCTTTTTCTTGTAAATTTCTTTAAGTTCCTTGTAAATTCTTGATATTAGCCCTTTTCAGATGGGTAGATTGAAAAATTTTTCTCCCATTCTGTAGGTTGTCTGTTCACTCTGATGACAGTTTCTTTTGCTGTGCAGAAACTCTTTAGTTTAATTAGATCCCATTTGTCAATTTTGTGTTTTGTTGCCATTGCTTTTGGTGTTTTAGTCATGAAGACTTTACCCATGCCTATGTCCTGAATGGTATTGTCTAGGTTTTCTTCCAGAGTTTTTATGGTTTTAGGTCTTAAGTTTAAGTTTTTAAACCATCTTGAGTTAATTTTTGTATAAAGTGTAAGAAAAGGGTCCAGTTTCAGTTTTCAGCATATGGCTAAAATATGCAGTCCAGTTTTCCCAACACCATTTATTAAATAGGGAATCCTTTCCCCATTGCTTATTTTTGTCAGGTTTTTCAAAGATCAGATGGTTGTAGACGTGTGGCACTATTTCTGAGGCCTCTGTTCTCTCCCCTTGGTCTATACATCTAATTTGGTACCAGTACCATGCTGTTTTGGTTAATGTAGCCTTATAGTACAGTTTGAAGTCAGGTAGCATGATGCCTCCAGCTTTGTTCTTTTGGCTTAGAATTGTTTTGGCTATACAGGCTCTTTTTTGGTTCCATATGAAATTTAAAGTAGTTTTTTTCTAAGTCTGTCAAAAAAGTCAGTGGTAGCTTGATGGGGACAGCATTGAATCTATAAATTACTTTGGGCAGTATGGCCATTTTCACTATGTTGTTCCTTCTTATCTATGAGCATGGAATGTTTTTCCATTTCTTTGTGTCTTCTCTAATATCCTTGAGCAGTGGTGTGTAGTTTTCCTTGAAGAGGTCCTTCACCTCCCTTGTAAGATGTATTTCTAGGTATTTTATTCTTTTTGTAGTAATTGTGAATGGGAATTCACTCATGATTTGGCTCTCTGTCTATTATTGGTGTATAAGGGATGCTTGTGATTTTTGCACATTGATTTTGTATCCTGAGACTTTGCTGAAGTTACTTAACAGCTTAAGGAGATTTTGAGCTGAGACAATGCGGTTTTCTACATATACAATCATGTCACCTGCCAACAGAGACAATTTGACTTCTTCTCTTCCTATTTGAATACACTTTATTTCTTTCTCTCGCCTCATTGCCCTGGTCAGAACTTTCAATATTGTGTTGAATAGGAGTGGCGACAGAGGACATCTTTGTCTTGTGCCAGTTTTCAAAGGGAATGCTTCCAGCTTTTGCCCATTCAGTTTGGTATTGGCTGTGTTTGTCATAAATAGCTCTTATTAGTTTGAGATATGTTCCATCAATACCTAGTTTATTGAGAGTTTTTAGCATGAAGGGCTGTTGAATTTTGTCGAAGGCCTTTTCTGCATCTATTGAGATAATCATGTGGTTTTTGTCATTGGTTCTGTTTATGTGATGGATTACATTTATTGATTGGCATATCTTGAACCAGACTTGCATCCCAGGATGAAACAGATTTGATCATGGTGGATAAGCTTTTTGATGTGCTGCTGGATTCTGTTTGCCAGTTTTTGTTTTGTTTTGTTTTGTTTTGTTTTGTTTTGTTTTGTTTTTAGGATTTTTGCATCAATATTCATCAGGGATATTGGACGGCCTCACAAAATGAGTTAGGGAGGAGTCCCTCTTTTTCTATTGTTTAAAATAGTTTCAGAAGGAATGGTACCAGCTCCTCCTTGTACCTTTGGTAGAATTTGGCTGTGAATCTATCTGGTTCTGGACTTTTTTTGGTTGGTAGGCTATTAGTTACTGCCTCAATTTCAGAACTTGTTATTGATCTATTTAGGGATTTGACTTCTTCCTGGTTTAGACTTGGGAGGGTGTATGCGTCCAGGAATTTATCAATTTTTTCTAGATTTTCTAAATTATTTGCATAGAGGTGTTTATAGTATTCTCTGATGGTAGTTTGTATTTCTGTGGGATCAGTGGTGATGTCCCCTTCATCTTTTTTCACTGTGTCTACTTGAGTCTTCTCTCTTTTCTTCTTTATAGTCTGGCTATCAGTCTATCTATTTGTTATTTTGAAAAAAAAAAACCACCAGCTCCTAAATTTATTGATTTTTTTGAAGGGTTTTTTTTCTGTCTCTCTCTCCTTCAGTTCTGCTGTGATGTTAGTTATTTCTTGTCTTTTGCTAACTTTCGAATTTGTTTGCTCTTGCTTCTTTAGTTCTTTTAACTGTGGTGTTAAGTTGTCAATTTTACATCTTTACAACTTTCTGATGTGGGCATTTAGTGCTATAAATTTCCCTCTTAACATTGCTTTAAGTGTGTCCCAGATGTTCTGGTATGTTGTGTCATGGTTCTCACTGGTTGAAAGAACATCTTTATTTCTGCCTTTATTTTGTTATTTACCCAGCAGTCATTCAGAGCATGTTGTTCGGTGTCTATGTAGTTGTGCGGTTTTGAGTGAGTTTCTTTATCCTGAGTTCGAATTTGATTGCACTGTGGTCCAAGAGACTGTTTGTTATGATTTCCATTCTTTTGCATTTGCTGAGGAGGGTTTTACTTTCAATTATGTGGTCAATTTTAGAGTAAGTGCAACGTGATGCTGAGAAGAATGTATATTCTGTTGATTTGGGGTAGAGACTTCTGTAGCTGTCTATTAGATCTGCTTGGTCCAGAGCTGATTCAAGTACCGAATATCCTGGTGAATTTTCTGTCTTGTTGATCTAACGTTGGCAGTGGGGTGTTTAAGTCTCCCACTATTATTGTGTGGGAGTCAAAGTCTCTGTGTAGGTCTCTAAGAACTTGCTTTATGAATCTGGGTGCTCTGTATTGGGTGCATATATATTTAGGATACTTAGCTCTTCTTGTTGCATTGATCCCTTTACCATTATGTAGTGTCCTTCTTTGTCTTTTTTGATCTTCGTTGGTTTAAAGTCTATTTTATCAGAGACTAGAATTGCAACTCCTACTTTTTTTGTTTGTTTGTTTTCCATTCACTTGGTAGATCTTCCTCCATCCCTTTATTTTGAGCCTATGTGTATCTCTGCACATGATATGGGTCTCCTGAATACAACACACTAATGGGTCTTGACTCTTTATCCAATTTGCCAGTCTGTGTCTTTTAATTGGAGCACTTAGCCGTTTTACATTTAAGGTTAATATTTTTACGTGTGAATTTGATACTGTCATTATAATTCTAGCTGGTTATTTTGCTTGTTAGTTGATGCAGTTTCTTCATAGTGTCAATTGTCTTTACAATTTGGTATGTTTTTTCAGTGACTGGTACCGGTTTTTCCTTTCCCTGTTTAGCATTTCCTTCAGGAGCTCTTGTAAAGCAGACCCAGTGGTGACAAAATCTCTCAGCATTTTCTTGTCTGTAAAGGATCTTATTTCTCCTTCACTTATGAAGCTTAGTTTGTTTGGATATGAAATTCTGGGTTGAAAATTCTTTTCTTTAAGAGTGTTGAATATTGGCCCCCAATTTCTTCTGGCTTGTAGGGTTTCTGCTGAGAGTTCTGCTATTAGTCTGATGGGCTTCCCTTCGTGGGAAACCCGACCTTTCTTTCTGGCTGCCCTTAACATTTTTTTTCTTCATTTCAACCTTGGTGAATCTGACAATTATGTGTTTTGGTGTTGCACTTCTCGGGGAATATCTTTGTGGTGTTCTCTGTATTTCTTGAACTTGAACGTTGGCTTGTCTTGCTAGGTTGAGTGTTCTCCTGCATAACATTTTGAAGAGTGTTTTCCAACTTGGTTCCATTCTCTCTGTCACTTTCAGGTACACCAATTAAACGTAGGTTTGGCCTTTTCACATAGTCCCATATTTCTTGGAGGGTTTGTTCATTTCTTTTCATTTTTTTGTCTAATCTTCTCTTCATGCTTTATTTCATTAAGTTGGTCTTTAATTTCTGATATCCTTTCTTTTGCTTAATTGATTTGGCTTTTGATATTTGTGTATACTTATCAAAGTTCTTGTGCTGCGTTTTTCAGCTCCATCAGGTCATTTTTGTTCTTTAAACTGGTTATTCCAGTTTGCAATTCCTCTAACCTTTTTTCAAGGTTCTTAGCTTCTTTCTATTTGGTTAGAACATACTCATGGAGGGCGAACAGAAGCAGGGTGGGGTGTTACCTCACCCGGGAAGTGCAGTGGGTCAGGGAACTCCCTCCTTTAGCCAAAGAAAGACCTGAGGAGCTGTGCTGTGGGGAAGGGTGCATCTTGGCCATGATACTAGGCTTTTCTCATAGACTTTGCAACCTGCAGACCAGGATATTCCTTCAGGTGTGTACAGCACCAAGACCCTGGGTTTCAAGCATAAAACTGGGTGGCCTTTGGGCAGACACTGAGCTAGCTGCAGGATTTTGTTTTTTTAAAACCCCAGTGATGCTTGGAACAGCATTGAAACATAATCATTCACTTCCCTGGAAAGGGGGCTGAAGGCAGAAAACTAAGTGGTCTAACTCAGCGGATCCCACCCCCATTGGGTCCAGCAAGCTAAGATCCACCAGCTTGAAGTTCTTCCTTGCAGCACAGCAGTCTGAAGTCGACCTGGGATGCTCAAGCTTGGTTGGGTGAGGAGCGTCTCCCATTACTGAGGCTTGAGTAGGCAGTTTTCCCCTCACAGTGTAAACAAGCCCATTGGAAATTTGAACTAGGCAAATCCCACCGCTGCTAGGCAAAGCCGCTGCAGCCAGTCTGCCTCTCTAAACTCCTCCTCTCTGGGCAGAACATCTCTGAAAGAAAGGCAGCAGCCCCAGTCAGGGGCTAATAGATAAAACTCCCATCTCCCTGGGACACAGCACCTGGGGAAAGAGGCAGCTGTATTCTCAGCTTCAGCAGACTTAAATGATCCTTCCTACTGACTCTTAAAAGAACAGCAGATCTCCCAGCACAGTGCTCTAACTCTGCTAAGGGACAGACTGCCTTCTCAAGTGGGTCCCTGACCCCCATGCCTCCTGACTGGGAGACACCTCCCAGCAGGGGTCGACAGACACATCATACAGGAGAACTCCAGCTGGCATCTGGTGAGTGTCCCTCTGGGACGAAGCTTCCAGAGGAAGGAACAGGCAGCAATCTTTGCTGTTCTGAAGACTCCGTTCATGATACCCAGGCAAACAGGGTCTGGAATGGATCTCCAGCAAACTCCAGCAGACCTGCAGCAGAGGGGTCTGACTGTTAGAAGGAAAACTAACAAACAGAAAGAAACAGCATCGACATCAGCAAAAAGGACGTCCACACAGAAACTCCATTTGAAAGTCACCGACATCAAAGACCATAGGTAGATAAATCCACAAAGATGAGGGAAAACCAGCTCAAAAAGGCTGAAAATTTCAAAACCCAGAATGCCTCTTCTCCTCCAAAGGATCACAACTCCTCACTAGCAAGGGAACAAAACTGGACGGAGAATGAGTTTGATTAATTGAGAGAAGTAGGCTTCAGAAAGTGGGTAATAACAAACTCCTCCTAGCTTCTGAGGAAAATTTTATGTGTCTTTTTAGCTTTGAAAGTAAATCTTGCCCTAACAAGTTTACTGGAGCAGTATCACTTAGTAAAACAGTGGTTTTCTGAAATGGGGCCCAAAGTTAACTGGATGGGTTCAGATATGGGAACCTCTTGAATTTGATTTGAAACCCCCGCCACAGAAATGACCTTTTTACTCCAAGGAATTCTTTGGCTTATTAAAGTGGGGTTTATGGTAGATAGAATAGTCCTGGTATCCATGTGCACTGTACACAACTCCCCATTTATTTAAACCTCTTTTTTCTCCATGTTTATTTAAAGGTATTATGGGAAGCAGTCTACTGGAGAATCCCTCGGAGCCTCATCTATGTTCATTATTTTCAGGAGGACTAAGGTCTCTTGGGTTTCCTCTAATAGTAAAACAGTTTGGCCTAGAGTGAGGCTTACTGGCGGACTGATATAAAAGTGGACAATCCCTTTTCCAGTGCCCTGGCTGTTTGCAATACAGGCAGACATCTTGGGGTAAAGAACTTCTTGTTCTAGGACTTCTTGATTGTGATTTAAAATGAGAACAAGAACGAGTCCCTTTGGTCCCAGTCCCTGTAACTGTTGTAATTGAAGGGTCATAAGCTTGTTAGCCTTTTGAGTTTTTTCTTGCTCTAGAGTCTCAAAATGTTCAGCTAAGGCCAACAAATCAGTCACATCTGTAACTTCCCATCCCAACTTATGTTTTTTAATTAAACTGCTAAGTTCAGGACATAGTCCATTTGTAGACGGAGCAGTTAATGCATTTCAGTCCCTGCAGGAAATACTCCTTGCTGTACTTTGAGCCAAGAATGTTTCACAAACAATATTTCTTTTTTTTTTTAAATTTATTTATTATTATTATACTTTAAGTTGTAGGGTACATGTGCACAGCATGCAGGTTTGTTACATATGTATACTTGTGCCATGTTGGTGTGCTGCACCCATCAACTCGTCATTTACATCAGGTATAACTCCCAATGCAATCCCTCCCCCCTCCCCCCCCCCCCGATGATAGGCCCTGGTGTGTGATGTTCCCCTCCCCAAGTCCAAGTGATCTCATTGTTCATTTCCCACCTATGAGTGAGAACATGCGGTGTTTGGTTTTCTGTTCTTGTGATAGTTTGCTAAGAATGATGGTTTCCAGCTGCATCCATGTCCCTACAAAGGACACAAACTCATCCTTTTTTATGGCTGCATAGTATTCCATGGTGTATATGTGCCACATTTTCTTAATCCAATCTGTCACTGATGGACATTTGGGTTGATTCCAAGTCTTTACTATTGTGAATAGTGCTGCAATAAACATACGTGTGCATGTGTCTTTATAGCAGCATAATTTATAATCCTTTGGGTATATACCCAGTAATGGGATGGCTGGGTCATATGGTACATCTAGTTCTAGATCCTTGAGGAATCGCCATACTGTTTTCCATAATGGTTGAACTAGTTTACAATCCCACCAACAGTGTAAAAGTGTTCCTATTTCTCCACATCCTCTCCAGCACCTGTTGTTTCCTGACTTTTGAATGATTGCCATTCTAACTGGTGTGAGATGGTATCTCATTGTGGTTTTGATTTGCATTTCTCTGATGGCCAGTGATGATGAGCATTTTTTCATGTGTCTGTTGGCTGTATGAATGTCTTCTTTTGAGAAATGTCTGTTCATATCCTTTGCCCACTTTTTGATGGGGTTGTTTGTTTTTTTCTTGTAAATTTGTTTGAGTTCTTTGTAGGTTCTGGATATTAGCCCTTTGTCAGATGAGTAGATTGCAAAAATTTTCTCCCATTCTGTAGGTTGCCTGTTCACTCTGATGGTAGTTTCTTTTGCTGTGCAGAAGCTCTTTAGTTTAATGAGATCCCATTTGTCAATTTTGGTTTTTGCTGCTGTTGCTTTTGGTGTTTTAGACATGAAGTCTTTAAACTATACTACAAGGCTACAGTAACCAAAACAGCATGGTACTGGTACCAAAACAGAGATATAGACCAATGGAACAGAACAGAGTCCTCAGAAATCATACCACACATCTACAGCCATCTGATCTTTGACAAACCTGAGAGAAACAAGAAATGGGGAAAGGATTCCCTATTTAATAAATGGTGCTGGGAAAATTGGCTAGCCATAAGTAGAAAGCTGAAACTGGATCCTTTCCTTACTCCTTATACGAAAATTAATTCAAGATGGATTAGAGACTTAAATGTTAGACCTAATACCATAAAAATCCTAGAGGAAAACCTAGGTAGTACCATTCAGGACATAGGCATGCACAAACAATATTTCTAAGTGAATTCTGTAATTTGAAATGGGTTCATCCTTTTTTTTTTTTTTTTGCTTACAAGATTGTGTGATGGACCAGTCAATTAAAAAAAAAAAAATAGGAATTGAATGTAAAAACTCTTTAGCATTTTTTCTAGCTACTTTTGATCCTTCTCATGAGGAGCTCTTGGAGGGGTTTTTAATAGCTTCCTCAGGTTTGTCTCATTCTACAGTCTCCACCCATTTCCGAGCTTCACTAGGTCCCAATATTATGTGAATAAATTGGTAAATGTCGGGAAGTCCTGGATCGTGAGCTGCTATGAGGATTCTAAATTCCTCAGTAAATTTTTGAGGATTTTCCGTTGGATCAGAGAAAACCTTCAAAATGGCTCTAAGTTCAGTTTTAGACTGTGGAGTGAAAGTAGTTACAGCAGGCAGACCTGGCTGATCAGAAGGTCTCACTTGGTAAGGCAACTGTCTAACTATTTTTTTTTCATCATCTTCAGGGTGAAAGAGTAATTTGGCAAAAAGTTTAGTGGACTCAGAGTATGTTAGTAGAGATTGATAAAGAGAAGGAACAGCTGGGGTTAGTTCAGTGAGAGTAAAATCCTCTTTTGTCATGTCCTTGGTCAGTTACTTAAATTTTTCATTTGCTTTTTTCAAATAATCTTTTAAGGAGGCAATTTTTTATTCATTTAGTCTTTTGGAAGGCTCGACATAATAATCAAATAATACATCCCACTATTTTTGTGGGGTTTTGAGTTCCCTTTTTCTAATATGCATCTCAAATAAACCATTTTATTTAAATTAAAACTTCCCTATTGTGGCCATCTTAATTCTAAGTTTTCTTTAGTGGAGTTAACCCATTTTTATAAAAATGCACACGTTCTAGGCCCATAATTTGTATAAATAAAATTACCTGGAGTCCCAGAAGGTGGAGTCCCAGACTCCTTGGATTGAGATGATCCCATTGTTAAATAAGGTACCTATTGGAGGTCCGAGACCTCTAACTGAATCCAATCCCATCTTGGACCCAGTGTAGTCTAAGTATTGCTCAAGTAAACTCGGAGAGCTCAAGACACAAGTTAGTGGAGCTCGGAATCTGAAAGAAAACACCCATGGCCTCCAGTTACAATCAAGAGAGCAGTGAGCACAATGAGCTCGGCGGGTACCTCGCCTGGTAACCTGTTTTTTTCTGGGAGTCGCTAGGTTTTGCTTCAAAAAAACTTTTTGAAGGATTAATTAAGCTGTCATGGATTTCTCATATAAAAAGTAGAAGCAGTATTATTTATTTTATTTAATTTGAAAAGAGTTGAAAAGTAACTCATTCTTACTTTAACAAAATCAGATCTTCTGACACCAGATATGTTAAAAGAAAAATTCAGACAAGGTAAATTTGATGGAGTTTAATTGAGCAAAGAAAAGAAACGATTCACAAATCAGGCAGCCTCCAGAATCACAGCAGACTCAGAGAGACTCTGAATCTGGTCAGAACAAATTTATAGACAAAAAAAGTAAAGTGACGTACAGGAATCCAAAGTGAGATACCGAAACAGTAAGATTGGTTACAGCTTGGCATTTGCCTTATTTGAGCACAGTTTAAACACTTAGCAGTCTATGGGTGGTTGAAGTATGGCCACTGGGATTGGCCAACACTCAGCTATTATTCCAAATGCATACTATTAAGTTAGGTTTTCAGTTTTTTCTGCCTATTAAGCTAGGTAACGGTTCTTCCACAAGTACTCATATATAGAAGCATAGAGTCTTTCTCAGGCCATATTTAGTTCACTTTAACATTTCTCTCCATGTGATCTTTACATGTCAGCTCCCTTTTGCCTTCTGCCATGAGTGGAAACAGCTTGAGGATCTCTTCAGATGCAGATGCCAGCAACATGTTTCTTGTACAGCCTGCAGAACCATGAGCAAAATGAACCCCTTTTTTCTTATAAATTACCCTGCCTCAGGTATTTATTTATAGCAATACAAATGGACTAAGGCATTTCCCTACTCACAGATGCTGACACTATATGCATCTTTCTATCTGTTGGTGTTGTTTTCCCCCTCACCTTGGATGTTGAGATTTCTGAGAAGTATCTTGTTTTTTCATTATTTTAGATGTATATTTTTTGTTTGTTTACTGTTCCAGTTGTTCTGTTTTTACAGGTTATTCTGGATAGTGATTAAAAACTATGCTGCTACTGCCAACAACTTTGCAGAATCACTGCAACAATGTTATTTTTATATAATATTTAACGACTAGATAATTTTGGTTAGGTAAAAATTAAATTTAAAAAGAGCCTGGTTGGGGGTGCAAGCAAGGTGGCCGAATAGGAAGAGCTCCAGCCTCCAGCTCCCAGTGTGAGCGACACAGAAGATGGGTGATTTCTGAATTTTCAACTGAGGTACCAGGTTCATCTCACTGGGGAGTGCCAGACAATCGGTGCTGGTCAGCTGGTGCAGTCCAACCAGCGAGAGCTGAAGCAGGGTGAGGCATCGCCTCACCTGGGAAGCATGAGGGGGAAGGGAATCCCTTTAGAAACTGAGACACACAACACCTGGAAAATCGGGTAACTCCCACCCTAATACTGCGCTTTACCAAGGGTCTTTGCAAACAGCACACCAGGAGATTATATCCCACACCTGACCTGGAGGGACCCACGCCCACGGAGCTTCCCTCATTGCTAGCACAGCAGTCTGAGGTCTAACTGCAAGGCAGCAGTGAGGCTGGGGGAGGGGCGTCCACCATTGCTGAGACTTAAGTAGGTAAACAAAGCCTCCAGGAATCTCGAACTGGGTGGAGCCCACTGCAGCTCAAGGAGGCCTGCCTGTCTCTGTAGACTACACCTCTGGGGACAGGGCATAGCAAAGAAAAAAAAAAAAAAAGCAGCAGAAGCCTCTGCAGATGTTAATGACCCTGTCTGACAGCTTTGAAGAGAGCAGTGGATCTCACAGCACAGAGGCTGAGATCTGAGAACGGACAGTCTGCCTGCTCAAGTGGGTAACTGACCCCTGAGTAGCCTAACTGGGGGACATCCCCCACTAGGTGCAGACTGACACCTCGCACCTCACATGGTGGGGTACACCCCTGAGACGAAGCTTCCAGAGCAAGAATCAGACAGCAGCACTCATTGTCCAGCAATATTCTATCTTCTGCAGCCTCCGCTGCTGATACCCAGGCAAATGGTCTGGAGTGGACCTCAAGCAATCTTCAACAGACCTACAGCTCAGGGTCCTGACTGTTAGAAGGAAAACTAACAAACAGAAAGGACACCCACACCAAAACACCATCAGTACGTCACCATCATCAAAGACCAAAGACAGATAAAACCACAAAGATAGGGAAAAAGCAGTGTAGAAAAGCTGGAAATTCAAAAAATTCAAAAAATCAGAGTGCATCTCCCCCTCCAAAGGAACGCAGCTCATCGCCAGCAATGGATCAAAGCTGGACGGAGAATGACTTTGACGAGTTGAGAGAAGAAGGCTTCAGTTGATCAAACTTCTCAGAGCTAAAGGAGGAACTATGTACCCAGCGAAATGAAACTAAAAATCTTGAAAAAAGAATGGAAGAATGAATAACTAGAATAATCAATGTGGAGAAGGCCATAAACGAAGAGACAGAGATAAAAACCATGACACGAGAAATATGTGACAAACACACAAGCTTCAGTAACCGACTCGATCAACTGGAAGAAAGAGTATCAATGATTGAAGATCAAATGAATGAAATGAAGCGAGAAGAGAAGTCAAGAGAAAAAGAAAAGGAAAAAGAAATGAACAAAGCCTCCAAGAAATATGGGATTATATGAAAAGACCAAATCTATGTCTGATTGGTGTGCCTAAAAGTGAGGGGGAAAATGGAACCAAGTTGGAAAACACTCTTCAAGATATCATACAAGAGAACTTCCCCAACCTAGTAAGGCAGGCCAACATTCAAATTCAGGAAATACAAAGAATGCCACAAAGATACTCCTCAAGAAGAGCAACTCCAAGACACATAATTGTCAGATTCACCAAAGTTGAAATGAAGGAAAAACTGTTAAGGGCAGCCAGAGAGAAAGGTTGGGTTACCCACAAAGGGAAGCCCATCAGACTAACAGCAGATCTCTCGCCAGAAACTCTACAAGCCAGAAGAGAGTGGGGGCCAATATTCAACATTCTTAAAGAAAAGAATTTTCAACCCAGAATTTTATATCCAGCCAAACTAAGTTTCATCAGTGAAGGAGAAATAAAATCCTTTACAGACAATCAAATGCTCAGAGATTTTGTCACCACCAGACCTGCCCTACAAGAGATCCTGAAGGAAGCACTAAACATGGAAAGGAACAACTGGTACCAGCCATTGCAAAAACATACCAAAATGTAAAGACCATCGATGCTAGGAAGAAACTACATCAACTAACAAGCAAAATAACCAGCTAACATCATAATGACAGGATCGAATGCATACATAACAATATTAACCTTAAATGTAAATGAGCTAAATGCCCCAATAAAAAGACACAGATTGGCAAATTGGATTAAAAGTCAAGACCCATCAGTTTGCTGTATTCAGGAGACACATCTCACATGCAGAGATACATATAGGCTCAAAATAAAGGGATGGAGGAAGATCTACCAAGCAAATGGAGAACAAAAAAAAAAGCAGGGGTTGCAATCCTAGCCTCTGTTAAAACAGACTTTAAACCATCAAAGATCAAAAGAGACAAAGAAGGCCATTACATAATGGTAAAGGGATCAATTCAACAAGAAGAGCTAACTATCCTAAATACATATGCGCCCAATACAGGAGCACCCAGATTCATAAAGCAAGTCCTTAGAGACTTACAAAGAGACTTAGACTCCCATACAATAATCATGGGAAACTTCAACACCCCACTGTCAACATTAGACAGATCAACGAGATAGAAAGTTAACAAGAATATCCAGGAATTGAACTCAACTCTGCACCAAGTGGGCCTAATAGACATCTACAGAACTCTCCACCCCAAATCAACAGAGCATACATTCTTCTCAGAACCACATTGCACTTATTCAAAAATTGACCACATAGTTGGAAGTAAAGCACTCCTCAGCTAATGTAAAACAACAAAAATTATAACAAACTGTCTCTCAGACCACAGTGCAATCAAACTAGAACTCAGGACTAAGAAAATCAATCAAAACCGCTCAACTACATGGAAACTGAACAACCTGCTCCTGAATGACTACTGGGTACATAACAAAATGAAGGCAGAAATAAAGATGTTCTTTGAAACCAATGAGAACAAAGATACAACATACCAGAATCTCTGGGACATATTTAAAGCAGTGTATAGAGGGAAATTTATAGCACTAAATGCCCACAAGAGAAAGCAGGAAAGATCTAAAACTGACACACTAATATCACAATTAAAAGAACTAGAGAAGCAAGAGCAAAGACTTTCAAAATCCAGCAGAAGGCAAGAAATAACTAAAATCAGAGCAGAACTGAAGGAGATAGAGACACAAAAAACCCTTCAAAAAAATCAATGAATCCAGGAGTTGGTTTTTTGAAAAGATCAACAAAATTGATAGAACACTATCAAGACTAATAAAGAAGAAAAGAGAGAAGAATCAAATAGACGCAATAAAAAATGATAAAGGGGATATCACCACCGACCCCACAGAAATACAAACTACCATCAGAGAATACTATAAACACCTCTATGCAAATTAACTAGAAAACCTGGAAGAAATTGATAATTTCCTGGACACTTACACTCTCCTAAGACTAAACCAGGAAGAAATTGAATCCCTGAATAGACCAATAGCAGGCTCTGAAATTGAGGCAATAATTAATAGCCTAACAACCAAAAAAAAGTCCAGGACCAGACGGATTCACAGTTGAATTCTATCAGAGGTACAAGGAGGAGCTGGTATCATTCCTTCTGAAACTATTCCAATCAATAGAAAAAGAAGGAATCCTCCCTAACTCATTTCATGAGGCCAACATCATCCTGATACCAAAGCCTGGCAGAGACACAAGAAAAAAAGAATTTTAGACCAATATCCCTGATGAACATCAATGCAAAAATCCTCAATAAAATACTGGCAAAGCGAGTCCAGCAGCACATCAAAAAGTTTATCCATCATGATCAAGTGGGCTTCATCCCTGGGATGCAAGGCTGGTTCAACATATGCAAATCAATAAACGTAATCCAGTATATAAATAGAACCAAAGACAAAAACCACATGATTATATCAATAGATGCAGAAAAGGCCTTTGACAAAATTCAACAGCCCTTCATGCTAAAAATTCTCAATAAATTCGGTATTGATGGAACATATCTCAAAATAATAAGAACTATTTATGACAAACCCACAGCCAATATCATACTGAATGGGCAATAACTGGAAGCATTCCCTTTGAAAACTGGCACAAGACAGGGATGCCCTCTCTCACCACTCCTATTCAACATAGTGTTGGAAGTTCTGGCTAGGGCAATCAGGCAAGAGAAAGAAGTAAAGGGTATTCAGTTAGGAAAAGAAGAAGTTAAATTGTCCCTGTTTGCAGATGACATGATTATATATTTTGAAAACCCCATCATCTCAGCCCAAAATCTCCTTAAGCTGATAAGCAACTTAAACAAAGTCTCAGGATACAGAATCAATGTACAAAAATCATAAGCATTCTTATACACCAGTAACAAACAAACAGAGAGTCAAATCATGAATGAACTTCCATTCACAATTGCTTGAAGGAGAATAAAATAACTAGGAATGCAACTTACAAAGGATGTAAAGGACCTCTTCAAGGAGAACTACAAACCACTGCTCAGTGAAATAAAAGAGGACACAAACAAATGGAAGAACATACCATGCTCATGGTAGGAAGAATCAATATCGTGAAAATGGCCATACTGCCCAAAGTAATCTATAGACTCAATGCCATCCCCATTAAGCTACCAATGACTTTCTTCACAGAATTGAAAAAAACTGCTTTAAAGTTCACATGGAACCAAAAAAGAGCCTGCATTGCCAAGACAATCCTAAGTCAAAAGAACAAAGCTGGAGGCATCACGCTACCTGACTTCAAACTATACTAAAAGGCTACAGTAACCAAAGCAGGATGGTACTGGTACCAAAACAGAGATATAGACCACTGGAACAGAACAGAGCCCTCAGAAATAATACCACACGTCTACAGCCATCTGATCTTTGACAAACCTGAGGAAAACAAGAAATGGGGAAAAGATTCCCTATTTAGTAAATGGTGCTGGGAAAATTGTCTAACCATAAGTAGAAAGCTGAAACTGGATCCTTTCCTTACTCCTTATATGAAAATTAATTCAAGATGGATTAGAGACTTAAATGTTAGACCTAAAATCATAAAAAACCCTAGAAGAAAAGCTAGGTAATACCATTCAAGACATAAGCATGGGCAAGGACTTCATGTCTAAAACACCAAAAGCAACAGCAACAGAAGTCAAAGTTCACAAATGGGATCTAATTAAACTAAAGAGCTTCTGCACAGCAAAAGAAACTACCATCAAAGTGAACGGGCAACCTTTAGAATGGGAGAAAATTTTTGCGATCTACTCATCTGACAAAGGGCTAATATCCAGAACCTACAAAGAACTCAAATTTACGAGAAAAAACAAACAACCCCATCAAAAAGTGGGCAAAGAATATGAATAGACATTTCGCAAAAGAAGACATGCGTACAACCAACAGGCACATGAAAAAATGGTCATCATCACTGGCCATCAGAGAAATGCAAATCAAAACCACAATGAAATACCATCTCACACCAGTTAGAATGGCAATCATTAAAAAGTCAGGAAACAACAGGTACTGGAGAGGATGTGGAGAAATAGGAACACTTTTACACTGTTGGTTGGATTGTAAACTGGTTCAACCAATGTGGAAAACAGTATGGTGATTCCTCAAAGATCTAGAACTAGAAGTACCATATGACCCAGCCATCCCATTACTGGGTATATACCCAAAGGATTATAAATCATGCTGCTATAGAGACACATGCACACATATGTTTATTGCGGCACTATTCACAATAGAAAAGACTTGGAATCAACTCAAATGTCCATCAGTGACAGACTGGATTAAGAAAATATGGCACATATACACCATGAAATACTATGCAGCCATAAAAAAGGATGAGTTCATGTCCTTTGTAGGGAAATGGATGCAGCTGGAAACCATCATTGTCAGCAAACTATCGCATGAACGGAAAACCAAACACCGCATATTCTCACTCATAGGTGGGAATTGAACAATGAGATCACTTCGACTCTGGAAGGGGAACATCACACACAGGGGCCTATTATGGGGAGGGGGGAGGGGGGAGGGATGGCTTTGGGACTTATACCTGATGTAAATGATGAGTTAATGGGTGCTGACGAGTTGATGGGTGCAGCATACCAACATGGAACAAGTATACATATGTAACAAACCTGCATGTTGTGCACATGTACCCCAGACCTTGAAGTAAATAAAATAAAAATAAACATAAAACATTTCATGAAAAAGAAAAAAAAAAAAAAAAAAAAAAGAGCCTGGTCAAAATCAAGTCATCCTTGAAGAAAAAAAGCCCTAACAGATAAATAGTAACTCAATGAATGCCACAGATTTGGCAAATATACAAAACTTTGCCTGTTTTGTACATCTTAGCAAGGAATTTTTTAAAAAGTAATTCATACTGTGTCTATCTCTTGAAAAAAGAGGCATATTCTGTTCTGTGTTGAGAAGTATTATGTTATTTGATGTTTTAGTTTTGCAGCTAATTTTGGTTGTATCCACAATATTTATTGCCTATATAAGTATTTTTAGGTAGCTGTTATTTTCCAAAATCTGGCTTCATATTTTCTATGTGCAGTAATGTACTTTGAAAAGTACAATGTACAGTATTTTCAAAATTCATATATGAAACAAAATATATATGCTTATCAAATAAATTTTAATAACAAATTTAATAATTATAGTAAGGATATATTTTGTAGGTCCTTGAGTTGAGGTCTAGTGCCTAATATTGTTACTATGAAAAACAGAGCTTTTTCATTCTGAGTGGTATCCTCTTGCAGATTTTGGACAATTAACTAAGCTAGCATGGATTTCTTATATAAAAATGGAAGCAATATTATTTACTTTATTTAATTTGAAAAGAGTTAAAAAGTAACCCAGTCTTACTTTTATTTAACAAAATCACTGTAGATACTTGGCAATAAAACTAAGGAGAAAAATATTAGTGTAAGAATTATTTAGAAGAGGAACAGATGAATCTTTTTACAATATGTACTTTGGACTCACCATTTCTTCTTTTCAGACAGGATTTCAAGGTTAAAATATTAATATTTTCTATAACTCTTAGTTTCTTTGCTGTAAATTTCTTTTTAAATTAAGTGTCTAGTTTTGAATAACTTGCTTCTCTGTTTTTGGTTTGTCCAATGATGTGATTTGTACTGCATTGTGAATAGTTTCCCAGAGACAAAATAATATTTACTGAGCCTTCATATACGCTCACCACTTTATAGGATTACAAAGAAAAAAATCCTCACCAAGGTGCTGAACAGCATCAGGATCCTGGACATTGACTGAGTTTTTCCAGAGACCCTGATAAGTTCTTATTTATGTCTTTCACCTCCCCTACCCCTTATTGGCTGATATCTAAAATGCCAGAATACAAATGTTCCTGGAAAAGGGAATTTATGAACTTAAGATTACATTTTACATCCTATGAATAGATCTTTGTGATTGTGACCTTATAATTTTTTGCAAGTACCATCAGATCAACTGGGCAAAAGTAAGATCTAGAATTAGTTCTGTTCACTAAACAGAGGTAGACCCCTGAGTTCAGATTCAGCCTTAAGCATTAGAGAGAAGTTATATCTGGCAGACAGGCATCATGTCTCATTGGCATAGCAACAAGTGGTCATTTACACAAATAGTATGAGAGGGTCCAATGGGAAGAAACAGCATGCTCCCCAATGTAGGTCAGAGTACAAGTCCACTGAATCAAAGAACAGATGTCAATCAGAGCACAATCAAAGCAGATGTTTAGCATCAGGAAATGAGTCACCTGATAACAAATCAGACTTTGAGATTTGGGGAATATCATCAAGATTACCTAGATGTAAGCACAGGGAACAAGATTGACATTCACCTCTGACATATGGGGCAAACTGGAAATGGGTCTCAGGAATAATGCGGAAGCCCAAATGGAAGATATGATACAGGGAACACTAGCTTAAATGTCTACAGCGGACAAACAGTTAACATGGATATGTAAATCAGGTCAGGTCTATAAAACTAGATTAAAGAAACTGGTAATGAACTAGAAATTCAATGTCTGATCTAAAGACTTTCAAATTGAAAAAGTCAAAAAATGTTTGTAATACAAACATAAATATTCTGCTGGCCAAATTCAACTTGTAGAGCACCAGTTTGTGAACCCTCAGTAAATGACTGATATCAGAGGCATTGCTTCGATAAAGCTTTTACAGGGGTAGGAAGAGGACAAAAGAGTGAGCACTGGGTAGTCAGGAGAGCAAAGGAAAAAATTGGAAGCACGGAAATAAAGTTTCACCAATTTCAAGGCTGGATGTAGTGGCTCACACCTGTAATCCCAGTGCTTTGGTAAGCTGAGGCAGAAAGATAACTTGAGGTCAGGAGTTCAAGACCAGCCTGGGCACCATAGCAAGACCCTATCTCTACGAAAAAAAAATTAACAAGAATAGCTAGGTGTGGTGGCACATACCTGCAGTCCTAACTACTTGGGAAGCCAAGGTAATAGGATTACCTGAGTTCAGGAGCTCAAGGCTGCAGTGAGCTATGATCACACCACTGCACTCCAGCCTGAGTGACAGCAGGAGATCCTGTTCTCTCAAAAAAGTTTTGCTAACTTCACAATTCTGCCTCAGGCTTACCTTAATCTTAAGGAACAGAATCTAGGTGAGAGAACAAAACATATACAGAGGAAATGACTGAATGCTTTACAAGAAATAGCATGTCAGCAAGGGCAAATTCTTAAGTGCTAAGAGGGATGCTGAGGATTTGTGACCAGAATCAGGCTGGATTAATCTGGAAGAGTATGTATGGAGAGTAAATGCTGAGGCCAGTTTTGAAGGAAATAATGAGAAGACTGAAAGAAATGTTGAGAGAGCATTGATAGTAAAAGAAATAACTTATTCAAAGACACAGAAAATTAAACATCACATAGTGGAAAGATACTTAAATTGACAGTCAAAAAGATTTAGGCTCTAGTCTTGGTTTTGCTACCAACGCTCTGTGTCATTTTGGGTAAGTCCATTTCCATACCTACATTTTTATCCCCCAACTGGAATTCAATCAAACTGAAGTTTGTAAATGCAAATTTCTACAATGGCCAAGTAGCTAAATGAGTAAAAGACAGGTGGAAACCTGTCTGAGTAAAGCATATCTGCGATGTATAAACACACAGAAATAGCCTAGCTCCAACCATTTATGGGTAAGTAGCAATGAAGAGTCAATAGTGTAATATTTCTAGAGACTCCAAGAATTTATATTTTTATGTGAAATCTTTTAATTTTTAATTTTTGACAAGGAGTTTACATGAAAACAGTATAAAGATCAAATAAAATATTTGTAAGCTATATTCTTTCTGTGAGCTACTAGTTTGCAATCTCTTGGCTAGATGGACTATAAAGATTCTTTCCATTTCATTTTGTTTATGGTTCTCTGACATTAAAGTTAAGATTTAGTAAAATGGAGGGAGATACCACAAGTTCTTGTGCTCTCCTTTATAGTAGAATGGCTAAAAGTATGGAATCAGAGAGCCTGTGTTTGAATCCTGACTTTCACCAAGAAGTGTGTGACCTTAAGGACATTACATAGCCTTTCTGCAACTCAGTTTTATTTTTGGTCAAGTAAGGATAATAACAGAAATTGCATCATAGTCTTGTAAGGATTAACTGAGATAATAGTTTATAGGCATACTTTGGAGATATTGTCAGCTGTGAGGTAAGAGGTAAATTTAATTATTCTGCGTGTGGATCTCTCTAGTTGTCCCAGTTTCATTTGTTGAGGCATTGAATGGTCTTGGCTTCCAAAGTGTTTAAAGGCAATTTTCAAACAAGATATCTGATAGTATTATAAAATGCAGCCAAAACTGTGTCAGGTTTCTTAAACCAGGACTTTAAATAATTAATTAATTAATACCAGAAAGGAATACTTGAAGAATAGCAATACACATGCTGTGTGAATATGATTATAATTAAAACTTAGTAAGCATGAAATTAAACACTCATAATGAATTATGTATATTTTGTTTCAGAGTATCTATAAGTAATTTATATGAAAGTATGTTCAGTTCTGACCATCAGCACCAGGTATTCCAGTAGTTCATTAACTATTACATTGTTTCTTTCCTACTACAAAATTTTACTCCATTGCTCTATGCTGCTTTCCCTTTCTTTCCTTCCTTCCTCTTTCTTTTCTTTCTTTCTCTCTCTCTCTTTCTTTCTTTCTTTCTTTCTTTCTTTCTTTCTTTCTTTCTTTCTTTCTTTCTTTCTTTCTTTCTTCTTTCTTTCTCTTTCCTTCCTTCCTTCCTTCCCTCCCTCCCTCCCTCCCTCCCTCCTTCCTTCCTTCCTCCCTCCCTCCCTCCCCCCCTCCCTCTCTCTCTCTCTCTTTCTCTCTCTCTCCTTCTTTCTTTCTATGGACTTTCACTCTTGTTTCCTAGACTGGAGTGCAGTGGCACCATCTCAGCTCACCGCAACCTCCACCTCCCAGGTTCAAGCCATTCTCCTGCGTCAGCCACCCGAATTGCTGAGATTACAGGCATGTACCACCACGCCCAGCTAATTTTTGTATTTTTAGTAGAGACAGGGTTTCACCATGCTGACTAGGATGGTCTTGATCTCTTGACCTCGTGATCTGCCTGCCTCAGCCTCCCAAAGTGCTGGGGTTACAGGTGTGAGCCACCGCTCCCGGCCTGATAGGTTTCTTTATGATTACAGGCATACCTTAGAGATACTGTGGGTTTAGTTCCATGCCACTGTGATAAAGCAAAAATCACAATAAAGTGAGTCACAAAACTTTTTTAGTTTTCCTGTGCATATAAAGGTTATGTTTACACTATACTGAAGTGTGTCTATTAAGTGTTCAATAATATAATGTCTTAAAAAAGTATGTATCTTAATTTAAAAAAAAAATTCAATTGCTAAAAATGCTAATGATCATCTGAACCTTCAGTGAGTTTTATTTTTTTGCTGGTGGAGGCTCTTTCCTCATTGTTGATGGCTGCTGACTAATCAGGGTGGTGGCTGCTGAAGGTTGAGGTGCCTGTGGGATTTTTTTTTTTTTTTTTTTTTTTTTTTTTTGAGACGGAGTCTCGCTCTGTCACCCAGGCTGGAGTGCAGTGGCCGGATCTCAGCTCACTGCAAGCTCCGCCTCCCGGGTTTATGCCATTCTCCTGCCTCAGCCTCCCGAGTAGCCGGGACTACAGGCGCCCGCCACCGCGCCCGGCTAGTTTTTTGTATTTTTTAGTAGAGACGGGGTTTCACCATGTTAGCCAGGATGGTCTCGATCTCCTGACCTCGTGATCCGCCCGTCTCGGCCTCCCAAAGTGCAGGGATTACAGGCTTGAGCCACCGCGCCCGGCCGCCTGTGGGAATTTTTTAAAAAAAGACAGTGAAGGCCGGGCACAGTGGCTCATGCCTGTAATCCCGGCACTTTGGGAGGCCGAGGCGGGCGCGGATCACGAGGTCAGGAGATTGAGACCATCCTGGCTAACATGGTGAAAACCTATCTCTACTAAAAATACAAAAAATTAGCCAGGCATGGTGGTGGGCGCCTATAGTCCCAGTCACTTGGGAGGCTGAGGCAGGAGAATGGCGTGAACCTGGGAGGCGGAGCTTGCAGTGAGCTGAGATCGCCACTGCACTCCAGCCTGGGCGACAGAGGGAGACTCCATCTTACGAAAAGAAAAAAAAAAAAAAAAAGACACTGAAGTTTGTCATCTACATTGACTCTTCCTTTCATGAAATGTTTCTTGGTGACATGCAATGATATTAGTTAGCATTTGACCCACAGTAGAACTTTCAAAATTGGAGTCAGTCCTGTCAAACCCTGTCACTACTTTAGCAACTATGTTTATGTAATATTCTAAATATTTTAGTGCCATTTCAGCAGTGTTCACATAATCTTCACCAGGAGTAGACTACATCTAAAAAATCACTTGTTTTGCTCATCCATAAAAAGCAACTGGTCATCCAATTATGTTTTATCATGAGATTGCAACAGCAATCCAGTCATATCTTCAGTTCCACTTCTAATTATAGTTCTCTCTCTGTTTCTACCACATCTAAAGTGACTTCCTCTAATGAGTTCTTAACCACTCAAAGTCATCTATGAGGGTTGGAATCAACTTCTTCCAAACTCCTGTTAATGTTGATAAATTTGATCTCCTTCCGTGAATCACAATTATTCTTACTTGCATTTAGAATGGTGAATTCTTTCCAGAAAGTTTTCAATGTACCTCACTCAGATACATCAGACTAATCACTATCTATGGCAGCTATAGTTTTACAAAATGTATTTGTTAAATAATATGACTTAAAAGTAGAAATTACTCTTTAATTCATGGGCTACAGAATGAATGTTGTGTTTGCAGGCATGAAAACAATGTTCATCTGCTTGTAAATCTCCATCAGAGCTCTTGGGTTACCAGGTGCATTGTCAACTAGCAGTGGTATTTTGAGAGGATTTTTTTCTTTCTTAGCAATAGATTTCAATATTGTGTGTAAAATATTCAGTACATTAATGCTGGAAAACAGATGTGCTATCATTCAGGTTTTGCTGTTTTATTTATAGAGGAGAGGCAGAGTACAGTTACCATAATTCTTAAGGGACCTACAAATTTAAGAATGGTAAATGAATGAGCATTGGCTCAACTCAACTCAAAGCCGTATAACTCCTAATGAGAGAGTCAGCCTTTCTTTTGAAGCTTTACAGTCAGGCACTGACTTCTTCTCCCTAGCTATGAAAGTCCTTGATGGCATCTACTTTTAGTATATAGCTGTTTTGTCAATATTGAAAAACTGTTGTTAACTGTAGCCTCCTTCATCAATTGTTTTAGCTACATCTTCTGGATAACTTGCTACAGCTTTTACATAAGCACTTGTTGCTTCACCTTGCACTTTTATGTTATAGAGACAGATTTTTTCCCTTCAGCCACATGAACAAACCTTTACTAGCTTTAAACTTTTCTTCTGCAGCTAGCTCACCTTTCTCAGCCTTCATAGAGTTCAAGAGGGTTATAGCCTTGCTCTGGATTAGGTTTTGGCTAAAGGGAATGTTGTGGCTGGTTTGACTTTCTATCCAGACAACTTAAACTTTCCCCATATCAGCAATAAGGCTCTTTTGCTTTCTTACAATTTCTGTGTTCCCTGGAATAGCACTTTGAATTTTCTTCAAGAACAGTTTTTTTTTTTTTTTTTTTTCACTCACAACTTGACTAACTGTTTGGCACACCTAGCTTTCAGCCTACTCAGTTTTTGTCCTGCCTTCTCCACTAAGCTTAATCATCTCTAGCGTTTGATTTAAAGTGAGAGATGTGCAACTCTTCATTTTACTTGAACACTTAACGGCCATTGTAGGGTTATTTGTTGGCCTAATTTCAATGTTGTTGTGTCCCAGGGAACAGTGAAGCCTGAGGAGAGGGAGGGAGATGGGGGAACAGCCAGTACAGTGGAGCAGTCATAACACAAACAACATGTATCCATTAAGTTTGCAGTCTTACATGGACACGGTTCATGGTGCTCCTAAACAGGTATAATAGTAACATCAAAGATCACTGATCAAAGATTACCATAACAGATAAAATAATAATAATGTTTGATATATTGTGAGAATTACCAGAATGTGATACAGAGACATGAAGTGAGCACATGCTGTTAGGAAAATGGCACTGGTAGACTTGCTAATTCAGGGTTGCTGAAAACCTTCAATTTGTAAAATTGCAATGTCTGTGAAGCACAGTAAAGTGAAGTACAATAATATGAGATATGACTGCATATTAATTTCTGGAGCTGAAATACTTCTTCTCTTCTTAGACTTCTACTCTTTCTGTTACAATGCCTCTTGCAAGAAGTTTGTGCAGTTCTACCGTAGACATTTCTGTTTCTCCCTGTTTTTTTCTCTTTTCTACAAATTTCTTCTTCTTTATCTTGTTTCTGTCTGTTCCATTGTCTTCTCTCATGATTTTTCTTTTTTTCTGTGCAATGCCCTTTGATTGGATCAATTTCTCTTTCTCTTGCTGTTTCTTTATGCCTGTTATGTGTGGTGAGCAAACCTATTCATTATCTCTCATTGTGGAGATAAAAGATTAACTTCATAGCAACATCATAAAGGACTGCTCCAGAAAAGAAATTTACCATGACTAGCTTTTTTTTTTTTTTTTTTTTTTTTAATTTATGAGTGTTGGGTTTTGCTTGATTTTAAACTTTCTTAGTCTTATATTGCCATAGCTGTGACCACTTGTTCTCATCTGCAGGATTAGCCTGGAACCACTGACTTTAGAATATAAGGTTATAAGAATCTCCATCAGCACTCTGTGACTCAGCATCAAGTTACTCATGATGTTTGTGTGGCCCTGAAATTATGCTGCTTTAGATAAATCCTCTTGTGATCTGTTTCTGTTACTGGGTTCTCATCTTACTCGCAATTCTGGTAATTGGTTTTTAACACTGCTTTCTGTGTCTAAGTCTCTGTTACCTTGGTATCCTGCCTTATACCCCAGGATAGCTAGGACTAGAATTTTGTTTTGCTTCTGTTCATTCCTCCTTTTTATCTGGAGTCCTCTTCCCTGAATCCTACACCAATAGCCAGGTTCATGCTACTTGCAGATAGCTTACTTAGACTTCTGAGTCTTAGCCCCCTGAATTCCTTTTCTCTCAGCTCAGTTGGCCTATTGAGACTTATCATCGCCATATAGCAGATAATCCCATGCCCACCATTCTCAAACTTCGATGTGCATAGAAATTACTTGTAGTATGTATTAAAATTCCAAATGTATGATTTTTGTCATCTGAGATTGTGATTCACTGTATTTTGTGGCAAAGCCCAGGGCTTTTCATTTTTAACGAGCTTTCTTGGTAATTCTGATGCAAGCGGTCAACACACCACACTTTGACAAACATTGTAACTTACATTTAAGGCTTACAAAGGAACTGTTTTCTCCTGCCTGTTGTCATATTATTTGGATGCTACTTCAAAATTAAACTTAGAGATTAAAGGACTGGTTCTGTATGTATTCTACTGCCTGACATACAAGATGTTTTTAGCTGTGAGGTATGCTGAGACCTCAAAAGCCGGATTCTGAATGAAAAGGGAGTAAGCAGAAGATGGAAACGACCAGGCTCTGGTTCCAGAATTGGACCCCATATGGGTGGCTTGAAGTCAAAATCACACTTTCCAAGGATGCATAGTAAATGAGCTCTATTTGAGTATGACCTGATAGGTACTGCTTAGTAGCTGTAGTTTTCAGCCAGAGACAATGCTTGCATTACCGGGGATATAAAAAGTCAGATCTGCAATGTAACAGAACAGAGCCCTCAGAAATAATACCACACATCTACAGCTATCGGATCTTTGACAAACGTGACAAAAACAAGAAATGGGGGAAAGATTCCCTATTTAATAAATGGTGCTGGGAAAACTGGTTAGCCATAAGTAGAAAGCTGAAACTGGATCCTTTCCTTACTCCTTATATGAAAATTAATTCAAGATGGATTAGAGACTTAAATGTTACACCTAAAACCATAAAAATCCTAGAAGAAAACCTAGGTAATAACATTCAGAACATAGGCAAGGGCAAGGACTTCATGTCTAAAACACCAAAAGCAATGACAACAAAAGCCAAAATTGTCAAATGGGATCTAATTAAACTAAAGAGCTTCTGCACAGCAAAAGAAACTACCATCAGAGTGAACAGGCAACCTTTAGAATGGGAGAAAATTTTTGCAAACTACTCATCTGACAAAGGGCTAATATCCAGAACCTATAAAGAACTCAAACAAATTTACAAGAAAAAAACAAACAACCCCATCAAAAAGTGGGCAAAGGATATGAACAGACACTTCTCAAAAGAAGACATTTATACAGCCAACAGACACATGAACAAATGCTCATCATCACTCGCCATCAGAGAAATGCACATCAAAACCACAATGAGATACCATCTCACACTAGTTAGAATGGCAGGAAACAACAGGTGCTGGAGAGGATGTGGAGAAATAGGAACACTTTTACACTGTTGGTGGGACTGTAAACTAGTTCAACCATTGTGGAAGACAGTGTGGTGATTCCTCAAGGATCTAGAACTAGAAATACCATTTGACCCAGTCATCCCATTACTGGGTATATACCCAAAGGATTATAAATCATGCTGCTATAAAGAAGCATGAACATGTATGTTTATTGTGGCACTATTCACAATAGCAAAGACTTGGAATCAACCCAAATGTCCATTGGTGACAGACCAGATTAAGAAAATGTGGCATGAGGGGCAGAGCAAGATGGCCGAATAGGAACAGCTCCAGTCTCCAACTCCCAGCGCGAGCGACACAGAAGACCGGTGATTTCTGCATTTTCAACTGAGGTACTGGGTTCATCTCACTGGGGAGTGCCAGACGATCGCTGCTGGTCAGCTGCTGAAGCCCGACCAGCGAGAGCTGAAGCAGGGCGAGGCATTGCCTCACCTGGAAAGCGCAAGGGGGAAGGGAATCCCTTTTCCTAGCCAGGGGAACTGAGACACACAACACCTGGAAAATCGGGTAACTCCCACCCCAATACTGTGCTTTAAGCAGACAGGCACACCAGGAGATCATATCCCACACCTGGCCGGGAGTGTCCCACACCCACGGAGCCTCCCTCATTGCTAGCACAGCAGTCTGTGATCTACCGGCAAGGCAGCAGCGAGGCTGGGGGAGGGGCGCCCGCCATTGCTGAGGCTTAAGTAGGTAAACAAAGCTGCTGGGAAGCTCGAACTGGGTGGAGCTCACAGCAGCTCAAGGAAACCTGCCTGTCTCTGTAGACTCCACCTCTGGGGACAGGGCACAGTAAACAAAAACAACAGAAAGCTCTGCAGACGCAAACGACTCTGTCTGACAGCTTTGAAGAGAGCAGTGGATCTCCCAACAGGGAGGTTGAGATCTGAGAAGGGACAGACTCCCTGCTCAAGTGGGTCCCTGACCCCTGAGTAGCCTAACTGGGAGACATCCCCCACTAGAGGCAGTCTGACACCCCACACCTCACAGGGTGGAGTACACCCCTGAGAGGAAGCTTCCAAAGCAAGAATCAGACAGGTACACTCACTGTTCAGCAATATTCTATCTTCTGCAGCCTCTGCTGCTGATACCCAGGCAAACAGGGTCTGGAGTGGACCTCAAGCAATCTCCAACAGACCTACAGCTGAGGGTCCTGACTGTTAGAAGGAAAACTATCAAACAGGAAGGACACCTACACCAAAACCCCATCAGTACACCACCATCATCAAAGACCAGAGGCAGATAAAACCACAAAGATGGGGAAAAAGCAGGGCAGAAAAGCTGGAAATTCAAAAAATAAGAGCGCATCTCCCCCGGCAAAGGAGCACAGCTCATCGCCAGCAACGGATCAAAGCTGGACGGAGAATGACTTCGACGAGATGAGAGAAGAAGGCTTCAGTCCATCAAATTTCTCAGAGCTAAAGGAGGAATTACGCACCCAGCGCAAAGAAACTAAAAATCTTGAAAAAAAAGTGGAAGAATTGATGGCTAGAGTAATTAATGCACAGAAGCTTATAAACGAAATGAAAGAGACGAAAACCATGACACGAGAAATACGTGACAAATGCACAAGCTTCAGTAACCGACTCGATCAACTGGAAGAAAGAATGTTAGCGATTGAGGATCAAATGAATGAAATGAAGCGAGAAGAGAAACCAAAAGAAAAAAGAAGAAAAAGAAATGAACAAAGCCTGCAAGAAGTATGGGATTATGTAAAAAGACCAAATCTACATCTGATTGGGGTGCCTGAAAGTGAGGAGGAAAATGGAACCAAGTTGGAAAACACTCTTCAGGATATCATCCAGGAGAACTTCCCCAACCTAGTAGGGCAGGCCAACATTCAGATCCAGGAAATACAGAGAACGCCACAAAGATACTCCTCGAGAAGAGCAACTCCAAGACACATAATTGCCAGATTCACCAAAGTTGAAATGAAGGAAAAAATCTTAAGGGCAGCCAGACAGAAAGGTCGGGTTACCCACAAAGGGAAGCCCATCAGACTAACAGCAGATCTCTCGGCAGAAACTCTTCAAGCCAGAAGAGAGTGGGGGCCAATATTCAACATTCTTAAAGAAAATAATTTTAAACCCAGAATTTAATATCCAGCCAAACTAAGTTTCATAAGTGAAGGAGAAATAAAATCCTTTACAGATAAGCAAATGCTTAGAGATTTTGTCACCACTAGGCCTGCCTTACAAGAGACCCTGAAGGAAGCACTAAACATGGAAAGGAACAACCGGTACCAGCCATTGCAAAAACATGACAAAATGTAAAGACCATCAAGGCTAGGAAGAAACTGCATCAACTAACGAGCAAAATAACCAGTTAATATCATAATGGCAGGATCAAGTTCACACATAACAATCTTAACCTTAAATGTAAATGGACTAAATGCTCCAATTAAAAGACACAGACTGGCAAACTGGATAAAGAGTCAAGACCCATCAGTTTGCTGTATTCAGGAGACCCATCTCACACGCAGAGACATACATAGGCTCAAAATAAAGGGATGGAGGAAGATTTACCAAGCAAATGGAGAACACAAAAAAGCGGGGGTTGCAATACTAGTCTCTGATAAAACAGACTTTAAACCATGAAAGATCAAAAGAGACAAAGAAGGCCATTACATAATGGTAAAGGGATCAATTCAACAGGAAGAGCTAACTATCCTAAATATATATGCATCCAATACAGGAGCACCCAGATTCATAAAGCAAGTCCTTAGAGACTTACAAAGAGACTTAGACTCCCATACAATAATAATGGGAGACTTCAACACTCCACTGTCAACATTAAACAGATCAACGAGACAGAAAGTTAACAAGGATATCCAGGAATTGAACTCATCTCTGCAGCAAGCAGACCTAATAGACATCTATAGAACTCTCCACCCCAAATCAACAGAATATACATTCTTCTCAACACCACATCGTACTTACTCCAAAATTGACCATGTAATTGGAAGTAAAGCACTCCTCAGCAAATGTACAAGAACAGAAATTATAACAAACTGTCTCTCAGACCACAGTGCAATCAAACTAGATCTCAGGACTAAGAAACTCAATCAAAACCGCTCAACTACATGGAAACTGAACAACCTGCTCCTGAATGACTACTGGGTACATAACGAAATGAAGGCAGAAATAAAGATGTTCTTTGAAACCAATGAGAACAAAGATACAACATACCAGAATCTCTGGGACACATTTAAAGCAGTGTGTAGAGGGAAATTTAGAGCACTAAATGCCCACAAGAGAAAGCAGGAAAGATCTAAAATTGACACTCTAACATTGCAATTAAAAGAACTAGAGAAGCAAGAGCAAACACATTCGAAAGCTAGCAGAAGGCAAGAAATAACTAAGATCAGAGCAGAACTGAAGGAGATAGAGACACAAAAAACCCTCCAAAAAATCAATGAATCCAGGAGTTGGTTTTTTGAAAAGATCAACAAAATTGACAGACCACTAGCAAGACTAATAAAGAAGAAAAGAGAGAAGAATCAAATAGACGCAATAAAAAATGATAAAGGGGATATCACCACCGACCCCACTGAAATACAAACTACCATCAGAGAATACTATAAACACCTCTACGCAAATAAACTGGAAAATCTAGAAGAAATGGATAATTTCCTGGACACTTACACTCTTCCAAGACTAAACCAGGAAGAAGTTGAATCCCTGAATAGACCAATAGCAGGCTCTGAAATTGAGGCAATAATTAATAGCCTACCAACCAAAAAAAGTCCAGGACCAGATGGATTCACAGCTGAATTCTACCAGAGGTACAAGGAGGAGTTGGTACCATTCCTTCTGAAACTATTCCAATCAATAGAAAAAGAGGGAATCCTCCCTAACTCATTTTATGAGGCCAACATCATCCTGATACCAAAGCCTGGCAGAGACACACACAAAAAAGAGAATTTTAGACCAATATGCCTGATGTACATCGATGCAAAAATCCTCAATAAAATACTGGCAAACCGGATTCAGCAACACATCCAAAAGCTTATCCACCATGATCAAGTGGGCTTCATCCCTGGGATGCAAGGCTGGTTCAACATTCACAAATCAATAAACATAATCCAGCATATAAACAGAACCAAAGACAAGAACCACATCATTATCTCAATAGATGCAGAAAAGGCTTTTGACAAAATTCAACAGCCCTTCATGCTAAAAACGCTCAATAAATTCGGTATTGATGGAATGTACCTCAAAATAATAAGAGCTATTTATGACAAACCCACAGCCAATATCATACTGAATGGGCAAAAACTGGAAAAATTCCCTTTGAAAACTGGCACAAGACAGGGATGCCCTCTCTCACCACTCCTATTCAACATAGTGTTGGAAGTTCTGGCTAGGGCAATCAGGCAAGAGAAAGAAATCAAGGGGATTCAGTTAGGAAAAGAAGAAGTCAAATTGTCCCTCTTTGCAGATGACATGATTGTATATTTAGAAAACCCCATTGTCTCAGCCCAAAATCTCCTTAAGCTGATAAGCAACTTCAGCAAAGTCTCAGGATACATAATTAATGTGCAAAAATCACAAGCATTCTTATACACCAGTAACAGACAAACAGAGAGCCAAATCAGGAATGAACTTCCATTCACAATTGCTTCAAAGAGAATAAAATACCTAGGAATCCAACTTACAAGGGATGTAAAGGACCTCTTCAAGGAGAACTACAAACCACTGCTCAGTGAAATCAAAGAGGACACAAACAAATGGAAGAACATACCATGCTCATGGATAGGAAGAATCAATATCGTGAAAATGGCCATACTGCCCAAGGTAATTTATAGATTCAATGCCATCCCCATCAAGCTACCAATGAGCTTCTTCACAGAATTGGAAAAAACTGCTTTAAAGTTCATATGGAACCAAAAAAGAGCCCGCATCTCCAAGACAATCCTAAGTCAAAAGAACAAAGCTGGAGGCATCACGCTACCTGACTTCAAACTATACTACAAGGCTACAGTAACCAAAACAGCATGGTACTGGTACCAAAACAGAGATATAGACCAATGGAACAGAACAGAGTCCTCAGAAATAATACCACACATCTACAGCCATCTGATCTTTGACAAACCTGAGAGAAACAAGAAATGGGGAAAGGATTCCCTATTTAATAAATGGTGCTGGGAAAATTGGCTAGCCATAAGTAGAAAGCTGAAACTGGATCCTTTCCTTACTCCTTATACGAAAATTAATTCAAGATGGATTAGAGACTTAAATGTTAGACCTAATACCATAAAAATCCTAGAGGAAAACCTAGGTAGTACCATTCAGGACATAGGTATGGGCAAAGACTTCATGTCTAAAACACCAAAAGCAATGGCAGCAAAAGCCAAAATTGACAAATGGGATCTCATTAAACTAAAGAGCTTCTGCACAGCAAAAGAAACTACCATCAGAGTGGACAGGCAACCTACAGAATGGGAGAAAATTTTTGCAATCTACTCATCTGACAAAGGGCTAATATCCAGAACCTACAAAGAACTCAAACAAATTTACAAGAAAAAAACAAACAACCCCATCAAAAAGTGGGCAAAGGATATGAACAGACATTTCTCAAAAGAAGACATTCATACAGCCAACAGACACATGAACAAATGCTCATCATCACTGGCCATCAGAGAAATGCAAATCAAAACCACAATGAGATACCATCTCACACCAGTTAGAATGGCAATCATTCAAAAGTCAGGAAACAACAGGTGCTGGAGAGGATGTGGAGAAATAGGAACACTTTTACACTGTTGGTGGGATCGTAAACTGGTTCAACCATTATGGAAAACAGTATGGCGATTCCTCAAGGATCTAGAACTAGATGTACCATATGACCCAGCCATCCCATTACTGGGTATATACCCAAAGGATTATAAATTATGCTGCTATAAAGACACATGCACACGTATGTTTATTGCAGCACTATTCACAATAGCAAAGACTTGGAATCAACCCAAATGTCCATCAGTGACAGATTGGATTAAGAAAATGTGGCACATATACACCATGGAATACTATGCAGCCATAAAAAAGGATGAGTTTCTCTCCTTTGTAGGGACATGGATGCAGCTGGAAACCATCATTCTTAGCAAACTATCACAAGAACAGAAAACCAAACACCGCATGTTCTCACTCATAGGTGGGAACTGAACAATGAGATCACTTGGACGACTCGGGAAGGGGGACATCACACACCGGGGCCTATCATGGGGAGGGGGGATGGGGGAGGGATTGCATTGGGAGTTATACCTGATGTAAATGACCAGTTGATGGGTGCAGCACACCAACATGGCACAAGTATACATATGTAACAAACCTGCACGTTGTGCACATGTACCCTACAACTTAAAGTATAATAATAATAAATAAATTAAAAAAAAAAAAAGAAAGAAAATGTGGCACATATACACCATGGAATACTATGCAGCCATAAAAAAGGATGAGTTTGTGTCCTTTGTAGGGACATGGATGCAGCTGGAAACCATCATTCTCAGCAAACTATCGCAAAAACAGAAAACCAAACACTGCATGCTCTCACTCATAGGTGGGAATTGAACAATCAGATCACTTGGACACCGGAAGAGGAACATCACACACCAGGGCCTATTGTGGGGAGGGGGAGGGGAGAGGAACAGCATTAGGAGATATACGTAATGTAAATGACAAGTTAATGGGTGCAGCACACCAACATGGCACATGTATACATATGTAACAAACCTGCATGTTGTGCACATGTACCCTGGAACTTAAAGTATAATTAAAAAAAAAAAAGTCAGTTCTGGCTTTTGAAATAAATACATTTTCAAGAACTAGGCAGGTGTTCTTAAAAAGGCCAAGAATGCTGCTCAAGTGAGCATGGGAAAGCTGGAAAATATTCAGCGTCATGGATATTTGTTGGTTTAGGATGACAGCATTAATTCTCCTTTCTTATTTAGTACCTTAATTTAATTGTGTGGAATCACCTCTTCCTCACTGCATACAATGTGGTGGGTCTATTGTTATGCCCCACTTCCTCCTCTAAGGGATGAGAAAGTGACTAAAATGAGGCTAACTTAAGACCTCCTTCATGAAATATGAAACTGGAAGAAAATAACAAATAAACAAACAAGTCTTAGTGCATTTTATTCAAGCAAAGAGTCCAGGGCATACTCTGTTGTTTGTGACCAAAAGTCTCAACCGATAAATTAAAAAGAATAAGGTAGAGGCTGAGGCAAAAAGATTGAGTAACTATAATACAAGCTTGGGGAGAGGTGGTTCTGTGTAGGAAGATAAGCATTTTGGAGGACTTGTGTGGGTCCAGGATTTGGTCTAGAAACACCAGAATTAAAAATGAGAATAAGACAACTGGTTTTAGATTTTACCTGTTGGTGATAACGGATTACTAATTTATTGGCAAGGTTAAGCCCACAATTTGAAGTTCTTTTGTACCTGCTGAGACCAGCTTGGTCATGGAGACCCTAACCCAGTGGTGCTAGAGGAATTAAAGACACACACTCAGAAATATAGTGTGTGGAGTGGGAAATCAGGGGTCTCATAGCCTTCAGAGCTGAGAGCCTTGAACAGAGATTTACCCACATATTTACTGACAGCAAGCCAGTCATAAGATTTACTAAAAGTATTCCTTATGGGAAATAAAGGGATGGGCCAAAATAAAGGGATGGGATCTGGCTAGTTATCATCAGCATGAACATGTCCTTAAGGCACAGATCACTCATGCTATTGTTTGTGGTTTAAGAACGACTTAAGCAGTTTTCAACCCCGGGTGGGCCAGGTGTTCCTTGCCCTCATTCCTGTAAAGCAACAGCCTTCCAGTGTGGGCGTCAAGGCCATCATGAACATGTCACAGTGCTGCACAGATTTTGTTTATGGCCAGTTTTGGGGCCAGTTTATGACCAGATTTTGGGGCCTGTTCCCAAGAGTACCTATAAAGAAATGGCTGGAAAAGGCAGAGACTGACAGGACCTAGCTTACCCTGATGAGCAGCTCTATCTTTCCTTTTCTAATCATCTTCGTTCACTTCTAGAAACCAAGCTTTTCTAGATGTTATACTGAAATATGACTCTAGGAACAATAAGCAGAATGTGAAGATGGAAACAGAAATACTGATTTGGCACTTATAATCTATTCCTTACGAAATATGGTTGTCACATTGAATTTTTTTCTGTGAGGGTGGAGGCTAAGACAGAGAATAAACAGATCTTAAAAACTGTGTTTATATTTGTATATTGTGAGTAAAATGTATTGGCATTGCCTAACATGAGATATTGTTATGGCACAATGAAATGGTAGATTTAGAGATAAATGAGTTTTCATGTATGATTTTGTTTTGTTTGAAGTGAGTAATTCCTACCAGTAAAGATCAAAAACATGTTTAAGAGAAATTTTAAATAATTGTTGAGAGATATACAAATATTTTGTAATTGATTTTATAATTCATATACCACTCTTCTTTTTACTAAAACTGTATGTCTATAATACACTATTATATTTTTAAGCTATTTTATTTTATAGATATTTTACTGTAGATGTATATATAAATTAGAAATTTTAATGTGATTTTTCTTCCTTGTTGAATTATAAGAATGAATATAGATGATCCAGAAAACCTTCTTCACTTGTAGACGCTATGTGATATTAAAATACAAGTATTACCTGTGTTCTAAATAAAACCTCTGTTTTAAGGACAAGCCATTCATGCGCACAAAGCTACAGACATTGAAGCAAAGGAAATAGGATGTAGTTCCTTGTCACTTCAGAATCTGAGGGTTTTGATGTATACAGTCACTTGAATAGTGCTTTCTGCTCATTAAGGAAAAGTTATAATTTGCCTTACCTTCAGTTTAATTTCACTGCTTGAACCTAGACTCAGATATTAAAATAATGTTTCAGAGCCCAAACCTTGCCTTTGTACCATCTGCTCTTTCATAGCTTTTTTCCTTCAGGCCTCCAGAGATTCACTGGATACACCTGACAACACACACACACACACACACACACACACACACACACACACCTGTTTTCCAAGGAAACATAATAAACTAAAAGTCATTTGGGCATTTTTTTCTTCCTAGAACTTTTTAGCAGGTAGTTTTCTTCAATTAAAAGCAAACTTTTTAGGTGGAGTAAGATGGCAGAATAGAAGGCTACAAAATTTATCCCCCTTCAGGAAGACGAAATTTTAACAACTAACTACACACAGAAAGCATCATCAAGAACCAAAAGTCAGGTGAACAATCGCAGTACCTGGTTTTATCTTTATATCACTGAAAAAGACATTGGAGAGGGTAGGAAAGATCGTCTTGAAGTGCCAACGCCAACCGTCCTCCATCCCCTTGCAGTGGCCACATGACATGGATATTCCATGTGCTTAGGAGACAGAGAACACAGCAATTGTGAGGATTTGCACCGAACTTTGTGCTACCCTGTCACAGCGGAAAGCAGAACCAGGCTGTACTCACCTAACATCCACTCGTGGAAGGAGCATTTTGATCAGCCCTAGCCGAGGGAAATTACCCATCTCAGCATTGGAGCTTGAGTTTCCACAAGCCTCACCCCTGCAAGCTGGAGTGCTCTGGTGCCCTAAGTGAACTTAAGAGACAGTCTAGACCACAAGTACTGCAATTCTTAGGCAATTCCTAGTGCTGAGCTGGGCTCAGAGTTAGTGGACTGGGGGGACATGTGACCTTCTTAGACACCAACCAGGGTTGCTAATGGAGTAATTGTGTCACTACTCATACACTCTTTGGCAGCAGCCACATGGGAAAAAAATCTGTGCTTGTGAGAGGGAGAATACAGCAAATGTGAGATTTTACACTGACCTCAGTGCTGCCCTGTCACAGCTGAGACCTGGCAGGATTCATCATCTGATAACTAAAAAGCCCCTGGGCCCTTAATAACCAACAGAAATACCCAGGTAACATGCCATGGACATTGGGCTTTGAGGTGTATGGGCTCCAGGTGCAACCCAACACGTTCCCAGATGTGGTGGCTGTGGAGACTCCGGTTTGAGAAAAGCATGGGAAAAGTAAGTAAAAATCTGTCTTGTCCCTTAGGAAGTAGCTCAGCCACAGTGGGGTAGAGCACCAACAAGATACTTGGGGTCACTGAGTCCAGGGTTAGTCTTTTAGTCAACATTTCTAGACCTGCCCTGAGTCAAAGATTAACTCCCAGGCCTGGCAGCATTTATCACAAACTGACTGAAGAGCCCTTGGACTTTAAGTGCACATTGATGATGGCCTGGCAGAAACCCCATGGGCCAGTAGTGGTGGCAGTCATAGGGAAAGATTCCTCTACCTGTGGAAAAAAGAGGGAAGAGTAGGAAGGAATTTGTTTTGCTGTTTGAGTGCCACCTTAGTCACACTAGAGTAGAACACCAGTTAAATTTCTAAGATTTTTATCTTTAATGTCTGGCTCCCAGACAGAATCTCTGGACCCACCTAGGGCCTAAGGGAATTCATTTCCCTGAAGGGGGACAAAAACCTGGCTGGCTTTGCCACTTGCTGATTGTAGAGTCCTAGGGGCTTAAGTGAACTTAGGAGGTAGCTATGTAGTGGTTACAATGGTGGGCCTTGGGTGAAATTCAGTGTTGTGCTGGCTTCAGTTTTGAACCAGTGCAATCCCTGTGGTGGTGGCCACAGTGACGCTTGTGTTACCCCAACTCCACATGCAGGTGGCTCATCTCAGAGAGAGAGAGAGAGAGAGAGAGAGAGAGAGAGAGAGAGAGAGAGAGAGAGAGAGAGAGAGACTCCATTTGTTTGGAAGAAATTAAGGGAAGAAAAAAAGAGACTATGCTTGGTAATCTAGTTAATTCTTCTAGATATTATCCAAGACCACCAAGGTGGTACCTCAACAAGCAAGAAACACAGTGTTGTTGAGTTTATACCCCCAATCTCTCCAAATACCTGAAAAACCTTCCCAAGAAGGATGGGCATGAACAAGACCAGGATGTGAAGACTACAGTAAATACCTAACTCTGCAATGCCCAGACATAGATGGACATCTTCAAACATTTAGATCATCTAGGTAGATAAGACCTCAGCAAACAAAGTAAGGCACCAAGGACAAGTACTGGAAGAACAGAGATATGTGACCCTTCAGATAGTAAACTCAAAATAGCTGTTTTGAGGAAATTCAAAGAAATTCAAGATAATAGAGAAGGAACGCAGAATTTTATGAGATAAATTTAATGAGATTGAAATAATGAAAAGAATCAAGAAGAAATTGTGGAGTTGAAAAATGCCGTTGACATACTCTAGAATGCATCAGTCTCTTAATAGTAGAATTGATCAAGCAGAAGAATTAATGAGCTTGAATATAGGCTATTTGAAAATGCACAGTAAGAGGAAACAAAAAAAGGAATAACAAACAATGAAGTACACCTACAAGGCCTAGAGAATAGCCACAAAAAGGCAAATTTAAGAATTATTTTCCAGGCTGGGCGCAGTGGCTCATGCCTGTAATCCCAGCACTTTGGGAGGCCAAGGTGGGTGAATCACGAGGTCAGGAGATCGAGACCATCCTGGCTAACATGGTGAAAACCCATCTCTACTAAAAATACAAAAAATTAGCCAGGCATGGTGGTGGGCACCTGTAGTCCCAGCTACTTGGGAGGCTGAGGCAGGAGAATGGCGTGAACCCGGGAGGCAGAGCTTGCAGTGAGCTGAGATAGCGCCACTGCACTCCAGCCTGGGTGAAAGAGCAAGACTCTGTCTCAAAAAAAATAAAAATAAAAATAAAAAAATAAAAATAAAAATAAATTCCTTAGAGAGAAGGAAGAGAAATAGGGGTAGAAAGTTTATTAAAAGGGATATACCTGGCAGCAGACTTTTCAGTAGAAACCTTTCAAGCCAGGAGACAGTTGCATGATATATTTAAAGTGCTAAAGAAATAAAAAAATTTTACACTAAAATTATGTATGCAGTGAAAGTATCCTTTAAGCATGAAGGAGAAATAAAGACCTTCCCAGACAAACAAAATCTGAGGAATTTCATTAAGACTAGATCTGTCTTACAAGAAATGCTAACAGGAGTTATTAAACCAGAAGATAAAGGATGTTAATGAGCAACAATAGTTCATCTGAAGGTACAAACCTCACTAATGACAGCACACAGAAAAACACAGAATATTATAACATGGTTATGGTAGTCTGTACTCTTAAATTAAAAGACTGAATGATAAACCAGTAAAAAAATAAGTGCAACATGTTTTCTAAACACAGACAGTACAATAAGACATAAAGCAAAACATTACAAAGTTAAAAAGTGGGGAGACAAGGTTAAGATACAGAGTTTATGTTAGTTTTATCTTGCTTATTTACTTATTTACCTGCAATCAGTGTTAAGTTCTCATCAATTTAAAATAATGTGTTACAAGATAGTACTTACAAGTCTCACGGTAACCTTTTTTTTTATTATTATACTTTAAGATCTAGGGTAAATGTGCACAACATGCAGGTTTGTTACATATGTATACATGTGCTTTACATTAGGTATATCACCTAATGCTATTCCTCCCCCTCGCCCTTCCCCACAATAGGCCCCAGTGTGTGATGTTCCCCTTCCGGTATCCAAGTGATCTCATTGTTCAGTTCCCATCTATGACTGAGAACATGTGGTGTTTGGTTTTCTGTTCTTATGATAGTTTGCTGAGAATGATGGTTTCCAGCTGCATCCATGTCCCTACAAAGGACAAAAACTCATCCTTTTTTATGGCTGCGTAGTATTCCATGGTGTATATGTGCCACATTTTCTTAATCCAGTCTGTCACCGATGGACATTTGGGTTGATTCCAAGTCTTTGCTATTGTGAATAGTGCCACAATAAACATACATGTTCATGCATCTTTATAGCAGCATGATTTATAATCCTTTGGGCATATACCCAGTAATGAGATGACTGGGTCAAATGGTATTTCTAGTTCTAGATCCTTGAGGAATCGCCACACTGTCTTCCACAATGGTTGAATTAGTTTACAGTCCCACCAACAGTGTAAAAGTGTTCCTATTTCTCCACATCCTCTCCAGCACCTGTTGTTTCCTGACTTTTTAATGATTGCCATTCTAACTAGTGTGAGATAGTATCTCATTGTGGTTTTGATGTGCATTTCTCTGATAGCAAGTGATGATGAGCATTTGTTCATGTGTCTGTTGGCTGTATAAATGTCTTCTTTTGAGAAATGTCTGTTCATATCCTTTGCCCACTTTTTGATGGGGTTGTTTTTTTCTTGTAAATTTGTTTGAGTTCTTTGTAGGTTCTGGATATTAGCCCTTTGTCAGATGAGTAGTTTGCAAAAATTTTCTCCCATTCTGTAGGTTGCCTGTTCACTCTGATGGTAGTTTCTTTTGCTGTGCAGAAGCTCTTTAGTTTAATTAGATCCCATTTGACAATTTTGGCTTTTGTTGTCATTGCTTTTGGTGTTTTAGACATGAAGTCCTTGCCCATGCCTATGTCCTGAATGGTATTACCTAGGTTTTCTTCTATGATTTTTATGGTTTCAGGTGTAACATTTAAGTCTCTAATCCATCTTGAATTAATTTTCATATAAGGAGTAAGGAAATGATCCAGTTCAGCTTTCTACTTATGGCTAACCAGTTTTCCCAGCACCATTTACTAAATAGGGAATCCTTTCCCCATTTCTTGTTTTTGTCAGGTTTGTCAAAGATCAGATAGCTGTAGTTGTGTGGTATTATTTCTGAGGGCTCTATTCTATTCCATTGGTCCATGTCTCTGTTTTGGTACCAGTACCATGCTGTTTTGGTTACTGTAGCCTTGTAGTACAGTTTGAAGTCATATAGCATGATGCCTCCAGCTTTGTTCTTTTGGCTTAGGATTGTCTTGGCAATGTGGGCTCTTTTTCGGTTCCATGTGAACTTTAAAACAGTTTTTTCCAATTCTGTGAAGAAACTCATTGGTAGCTTGATTGGGATGGCATTGAATCTATAAATTACCTTGGGCAGTATGGCCATTTTCACGATATTGATTCTTCCTATCCATGAGCATGGTATGTTCTTCCATTTGTTTGTGTCCTCTTTTATTTCCCTGAGCAGTGGTTTGTAGTTCTCCTTGAAGGGTTCCTTCACATCCCTTGTAAGTTCGATTCCTAGGTATTTTATTCTCTTTGAGGCAATTGTGAATGGGAGTTCATTCATGATTTGGCTCTCTGTTTGTCTGTTGTTGGTGTATAAGAATGCTTGTGATTTTTGCACATTGATTTTGTATCCTGAGACTTTGCTGAAGTTGCTGATCAGCTTAAGGAGACTTTGGGCTGAGACAATGGGGTTTTCTAAATATATCATGTCATCTGCAAACAGGGATAATTTGACTTCTTCTTATCCTAACTGAATACCCTTTATTTCTTTCTCTTGCCTGATTGCCTTAGCCAGAATTTCCAACACTATGTTGAATCGGAGTGGTGAGAGAGGGCATCCCTCTCCTGTGCCAGTTTTCAAAGGGAATTATTCCAGTTTTTGCCCATTCAGTATGATATTGGCTGTGGGTCTGTCATAAATAGCTCTTATTATTTGAGATACGTTCCATCAATACTGAATTTATTGAGAATTTTTAGCATGAAGGGCTGTTGAATTCTGTCAAAGGCCTTTTCTGCATCTATTGAGATAATCGTGTGGTTTTTGTCTTTGGTTCTGTTTATATGCTGGATTACATTTATTGATTTGCATATGTTGAACCAGCCTTGCATCCCAGGTATGAAGCCCACTTCATCATGGTGGATAAGCTTTTGGATGTGCTGCTGGACTCGCTTTGCCAGTATTTTATTGAGGATTTTTGCATCGCTGTTCATCAGAGATATTGGTCTAAAATTCTCTTTTATTTTCTTGTGTCTCTGCCAGGCTTTGGTATCAGGATGATGTTGGCCTCATAAAATGAGTTAGGGAGGATTCCCTCTTTATCTATTGATTGGAATAGTTTCAGAAGGAATGATACCAGCTCCTCCTTGTACCTCTGGTAGAATTCTGCTGTGAATCCATCTGGTCCTGGACTTTTTTTGGTTGGTAGGCTATTAATTATTGCCTCAATATCAGAGCCTGCTATTGATCTATTCAGGGATTCAATTTCTTCCTGGTTTAGTCTTGGGAGAGTGCATGCGTCCAGAAATTTATCCATTTCTTCTAGGTTTTTTAGTTTATTTGTGTAGAGGTGTTCATAGTATTTTCTGATGGTAGTTTGTATTTCTGTGGGGTCGGTGGTGATATCCCCTTTATCATTTTTTATTGCATCTATTTGATTCTTCTCTCTTTTCTTCTTTATCAATCTTGTTAGTGGTCTATCAATTTTGTTGATCTCTTCAAAAAACCAGCTCCTGGATTCATTGATTTTTTGAAGTGTTTTGTGTGTCTCTATCTCCTTCAGTTCTGTTCTGATCTTAGTTATTTCTTGCCTTCTGCTAGCTTTTGAATGTGTTTGCTCTTGCTTCTCTAGTTCTTTTAATTGTGATGTTAGGGTGTCAATATTAAATCTTTCCTGCTTCCTCTTGTGGGCATTTAGTGCTATAAATTTTCCTTTACACACTGCTTTAAATAAGTCCCAGAGATTCTGGTATGTTATATCTTTGTTCTCATTGGTTTCAAAGAACATCTTTATTTCTGCCTTCATTTCGTTATGTGCCCAGTAGTCATTCAGGAGCGAGTTGTTCAGTTTAGATGTAGTTGAATAGTTTTGATTGAGTTTCTTAGTCCTGAGATCTAGTTTGATTGCACTGTGGTCTGAGAGACAGTTTGTTATAATTTCTGTTCCTTTACATTTGCTGAAGAGTGCTTTACTTCCAACTATGTGGTCAGTTTTGGAATAAGCGCTATATAGTGCTGAGAAAAATGTATATTCTGTTGATTTGGGGTGGAGAGTTCTGTAGATGTCTATTAGGTCCACTTGGTGCAGAGCTGAGTTCAATTCCTGGATATCCTTTTTAACTTTCTGTCTTGTTGATCTGTCTAATGTTGACAGTGGGGTGTTAAAGTCTCCTATTATTATTGTATGGGAGTCTAAGTCTCTTTGTAAGTCTCTAAGGACTTGCTTTATGAATCTGGGTGCTCCTGTATTGGGTGCATATATATTTAGGATAGTTAGCTCTTCTTGTTGAATTGATCCCTTTACCATTATGTAATGGCCTTCTTTGTCTCTTGATCTTTGTTGGTTGAAAGTCTGTTTTATTAGAGACTAGGATTGCAACTCCTGCTTTTTTTATTTTCCATTTGCTTGGTAGATCTTCCTCCATCCCTTTATTTTGAGCTTATGTGTGTCTCTGCATGTGAGATGGGACTCCTGAATACAGCAAACTGATGAGACTTGACTCTTTATCCAATTTGCTAGTCTGTGTCTTTTAATTGGACCATTTAGTCCATTTACATTTAAGGTTAATATTGTTATGTGTGAACTTGATCCTGTCATTATGATATTTTGCTCGTTAGTTGATGCAGTTTCTTCCTAGCATCGATGGTCTTTACATTTTGGCATGTTTTTGCAATGGCTGGTACCGGTTGTTCCTTTCCATGTTTAGTGCTTCCTTCAGGATCTCTTGTAGGGCAGGCCTGGTGGTGACAAAATCTCTGAGCATTCGCTTGTCTGTAAATAATTGTATTTCTCCTTTACTTATGAAACTTAGTTTGGCAGGATTGATAATTCTGAGTTGAAAATTCTTTTCTTTAAGAATGTTGAATATTGGCCCCCACTCCTTTCTCGCTTGGAGAGTTTCCACCAAGATATCTGCTGTTAGCCTGATGGGCTTCCCTTTGTGGGTAACCCGACCTTTCTCTCTGGCTGCCCTTAACATTTTTTTCTTCATTTCAACTTGAGCGAATCTCACAATTATGTGTCTTGGACTTGCTCTTCTCCAGGAGTATCTTTGTGTCTCTCTCTGTATTTCCTGACTTTGAATGTTGGCCTGCCCTGCTAGATTGGGAAAGTTCTCCTGGATAATATCTTGCAGAGTGTTTTCCAACTTGGTTCCATTCTCCCCATCACTTTCAGGCATACCAATTACACGTAAGTTTGGTCTTTTCACATAATCCCATATTTCTTGTAGGCCTTTTTCATTTCTTTTTACTCTTTTTTCTCTAAACTTCTCTTTGTGCTTCATTTCATTCATTTGATCTTCAATCACTGATACTCTTTCTTCCAGTTGATCGAGTCAGTTACTGAAGCTTGTGCATTTGTCACATAGTTCTCATGTCATGGTTTCATCTCTATCAGTTCGTTTATGAACTTCTCTGCATTGGTTATTCTAATTATCCATTCTTCCATCCCTTTTTCAACGTTTTCAGTTTCTTTGCATTGGGTACGTAGTTCTTCTTTTTGCTCTGAGAATTTTGATCAAGTGAAATCTTCTTCTCTCAGCTCCTCAAAGTCATTCTCCATCCAGCTTTGTTCTGTTGCTGGCGAGGAGCTGTGTTCCTTTGGAGGGGGAGATGCACTCTGATTTTTTGAATTTCCAGCTTGTCTGCACTGCTTTTTCCCCATCTTTGTGGTTTTATCTGCCTTTGGCCTTTGATGATGGTGACGTACTGATGGTGTTTTGGTGTGGGTGTCCTTTCTGTTTGTTAGTTTTCCTTCTAACAGTCAGGACCCTCAGCTGCAGGTCTGTTGGAGTTTGCCTGAAGTCCACTCCAGACCCTGTTTGCCTGGGTATCAGCAGCAGAGGCTGCAGAAGATAGAATATTGCTGAACAGTAAGTGTTGCTGTCTGATTCTTGTTCTGGAAGCTTCGTCTCAGAGGTGTACTCAGCCTTGTGAGGTGTGAGGTGTCAGTCTGTGCCTAGTGGGGGATGTCTCCCAGTTAGGCTACTCAGGGGTCAGGGACCCACTTGAGCAGGCAATCTGTCTGTTCTCAGATCTCAACCTCCATGCTGGAAGAACCACTGCTCTCTTCAAAGCTGTCAGACAGGGACATTTACATCTGCAGAGGTTTCTGCTGCTTTTTGTTTAGCTGTGCCCTGTCCCCAGAGGAGGAGTCTACAGATACAGGCAGGCCTCCTTGAGCTGCGATGGGCTCCACCCATTTTGAGCTTCCAGGCAGCTTTGTTTACCTACTTAAGCCTCAGCAATGGTGGGCGCCCCTTCCCCAGCCTTGCTGCTGCCTTGCAGTTAGATCTCAGATGGCTGTGCTAGCAATGAGGGAGGCTCTGTGGGCATAGGACCTTCCAGGCCAGGCGTGGGATATAATCTCCTGGTGTGCCATTTGCTAAGACTCTTGTTAAAGTGCAGTATTAGGGTGGGAGTTACCTGATATTCCAGGTGTTGTGTGTCTCAGTTTCCTTTGACTAGGAAAAGGAATTCCCTTCCCCCTTGTGCTTCACAGGTGAGGTGATGCCTCACCCTGCTTCAGCTTTCACTGGTTGGGTTGCACTCACTGACCAGCACTCACTGTCTGACATGCCCCAGTGAGATGAACCTGGTACCTCAGTTGAAAAGGCATAAATCACCCATCTTCTGTGTCACTCATGCTGGGAACTGGAGGCTGGAGCTGTTCCTATTTGGTCATCTTTGGCACCCCCCATGGTAACCTTAAATCAGAAAACATACAAGAAATTCAAAAATAAAATAAAAAGCAAAACATTGTATAATACCGCCAGAGAAAATCACCTTCACTAAAAGGAAGACAGAAAGAATGGAAAAAAGGAAAGGAAGACCATAAAGCAACCAGAAAATGAATAACAAAGCAGGAGTAAGTGCTTACTTGTCAATGACACTGAATGTAAAAGAACTAAACTCTGCAGTCAAGACATACAGTGGCAGAATGGACAAAAAAGCAAGACCCAATGATCTGTTGCCTAGAAGAAACACACTTCACCTATAATCACACACATAGATTGAAAATAAAGGGATGGAAAAAGATATCCCATGCCAACTGAAACCAAAAAAGAGCAAGAGTGTCTATCTATCTGTATATCTATGTATCTATCTGTCTATCGATCTATCTATCTATCATCGATCTACCTATTTTTTTGTGACAGGGTCTTGCTCTGTCACTCAGGCTGGAGTGCAATGACACAAACATGGATCACTGCAGCCTCAACTTCCTATACTCAAAAGATTCTCCCACCTCAGTCTCTTATGTAGCTGGGACTACAGGAGTTTGCTACCATACCCAGAGAAGTAGCTTTATGTATATCAGACAAAATAGATTTACAGACAAAAATTATATAAAGTGTCAAATAGGGTGATTATGTAATAATAAAGGGGTAAATTCAGCAAGAGGATATAAAAATTATAAATACATATGGACCCAACATTGGAGCAACCAGATATATAAAGCAAATATTATTAAAGCTAAAGAAAGATAGATCTGAATACAATAATAGCTGCAGTCTTCAGCAACTGACTTTCAGCATTGGACAGTACTTTCAGGCAAAAAATTACAGTCTTAATCTACACTATAGATCAAATGGATCTAAATAGATATTTACAGAACATTTTATCCAACAAAAGCAAAATACACATTCTTCTCAGCACATGGATCATTCTCAAACATAGACCATATGTGAGGTAAACAAGTCTTTGAAAATTCCAAACAATTGACATAATATTAAGCATTTTCTCTGACCATAATGGAATAAAACTGCAAATTAAAAAAGAGAAATTTTGGAAACTCTACAAACACACAGATATTAAACAATATGCTCCTGAATGACCAGTGGGTTGATTAAGAAATTAAGAAGATAATTAAAAAATTTATTGAAACAAAGAGTAATGGAAACACAACACACCAAACCTACAGGATACAGCAAATGTAGTGCTGAGAGAAAAATTTATAGCTATAAGTGCCTACATCAAAAAGAAAAAAAAAAAAGAAAACCTTTCCAATATATAACCTAATGATGCATCTTAAAGAAACTGGAGGCTGGGCGCAGTGGCTCAAACCTGTAATCCCAGCACTTTGGGAGGCCGAGACGGGCAGATCACGAGGTCAGGAGATCAAGACCATCCTAGCTAACACGGTGAAACCCCATCTCTACTAAAAAAATACAAAAAAACTAGCCGGGCGTGGTGGCGGGCACCTGTAGTGCCAGCTACTTGAGAGGCTGAGGCAGGAGAATGGCATAAACCTGGGAGGCGGAGCTTGCAGTGAGCTGAGATCCCACCACTGCACTCCAGCCTGGGCGACAGAGCGAGACTCCGTCTCAAAAAAAAAAAGCAAGAGAAAACTAAACCCAAAATTAATAGAAGGAAAAGAATAATAAAGATCAGAACAGAAATAAATGAATTTAAAATGAAGAAAACAATGCAAAAGATCAATAAAACAAAAAGTTGGGATTCTTAAAAGTTAAATAAAATAGACAAAACTTTAGCCAGACTAACTGAGAAAAAAAGAGAGAAGACTGAAATGAATAAAATCAGAGATGGAAAAAAAGAGGTTATAGCTGATACTGTAGAAATTCAAAGGATCATTACTTGCTACTATCAGCAACTGTATGCAAAAAAAAAAAAAAAAAAAAAATTGGCAAATCTAGAGGAGATGTACACATTTCTAGACACCTACAACCTACCAAGACTGAACCAGGCTGAAATCCAAAATCTGAACAGTCCAATAACAAGTAATGAAATGTAAGCCAAAATAAAAAGTCTCCTAGTACAAAAAAAGCCTGGAATCTGATGGTTTCACTGCTGAAGTCTACCAAACATTTAAAGAAAAGCTAATACCAACATTACTCAAACTATTCCAAAAATAGAGGAGAAGAGGATATTTTCAAACTCATCTTATTAGACCAGTATTACCCTGACACCCAAACTAGACAAAGGCACATCAAAAAAAGAAAACTACAGGCGAATATCTCTGATGAATATTGTTGCAAAAATGCTCAACAAAATACTAGCAAACTGAACACAACAATACATTAAAAAGACTGTTAATCTTGACAAAGTGGGATTTCTCCCAGGGATGCAAAGATAGGTAAACATATGCAAATAAGTTAATGTGATACATCATATTAACAGAATGAAGGTCAAAGCCATATTATCATTTAAATTGATGCCAAAGAGGCATTTGATAAAATTTAACACACTTTCATGATAAAAACTCTGAAAATCTTGATATACAAGGAACATATGTCAACATAATAAAGCCATAGATTTCTGATCCTCAGCTAGTATCACAATGAATGAGGAAAAATTGAAAACCTGTCCTCTAAGATATGAAATAAGGCAAGATTGCCCATTTCTGCACCGTTGCTCAACATAGTTCTGGAAGTTCTAGCTGGAGCAATCAGACAAGAGAAGGAAAAAATGTTAATCCAAACTGGAAAGGAAGAAGTCAGATTATCTTTGTTTGCAGATTACATGATCTTATATTTGAAAATATGAAGACTTCAACAAAAAACTATTAGAACTGATAAACAAATTTAGTAAATTTGCAGATACAAAATCAACATAAACATCATTAACATTTCTATATGTCAGCAGTGAACAATCTAAAACAGAAACAAAAACGTAATCCCATTTACAATAGCCACAAACAAAATTAAATACATAAAAATTAACCAATGATGTGAAAGATCTCTACAAAAAAAATTGCAAAGCACTGATGAAAGAATTTATAGATGACACATAGAAAGAAAAGATCTTTTATGCTCATGGACTGGAAGAATCAATATTGTTAAAATGTCAAGACAACCAAAAGCAATCTACAGTGCTTTTGCAACCCCTATCAATATACTAATTACATCTTCACAGAAATAGACAAAACAATTTTAAAATTTATATTAGATGATAAAAGAAACACAGTACCCAAAGCTATCCTGACCAAAAGATTAAAACTGGAGAAATCAGATTACCTGACTTCAAATTATACTACAGAGTTAGAGGAACCAAAACGGCATGGTACTTGCATAAAAAGAGACACATAGATAAATGGAACAAGATAGAGATACCAGAAACAAATCCATACACCTACAGTGGATTCCATCTTTGACAAACGTACTAGGAACACAAATTTGAGAAAGGATAGTCTCTTTAATAAATGGTACTGGGAAAATTAGATATCCATATGCAGAAGAATAAAACTTGACATGTATCTTTTGCCACATACAAAAATAATATAAGGTTCGATTATAAACTTAAGCCCCAAACCTCAAACTTTGAAACTACTACAGGAAAACTTTGGGAAACTCTTCAGGACATTGATTTGGGCTAAAATTTCTTGTGTAATACCCAACAACCAGCACAGGCAAACAAAGCAAAAATGGAAAAATGAGATTACATCAAGTTAAAAAGCTTCTGCACAGCAAAGAAAGCAATCAACAAAGTGAAGAGACCACTCACAAAATAGGAAAAACTATTTTCAAACTACCCATCTGACAAAGGATTAACAACCAGAATATAAAAGGAGCGCGAACATTTCAATTGGAAAAAAAATTAATAATAATATTAAAAAACAGGCCAAATATTTTAATGGAAATGTATCAACAGAGGACATACAAATTGCAAATTGATCCATAAAAAGATACTCAACATCATTGATCATCAGAGAAATGCAAATAAAAACTACAATGCAACATTATCTCACCCCAATTAAAATGACTTTTAAGATAGGCAATAACAAATGCTGGATGAGGATATGGAGAAAGGGAACCCTTGTACACTGCTACTGGGATTGTAAACTAGTACAACCACTATGAAGAACAAAAAGAAGAACTTTTTAGTTCTCAAAAAACTAAAAAGAGAGCTGACATACAATCTAGAAATCCCACTGCTGGGTATATACTTCACCCCTCAAATAAAAGAAAATTAGTATATCAAAAAGATAACTGCATTCTCATGTTTGTTGCAGCACTGTTTACAATAGTAAAAAATTGGAAGCAACCTAAGTGTCCATCAACAGATGAATGGATAATGAAAATGTGTTGAAATGAAAATGAAAATGAAAAGCTAATCCACTACAATCCAGAAGCCTTCATCCCTGGATGCAAGGTTGGTTCAACAAACACAAATCAACAAATGAGATCAGATAAAGAGAACTACAAACAAAAGACACATGATTTTTTCAGTAGATGAAGAAAAAACTTTTGATAAAATTCAATATCTCTTCATGTTAAAAACTTTCAATAAACTGGATATTGAAGAAACATTCCTCAAAATAGTAAGAGCCATGTATAATAAATCCACAGCCAATATAATATTGAATCTTCAAAAACTTGAAGCATTCCCCTTGAAAACTGGCACAAGACAATGATACCCTCTCTCATCACTCCTATTCAGCATAGTATTCGAAGTCCTGGCCAGAACAATTAGGCAAAAAAAAGAAATAAAGAGCATTCAAATAGAAATACAGAAAGTCAAACTATCCCTGTTTACAGACAGCATGATTCTTTATGTAGAAAACCACATAGTCTCAGCCTCAAACCTCCTTCAGTTGTTTATCAGCTGAAGTATGTGTGAAAATCACTAGCATTTCTTTACACCAGCAACAGCCAAGCCAAGAACAAACCAGGAACGCAATCTCATTCACAGTTGCCACAAAGAGAATAAAATACCTAGGAATATAACTAACCAGGACAGTGAAATATTTCTACAACAAGAATTACAGAACACTGCTCGATGAAATCAGAGATGACACAAATAAATGAAAAAACATTCCATATTCCAATATTGTTAAAATAGCCTTACAACCCAAAGCAATTTTTAGATCCAATGCTTTTCCTATTAAACTATTATACCAATGACATTCCTTACAGAACTAGAAATAAGTATTTTAAAATTCGTATAAAACAAAAAACAGCCTGAATAGCCACGGAAGTCCTAATCAAAAAGAACAAAGCTGGAGGCGTCATGCAACCCAACTTCAAACTACTATAGGGCTATAGTAACCGAAACTGCATGGTACTGACACCAAAACAGATACATTGATCAATGAAACAGAATAGAGTCCAGAAATAAGGCTGCACACCTACAATTATCTGATCTTTGACAAAGTTTACAAAAACAAGCAATGGGGAAAGGGTACCCTATTTAATAAATGATGCTGGAATAACTGGCTGACCATACGCAGAAGATTGAAACTGGACCCCTTCCTTACCCTATGTGCAGAAATTAACTCAAGATGGATTAAAGATTTAAACGTAAAACCCCAAACTATAAAAACCGTGAAAGACAAACTAGACATTTTAGACACGGGAATGAGCAAAGATTTAATGATGAAGATGCCAAAAACAATTGCAACAAAAGCAAAAACTGACAAATGAGATCTATTTAAACTATAGAGCTTCTGTCCAGGCATAAAAACTGTTAGTACAGTATACAGGCAACCTACAGAACGGGAGAAATTTTTGCAAACTATGCGTTCCACAAAGGTCTAATATCCAGGATCTATAAGAAACTTAAACAAATATACAAGAAAAAGTAAACCCATTAAAAAGTGTACAAAGGACATGAGCAGACACTTCTCAAAAGAAAACATACATGTGACCAATAAGCATATGAAAAAAAAAAAGCTCAACACCACTTATCATTAGAGAAACGCAAATCAAAATCATAATAAGATACTATCTCACATAAGTCAGAATGGCTGTTATTTAAAAGTTAAAAAATAACAGATGTTGGCAAGATTGTAGAGAAAAAATATTGCTTATACACTATTGGTAGGAATGTAAATTAGTTAAACCCTTGTGGAAAACAGTGTGGATAATCTGCAAAGACCTAAAAACAGAATTACCATTTGGCCCAGCAATCCCATTACTGGATACATATCCAGAAGAATAGAAATCATTCTACTAATAAAGACATATACACGTAAGCGTCCATAGCAGCACTATTCACAACAGCAAAGAGATAAAATCAACCTAAAAATGCCCATAAATGACAGAATGAATCAAAAAAATGTGGGGTATGTACACCATGGAACACTATGCAGCCATAAAAAATGAGATCATGTCTTTTGCAGGAACATGGATGGAGCTGGAAGCCATTATCCTCAGCAAACTAATGCAGGAACAGAAAACCAAATACTGCATGTTCTCACTTATAAGTAGGAGGTAAATGATGAGAACTCATGGGCACAAAGAGTAGAACAACAGACACTGGGGCCTACTTGAGGGTGGCAGATTTGAGGAAGAAAAGAATCTGAAAAAATAACTATTGGGCACTAGGATTAGCACCTTGGTGATGAAATAATCTGTACAGCAATCCCCCCTGGCACAAGTCTACCTATATAACAAATCTGCACATGTACCACTGAACCTAAAAAGTTTTTTAAAAAGCAAATGTGGTACATATACTCAATGAATTACTATTCAGTAAAAAAAAGGAATGACATCTTGTCATTTGCAACAACATGAATGGAACTGAAAGTCTTTCTGTTAATTAAAATAAGTCAGGCATGGAAAGACTAACTTCATATGTTGTCAGTTATTTGCGGGTGCTTAAAATCAAAACAATTGAATGCATAGAGATGGAGAGTAGGATGGTTACCAGAGGTTGGAAGGTATATGAGGGTTTGAGGGGAAGTGGAGGTAGTTAATGGGCACACACACAAAAAATAGTTAAAGAGTGAATAAGACCTAGTATTTGATAGCACAGCAGGGTGACTAAATAATAATAATTTAATTGTACATTTTATAATAATTATAATGGTATAATTGGATTATTAGTAACACAAAGGATAAATCTTTGAGGTGATGTATACCCCATTTTCCATGATGTGATTATTACATATTACCTGCCAGCATCAAAGCACCTCATGTGCCCCATATATACACCAACTATGTACCCACAAAAATAATGAAATAAAAATAAATAAATAAAAATTAAAACGGAACTTTTTTATGAGCATTAAGACTTGTTTATCCTTTAATACACAATAGTAACTAACATGCACGTATAGAACAATGGTTAGACCATCTGAACTAATCTCAGGAGCACAGAACCCTTCTCCCTGCATACCTCCTTCCTGCCGCCCCTATCAGCCCCCAACCACCCAATGAATAGTCTGCATTCGCTTATGCAACCACTCCTAGGAAGTACTGAAAACAAATGCTTAGAGGGGTGTTACTTTAGCCCTCTGCTTTTAACCTATATTGTGCACTTTGTTGTTGTTGTTGTTGTTGGAACGGAGTCTCGCACTGTCACTAGGTTGGAGTGCAGTGGCGCGATCTTGGCTCACTGCAACCTCCGTCTCCCGAGTTCAAGAGATTCTCCTGCTTCAACCTCCTGAGTAGCTGGGTCTACAGGTGGGAGCCACCACGCCCTGCTAATTTTTGTATTTTTAGTAGAGATGGGGTTTCACCATGTTGGCCAGGATGGTCTCGATCTCTTGACCTCGTGATCTGCCTGCCTCGGCCTCCCAAAGTGCTGGGATTACGGGCAGGAGCCACTGCGCCAGGCCGTTGTGCACTTTTAAACACCTAGAAAGACTAGATGCTTCAAACTGGACTTAAGTTTTCCATTATATACACAGTAGCATCAAATAAATGGTATACATACATAACATAGACAGTAATTTGAGTGTCTTCTAAATAGGAACATTCTGGCCTAGAACCCTTCCTTTTCCCACCTCTACCAACCCCATGGACAGCTATAAGCCATCTGTAATGCTTAGAGGGGATTTTAACAATTTCACTTCTGTATTTAAGAAGTTTTCCCTATGAATTTTAACACAAAGTGTACTCAACGCATTAGTTTACTAATTGTACTTTTGCAATACACCGGCAACCTCTTTAACATCGACTAGATGTAAATTAGGACCCCTATGTCTGCTTATATACACTATATACATAGCACCATAAATGAAAATGCAGACATAAGGGACAATGGTCAATGTGCCTCATCATAAACACACTGGACACTAGTAGAAAGCCTTGCACTTTGTGTTCCTCCTTCCCCCTGAACCAGCACAGATATCATAATATGTACTGCTCAGAGAATTGATCAATTTCCAAGACAGTATTTCATATCAAAAGGATAGCTACAAAATGTGTTATTTACTACCTGTACGTTTAACATACTTTGTGCACTTCTGAGCATCTAGAAAGACTGGATGTTTCAAATAAGGACTTAGGTTTGTCCACTATATACACAGTAATGTTGAATAAACTACACACATGTAACAGTGGTTATATCTGAAAGTGTCTTCCTTCCAACTCCTCTCCACCACCAACCTGGTGGATACAGGCACATGTCACTTAGAGCTGATGTTATTTCACTTCTGAAAGTCCTTTTCAGAAGACAGCCTTTCTATGAATTTTAACAAAATGTGCAAAATGTGTTAGTTTACTAACTCTACTTCTGTCACACATTGGCAACGTCTTTAATATCTAGAAACTAGATATTATAAAATCGGGACTCATTTGTCCAGTATATGCACAATATATACAGTATAGCAAAGTTAAATGAAATGCATGTAACATACAGGCAATGGATTAAGCTGAAATTTTCTAATAAACAATGGCAAAACATCTTTTGCAATTTCTTCCCTCCCACCTCCCAGGTGGCTCAGCAATTCCACTCCAAACAGCATTTCCCATCAGTTTTAAAAAGCAATTTACAAAACGTGTTATTCTACTACTACTTTTAAATACATGAAGCACTTCCAAATATCTAGAAAGACTAGATATTTCATATAACTTGCCCACCACGTACACAGCACTGTTAAATAAAATTGCACACACATAACAATGGTTACCAACTGTGGTATCTTCTAAATGTGACCATTTTGGCCTTGAATCATTCCCTCCTCTCTTCCTTCTCTGCCTTCAATCCAGTGGACAAGTACAAGCATGTGTAATGCTTAGAGATGGTTGAACAAATTCCTATGCAAAAGTCATTTACAGAAGACAAGTTTTCCTATGAATTTCAGCAAAAAATGTACAAAATATGCTAATTTTACTACTTTGTCAAACACTGGCAACCTCTTTAACATCTAGAGACTAGATGTTGAAAAATTAGGACTATTTGTCCATTATATACACTATATACAGAGCAAAACAAAATGCACAAAGCATACAGAAAAATGGTGTCTGAAAATGTTCAAGGATGAACACACTGGTATATTACCTTTTTCAATTTCTTCCCTCCCACCTCCTCTAAATCATTGAACAAGTATAGACATTACTATACAGCTCACAAAGGTGGCTTCAAAATTCAGTTTCCAAAAGTATTTCCTATGAATTTTAGCAAAAATATATTTACAAAGTGGTATTTTACTACCTCTACATTTAACATACATCGGGCACTTCTAAACATCTAGATAGACTAGATATTTCAAGTAAGGAATTAATTTGTCCACTATGTACACAGCAGTCTTGAATAAACTGCAAACATGTAACAACAGTTATAATTTGAAAGAGTCTTCCAAATGTGAACATTCTGGCATAGAACCCTTCCCATCTCCATTAACCCAGTGGGCAAGAATGCTCAAATTTTCAGAAGACAATCTTTCCTAGGACTTGTAAAACAAAATGTACAAAACATATTAGTTTTCCTAGGACTTGTAAAACAAAAATGTATAAAACATATTAGTTTTCCTAGGACTTGTAAAACAAAAATGTACAAAACATATTAGTTTTCCTAGGACTTGTAAAACAAAAATGTACAAAGCATATTAGTTTTCCTAGGACTTGTAAAACAAAATGTACAAAATTTATTACTCTACTTTTGTCATATACTGGCAACCTCTTTAACATCCAGAAAGACTAGATGTTGTCAATTAGGACTCGTTTTTCCTTTATGTACACTATATACACAGATAAGTAAAACAAAATGCACAGAGATAATGATTCATCTTGCCTCACTGTAAAATGGATGGCATAGAGCACTCTGCACCTCCCACTCCTCTCTCCTCCCAGAATCACTGAACAAACACAATGAGTATTACTCAACAGGTGATTTGGCCATTCCTCCCAAAAAACATTTCCTATGAAATGTAACAAAAAGATATTTACAAAATGTGATTTTGCTACCTCTAATTTTAACATATATCAGGCATTTCAGAACACCTGAAAAGAATAGACATTTCAAAAAAGCTTAGCATTGTCAACTATATACACAGTAGTGAGGAATAAAATGCACACAAAACAATAGATAGAATACGAAAATGTCTTCTAAACATGACCAGTCTAGCATAGAACCTTCTTCTCTTCTTTCTCAGGTCTTCCAGCTCCATGTCATATAGCCCACTGAACAAACGTGGACATACTGCTTCCAGAGGCCATCTAACAACTCCATTTTCAAAAGTCATCTCCAGAAGAAATGTATTTTCTATGATTTATTTTAAACAAATGAGAATTTACAAGATGTGTGCCTTTCTAACTCTACTTTATCATACATCAGCAACCTCTTTCCATCTAGAAGGGCTACATGTGACAAATATTTTCTATTAGAAAAGGTTGGAGTGGAGTTGAGAGCAGCTTTTTCAGATTATATACACAGACCTTCCATAAATGGCCAGTAAATCTTCCCAGAGGGTGGTGGGCGTTTCCAACGGGCCAAACGTGGCGTGTCATTCTACCATTTCTCTCTTCCGACAGCAAGGTCTGGTAGAACGAAGAACAACCGCCGGTGGCGGCTAACCATTCCACCCGTCGTCGTCGTCGAACTTCGTTCACCTCCCAGGCCCGTTAAGGTCTTTGTCCGTTGTCGTCAGGACTAGGTATGTCTCGCCCGGTGACGACAGAGTGGTCACCTGGGACCTGGATCTGCGCGGCTCGGTGGCCTAAAGAGGCAGCTGAGCCTCCTTGCGTCCCTAGGCCGCCTTCCCATACACATACAACCACAACCATACAAGGCAGACAGCTGCAGAAATTTTTGCTCTAAATGGGTGATGTAATGAGTTTTGTTGGCCAAGGCTATAATGATTATAAATCTCGACCCTAAAATCATTCAGGCTTTCAGTGAAATTTATTAGATCCGGCCATTAAAAAATTTAGCCAGATTTAAAATTTTACGGTATAAGGCATGACTATTTATGAGGCGATTACCAGAGTTTATATAGAAATTAGTAAATTTTCAAATATCTTTCTGTGTAAATTAACTCAATGAAAAAAATATAAAATAATATCCCTTCTTGCTTTTTTATATTTTTACTTGATTTGGCTTAGCAGGAAATGTTTTCCAAAGATTTTGGTAGGGTGAGTGCAGTTCAATTAGCTTTTGGAATTGTTGCACAAAGATATGGTAGAACAGGTCAATGTCTTACAATTATAGACATTTTGATTCTGACTATAAATTATGAGATTTAATCTAGAATTTATATTAATGTTTAAGGCAACATGCACAGCATTGTGGTGATCAGTGTGTATGTATGGCAACTGTTACATATTGTTACTTTGGAAATGTGGCTATTTTTAAAAAGCTGTGTGTTCAAATAAGCTCAATTTTCTTGTCTATCTTTTCACCCCAAGAAACATGGTATTCAGTAAAATCAATCAGATTTGGCTGGTTGTTTTATTTGGTTTTAGTCATTAACTTTTTTCACCGACAATTCATATAACCACTTATAATTGTGTGTTATTAACATATAATAAAAATAATATCTGTGCCTCCTGGACTCAAAAGTTAGCAGCAGGATGTCCTGACTAAATAGCAGGCTTTTCTGCATTAAAGTTCCATTCTTTTTCTTAAGTGGATGAAAGCAGGTTCAGAAAGCTGGAGCTGGTCTTTAGAACAATATACAGTTTGTCATGAGAATGTGTGCTATAAGCCAAAGTAGCTTCTATCCCATAAGGATATGTAAAATCAAACATTGAAGAAATGGCTTCTTTTGGTACCTTTAGACATTAAAAAAAAAGATAGTTAAAAATCTCTCCCCAAGATCCATGGTGTCCCTGGCCTTAATTAGGGTATCTGAGAAATAAATTGACCCAATTAATACAACACTACACCATTCTATTTGCCATAGGATTGCCAGACAAGTGTCTTTTATTAAAAAAAAAAAAAAAAGCATGCCTCAGTTTCATCACATTTAACATTTTTTAGTGTACTGTAACAAACATTTAACATTTTTTAGTGTACTGTTGCAAACCTTGCTAGATTTTAGACACTCAGGTTTCAAAGACAGTGGTGTAGTGACAAGAATATGGGAAAAGAGTTCAATACTGGATTAATGAAAGTGAGAACAATATGTTATTCATATTTACATCCATGGCTTCTGTAACAAGGCTGGCATGTGGCAGGTATCAAATAAAAATATGTCAGTGACGTTCAATAAGTACCATCCTCTTTTTGTGCTTCAGTTTCCTCCTCTGGAAAATGAAAGAAATGGATGAGCTAAGCCTTAACTCTAACAATACATTCTAAGCAGATGTTCTTTAAGCTGTTCAAAAATTTTATTTTACCTGATCAGAGCTATTAGCAGATTATCAGGATCTGCAACATACTGCTAAGCAATGGAACAAATTTTCCTCAGGAAGAAACATAATCTACAATGACAGACTTGGAGACATTTTGGACAAAATTACTTTAAAAACTTAAAAAAGTCTAAAAGGGTGCTCAGATAATAAAAGTTTTGCTATGGACAGAATGAGAGCCCTCACTAGAACCTGACCATGATGGCAAGCTGATCTTGGGTTTCATGAGCTTCAAAACTATGACAAATAAATGCTTGCTGCCTAAGCCACCCAATTTATAGTATTTTTTAAAAAAATTTCAATACTTTTCAGAAAATAGGTGGTTTTTTTAATTACATGGACAAGTTCTATCGTGGTAATTTCTGAGATTTTGGTGCCTCTGTCAGCCAAGCGGTGTATACTGTACCCAGTGTGTAGTCTTTTATCCCTCGTCACCTTCCCCATTCCCCCCAAGGCCCTGAAGACCACTATTTCATTCTATATCACATGTCTTTTCATCTTCATCTCTTAGTTCCCACTTACAAGTGAGAACATATGAAATTTGTTGTTTTCTGCTTCTGAGTTGCTTTACTTAATGGTCTTCAACTCCATCCAGGTTTCTGCGAATGCGTTTAGTTCATTTCTTTTAAAGGCTAAGTAGTATTCCATGGTGTATATATGCCACATTTTCTTTATCCACTCGTTAGTTGATGGGCATATAGATTCCATATTTTTTCAATTGTGAATTGTGCCACTGTAAGCATGTGTGTGCAAGTGTCTTTTTCATATAATGAGTTCTTTTTCTCTGGGTAGATACTCAGTAGTGGAATTGCTGAATCAAATGGTAGGTCTACCTTTAGTTCTTTAAAGAATCTCCATATCATATTCCATAGTGGTTGTACTAGTTTACATTCCCATCAGCAATGTAAAAGTGTTCTCTTTTCATTACATTCACATCAACATCTATTTTTTTATTATTATTTTATTATGGCCATTCTTGCAGGAGTAAGGTGGTATCACATTGTGCTTTTGATTTACACTTCCCTGATAATTAGTAATGTTGATAATTTTGTCATGTTTGTTGGTCATGTGTAGTATATGCTCTTTTGACAATTGTCTATCCGTGTCCTTTCTCCACTTTTTGATGGGGCTGTATTTTTTTCTTACTGATTTATTTGAGTTCCTTGTAGGTTCTAGATATTAGTGCTTTGTCTGATGCACAGTTTGTGAAGATATCCTTGCATTCTCTGTGTTGCAAGTTTACTCTGCTAATTATTTCTTTTGCTGTGCAGAAACTGGCTTCCAAGATTGATTTGGAGAGGATTTTCTTTTTCTCTATCTTTCCGAATAGTTTCAGTGAAATTGATACCACTTTTTCTTTGAATGTAGCATAGAATTCAGCTGTGAATCCACTTTGTCCTGGAGTTCTTTTTGTTGACAATTTTTAAATTACTGTTTCAATATCGCTACTTGTTATTGGTCTGTTCAGAGTTTCTATTTCTTCCTGATTGAATCTGGGAGGATTGTATATTTCCAGGAATTCATTCATATCCTCTAGATTGTCCAGTTTTTCTGTAAAAAGGTGTTCACAGTAGCCTTCAATAAGCTTTTGTATTTCTGTGGTATCAGTTGTAAGATATCTTGTTTCATTTCTAATTGAGCTTATTTGAATTTTTCTCTTTTCTTGGTTAATCTCAGTAATGGTCTATCAATTTTGTTTATATTTTCAAAGAACCATTTTTTTGTTTTATTTAATTCTTATTTTTTGTTTCAATTTCATTTAGTTCTGCTCTGATCTTTGTTATTTCTTTTCTTCTGCTGAGATTGAGTTTTGTTTCTTTTTGTTTCTCTAGTTATTTGTGATGTGACCTTGGATTGTCTATTTGTGCTCTTTAAGATGTTTCAATGTAGCTGTTTAATGCTATGAACTTTCCTCTTAGCACTTTTGCTGCATCCCAGAGGTTTTGATAAGTTGTGTCAGTATTATTGTTCAACTTAAAGAATTTTTAATTTTTAATCTTGATTTTTTTCTTTCTCCAAAGATGACTCAAGAGCAGATTTTTAAATTTCCATGTATTTGTATAGTTTTGAGGACTTTTGGAATTAATTTCCAGTTTTTTTTTTTTTTTTTTTTTTTTTTTTTTTTTAACTTCAGGCTCTGAAATACATGTGGAGAACGTGCAGGTTTGTTAAGTAGGTATACATGTGCCATGGTTGTTTGCTGCACCTCTCAACCCATCATCTAGGTTTTAAGCCTAGATGCTCATATATTAGGTATTTTTCCTAATGCTCTCCCTTCCCTTGCCCCCCAACCCCCAGTAGGCCTTGGTGTATGTTGTTTCCCTCCCTCCGTCCATGTGTTCTCATTGTTCAACTCCCACTTATAAGTGAGAACAGGCGGTGTTTGCTTTTCTGTTCCTTTGTTAGTTTGCTGAGGATGATTGCTTCCAGCTTCATCTCTGTCCCTGCAAAGGACATGATCTCATTCTTTTTAATGGCTGCATAGTATTTCATGATGCATATATACCACATTTTCTTTATCCAGTCTATCACTGATGGGCATTTGGATTGGTTCCATTTCTTTGCTATTGTAAATAGCGTTGTAATAAACATACGTGTCCATGTGTCTTTATAGTAGAATGATTTATATTCCTTTGGGTATATATTCCCAGTGATGGGATTACTGGGTCAAATTATATTTCTGGTTCTAGGACCTTGAGGAATTGCCACACTCTCTTCCACAATGGTTGAATTAATTTACATTCCCACCAACAGTGTTAAAGCTTTCCTATTTCTCCACAGCCTCACCAGCATCTATTTTTTCCTGACTTTTAATAATCACCATTCGGACTGGAATCAGATGGTATTTCATTGTGGTTTTGATTTGCATTTCTCTAATGATCAGTGATGATGAACTTCTTTTCACGTTTCTTGGCCACATAAATGTCTTCTTTTGAGAGATGTCTGCTCATATACTTTGCCCACTTTTTTTATAGGGTTTTTTTTTTTTTTTTCTTGTAAATTTGTTTAAGTTCCTCGCAGATTCTGGATATGAGACCTTAGTCAGATGGGTAGATTGCAAAAATTTTCTCCCATTCTGTAAGTTGCCTGCTCACTCTGATGCTAGTTTCTTTTGCTGTGCAGGAGCTCCTTAGTTTAATTAGATCCCATTAGTCAATTTTAGCTTTTGTTGCAATTGCTTTTGGTGTTTTAGCCATGAATTGTTTGCCCATGCCTATGTCCTGAATGGTATTGCCTAGGTTTCCTTGTAGGGTTTTATGGTTTTGGGTTTCACATTTAACTCTTTAATCCATCTTGAGTTAATTTTTGTATAAGGTATAAGGAATGGGTACAGTATTAGCTTTCTGCACGTGGCCTGCCAGTTTTCCCAGCATTATTTATTTTATAGGGAATCCTTTCCCCACTGCTTGTTTTTGTCAGGTTTATTGAAGATCAGATGATTGTAGATGTGTGGTCTTGTTTCTGAGGTCTGTGTTCTTTTCCATTGGTCTATATGTCTGTTTTGGTACTGGTACCGTCCTCTTTTGCTTATTGTAGCCTTGTGGTATAGTTTGAAGTCAGATACTATAATGACTATAATGACACCAGCTTTGTTCTTTTTGCTTAGGATTGTCTTGGCCATGCGGGCTCTTTTTTGGTTCCATATGAAATTTAAAGTAGTTTTTTCTAATTCTGTGAAGAATGTCAATGGTAGTTTCGTGGGAATAGCACTGAATCTATAAATTACTTTGGGAAGTATGGTCATTTTCATGATATTGATTCTTCCTATCCATCAGCATAATTTTTTTTTTCCATTTGCTTGTGTCCTCTCATTTCCTTGACCAGTGGTTTGTAGTTCTCCTTGAAGAGGTCCTTAGCATCCCTTGTAAGTTGGATTCCTAGGTATTTTATTCTCTTTGTAGTAATTGTGAATGTGAGTCAATTCATGATTTGGCTCTCTGTCTATTGTTGATGTATAAAAATGCTTGTGATTTTTGCACACTAATGTTGTATCCTGAGACTTTGCTGGAGTTGCTTATCAGTTTAAGGACTTTTTGAGCTGAGACAAAGGGATTTTCTAAATATACAATCATGTCATCTGCAAAAAGAGACAATTTGACTTCCTCTCTTTCTATTTGAATATCTTTATTTATTTCTCTTGCTTGATTGCCCTGCCCAGAACTTTCAATAATATGTTTAATAGGAGTGGTAAGAGAGGGCATCCTTGTCTTGTGCTCATTTTCAAAGGGAATCTTCCAGCTTTTGTTCATTCAGTATGATATTGGCTGTGGATTTGTCATAAATAGCTCTTATTGTTTTGAGATATGTTCCATCAATACCCAATTTATTGAGAGTTTTTTAACATGAAGGAAATGTTGAATTTTGTCAAAGGCCTTTTCTGCATCTATTTAGATATTCATGTGGGTTTTGTCATTGGTTCTGTTTATGTGATGGATTACATTTATTGATTTGCCTATGCTGAACCAGCCTTGCATCCAAGGGATGAAGCCAGCTTGATCGTGGTGGATAAGCTTTTTGATGTGCTGCTGGATTAAGTTTGCCAGTATTTTATTGAAGATTTTCACATTGATTTTCATCAGGGATAGGGGCCTGAAGTTTTCTTTTTTTTGTTGTTGTTGTGTCTTTGCCAGGTTTTGGTATGAGGATGATGCTGACCTCATAAAATGAGTTAGGGATCAAGGTTCCACTTGAGGAGGCAGTCTGTCCCTTAGCACAGCTGGTACATTCTGCTGGGAGAATCCCCCTTGTCAGGATCAGCTGCTCTCTTCCGAGCAGGCAGGCTCGGAAAGATTAAGTTCGCTGAAGCTGTCACTGCAGCCAGCCCTCCTTTCAAGTGTTCTGTTCCAGGGAGATGAGAGTTTTATCTGTTAGCCCCTGACTGGGGCTGCTGCATTTCCTGCTGAGATGCCCTGCCCAGTGAGGAAAAATCTAGAGGAGCAATCTGGCCACAGCTGATTTGCCATGCTGTGGTAAGTTCTGCACAGTCCAAAACTCCCAGTCTCCTTCGCACTATCAGGGGAAAATCACCTACTAAGGCCTCATAAATGACCATTGCTCCTCCCTGCACCGAGCTTGACCGTCCCAGGTCCATTCCAGACTGCTGTGCTGGCAGTGAGAATTTCAAGCCAGTGGTTCTTAGCTTGCTGTGGGACCCACTGAGCAAGACCACTCGGCTCTCTAGCTTCAGCCCCCTTTCCAGGGGAGTGAACGGTTCTGCCTTGCTGGGGTTCCTGGTACCACTGAGGTATGAAAAACAAACAAACAAACAAACTCCTCCAGCTATCTCGGTGTCTTCCCAACAGCCACCCAGTTTTGTTCTTGAAACCCAGTGCCCTTTTTGTGTAGGCACACGAGGGAATCTCCTGGTCTGACAGTAGCAAAAACCATAGGAAAAGCATAGTATCTTAGCTGGATAGTACAGTTCCTCATGGCTTCCTTTGGCTGGGGGAGTGAGGCTCCTCGTTCCTTGCACTTCTGGGTGAGGTGATGCCCCACCCTGCTTCTGCTCACCCTCTGTGGGCTGTACCCATTGCCTAACCAGTACCAATGAGATGAACATGGTACCTCAGTTGGAATTGCAGAAATCACCCGCCTTCTGCATTGGTCTCACTGGGAGCTGCAGGCTGGAGCTGTTCCTATTCGGATATCTTGCCAGATCTGCTCTGTTTTTATTTCTAAGTAATATTCCATAGTATGAATGTACCACAATATGTTTAATCTTTCACACATTGAAAGACATATGGATTGTTTCCATTGTTTGGCTATCATAAATAAAGCTGCCATGAACACTTTGTATAGGTTTTTGTGTAAACATGTTTTATTTCTTTGGGATGAATGCTCAGAAGTGTAATTGCTAAGTAGTATTGTAAGTGCATGTTTAATTTCATTAAAAACTGCTGAACTTTGTCTCTTTTGATCTCCAACATGGCACAAGTATACATATGTAACAAACCTGCATGTTATGCACATGTACCCTAGAACTCAAAGTATAATAATAAAAAAAAAAAGATTTTAAATGGATTACATTAGAGAATGGCTTACAAAAAAAAAATTGTTTTTGCCATTAAAGACTGATTTTTCTTCATACCTTAAACATATTAAACACTAATGGGAAAATTAAAAAAAAAAAAAAAAAAACAAAAACAAAAACAAAACCTGCTGAACTATTTTCCAAAGAGATACCTGTGTTCTGTTCCAGAGTGAACTGATACTCTGTTTTTCAGCAGTTTTTTTCTCGGTGTGTTTCATTTTGTATAGTTTCTATTGCTATGTCTTCAACGTCACTAATATATTTTTTTCTATGATATTAAGTCTGCTGTTCATTATATTTACTGTTTTCATTTCAAACATCTAAAAAGAAAAGTTATTAGAAATTTGAATTTTTTTAATATCTTCCATGTTTCTACTTAAGTTTTTGAACATTTAGAACACATTTATACTTAATAACTGCTTTAATGTCCTTGTGTATTGTTTCTAACATTTGTGTCAGTTCTGGATTTATTTCAGTAGATTGATTTTTCTTTTCATTTTGAACTATGCTTCTTCACATAACTGGTAATTTTTTATTGAATGCCAAATGTAAATTTTATCATCTGGTGCTTAAAATTTTTGCATTGTTGTAAGTGGTTTTGAGCTTTGTTCAGGGATACTGTGAAAATTTCTTGGAAAATTTGGATCCTTTTGTGTCATGCTTTTTAATATTTGTCAGGTGGGTCCAGAGCCGAGTTTAGTTAATGATAGTTATTTTCCAGTACAAAGACAAGACCTTTCTGAATTTTCCACATCATGTCTCAAGACAAATGAGGTTTTCCTTTTGGCTGGTGGGCACAGATGCTATTACTACGTGTGTGTGTGTGTGTGTGTGTGTGTGTTATGCATTTGTGTGTGCTGGTTACTCTTTCCTTTAATCCTTTCAGGTGGTTCTTTACCTGCACACAGGTAGTAGCTCTCTCACATGCATGCAGTGATTAGTACTTTGGTGAATACATGAGAGGAACCCAGCAGCTCTCTTTAATTCTCTCTCTGTGAAGCTCTCTCTTCTTCAGTACTCTGTTCTGTAAACTTTAGTTACTTTGGACTTCTGTTCTCTCAGTTTTGTTTCTTTAGCTCAGCAAGCCCTGCTTATAGTGCTGTGGCTGTGAAACTCTCTCAATGCAGTAAACTCAAGCAGTGGTTGGGCTCAGTTTATTATTTCACCATCTCTCAGAGATTGCTCTCCTTCCTTGCCTGATGGTCAGAGAATCAGAAGCTTTTGTTTTGCTAGGTACAGTGGCTTATACTCACATGATTGTGTTTTGAAATGTGACAGCATAAAATTTGGGAGGGTACAGGGACCAAATAATATGGTATGGTTCCGTGTCCCCACGCAAATCTCATCTCAAATTTTAATCTCCATGTGTCAAGGAAGGTATTTGGTCGGTGGGGGGATTGAATCTTGTGAGCAGTTTTCCCCATGCTGTTCTCATGATAGCGGGTGAGTTCTCATGAGATCTGATGATTTTATAAGAGGCTCTTTTCGCTTCACTTTCTTTTCTCTCTCCTACCACCATGTGAGGAAGGTCCTTGCTTCGCTTTTGTCTTCTGCTGTGATTTTAAGTTTCCTGAGGCCTCCACAGTCATGTGGAACTGTGAATCAATTAAACCTCTTGCTTTTATGATTTACCCAGTCTCAGGTATTTCTTTTCTTTTTTTTTGTGATGAATATTTTTCTTCTTATTATTATTATTATTATACTTTAAGTTCTATGGTACATGTGCATAACGTGCAGGTTTGTTACATATGTATACTTGTGCCATGTTGCTGTGCTGCACCCATCAACTCGTCAGCACCCATCAACTCGTCATTTACATCAGGTATAACTCCCAATGCAATCCCTCCCCTCTCCTACCTCCCCATAATAGGCCCTGGAGTGTGATGTTCCCCTTCCTGAGTCCAAGTTATCTCATAGTTCAGTTCCCACCTATGAGTGAGAACATGCGGTGTTTGGTTTTCTGTTCCTGTGATAGTTTGCTGAGAATGGTGGTTTCCAGCTGCATCCATGTCCCTACAAAGGACACAAATTCATCCATTCTTATGGCTGCATAGTATTCCATGGTGTATATGTGCCACATTCTATTAATCAAATCTGTCACTGATGGACATTTGGGTTGATTCCAAGTCTTTGCTATTGTGAATAGTGCCGCAATGAACATACATGTGCATGTGTCTTTATAGCAGCATGATTTATAATCCTTTGGGTATATACCCAGTAATGGGATGGCTGGGTCAGATGGCACTTCTAATTCTAGATCCTTGAGGAATCGTCATACTGTTTTCCATAATGGTTGAACTAGTTTACAATTCCACCAACAGTGTAAAAGTGTTCCTATTTCTCCACATCCTCTCCAGCACCTGTTGTTTCCTGACTTTTCTGCCATTCTAACTGGTGTGAGATGGTATCTCATTGTGGTTTTGATTTGCATTTCTCTGATGGCCAGTGATGATGAGTATTTTTTCATGTGTCTGTTGGCTGTATAAATGTCTTCTTTTGATAAATGTCTGTTCATATCCCTTACCCACTTTTTGATGGGATTGTTTTTCTTTTTCTTGTAAATTTGTTTGAGTTCTTTGTAAGTTCTGGATATTAGCCCTTTGTCAGATGAGTAGATTGCAAAAATTTTCTCCCATTCTGTAGGTTGCCTGTTCACTCTGATGGTAGTTTCTTTTGCTGTGGAGAAGCTCTTTAGTTTAATTAGATCCCATTTCTCCATTTTGGCTTTTGTTGCTGTTGTTTTTGGTGTTTTAGACATGAAGTCCTTGCCCATGCTTATGTCCTGAATGGTATTACTTAGCTTTTCTTCTAGGGTTTTTATGGTATTAGGTCTAACATTTAAGTCTCTAATCCATCTTGAATTAATTTTCATATAAGGAGTAAGGAAAGGATCCAGTTCAGCTTTCTACTTATGGCTAGCCAATTTTCCCAGCACCATTTATTAAATAGGGAATCCTTTCCCCATTTCTTGTTTTTGTCAGGTTTGTCAAAGATCAGATGGCTGTAGATGTATGGTATTATTTCTGTGGGCTCTGTTCTGTTCCATTGGTCTATATCTCTGTTTTGGCACCAGTACCATGCTGTTTTGGTTACTGTAGCCTTGTAGCATAGTTTGAAGTCAGGTAGCATGATGCCTCTAGCTTTGTTCTTTTGTCTTAGGATTGTCTTGGCGATGCGGGCTCTTTTTTGGTTCCATATGAACTTTAAAGCAGTTTTTTCCAATTCTGTGAAGAAAGTCATTGGTAGCTTGATAGGGATGGCATTGAATCTATAAATTACCTTGGGCAGTATGGCCATTTTCATGATATTGATTCTTCCTATTCATGAGCATGGCATGTTCTTCCATTTGTTTGTGTCCTCTTTCATTTCACTGAGCAGTGGTTTGTAGTTCTCCTTGAAGAGGTCCTTTACATCCCTTGTAAGTTGGATTCCTAGGTATTTTATTCTCTTTGAAGCAATTGTGAATGGGAGTTCATTCATGATTTGGTTCTCTGTCTGTTACTAGTGTATAAGAATGCTTGTGATTTTTGCACATTAATTTTGTATCCTGAGACTTTGCTGAAGTTGCTTATCAGCATAAGGAGATTTTGGGCTGAGATGTTGGGGTTTTCTAAATATACAATCATGTCATCTGCAAACATGGACAATTTGACTTCTTCTTTTCCTTACTGAATACCCTTTATTTCTTTCTCTTGCCTGATTGCCCTAGCCAGAACTTCCAACACTATGTTGAATCGGAGTGGTGAGAGAGGGCATCCCTGTCTTTTTCAAGATTTTTAGTTTCTTTGCACTGGGTACGTAGTTCCTCCTTTAGCTCTTAGAAGTTTGATCAACTAAAGCCTTCTTCTCTCAACTCGTCGAAGTCATTCTCTGTCCAGCTTTGTTCCATTGCTGGCGATGAGCTACGTTCCTTTGGAGGGGGAGATGTGCTCTGATTTTTTTGAATTTTTTGAATTTCCAGCTTTTCTGCCTTGCTTTTTCCCCATCTTTGTGGTTTTATCTGCCTTTGGTCTTTGATGATGGTGATGTACTGATGGGGTTTTGGTGTGAGTGTCCTTCCTGTTTGTTAGTTTTCCTTCTAACAGTCAGGACCCTCAGCTGTAGGTCTGTTGGAGATTGCTTGAGGTCCACTCCAGACCCTGTTTGCCTGGGTATCAGCAGCGGAGGCTGCAGAAGATAGAATATTGCTGAACAGTGAGTGTACCTGTCTGATTCTTGCTTTGGAAGCTTCCTCTCAGGGGTGTACCCCACCGTGTGAGGTGTGAGGTGTTGGTCTGCCCCTAGTGGGGGATGTCTCCCAGTTAGGCTACTCAGGGGTCAGGGACCCACTTGAGCAGGCAGTCTGTCCGTTCTCTGATCTCAGCCTCCGTGTTGGGAGATCCACTGCTCTCTTCAAAGCTGTCAGAGTCGTTTGCATCTGCAGAGGTTTCTGCTGCTTTTTTGTTTGTTTGTTTAGCTGTGCCCTGTCCCCAGAGGTGGAGTCTACAGAGACAGGCAGGCCTCCTTGAGCTGCTGTGGGTTCCACCTAGTTCGAGCTTCCCAGCAGCTTTGCTTACCTACTTAAGCCTCAGCAATGGAGGGCACCCCTCCCCCAGCCTCGCTGCTGCCTTGCCGTTAGATCGCAGACTGCTGTGCTAGCAATGAGGGAGGCTCCATGGGGATGGGACCCTCCCGGCCAGGTGTGGGATATAATCTCCTGTTGTGCTGTTTGCTAAGACCCTTGGTAAAGCACAGTATTGGGGTGGGAGTTACCCGATTTTCCAGGTGTTGTGTGTCTCAGTTCCCCTGGCTAGGAAAAGGGATTCCCTTCCCCCTTGCGCTTCCCAGGTGAGGTGATGCCTTGCCCTGCTTCAGCTCTCGCTGGTCAGGCTGCAGCAGCTGACCAGCACCAATTGTCCGGCACTCCCTAGTGAGATGAACCCAGTACCTCAGTTGAAAATGCAGAAATCACCCATCTTCTGTGTCACTTGCGCTGGGAACTGGAGACTGGAGCTGTTCCTATTCGGCCATCTTGCTCCACCCCTCAGGTATTTCTTTATAGCAGGGTGAAAATGGACAAATACACCGAGCTACTTAAGAGGCTGAGGTGGAAGAATGACTTGAGTCCAGGAGTTTGAGACTACTCTGGGCAGCAGAGTGAGAACCCATATCTTAAAAAATACAAAAGAATAAAAAATAATAACAAATCTTTGAAAAATAAAAAAGTTTTGGTGTTATACACACACACAAACACACACACACACACACACATTTTCATGGTTTTTGTAATTTCCAGTGGGATGGTAAATCTGATCCCTATTACTCCATTTTGGCTAGCAGCCAAGTTAACCAGTATAGAAACACAATGGATTCTGAATTTGATTTGGTTCTTATATTACTCAGGCTTCTCTAGAGAGACAGAACTAATAGAATAGATGCATATATAAAGGGAAGCTTGTTATGGAGTATTGACTCACACAATAACAAGGTAAGGTCCCACAATAGAATGTCTCCAAGCTGAGGAGCTAGGAAGCTAGTTCAAGTCCAAAAGCTGAACAACTTGGAGTCCAATGTTCTAGGACAGGAAGTATTCAACATGGGAGAATGATGTAGGCCAGAAGACAAAACCAGTCTAGTCTTTTCATGTTCTTCTGCCTGCTTTTATTCTGGCCACACGGGCAGCTGATTAGATTGTGCCCACCCGAACTGAGGGTGGATCTGCCTTTCCCAATCCACTGACTCACATGTTAATCTCCTTTGGCAACACCCTCACAGACATACCCAGGAACAATACTTTTGAATCCTTCAATCTATTCAAGTTAATACTCAATATCAACCACCACAGTTCCTTCAGTCCCTCATTTGGGCCAGATACTTTGTCTATTAGGTCAGCAGCAACAAATTCACTTACTTTGGCACAAATCTGTTAAGGCAATAGTTTTCCAGTGGTGCTATTGTTATTTTTTATAGTCTAAGCTCCATTATTAAGCTGTTGTGTGTCTTGCTTATTTCCACTGAGAAAATTACCATACAATGTCATCTCTTTTATTTCTCTTTGTTCCAATTCTGGTTTGAAGTCTGTTTAACTTCATTTGGTGATGTGTTGTTTCAAGGTTTCATTTTAGTCATTTCTTCTGGGTAGTATAATCTCTTTTTTATTGTTAAATGCGTTTTTTCTTCTACTCATTAGAAAAAGGTTTTCTGGGTGGGTGCGGTGGCTGGTTGCTATAATCCTAGCACTTTGGGAGGACAAAGAGGGCAGATCACTTGAGGTCAGGAGTTGAAGACCAGCCTGGCCCACATGTTGAAACCCTGTCTCTATGAAAAATACAAAAATTAGCCAGGCACAGTGGCACACTCCTGTAATCCCAGCTACTCGAGAGGCTGAGGCAGGAGAATCACTTGAACTTGGGAGGTGGAGGTTGCAATGATTTGAGATTATGCCACTGTACTACAGCCTAGGCAACAGAGTGAATCAGACTCCTTCTCAAATTAAAAAAAATAAAAAAAAAGAAGATGGCTGAATAGGAACAGCTCTGGTCTGCAGCTGCCAGCGAGATTGACGCAGAAGGTGAGTGACTTCTGCGTTTCCAACTAAGGTACCCGGTTCATCTCATTGGGACTGGTTGGAGAGTGGTTGCAGCCCAAGGAGGGCCAGCTAAAGCAGGGTGGGGCATAGCCACACCCAAGAAGTGCAAAGGGTCAGGGAACTCCCACTCCTAGCCAAGGGAAGCCATCAGGGACTGTACCATGCACCCTGGCACAGATACTGTGCTTTTCTCACGGTTTCTGTAATTCGCAGACCAGGAGATTCCCTCCGGTGCCTATACCAGCAGGACCCTGGGTTTCAAGCACAAAACTGGGAGGCTACTTGAGCAGACACTGAGCTAGCCGCGTGCTTTTTTTTTTTTTTTTTTTTTTTTTTCATACCCCATTGGTGCCTGGAACGCTAGCAAGACAGAACCGTTCACTCCCCTGGAAAGGGGGCTGAAGCAAGGGAGCCAAGTGGTCTGGCTCAGTGGGTTCCACCTCCACGGAGCCCAGCAAGCTAAGATCCACTGGCTTGAATTTCTCGCCCAGCACAGCAGTCTGAGCTCCACCAGGGATGCTTGAGCTTGATGGGGGGGGGTGGGGAGTTCAACATTGCTGTTTGTTGCAGCAATATTTACAATAGCCAAGACTTGGAACCAACCCAAAAACCCACCAATGATAGACTGGTTAAAGAAAATGTGACACATATACACCATGGAATACTATGCAGCCATAAAGAAGAATGAGTTTATGTCCTTTGCAGGGACATGGATGAAGTTGGAAACCACCATCCTCAGCAAACTAACACGGGAACAGAAAACCAAACACCACATGCTCTCCCTCATAAGTGGTAGTTGAACAATGAGAACATATGGACACAGGGTCAGGAACATCAAACACTGGGTCCTGTCAGGGAATGGGGTGCAAGAGGAGATATATCATTAGGACAAATACCTAATTCATGCAGATCTTAAAACCTAGATGATGGGTTGATGCATGCGGCAAACCACCATGGCACGTGTATACCTATGTAACAAACCTGCACATCCTGCACATGTATCCCATGTATCTCAGAACTTAAAATAAAATAAGAAAAACAATCAAATGTCACAGAAATATTTCCTAATCAATATACAGTAAAATTAACATTCGTTTCATTTTCAGTTATACAAATTTTAACATATTGGTTTATGTAGCCACCACTATAATCAGATTACATAATATTTTCTTCACCCATTTAATGCCCTCTCGCTATTCCTGTATACTGATGCTTCTCATTGCTAACTCCTTGAAACCCGCAATCAGTCTCTATCACTATTTTTTAATATTTCTGATTATCTTGTATGAATTGAATCATGCAATATATGACCTTTGAGACTTACTTCTGTAACTCATGAAAATGATATTCGTATTTATCCAAGCTGTGTGTATGAGTAGCTTATTTCTTTCTACTGCTGGAAAGTATTTTATTGTATGAATGTACCACTGTATATTTTTTCACACACAGAAAGACATTGGATTGTTTCTATTTCTTAGAAATTATAAATAAAGTTGCTACGAATAATTGTGGATAGGTTTATATATAAATATAAACATAACTTATATATAAACATAATTATTATCTTTTAAGGTTAAATCACTAAGAGTAGGATTTCTGGCTCATATGGTAAATGAATGATTAACTATTTAAGAACATGCTAAACCATGCAAAAATAGTGAATTAACCACAAGCAACAGCAGCAAAAGCCAAAATTGACAAATGGGATCTCATTAAACTAAAGAGCTTCTGCACAGCAAAAGAAACTACCATCAAATTGAACAGGCAACCTACAGAATGGGAGAAAATTTTTGCAATCTACTCATCTGACAAAGGGCTAATATGTAGAACCTACAAAGAACTCAAACAAATTTACAAGAAAAAAACAAACAACCCCATCAAAAAGTGGGCAAAGGATATGAACAGACATTTCTCAAAAGAAGACATTCATACAGCCAACAGACACATGAAAAAATGCTCATCATCACTGGCCATCAGAGAAATGCAAATCAAAACCACAATGAGATACCATCTCACACCAGTTAGAATGGCGATCATTCAAAAGTCAGGAAACAACAGGTGCTGGAGAGGATGTGGAGAAATAGGAACACTTTTACACTGTTGGTGGGATTGTAAACTAGTTCAACCATTATGGAAAACAGTATGGCGATTCCTCAAGGATCTAGAACTAGATGTACCATATGACCCAGCCATCCCATTACTGGGTATATACCCAAAGGATTATAAATCATGCTGCTATAAAGACACATGCACACGTATGTTTATTGCGGCACTATTCACAATAGCAAAGACTTGGAATCAACCCAAATGTCCATCAGTGACAGATTGGATTAAGAAAATGTGGCACATATACACCATGGAATACTATGCAGCCATAAAAAAGGATGAGTTTGTGTCCTTTGTAGGGACATGGATGCAGCTGGAAACCATCATTCTTAGCAAACTATCACAAGAACAGAAAACCAAACACCGCATGTTCTCACTCATAGGTGGGAACTGAACAATGAGATCACTTGGACTCGGGAAGGGGAACATCACACACCGGGGCCTATCATAGGGAGGGGGAAGGGGGGAGGGATTGCATTGGGAGTTATACCTGATGTAAATGACGAGTTGATGGGTGCAGCACAGCAACATGGCACAAGTATACATATGTAACAAACCTGCACGTTATGCACATGTACCCTACAACTTAAAGTATAATAATAATAAATAAATTTTTAAAAAAATAAAAAAAAATAAATTCTCTTTTCACAAACTTAAAAAAAAAATAGTAAATTAAAATACTTCAAAACTTTATTTCCACAAGAAAGCAATAACAAACTGACAATATATGTCAGAATCAACGGCTTTGGAGCTCTAAAAAGTAACTAAAAGTATGCAGCCACCAGAAAAATGCTTAAGCAAGAAAAAATAACTAAATTTCAGTAAGAACAACAAGATTTTTGGTGTTTTAACCAAACTCTGGTCCCCTCCTCTACTCCACATTTCAGCAATAGTCTTGGAAATACCCATTTACATTCTCAGTATAGAAGGTAGCAGAATGTATTTCAATTACAAAACATTGTAATTATTTATTTTCTCCAGTATAATGGCTCTCTGGAAGACCAGGCCAAAATGTTAGCCTTTGCTCTTTATAACTTAGAACTCAGTGAAAAGCAGGTAGTCAGGGGGTTTTCACTGAAAATATTTACAGGAAGATATATTAATTACTGCTGACTGAGGTAAAAAAAAAAAAAAAAAAAAAAAACTGTTAGGGCAAATGGACTAACCAAAAAGCTTGATGAGAAAGATTTGGGAATTACTTTCCATATAAATTTTAGAATAATTTTTTTTAATAATTTTGTGAAAAATGTCATTGGTGGTTTGATAGGAATAGTTTTTAATCTTTAAATTGCTTTGAGTACTATGACCATTTTAACAATATTGTCTCTTCCTATACATGAGCATAAAATATTTCTGCCATTTGCTTGTCTTGTTTCTAATTTCTTTCAGTAGTGTTTTGTAATAACCATTGTAGCACTCTTTTACTGCCTTAATTAGCTGTATTCTTAGGTATTTTGTTATTTCTGTGGATATTGTGAATGAAATTATTATTTGTTTGGCTATCAGCTTGAACATTATTCGTGTATAAATGCTACTGAGTTTTCTACATTAATTTTGTATCCTGAAACTTCGCTGAAGTTGTTCAGTAGCCTATGGTCAGAGACTATGATGTTTTCTAGGTGATGAATGACAACATCTGTGAAGAGAGATAGTTTAGCTTCCTTTCTTCCTATTTAGAAGCCTTTTATTTCTTTCTTTTGCCTGTTTTCTCTGGCTAGGACTACCAGCACCATGTTAAATAGGAAGGGCGAGAGTGAGTAACCTTATTCTCGTTCTCAAGGGGTATGGTTGGAGCATTTTGCTCTTTCAGTATGATGTTGACTGTCACAGATGGCCCTTATTATTTTGAGGTATATTTCTTCAATACCTAGTTTATTGAGAGTTTTTAACATTAAGGGACGATGAGTTTTGTCAAAAATCTTTTCTGTATTTATTGAGATAATCATGTGTTTTTTTGTTTGTAGCTCTGTTTATCTAGTGAACCACATTTATTGATTCAAGTATGTTGAACCAACCTCGCATCTCAGGTATGAAGCCTACTTGATCATGGTGGATCAGCTTTTTGATGTGCTGATGGATTTCATTTGCTAGTATTTTGTTGAAGAATTTTGCATCTATGTTCATTAAGGTATTGGCCTAAAGTTTTCTTTTCTCATTGTGTCTCTGCCAGGTTTTGGTATCAGAATGATGCTGGCCTCGTAGAATGAGTAAGGAGGAGTCCCTCCCACTCATTTTTTTGGAATAATTTCAGTAGGATTTGTATCAGCTCTTTTTTTATACATCTGGTAGAATCAGCTATAAATATGGCTGATCCAGAGCATTTTATGGTTAGTAGGTTTCTCATTAGTAATTCAATTTTGGAACTCATTTTTGATCTGCTCAGAGTTTCACTTTTTTCCTTGTTCAATTTTGGGAAATTGTAAGTTTCCAGGAATCTATACATTTCTTTTAGGTTTCCTAGTTTGTGTGCATAGAGGTGATTGTAGTAGTCTTTTAGGGTTGTTTGTATTTCTGTGGGGTCGGTGTTAACATCCACATTGTCATTTCTGATTGTGCTTATTTGGATCTTCTAACTTTTTTATTAGTGTAGCTAGTATCTTATCAGTCTCATTTATTCTTTTAAAGAACAAACTTTTGGTTTCATTTGTCTTTTGTATGTTTTTTCGTGTCTCTTGTTCAGTTCAACTCTGACTTTGGTTATCTCTCTTATTCTTTTGTCGGTTTGCTCTTGTTTTACATTTTTATAGATGTAATATTAGGCTGCTAATTTGAGTTCTTTGTGTTTGATGTCGGTGTTTAGTGTTATCAACATTTTTACCATTGGTTTAGATTTGTCTCAGATATTCTGGTATGTTCTATATGTGTTTTCATTACTTTCAAAGAATTTCTTGATTTCTACTTTAATTTCATTATTTACCCAAAAGTCATGCAGCAGTAGATTTTTGAATTTCCATGTAATTGCATGGTTTCAAGAGATCTCGGTGTTGGTTTCTATTTTTATTTCGCTGTGCTCTGAGAGTGGTTGGTTTAATTTCTGTTTATAAAATTTATTGAGAATTGATTTATGGCTGAGCATGTGGCCAATTTTAGAGAATGTGCCATTTGCAAATAAGAAGAATTAATATTCTGTTTTTTTGTTTTTTTTTTTTTTGAGACGGAGTCTCACTTTGTCGCCCAGGCTGGAGTGCAGTGGCCGGATCTCATCTCACTGCAAGCTAATATTCTGTTGTTTTTGAGTGGAGTGTTCAGTAGATATCTGATAGGTTCATTTGCTCAAGTGTTGAAGGTAGGTCCAGTATATTTTGGATACTATTCTGCCTCAATGATCTGTCTAATGTTGTGAGTGGGCAACTGAATTATCCCACTATTTTTATGTGGTTATTTAAGTGTCTTTGTAAGTCTCTAGGAACTTGTTTAATAAACCTGGGTGCTCCAGCATTGGGTACATATATATATTTAGGATGGTTAAGTCTACTTGTGGAATTGAACCCTTTGCTATCATGTAATGCTGTTCTTTGTCTTTTTTGATACTTGTTGGTTTAAAGTCTGTTTTACCTAAAATTAGAATAGCAAACACTGTTCTTTATTTTCTGTTTGCTTGATAGGTCTTTCCGCATCCCTTTACTTTGAGCCTATGTGTATCCTTTCTTGTGAGATGGGTTTCTTGCAGACAGCATAAAATTGGGTCCCCACATCTTTATCTAAGTAGTCACCTTATGTTTTTTAATTGGGGCATTTAGCCCATTTACATTCAAAGTTAAAATTGACATGTGCAGATTTGATCCTGTCATCATATTGTTAGCCTGTTGTTATGCAGACTTAATTGTATCATTGCTTTATAGTGTAAATGGTCTATGTGGTACACTGAGTTTTTGTGGTGGCCTGTAATAGTCTTTTGTTTCTGTGTTTAGCACTCCCTGGTGGTAAGAAATTCCCTTAGCACTTTTTTGTCTGAAACAGATTGTATTTCTTTTTTGCTTCTGACGCTTAGTTTGGCTGGATATAAAATTTTTGGTTGAAATTTGTTTCAAGTATGTAGACCCCTACATACTTTTTATATTTTTATATTTATTATTAATATTTATATCTTTATATTTATATTTTAATAAATATAAAATACTTATAAAATTACTTTTTATTTATTTTTAATTTTTAAATTTTGCTTTAAATTCGGGGATACATGTGCAGAATGTGCAGGTTTGTTATGTAAGTATACATGTTCCATGGTGGTTTGCTACACCCATCAACCTATCACCTAGGTTTTAAGTCCCGCAAGCATTAGGTATTTGTCCTAATGATCTCCCTTCCCTTGACCCCCACCCCTTGACAAGCCCTTTCACCAGAAAGATTAAATATACATTATAAAAATAAATAAAACTGATATGATAGAGATTTTAAAAAGAGCTCACTACAAGAATTCTAAAACACAATCAAAAGTATTAACAACAGAACAGGGCAAGCTGAAAAAAGTCTCAGACCTCAAAGACTTCTTTTAAAATTCAACTCGGTCAGACAAAATAAAGAAACAATAATTTTTAAAATAAACAAAGCCCCCCAAAAATATGGAGTTATGTAAAGAGACCAAAACTATGACTCACTGGAATCCCTGGAAATGAGGGATTTCATTCAAGGGTTCTTGGGTGACCCCCACTCCTTGACAAGGTATGTGCTGTTTCCCTCCTTGTGTCCATGTGTTCTCATTGTTCAACTCCCACTTATGAGTGAGAACATGCAGTGTTTGGTTTTCTGTTCCTGTATTCATTTGCTGAGAATGATGATTTCCAGCTTCATCCATGTCTCTGCAAAGGACATGATCTCATTTTTTTATGGCTGCATAGTATTCCATGACATATGTGTGCCCAATTTTCTTTATCCATTCTATCACTGATGGGCGTTTGGGTTGGTTCCAAGTGTTTTAGTCATGAAGTCTTTTGTATATTTTTATTTTTATATTTTTAGGGATATAAGTCCCCAATCTCTTCTGGCTTGTAGGGTTTCTGCTGAAATGTCCACTGTTAGACTGATGAACTTCCCTTTGTTGATGACTTGCCCCTTCTCTCTAAATGCCTGTATAATAATTATTATTATTTTTGACCTTGGAGAATCTGATGACTGTATGTCTTGGGGATGGATGCCTTGCACAGTATCTCACAGAGTTTCTGTAAATTTCCTGAATTTGAATATCAATCTCTCTAGCAAAGTTTGAAATATTTTTATGGATGATATCCTGAAATAGATTTTAAAAGTCGCTTGCTTACTCGTCCTCATTTCCAGGGATTCCAGTGAGTCATAGTTTTGGTCTCTTTACATAATTCCATATTTTGGGGGAGTTTTGTTTATTTTAAAAATTATTGTTTCTTTATTTTTGTCTGACCGAGTTGAATTTTAAAAGAAGTCTTTGAGGTCTGAGACTTTTTTCAGCTTGCCCTATTCTGTTGTTAATACTTTTGATTGTGTTTTAGAATTCTTGTAGTGAGCCCTTTTAAAAATCTCTATCATATCAGTTTTATTTATTTTTATAATGTATATTTAATCTTTCTGGTGTCTTATAATTTTATTGGATTCCTGAGATTCCTTAAATTATATTTCAACTTTCTTCTGAATCTGAATGATTTTTGCTGCCAGTCAAATTGTGAATTCTTTGTTGGTCATTTCAGTCATTTAGTTCAGATTAAGAACCATTGCTGGGGGGCTAATGTGGTTGTTTGGAGGTAAGAAGATACTCTAGCTTTTACAGTTATCAAAGTTTTTGTGCTGGTTCTCATCTGTGTGGTCTGATGTTCCTTCAACTGTTGTGTAATTTGGATATAGACAATTTGTTTTTTTTCTGGATGTTTGCAGAGGGTGTAGGCTTTGTTCAGGGTCTTTACTTGTGGCTGAATCTTTGCCCATGGTTTCTTAGTGGAATATATTTATATATTTATATATTTATTTATTTATTTATTGCGATTTTTAAAAAATTATTATTATACTTTAAGTTCTAGGGTGCATGTGCATAGCGTGCAGGTTTGTTATATATGTATACTTGTGCCATGTTGGTGTGCTGCACCCATCAACTCGTCATTTACATCAGGTATAAATCCCAATGCAATCCCCCCCTCCCCCTTCCCCATGATAGGCCCCGGTGTGTGATGTTCCCCTTCCCGAGTCCAAGTGATCTCATTGTTCAGTTCCCACCTATGAGTGAGAACATGCGGTGTTTGGTTTTCTGTTCATTTTTGATGTGGTAGTTTGGGCTGCTATCCTATATAAGGCCATTAAGTATAATGGTCAATAGATAGGCTCTTACTTAGCTGCATTACTCCTCTGTATTTCCTCATGTTTGCATTCATGCTCTGAGAGTGTGGGCTCCTCTCCAGATTGAGTGCTGGTAGAAATCTTGCCTTGCCACTCCTGGGCTGTGCACCACAGCCCTGGGGCAAGCTTAGACTTTTTGATTCCACCTCAGTGGGAGCAGCAGGGGTAGGGATCTTGGAAGTGGCAATGGTAGAGTGCCTATCACTTATCTCTTAGAGCTCCACTCCAAAGAAATGCAATGCCTCTACCAATTGGAACAATCAGCTAAGGATGGGAGGCTGCATTATGGGTTCAAGCTGCAGGGTCCTGCCTGGTGAAGAGCAGGTGGTTGGGGCACCACAGGGAAGAGAGAGTTGGCTTCTCTCTTTAAGAAGTTGTGGCATGCTGAATGTGCAAACTATGCATGTGACAAAGGTGTAATACCTTGAAATTATTATCATTTTTAAGCAAATTAACAAGGAAAAAACAAACTTCTTTATTAAAAAGTGGGCAAAGGACATGTCCAGACAGTTTTCCAAAGAATGTATACACGTAGTCAAGAAGTATATGAAGAAATATTTAACATTACTTATCGTTAGAAAAGTACAAGTTAAAACCACAATGTGGTATCATCTCACACCAGTGTAAATAGTTACTATTAAAAAGTCAAACAATAACAGATGCTGGCAACATGGCAGGCAAAAGGAAATGCTTACATTCTGCTGGTGAGAATGGAAGTTAGTTTAACCCTTGTGCAAAGTAGTTTTTAAAGTTCTCAAAAAACTTGAAACAGAAGTGCTATTTTACCCAGGAATCCCATTATTTGGTATATACCCCAAAGAATTTAAATTGTCCTGCCAAAAATACACACGCATGGGTATATTCATGGCAGCACTATTTACAATAGCAAAGTTATGGGATCGACCTAAACGCCCACAAAAGATAGACCAGATAAGAAAATATACACCATGGAATACTACATAGCTATTAAAAATGTGATCATGTCATTTGCAGCAAAATGGATGGAGCTGGAGACCATAAGTCTAAGTAAAATAATGCAGAAACAGAAAACCAAGTGCTGCATGTTCTCACTTACAAGTGGGAACTAAATATTTAGTACACATGGACAAAAATAAGGTAACAGGACCTATAGGACCCACTTAAAGTTGGAACGTGGAAGGAAGGTGAGAATTAAAAAACTACCTGATACTATGCTTATTACTTGGGTAACAATATAGTCTGCACTCTAAACCTCTGTGACATTCTATTTACCTATATAACAAACATGCACATGTATCCCTGAACCTAAAATAATTTTCCTTAATGTCAAGAATGTCATCGGTGTTTTAATGGCGACTGCATTGAATCTGTATATTGCTTTGGGTAGTACAGACATTTTAACAATGATGATTTCTCCAAATCATGAACATGGAACACCTTTCCATTTTATTTTTGTTTTCTTTTCAGTTTCTTAATCAATATTTTACACTTTTTATTTTAGAGATCTTTCACTTCTTTTATTAGGTTAATTCCTAGGTATTTTATTTTAATTTGTAGCTATTGTAAATGAGATTACTTTCTTGATTTCTTTTTTTCAGATTGTTTTCTATTGGCATATATAAATGCTACTGATTTTTGTATGGTGATTTTTTTATCCTGTAACTGTACTGAATTTGTTTCTCAGTTCTAATTTTTTTTTTTTTGTGGAGTCTTTTGGTTTTTCCAGATATAAGATTATATCATCTGCAAACAAGGATAATTTGACTTCCATCTTTTGAATGTAAATGTTCTTTATTTCTCTCTTTGTCTGATGATTTCTTGTACTATGTTTAAAAAAGAATAGTAAAAATGAGTGCTCATCTATGATCTTTTCTGGATCTTAGGGAAAATGTTTTCAATTTTTCCCCACTCATTATGATACCAGATATGGGTCTTTCATACATGCCTTTTATTGTATTGAAGTATGTTCCTTCTAGATGCAGTTTTTTGAGGTTTTATTATGAAGGGATGCTGTGTTTTATCAAATACTTTTTCAGCATCAATTGAAATGATCATATGGTTTTTGTCCTTCATTCTGTTTTTATGATACAACATGTTGATTGATTTGCATATGTTGAACCATCCTCCTTGTGTCTCTGGGATACATCCCACCTGTTCATGGTAAATAAAATGATCTTTTTAATGTGTTGCTGTATTTGGTTCAGTAGTATTTTATTGAGAATTTTTGTGTCTATGTTCATCAGGGATATTGGCCTATTGTGGTTTTTTTTATAATTTAAGTTCTGGGGTACATGTGCACAATGTGCAGATTTGTTACATAGGTATACATGTGCCATGTTGGTTTGATACACTCATCAACCCGTCATTTACATCAGGTATTTCTCCTAATGCTATCCCTCCCCCTAGCCCCTAGCCCCCAACAGGCTGTGGTGTGTGATATTCCCCACCCTGTATCCATGTGTTCTCATTGTTCAACTCCCACTTATGAGTGAGAATATGCAGTGTTTGGTTTTATCTTATGGTGTGTGTTTGCTGAGAATGTTGGCTTCCAACTTCATCCATGTCCCTGCAAAGGACATGAACTCATTCTTTTTATGGCTGCATAGTATTCCATGGTATATATGTGCCACATTTTCTTTATCCAGTCTATCATTGATGGGCATTCAAACTTTGCTATTGTGAACAGCGCTGCAGTAAAAATACATGTGCATGTTTCTTTATAGTAGAATGATTTATAATCCTTTGGGTATATACCTAGTAATGGGATTGCTGGGTCAAATGGTATTTCTAGTTCTAGATCCTTGAGGAGTCACCACAGTGTCTTCCACAATTGTTGAACTAATTTACACTCCCACCAGCAGTGTAAAAGCGTTCCTATTTCTCTACATCCTCATCAGCATCTGTTGTTTCCTGACTTTAATGATTGCCATTCTTTTTTTCTTTCTATTATACTTTAAGTTTTAAATGATCACCATTCTAACTGGCATGAGATGGTATCTCATTGTAGTTTTGATTTGCATTTCTCTAATGACCAGTGATAATGAACATTTTTTCATAAGTTTGTTAGCTGCGTCCACCATTGCTGAAGCTTGAGTAGGCAGTTTTATGCTCAGAGTGTAAACAAAGCTGCCAGGAAGTTCCAACTGGGTGGAGCCCACCACAGCTCAGCAAGGCCAACTGCCTCTCTAGATTCCACCTCTGTGGGCAGGGCGTCTCTGAAATAAAAGGCCGAAGCCCCAGTCTGGAACTTACAGATAAAACCCCATCTCCCTGGGACAGAGCACCGGAGGGAGGGGAAGCTGTGGGTGCAGCTTCAGTAGACTTAAATGTCCCTGCCTGACAGCTCTGAAGAGAGCAGTGGTTCTCCCAGCACAGCGTTTGAACTCTGATAATGGACAGACTGCATCCTCAAGTGGGTCCCTGATCCCCATGCACCCTGACTGGGAGACACCTCCCAGTAGGGGCCGACAGACACCTCATACGGGGAGCTCTGGCTGACATCTGGCAGGTGCCCTCTGGGACAAAGCTTCCAGAGGAAGGATCAGGCAGCAATATTTGCTGTTCTGCAACCTCTGCTGGTGATACCCAGGCAAACAGGGTCTGGAGTGGACCTCCAGCAAACTCCAACAGACCTGCAGCTGAGAGGCCTGACTGTTAGAAGGAAAACTAGCAAACAGAAAAGGATAGCATCAACATCAGCAAAAAGGACATCCACACTAAAACCCATCCGTAAGTCACCAACATCAAAGACCAAAGGTAGATAAAACCACAAAGATGGGGAGAAACCAGTGCAGAAAGGCTGAAAATTCCAAAATCCTGAACGCCTCTTCTCCTCCAAAGGATCACAACTTTTTGCCAGCAAGGGAACACAACTGGAGAATGAGTTTGACAAACTGACAGAAGTAGGCTTCAGAAGGTAGGTAATAACAAACTCCTCTGAGCTAAAGGAGCATGTTCTAACCCAATGCAAGGAAGCTAAGAACCTTGAAAAGAGATTAGACGAATCCTAATTAGGATAATCAGTGTAGAGAAGCACATAAACAACCTGATGGAGCTGAAAAATGCAGCACGAGAACTTTGTGAAGCATACACAAGTTTCAATTGCCAAATCAGTCAAGTAGAATAAAGGATATCAGTGATTGATGATCAACTTAATGAAATAAAGCGAGAAGACAAGATTAGAGAAAAAAGAGTGAAAAGAACAAAACCTCCAAGAAATATGGTACTATGTGAAAAGACCATATCTATGTTTGACTGGTATACCTGAAAGTGACAGGGAGAATGGAACCAAGTTGGAAAACACTCTTCAGGGTATTATCCAAGAGAACTTCTCCAACCTAGCAAGGCAAGCCAACATTCAAATTCAGGAAATACAGAGAACACCAGAAAGATATTACTTTAAAAGAGCAACCCCAAGGCACATAATTCTCAGATTCACCAAGGTTGAAATGAAGAAAAAAATGTTAAGGGCAGACACAGAGAAAGGTCGGATTACCCACAAAGGGAAGCCCATCAGACTAACAGCTGATCTCTCAGCAGAAACCCTACAAGCCAGAAGAGAGTGGGGGCCAATATTCAATGTTCTTAAAGAAAAGAATTTTCAGCCCAGAATTTCATATCCAGCTAAACTAGGCTCCATAAGTGAAGGAGAAAAAAATCCTTTACAGGCAAGCAAATGCTGGGAGATTTTGTCACCACTAGGCCTTCCTCACAAGATTTTTTTTTTTTTTTTTTAAATGTGTCTTTGGCTTTGGTGTCAGGGTAATGCTGACCTTGTAGAATGAGTTTGGAATTATTTTCTTCTCCTCTATTTTTTGGAATAGATTCAGTACTAAGTTTCTTCTTTGTATGTTTTGGAAAATTGGGCAGTGAAACCATTGGGTCATGGGCTTTTCTTTGATGGGAGAATTTTCATTTTGATGAGCTTTTGCAGTGTGTCATTTAAAAATAATTGGTCTCTTCCATCTAAATTATCAAGCATATATTATTTCATTTCCACCAAATATCTGCACAGTGGGATCTCCTTTTTCATTCTTGATATTGTTAAATTTGTGTCCCCTGTTTTTCCTTGTTAGACTTTCTAGAAATCTATCTTTTTAAATATATTTTCAAAGACTCAGATTTTGTATTCATTAGTTTTTCTCTAACACATCTTAAATGTTCAAACAGACTTTCTGGGTAACTTTTAGCTGTATTGCTTTATGTTATTAGCATTATTCTTTCCTTCCTTTGAACTTATTTTGCTCTTGTTCTGGTTTCTAAAGTGAAAAAGTTATATTATTAACTTCAGCTGTTTGTTATTTTCTAATAGATGTATTTACATATAGAAACATCCCTGTATGTACTTTTTAGCTGCATACTACAAATTATAATATATATTTAATTTTGTTCAAATTATTTTCTAATTTTCCTTGAGACTTGTTTTTTGGCCCATGAGCTACTTAGATGTGTATCAGTTAACTTTCAATTTTTTTGAAGTTTTCCAAGTTATGTTTCTGTTTTCAACTTTCATTTAATTACAATATTGACAAAAAGCATATTTTGTGTGTTTTCAATTATCTTAAATTTAAGCTTCGTTTTATGAATCAGGATATGGACACTCAGTGAATGTCACATGCACACTTTAGAAGAATATGTATTTTTGTTGTTGTTGTTTAGTATTGATAGTGCTATTTAGGTAGTTTGTATTTTTGCTAATTTTCTGTTAACTGCTTATATAACTTACTGAGAGAAGAGTATTGCAGACACCATTTATAAATTTAGATGTGTCTATCTCTCATCTTAGATCTGTAAATTTTCCCTTTGTGCATTTTGAGGCTGTATGTATGCTGCACACACGTTTAAGATCATTATATGTTTTCCTGGTGGACTGAGTTTTTCTCTTTTCAGTTCCACTTACTTTTTCCCAGTTTTATTGATGTGTGATTGACAAACAAAAAACATATAAATTTTATGCGTACATTATTGAATATATATACATTGTAAAATTATTGCCATAATCAAACTAACACATCTATCATCTCACATAGTTATTTTTTGTGGTGAGAACATTTAGGATCTACTCTCTTAACAAATTTCAAGTATACAATACACTGTTATTAACAGTAGTCAACATGTTGTACAGTGGATATTCAGAATTTATTCATCTAATAGGTGAAAGTTTGTACCCTTTGAGCAGCATCTCCCTATTTCCTCTGCTCACTCCACCCCAGCCCTTGATAGACATCATGCTACTCTGTTTTTGTGAGTTTGACTTATTTAGGTTCCACATATAAGTGATATGCAGTCATCGCCTTTCTGTGTCTAGCTTATTTCACTTAGTATAACATCCTCCAGTTTCATTCATGCTGTTGCAAATGGCAATATTTATTTTTTTCAAGGCTGAATATTTAATTTTTGTGTGTTTATATATATGTGTGTGTAGATATATATGTGTGTATGTGTATATATATCTGCATGTATGTATGTGTGTGTTTGCATATATAAACTCATATGTACATGTACACATATACATACACACCTGTGTGTGTATATATATATACACGTGCATATATAAGTACATGCACATATATATACACTCATATATACATATACATATACGCACATATTTACACACATATATACATATGTATATACACACATATACATATATAACATACATATGCATATATATACACCTGTGTTTATGTATACACACACACAGAGGCAAGAAAAGCAAAAATAAACAAGTAGGACTATATCACATTTAAACGTTTCTACACTGCAAAGCATATAGTTAACAAAATGAAAAGATACCTTATAGAATGAAAAAAAAAATTGGGAACCATATATCTGATAAGGGATTAACATCCAAAATATATAAAGAACCCCTAAAACTCAATAGCAAAAACACAATCGAATTTAAAAAATGGAAAAAAGACCCGAAGAGATGTTTTTCTAAAGAAGACATATACATCTCCTACAGGTATAAGAAAAGGTGTTCAACGTGACCACTCGTGTGTGTGTTTACATATATATACATATACATACACACATATTTATATACATGCACATACAAAGTGGAATATTTGTTTATCAAGAAAATGTGAGATTATGTATGTAAAATAAAAGCTGTATATCTTGTATACAAGTGTATATATTTGTATAAATATAGTGCATAGACACTGTGTATATATATACATAATCAGACATTTTCTTTTCCCATTCATCCATTGACAGATACTTAGGTTGATTTTCTATCTTGGTTATTTTAAATAATGCTACAATGAACATGAAAGTATAGATATCTCATTGAGACAGTGATTTCATTTTATTTGGATATACTCTGAAATGAGATTTCTGGATCTTAGAGCAGTTTTATTTTATTTTTAAAAGAATTTTGATACTCTATTCCATATAGCTTATTAATTTACATTCTTACAGTGTACAGGAGTTCCTTTTTCTCCACCTCCTCACCAACATTTGCTCTCTCTTAACTTTTTGAAAATAGCTATCCTAACAGATGTAAGGTGATATTTCATTGTGGTTTTGATTTGATTTCTTTGATGATTGGTCAAGTTGGACATCTTTTTTTGATTGTTGTTTTAAGTTTTGAGAAACATGTGCAGAACGTGCAGGTTTGTTACATAGGTATACGTGTGCCATGGTGGTTTGCTGCACCTGTTGACCCATCCTCTAAGTTCTCAGCCCTCATCCCCCACCCCCCACCAGGCCCTGGTTTCTGGTTTCCCTCCCTGTGTTCATGTGTTCTTATTGTTTAACTCCCACTTATGAGTGAAAACATGCAGTGTTTGGTTTTATGTTCCTGGAACATCTTATACCTGTAGGCCATTCACATGTTTTCTTTAGAAAAATGTCTATTCAGGTAGTTTGCTCATTTTTAAATTGGATTTTTTTTTTTTTTTTTTTGTTATAGAGTTTAGGGCTTCTTTATATATTTTATGTAATAATCCCTTATCAGATATATGATTTGCAAATTTTTTTCTCATTCTGTAAGGTACCTTTTAGTTTCGTTAATTACATGCTTTGCAATGCAGAAACTTTTTTAATTTGAAAAGACACAGACTGGCAAATTGGATAAATAATCAAGACTCATTGGTGTGCTGGATTCAAGAGATCCATCTCATGTGCAAGACACACATAGGCTCAAAATAAAGAGATGGAGAGATATTTATCAAGCAAATGAAAAGCAATAAAAATCAGGGGTTTCAATCTTACTCTCTGACAAAGCAGACTTTAAACCAACAAAGATCAATAAAGAAAAAAGAAGAGCATTACATAGTGGTAAAGGGATCAATTCAACAAGAAGAGCGAACTCTCCTAAATATATAGACATCCAATACAGGAGCACCCAGATTTATAAAGCAAGCTCTTAGGGACCTAAAAAGAGACTTAAACTCCCACATAACAATAATGGAAGACTTTAACACCCCACTGTCAATATTAGAAAGATCAACAAGACAAAATTAACAAGGATATTCGGCACGTGAACTCAGCTCTGGATCAAGTGAACCTATTAGATATTGACAGGACTCTCCACCCAAAAACAATGGAATATACATTCTTCTCAGTACCACATGGAACTTATTCTAAAATTGACCACATAATTGGAAGTAAAACACTCCTCAGCTAATGTAAAATAACTGATATAATATGAAACAGTCTGTCAGACCACAGTGCAATCAAATTGGAACTCAAGAATAAGAAACTCACTCAAAACCACACGACTACGTGGAAATTGAACAACCTGCTCCTGAATGACTCCTGGGTAAATAATGAAATTAAAGTAGAAATAAAAAAGTTCATTGAAACCAACAAGAACAAAGACAACATACCAGAATCTCTGGGACACAATTAAAGCAGTGTTAAGAGGGAAATTTATAGCTCTAAATGCCCACATCAGAAAGCTAGAAAGATCTTAAATCAACACCCTGACATCACAATTAACCAAACTGAGAAACAAGAGCAAAAAAATCCAAAAGCTAGCAAAAGGCAAAAAAAATAAGATCAGAGAGGAACTGAAGGAGATAGAGACATAAAAAACCCCTTCAAAAATTAATAAATTCAAGAGCTGAATTAAAAAAATAATAAAACAGGTACATAACTAGCTAGACTAATAAAGAAGAAAAGAGAGAAGAATCAAATAGACACAATAAAAAATAATAGAGGGACCCAACCGAGATACAAACTACCATCAGTGAATACTATAAATGCCTCTATGCAAATGAACTAGAAAGTCTAGAAGAAATGGATAAATTCCTGGACACATACACTCTCCGAAGACTAAACCAGGAGTAAGTCAAACCCCTGAATAGGCCAATAACATGCTCTGAGATTGAGGCAGTAATAAATAACCTACCAACCAAAAACAAAGCCCAGAAACAAATGGATTCACAGCCAAATTGTAACAGAAGTACAAAGAGGAGCTGGTACTGACAGGGGAACCTATCCCTTGTCCCCCTCACAGGACATGCGATGGAGGTGTGGCTCACTTTGTCGGTGCTCCACTGCTCAGACTCTAGAGGAGCTTACAGATGGGCAGGCTTTAGGGCTCCAACTCCACAGCAATGTCTAGGGGTGAATGTTTACAGCTGATGTCCCAGTGGGCATATGTTACAGGTTGTCCTTTTAGTTTAGTCATCTGTAGGCGGCTTGTGTTAGTTAGCTAAATTAGACCACCTTGTCTTATCACAGGGACAGAGGGCTTTCTGTATCCCAGGGTTCTTGCCTCGGTGTGCTGGGAGAATCAGATCACACATGGGCTTGGAGAATGAGTGCAAGGTTTAATTGAGGGGAAGTAGCTCTCAGCAGTTGAAGGAACCAGAAGTTAGATAGTTTTCCCCGGAATCAGGTTGCTTGGTGGCCCAAACTCTCTTTCAACTATGCTAGCCAAACTCGACATCATTCTGCCTGCTGGTGGGGCAGTCTATCTGTGTGTTCCTCTCGACATCCAGCCTCCTGTGTGTTCCTCTACTGGTGTGTTCCTCTCGACACCCAGCCACCTGTGTCTTCTTTTGCCGATGTGTTCCTCTTGATGTCTAGCTGCTTGTGTGTCTGCTTGTTAGGGTTTGGGTTTTTCTTTAATAGGCACAGGATGGGGGTGCGGCAGGCTAGGGTGGTCTTGGAAAATGCAACATTTGGGCAGAAAAACAAAAACTGCCTGTCCTCACCTAGATCTGTGTGCCCAGGCCTGGGGGTGGAGCCCTAGCCAGGGACTATGCCCTCTTACACCCAGCACTTTCCTTCCCTCCTTCCTTATTACTTAAAGGGACCATTCCCTTCCCTTCCCAGCAGTTCCCTTCTGTATCAGTACCATACCCTCTGAAACTATTCCAAACAATGAAAAAGGAGGAACTCCTCCCTAACTCATTTTATGAGGCCAGCATCATCCTGATACCAAAACTTTGCAGAGACACAACAAAAAAAGAAAACTTCAGGCCAATATTCCTGATGAACATCAATGCAAAAATCCTCAGTAAAATACCAGCAAACTGAATCCAGCAGCACATCAAAAAGCTTATCTACCATGATCAAGCTGGCTTTCTACCTGGGATGCAAGGCTGATTCAACATATTCAAATTAATACATGTAATTTATCACATAAACAGAACAAATGACAAAAAACCTATGAATGTCTCATCAGATACAGAAAAGGCCTCTGATAAAATTCAACATTCCCTCATGTTAAAAACGCTCAATAAACTAGGTATTGATGGAACATATCTCAAAATAATAAGAGCTATTTATGATAAACCCACAGCCAATATCATACTGAATGGGAAAAAGCTGGAAGCATTCTTTTTTAAAGCTTGCAAAAAACAAAAATGCCCTCTCTCACCACTCCTGTTAAACTGAGTGTTGGAAGTTCTGCCCAGAGAAATCAGGCAAGAGAAATAAATAAGGGGTATTCAAATAGGAAGATAGAAAGTCAAATTGTCTCTGTTGGCAGATGACATGATTCTATATTTAGAAAACTCCATCATCTCAGCCCAAAAGCTCCTTAAGCTGATAAGCAACTTCAGTAAAATCTCAGGATACACAATCAGTGTGCAAAAATCAGAATAATTCCCTCAAACCAACAATAGACAAGTGGAGAGCCAAATCATGAATGAACTTTTATTTACAATTGCTACAAAAAGAATAAAATACCTAGGAATACAGCTAACAAGAGATGTGAAGGAACTGTTCAAGGAGAACTATGAACCATTGCTCAAGGAAATAAGAGAAGACACAAATGGGAAAAGATTCCATCCTTGTAAATAGAAATAATTAATATTGTTAAAATGGCCATGATGCCCAAAGTAATTTATAGATTCAAGGCTATTCCCATCAAACTACCATTGACATTCTTCACAAAATTAGAAAAACACAAACTACTTAAAAACTCATATGGAACCACAAAAGAGCCTGTATAGCCAAGACAATCCTAAGCCAAAAGAACAATGCTGGGGGCATCACTCTATCTGACTTCAAACTACAGTACAAAGCTACAGTAACTGAAACAGCATGGTACTGGTACAAAAACAGACACATTGACCAATGGAATAGAATAGAGATTTCAGAAATAAGACTGTGCATCTACAGCTATCTGATCTTTGACAAACCTGACAAAAACAAGCAATGGGGAAAGGATTCCCTATTTAATAAATGGTGCTGGAAAAACTAGCTAGCCATATGCAGAACACTAAAACTGGACCCCTTCCTTAAACCTTATACAAAATTTAACTCAAGACATGTTAAAAACAAATATAAAACCAAAAACCATAAAAGCCCTAGAAGAAAACTTAGGTAATACCATTCAGGACATAGGCATGGGCAAATATTTTATGATGAAATTGCCAAAAGCAATTGTAACAAAAGCAAATATTGAAAAATTGGATTTAATTAAACTGAAGAGCTTCTGCACAGCCAAACAAACTATCATCAGAGTGAATAGGCAACGTATGAAATGGGAGAAAAGATTTGCAATCTATCCATCTGACAAAGGTTTAATATCCAAAATCTACAAGGAATTTAAACAAATTTACAAGAAAAATAAACAAACAACCACATTAAAAAAGTGGACAAAGGATGTGAACAGACAATTCTCAAAAGAAGACATGCAGCAAACAAACATATGAAAATAAGCTCAATATCACTAATTATTAGAGAAATGAAAATCAAAACGTCAATGAGATACCATCTCACATCAGTCAGAATGGTGATTACTAAAAAGTCAAGAAACAGCAGATGCTTGTGAGGCTGTGGAGAAATAGGAATGCTTTTACACTGTTGGTGGGAATGTAAATTAACTCAACCATTGTGGAAGACAGTGTGGCAATTACTCAAGAATCTAGAACTACCATTTGACCCAGCAATCCCATTACTGGGTATATACCCAAAGGAATATAAGTCATTCTATTATAAAGACACATACACATATGTTTATTGCAACACTATTCACAATAACAAAGGCATGGAACTAACCCAAATGCCCAGAAATGATAGACTGGATAAAGAAAATGTGGTACATATACACCATGGAATACTATGCAGCCATGAATGGGAATGAGGTATATGTCCCTTGCAGGGACATGGATTAAGCTGGAAGCCATCATCCTCAGCAAACTAACACAGAAACAGAAAATCAAACACATGTTCTCACTCATAAATGTGAGTTAAACAATGAGAACACATGGGCAGAAGGAGAGAAACAACACACACCAGGGCCTGTCAGGGATGGAGTCATGAGAGGAGGGATAGTATCAGGACAAATAGCTAATCCCCGTGGAGCTTAAAACCCAGGTGATGGGTTGATAGGTGCAGCAAGCCACCATGGCACACATATACCTATGCAACAAACCTGCACGTTCTGCACATGCATCCCAGAACTTTAAGTAAAATAAAAAAATAAATAAAAAGAGACAGAAATACCATTTGACCCAACTCCATAACTGGGTATATATTCAAAGGAATATAAATCATTTGATTATAAAGACACATACACATGTGTGTTCACTGCAACATTTTTCACAATAGCAAAGACGTGGAATCAACCTAAATGCCCATCAATGATAAACTGGATAAAGAAAATGTGGTACATACACAACGTGGAATACTATACAGCCATAAAGAAGAACTAGATTATGTCCGTTTCAGAGACATGGATGGAGTTGGAGGCCATTATTTTTAGCAAACTAACACAGAAACAGAAAACCAAATACCGCATGTTCTCACTATATGTGGGAGTTAAATGATAAGGACACATGAACAAATAAGAGTGGAATAACACACTCAGAGGCCTATTGGAGGGTGGAGAGTTGGCGGAGGGAGAGGATCAGGAAAAATAACTAATGTGTACTAGGCTTAATACTCAAATGATGAAATAGTCTGCACAACAAACCCCCATGACATGTTTATCTATGTAACAAACCTGCACATGTACCCCGAACTTAAAATAAAAGTTAAAAAAGCAAAAAAATAAGTTTTTAAATTTGGTGTAGTCCCACTTGTTTGTTTTTGCTTTTGCTGCCTATGTTTTTGATTTCATATCCAAAAAATTATTGTCAAGATCAACATCAAGGGTGTTTTTATTTACAGATATTATTTGCACATATTTATGAGGCCATGTGATATTTTATTACATGCATATAATGTTTAATAAGTTAAAGTATTAACTTATTAAAGTTAAGGTATTTACCTTAATAAGTTAAGGTATTTACCATATTCATCAACTTGAATATTTATTGTTTTTATGCATTGGAAAGATGTCAAGCTCCTCCCTTTTAGCTATTTTGAAGTATACAGTACATTGTTCTTAACTAAAGTTACCCTACTCTGCTATCATATATTAGAACACAATTCTTCTATCTAACATAATGGAAATAATTGTACCCATTAACCAACCACTCTTTAATCCCCACCCACAACACACAGGCCTTCCCAGCCTCTGGTATTCATCATTTTACTCTCTACCTCCATGACATCAACTTTTTTCATCTCCCACATATGAGTGACAACACATCATATTTGTTTCTCTGTGCCTGGCTTATCTCACTTAACATAATGACTTCCATTTCCACACATGTTGCTACAAATGACATGATTTCATTCTATTTTACTGGCCAAATAGTATTCCATTGTGTATATATATCACAGTTTTTTAATCAATTTGTTGATTGACACATTGATTCCATATATTTTCTGTTGTGAGTAGTGCTGTAATAAACATGAGAGTGCAGCTGTCTTTTTCAATTTAATTTTTATTTTTATAGATTTAGGGGTACAAGTACAGTTATGTTACATGGATATATTGTGTAGTGGTGAAATCTAGGCTTTTAGTGTACCCCTCACCTGAATACTGTACTTTATACCCAACAGGTAGTATTCCATCCCTCATCCCTCCCACTCTCCTACCTTTTGGAGTGTACAATGTCTGTTATTCCACTTGTTTGTAAGTGTGTACCCATTGTTTTGCTCCCACATATAAGTGAGAACATGCGGGTTTTAACTTTCCATACTAAAGATAATAGCCTCCAGTTCCATCCATGTTGTTGCAACATTCATTCATTCTTGTTTATAACTGAGTAGTATTACATGGTAGATATATACCACATTTTCTTTATTTTATCATTAGTTAATGAATAATTAGGTTGGTTCTATAACTTTGCTATTGTGAATAGTGCTGCAATGAACATACCAGTGCAAGTGTCTTTTCGATTTAAAAAAAAAATTGACTTATTTTCCTTTGGGTAGATACCCAGTAGTGGGAATGTTGAGTTCAAGGGTAGTCCTTTTTGTAGGTTTCTGATAAATTTTCATACTGTTTTCCATAGTTTGTTCTAATTTACATTACCACCAACAGTGTAGAAGCATTCCCTTTTCTATGCATCCTTGCCAATGTCTGTGCAGTTATTTGATATACTGATTTTCCCCCCGGGATATATATCCAGTAGTAGGAATGCTGAAACATAGGGTAGTTTTACTTTTAATTCTTTGAGAAATCTCCATACCATTTTTCAGAGTGGCTGTACCAATTTATATTTCCCTCTGTAGTGTATAAGAGTCTCTCTCTTCATCCTCACCAGCATTTGTTGTTTTTCGACTTTTCAGTAATAGCCATTTTAACTGGAGTAAGAGGATATCTCATTGTGGTTTTGATTTGCATTTTCCTGATGATGAATCATAATTAAGCATTTTTTTCATACTTGTTGGCCATTAGTATTTATTCTTTTGAGAAATGTATATTCATGTATTTTTTTCCCAATTTTTAATGAGATTATTAGTGTTTTTACTTGAGTTGTTTGAATTTCCTATGTATTCTAGATATTAATCCATTGTCAGATGAATGTCAGAGTTGCAAATGATCCCTCCTATTATGCGGCTTTTCTCTTTACTCTGTTGATTGTTTCCTTTGCTGTGTAAAAGCTTTTTAGTTTAATGTAGTTCCAATTCTCTATGTTTTAGCTGCCTATGCTTTTGACATCTTAGCCATAAAATCTTTCTCTAGGCCAATCTTTGAAGTATTTCCCCTATATATTATTCTAGTTGTTGTATACTTTGGGGTTTCACTTTTAAACTTTTAAATCTATCTTGAGTTGATTTTTGTGTATGGTGAGAGATAAGGGCCTAGTTTCATTGTCCTGCATATGAATATCCATTTTTCTCAGTACTCTTTATTGAAGAATGTCTCGATTCCCCAATGCATGCTTTTGGCACCTTAGTCAAAAATCAGTTGGATGTAAATATGTAGATTTATTTCTGTGTTCTCAATTCCGTTCTGTTGGTTTATGTGTCTTTTTTTATAACAATGTCATACTATTTTGGTTACTATAGGCTTTTCATATATTTTGAATTCACTCAATGTGGTGCCTCCAGTTTTATTTTTTCTATTCAGAATTGGTATGGCTATTTAGGCTTTTTTTTTTTTTTTTTTTTTTTTGGTTTTGTACAAAGTTTTAAAGATTTCTTTTCTATTTCTGTGAAAAATTACATCAGTTTTTTATAAGAATTGCATTGAATCTGTAGGTTTCTTTGGGTAGTATGGCCATTTTTACAATATTAATTCTGCTAATCCATGAGCATGGGATGTATTTCTATTTGTTTGTGTCCTCTTCAATTTATTTCATCAGTGTTTTGTAGTTTTTCTTGTAGAGGTCTTTCATCTCCTTGGTTAAATTTATTCCTAGTTATATTCTTGTAGCCATTGCAAATTGGATTGCCTTCTTGATTTCTTTCTTTGTCAGTTCACTATTGGTATATAAATATGTTACTGATTATTGTATGTTGATTTTGTATCCTGCAACTTTACTGAATTTGTTTATCAGACACAAGAGGTTTTTGTTTGTTTGTTTTGTTTTGTTTTGTTTTGGTGAAGTCTTAAGGTTTTTCTAGATGTAAGATCATGTCATCTGCAAAGAGGGACAATTTTAATTTATTTTTTCAATTTGGATGCATTTTATGTTGTGAGTCACATTTGTTGATTCACATATGCTAAACCATTTTTGACTATTGAATGGAAGTTCCTGTTTTCTTGCTAGCTATCAGGCAGGGGCTATTCTTATCTCTTGAATACCACCATCCATATTACTTACCATGTGGCTCCCTTTAGATGTGCCCCTCTTCATCTAGCAACCATAAACCTCCCTTGTACTGAATCTCTCTCACACTTTAAATTTATCTGACTTCTTTGTTTCTGACATCTAGACCTAGATTTAAAGGGATCATGTGATTAGGTCAGGTTGGCCCATACAGTCTCTTTTTCTTAAAGTCAACTGTGACATATAACACAACCTAATCAGGAAAGTAAAATCCATTATATTCATATTCCCTGGAATCACATAGGGCATGTTCTCCAGAGGAAATCAATTTTAGACATCATCTTAGAATTGCCTATCATAGAGGTAAAACTTACGTGATTTGAAAAACACAATTCTTGAATATATTATTCCATGTGTTCTAACAAATGCATTGATCCCATGAAGTTCCTCTGTTAACTTTCTCAGTAAATCTGTACCTGCATATTCCTCAGAGGCAATCATTGTTCTAATTTTATTCTGTCATATATTGGTTTTGCTTGTTCTATATCAGGAGTCATCAAACTATGACCCGTGGTCCAAATCCAGTCCACTACCTGTTTTTATAAATAAAGTTTTATTGAAACACAGCCATGCTTATTTTTTTACCTATTGTCTACAACTGCTTTCTTAATACAATAGGTGATTTAAGTAGTTACAATTACTTAATGACCCATAAAGTTTAAATATTTACTATCTAGCCCTTTACACAAAATTTGTAAACTCTTCTTCATATAAATAGAATCATAGGTGTGCATTCATTTGTGTAAAACTTCTTTCAACATAATGTTTTTGGGATTCTTCTATGTCGTGTCTATTGGTAGTTAAAAAAAATTAATCTCCCTCAATTGTATGAGCATGTCACAGTTTATCTATTCTTATGTTGATAGATGCCTGCCCTGTTTCCGGTTTTGAACTATTACGAGTAATCTTCAGTGATTATTCTTGTACAAGTCTTTCTATAAATGTATGCTTTTATTTCTCTTATGTAAATATTTAGTGGTGAAATTTCTGGATTACAGGTTGAACATATATTTCACTTTATAAGAATCTGCCAGAAATTGTTTCAAAGTGATTGTATCACTTTATACTCCCAGTTTCACTTTCAGTTGCTTTAATTCCTTGTTAACATTTTGTACTATCAGACTTTAATTTTTGCCATTCTGGTAAATTCTAGTAGTATTTCACTGTGATTTTATTTTTAAGTCTTTTGATAAATATTTTGTAGATAATTTTTTGTTATTGATCATTCTTCTCATTTTTTATGAAGTGTCTGTTCAAATTTTTGCACATTTTATTATTTTAATTAATTTATTATATATTTAGGGAGTACAAATGCAGTTTTCTTACATGTGTGTATTGCATACTGGTGAAGTTTAGGCTTTTAGTGTATCCATTACCCCAATAGTGAACAATGCACCCAATAAATAATTTTCAATCCTCAATCCCCTTCCACTCTCCCACATTTTATAGTCTCACGTGTCATTGTTACACTCTGTATGTCCAGGTGTACCCTTTGTTTAGCTCCCACTTATAAGTGAGAACGTGCAGTATTTGAGTTCTGTTTCTGAGTTATTTCACTTAGTACAATGACCTCCAGTTCCCTTTATGATGCTGCAAAGGACATGCATGATATCATAAAATATTTTCTTTATCTAATCGTCTGTTGATGAGTGCTTAGGTTAATTCCATAACTTTGCAATCATGAATCATGCTGCTATAAACATACAAGTGTGGACATCTTTTTGATATAATGATTTCTTTTCTTTGCATATATACCCGGTAGCAGGATTGCTGGATCAAATGATCATTCCATTTTTAGTCATTTTTTAATCCTTTGGAAAATCTCCATACTGTTTTCCAAAAATGTTGTACTAATTTACATCCCCACCAAAAGTGTATAAGCATTTCTTTTTCTCAATATCCTCACCAACATCTGCTGTTTTTAGACTTTTTAATAATAGCCATTTTAACTGGTATCAGATGATATCTAATTGTGGTTTTGATTTGCATTACTTTGATGATTCGTAATGTTGAGCATATCTTCATGTTTGTTGGACACCTGTATGTCTCCTTTAGAAAGTACCTATTGATGTCTTTTGCCCACTTTTTAATGGGATTATTTATTGTTTTCTTGTACAGTTGTTTGAGTTTCCTGTAGATTCTGGATATTAACCCTTGGTCAGATATATAGTTTGCAAAAATTTTCTTCCATTCTATAGTTTGGCTGTTTACTTTATTGATTGTTTCTTTTGCTATGGAAAAGCTTTTTAGTTTAATTAAGTCCCATTTGTCTATTTTTGGTTTTCTTTTATTTGCTTTTTAGGTCTTGGTTATAAATTCTTTGCCTAGGCCAATGTCCAGGAGAGTTTTCCTAGATTTCCTTCTAGGATATTTGTAGTTCCAAGGCTTACATTTAAGACTTTAGTTCATCTTGAGTTAATATTTTATATGGTGAGAGGTATGTGTCCAGTTTCATTTTTCTGCACGTGGCTAATGTCTGCACATGGCAGATTTTTTCCACACCATTTATTGAATAGGATGCCATTTCTTCAGTGTATATTTTTGTTGACTTTGCCAAAGATAAGTACATTGTAAGTATGTAACCTTATTTCTGGGTTCTCCATTCTATTCAACTTTTCTATGTGTCTATTTTAATGCCAGTAGCTTGCTGTTTGGGTTACTATAGCCTGGCAATATGATTTGAAGTCAGATAATGTGATGTCTCCAGCTTTGTTGTTTTTGCTCAGGATTGCTTTGGCTATTTTGTCTTTTTTTTTCCGTCTATATTAATTTTAGGATTTTTTTCTAATTCTGTGTAAAACAATGCTGGTAATTTGATAGGGATTGCATTAAATCTGTAGTTTGCTTTGGGAAGTGCAATTATTTTAACAATATTGGCTATTCCAATCCATAAGCATGGATTTTTCCATTTGTTGATGTTGTCTCTGATTTCTGTCATCAGTGTTTTGTAGTTCTCCTTGTAGAGGTCTTTCACATCCTTGGTTAAATATATTCCTAAGTTTAAAAAAAAATGTGTTGTAAATGAGATCACCTTCTTGATTAGGTCCTTGGTTAGATCATTATTGGTGTACAGAAATGCTACTGAGTCAATTGTGTGTCCTAAAACTTTACTAAATATATTGATCAAATTTAAGAGTATTTTTGTTGGAGTCTTCAGATATTTCTGGATCAAAACATATCATCAGTTAATGGGAATAATTTGACTTCTTCTCTTTCAATTTAAATGCTTTTTTTTTTTCTTCTTTGCTGATTGCTCTGGCAAGGACTTCTAGTGCTATGTTGAATAGAGTGGTGAAAGTGGGCATCCTTGGCTTGTTTTAGTTCACAGAGAAAATGCTCTAAACTTTTCTCCATTAAGTAAGATGTTGACTGTGGCCTTGTCATATATAGCCTTTATTATGTTGAAGTATGTTTCTTTTATGCCTAGTTTGTTGAGGATATTTCTCGTAAAGGGGTGCTAAATTTTATTGAGTGCTGTTTCTCTATTTAGATGATCATAAAATTTTTGTCCTTAATTCTGTTTATGTAATACATCATATTTATTGATTTGCACATGTTGAAACATAACATCCCCGGGGTAAATCCCACCTGATCATGGTGTATTATCTTTTTGATGTGCTATTTGATTCTGCTTGCTAGTACTTTGATGAGAATGTTTGTATCTATGTTCCTCAGGGATATTGGTCTGTAGTTTTCTTTTTTCCTTGTGTCCTTGTCTGGTTGTGGTATCAGGGTGATACTGACCATGTAGAATAAGTTAAAGAGAATTTCCTCCTGCTTGACTTTTTTTAGAGTAGTTTCAGAAGTATTGGTGTTAATTACTCTTTGCATGTTTGGTAGAATTTTGCCATAAATCCATCTGTTTCTCAGCCATTTTTTTATTGGGAGATTTTTTATCACTGATTCAATCTTGCTACTCATTATTGATTGATCCGCTCAGGAGTTCTATTTCTTCCTGGTTCAGCCTTGGGAGATTGTCTGTTTCTAGTAGCTTATTCATTTTCTCTGGGTTTTCTAGTTTATGACTATATAGTTGTTTGTAATTGTTTCTGATGATCTTTTGTATTTCTGTTGCATCACTTGTAATGTCTCATTTTGATTTCTGATTATGTTTATATGGATTTTCTATTTTCCTGCTTAGTCTAGCTAGTGATTTATCAATTTTTTTATTTTTTAAAAAACCAAATCTTTGTTTTATTGATTCTTTGTATTTTTTTCTCCATTTCATTTAATTCTCTTTTGATTTTTGTTATTTCTTTTATTCTATTAACTTCAGGTTTGATTTGTTCTTCTTTTTCCTAGTTTCTTGGTGCTTTTGTCCATTTTATATTGGGTCTTTCTATAATTATTGGAAGAATTCTTTATACATTCTGGATTCCAGTCCTTTCTCAGATATATGTTTTACAAATATTTCTCCTAGTCTGTAGTTTAAATATTTTCTTAATGGTGTCTTTTGATGAAAAGTTTTTAATTTAGATAATGTCTATTTTTTTTTCAGCACAATGCCACTATGGGTAAGGAAGGAAGGGGCAGGCAGCATAAGGAGGCAACGTGTTGCTAGCACAGACAGGAAATACCAGCAGTTATGTGGCACATTTTTGCCACGTTGGGGAATAATGCCACTCAAAATTATGAGATCAAATATTTACTTAAAATTCCAGAAATGAAATGTCAGATAATTAGGCTGAGGAAGAGTGCTGTGGACACTCAAGTCCTATAATGGTCTTATGACTAAACTAGAGAAAAGCTTATTGCATAATTATTTTCTTATATATAAAATATTATCTTATGTCTTTATACCATTTGGAGATTCTCTACTTTGCTTGATTACTTTTCACAGGCAGGCAGCCAATTGTAGGTATTGATTTTGGTTCATACATCAGCATGACACACAGATTGAGAGAAGGTTTGCTAGTCACCTAGTGAGAGTGAGATGAGTTCTTCTGCTTGTTAGATGACAGTGCTTGCTATAGCAGATCAAGATACACTTAATCCTACTTATTAAGAGTTTATGTAACAAAAATAAGCAATATATTAAGTCCATGTATACAGCAATAATATTTGATTGCTTTGTTTTGTATTCATGTACATGGTGTTTAAAATACTCTGTGCATATAAACTCAAAAAAGAAGTTGTTTCTTCCCTTGTAGAAAGATCAGAAAAACTTCTGAGACTCTTATGAGTGTCTGTGAGATAAAATGATTTTCCTAATAATTCTACAAAATTATTTTCCATTTTCATTCGCATTCTTTTTTTTGTGTAAAGCAGAGTTTTTCAAAGGTTATAAGATGTGTTATGTCACAACAGACTGAAAGCAGAAGCAGATTGAGAACCTAGCTGTTCTCTATTAAGCTAAACATTAAGGGGATTTGCAAAATTAGAAAAATATCACTCTTATTACTGTTTTTAGATATATGAATATTTTTCATAAAATGTTATACATAATAATGGATTTTTGTTACTATTTTTAAATAAATTCATATTGATTGAACAGTTATTATCAGTTTTAAACAAAAGCTCTTTGGGCTTCTCAATAAGATTTGAATGTAAAGAAGTCCTGAGAGCAAATGTTTGAGAATTGCTGGATTACCTTGTAAGTCTTGTGTAGCTAAAATTTTCTGTATCTTTCTGACTGCAGTAGAACAGACCACTGTGTTACGCCCATAAATGCTGTTCAATCACGGTTTTTACTGCTTTGCCCATTAATTTTCAAAAAAGCTGAGAAACACTGTTTAAAGGAGAAGCTCTTGATTTTTTTTTATTTGTAGGAAACTGACTACATTGTTAGCTTTTTAAATCTCTTCTCTTTACGCTTCCAACTTTCCTCCTGCTAAGTCTCCTTTCTCCCTCTTCTTCTATTCTGTGTATTGGGTGGTTTCTTATTTGATATTTATGGTCTGCATATAAAATCAATTGAAATGTAAGCCCCCATAGGGAAATTCCTCTCAAAAGAAGGACAAATCATGATAAAAGGCCCCTTCTGGACTTTTGTAATCTTTAATGCCTGGTCAGAATTCACAGATTTAGTATGTATTCTCTAAGGAGAAAAGCACTATGTGGAAGAATGTATAGTTAAAGGAATACATTGTATTTTCTTAACTCTAAATATGTGAATATCTTAATATATAATATATGTAATTCTATAATTTGATAAATGAAATAATTTGGTATATATATACATATGTAATCTTGAGTTTATATGTATTAAGTGCACAGTATTCACTGCAATTGCTTAACTTCAACATTTGTGAAATGTCCTACTATGTGTCTATGAGTACACAGTGCTTTGTATCAGTGTCAAATGAATATGCAAGCATGCAAATTCAAAAAGAGCATCTTACTAGTTTCTTCTAGTACAGTGGTTCTTTTTTAACTTGTCCTATAATGCTTCTCTTTTAGCCAAAATGGTAACCTAATTAAAGTAGCATGATATAAAAATACTCAGATATTACCACCATCTATAGGCACATTATTAAATTTAGTTTTTAAAATAAAACAATTCAAGATGTCTTTGGCTGCCTCTAGACCCAGAGATATATAAATAGGTCTTTATATATGTTGATACAGTGCAACCATTCTATGATATCATACTATCAGAGCAACTTGTAGAGAACTTCTAATCTAATACCTCAATTCCTACGTGAATCTCTTTTACAATATCCACTGTCAACACAAATAACAGTCAATAATTATACTTAGGATGTCTATAATTTACATCCAATTAAACAATAGCAAAACTTACCTCTATCCATTACCATGTGACAATTATAAAATAAAAAAATTACTATTCAGTGATGACTACTATTGTTAAGTAGTCTTTGAGTACAGAGGGCACAAAGAACATTGAGAACAAAGTTTTTATGTGAATAAATACACTTATATTAAAGTGGGAATGAATATAAACATAATGACCTGCTCAGAGGAGGCTAAAGTCATCATCTTGGCCAAAAAAAAAAAAAATTCATCAAGTTTTGACACATTCCAAATCTTAGGTATTGTAAATAATGCTGCAGCAAACAAAGGAGCGCACATATCTTTTTGATATATTCATTTCCTTTCTTTTGAGCATGTACCCACAAAAATTAAAATAATAACAATAGTAATAAAACATTTGACACATTCTTCACTCATGCTTAGCCTTAAGAAACCTGTAAAGAAAGAACATAGCAACATCAAGTCATTTCATTTAGAACATTTTTGCTAACATTTAATTTTCCACAGTGTACCAAGCACCATGTTAGGCACTTTTCATATGTTATCTAATTTAATTCTCACAGATTTCTTAAAAGGTTGTTATTAGTATTCCCATTTTACAGTTGATAGAACTATGATTCACGGTAAGTAAATGACTTATCTAGTGCCACTCAATTAGTAAGGGGCAGAACTGGGATTCAAATCCATCCTGTTGAGAAACAAAAGATAGTTTTCATGTCATTTATATTTAGCTTTTGAACATGTTATCATTTATACCAATATGTCCCAGTTCTTTGTACAATCTCTGGCACATAGTAGATAGTATTTTTTGAATTAAATGAGTGCATATATGATTATTTATCATTTTACATTTGTCTTAGAAAATATTAAAATTAGTTTATTTTATAAACATAGTGGAGAAGTCTGGTCCAGTATATTCGGGAAGAAAGAATGCTGTCTGGCATTTTGAGAGAAGATTGATGTTTAATTTCATGTGCTCAGTAAAGCTGATAGTTGGAAAACGTAGCCTCCATTTTTTGCACTTACATGGTACACTTTTTTATTTGCCTAATCATAATGTATTTCTGCTTGGATACAAGCATAGCAACAGTAATCATGCTTTACTTCATACTTCTAATTGGCTTTCAACCAATAATTACATGCTTTTGCTGAGTGATTCCCATAGAGCGTACATAGCATTCTGTGGCATTCCATTTACCTTATAACATTATCACCTGTGGCTTCCTTTGTTCTCTTATTAGTGAAGCCAATTTTACTCTCATGTGCTTGATTTGCAGCTTCATTTTTAGACCAACCTACTCCCACATCGTATTGCTAAGACACTGTATGAATTTTGTTTCCTTTCTACCTGGGTTATCAGACACTGTATAAATTTTTATTTCCTTTCTACCTGGGTTATCAGCCTTGAAATTGTTAAATGCATTCTGTTCCTTTTTGCTCATCCACAGTTTGCCAAGGATTAAGAAAAAAATTTCCTGTGGATTAAATCATATGAGGGATAATTGAAATAAATATGTCTGTATAGGCTTTATTCAAAGCCTATCCATAGTTTTGTGAGCAAATATTAAAAATCATTGGGAATACTTTTAGTGGCTGTTCAGAACTGCTATACTTTGCAGTGGAAATGCTGAATGCTAGTCCAGACTCTGACATTTGCTATTTCTTTTACCTTTGACAAGTCTTCCTCTTTGGGCCTCAGTTTGTTTATCTCAAAATTGAGTGTGTTGAGTTTTAAAGATTTCAAGCCCCTCATAAGACCTTTTGCCACTGATGGTAATGATGATAATGATGATGATGTGTTTATGCATTTATTAATACATACATATATAGTTATTTAGTGTTGTTGATTTCATCCCCCAAACTTAAAGCAAAACTCCCAAAAATAGAATTGTAAAGAATTCACACTTTTTTAAAAATATAATTTAAGTTCTGAGATACATGTGCAGAATGTGCAGGTTTGTTACATATGTATACACATGCCATGGTGGTTTGCTGCACCCATCAACCCGTCATCTACATTAGGTATTTTTCCTAATGCTATTCTTCCTCTTGCCCCCCACTCCCAACAGGCCCTGGTGTGTGATGTTCCCTTCCCTATGCCCATGTGTTCTCATTGTTCAACTCCCACTTATGAGTGAGAACCTGTGGTGTTTGGTTTTTCTGTTCCTGTGTTAGTTTGCTGAAAATGATGGTTTCCAGCTTCATTCATGTCCCTGCAAAGGACATGAACTCATCCTTTTTTTATGGCTGCATAGTATTCCATGGTGTATATGTGCCACATTTTCTTTATCCAGTTTATCATTGATGGGCATTTGGGTTGGTTCCAAGTCTTTGCTATTGTGAATAGTGCTGCAGTAACATATGCATGCATGTATCTTTATAGTAGAATGATTTGTAATCCTTTTGATATATACCCAGTAATGAGATTGCTGGGTCAAATGGTATTTCTAGTTCTAGATCCTTGGGGAATCACCGCACTGTCTTCCACAATGGTTGAACTAATTTACACTCCCACTAACAGTGTAAAAGCCTTCCTATTTCTTCACAGTCTTGCCAGCATCTATTGTTTCCTGACTTTTTAATGATCACCATTCTAACTGGCATGAGATGGTATCTCATTGACATTTTGATTTGCATTTATCTACTTTTCACACATATTTTAAGACAATTAAAATTACAATATATAGGAAAGAAAATAAACCTAAAATAGAGGTAAGAAGTACCCTTGTGTTTTCACTACTTTCAGAGGATATAAAATAGTAGTGCTATGGTAGCACACACATATTTTCTAGGATTGTGGGAAAAAGTAGTAAGGCAGTGATCCTTAGGCATTTTGAATACCCAGTGTAATAGTCCTTGGAGATGTATAAAGATTGTGCTTATTTTCATTAAGCTACCTTTCTGATTTTTAACAATTTGCAAAATCAGAAAATATTTAATTTCCTTTTCTAGAAAATTACTAAAATCAGGCAGAGAGAGACAAGATGGATGACTAGATGCAGCTGTGAGAACCACTGAGAGACGGAATCATTGGGAAAACTGGCACACTTTGAGCAGATCATCGAAGGGAAGGCACTGAGGGTGAATGGGGAGAGGACACAGATACCAGAGTGTAGGTGGAGGAAGCTGGGAACTCTGCACAGGTCTGTCCAGCACTGGCACCCATTCCTGGCCCCCAGTGACTCCTGGGGAAGGAGTAAGTGGAACAGGTGAGCAGCGGTCTGCTTTCACCACAGACCTCTGGAATCCTAGCTACAGGACACCCCATGACCACAGACACTTGAGCTCGCAAGGAGAGTTGCTTAGAGAGGTAGCAAAAAGAGGACTCCCCGTCTGTGTGGAGATCAGAGGATTTGGCACAAGAATGGCTGAAGTGGAACATGGCCAGTGTTGTTCACCATCTGAGGCTTGCCAACTCCTCTATGTGGCTTTATCCTTTGGATGGCTGTTGAGCCTACACAGAGTAGTGTAATCTTGCCTGTGGGACAGAGCCAGTTCCATCTGATCAGCCCCCTGCCAACCAGCCTCTCCTGCGGTCACAGCCTAGTCACACTCACTTGTAGCACAGCCTCTGATGTCCAACCATGGTGCTTCCAGGGGACCCTCCTCATAGTTCCTTCACTGACACACCATCCCTACCCCTCAGAGAGCACCAACAAATCAGCCCCTGCTGATATGACAAGTCCACCCATAGCCTCTCCCTGTTGCAGCCCCCGCCCCCCACCACCACTTTAACAGCATGTACACATCCATGGCCCAACCCCACCTGCTGCCATGGCTATTAGTGCAAGTGCATGCACAGACGCTGAAACCTTGCCCCAACTGGTGCCCCACTCTTACCACACCACTGCTGCCAGCATGAATGCATGCAGAGATGCCACCATATTCTCCCACTGATGCAATACCCCAGCTGAGGCACATGTAACCTGCTGTGATCAAGCATAGAGATTTCATTACCACCACCCCAGTGAAGCACTTTGGCCAGCACCACCCCCATGGGAGTGCTGTGGCCGGCAGACAGGGAACACCTCGTCCCCTCCAGTGTAGTAGCTTCCTAAGCTCAAGGGGACAGAGAATAATCCTGTGGGCCTCATACCTGCCGCCAGAATTAGAGCATGAATCCCAGAAGTGCTGAACAGAAACTTGGCCCCTTGAAGACTTCTAAAATCAAGGCCAATAGACTGAACCTACCTTATACCACAATCAGAACCACAAGGGTATCAAAGATGATCAAAGCAAATAAACCCATCCAAAAGAAAGGAATTTCAAAACTTAAAGCAACATCAGGATGCAAAGATGAGAATTAACCAGTGCAAGAATGTTAACAACTGTAAAAGCCAGAGTGTCTGATTACCACCAAATGACCACACACTAGTTATCCAGCAATAGTTCTTGACTAGGCTGAAATGGATCAAATGTCAAAAATTGAATTCAGAACATAGATAGGAAAGAAGACCATCAACATTCAGGAGAAAGTTGAAACACAATTCAAAAAATCTAAATATGTGTATATATATATGTGTGTGTGTATATATATATATGAATGATACAAGAGATAAAAGATAATATGGCCATTTTAAGAAAGAACAAAACTGATCTGATAGAGCTGAAAAATACATGATAATAAGTTTATAACGTAATTATAAGCATTAACAGCAGAATAGACTAAGCTGAGGAAAAAATGTAAGAGCTCAAAGACTGATTCCTCAAATTAACTCAGAAAAAGAATAAAGAAAAGTAAGTTTTAAAAATTAATAAAATTTCAAAAAATATTGGATTATTTAAGATCAAATTTATGACCCATTGGTGTCTTTCAAAGAGAGGAAGGGAAAGCAAGCAACTTGAAAAACATATTTGATGGTATCATCAACAAAAATTTCTACAACCTCACTAGAGAGGCCAACTCAAATTCAGGAAATGCAGAGAACCGCTGCAAGATATAAGATAAGATGACCATTTCCAGCACACAGAGTCATCATATTCTCTAAGGTTGAAATAAAAGAAAAAATGTTAAAGGCAGTTAGAGAGAAGGGGCAGGTCACCTACAAAAGGAACCCCATCAGGCTAACAGCAGACTTTCAGAAAATTTAAATACCAGAACAGATTGGGGGCCTATATTCAGCATACTTAAATAAAATAAACTTCAAGAAAGATTGTCATACCCAGCCAAACTATGTGTCATAAGTGAAAAAGTAATCAGACCTTTTTCAGAAAAGTAAATGATAAGGGAATTCATTACTATCAGACCTGCCTTACAAGAGGTCCTTAAAGGAGTGCTAAATATAAAAACAGAAGACCATTACTGGCCACCACAAAAATGTATTTACGTACATAGACCATTTACCCTGTAAAACAACCACACAATTAAGCCTGCATAACAACCAACTAACAACACGATGACAGGATTAAATCCAACATATTAATAGTAACTTTGAATGTAAATGGGCTAAATGCTTCAATTAAAAACACGAGAGTGGCAAGTTGGATAAAGAAGCAAGACTCAACTGTATTCCGTCTTCCAGAGATCCATCTCACATGCAATGACACCCATAGGCATAAAGTAAAGGAAAGGAGAAAGTATACCAAGGAAGCAGAAAACAGAAAAAAGCAAGGGTTGCTATTCTAATTTCAGACAGAACAGACTTTGAACTAACAATGATCAAAACTGACAAAGAAGGACATTACATAATGGTAATGGATTCAATTCAACAAGAAGACCTTACTATCTTAAATATACATCCACCTAACACAGGAGGACCTGTATTCATAAAACAAGTTCTTAGAGACCTATGAAGAGACTTAGATAACCCTGCCATGATAGTGAGAGACTTCAACATCCCACTGGCACTATAAGACAGATCACTGAGGCAGAAAACTAACAAAGATATTCAGGACCTCAACTATACACCTCACCAAATAAACCGAACAGACATCTACAGAACTCACCACCCCAAAACAACAGAATATACATTCTTCTCATCTACAACACGTGGCTCATACTCTAAAATTGACCACATCATTCACCATAAAATAACTCTCAGAAAATTAAAAAAAAAAAAAAACAGAAAACATACTGTATTAGTCCATTATTACACTGCTATAAAGGAATACCAGAGACTGGGTAATTTATTTAAAAAAAAAAAAAAAAAAAAAAAAAAAGATTTGAATGGCTCATGGTTCCACAGGCTGTACAAGAAGCATAGCAGTATCTAGTTCTGGGGAGGCCTCAGGAAGCTTTTACTCATGGTGGAAAGCAGAGCAGGAGCAGGCATCTTATGTGGCAAGAGCAGGACCAAGAGAGGGAGAAAGAAGGTGTCACTCACTTTTAAACAACCAGATCTCATGAGAACTCTATCACAAGAACAGCACCAAAGGGATGGTGCTAAACCATTCATGAAGGATCCACCCCCATGATCCAATCACCTCTCACCAGGCCTCACCTCCAACATTGGGGTTGCACATTTCAACATGAGATTTGGGTGGGGACCCAGATCCAAACTATATCACATAACAAACACATTCTCGAACCATAGTGCAATCAAAATAGAAATCAATACTAAGGAAACGTCTCAAAACCATTCAATTACATAGAAATAAAACAATCTGCTCCTGAATGACTTCTGAGTAAACAATGAAATCAAGGTAGACATCAAGAAATTCTTTGAAATTCACTATTTACAGTAGCAAAGACATGGAAACAACCTAAATACCCATCAATGGTAGACTGGATAAAGAAAATGTGGTACCTATACACCATAGGATACTATGCAGTTATAAAAAATGGTATCATGTTCCTTGCAGCAACATGGATAGAGCTGGAGGCCATTATTTTAAGCAAACTAATGCAGAAACAGAAAGCTAAATACTGTATATTCTTATAAGCAGGAGCTAAACAATGAGAACACATGGATTCTAGGAAGGGAACGACAGACACTGGGGCTGATTTGAGGTGAGGGTGGAAGGTGTAAGGAGAAAGAGGATAAGGAACAATACTTATCAGGTACTGTCCTTGTCATCCAGGTAACAAAATTATCTGTACACCAAACCCCTGGAACATGCAGTTTACCTATATAACAAACCTGTACATGCACCTCTGCACCTAAAATAAAAGTTTAAAAAACAGAAAAAAAGAAAACCATTAAAAAGTAGGCAAAGGACATGAATGGACACTTTTCAAAAGACCACATATATGCAGCTCACAGGCATATGAAACAACGCTCAACATCACTAATCATTACAGAAATGCAAATCAAAACCACAAAGTGGTACCATCTTGCACCAGTCAGAATGGCTATTATGAGAAAGTTCAACAACAACAATAATGATGATAACAGGTGTTGGTGTGGTTGTGGAGAAAAGGGAATGCTTATACACTATTGGTAGGAATGTAAATTAGCTCAGCCACTGTGAAAAGCGGTTTGGTGATTTTTCAAAGACTTAAAACAGAACTACCTTTCAATTCAAAAGACACATGCATGCATGTACTCATCATAGCACTATTCACAGTAGCAAAACATGGAATCATCCTAGATGCCCATCAACATATCCTCTCCCTGCTCCCACCCTCCACCTTCAAGTAGGCCCCAGTGTGTTTTTCCTTCCTAGAATCTATGTGTTCTCACTGTTTAACTCCCACTTTTAAGGGAGAACATGCATTATTTTGTTTTCTGTTTCTTCATTAGTTTTCTTAGGACAATGACCTCCAGTTCTATTCAGTTTTCTCTGCCTTCAAGCATGAAAGTTCTATTTAAATCTGTCTTCTCGGTCAGGCACAGTGGCTCATGCCTGTAATCCCAGCACTTTGGGAGGCCAAGACAGGCAGATCATGAGGTCAGGAGTTCGAGACTAGCTTGACCAACATGGTGAAACCCCATCTCTACTAAAAATACAAAAATTAGCTGGGCATGGTGGCACATGCCTGTAATCCCAGCTACTCAAGATGCTGAGGCAGGAAAATTGCTTGAACCTAGGAGGCAGAGGTTGTAGTGAGCTGAGCTTGAGCCATTGCACTCCAGTCTGGGTTACAGAGCAAGATTCTGTCTCAAAAAAAAAAAAAAATCTGGTTTGTCAACAGATTATTTTTCAATGCTGAAAATCATTTCCTCATCTTCTTATAGCAGTGTGTTGCAGTGACTTCCCAACATGATATCTAATTTTAAAATAGCAAGAAATTCTGTGAAATGTCTTTATGAATAAATATTAAATCTACATAACAATTTTAAAACTCAGATAGATGGCATATTATCTCATTTTCTGATTAGAGAAGACCCATCATTCTATTATTGGACAGATAGTAGTCATCAGTTTCCAGGTTTGCATAAATCACAGAAGTGAGGCATTCTAGCCATTGACTATTTTAGATTGAGAGAAATGCTTGCCTCAATTATGACTATTTCAGATAGAGAGTATTCTCTCTAAATTAGTGAGAAAATCCCTTCATTTATCTACTTCAGTCTGAAGTTAGATAATTAATCTTTCTGAAACTTTAGTTAAAACGCCTGACATATAATGAATTAAAAGCTAGTATTTGTTTTATGAAAATACTTGATTGAAGGATGGCCACTCTAGTACACTTGCCAGTTAGTGAATCAAATGGATTACCTGATGCATACAATTGTGTACGAAATGATTGTTTTGATAGAATAAGCCAAGATTTGATTGAATAATTGATGAATCATTTATTCATCCCAGTTATGGCTAATTGTGAGAATGGTGGCCTGGGTGATATGGTTTGGCTCTGTGTTCCCACCCAAATCACATCTTGAACTGTACTCTCATAATTCCTATGTGTTGTAGGAGGGGCCCGGTAAGAGATAATTTGAATCATGGGGGTGGTTTCCCCCATACTGTTCTTGGGTAGTGAATAAGACTCACAAGATCTGATGGTTTTGTCAGGGTTTTTTGCTTTTGCATCTTTCTCATTTTCTCTTGCCACCACCATGTGAGAAGTGCCTTTCATCTCCTGCCATGATTCTGAGGCTTCCCCAGACATGTGGAAGTGTAAGTCCAATTAAACCATTTTTTTCTTCCCAGTCTCGGGTATGTCTTTATCAGCAGCATGAAAACAGACTAATACATTGGGAATCAAAATTTCTAGGTGCAAGTCGCCAGTGATGCCATTTAAGAGCTGTAGAATCTTGGATAATATACTTACACTTTGTGGACCTCAGTTTTCTCATATGAAAAATAAGAATATTGAACTAAATATCCTCCATTGTCTTTATAGCTGTCAAAGTCCATCTCTAACTTGGTCGGGCATGGTAGCTTACACCTGTAATCCTGCTGCTTTGGGAAGCTGAGGCAGGAGAATTGCTTGAACTCATAAGTTTGAGACCACCCTGGGTAGCATAGTAAGAGCCCATCTCCACCAAAAAAAAAAAAAAAAATTAGCCAGGCATGGTGGCACATGCCTGTGGTCTTAGCGACTCCAGAAGCTGAGGCAGGAGGATCACTTGAGCCCAGGAGTTTGAGGCTGCAATGAGCTATGATTGTACCACTGCACTCTAGCCTGGATGACTAAATGAGACCCTGTCTTTTAAAAAATAAAATGTAAAAATAAAGTCTAAATATGAAATTGAAATCTAGTGGATGTATTACAGAACTCGTGAAACTTTAAATACCTTTGAGTTGTGTATTCTCATACTGATTTTATTCTGAAAACGTATTCAAATAAGATGCCATATTCAGTGAATTAAACATTACATATAAGATCAATATGTAATTACACAGAATTTAGTGAATATTTTGATGTTTCAAATGGATTCACACTTTTCCTTTCTATTTAGATACCTCAAAAATAATTATCTCTAAAACCTATTAATTTCAAATGTAGTCATCAGTGAAAGAAAGCAAACCTACCCATAATTGTGCCTGTCAAACAAATGATTAAAGATATTTTAAAATTGGATGATGAACATGAATAGAACATTGATTTTTATGCACATTTAAGCAAATATTTTGTTTTCATAATCATGTGAAAAGATGAAACTGTTTGAAGATGTTGAATCCTATGAGCATGTGTCTCATGGAAAATCTGTTTACTTTCAAAATACCACTACATTTATTAGGAGCAACCTTTATCTTTGTTTTTCCATTTATCGCCTTCGTAACCATTTATGAAATGTTTAAGCAAATGATGTAAGAGCAAAATAGTGCTGTTATACCTGAATAGGCGCCCCCTAGGATGCATACATTCTAGGTATGAAAGTATGTTGCATTGAAAGGATATCACATGATAATCATTTCGTGTAGACAATCAAAGCAGATTACCATTTTTTTGCTTTTGCATCTTTCTCATTTTCTCTTGCCACCACCACATGAGAAGTGCCTTTCATCTCCCGCCATGATTCTGAGGCTTCCCCAGACATGTGGAAGTGTAAGTCCAATTAAACCATTTTTTAATGGTTTTTAATGGTCTTTAATCAAAGCAGATAATCTGCTTTGATTATATACACTAGCAATGAACATGAAAACTTAAATTAAAAATACTGTTTACTTTGATTTCAAAAATAAAAAACTTGAGTACTAATATAGTAATATATATATAGGATCTGTGTGATAAAAATTATAAACTGGTAATGAAAGAAATAAAATAATATAAATGGAGAAGCATATTGTGTTTATAAATTGGAAGACTCAATATAGTAAATATATCAATTCTCAATTCTCCTCAAATTGATCTGTAGGTTTAATGTAATGTCTATCAAAGTCTCTGAAAGATTGAGAAGCTTATTCTGAAATATATATGAAAAGTAAAATAGCATAGCTAAAATAGTGAACATTGTGCTAAACAGTTAATTTTTAACCCTCACCCCCTTCCACCGTCCCACCTTTGTAGCCTCCGATGTTTATTATTCCACTCTGTGTGTCCACATGAACCCTTTGTTTAGCTTCCACCTGTAAGTGAGAACATGCAGTATCTGACTTTCTGTTTCTGAGTTGTTTCACTTAGCAGAAGGACCTCCAGCTTCCTTTATGTTGCTGAAAAGGACATTATTTCATTCTTTAATATAGCAGGGTAGTATGCCATGATGTGTGAGTGTGTGTGTGTATGTGTGTGTAATGGTCTATGAGACTGTGAGATAATACACACACACACACACACACACACATAATTTTCTTTATCTAATAGTCTATTAATACACACTTAGGATTAATCCATATCTCTGCTATGGTGAATAGTTTTGTAATAAACATATGAGTACAGGTGTCTTTTTGATATACTGATTTTTTTCCTTTGGGCAGATACTCAATAGTGGGAATGTTGTATTGACTGGTAGTTATAGTTTTAGTTCTTTGAGAAATCTCCATGCTGTTTTCCATAGAAGTAGTAGTAATTTACATACCCACCTTTAGTGTATGAGTTCCCTTTTCTCCACATCCTTGCCAGCATCTGTTGGTTTTTTACTTTTCAATAACAGCCTTTCTGGTTGGTGTGAGATGACACATCATTGTGTTTGATTTGCATTTCTGTGATGATTAGTGACATTGAGAATTTTTACAAATGTTTGTTTGCCACTTGTATGCCTTTTTTAGGAAAATGTCTGTTCATATCTTTTGCCCACTTTTTAACAGGGTTATCTGTTTTACTCTTGTTGAGTTGTCAGATGCAGAATATGCAAATGTTTCCTCCCATTCTGAAGGTTATCTGTTTGCTGTATTTATTGTTTTCTTTTGCTATGCAGAAGTTTTATAATTTAATCAAATTCCATTTGCTTGTTTTTGTTTATGTTGCATTTGCTTTTGAGGAATAAGTAATAAATTCTTTGCCTAAGCCAATGTTTAGAAGGCATTTTCCTAGGCTTTCTTCTAGGATGTTCACAGGTCTTACATTTAAGTCTTTAAACCATCTTGAGTTAGTTTTTTATATGGAGATATGGATCCAGATGTTTTTTTCATACAAGGCTCTTAAAATGGAACACTTTATAAAAAATAAGTTTTCATAGATCCTGAGTTGGCATAAATGATTTTTATTATCGTTGTGTTACTTAAATACAAACATAAACAAATTTTCTTATCATACAATCAAATTAAATCAAAAAATGAAATAATAATAAGAAAACTGAATCTACAATGAGATGCCATCTCTCACCAGTTAGAATAGCTATTAAAAAGTTAATAAATAACAGATGCTGGCTAGATTGCAGAGAAAAAGGAATGCTTATGCACTATTGGTAGAAGTATAAATTAGTCAATCATTCTGGAAGACAGTGTGGCAATTCCTCAAGGACCTAAAAACAGAAATACCATTAGACTTAGCAGTCCCATTACTGGGTATATACACTAAGAAATATAAATTGTTCTATCATAAAGTTACATGCACAGGTATATTCATTGCAACACTATTCACAATAGCAAAGGCATGTAATCAACCTAAATGTCCATCAGTCATAGACTGGTTAGGGTCTGTTACAAGATGGCTGAATAGGAACAGCTCCAGACTGCATCTCTCAGTATGATCGACACAGAAGATGGGTGATTTCTGCATTTCCAACTGAGGTACCCAGTTCATCTAATTGGGACTGGTTGGACAGTGGGTGCAGCCCACGGAGGGTGAGCTGAAGCAAGGCAGGGCATCGTCTCACCTAGGAAGCACAAGGGGTCAGGGGATTTCCCTTTCCTAGCCAAGGGAAGCCGTGACAGATGGTACCTGGAAAAACGGGACACTCCCGTCCAAATATTGCACTTTTCCAATGGTCTTAGCAAATGGCACACCAGGAGATTATATCCCACGCCTGGCTTGGCAGATCCCAAACCCACGGAGCCTTGCTCACTGTGCTAGTGCAGCAGCGTGAGATCAACCTGTGAGGCAGCAGCCTGGCAAGGGCAGAGGCATCTGCCATTGCTGAGGCTTGAGTAGGTAAATGAAGTGGCCAGGGAAACTCAAACTGGGTGGAGCCCATCACAGCTCAACAAGGCCGGCTGCCTCTGTAGTCTCCACCTCTGTGGGCAGGGCATAGTTAAACAAAAGGCAGCAGAAACTTCTGCACACTTAAAAGTCCCAGCACAGTGTTTGAGCTCGAAGAATGGACAGACTGCCTCATTCAGTGGGTCCCTGAACACCGTGTAGCCGAACTGGGAGACAGCTTCCTGTAGGGGCCAACTGACACCTCATACAGGCTGGTGCCCCTCTGGGACGAAGGTTCCAGAAGAAGGATCAGGCAGCAATATTTGCTGTTCTGCAGTATTTGCTGTTCTGCAGTATTTGCTGTTCTGCAGGTGATACTCAGGCAAACAGGGTCTGGAGTGGACCTCCAGTAAACTCCAACAGACCTGCAGCTGAGGGACCTGACTGTTAGAAGGAAAACTAACAAACAGAAAGGAATACCATCAACCTCAACAAAAAGGACATCCACACTAAAACCCCATCTGTAGGTCACCAACATGAAAGATCAAAGGTAGATAAAACCACAAAGATAGGGAGAAACCAGAGCAGAAAAGCTGAAAATTCTAAAAACCAGAGAAACTCTTCTCCTCCAAAGGATTGCAGCTTCTCATCAACAATGGAACAAACCTGTATGGAGAGTGACTTTGATGACCTGACAGAAGTAGGCTTCAGAAGGTCAGTAATAACAAACTTCTCCAAGCTAAATGAGGATGTTTGAACCCATTGCAAGGAAGCTAAAAACCTTGAAAAAAGATTAGACGATTGGCTAACTAGAACACACAGTGTAGAAAAGACCTTAAATGACCTGATGCAGCTGAAAACCATGGCATGAAAACTACATGATGTATGCACAAGCTTCAATAGCCAATTCGATCAAGTGGAAGAAAGGGTGTCAGTGATTAAATATCAAATTAATGAAATAAAGTGAGAAGAGAAGTTTAGAGAAAAAAGAGTAAGAAGAAATGAAGAAAGCCTCCAAGAAATACAGGACTATGTGAAAAGAGCAAATATACATTTGATTGGTGTACCTGAAAGTGATAGGGAGAATGGAACCAAGTTGGAAAACACTCTTCAGGATATTATCTAGGAGAACTTCCACAAACTAGCAAGGCAGGACAACATTCAAATTCAGGAAATAGAGAGAACACCACAAAGATACTCTTTGAGAAGAGCTACCCCAAGACACATAATTGTTAGATTCACCAAAGTTGAAATGAAGGAAAAAATGTTAAGGGAAGCCAGAGAGAAAGGTCAGGTTACCTACAAAGGAAAGCCCATCAGACTAACAGCAGATCTCTTGGCAGAAACTCTAAAAGCCAGAAGAGAGTGGGGGCCAATATTCAACATTCTTAAAGAAAAGAATTTTCAACCCAGAATTTCAGTTCCAAACAAACTAAGCTTCATAAGTGAAGGAGAAATAAAATTCTTTACAGACAAGCAAATGCTGAGAGATTTTGTCACCACCAGGCCTGCCTTACAAGAGCTCCTGAAGGAAGCACCAAACATGGAAAGGAACAACTGGTAACAGCCACTGCAAAAACATGCCAAATTGTAAAGACCATCGATGCTAGGAAGAAACTACAGCAACTCAAGGGCAAAATAACCAGTTAATATAAAAAAGAGAGGATTAAATTCACACATAACAATATTAACCTTAAATGTAAATGGGCAAAATGCCCCAATTAAAAAACATAGACTGGCAAATTGGATAAAGGGTCAAGACCCATCAGTGTGCTGTATTCAGGAAACCCATCTCATATGCAGAGACACAGATAGGCTCAAAATAAAGGGATGGAGGAAGATCTACCAAGCAAATGGAAAACAAAAAAAAAAGCAGGGGTTGCAATCCTGTGCTCTGATAAAACAGACTTTCAACCAACAAAGATCAAAAGAGACAAAGAATGGCAAAGGGATCATTTCAACAAGAAGAGTTAATTATTCTAAATATATGCACCCAATACAAGAGCACCCAGATTCATAAAGCAAGACCTTAGAGATCTACAAAGAGACTTAGACTCCTGCACAATAATAATGGGAGACTTTTTAACACTCCACTGTCAATATTAGACACATCAACGAGACAGAAGGTTAACAAGGATATCCAGGACTTGAACTCAGCTCTGGACCAAGTGGACCTAATAGACATCTACAGAACTCTCCATCCCAAATCAACAGACTATACATTCTTCTCAGCGCTGCATTGCACTGATTCCAAAATTGACTACGTAGTTGGAAGTAAAGCACTCTTCAGCAAACGTAAAAGAAAAGAAATCACAACAAACTGTCTTTCAGACCACAGTACAATCAAATTAGAACTCAGGATTAGCAAACTCACTCGAAACCACACCACTACATGGAAACTGAACAACCTGCTTCTATGTGACTACTAGATACATAACGAAATGAAGGCAGAAATAAAGATGTTCTTTGAAACCAATGAGAACAAAGACACAACGTACCAGAATCTCTGGGACACATTTAAAGCAGTGTGTAGAGGGAAATTTATATTACTAAATGCCCACAAGAGAAAGCAGGAAAGATCTAAAACTGACACCCTAACATCACAATTAAAAGAACTAGAGAAGCAAGAGCAAACATTTAAAAGCTAACACAAGGCAAGAAATAACTAAGATCAGAGTAGAACTGAAGGAGACGGAGACACAAAAAACACTTCCAAAAATCAATGAATCCAGGAGCTGGTTTTTTGAAAAGATCAACAAAATTGATAGACCACTATCAAGACTAATAAAGAAGAAAAGAGAGAAGAATCAAATAGACACAATAAAAAATGATAAACAGGATATCACCACTGATCCCACAGAAATACAAACTACCGTCAGAGAATACTATAAACATCTCTATGCAAATAAACTAGAAAATCTAGAAGAAATGGATAAATTCCTGGACACATACACCCTCCCAAGACTAAAAAATGAAGAAGTTGAATCTCTGAATAGACCAATAACAGGCTCTGAAATTGAGGCAATAATTAATAGCCTACCAACCAAAAAAAAAAAAAAACTCCAGAACCAGACAGACTCACAGCTGAATTCTACCAAAGGTACAAAGACGAGCTGGTGCCATTCCTTCTGAAACTATTCCAATCAATAGAAGAAGATGGAATCCTCCCAAAATCATTTTATGAGGCCAGTATCATCCTGATACCAAAGCTTGGCAGAGACACAACAAAAAAGAGAATTTTAGACCAATATCCCCGATCAACATCAATATGAATATCCTCAGTAAAATACTGGCAAACTGAATCCAGCAACACATCAAAAAACTTATCAACCACGATCAAGTCAGCATCATTCCTGGGATGCAAGGTTTGTTCAACATAGGCAAATCAATAAACATAATCCATCACATAAACAGAACAAGTGACAAAAACCACATGATTATCTCAATAGATGCAGAAAAGGCCTTTGACCAAATTCAAAAGTCCTTCATGCTAAAATCTCTCAATAAACTAGGTATTGATGGAATATATCTCAAAATAATAAGAACTATTTATGACAAACCCACAGCCAATATCATACTGAATGGGCAATAACTGGAAGCATTCCCTTTGAAAACTGGCACAAGACAAGGATGCCCTCTCTCACCACTCCTATTCAACATACTGTTGGAAGTTCTGGCCAGGCCAATCAGGCAAGAGAAAGAAATAAAGGGTATTCAATTAGGAAAGGAGGAAGTCAAATTGTCCCTGTTTGCAGATGACATGATTGTATATTTAGAAAAACCCATTGTCTCAGCCCAAAATCTCCTTAAGCTGATAAGCAACTTCAGCAAAGTCTCAGGATACAAAGTCAATGTGCAAAAGTCACAAGCATTCCTATACACCAATAACAGACAAACAGAGAGTCAAATCATGAATGAACTCCCATTCACAATTGCTACAAAGAGAATAAAATACCTAGGAATCCAACTTACAAGGGATGTGAAGGACCTCTTCAAGGAGAACTACAAACCACTGCTCAATGAAATAAAAGAGGACACACACAAATGGAAGACCATTCCATGCTCATGGATACGAAGAATCAATATAGTGAAAATGGCCATACTGCCCAAGGTAATTTATAGATTCAATGCCATCCCTATAAAGCTACCAATGACTTTCTTCACAGAATTGGAAAAAAAACTACTTTAAAGTTCATATGGAACCAAAAGAGTCCACATTGCCAAGACAATCCTAAGCCAAAAGAACAAAGCTGGAGACATCATGCTACCTGACTCCAGACTATACTGCAAGGCTACAGTAACCAAAACAGCATGGTACTGGTACCAAAACAGATATGTAGACCAATGGAACAGAACAGAGGCCTCAGAAATAACACCACACATCTGCAACCATCTGATCCTCGACAAACCTGACAAAAACAAGAAATGGGGAAATGATTCTCTATTTAATAAATGGTGCTGAGAAAACTGGCTAACCATATGTAGAAAGCTGAAACTGGGTCCCTTCCTTACACCTTACACGAAAATTAATTCAGGATAGATTAAAGACTTAAATGTTAGGCATAAAACTATAGGAACCCTAGAATAAAAGCTAGGCCATACCATTCAGGACACAGACATGGGCAAGGACTTCATGACTAAAACACCAAAAGCAATGGCAACAAAAGCCAAAATTGACAAATGGGATCTAATTAAACTAAAGAGCTTCTGCACAACAAAAGAAACTACCATCAGAGTGTACAGGCAACCTTTATAGTGGGAGAAAATTTTTGCAATCTACCCATCTGACAAAGGGCTAATATCCAGAATCTACAAAGTACTTAAACAAATTTACAAGAAAAAAACAAATAACCCCATCAAAAATTGGGCAAAGTATGTGAACAGACACTTCTCAAAAGCAGACATTTATGCGGCCAAGAGACACATGAAAAAATGCTCATCATCACTGGTCATCAGAGAAATGCAAATCAAAACCACAATGAGATAACATCTCACACCAGTTAGAATGGCGATCATTAAAAAGTCGGGAAACAACAGATGCTGGAAAGGATGTGGAGAAATAGGTACACTTTTACATTGTTGGTGGGGGTGTAAACTAGTTCAACCATTGTGGAAGACAGTGCGGTGATTCCTCAAGGATCCAGAACTAGAAATACCATTTGACCCAGTGATCCCATTACTGGGCATATACCCCGAAGTTTATAAATCATGTTACTATAGACACATGCACATGTATGTTTATTGTGGCACTATTTACAATAGCAAAGACTTGGAACCAACCCAAATACCCATCAATGATAGACTGGATAAAGAAAATGTGGCACATATACACCATGGAATACTATACAGCCATTAAGAAGGATGAGTTCATGTCCTTTGCAGGGACATGGGTGCAGCTGGAAAGCATCATTCCGAACAAACTATCACAAGGACAGAAAACCAAACACCACATGCTCTCACTCATAGGTGGGAATTGAACAATGAGCACACTTGGACACAGGGCAAGGAACATCACATCCTGAGGCCTGTCATGGGGTGGGGAGCAGGGGGAAGGATAGCATTAGGACAAATACCTAATGTAAATGGTGAGTTAATGGGTGCAGCAAATCAACATGACACATGTATACCTAGGTGACAGACCTGCACGTTGTGCACATGTACCTTAGAACTTAAAGTATAATTTTAAAAAATCAAAAAAAAATCATAGACTGGATAAAGAAAATGTGGTACATATACACTATGCAATACTATGCAGCCATAAAAATGAGATCATGTCCTTTGCAGGGACATGGATGGAGCTGGAGGCCATTATCCCTAGCAAACTAATACAGGACAGAAAACCAAATACCATGTGTTCTCACATGTAAGTGGGAGCTAAATGATGAGAACACATGCACACATAGAGGGGAACAACACACACTGAGGCCTATCAGAAGGTGGAGGATGGAGGATGAGAAGAGGGAGAGGATCAGGAAAAATAAGTAATAGGTATCAGTTTTAATACCTGTGTAGCAAAATAATGTGTACAACAAGCCCCCATGACACAAGTTTACTTATATAACAAACTTGCTCATGTACCCCCGAACTAAAAAAAAAAATGAAATTTGTATTAGAAAACAGGTAAGAGGAAGCATATTGTTTGCCTCACCCTAACTTTTTGACAGTGAACTTAACAATAGAAATATATATTAATGATTTTTGTCCTTTTACCTGTCATCTTTATTCTCCTGATATTTTATACATACGGAACTATCATTTGAGTCATTGTTAATGTTGTGCGTATGCATTGTTTTTCTCTCCTTTTTTTTTGTGATAACAACATCCTGCTTTTATTTTCAGAAATGTCCTTTCCTCTTTCTGTGTGATCTTAAAGGGACTGTGAATCATAGTGTTTCAAAGCTGCTGGTCATGGGTACATGACATAAACTGGGTCAATCAGTCTTGCTATTCTGAAAATTTGGCTGAGTAGGAGGTCACAACGATTAAGTTAGTTAGATTTGAGTGTACATTGTCTTCATTGTTATATGGCAAAGAACTTCCTTTTTACTTGTACTTGCTGAGGTTTGGTTGCTCAGCCTTGCCTTTTTTCCTCTACTTGTATTTTCAGTTCAGGGGTACGTGTGCAGATTTGTTACATGGGTAAATTGCATGCTGCTATGGTTTCTCAGATTCTCATTTGATTCTGTGAGAGACCCATTATCTTCACAATAGATTCTTCTTTTGCTTAAGTTAGCCAGAGTTGATTTCTATTATTTGCAACTAAATAACATAAAGTGATATAGAAACTGGTTCTAAAAAATAGCTTGTAGGCAACAGAATCTCAAGGAAATTTAGAGTATTTGAAATTGCTTATCTAGCTGAGATGAGGAATAAGATTGTGAGACACCCATTTATATTCCAGCTCATAGCATGCAGTAATAAAACAGCTAGTTAGTTTATTATATGTGGTGACCTAAAACCAAGTACTCAGTGAAAGCAAACATCTAGGACATTTGCTGTGGAATAATATCAAGAAAATGAGAAACACTGAAACTCCAAAATATTTTGGCTACTTCTGATGGTATGAATGGTTTAATGCAAGACAACTAAAATCTTAAATCCTGAGATTTTCACCAAAAAATAAAAATAAAAATAAAAAATAAAATAAAACAGAAGGAATTTCAGAAATTTCAGAGTGTTTTTGTTACTACCTGAAACTGTAGGGCTGAGATTGCTAACAATCAAACTCCAAGTCAGATTGTGTTAGTTAAATTAAAATACCATTTAAATTATCAATTTTGTTTTTTTTATACAGAAGTTAAGGAATTACTTAGAAAAGATCCTGACAAAAGGAATAGCAATATCTACTTGATTTTAGAGGACTTAGAAAATTGCAAACTTCCCCAACCCTCTGATCCTTTCCTCACTATGTCTACCTTGGCTGGGGAAGTGGTACCTTATTTGAACTAGAGCTGCACTGACCAAGGAAGAAGGTAGATTGATGTCTATAGAAAAGGCCATCTTGTGTTTTGGGTTGTTAAAAATCTTTTGCTGCAGAGTTAACTTTCAGATGAACATTTATATGGAACTTGAGTATTCTATGACTCTGAACCTATTTGGAGAAGTTAACCCCCTGACCCTTCCTCAACTAGTCTGATCACCAGTTGTATTCCTTCCAAATCTCTGACTTTTGTGGCCAGATCATTAATCACTGCTTATGAATTAGTGTATATTCTGAACTTAGATGTTCTTTCCTTCTTGGATAAGTATACAGAGCTTAAAGCTCTGCCCATTGTGGGGCTTTCTTTTCTTTGTTGGTCTTTCTATTTCCCCTGAAATGTGTGGTCTACGAAGCCACATCTGTCAACTTTTGGCAGGCATTATTACGTAGAGCCATATATGTGAAAACAATCTCATCTTAGGTGAACACTTCATAAGGCCATGGATGAAAATCAAGAGAGAGATAACAATGTGACAGAAGCAAGTATTCTAAAAAGTGTAAGCAAACTGTGTGTGGCACTTATTTGGGCCTTTAGGGCCTGCTTGGGATAAGTATCTTATGTAATACCTCCATTTGATAATGGAGGGGTATTTTTGGCTATGTGGATCTGATTCCATATAATTAATAATGGGTAATTCAGGTCATGTGGTTAGCTGAAGAGCAATATTCAACATTCAGTTTATTCAGTCTTCATCACAGTTCAGTGGTAAATCAGGATCTGTCTTCCTTTTCAACTGGATACCATTTATTTCTTTCTCTTGCCTAATTTCTCTGGCCTGGACTTCTACTTCTATGTGGAATAACAGTAGTAACAGTGGCCATCTTTGTCATGTTCCAGATCTTAGAGGAAACGTTTTTAATATTTATCCATTCGATACAACAACAATGTTAGCTGTGGGTTTCTTCTATATGACCTTTATTATTTTGAGATGTCTTTTTTTCTATGCTCAGTTTGTTGAGAGCTTTTGTCATTAAGAGATGTTTCCTTTATACTGGATGCTTTTTTAGCCTGTATTAAAATGATCGCATGGTTTTTGTTCTTGGTTCTGTTAACATAATATATCACATTTATAGGTTTGCATGTGTTCAATAACCTTTGCATCTTGGGGATTAATTCCACTTGATCATAGCAAATTATCTTTCTAGTGTGTTGCTGAATTACGTTTGCTAGTATCAATTGCAACAAAACCAAAAATTGACAAGTGAGATCTAATCAAACTGAAGAGCTTCTGCACAGCAGAAGAAACTACCTACATAGTAAACAGACAACCTACAGAATGGGAGAAAACATTTGCAAATAATGCATTTGTTATATAGTTTACATATGTAACAAACCTGCATTTGTACCCCTGAACTTAAAAGTTAATAAAAGTTTGCTAGTATTTTGCTGAGGATTTTGCATCTGTGTTTATGAGTGATATTTATTAGTCTGTTGTTTTCCTTTTTTGTTGTGTTCTTGTCTCATTTTGGTATTAAGATAATGCTGGCATCACAGAGTGAGCTTGGAAGTATTCTCTCCTCTTCACTATTTCTGAAGAGCTTGAGTAGGCTTGGCATTAGTTATTCTTTCAATGTTTTTAGGATTCAGTGGTAAAGCCATCAGATCCTGGGTTTTTCTTTAATGAAAGACTTTTTATTACAGCTGCAATCTCATTAATCATTACTGGTGTGTTAAGGATTTCTATTTCTTAGTGGTTCCATCTTAGTGTGTTCAGGAATTTATTTCTCTTAGGTTGCCCAATGTGTTGGTATATAATTGTTCATCATAGATTCTAATAATTCTTTGTATTCCTGCAGTCACCGTCGTTATGTCTTTTGTTTGTTTGTCTGTTTCTGATTTTATTTGGGGCTTCTTTCCTGTTTTTTAAGTCTAACTAAAGATTTGTCCATTTTCTTTTTTTTTTTTCTTCAGACAAACTGCTTTTTATTTTGTTAATATTTTGTGTTGTTTTCTATTTAGTCTCAATTTTATTCATTTCTGCTTTAATCTTTATCATTTCTTTTCTTTTACTAATCTGGGGTTTGATTTGTTCTAGTTTTCCTAGTTCCTTGAAATGAATTGTTAGATTGTTTATTTGAAGGCTTTCTCCTTTTTTGATTTAGCTGTTTATTGCTAAAAACTAATCTCTCACTCGTGCTTTTGCTATGTCCCATAGATTTAAGTATGTTGTACTTCCATTTTCACTTATTTCATGAAAATATTAAATTTTCTTTTTAATTTCTTTATTGACTCAATAATTGTTCAGAAGCAAGTTGTTTAATTTCCATGTGTTTCTGCATTTTTCATAGTTTCTATTGTTATTGATTTCTAGTTTTATTTTATTGTGGCCAGAAAACATACTTGATATGATTTGTACTTTTTAAAATTTATTGAGATTTGTTTTCTGGCCTATGATATGGTCCATTCTGGTGAAAGTTCCATGTGCTAGTGAAAAGAATGTGTATTCTTTGGCAGTTTGTTGAAATGTTCTGTAAATGTCAGTTAAGTCTATTTGATCTAGCATGTATGCTAATGTTGATGTTTCCTTGTTGATTTTCTGCTGATGGTCTGTTTACTACTGAGAGTGGGCAATTGAGGTCCTTAACTTTTATTTTATTGGAGTCAATCTCTCCCTTTAGAGATAATAATATTTGCTTTATATATCTGGGTGCTCCAGTTTTGGGTGCATATATATTTAGAATTAGTATATAATCTTGCTGAATTGACTTTTTTATTATTATATAGTGGCCTTCTTAGTCTCTCTTTGCAGAATTTTATTTGTAGTCTATTTTGACTCATATAGGTATAACTATTCCTGCTCTTTAAAGTTTACAGTTGCATGGAATACATTTTTCTATTATTCACTTTTGGTCTATTTGTGTCTTCATAGGTGAAGTGGTTTCTTGTAGGCAGCATATAGTTGAGTCTCGTTTCTTCACCCCTTCAGCCCCCCATGCCTTTTAATTGAAAAATTTAGTTCATTTACATTCAGTGTTATTATTGATAGGTAAAAACTTACTACTGCCATTTTTGTGTGCTTGTTTTCTGGTTGTTTTGTAGCCTCTCTCTTCCTTTCTTACTGTCCTTTGTGGTTGTGCGATTTTGTCTGATAGTATGTTTTAATTAGTTGTTCTTTATTTTTAGTGAATCTATTGTAGGTTTTTATATTGTGGTTACCATGAGATTTGCAAAGAAACATTTTATAGATATAGCAAAATATTTTAAAGAGATGACAGCTTATTTTAGATCACAGATAAATAGAAACAAACAAACCAAAAACTAGAAAACCCTCCATATTTTTATTTCATCTCCCCATATTTTTACTTTATGTTGTCTCAATTTACATATTTTTATATTTTCTATCTCTTAACAGATTGGTGTAGGTATTTTTGTTTTTGATAAATTTGTCATTTGGACTTGATGGGTAGACTGGATTGCACAACTCAATTCCAGTGTTAGAGTATTTTGAATTTGTTTTCTTACTTAATTTTACCAGTAGGTTTTGTACTTTTAAATATATGTGGTTTGTTTTTCATGGTAGTAGTTTTCTTTTTCAGATTGAAGTACTCCCTTTAGCATTTCTTCTAGGATGTTTCTGGTGGTGGTGAATTCTCTCAGTGTTTGTTTTTCTGGGAAAGACTTTATCTCTCCTTCACAGTTGAAGGATAGCTACTTTCGACACAGTATTTTTGAATGACAGGTTTTTTTTCTTTCAGCACTTTGAACACGTTGTCCCACTCTTTCCTGGCCTGTTTGGTTTACATTGAAAAGTCTGTTGCCAGATGAATTGAAGCTCTTTTACATGTTATTTCCTTATTTTCTTTTGCTACTTTTAGTATCCTCTTTTTGTGCTTGACATATGAGAGCCTGATTATTATATGTCTTAGGGTAGGGTTATTTGGATCAAATCTGTTTGGTGTTATCTGATCTTCCTGTACATGGATAACCACCCCTTTCTAAAATTTTGGAAACTTTTCTATTAGTATTTACTTGAAGAAGCTTTCTACCCCTTGCACTTGCTCAACTCCTTTACGAAGACCAATAATTCTTTGATTTGGTTTTTTGAGGTAATTTTCTATGTATTGCAGGCAATCTTCATTTCTTTTCATTCCTTTTTTCCACCTCTGTGTGTTTAAAATAGCCTGCATTCAAGCTCACTGATTCTTTTCTATGCTTGATTTTTCTGCTGTTGAGAGACTCTGATAAACTTTTCAGTTCAGCAAATGTATTTCTTAGTTCAAATATTTCTATTTGATTTTTCATTAATTTTTTTGTTAATTTTCTCTGATAAATTTCTGAATTGCATTTCTGTGCTATCTTGGAGATTACTGAGTTTCGTTTAAATTGATATTGTAAATTATTGGTCAGAGTTCATTTATAGCCATCTCATTAGGGTCAATCACTGGTCTCTTGTTTTGTTCATTTGAGGAGGTCATGATTCCTTGTTTCTTGTCTTGTCTTGCAAATCTAAGTCTATGTTTTTGCATTGAAGTGTTGATTATTTATTCCCATATTCTGTTTTTTTTTTTTTTTTTTTTTTTTGCTTTTCATTGAATATTGCATATGTTTGTTTAGACATTCTTTGTAATTTATCTGTTGATTTTCTTTTTTTTTTTTCTACATATTTTTTCTCTAAGTTGCTTCCACCTTTTCGTCACTAGATGGTGACTGAAGTCCAGGTTTGTCTCACTTCCAGTAAACAACCATATTGTTGCCCATCCCAAATGGGAGAGTTCTCAAAGGAGGTGTTCTGGCAGTGCAGGAAGGCTTTTTTGACAAAATAAAGTCTGCACACTTGGCATAATGAAATAATTTTTCTGTTATTTTTCTGAAAGAGTGCATAGAGTATAAATTTTTTGAAGCTTTACATTATGAAAATGTTCTAATTTTACTTCCATACTTGATTGATAAATTGCCTAGAAATAGAAATCTAGGTTACAAATTACTTTATCTCATAATTTTTAAGATATGACTCATCTTCAAGCTTCTAGTCTTGTTGTTGGGAAGTCCTGTGCCACTCTTTTGTTTAACCTTCTGTGGGACATGTGTGAGACAGAAAGAGAATATAAATGAGTACACTTTTAGATTGCTCTTTTAATCCATCATGTTTTAAGTTTTTGGATACTGTGTATCCCTTGGCAAACTTCCTTTTTTAAAAGATCATTGTGCCAAATAATTGATGGATTCTTTTAATATAAAATTTTAATTACTTTAATCTTATAAATATTCTTGCATTATTACTTCGATAATTTCTATTCCACTTACTATGTTGTAACAAACTATTCCAAAATTTAATGGCTTAAAATCAAAATAAAATAAATTTTAATTTTAACCCATTACAATAAAACCATAGGTTGTCAAGAATCAGCTTCTCATTTGGAGTCCCTCATGTGGTTACAGTTAAATGGTGATGGGTGATAGGGCTAGAATAATCTAAAACTTTACTGGCTATTTAGACTCTTTTTTGGTTACATATGAGTTTTAGAATAGTTGTTTACTAATTCTGTGTAAAATGACATTGGAAGTTTGATGGAGATAATGTTGAATCTAAAACTACTTTGGTCAGTATGGTCATTTTAATGATATTGATTCTTTCAATCCATTAGCATGGAATATTTTTCCATTTATTTGTGTCAACTCTAATTTCTTTCTGAAGTGTTCTGTAGTTCTCCTTGTAGAGATCTTTCACTTCCTTGATTAGCTGCATTCATACATATTTCAATATTTTTGACTATTTTGAATGGAATTGTGTCCTTTATTTTACTCTCACCTTGAACGTCATTTATGTATAGAAAGGCTACTGATTTTGAATATTGATTTTGTATCCTGAAACTGTACTGAAGTTGTTTATCAGTTCTAGAAGCCTTTTGTTGGTTGGAGTATTTAGGGTTTTCCAGTTATATAATCATATAGTCCATGAAAAGAGATAGCTTGACTTCTTCACTTTCTAGCTGGGTATTTTTTACTTTTATTTTTTTTCTCTTGCCTAATTGCTCTGGCTAGGTCTTCCAGGACTATGTTGAGTAAGGGTAGTGAGAGTGAACATTCTTGTTTTGTTCCAGTTCTCAAGGTGAATGGTTTCGGTTTTTGTGCATTGTGTTGGCTGTGGATTTGTCATAGATGGCTCTTATTATTTTGAGGTATGTTCCCTCGATGTCTAGTCTGTTAAGAGTTTTTTTTATTATTTATTATTTATTTTTATTGTGATCATTATTTTATTTTATTTTATTTTTTATTATACTTTAAGTTCTAGGGTACATGTGGATAACGTGCAAGTGTGTTACATATGTATACCTGTGCCATGTTGGCGTGCTGCACCCATCAACTCGTCAGCACCCATCAACTCGTTATTTACATCAGGTATAACTCCCAATGCAATCCCTCCCCCCTCCCCCCTCCCCGTGATAGGCCCCGGTGTGTGATGTTCCCCTTCCGGTATCCAAGTGATCTCATTGTTCAGTTCCCACCTATGAGTGAGAACATGTGGTGTTTGGTTTTCTGTTGCTGAGAATGATGGTTTCCAACTGCATCCATGTCCCTACAAAGGACACAAACTCATCCTTTTTTATGGCTACAAAGTATTCCATGGTGTATATGTGCCACATTTTCTTAATCCAGTCCGTCACTGATGGACATTTGGGTTGATTCCAAGTCTTTGCTATTGTGAATAGTGCTGCAATAAACATACGTGTGCATGTGTCTTTATAGCAGCACGATTTATAATCCTTTGGGTATATACCCAGTAATGGGATGGCTGGGTCATATGGTACTTCTAGTTCTAGATCCTTGAGGAATCGCCATACTGTTTTCCATAATGGAAGATTGGTTCTTATTGAAAGCTTTTTCTGCATCTATTGTGATGATAATATGACTTTTGCTTGTAGTTCTGTTGGTGTGGTGAATCACAATTCTTGATTTGTGTATGATGAACCAACTTTGCATCCCAGCAATAAAGACTGTTTGATCACAGTGGATTAGCTTTTTGGTTTGCTGTTGTATTTGGTTTGCTAGTATTTTGTTGAAGATTTTTGCATCTATGTTCATCAGGGATATTGGCCTGAAGTTTTCTTTTTTTGTTATTGCGTCTCTCCCACATTTTGGCATCAGGCTGATGCTGGCTTCATAGAATAAGTTAAGGAAGAATCCTTTCTTCTCAATTTTTTGGAATATCTGGTAGAATTCAGCTGATCAAGGTTTTTTATGATTGATACATTTTCTAAATTACTTTTTCAATTTCAGAACTCGTTATTGGTCTCTTCAGGTTCTCATAGTCTCCTGACTCAATCTTGGGAGCTTATATGTCCTCAGGAATTTATGCATTCCCTCTATATTTGTAAATTTGTGTGCACAGAGTTGTTGATAATTGTCTCTGAGGACCTTTTGTATTTCTGCAGGTTCGTTTGTAATGTCACCTTTGTCATTCCTGATTAAACTTAACTGGATCTTCTCATGTTTGTCTTTGTTAACCTACCTAGCAGATTACCAACATAGAAAAATAAATTCAAGGTGGATTAATGATTTAAATGTAAGAACACATACTATAAAAACCCTAGAAGAAAACCTAGGAAATAATCTTCTCGACCTCAGTCTTGGCAAAAAACAATTATTGACTAAGTTCCCAGAAGCAATTGCAACAAAAACAAAAATTGACAAGTAGGACCTAATTAAAACAAAGAGATTCTGTACAGGAAAAGAAACTATCAACAGAGCAAACAGACAAACTACAGAATGGAAAAAATATATTTTCAAGTAATGCATCTGACAAAGGTCTAATATTCAGAATCAATAAGAAACTTAAACAAATCAATAAAATACAACCAAATAGTTCCATTAGAAAAGGGGAGGGGGAAAGGACATGAACAAGGACTTTTCAAAAGAAAACACACAAGTGGCAAACAAATGCATGAGAAAAACTCAACATCACTAATCACCAGAGGAATGCAAATAAAAACCACAATGAGATACCTTTTCAAATCATTCAGAGTGGCTACTACTAAAAAGTAAAAAATAATAATAATAATAATATGTTGAAGAGGCTGAGGAGAAAAAGAAATAGTTATACACTGTTGGTGAGAATGTAAATTAGTCTGGCCACCATGGAAAGCAGTGTGAATATTTCTCAAAGAACTTAAAGCAGACATGTTATTTGACCCAGTAATTATATTAGTGGGTATATACACAAAAGAAAATAAATTGTTCTATCAATAAGAAACACACACTAGTATATTCTTTAGAGCACTATTCACAATAGCAAAGACATGAATCAGCCTAGGTGCCCATCATTGGTGAATTGGATAAAGAAAATATGTTACACAAGCACCTTGGAATACTATGTAGCCATGAGAAAGAACGAAATAATATTCTTTGCAGCAACATGGATGCAACTGGGGGTCATCATCCTAAGTTAATTAATGCAGGAAAATAAAATCAATATCATATGTTCTCATTTATAATTGGGAGATAAACATTGGGTACTCATGAACATAAAGATGGAAACAATAGACACTCTGGACTCCAAGAGGGAATAGGCAAGGAGGGAAGACATGAGTCAAAAAATTAGTTATTGGGTACTATCCTCACTACATAAGTGACAGGATCCTTATCCCAAACCTCATCTTCACATAATATACCCATGTAAAAAACCTGCACATGTACCCCTTGTATCCAAAAGTTGAAAATATCCTTAAAAATAATAAATAAATAAATAAAACTTTACTGGTTGACCATCCAGGATGACTTTTTTTTTTTTAATTTATTTATTATTATTAAACTTCAAGTTGTAGGGTACATGTGCACAACGTGCAGGTTTGCTACATATGTATACTTGTGCCATGTTGGTGTGCTGCACCCATCAACTCGTCATTTACATCAGGTATAACTCCCAATGCAATCCCTCCCCCCTCCCCCCTCCCCATGATAGGCCCCGGTGTGTGATGTTCCCCTTCCCGAGTCCAAGTGATCTCATTGTTCAGTTCCCACCTACGAGTGAGAACATGCGGTGTTTGGTTTTCTGTTCTTGTGATAGTTTGCTAAGAATGATGGTTTCCAGCTGCATCCATGTCCCTACAAAGGACACAAACTCATCCTTTTTTATGGCTGCATAGTATTCCATGGTGTATATGTGCCACATTTTCTTAATCCATTCTGTCACTGATGGACATTTGGGTTGATTCCAAGTCTTTGCTATTGTGAATAGTGCTGCAATAAACATACGTGTGCATGTGTCCTTATAGCAGCATAATTTATAATCCTTTGGGTATATACCCAGTAATGGGATGGCTGGGTCATATGGTACATCTAGTTCTAGATCCTTGAGGAATCGCCATACTGTTTTCCATAATGGTTGAACTAGTTTACAATCCCACCAACAGTGTAAAAGTGTTCCTATTTCTCCACATCCTCTCCAGCACCTGTTGTTTCCTGACTTTTGAATGATCGCCATTCTAACTGGTGTGAGATGGTATCTCATTGTGGTTTTGATTTGCATTTCTCTGATGGCCAGTGATGATGAGCATTTTTTCATGTGTCTGTTGGCTGTATGAATGTCTTCTTTTGAGAAATGTCTGTTCATATCCTTTGCCCACTTTTGGATGGGGTTGTTTGTTTTTTTCTTGTAAATTTGTTTGAGTTCTTTGTAGGTTCTGGATATTAGCCCTTTGTCAGATGAGTAGATTGCAAAAATTTTCTCCCATTCTGTAGGTTGCCTGCTCACTCTGATGGTAGTTTCTTTTGCTGTGCAGAAGCTCTTTAGTTTGATGAGATCCCATTTGTCAATTTTGGCTTTTGCTGCCATTGCTTTTGGTGTTTTAGACATGAAGTCTTTGCCCATACCTATGTCCTGAATGGTACTACCTAGGTTTTCCTCTAGGATTTTTATGGTATTAGGTCTAACATTTAAGTCTCTAATCCATCTTGAATTAATTTTCGTATAAGGAGTAAGGAAAGGATCCAGTTTCAGCTTTCTACTTATGGCTAGCCAGTTTTCCCAGCACCATTTATTAAATAGGGAATCCTTTCCCCATTTCTTGTTTCTCTCAGGTTTGTCAAAGATCAGATGGCTGTAGATGTGTGGTATTATTTCTGAGGACTCTGTTCTGTTCCATTGGTCTATATCTCTGTTTTGGTACCAGTACCATGCTGTTTTGGTTACTGTAGCCTTGTAGTATAGTTTGAAGTCAGGTAGCGTGATGCCTCCAGCTTTGTTCTTTTGACTTAGGATTGTCTTGGAGATGCGGGCTCTTTTTTGGTTCCATATGAACTTTAAAGCAGTTTTTTCCAATTCTGTGAAGAAGCTCATTGGTAGCTTGATGGGGATGGCATTGAATCTATAAATTACCTTGGGCAGTATGGCCATTTTCACGATATTGATTCTTCCTATCCATGAGCATGGTATGTTCTTCCAGGATGACTTTTTAATGTACATATCTGTCACCTGGGCTGTGATAGTCAGAATAGCTGAGGGACAAGCAGGCATCTCTTTCCATATGTGGGCTTCCTAATAGCATGATTATTTCAGGGTAGTCAGACTGGCTTTCCTCAGAGCACACATTAAGTGTTCCACTAAAAAGAAAGCAGAAGCCACTAATCTTTTAAAATTAGTGATTTTCACTGGGTGTTATTTTGTACTAGAGGATATTTGACAATGTTTAGAGATAACTTTTAGTTGTCACAACTTGAAAGAGAGTGCAACTGATACCTGGTTAGTAGAGGCCAGGAATGCTGCTAGGTACTCTGCAATGTAGAGGCTAGTCTAATACTGCAAATACTTTTTTTTTTTTTTTTTTTTGAGATAGAGTCTCACTCTGTCACCCAGGCTAGAGTACAGTGGCATGATCTCGGCTCATTGTAAGCTCTGCCTCTTGGGTTCATGCCATTCTCCTGCCTCAGCCTCCCGAGTAGCTGGGACTACAGGTGTATGCCACCATGCCCAGCTAAATTTTTTTTTTTTTTTTTTTTTTTTTTTTTTTTTTTTTTTTAGTAGAGATGGGGTTTCACCATGTTAGCCAGGATGGTCTTGATCTCCTGACCTTGTTATCCAACCGCCATGGCCTACCGAAGTACTGGGATTATAGGCATGAGACACCGCGCCCAGCCACTGCAAATAATTTTTTAACCCCAAATGGCCATAGTGCCAAGCTTGAGAAAACCTGTTTTAAAGTCTAGGCCCAAAGAAAAAGAAATAAAAAGGCATTCAAATTGGAAAAGAGAAAGTCAACCTCTGTTTGTCATTTATATAATCTTATACCCAGAGAACCCTAAAGACAACTCCAAAAGACTCCTAGATCTGATAAATAAATTCAGTAAAGTCTTAGGATACTAGATCAATGTACACGAATAAGTAGTACTGTTATACATCCAACAATAACCAAAATGAGCATCCAATAAAGAACTCAATCCCTTTTATAGTAACTATAAAAACAATCTGGGAATATACTTAAAGAAGCAGGTTAAAAATCTCTATGAGGAGAACTACAAACCACTGCTGAAAGAAATTATAGATGACACAAGCAGATGGAAATACATCCCATGATCATGAATTGGAAGAATCAGTATCATAAACATTATGCAAATGACCATATTACCCAAACCAATCTAGAGATTAAATGCATTTTTTATCAAAATAACAACAGCATTTTTATAGGATTAGAAAAAAAATTCTAAAATCCATATGGAATCAAAAAGAACCTTAATAGCCAAAGCAATTCTAAGCAAAAAGAATAAATTTGGAGGCGTCACATTACACAACTTCAAATTATACAAGGCTGTAGTAATGGAAACAGCATGGTATATTGTGACTGACTGCCATGGTTACTACTTGAGACCCTCATTACTGCAGTTACTACTGTTACTACTTAAGACCATCATTACAAGAGCTACTACTGTTACTACTTGAGATCATCATTATGAGACTGAATAAAGGGGGATGGACGTAGAAATGAAAACTTAAGACAAAAGTAATTATTTTAAACGAAGGGTAACATGGGGAAGAAGAAGAAAGAAGAAATGAAGAAAAGGGCTCCCTGCTTCTACTGAGCAAAGGCAGCCACCTGAGCCTCTACAGCCCTTCGTATTTATTAGGTAGAAAGAGCAGGGAGGAGGAGGTAAGGAATGCTCAACAGCTTAATTGATCACAGGTTCATGTTATTGCTAACAGGCTTCAATTATGCCTAATCACAAGAAACACTTGTGCCTGGGTTGTGACTGCCCTCAGCACTCCTCCTGGGCGGCAGACACAGTTTATCAGTTTGCCAATATCTTGCTTTTATGAGAAACGGTTTGCTGTTTACTCATATAGACTCCAGTGGTATACTGAGTTGATCTAGACCCTCATTCTTTTGGCCTTCAACAGTATGGTATAAAAGTAGATACATAAATTAATGGAACAGAATAGAGACTCCAGAAATAAAGCCAAATATTTACAATAAATTAATTTATGAACAAGCATTAAAAAACATAAATTGAGGAAAGGACATGCTATTGAATAAATGATTCTGGGAAAATTGGATGGGCACCTGTTTAAGAATAATACTGGATTTCTCTCTTATTGCATACAAAAATTAACTCAAGATGGAGTAAGCTACATCTAAGGTTTGAGATTATAAAAACTTTAGAAGAAAATGTATTTTTTAAAAAAAAAAATCTTCTGGACATTGGCCTAGGCAAAGAATTTACTACTAAACCCCCAAAATAAAATGCAACAAAAATAAATAAGCACATGGGACTTAAACCAAAAAAATTCGGCACAACAACAAAAAATCAGATTAAACAGATAACCTATAGGACAAGATAAAATATCTTCAAATTATGTATCTGACAAAGGACTAATATCGAGAATCTACAAGGAACCCAAACAAATCAGCAAGATAAAAGCAAATAATCTGATTAAAAAGTGGCCAAAGGATATAAATAGACATTTCTCAAAAGAAGATACATAGGCAGCTCCCACACATATGGACAGAGCAGTGTGTGGAGACTCGCATCATGAACTTTTGTTCCAGAACTACTGCAGGAATAAACCAGGAAAGCCACAAAATCCCACAGACCCTCTGAAGAAAGTGGCTTGACCCTGCAAGACCCAGGAGACACCACGAATACTATGAGTACCCAAGCAGTTAATGTAGGAAAGAGGGTTCTTCTGCCCCCAGGCACACACTCTCACTGGGGAAACTGAAGGTCTAGGTAATGGGAGAAGATTCTTACCTTATGTGGATCTGAGTCAATTTAGACAGTCAAGTGAAATACAGGGGTACAGGAAGCAGTGAGAAAAGCCCTGTGGGATTACTGGGTCCCCTACCATTTATGCCTAGTCTCACAGGGGTCCTTTTGGAGGGCTACCAGAGGTACTGGGAAAAAACCACAGGGAGAAGGAAACCTCCAGCCGAACTTTGTAACAATTCCAACTGAACACAAAGTCTAATGGCCAGAACTCAAGGGAGGGCATGATTTCAGTGTGCAGACTCCACAGGTGGGGTGGCACAAAAGCCGTCCTTGCTCTTGCAACTGGAAGGCCGGCAGCTTGGGGCATGTTCTAAGCCCTGCTTGCCCACTGCCTGAAAATAGACTCAGTGCTGTTGAGGGAGTATGGTGGGAATGAGACCAGCTTTTTGGGTTGCATGGGAGCTAGGTGAGGGCTGTGACTACTGGCTTTCCCCCACTTCCCTGACAACTTGCATGACACAGAATAGGCAGCTATAATCATCCCAGGAACATATATCTATTGACCTGGGAACCATACCCCAATCCCCCACAGTAGCTGCAGGAAGACCCACCCAAGAAGAGTCTGAGCTGAGACATACCTAGCCCTATCCCCACCTAATGGCCTTTCCCTACACACCATGGTAGCTGAAGACAAAAGTAATATACTCTTGGGAGTTCTAGGGCACAGTCCACCACCTGATTCTCCCTATGCTACCACAGCTGAGGCTGTCTTGAAAGTGCCACCTCCTGGCAGGAGGCCAACCAGCCGAAAATTAGTACATTAAACAACCAAAACTAAAGAACCTCACAGAGTCTATTTCAGCCCCCTTCCACCTCCACCAGAGCAGGTTCTGGTATAAATGGTTGAGACACCTGCAGAGGGTTCACATCACAGGAATATGTGCAGACAACCTCCAGTACCAGCCTGGAGCCTGGTAGACCTGCTGGGTGGCTAAATCCAGAAGATAGATAACAACCACTACAGCTCAGCTCTGAAAAAGCCACATGCCCAAAAAAGGGGGGAGAGTACTACATCAGTGGAACACCCCATGAGATCAAAGAATCTGAAGAGCTACCTTGAGTCCTAGATCTTTGCTCTGACATAGTCTTCCCAAATGAGAAAAAAATCAGAAAAACAATTCTGGTAATATGACAAAACAAGATTATTTAAAACCCCCCAAAAATCACCCTAGCTCACCAGCAATGGATCCAAACCAAGATGAAATTTCTGATTTACCTGAAAAAGAATTCAGAAGATAAGTTATTAAACTAATCATGAAGGCACCAGAGAAAGATGAAGACAAATTTTAAAAATATTTTTAAAAATGATACAAGGAACATGGGGGAAAAAATCTTCAGTGAAATGGATAGCAGAAAGAAAAAACAATAAAAACTTCAGGAAATAGTGGATGCAATTAGAGAAGTGAAAAATGCTCTGGAAAGTCTCAACAATAGAATTGAACAAGCAGAAGAAAGAACTTCAGAGCTCGAAGACAAGGTTTTCAAATTAACCCAATCCTATAAATACAAAGAAAAAAGAACAAGAGGGAGGGGCCAACATGGCCGAATAGGAACAGCTCCAGTCTGCAGCTCCCAGTGAGTTCAATGCAGAAGGCAGATGATTTATGCATTTCTAACTGAAGTACCCACTTCATCTAATTGGGACCAGCTAGGCAATGAGTCCAATCCACAGAGGGCCAGCAGAAGCAGGGTGGGGTGTTGTTTCACCAAGGAAGTGCAAGGGGCCCGGGACCAGCCTTCCCCCAGCCAAGGGAAGCCATGAGGCAATGTGCTACCCAGCTGGATTACTATGGTTTTCCCAAGGTATTTGCAATCCGCAGATCAAGAGATTGCCTCATGTGCCTACACCAACAGGGCCCTGGGTTGAAAGCATAAAACTGGGCTGCTGTTTGGGCAGACATCGAGCTAGCTATAGGAGTTTTTTTTCATACCCCAGTGGCACCTGGAACCTCAGTGAGATAGAGCCATTCACTCCCCTGGAAAGGGGGCTGAAGCCAGGGAGCCAAGTGGTCTCGCTTAGTGGGTCCCACTCCCCCAAGCCCAGCAAGCTAAGATCCACTGGCTTGAAATTCTTGCTGCCAGCACAGCAGTCTGCAGTCAATGTGGGATGATCGAGCTTGGAGGGGAGATGGGTGTCTGACATTACTGAGGCTTTAGTAGGTGGTTTTTCCCTGACAATGCTAGGAGACTGGGAGATCTGGATTGGGCACAGCAAAGCAGCTATGGCCAGACTACTTCTCTAGTTTCTGCCTCACTGGGTAGGGCATCTTTGAAGGAAAAGTAACAGCACCAGTCAGGGGCTTACAGACAAAACCCCCATTTCCCTGGGACAGAGTACCTGGGGAAAGGGGTGGCTATAGGTGCAGCTTCAGCTGATTTAATTATTTCTGCCTGCCAGCTCTAAAGAGAGCAGCTGATCCTGACAGGAAAGATTCTCCCATCACGGCACAGCAGCTCTATTAAGTGACAGACCGCTTCCTAAAGTAGGTCCTTGACCACCAAGCCTCCTGACTGGGAGAGACCTCCCAGCAGGGGTCGACAGGCACCTCATACAGGAGAGCTCCAGCTGGCATCAGGCTGGTGCCCCTCTGGGATGAAGCTTCCAGAGGAAGGAGCAGGAAGAAATCTTTGCTGTTTTGCAGCTTCCACTGGTGATAGCCAGGTGAACAGGGTCTGGAGCACACTTCCAGAAAACTGCAGCATACCTGCAGAAGAGGGAACTGGCTGTCAGAAGAAACACTAACAAACAGAAAGCAACAACATCAATATCAACATAAAGGACCCCCACACGAAAACTTCATCCAAAGGTCATCAGCCTCAAAGATCAAAGCTAGATGAATCCACCAAAATGAGGGAAAAAACAGCACAAAATTGATAAAAATTCCAAAATCCAGAATACCTCTTCTCCTCCAAATGATCACAACTGTTCTCCAGCAAGGCCACAAAACTGGGTGGAGAATGAGATTGACGAATTGACAGAAGTAGGCTCCAGAAGATGGGTAATAACAAAGTCCTCTGAGCTAAAGCAGCATGTTCTAACCTAATTCAAGGAAGCGAAGAACCTTGCTAAAAGGTTACAGGAACTGCTAACTAGAATAAGCAATTTAGAGAAGAACATAAATGACCTGATGGAGCTGAAAAACACAGCACGAGAACTTCATAAAGCATACACAGGTATCAACAGCCAAATCGATCAAGTGGAAGAAAGTATATCAGAGATTGAAGATCAATTTGATTAATGAAATAAGGCATGAAGACAAGATTGTAGAAAAAAGGAACAAACAAAGCCTTCAGGAAATATGGGACTATGGGAAAAGACCAAACCTATGATTGATTGGTGTACCTGAAAGTGGTGGGGAGAATGGACCTAAGTTGGAAAACACACTTAAGAATGTTACCCAGGAGAACTTCCCTAATTTAGCAAGACAGGCCAAAGTTCAAATTCAGAAAATAAAGAGGACACCACTAAAATATCTCTCAAGAAGAGCAACCCCAAGACACATAATTTTCAGATTATCCAAGGATGAAATGAAGGAAAAAATGTTAAGAGCAGCCAGACAGAAAAGTCAGGTTACCTACAAAGGGAAGCTCATCAGACTAAAAGCAGATCTCTCTGCAGAAACTTTACAAGCCAGAAGAGAGTGGGGGCCAATATTCAACATTCTTAAAGAAAAGAATTTTCAAGCCAGAATTTCATATCCAGCCAGTCCATGCTTCATAAGGAAAGGAGAAATAAAATCCTTTACAGACAAGCAAATGCTGAAGGACTTTATCACCAGTAGGTCTGCCTTACAAGAGCTCCTGAAGGAAGCACTAAATATGGAAAGGAAAAACTGGGACCAGTCACTGGAAAAACACACCATAATATAAAGACCAATGACACTGTGAAGAAACTGCATCAACTAATGTGTAAAACCAGCTAGCATCATGATGACAGTATCCAATTCACACATAACAATATTAACCTTAAATGTAGATGGGCTAAATGCCCCAATTAAAAAAAAAAACAGACTGGCAAATTAGCTAAAGAGTGAAGACTCATTGGTGTGCTGCTTTCAGGAGATCTATTTCATGTACAAAGACACACACAGACTCACAATAAAGGGTTGGAGGAATATCTACTAAGCAAATGGAAAGCAAAAAAAGCAGGGGTTGCAATCCTAGAGTCTGATAAAACAGACTTTGAACCAACAAGGTCAAAAAAAGAGAAGAGCATTATATAATGGTAGAAGGATCAATGCAACAAGAAGAGATAACTATTCTAAACATATACGCACCCAATAGAGGAGCACCCAAATTCTTAAAACAAGTTCTTAGAGACCTACAAAGAGACTTAGACAGCCACACAGTAATAGTGGGAGACGTTAACACCACACTGTCAATATTAGACAGATCAACGAGACAGAAAATAAACAAAGATATTCAGGACGTGAACTCAGCTCTAGACCAAGTGGACCTCATAGACATCTGCAGTATTCTCCATCCCAAATCAACAGAATATACATTCTTCTCAGTGCCACATAGCATGTATTTTAAATTGAAAACATAATTGTAAGTAAAACACCGCTCAGCAAACGCACAAGAATGAAAATCATAACAAACCGTCTCTGAGACCACAGTGCAAAAAAATTAGAACTCAGGATTAAGAAACTCACTCAAAACCGCACAACTACATGGAAACTGAACAATGTGCTCCTGAATGACTAGTGGGTAAATAAAGTAATTAAGGCAGAAATCAAGAAGTTCCTTGAAACCTATGTGAACAAGGATACAACATACTAGAATCTCTGGGACACAGCTAAAGCAGTGCTTAGAGAGAAATTTGTAGCACTAACTGCCCACATTAGAAAGGTGGAAAGATCTAAAATCGACACTCAAATAACACAATTAAAAGAACCACAGAAGCAAGAGCAAAAAATTTCAAAAGCTAGCAGAAGACAAGTAATAAGATTAGAGCAGAATTGAAGGTGATAGAGAAACGAAAAGTCCTTCAAAAAAATCGAGACTAGCAGCTGGTTGTTTGAAAAGATTAACAAAACAGATGGACCATTAGCTAGACTAATAAAGAAGAAAAGACAGAAGAATCAGATAGACACAATAAAAAATGATAAAGGGAATATCTATCACCACTGATTCCACAGAAATACAAAAGATCATCAGAGAATACTACAAACACCGCTATGCAAATAAACGAGAAAATCTAGAAGAGATGGATAAATTCCTGGACACACACATGCCCTCCCAAGACTAAACCAGGAAGAAGTCAAATCCCTGAGTAGACCAACGACAAGTTCTAAAATTGAGGCAGTAATTAATAGCCTACCAACCAAAAAAGGCCCAGAACCAGATGGATTCACAGCAAAATTCCACCAGAGGTACAAAGAGGGGCTGGTACCATTCCATCTGAAACTATTTCAACAATAGAAAAAAAGGGACTTCTCCTCAACTAATTTTATGAGGACAGCATCATCCTGATGCCGAAATCTTGCAGAGACACAACAAAAAAATAAAATTTAATTCCAATATCCCTGATGAACATTGATGCAAAAATCCTCAATAAAATACTGACAAACTGAATCCAGCAGCACATCAGAAAGCTTATGCACCACGATCAAGGTGGCTTCATTCCTGGGATGCATGACTGGCTCAACAAATGCAAATCAATAAACTTAATCCATCACATACACAGAACCAATGACAAAAACCACATGATTATCTCAATACATGCAGAAAAGGCATTTGATAAAATTCAACATCCCATCATGCTAAAAACTCTCAATAAACTAAGTATTGATGGAATGTATCTCAAAATATAAAAGCTATTTTTGACACACCCATAACCAATATCATACTGAATTGTCAAAATCTTGAAGCACAAGACAAGGATGCCCTCTCACTACTGCTATTCAACATAGTATTGGAAGTTCAGGCCAAGACAATCGGGCAAAAGAAAGAAGCAATGGGTATTCAAACAGGAAGACAGGAAGTCAAATTGTTTCTGTTTGCAGATGACATGATTGTATATTAGAAAACCCCATTGTCTCAGCCCAAAATCTCCTTAAGCTGATAAGCAACTTCAGCCAAGTCTCAGGATCCAAAATAAATGTGCAAAAATCACAAACATTCCTATACACCAAAAAATAAACTGTGAGCCAAATCCTGAGTGAACTTCCATTCACAATTGCTACAAAGAAAATAAAATACCCAGGAATTTAACTTACAAGGGAGTGAAGGACCTCTTCAAAGAGAAGTACAAACTACTGCTCAAGGAAATAAGAGAGGACACAAGCAAATGGAAAAACATTTCATGCTCATAGATAGGAGGAGTAAATATCAAGAAAACGGCAATACTGCCCAAAGGAATTTATAGATTCAGTGCTATCCCCATCAAGCTACCACTGACTTTCTTCACAGAATTAGAAAAAAACTCTTTAAATTTCATATGGAACCAAACAAGAGCCCACATATCCAAGATCAGCTTCAGAAAAAAAGAACAAAGCTGGAGGCGTCATGCTACCAGACTTTATACTAAAATGCTACAGTAACCAAAACAGCATGGTACTGGAACTAAAATAGTTATATAGACCAATGGAACAGAACAGAGGCCTTAGAAATAACACTACACATCTACAACCATCTGATCTTTGACAAACCTGACAAAAACAAGCAATGGGAAAAGGATTCCCTATTTAATAAATGGTTATGGAAAACTGGCTGGCCATATCCAGAAAATGGAAACTGGATCCCTTCTTTACACCTTATACAGAAGTTAACTCAAGATGGATTAAACACATAAATGTAAAACCCAAAACCATAAAAACCCTAGAAGACCTAGGCAATAACATTCAGGACAAAGACATGGGCAAGGACTTCATGACTAAACCACCAAAAGTCATTGGAACAAAAGTCAAAATTGACAAATGGGATCTAATAAAACTAAAGAGCTTCTGCACAGCATAAGAAACTATCACATCAGAGTGAACAGGCAACCTACAGAATGGGAGAAAAGTTTTGCAATCTACCCATCTGACAAAGGTCTAATATCCAGAATCTATAAGGAACTTAAACAAATTTACAAGAAAAAAAAAACACAACCCCATCTAAATTGGGCAAAGGATATGTACAGATACTTCTCAAACGAAGACATTTATGCAGCCAACAGACACATGGAAAAATGCTCATCATCACTGGTCATTAGAGAAATGTAAATCAAAACCACAATGTAATACCATCTCACACCAGTTAGAATGGCGATCATTAAAAAAATCAGGAAACAACAGATGCTGGTGAGGTTATGGAGAAATAGGAACACTTTTACATAGTTGATTGGAATGTAAATTAGTTCAAGCATTGTGGAAGACAGTTTGGCGATTCCTCGAGGATCTAGAACCAGAAATACTATTTGACCCAGCAATCCCATTACTGAGTATATACTCAAAGGATTATAAATCATTCTACTATAAAGACACATGCACACATGTTTATTGCAGCACGATTTACAAAAGCAAAGACTTGAAACCAACCCACATGTCCATCAATGATAGACTGGGTAAAGAAAATGTGGCACATATACACCATGGAATACTATGCAGCCATAAAAAGGAATGAGTTCATGTCCCTTGCAACGACATGGTTGAAGCTGGAAGCCATCATTCTCAGCAAACTCACACAGGAACAGAAGACCAAACACCGCATATTCTCACTCAAAAGTAGGAATTTTACAAGGAAAACACATGGACACAGGGAGGGGAACATTACACAACGGGGTCTATTGGGGGATGTGGGGTAAGGGGATGGAGAACATTAGGACAAATACCAAATGCATGCTATTGTGAAAACCTAGTTAACAAGCTAATAGTTGCAGTAAACTCCCATGGCACATGTAGACCTATGTAAAAAAACCTTCACGTTCTGCACTTGTATCCCAGAACTTGAAGTTAAAAAAAAAAAAAAAAAAAAAAAAACAGAAAGAAAGAAAGAAAGAAAGTAGAACGAATAAGAAAAAATGCACAAAGCCTGCAAAAAGTCTGGGATTATGTTAAATGACCAAACCTAAGAATAATTGGCTTTCCTGAGGAAGAAGAGCAATCTAAAAGTTTGGAAAACATATTTGGAAAAATATATAGGAAAACTTACCCAGCCTTGCCAGATACCTAGATAAGCAAATATAAGAAGCTCGAAAACACCTGGGAAATTTATCACACAAAGATTATCACCTAAGCACATTGTCATCAGGTTATCTAATGTTAAGATAATGAAAAGAATCTTAAGAGCTTTGAGTCAAAGCACCAGGTAACCTGTAAAAGAAAACCTATCAGATTATTTATCTATCAGCAGAAATTTTACAAACTAGAAGGGAATTGAGCCCTATCTTAAGCCTCCTTGAACAAAACAATTATTAGCCAAGAAGTTTTGTATCCAGCAAAGCTAAGCTTCATAAATGAAGAAAAGATACAGTCATTTTTGAACAAATGCAGATAATACACCTCTACCAAGGCAGCACTACAAGAACTGCTAAAATGAGCTCTAAATCTTGAAACAAATCCTGGAAACACATCAAAACAGAACCTCTTTAAAGCATATATCTGACAAAACCTGTAAAACAAAAATACAATTAAAAACAGCACCAAGATATACAGGCAACAAGTAGCATGATGAATAAAATAGTACCTCACATCTTAATACTAACATTAAATGTAAATGACCTAAATGCTCCACTTAAAATATGCAGACTTATACAGACTTGCAGAATAAATAAGAATTCACCAACCATCTGCTGCCTTCAAGAGACCCAACTGATACATATGGACTCATATAAACTAAAGGTAAAGGGGTGGAAAAAGACATTCCATGCAAATGGACATCAAAAGCAAGCAGGAGTAGCTATTATATCAGACAAAACAAACTTTAAAGCAACAGCAGTTAAAAAAGAGAGAACTATTATATAATAATAAAAACCCTTATCCAACAGAAAATGTCACAATCCTAAATATATATGCACCTAACATTGGAGCTCCTAAATTTATAAAACAATTACTACTGGACCTAATAAATGAGATAGATAGCAACACAATAATTGTCAGGGACTTCAGTACTTCATTGACAGCACTAGACACATCATTGAGACAGAATATTGACAAAAAAAAAAGTGGATTTAAACTGTATCCTGAAACAAATGGACTTAACAGATATTTACAGAACATTCTACCAAGCAACCACAGAATACACGTTCTATTCGTCAGCCCATGGGAATTTCTCCGAGATAGACTGTATGATAGACCACAAAACAAGTCTCAATATATTTTAAAAATCAAAATTATATCAAGTACTTTCTCAAACCACAGTGGAATAAAATTGGAAATCAACTCCAAAAGGAACCTTCAAAGCCATGCAAATACATGGAAATTAAATAACCTGCTCATGATTGATCATTGGGTCAACAACAAAATTAAGATAGAAATTTAAAAAATCTTCCAACTGAATAACAATAGTGACACAACCTATCAAAACTTCTGGGATACAGCAAATGTGGTGCTAAGAGGAACATATATAGCCCTAAATGCCTACATCAAAAAGTGTGAAAGAGCACAAATAGACAGTCTACGGTCACACCTCAAGGTACTAGAGAAACAAGAACAAACCAAACCCAAAACCAGCAGAAGAAAGGAAATAACCAAGATCAGAGCAGTAATAAATGTTGAAACAAACAAAATAAAATACTAAAGGTAAAGGAAGCAAAAAGCTGGGTCTTTGAGAAGACAAAGTTGATAGACCATTAGCAAGAGTAACCAGGAAAAGAACAGGGAAAACCCAATTAAACTCAATTAGAAATGAAACAGAAGGCATTACACCTGACATCACAGAAATACAAAAGGCTATTTAAGGCTACTATGAACACCTTTACACACGTAAACTAGAAAACCTAGAAAAGATGAATAAATTTCTGAAAAAATACAATTCTCCTACCTTAAATCAGGAAAAAATAGATATCCTGAACAGTCCACAAGCAGTGAGATTGAAATGGTAATTTAAAAATTACCAACAGAATAAAGTCCAGAACCAGATGAAATTCTACCCGTCATTCAAAGAATTCATAGCTGAATTCAAAGAAAATTGGTATCAATCCTATTGACACTATTCCACAAAATAGACAAAGAGGGAATCCTCCCTAAACCATTATGTAAATCCAGTGTCACCCTAATACCAAAACCAGGAAAGGACTTAACCAAAAAAGAACACTGCAGACCAATATCCCTGATTAACATAGATGCCAAAGTTGCAACAAAATACTAGCTAACCAAATCCAACATTAAAAAGATAATCCATCATGATCAAGTAGGTTTCATACCAGAGATGCAGGGATGGTTTCACATATGCAAGTCAATAAATGTGACACACCTTACAAACAAAATTAAAAACAAAAATTACATGATCATCTCAATAGACACAGAAAAAGCATTTGACAAAATCCAACATCCCTTTATGACTGAAACTCTCAGCAAAATCGACATACAAGAGACATACCTCAATGTAGTAAAAGCCATCTATGACAAACCCACAGCCAATATAATACTGAACATGGAAAAGTTGAAAGTATTCCCTCTGAGACACAGAACACAACAAGGATAACCACTCTCACTACTTCTATTCAACATAGTACTGGAAGTTTTAGCCAGAGCAATCAGACAAGAGAAAGAAATAAAGGACATTCGTATTAGTAAAGAGAAAGTCAAACTCTCGGTGTTTACTGATGATATTATTGTATATCTAGAAAACCCTATAAACTCCTCCAGAAAGCTCCTAGAAGTAATCAAAGAATTCAGCAAAATTTCAAGATACAAAACTAGTGTACACAAACCAGTAGTTCTCCTATACACTAACAGCAACCAAGTTGAGAATCAAATCAAGAACTCAACCCCTTTTAAAATAGCTGAAAAAAAATACTTAGGAATATAGCTAACGAAGACCTCTACAAAGAAAACTATAAAACACTGCTGAGAGAAATGATAGATGACATAAATGAATAGAAATATATCCCATGCTCATGAATGGGTAGAATCAATATTGTGAAAATGACCATCCTACCAAAAGCAGTCTACAAATTCAACGCAATTCCCATCAAAATACCACCATCATCCTTCACAGAACAGAAAAAAAATCCTAAAATTCATATAAAGCCAAAAAAGAGCCCACATAGCCAAAGCAAGACTAAACAAAAAGAACAAATCTGGATGTATCACATTGTCTGATTTCAAGCTATACTATAAGGCCATAGTCACCAAACAGCATGGTACTGGCATAAAAATAGGAACATAGACCAATGGAACAGAATAGAGAACCCAGAAATAAACCCAAATACTTACAGTCAACTGATCTTTGTCAAAGCAAACAAAAACATAAAGTGGGGAAAGAACACCCTATTCAACAAATGGTGCTGAGATAACTGGCAAGCCTCATGCAGGAGAATGAAACTGGATCCTCACCTCTCTCCTTATACAAAAATAAAGATCAAGGACTTAAATCTATGTCCTGAAACTATAAGAATTCTAGAAGATAACTTTGGGAAAACGCTTCTAGATATTCGCTTAGGCGAGAATTTCATGACCAATGACCCAAAAGCAAATGCAATAAAAACAAAGATAAATAGCTGGGACTTAATTAAACTAAAGAGCTTTTGCACATCAAAAGGAACAGTAAGCAGAGTAAACAGAAAATCCATAGAGTGGGAGAAAATCTTCACAATCTATGCACCTGACAAATGACTAATATCCAGAATCTACAATGAACTCAAACAAATTAGCAAGGAAAAAACAAACAATCCCATCAAAAAGTGGGTTAAGGACATGAATAGACAATCTTAAAAGAAGATATACAAATGGCCAAAAAATATATTAAAAAATGCTCCACATTACTAACGATCAGAGAAATTTAAATCATAACCACAATGCGATACTACCTTACTCCTACAAGAATGGCCATAATCAAAAAATTAAAAAAAAAAAAGAGATATTGGCATGGATGTGGTGAAGAGGGAACACTTCTACACTGCTGGTGGGAATGTAAACTAGTGCAGCCACTATGGAAAACAGTGTGGAGATTCCGTAAAGAAATAAAAGTAGATCTACCATTTAATCGAGAAATCCCACTACCCAGAGGAAAAGAAGTAACCAGACGAAAAAGATACTTGCTCATACATGTTTACAGCAGCACGATTTTCAATTGCAAAAATGTGGGATCATCGCAAATGCCCGTTAATCAGAGTGGATAAAGAAACCATGGTATATATATACAATGGAATACTACTCAGTCATAAAAATAAATGAACTAATAGCATTCACAGCAACCTGGATGGGATTGGAGACTATTATTCTAAGTGAAGAAACTCAGGAATGAAAAAACAAACATTGTATGTTCTCGCTCATAAGTGGGAGTTAAGCTGTGAGGATGCAAAGGCATAAGAATCACACGATGGGCCTTGGGGACTCAATGGGAAAGGGAGGGAAAAGTGTAAGGGATAAAAGACTACAAACAGGGTTCAGTGTATACTGCTCAAGCCATGGGTGCACCAAAATCTCACAAATCACCACTAAAGAACTTACTTACGTAACCAAATGCCACCTGTTCCCCAAAAAACCTACAAAAGTATAAAATCTTAACAAAACACAAAAAAGAAGATATATAAATGGCCAACATACATGAAGAAAATTTTCAACATTATTAGTAATCAGGGAAATACAAATTAAAATCCTATTGTGATGTCACCTTACCCCAGTCAAAGTGGCCATTTTTATAAATTGAAGAACAATAGATATTGACATAGATATGATGAAAAAGAAATGCATATACACTACCAGTGGGAATGTAAATTAGCAAAATCTTTATGAAAAACAGTATGGAGATTTCTCAAAGAACTAAAAGTAGCTCTACAATTTGATCCAGCAGTCCCACTACTGGGTAACTACCCAAAGGAAAAGAAAAAGAAGTCAGTATATCAGAAAGACAACTGCATGTGTATGTTTATTGCAGCACAATTTTCAATTGCAAAGATACGGAATCAAGCTACTTGCCTATAAGCTGATGAGTGGATAAAAATAATGGAATATAAATATTAGTATAAATATGAATATATATGTGTATATATATAACAAAATACTAATCAGTCATAAAAAGAACAAAATAATGACTTTTGTAGCAACTTGGAGGGAAATGGAGCCCATTGTTCTAAGTGAACTAAATTGGGAATTGAAAAGCAGATGCCACATGTTCTCACATATAAGTGGGAATCTTAGCTATGGATACACAAAGACATACAGAATGGCATAATAGACATTGGAGAAGCAGAAGGGGTAAGGGTGGGCAGGAGGTGATGAATGAAAAACTAACTATTGGGTAATATGTACACTACTCAGGTGATGGGTGCACTAAAATCCTAACTTCACCATTATACAATTCATCCATGTAACAAAAAATTCCGCTTGTAGCTCTAAAGCTATTAAAATTAAAAAATCAATAAAAACAAATCCATCTTTCACGTTTTAGCTAAAATTATCTTTCTTATATCTTATTATTCCTGGTCATGAAGTAATTTTTTCTTATTGACCTGGAAAAGTTAAGTAGTAGAGTGCTTCTAATAATAAAGTACAATTTACAAGTTACAGAGTATCAATACCAAATAAAAAATAAAGTCTAGGCCCCAAATTGGCATAGTATCCCTTTTGCCACATTCTATTGGTCAAAGCAGCCATGGGCTGGAAGTTTAGTCTGTAAAGAGTTTTAAACAAAAGGACTCAGGAACCAGGCATGTTGTTGTATGCCTGTAGTTCCAACTACTCAGGAGACTGAGGTGAGAGGATTGCTTAAGACCACAAGTTCAAGGCGAGCCTGGGCAACATAGTGATACTCAATTTCTTAAAAAAGGGAGGGACTCTGGTCTTAGTGATACCAGTTACAACTAATAATGAAGATAAGGTACTTTTTTGAAAACCTCACAGTAAATTAGTTGAAAGTCTACATACTAATCAGTGAGACTGTGATGGCTAATTTTATATGTCAACTTTAAGGGTGTTTTTGGATGAAATTAAGATTTCTACTTGTGAACTTTGAGTAAGCAAATTGCTCTTTATAATGTGGGTGGGCTTAGTGTAATCACTTGAAAGCCTAAATACAACAAAAAGATTGAACTCCTGAGCAAGATGAAATTCTCCAGAAGACTTTACCTTTATCTTCAGATTTTACCTGCACATCAACCCTTCAGGGTCTCTGCTTGCCAGCCTGTGGACTGGAACTGCACCAATGGCTCTTCTGGATCTAGTGTCTGTAGACCTACATGGAAGATTTGGACTTGCCAGTCTTTATAGTCACATAAGCCAATTCCTAATAATAAATTTCTTACTATACACAAACACACACACATCTCTTTATATAAATACATGTCTTTCTGTGTATACACATATTTCATTGGTTTGATTTCTCTGAAGAAAACTAAGAAATACAGAAGCCAACAGCCTCCCTTTTTACTTGGGTTTTTAGAATATTGGTACTTAAACTTATACATCTAGACAAGAATTTGGATGATTCCTTCCTAGGGAAACTCAGTAGCTAATGAGAAAAGGCCCATAAAATGACCAAATTCCTACAAAATTTCTCATGGTGCCATTAGTTGATAAGCTTCACTCAATCAACTTTTTTAGTGCCTCATTCTTAAATCTGAGGATTAAGTGTCTTAAATCACAAGGTATTTGAGAAAAGCCTTTAACATTCAATGCAGAGACAAAAGCAGGCCAAAACTGGGATAGAGTGAGAACATTGGAGGAAATATAGTAGTCCAGGGATAGTAAACTTAAACAAAACTCGCAACAGCGCAAGCTGTTGTAAAATTAACATGAGAAGAGAGAGAAAAAAAATGTTGTATCAAGAAACAGGAACAGCATACTATGAAAAAAGGAAAAGTATGGGATAAGAACAAGCTCATGAAAATAAAAAATAAAACAGAAATATATAACTCAATAAATAGGTTGGATAAAAAGTTAAGAAAATATTCCAGAAAGAAGAAAAAGACTGAGAGAAGCAAAATAGAAGAGAAAATATTTTTTAAAATAGGAAATGAATCCACAAGTTCCAACATCCATCCAGTAGAAGCTGTGGAAACAGAGAATAGAGAAAATGGAAAATTGTGGTAGCTAATACCCAAACATGGCTCCCCAATGAACCATGCCTCCCATATTCATGTCCCTGCCTATTTTCTTCTCCTTGAATTTGGGCTGACCTTTGATTTGCTTTAGGATCAATAAAATGTGACAGAAGTAATATGTGTTTTTACAGCCTAGGTCATTAGAAACCTTGCAATTTGTGCCTGAGTCTTTGCAATGCACACTCTTGGGGAAGTCAACCACCAGGAGTAAGTTGCACTATCTAGAGACTACCATGTTGTAAAAAAGACTAAGTTAACTATATGAAACACCATTCCAGTTGAAGTGCTAGACATGTGATTGAGGAAGCCATCTTATTAAATGCCTTCCCAGTCATGCCTTTAGTTGACTCTAGCCCCAGTCATTATATGCCTACAACAATATATGATAAACCTCAAGTGAGAACTTCCCAATTGAGCCCAGTTAACTTATATGTCTGGGTGAGTTAGATACTACATTTTTTGAAAGTAGGCAATGCTAATAACCCACAAGTACTACCTTTTTCCAGGTCTCTGTCATACTGTCTTCTAGCTACATTACTATTCTTATACAGAATCAAAAAATTGTAATTATGTAATTATTTATGTGGTTAAAATATACTGGTTTTCTCTCCTGAATGAGGGCAAAGAATATCCCCATTTTCTTCACTGATGTAACATGAATACCTAATTAACATCTAATAGGTACTCAATAAATATTTACTGACTGAATACATTAAATAATCTAAGTTTTAACATCAGAGGGTAACTTGTCTTTTCTCATTAGATTTCTCAGATTATTTTTTCAAAGCAAAGTCCAAAATCCTATTGGGAAGGATCCTATTTAGAAGAATTGGGAAGAATGGAAGAGAGGCAACATAACATTGTTTGAATACTGGAAATCATGCATTTGCCAATAAAAAACTGATAGGCCTTTGTGTTTTAGTTACCTCACCTATCAAATGAGAATAGTAACAGTACCTGCCTTATAGGGTTGCTATATGTACATATATTTTTATATGTGTGTGTAATATATGTAAACTGCTTAGAATGGTATCTGGAGCATAGTAAACACTTTATAGATGTTAAATATGTGAAGAAATTATTTAATGCTTGATTTGAAAGCCTCATCAATATGACAAAAGTAACCATTTAAGCCAATAATACTAAAACATTTCAAAATCATTCATCTCACTTTACAATTAATTCTTTCTCTCTCCTGTAGAAAACAAAAACACAACCAGCAGTTCCAAGATGGCTGAATGGGAACAGCTTCAGGCTACAGCTCCCAGCGTGAGTGACACAGAAGACCGGTGATTTCTGCTTTTCCAAATGAGGATCTTAGAAAATGGCACACCAGGAGATTATATCCTGTGCCTGGCTCAGAGGGTCCCACACCCACGGAGCCTCCCTCATTGCTAGCACAGCTGTCTGAGATGTAACTGCAAGGCAGCAACTGGGGGAGGGGCGCCCACCATTGCTGAGGCTTGAGTAGGTAAACAAAGTGGCCGGGAAGCTCGAACTGGGTGGAGTCCACCACAGCTCATGGAGGCCTGCCTGCCTCTGTAGACTAAACCTCTGGGACAGGGAATAGCCAAAAAAAAGGCAGTAGAAACCTCTGCAGATTTAAATGTCCCTGTCTGACAGATTTGAAGAGAGTAGTGGTTCTCCCAGCACGGAGTTTGAGACCTGAGAACGGACAGACTGCCTCCTCAAGTGGGGCCCTCACCCCTGAGTAGCCTAACCGGGAGGCATCCCCCAGTAGGGGCGGACTGACACCTCATACTGTCAGGTACCCCTCTGAGACGAAGCTTCCAAAGGAACAATCAGGCAGCAACATTTGCTATTCAGCAATATTCACTCTTCTGCAGCCTCCACTGCTGACACCCAGGCAAACAGTATCTGGAGTGGACCTCCAGCAAACTCCAACAGACCTGCAGCTGAGGGTCCTGACTGTTAGAAGGAAAATTAACAAACAGAAAGGACATCCACACCAAAACCCCATCTGTACGTTACCATCATCAAAGACCAAAGGTAGATAAAACCACAAAGATGGGCAAAAAACAAAACAGAAAAGCTGAAAATGCTAAAAGTCATAGCGCCTCTCCCCCTCCCAAAGAACACAGCTCCCTGCCAGCAATGGAACAAAGCTGAATGGAGAATGACTTTGATGAGTTGAGAGAAGAAGGCTTCAGATGATCAAACTTCTCCGAACTAAGGGAGGAAGTTTGAACCCATCGCAAAGAAGCTAAAAACCTTGAAAAAAGATTAGACAAATGGCTAACTAGAATAACCAATGTAGAGAAGTCCTTAAGTGACCTGATAGAGCTGAAAACCATTGCACAAGAACTACATGACAAATGCACAAGCTTCAGTAACCAATTTGATCAACTGGAAGAAAGGGTATCAGTGATTGAAGATGAAATGAGTGAAATGAAGCAAGAGGAGAAGTTTAGAGAAAAACGAGTAAAAAGAAATGAACAAAGCCTCCAAGAAATATGAGACTATATGAAAATACCAAGTCTACATCTGATTGGTGTACCTGAAAGTGATGCAGAGAGTGGAACCAAGTTGGAAAACCCTCTGCAGGATATTATCCAGGAGAACTTCCCCAACCTAGCAAGGCAGGCCAACATCCAAATTCGGGAAATACAGAGAGCGCCACAAAGATACTCCTCAAGAAGAGCAACTCCAAGACACATAATTGTCAGATCACCAAAGTCGAAATGAAGAAAAAAATGTTAAGGGCAGCCAGAGAGAAAGGTCGGAGAAAGACTAAATCAGGAAGAAGTTGAATCTCTGAATAGACCAATAACAGGCTCTGAAAATGAGGCAAAAATTAAGAGCCTACCAACCACAAAAAGTCCAGGACCAGACGGATTCACAGCCGAATTCTACCAGAGGTACACGGAGGAGCTGGTACCATTCCTTCTGAAACTATTCCAATCAATAGAAAAAGAGGGAATCCTCCCTAACTCATTTTATGAGGCCAACATCATCCTGATACCAAAGCCTGGCAGAGACACAACAAAAAGTATAATTTTAGATCTGTATCCCTGATGAATATTGATGCAAAAATCCTTAATAAAATACTGGCAAACCAGATCCAGCAGCACATCAAAAAGCTTATCCACCATGATCAAGTGGGCTTCATCCGTAATCCAGCATATAAACAGAATGAAAGACAAAAACCACATGATTATCTCAGTAGATGCAGAAAAGACCTTTGACAAAATTCAGCAGCCCTTCATGCTAAAAACTCTCAATAAGTTCAGTATTGATGGAATGTATCTCAAAATAATAATAGCTACTTATGACAAACCCACAGCCAATATCATACTGAATGGGCAATAACTGGAAGCATTCCCTTTGAAAACTGGCACAACACAGGGATGCACTCTCTCACCACTCCTATTCAACATAGTGTTGGAAGTTCTGGCCAAGGCAATCAGGCAGGAGAAGAATTAAAGAGTATTCAATTAGGAACAGAGGAAGTCAAATTGTCCCTGTTTGCAGATGACATGATTGTATATTTAGAAAACCCCATCATCTCAGCCCAAAATCTCCTTAAGCTGATAAGCAACTTCAACAAAGTTTCAAGATAAAAAATCAATGGTACAAAAATCACAAGCATTCTTATACACTAATAACAGACAAACAGAGAGCTAAATCATGAGTAAACTCCCATTCACAATTGCTTCAGAGAAAAAATGCCTAGGAATCCAACTTACAAGGGATGTGAAGGACCTCTTCAAAGAGAACTGCAAACCACTGCTCAATGAAATAAAAGAGGACACAGACAAATGGAAGAATATTCCATGCTCATGTATAGGAAGAATCAATATCGTGAAAATGGCCATACTGCCAAAGATAATTTATAGATTCAATGCCATCCCCTTCAAGCTACCAATGACTTTCTTCACAGAATTGGAAAAAAAAAAAAAAAAAACTACTTTAAAGTTCATATGGAACCAAAATAGAGCCCACATTGCGAAGACAATCCTAAGTCAAAATGACAAAGCTGGAGGCATCACGCTACCTAACTTCAAACTATACTACAAGGCTACAGTGACCAAAGCAGCATGGTACTGGTACCAAAGCAGAGATATAGACCAATGGAACAGAACAGAGCCCTCAGAAATAATGCCACAAATCTACAACCATCTGATCTTTGACAAACCTGACAAAAACAAGAAATGGGGAAAGGATTCCCTATTTAATAAATGGTGCTGGGAAAACTGGCTAGCTATATGTAGAAAGCTGAAACTGGATCCCTTCCTTACACCTTATACGAAAATTAATTCAAGATGGATTAGAGACTTAAATGTTCACAGCACTATTCACAATAGCAAAGACTTGGAATCAACCCAAATGTCCAAAATGACAGACTTGATTAAGAAAATGTGGCCCATATACACCATGGAATACTATGCAGCCATAAAAAAGACAAGTTCATGTCCTTTGTAGGGACATGGATGCAGCTGGAAACCATCATTCTCAGCAAACTATCACAAGAACAGAAAACCAAACACCACATGTTCTCACTCATAGGTGGGAATTGAACAATGAGAACACTTGGACACAGGAAGGGGAACATCACGCACTGGGGCCTGTTGTGGGGTGGGGGGATGGGGAAGGGATAACATTAGGAGATATACCTAATGTAAATGACGAGTAGGTGGGTGCAGCACACCAACATGGCACATGTGTACATATGTAACAAACCTGCACAGTGTGCACATTTACCCTAGAACTTAAAGTACAATAAAAATAAATTAAAAAAGAAAAAAACACACACACACAGACTCCCTTTCCCATTATATAACCTGAAACTAAATCTCTAAAATTTTTGTGTTAATTCATTTTATTTAGTAAATTTCACCAAACCTGAAGTGTATAATCCTAGGTGATTAAAAGCTTGTTTTAAATTATTTTGTTTGTAATAATTATGATTTAAAAGGCATACACTATAATGTGAGCTGTAATAAATCATTGTTTGGGTTCTTAAGGGCTAATTTTTAATGTTTAACTCTTTTGAAGAAATAAAATCCATTTTGACTTACACTATTATGTGGCACTTGATATACATATATATGGACAATATTCATGAGAAAAAACACTTTTTCAAAAAAGATATTTTTTAAACTATTAATAAACAATCAGAATGAACAACTCAGAGAGATAATATGTGAGATAAAATGATTATTATTTCATATAAAATTGAGCTTTTGCCCCTTACTATTTCATATTAAGGTAGTTAACATAATCTGAAAGACTATATTGTATTTATGAGAGGCAAATAGAGTATTATAAATAAGAGGTAATAATCTTAAACACATGTATTTTAAGATAAAAAGTTAATAATATATTCTGTGTAAATATCACAGTAGAAACCCATTCTACATTCTTCTTTTTTTTTGTATTGATCACAACGTTTTATTTGGAATTGTTTTAAGTGTACCTCTGAAATTGGTAAATTAATATTTTCTATTAAATTTTAAATATATTTACTAATGAAATGGTCCTGTTCTCTTTTTCTTTTCTGAAATTTTATGATATTGGAGTCAAGATTACCTTTCCATCATATAAAAGGCCAGGAAGCTTCTATTTTCTATTTTCTGAAAAAAAATGTGTATGTTACAAATCAAGTGTTTCTTAAAATTATGTTATAATTCACCCATAAAACTATGCGTGTGGGAACCTTTTTAAATGTATTAATTTTTATTTTTTTAAGTTTTATTTTATGTTCAGGGTACATGTGTAGGTTTGTTGTATAGGTAAATTACATGTCACCAGAATTTGGTTTATAGATATTTCATCACCCAGGTAATAAACATAGTACCTAATAGGTAGTTTTTCAAGCTTCTTCCTCCTTTAAACCTCCATGCTCAAGTAGGTCCCAGTGTCTGTTATTCCCATCTTTGTGTCCATGTGTACTCAATATTTAGCTCCCACTTATAAGTGACAATGTGCAGTATTTGCTTTTCTTTTTCTGCACTAGTTCACTTAGGATTATGGCCTCCAACTCCATCCATGTTGATGCAAGGGCATGATCTCACTCTTTTATATGACTATGTAGTACTCTATGGTGTATATGTGCCACATTTTCTTTATCCAGTCCACTGTTGGTGGGCATTAGTGTTAATTCCATGACTTTGCTATTGTGAATAGTGCACAATGAATATATGTGTGCGTTTGTCTTTGTGGTAGAATGATTTACGTTCCTTTGGGTATATATCCAATAATGGAATTGCTAGGTTAAATGTTACTTCTGTTTTAAATTCTTTGAGGAATCACCAAACTGCTTTCCACAGTGAGGGAACTAATTTACGTTCTCACCAGCAGCGTATAAGAATTCCCTTTTCTCTACAACCTCACCAGCATCTGTTATTTTTTGACTTTTTAATAATAGCCATTCTGACCAATGTGAGATAGTATTGCATTGTGATTTTGATTCGCATTTCTCTAATGATTAGTGATGTTCAGCATTTTTCATATACCTGGTGGCCACGTGTATGTCTTTGCTTAAAAATTGTTCATATTCTTTGTCCACTTTTTAATGGGCCTGTATGTTTGTTGCTTGTAAATTTGTTTAAATTTCTTATAAATTCTGACTATAAGGCCTTTGTCAGATGTGTAATTTACAAATGTTTTCTCCAGTTATGTAGGTAATGTTTTCTCCTCCCCTTATGTAGGTTACTATCTGTTGATAGTTTCTTTTGCTGTGCAGAAACAATTTAGTTTAATTAGATCCCTTTTGTCAATTTTTGTTTTTGTTGCAATTGCTTTGACATCTTTATCATGGTATCTTTTCAGGGCCTATGTCCAGAATAGTATTTCCTAGGTTATCTTCCAGGGTTCTTACAATTTTACGTTTTACATTGAAGTCTTTAATTCATCTTTAGTTGATTTTTGTATGTGGTGCAAAGATGGGGTCTAACTTCAATCTTTGCATATGGCAACCCAGTTATCTCAGCATAATTTACTGGCTAGGGTGTCCTTTCCTCATTGCTCATTTTTCATGACTATCAAAGATCAGATGGTTGTAGGTGTGTGGCTTTATTTCTGAGTCCTCTATTCTGTTCCATTTCTCTTTGTGTCTGTTTTGGTACCAGCACCATGATTGTTTGATTACTGTAGCCTTGTAGTATAGCTTGAAGTTAGGTAATGTGATGCCTATGGCTTTGTTCTTTTTGCTTAGAATTGACTATTTGAGCTCTTTTTCAGTTTCATATAAATTTTAAAATAGTTTTCTCTGATTCTATGAAGAATGCCATTACTAATTTGATAGGAATAACATTAGATATGTAAATTGCTTTGGGCAATACGACCATTTAAACATAGTGACATAGTGATTCTTTCTATCTATAAGCATGGTATATTTTTCCATTTGTTTGTGTCATCTCTTACTTATTTCAGCAGTGTTTTGTAATTCTTGTTGTATAGATCTTTTATCATCCTGATTAGTTGTATTCATAGATACTTTTCTGTGGCTATTAGGAATGGAATTGTATTTGTATTTGGTTCTCAGCTTGGACGTTGTTGGTGCATAGAAATGCTGTCAGTTTTTATGCATTGATTTTGTATTTTGAAACTTTGCTGAAGGTGTTATTCAGATCTGGGAGCTTTTGGGCAGAGGCTATGGAGTTTTCTAGATATAAAATAATACCATCTACAAACAGAGATAGTTTGACTTCCTTGCTTCCTATTGGTGCGCATTTCATTTTTTTTTCTCTTGCCTCACTGTTCTGGCTAGGATTTCCAATACTATGTTGGATAGAAGTGGTGAAAGTGGGCATCTTAGTGTTGTTCTGGTTTTCAAGGGGAGTAATTCCAGCTTTTGCCCATTCAGTATGATTTTGGCTTTGTATTTGTCATAGATGGCTCACATAAGTTTGAAGGATATTCCTTCAATGCCTAGTGTGTTAAGGTTTGTTAACACAAAGAAATGTTGAATATTATCAAACAGCTTTTTTGCATCTATTGAGATGATCATGTTGTTTTTGTTTTTAGTTATGTTTATGTAGTAAATCACATTTATTGATTTGCATATATTGAGCCAACCTTGCACCCCAGGGATAAAGCCTGCTTGATTGTGGTGGATTAGGTTTTTGTGTCCTGCTGGATATGGCTTTCTACTATTTTGTTAAAAAATTTTGCATCTATGTTCATCAAGGATATTGCCCCGAAAGTTTTGTTTGTTTGTTTCTCGGACAGATTTTGTTACAAAGATGATGATGGCCTCATAGAATGAGTTAGGGAGTAGTCCCTATTCCTTAACTTTTTGGAATAGTTTTTGTAGAAATGTTAGCAGCTCCTTTTACATCTGGTAGAATTCAGCTGTGAAGCTGTCTGGTCCTTGGCTTCTTCTCATTGGTAACCTTTTCATTACTAATTCAATTTCAGACCAAGTTTTTGGTCTGTTCAGAAATTTAATTTCTTCCTGGTTCAATCTTGGGAGGTTGTATGTTTCCAAAAAAGTATCCATTTCTTCTAGGTTTTCTATTTCTTGTACATAGAAATGTTCATAATACTCTCTGGGGGATTTTTATATTTTTTTGGAGGTGGTGGTTATTTTAACATTTTCATTTCTGATTGTGCTTATTTAGATTTTTTCTCCTTTTTTTCTTTATTAGGGCAGCTTGTGGTTTATCAATCTTATTTTTTCAGAGAGCCAACACCTACATTTGTTGGTCTTTTGTAACATTTTCCACATCTTAATTTACTTCAGTTCAGCTCTGATTTTGGTTATTTCTTGTCTTCTGCTAGCTTTGGGGTTGGTTTGCTCTTGTTTCCCTGGTTCCTCTAGGTGTAATTTTAAGTTGTTAATTTGAGATCTTTCTAACTTTTCACTGTGGGTGTTTAGCACTCTAAACTTCCCTATTAGCACTGCTTTAGCTGTATCCCAGAAATTCTGGTATGTTTTATCTTTGTTTTCATGTATTTCAAAGAATTGCTTGATTTCTGCCTTTATTTCTTTGTTTATGTACAAGTCATTCAGGAGGTGTTTGCTTGATCTTTATGCAATTGTATTGTTTTGAGTGATTTTCTTAGGATTTATTTTTCTTTATATTGTGCTGTGGTCAAATAGTGTGTTTTTTTATCATTTTAATTTTTTTGAATTTGCTGAGGATTGTTTTATGGTTGATTCTGTAGTTGATTTTAGAGTACATGCTATGTGCAGACAAGAAGAATGTATATACTGTTGTTTTTGCATGGTGAGTTCTGCAGATGTCTGTTTTGCTAATTTGGTTAAACATTGAGTTCAGGCCCTGAATACTTTGTCAGTTTTCTGCCTCAGTGGTCCCTCTAATACTGTCAATGAGGTGTTGAAATCTCCCACTATCATTTAGTGGTTATCTAAGTCTCATCATAGGTCTCTAAGAACCTGCATTATGAATGTGGGTGCTCCTATGTTGGATGGATATATATTTGGGATAGTTAGGTCTTCCTGTTGAATCGAACCCTTTACTATTATGCAATGCCCTTTTTTCTTTCTTTCTTTTTTTTGATCATTATCAGTTTAATGTCTGTTTTGCCTGAAATTAGCATAGCAATCCCTGATTTTTTATGTTGTCCATTTACTTGTTAGATTTTTCTCTCTTTACTTTGAGCCTGTGAGTGTCATTGCATGTGTATGGGGCTCTTGTAGACAGCAAACAGTTGTGTCTTACTAACCTATTTGCCACTCTGTGCCTTTTAATTGGGGAATTTAGCATGTTTACACTCACGATTAATATTAATATATATTTAGGCTGGGTGTGGTGGCTCACCCCTGCAATCCCAGCACTTTGGGAGGCCAAGGCAGGTGGATTGCTTGAGGTCAGGAGTTTGATACCTGTCTGGTCAACATGGTGAACCCGTCCGTGTTAAAAATACAAAAATTAGCTGGGCGTAGTGGCGTGTGCCTGTAATCCCAGCTACTTGGCAGGCTGAGGCACGAGAATCACTTGAACTTAGTAGGCAAAGGTTACAGTGAGCTGAGAATGCATCACTGCACCCCAGCCTGGATGACAGAGTAAGACTCTGTCTGAAATATATATATATATGTAGGTTTGATCCTGTCATTGTGTTCTTAGCTGGTTACTAAGGATACCTGATTGTGTGACTGCTATATAGTGCCAGTGGTCTATGTACTGAAGTATACATGTATTTCTGGTGGTTGGTAACAATCTTTTTTTTTTTTTTCATATTTAGCATTTCCTTAAGGACCTCTTATAAGGCAGATCTGGTGGTAAAAAATGCCCTCAGAATTTTGTTGTCTGAAAAGAATCTTATTTCTCCTTCACTTATAAAGATTAGTTTGACTGAGTATGATATTCTTGGTTGGAATTTCTTTTCTTTATGAATGCTTCTGTTTTGTAGAGTTCCCACTGAAAGGTCCTCTATTAGCCTGATGTGGTTTCATTCGCACATGAAAATGCCTCTTTTCTCTAGATGTCTTTAACATTTTTTCTTTCATTTTGACCTCATAGAATCTTATGACTAGGTGTCTTGTGGATGGCATATGTATAGTATTTTACAGGAGTTCTCTACATTTCCTCAATTTGACTGTCTGTCTCTGTAGCAAGGTTGGGAAAATTTTTATGGGTGATATTCTCAAATATGTTTTAGAAGTCACTTCCTTTTTCTCCCTCTCTTTCAGGGATGCCAATGTGTCATATATTTGTTCTCTTTACAGATTTCCATATTTCTTGGAAGTTTTATTTATTCTTCTTTATTGATTTTTCTTTTTTTTAAGATTGTGTTATTTTAAATAATCAGTCTGCAAGGTCTGAGATTCTTTTCTTTGCTATGTTGATTCTGGTGTTAATACTTATAATTTTATTATGAAATTTTTGAAGTGTATTTTTCAACTCTATCAGTTCAGTATGGTTCTTTCTTAAATGACCATTTCATCTTTGATTTCCTGTATTATTTTATTGTATCCCTTAAATTCCTTGAATTGAGTTTTGACTTTCTCTTGAATGTTGATGATCTTCATTCCTATCCATATTCTAAATTATATTTATGATATTTCAGCCATTTAACCCTGGTTAAAAGTCATTACTGGGGAACAAGTGTGGCTGTTTGAAGGTAACAAGAGTCGGAATTTTTGAGTTGCTGGAGTTCTCGTGATGGTTTTTTCTAATCTACATGGGTTGATGTCCCTTTCATTTTTGAAGCGGCTGTCCTTAGGTTTTTTGTTGTTCATTTATTTTATTTTTTTATGCCCTTCAGTTTTTGATTGTGGTATAAGGTGGGTTCAGTCAACTGGCTTTTATTCTAGTCCTATCCTGGGGCTCAGAGGAGCCCCCTCCAATTTCTGCCTCCATGGCCTCATTTTGTTTTTGTGTGTTCTGGTCCATAAGACTTTCTTAAGTAGGTACTGCAGTTGGCAGAGAGGTCATATCCTTGCTTGGTTGGCCTTAATCTGCTGTCTGAGTGTTTCTCTGGGGAATGCAGGATTGCACTTGCCTGCTGAGTTCAGGCAGATTCAGGCCCACTGGGCTGGAAGCTCTAGTGGGTGTAGCCTGTCTGCCTATGGGAGCTGGGCATAGTGGGGGTTGTCCACCCTGTTGATCCAGTATTTCTATGGCTGAAACTCTTGGCAAATTTAGGCAGAATTAATACAACTGGGCTTGAAGCTCTAGCAGGCATGGATTGCCTGGCTATGAGAGTTGGGAAAACCACCTGCTGTCCAGGTGTTTTCTGGGACAATAAGAGGTTTCATCAATGGGCTAACTTCTGATAGAAGAAGTATCACTGGGCTGGAAAGTCTAGCTAGCATTGCCTGCCTGGCTACCAGCATCAGGGGCAGTCAGGGCCACCTGCTGATATGGTTTAGATATGTGTCCCCATCCAAACCTCATGTCAAATTGTAATCCCCAATGTTGGAGGTGGGGCCCGCTGGGAGGTGATTGGATCGTGAGGGGAGAGTTCTCATGAATGGTTTCATACAATCCTTCCTTGGTACTGTATAGTTAGTGAGTTCCCACGTGATCTTGTTGTTTATAAGTGTGTAACACCTCCTCCCACGTTTCCTCCTGCTCTGGCCATGTAAGATGTTCCTGCTTCCCCTTGGCCTTTTGTCATGATTGAAAGTTTCCTGAGGCCTCCCCAGAAAGAGAAGTTGCTATGCTTCCTGTTTAGCCCACAAAGCCATGAGCCAATTAAGCCTCTTTTCTTTATAAATTACCCAGTGTCAGGTATTTCTTTATAGCAATGCAAGAATGGACTAATGCAGAAAATTGGTACTGAAGACAGAGCATTGCTATAAAGATACTTGAAAATGTGGAGGTGAGTTCAGAACTGGGTAATGGGCAGAAGTTGGAAGAGTGTGGAGGGCTCAGAAGAAGACAAGAAGATGAGGGGAAATTTGGAACTTCCAAGAGACTTGTTAAATAGTTGTTACCAAGAAGTTGATAGTGATATGGACAGTGAGTCCAGCCTGAGGAGGTCTCAGATGGAGATGAGGAACTTTTTGGAAACTGGAGCAAAGGTCACTTTTGTTGTCCTTTATCAAAGAGCTTTGTTGCATTGTGCCCCTGCCCTAGGGATCTGTGGAACTGTAAACTTGAGAGAGAGATGATTTAGGGTATCTTGTAGAAAAAATTTCTAAGCAGCAAAATGTTCGAGATATGACCTGGCAGCTTCTAACCACCTACACTCACGTATATGAGCAAATAAATGACCTGAAACAGGAACTTATATTTAAGAGAAAAACAGAGCACAAAAATTTGGAAAATTTTCAGCCTGGCTTTGCAGTAGAAAAGAAAAATCTATTTCCTGGGGAGGAAGTCAAGCAAGGTGCAAAAATCTGCCCAAAAAAATAAGAACCAATTACTGATAGCCAAGACAATGGACAAAAGACCTTGAAGGCATTTCTGATAGCTTCATGGCAGCCCCTCCCATCACAGGCCTGGAGGCCTAGGAGACAAGAATGATTCCCTGGGCCAGGCCCAAGGCCTCACTTCCCTGCACAGCCTCAGGACACTGCTGTCTGCATCCCAGCTGCTTCAGGTCAGCCATGGCTAATAGGGGTACAGGTACAGTTTGGGCCACTGTTTCAAAGGGTGCAAGCCATAAACCTCAGCAGCTTCTATGTGTTGCTAAGACTGTGGGTTCACAAAGTGCAAGAATTGAGGCTGGGAGTTTCCGCCTAGATTTTAAAGGATGTATGAACATGCCAGAATGTCCAGGTAGAAGCCTGCTGCAGGTGTGGAGTCCTTATGGAGAACTTCTAGTAGGGCCATGTGGAGGGAAAATGTGGGTTGGAGCTCCCACACAGTGTCCCCACTGGGACACTGCCTAGTGGAGCTTTGCAAAGGGGGTCGCCATCCTCCAGACCTCAGAATGGTAGACTCACCAACAGCTTGTAGCCTGCACCTGGAAAAGCCCCAGGCACTCAATGGCAGCCCATGAAAGCAGCTTCTGAGGCTGAACCCTGCAATGCCACAGGGTCAGAGATACCTCAGGCCTAGGGAGCCCACCCCTTACACCAATGGATCTTGGATGTTGGACATGGAGTTAAAAGAAATTATTTTGGGACTTTAAGTTTTAATGACTTCCCTGCTGGGTTTCAGATATATATGGGGCCTGTAGCACCTTTCTTTTTGTTGATTTCTCCCTTTTGCAGAGGAATGTTTATCCAATGCCTATACCCCCATTGTATCTTGAAAGTAACTAACTTGTTTTTTATTTTACAAGCTCATAAGTGGAAGGGGCTCTTCTGGTCTCAGATGAGACTTTGGACTTTTGAGTTAATGTTGGAATGAATTAAGAGCTTGGGGCATTGTTAAGAAGGCATGATTGCATTTTTCAATGTGAGAAGCATGTGATATTTGGGAGAGGCCAGAGGCAGAATGATATGGTTTGTATCTGTGTCCCCACACGAATCTCATGTTAAATTGTAATCCCTAATGTTGGATGTGGGGTCTGGTGGGAGGTGATTGGGCCATGGGGGCAGATTTCCCTCTTTGTACTGTCCTCACGATAGTGAGTGGATTCTCCTGAGATCTGGTTGTTTAAAAGTGTGTGGCACCTCTACCCTCCCTCCTTTTCCTCCTGTCTTGGCCATGTAAGACATGCCTGTTTCCCCTTTGCTTTCTATCATGATTGTAAGTTTCCTGAGGCTTCCCCAGAAGTATATCCCACCATGCTTCCTGTACAGCATGCAAAATCAAAAGCCAACTACTCATCTAATCTTTATAAATTACTCAGTGTCAGATATTTATTTATAGCAGTGCAAGAAAAAACTAATAAACCCATCCTGACATCAGGATGTTACTTGGGATAATGGGAGGCTATGCCCACTGGCTGAGTTCAGACAGAAGCAAACCACTGGGCTGGAAGCTCTAGCAGGCATTGTCCATCAGACTACTAGTGGAGAGGTTAGGGTCACCCAACCTGCCATTTGGGTGTTTCTGGGGACAACAGGAGGTTGCATCGTCTGGCTGAGTTAACACAGAAGATGGAGCACTGGGCTGGAATCTCTAGCAGGCATTGCCTGCGGTGTTACCATTGGCAGTGGTGGGTGGGGTATCTTGCCCAGCCATTCAAATGCTTCCTGGGACAGCAGGTTGCTGTGCCTGTGCTGAGTTTCAGCAGAAGCAGGACTGCTGGGCTGAAAGCTGGTACTGAACCTCATCCGGCAAGTGGGAGTTAAGCAATCTTTCTGCTCACAGGTCCCATGACTATGTCCTCTGTCGGGGCAATGGTGCCAGTGCTTATCTATTCTTGGGCCCAAGGCTTGCAGAGGTTCCCTTGAACCTGAAAGTTGCCCCCACAAAACATCTGGGTGACTCTTTGCCTTAGTCTACAAGGTTGGTGGCAGGGATGAGGGAAGGCCAGGGGATTTTCACTTTTCTTGTCTTGCACAGGTCCTCATGGAGAGTGTGAATCCCCCAGGGAGTTCTCACTCACCCACCCTTTCTTATGATGGAGAGGCTCTCCTGGCTCCATGTTGAGCCCAGATAGGGTGGTTCCCAGCTTTGCTCCTCTCTGCTTTCTGTGTCTGCTGTCATGATGCATCCCAACATGGTTTCTCAGGTAACCAGCATTCTCCCGTAAGCAGGCTATAACATTTATAGCAGATTCATAGAAAGCAAAGGTGTAAACTTATTGTTACCCAGAGAAATCATAACCAGAACGACTGATTTATAGAAAGATTGACTTTTTTGTGTGAAGTCCACATAGCACATGATCTAGATAAGCCCTCTCCTAAGTGTTCACAAAGAACCATGTGAGGAGATTCTCTCTTGTAAATAGTCCTGTAGAGGATAGCAGTTACACTGACTATTCACTTCTGAACAGGAACATGTAATGCCAGATTCTGTGGAAATATATCTCCAATGTGCTATCCTATAGGCTGTTGAAGGGAGGCCAGGGTGGGTTGGGCAGAGTAGGTGAAAGGTGGTCAAGGCAGTTGAGGCAGTGGTGGTGGATCCTGAGGTGACCAAGGCAGAGGCAATCATGTATCTGTATTCTTAAAAAGTATTCTCTCACACGAGTAATTTGGCTACTGCCGGGCTTAGATGTAATTTAATTTCAGCACAGGAGGCTCTAAACCAGAGCTGACTTGGTGTACTTTTTCTCTGTTTCTTATATGTTGAACAACTTGTTCTAACAGTTCTGCTTTTTAATTTTAGAAAATTGCTGCAATCATATATTCAAAAATATTTTTTTTAGGACCAATACATTACTGTTTGGTTTACTATTTTAAAATCATTATCAAAAACTGATTTAAAAAAATGATGTCAGGATTTACCTGTGTGATCTCAATAGGTCATTAATAATGCCTTTTATATTATGGTTCATAAGATTAGACTTCAGCTCTGACATGCACTTGCTCTATATCTCCTTTTTTCATGCCATATTAAAAGTGGGTTTTTAAAACAAAGATGAATGATAACCAGCATAGAACATTTTAAACATTATTGGAGGAAACATTAACAGCAGGCCTTTTTTATGTAGTAGAAATGCCCCAGAAGAATTACGTTTAATGGTTCTTTTTTTAAGGAACAACAATAAACAATAAACAGAATCATACTTTCACATCTAATTACAATATGACTTCTAAGGTTATTCCCATTAGAAAACTGTTGATTCTGAGGAATGCCTCCCTACTAGACAAAATAAAGCTTCGGGGTAAACACTTTATAGTGTCGCCAGAAAATTTTAGATTAAAATTTCAGCAGTATATACTCAGAAAATCAACTATTGTCTAAATCAGCATTATGTGTTACTGAAAACTTATGTTGTAAATGAGATAATTAACAAAATATGTCTCATATTACTAAAGAGGCACCAAGAGTCCTTTTTGAACAACTTTTCCCTGTAGTATTCCTTATAGATTTTTTTGTACTATTGGCTACTTCTCTCCAACTTCGGTAAAGATTGTTCTACTACAGTAGATTTGTAATGTACATTCATTTTCATTTACAGTGATGGTGTACTGTCTTTGTAAATTACCACTACCCCTACCCCACTCTTCCCTCCACATATTGCAGTTGTTGAGGCTTTTAGGAGAGAAACTGTGTGAGGCAATGTTTGGATGGTAAACGGAAAGTAAAATCCAATTAAACATCAAGAAACAAAATAGGACCTGAGGAAGAAAGGTTACTTTTGTATTATAGTGTGAAGAAATGACCCTGTTTTAGTACATTACAGTGTTCTTGCTATATAAAGGCTTTATCATGTAGTTAAAATAACATTGCACGGGGAAGCTGACTACCTTACTTCTGTAGAAGGCGAGCTTTTACATGAAAACTCAAGATAATCCATTACCACAGTTCTGCTAGAAACCTGAAATATGTTTCTAAATAGGAAGCCAAGATTGTTATTTTCATTTTGCATTGATAATTAATGAGGTCAAGGTGTTTAAGAGACTAGTTTCTCTATTGAAAGTTGTATGAATCCATTCCCTGTGTTTGCACAATGTGGCTAGGAAGCAGGGGATCCAAGCAAGGTGCGTAGAAGTTCAACCTGATCTTTGGGGTTGGTTTTGATAACTGTAGCATTGTACAAAGTTTGAGAGAGGGTGTAAAATGGTAAAGGACTTGCCAGCCCTGGAAAAAGTAGAGTCAGAGGTCTGTGTTTAGAAAGTTAGACCTCTTGCATTTTGCATATTTCCTTCTTTATTCTTAATATTGTGAAGTCTTTTTAAAGCCAGGACAATTAGGCAAGAAAAATAACGTCATCAAAATTGGACAGGAAGAAGTAAAACTATCTCCACAGATGTCATAATCATAAAATAGAAAGCCTTGAAAATTCCACAAAATGCCTATTACAGCTAATAAATAAGTTCAGCCAAATTGCAGAATACAAGATTATATACAAAAACCAGTTGTATTTCTATACCCTCCCAATGAATGATCCAGAATGGAAATTAAGAATTTCACTTACACCAGCAAAGATTAATAGGAATAAATGTAGCCAAGGAAGTGGTGGGAATCTTGTACACCAAAAAAAAAAAAAAAAATACAAATTATTGCTGAAAGAAATTAAAGAGAACCTAAATAAATGGAAAGACATACTGTGTTCATGGATTGGAAGATTTAGTATTGTTAAAATGGCGATATTCTCCAAATTTATCTGCATATTAATTGCAATCCCAATAAAAACACCAACTGCTTCCTGCCTTGTTTTTGCAGAAATGGACAAGCGAATCCTAAAATTTATGTGGAATTGCAGGGGACCCAAAATAATGAGCAAAGTTGGAGAACTGACACTTCTGATGTCAAACTTACTCACTACAGTAATCAAAATGTTGGTACTGACATAAAGATTGACATAGGTCAACGTTGCAAAATTCAGGGTCCAGAAATAAACCCATACGTCTATGGTTTATTGATTTTGACACAGGTGCCAAAGCTATTGAATGGGGAAAGAATTTTTCAATAAATAATACTTGGGAAAATGGATAACCAAATGTAAATGAGTGAAAATTGATCCCTACTTCACTTCATATACACAAATTAACACAAAATGTACCAAAGACCTAAATGTATGAGAAAAAAGTATACAACTCTTAGAAGAAAACATATGTGTACATCTTAGTAACCCAGGGTTTGACAAGATTCTTAGATATACCACCAAAAACATAAGCTATAAAAGAAAAAAATAAATGAATTGATCATAAAAATTAAAAATTTGTGTATCAAAGGACACTATCAAGAAAATGAAAACCATAGAATGGGAGAAAAATATTGCAAATCATATATCTGACAAGGGACTTGTATGTAAAAGATATACATATCTTAGAACTCAAGGCTAAAGAGACAACCCAATTAAATAATGGAAAATTATTTCAACAGACATTTCTCCAAAGAAGATATACAAATGGCCAATAAGCACATGAGAAGATGCTCAACATCATTAAAGAAATGCAAATCAAGATCACATGATTTGCATCACTTCCAAATCACTCTACTAGAATGGCTATAATAAAAAACATGCAATAAGTGTTAGCAAGGATGTGGAGAAATTAGAACACTCATAAATTTCTAGTAGAAATATAAAATGCTGAAGCCACTTTGGAAAAGTCCAAAAGTTCCTCAAAAATTTATGCATAGAACTATTATAAAATCCAACAGTTTCACTCCTAGATATATACTTAGAAGAAATGAGAACATACATCCACAAAAAAAACTTGCACATAAATGTTCACAGCATTATTATTTATAATTGAAAAAGCATGGAGAAAACCCAAATGCCCATCAACAAACATAATGTGGTATATTAACAGAATATTATTCAGCCATTAGAACAAATAAAGTACAGTAAGTCCTCACTTAACATCGTTGACAGGTTTTTAGAAACTGTAATTTTAAGTTAAGCGACACATAAGGAAACCAATTTTACCAATAGGCTAATTGAAATAGATAAGAGTTAAGTTCCTACCAAATATTTCTGGTCACAGCATCACCAAACTTCTAAATAAAGGCTAAAATACTTCCAATGTTAAACACTGAAATAAATATAAGCTATTCATACAATTAAGAACAATTAATAAGAACAAGATAATTATTTACATGCTTATTCCAGTTTACAGTAGTGGATCGCTGCAGCCTATTTCAGCAGCTCAGAAGGCAAAGCGGGAACCCATCCTAGACAGGACTCCAGTCCATCACAGGGAACACACACACACACACTCATACTGGGATCGTTAGGCATGCTAATTAACCTAAGCACTTCTTTGGGGCGGACGAGGAAACTGAAATACCTGCAGGAAACTCATGAAGACATGGCAAGAACTTGCCACCTCCACAAACAGTGGCCCCGGCTGGGAATCTATGTTTTCATCAACATTACAACTAAACAGCATTGAACAAAATTGAGACCTGCTGTAATGATACAAATTAGAACGTGGATTGACCTGAAAACGTTTTGCTAAGTTAAAGAAGCGAGACACCAAAGGCCACACACATATTGTGTGATTACATTGATATTAAATGTTCAGAATAGACAAATCCATAGAGACAGAAGGCAGATTAGCGGTTGCCAAGGGATGGAAGGTGGGGGATAAGTTGGGGGAAAATGGGGAGAGACTGCTAATTGGTGCTTTGTTTCTGATTTGGGTGATAAAAATGCTCTGGAATTAAACAGTGGACACAACATTGTGAATATACTGACAAACATTGAATTACATACTTTATTATTTTTATTATAATTAAAATGGTGAATTTTATGTTATATTAATTTTATGTCAGTGAACATTTAAATATTTTCATGAAAACCACAATAGAAAAAAATTAAGCATAATATTTCACTAGCTACATTTTTGAAGATATAACAAAACACAATCATCGTCAGAGTCTTTTTATTAAGATAAATCCAGTAAAATTTGTGCATTCACATATAATCAAAACTGCCCTTCTGAAATAAACATATGTATTTATTTTAAAAATGCAAATACAATTTCATTTTTCCCAAGCTAATAATAAAGTTATATTTGGGAAAGATAAGTTTAACTCTTAGCATTACATGAAAATAGTTCACCTTCTTTATAAAAGCATCCTAGAGAACAAGAACGTTGGATGCAACTCTTTTTTTGGGATCCCTCACTTTATGAAATTATCACATATATAAAAGAGTAAAATTAAAATTCAAAGATTTGACACATAACTTACACAACACGAAATTCACTCGCAAAGTTGAAAGCATATTTTTTCTATATATTCCACTACTATAATCACAAAATTTATAGATAAATGTTTCATGTTAGAAACTTTATGGCTAAAAATCAATATGAAGATGTTCTGAAATTAAATCAATGCTAAAGAAAGACTGTGTTTATAAAATTTTTGATAAAAATATTTATCTCTATTAACTTTACAACATGAAGGTACATGTTACCAAATTATGAAACTATATAGGGCAGTTTTAAACAATACTCTGCGGCTCCTCTATTTTTCCATCTTCTTCTTTGATCTCGTCTTTCTCTTTTCCTTCTTCTTCTTCTTCTTCATCTTCTTTCTCTATTCCAGCTTCTTCCTCATTTCCACCTTCATCTTCTTTTCCGTCTTCTCTCTCTTTTTCATCTTCTTTGACTTTTACATCTTTCTCCTCCTTTTCATCTCCTTTCTCTTTTCCATCTTCATTTGTTTTTCCATCTCCTGTTTCTTTTCTATCTTCTTCCTCTTTTTCACCTTCTCCTTTCTCTTTTCCATCTTCTCCATTTCCTTTTCCGTCTTCACCTTTTTTTCCATCTTCCTTCTCTTTTGCATCTTCCTCTTTTCCATCTTTTCCTTTCTCATTTCCATTTTTATCCTCTTTTCCATCTTCTTTCCCTTTTTCATCCTTGTCTTCTTTTCCAGCTTCCCCTTTCTCTTCTTTGTTTTTATCTTCTTCATCTTCTTTCTGATCTTCTTTTTCATTTTTTACTTCTGCTGCCACTGCTTCTTTCTTTTCTCCTCTCTTTTCTGTGGCATCTTCAATATTTTCTTCTTTTACTTCCACAATTTCTTTTTCAGAAGCTGATGCCTGTATGCATGGTGGAAAAAAAAAAAAAAACCAACAAGATTCTGTTAGTAAATTTAGAACCATTTCCCCTAAATATTTACACTGGATTACATCTATTTCACAGAAAGACTAATACTTCTTTTAAAGAAAGTAATTTTCCTGTGAAAGAAGCCTGCTAAATATCACATTATGAGAAAACATTCTAAGAAATGCGATTAACTAAAATATGTCCACAGAAATATCTACAAATAGATATTTGAAACAATAAACACAGAAACACTTATAAATAATTTTCATTTCAAATATGAAGCACAAAGTAAATACTTAAAGGATGACTTGTATTTATTCTATATCAGCAATTCTTAATGAGGACTATGCATGTAAACAAAATATAGTCCTTGGAAAAATAACATATTTTGTTTCTATAATAATGATATTTTTTTAATGTAAAAATTACTTGAAAAGTACTATACCAGATATTATAAGATAACTTACAAAAGATTTTCCATATTTGCATATGTTTGTTTTATAGATTTGGTGACTACATCCCATTTTCAGTGTTTTATTACAATACCTAAAAATGCTGTATGCATTAAATATGCAAAATAAGGTTAAAAACATTTATATAATGATTTGCTTTGCCATCTACAAAGGAAATAAAAGAATCATAAATTCTGGAAAAGGGATTTACAAATAGCCTGTGTGCTGATAAAATGAATAAAGATTGGCCTGTATTTAATGAGAAGGTGGTTATGTTAGTACTAAGTCATCATCATTGGCATTGTTCTAGTAGCAGCAATGCTAAGCCACTGCTCGCACTACTGGTCAATCTAAATTCTCATATTTTAAGTTAATTTTATTTTCCCCTTAGATACCATTATACTATTGAACCACGGCTCACTTAATTTTTTCCAACTTGTAAACTAAAAGGCAAATAGGATTTCTTTCAGTTGTACCCATTGTTAAACTTTCAAATAGATAAAACTGTTAACATTAGAAGATACCTCTGTAATTTTGGCTTCTCCATTTTTAGCATTTTCATTGTAGTCTTCTTCAAGAACTGCTTCTTGCTTGGTTTCAGCAACTGCTTGGGCACTTTTATCTATGTTTTCTTCCATCATATCACTTTTTGTCTTCATTTTCTGCCAAGCAATATAAAACAATAAAAGTAAATGTACAGTTTAACTGCTGTGTTGATTAAATGGTCACAATTATTTTACCAGCTATTGTAATAATTTATGCAAATGTTTTAAAGTATCACATATAAACCTGATATCAATAAAATTACCATATAATACCTTCATTGTAAGTTTCATTGTAAGCCTAAAACAGCATTAAAAATGCACAATGTTCCCTTGATACAAATAAAATAAACTTTAAGTTGAGTGATATAGATGAGAGGCAACCAGTTAGAATGCTGACTAGTTGCTGCCAAGGACAAACTGCTGGCATCAAGTTAGACTGATCAATTAATTCCTTCTGACCAGAGAGGGTCAGTTTATTTTTGTCAAGTCTAATGAATAAGGAACAGGGTTTTGTTGATGGTTAAGTCTCCATTGGTAATAATTAAGAGAAATGCTGTTAGTGAGAACATCAATTTAGATACAGTTTTAAAAGACCTTACGGTGATGTAAGTGTTTCAATCTTTGTATCTACAAGTTTGGAATGCCCTGATTCATGACGACTTTATCAAGAAAATTTTTTGCCTACCCGTGTATGTAATAGAAAGATCACTGGATTGAGGGGCCAGAAAACCTGTGTTTGAATTCTAGATCTGCCACTTACGTGATGTGATCTTGAGCAAAGGCATAAGCATCTTTGAGGCTGTTATTTTCAAATATAAAAAGAGACTAATACCACCCACCTCACAGGGATGTTATAAGGAGAAAATGAGAAAACACATGGGAAAAAAGCTTTAGAAACTGTAACTTATAATATAGATATAAGTTATTACTCTTTTAACACATGAGAAACAGCCAAGGAGGGTAAAGTCTATGGTTACATAGTATATGTTTTAGTCTAGCCCTTTTCTTTTCTTTTCTTTTCTTTTTTTCCTCCCCTCCCCTCCTCTCCCCTCCCCTCCCGTTCCTTTCCTTTCCTTTCCTTTTCTTTCTTTTCTTCTTTTCTCTTTTTTTTGAGACAGGGACTCCCTCTGTCGCCCAGGCTGGAGTGAGGCAACCTCTGCTCAATGCATCCTCCTCCTCCCAGGCTCAAGCAATCCTCCCACAACAGCCTCCCAAGCTGCTGGGACTACAGGCATGCCCGGCTAACTTTTGTATTTTCTGTGGTGACGGTGATTCACTATGTTGCCCAGGCTGGTCTCAAACTCCTGTGTTCAAGCAATCTGCCTACCTCGACCTTCCAAAGTACTCAGATGACAGGCGTAAGCCACCACGTCTGGACTTACTTTTCTTTTTAAAAGAAAACGCTGTATTTACTGTTTTAAAAACTTAAAAGTTGAATATTTAACCTGACATAATAGTGGACTTGAAAAGTAAAATGCAGAAAAAACACTTTCTTTTGTCACCATTAAATATATCAATTATTACTAAAACTTCAATTGCCCTAAGTTTAGCAATATTTTTTAACAAAGGATTTCATTTATGAGCATGATGACAGTTTATACTTTCTTCAACTACAAAGTGATAGGATTAGATGCTCTCTAATGTTTCTCATAGCTTTAACCTTTTATGATTTCAGGAATTCAACCAATATTCTTATGTATTAAGCAATTAACAGTAAACTAAATATTGAGATTGTATCTATTTCTACGTGCCTTTAGCCACAATACCAGAGTATATAAGTCTATACAAAATCAATTGTGTCCATTTGAAATTAACATATGCAAATACATCTCACATATATATTATGTAAATAATTATATATAATCTTATATATACTTTGCCAACTGTAAAATATTATCAAATGTTAGTTACTACTTTTATTACAAAGCACAACTTTGGGGTTACTACTGTTTTCACCTTTTGTTTTCCCAGGGAAACAGTATTGTCACTATATGATAGCAAAGGCATGTACATTTAATGGGCCTATCCAACTGAAATTGTTTTGTCTCTACCCAATGAAAATGTCAAAACACTGTGGACAATCACAAAACACGAGCAAATATTCCCCACCCAAGGAGTGTACATGTATCATATGAAAGAATATAATATATTACTAACAGAACAAAATATAAGCAAAGTAAAATGATCAGCTGTATGCCATTTCAAAAATTATTTTTTTTTTTAAAAAAAGCAAATTTATTTCAATATTCTAAGTTGAATATTTACCCTTGAACTTGATGTTCTTTTGGGCATTACCTCTGGTGTAAAGGGCACAAGCATCTGCATCAAGTTGTGGGAAAAGAAAAGGAAAAAAATCACATTTGAAGAAAGAACGTTAAAAATGAAATCCAACCTCTGACTTAAAATAAATGAGCATTAGAAAAAAAAAAAAAAACACATTTCCTTGGTGTGAAAATTTTTCTTAAAACTTCAAAAATAAATCGTGTATTGAATTTTTTAGGATTCCCTAAATTTTAAAATGACATTTCATAATACATGGGCTGCTTTTTGAAAAGATTACTTACAGCAGACAATCTGGCAGATCTTCTCTTTGGCTATAAGTTAAAAACAAAAATCTGTTAAGTGAATTATGGATACAAAAAGCTAGAATTACTTTTATTGAGGTCAAAATATTTGGTGTAACAATACATAAATATTGTCATTAAAGAAGCAATTGTGAATTTTGTTAGAAAATACAAGAGAAATACAAGTTTTGATTTTTCCTTCCTCTGAACACTTTATATACTAAAGAAAAAGTCCCAAATTATGCTTAAGTGGCTAGGCTAAATTAACACAGTAGCTAGTAACAAGGAGCACATTTAGAAATGAAAATATAGCCTTTTCTTGCCAAATGACAAAGCAATTATTTTGCTTAAAAGGAAGAAGTTCTCGCTACATCTGAACAAGCACAATAAGGTCTTAAATTCCAAGAAGCTTGCAGTTTTTAATACTTACTATATATATATTTTTTCACACTCAGTATATTTTTATTGTGCATTAATTAGATTAAAATTAATAATATGCATTGACCAAAACATTAATAAGGCCATAAAGGTAAACTGAGAGGTTTCTTTAATATAATTGTTGCACAACAATGATTCTCGCTTTGTAGGACATATAGAAGATGGCATACTCTAAGAGTTAGAACAATATACATTGAATACAATAACAAAGACTATATAGTACGTTAAGAAATGTTTCACATATGTGAACATTTAGAGCCTCAACTTTCTAAAATAAGCAACATGTAAGCCTGTAAAGTACACACACCAAAATGATAGTCTAACTCACAAAACACCCAAATAAAATATTAGCACATCTCTATGGTCAAGAATATTTCCTTAACATCATTTCTATTAAAAAAAAGTGCAAAAGCCTTTTCTTTTATTATGAATGGCAATGTAAAAAAAGTCCTCTCTTCCGAAATTCAGATATATATTTTTGAGAGAGCTCACTGGCATACCATATTGGTACTCATATTGTACAAATATACCAACCAGCATCTATTTTTTAGCTGCTTATGTGTGTCAAGTTTATAAAACGAGTGGTTTTTTCCTAATAGATGCTAAGACTAAAGAAACTCACCTCCTGCCTCATATCACCTTGACCTGCAGCCTACACAGAGGAGAAAACCACACAGAAATAAGGTCATTGATAGAAACACATAAATCAGAAAACACTGCCTGCGGATTACAAATTTCAATATAATTGCTTATTACTTTCTCCTGGGTTCCTGCTCAAGTAGACACGTGTTGTTTCTTAGGAACCACGCTACATACTGCTGTTTTACTAATGTGCGCCAAGATGCAACTGCATGCACAAGACATACTTTAACACAATTGATAGTTAATTTCATCCTTTTGTGTAAATTGCATCTCCTGAAAGTAAACCTTTGTAATTTTGAAATCCACCTGCTTTAGATAATGTAAAAGCCAAAAATGTGGGGGTGGGTCAAATGAAGGCGGAGCTTCATGCAATTTCCCTTTCTTGCCTTATGTTTGCCATGCAATTGTACCTATCTTAACCTCTCCACTGACTCTGGACTATTCTTTCCAAGTTTTGCATGCAAGAATTACAGCCACCACAGTGTTTTGTGGGGTAGACCTCTTTGCTACAAAGTCAATGCTTTATTCTAAGACATTGACCGCCGATTTAAAAACTTCCCGCCACTACCTGCTTTAAGGTTGCTGTCAGCTCTGCAAAACAGAAAGACCTACTGCACAAGTATAGAAAAGCACAGTGGCGGGAATCTCAGGAAGGGGGGATGGTGATTAGAAACAGTTGCTTTCCATATCTGAGCAGCCCTTTAGCCTGAGAATTATCAAGCTATTGCACGATTCATACAATCACAGAGCACGGGGGAATTTCAGTATTATTTCTATGTTTTAGGAATAAGGAAGGTGGACTTGTTTATAGGAATAATCCAGAAACAATCATAATGTCTTAAGTTAGCACAGTGTTTTACGGTTTTACCAAGCAATGAAACAGCGTTCGATTTCACTTCTAGGAGACTAAGAAAAAACCAAACCAAACCAAACAACAACCAAAAAAAACGCCGAGCGTGAACTTGTTTCCTGTCTGAAAGGAACCAGGAATTGTGAAGTGAGGGTTTGCAGAAGACCTGTGGAGCTCGAAAGGCTCAGATCAATTCTGCATTACTAAAGTCAACAAATTCATGCTACCCCAACATCGGCAAGTTTATCCGACGCTGTTTCCTTATAATCTTCCCATCTTTAGCTAAAGAGCTAGGGAAGGTCCAGCTTTCTCACCCCTGAAGTTTTTAATTACAGCGGTGAATCTCTGTTCTCTAGGACAGTTTGAAGTCTGCGCCGCCTAATGGCACAGGATTACCATTGCATAGCCATCTGGCCTGACAAGAAGTGGAGGAGGAGGGAAGAAAAAAAAAAAAGAAAAAAGAAAACGGGAAGAACAAAGGCAAATACAGGAGAAAGCCATGGCTTTCGTTCCCCAGACGGGACGGTTCCCCAAGAAAAGCCGGTGGCAGAGGAGGATACTGAAGTGTGGTTGGGAGAAGTATTCTCCAATAGGGTAAGCGGAGGAAGGGGGTTGGGGTAGGAAGCGACAGCACAGCGCTATGGCTGTTTGTAATTCAGCATGGAGACACCTTTCAAGAGATTCTCCCCTTAAACAAAACACTCCAAAAGTGAACTACCAGTTGCATGCAACACCATCCTAAATCTTACACCGACTGCTCTTTGCCCTTCTCCCCCTTTCCGTTTCATTACATCACAAAATGGAAGAAGCCAAAAAGCTTTAAAAAAAAAAAAAAAAAAAACCCAAACAAACAAATAAATAAATTCTTCCTATTAGGAAATAGGTAACTCAGCAGCTAATTCCCCGTCTGTCTTTCCATCTCACTTACCTTTCTTTTGGGCATTGTTGTAGCTCTCTATAGGAGATCTTAGTCAGCAGAAAAAAAGCCGAAGGCAGTCACTGCCTGACTGCTCCAAGAGCAAATGAGTTTTCAATGAACTAATTGCAGCACGACCTGTACTCTCCTCTAAAAAAAAAAAAAAAAAAAAAAAAAAAAAATCCCTCGTTATTGGCAACATTAAACACGCCAAGACGCAACCAAACTACGTGAATGGTTAACCGGAGTGGGAGCCACATTGGAGTGACAGGCTCTCAGGCCAATAAAGAGAGGCAGCCGGCTTTGAGGGGTGTGGCCCGCGAACTTGCCCGAAGCCCTCGTTCCCTGTCGGCTCCAACCGCTGGTGTAGTGGAGGAGCACGCGAACTTAGCAAGGGCTAAGCGATCAGGAATAAGAACGGCAGGAAAGCCAGAGCTGCCTTGATCATTTTTTTTTTTTTTTTTTCTTTTATGTTATAATGACAGACGAAAGCCACAACAGTTGCTTTCTTCACAGTCTCCAAACCCGCCACCCTTCCCTATTCCTAGCGGGGAAAGTGCTTTTAAGACCAGTTGAGTCTGGGCTCCGGTCTTTCCCTGCCACCTTGGGCGGGATGGTGTTGAACCGACAGGAACATTCATTCAGAAAGTGCAAAAGAGTGGAGATGTTTCTCTGGTGTGGGAACATCACCCCAAAGCAGAACTGTGGTGCTGGCAAGGAGAGGGTGCCAAAATGGCGTGTTTTCCGCAGGTGGAGAGTAGCGACAAAACTGGGAGCTATACCGTTATCCCACTTGGAGCGGGTATACGAAGAATTCAGTGGGACTCCGAGGGAAATGTGTAATAGCAGAGGTCTATCCAAAGGAAAAGCCCTGAGAATAGATTTTTAATCTGAAGGTTGCATTTAGTGAAAGGACTCAAGAAGGTGCTATCCACGAAAGTATTTAGGACTCAGAACCTAGACTAGCATAAGGCGATTGAGGTACTCACCTCAGGCACAAAATTTAAGCTTGTGACAAAAACCCAGGAGACTAGGATGAGGCGAGTGAGGTGAGTCACGCAAGTGTAGGGTAGGATCCTGTCTTTATTTAAATTTTTGAAAAGACTTAAAATCATGGACTTTTTTGCAAGAATTTTGATATTTAAAAAGATTGTCTAAAAATATTAAGTATCTTCATTACTGAGTTTCTAGGCGGCCCTTTAAAATTTTTGCCAAAGGAGAATGTCTCCACAGCGTCACTCTAATCCCAGCCATATTTAGGTGACTTTCGACTGTAAGAGAGGCTTATAGGTGCCTTTCAGTGTCAGTTTCTGAGACCTAAAGGTTTCAGGGTTGAGGTGGAGATTGATGAATAAATTACTTTGGAATAAATATGATTAAAATAGAGGATCTAATTCCCCACCGCCCTTTCTCAGAGGCGCCTTGATGTGGTTGTGTATAAAAGTGCTCCCAAACAACAACGCAAATCCTTATCCTGGAGGGTTAATCAAAAAAGAAAGTTAACCTTTTGAACAGTTACTTTAGGAAGAATTCATTTGTGTTCATGTAGGTTAAAAAATTTGGAAAAATTAGTTTAAGAGATAAACACTATATCTGCTACCGAGTGCCAAACCATCCCTTCAAGCAAAAATACAGCCTAACAGAATAACCATTATAATTATATTTACTATTGTTTTATTATATTATTTTTATTTTGTTATATTTTTATATTATTATTATTATTATTATTATTATTATTATTATTGCCCATTCTTCCCCAGCACTGATAGTGTGGAATTAAATAGATCAGGTAGAATAAGCCTGCGTGACTGCTGCTCAGTTTCCTTCCCCCAACTTCATACTGCATTCTAATTCAAGTAAGTAAATCAGAAAGACATTTAAATTGCTTCCTTGGTCCATAGTTATTGGGATAATCCCTAGACGTTCCTGATGTCACATTTTGCCCTTATGATAAAAGTATTCCTGGGTGAACCTAGATATGTTTCAATCATTTTATTCTCCAACAGTTAGAAGATAAGCATAAAAATTGATTTTAATATAAGGATTGCCTCATAAGGATAAGGAGAAAAATGAAGGGAATGAAAATTTGTCAGCCGTGGAATGCATCCCTTCAACAAATTCTTATTTAGCATTATTTTGTGAGTCGGATTTTGTTTTTGTAGACTAGCTTATGAAAATGCGAAACCCTGTAGCACGCAAAGTTGCATTACACAGCTTCTGTCTTTAAGGAATTTTATAATTTTGTAGGATTGAGCAAACAGATGCATACCTATTTACAAATCAAAGCTGATTGTATTATCTGAATGGTGCAATCTAAATTCAATAATAAAACAGGAGGGAAGGATCTTTTAGGACTAAGGTAATTTGGCAAAGGGTTTGATTGAGGAAGTGGAATTTGGCTTGCCTGTGAACAGTTCGGTAGACTGTTACATTATAGCAAATGCAGAGGCAGGAAAAGTTTGTACTTGTTCAGGGAACATAGTGCCTAGTCCAAGTGGGTTGAAACAAATTATCTTGAGGAGCCTTGGAAGGTAAAGCTTAGAGATTTGAAGAAAAGCAAAATGTGCAGATCAGTGAGCTCTAAAACTCCTCTTAAATTTGTCAGCAATTTTTTTTTTTTTTTTTGGCTGGGTTTTCCTTCTTGAAGGCTAACGTGTTGCAACTGTGATTTATATCTTATTAAACTGAAAAAATAGTCATGCATGCAAAAGAACATCTTCTAAGTGTGAAACATCCTTCTGTTTCTTGACCCCAATCCCCCATCTCCTCATGTTCTTCCTTCTAACCATTAACCAGAGCGGTCCTTTACATTAGCAAACCTGTTCAGGCGCTTTGCCTTTGCAGTATTATTACCTCTGACTTGAGCCCCATATATCTTCACCTATCAAATGTTTACGAAACTGTTTAGACCCAATCCAAATATCACCTCTTTGACAAAAGCCTTCTTCACATTTTAGCCCTAAGAAATTCTTCCCTCCTGTTATACTATGCAATTTAGATTGTACCACTCATATGACACAAGCAAGCTTGATTTTTCCTTTTTTTCCCAACCACTCCATCAAACTTCTTCAAATTGGGTCAAACTTGTATATATTTATTTCCTTTTGCCTAAATATTTACTCAGCATATCACACTCTACATACGTTCTGTAGAATTTACTACTTTTACAATATATTTTTCTAAAATTGATAAATTATTGCAGAGTAAAAAGGTTATTTTTGTGTAATTGTCAAAGTGAGACTTTTTACTGGACTATTCTTTTCTAAAATTACGTTGGCTTGTTTCTCTTTTTATTAATGACTAGGAAAATTGATTGCCAGAATTCCCTTATTTTACCCGGCTACTAAGCATGCCTACTACCGCTCCCAAAATTTACAGGAACTGTAACATGTCCATTTAGTAACCAGTTGAAAATGACACAGGAAGATATGAAAATCTACAGATTAAAGACATTAACATTAAAATACTTTGAGACAGAGAATCCAAAAGAAAATATTATGTATTTATGAGAAAAGAAATGCTAGACAGCCAAGATAAAACAGGTCTTCAAATATTCTGTATATTCATAGTTTAAAATTATATATATATATGATTAATTAAAAGCATTCTAGATACACTACTTTGCATGCAAAGGGGTCTCAAAAATACTGATTGACTAGTAAGAAAAATTTTATTTTCTCTGTTAAAATATCTCTAATTTTGATCTCATGCAACACCATTATTATTCCGTTGTATTTTAATAAAATAAAAAATTGGAAAACTATTTACTGTTGTCAGCAAATAATGCAAGACTTCTAGCATATTATTAAAACACAGTGTTTTAGATATTTTTGTTGGTATTTTCAGAGGGTAAAATAAATACAAATCTACAGTGAGCCAAATACATCAATGCACTTATTTCTGAGCCTTGTTTAAGATTGATATGAAAAATTTATTTGGATTGATGATGCCACTTAGCTGAGATTGACTCAGGAAAAACTATAATTCTGGTGACCCAAATCTTCCTATGCCCTATGTTTATTTGCAGCAGACCCAGGACTAATAAAATACTGAATTAAAGAGTGGCCATTGATATGACAGCTAGATTATTTTTCCAGTGGTAAAAATAAATTGAGCGGCTTTGTAGGGGTAGAAGGCATATAATGCATTTTATGTTTCTATTTGTAAAATTTCTACCAACTTTTAAAGTAACAATTTAAAAGAATGCTATTTTTAGGCTTTCAGACATTCAAGTTTAGAGGATACTGATAGAGATTTTCTAGTTTCAATACCCTTGGAATAAGCACAAGTCCAGAGAGCTTAAATGACTTGCCAAAGATCATCTATTAAAATTTAAGCAGTTGGCCTGGTGCAGTGGCTCACCCTGTAATCCCAGCTCTTTGGGACGCCGAGGTGGGCGGATCACCTGAGGTCAGGAGTTCGAGGTCAACATGGCCAACAGGGTGAAACCCCATCTCTACCAAAAATACAAAAATTAGCCGGGCGTGGTGGTGGATGCCTGTAATCCCAGCTACTCGGGAGACTGAGGCAGAAGAATCACTTGAACCTGGGAGACAGAGGTTGCAATGAGCCGAGACTGCGCCATTGCACTCCAGCCTGGGTGACAGAGCGAGACTAAGTCTCAAAATAAATAAATAAATAAATAAAAAATAAAAAAAAAATAGATAAATAAAAATAAATAATCAGGCAGTTTTTTTCACTTCTTTACTATAAATTTTATCTATGGTTGTGATATCAGCAATTATACAATTTATACAGAAATGTTAATGATTAAATGATACATCTGGTAAACACGAGTTCTGTTCTATCTCAATGACCTTAAAACTCAAGAAGAAACTCTGACTGTCAACCTACTTCGGATATATCTTTTTACTGATTCATTGGATCCTCACTCATCTGTGATCTTAAACTTGTATTCTCTAGTCAGTTTTCTATACCTCAAGAAGTAGAAAATTCAGAAGAGAGAAACTACTTTTTACCTTATTCCTTTATTTGTTTTTTGGTCTAAGGTAAGTCTAGTGAATGTGAGTTTTTAATCTTGAACATCCAAATGCTTGCCCATGTTTTCTTCTTTCCCTTGCCAGAAGAGAGGTTTTCAGATAAAATTGCAGATGAGATTAATTATCGGTTAAAAGTTATTTGAAGATTTCTAACATCCAGTAGGTATTTGAAGATTTCTAACATCCAGTAGGTGTCATCATTTAACTGAAAAGAATTTCAAATTTTCTTACTTTATAAGATTTCTGCTTCCCTTAAATTTATTTATAATACATATTTATTGTTTAAAATTAAAAGATTAATTGTATATATTAAGATGTACAACATGATGTTTTGATATACATATAATGAAACAATTACTACGGTCAAGCAAGTCAACACATTCAACAACAAAAAAATTATTGTTTTGTGGTAAGAGCACCTAATATCTACTCTCTTAGAAAAATTCTAGGGTATTTACTAAATCCTATCTATTGAACTTAATTTATACTATTGGTACTATGTTTTTGTGTGAAATATGAGACATTTAAAATCTTAATATGTTTGGAATATTTAACCTTCATCCTCATCTTATAGAAGCACAGATATTAATTCATAGCTTATAAAATATGAAAACATAGATTGTGACACTTCTGAAGTTGTGCGGCTATTGTGGCACATTGAAAAAATGACATCTTTAGTTTAAAGCAATTATATTTTCACTTTATTTATTTTAATTGGCCTTAATGCTCAGGCTTTTTCTCCTTAGAAAGTTCATGAATGCTGTTTATTCTTATAAAAAGAAATGAAATAAGAATTCAAGAATTGATAAATGCCCCATGCTGCCTATATGAGACAAGAGCCTATTTTCAAGAATAGATCAGTTTTCGGTGTAGTCCAACTGTTCACTAGTGAGGGTTGATTAGAAATAACCACCCTTCATGAGAGAATAGTGGCGACCTGTCAAATAGGTTGTGTGTTAGAAACCAACGTCTTTATTAAGAAAAATATTCAATTTAGTAAACTGATGTCATTTTAACCAAAAGTTAAAGTTAAATGTGATTTTTTAGATGCCTGTAGCAATTGATTTTCTTCAGTTTGTGTTATGCTAGGATTTGTTTTTCCTTTTCCTGTTTTGGGCTTTATATATATATATGTGTATATATATATACACACACACACATATATGTGTGTGTGTGTGCGCTCTTACCTTCTAAGGACATGGTGACATTCTATTATTTACTTGTTTTTCAAAGACTCATTCTTTTTTGTTTATTTCTATCCTTTTTAAATTCAGTCTATGCTCACTTCCTTTGTTAAACAATAGCTGACATGCTTCAATCATTTACCACCTACTCAGAACCTTAAAAAATTATATTTTATATTGAAATGAGTAATCATTCAAGCAAATGGACATGCTCAATTCTCACAAATTTTAATGACAATAGTACAAATCCACATTTACATATTTTCATTATTTCCAATAAACTAAGCATATCTTTGGAACTCCTTCCCTTGGTTTCAGGGTTAAATTGCCTAAGTGGAAATAAGATAATATTTTTAAAAATATGCTCTCTAAATAGTTTATTTGTTGGAATATATATTGTTTAGTCTACTTCATATACAGACACATGATCAATTCAGGTTTAAGGGAAAATATAATTACTCCTTCAGTTTCCTACTTGTTTTTATGTTGTAGTTTACTTCTAAATTTATTGTAAGATGGGATACTATTTAGCACTTAATTTCTTCTGAATAAGGCCCACACTGGAGATAAAAAAGGTAATAAAATATATGGTTCATGCTTTTTTGGTTTGTGAGATGGGTTTTGCTCTGAAAAATATTATTATTTGTATAGCTCTTGAAAACAGAAACATTGTTTTGTGAGTTTATGCTAATTTTTGTCTATAAAAGGTAGCATTCTATTATATTTGGTTATCTTAATTTCATCTTTAAAATAACCGTGGTAGGATTAATTTCTTGAATATTAATTTTTTGTTTACATTTTAAGAGCTTACTCAAGTCTTCGTTTCTTCCAGTCAGCCAATTGCTACTGACTATTTGAGAATTACATTGGCTAGGTTCTTGGAATTTGTGGAACTTGTTTATCAGAGAAGAGACTCCAAAGAGTAGGAGAGAGAAAAAGAGCCATACTGAAGGAACTTTGAACTTTCCAGAAAGCAGAGGAGGTGACATGATGTGTGACGGAAAAGAGTACTTATTTGCACATAGTGTCCCAGACTATAAAGTGGCTGTGGGACGCCAAATCAGAAAATAGGAATAGTGGAAGAGGGTCATCTCTGAGAATGATTGGGAAAGAAGTACTTCAGAGACAGGTGGCAAGAACTGGCACTGGAGAGCAGCACCAATTTACACTCTGACCAACACAGAAGCATGCTCATTTTGATTACCTTGAGCAGCATTTAGTATCTGAAAAAGTATTCGTTTTTAAAAATTGAATAGGTTGAAATAGGTTTTTTGATTTGCATATCTTTAATTACGGGTGAAGCTGATCATCTTTTCATATGTTTGATGACCATTTGTATTTCCTGTCTGTGAATTTTTCGACCATATCCTTTCTTTTTCTACTGGATTTTCTCTTTCATTTTTTCAGCTTTTAATAGTGGTATTTTTTTCTAGAGAGAAGACTTAAGCTTTTATGTAGTCTTATCATTTTCCGTTGTTACTTCTCGTTGTGTTTTCCTTTAGAAGAATTTCCCTATTCCAAAGGTATAAACAAATCCATTTACACTTCTCTTTATAAAGTATATCATTTCACTTTTTATAGTTAAATATTTGTTCAGTCCTCTGGAATTTATTTTGGTTTCAGGAGTGGTGGATACAGCTTTATATTTTTTGAAAATATAAGCCAGTATCTCGGCAGCATAGAACTTACCATCTTCAGGTAAGGAAGTTGAGCATAGAGCAGTTAAACAACTCACCTAAAGTTTCTAAGTAAGTTATTAGCAAAGTTGAGACTAGAAATCTGGTCTCCTACTTAAACTTTTGGTCTGTAATTTTTCCAACAAAGTACACTGACTCATTGTCACCTTCTCTACTTAATTAAGTACTTTCCTGGCTTGACAGCATTCTGAGTTACTCTAACCCAGTAGAAATTAGATGAAAAAAGCTTTTACATTTAAACAATTATCTCCTTGCTACCAGGAAAGTGTGAATTAGAAAATGATTTATTTCCTTGTATAGCGAAGATTTATACCAGGAACTTTGGAGAGAGAGAGACCAGGTGTGCTTTAGACCGGTAGTTGGTATAAGTCTGGAAGGTAATGATCATAATGCTATCATGAGAGAGGGTTGGGGTAGGAATGGTAACAAAGTAAGAGGGGAGAACTGGACTTCTTTATATTTTTCCCTTAGGCCAGATGTCACAGAATTACTACTTGTACATAATTACTAATATATGCTTTAAATTAGTAATAACAGCTTCCACTATGTATAAGGTACTTTGTTAGGCTTTATATGAATTATCTCTGGTCCTAAGTTTACAGATGATAAAGCTAGTAATTGTTGAGTAAGAATTCAAACTCAGAGCAGTTTGATTCCAGAGCCTCTGCTCTCTTAATTAAATTTCAGTTCTTTCAACCTTTATTTTTTTCAGTGATTCTGCTTTTGAATCTTAGTTCAGAAATCCATTATTTATAAGAAAACTCATCATATAAAATTTTGCTAATGCAATTAATCTGATAGAGAATTAATTATGCTTGGTTTCCTGTCTCGTGGTTTTAAATTTTCAGTTCTCCCTGAGATACCCTGCCATTGTGCCTCCAACTGAGAAATAGCTACTAGATCAATGCTTGTAGAACGTAATTATTCTGACCACAGTTGTAATTCATATGCATTAATTCCACAAATATTAATTGAGCACTACAAGGGTCCAACCTCTGTATCAGGCACTAAGGATACAAAGATTTGACTCTACTTCTTGAGAGGCTCACACTCTAATAAAAATAACCGTGCTTATAAAAATTACACTGTAATCTGAAATGTGATATAAACGAGGTATGTGAAACATAGTATGGGGACCAGAGGAAGAACCAACTAACACAGTCTGAAAGTTGGGTCAGGAAAGGACTTACTGAGGAGGCAAAGACAAACAACAGAGATGGATGAGCATTTTAAGTAAAGGAATTAATAATAATACCATAATTTTTACCCATCCTCAAAAAGTAATATTTTTGAGAACACAGATTTTGTGTGCTAAGTATATTTTTCTTAATACACAGGAAAACAAATACGTAACTATTAAAACATTTGCCAGTGTGTCCCCACAAATTTTCTTGTGGACCACCAGTGGTAGTGTATCCACACATTGAGAAGCATTGCTCTATTAGTAATACTGGCATCGTTCCCAGGGCTCAGTGCAGCTGTGTGGGTTTTTTATATAACTGGACATTTGCTGTCCATGTAGGCTATGCCTTTCTTAAGCAGTGGTGAATGGATGACATTTTGTTTTTCTTTCTTGACTACAGAGAAGTGGAACACTGCATTGAGTATAGTTAGGTGAACTCCTGCAAAGGAACTGTGTGGGGATTGAAAAGGACTTTATGAGTATCCAGAATGAATAGAAAATATGACCTTGCAGCTTCCATTTTAGGCAAACAAGGGCAAATATGAATCTTCCAGCTGATCTGTGGGATAATTTAGCCTCCTTGCTTAAGATGTTGACTAGACAAGACTGGCGAACATATGGCATATATACCATCACGTGTATGTCACATAATTTCACTGACATATGAAAAATTAAAATTATTTACCTTTATCCCTTCATATTAAAAACTCTCAATAAACTATGTATTGAAGGAACTTACCTCAAAGAATAAGAAACATATATGATAAACCCACAGCCCACATCACACTGAATGAACAAAAGCTGGAATTATTCCCCTTGAAAACTGGCACAAGACAAAGATGCCCCATCTCACCACTCCTATTCAACATAGTGTTAGAAGTTCTGGCCAAGGCAATCAGGCAAGAGAAAGAAATAAAGGGCATTGAAATAGGAAGAGAGGAAGTCAAACTATCCTTGTTTGCAGATGACATGAATCTATCTCTCAAAAACCCCATCATCTCAGCCAAAAGCTACTTAAACTGATAAGCAACTTCAGCAAAGTCTCAGGATGAAAAATCAATATGCAAAAATCACTAGCGTTATTATACACCAACAACAGTCAAGCCAAGACCTGTCATGAATAGACTTTCATTTACAGTTGCCACAAAAATGACAAAATACCTAGGACTACAGCAAACTAGGGAGGTGAAAGATCTTTACAAGGAGAACTACAAACCACTGTTCAAAGAAATCAGCGATGACACAAACAAATAGAAAAACACGCCATGATCATGGAAAGGAAGAATCAATATCGTTAAAATGGCCATACTGTCCAAAGCTATTTGGAGATTCAATGCTATTCCCATTAAATTACAATTCACATTCTTCACAGAACTAGAACAAAACTGTTTTAAAATTCATATGGAACCAAAAAAGACCCAATAGCCAAAGCAATCCTAAGCAAAAAGAACAAAGCCGGAGGCATCATGCTACCCAAATTCAAACTATACTACAGGGCTAAATAACCTAACAGCATGGTACTGGCATAGACCAGTGGAATAGAATACAAAACCCAGAAAAAGACCACACACTTAAAAATATCTGATCTTTGACAAACCTGACAAGAACAGTCAATAGGGAAAGGATTCCGTGTTCAATAAACAGTGCTGGGATAACTTCCTAGTGATACTCAGAATACTGAAACTGGACCCTTTCCTTACATCCTACAGAAAAATTAACTCAAGATGGATAAAGACTTAAATGTAATAACCAAGAGTATAAAAACCCTAAAAGACAACATAGGCAATGACATCTTTGAAATAGGAACAGGCAAAGATTTTACAACAAAGATACCAAAAGCAATCCCAACAAAAGCTAAAATTGAAAAGTGGGATTTAATTAAACTAAAGAGCTTCTGCACAGCAACAAACAAACAAAAAACTACCCAACTACCAATAGACTGGACAGAAAATCTACAGAATGGGAAAAAAGTTGAAAACTATGCATCTGACAAAGGTCTAATATCCAGCATCTGGAAGGAACTTAAATAAATTTAGAAGAAATAAAACACCACCATTAAAAAGTGGGCAAAGGACTTGAACGGACAATTCTCAAAAGAAGAAATACATGCGGCCAACAATCATATTTTAAAAAGCTCAACATCACCAATCATTAGAGAAATGCAAATCAAAACCACAATGAGATACCATGTCACACCAGTCAGAATAACAATTATGAAGAAATCAAAAAAATAACAGATGCTGTGAGGTTGTGGAGAAAAATGAACGCTTATACAGTGTTTATGAAAGTATAAATTAGTTCAACCATTGTGGAAGACAGTGTGACAATTCCTCAGGTACCTACTAAAGACATAAGTACCATTCGACCCAGCAATTCTATTACTGGGTATATACCCAAAAGAATGTAAATCATTCTATTATAAAAACACCTGCAAACATTTGTTCATTGCAGCACTATTCACAATAGCAAAGATATGGAATCAACCTAGATGTTCATCAATCATAGATGAGATAAAGAAAATGTACATATACACCATGGAATACTATGCAGCCATAAAAAATAATGAAATAATGTCCTTTGCAAGGACATGGATGGAGCTGGAGGCCAGTATGCTTAGAAAACTAACACAGGAACAGAAAACCAAATACCACATGTTCTCACTTATATGTGGGAGGTAAATGATGAGAATACATGGACACACAGAGGGGAACAACACACACTGGGACTTATCAGAGGTTGGAGGGTGAGAGGAGGGAGAGGATCAGGAAAAATAACTAATGGGTATGAGTCTTAATACCCATAAATAATCTCTTCAACAAACCCCCATAACGCACATTTGCCTATGTAACAAACCTACACCTATACCCCTATACTTAAAATAGAATTATAAAAAGCTATCTTTTAAACTTGATAGTTTCTTTAGGTTTTTGTTAGCAATTACTTCAATGGTTCAATTAAATTTTTAAATATAAAAAGGTTTAGGTTTTTAGTAAATTGAATTTCCATTATATTTTTATTATAATGAGCATAAAAATACCTGTTTGTTTTCCAGGAGTACAATAAATGAACAAATTTATTGATGATGAAACTACGAGTACATTTAGATTTAGCAAAAAAAAGAGTGACACTAGAAAACAGTAGTTATGAATATTACAAAACGTTTCTAATTTAAACATAGCAGCTGACTAAATACTGAATTTTGGTCTGTTAGAAATCATGCTATGTACTGTATTGTCATTTCTCAATTTTGGTTACAAACATTGATTATAGCCGGTTTAGGATATTCATGATGAATTTGGACACTATCATTTGATTTCATATTGAACTTGAGTGTTCCAGTATGTTTTGGATACAATATTTGGCTTCTTTAATTACATATTTTAAATTTGTGATGAGAGCTTCAGATTTCATTATTAGATTTATTTCTTATTCATTAATAAACTTTATTGAGATATAATTTACATGCCATACACTGAACTCATTTAAAGGGTACAGTTCAGTATATTTTTTGTGTATATCCAGAGTTGTGCAACCATCACCACGATAGATTTTAGAACATTTAAACCACCCACTAAAAAAATCCCTTGCCCATTAGTAGTCACTTCACATTCTCCCCAACTCCCTCCCGCAATGTATCTGCCATTTAACACATCTCTACATTTACGTGGAAATTAAAGGGACACAGAATAGTCAAAGTACCCTTGGAAAATAAAAATAAAGTTGAAGAACTCAGAATTCTCAGTTTCAAAACTCATTACAAAGCATCATTAAGACAGACAGTGGCATAGGGTGAGACTTGTGGATCAATGGAATAGAATTCAGAATCCACAAAGACACAATTACATTTGTGGTCACCTGATTTTCAACAAAAGTTCAAAGGGAATTCCATACAGCAAAAAACAGTCTTTCAAACAAATGACACTGGAAGAATGAAAATCAGCATACAAACAAATGAAACTGAGTGAACTTCTTCACATCATACACACAAAAAATCAACTCAAAATAGATGATAGACCTAAATGTAAGAGTGAAAACAATAAAACTCTTACAATAAAACATAAGAGTAAGTCTACATGACATTGAATTAACTTATGGTTTCTTAAATATGACACCAAGAGCACACTCAATAAAAGAAAAACAGATAAATTGGATTTCATCGAATTTAAATATTTTGTGCTGCAAGCTGTATCATCAGTAAAGTTAAAAGACAACCCATACAATGTGAAAATATTTACAAGTCATATATACGATAAGGGACTTTTATCCAGAATATATAAAGAACTCTTACAACTCAATAAGAAAAAAACAAACAAACCAATTTATAAATGGGAAAAATATTTGATATGACTCAGTAATTCCACTCCTAGATTCATAACAAATATAAATAAAAACTTATATGCATATAAAAACTTATACACAGTTGTTTGTATCAGCATTATTCATTATAGCGAAGTAGAAAGAACCCCAATGCCCATCAATGGATAAATGGGTAAGTAAAAGGTAGTAAATCACTACAACTGAATATTTTTCAGCAGTAGAAAGGAATAAGATAGTGATACATGCTACCTTAAAAACATTATACTAAGTGAAATAACCCAGTAACAAAGTGACTACAAATGATTTTATTTCATATATGTGAAATATCCAGATCAGGCAAATCAATAGAGATAAAAAATATCTTGGTGGTTGCCTGGGGCTGGCAAGGAGGGAGAATTTGGGGAAATTAAGAGTGACTGCTAATGGATATGGGATTTATTTCTAGAGGGAAAAATATTCTAAAAATAATTGCAGTGTGCTATGTTTTGGATGTGTTTTCTCCCTGCCATAACTCATGTTGAAATTTAATGCCAGTATAACCATGTTGAGAGGTGGGGCCTTTAAGTGGTGATTAGTTCATTAAGATGGATTACCGTCTTTCTCAGGAGACTGGGTTAGTCCTCATGAAACTGAATCAGTTCCTGCAAAAACAGATTGTGTTATAAAACAGGTCAGCCTACTTTGTCTCCTCTCTCTTAACACATACCCAATTCCCCTTCCACTTTTCTGCTAAACTGTGAAGCAGCACAAGGCTCTCACCAGATTCAGCCACCTGATCTTGAATTTTCCAGCCTCCAGAACTGTGAGCTAAGTAAATTTCTTGTCTTGATAATGTATTCAGTCTCAGGTATTTTGTTATAGCAACAGAAAATAAACTAAGACAGGGCGAATGTTGCATAACCCTGTTATACTAATAACGTTGAATTTTACACTTTATGTGAATGAATTATATGGTGCCTGTATGATTTCTTACTAAAGCTGTTAAAAAATAAACGTGAGTGTGTGCAATAAATTCCCTTCTTCCTCATCAGTTTGATAAATTATAGTTGATGATTGAAACAAAAAATAGCATTATCTGATGCTAAAGGCAATAGTATTTAAAAAGTGGGAAAGGTAAAGGAACCTTAATGGACATATGTTTTCCCCACTACACTAAAAGTGGTAAAATAGTGAAACCAGGAGACTGTGGTAAGTCACATATGTGTATTGTAATACCCACAGCAACCTCTATGAAAACTATACAAAATATACACTCAAAAACACTACAAATAACTCAAGATGGAATCCTAAAATATGTTTAAGTAATCAACAGGAAGGCACGAAAAGAGAAGTAGAGGAATGAGAGTCAGAGGAAACAAATGGAAAACAAAGAATAAAATGGCAGACTTAAGTTCTAACATATCAATAATAACCTTAAATGTAAACAGTCTAAATACTGGAATCAAAAGACAGAGACTGGAAGGAAACAAGCAAATATTACCCAGTGATACACTGTTTGCAAGAAACACTTGTCAAATTTAATGACGGGGTAGGTTAAACATAAAAGAACGGAAAAAGACATACCAAGTAAATACTAATTTTAAAAAGGTAGGAGTTAATACGTTAGTATCCAGTCAAGTCAACTTCAGGGCAAATAAATTACTAGAGATAGATAGAGTAATAAATGATAAAATAACGATAAAATGATCAATTCGCCCTGAAGACATAATGATCCTAAATATGCATGGATTAAACAATAGAGCCCCAAAACAAATAAATGAAGCAAATGCAGGAAGCAAAACCTGATAGACCCAAAGGGAGAAAGAGTATGTTCAAGTCCCCAACTATACGTATGGATCTGTGTAGTTGGGGACTTCCATATATTCTTCATAGCAACTGATAGAACTACTAGATAGAAAGTCATCAAAGATATAAAAGAGCTGAACAATACAATAAACCAACAGGATCTAATTGATATATATTTAACACTCCACATAAAAACAGCAGAATACACATTTTTAAAGCATTCATTGAACATTCATCAAGATATACCATACCCAGCATCATAAGACATCTCAATACATATAAAAGAATTGAAATGATACAGATATGTTCTCTGACAATAATGAAATCAAATTAGAAATCAATAATAAAACAAAACAAGAAAATATCCATAAAATTCATAATTAAACAAAATATATTTATATAGCCCATCAGTCAAAGAGAAAGTCTCTAGCAAAACTAAACAACAAAATAAACATATCAAAATATAGGAGATGCAGCTAAAGCAGTGCTCAGAGAGAAGTTCATAGCATGAAATGATTATATTAAACAAGAAGCAAGTCTCAAATTAATATTCTAATACCTTCAGCAAGCTAGAAAAAGAAAAAAGAGAAACACAAAGCATGCAGAAAGATTATGAAATAATACAGAGAAAGGGAGAAATCAATGAAGTTGAAAATAGAAAAACATTGGAGAAAATTGATACAATTAAAAGCTGGTTCTAAAAAAATATATAAGCTTGATAAACTTTTAGGAAGGCTGACAAAAACAAAAACAGATTGCACAAGTAACCAATATGGGGAATGAAACAGGAGATAGCACTACAGATCTTGTAGTTAATGAAAGGGTAATGGAGGAATATGAACAACTAAACTTATAAATTTTAGAAGTTATAAGAAATGGACCAGTTTCCTAAAAATCACACACTCTAAAATCTCAACCATGATGAATAATCCTTGTTACTAAACGCTTAAAACATAATTAAAATAAATTCTACATGATGTCTTCCAAAAATTCAAAGATATAACATTTCCTAATTTTACAAGGCCAGTATTACCCTGCTACCAAAATCAGACAAAGATAGTATAAAATAAGAAAACTGTAGACCAATATCTATCAAGAACTTAGAAGTAGAAATTTTTGATAAAATGTTGGCAAACCTAATCCAACAATGTATAAAAGAAATTAGATACAATGACAAAGTGTGATTTATTCCAGGTATGCAAGACTGGTTGAACATTTGGCTCAATTAAAGTAATCCATCATTTTAAATTTTTTAATTTTTAATTGTGGGTACATAGAAGGTGCATATATTTATCAACAGGTGAAAGAAGAAAAATCGTGTGATCATATTAACATATGCAGAAGGCACATTTGACAAAATTCCACAGATATTGATGATAAAAACTCTCAGCCAGTTAGCAATAGAGAGAAATTACTTCAACTTGATAAAGAACATGTAAAAATCCTATTGTTAACATCATATTAAATAGTGAAAGACTGATGCTTTCCCCCTAAGACTGGGAAAGATGTATGTTCTCACCACTCTTTCTTAACACTGTGCAGGATGTTTTAGTCAGCACAATAAGACAAAAAAAAGAAATAAAAGGTATGCAGTTGGAAGGAAAGGAATAAAATTGTCCCTATTTGCAGATGATATGATTGTTTACATAGAAAATCCAGTGAAGTCTATAAAAAACCTCTAGAACTAATAAGTGTGTTCAGTAAGTTTGGAAGATACAAGATCAACATACAAAAGTTAATTTCACTTCTATGTACTAACTATGACCAAGTGGAAAGTAAAATTAAAAGCACAATACCATTTACAATTGTTACAAATAAAATAAAATATTTAGGTATATGCTTAAAATATGTACAAGTTCTATATGCTTAAAATTACAAACTATTGATGAAGAAAATAAACAAATGGAGAGACATATCATGCTCACAGGATGAAAAACTCAGTATATAAAAGATGTCAATTCTCTCCAAATTGGTCTATAGATTTAATGTAATTCTCATTAAAATTTCAAGCTTTTGTAGACATAGACATAGTCATATTCTAGCATCTCTATGAAAATGCACAGGTCCTAGAATAGGTAGAGCAATTTCAAAAAGAAGAACAAAGCAGGAAGAATCACTTCATATCATGTTAAGGTTTACTATAGCCACAGTAATCAAAGCAGTGTGGTTTGGCAAAGGAATAGATGCATAGATCAAGGGACATAGTCAACTGATTTTTGGTAAAGGTACAAACACAAATCAATGAACGGTAGTCTTTTCAACAAATGATACTAGAACAACTGGATACCCATAGGCAACAATGAACCTTGACCTTAACTTACACCTTATCTTAAAAACTTAACTCACAAAGAGGCAGAGTAAAATGGCAGAATGGAAAGCTCCATCAATTATCTTCCCCGCAAGGACAGTAGTTTAACAACTATCTACACAGAAAAAACATCTTCATAAGAAGCAAAAATCAGGTGAGCCCTCACCGTACCTGGTTTTAACTCTATATTGCTGAAAGAGGCACTGAAGACAGAAAAAGCAGTCTTGAATGGCTGATACTGCCCCTCCGCCACTACTCCAGCAGAAGCAGCATGGTGCAGGGAGCAGCTCGACACTGCAGGAGGAAGAGTACAGCAGCAGTGAGACACTGAACTCAGTGCTATTCTGTTATAGTAGAAAGGAGAACTGAACCAAACTCAGCTGATGCCTGCCCACAGAGGGAGCATTGAAACCAGCCCTAGTCACAGGGGAATTGTGAATCCTAGTGGTCAAGACTTGATTTCCTGAAAACCTCACCACGGAGGGCTCCAGCACCCTATGTCTTCAAGTAAACTTGAAAGACATCTATGACATAACGATTGCAACTCTTAGGCAAGTCCTAGGGCTGAATTGAGCCTAGAGACAGTGGACTGGGGAGCTTGCAACCTACTGAGACACCAGCTGGAGCAGTCAAGGGAATATTGGCATCAGCTCTCCCCTAACCCCAGGCTGCATAGCTCGCAGTCTTAAAAGAGACCTCTTCTTTCCGCATGAAGAGAGGAGAGGAAAGAATGAGGAGAAAGTTGTCTTGTATCTTGGATACCAGCTCAGTCACAGCAGGAGAGGGCACCAGAGTTGTGAGGTCACTGTTTCAGGCCCTAGTTCCCAGATAACATTTCCAGACATACCCTGAGCCAGAAGGGAACCTGCTGCCTTGAAGGGAAGGACTCTGTCAGGGATCTGTCTGTCAGCATTCATCACCCACTAACTGAAAAGCCCTTTGTCCCTAAACAACCAGTAGCGATTACCTGGTACTACACCAAGGCCTTGGGTGAGCCTCTGAGATTTTCTGCCTTCAGGTGAGATTCAGCATATGACCAGCTGTGGTGGATAAAGTGCAAAACTCCTTCTGCTTGAGAAAAGCAGATGGAAAAGTAAAGGGAATTTTGTCTTGCACCTTAGTTACCAGCATGGCCATGTGGGGATAGTGCATCAAGCAGGCCCCTGGGATCCCTGATTTCAGGACTTGACTCTTGGTCAGCATCTCTGGACCTGCCCTGCACCAGAGGGGAGCCTACTGCCCCGAAGGGTGAGTCTCAGGCCAGGCAGCATTCATCACAAGCTGACTGAAGGGCCTTAAGAGAACATCAGTGGTAGTCTGGCAGAACTCCCCATGGCCTGGGATGGTGGTAGCTACTGGGAGAGGCTCCTCTGCCTTTGAAAAGGAGAGGGAAGGGTGGGAAGGACTGCATCTTTTGATTTGAGTGTGAGTTCAGCCACAGTACAATAGAACACCAGGTAGGCTTCCATGGTTTTTGAATCTAGTCCCTGACTCCCAGATAGCACCTCTGGATTCACCCAGTGCCTGAGGGAAGTCACCACTCTGCAGGGAAGGACACAGGCCTAGCTGGCCTTGCCATCTCCTGATTGTAGAACCCCAAGGCCTTAAATGAACATAGGCAGTAGCAAGGGAGTGGTTATAGTAAGCTTTGGGAGAGACCCAGTGCTGTGCTGGCTACAGGTCTGACCCAGATCAGTTATAGTTGCAGTGGTCACAAAAGTGCTTATTTCACTCCAATCCCAGCTTCAACTGATGCAGAAGAGAGAGAGAGAGAGAGAGAGAGAGAGAGAGAGAGAGAGAGAGAGAGAGAGAGAGAGAGACTACTTTTGTTTAGGAGAAAGTAAGGGAAGAAAACAAGTGTCTCTGCCTGGTAGCACAGAGTATTCTCCTAGATCTCATCAAAGGTCATCAGGGTGGTACTTTTGCTAGTTTTCAGGAACCAAAGTGTTATTGAGCTTTGGAAGCATCCTAAAACAGATACAGCTTGGAACACAACACCCAAGTACTTTTGAATATCTGGAAAGCCTTCCAAAGAAGGATGGGTGCAAACAAGCCCAGACAATGAAGACAACAATAAATATCAAACTCTTCAATGCCCAGACACTAAATAACATCTATTAGCATCAACACCACCCAGGAAAACATGACCTCCCCAAATGAACTAAATAAAGAATCAGGGACCAATCCTGGAGAAACATATCTACATGTGAACTTCAGGACAGAGAATTCAAAATAGCTATATTGAAGAAACTCAAATAAATTTAAGATAATAGAGAGAAGGAATTCAGAATTCTATCAGATAAATTTAACAAAGAGACTGAAGTAATTAAAAGGTTTCCAGCATAAATTCTGAAGCTGAGAAATGTAATTGGTATACTGAGGAACTCGTCAAAGTCTTTTAATAGCAGAACTGACCAACCAGAAGAAACAATCAGTGAACTTGAGGACGAGGTATTCAAAATTACACAGTAACAGGAGACGAAGGAAAAAAAAAAAAAGAATAAAAAACCCTAAAGCACATCCTCAGGATCTAGAAAACAGCCCTAAAAGGGCAAATCTATGAGTTATTGACTTTAAGGAGGAGGCAGAGAAAGAAAGAGGGGGTAGAAAATTTATTCAAAGGGATAATATCATAGAACTTCTGAAACCAAGAGAAAGGTATTAATATCTAAGCAGAAGAAGGTTATACAGCATCAAGCAGATTTAACCCAAAGAAGACTACCTCAAGCATTTAATAGTCAAACTCCCAAATACAAAGGATGAAGAAAGAATCCTAAAGGCAGAAAGAGAAAATAAACAGATAACATATTTAATACAGTGGAGCTTCAATACATCTTGCAGCAGATTTTTCAGTGGAAACCTGACATGCCAGGAGAGAGTGGCATGACATATTTAAAGTACTGAAGCAAAAAAAAAAAAAAAAAAAAAAAAAAAAAAAAAAAAGTTTATCCTAGAATAGCATATCCAGTAAAAATATCCTTTAAGTATGAAGGAGATTTCAACACTGGACGTGTCCTACAAGAAATGCTAAAGGGAGTACTTTCGTCAGAAAGAAAAGGATGTTAATGAACAATGAGTAATCACCTGAAGGTACAAATCTCACTGGTCATAGTAAGTAAACAGAAAAATACAAAATATTATAACACCATAACTGTGGTGTGTAAACTACTCTTGCTAAGTAGAAAGATTAAATGATGAATCAATAAAAAATAATGACTGTGACAACTTTTCAAGACATATACAATACAATAAGATATAAATAGAAATGACAATAAGCTAAAAAGCAAGGAATGAAGTTAAGGTGTAAAGTTTTATTAGTTTTTAATTGTTTTTTTGTTGATGCAAACAGCATTAAGCTATTATCAGCTTGAAACGATTAGTTATTAGATAGCATTTGCAAGCCTCATGATAACTTCAAACAAAAAAACATACAATGGGTACACAAAAAATAAGAAACTTAATTATATCAGAAGAGAAAATCACCTTCACTAAAGGAAGACAGAAAGGAGAGAAAGAAAGAAGAGAACACCACAAAACAACCAGAAAACAAATAACAAAATGTCAGGGTGAGTCCTTACTTATCAATAATAACACTGAATATCAGTGGACTAAACTCTCCCATCACAAGACATGGAGTGGCTGAATGAATGAACAAACAAGACCCAGGAGACTTGCTGGCAAGATGGCTGAATAGGAACAGCTCTTGTCTGCAGCTCCCAGCGAGACTGATGCAGAACGCAGGTGATTTCTGCATTTCCAACTGAGGTACCCACTTCGTCTCATTGGGACTGGTTGGACAGTGAATGCAGCCCACACAGGGTGAGCTGAAGCAGAATAGGGCATCGCCTCACCCAGGAAATGCAAGGAGTTGGGGGATTTACCTTTGTTAGCCAAGGGGAGCCATGAGAGACCGTACCAGGAACAACAGTGCACTCTGGCCCAGATACTGTGCTTTTCCTGTGGTCTTCACAACTGGCAGACCAGGAAATTCCCTCCGGTGCCTGGCTTGGTGGGTCACACCCCCATGGAACACAGCAAGATAAGATCCACTGGCTTGAAATTCTCACTGCTAGCAGTCTGAAGTCGACCTGGGATGCTCAAGCTTGGTGCAGAGAGGAGCATCCACCATTGCTGAGGCCTGAGTAGGCAGTTTTAACCTCACTGTGTAAACAAAGCCACTTGGAAGTTCGAACTGGGCAGAGCCCACCACAGTTCAGCAAGGCTGCTGTGGCCAGGCTGCGTCTCTAGAATTTTTCCTCTCTTGGCAGGGCATCTCTGAAAAAAAGGCAGCAGCCCCAGTCAGGGACATATAGATAAAACCCCCTTCTCCCTGGGACAGAGCACTTAGGGGAAGGAATGGCTGTGGATGCAGCTTCAGGAGACTTAAACGTCCCTCCTGACAGCTCTTAAGAGAGCATCAGATCTCCCAGTACAGTGTTCAAGCTCTGATAAGGGACAGGCTGCATCCTCAAGTGGGTCCCTAAACCCTGTGTATCCTGACTGGGAGACACCCCCAGTAAAGGCCAACAGACACCTATACAGGAGAGCTCTCACTGGCATCTGGCAGGTGCCCCCATGGGACAAAGCTTCCAGAGGAAGGAACAGGCAGTAATCTTTTCTGTTCTGCAACTTCCGCTGGTGACACTCAGGCAAACAGGGTCTGGAATGGACCTCCAGCAAACTCCAGCAGAACTGCAGCAGAGGGCTCTGACTGTTAGAAGGAAAATTAACAAACAGAAAGGAATAGCATCAACAGCAACAAAAAGGATGTACACACAGAATCCCCATTTGAAATCACCAACATCAAAGACCAAAGGTAGATAAATCCACGAAGATGAGGAAAAACCAGTGCAAAAAGCTTGAAAATTTCACAACCCAGAACACCTCTTCTCCTCCAAAGGATCACAACTCCTCGACAGTAAGGGAACAAAACTGGATGAAGAAGGAGTTTGACGAACAGACAGAAGTAGGCTTCAGAAGGTGGGTAATAACAAACTCCTCTGAGCTAAAGGAGCATGTTCTAATCCCATGCAAGGAAGCTAAGAAGCTTGAAGAAAGGTTAGATGAATTGCTAACTAGAATAACCAGTTTAGAGAAGAACATAAATGACCTGATGCAGCTGAAAAACAGCACGAGAACTTCTTGAAACATACACAAGTATCAATTGCTGAATCGATCAAGCGGAAGAAACGATATCAGAGATCAAAGATCAACTCAATGAAATAAAGTGAGAAGACAAGATTAGAGAAAAGAGTGAAAATAAATGAATGAAGCTTCCAAGAAACATGTGAAAAGACCAAATCTACGTTTGATTGGTGTATCTGAAAGTGATGGGGAGAATAGAACCAAGCTAGAAAACACTCTTAAGGATATTATCCAGGAGAACTTCCCCAACCTAGAAAGACAGGTCAACATTGAAATTCAGGAAATACAGAGAAAACCACAAACATATTCCTCGAGAAGAGCAACCCCAAGACATAATCGTCAGATTCACCAAGGTTGAAATGAAGAAAAAAAAATGTTAATGACAGCCAGACCTTAGAGAGAAAGATTGAGTTACCCACAAAAGTAACCCATCAGACTAACAGCAGATCTCTCGGCAGAAATCCTACAAGCCAGAAGAGAGTGGGGACAAATATTCAACATTCTTAAAGAAAAGAATTTTCAACCCAGAATTTCATATCCAACAAAACTAAGCTTCATAAGTGAAGGAGAAATAATATCCTTTCAGGCAAGCAAATGCTGAGATATTGTCACCACAAAGCCTGCCTTACAAAAACACCTGAAGGAAGTACTAAATGGACAGGAACAACTGGTGCTAGCCACTTCAAAAACATACCAAATTGTAAAGACCATCGATGCTATGAAGAAACTGCATCAACTAATAGGCAAAATAACCAGCTAGCATCATAATGACAGGATCAAATTCACAAATAACAATATTAACCTTAAAGATGAACAGGCTAAATGGGCCCATTAAGAGACACAGACTGGAGAATTGGATAAGGTCAACACCCATCGTGTGCTGTATTCAGGAGACCCATCTCAGGTTGAAAGACACACATAGGCTCAAAATAAAGGGATGGAGGAATATTTACCAAGCAAATGGAAATGTAAAAAAGCAGAGGTTGCAATCCTAGTCTCTGATGAAACAGATTTTAAACCAACAAAGATCGAAACAAAGAGGAGCATTACATAGTGGTAAAGGGATCAATGCAACGAGAAGAGGTAACTTTCCTAAATATATATGCATCCCAAAGAGGAGCACCCATATTAATAGAGCAAGTTCTTAGAGACCTACAAGGAGACTTAGACTCTCACACAATAATACTGAGAGACTTTAACACCCCACTATCAACGCTAGACAGATCAATGAGACAGAAATTAACAAGGATATCAAGGGCATGAACTCAGCTCTGGACCAAGTGAACCTAATAGACATCTACAGAACTCTCCATCACAAATCAACAGAATATACATTCTTCTTGGTACCACATCACACTTATTCTAAAATTGACCACATAATTGGAAGTAAAACACTCCTCAGCAAATGCAAAAGAATGAAAATCGTAACAGTCTTTCAGACCACAGTGAAATCAAATTATAACTCAAGATTGAGAAACTCACTAAAAGGTGCACAGCTACATGGAAACGGAACAACCAGCTCCTAAATGACTATTGTGTAAATAATGAAATGAGGGCAAAAATAAAGATGTTCTTTAAAACCAAGGGGAACAAAGACACAACGTACCAGAATCTCTGGGACACATTTAAAGCAGTGTGTAGAGGGAAATTTACAGCTCTAAATGTTCAGAAGAGAAAGAAGGCAAGATCTAAAATCGACACCCTAACATCACAACTAAAAGAACTAGAAAAACAAGAGCAAAAAAATTCAAAAGCTAGCAGAAGACAAGAAATAACTAACATCAGAGCAGAACTGAAGGAGATACACAAAAAACCCTTCAAAAAATAAATGAAGCAAGGAGCTAGTTTTTTGAAAAGATCAATAAAATAGATAGACTGCTAGCCAGAATAATAAAGAAGAAAAGAGAGAAGAAACAAATAGACACAATAAAAATGATAAAGGGGATATCAGAACCGATCCCACAGAAATACAAGCTACCATCAGAGAATACTATAAACACCTCTACGCCAATAAACTGGAAAATCTAGAAGAAATGGATAAATTCCAGGACACATACACCCTCCCAAGAGTCAACCAGGAAGAAGTCGAATCCCTGAATAGACCAATAACAAGCTCAGAAATTGAGGCAGCAATTCATAGCCTATCAACCAAAAAAAGTCCAGGACCAGACGGATTCACAGACGAATTCTACTAGAGGTACAAAGAGGTGCTGCTACCATTCCTTCTGAAACTACTCCAAACAATAGAAAAAAAAGGGAATCCTCCCTAACTCATTTTATGAGGTCAGCATCATCCTGATAACAAAACCTGGCAGGGACACGCACAAAAAAGAAAACTATAGGACAATATTCTTAGTGAACATCGATGTGAAAATCCTCAAAAAAATACTGGCAAACTGAATCCAGCAGCATATCAAAAAGCTTATCCACCACGATCAAGTCAGCTTCATCCCTGGGAGGCAAGGCTGGCTCAACATAAGCAAATCAATAAACATAATCCATCACACAAACAGAACCGAAGACAAAAACCACATGATTATGTCAATTGCTACAGAAAAGGCATTAGCTTCATGCCAAAAACTCTCAATAAACTAGGTGTTGATGGAAAATATCTCAAAATAATAAGATCTATTTATGACAAATTCGCAGCCAACATCATACTAAATGGGCAAAAACTGGAAGCATTCCCTTTGAAAACCGGCACAAGACAAGGATGCCCTCTCTCACCACTCCTATAAAACATGGAAGTTCTGGCCAGGGCAGTCAGGCAAGAGAAAGAAAGAAAAGGTATTCAATTAGGAAAAGAGGAAGTCAAATTGTCTCTGTTTGCAGTTGACATGATTGTATATTTAGAAAACCCCATCATCTCAGCTCCAAATCTCCTTAAGCTGATAAGCAACTTCAGTAAACTTGCAGGATACAAAATTAATGTACAAAAATCACTAGCATTAGTATACACCAATAACAGACAAACAGAGAGCCAAATCTTGAGTGAACTCCCATTCACAGCTGCTACAAAGAGAATAAAGTACCTAGGAATACAACTTACAAGGGATGTGAAGGACCTCTTGAAGAACTACAAACCACTGTTCAAGGAAATAAGAGAGGACACAAACAAATGGAAAAACATTCCATGCTCATGGATAGGAAGAATCAATATCGTGAAAATGGCCATACTGCCCAAAGTAATTTACAGATTCAATGCTATCCCCATCAAGCTACCATTGACTTTCTTCACAGAATACGAAAACACTACTTTAAATTTCATATGGAACCAAAAAAGAACCTGCATAGCCAAGACAATCCTAAGCAAAAAGAACAAAGCTGGAGGCATCATGTTACCTGACTTCAAAACTATATTACTAGGCTACAGTAACAAAAACAGCATGGTACTAGTACCAAAACAGATATATAGACCAATGGAACAGAACAGAAGCCTCAGAAACAACACCACACATCTACAACCATCTGGAGCTTTGACAAACCTGAAAAAAACAAGCGATGGGGAAAGAATTCTTCGTCTAATAAATGGTGTTGGGAAAACTGGCTAGCCGTATGTAGAAAGCTGAAACTGGATCCCTTCCTTACATCTTATACAAAAATTAATTCAAGATGGATTAAAGACTTAAATGTTAGACATAAAACCATAAAAACCCTAGAAGAAAACCTAGGAAATACCATTCAGGACATAGGCATGGGCAAGGACTTCATGACTAAAACACCAAAAGCAATGGCAACAAAAGCCAAAATAGACAAATGGGATCTAATTAAAAAAAGAGCTTCTGCACAGCAAAAGAAACTACCATTACAGTGAACAGAAAACCTACAAAATGGGAGAAAAATTTTGCAATCTATCCATCTGACAAAGGGCTAATATCTAGAATCTACAAAGAACTTAAACAAATTTACAAGAAAAAAAAATCCCATCAAAAAGTGGGCAAAGGATATGAATAGACACTTCTCAAAAGAAGAAATTTATGCAGCCAACAGACATGCAAAAATGCTCATCATCACTGGTCATGAGAGAAATGCAAATCAAAACCACAATGAGATAACATCTCACGCCAGTTAGAACAGTGATCATTAAAATGTGAGGAAACAGCAGATGCTGGAGAGGATGTGGAGAAATAGGAATGCTTTTACACTGTTGGTGGGAGTGTAAATTAGTTCAACCATTGTGGAAGACAGTGTGGCAATTCCTCAAGGATCTAGAACTAGAAATACCATTTGACCCAGCAATCCCACTACTAGGTATATACCAAAAGGATTATAAACCATTCTATTATAAAGACATGCAGATATATGTGTGTTGTGGCACAGTTGTCAATAGGAAAGATTTGGAACCAACACAAATGTCCATCAATGATAGATTGGATTAAGAAAATGTGGCACATATACACCATGGAATACTATGCAGCCATAAAAAAGGATATGTTCATGTCCTTTGCAGGGACATGGATGAAGCTGGAAACCATCCTTCTCAGCAAACTAACACAAGCACAGAAAACCAAACACTGCACGTTCTCAGTCATAAGAGGGAGTTGAACAATGAGAACACATGGACACAGAGAAGGGAACATCACACACTGGGCCCTGTCAGGGGTGGGGCAGGGGGCTAGGGAAGGGATAGCATTAGGAAAAATATCTAATGTAGATGATGGCTTGATGGGTGCAGCAAACCACCATGGCACATGTATACCTATGTAACTAATCTGCATATTTTGCACATGTACCCCAGAACTTAAAGTATAATATTAAAAAAAAACAAGACCCATGGATCTGTTGCCTGAAAGAAATATAATTCACCTATGATGACGCACATAGAGTGAACATAAAGGGATGTAAATATATATTCCATGCCAATGGAAACCAAAAAGCACAGGAGTAGCTACACTTACATCAGACAGAATAGATTTCAGGACAAAACTATAACAAGAGACAAAGATGGTTACTATATAATGATAAAGTCGCCAATTCAGCAAGATGCTTTAACAATGTTAAACATTTATGCACCAACCCTGGAGCACCTGGATTTATAAAGCAAATATTACTAGGGCTAAAGGGACAGATAGGTCCCCATACAGTCATAGCTGGAGACCTCAACACCCCACTCTCAGCATTGTACAGATCTTCCAGACAGAAAATCAAAAAAGAAACATTAGACTTAATCTGCACTATACAGACCAAATGGTTATAACAGATATTTACAGAACACTTCATTCATAGGCTGCAGAATACTCATTCTTTTCCTCAGCACATAAATGATTCTCAAGAATAGACCATATGTTAGGTCACAAAACAAGTCTTAAAACATTTTTTAAAATTGAAATATTATCAAGTGTCCTCTTTGAACACAATGGAATAAAATTAGAAATCAATAACAAAAGTAATTTTGCAAACTATAAAAACACATATGCTGGGTGTGGTGGTTCACGCCTGTAACCCCAGCACTTTGGGAGGCCAAGGCAGGTGGATCACCTGAGGTTAGGAGTTTAAGACCAGCCTGGCCAATATGATGAAACCCTGTCTCTACTAAAAATACAAAAAGTTAGCTGGGCATGGTGGTGGGCACCTGTAATCTCAGCTACTCAGGACGCTAAGGCAGGAGAATTGCTTTGAACCCAGGAGGTGGAGGTTGCAGTGAACTGAGATCGCACCTTTGTACTCCAGCCTGGGCAGTAAGAGTTAAACTCTGTCTTGGAAAACAAAACAAAGCAATAACAAAAACAAAAACCAAAAAAAGTGAAAATAAAAAATGTTAAAAAAATAAAAATAATAAAAATAAAAAAATATAAGAGCAGCAATAAATTATTTTGAAATGAAGAAAGCAAAACAAAAGATCCATGAAACAGAAAGTTCCTTTTTTGAAAAGTTAAACAAAATTGATGAACCTATGGGCAGACTAACTGAAAAAAAGAGAGAAGATTCAATTAAATGGAAAATGAAGAAGGAGACATTACAATTGACAGTGTAGAAATTCAAAGGATCATTAGTGACTACCATGAGCAACTATATGCCAATAAATTGGAAAATCTAGAAGAAATGAACACATTTCTAGACAAATACAACCTACAAAAATTGAACAAGGAAGAAATCCAAAACCTGAACAGACGAACAAGTAACAAAATTGAAGCTGTAAGAAAAAGTATCCCAGTAAAGAAAAGCCGATGGTTTCAGTGCTGAATTCTACCAAACATTTAACTGAGTACTAATACTAATCCTATTCAAACTATTCTGATAAATTGAGGCACAAGGAATACTTCCAACCTCATTCTATAAGGCTACTATTACCCTGATTCCAAAACCAGACAAAGTCACATCAAAAAAAGAAAACTACAGACCAATATCTCTCATGAATATTGAATGCAAAAATCCTCAACAAAATACTTCAAAACTGAATTCAACAACACACTAAAAAGATCAGGCTGGGCTTGGTGGCTCACACCTGTAATCCCAGCACTTTGGAAGGCTGAGGAGGGTAGATCACTTAAAGCCAGAAGTTCAAGACAAGCCTGGCCAACACGATGAAACCCTAATCTCGAATAAAAATACAAATATTAGCCAGGTGTGGTGGCCCACGCATGTAATCCCAGCTTCTCGGGAGGCTGAGGCACAAGAATTGCTTGAACCTAGGAGGCAGAGGTTGCAGTGAGCCAAGATCAAGCCACTGCACTCCAGCCTGGGTGACAGAGCAAAACTCTACCTCTCTCTTTCTCTCTCTCTCTCTCTCTCTCTCTCTCTCTCTCTATATATATATATATATATATATACACATCCTTGTTTATATTTGAAAAAAACTAAAAACTCCAGAATAAAGCTATTAGACTGATTAAAATATTCAGAAAAGTTGCAGGATACAAAATCTACATATGATCTGAAAATGAAATTTTAAAAAGTAATCCCATTTGTAATAGCCACACATAAAATTAAATACCTAGGAATTAACCAAAAAAGTGAAAGAGCTCTGTAACGAAAACTATAAAACAAGATGAAATAAATTGAAGAGGATACAAAAAAAAACCGAAAAAATACCTCATGTTCATTGATTGAATCAATGTTATTAAAATGTCCACACTACCCTAAGCAATCTACAGACTTAATGCAACCCCTAACAAAATACCAATGGCATTCTTCACAGAAATAGAAAAAAAAAATTTTTAAATGTATAGGGAACCACAGAAGACCCAGAATAGCCAAAGTTATCCTAAGCAAAAAGAACAAAACTGGAGGAATTCTACTACCTGACTTTAAATTCTACAGAGCTATAGTAATCAAAACAACATGGTACTGGCATAAAAATAGACATATACACCAAAGGAACAGAATAGAAAACTCAGAGTTAATCCATACATCTACAGTGAACTCATTTTTAACATAGGTGCCAAGAATATACACTAGGGAAAAGACAGTCTCTTCAATATATGGTGCTGGGAAAACTGGGTATCAGCATGCAGAATAATGAAACTTGACTTCTATCTCTTGCCATACACAAAAATCAAATCAATATGGATTAAAGACTTAAATCTGACCCTTCAAACTATGAAACTAATACAAAGAAACATTGGAGAAACTCCCCACAACAACTGACCAGGCAAAAATTTCTTGAGCATTATCTCACAAACACAGGCAACCAAAACAAACGTGGACAAATGGGATCACATCAAGTTAAAAAGCTTCTGCACAGCAAAAGAAACAATCAACAAAGCAAACAGACAACCCACAGAATTGCATAAAATATTTGCAAACTACCCATATGACAAGGGATTCATAATCAGAATATATAAGGAATTCAAACAACTCTATAGGAAAAAAATCTAATAATCCAATTAAAAATGAGCAAAAGATTAGAATAGACATTTCTCAAAAGAAGACATACAAATGGCAAACAGTCATATGAAAAGGTGTTCAACATCATTGATTATCAGAGAAATTCAAATCAAAACTACAATGAGATATCATTTCACCCCAGTTAAAATGGCTTACATCCAAAAACAACAGCAAATAACAAATGCTGGTGAGGATGTAAAGAAAACGGAACCCTTGTACACTGGTGGTGGGAAGGTAAATTAGTACAACCTCTGTAGGGAACAGTTTGGAAGTTCCTCAAATGACTAAAAATAGAGCTACCATATGATCCAGCAATCCCACTGCCAGGTATATGCCCAAAAGAAAGGATATCAGTATACTGAAGAGATATCTGCAGTCCTATATTTGTTGCAGCACTGTTTATAAGAGCCAAGATTTGGAAGCAACCTAAGTGTCTATCAACAGATGAATGGATTAAGAAAATGTGGTACATGTACACAATGGAGTACTATTCAGCCATAAAAGAGGAATGAGATCCAGTCATTTGCAACAACATGGATGGAACTGGAGATCATTACATTAAGGAAAATAAGCGAGGTGCAGAAAGACAAACATCACATGTTTCCACTTATTTGTGGGATCTAAAAATAAAATAAAATAAAGAACTCATGGACATAGAGAGTGGAATGAAGGTTACCAGAGCCTGGGAAGCACAGTGCAGGGCTCAGGGGTGGGGGTGGGGGAGGATGGTTAATGGGTAAAAAAAATAGTTAGAAATAATGAATAAGACATACTATTTGACTGCACAATGTAGTGACTATAGTCCATAATAACTTAATTGTACATTTTAAAATAGCTTAAAGTGTGTAATTGGATTGTTTATAACACAAAGTGTAAGTGCTTGAGGAGATGGATATCATATTCTCCAAGAGGTGATTCTTTTCACATTGCAAGCCTGAATCAAAACATCTCATGTACCCCATAAATATATACACCTACTATGTACCCACAAAAATAAAAAATTAAAAACAAACAAAACAAAAAAACACACAATGGATCATGGACTTACATGTAAAATGCAAAACTATAAAATTTTTATTAAAAATATGGGAAAAATCTTTAATGTCTAGGAACTAGACAGAGTTCTTATATTTGACACCAAAATTATGATTCATAACAGAAAAAAATTGATAAATTGTGCCCAATCAAATCATAGAGCAAAAACCAAACTTTTGCTCTATGAAAGATGCTGTGAGGAGGATGAAAAGACCTGCTATGGGCAAGGAGAAAATATTTGAAAATTACATATCAGACAAAGGTCTAGTGTGTGTGTGTGTGTGTGTGTGTGTGTGTGTGTGTATATATATATATATAAAATATAAACTCTTAAAACTTAACCAAAAAACTCCCTACAACCCATTAGACAATTAGAAGTAATTAGAGAGTGGCTGAAAGACACAAATAGACATTTCATCAAAGAGGATATCCAGATGGCAAATAAGCACATAAATAGATGTTCAGCAATATTAGCAATTAGGGAAATCCAAAGTAAACTACAAAACGTTATCTTTACACATTTATGAAAACAGCTAAAATATAAATTAGAGATATTAGAAAATTCTGGCAAGAATGTGGAGAAATGGATCATGTATATGTTGCCGGTGAGAATGTAAAATGGCACAGCCACTCAGCAATTGCCCTCTGGGTCATTTTTCCCTGGAGAGTTAAAACTTATGTTCACACATAAAGCTGTACAGGAATGTTTGTAGCAGCTTTATTCAGAATAGCCACAAACTGTAAAAACTCAAATGTCCTTCAATGTGTTAATGGTTAAGCTATGGAACATCTATACCATGGAATACTACACAGCAATGTAAAGGAATAAACTATTGCTACATCCATTCATTCATAGCTTGAATGAATTTCCAGGGAATTAAGTTGAGTGAAAAAAACCAGCCCCAAACAGTCACATATTTTGTGAATCCTTTTTAAAACATTCTTTAAATAACAAAATTTTAGAAATAAATAGCAGATTGCCAGGGATTAGGAACAGGGTAGAAACTGGGAAGGAGCTGGGGGGAGTAGTTAGAAAAACACAACACAATGGATCCTTGTCATAATGGAGATGTTTTGTATCTAGACTGTGATAGTGTATACATGAACCTATACTTGTGATAAAATTTCTTAGAACTCAATACACACACACAAACAAATGAGTGCATAAAAACATGTAGAAGTGTGAACAAGGTCAGAGGATTGTCTCTTGTAAATAGCCTGTTTGTGATATAGTTTTGAAAGTCATTACCACTGTTGGAAACTGGGTAAAGTATATGGAATCACTCTATATTATTTCTTACAACTCCATATGAATCTATAGTTCTCTCAACAAAATTTTCAATTTAAAAAAGATGGATGAGTTTGGCTCATAGAATAGAATTTGTCAACCTGTTCTCCAAAATACTCAATGTCCTTTTGTTTTCTAAAAATTAAATGGTCATTGTAGTTGTTGGTGTGGCTGGTATCCTCCTGCAATATGTTTGCCTCCAAAGTAGCAATGGGAGCAGACATTGTACTATGTGAATGTGATATAAATCAAGGTAGGCCAAGGAATGGCCAGAAGTGAAGCCAGGCTAACACATATTAGCAACAGCTACCATCATGCTGATTCACTTGTTATTTAATCAAAATGACTGAGGCCTCAGCCTAAAGTTTAAATGAGAGTTGAAATTCCCAAATCTTGGTCCCTCTGTCTAGAACTCCACACACCTGTGGGTCTTCCAACTTCAAACTTCAAGTCATTGGTTAAATATTAGAGTCTCGGTGAGACCTTTCCTGATTACTTATTTAAAAAATAATCTCTGTATTCCCCTTATTTCTTTATTTATCTCCATAGCACTTATCACTTTCAATAAGCAATTTAATTTACTTATTTATTTGGTTCATTTTCTATCTCCTACTCTAGAATGTAAGCTCCATAGGGCAAGGATTTTTGTCTACTTTGCTCACCAATGTATCCCAAGGGCTTATCTCATAGTAAGTGTTCAATAATTATCTATTTAATAACTGAATAAATGGGGTAACTCCTCTGTCTTCTGTTGAGAGATGGCTTCTCTGAAGATTGATTTCTTCTTTTGCACTCTGCTTGTCAGTGTGACTGATAAAGCAGGCACTCCTGAATAACCTGTGGGCATTGATACTATCAGTTGTTTAAGATGAAGCTCATAGTTCAGGATGCTTCTGATTATAGTTCAGTTGTGGGTCTAGAACAATTAAGTTTAAGTACCAACATAGCATGAGAAGCTCCATGAATTTTCCTACCCTAGTAGATTCTTATGGATAGTGGGTCTCTCTTGGAAGCAGATTCCCTTTACATGTGTGCAAAGTCTGGCAGAGGTTTGAAGTGAGTCTGGGTCTGCTGGACCATTATTAAGTTTCCCATTGTCCTGAAATCTGTCAGTGTGTGGTTAGATGGGCAGCCAAGATCCTCCCCCGCCCCACCAGTTTAGATAAAGGTAGAGCAGGAGGGCTTAGCTGATTTTATAATTACTGAGTAGCTGCAGCATTTCTTGCCAGCAGGCCTGGCACACTTTTACATAAAGTGGCTGAATTTTCTGCAATAAAATGTTTTCTGCTAGTATATTCACTCAGTCATAGCTGGTGATAGACTGAAACAGGATGTCTAAGAGGTGGATGCAGTTGACTGGGTAGCCTTTCAGCTGTATATATAGATCCCAGGTGGCCAGCCTTAGTGATCTACAACAGTGTAACGTAAAAGTGTTGAAAGCTTTTTCTTGAATGTCATTCCTTGAATGTCATGGTTAGGGCAGTATTATTACATAGCACATCTTTTCCAAAACAGAACCAAAGACAAGAACCACATGATTATCTCAATAGATGCAGAAAAGGCTTTTGACAAAATTCAACAGCCCTTCATGCTAAAAATTCTCAATAAATTCGGTATTGATGGAACGTACCTCAAAATAATAAGAGCTGTTTATGACAAACCCACAGCCAATATCATACTGAATGGGCAAAAACTGGAAAAATTCCCTTTGAAAACTGGCACAAGACAGGGATGCCCTCTCTCACCACTCCTATTCAACATAGTGTTGGAAGTTCTGGCTAGGGCAATCAGGCAAGAGAAAGAAATCAAGGGTATTCAGTTAGGAAAAGAAGAAGTGAAATTGTCCCTGTTTGCAGATGACATGATTGTATATTTAGAAAACCCCATTGTCTCAGCCCAAAATCTCCTTAAGCTGATAAGCAACTTCAGCAAAGTCTCAGGATACAAAATTAATGTGCAAAAATCACAAGCATTCTTATACACCAAAACTGGAATTCTTACACAATGTCTGTCCCCAACCTTGAAAGTGTTGGTGTCTCCTCATAAACAAGAAGTCACATACCCTCCAGAGTGTTAATACTAATTTGAAATAGGTCTGGCATAGGGACATACAGACAGAATGACCTAGTCTATGTATTTTCCATCAGACGGGATATTTAAAATATTCTCCCTTCCTCAGAATTATGAGGCCTGAGTTTCCTGGAGTTATACAAAAAATATAAAAAATTTTATCAACTGACCCAGGAAAAGTAAAATGTTTTAAATGGCATTATATGCCTGAAAAAAAATGTGCAAATGTTGTGTCCCAAGATGTAGGAGTAGGACCTTTGATTAAGAACCAATAGTTCTATAATTGCTTTTTTCCAAAAATTGCTTGGTTACCTTCCAGTGTTGTCCCAATGAAAAGACTGCATACCGTCTTCCACAATGGTTGAATTAATTTACATTCCCACCAACAATGTAAAAGCATTCCTATTTCTCTGCAACCTTGCCAGCATCTGTTCTTGACTTTCTAATAATCACCATTCTGACTGGCATGAGATGGTATCTCATTGTGGTTTTGATTTGCATTTCTCTGATGATCAGCGATGTTGAGCTTTATTTCATATGTTTGTTGGCCACATGAATGTCTTCTTTTGAGAATTGTCTGTTCACGTCCTTTGCCCACTTTTTAATGTCCTTTGCCCACTTTTTAATGGTTTTCTTTTATTGTAAATTTGTTTAAGTTGCTTGTAGATTCTGGATATTAGACCTTTGTCAGGTGGATAGGTTGCAAAAATTTTCTCCAACTCTGTAGGTTGCCTGTTCACTCTGAGGATAGTTTCTTTTGCTGTGTAGGAGCTCTTTAGTTTAATTTGATCCCCTTTGTCAATTTTTGCTTTTGTTGTGATTGCTTTTGGAGTTTTCGTCATGAAATCTTTGCCCGTGCCTATGTCCTGAATGGTATTGCCTAGATTTTTTTCTAAGGTTTTTATAGTTTTGAGTTTTACATTTAAGTCTTAGATCCATCTTGAGTTAATTTTTTAATAATGTTTAGCTAGCATTTGATCCAGAAATCTCATTACTGGGTATATATCCAAAGGAATATAAATCATTCTATTACAAACATACATGCACGTGTATGTTCACTGCAGCACTATTCACAATAGCAGAGACATGGAATCAACCCAAATGCCCCTCAATAATAGACTGGATAAAGAAAATGTGGTACATATACACCATGGAATACTATGCAGCTATAAAAAGGTATAAGACCATGTCCTTTGCTGGGACATGGACAGAGCTGGAAGCCATTATCCTCAGCAAACTAGTGCAGGAATAGAAAACCAAGCACTGCATGTTCTCACTTATAAGTGCGAGCTGAACAATGAGAACACATGGGCACAGGGAGGGGAACAACACACACTGGGGCCTATTGGGGGGTAGAGTGTGGGAAGAAAGAGCATTAGGAAAAATAGGTGATGCATGCTGGGCTTAATGCTTGGGTGATGAGTTGATAGGTGCAGCAAACCACCACGATACACTTTTACCTATGTAACAAACCTGCACATCCTGCACATGTACCCCAGAACTTCAAATAAAAATAAAAATTAAAAAAAGAAAAGTCTGCACAATTGCTGCCAGCTCATCTATATCAATATGTGTAGTGCTTCTGAAACTATGGGTTTCATAATACGACAATCATGTCCTACACTTTAGGCTGTGGAGAGTTCAGTAAGAGTCCTACCCAGAAGGCCAGAGCGTCTTGGGTGATAAGATGAACCAATAACCATTTGAGCCAGAGGGAGAACTTAAATGGTAGTGAAGAAGGTAAACAAAAATTTTAGGATAATTTTGTCTCTCTTGGTTAATACTTAACTTATCTGTGAAATTCTATTTTTTCTTTTTTTGGTAGAGACAGTGTCTCACTATGTTGTCCAGGCTGGTCTCAAACTCCTGGGCTCAAGCCATGGCCCCTCTCAGCCTCTTAAAGTGTTAGGATTACAGGCATTAGCCATAGTCAGTTTTTTAATAATAAAAAATATATTTATGATAAAAGCACAACTTTTAATGTATTAATTTAAAAAGGAGTACTTTTTCTTTACTTCAAAATGAATCCTTATACAATATTCATCTCTGAGATTTGAAATGTAGATATAATTTATTGATATATTTGAGTGTTTTTATCATTCAAATATTTTTATGCAATTAAATCTTAAGGGAAAACTGTTGAAATTAATATTTCTAGTTATGAAAATAATGCAATTACATGAAAAATGCTTATGATATTGTTGTAGGTGAAGAGAGCTCATTCAAAATTGTATTTACTATATAATCTGAATTCTCAATTCCATATCAACCTTGGTAAAGATATCTTAGCAGGTTAAGGATTTGTTGTGTGTTTCTTGATTCAGGAAAATTTGTGACTTATTGAAGACATCATTCCAGATATAAAATCAATAGAAATCCCAGAAAATTTACTATCAGTGTATTAAGAAGGCCCTGTTGTAATGTCCAGAGGCAAATAACTTGTGTGCAGACTTCTTTCTTCTTTTTCTTTTCTTGCTTCTTATTTATTTATTTATTATTATTTTTTATTTTACTTTAAGTTCTAGGATACAAGGGCAGAATGTGTAGGTTTGTTACATAGGTACACGTGTGCAATGGTGGGTAACTACACCTACTAACTTGTCATCTAGGTTTCATTAGCAATTTTTCCTAATGCTTTCCCTCCCCTTGCCCCTCACCTCACAACTGGCCCCGGTGTGTGTTTTTCCCCTCCCTGTGTCCATGTGTTCTCATTGTTCAACCCTCACTTGTTAGTGAGAACATGTGGTGCTTGGTTTTCTGTTCCTGTGTTAATGTGCTGAGGATGATGGCTTCCAGATTCATCCATATTCCTGCAAAGAACATGATCTCGTTCCTTTTTATGGCTGCATAGTATTCTATGGTGTATATGTACCACATTTTCTTTATCCAGTCTATCATTGATGGACATTTGGGTTGGTTCCATGTGTTTGTTATTGTAAATAGTGCTTGTGTGCAGAATTTTTGAGTGGACATCTTCAACCAATCATTCTGTGGAATGTGTTACTAGTTCAGTCTACAAGTTCAGTGTCTTTCACAGAGGACTTCAAGCAAGGACATATGTAATCATCTGTTGGTTGTTTATATCTGATGAGTTATTTCCAACTGCTGATAGACATCTATGAAATTTCCAGAGTAGAGGATCTTCTGGGGTTAAGTGGCTCCTGCTACCCCATGTCATCCTGGATTACATGACAATGCATCTACCTAGAAGTTTTGGTTACCTAGTATGTGCATGTTTGAACTTGAATTGCCCCAAGGATATCGCCCATTGTGTGAAATATGAGCTGTGCTTTCTTATTGATCTGATGTTCCAGGTTGTGATGACTGACCCCTGGACACATGTTAATGAGTGCCCTCAAAATTATTTCTATAAATAAAGTCTTCATTCAGTCATATGAAAAAACCACATGTAGGAGTTCTGGCCCAACTAATGGCTAGCATTAACTGCCAGATATATGAATGAATAAGCCTTCAAATGGTTCCATCCCCTAGTCTTTGAGTATTCCCAGCTGAGGCCTTAGACATTTTTGAGCAAAATCAAGACATTTCTGTTATGTCCTTTCCAAATTCTAAGCCCACAGAATCTGCAAGCATAATAAAATGGTGGTTGTTTCTTGCCTCTAAGTTTAGAATGATTTGTTACTCAATTATTGCTAACTGAAATGTAATTTGGTACCTGTAAGTAGAGTGCTGTTATAAGAAAACTTGTAAATGTGTGGACCAGGAAGCAAAGGTGTACAAAAGACTCTTGAAGAGAGTGGTAGAAAAAAGTCTTCAGAGCCTTAAAGGGGCTGTTGGTGAGGGCTTAAAAGAAAGTAAGAAAAATTGGAAGCTCAATGAAATGGAGACCTTGTTCTTTAGTAGCAGAAAGTCAGCAACACCCTTCTGTGGTACACATGAAAAACAGGATACACCTAGTAAACTTGATGAACTAGCTATAGAGATGTGTAAAGTACCACTTGGCTTCTTTTCACTACATATGATAAAATGCAAATGGAAAGATATGAGTTAAAGGTTTGACTCTTATTATAAAGAATCCAGTACTTGATTTTGAATACAATACTATTCAAACTTGAGTTTGAATACAATACTATTTCTCTTTCCCAGTCTCTCCATACAGAGATTCTCAAGTCAAGAAAGCCTCTAGGCTAAAGATAAAAACCAGGTTGGGATAGGTAAAGCCTCAAAAATACCTAAAGCAGTTCCTCCTAGAATCTTTCAGAAAGAACAAAGGCCTTCTAAGGATCTTAAGGACAGATACAGATCTCTTTTTGCTGAGTGATGGAGCTTTTAAGTTTAAGAGGGTTATACCACAGTAGCCTCACAGGGAGCCCAAGGTAGAAAAAACAATAGAAATCTCTTATTATGGCTTTTGTCTGATAGAGTGGATTATAAATTCGTACATAGAAAATGTTTCAAGGAATTGGGCAACAGGTTGGACTTAAAAGGATTGAGATAGTACAAAATGAAGTGCTTTGGACTTCCAGACAACCACAGGAGAAAACAAACAAAAAACAAAAAAAAAAAAAAAAAAACCCATTTAGTTGTAAACATAAGCTTTTTTTACGAAACAAGGAAAGATGACACAGAAAATGGAACCAAGGGACTAGAGGCAGATCAAGACGTGTTAGAGAGTAGATCTCAAGCAGTAGGACAAAACAAGGAACCGGCAATATGTACTTAGCTATATTTCAGAATTGTTATGAGCTAGTGACTGCTGCAGTCTTTCCATCCCCTCTTCCATTTCCATGAGAGGGCCTATGACAATTATTCTAGGTCTGGTCCCATAATTGTATGTTGAATGTGTAGAGCAGGTAACGTGTAACTTTAGTTTGCTTGTCTTCAGGTCAAGAGGTGCTTATGGAACTGTACTCAAAAGAATCAAACCTTAGGATCTTCATCTGTACCTGGACCTAATATAGAAAATGAGACCTTTGTAGCTGAGCTGCTGTCATTATGCTGTTAGACTTAGAGGTCTTGGAGGAGGGAATTAGAATACTTTGAATGTTGGGAGGATATTAGTTATTGTAGCTAGTGGGCAGATTATAGCAAATTGTAGTTTCCAAAGATGACTACATCGTATATCTCCAATCCCACATCCTCTTTTGAACATGTGACTTTGACATTTCTTTCATCAAGAAATGGGGTCTTCATTCCCCTCCATTCAATCTGAGTGGAATTGTGACTTAGTACAAGTAATGTTTTGTGACTTCCAAAGCTAGTTTATGCCATGACTCTTTGGACACTTGTTCTTGTAACCCATTTGCTATACTGTGATGAACTCGAAGCAGCTACATGAAGAAGTCACACATAGGTGTTTCAGCTGACAGCCCCAGCTGAGATCATGACTGATACTCAGCATCATCAACTTAAGACGTGGGAGTGAGTGAAGTTTTAGATAATACTAGCCTTCAGACTTTTCAGTCTTCCTAGCTGAGGCCCTAGACACTGTGGAGCAGAAACAATCCATCCCTGCTGTGTCCTTTCCAAATTTCTGACCCTGATTCAGAATCTGTGAGCTTAATAAATCAATTGTTGTATGCCACTAAGTTTGGGTGACTTGTCACATAGAAATAGTAACTGGAACAGTACCTGATAACAAGTACCCTTGAATCTTAAATCAAGTTCTAGACAGACAGGTAGAACGTTCTACTGGACAGTTCTGGCTGAGGAATTCCATCTCTAGACTTTTGATGATTTGTTTGTTTTAGTCTGGAAACAGTACTGATATAGAAAACTCACTACTGTTGGAACTGGCAGTTTGTCAGAGAGATGTATCTATGGAATATATTTAAAAATGTCAAACAGGTCAGTATTCTTCAACCTTTCTACCTTCCTAACCTAAAGAATGAAACCTTTTCTCACAAGTAATATTGTCTCTCTATAGAAGTAACTTTTAGGTATAAGGATAGGAAGTATATATAATAATCTACAGGGAATAGGATGGGGGAATGTGTACTTTTTAAAAGTCCCTAAATCCGGGAGATTCTTATGAGATCTCCATTTGAGATTCACTGATTTGTACACTAATATCCTACTGGGATCTGAGACAGGTTATTTATTGTACAGGCCTTCAATTCTAGGCAGTCAGGGGGCATGGCAAAGAACTAAGGAAATAATTATTTTACAAATGTCCTTGGAGTGCCACATAAAGCTCTGTAGTTTCATATTTGTTTAAAAGTGGCCCCTGGGTTGGAACAGAAATGTCAGAGATGTGCAAAAGCAGATAGATACCCAACACAATCAATGCTGTTTTAAGAAGCAGCAGAAAAGCTGTCTTTATGTGTTACTGTGCTCTTTCCCTAAGTGAATCCCAGTCCCCTCAAATAACAGAGCTATTTTTAAAGTACTGAGAAAGTCAAAACTTTTATCATGAAATTTTAGTTCAATGTATTTATTATGTGGTGTGACTCACATCAATTTGTTGCTTGATGGGAGTAAAACTGAATCCAAGATAACAAGAAGAAAGATACAGAATCAGAAAGATAACTGTGTGAGTTTACCGTATTTTCCTCTAATTCTTCCTTCCTAATGCATGCTAGTATTTTCAAACCAGGACCACCTCTTTACCCTCATTCTCTCTAATACTGTGTTGCTATGTTTTCCCAACTTTGTTATATTTTGTCAATCTAGGAACTGAGATTTCTTTGTCCACTTATCTTAACTTGGGCCTATAATGTTATTTATTTTATTATGAATGCTTCTCATTCCTTTTTATGTGACATTCTTTCTCTTTCTTTTCACCCAAGGTCAATGTCTCTCTAATTTCTTAGTTGCTCTATTATCTATTTGTTCAAGGCAACTGACAAATTTGTATAAAAACTAGTCACATGCAGTACCAAATAAAGAAACTGGAGTAGGGGAAAGGGAAGAATAAGTTGCTGTCTAGGATTTCTTTCTAATATTGAAGGTGAGGGGATTGAGAGTTTCAGGGGGTTAGAGGCTTTACAGCAGGGAAGTAAAGCCTTCTGTAACCCTTGTTTTATTATAACCCCTACAGTCCTCCACTCTATCAGCTGAGCTGTGGAAGGATACCCCTGTTTCATTATAAAGAAACTCACTAGACTATAACCTCTCTTAAGCTCTGAGGTTTTTGTCAGTTTTTTAAACTGATGTATCCCAAGTGCCTACAATAGTGTCTGGCATATGAGAGGTGCTTAATGTGAAATTTTATTGAATGATTAAATGCAGCTCACTCTCTATCTGGGAGACAGTGTGATATAGTGGAAAGGTCATTGGTTTTGGAATAATCCCTTATCTGACATCAAATATTGAAAGTACCTAAGAATTCAGTAAGGGCTAATTTCTCTTCTAAATCTGTATTTTTTCCTTAGTTGTTCTCATCCATTCCCATGGCTTCAATTACTGTCTCTAAGCTGATGATGCCTACATTTCTATTTATACCTGCAATTCCATGTATTCAATTATCTACTTGACATCTCTGCTTGAATGACTCACAGGCACCTCAAACTCATGATATTTAAAATTGAACTCATTATATTTCCCCCATATTTGCCACTGAGATGAGCTGAATCAAGCCTGCTGTAGTGTATATAACATTGATTGAGGCTAATTTTAGCCTTTTTGAGTTCCAGAATATTATTTCTAGCAGCAGACTGATGATAGATCCTTAACAAAACTCCCCTTACTTGTCTTATACACATTAGCTCACCAGAAGTTAGAGACAAAGAGAAACAAAGAGCTCTCATTTTCTATTTTCCTCCAGGGCATTATCCTATAAAATTCCAAGTCTAAGATGTAAGTTAACTTAATTTGGAGTCTGGGCTCTCTTCAAGTTCTGAGAAGTTGAATGAAAGCTTGAGAAGGAAGATCAGGGTTATTGCCATGGTATAGTCTCTCTATAAATAGAAGTGTGTAAAAAAGGAATAGCCTACTATGTTCGAATGACTTAAGTAGATGTCAGGGTCAAATGTCAGGATCAGCTATGTATACAAAAGCTACATTATTCTTTCTTGTTCTACCTTTCTTTGTGTATTATGATAAATGATTATATCGTTAATGCCCTAAATGCTAATTAATAACAATTATCAGCTGCAGTTAATTGGTGACCTATTTTGGATAAAAGTCCTTAAAAACAACAACAATAAAAATATTAGGATCAGGGCAGGAGTTTTCAACATCAGCACCACTGACATTTAGGACCAAATAATTCTCTCTCTGTGTGGGGGAGATGGGGGGCTGCCTTGTGCATTGTATAGTGTTTAGCAGTATCCATGCCCTCTACTTACTAGATGCCAGTAGCACCACTGCCACAGTTGTGACAAGTCAAAATGTCTCTAGACATTGCTAAATGTCTTTTGAATGACAAAATTGCCCCTAGTTAATAGCGACTGATCTAGGAGAATTGCTGTATCAGACTGATGATATGAGAAATCATTTTAAAGATAATTGACTAATGGGATTATTACCAAATTCTTCTTTCCATATATATACCTCATCTATTATGGTAATGAGAAAATAAAGAACTGGAAATTTTTCAATGGGCACAGATTATCATAGTTACTACATATGTATACTTACAATTTATGTATATATGCATATGCATATTAAATAATACATAATTACTATGGATGATATAAGATACACAGAATGGCTTATCAGAAAGCTAGTAAATCACTGTATTACATTTGTAGATCAGGAATCACCAGATTCCAAGAGTTGATAAAGATGAATTAAAAATGATCTTTATCAGTTTAACAGAATATGTCAGTGGAAAACAAAAGTTTCCGCCACTCCACAACACCTAATGGAAAGGCAGTGGGTTACATGAACTACCTAGAAGTATAGGTAGTCCTGAATGACAGCAAAGCCTTCTGCAACTGGAAGAACATGGATGCTGGCTGTTTAAGGTCACAAACCACTTAGGTATAGCCAATTTGAAAATGCCTATAGAAAAGTACTAGTTCCATGGTGATGCTATTCAAGAGAGATTCATGCAAAGAAGAACTTCAGAAAGGTTCAAGCAAAGTCTCATACATTCTTGGACTCAATCAGCCCAGCTACATGAACAACAAGGTCCCAAACAGTCATTTCAGTATCACTGCTGGCACGGACTCCCAGAATATCACATCCTACCTTGGTCTTTACTGTCTCCAACAACTTGCCTGTCTTGGAGAGGGGACTGAATACCACTTTCAGATTAGATATCACTAGGCATAAGTGGGTGGTGATGTTCTCTGCGTATCATTGTAAGGCTTCAATCTATGTTATAGGGCCAAGATTAACAATAAAGGTGTGCATATGTCATCTCAAGTGTTCCACTTAAGGGAAATAGAAACTATCCCCCTAGAGGGAATTAAGTTTATTTGGAATTTCCAGAGTACATGGCACTCTAGGAAGGCAAGCCCGTTTGAAAACTTAGGACAACCTACAGACAGTATCTGTAGTAGCTATCAGCTATGTTGCGTTGCATAAACCCTCGGTGCCTCAACGTATGGTGTAGAGGATAGCATGATGAGCTAAGAGAGAAAGACCTTCTACACCTTGGAGACTGGTGACTCTTCCATGATAGTGGATTTTAAATCTTCAATTATTTTGACTACTATCCACAAATGAAATACATTTTATGACTTTATCCAGCAAACATATTTGTGTACACACACACACACACACACACACAAACAAACACATAACTGAAGCAAAAGTTTCACAAAATAATTACTTTTCTAAATGCCACATATTGTTATACTTATTTTTCTATCTTATACTTCCTTTTATAAAAATATTGTTTTTGACCAACTGAACTGATTTAATAACTTAGTGGATTAAGATCTGCACTTTGAAAAATATTCTTCTAGTGTGATTAAGATTTTACTTTAAGAATGACAAAAGTTAAAAATAGTAAGTCAGGTATTAAGTTATATTTCGCATTGGTCTATGTAAGGGAAGTATAAAATTTTATTTTCTTATGCATCTTATTTTTCTCAGAGGATATGAGCATGTACTTGTGAAAGCATTAAGCAATGGCTGTGACTATTAAAAAAGAAAGACCCTAGAACTAATTTAGACCTTGATTTTTTTTTTTGTTTTGTTTGCCAAGGGTGATTGAAGACATTAAATACACTGTGAAACTTCTGCATACTGCAAAAGACCTCCAAATTTGGCAGCCTATCTGGAAACAATCCTTAATGGCAAGCTCATAGAGTTAATGAACAAAGACTTCTTGTTTTTAAAACCAGATAGCAGAACTTGTGGGAGCCGACTCTTGGAAACCAATTCTTTTACCCATCATGCCCCAAATTAAAGGGCTCTAATCACAGTTGCCTAGATTTTATGGAAGAAATATTTCTCTATAGGCTATTATGTGAGGTATTTCAGGTGACCTCTATATATGGACTATTATGCAAAGTACTTTAGAGGTAGTGGATACACAAAAATCCAGAACATCCTCTTTATGATTCACAACTTAAAATATTTGGTTGGACTTTGCTGTACATACTAGGAAGCAGGGAGTGGGGGCACAGTAAAGGGGTTAACAGAACCAGTACATAACATTCTTATCATGTGGCTATGAAGGTTCTAAAAAATGTCCACTTTGTTCATCTTTTATTTTGGGGTATTTTGTGGGAGTGCTGACTGTCCACAGACCTCTAATTTGGAGTGGCTATTGAGAATGGAGATTCAATAAGCTTGACCTAGCATGTGGGTAAGTGAAGTGAGAAACTACACCTGGAAATTCCCAGATGAAATACCACTGTGACTCACAACAGTACTGTCAGTGCCCTAGTTTGATACCAGGAGTTTCAAGATGGGTGATGAGTACTACTGTAGACTTTGCGTCTCCCTTTTCAGTATGAAATGAATGTCAGGGGTACAGTTACACACCATATGGTGGGGCTAAAGGTTGTGGCCACAGCCTGTATAAAAACTGTTGGCAGAAAATAGGATGGATCTAATACAGAGGGTCTACAAGTATGATTTATTAACTATAGATTAATTGGGGAGAAGACTTTCTACGTCTGCGAGCCCAGTGCTTGGGAACTAAGACTGATGGATGAGGCTGTCTTTTGCCTAGGAAAAGTTTACAGTTGACTATGTCTCATTTCCATGGGAAACAGAGAAACGAAGTAAGAGAGTGAGTCAGAAATGAGATTGGAGTGGTTGTCATCATAAGCAAGGGAGTCTGCCTACCCATACCCATAGACTTTCTAATGGACAGTGGTCTTTGAACATGTGGCTTTTCCAGAGAGGCCTCAGGAATTTCTAGAAGAAATAAAACCTGAAGGTCTGTGTCTCTAAGGTAAGAGAACAAGGAACTGAAGGGAAAATGCTCATCTTGAAAAAGAATGCTAATTCACACCAGGAGTAATTTGAAACCTGGATAATAGCCCAGCTTTGTTCTATCACTCTGGTTACCCTGGGGGAGGATGTCACAAAATACAGGGCTATTCCGTATGTGAGAATCTGAGTCTATAAACCAAGCTTACAGTGCCCAGATAAAGGGCTGCTTATTATCCCATTCTTGCAAGAGCCAATTCATTAGTGAAAAATATAGACTGTAACATGTACTATAAAGTTTTTATTATACATGGAAGAGTAAAATAAAAGTTGTAGGGGATCTCAGCATATCCTCAACCACTGTTCCACTTAAGCTTTTAACAGGTCTGAGCATACTTGGAGAACCGCTTGAAAAAAAAACAATGCCAAGATCCTAGCTACCTAACGGGCCAAATATCCTTTGTTAAATAATTTGTCCTTAGGGAAGAGAAAGTCACAGAACTCAAGATGAGTTCAAAGACAACTGGCCGGTTCCATTAGATAGGGTGATTCAAATGACAGAATAGGCATATATCACTCAGTTAGATTTGTTACTAATCCAGCTCATTTATAGAGATTCATGTTTTAGTCATAGAAGAACATCAAGAAAAAACAAAGATTTCCCTCCTAGGCAAGGAGAGTGGACATCAGCAGCCTTAGTATAAAAATATTGTCTGGGCACAATGGCTCACTCCTGTAATCCCAACACTTTGGGAGGCCTAGGTGGGCTGATTGCTTGAGCCCAGGAGCTGGAGACCAGGTGGGCAATATGGCAAAACCTTGTCTCTACAAAAAATACAAAACTTATCCAGGCATGGTGGTGCGCTCCTGTAGTCCCAGCTACTCAGGAGGCTGAGGTGGGAGGATTACTTGAACCCAGGATGCGGAGATTGCACTGAACTGACAACGCCCCACTGCACTCCAACCTGGGAGACAGAGTGGGACCCGTCTCAAAAAAAAAAAAAAAAAAAAAAAAACCATTGAGGCATATCACCAGCAGCAATAACCTTCAACAGTCATCAGTAGTGAGAGATATCTTAAGAGGCAATGGATCCCATAGCTTCTTTTGGCATAGGAGGCATTACTATGGAGAAGCAAGGAGAAGAAGGAGAAGAAAATAAAAGTCATGATATTGTAGCCAAGAGGATTGGTTCTCACGGCATCTTGCATAAGTACTTGCAAAACTGTTTGTGATGCACTGAGTCCATGAATAGAGCGAAGTAGAGCAAGCACTACATATTTTTAAAACAAATGAGTTCAGAGTCATAGAGATATTATTTGATGATTGTTAACATAACTCTATTTTATATCCATGATTATGTAGCCTGTGAAATGAAAATCAATTATGGTTATATTACTTTTCTAGTAAGAAAATAAGTGTATAAAAGTAAAAGAATTGACTATATTAAGAAAATGAATCAAAATCATGCAAATCAATTTGTCTAGTAATGTTAATTGCCTAATTTATAAAACTATAAGTGGGTGCACCCAGGGCATAAAGAGTAAAATCAATCATCCTTCAAATGCTGTCAGTGAGGTATTATCAACAAGATATATAGTTGATTAAATATATCAATAATCAATGAGGTATTATCAGCTAACTGGTAATATATATAATAGGAAATGCTAACATATCTCAAATTCCCCACTCTATTACCATTAGTAATGTATTAAATACCACAAGAAAACATCATAATTACATTGAGCATCTACTATGTGCCAGATGCTTCATTTAAACTATCTCACTCAATCCTTCCAGCAACCCTGCACATTAGGTACTATTATTGCCATTTTGTAGATGGAAAAACTGAGGCTCAGAGAGATTGTGACTCTGAGATATACAGCAATTATGTGGTGGAATTGGATTTGCCATCCTGTTCGAACTGACTGCAATCCTGATGTTCTTTCTATTATAATATGCTGCCTTCCAAGGAGGTTGATTTTGAGAGATTGAAATGAGTGTGGAAAAATGTACACAGCTGTCACAAGAATCACACATTGCTGTTGAGACTCAGGAGAATGTGTTTTTATTTTAACATCTTATTTGTGTACTGTTAGTTCCTTAAATCTCATTTGGTGAATATTCAGTGATTGACAAAACACACTTTGGAGATCTGCATATGAGAGCTTGGGATTTTACAAATGGACCAACCGAAGGTGATAAGATTTCAGCTTTTATCACAGAAAAGCATGAATTTTAGGTAAGTGAGAAGAAAAATGAATAGGACTGAAGTTACCACCTGAAAAGATGACTATATAAACTTTTGATTTTTATAAATATAACTTTCTTTCAAATAGAAACTTTTGAACCCTGAATATTCCAGGTAGCAGGTCAGTTCTAGCTTTACATAAACTTTGGAAGTCAGTGGAAATGTGTATAGATATGTAATGCCATGTTTCCAGACTTGACAACATAATTTGTGCAGTTATTTAAAAATTCATTGTTTTGAATCACATATTTATGAATAAGAGCCAAAAAGATTACATTTCCTTGTATATTTTTGTGGGAGATAGTTAATCACATATAGAAATATCCATGGTTTTCCTGAGATAAAAGTATACAACTGGAAAATTAAAACTTTTTAATGACTCACTGTTGTTCTCAGGATAAAAACTAAAATCCTTAATGGCCCTAGAAAGTGCTGCACAGTTTAGCATCTGCTTCTCTTTTTGTACTTCATCTCAAGTCACTCCAACCCGTGATCACTACATTCCAACCACACTGGTTCAGGGTCATTGTACGTATTGTACCCAAATTATGATACATTACTGAAATTATTTTGTCCTCCTATAAGAAAATATTTGAAATAAACGATAAGTATGTAAAATGAAAACTGATAAGAACGTTCACAAGAAACAAAGTAAAGAAACCTAGATTAATTCCATAAAGTGTAGCTCTATTAAAAACAAATTACTTCTTATGAATCGTGTTGTGATAAAATTAAAGGTTTTTGAACAAAGCTAAATATTATTTGTTTGTTTAAATCATCTTTCTTTCCCTAAAATAAAAAATTGAGGATGCTATAAATCCAGTTTCAAAGAGCAATACTTCACTCTTTTGCTTTACCCCTCTGCTCCTTAAATTTATGTACACAATAGAGGAAAAAAAACAGGGGAATGTAGAATAAAATAAACATAAGAAACATAAAAATCAAATGTGTGGACATTATTTGCATACTGATGAGAAAACAGTTAGAAAAAGATATCTTTGAGATAATTAGGAAAATTTTAACCTAACCTGGGTGTTAGATTTTATCAAAAACTTATTTTTAATTTTGGTAGGTATGGCAATGAAAGGGTGGTTATGTGGAAAAATAAGTCCTATTAGTTTGATATGTACTCTGAAATATTAAGGAGTGAACTAATATAATGTCTGAATTTTTCTTTTAAGTATTCCAGAAAAAAGCAAAGGAGAGAATACATGTAAAGAGATTGTTGTTATGTACACTGAATACCCAGAAAAAAGCACCAAATGTCAAAAAAAATAAGTATAAAAGAAGAAGAAGAAAACAGGTGAATTTTTGTATAATTGAGTGACAGGAAATACTTTTTAAACTATGGTAAAAAGTACAAGCCAAAGAAACAAAGATTGATAATATCAACTACTTTAAAAGCAAATAAACAAAAAATTTACATGATCATAAAATGTACCATGATAAAAAAATTTTAAATGACAAATGAAAAACTGGAAAAAATATTTGCAACTGATAAAACAGATAAGACCTAATCCTCCTACTTTTTTTTTTTTTAATTTATTTATTATTATTAAACTTTAAGTTGTAGGGTACATGTGCACAACCTGCAGGTTTGCTACATATGTATACTTGTGCCATGTTGGTGTGCTGCACCCATCAACTCGTCATTTACATCAGGTATAACTCCCAATGCAATCCCTCCCCCCTCCCCCCTTCCCATGATAGGCCCCGGTGTGTGATGTTCCCCTTCCCGAGTCCAAGTGATCTCATTGTTCAGTTCCCACCTATGAGTGAGAACATGCGGTGTTTGGTTTTCTGTTCTTGTGATAGTTTGCTAAGAATGATGGTTTCTAGCTGCATCCATGTCCCTACAAAGGACACAAACTCATCCTTTTTTATGGCTGCATAGTATTCCATGGTGTATCACAGGCAACCTACAGAATGGGAGAAAATTTTTGCAATCTACTCATCTGACAAAGGGCTAATATCCAGAACCTACAAAGAACTCAAACAAATTTACAAGAAAAAAACAAACAACCCCATCAAAAAGTGGGCAAAGGATATGAACAGACATTTCTCAAAAGAAGACATTCATACAGCCAACAGACACATGAAAAAATGCTCATCATCACTGGCCATCAGAGAAATGCAAATCAAAACCACAATGAGATACCATCTCACACCAGTTAGAATGGCGATCATTCAAAAGTCAGGAAACAACAGGTGCTGGAGAGGATGTGGAGAAATAGGAACACTTTTACACTGTTGGTGGGATTGTAAACTAGTTCAACCATTATGGAAAACAGTATGGCGATTCCTCAAGGATCTAGAACTAGATGTACCATATGACCCAGCCATCCCATTACTGGGTATATACCCAAAGGATTATAAATTATGCTGCTATAAAGACACATGCACACGTATGTTTATTGCAGCACTATTCACAATAGCAAAGACTTGGAATCAACCCAAATGTCCATCAGTGACAGATTGGATTAAGAAAATGTGGCACATCCTCCTACTTTTAGAAATTGATAAGACATATATGAAAAATGCTCAACCTTACTCATAAAAGAGAAATATGGATTAAACTACAATGAAAAAGAATGTTCAGCAATAAGCTTCAGGAAGTAAGCACTCTCATATATTTTGGTGGAACAATCCCTATGAAGGGTAATTTCACAATATTTATAAAATATACAAATGAATTTGTTTTTTGACTCAACAATCCTACTAGAATTTATGTCTACAGATATACCTGTGTATGTATATATACAAAGCTTTTTATTGGGGTACTGTTTGAATTAATAAAATACTAGAAATAACTCAAATGTACATCACAGAGAACTGGTTAAATAAGTTATGGTACATTCATACAATGGAGTACTACGCACCTGTTTAAAAAACAAAGAATGAAGATCCACTCTTTATTTATACTGATATGAGAAGGTTCCAGGATATATAGTTAAGTGAAAAAAAGCAAGGAAAGGAAGAGTATTTATAGTACAGTACCTTTGTAATAAATAAAGGATGGAAATGAAAATGAAGTATATAATCATTTTCTTGCTTTTAAATAAAGAAACACTTGAATTAGCCACAATATTGAATAAAAACAGTTAATGGAGGGGGTAGGAGGAGCCATGTAGATTGAGAAAGGATAGAAATGGGACTTCTGAATATAAACCTTGTTATATTGCTTTATTTTGAAACGTGACTATATTACACATTGAAAACAAGATAAATAAGTAACAGTTTAAAAGAGGAAAGTTAGCTCCACAGCAAATATTTTCCACTTCTCCCCACAAGATTTAATATTTCTTTTTGCTGTGCTTCCACGCTATTTTGATATACTGCTTTTCTATAACACTCCTTAGTGAGTACTATACTTTTTTATTTTTTATTGGTAATTCCAGCAAAGCTACGAACTCCTAAAGTGTAGAAACTTTGTTTTAAGGCATTGCTGTCTCTCTCATAATGAGCATAGTACCTGGCAAGTGGTAGTTATCCAGTAAACTGTCTTTGAATGAATGTAACCTTTTCAGGTCCACCTTGTCTTAGTGAATCTCCTCCCATAATATCTTACTTGTGTCTATTTTATTGCATTTATCACTATCTTATGTTAGAATTTCTCACTTAGATATGTTTGTCCTTATGATGTGAACTCCTGGAGATATGGTATGTGTTAAATTAAGACAGTGAACTGAGAGACTTCCATTAAGTTAGAAATATTTTATCTGTAATTCCTCCTAAGTTAACCAAAGATATTAATATTATCATATGTAAGATGATCACTCTCTACTAAAATAATAATCTCATTATAGGAAGATAAGAAACAAATCTTAAGAAAATATTTATTACACTTATGTGTTTATCCACAGAGACCTCACACATCATACAGTCCTTTATTAAAGGGTATGCGGAAATCTGTTAAGCTGTTTTTAAAATCTCCTTTTTATTTAACTTACAGAATTTCAAGAATTAATTTTGAAAGACACTCATAGTGTTTAGACAGACTTCTATAGACTGCTAAGGGTAGAATAACACTAGTAAATAGGCGTTTAAAGATGGAAAGAGATATTTTCCTAGAGTACATAAATTCTTTGAATGCATGAAAGTCCCTTGACCCAGCTGAAATTCATTTGTTTATATAGTTATTCATTCAGTAAATACTTTTTGAGCAACTACTATACTAGGCATTCTGAGATACTAAGGAATAAATATAAAGTTTGTCCTCAGGGAGGCAGTATAGCATAGTAATTAAAAACATAGAATTAAATACATCTACTTCTGAAACATTGCTTCTCTCTTTATTAATTACATGACCTTGAGCAAATTGCTTAAATATTATGCCTTAGATATATCCTTTGTCAAATAAGGATAATGGTAGCTATTTCACAGGATTTCTATGAATAGTTAAATGAAATAATGAAAGTATATAAAATACACACTGCTTGGCATATAATAAGTATTTTAATAAGTATTTTAAAGTCTTATAGTGTAGAAACAGAAATGTTCTTTTTTGCAATCTATTTTTTTTCCTAAGAGTAGCATTTATCTGCTTTATAGTATATGTAGTATATGACTCCATTCCAAAAACTTACAAGTAGACTTTATATTCACACATGGTACTCTTGTCATAATTCTCAAGCTGTACAAGGTATGGGGGAACAACTTAGAATAAGTAGTGAGAAGATTAGTAAATGAAACTGATGAACAACTATTAGTAATCTTACTAAAAAGAATAAAAGAGAGTCCAAAAGACTGATGATGGAAGAATATTATTTATTTATTTGAACATAAGAGTGGAAGTCTAAGAAAGATTCTAAATGTATTAAAAACCACTTTGGAAAAAGAAATGGATGTTACTAAAAGTCAATGTGGATTCACTACGAATGTATTATGCGAAACCAGTGTTACTTAAACTCGTGTCCCTCAGAATACTAAATGTTAATATAATGGTGCTAGAATTTAAAACTCTGTTCTATGGCCAAATAAATATGGGAAACAGGTATTTAGCAAAGTATTTGAGCACAGAACAATTCTATTTGTGTGTGTGTGTGTGTGTGTGTGTGTGTGTTTGTGCATATATGTGTATTATTTATCCTTATTCTAGACTGATGGCCTATGAAATATAGTTTTGGTTAATTATAGTTTTTAGTTAATTTTCTTTATTTGTAGACTTACAAGACTTGTGGAAAGGAAAATAAGCAATCATGTTATATTTTAATTTATATAAGGAGTGTGAAGAAATTTCGTAAATGTAAGATGAAAACATGTCTTCAGGATCACTTACATATTTTTATTCCATAACCCTTAAATCTGAAAATTTATATATCCCAGAAGCTCCCCAGCCGCATGTCGAGTGGTCAATCGCTGTAGCTCCCACAGCCTGTGCTCCCAACTCTTTGGCTCCACCCGCCATTGTAGGCCAATAATCTGTTATGGAGCATGCCTTTACCCCATTGGAGCCCCTGCTTTTAACTGAAGTGCCTTTCACCTTCTGCTGTGAGGCTTCCCCCAGCCACATGGAACTATGACCGAATAGGAACAGCTCCAGTTGGCAGCTCCCAGCATGACTGACCCAGAAGACGGTGATTTCTGCATTTCCAACAGAGCTCTGAAGAGAGCAGTAGTTCTCCCAACACGGCGTTTGAACTCTGAGAACAGACAGACTGCCTCCTCAAGTCAGTCCCTGACCCCTGTGTATCCTAACTGTGAGACACCTCCCAGTAGGGGCCGACAGACACCTCATATAGGCATCTATATGCCCCTCTGGGACAAAACTTCCCGAGGAAGGATCAGGCAGCAATATTTACTGTTCTGCAGCCTCCCACTGGTGATACCCAGGCAAACAGGGTCTGGAGTGGACCTCCAGCAAACTCCAATAGACCTGCAGCAGAAGGACCTGACTGTTAGAAGGAAAACTAACAAATGGAAAGGAATAGCATCAACATGAACAAAAAGGACAACTACACCAAAACCCCATCTGTAGGTCACCAATATGAAAGACCAAAGGTAGATAAAACCACAAAGATGGGGGGAAAACAGAGCAGAAAATCTGAAAATTCTAAAAATCAGAGCACCTCTTCTCCTCCAAAGGATCACAGTTCCTCACCAGCAATGGAACAAAGCTGGATGGAGAATGACTTTGATGAGTTGACAGAAGTAGGCTTCAGAAGGTTGGTATTAACAAACTTCTCCAAACGAAAGGAGCATTTCGAACCCATCACAAGGAAGCTAAAAACCTTGAAAAAAGGTTAGATAAATGGCTAACTAGAATACACAGTGTAGAGAAGATCTTAAATGACCTGATGGAGCTGAAAACCATGGCATGAAAACGTTGTGGCTCATGCACATGCTTCAATAGCCTATTCGATCAAGTGGAAGAAAGGGTATCAGTGATTGAAGATCAAATTAATGAGATAAAGTGAGAAGAAAAGGTTAGAGAAAAAAGAGTAAAAAGAAATGAACAAAGCCTCAAAGAAATATGGGACTATGTGAAAAGACCAAATCTACATTTGATTGGTGTACCTGAAAGTGACAGGGAGAATGGAACCAAGCTGGAAAACACTTTTCAGGATATTATCCAGGAGAACTTCCCCAACCTAGAAAGACAGGCCAATATTCAACTTCAGGAAATACAGAGAACACCACAAAGTTACTCCTCAAGAACAGCAACAGCAAGACACATAATTGTCAGATTCACCAAGGCTGAAATAAAGGAAAAAATGATAAGGGTAGCTAGAGAGAAAGGTTGAGTTACCCACGAAGGGAAGCCCATCAGACTAACAGCAGATCTCTCAGCAGAAACCCTACAATCCAGAAGCGAGTGGGGGCCAATATTCAACATTCTTAAAGAAAAAAAATTTCAACCCAGAATTTCATATCCAGCCAAACTAAGCTTCATAAGTGAAGGAGAACTAAAATCCTTTAGAGACAAGCAAATGCCAAGAGATTTTGTCACCACCAGGTCTGCCGTACAAGCTCCTGAAGGAAGCACTAAACATGGAAAGAAACAACCCGTACCAGCCACTGCAATAACCTGCCAAATAATAAAGACCATCAATGCTAGGAAGAAACTGCATCAATTAATGGGCAAAATCACCAGCTAACATCATAATGACAGGATCAAATTCATACATAACAATACTAACTTTAAATGTAAATGGGCTAAATGCCCCAATTCAAAGACACAGAATGGCAAATTGGATAAAGAGTCAAGACCCATCAGTCTGCTGTATTCAGACGACCCATCTCACATGCAAAGACACACATAGGCTCAAAATAAAGGACTGGAGGAAGATCTACCAAGCAAATGGAAAGCAAAAGCAAGTGGGGGTTGCAATCCTAGTCTCTGACAAAACAGCCTTTCAACCAACAAAGATCAAAAGAGACAAAGAAGGCCATTACATAATGGTAAAGAAATCAATTCAACAAGAAGAGCTAACTATCCTAAATATATATGCACCCAATAAAGGAGCACCCAGATTCATAAGGCAAGTCCTTAGAGACCTACAAAGAGACTCACACTCCCACACAATAATAATGGGAGACTTTAACACCCTAGTGGCAATATTAGATAGATCAATGAGACAGAAGGTTAACAAGGATATCCAGGACTTGAATTCAGCTCTACACCAAGCAGACCTAATAGACATCAAAGGACTCTCCATCCCAAATCAACAAAATACACATTTTTCTCAGCACCACATTACACTTATTCCAAAATTGAGCACATAATTGGAAGTAAAGCACTCCTCAGCAAATGTAAAAGAACAGAAATCACAAGAAATTTTTTCTCATACCACAGTGAAATCAAATTAGAACTCTGGATTAAGAAACTCACTCAAAACTGCACAACCACATGGAAATTGAACAACTTGCTCCTGAATGACTACTGGGTAAATAACGAAATGAAGGCAGAAATAAAGATGTTTTTTGAAACCAGTGAGAAAAAAGACACAACATACCAGAATCTCTGGGGCACATTTAAAGCAGTGAGTAGAAGGAAATTTATATTACTAAATGCCCACAAGAGAAAGTAGGAAAAGACATAAAATTGATACCCAACATCACAATTAAAATAACTAGAGAAGCAAGAGCAAACAAATTCAAAAGTTAGCAGAAGGCAAGAAATAACTAAGATCAGAGCAGAATGGAAAGAGATAGAGACACACACAAAAAAAGCCCTTCAAAAAATCAATGAATCCAGGAGCTGGTTTTTTGAAAAGATCAACAAAATTGACAGACCACTGCAAGATTAATAAAGAAGAAAAGAGAGAAAAATTAAATAGATGCAATAAAAAAAATGATAAAGGGGATATCACAACCAACCCCACAGAAATACAAATAACCATCAGAGAATGCTATAGACACCTCTATGCAAATAAACTAGAAAATCTAAGAAATGGATAAATTCCTGGACACATGCACTCTCCTAAGACTAAACCAGGAAGAAGTTGAATCTCTGAATAGACCAAAACAGGCTCTGAAATTGAGGCAATAATTAATAGCTTACCAACCAAAAGAAGTCCAGGAGGAGACAGATTCACAGCCAAATTCTACCACAGGTACAAAGAGGAGCCAATACCATTCCTTCTGAAACTATTCAAATCAATAGAAAATGAGGGAATCCTTCCTAACTCATTTTATGGGGCCAATATCATCCTGATACCAAAGCCTGGCAGACACACAACTAAAAAAGAGAATTTCAGACCAACATCCCTGATTAACATAGATGTGAAAATCCTCAATAAAATACTGGCAAACCGAATCCAGCAGCACATCAAAAAGCTTATCCATCATGATCAGGACAGCTTCATCCTGGGGATGCAAGGCTGCTTCATAATGCACAAATCAATAAGCATAATCAGTCACATAAACAGAACCAATGACAAAAACCACATGATTATTTCAATAGATGCAGAAAAGGCCCTCGACAAAATTCAACAGCCCTTCATGCTAAAAACTCTCAATAAACTAGGTATTGATGGAATGTGTCTCAAAATAATAAGAGCTATTTATGACAAACCCACAGCCAATATCATACTGAATGGGCAAAAACTGGAAGCATTCCCTTTGAAAACTGGCACAAGACAGGGATGCCCTCTCCCACCACTCCTATTCAACATACTGTTGGAAGTTCTGGCAAGGAAAATCAGGCAAGAGAAAGAAATAAAGGATATTCAATTAGGAAAAGAGGAAGTCAAATGGTCCCTGTTTGCAGATGACATGACTGTATATTTAGAAAACCCCATTGTCTCAGCCCAAAATCTCTTTAAGCTGATAAGCAACTTCAGCAAAGTCTCAGGGTACAAAATCAATGTGCAAAAATCACAAGCATTCTATACACCAATAACAGACAAACAGAGAGCCAAATCATGAGTGAACTCCCACTCACAATTGCTTCAAAGAGAATGAAATACCTAGGAATACAACTTACAAGGGATGTGAAGGACCTCTTCAAGGAGAACTACAAACCATTGCTCAATGAAATAATAGAGGACACAAACAAATGGAAGAACATTCCATGCTCATGGATAGGAGGAATTAATATTTTGAAAATGGTCATACTGCCCAAGGTAATTTACAGATTCAATGCCATCCCCATCAAGCTACCAATGACTGTCTTCACAGAATTGGAAAAAAAGTAGATTGAAGTTCATGTGGAACAAAAAAGAGCCCCCATTTCCAAGGAAATCTTAAGCAAAAAGAACAAAGCTGGAGGTATCACGTTACCTGACTTCAAACTATACTACAAGGCTACAGTAACCAAAACAGCATAGTATTGGCACCAAAACAGATATATAGACCAATGGAACGGAACGGAGACTTCAGAAACAACACCATACATCTACAACCATCTGATCTTTGACAAACCCGACAAAAACAAGAAATGGGGAAAGGATTCCCTATTTAATTAATGGTGCTGGGAAAACTGGCTAGCCATATGTAGAAAACTGAAACTGGATCCCTTCCTTACATGTTATACAAAAGTTAATTCAAGACGGATTAAAGACTTAAATGTTTGACATAAAACCATAAAAACCCTAGAAGAAAACCCAGGCAATATCATTCAGGACATAGGCATGGGCAAGGACTTCATGACTAAAACACCAAAAGCAATGGCAACAAAAGCCAAAATAGACAAATGGGATCTAATTAAACTAAAGAGCTTCTGCACAGCAACAGAAACTACCGTCATAGTGAACAGGCAACCTACAGTATGTGAGAAAATTTTTGCAATCTACCCATCTGATGAAGGTCTGATATCCAGAATCTACAAAGAACTTAAACAAATATAGAAGAAAAAAACAATCCCATCAAAAAGTGGGCAAAGGATATGAACAGACACTTCTCAAAAGAAGACATTTATGCAGCCAACAGACACAAGAAAAAATGCTCATCATCACTCGCCATCAGAGAAATGCAAATCAAAACCACAGTGAGATGCCATCACACCAGTTAGAATGACAATAATTAAAGTCAGGAAACAACAGATGCTGTAGAGGATGTGGAGAAACAGGTACACTTTTACACTGTTGGTGGGAGTGTAAATTAGTTCCACCATTGCGGAAGACAGTGTGGTGATCCCTCAAGGATCTAGAACTAGAAATACCATTTGACCCAGCAATCCTATTACTGGGTATATACCCAAAGGATTATAAATCATGTTAGCATAAAGACACATGCACACGTATGTTTATTGCAGCACTATTCACAATAGCAAAGACTTGGAACCAACCCAAATGTCCATCAATGATAGAGTGGATTAAGAAAATGTGACATGTATACACCATGGAATACTATGCAGCCATAAAAAAGGATGAGTTCATGTCCTTTGCAGGGACATGGATGAAGCTGGAAACCATCATTCTTAGCAAACTATCACGAGCACAGAAAACCAAACACCGTTTATTTTCACTCATAGGTGGGAATTGACTGATGAGATCACTTGGACACAGGGCGGGGAACATCATGCACAGGGCCCTGTCAGGGGTGGGGGGCTGGGGGAGAGATAGCATTAGGAGAAATACCTAATGTAAACAACGAGTTGATGTGTGCAACAAACCAACATGGCGCATGTATACCAATGTATCAAACCTGCGCATTGTGCACATGTACTGTAGAAGTTACTGTATAATAAAAACAATTTAAAAAGAAAATTTATATATCCCTTCACACATCTTTAACACCAAATGTTACTTATTATTAATTAAAATTTAAATTTTTTGTTTGTTTTTTATTTATTTTTTATTTTCGTGGGTACATAGTATGTGCATATATTTGTGGGTTACATAATATATTTTGATACAGAGATGCAATGCACAATAATCATGTCATGTAAATGGGGTATCCATCACCTCAAGTATTTATCCTTTGGTTACAAGCTATCCAATTATACTCTTTCAGTTACTGAAAAAGGTATAATTAAATTATTTTTGACCATAGTCACACTATTATGCTAGCAAATACTAGGTCTTATTCATTCTTTCTGTTATTTGAACCCATTAACCATTCCAACTTCTCCCTGTCTAGCCACTACCCTTCTCAGCATCTGGTAACCATCATTCTAGCTTTTATCTTCATGAGTTTAATTGTTTTAATTTTTAACACACACAAATAAGTGAGAATGTGTGATGTTTGTCTTTCTGTGCCTGGTTTATTTTATTTAATATAATGACCTACAGTACCATCTATATTGTTGCAAAAGAAAGGATCTCATTCTTTTTTATGACTGAATAGTAGTCAGTTGTGTATATGTACCACAATTTCTTCATTCATTTGTTGACGGACACTTAGGTTGCTTTCAAATCTTGGCTATTGTGAATAGGGCTGTAATAAATATGAGAGTACAGATATCTCTTTGATATACTGATTTCCTTTCTTTTTGGGTATATACCTAGGAGTGGGATTGCTGTATCATATGGTAGTCCTATTTTTAGTTTTTTGAGGAACTTCCAAACTGTTCTTTATAGTGTTTGTACTAACTTACATTACTACCAACAGTGTATATGGTTTCCCATTTCTCCATATCCTTGCCAGCATCTGTTATTGCCTGTCTTTGGATAAAAGCCATTTTAACTGGGGTGAGATGATATCTCATCGTGGTTTTGATATACCTTTCTCTGATGACCAATGATGTTGAGCGCCTTTTCATATATCTGTTTATCATTTGTGTGTCTTCTTTTGAGAAATCTCTATTCAAATCTTTTGTCTATTTCTGAATTGGATTACTAGGCATTTTCCTGTAGAGCTGTTTGAGCTCCTTATATATTCTGGTTATAAATCCCTTGTCAGATGGTGACATGGTTTGGTTCTTTGTCCCCAGCCAAATCTCATGTGCAATCATAATTCCCAACGTTGGAGGTGGGGCCTGGTGGCAGGTGATTGGGTCATGGGGTGATTTCTCATGGTTTAACATCATTCCCATTGGAACTGTTGTCATGACAATGAATTCTTGTGAGATCTGGTTGTTTAAAAGTGTGTGGCACCCACCCCCCACACCTTCCTTGGTCCTGCTCCTGCCACGTAAGACATCTGTTTCTGATTTGCCTTCTGCCATGAGTTAAAGCCCCCTGAGGCCTTCCCAGAAGTAGATGCTGCTATGCTTCCTGTACGCCTGCCTGTGTATATGTACCACAATTTCTTTATCCACTCATAAGCCAATTAAACCTCTTTGCTTTATAAATTACCCAGTCTCAGGTATTCTTTATAGCAGTGCGTGAACTGGCTAATATGACAAATTGGTATCAAGGAGTGTGGTATTGTTATAAAGACACCTGAAATTGTAGAAGTGGAACTGGGTAATGGGAACTGGGTAATGGGCAGAGGCTGGAAGAGTGTGGAAGGCTCAGAAGAAGACAGGAAGATGAAGGAAAGTATGTAACTTCCTAGAGACTGGTTGAAAGGTTATGACCAAAATGCTGATAGTGATATGGAGAATGAAGGCCAGTCTCAGGAGGTCTTAGATGAAGATAATAAACGTTTTGGTCACTTTTGTTATGAGATGATTTAGGGTATCTGATGTAAGAAATTTCCAATCAGCAAAGAAATGAACTGAAACCGGAATTTATATTTTAAAGGGAAGCAAAGCATAAACATTTGGAAAATGTGCAGCCTGGTCATGTGGTAGAAAAGAAAACGTCATTTTCAGAGGAGGAATTCAAGCTGACTGCAGAAATTTTCATAACTTAGAGAAAAGCAAGTGCTGACAGCCAAGATTGGCAGCCCCTTCCATCACAGGCCTGGAGGCCTAGGAGGGAAGAATCATTTCCTGAGCCAGGCCCAGGGTCTTGCCACCCTGTGCAGCCTCAAGAGACTGCTTCCTGTATCCCAGCTGCTCCAACCCCAGCTGTGGCTAAAACGGGCCCAGAAGCAGCTTGGGCCACTGCCTCAGAGTGTGAAAGCCATAAGCCATGGCGGCTTCCATGTTGTGTTAAGCCTGTGGGTGTGCAGAGTACAAGAGTTGAGGTTTGGGAGCCTACACCTAGATTCCAGAGAATGTATGGAAAAGCCTGGATGCCCAGGCAGAAGCCTGCTGCAAGGGTGGAGCCTTCATAGGGAACTTCTACTAGGGCAGCATGGAGGGGGAATGTGGGGTTGGAGCAGTGTTGCACCAGTGTGCCCTGGATGTGAGATATTGGGTCAAAGAAACTTATTTTGGAGATTTAAGATTTAATAAATTTCTTTCTGGATTTCAGACTTGTGTGGGACCTGTAGTCCCTTATTTTGAATGATTTCTCCCTTTTGAAACAGGAGTGCTCATTAAATGCCTATATCCCCATTGTATCTTGGAAATAATTAACTTGTTTTTGATTTTACAGGCTCTTAGGTGGAAAGGACTTGCCTTGTTTCAGATGAGACTTTGAAATTTGGACTTTTGACTTAATGTTGAAATGATTTAAGACTTTGGGGGCCTGTTGGGAAGGCATGATTGTATTTTGCAATTTGAGAAAGAAATGAGTTTTGGGAGGGGCCGGGGTGGAATGATACGGTTTGGATCTTTGTCTTCACCCAAGTCTCATGTTCAATTGCAATCCCCAATGTTGGAGAAGGGGCCTGGTGGGAGATGATTGGATTATGGGGGCAGTTTATCATGGTTTAATACAATCCCTCCTGGAGCTGTCATCACAATAGTAATTATTGTGAAAACTGGTTGTTTAGAAGTGTACGGTACCTTCTGCCCCCTTGCTCTGCTCTGGCCAGGTAACACACGTTTGTTTACTTTTTGCCTTTCTCAATAATTGAAAGTTTCCTGAGACCTTCCCAGAAACTGAGCAGATGCCAGCATCATGCTTCCTGCATGGCCTCCAGAACTGTGAGCCAAATAAACCTCTTTTAAAACAAATTACCCAGTCTCACGTAATTCTTTATAGCAGTGTGAGAACTGAGTAATGGAGGTGGGTAGTTTGCAAATATTTTCTCCCATTGAGTGGGTTGTCTCTTCATTTTATTGATTTTTCTGTTTTGTTTTGTTTTTGTTTTTTGCTATGCAGAAGCTTTTTAACTTAATTTGATATCATCTGTCAACTTTTGCTATGGTTTCCTATGCTTGTGGGTTATTACTCAAAGGGATTTTTGCCTAGTCTAATGTCCTGGAGAGTTTCCCCAATGTTTTCTTTCAGTAGTTTCTTAGTTTGATATCTTAGGTTGAAGTCTTTAATCCATTTTGAGTTGATTTTTCTATATGGCAAGAAAGAGGGATCTAGTTCCATTCTTCTGAAAATGAGTACCCAGTTTTCTCAGCACCATTTATTGAAGTCACTTTCTTTTCACCAGTGTATGTTTTTGGTGCCTTTGCTAAAAACAAGTTCACTTTAGGTGTGTGAATTAGTTTCTGGTTTCTCTATTCTGCTCCATTGGTCTGTGTGCCTGTTTTTATGGTGTTAGCATGCTGTTTTAGTTACTAGACCTTTGTAATATAATTTGAAGTCAGGTATGTGATTCCTCCAGTTCTGTTCTTTTTCTTAGAAAAGCTTTGACTATTCTGGGTTTATTGTGGTTCCATATAAATTTTTAGACTTTTTCTGTTAAGAATGTCATTGTTATATTGACAGATATTACATTGAATTTGTAGATTGCTTTGGGTACCATGAACATTTTAACAGTATTAATTCTTTCATGATTGTGGAATACCTTTCCAATTTTTTTCTTTTCTTCAATTTCTTACATCAATGTTTTATAGCTTTTATTGTAGAGATCATTCACTTCTTTAAGTTAATTCCCAGTTATTTTATTTTATTTGTAACTACTGTGAATGGGGTTACTTTCTTGATTTATTTTTCAGATTGTTCACTGTTGGCACATGGAAATGCTAGTAGTTATTATATGTTGATTTTGTATACTGCAACTTTACTGGATTTGTATATTAGTTCTAATAGCTCTTTGGAGGAGTTTTTAGGTTTTACCAAATATAAGATTACATCATCTGCAAACAAGGATACTTTTATTTTTCCTTCCAATTTGGGTACACTTTATTTGCTCCTCTTTTCTGATTACTCTAGCTAGGACTTCCAGCACTATGTTGAATATCAATGGTGAAAGTTGGCACCCTTGTCATGTTCTTCATCTTAGAGAAAAGAGTTTCAGTTTTTCCTCATTAACTATGATACTAACTATGGGTCTGTCATATACGGCTTTTACTATGTAAAGGTATATTTCTTCTATTCCCAGTGTTTTTAGGGCTTTTATTATGAAGGGATGTTGGATTTTTTTCAAATGCTTCATTAGCATCAATTGAAATAATCATAGGATTTTAGTATTTCATTCTCTTTATATGATATATAACAATAATTGATTTGCATATCTTGAATTATCCTTCAATTCCTGGGATAAATGCTACTTGGTGATGATGAATGATGTTTTTAATGTGTGATTGAATTCAGTTTGGAAGTATTTTGTTGAGTATTTTTGTGTCAATATTCAACAAAGGTATGCACCTATAGTTCTCCTTTTTTTATGTGTCTTGTTTTTTGTATCAGAGTAATACTGGCCTCATATAATGAATTTAAAAGTGTCCCCTCTTCTTCTATTTTTCTGAATAGTGTGAGTAGGTTGGTATTAGTTCTTTTTTATATGTTTGGTGGAATTCAGCAGTGAAATTATTGGGTTCCAGGCTTTTCTTTACTGAAAATCTTTCTATTATGGCTTCAATTTCATTACTTGTTACTGATCTGTCCAGGTTTTGAATTTATCCATGGTTCAATCTTGGTAACTTATATTTGTGTAGGAATTCATTAATTTCTTCCAGATTTTCCAATTGGCATATGGTTGCTCATAGTAGTCACTAATGATCCTTTGAAATTCTTCAGTATCAATTGAAATGTCACATATTTCAACACTGATTTTATTTGGGTCATCTCTCTTTTTCAGAATTAGTTTGGCTAAAGGTTTGTTATTTACCTTTTCAGAACACCAACCTTCTGTTTCACTGATCTTTTGTATTATTTTTTCATTTCATATTTATTAATTTCAGCTTTGATATTTATCATTTCTTTGAATAATTTTGTGTTTTGTTTGCTCTTGCTTTTCTCGTTCTTTTACTTTACTTAATTTTAATTTTTTAATTTTTAATTTTTTGGGTACATAGTAGGTGTATATATTTGTATATATTTATAGGGCACATGAGATGTTTTGATATAGACATGCAATGTAAAATAAGTGCATCTTCACAATAAATTATTAGGTTGCTTATTTGAAGTATTTATTTATTTATTTATTTATTTATTTATTTATTGTAGCACTTATAGCTATACACTTCCCTCTTAGTAGTGCTTTGGTGGTATCTCACAGATTTTGGAATGTTGTGTTTCCATTATCATTTGTTTCAATCAATTTTTAAATTCCCTTCCTAATTTATTTATTGATCCACTAGTCATTCAGGAGCATATTGTTTAATTTCCATGTGTGTTTACAGTTTCCTAAGTCTCTTTTGTCATTGATTTGTAGTTTTATTCCATTGTGGTTAGAGAAGATATTTGATATTATTTCAATTTTTTTTTTATTTTTTAAAGACTTATTTTGTTACTGTACATATGGTCTATCCCTGAGAATGATCCATGTGCTGAGAAGAATGTGTATTCTGCAGGGACTGGATGAAATGTTCTGTAAATTTCTGTTAATTCACTTTGGTCTATAGGGTAGATTATTTCTAATGTTGCTTTGTTGATTTTCTTTCTGGAAGAACGGTCCAATGCTGAAAGTGGGGTGTTTGATGTCTCCAGCTATTATTGTATTAGGGCCTCTTTCTCCTTTTAGCTCTAATAATATTTGTTTTATATATCTGGGTGTTCCAGTGTTGGGTGCATTTACATTTAAAATTGTCATATTTTCTGACTGTATTGACACTTTCATGATTATATAGTGTCTTTCTTTGTTACTTCTTATGGAATTTTTTCTTGAAATTTATTTTGTCTGATGTTAGTGTAGCTACTCCTGCTCTTTTATTGTTTCCATTGGCATGGAATATATTTTTATATCTTTTTATTTTCGATCCATGTGCACCTTTGCAGGGGAAGTGTGCTGCTTGCAGGCAACAGATAATTGGGTATTTTTTTAAGCCATTCAACCAGTCTATGTGTGTTCACTGGAGCATTTAGTTCATTTCTGGTCAGTGTTATTGTTGATTGTAAGGATTTGCTCCTGCTTTTTTATTATTTGTTTTCTGGTTGATTTGTGTTTCCTCTTTCTTCTTTCCTTCCTTTCTGTCTTTCTTTTATTAAAGGTGATTTTCTTTGGTTGTATGATTTAATTTCTTGCTTTTTTGTGTGTGTATCTATTGTACGCTTTTTGATTTGAGGTTACCATGAAGCTTACAACCTTACAAGAGATTACTATCTTATAACCCATTATTTTTAGCTAGAAACTTTACACTGTTTGAATAAAAAACCTAACAAGCAAGCAAAAAGAAAATTATTGAAAACCATACATATTAACTTTATTCCTCGTTTTAACTTTTTGTTGTTTTTACTTATATCTTATTGTACTATGCCTTGAAAAGTTGTAATTATTGTTTATTTTTCCTTTTTTTTTTTTTTTTTTTTTGAGACAGAGTCTCACTTTCTCACCCAGACTGGAGTGCCATGGCAAAATCATGGCTCACTGCAATCTCTGCCTCCTGGACTCAAGCAATCCTCCCACCTCAGCATCCTGAGTAGCTGGGAGTACAGGCATGTGCCACTGTGCACAGCTAATTATTATTATTATTATTATTATTATTATTATTGTACAGACGGGGTTTCGCTACACTTTCCAGGTTGGTCTCAAACTCCTAAGCTCAAAAGATCCACCAGCCTTGGCCTCCCAAATTGCTAGGATTACAGGCATGAGCCACTGTGCCCAGCCAAAATGTTGTAATTATTGTTTTTGATTGGTTCATCATTTAGCCTTTCTACTTAAGAGTAGTTTACACACCCCAATCACAGTGCTACAATTTTTGTTTGTTTTTCTGTGTACTTACTATTACCAGTTTACTTTGTATTTCAGATGATTTCTCATGGCTTATTAATGTTCTTTTATTTCTGACTTAAGTCCTCCTTTTAGCAATTCTTGTAGGACAGGTCTGGTGTCAATGAAATCTCTCAGCTTTTGTTTGCCTGGGAAAGTCTTTATTTCTCTTTTATGTTCAAGGATATTTTTGCTGAATATACTATTCTAGAGTAAAAGTTTTCTTATTCCAGCACTTTAAATATAGCATGCCACAGTTGGCTGGACTGTAAGCGTTCCACTAAAAAGTCTGCTGCCCAAGAACCTCTCTCTCTCTACCTATTCTTGAAGGCCAGTAAGTGTGTTAAGATTTTTCCCTTGGATGCTATTTTCTAGATCTTGTAGGTGTACTTCATTGTTTTTTATTTTGTCTCCTCTGCCTGTGTGTTTTCAAATAGACTGTATTTTCAAATAGCTCCACCTATTTGTCTCTACCTACCCCCAACCCCTGGAATCCACTGATGTTTTTACTCTATCCATAGTTTTGCCTTTTCCATAATGTCCCATAGTTGGAATCATACAGTATGTAGCCTTTTCAGACTAGCTTATTTCACTTAATAGTATGGATTTAAGTTTCCTCTATGTATTTTCATGGCTCAATATATCATTTCTTTTCAGTACCTAATAATATTTCATTTTTAGATGTACCACAGTTAATCTGTTCATTCATGTACTGAAGGACATCTTATTTGCTTCCAAGTGTAGGCAATTGTGAATAAAGTTGCTATAAACATCCGTGTGCTGGTTTCTGTAGACGTAAGTGTTTAACTCCTTTGGAGAAACACCAAGCAGCATGATTGCTGGGTAATATGGTATGAGTAGGCTTCATTTTGTAAGAAACCACCAAACTGACTTCCAAAGTGGCTGTGCCATTTTGTATTTCCACCAGCAATGAATGATGTTCCTGTTGATCTACATTCTCACCAGCATTTGCTGTTGTCAGTGTTCTGGATTTTGGTTATTGCAATAGTTGTGTAGTGATAGCTCATTGTTGTTTCCATTTGCATTTCCCTCATGACATATGAAGTTGAGCATCTTTTCAAATGTATATTTGCCAGCTGTATAATTTCTTTAATGAGGTAGGTGTTGGTTAATATCTGTGGCCCATTTTTAGTTGGTTGTTTGCATTCTTATTATTGACTTTTAAGTATTTGTATATTTACTTATTGTTGAGTGTTAAGTATTTGTATATTTTATAAAACTGTCCCTTATCGGATACATCTTTTGTAAATATTTTCTCCCAGTCTGTGGCTTCTCTTTTTATTCTCTTGACAGTATCTTCTGCAGAGCTGAACTTTTACATTTTATTTGGTAACAGATTTATTAAAATATAATTCATATATGATACAATTTACTCCTTTAAAGTGTACAATCTAGTAGTTTTTATCTGCACTATACTCAGTTATGTAATCATCACCACAATCAATTTTAGGACATTCTCACCACTCCATAAAGAAACCCCATACCCTTTAGTTCTTACCTCTCAACCCCTCTATTCTTCCCAATCCCTCACCACCAGCCCCTAGTAGCTACCAATCTACTTTCTATCTAAGCAAATTTGCATATTCTATGTAAGAAATTTGTTAATTTTAATGATATTAAGGTTATTGATTATTTCTTTTATAGATTGTGGCTTTGGTGTTGTATCTAAAATGTCATTGTTAAACTCTGGGTCACCTAGATTTTCTCCTATGGTATCTTCTAGGAGTTTTATAGTTTTGCATTTTAAATTTAGGTCAGTGATCCATTTTGAGTTAATTATTGCAATGGGTGTAAAATCTCACGTCTAGACTCATTTTTTTTTACATGCAGATATCCAGTTATTCCAGCACCATTTGTTAAAAGAACTATCTCATTAGCTCAATTGCCTTCATTATTAAAGGTAATTTGACTATATTAATGTAGGTCTATTTATAGGCTCTCTAGTCTGTTCCTTTGGTCTATTTGTCTGTTCTTTCACCAATACCACACTGTCTTGATTACTGTAGTTTTATAGTAAGCCTTGAAATTGGGTAGTGTCAGTCCTCCAACTCTGTTCTTTTCCCTCAATATTGTTTTATGTTATTTTAAATGGTATATTTAAACATTTTTATTTCCCATGTCTATTGCTAATATTTTCAAATACCATTCTATTTATATATTGATTTGCAGGCAGTTATCTTGCTCAAACCATTTATTATTTAAAATAGTTTATTAGTTTTTTTTTGTATTTTCTATATACATGTATATTATTTACAATTGGCTACATTTAAATTTATTCCCTTCCAATAATTATAACTTTATTTTATTTTTCTTCTTTTATCAGATTGCCTAGAATATCTAGCACTATGTTGAGTAGAAGAGGTAATAGCAGTTATTCATATTTCATTCCCATTGTCACAGGAAGAAGTTTAGCATTTCACCACCAAGTACAGTGTTTGCTTTAGCTTTTTATATACATGTTTTAACAGATTAAAGAGGCTCCTTTTTATTTCTAGTTTGCTAATTTTTTAATCATGAAAGGAAGTTGAATTTATCACATTACTTTTTTTCATCTATTGAGATGATCATGTGATTTTTCTTCTTTCTTAAGTTAATGAGGCATATTACATTGATTGCTTTTCAAATGTTGAACCAACCATGAATTCTTAGTGTTGGGAAAGGCAGTCTTGTGCATGCAGTCTTTTGACCCCCACTTGGCCATTTAAAATAGGTGTTGGGACTAAAACATTTCCTTAGCAAGAGATAAGCAGCCTACAAACCCTGTTCCAGGCTGGAAATATTTTTCTGTTTCAGACTTGCTAAGCGTTCTTTTGTTTTACTAAGTGTATGCATCAATGGCTCTCAGGGATGTCCTAGCTTTCTGTCTTTCAGACTGGGTTGGGGTGGGTGTAGATAAGGGTCCTTCTTCTAAGGCACAAGAAGGGTATACTTATCCAATTGTTTTGTGTTTGTTGCTAGGGGGTACTGGCTGGCCATGGGGGGTACCAACACACACCATTGAAGCTGATTTTGCTCTGTCTTTTTTCTATGTAAGTAAAGTGTTGTTTTATCCAGGGCTTGACTGCATTATGTTCTTTGTGACTCTGATAAAGCAATGCAATGGGCATATGCTATTAGAGTCAATTCCAGGGATTAGTAAGTGATGCCCAATGTTCTGCTTAACAGTTAGAATAATCCAACTTGGTCATAAAGTACTATCCTTTTTATATGCTACTGGATTTGGTTTGATACTACTTAGTTTAGCACCTTTGCTTCTATTTTTCAAGAGATGAGATAGGCCTGTGAATTTCTTTTATTGAAATGTACTCATCAAGCTTTGGAATGAACAATAAGCTGCCCTTGAAATGATTGAGAAATATCTTTTTAAATCTATTATATTGAAGAATATGGGTAAAATTGGCATTATTTATTCCTTAAATGTTTGGTAAATTTTGCCAATGAAACAATCTGGGCCTATAGTTTACTTTGTGGGAAGTTTTTAAATTTTAAAATTTAAATTTTAAAATTTTCTTATGTTTTTTAGTTCTGTACATATTTTAAACTCACAAGACACATTATTATTGTTTCACACATTGCTCATTCAGATTTACTCAGATATTTGACATTTGTGTCGTTCTTCACTTCTTGCTGTATCTCTTGGCTATAATCTTTTATTTTACCTGAAATACATCCTTTAGCATTTCAATTAGTGTGAAACTTCTAGTGAATAATTCTCTTTTGTTTATCTGAAAGTGTCTTTATTTCACACTAGTTTGTAAGGGATATTTTTGTTGGCTTTAGATTTCTATGCTGACAGTTATTATTTTAGCACAGTTATATTCTATGCTGACAGTTATATTCTTTTAGAACATTGAAGCCCTGTTTCCATTGTCTTCTGCCTCTCATTTGTTCTGACATACAGTCAGTAATAATTTTTTTTTTGCTGCTCCTTTTATGGTAATATGTCTTTTTAATTTTTGTGTGCTTTTCTAGTCTTTAGTTTTCAGTCACATCCATTTTTTTAGGTAAGATTATTTTCAATTGAGTGCTAGACCTTGTGATGAAAATGTGGTACTAATAATGAAGCTCCAGATGATGCTATCTTTTTTCAAAGACATATAACTGTTGCTTTTTGAGCCTATCCAAGTCACCTTAAAGGTTCCTTTGGAGTCCATTCAATTGTTTGTTTTTTTCTTGTTCCTGGATTATAGCTGTTTGGAGAAGTGATGGTATGTGACTTCCGAGATAAGGTCATAAAAGATGATCTACTTTCTGCCTTGTTCATTGGACTGTAAGCTGCAGTATGAGAACATCAACTCTCCGAAGCTGCCATGCCATGAGAAAGTCATGTGGTGAGGCCATATGCAGGCACTCTAGTCAGCATTTACTACTGAGCTTAATGTTTGACTCATCTCAACACAGGCACCAGACACACAGATAAAGAAACCTCCAAATGGTTTTAGCCTGCAGCCATCAAGTGACTTCAAGGCTTTCCAGCTGAGGTCCTAATTACAGTAGAGAAGAGACAAATAGTCACCTCTGTGCCCTGATTGAATTCTTGACCTGCAGAATCTGTGAGTATAATAAGATGGTTGCTTCATGTCACTAAGTCTTGGGGTTGTTACACAACAATGGTGAAAGGAATGAGTGTTTTGGAGGTGTCAAAGGAAATAATGAAATGAAAATGAATAAAAAGTATAAGATTGGAAGGAAAAAATAGAGCTGCAATTTTTTATCGTTGATATAATTGTGTAAATAGAAAATGTAAAAGAATATACAGATTATACTATTCATATTCACACATGAGTTTAGAAAATTACTTCATACAAGGTCAACATACTATAATCAATTGTATTTCTATATAGCAGTTATAAACATTCTACCTTTTTAAAAGGAAATATAAAGGGCAATGAATAGTCAGGACACTTCACGAAGAAGACCAAAGTAGAAGAACTTGCCATGTTACATTTCAAGATATTTAAATTTCTAGTAATTAATATAGTGTGTTAATGGCACAAAGGTAGACAAATAGACAAATGAAACAGCATACAGACACCAGAAACAGACTCATGAATGTATAATCATTAGATCTTTGACAAAGGTGGTATTGCAAAACAGTGGGAAAAGGGTGTAGTTTCAACTATTGGTGCTAGAATAATTGGATATCTATTTGAAAAAAAAAAATTAAACGGCATATATCTCAAACCTTACACACAAATCAATTCCAGGTGGATTGTAGATCTAAATGGAAAAAAACACCACAATAAAGCTTTTGTAAATAAATGTAAGATAACGTCTTCATGTTCTCAGGGTCTGGAAAGATTTCTTAAAAAAACTCACAGAAAAGCGTTAACCATAAAGAAAAATATTTTACATATGACTAATTAAAAATCTTTAAAAAAAGCTAGCCTAAGGATAAAAGTTACTTGCAACACATAAGGGACAAAAGGCTCCTATTAGGAATAGAGACAAAGACAAAAAAAAATAGAAAAATGGAAAAATTCTTAACAGATATTCCACAAAAAAAATATATCAATGGCAATAAATATATGAAAAGATGCACAACTTCTTAGTAATCAGGGAAATGTAAATTAAAACCACAATGAAAGACTATTCCTCGGAAAATAAAAGGGCTAAAAGAGAAACACAGTGTCCAGAAAGAGGACCCTATGCTAATTTATACAATGCTAGTCATACTATACTTGAATTATGACATTCAATTCTGGGACGACCTTTTGTAGAAAAGAGAAACGGACAAACTGAAACATATTTAGAGACATCTCTAGAGATCACAACATATGAAAAATGGTTAGAGAAACAGGAAATATTAAGTTGGAGAAGAGAAGGCTTCATACTACAAGGATAAAGATGAGTTTATGATGGGTAATTATTAGAATTAAAGAAATATGAAAGGAAACAGATCTCAGCTTAATCTCAGAAAATAACTTTCTAATGTTTTAAGCTGACTAAAAGCAGAATGGAAATGCCTCTGGAATTTTCAGCTCACTGTAACTGGAGGTGTTCATAAGTAATTTCTGGACAACCGCCCTATGGAGTTATTACTGGTAGGATGTTGGGGGGAAGATAGAGAGCATATTAGGGTTTTCTAGAGGGACAGAACTAATAGGATAGGTGTATATATAAAGGGGAATTTATTAAGAAGTATTGACTCACACGATCACAAGGTGAAGTCCCACATTAGGCCGGCTGCAAACTGAGGAGCAAGAAAGCCAGTCCAAGTCCCAAAACCTCAAAAATAGGGAAGCCGACAGTGCAGCCTTCAGTCTGTGGTTGAAGGTCCAAGAGTCCCAAAGCTGAAGAACTTGGATTCCGATGTTCACGGGCAGGAAGCATCTAGTAAGGGAGAAAGATGTGGGCTGGGAGTCTAAGCCAGTCTAGTCCTTCCACGTTCCTTTGCCTGCTTTTATCCTAGCAGTGCTGGAAGCTGATTAGATGGTACCCACCCAGACTGAGGGTGGGTCAGCATCTCCCAGTCCACTGACTCACATGTTAATCTCCTTTGGCAACACCCTCACAGACACACCCAGGAACAATACTTTGCATCCTCAATCCAATCAAGTTGACACTCAAAATTAACCATCACAGAGGGTTAGACTGACTTCTGAGGTTTTAAGGGGTTTAAAATTCCACCCTATCCTATCTTGTCTCTTTCTAATGATAACCACATTTACTGGCTTCTCCTCTGGAGTCAGTGATACCTAAGGGAAGAGTGGGGCAGTAACCCTTACTCAAACTATCAAAAGGTTTTGGAAATAGCTGTTGCTCTTGAGTAGAGCCTTATTGTTCCTTGAGACCATTTACTGTTACTGCTCAGGAACAACGAATGAAATGACATTCTATCCCCCAGCTGGAATTCTGTAAAGAGCTAATAAAAGTTACATCTCTAAGTCTGGCTTTTCAAAGCCGTGCACATTTATTTTCTATAGGTGAGTGGCGCCCTCTAGTGACTCTAATTATGAACGTACCATCTGGGGTGAGATCAGACCTCTAAACACAATACTTCCAGGCCTCCCTCTGGTAAGGAGTAAAAGTTGCTTCCTGCTGATGCCCATCACTACATAGCAGGTGACTGAGACAGCCTAAGAATTCTTAAGCATAACACTCTGTTACTTAACCTACCCTATCTCCTCTGCCTATACTCCCCTTCTGCTGGTACTTGAGGAGAACAACAGTATATCTTCCAATGTGTGGTAATTTTGTATGTGATTTACATATTTATATGTTAATGTGTTGTGTGTTAATAGAGAAAAAATGTTAAATTACTGATCTCCCATCTGCCAGAACAGGCAGGAAGGTGGGCACCAGGGCATCATTGAGTGATGTTGGTGGTTCTTCCAAAAATCAAGGCTCTTTGAAGACCACCAAGAGTCCAGGCATTCTTATTTTGGAAACACGAAGATTTGGTTATGCTTTGTGTCCCCATCCAAATTTCATCTTGAATTGTAATCCCCATAATCCCCACACGTCTAGGGAGAGACCAGGTGGGAGATGACTGAATCATGGGGGTGGTTTCCCCCATGCTGGTCTAGTGATAGTGAAAGAGTTCTCATGAGATTTCATGGTTTTTTTTTTTTTTTTTTTTTTTTTTTTGAGTCTACCTGTGTCCCCAGGATGGAGTTCAGTGGCGCGCTCTCCGCTCACTGCAACCTCTGCCTCCCGGTTTCAAGCAATTCTCCCACCTCAGCTTTCTGGGTAGCTGGGATTACAGGCGGCCACCACCACGCCGGGCTAATTTTTGTATTGTTAGTAGAGACGGGGTTTCACCTTGTTGGCCAAGATGGTCTCCATCTCCTGACCTCATGATCTGCCCATCTCAGCCTGCCAAAGTGCTGGGATTACCGGCATGAGCCACCATGCCCGGCTGATCTCATGGTTTTATAAGGAGCTCTTCTCCCCTTGCTCCTCCCTCTTCTCTCTCCTGCTGCCATGTGAGAAGGTCCAAGCTTGCTTCCCCTTTGCCTTCCACCATGATTGTAAGTTTCCTGAGGCCTCCCCAGCTATGCAGAACTGTGAGTCAATTAGACCTCTTTCCTTTATAAATTACCCAGTCTTTGGTATTTCTTTATGGCAGTGTGAAAACAGACTAATACACACCACTTCACAGTGTATCAAACATAAAAATGCAAATGTACCTATAATCCTTCTTAAATATAAATATTAAGCAAACATATTCTAAGATTTGTATAACTTTGTTTTAAAATTTAAAAACTGTCAGCCACAAACAATTCATTAAAATATGCTTGACAGTGATTTCTCTGCAGAAACAGGAATTCTGCTTATGTGAGATAAAAATGTAAACTCCAAATTGTTTTCAAATGAAATGAAATTTTTACAAATAGTAAACTTAATATTCAATGAAGTTGACATGATAATGTTTTTCAGATAGTTCATTAAACATTTCTACATTGTAATTTTGTAGTGTTTTGTAGGTAAATAATATTTTAACTTTTTCAAAAGTTTAAAAGTAGGCAAAATTTCTGCTTCTGGAAATGGTGGGGACTAGGTGATCTGGAACAACTCTCTTGATAAAGGGAATTTAAAATGTTGGAAGGTATTTTATAATACATGAAAAATATCAAAGACCTCAAGAGGAAAGTGAGGAATTATCAGGGCAAGAAAAGAGGGTGAATTACAACTCCAAAGAGCTCAGTGATGATAAAGAGTGCTTCTGCTGAGGGGGCATTTGCTGATCAAGAAAATTCAACTACTTTTGGTGTGGCGAATGAAAATTACTCACCTGGAGACTCTTAGCTCTGAGTGACGGGTGAGAGCATAGCAGTGTCCACTTGAGAAGGGAAAGGGAGGTCGTACTATGATAGTATAAGACAAATTATGTTCATTTTGCAAAATAAAAAAAAAAAAAAAACAACAGAAGAAAGAGTCTCCTGTTGAATGGGCCAAAAAGTGCAATAACAGAAGCCCTGATGTTGGCAATGAGGAGGGTGACTAGATCATGCTGACTTACTTTTGCCTGATTATTTGTATAAAGATTTTGAGTTGTGTCTAGAAAAGGCAAGAGTTGGATAAGTGGAGAGGGCAGAAAAGGTTATGAGAATGTGGGGAGAAGGCGAAGAAAGAAACAGGAAGAGCAAAGGCATGAGAGTGACCATAAGCATGATGATTGCAGCGGGTAGCCAACAATGATTGCATACATAGGGAAGTTAGTTTGAGAGAGCAATAAGTAAGATTGTATGAATAGTGTGGGCCTAGATTATGGTGAAAACTGTTTAGCAACATAATTTAGGTTTAGTTTGATGGTTAATGGAGAGCTAATTTAAGTATTTCTGCCTACATCGTCTTCAGTGATATAAGAAAGTGGTGTTTTAGGATGAAAAATTAGCTAACTTTTTCTTTAGTACTTTCCTTCTTCCTGGCAGTGAGTTAACAGTAATAGGTAAGAAGGTGGCCTCTGGAGGCTAGCAGCATCCTGATACCAAAGCCTGACAGAGACACAACAACAACAAAAAGATAATTTTAGGTCAATATCTCCGATGATACTGGCAAACCTAATCCAGTGGCACATCAAAAAGCTTATCCACCATAATCAAGTTGGCTTCATCCCTGAGATGCAGGGCTGGTTCAACATATGCAAATCAATTAATGTAATCCATCACATAAACAGAACCAATGACAAAAACCACACGATTATCTGAATAGATGCAGAAAAGGCCTTTGACAAAATTTAACAGCCCCTCATGCTAAAAACTCTCAATAAACTAGGTATTGATGGAACATATCTCAAAATAATGAGAGCTATTTATGACAAACCCACAGGCAATATCATACTAAATGGGCAATAACTGGGAGGATTCCCTTGAAAACCGGCACAAGACAAGGATGCCCTCTCTCACCACTCCTATTCAACATACTGTTGGAAGTTCTGGCAAGGGAAATCAGGCAAGAGAAAGAAATAAAGGGTATTCAATTAGGAAAAGAGGAAGTCAAATGGTCCCTGTTTGCAGATGACATGATTGTTTACTTAGAAAACCCCATTGTCTCAGCCCAAAATCTCCTTAAGCTGATAAGCAACTTTAGCAAAGTCTCAGGGTATAAAATCAATGTGTGAAAATCGCAAGCATTTCTATACACCAATAACAGACAGAGAACCAAATCATGAGTGAACTCCCATTCACAATTACTACAAAGAGAATAAAATACCTAGGAATCCAACTTACAAGGGATATGAAGGGCCTCTTCAAGGAGAGCTACAAACCACTGCTCAATGAAATAAAAGAGGACACAAACAAATGGAAGAACATTCCATGCTCATGGATAGGAAGAATCAATATCGTGAAAATGGCCATATTGCCCAAAGTAATTTATAGATTCAATGCTATCCCCACCAAGCTACCATTTACTTTCTTCACAGAATTGGAAAAAACCACTTTAAAGTTATATGGAACCAAAAAAAGAGCCTGCATTGCCAAGACAATCCTAAGCCAAAAGAACAAAGCTGGAGGCATCATGCTACCTGACTTCAAGCTATACTACACAGCTACAGTGACCAAAACAGCATGGTACTGGTACCAAAGCAGAGATACAGAGCAATGGAACAGAACAGAGCCCTCAGAAATAATACCACACATCTACAACCATCTGATCTTTGACAAACCTGACAAAAACAAGCAATGGGGAAAGGACTCCCTACTTAATAAATGGTGCTGGAAAAACTGACTAGCAATATGTAGAAAGCTGAAACTGGATCCCTTCCTTACACCATATACAAAAATTGACTCAAGATGGATTAAAGATTTAAATGAAAGACCTAACGCCATAAAAACCCTAGAAGAAGACCTAGGCAATACCATTCAGGACACAGGCATGGGCAAAGATTTCATGACTAAAACACCAGAAGCAATGGCAACAGAAGCCAAAATAGACAAATGAGATCTAATTAAACTAAAGAACTTCTGCACAACAAAAGAAACTATCATCAGAGTGAACAAGCAACCTACAGAATGGGAGAAAATTTTTGCAATCTACCCATCTGACAAATGGCTAATATCCAGAGTCTACAAAGAACTTAAACAAATTTACAAGGAAAAAAAAAAAAAAAAAACCATCAAAAAGTGGGCAAAGGATATGAATAGACACTTCTCAAAAGAAGACATTTATGCAGCCAAAAGACACAAGAAAAAATGCTCATCATCACTGGTCATGAGAGAAATGCAAATCAAAACCACAATGAGATACCATCTCATGCTAGTTAGAATGGCAATCATTAAAAAGTCAGGAAACAACAGATGCCGGAGAGGGTTTGGAGAAATAGGAATGCTTTCACACTGTTGGTGGGAGTGTAAATTAGTTCAACCATTGTGGAAGACAGTGTGGCAATCCCTCAATGATCTAGAACTAGAAATATCATTTGACCCAGCAATCCCATTACTGGGCATATACCCAAAGGATTATAAATCTTTCTACAATAAAGACAAATGCACATGTATGTTTATTATAGCACTATTCACAATAGCAAGACTTGGAACCAACTCAAATATCCCAGTGATAGACTGGATTAAGAAAAGGTGGCACATATACACCATGGAATACTATGCAGCCATAAAAAAGGATGAGTTCATGTCCTTTGCAGTGACATGGATGAAGCTGGAAACCATCATTCTAAGCAAACTATCACAAGGACAGAAAACCAAACACTGCACGTTCTCACTCATAGGTGGGAGTTGAACAATGAGAACCCATGGACATAGGACAGGGAACATCACATGCTGGGGCCAGTCACGGGGTGAGGAGCTGGGGTAGTGACAGCATTAGGGGAAATATCTAATGTAAATGAGGAGTTGATGAGTGCAGAAAACCAATATGGCACATGTATACCTATGTAACATACCTGCACGTTGTGCACATGTACCCTATAATTTAAAGTATAATTAAAACAATATTAATAATAAGAAGGTGGCCTCTGGAGTTGGTTGGACCTGATTCTAGTCCTGACTCTGGAATTTATTAACTATATGATTTTAGGAAAATTATTTTTCTGAGTTTCAGTTTCTTCATCTGTAAAATTAATGTAATAGCACCCACCTCTTGAGGTTGTTTTAAAGACAACATGTAAAGAGATCAATTTGGAATTAGTATTTAAGACAGATTGGAGAAGCAAAAACGTGTGGGTAGGGAACAGTTACAAATCTATTGTAATTACTGAGCCTAGACAAAGATAGCAAACCATAGACTGGAGACAGTGGAAAAACAGCAAAGGTAAAGAAGTAGGACAAGCGACTCACTCCATTCTCATTCATCTTGCAAATTCCTTTTTTTCTGTTCATTTAACATGATCTGGGAACCTAAAACTACACTTTGAAGTATATAGTCTGTCTCTGGACATTATTAACTGTTTGCTCATTTCCTTAGAGCTACAAATAACCATCTACTCTCTCTCTTCACCATTTCAACATCTGCAATATGTTCTCCCCAATACCTTACTTCAGTCAGTTAAAAAGCAAAACAAAACTAAAATTATCCATCATTTTACACAATATTTTCAATTTTTTCTTTGTAATTTTTTCCTTCATTCTTACACTTGCCAATCAGGCCTCCTGCAAATTCCCACGGAAGCAGGGTTCCCTAATTAACACAAAATTCAAAAAGAAAACCAATCCTGCCATTTCTGGGCTTAAGGAAACCTGAAACTTTCCTTCAAAACTCTGCTTTTCCTTCAAAGCTCAGTACTTCAGTGCCTAATTCCTACAACGAGCTAAGATCAGAAAAATCACTACATAATAGGAATCTCAAAATGCGCAAGGCTTTGAGAACATGGGTTTTCAACATACAGCTTGCTCTTTCAGGATCTGTCTTCTTATTTGCATACATTTCTGAGCAGGAAGTTATGCGCAGCACTTTTAGTCTCCGCGTGAAAAGGTCTTTCATGCTAATCTAATTCAATTCAGTTCTCCTTTTTCTTTCTTCTTCTCCTCTCTCTCTTCTCAGGGAAGGAATCGTCAAAAATCAATGTTTCAACAGATCTCGCGGTGCTATTCGAGATTCCCTATTAAAAAAAAAAAATAGAATTGATGCAAACAGCCTGTTCCTTCCGGGGTTTTGGGCTGGAACTGCAGCGCTTAGAGAGCCCGGTGGAAGCTGCTAAAGGCGGAGGCGGGGCTCTGGCGAGTTCCCCTTCCACCTTCCCCCACCCTTCTCTGCCAACCGCTGTTTCAGCCCCTAGCTGGATTCCAGCCATTGCTGCAGCTGCTCCACAGCCCTTTTCAGGACCCAAACAACCGCAGCCGCTGTTCCCAGGATGGTGATCCGTGTATATATTGCATCTTCTTCTGGCTCTACGGCGGTAAGGAGAGTGGGGAGTCCACCTTTGTTGTTTTCCTACATACCAGTCCTCTGCTGCCCCAGAACCATTAAAATGCAGAAGTTCCTCTGGCAGCTTCTCCTTCGGAAGACTCATGCATCCCCCACCCCACCCCTCTTCTTCCCTTTTTTCCCTTTGTTGCATCGATTTCATTTTTTTTTCCCCCATAGAGTTCAGCTTTGTTTGCTTCGTGACATTGGGGGGCACATTTCTCCTTTGAAGGAAAACGAAAGCTACCAAGTTTTGGGAGGTGAGAGTTGGTGCTATACGGTCTTTAGGGTTACGTGAAGTCAAGTAAAATCGCACACTGGTGAGTTTCAAGAGTGAGACATTTGATGAATACGCCCTAAGTACTGAGGCAAGGAGGAGTGCACTTCGGTAAAGGATGGGGGTACACGTGCTGTAACTGGTGGGGTTTGAGTGGAGGCCCACTGAGGCATTGTGATTATTCTGGGTGAGTGAGACCCTGGTAATAGAGTTATTTTGAGAGTGTGTAGAAGAGAGAGTGGTTAACTTGAGCTTAAAGGCCTGTTAGAACTAGACAAACTGGGAGGGGAAGTTGGGAACAATGACGTAAATTTTTTTTTACTTAATGTAACAAGAGATTCAGTCTCCCCCCCCCCCATATTGTCCCTTATTTTGACTTTTTCTATTTTTTCAAAATATTTTACTTTTAAAGTTCCCTCACTGCTTCAAATATATTGAGAACTCAGTTGCTTCTTGTGTAGTGGCAGGCTGAGTGGCTGCTGCTTCAAATGGTAGGATTTTCTCCTTCATGGATTCACTTACTCTTAATTTAGAATAACAAATTTTCAGCAGCTGTCGGGAGAATATGATAAACTGGGGTGCAAGGATGAGTGCATATTCATGATAAATGAAAGTACTTCTGCCGGGCGCGGTGGCTCAAGCCTGTAATCCCAGCACTTTGGGAGGCCGAGACGGGTGGATCACGAGGTCAGGAGATCAAGACCATCCTGGCTAATATGGTGAAACCCCGTCTCTACTAAAAAATACAAAAAACTAGCCGGGCGAGGTGGCGGCGCCTGTGGTCCCAGCTACTCGGGAGGCTGAGGCAGGAGAATGGCGTGAACCCGGGAGGCGGAGCTTGCAGTGAGCTGAGATCCGGCCACTGCACTCCAGCCTGGGCAACAAAACGAGACTCCGTCTCAAAAAAAAAAAAAAAAGAAAGTACTTCTGCTTTTCACAACTCAAGAGAAAGGCAGACAGTGGCGAGAACAAATGTGTGGGCTCAGGGTGTAGAATATAGGAACCCCTTCCTTCTTCTTGAGCTGCAGAGCAGAGCTAATCCAGGTTGTGTGTTTTTATTTTTTGGCTTGTTTATTTACACCTGAGAGGATGTGGAATAGAACTAGAGGTTATGTTAAATCACAAGAACCTTGATATTTGAACTTTGTCTTCTCTGTCCACCGTGTGTGGATGTGTTTATGCAATTTTGAAATATCAGAAAATTTAAACTGACATTTTTTGAACAAGTTTAGGTTGAAAAAAAGAACAACTTTTATATTGCCTTTGGACTTCATTTTATGAGCCTCTTACTTTATTATTTTCCATACATATTGTCTAATACTTCAAAGTAAAATTTGAGTTGCTCAGAGTCTCAACTCAATCCAATAATTGTAAAGTCCAGCTTAATGCCTTTATTTAAACCCCTAATGAGACTGAACAGATCAGGCAGTTAGTTTTGCTTTGGGAGTCATACAGTTTCAATACTGTTATTTATCCTTTGCTTTCTCCTTCCTCTACCCCTCCTTCAAAAGTAGATTCAAGAAGAAACTGCTTTCAGAATTTCTATTCAAGTAAGAATAACTGCACCTCTCTTTGTTAAGTCTTAAGTTTCCAAGAGGCTTAGAAATGGCTGCTGTCTTCTATTATTTCCTTTATTGGATTCCATTTTTTTTTTTTTTTTTTTTTAGATTTCAACTTTTATTTTAGATTCCAAGGGTACATGTGCAGGTTTGATACATGGGTATACTGTGCAGGGTTTGGGGTACCATTGAACTTCTCACCCTGGTAGTGAGTGTAGTACCCAATAGGTAATTTTACAACCTTTGCCTTCCTCCCTCCCTCCTCTGTAGTCTCCAGTGTCTATTGTTCCCATCTTTGTTGGACTCTATTGTTGAAGACCATGCAAATGGCAGATGTTTGTGGTATTTGTATTTTATTTCAGTTTTTTAATCATGGGTAATTAGAAATTTATCTACTGTAGTAATTACAGTTCATATGAACCTGTTATCAAAATTCTACTTCATAATACCAAAATAAATCCTTGCTTTATTATAATATTACAACACTTTTAAATAATACTAAAACAGTGTAAAGTGAGTACTTCTTTGTAACATGAATGGAGTGGTGATTATTTACTTCAGAAAGGCACTTTTCAGTTTGCTGTACCAAAGTTTTCCTTTAAGATTGATGCCCTATTTGTTTTAATACATAAGTTAGAAAGTTTTGAGCAAATATCCTGATGGAACCCTACAATTGCAGATAGTGAGATACTTCAATTTGAAGTGACTAACTTTAGTTGTCTGAAGAACAGTTAAAAGCTTCTTTGCTTTGGATTGGTAGTAGCAATTTATAAATAAATAATGACTGTTTCTTAATCTTCCTACTGATTGTTATTTAAAAAAAACAATAATAGATGTTATACTGGTTATACTGGGCCAAGTGGGGGATCTGGATCTGTGATAATTGGCAAGACAATGTTAACTTATTTTGTCTATATCCCAAGAGTCTTTGTACCTCATAGCCTTATTTAAAAAAAATGTTTTAAAAAAGTGGCCTAATAGTGAAGAGTAGCACTTGCTTCTTAAAGGTTTAGAAATGAAAACAAATATGTTGGTCTTTGCAATGGATTCCATTTTTAATTTTTATTGCTATATCATAATTGCACATATTTATGGGGAACATATGATATTTTGATACATGCACACAATGTGTGATGATCAAATTAGGGTAATTAGGATATCCATTACTGCAAACATTTATCATTTATTTGTGTTGGGAACATTCCAAATATTCAAGCTGTTTTTTTCTAGCTATACAGTAAATTATATTGGTAACTATAGTCACCCTATTGTGCAATTGAACAGTGGATCTTATTCCTTCTATCTAACTGTAGTTTTGTACTCATTAACCAACCTCTCTTCATCCCTCTTTCCCCCTACCCTTCTCAGCCTCTGGTAACCACCATTCTACTCAATATCTTCATGGGATCGACTTTTTTAGCTCCCACCTGGGTGAGAACGTGTGATATGTCTTTTGTCTTTCTGTGTTATGTCTTAGTTCACTTAAAATAATGTCCTCCAGGCTCATCCATGTTGTCACAAATAACAGAATGTCATTTTTTTATGGCTGAATAATATTTTATTTTGTGTGTGTATATGTATGTGTGTGTGTATATATAATATACATAATATATATATCACATTTCCTTTATTCGTTCATCCATTGATGGACACTTAGCCACATATCATAGTTATTTTGAATAGTTCTTTAATAAACATGGGAGTGCAGATATTTCTTTGATATACTGATATCCTGTCTTTTGGATATATACCCAAAAGTGAGATTGCTAAATCATGTGGTAGTTCTATTTTTGTTTTTTGAGGAACCTCTATGCTGTTTTCCATGGCAGCTCTAGATCATGTGGTAGTTCTATTTTTGCTTTTTTGAGAAATCTTTGTCTTGTTTTCCATAGCAGCTGTACTAATTTACATTCCCACCAAAAGTGTACTAGTATTCCGCTTTCTCAGTGCCCTTACCAGCATTTGTTATCTTTTTGGTAATAGCCATTTTAATTGGAGTGAGATGTTACTCATTATGGTTTTGATTTGCATTTCCCTGATGGTTAGTGATGCTGAACAGTTTTTCTTATACCTGTTTGCAATTTGTATGTCTTCTTTTGTGAAATGTTTATTGAAATCATTTGCCATTTTAAAAAATTGGATTATTTGTTTTTTTGTGGGTTTCTTTTTTGCTACTGACTCCCTTATATATTGCACATATTAATCTCTTGTCAGATGGATAGATTGAAAATATTTCCTCCCATTTCTAGGTTTCTCCTCACTTTATTGATTGTTTCCTTTGCTGTGCGGAAGCTTTTTAGCTTAATGTAGTTCCATTTGTCTATTTTTACTTTCATTGCCTGTTTTTCAGGTTTTACCCAAAAAATCTTTGCTCAGACCAAAGTAATGGACTTCTTGATGGTAACCATAATAATGATAGTCAGTAGAAACCCTTAAGTATGTCAGATACTATCTCATTAAAAAAAAAAAAATCCTTTGAATTAAGCACTATGATTATCTCTATTTTTCAGAGAAGGAAATACAGTATACAGGTTCAAAGAGTAAATAACTTTCTCAAGGTTACACAGTTAGTAAGCCATAGAGCTTGAATCCAAGCAAGATGTTTGAATCCAAAGAATATATACTTAACCACAAAGAAATGCATCCTCCCAGTGATTTATGGCAACTAGTAGGCATGAGGAGATAAATTTGAACATGAGGTAAGAGGTAGGGGAGGAAGTAAGTCCTGTAAGTGGAAGAAGAGTTGCCCGGGCATGTACATATAGGGGAATAGAGAAATGGGCAGCTAGTGTGTAGGAGGGATATTATGTCTAAAAGGGAATGTCAGTAAGAAGGGTAAGTGACTGTTCACCCAAGGCCAAGAAGATAGAGAAGACCTACACAGTTGGAAAGCCTAAACTGGTCTGGTATAGGTCAAGGTATAAAATTCAGGCCTTAATACTGTTTAGTTTAATGGGAACCATTTAACAAGAAGGCAGCTTCCAAGTTGTCTGTCTATATGAAGTGATTTCTGCCTGTTCAGAATTGTTTATGCATGTTTTAACTCACTGTGACACAGAGGTATATGCCACGTTTTGTTTCTTGAAATTGTAATGCTTTGTAAATTTACATTTAATGGAAAACAGGAATCCCAGAGCCTACATAACTTAATAGATTGCAATAACTATTTAAACAAAAATCAACATTGGCCTAGGATGAGAATTGCTAGAGTGATGATAGCTTGGAGAATTTTAACTGGTTTGGGAGTTTTTCCCCATACTTATTTCCCCACGACCCATAATGATCTCCATTTCATGGCATCTATGCATTCTATTTGTGCCTTGGTGTAGGAATTTTAAGATTGTGGGGAATAGATTTCTTAGGGTTTTAATTGTGAAGTAACTTTTAAAAATTGATATATTTTATATAACTGATAAAACAGAAGCTGGTTGTAGCTTGGATTGTCCATAAATTAAATATACATAATTTTCCTCTATGGTTGTACTCTGTACAATTTATAACAACAGATAAAACAACATTCTTGATTGTGTAATCATTAGTCACTAGTCACAGTATTTTCTTCATCTGGATAATATAGAAGAGCAAGACACAGTTCTTCATTATGTGATTCTCAAATAATTGTATTTTAGGTGCAGAATGTTTTGCTGCTCTTTCTCTGTATTTTTACATTAAACATTGATTTTGTGTATGCAAAGATTTTTGTCATATCTTCCAAAGTTTGTTTGAATGTTGTTTAAAGGTGTTCATAGAAAACGTTCACTTAGAAGACTAAAATTAGAAACTGTTCACCAAATGACTGAGACATGCTTTTTGGATGTGGTTAACAGTGGAAAATGGCAGCTTTCACATGGCAAATGCAGAGACTCAAGATCAGTGCCTTCAAATTGATGCTTAGTATTTGATGGCTGATTTCCTAAATTTCACAGAAACATTGGAAGAATTTGACCCAAAAAGAGGCTGATCAGTGATCAGTGATGGTGATTCTTGGGCATTTAGAAAGATGCTTAAATGTTGAATGGTTGTAGGGAAGAACATATTGTGAAAGTTTAGTAAAAGATTCATTATCTGGGCCGGGTGCGGCGGCTCACTCCTGTAATCCTAGCACTTTGGGAGGCCGATCCAGGTGGATCACGAGGTCAGGAGTTCAAGAGCAGCCTGTCCAACATAGTGAAACCCCATCTCTACTAAAAATACAAAAAAGAAGTAATAGTAATAATAATAGTCGGGCGTGGTGGCGGGCACCTGTAGTTCCAGTTACTTGGGAGACTGAGGCAGGAGAATGGCGTGAACCCGGAAGGCAGAGGTTGCAGTGAGCCGAGATCGTACCATTGCACTCCAACCTGGGTGACGGAGCAAGACGCTGTCTCAAAAAAAAAAAAAAAAATTCATTATTTGGTAGAAGAGAAAGATAAAATGGACTTATTTCTAGCACAAAGACTAGTTACTTTGTTGAGAAAGGGTTTTGATCAATAAACCCTCCACCAGGGTTAGCCTAGGGAAAAAATAAATAAAACCTCAAATATCAACCAGATTGAATATTCTCTGTAGCTAATCTTTAAAATCTTTTATGAAATATATATTATGCAATTAACCATGTATCATTTACAAAAACATTTCCTGCTTTAATGGAATTATCAAGGTTGAATTTTGTATTTCATTTCTTACTGATAAAAGTAAACAGATTAAGAGAGAAGCTGTTGGTTAACTATCTGACCATCTGTTTCCTTTCAGATCTACTTTGCAGCCCACTAGGAGGCCTTTTAAACCCAGTTTTTAATTACTTTCTTCAATCCAGACCAAGGCTAAACAAAAGTACATTTAGAGAGACGAGGCAGTTCATTTATGATGACTGTTTTGATTAATATGAAAGACAAAGCTGACTTTTTACACTTGGGCTGCAGAGAAGAATTTTAAGCAAGGGGATTTGTTTCTAGCCCAGGTCTTGCATGTTGGTTTATTAGTTTGTTTGAAGTCTTGCAGATTGCCAGAACATCAGGCAAAAAATTCAAATATAAGTTTAAAAATATCATAACAAATTCAAAGACTGTATATTTAAAGTATTCAATGACGCTAGGTTTTTTGTTGCTGTATTGCCCTTTCGTTAGCATAACTAATTTTTTTTTTTTTTTTTAAGACGGACTCTCACTCTGTCACCCAGGCTGTGGTGTGATGGCATGATCTTGGCTCACTGCAATCTCTGCCTCCCAGGCTCAAGGGATCTTCCTGCTTCAGCCTCTCAAGTAGCTGGGACCACAGACATGCGCCACCAGGCCCAGATAACTTTTGTATTTTTGGTAGAGATGGGTTTTCACCATGTTGCCCAGGCTGGTCACAAACTCTTGAGCTAAAGTGATCCACCCTCCTCAACCTTCCAAAGTGCTGGGATTACACGCGTGAGCCACTGAGCTCAGCCGCTAAGATTTGACTTTAGTAATAGTAAAGACAACACTTATTTATGCATTGAATATGTCAGGCAAGGTGCCCAGGGCTTTACCTACATTATTTTATTTAATTTATCTTTACAATAACATTTTAACATAGTAATAACTACTATTAGATTCATTTTATCTAATTGGAGGGGGTATCTCTAAGATCCAGAAACATAGGTACATTGGTCAAGACCAAAGAGCTAGAAATGGCAGGGCTGTGATTAGAACTCCGGTTGTTTGGACTTCAGAACCCACTCCTAAACACTGTGTTATTTACACATCCTCTGTATATAGTTATTGAATAGAAATTGTCAATACTACATAAAAATCCTGTTAATATGAGTTTTAAATACAATTGTCTTTTAAGAGGGGATGATGTCTAAGTAGCAAATGTGTCCTCATTCATAACCCATACTCGAGAGTGAGATGAGACTTGGCATTGGTGGGCAGGCTGGGGGTAGGGAGGATAGTAGCACCATGTTCTTTTACAATTTAGTTCTTTTTTTTTTTTTTTAAATCAAATGAATTAATCGAGGGCACACTTAAAAATAATATTTGTCTGTACTTTCTTATGCTGGCCTGTGTTACATACTGAATTTTTATGACTGATTCTCTTCCATGTTATGTGGTTATAGGCCAACATAATTAAAAGGTGGTTTCTATGATTCTGTAAATCTAAATTAACAGGAAGGCAGTACTGCTATTACTTGTAAACTCTGGTTTTAGACTCTAGTCTTTGATTTCTGTCCCTTTGGTTTAGTCCTTTTTGGAAATGAGACCTATCCTAGAGTTAGGGTCGAGCCAACCCTTTCTGCTTGGGGGATTTCAAAAAATGAGTCAAGACAAATAAAATTTCACCTTTCAAACACAAGAGAATATTCATCTTAGGTAACATTTACTACATGAGAAAATGTCTGTTTCACCATCACCTTTCAGCCAGTTGTTTCATTATAAGTGTAGCATATTTTTCTGTTAAAATTATGAGTAAATATATATTTAATAGTAGTTGTATGATATTAGAGACCGTTCTCTTCAGTATGTTATATCAAATTTGATTTAGAAGGAACACAAACATATACAAGTACTTAATTTATTAAACATATGATCAATCATCTTACTTTAATTTCTTATGCAAATTGTCAGCTTTAATGGATAATAATATTAAGAACTATAATTCATTGAGTCAGGCACACCGGTAAGAACTTTACATGTATTATTTCATTTTTCTGACAACTCAGTGAAGCCAGTACTCTTATTAGCTCTGTTTTTAAGATGAGAGGCTCAGAGACCTAGCAAGGTCACAGAGCTAGCAAAGCATCCCCCAGGTTTGTCTGATTCCAGGGCCCCTCATCTGAAGCCCTATGCTATTCTGCGTACTTGATGATATTCACTAATTACCCACTCTGAATGCAGCTCTGAAACTGATTTACAAGTCATTGTAATACTTCTTTTCTGATGAACTTGAAAAACCATGAAAAATACTTCTTAATTAATTGGTCTATAGCAACAGGTGGTCTATAGATACTAAGGATAATTCTGGTGGTCTGTTATCAAGTGGAGAACTTGAGTTTATCAGAGGAGAAAATCAAAGTTATAAGAGCTCAGCATATACTATTAGTTAGAATGCAGAACATGTACCTTAATCTCGATTTAAGAAAATCATTTTATTGCAATCTAATGAAAAGAAGATAAGATGAATTGCTTTTTCAAGGGATTTTAAAGCTTTTTTAGCTGCAAGGGTGAGATATGTTTTATTGGCTATTGCCTGTGTGATTTGAGTAGATCATAAAACTTTCTTTGCCTCTCATCATTCTCACAAACTGAATATGAGTAACTTAAAATGAAGAGTAGGCCAGGCGCGGTGGCTCACACCTGTAATCGCAGCACTTTGGGAGGCTGAGGCGGGCGAATCACGAGGTCAGGAGATCGAGACCATCCTGGGTAACACGGTGAAACCCCGTCTCTACTAAAAATACAAAAAATTGCTGGGCCGTGGTGATGGGCGCCTGTAGTCCCAGCTACTCGGGAGGCTGAGGCGGGAGAATGGCATGAACCCGGGGGTCGGAGCTTGCAGTGAGCCGAGATCTCGCCACTGCACTCCAGCCTGGGCGACAGAGAGACTCTGTCAAAAAAAAAAAGAAAAAAGAAAAGAAAAGAAGAGTATCATGAAAGAAAGCTTCTAGAAGTGTGTGATGGTTAATACTGAGTGTCAACTTGATTGAATTGAGGGATACAAAGTATTAATCCTGGGTAGTGTCTGTGCAGGTGTTGCCAAAAGAGATTAACATTTGAGTCAGTGGGTTGGGGAAGGCAAATCCACCCTAAATCTGATGGGCACAATCTAATCAGCTTCCAGCAAATATAAAGCAGGTAGAAAAACGTGAAAAAGAGAGACAGGCTTAGCTTCCCAGTCCATGTTTCTACCGTGTTGGATGCTTCCTGCCTTTGAACATTGGACTTCAAGTTCTTCAGTTTTGGGACTTGGACTGGCTCTCCTTGCTCCTCAGCTTACAGAAAGACTACTGTGGAACCTTGTGATCATGTAAGTTAATACTTAATAAACTCCCCATATGTATATATACATATATCCTACTACTTCTGTCCCTCTAAGAGAACTCTAATACAAAGTGTTATTGGAAATTCATTACTAAAAATGATGAAATCTGATCTCACACTTTCAGAAAAAACAATTGGTCATGTGATTCAGGTAAATAGTTTTAACTTCTCAGAAGATGCAGTAGTTGGGGTGACATATTTTCAGTGAATTTCTACTTAAAACTTAAGAGTAAAGGTAGGCCTGGCACAATGGCTCATGTCTGTAATCCCAGTACTTTGGGAGGTCCAAGGGGGACGATCATTGGAGGCTAGGCATTTGAGACCAGCTTGGGGAACAAAGCAAGACCCTGTGTCTACAAAAAATTTAAAAAAATAATAAAAAAAAGGAATAAAGATGTTAAATTTAAACTTTCTAAACAATGTTGAAGGGACAATCAGGGTTGGTGGTGGTGATGAGACAATTTGCCAGATAACAAGACAAACACCTGGTGAGTTTTAAAGTGAGCAAAATGGAAGTGTGACAAGATCCAAAGTAAGGAAAATTTTATGCTCAACTTTGAATTCATGCGAGATATATATATATATATATATATATATATATATATATATATATGAAAAGAGGATGTTGAAAGGCAAGTAAAAAATATTGTGAAAAAAATGTGACTAAACATTTACAGATTGCCCATCAGATCAGATTAGGATTTTTTATTAGATTTTTAAGTTAAAGTTGTAGAACGAGTTTTGTTAGTGTGTGTTTACATCCAATTAGAAATTGTGTGACTATGATTAGGCTCTGTATGGGGCGCTTAAGAGAGGAGTGCATGTCTCACTTGGGATTTAATCTGACTCTACCCCAGAGTTGAACTCGAGAAGTAAAGTACACATCCCAGGGGATCCTTATGCTGCCCAAATGTCAGGGACTGCTTGGGACAGGTCCCAGCAGACACACAGCATGTGTGTACTTTCCAAAGTCAGTCACTCTAGGTTTCATGAAAACCCAAAGCATCTAATACGATCTTGTCAAAATTATGTCTACCTGTCCAAGTGGATTTACTGTAAATCAATGTCTAATTACTTTTTGAAAATTATTCATTTACAGAGATTGAACTGATTTTTTTTTCATTTCCTAATGTGATTGAGTAGGAAAGTCTTATAATTGTACTTTTTGGTTAAAGTATAAAACTAGCGATACAGTGCATAAACATTATATTCTGAATATATGTGAAGAATGCCGCAAAAGGAGCTATTAGCACAAAAAATGAGATTCCATCTTGTGCGACAGCTCATATAAGAGAAGAGATTTTGGGGAAGAAAAAAAAATGAAATTTGAAACCTTGAATTGTCAAAACATGGATTTCTCCAAAAGCAATTATAAGAAAAAATAGTTGACTATCTCCCAATGACTAAGGTAATCATGACCGAATTCTACATCCACACCTCCACAAAGAACCACCACTTGATGTCATACAATTTCTTCAAATATTTGAAGTTGGAATGGTGGACATTAATTTGTGTATGTTTTAGTAAAAATATATAGAACTTTTTATTTCATATGATTAATGATGAGTCATTATTCTATGTAAAAGCATATGATAAAAAGATAGATGGCATGTTGCATATAATAGCATTATGCATTTTTCCTAAATATTTTCTTAAGCTTTAGCAATTGCCTCTTAGCAACTGCTTCAAGTCATATAAGGCAGATTTCTGAACCTAATGAACAGATTTTGTGGCATGGTCAATATTTTTACAGTTTATTTTTTTAACTTTCCTCCTCATTTATTAATGGACCCATCAAAAGTTAAAAATACTTTGTAGAACTCTACTGTAGAATAGTAGTACTATTTCAAAATTCAACAAAGTGATAAGTAGCAACTTATCATCTACCCCTTTCACTTCTTATTACACAGAATATAATTATAAATTGGTAAGTTTCTAAATAAATATTTGTTCACATATGAGTGGATGGCCTGTTGAAATTCAAGTGTAAAACAGGCCACCCAAGTGGAGATTTGCAGTTGCTATTTGGAAACGTGTGACTAGAGTTTGGGAAAGATGGTGGATGGAGAGTAGACATGGGAGTCATTCATGTATAGGTGCTACTTCAAACCGTGGAAAAGAATGAGCTCACTAGGAGAAAGGAATTATAGCATGAGATGAGAAGAGAGCTCAAACCAAGGACAGGACTTTGCTGAATGTTCACATTTCAGAGGAGGTGAAAGAAACAGGAACAGCAGGAAACAGGTGGATTCATTAGGAAAGGTCAGAGTAGCATCTTGTAATAGAAACCATAGTAGAGAAGAATTTTCAAGGAGAATGAGCATTGTTTGTTCGTTCCATACAGGAATTGTGAAAACTGATAAAAGGTCACTGAATTCAAAATAAGGAAATTATTAGTGACCTTGGAGAAAAGCAGTTTCAGTAGATTGGTGAAAACAACAGCCTGATTGGGAAAGGTTAAGAAATGGAACAAATAATGAGGAAGAGATGAGTATGTAGACTAACATTTGACTAGTTTGGTGAGAGGAAAGGAAAAAGAAGATTGCTGAAAATAGCTAAAATAAAAAGATATTATTCCAGAGTTACTAAAAAAGAAGAAAATTAAGTGAACTGGAATTTTTCCTAGAAAAATCCTGTTTGTCTGTTTTCCCAGCCTAGATTTATCAGATCATTGTTGATTCTTTAATTTCACCATAGAATCAACTTTAATCTACTTCAGTGTCTAGTGACTGGAATATTCAACAATTAATATTTGGAAATTGTGACAGAGAGAGAACATGAATATTTGTGATAGGAAAGAATGATAGCAAATAAATATTTTTATGTTGTTCTACCTGTGAATGCCCTACGAATAATTTTATCAGAGAAATGCATATTATTTCAAAAGCATTTAATTATCCTTGTAAAAAATAAGCAGCAAAGTCAAAATTTTCATAAAATGTATGAAGAACAGCTGGACAATTTTTATTACCACTATTTATTTGCTTAAATTTAGTAAAGATCAGTTTGATTCTTTAGAACATATTGCTTTTTTTCCCACCATGCCCAACCTGTTACCAACATTTTAATATTTAGATTTCATCATGAGTGATATAACTTTCCAAGTGTCACATTAAGACATATTTCAAAGAAACAACTAATTCACTCAGGTAGTTTTTAACTCATTATTACACTGAAGTTCACATTAGTTGTTAGTTTTTCTGCATTCTCTGGTTATGGAGCAGACTCCCAATTCCTCAGCTTACCAGTTTTGAGAGGAATTGTGTGAAAGAGTATATTCCAAGTCCCTATCCCCAAAACAAGGGAGAATAAAATAACATACTTAGGCTCAGTACATTAGTACTATTTCATTTGAAAATATCATAAATTTTAAAAAAGAAAGGCATGCACAAAAGAATATTTGTAACCAAGTATGTATTCTGAATAGGAAAGATTTATTGGAATCCCTATCACTTAGAGAAGCAGAACTACTATAGTAATATGGAATAATGGATTTATTTTCAGTTTTAGACCTGCACAGTTGTGGGAGCTTTGCAGTTGCCTTCACATCCGGTATGGAGCTAAAGTCATCATAGGTTAGCAGAGCTGGCAACTGGGAAGAAAAGCTGGATTTGAAGTAGAGCTGTGCAAGGGCAAACTAGAACCTGCAGGAGAAAATGAAACCCATAAAGATAAACTGGGACTTGTATTTGACTCATAATTCTCCATCCTCAATGACCCTGACTTGAACAGCCCGAAAGGGACTGGCACTCTTCCCTGCAAAGCCATTCGTGCACCTGGCCCAGAAACCAAAAGAGGAGATCTGTGGGGAGCCAAAGAAATGTAGCAGGACGAGCCGCACACAAAACTCCTCAGACACCAAGTTAAAGAAGGAAGGGGTTTATTCGGCCGGGACATCAACAAGACTCCTGTCTCAAGAGCCAAGCTCCCCAAGTGAGCGATTCTTGTCCCTTTTAAGGGCTCACAACTCTAAGGGGGTGTGCGTGAGAGGGTCGTGATCGATTGAGCTAGCAGGGGGTATGTGACTGGGGGCTGCATGCACCGGTAGTTAGATTGGAACAAAATAAGATAGGGATTTTCACAGTGCTTTTCTATACAATGTCTGTAATCTATAGATAACATAACCAATTAGATCAGGCGTTGATCTTTAACTACCAGGCCCAGGGTGTGGCACCGGGCTGTCTGCTTGTGGATTTCATTTCTGCCGTTTAGTTTTTACTTTTTCTTTCTTTGGAGGCAGAAATTGGGCATAAGACAATATGAGGGGTGGTCTCCTCCCTTATTCCCTGCCCCACTTGAGACTCTCACCCAGTAGTGGGAGTTCTCACTTTCATTTTTGCTGCCCATGTCTTCTTGCTAGACAGATCGACAGTGATTCATATAGTACGCTTGTGCTGAAGCATTTTGGTGAACTAAGGTAGTGATGAAGTTTTTTATCATATGAAGAAGTACTGGTAGCAAACAAGGGAGCAGTAAGCAGGTTTCTATTACTATTATAACTCTTATTATAAGAGTTTTAAATCCTCCTAGCACTGGGAACCATTTTCCAAACATGGCCCCAGGATCAAATCCATGCCACACTCGCACGAGCACATAGGCCAGTTTTGTCATATCTCTAACTATGTCTTCAACTACTTGCCCTTGATTATCTATGTGTAGGCAGCAATTAGTAAGCTTAAATTTCCTACAGACCTCTCTTTCAGCTGCTAGCAAGTAGTCGAGAGCTAATCTATTTTGATAGATAGCATTTCTCATCTGAGTTTCTTGCCGGGCCAGAATAGTCAAGGCTCTGCCGGTTTTATTAGTGATTATTTTTAAGACAACTTGTAACCGTATGATTCGGTTGATCATGTAAATGGGGGTCCGGTATCCCCACGAACCGTCTTGTGCCCAAGTAGCAGGACCATAATATTATATTATATGATTCTCTCAGGGGGCCATTTATCATTTTTTCAATTTCCTATAGCTATGCTTCTCTTTTTGCGGGAAGCATAGACAGGGAAGCCCAGGAGTTCGCCTGTTTTTATGGGCAGTAGGAAGAAAGATGGTTTAATAGTACCAATAACACAACTACCTGCCCACTGATCAGGTAATTTGGCATAAGCTCTATGCCCACATATCCAGTATAATCCAGTGGGGGCTGTCCAGTCCCAGTGGGACTCCAGGTGGGTCCACACGGTTTACAACTTTGGGAATTTACTAAATGGATTTCTCTCTGTGTGATTTGAACTCCACCAAGTGACTGTTTTTGTGATACCATTATACAGTTTCTGTCTCAGACAACTAAGTCGTCCTACGGGATGAGTGAATTATTTTCCTTCTCTTGCTATGCAATATTGTCCAATAATTGAGGCTTTTAGGATTCAGAAATTATCAGGGTGATTCTTTTGAGCCAGGAATTCGTCAGGAACTGGGTCAGTAGGTACTAATTCTTGGGCTTCCCAGGGCCATTGGTCTCCTATTACAGTTCCTCCACATACATAACATGAAGTGACATTGAGAGACTGGGCTACATGCTCGGCTAATTGCAAAAACAAATTTCTTGTCTTTCCTGGAATTTCTGGTACTGGCACATTTAGTTCATCATAGAAAGTTTGAAACACTGGCTCAGGAGAGCATTTGTAAACTTCTCCTCGAACCAAGATATTTACTTGAGGATCCAGTCCGGCCCTGTCGATTCTTAAGGTCACACGCTCCTCTCTTTCCCAGCGAGGATCAAGGGGATTGGTTATTACTACCTCTAAGGAGTTACATTGTCCCTTAGTACAGGAAAGGCCATTTTTTTCCTTTCTGAAGGTGGACTAGATCCTTTTCATTTTTTTTTTTTTTTATCCAAGTGGCCTAAATGACACAAGACCAGTATTTACATTTATTTCCACACAGTCCTGATTTATGACGGATGTACTTATTTTCTGCCATATAGTCTCTTTTCTAATTAAGAGAACCACACCTTTTTCCTAACTTACTACTATTAATGACAGCACAGGCATCGAATTTTAAGATGACTTGTTTGGGAACCCCTTTTTCTTCTGTTTTTGCTAACACTTTACTCATATCATTTATGAGCCCCCACCAGTCCTCAATCCTTAATCTTATTTTAAAAACTGTGGTCATGGGAGGCTCAGATGGATCATAACACACATCAGGTTGGTCATTTCCTGGGCTACATACCTTGTATGGAATAACATTATACAAACAAATTCTTTTTAGAGTTCCAGTAAACTTATAATAACCATAAAATAATAGAACTGTAGCAACCTTTTGTCCTACATCAGTGACTTGATGTATACACTGGGAACAGTCCTCAGTCTGAGGAAGATCAGTTGAAGTCCTTACTGTAAAAGTCCACATTTTAAGGTAAATGAGCCCTGCAATGAGTTTCCTCATACCTCAGCCGTGTGTGGACCAGTCAGCTTCCAGGTGTGACTGGAGCAGGGCTTGTCGTCATCTTCAGAGTCACTTTGCAGGGGTTAGAGAAGCTGCTCCCTACCACGTACCACTCACAGTCTACTGATGTTTAAGGATGGTCTCAGAGTTTGGGCCTGCTAGAATAAACTGAGTCCAAAACTTTTACACAGTTATGTTCAACGGGGCTATCTGATACCGGGAGCAAGGTGGTGGGGTTTAGGTTGTTGCAAACTTCAGTGGTTATGTGGGGATTTTCACATAGCAGGCTTTGGTACTTGGTTAATCTAGCATTTGTTAACCAATGATGTCCTTTGGTAATCATTAAAGTTACCACAGCATGGGGGGCCTTTATATTCAGGTTTTGCCTAAGGGTTAGTTTATCTGCTTCTTCTGCTAACAGGGCTGTTGCTGCTAGGTCCCTTAGACCTGGGAGCCAGCCTTTGGAAACCCTGTCTAGTTGTTTTGAGAGATAGGCCACTGGCCTTGGCCAGGGCCCCACAGTCTGGGTTAAAACTCCAACTGCCATTTTTTCTCTTTTTGACACATAGAGTGTAAAGGGCTTTATCAAATCTGGTAGTCCTAGGGCTGGGGCCAGTATAAGTTTTTCCTTTAATTTACAAAAGGCTTGCTGTTGTAGAGGCCCCCATTCAAAAGGCTCCCGATTACCCCCCTTTGGAACCCCATACAAAGGTTTGGGTAGTACTGCAAAGTTTGGAATCCATAATCTGCAAAACCCCATAGCTCCTAGGAATTCCTTTACTTGCCTTATGGTTTAGGTTCCGGTATGTGGCAGATGACCTGCTTTCTTTCTGATCCCAGGCTGCACTCCCCTTTCCGAATACTGAATCCCAGGTAGCGTACCTGCTGTCTGCAGATCTGAGCTTTCTTCTTGGACACCTTGTACCCACAGTCCTCTAGGTGCCAAAGCAGGGCATCAGTCCCTTTTGTGCGCCCGACTGCCGTGGAGTGTCCCAACAGAAGGTCCTCCACGTACAGGAGCAAGACACAGCCTAGGTCTTAGCAGGAAACTTTTGCAGGTCTCCAGCCAGGGCCTCCCTGAAGATAGTAGGGGAGTTCTTGAAACCTTGGGGAAGCCGGGTCCAAGTGTACTGAGTAGTGACACCTGACTCCGGATCTTCCCACTGAAAGACAAACAGCTTCTGGCTCTCAGGAGTTATTCTGATGCGAAAGAAGGCATCTTTTAAGTCCAGACATGTAAACCAGCTGTCCTTTGCCGGGAGCAGCCCTAACAATGTGTAAGGGTTAGGAACTGTTGGGTGCAGAGTCACTGTAACTTGGTTGACCAAGCGCAAGTCCTGTACAGGTCAGTAATCCTTGATCCCTGGCTTAGGGACAGGCAGGAGAGGGGTGTTCCATGGAGACTGGCAAGGAACTATAATTCCACAGGCTTTCAAGCACTTGAGATGAACCTGGATTCCATCAAGAGCTTCTCTGGGAACCAGATACTGCTTTTGTCTAATTGGCTGTGCCCCAGGCTTAACTTCTATGAGTACAGGGGCTTGGTTGACCACTAGTCCCGGAGGATTATCCTCTGCCCATACTTGGGGCCATCGCTTAGCTAGAGCTGGTTTTATCTCTTGGCCTGGCTCGGTTAGAAAAAGTCTCCATTCTTCTTCCCGGAGGACTGTAAGGGCCATGATAACTCCTGTTCCCAGTAACTTTAGCTGTAAAGAGCCCTCTTTTGTAAAGGGGATGGTGGCTCTCAACTTGCTAAAGCAAGTCTCTTCCCAGCAAGGGCAAGGGACAACCAGGCATGTACAAGAACTGGTGAACTATCTCATGTCCTCCCACCAAGCAGGTCCGTGGTAGACAGAAAGCCTGCTTAGTGGAAACTCCTGTTGCTCTGATTATATCAATGGTTTTCTTGGATAAGGGAGCAACCAGGGTGGTCACTACTGAGTGTTCAGCACCAGTATTGACCAAAAACTTAATGTCCTTGCCCCCAATTGTAATCCTGACTGTGGACTCCTTGGAGGCACTTGAACCCGGTGCCCTTCAGTCCATTAACCCTTCAACCAGATTGAACAAAGCTCCCTCGTCTTTATCTGAGGTCTTTTGTTCTGAACCACCTTGCTTTTCCTTCAGTTGGGGACACTTATCTTTCCAATGCCCTATTTCCTTTTGATGGGCGCATTGGTTACGTTGCAAGCATGGGCGATTAGACTGGGTATTCTTCCCTGAACCCCCCTTCCCCTCTCCTTTCAGGGGAATCCCTTAATGGCCGCGGCCAGTAAGTCAGCATTTCGCCTAGCCTGGCATTCGCCTTCCTTACGACTTTCTCTGTGGCTTGTTGCATCTCTATTCACAAACACTTGACTGGCTATTTCCAGTAACTGTGAGGTATTAATACCTACAAACCCAGCCTGTTTCTGCAATTTTCTCCTGATATCTTCTGCGCTTTAACTAAGGCCCTGTTAGTCATGCGCAGATTTTCAGGACTATCAGGATCAAAAGGAGTGTACATACGATAAGCCTCACACAGTCTTTCATAGAATTGCACTGGACTCTCCTCTTTTCTGTGGATGACCTCAGAGACTTTATTTGTAGCCTTTTGAACCCCTTTCTTTAGACCTTCTATTAATGCCTCACCGTACCGTCTTAGCTTCTCCATGTCTGATCCCTCGTTCAGGTCCCTTTGGGGGTCTGTTCCTGGCAGTTGAATTCTTATATATTCTTGGGAATTTTGGTAATTAGCTGGGACGTGCTCCTCTAGCCACTTAGTTGCCACCTGGAGCACCCTTAGCCTTTCATCTGTATTAAAGAGGCACATGAGCAGCTTGTGGCAATCAGCCCAAGTAGGATTATGAGTCTGTATAATAGTTTGGAGCAAGTCAATTAAAGCTTGAGTCTTTTCAGTGTAAGATGGAGTATTATTTTTCCAATTGAGGAGATCAGCAGAGGTGAAAGGTTGATACACAAAGGCACGCCTTTCCACTGTGTGTCCGTCCTCATCTACTCCAGTATATAGCTGCTCTTTCAGGGGCATTTGGATTCCAGTCTTGGGCCATAAGTGAGCTTCCAAGGGAGGAGCCTCTCCCGTGGCTTCACTTCCTCTCTTGTCTACTCTGGGTGGTCTAGGGGTGTGGTCATCTGGTGGAGGTGGAGGTGCTCTGGGTTCAGGAGTGGGGAGCCATTCCTCCTGATAAGGAGGGGATATTGCTGGTACCAATTCCTGCCATGATTCTTCTGGTGTTGAGTCGGACAGGACTTTTGGTGCTGACTTCCCTCGGTGGGTGGAGCGAGGACCTTCCTTAACTAACTGTCCCTTTGCTACTAGTACTGCTGCTGCCTGTCCTCATAACCACTGTGGGGGTCCAAAACCAGCTGTAACCAAGAGTCTATATATGGGAACTGATCCGGGTACCCTGGCTTACAGGTTACCCTGTGCCATACCTTCGAGACAAGGAACCTGTCCAGGCTTCCCTCTGACGGCCAGCTCACCTCTAATGCTGGCCAGTCTATCTCACACAAAGTTCTAAGTTTTCCTGGTGTCATGGTGACTCCATAGTCTCCCTTAAATCCCTTTTTGAAATTTTTCAACATAGTTCCTAGTGGGGTGGGCTTACTTTGTGCCTGACCCATGTTTCCTCGAGACAAAACACCACACTCACACCACACGCACACCACAAAACAAAGAACAGGTAAAAAGGGCACACACACACTTTTACAGTTTACGCCAAACCAAAATCAAAACCAAAATCAGAGTATCAAAAAATCTAAGCCAGGTCAAAACCAAAACCAAAGTATCAAGCAATCCAAGTCAAATAAAAAACAAAAACCAAAGTACCGGTACAGGCACACTGTGGGTGATCAGGCCACGCTTCCACTCAAATGGAGTAGGCAAGTTCCCAAGACCAGTCCTGTCAAGCAATTTAAACCAAATCAGAACCAAAACCAAAACCAAAACCATGGTGCCGATAAAGGCATGCTGTGGATAATCAGGCCACGCTTTCACTCAAATGGAGTGGGCATGTTCCCAAGACCGGTCCTGTCAAGCAATTCAAACCAAGGCAAAACCAAAACCAAAACCAAACCAAAGTGCCGATAGAGGCACGCCCTGGGTGATCAGGCCACGCTTTCACTGAAATGGAGTGGGCAAGTTCTCAAGACTAGTCTTACCAAGTTTCAGATGTCCGGATTCCAAGTACCAGTTCCTTCCCAGTGTTCAGCCACTGCGTTGATCCTCCACGGGGGCCTGCCATACACCGCTCTGGTGAGGCGTCCCACCGGGGTAAATGCCTACCCAGGAGCGCTCTCAGGATGCGCAATGCTCAGGCTGGTCAGAGTCCCCCGCAGGGATGTTCCATAGGGCAGGCTTAAGCTGCCTAAGGAGCTGCCTCGACCATCCGCCAATCACCTCGCTTCCCAGTCAGGGAACCAAGAAATGTAGCAGGACGAGCCACAGACAAAACTCCTCAGATACCGAGTTAAAGAAAAAAGGGATTTATTCGGCCAGGGACATCAGCAAGACTCCTGTCTCATGAGCCGAGTTCCCCAAGTGAGCAATTCCTGTCCCTTTTAAGGGCTCGCACCTCTAAGGGGGTGTGTGTGAGAGGGTCGTGATCAATTGAGCAAGCAAGGGGTACGTGACTGGGGGCTGCATGCACCAGTAATTAGATCAGAACAAAATAGGGATTTTCACAGTGCTTTTCTATATACTGTCTATAATCTATAGATAACATAACCGATTAGATCAGGGGTTGATTTTTAACTACCAGGCCCAGGGTGTGGCGCCGGGCTGTCTGCTTGTGGATTTTGTTTCTGCCTTTTAATTTTTACTTTTTCTTTCTTTGGAGGCAGAAATTGGGCATAAGACAATATGAGGGGTGGTCTCCTCCCTTATTCTTATTCTCTTATTCCCTTATTCTTTTTTTGTCTTTTCATTTTTATTACTCAAAAAAGTTTCATTTTTTTATTTAGCTTTCTGACTCTGTGCTTGTGTCTTCAACACTTTCACAGTGATTTTCTGCTCAATAAGGAAAGCACGCTTGATCCTATCAGGAACACATTCAGCACACATGGAACCACCATAGGCCCTGCTAATATGTTTCTTTGTTTTGGACATTCTCATAAGAATTTTTAGGTCTTACAGCACGAACCCCTCAAAGTCTGCCTGGGCACACACCACATGCAGATTTTGGTGCTTTCACAACCTTCTTGGTAAAAAGGTAAACAATTCTATTACCAGGGATTCGAGACAGCCTGCTTTTGTTAGAAGCTGTATTGTAGGAAAGCCTACATCAGTATATCAAATGCTGGACCATTCTGAGTGCCTGCAGACAACGTCCCTACCAACCAAAAAAAAGTCCAGGACCAGACAGAATTCGTAGCTGAATTCCACCAGAGGTACAAGGAGGAGCTGTACCATTCCTTCTGAAACTATTCCAATCAATAGAAAAAGAGGAAATCCTCCCTAACTCATTTTATGAGGCCAACATCATCCTGATACCAAAGTCTGGCAGAGACACAACAAAAAACGAGAATTTTAGACCAATATCCCTGATGAACATCGATGCAAAAATCCTCAATAAAATACTGACAAACCGAATCCAGCAACATATCAAAAAGCTCATCCACCATGATCAAGTGGGCTTCATCCCTGGGATGCAAGGCTGGTTCAGCATATGCAAACCAATAAACGTAATCCAGCATGTAAACAGAACCAAAGACAAAAACCACATGATTATCTCAATAGATGCAGAAAAGACCTTTGACAAAATTCGACAACCCTTCATGCTAAAAACTCTCAATAAGTTCAGTATTTTGGGGATGTAGCTCAAAATAATAAGTGCTATTTATGACAAACCCACAGCCGGTATCATACTGCATGGGCAAAAACTGGAAGCATTCCCTTTGAAAATGGGCACAAGACAAGGATGCCCTCTCTCACCACTCCTATTCAACATAGTGTTGGAAGTTCTGGCCAGGGCAATCAGGCAGGAGAAAGAAATAAAGGGTACTCAATTAGGAAAAGAGGAAGTCAAATTGTCCCTGTTTGCAGATGACATGATTATATATTTAGAAAATCCCATAATCTCAGCCCAAAATCTCCTTAAGCTGATAAGCAACTTCAGCAAAGTCTCAGGATACAAAATTAATGTGCAAAAATCACAAGCATTCTTATAAACCAATAACAGACAGAGAGCCAAATCATGAATGAACTCCCATTCACAATAGCTTCAAAGAGAATGAAATACCTAGGAATCCAACTTACAAGGGATGTCAAGGACCTTTTCAAAGAGAACTACAAACCACTGCTGAACGAAATAAAGGAGGACACAGACAAATGAAAGAACATTCTATGCTCATGAATAAGAAGAATCAATATCTTGAAAATGGCCATACTACCCAAGGTAATTTATAGATTCAGTGCCATCCTCATCAAGCTACAAATGTCTTTCTTCACAGAATAGGAAAGAACATATTGCTTTTTACACTTTGACTTCTGGCTATGGGATGGATTATTTTAGTCATAAGAAAGTGTAACTGATCTAATACTTTACACTTATTTTCTCTTCTTCCTAATGCCAGTCTAGCTTCTGGATCTAGGAGCTTCCTAATGCCAATCTAGGAGGCTGGAAAGAGTATACGGTTAGAAAATTGGTAGGCATACCACTTCCTTTAAGATTTCTGGGCTGACTTAGGATCTGGTGAATACTATTCAAGAAAGAAAATAAAGAAATGTAAATGGAATTAAATCAGAAGTTTGGGATTCCATATCAATGACATTGTTAAATTCTAGAGGAGAGAGTTTATGGAGCTCTGGTTCCATAAACTCTCTCCCCTAGAATTTCATACTTCTACATTCAATACTTCTACATTGAACTAACTTGATAGTAGGTACACATACATGTACCATATAAGCACTTGGCAGAGATGTTCAAGTGCAGAGCCTTGTGCAGGGTGGACAATTTAAATAGATTATGTAGATAGGTCCTGCCAATTCTGAATCTATGATTTGTGCTTGGGAATTATCTTGCTTTCACCCTCAAATCCACTCATTCATTCAGAAAATACTTATTGCCAGTCACTGGACTAAACTCTGGACCTAGGTTCTCAAGGACGAGAAAAGGCCAGGAATAAAGATTTCCTCAGCCTCCTCCCTGAGCCAGAATGAGGGAGAAAGTATGGAGATGTCAGTTTGAGGAACTAAGTTACATGGTCTGCAAATAAGAAGGGAGTCAAGGCAGAGGTACTTTAGGGACTCCCTGCCTGCCTGTTGGTAAGCTGTCTCACAGAAATTAGCATTGTCCTGTCCCCCAACAAGTGTGCAAATATATTCTGCCTACCCTTTCCAGTCACCCTGACAATGATCTTCTTATTGAATGACAGTTCTGAAAAGTGATAATTTATTACTTCAGTTGAACTGTTACCCAATTTTCTTGCCATTTCACTAGACAGAAGTGTGGAAAGTAGATCCTAAGCACAATTTACACTTCCTTTTTATACTGGAACATTCCACAAAGACATGACTATTATACAGTTCTGATTAAAGCCAAATGTTGCAGTCATAATAAATTAAAGATTTGTGGCTTCATTGTCTGTTTCTATCATTTACCCTGGGATTATGGAACAAAGCCCACTAAATTCCCTTTTTCATTATCTGAAAAAATGCCTTTTAGACTTTTCTATAATTCCCTCACCTTGAGATCACCCTAGCTTTGATCTTTTGTGCAAACAATTATGTCTTATAAAAATCTGAATTGTATTCATTCCTTTATTTATAATCTCAACCGTTTTCTGTTTGTCACTCTTTCTGCTCTCCTTGGCTTTTCCCCTTTCTTTTCCAAGGGTTATAGAATTCCTGACAGTTTGATTTGAAGTTTAGTTCAGTATTCTATGTATCAATATGCCTTATTTACTTTGTTTTTGTTTTAATTTTCAATTTTTAATTTTTGTGTGTGCAGAAAAGTGAGGAAAGTAGGTCCTAAGCACAATTTGCACTTCCTTTTTATACTGGAACATTCCACAAAGACATGACTATTATACAGTTCTGATTAAAGCCAAATGTTGCAGTCATAATAAATTAAAGATTTGTGGCTTCATTGTCTGTTTCTGTCATTTACCACAGGTGCACATATTTCTGAGGCACATGAGACACTCTGATACAGGCACATAATGTATAATAATCACATCAGGATAAATAGAGAATCCATTAACCCAAGCATCTATCTTTTCCTTGTGTTACAAATGATCCAATTCTACTCTTTCAGTTTTTAAAATGTATAATAAATTATTGTTGACCACAGTCATCCTGGTTGCACTATCAAATAGTAGATCTTATTCATTGACTCAAACGATATTTTTGTACCCATTAACCATCCCCATCCTCCCTACCCATTATCCTTCCCAGCCTCTGGTAATCATGGTTCTACTCTATCTCCATGAGTTCAATTGTTTTAATTTTTAGCTCCCACACATAAGTGAGAACATGCAAAGTTTGTCTTTCTGTGCCTGGCTCATTTCACTTAAAATAATGTCCTCCAGTTATATTCAAGTTGGTAAAAAGGTAAACAATTCTATTACCAGGGATTCGTGACAGCCTGCTTTTGTTAGAAGCTGTATTGTAGGAAAGCCTACATCAGTATATCAAATGCTGATCAAGTTGTCGCAAATGAAAGGATCTCATTCTTTTTATAGTTGAGTAATACTCCATTGTGTATATGTGCCATCTTTTCTTTATCCATTCGTCTGGCAACGGACACATAAATTGCTTCCAAATCTTGGCTATTGTGAATAGTGCTGCAATAAACACAGGAGTGCAGCTATCTCTTTGATATATCAATTGTCTTACTTTTGGATATGTACCCAGCAGTGGGGTGGCTGGATCACATATATGTAAGCTCTATTTTTAGTTTCTTTGAGGAACCTCTAACTGTTTTCTATAGTGGTTGTACTAATTTACCTTATCACCAAGAGTGTACGAGGGTTCCCGTTTCTCCATATCCTTGCCAGCATGTTATTGTCTGTCTTTGGATTAAAGCCATTTTATTTATATATATTTATTTGTATCTTCTCTTATTTTCTTAATCTCACTAATGGTCAATCAATTTTGTTTATATTTTCAAACCACCAACTTTTTGTTTCATTTATCTTTATTATTTTTTTTTTTGTTTCAATTTCATTTAGTTCTGCTCTGATCTTTGATATTTCTTTTCTTCCGCTGGGTTTGGGTTTGGTTTTTATTTCTTTAGTTCCATTAGGTGTGAGCTTAGATGGTCTATTTATGCTTTCAGACTTTTTGATGTAGGCCTTTAATGTTAGGAACTTTCCTTTTAGCACTATTTTTGCTGTATCCCAGAGGTTTTGATAGTTCGTATCACTATTATCATCCAGTTTAAAGAATTTTCTAACTTTCCATCTTGATTTCACTGTTGACTCAAAGATCATTCAGGGGAAGATTATTTAATTTTCATGTATTTGTATAGTTTTGAGGGTTCCTTTTAGAGTGAATTTTCAATCTTATTCCATTGTGGTCTGAGAGAGAACTTGATAGTAATTTTGATTTTCTTAAATATATTGAGACTTGTTTTGTGGCCTGTCATATGATCTATCTTGGAGAATGTTCTATGTGCTGATAAAAAATGTATATTCGGCAGTTGTTGGGTAGAATGTTCTGTAAATATCTGTTTAGTTCATTTGTTCTAGGGTATACTTTAAGTCAGTTTTTGTTGTTGTTGTTGTTGACTTTCTGTCTTGATGACCTGTCTAGTGCTGTCAGTGAAGTATTGAATTTCCCCACTATTATTGTTTTGCTGTGTCGCTCATTTCTTATGTCTAGTGTTATTGTTTTATAAATTTGAGAGCTCCTGTGTTAAGTGCATATATATTTAGGATTGTGATATTTTCATGTTGGACTGTTATTTTTCATTATATAATACCCCTTTGTCTTTTTAAAATTTTGTTGCTTTAAAGTCTGTTTTGCCTGATATAAGAATAACTACTCCTGCTTGCTTTTGGTTTTCATTTGCATGGAATATCTTTTTCCACCCCTTTACCTTAAATTCATGTGAGTCCTTATGTGTTAGGTGAGTCTCTTGAAGCCAGCAAATAATTGGTGGTAGGATTTTTGTCCATCCTGCCATTCTGCATTTTTTAAGTGAAACATTTAGACCACTTACATTCAGTGTTAGTGTTGAGAGATGAAGTACTGTTTTTTCATCATGCTAATTGTTGTGTGAATACTTTTTTAAAAATTGTGTTATTGTTTTATAGGTCCTCTGAGATTTATGCTTTAAGAAGATTCTATTTTGGTGTATTTCAGGGTTATGTGTTAAGATTTAGAACTCCTTTTAGCATTTCTTACAATGCTGGCTTGGTAGTGGGGAATTGTCTCCACATTTGTTTGTCTCAAAAAGACTTTATCTCTCCTTCATTTATGAAGATTAGTTTCACTGGATACAAAATTCTTAGCTTATATATATTTTTTTGTTTTCGTTTACTGAGGTTAAAGATAGGACCCCAATCTCTTCTGCTTGTCAGGTCTCTGCTGAGAAATCTGCTGTTAATCTGACAGGTTTTATATATCTATATCTATATCTATTTATTTGTATGTAGATATAGATATATCCCAATTTGAAATGAAAAAGTCAATTTATGCATCTTTGCAGATGATATGATGTTACATTTGGAAAAGCCTAAAGACTTCACCAAAAAATCCCAGTAGACCTAATAAACAAATTATGTACAGTTGCAGGATAAAAAATCAACACACAAATATCAGTAGCATTTCTAAATGCCAATAGTGAACAATCTGAGAAAGAAATCAAAAACTTCTTTGAGGGAATAATTGAGGAAGACTTCCCTGGCCTTGCTAGAGACCTAGACATCCAAATACAAGAGGCTCAAAGAACACTCGGGAAATTTGTCACAGAAAGATCATCACCTAGGCACGTGGTCGCCAGGTTATCTAAAGTCAAGACAAAGGAAAGAATTTTAAGAGCTGTGAGGCAAAAGCATCAGGTAACTATATATATATATATATTTACGTATATATGTACATTTATATGTGTACATTTTTTCAGTCTTCTTGAGTTTCTTTCATCAATATTTCATAGTTTTCATTGCAGAGAGCTTTCACTTGTTTAAGTTAATCCATGTGTAGTTTATTATGTTTGTGACTACTGTGAATGGGATTACTTTATTAATTTCTTTCTCAGATTATTCACTATTGGCATTTAGAAATGATACTCATTTTTGCGTGTTGATTTTATATCCTGCAACTGTACATAATTTGTTCATTAGGTCTAATGAGATTTTTTGGTGAAGTCTTTAGGTTTTTCCAAATGTAATATCACATCATCTGCAAAGATGGATAAATTCACTTATTCATTTCAAATTGGGATGCCCTTTACGTCTTTCTCTTGTCTGATTGCTCTAGCTAGGACTTTTAGTAGTATGTTGAATAACAGTGGTGAAAGTGGACATCTTTGTCATGTTCCAGATTTAGAAGAAAGGCTTTCAGTTTTTTTTTTCCCATTAAGTGTTATACTAGCTGTGATTCTTTCATATATGGCTTTTATTATATTGAGGTATGTTTCAATCCCCAGTATTTTGAGACTTGCTGTCATGAGAGTGTGTTGAATTTTATCAAATGCTTTTTTAACATCATCTGAAAGTATCATATGGTTTTTGTCCTTCATTCCATTGATATGATGTATCACATTGATTGGTTTGTATCTGTTGAACCATCCTTGCATCCCTGGGATAAATTTCACTTGATCATGAATAACGATTTTTTAATGCGTTCATGAATTTTTTAGTATGTTGTTGAGTAGTTTTGCATCAATGTTCATCAGTGATATTGGCCTATAGTTTTCTTTTTTGATGTGTCTTTGTCCAGTTTTGGTACCAGTGTACTATTGGCCTTGTAGAATCAGTTTGAAAGTATTTCCTCCTTCTTTTGTTCTTCAGAATACTTTGACGTAGGATTTGTATTAGTTCTTCTTTAAATGTTTGATAAAATTGAGCAATGAAGCCCATCAGGTCCTGACATTTCTTTGCTGGGAGACTGTATTACAGCTTTGTTCTCATTACTTGTTTTTTGTCTGCTCAGGTTTTGGATTTCTCCATGGTTCAATATTTGTAAGTTGTATTTGTCCAGGAATTTATCAATTTCTTCTAGGTTTTCCAATTAATTGGCATATAGTTGCTCATAGTAGCCTCTAATGATCTTTTCAATTTTTGTGGTATTGGCTGTAATATCACCTTTTTAATTGCTGATTTTATTTAATTGGGTCTTCTCTCTTCTTTCTTATTCTGGGTTTAAGTTTGTCCATTCTTTTCATCTTTTCAAAAAACCCACTTTTTTTTCCATTGATCTTTTTTAGTGTTTTTTTTTTAATTTCAATTTAATTTATTTTTGATCTTCTCTTATTTATTTATTTTCTTCTATGTTTGAGTTTGATTTGATCTTGCTTTTCTAGTTCTTTGAGATGCATCTTTAAGTTGTTTATTTGAAGTTTTTCTAAAAACGTTTTGAAGTTACCCTTGTAGCTATAAACTTTTATTTTTTACTATTTATTTCTCTGTATCTCGTAGGTTTTGGTATATCCTGTTTCTCTTTTTATTGATTTAAGAGATTTTTTTCAATTTTCTTAATTTCTTCATTGACCCACTGTTCACTCAGGAGCATATTGTCTTATTTTCATGTGTTTGGATAGTTTCCAAAATTCCTCTTGTTATTGGTTTCTAGTTCTATTCCATTGTGTTCAGAAAATATATTTCTTATAATTTCATTTTTGAGGAATTTTTAACAACTTGTTTTGTGTCCTAACATATGGTCTATTCTTGAGAATGGTCTATGTGCTGAGGAGAAGAATGTGTATTCTGCAGTCATTGAATGAAATATTCTGTAAATATCTATTAGATCCATTTGTTTCACAGGGCTAATGAATTCTAATATTTCTTTGTTGATTATCTGTTTGTATAATCCGTCCAGTGCTGAATGATGGGTCTTGAAGCCTCCAACAATTATTGTGTTAGGGTCTATTTCTTTCTTTAGCTCTAATAATTTTTGCCTTATATATCTGGGTGTTTCAGTGATTGTTGCATGTGTCTTCTTCTCCCCCTTCTGCTTTATTTACTTTGGAGTTAATTCATGCTGCTGCTACAATTAAATTTGATAAGAATCACCTATTGTGCCAGAATTTTCAGTGCTGTGGCTGCTCAATGTTTGCCTTTGGCCAACTGTATGGCAAAAAGTCTAAGTGCTAAAGTAATTATTTCTCCTTAGGTTTCCATCAGATTACTAACTAAGTAAACATAATTTTTGCTCCACCTTTCCCCTTTATCTTTCTCCCCAGTATATTTGTAACAATCCCCACTGCAAACATTTGAACTCTGGCAAAATGGTTGTCTTACTACCAGGAGTTAATAAGCATCAGAATCCATTTGGGCCATGTTGCTCTAGTGGATAAATTTTGTCCTAGCATCAAAGTTGTTCTTTTTAAAACAACACTATGGCTTTCCACATTTTGTAATGGTGCTTTAGGTGAACTAAAACAATGATTTCTAGGTAGAAGGGTCATGGAACAAAACATTACTCTTTTTTGTTATTAATGTCAATTGTTATTAAGAAAGCTCGAGCATAACACTGGCAGTTCCTTCTCCATTGTATAGAATGACTTTTAGTCTGTCCCACCTTCATCACCATCAAACATATTGCAAATAAAATATTAGAAGCATATGTATAGAAGGGATCATGGGAAATCATCTAGTCCATCCATGTAAGGACTGTTTGTGAACTGTCCCAGAAATATTATTATAAATTTTCCCATAGTGAATTCTCCAAGGAAAGAAATATACAACCTCCTTTGGTAATATGCTGCAGTAATACTTTCTATTTTTTATTGTCCTAGACTCTGAGTCTGAGATTGCAGAAATCTGGCTGATCACTGAAGGATTTCTTTTTACCTTTTTTTTTTCTGTGGTGAAGTGAGAGATCAGATTATTGAAACTGTGGAAGCAGAGGAAATCAAGCACTGTACAACACATGGAAAGCCAGTAGTTATCAATTTAATATATATTTCCTAAGTACCCACTAATAAAATACTCAACTCTGTAGAGAACAAGGCCTTAGTTCTGAAAGAAGCAATTTTGTTTTGAAAAACTTAAAATAAGTCTGATTTTTTTTTTTTTCTTTTCTACCTCTCTTCTCTTTTTAGGAAGCATTCTGTGTATTGCTCCTGCCTGTGGATCAGTACACTGTAAGATCATGTGATAAGGGGAATATTCCTATAGGAAACTTGAGACGTACTGAATTAAAACTAATTTTAAAGGTTCCTTTTTTTTTTTTTTTCTTTGAGATAAAGTCACGCTCTGTTGCCCAGGCTAGATTGCAGTGGTGCAGTCACAGCTCACTGCAGCCTCCAAATTTTGAGCTCAAGCAATCTTCCCATCTCAATACTCTCCCTAGTACCAGGCCTGATTGATTAATTTTTTTTTTTTTTTTTTTTTTTTTTTTTTTTAGAAACAGGATCTTGCTGTGTTGCCCAGGCTGGTCTTGAATTCCTGGTCTCAAGTGATCCTCCAGTCTTGGCCTCCCAGTGTGTTGGGATTACCGGTGTGAATCACTGCACCTGGCCAAATTCTTTAATCAATAATTCCCTAAAGCTCAAGTATTGGGAGTTGTTCATTCATGATAGTTGATGGTGCTATAAATGAAGAAAATTACATGTCATGGCTAACGTAATACCCAATGCAATGCTTTAAAAGGTTCAATTTCCAGAAAAATTTTGCCATAAAACTTTGAATTATTATACTGCTTGTTGTTGTAGAAGAAATATCACTGTTTTAGAACTCTATACTGAATGCTGCGACTTTTTAATGTAGTTTAATGCTAATTTGTTAGAAATCTTTGTCATCATCAGTATGCTAATCAGCCAGGAAACTCTGTATTGGGGCGTAAAGGGCCTTAGGGAAATGGGTTAACCTTTGTTTCATCCCATTCCCCAACCCCAGTCACCAGGTAAGATAGAAATGACCTTAACCCTACTTCCTAGGAATGGTAGTTAGATTTTTAAAATGTGATTAATAGCAAGTACTTTGAATTTCTTTGAAATAAAGGATTTTTTTTTTTTTTTCCTTAGCAGCCCAAAATAATTGGTTAAAACCCTAATGTGACTTCTTTAAAACACAATTTATGAGTCAGGAAGACAAGCTGAGGCACAAGTTATGTGCTAAACCCAAAACCATAAAATTGGAGGCAATACTAAGAGTAAATCAAGAATAGATACTAGAAGGCATTATTTCAGGTCACAATTACCTTGTGAGATTAAGATGGTTTGTATTTTCTAACTTCGTTGTGTACAAAAAGTTTATTTTGAGCCTCACTTATGATTCCACTGCGTTTTTCTTAAACTACATTTTTGGACATAGTATGTAATAAATGGATTATGAATCATCCTTTGTTCAATCATTTTTTTGTTGTTCTTTCTGTCAATAGTCTTTTGTCCTTTTTCCTCAATTCTGGAGTTGGGAACACTTTTTTTTTTTTTTTTTTTTTTTCCCCTAAGTCACTAGAGAAATCATCAAGAAGGTGATATTTCTTCTTGGAGTTTGCTGATTAAAAGCTAACTCAGCCCCAGTCTTTTCTAAAAAAAGGTGATGATTCAGATAATTGCTTGATGAATGATATGTGAAATTAAGATGACTTTCTCATAAAAACCCTGGACAAATAGAGACTATATTTCACTCTACACTCAGGCCTTCTTTCAAGCCTTTCAAGCCTGAGGTGAGCTCTGCCATCTCCAGTACCAATTTTATTTTTTTTTAACCAGCTCTTTAACCATGGAAAAACATTAATTTTATCTTTCAACAAAAATAAAATGTGATTAAATCTTCAGTATTAGGGGAATAACTGTTTTAGCATAGAGCAGGAAATTATTATTATTTTTTTTTATAATTTAGAGAGTACAAATGCAGTTTTGTTATATGGATATATTACATAGTGTACCCATCATCTAAATAGTGTACTTTATACCCAATAGATAAATTTTCATCTCTCACCCCCCTTCCACCCTCTCACCTTTAATAGTCACCATTGCCTATTATTTAACTCTGCATGACTATGTGTATTCCTTGTTTAGCTTTCATTTATAAGTGGGAACATGCAGTATTTGACTTTCTGTTTCTGTGTTAATTCACTTAGGATAATGGGAAATTGCATCCATGTTACTGCAGAGGACATGATTTCATTCTTTTTCGTGGCTAAGTAGTATTCCATGGTGTATATTTTTATCACAGCTTCTTTATCCAATCATCCATTGATGGACACTGGTTGATTCTGTGACTTGGCTATTGTGAATAACACAATAGCTAGATACAATTAATTTTGTATAATTAAGACTAAGAAAACACAGTGATCCTAGTTGAAATGTTAACCAGTATTATGGGTCACTACAAATTATATTGTAAATAAATCCCAGGCCTCCGAAAGAAGAATGATACCTTGACCTAAGTGTTGGCAGTACATTATTTTTTCTTCTGAAGAATGGTTTCTTTTTACCTCACATAGCTTTCATTTCTGCGGTAAGAACATTAAACATCTACTCTCATCATTTTTTAATAGTACAATATATCATCGTTAACTGTAATCACTATGCTGTGTACAATAGATCTCTTCCTATCTAACTGTAGTTTTGTGTCCTTTGACCAACAACTCCCCAACCTGTAGAGGACTACGTGCTCGCAAACGAGACGTTCCCCATAAGTCCTGCTCTTGGAAACCAAGCAGAGCGTTCCCGGTAAGTCCTGCTCTTGCAAACGAGGAGGGCGTTCCTTCCGTGCAAACAGGGAGGAGAAGGAGCCAGCTGCTAACAGCAGACCCTGGGGGCTTGTTTATGTGTAAACATCTTGAAAATCCAGAAAGTCAGGGAAAGGTCAGAAAAACAACAATGTGTCTTGTGACTTGGCAACATTCCACAAACGACTGTATAAAATAAAGCAGAGCGTGCCATTCAAGGCGGCCACCATGTTTGTCTTGTCTTGTGTTGTCTTGTGTGTTCATTCCTTTGTTTAGGAAACACACCGACTGGAACGCCAACCACCTCCCATTGACACCTCTAATATAGGGTATTCAGATAGGCTGTTCCATTGTTAGACAACTCTAGTTAGTACAAAAGATTTAAATTTGATTTAAAATTAACCCAGCACTTTGGGAGGCCGAGACGGGCGGATCACGAGGTCAGGAGATCGAGACCATCCTGGCTAACACGGTGAAACCCTGTCTCTACTAAAAATACAAAAAAAAAAAACTAGCCGGGCAAGGTGGCGGGCGCCTGTAGTCCCAGCTACTCGGGAGGCTGAGGCAGGAGAATGGCGTGAACCCGGGAGGCGGAGCTTGCAGTGAGCTGAGATCCGGCCACTGCACTCCAGCCTGGGTGACAGAGCAAGACTCCGTCTCAAAAAAAAAAAAAAAAAAAAAAAATTAAACCAAAATGTGGTTCTTTCTAACACCTATCCAGTGGTTGGGATTTTTGTATTCTGAAGTAAATCTTCTCCTTGCTATTAGAGCCCTTCACCTAAGATAAGGTCCTTGTCATATCTCCTTGCAGTTTTCTGAAAATAGCTTTTGATTATCTGTCTAAAGACTGAACGTTCCTAGTTCTTTCAAACATTCTGTATGGTGCATATATTTTATGCCCTTTACTATCTTGGCTGCCAGCTTCTAATTTGAGCCTCCCTAATATTTTTAAAGTGTTTAATCCAGAAGCCTTCAGTGTAAGTCTTCAATGCCGTCTTGGATATATGTGTGTGTATATATGTGTGTGTGTATATATAGTTTTTATTATATTTTATTTATATTTTATCTATTTATTTATTTTACATATTTATATTTTATTTATATTTATATTATGTTGATATTTATATTATATTTTGTTTATATATTATATTATATATGTGTAAAACATTTACATATGAAAATATACATACATAAATATACAAAGTTTACATACACATATAAATATACATATATAAATTTATATATACATATAAATATACACATATAAATTTATATATACATATAAATATATATAAACATAAATATACATATATTTATATATGTATATATTAAAACAAGTGTTGTATTTGGATTTTCCTTATGACTGAGAGAGATTCTGATGGCAATGGCACCTGGAGTAAATGTGATGGAGGAGCTGTGCTTCTGATTCATGGTTAAGTGGAAAATGGTTTTCAAATCCCTTGATTTCTAGTAGGAAAGACTGGGGAGGAGTATTTTTATGATCAATGGCCTACTCTAACTACATTAACTGGGTGAATTCATTGAATGAATTTACACAGGTGAGTACCTGTGTGCAATCACAGTGGATTAATTATTAGTTTTAGGGTCAATTGTGGTAGACGGAAAAATAGCCTCCTAGAGATCTTCACATCCTAATCCCTGGAACCTGTGAATGTGTTACCTTATATGGCAAAAGAGATTTTGCAGATGTGATTAAATTAATGATTTCAAGAAGGTGGATTATCTTGGACTATTTGGAAGAGTCTAGTGTCATCACAAAGTTCATTATAAAGTAAAAGATGGAGACAGGAAAATCAATATCAGAGTGATACCAAATAGGAATGATTCCATAGATATTTCTGGCTTGAAGATGGTGGAAGGGGCCATGAGCTAAGGAATGCAGACAGCCTCTAGCAAGTGGAAAAAAGAAAGAAAGAAAGGAAAAAGATTCTCTTCTAGAGCCTCCAGAACAGAACTGAGCACTGTCAACACCTTCGTTTTATCCCAGTAAGACACATATAGGATTCTGACCTCCAGAAGTTTCAGATAATAAATTTATGTTGTTTTAAGCCACTAAGTTTGTGATAATTTGTGACAGAGGCAGTATGAAACTAATACACCAGTATTCAAATTAGTCTCAGTTTCCCTGGATATACTACAGGGAACTGAAAATAGGCAGTCCTAGAATGTTGCCAGTAATGAAAAGAGGATGATATTTCCATAGGGAACAATTGGACGTTTTTCCAATGATTTGCTCATTTTGCAGTTGTTTCGATGGGACTATGAACAGAACTCAAGAATATCTAATTTGACATCAAAGGAATTGTGCCTTTCTGCTTGTTTTTGTGAGGGAGACACATCACTCTGGGCAGAGTCAGTATTTTATGACTTATCAGTATGACTTAATCTCTCAATGAATGCTTGTGAACTATGTAATAGAGATAGTGCTAGAGATAGTTTGGCAGAAGAAACAAAACACAGGCCTATTTTGAAGGCTAATTCCAATGATTTTCTGCCTCAAAGGAGATTTTAAGCAAGTCTCCTTGATTTTCTATACCTAAGATCTTTGTGAATAAACTAGTGTGTCGTATCTGTCATTATCTAAAGCAATTAGCATGCTGTGTAATAATTGTCTTATTAGTTCTTCTCAAAGCTTTAGAAGAAGATAAGCCAAGGGAAATTTAATTTATATGAAGCTAGTTCGGCATCAGTGAATGATAGATATTAAATGACTATTCCTGAAATTCTTAGAGAGGTAGTAACAGAGTGAAGATTAGAATTTTGCTGGTTTCAGTGTGTATTTTAGATTGTACTGTCTTTCACTAGAGTAAGGAAATATATTTGTAGGTGATGATTTACGTCATTCATGGTAATAACTTTTGACCTGAAGGGAACTTTTGATGTGATCTTGTCTAAACTCATTTCATACATAAAACTGAGTCAGAGAAAAGGAGTTTGATCAAGATCACAAAGCTCACCGGTGACGTCACTAGGAGATCACATGCAGTTCTACATAAATTGCTGAAAGTAAACTAAAAGCTAAAATTCATAATTTAAATGTAATCTTCCAAATTATTTATGGAGATAAGAATATTTTGTGGAGTGGATTGGGGTAGGATAAGGATAACGAATTATCTAGTTTAACTAGATTTTTGTAATTTGCAATATCTGAATTCACTAAATGATTACCAGACCTCCTTTTCTTTTCTTCAGTTGTAGGCCTGGCTTTAGATTTTACTCTACATTTTGGTCTATTGATGGCATTGTTGCAGCTATAATTTAACAATTTGTTTTTTACCATAAAAATAATTTGCTCTGTTACAGATTGACTAAAATACTTTTTTATCTATATTTTTATTATTATTGTATGTTTTTCTAAAGAACACTTTTAAACCATGACATTAATATTCTGGCTTAATAATGTGCATGTATGTATGTGTGTTTGTGTGTCTGTCTGCATGTGTGTGTGTGTGAGAGAAAGAGAGAGAGACAGAAATTATTTCTTTTTTCAGAATCTCAGGGTCACACAGAAAACCAACAACCACCTATGGCAGCTGTATAGTTGTGAGCAAGTCACCCTTGGCATAGTGAATCAAGAATAAATATGCTTGGATTCAGTTTTATTACTGAGGTAGGCTGAATAATGGCCCCCAAAGATATTCAGGTTCCCATCTAAGGAATCTGTAGATGCACCTTATATGGCAAATGGACTTTGCATGTATGATTAAATTAAGTATAACTAGAAGGATGGATTATTCTGGATTCTCTGTGTGGGCCCTAAATGTAATCACGACAGTCTTTTTAGGAGAAAGGCAGAGGGAAAATTTTTGACATAAAGGGAAACAGGAGGTATGATGATGTAAACAAGAGGTTGGAGTGATGTGAGGAAAAAGTCATAAGCCAAGAAATGTAGATGGGCTCTGAAAACTAGAATAGACAAGGAAAATGGAATCTCCTCTAGAGCCCTCAGAAGGAAGGAGTTTTACCACCACCTTGGTTTCAGCCCTGTCAGACTAATTTCAAGCTCTGACCTTTAGAATCGTGTTGTTTTAAGCCACTAAATTTGTGGTAATTTGTTAGACTGACAATAGGAAACTAATAGAGTTGTTGACTATGCCATTGTTAAGTCATGTATCCTTGTGCAGTTCACCTAACTCTGTCACTGCTTTTGTTCCTTTTAAATAAGGTTGGGTTTAACATTGCACACATTACAGATCTTTCGAGGTTGTCATAAGAATTGTGAAGTTGTACCTGAAATAAATACGTTGGACTTTTCTAAAGAATGATATTCTTGTGAAAAAATGGAGCATCAAAAACCAGTTATTGAGTCATTGGTTGTTAGACCCGACACCAGTTAGAAACATGGTGGAAATTTTTCAGTCACTTTATGGATTTGAAATGGCCACATTTTATTTTGATCTACAGAAGATTTCCAGATCCATTGCTAAAGCGGTCAATTAGTTTCCTATTTAACAGTTGCATTTTCATAATTTTACTTAACAACAAACAAAATGTTCTGTTCTGCACGGTTGCTAACCCATATACCCTTACTTTGCTGGTTCTATCTGAGAACAGAGGGCCTGTCTCATCAGTTGCAAAACCTTGGAGTTCAAGTCTGTGTGAAGAATGTGCAAAAATTCTTGTACTGTTGGGACTGCTGACTGCTTCGTAGCCTAAAGGAAATCAGTTGTCTTATGTTTTTACCTTTGCTTTAGAAATGACTTCTTTTTTGCTTGCTATCTTGATAAGTCTCTGAAAGACATAATTATTCCATTTGCTTTTTAAGTTTTAAATAATAATATTTACTTGCAAATACTTTTTCAAGTAATATAATTTTATCTATTTTTATTTGTTATTTTTCAATTCTTGTAAGCTGAAAGCGCTGTTACATAGCCTAAACCAAGAATGAGATAAGTACATTGGTGAACTAATGCCTGAAGTATTAACCCGTATGATAACATACGTCATTTAGTTCTTGGATTTCTGCACTGTCTGATGAATTTACACAAGTTATTACAAAATAAACTGTGACCACGTTACTTCTTGTTCTCTCATATATTGCAGTTTGTATGCAGTTTTAGATACCAGGGCTTAAAAATATTATAGTGATTTCCTGTAAATATGTATAGTCTTTTTCTAGTGGTGGTTCATATTAATGGGTTTAAATGGAAAAATGGTCCATGTAAGGAGCCATAACACTGTCAATTAAAAATGTCAAACTCTAATATTTATGAAGAGGTTTAATCTGAACCATATCTAAGTGACCAATGGCCCATGACACAGCCTTCAGGAGATCATGAAAACATGTGCCCATGTTGGTGGTTGGACTCCAGTTTGGTTTTATATATTTTAGGCAGATATAAGACACCAGTCAGTACATGTAAGATGTACATTGGTTCGGTCCAGAAAGGCAGAACAACTGGAAGCAGGTGCTGGGAGGGGGGGTAGGTTGCAGGTCATAAGCAGATTCAAAGATTTTCTGATTGGCAATTGATTGAAAGAGTTACTATCTAAAGATCTGGAATCAATAGAAAGGAATGTCTGGGTTAAGGTAAGGGGTTGTAGAGACCAAAGTTTTTTCATGCAGATGAAGCCACTAGGTAGCAGGTTTCAGAGAGAATAGCTTGTAAATGTTTCTTATCAAACCTAAAGAGCCTGTTCTATTGGTAAATATAAAAGGGAGGAAGGTATAATGAGGCATGTCCAGCTCTCCCTTCCCATCATAACCTGAACTAGATTTTCAGGTTAACTTTGGAATGCCCCTAGCCAAGAGGAGGGGTCCATTTAGATGGTTGGGGGGCTTTGGATTTTATTTTTGTTATACAGTATATAGTTAATTCACATTACTTTGTTCATATGTTTTGGGTATATAATGTAAATTCATTTCTCAACACAGTGACATTAAGAGCTCTTTGCCACAAATGACTTATAGCTGTGACATATGAACTACAGCTTGTGAGTTACACACAGCATCTAGAGGGTTTAAGATTCGATATTACTGAAGTTTGGAAATCTTGAGTGTCCTGAGTAGAATGACAGTCCTCTTTTACAAAGAACCTGGAAAATTGGACAGCTCCTTTTTAAGGAAGTCTGTGATCCATTAGTGTCTCTACTCCCTAGAATTCGTGTCCAGGGGCTATGGAGCAAGTGTCCATGATTAAATGACATGGAATTAATAGTAATCAAGGAGATTCTGAAATGGGAAAAGTTCCATTATACCCCTTACAGGATGTGCTGTGGGGGCATGGCTCACTTCTTCGGTGACCCGTCGCTCAAACTTCTAGGGGGAGCATGCAGATGGGCAGGCTGTGGGGCTCCGACCCCACAACAGTGTCAAGGGTGAATGTTTACAGCTGAAGCCCCAGTGGGCGTGTGTTACAGTATGCTCCTTCAGTTTTGCCATCTGTAGGTGCCTTGTGTTAGTCAGCTTAATTAGACCCCACCCTGCCTTATCACAAGGACAAAGGGCTTTCTGTATCCCGGGGTTTCTTGCCTTGTTGTACCAGAAGAATCAGATCACATATGAGCTTGGAGAATGATTGCAAGGTTTTATTGAGCGGAAGTGGCTCTCAGCAGATGGTTGGGGAGCCACAAGGGAGATGGAGTGGGAAGGTGGTTTTCCCCTGGATTCAGGCTGCTCAGTGGCCTGGCTGTCCTCTGACCGCCCTGGCCAAACTGCACGTCGTGGTGGTTGGTGGCTTGCCAGCGACTGTTGGTGTGCTCTTACACTGGTGTGTTCCTTTCGACATCCAGCTGCTTGTGTGTTCTTCCACCTATGTGTTCCTCTTGATGTCCAGCTGCTTGTGTGTGTGCCCAGTAGGGTCTTAGGGTTTTTATGGGTACAGGATGGGGGCATAATGGGCCAAGGTGGTCTTGGGAAATGCAACATTTGGCAGGAAAACAGAAATACCTGTCCTCACCTAGGTGTGTGGGCACAGTCCCAGGGATGGCGCCCTAGCCAGGGACCACAACCTTCCCTTCCCAGCACTTCCATGCTCCACTTCTGTATCAATTCTAGGTGTATGTCATAGTGGAAGGGGCATTGAACTTGGAGTATGAAGTTCAGAGCTTGTGTATGAACTCCACCATTCATAGCTGTGTTACAGGTCCCTTCATTTCTGTGAACCTCAGTGACCTCAACTAAAAAATGACTATACATTATAATACTACTCCCCTACCTATTCCATAAGGTTGTCATAATGAAAAAGATTATATATTCATAATTCAGTTGTTCATCAACAAGTATATTTTGAGCATCTTCTGTGTGCTTGACTTTGTGCTAGGCCCTGAGGATTCAGCGATGAACAGGATCGACATAGACACAGTCCCTACTTCCATTAAGGTTACATTCTACTGGAAAATACAGACGTTAAAGAAGTAAATGCATAAATAAATATGTAGTTATGACTTCTGATAAGTACCAAGAAGAAAGAGGACAGAGTTTAGAGTGAGAGTGTAACAAAAGACTTGCTTTAGATAATGTGATCAGGGAGGATGCCACTCCGGAGGTGATGCTTAAACTGAGTTTCAAAGGAAATAAGAAAGAAACAGGTATGTGATGTGCAAGGAAAATAACATTTCAGGCTGAGGGCTAGCAACTGAAAGGACCTAGATGAGGAAATTATCTTGGCATATTTGAGGAACACAGGTGATCCCTGGTGTGGCTAGAACAGACCGAATAATGTGCAATAAAATTGGAATTGAAGTCAGAGGAGAGATCAAATAAAGCCAGTGGTAAACTTTATAAACTGTAAAATCCTATACAAGTTTAAAATGGTGGTGGTATGATTGGCACTATTATCATCAATATAACATTGCTGAGTTCTTTCATCCTTGTAATGTGTGGCCCCAACTGACTCTTGACACATGAAGATAAGTCTGTGGACTCCTGTTTTTATGGTTTGACTCTGAGCTAAATTGGGTGAAAGCTGGATTCCCCTAACTTTCTTTAAGACCCAAAAAAAAAAAAAAAAAAAAAAAACTCAGGTTTCTTCTGTAGTTACTTTCCCCCAAATGAGATTTTTCATATCTTGTGGTTCCTAATTGGGTCACTGAATCAGTGCTCATTAGAACAATATGTTGATGTGCAGAAGTAAGACATATATGTTCACCACTTGGTGGTCTGTGGCTCTTCAAGGAGAGGAGTCAGAAAAACCAGGTTGGATTGACCTTGGAAAATGTTTGTGTAGAAATAGATTTAAATATTATTTTAGTAGCAGCCTGCAGTAAAAGCTTTATTCACTCTTAATCTCTTAGGAAAACAAAAGATTCTGCCAATAAGAATGGCACATTTCATCAGACGCGTATCTAAAAAGATGGACTTACAGATGAAGTTCTATTTGTAAATTTGGAGTCAAGGGAATACTCATCACTCCTAACTCAGTTTATCACTTAAAAGAGTTGTGAAATGTGGTATCATTAGGCTTCTTTTTTAATTAAAGAGAGTTGAATTTTATTTTCTCTATAATGTTAGCCTTTGAGTGTCAGTATTCATGTTCATCACTTTTAGAAGAGAGAAATTAGGATATCGTTTTGGTTACTTTCTTTTTAAAATCAGTTCCCTCTGAACCTAGTGATCTAAACAAAGTAGTAAACTATGTTATAGGATTTTGTCCTTTGCTGGAAAGTAGTCAGTTTGTTGCTGTATATAGCTGATTGGAAGGGAGATTCCTAACTCTTACTGACCAATAGCTATTATCAATTTAACTGAATTGCTGTCTGTTAAATGGTGATGATCAACTTTGTGATTAACCTGTCAAAATTGTGCTGAAAAATTAAATTATAGTTACAGTCAAAACAGAGTGTCCAATTTATGCAAAATTAATGTGAGCTAACAGTTTTCACAATGACTTATTTATTTTTTAGAATACCACTGTGATATAATAAAAATAGATACATTTTATTTTTGTCCCTGGTTTTTGGCACAGAGATTCTAAAACCCTTGGAATTTCCTGAGCGAGATAGAGGAATGTTTCTTTCAATCACATCTGAGTTTGTACTAATGAGGTGACTCTTGGAGGTCGGGAGGTCAGAGAGCTGCAGGATGGAGGCTGGTCACCAGAGGGGAAACCTCCATAGAAACCCCTAAACAACAGTGTTCCAGGAACTTCTGTACTGGTAAACACATCTACATGCTGGGAAGGTGGTGCAAATTGATTTCACAGGTACAGAGGCTCCTGCATTTGGGACCCTTCTGGGACAAGCCATATGTACCTATTCATCTTGCTACTCATTTGTTATCTTTTATAACAAACTATAGCAAGTAGGGCACTTCCTGAGTCCTGCGAATTGTTCTAGTTAATTGTCAATCCTGAGAGCTGATAGTGGGAACTCCTGAAGTTTCAGTTAACCAGTTAGAACTGTGGGTCACTATGGGATCCCACTTTTGACTGGCGTCTGAAGTGGGAACAGTCTTTTGGGACTGAGCCTTTTAACAATCTAACATTACTTCCACAAAGATAGTGTCAAGAATCAAATTGTGGGACACTCACTCGGTGTTGGAGAATGGAGAATTGGTTGTTGGTGTGGAAAGATGACACATATTTAAGTGTTAGGAAAAAAACCACATCACCATCCTGGCCAGCTACTTTGCTTTGCAATAAAAGTAAGAATATTTTCCATTTAAATTCCAAGCATCTTCTTCAGTTCTGGTATTGTAGCCTTTATCGGTTTTCATAGGTTATAGTGGCAATAACTCTAAGGAGAACCTTTTGGAGCTCAGTCAGCTTACTCAGATAGACTCATGGCAAGCCACTAGCAAACCCTTGTTGTAAAAGTGGCAGCTTTGGGTCCAAGGCTGCTGTAGCAATATTTTCTGGGTGCTATCAAATGAAATTAATAAAATCATTTGTGTGGTACTTAGCATCATTACTAGCACATATTAGATACTGAATATATATGCATGTTCATATATATTTATATGCATGTTTTTGTGTGTTTCTCTCTCTTTCTCTCTATGTGTGTGTGTATATATATATGTATATATACACACATAAATGTTTATGTATGTACAGGTGTGCGTGTCTGCACAGACACCCACACACACGCCTCAAAGCCTCAGTAAAACTGGGGATAATAATACTTACTTGGCTGTTATAAAGTTTAAGTGAGACAATATGCTTAGCACAGTGCTTAAAACAGTAACTATTCTATAACTATATATTATTATTGTTTTTATTATTATTATTACAGGTATACCTTATTAAACTCTATTATCTCTAAAATATAAATAGCACCTAATGCAAGTTATTTAATTCCCTCTGAAATTTAGATCATAAATAGGGGTGACGTTCTCAATGTAGATCTGGGATACAGTAACTATTCAATAAATAGTAGTGAATTAGTGATGATGATGTCGATGATGATGATGATGATAAGGAAGATGATGTCACTGTCACCTGTCCTCTGGAAAAGAATTGTAGGCTAGCTGCTAGTCTTTCTGAATAGCAGGATTTTACTACTAGTTGATGCTCTCCCAGAATTGTTTCTATTACTAAATTCACTTTTAACATGCCTATCCTGCTGTCCTTTCTCATGCCTTCTCTCTCACGCTCTCTCTCTCTCACTCTTGCATGCCAAAGCAAGCTGTTTCTTTGTGAAAGCACCCATGACATAGTTTAGCTTACTATTTTTTAGGTCCAGCTGTACATTTTAATGAACACTTTTCATATTGTGGAATAATGATCCAGTCTTTCCTTCTTAAAACATGTAGGGTGAAATCCTCACTATTTTTATGAAACAGCATCTGATCTGGAACTTTTATGACTCACCTCAGTCACTTCACCTGTATCTTGACCCTGTCAGATCATGTCTTTATTTAAACTTTTGGTATTTTGTTCTTTATATGTTTTTGCATTAGTTTTTATTTTAAAAATATTTCTTTAAAGTATTTTTATCTTTACTATTGTGGTTTTGGTGCCTTCTTAAATTTTATGCTAGGGATGACTACTGCCTCATTCCTCTCACTGGAGGATATCATATACAACTATGTGATATAAATACAACTTGCAATTGTGGGATTCACCTTTTCTGAGTATGAATATGGAAATCTATAATAGTAGTTGAATTTTTACTATCTATTGATTTGGAGAACAAATAATAACAAGAAGCTATCATGAATTTGATAACACTTTGAAATGAATTTGTATTTTAAACAACAGCATCTACACATATTGAAAAAAAATGTGTGTTTAAGTGCAAGACTTATTTATTCAGTCTATAGACAGTGCTTTGCATACATAGAGCTTTGTAGACCCTTTACAATGGGTCTACAAAGAGTTACAAACCCTAACTCTGTTTCTCCCTCCCTATTGTTCATCCCGACAGAGATCTCTGGACCACAGATTAGAAACCACTGCTGTAAGAATTCAGATATAAGGAAAATCAGTGTGCCTAAAATATGTTTAGAGAATATAGGACTTTGATATCCATGAGCATTTGAATACCTTGGCCAAGATTATACAGCCAATAACTTAGCCGAGTCAGGATCCATATCCAGGATTTTACATTGACATGACTTTGGCATGAATTTGAAAAATGAGTAGGAGAAAAGGAGTAAATGGATGTGGGAAGACATTCTATTTATTGAGTGCCGTTTGGGTGCCAAGCTCAAAGCCAGGCACTTTGCATTCCTCTTTCGTGTAGTCTATGAAATAGGTGTTATTACGCCCATTTTACATTTAAGAAAATTGAGTCTCAGAGCATTTGAATACCTTGCCCAAGGTCTTATAGTCAATAATTTTAGAGCGAGGATCCGTATCCAGGATTTTACATTTTCGTTGTTCCACTAAGACAGGAAGAAGTCAGCTAGTCAGCCACTGTTAATGGTGGTAAAAAAAAAAGTTTGAATTTAAACTGGTAAGTCAGGAGTATACAGAAATTAGTTGTTTGCTTTTATACTTTCCTCTTTTGGCAGGCCCATCTTAACTGCCTAGGTGTTTTTAAATGTCCTGTTGAGGAAGTTTGTGTGTTTTTCAAGGCCGTTATTCAAGAGATTATTTTGTCTTTCATTGATTTACTATTAACATTGACCTCTACTCTCTAGGCTCCTTTACATAGTCTAGAATAGTCTGTTTTTCACAGGCTATTTCGAGCAAGTTGCAAAAACATAGATAGTTCCTTTACTGGCCCTTTCTAAATTCTTCAAATTGGATTTTAAAAAGTATATTACAATTACAAATAAGTTGCATCAATATAGAAACACCTCGACTTGCTCACTTTCTCAAAGTAATAAGGCAAATGTTAAAAAATCATTTCTGCATTACGCATTAATACAATACAGATGGTGAAATGGCTTTCCTCATTTTCTCTTTAGTTTTCTTTCATGATTTTTACAAAGTGAATTTATGAACAGTTCAGTGCAGCTTTTCGTTTTTAAGGTATTAACGATTCTTCCAAGTTTTCCATTATTTTGCATTCAAATATGGCCAGGAGATGTGATTATTAATTACATTTTTTTAATGATTTTTATTATAGCAAAACGTTCTCCATTGAGTTTTTTGGTGTAATATGGAAAACTTTTCTGTTGTGAAAGTGTATGTACTACTGAACGGCAAGAGAACTTATGGAAATTTTAAAGTTCTTAGATGAAGCTTAACTGTGGAAATATTCTACTTTTTCATCTCCCACTAAAATCATTAAGGCTCTCTGCGTCTTGAGACATATGAATTCTTCACTTTGACTGTAGGTACCTGTTAATAGAAGTTTACTAGACATGTTTTAATATCAGAAAGGGTTGTAATTCTGGGTTTTGAGCTATGTCCCTTTCCTTTGCCTTTTAGATTTTTGTGATTGTGTCTTGGACTAATGCCAGTAGTTATTGTGGATATTTATGAGCTAGTGAGTACTTATGAGACATCTGGGTTTCCATACACTGTAAAGTTGAACAATTAAAAGCACAAACTTTGGATTCAGGATACATGTTTTTAAATCTCATGTAATGGATCAAGCCATCATTTAATGGTGGTTGTCTTGAGTAGGTTACTCACGTTTTCCCTCTTCTCAGAGAGTTCCTTTCTTTATCTGTCAAATGAAGATAATAATACCAACATCATAGATTTATTTTGAGGATTTAGAGATAATGTTATGTGCTTCACACTGTGCTTAGTACATAATAGGCACTCAATTAAAGCATTCAATTAAAGGTAAAGCTAACAAAATTATGATGAATATTATTTTAATGTTAGCAAAGAAAACATGCTTATGAGCTCAAAGATTTAGGATATAGTATGCCTGGCAGAGACCACTACCAAACTGTCCCAAAAAGTAGTTGCTTTTTTCTTTTAGGAAGTCTCCAGGTCTTAAAACCCAGAGTTTGGAAGGGTTGGGGAGAGAGAAAAGGGATCAGATAATTTGTATTTTTAATGCTTAGGCTTGCTAGGTAGTTGAGTATCTGAAAAATGAATATGGAAACTTGCCTCAGTTGACAAAAGTAGAATGTAAGATAGGGAAAGGGAAATAGTGCCTCAACCAAACAAGTAAGAGCAATAGTTTACTGGTTTTCAGGTATGATATATAGACTACCCATCTCTACCCAGAGTAGTGTTTTTAATGCAGATTCCTAGGCCCAGGTCTTGACTTTCTGAAGTATATTTTCAGTCATACTGAGGTTTGAAAATCTCCTGGTATAACAAAAAAAGGTTGATATGAGTTCAAATTTTTATTTTATTTTTCCACTTATTAACTGTATCCATGGCTCCTGTCCTTCTTATGTTCCACTCCAACTCTGCTTTTACCACTCTAGCCTTTTTTTCTCCTTGTTATCATGTAACTCAATCAACTAACTGTACATACTCAATTAGATAGTTGTGTAACATGCCATCATTTGGTCTTAAACCATTGGAGTGCTATCACTGGCTCCCCCTATTGAACTTGTACAGTTTTCTAGCTGACAGCTGTTTTTTTAATTTCCTTACCTCTCATCCACAATGTCTGGTCCTGACATGACTGCCAATTCTTCTCCCTAGTTTCTATGTGGTCTGAGTTACTACCCTGACCAATCTGATGCCCAGGATTGTTTGTTTTTTATAAGTTTACCCAATTTAGAGCCCCGATAGCAAACTTAATTCAAGGGTATGGGCTCAGATGCAAAACTCCAGAGTGTATAGCCTACAGATTCTATATTCACCCAATACTTCTTTGTACCCCAGTGCCGATCATGTCCATATCTAACTGAAAAGGCAAAAGCACATGTGCTAGGTGTGGAGAAATGGACAAGGATTCTGCACTTAAGCAGAATCTCAAAAACTAAACAATAATTTTATTATTAGAGATGAAGAGAAAGGACACTCCTGTGAGAGGTAACAGTAAGAGCAAATACATGACTTAGGACTGGTAAATGACTCAGTGTTAGGTTTTCTATAAACACTCCATTGTTTCTCACGGTGCAGTATGAGTAACGCCTGCTTCAAAAGTCTCAGAGGGTGACTGTTTAAAATTTTATTCATGGGTGCTCTAGACTTATTAAATTTGGATCTATGGGAATGCGACTCAACAGTCTGCATTTTCAACAACAGGCGCACCATCAAAAAACATCAAGTAGCTATATGTAACGAAGCATATGTAGTTGAAGACTTGAGAAGACTGAGCCATGTATTTCTGAAAGGGCTGAAAAGTATATAGTTTAGAGAATGCTCGCTTTCTATAAAAAAGTGGCAGCATTTGCAATTTGCCTCACACTATGGAACCGATACCATTTGAGTTATAATACACAAGATTCTAGAAGAAAAGAAAGTTATCTGATCTAAAGTCCAGTAAGTTTTGTTGTGTGTGTGAGGGAAGGATGAAGGGAGAGAGAGAGACTGAAGGAGGGAGGGGGAGAGAGAGAGAGAGAGACAGAATAGGATGACAGTGCAAGGAGGCCCTGGTGTGGCTTCTAAGTAGCAGGGAACCTTCAGTAAGAAAGAAGGCACAGTCTAAAGACTTGAAACCATGGAAATTAGTGGTGAAGTGACCATGGGTTCAGGCACCTCTGCCTTTGGAAAGTGAGTGAACAGTAGAAAGAACTACCTCTTGTGGCTTGAGTGCCAGTTCGGCCACAGTATAGTAGAACACCAGGTGGACTGCTAAGATTTTTGACTCTATTATCTGCCTCCTGCACAGCACCTTTGAATCCACCTGGGATCTGGGGGAACTCACCATACTGACGAGAAGAACACTGGCCAGGCTGGTTTTGTCACCTGCTAATTGTAGAGCCCCGGGGCCTTGAGCAAACAGGCAGTAGCCAGGGGGTGATTACAGCAGGCCTTGGGTGAGACACAGTGCTGTTTGCTTCAGGTCTGACCCAGTGCAGTCATAGTGGTGGTGGCCACTGGTACTTGTGTCACTCTATTCCTACCTTTGGGTAGTGCAGAACAGAGAGAGAGAGAGAGAGAGAGAGAGAGAGAGAGAGAGAGAGAAACTCCATTGCTTGGGAGAAGGTAAGGGAAGAGAACAAGAGCTCTGCCTGGTAATTCAGAGAATTCTCCTGGAAACAGCCCAACACCATCAAGGTGATACCTCTATGAGTATGCAACAACCAAAGCATTAATGGACTTGGCATGCCTTCTGAAGCAGCTGCAGCTTGGATCACAAGCCCAATTTATTTTGAATATCTGGAGAGCTTTTCTAAGAGAGGTACAAACAAGCCTAGACATTGAAGATTACAAGAAATACCTAACTCTTTAATGCCCAGATGACAAAGAACATCTACTAACATCAACACCATCTAGGCAAACATGACCTCATTAATTACTAAATAAGACACCAGGGACCAATCCTGGAGAAACAGAGGTATGTGAACTTTCAGACTGATAATTCAAAATAGCTGTGATGAGGAAACTCAAAAGAAATCAAGATAACACAGAGAAGGAGTTCAGAATTCTATCATATAAATTTAACAAAGAGATTAAAATAATTAAAAAGAAACTCTGGAGCAGAAAATGCAATGAGGATACTGAGAAATGCATCAGAGTTTTTTAATAGTGGAATTGATCAGACAGAAGAAAGAAGTAGTGGTCTTGAAAACTGGCTACTTGAAAATGCATAGTCAGAGGAGACAAAAGAAAAAAGAATAAAAAAAAGTAGCATGCATACAGAATCTAAGATATGGTGGAAAAGGGCAAATCTAAAAGTTACGGGCCTTAGAGAGGAGGTGGAGAAAGAGATACGGGTAACAAGTTCATTCAAAGGAAAAATGACAGAGAAACTTCCAAAACAGAGAAAGATATCAGTAAACAAGTACAAGAAGGTTGTAGAACGCCGAGCAGATTTAACCTAAAGAAAACTGCCTCAAGGCATTTAATAATCAAACTTCCAAAGATCAAGGATAAAGAAAGGATCCTAAAAGCAGCAAAAGAAATAACATACAATGGATCTCCAATGCATCTGGCAGCAGACTATTCAGTGGAAACCTTATAGACTAGGAGAGAGTGGGACAAAATATTTAAAGTGCCAAAGGAATTATAATGATAATGAGCAAAAAGTAATCTCCTGAAAGTACAAAATTCACTGGTAAGAGGAAATACACAGAAAAAACACAGATTATTATATCACTGTGACTGTGGTGTGTAACACTCTTATCCTAAGTAGAAGAACTAAACGATAAACCTATCAAAAACAATAACTACAGCATCTTTTGGAGACATAGACAGTACAATAATATGTAAATAGTAAAAACAGAAAGTTAAAAAGCAGGGGGATGGTGTTAAGGTGTAAAGTTTTTATTAGTTTTATTTTGCATGTTTCTTTCTTAATGCAAACAGTGTTATTATTAGCCGAAGATAGTGGGTTATTAGATAATATTTGCAAGCCTCATGGTAACCTCAAAAATATACAGTGGATATACAAAAAATACAAAAGCAACAAACTAGATCATATCACAGAATCACCTTCGCTAATGGAAGACAGGAAAGAAAGAAAGAAGAGAAGATCACAAAACAACAAGAAAACAAATAACAAAATGGCAGGAGGAAGTCTTTACTTACCCACAACAACATTTAATGTAAGTGGACTGAATTATCTAATCAAAAGTTGAAGAGTGAATGAATGGATATTAAAAACAAAAGCAATTAATCTGTTGCCTGTAAGAAACATATTTCACCTCTAAAGATAGATATAGACTGATACATATGCACATATACATAGTCTGAAAATAAAGGGATAGAAAAACATATTCCATTTCGATGGAAAACAAAAAAAGAGCAGGAATAGCTATACTTATATAAGACAAAATTGATTTCAAGACAAAAACTATATGAGACAAGGTAGGTCACTATATAATGATAAAGGAGTCAATTCAGCAAGAGGATGTAACAGTTTTAAATATATATGTACCCAACGCTGGAGCATCCAGATATATAAAGCAAATATTGTTAGAGCTAAAGAGAGGTAGTCCCTAATAAAATATTAACTGGAGACCTATATCCCACTTTCAGCATTGGACAGATCTTCCAGATGGAAAATCAAAAAAGAAATATTGAAATTAATCTGCATTATAGACCAAATAACAAGAAGAATGCTGCAAACTATACAGATGTATGGAAATTAAATAATATGCTGCTGAATTAACAGTTCGTCAAGGAAGGAATTAAGAAAGAAATTGAAAAAAATTTTGAAATAAATAATAATGGAAACACAACATACCAAAATGGATAAGATACAGCAAAAGCAGTAGTAACAGGGAAGTTTATAGATATAAGTGTCTACATCTGAAAAAGGGGAAACTTGAAATAAGTAACCTAACAATGCATCTTAAAGAACAACAAAAGCAAGAGCAAACCAAAAGCAAAATTAGTACAAGAAAAGAAGTAATAAGGAAATAAATGAAATTAAAATGAAGAAAACAAAGCAGATCAGTGAAAGTAAAAGGTGGTTTTTGGAAAAGCTAAACAAAATTGACCATCCTTTAACTAGACTAACTAAGGGAAAAATGAGAGATGTAAATAAATAAAATCAGACATGAAAAAGGAGACATTACAATTGATACTGCACAAATTAAAAACATTATTAATGGCTACTATAAGCAACTCTACGCCAGTAAGCTGGAAAATATAGAAGAAATGGACAAATTTCTACACACATGAAACTTACCAACATTGAACCAGGAAGAAATCCAAAACCTGAGCACAACAGTAACAAGTAATGAGATCAAAATCATAAGTAAAAGTCTCCCAGTAAAGAACTACCTTGAACCTGAAGGTTTGACTGCTGAATCCTACCAAATGTTTACAGAAGAAATACTTTTAATCCTACTCAAAGATTTTGAAAAATAGAGGAGGGAATACTTCCAAACTATGAGGCCAGCATCTCCTTGACACCAAAACAAGACAAAGACATATCAAAAAAAGAAAACTGATGCAAAAATTCTCAGCAACATACTAGCAAAACAAATTCAACAATATATTAGAAAGATCATTCATCATAACCAAGCAGTATTTATTCCTGGGGTGCAAGGATGGTTCAACATGCAAATCAGACAGCGTGATACATATCAACTGAGTGAAGAATACAAATCATATTATCATTTTAATTGTTGCTGAAAATCATTTGATAAAATTCAGCATCTCATTATTATAAAAACTCCCAATAAACTGGGTATAGAAGAAACATATGTCACCTTAGTAAAAGCTCTATGTGACATGCACACAGCTAGCAAAATACTGAATGGAGAAAACTGAAAGCATTTTCTCTAAGATCTGGAACATGTCAAGGCTGCTTACTTTCACCACTGTTATTCAACATAGTGCTGGAAGTCCTACTAGAGCAATTTGACAAGAAAGAAATAAAGGGCAACCAAATTGTAAAGGAGGAAGTCAAATTATCTCTGCAGATCATATGGTATTATATTTGGAAAAACCTAAAGACTCCGCAAGAAAACTATTAGAAACTGATCTACAAATTCAGTAAAGTTGTAGGATACAAAATCAACATACAAAAACCATTAGCATTTTTATATGCCAACAGTGAACAATCTGAAAAAGAAATAAAAAATTAATCTCATTTGCAATAGCCAGAAATAAAATTAAATAACTGGACGTTAAACAAAGAAGTAAATTATCTAATGAAAACCATAAAACATTGATGACAGGAACTGAAGAGGACTCCAAAAAATGGAAATACATCTCATTTTCATGGATTGGAAGAATCAATATTGTTTAAATGTTCATCCTACCCAAAGTGATCTCCAGATTCAGTGCAGTCCATATCAACATACCAATGGCATTCTTCACAAACATAGAAACAATAATCTGTACAGTTATATAGAACCACAGAAGACACAGAAGAGTTAAAGCTATCTTAAACAAAAAAGAACAAAACTGGAGGAATCACATTATCTGACTTCAAATTGATGGTGGTGGTGGCCTATCTGGAGCAGCCTCTGTGGGGATGCCAGCTAAAATGGGGGAGATGCAACTGGGGCTACACACTATGCAGAGCCAGCGGGGGCTGGTAACTGGTGGGAGCCCCATCCCCTACTGAATTGGCAGAGTGGGAGCCCCATGCTCCTGTGTGCAGCTGCAAATGCCCAGCCAGAGTTCTGAACCCAGGCATCCCTGCCCTCTTGTGGGGCTGGAAAGCCATCCCTGCTTCTGCAGGCTCAGAAGTGCCTTCTCCCTCTCTCTGGCCTCTTCCCGCTCCTGGTGCCTGCTCTTGGGTGAAGCAAAGTTGTGGCCGTGTCTGGGTGCTGTAGCAACCCAACTGGGGGTTTGCATGATTGGAGCGGTGCTGACACACCAGACCCTGCTGCCTCAGCTTCCTCTGGACTTTGAGCACTGAGGATCATGAGAGGGATACCAAGGAAACTGAGGGTTGCTTGGCACGGGCCTGCAGGCACCCCTTGGCACAAACAGCCTGGGTGCTATGGATGGCAGGTTGATGGTGGCAGAAGGCAGACAGTCTCCTGGGTGGAAAGGGATGGGTTTCAGGTGAAACTCCACCTTCAAGCCAGATACAGTCTGAAGCCTGGAGGCCAGGCTGCCAGTTCCAGGTGGAGTCCATGGCCCAGAGTGATAACTTATGGTGTTTTTTCTTGGCCCACCCATGGCTTCCCATGGACCAATCAATAACCATTTCCTCCCTGTGAGCCCATAAAAACCCCAGACTCAGCCAGACTCTGACAGACACTGAGATTACTAGCTGCAGGAAGGTGCTACTCACCTTGGGTCTCCTGAGTGTCTGTCACTCAATAAAGCTCATCTCCTGGCTGACACATGCACCCCTGCTCACTATGTTGTGGGTAACAAGAGAGAAGAGCTACAGTCTTTTGGGGAGCCCAGACTTAGGGTGTCCCTGAGCCAGAGATGTGACATCCTCTTTGGGGCTCTGCAGTTCCTGGCATCTGCAAGCTTCCAAGCACCACTACGTTCCCCACATGCAGACGCAGGTGGTTGCAGTGGAAGGCACATGTGGTACATCTGGTCCAGTCACAGCCTTGCATGGAGCTGGTACCTGTGTCAGTGCCTGGAGCTGCCTGCCCAACAGCAGAAGCCAGCATGCCTGGCTTTGCACAGTGTCTGGTCCCCACACTTGCTCACCCACAGACCCCTCACTTCTCTGCCCCTGGCTTGCCCTTGGGAGGTATGGGATCCAGGACAGTGGCATGAGCCAAGTGCAGCCTGCCAAACTGAATGGGTGGAATAAGCCTAGAAGTTGTAAGTAATACTGAAGCACAAGGTCCTGCCAGCTACAGAGTTTTCTAGCTTGCAAAATTACACCCCAAGGATCCCATGACAAAATTATACTACAGTGCTATAATAACCAAAACAGCATGGTATTGGCATAAAGACAGACGCACAGACCAATAGAACAGATAGGAGAACCCTGAAACAAATCCACACATTTACAATAAACTCATTTTTGGCAAAAGTGCCATAAACATACACTGGGAAACAGAGAGTCACTTCAATTAATGGTACTGGAAAACTGGACATCCATATGCAGAAGAATGAAAGTGGACCCCTATCTCTTGCCATATACAAAAATCATATTTAAATGGATTAAAGACTTAAATCTGAGATGTTGAAAGTACTACAAGACACTGCTACAAGAAAACATTGGGGGAGACTTTAGGATATTGGTCTGGGCAAAAATTGCTTGAGTAACACTGCACTGGCACAGGCAACTAAAGCAAAAATGAATAACTGTGATCACATCAAGTTATAAAGCTTCTGCACAGCAAGGGAACAATCAACAAAGTGAAGAGACAGCCCACAGAGTAGTAGAAAATATTTGCAAACTATCCATCTGAAAAGGCATTAATAACCAGAATATATAAGGAGCCCAAACAATTCTAGAGGAAAAAAAAAGCTTATAATCCAATCTAAAAATGGGCATACAGATGGCAAACAGAAATATGGAAAAATGCTCAACATTACTTATCACCAGAGAAATGTAAACCAAAACTACAATGATATATCATCTCACCCCAGTTAAAATGGCTTATCTAGAAAGACAGGCAATAAAAAGTTCTGGTGAGGATGTGGAGGAAAGGGAACCCCCATACACTGTTGGTGGGAATGTACATTAGTACAACCAGTATGGAGAACTGCTCATAGGTTCCTCTAAAAACTGAAAGTAGAGCTACCATGTGATTCAGCAATTCTACTGCTGGATATACCCCAAAGAAAGGAAATCAATATATCAAAGAGGTATTCTGCACTGCCATATTTGTTGTAGCATTCACATTAGGTAAGATTTGGAAGCAATCTAAGTGTCCATCAACAGATAAATTAAATGTAAAGAAAATGTGGTACATATGCACAGTGGAGTACTATTCAGTCATAAAAATGAGATCCTGTCATTTTCAACAGCATGGATAGAACTGGAGATCATTATATTAAGTGAAATAAATCAGGCGCAATAAGGCAAATGCCATGTGTTCTCACTTATTTGTGGAATCTAAAATTCAAAACAATTGAACTCATGGCCATAGAAAGTAGAAATGTGGTTACCAGAGATTGGGAAGTGTAGTGAGAGGGTCGGGAGGAGATTGGAATGGTTAATGGGTAAAAAGAAGTTGGAAAGAATGAGTAAGACCTACTATTTGATAGCACAACAGGGTGACTATTGTCAATAATAACTTAATTGCTAAATTTTTAAACAACTGAGTATAATTGTATTGTTTGTAGCACAAAAGTATAAATGCTTGTGGGGATAGATACCCGATTCTAGATGATGTGGGGATGGATACCGAATTCTCTATGATGTGATTATTAACATTGCATGCCTGTTTCAAAACATCTCATGTCCCCCATAAATATATATACCAACTATGTGCTCACAAAAATAAAAAAAATAAAAAATACTTAAATTCTTACTTGATTGTATTTATACAGGTCTTTTACATATATTCTAATATATTTACATGAATAATCATAATAATTTATGAGGGTAAGAACTCGTGTCCCTCTTTTGGACCTCAGGAAACTGAGGCTTTGAGGATTTAAGTGATTTGCTTATTACCTCATGTCTAATAGGTCAAATAGCCAAATGGTGAACCAAATTTGACTCAAAGTCCAGTATTATTGTTAATACACCACATTGTCTCCCTCACCTATTGAAATGATAGCAGTAATAATGACAACTGACATTAATTGAAAGCTTATCATATGTCAGACATTTTTACAGCATTTTATTAATTTATTTAGTCATCTTTATTGAGTTATTTTTTTCTACGAAAGTTGGCTTTCTTTCTTGACTTCTAAAATCCTTGTATCTAATGTATGTCTTTTCCATGCAAATCTTCACAATTCTTTAGGAAACACAGACCAAAAAATGTAGGAAAAAAATCCAAGAGAAAGGAGTGGTAGGGGGAACACATAAATTACAGGACTGGACACATTATGTTCATTTGGGACTATGTTCATGTAGTTGTCTCTGTCAATCAGTTGTAGGACTGTAGTTAAGTAACGAGACATCACCTAATCTAATATTTAAAATGTTAGTTGACAGGGTACATTTCTATGAAAAAGTTTAGCTGAGCCTCCTATTTTATGAAGTTTAGGTTATTATGCCAACATGCAACATGTAATGTCATGCTTGTTGCCCTAAGGTGTATTTATCATCTTCGAATTGTTTGCTTTCTCAAAGTAGACAGGCAGAGAACAAAAACCAGTTGTATGTATTAATATATAGTAAGCTTTAAACTTAAGCCAATTTTAAATGGATTTCTAGTAGCTCATGAATCAAGTGTCTGATTAACAGCTTTAAGAAAGATTCTTTTTTTATTTTATTTTTTAATTATACTTTAAGTTCTCAGATACCTGTGCAGAACGTGCAGGTTTGTTACATAGGTATACACGTGCCATGGTGGTTTGATGCACCCATCAACCCATCATCTACATTAGGTATTTCTCAAAATGCTATCCCTCCCTCCACCTCCTGACAGGCCCCAGTGTGTGATGTTCCCCTCCCTGTGTTCATGTAAAAGAAAGATTATTTCCTGTCCACAAACAAAGGTCATTTTAGAACTTGGGGATAGGCAGAGGAAGAAAAACCTAGAAGGTGTCAGATGCTAGCAGAGCATTTTTGCCTGCTTCATTACTTTGCGTCCCTCTTTTCTGGTTTAGTTCTTGGGCCTGAAAGTCAATATACTCTGCTTTTCTTCAGTGAATGTCTTCTGATTTAGAATTAGGCCAAAACAGGCTTTGATTGAAAGACAAAAATACTGCTAGTAACTGATTTTACAGTGATTACAGCATCAATAGAATAGATTTTGTCAGTATTCTCATGAGAGAACTATCCAAATAATGCATTGTGATTTAAACAAGGCTTTCTGCTCTGAATAGGCCTATACTTAAAAGTATTTATTGAGTACTTACAATGTATAAGGCACTCTGTTCTGTATTCTGAGGCACACCAACATAAATCAGATGTGAGACCTGCCCTTGAGGAGACTCTGTTATCTAGTAGAAATAACAAGACTTTTATGTGAAAGTGTATTTTTTCACATTTCACATCATATTTCACAAAAAATATCTAGGTATGTATATTTTTTTTTCCAGATTTCTTCCTTTGCACACAATGATTAGGCTTGGCAAGCTTGCTTTTATGTAATAAGAGATCTTAAAATGCAGAAGCAGTTATATCAGCAGGTAACCGTGGAAGTAGAAGGCAAAAGAGAAGTACATTGCATTAATTTACTGATTGTTCATGCCTTACTGTGTGAATAACCATTATATTTATATATAAATTAAAACCTCTTAACTTGTAAAGATAGAAATTACTGAATATATCATCTTGTTTTGCTGTACCATGTTAGTTTTCTTTTTATTCAGATAGTTCTGTCTGTTATAATTTTATGGTGTCCAGTCCATCACTGATGGGCGCCTAGGGTGATTCAATGTCTTTGCTGTTGTGAATAGTACGGTGATGACTATGCAAGTACATTGTCTTTTTGGTCGAATGATTTTCTTTTGGATATATACCCAGCAATTAGATTTCTAGGTCAAATGTTAGTTTTGTTTTAAGTTCTTTGAGAAATCTTCAAACTGCTTTCCACAGTAGCTGAAATAAATTATGTTTGCATCAACAGCATATAAGCATTCCCTTTTCTCCATAGCCTCGCCAGCATCTGTTGTTTTTTGACTTGTTAATAGCAGCCATCCTGACTGGTGTGAAATGGTATCTCATTGTGGTTTTGATTAACATTTCTCTGATGATTAGTAACGTGGAACATTGTTGTATATGTGTGTTGGCCGTTTATATATCTTCATTTGAGCATTCCCTTTTCTCCATAGCCTCGCCAGCATCTGTTGTTTTTTGACTTGTTAATAGCAGCCATCCTGACTGGTGTGAAATGGTATCTCATTGTGGTTTTGATTAACATTTCTCTGATGATTAGTAACGTGGAACATTGTTTTATATGTATGTTGGCCGTTTATATATCTTCATTTGAGTAGTGTCTATTCATGTCTTTTGCCCATTTGTAATGGAGTTAACTTGTTTTCGTTTGTTAATTTGTTTAAATTCCTTATAGATTCTGGATGTTAAACCTTGGTCAGATGTGTAGTTTGTGAATATTATCTCACCTTCTGGTCTGTTTACTCTGGCACTAATTTCTTTTGCTGTGCAGAAGTTCTTTAATTAGGTTACACTTGTCAATTTTTATTTGTTTTTTCTTTCTTTTTTTTTTTTTTTTTTTTTGCTTTTTGCAATTGCTTTTGATTACCTAGTCATAAATTCTTTCTCAAGGAAGATATCCAGTATGGTTTCCTAGGATTTCTTCTAGGATCCTTAGAGTTTGAGGTCTTACATCTAAATATTTAATTCACCTTGAGTTAAATTTTGTACTTCATTTAAGGAAGGGGCCCAGATTCAATCTTCTGCATTTGGGTAGCCAGTTATCCCAGAAACGTTTATTGAATAGGAAGTTCTTTCCCATTGTTTATTTTTCTAAACTTTGTCAAAGATCAGATGACTGTAAATGTGCAACTTTATTTCTGGGTTCTCTATTTTTTTTTATCTTAGTCAGTAAGTCTGTTTTAGTACCAGTACCATGCTGGTTCGATTATTGTAGCCTTATAGTGCAGTTGGAAGTCAGATAATGTGATGCCTCTGGCTTTGTTGTTTTTGCTTAGGATTTCTAGAGCTATTTGGGCAATATTTTAGTTTCATATGAATTTTAAAATAGTTTTTTTTGTAGTTCTCTGAAGAATGTTATTTTTAGTTTGATAGCAATAACATTGAATCTGTAGATTTCTTTTGGCAGTGCGGCCATTTTAACAATATTATTCTTCCAAATCATTAGCATATAATGTTTTTCCATTTGTTGGTATTGTCTTTGATTTCTCTTGGAACTGTTTTGTAGTTTTTGTTATAGAGATCTTTCACATTTTGGTTTGATGTGTTCCTAGGTGTTTTATTCTTTTGTGCCTATTGTAATGGAGTTGCATTATTTACTTGGCTCTCAGCTTGGATGTTATTGTTGTATAGAAATGCTACTGATTTGTGTATATTTATTTTGTATTAGAAATTTGTACTGAAATAGTTTATCATTTCCAAGAGGCTTTTAGAAGAGTGTTTAGGGTTTTCTAGGTATAGAATCGTATTGTCTGTGACAAGAGATAATTTGACTTCTTTTTCTATTTGGATGTTTTTATACTTTCTCTTGCCTCATTGCTGTGGCCAGGACTTCCAGTACTATGTTGAAAAGGAGTGATGACACTGGGCATCCTTGTCTTATTGCAGTTTTCAAGAGAAATGATTCTAGTTTTTGCCCATTCATTATGATGTTGGCTGTTGGTTTGATATAGATTACTCTTTTTATTTTGAGGTATGATTCTTTGACACCTAGTTTCTTGAGGGTTTTTATCATGAAAGGATACTGGATTTTATTGAAAGCTTTTTCTGCATCCATTGAAATGATTATATGGCTTTTGTTTTTCATTCTGTTTTTGTTGTGAATCACATTTATTGATTTGTATATCTTAAACCAACCTTGCATCCCCGGAATGAAGTCCTGCTTGATTGTGGTGCATTAACGTTCTGTCATGCTGTTGGACTCAGTTTGCTAGTATTTTGTTGAGGATTTTTGTGTCTAGGTTTATCAGGGATATTGGCCTGTAGTTTTCTTTTTCCTTGTGACTTTGCCAGGTTTTGGTATTAGGGTAATGCTGGCTTTTTAGAATAAGTTAGAGAGATTTCCTTCCGCTTTGTTTTGGGAATACTTTCAGAGGAATGGGTACAAGTTCTTCTTTGACTGGTAGAATTTGACTGTGAATCCATCTGGTTCAGGGCTTTTTTTTTGGTTGGAAAGTTTTTTAAAATTACTGCTTCAATTTTGGAACTCAATATTGGCCTGTTCAGGGTTTCAGATCCTTCCCGATTCAATCCCAGGAGGTTGTGTGTTTCTAGGAATGTATTTATATCTTCTAGGTGTTTTAGTTTGTGTGCATAGAAGTGTTCATAATGGTTCCTGAGAATCTTTTGTATTTCTGTGGGGTCATTTGTAATGTTACCTTTGTCCTTTCTGATTGTGCTTATTTGAATCTTATGTCTTTTTATCTTTGTGAATCTAGATAGTGTATGTCTGTCAGCAGGTTTTATATTGTACCATGCAGATAAACCTACAAGCCCGTAGATGGCACTTACAGGTAAGAGCTGGCTGCACTCAACACAGCTAGGTATATACTTGATTCTCATTTACCGAGAGACTCTTTGATGAGGGCCCTGCTGTGTCACAATTTCAGTGGACTAGGCTGGGGCACCCAGCACTGGCCCACACAGACTAGTTCCAGGTCAACAAGCTGGCCCTGGTGGCAAGTCTCATTGTCCAGAAGAGACAGCTGCTATAGCAGCTCTCTTCCCTACCCAGGCTTATGGCAGGGCAGAGCACAATTCCAGTGCCTACTGCTGAGGCACTTTTCACAGTTTTGGCTGTGGAGACCCCCTACTTAACTCCAGAATAGAATTTCCAATCTCTGGCGAAGGACTACAATGCCTGCGTTGTTGTGCCACCAGGTTGCATGACTGACTTTTATGAACCCGGATTAAAAATCGCATCCTGCTCTTAGTCTTGGCTATGGGAAAATATCCGCAGCTTTTCCTGGTGTCTTTCCCTCACAGTGTCTTCAAGCCTCTTCCCATGTTAGCTCCAGGGGTTGGGAGAAAGAAAGCGCTGTCCATTGGCCTGAGTTTCTTGGATCCCCAGTGGAAAGATGAATCATAGTGGGAGGCTCTCTGCCTCTCTCATGTACTTTTATCACTTTTATTTTTTCTCACTTTTATCAGCTCTATGCCATCACAGGGCCTGTTTGCTGACATTCTTCTCCCAAGGATCTGGGATGTTCCTCACAATTCTGGTGAATCCTCATTTTCCTTCTTGAATTAAAGCTCACAGAGTTTATCTATATGAACTATGTTGTTATTTCCAAGTGGCTGAGGCATGCTCTAATACACCTTCTTGGGAAAACAAAACAAAAAGACAAAAAAAACTTAGCTATCTTTATTGCTCTTCCTCTGACACCTAGAACAAGTGTCAAGAAAAGTCTCAGCTCAATAAATAGTTGTTAAATGAGTGCTTGATTGAATAATTCTTAATTCTTAATCTTTCCCAACCAATACATCAGCAAATCTCATTAGTTATTTTAATAATGTCTCTTAGAGAGTAAATTTCCTCTGCATTTTTACAACTTATATCTTCCACTTGACCCTTGTTCTTTCAGACCTGGATTAAACAATAATTTCTTAACTACAATCTATTTTCAACCTATCTTGCATACTTCTCTTATACTAATTTTCCTCACTGATTTCCTTGTCTCATTTTATTGCTTATAACATACACATTATATTAGGGGACTCATGAATCCTGTTAACAATCCCTTTTGTAATGTGAATCTTGCAATTAAGCATTCCATTACAGAATATCTTATATGTCTGCAAAGTTTTACATGCCTATAGTTTCCCTTCTTATGTAGTATTTTTGCCTTCTCTTGTAGTCCCCAGAACACTCCTAGGCTCAGAATGAGTACTTAATAAATACTTGCTGCCCTGACACACAGACGGTTATCCATTTGTGTTTTTGTGAAAAAGCTAAACTCTTATTCAACAAAGTGATTGAAAGAAACCAGAAAGTAACTATGCAAGTAGTTAGGAAGAATATCGGTGAACGGAAATTTTAATCTTAAAAACTAGTGCTCTAAAGGGGCAGTACAAAGGAACTTTTTGGGAAGTAATTAAACTGTTCTCTATGGTAGTTACGTGACTCTATGCATTTGTTAAAATTCATAGAAATGTACAACAAAAAAAGTGAATTTCACAGTGTATAATTTAAAATAAAATATAAAAATATTTTTAATATAATGAAGGTTTTAACTGTTTTTTTTTTAATGCAGTATACTAAGCAACATCTTGTCTCCATGTTCTGGAGTTATGCACTTGCTTTTTCTTTCTTAAAAATAGTTTCAACTGGCCGGGTGCAGTGGCTCTCTCATGCCTGTAATCCCAGCACTTTGGGAGGCCGAGGTGGGCAGATCATGAGATCACGAGATCGAAACCAGCCTGGCTAACACGGTGAAACCTCGTCTCTACTAAAAATACAAAAAGTTAGCCGGGCATGGTGGCACGTGACTATAGTCCCAGCTACTCGGGAGGCTGAGGCAGGAGAATCGCTTGAACCCGGGAGACGGAGGTTGCAGGGTTGCAGTGAGCCGAGATCCGAGATCTTGCCACTGCCCTCCAGCCTGGGTGACAGAGTGAGACTCCATCTCAAAAAAAAAAAAAATAAAAAAAAAAATATATATATATATATGTGTGTGTGTGTGTGTGTATATATATATAGTCCCAACTATAATGGTAGGTGATTATTTCCCTTCCTAGTCTCCCGCATAATACTTTGGTATAACCCAAGTTTGGTGTTGTACTCATCCTCTTCTTTTTCCTTTTCCACATTTAAAAGAAATTATTAAGTATAGTTGAAATTATGCCTTCAACGATATACAGTAGCCTGATTTATATAAAGTTTACCAACTTCAATTATTTTTTTTCTCCTCAGAACAAACTTTCAAGGCCAAATTCTTGTTATTCATAAAGCACCCTAGGTGCAATAAAAATGCAGAATTTAGACCTTAGTTTAAGCTTTTCTTTTTCTCAGTAAATACTGTTCACAGTCATGAGCCATCTTTTCCTTCAATTGTACTAGTAGATAATAGGCACTAGGCAGTCATTGAATGTATCCAAATATACCTGGTCCCCCTGTTGGATGGAAAAGCTAGACAGCTTCATTTTGTGACCTGATACTCTGCTGAATAAGCAAAGATGATGGAAATTTCCTTTCCAGACCAGACCATTTTATGAAAATAACTTCTTAGCCAAGAAGCTATTGGGGTTGATGAGGCCCCTATTCTGCGCTAGGCTACATGGAAAGATTGCTACAATATATCAGACATTTTGATAGAAAAGAGCAAAATAATTGCAGCAGTTCTTTGAATGGAAAATTTTAACATTACAAATAAATTCCATCTGTGTCTGCACATGTAGTAGTTACAAGAAATTTTATAGCCTTAACTTTTGGTCAAACTGGCTACACAATGTTGGGGTAAGAAAGACTGGAATTTCCAGACCTTCATTAATCATACCTGCATGTAGGTGAACCCCAAAATTATATTGACCAGAAGTTGTGATAAGAATTGTACTCTGTTTAGCAGATGTGTGTTTATTTAGGAAATGAATGCATTCAGCAAAACCTCAAATAAAATATATTCATAAATACACCATCAGGTAGAGTTAAAACAATACTGCTTTAAGTTATACCATAGCTTCTAATCTTAAGTTTGTGATATTTATAAAAAGTCCTGCTGATTTTTAATGAAGACTGCATAATTAAAGAAACCTCCTAAGACTTTCCATAAGTCAAGGGACACCCAGCTCTCTACTGATTATCATAAACTAAATTGGCAATCTGGGACATTTTATGAAAATTACTTGTATTTGAATGGATTTTATGCAATACCATTGAAAATATGTTTTTGATTTCAATTCTATACTTGAAAAGAAATGAATGCTGGAAAATGTATTAGACAAAAATATTTATTAGAATAACTGCTTAAAATATGTTTTTAACTGTTAAAGTAATTTTATATTTTAATACTATAGTTTTCTGTTTATTATTTTAAAGCCACTCTTTTTTTTCCATTGGTTTGACTAGCTAGCTTCCCGTTTTCAATTTTTAGTATGAAAAATTTCCTGATTGTTTAACAAATTACTGTTATTCTTTTTTTTTTATTTAGGACGTAATTCTTTAATTTCCTCTTGTATAATATGGTGGTAAAGATCATGGGTTCTAAAGTTGAGCTGTTTAGTTTGAATCTCTGTTCCACCATTTTCTAGCTGTGTTCTCTTGGGCAAGAAAGTTAAACTGCTCTGAGAACTGCTTTCTCGTTAATTAAAATGAGACACAGTGCTTAGTGTCATGTCTGGCATATGATATAAGTATTTAAAATGTATAATTCTCACATATGTTTCACTGAAGTATGGCAAATTGAATTTTAATGTCCCACTAAACTTTAAACATTCTAAAACAAAAATAGTATTTTCTAATTTTTTTTGCTTTCTGAAAACCGAGGCTGTGGAACCAGAACTAACCTACAGGACTTCGGGGGTAGCTTCCACTGCTAGGATATTTCTTGGAAACATGAACTGAAGAATATAGAAAAAGTATTAATCATTTTTAAAATTGCTGCAGGACTGCAAGCGCCTACCATCATGCCCGGCTAATTTTTTTGTATTTTTAGTAGAGACAGGGTTTCACCGTGTTAGCCAGGATGGTCTCAATCTCCTGACCTTGTGATCCACCCGCCTCGGCCTCCCAGAGTGCTGGGATTACAGGCCTGTGAAGACCTCAGCAAACTAATGATCAAGGCTAAGGAAATGGTGGAGTTATCAAAATCAATTGCTAATAAAATTAAAGACAAACAAGGTGACATCACAGAAGATGAGACCATCAGGTTTAAATCCTACTTGCTGAGCATGGGAATAGCTAACCCAGTTACCAGAGAAACCTAGGGCTCAGGCACACAGTAACACATGCAATTGACCAAACAGCTGGCTGGAATATTGCAGGTGCCTTTAGAGGAACGAGGGGGAATAATGTCACTCACGGAGGTGTACTGCTTAGTAAACCGAGCTCGAGGAATGGAATTACTCTCACCAGAAGATTTAGTGAATGCGTGCAAGATGCTGGAAGCACTGAAATTACCTCTCAGGCTCCGTGTGTTTGACAGTGGCGTCATGGTAATTGAGCTTCAGTCTCACAAGGAAGAGGAAATGGTGGCCTAGGCCCTGGAGACAGTTTCAGAAAAGGGATCCCTAACATCGGAAGAGTTTGGTAAGCTTGTGGGCATGTCTGTCCTTCTAGCCAAAGAAAGGTTGCTGCTTGCACAGAAGATGGGCCATCTTTGCCGTGATGACTCAGTGGAAGGCCTGCGTTGTTACCCAAGTTTATTTATGACACAGAGCTAAGGGTTTTGTGTTTAAAATCCTTTTTGTCCATATGCTTGCGTCGTGTAGAGGTTGTATGACATTGAGCTAAGAGATAAACCCCGATCAACTGAGAATTTATTAGAACTTCAAAAAAACAATTACTACATAGCAGCAGTCTTTTTAAATTATTTCTTAATGCTTCCACTTGTTTTCACATCAAGAAAAATTGAATTATTTATATGGAATTCTACATATTCTGGAAGGCTGGGAATATTTAGTGCTTTTTTCCTGTTCCCCTAAAAAGATAGTCACTTAGGTGTTGGTCTGTTTCAAATCTAATGTTAAAAAGTTGCAGTATTCTATGATGAAGAATCGTTAACAAATATTTATCATGTAGATATTTTAAAATATCCATAAATATTTACAGAAACTGCATCTATACCAACAAACAAAGAAACATTCCTGAGATGTTACCTGAGATATACCTGAAACATACTTGAGATGTACAGAAGCACAGAGATGATTAGTACCCTTTTCAAATTTTAGAGAGGTTATAATGGGCAGAATCCAATACCTGTTTGCTGTCAGTTATACCTGTTTGTCAGTTAGTCCGACGCTCAGGTAAATTAGATATATTTTAATAAGTTATCTATTGTTGGATCACTAAGTGATATTTTAGAATAAAGCATCTCAGATACTTTAGCATAAATCACCTAAGATACTTTAGAATAAATCCTTCCACTTGTGCATATGCATGCATCATTTTAATGGCGAAAATGTATCTTACTCTCTCACCATGGAAACTGGCTTATAACTGAACTTCGCTTTTCAGTAAAGATGGTATTCAGTTTTTTGGCATCCCTGGGCCGCACTGGAAAAAGAATTGTCTTAGGTCATACATAAAATACACTAACCCTAATGATAGCTGATGAGCTAAAAAAAATTCCAAAACGTCTCATAATGTTTTGAAAAAGTTTATGAATTTATGTTGGGCCACATTCAAAGACATCCTGGGTCACATGTGACCTGCGGGTCCCAGGTTGGACTAGCTTGTTTTAATATATGGCCTCCCACTGGATCTTCAACAGGTTTTAGCCACATTTTCAGTAAGCAGTTCAGCATTTTTAAAAATCAGTGGGTAAAATGAGTATTTGAATTTCTACAATTTTATTTCCTTTAAGTTATACTTACTACTAATATTGATAAAATTAAAACAAAACAAGAGAAAAAAGCAGTTCTGCTTACACAACACTTGAGTAATAACACCAGACATTAAAGTTCTTTTTTCATGCACTTTACTTTCAATAAGGATGCTGACATGTTACTTTCTTTTTTCAACTTGAATACTTTTAGATTTATGCCAATAAGTGATTCTGTGAATCAGGATCAAAATGCTTAAGGCAAAAGCATGTTCATAGAGTGAATAAATGCTTTGCAGCTGGTATATACTTTAAAATGAGGCCATGGTTTACTTTTTGTCTTTTGATAAATATATGGAGATTTGCTTTTGGAGTGAAAATAGGTAAAGATGTAATGTGGATCACGATAATTGATTTCACAAATAAATAACTCACTTAACAAGAGAGTGATGAAGGAATTGTATTATCATCCCTGGAGATAGAAGAGTTTAGTCTGGCTTGATGGAATATTTTTATTTTTTGTTTGTTTTGTTGGGTTTTTTTTTTTGTTTTTTGTTTTTTGTTTTTTGTTTTTTTTTTGAGACAAGCTTGCTCTGTTACCTGGGTTGTTACCCAGTGGCGTGGTCATGGATCACTGCAGCCTCAATTTCCTGGCCTCAAGCAAACCTCTCACCTTGGCCTCTCAAAGTGCTGGAATTACAAGCATGAGCCACTTTGCCTGGCAGTTGATGGATTCTTCAAGCATCCATGACTCCTATTTTTAATTGAATTGTTATACAACTTAACACCCACCATTTTCTGTTCAACCAGGTGGTGAAATTACAGTCTTTAATCACCCAACATAACATTTGATGTTCAGATGACCTTCCTTTTCAAAAATCTGGACACTTTATAATAGTCAAAATAAGTTGTAAATGGTAGATGTTGGCATACGATTTTTTACTGGTCTCTTGCTTTTTCATACATCTTGTGAGCAGTGGCACTGACCGCTTTTGTTCTGTATTATCTTTTCAAAGATGCAAATATCCTTGAAAGATATAGTGTCACCCTTCAGAGCAAAGGGTAAATTTGCTTACTGCCCAGTATAAAGGATTCAGATTGTGTATCCTTTCCCTCTGTATCATCATGTAGAAATTGAGAATCAGTAAGCAGGTAAAAGAAAATGCTGATACTCTGATTACTGCTGTTTCTGTGGCCCAGGGGTCTCATGTTATCTGCCAGCATCCTTAAAACTATGGCAGGCTTACAAGTTAGTTTACAAGTAGGGTGAAATCTCAGACTCCACCATTCTTGACAGTAGTTCTTATTTCTGGACATACTCTTGTTCTTGATAGTCATAGTTCAAATAACTATGCTAACAATTAATTGCACAGAAATTCAGTAATGAGCCCATAGAATTATATGATCCAAGCCCCTTTTATTTTAGCACCCTTTGTTTACTAGTTGATTAACTTCTTGGATCATTTGATTCTGGTCTTATTTAACTAATTAGGTAATGTATGGCAGTTGTTCTCAGCTGGGAAGTTTGGAACATTCTTTTTTGGCTTGTGTCTGAGAGTACGTTCATAGTGCTTTCTGGTATGTTCATCTGGGGCACACTGCTGTGGCTTCAGACTAGTTGTTCTTCCTATGGCAAATAAATTTGTTTTGGTGGGTAAACAATTATCTAAGTTGCTAGGCTCCCTTGAAAAGAAGGTGTTTAATTTCCTTTGTAATGAAATCTTATCACTTTACCAACTGTAGAGGAAAAAGCCCAATGTTACAGCTAACATAGTCTGAAAAGGTAGTATTTGCTTTTGTTGTGTTTGTTTTCTTTAGTCATGGGGAGCCCTTGAGGCATGATGATTACCATATGGACCCACCATCAGTGACAGATGTTTAACAGTTATTTTCCCAGAACAGCCTAGAGAGAGTGACCAGGGAAATGCAGTATTTTTGTGTGTGAAAGTAACTTGATCAAGACTTATCTACCTACTAAGTCTGTGCAGCCTTGAAGAGGCATTGATATAAACAGATTTTAGATTGTTAAGCAACATTTATTAATATGCATTGCTTTGTGGAGATTCTTACAACTTCTTTATTATTTATTTATTTATTTATTTATTTATTTATTTATTTATTTTGAGATGGAGTCTCGCTCTGTCACCAGGCTGGAGTGCAGTGGCACGATCTCGGCTCACTGCAACCTCTGCTTCCCAGATTCAAGCGATTCTCCTGCCTCAGCCTCCCCAGTAGCTGGGACTACAGGTGTGCGCCACCACACCTGGCTAATTTTTGTATTTTTAGTAGAGATGGGGTTTCATCATGTTGGCCAGAATGGTCTTGATCTCCTGACCTCGTGATCTGCCTGCCTCAGCCTCCTAAAGTGCTGGAATTACAGGCGTGAGCCACTGCGCCCCGCCACAAATTCTTTTAAAAAACAAAATTGCAATCATCTTATGTTTGTGAGAGGCCATTTAAACTCTTTTACCCTGAATAGACTGTAACTAAAGGTTAGTTTTGAAATGGGTGGCTATGTTTAATTTTTCAGTGTGTAAAAAATAAAGGCATGCCTATTTGTCTCATTATATGAAGTTAATAAAGCATGCTATTTAGTTAGACAAGGGTTTCATTGTTTTGAAAGCTGATCTTGTGATCTAAAATTCTGACAGAATTTTCTGTGGAAATTACCCAGTTATATAATGTGTACAAAGATTTGGTATCTTCTGCTATTAGACATTTAATAGAATAATAATTATTAAGGGTATATAAAACAAATTTATATAAGTTGAATTGGGGCATTGTGTGCCATTTCAGTGAACTTGATCAATATGCCAAAGGATTATGATTCTTTCCTGGATTTGATGGCTTGCTTCACAGTGAGTGTTAGGTTGAGATTCTGTCAGAGTGATGCCATTAGCAATAGGTCAGTGCTCTTTGAATAATTTTCTGTTTTGCTCCCCTTCTTTCACTTTATTTATAGTTCAGTTATTTATGGTTGCCACTGTAATAACACTTTTGAGTTTAAAAAAGCCATTGCCTTAAAATATTTTTGTTGTATTGAGAGAAAATTTGGTTCTAGCAAAGAGACATTTTACTGGGATGAAAATACAGCAAGGCATTTGTAAAAATAGCTTTTTTTTTCCCATTGGAAAAATAAAAAGAAGTGGAGAAATACATTTATTTCAACCTAGAATCATTAGGAGTTGCATTTCTGAGAATTTTCATGTGTGTTTCTCTGGGTATTATTGGCCTTCTTCATAGAATGATTTGAGGGACGTTCAGAGATTATGTCAATAACTTCCTTACTCCTCATTATTTCACAATGATTTTGGTTTTCCCGTTTTTTCAGAAACAAATGTTTGTGGATTTTCACAGTGAACACTAGCTAAGTACTTGAGTAGATTTTGAGTGTAGGGATTGAGGTTCAGATTTATTTCACTTTAGAACATTTTCTGCTGCTTCAGATTTATCTATTCATTGGGAGAGATAATGCTTTTGCATTTGAAACAATTTAATAGGTGCCAAATACTGCAGTCAATCTAAGAAAATAGCAATTTTACAATTTGGCAGGATGTTCTTTGATGGGAATTGACTTAGAGCTCAAGAAATATATTGCTCGACAGTATTTAACTGCCAGTCAACTTTCTTATTAGATTCTCTTACTTTAGAAGCTCCTTTTTAATGGATCATTATCAAGATATAATTTCTTACTTTGGTCAGCTGTTTTTCTGAGCACAACACTTTTGGAGTTTTGCTGTAATTCAATAAATTGTTATGCCTTCTTAAGTTTCTCAGGGAGAAATTTACAGTCTCCCAGTGATCCTTTAAACATTTACTGGGCATACAAAGCAGCCTATCTTGTTTCTCAGAGCCCCATGATGTGAGTGAGGAAAGTCATTAGGCTTCATTAATGCTCAGGCATCAGCCCAGCATATCGTAAACTACTTGGCTGACAGTGCTACCTAGCAACTATATTGCTTTCTTTAAACACTTTATCTGCCTTATTTGTTGTTTCTATTGATAGTGACAGCAACTTAAGACACATTTTATTGAATTGTGCAGATACAGTTTTCTTACGTTTGATCCCAAAGTCCAGTTCTTCATTTACATACCTTCACTATTATACTGCCCTAGAAAGACTTTCCTATATTATGGTTGATGCACTATTCTGTCGTTCATTAGTTTTAATAGCTTGAGGGGAGGGATTTTCTCTCAACTCTATATATCTCTAGTTCGTTATGTATATTTAAAATACTAGCTACCAATCCTTGAGCACTTATTATCATTTATTTATTTATTTATTCTCTGCATATTTATAGAATACCTGCTATGGGTCAGATACGACAGCAGGCGCTAGATAACATGATGAGCCATGAGAGAACTTATAATTAGCAATCTAGCTTATTTTTTGACAGGAAGTGCAATAGGCATATTGCATCTGTTATATATAATTTTCTGTGCAACAATTCTAAGAGATGGGTATTATGACTCTCAACTGATGGATGAAGAATTTGAGACTCAGAGAGGTTAATCAACTTGCTCAGTCACACAGATAAATGGAGGATCTGAGATTAAAATGCAAGTCAGTCAGGTTCTGTATTAGTTTTCTATGCTGTGTAACAAATACTAAGTACTTAGTGGCTTGAAACAGCACACACTTATTACATCACAGTGCCTATGGGTCAGGAGTCCTGGCACAGCTCAGCTAAGTTCTCTGAAAAACTACAATCAAGATGTCAGCGAGGACTGACTTCTTATCTGATGGCTCCACTATGGCAGAATCAATTTTCAAGCTCATGTGAATGTTGGCAAAATTCATTTCTTTGAGGCTATAGTGCTCGTGGCATTTTGCTTCTTCATAGCCACCAAAGAAAGACCCTAGTGTGAGTCTTCTAGAAAAAGTCTTTTATAACATAACATCATCATTAGAATGACATCCTATCACCTTTGCCAAATTCTATTGGTTGGAAGCAAATAGCAGATCCTACCCACACTCAAGGGGAGGGAAGCATACAAGGGAGTGAATACCAGGAGGCAGGAACATGGTGGGGCCACACTGGAGTGGGTCACAGATTCCACAATCTACAGTCGTTCCACTATACCATGCTGCATCTAGTAAGAGCTCAATACCTATGAATTGATTTTTTAAAATTTTGTAAAGCTATATAACACTATTAGAAAAGTTTGGGGGTAAAATCCCCATAATCTCATGATCCCAGCACAGTTCGATGAGTCTCCTGAGCAAGGTGCTAGGTACTTATGCCTGCTGTCTCTAAGCCATCATAATGATGGTGTTTGACTTCCTGTTAGTCTTTAAAAAATATGCACAGTTCTCCTTTTTACTGCTGAAATCAGAGCAAATACATTATTCTCCAGAATTCCTTTCTCACTTTTGATATTAACATTTTTTCTTGTTGCTGCAAAATTATATAGCTGTCACTTTCAGCGTGCTCACAACATTCTTTCAACTGTCCATGCCATCAAACATTTATTTTATCTCCAAATGATGGGATATGCAGGCAACTTTCAATCTTCCACTACTGAAAACAAATGAATGAACAAAAACAACAGAACACAGTGCATAACTACTTTCAGACTCAGAATTCTGCCGTCTTTTGTATTATTTACTTAAACTAGGAATCCAGAAGTGAAATTACTGGATCAAATAACATGAACATTTCCATGACTCGAGGTGCATGCTATCAAAATACTTCTGATTTTATTGGACTGACTTAATTAACAGCCTTCAAAATTGCCAAGGCATATGATAGTGCTATTAGGAACTCTTTGATTACTGGGAAGACAGTATCTTTACCTGTCCTAAATCCAAGTGTTTTGGTTGAGAGAAGTGGGGAGAATTATCTTTTCTTCATGGCCATGGGCCATTTCTAAGGGTCTTATTCTACCCTGGAGTTCAAGTGGAAGACATGGATACCCTCAGAATACTGCCTTACCCTTCATATCAAATGATGTCATGTCTATGGATGTTTTTCCTGGTCACAGTGTAGGACAGTGCCTTTCCTACAATGGATCAGAGGCTATTCTCACAGGACATTTGGGAAATCTGTATTTCCTTGTGTACAGGGACAGATTAGACTAATTTATTTATTCAGATGCAGTACTCTGCTATTGTATGTATCCACTTTAGCAGCACATATTACAGTAGGGTTTTCTGCAGTAGAAAAGTAAAAGAAGAAAAAAAGCTAATGTTACACACAGTAGACTGGATCATAGTTGTCATCCAGTTAACACTAACAAGAACAGATTAATTGATTATTACTTTTCTTGTGATTCAAGAACTGATAGTTTGGAGTTTGGAGTTACAGTCTTTTTTTTTTTAAAGTATCTGTTGTGAGCTGGAGAATTTAGCTACCAAATTTGGTTTGCATATGCCTGCCCTGTGACCTCACATCAGCCTGTTTGAAGGTTTGTGTATTTGTGCTTATCCTTATATGGGAAGGCTGCCTGGAGAATCTGTCTGACCAAAATTAGAAGCACTGTAGCATTTGTCCGAAGTGTGGTTTTAGGATGTGGATTGTCTTTGTTGCATAGAGAAGGTGGTGAGTTGGAGAACATCTTATGGACTATAAAATAATCATCGTTTCATAGCTCTTAATGGTCCTTATAACTAGTCAGATTCCCTTGATTCTCTAGATTCTTGAACTTGTCCCTTGACAAAGTTCCCCTAGAGAGAATTGAAATCTACATAGAAACTCACTGTACCAGATTGATAGTGGTAGTGATAAGGGCAGGGAAGTGGAGGCTGGAATGAACTGGTTTGTTTGCTTTCAAAATCTTAGTGTAACTCTAGGCAGAAATTTTTGAAATGGAAGGTCAACATATATTAGGCTAGCACTTGTCACAAATATTTAGTGTTGGTACTTGCTTTTGACAGTGTGATTTGTTTCAAGGAAGGCTTTTGCTTTAAGGGCACCTACTCCCAAAGCCCCCAGAACAACCTAAAGTACCTATTCCTCTATTCCCTTTTACTACTGATTTTCTGTAGCCACCTATGGTCACAAGCCACTGACACTGTTGTGGAAACACGTTGTGGAAGCACTGTTGTGCAATGTTCTTAACGTCACACTTTATTTGACTAAATACATGAAAACAATTTCAAATGGAGATAGGACTTTCTTTTGGTCAAGTCATTGTAATTCATATGAATCATTGCTTCTTCCCAGAAACTTTTTCTTACAGAATCTTAAAGATCCAGGAGGCTTTTATTGCTGCTGGCATGTTTCTTTGTTTCATTATCACATGATCTCAGACTGGGAAAGGACAAAATGATTACCTAAAAAAATCTATAGTGTATAAAACCTTCAAAATACTCAAAATAGCCAACAGGGATTCTTGATTTTTCTTAGGCCAAACTTTAGAATTAAGCGTGATATAAACGTATTATGAGTCATATCTGCACTCAGGTAGGCTTCATTAAGTTGGCAGACAGTCTAATTAGCATGAGACAACATACATTGTAGTGCGTGATTTTGTTATTCGTAGGCTTGGTGTTCAAATGGTGCTTTTTAGTCTGACAGAGCATGCGTAACTGTGTAACTTGGAACATGTTCTTTAATCCATCTGAGCATTTGTCTCTTTGTCTATGAATTTGGAATGAAAATAATAACAGCTGTCTCATAAGATTATTGTTAGAATTAAACAAAATAAGCATGTAAAGAGCTTAGCACAGTGCCTGGCCCATAGGAAGCACTTAATAAATAATAATTATTGTATTATACTTTACAATACAATTGTATCTGCAATGCAGAGAGAGACTTAATACATATAGAATTCCATAACCCATTGCTAGCACATTCTAAAGTGGGGTCTGTGTCTCACTGTTTCTTCTTATGAGCCCAGCCCTAATATAACCACTTACCTGTAGCAGAAAGAGGCCAAACTTTGATTAAGGGCTTGTTAGATTCCATCATTTAAATTATCTACTAGTATGGAACATATGACCTTATAATTGTAATTAAAGTTCCCTCAGACCATAACTACTATCTTTATTTTATTTTTACTTCTATTGGGGTAAGAACAGTGGCCATTAGGCTCAATGTGTACTCGGACTCTAATCTTGATTGAACTATAGCTCCTAACATTGTTAGACAGGAGTCGAACACTGATCCTTCCCTAGAAGCAGAAGATCTTAGAGTTGAAATTGGGTATTCCATTGATTTTGTTTATAATGATGTAGAGATTGATTAAATTGTGTACATACTCATTTGGATAAAAAAGGAAGCAAAATCACAGTCCAGTAAGTAGAAGTTAGATTTAAATTATTTAGCAAGAACACATCAAAAGTGATATTCTTTGTAAAAGATTGTCGACCTTCTATAAAACTCAAGAATAAAGCCATATAAAATATCATGAGGCTAGACAGTGAAACATAGTGGAACAAACTTAAGATTTAGAGTTAGGGATAGCTAAGTTTGAATTCCAGTCCTGACACCCAGTTGCTTTGTGACTGTGGATAAATTTACTTAACCGGTTTTTTGGTTTTTTTTTTGTTTGTTTGTTTGTTTGTTTTGAGACGGAGTCTCGCTCTGTAGCCCAGGCTGGAGTGCAGTGGCCGGATCTCAGCTCACTGCAAGCTCCGCCTCCCGGGTTTACGCCATTCTCCTGCCTCAGCCTCCCGAGTAGCTGGGACTACAGGCGCCCGCCACCTCGCCCGGCTAGTTTTTTGTATTTTTTAGCAGAGATGGGGTTTCACGGTGTTAGCCAGGATGGTCTTGATCTCCTGACCTCGTGATCCGCCCGTCTCGGCCTCCCAAAGTGCTGGGATTACAGGCTTGAGCCACCGCGCCCGGCCTTACTTAACCTGTTTGAATCTCAGTATTCTAGTCTGCAAAATGGAGATAATAATATCTACCTTGCTGGGCTACTATAACTATTCAATGAAATAATATATGCAAAGTGCCCACTATAGCTATTATCACTTAATTGACCTTCTACAAATGGTAGCTCTTACTAATATGAATTATAAGAAGACAGTATCTGTCTTCCAGTCTTTTCAGAACACAGCCTCAAATTGAAATCCTCCTGAATTTGGAAATAATTACAGAGCACCTTCTGATAGCCTGAAGTGTCTCTCTATGGTGGAGAAGCCCGTAACATATGTGTGGCCAGAGCCCTAAATCTTGTAAAAATGTTGTGCTTTAACCTTTTTGTGTTTTGGTAAAGCAGATGCTATCTCTTTATCATAGGATATGCTAGAAGGATACTCTGTAGGGCTCTGGGCATTTTTGAGGACTCCTACTTCTGATCAGCTTTGTTCTAGGATTTGGAGAATAAGGAAGTTCTTTGCTAGTTGCGAATGGATAAGAATCTGTGTGCAAACAGTAACTATGAACAATGTCTCCCTGTATTCAAATCCTAGGTAAAAAGAATGCATGTAGTCATATTGTACATTCCACAGGCATTAGTACTTAAAGGGTGGGAGGAATATCTGGCATCAAAAAAGTGGCTAAAAGCATAAGTAAACCCCACTAATTAATGGAGTTTTCTCCAATCAATTTTGGAGAACCCATCAATTTAATTTGGTACATGAGATGTTTAATCCAGGAAATTTATTTTGAATAAGTATTTCCAAAGAAGAATCGAACCATGAAAAATCCTGCCCAGTCAACCCCAAAGACTGATGTTTATTACTTTTTAATAAACGGTCATGGGTTGCTGATTACAGCCACCTTACTTTTCTCAAACTTCCCAGACACTCTAGAAAGTATGGTCAGACTCCCATGATGCAGTAGGAGCTTTTATAAAAGCACCTTCACTACTTGAGTGTGGGCTGGATTTATTGACTTTGTTCTAAATATACAGTGAGGAAAAGGGATAAACAGTGCAGCACTCTGGCAGACACTACTATAACCAGTTAATCAAGGTTAATATCACCATCAATAAGTCAATTGCTATAATATGCCCTATGACATGATGTGATGAGAAAGGCATTTCTTCTTTGTGGTATTTGTCCCAAATATCCATAACCCCAGTATAATTACTGGAAAAATATAAGACAAACTTGACCTCAGGGACATTCTACGAAATACTTAACCAGGGCCCCTCAAAACTGTCAAGGTCACAGGAAATAAGAAAAGTCTGAGAAACTCTTACAGCCCAGAGGAGACTAAGGAGACATGGCAAATAAGTGTACTGACACAGCCTGGAAAGGAACAGAAAAAGAACATTATTAGAAAAACTGATGAAATCCAAATAGGCTGGAGTTCAGTTAGTAGTATCATACCAATGTTGGCTTCTTAGTTGTGATAAATGTGCCACTATGAGGTAAGATGTTAACAACAGCAGAAACTGGGTTAGTGATATATGGAGACTTTTTATTAGAGTTGTAACTTTTCTGTAAATGTAAATTGCATTCCAAAATTAAAGTTTATTATAATTAAAATCTGAAAACATTTTGGTGGTGCTGAATTTGAAATAAAATTGTGAGATCAATCAGTATTAGTATCTACTTTGTGTCCAGCCCTGTGGTGAGCACTATATGGGGAGATAACAGCAAAAGGCATAGTCCCTACTTCCAGATAGTTTATCAACTAACGGAAGAGATGTGACTTTGACACGAAATGATTGGCAAACATTGGTACTCTTTGATTAAGCTCCAAACTGGGTGGTAAAAACTGCAGGAGGTCTGATGGAGCAGCCACAGAGGACTTCACGGAGTAGATCTGGAAGAATCTACTCCGTGATTCTCAGTGGATACTCAGTGGAGAGAGGGGAGACTTGCAGATGAAGGGAACAAAGTGAGAAAAAGCACTGGAGTGTTGGGCATGACATGTTCGGAGGAGAATAAAGGCAGCCTGATCTGATCTGGGAGACAGGGGGCTGCATACGTTTACAGAGGCAGATGAAGCAGGGCCTCATTATGCAGGGAGTTGAAAGTTAAACAGTCAGCCGGGCGCGGTGGCTCAAGCCTGTAATTCCAGCACTTTGGGAGGCTGAGACGGGCGGATCACGAGGTCAGGAGATCTAGACCATCCTGGCTAACACGGTGAAAACCCGTCTCTACTAAAAATACAAAAAACTAGCCGGGCGTGGTGGCGGCGCCTGTAGCCCCAGCTACTCGGAGGCTGAGGCAGGAGAATGGCGGGAACCCGGGAGGCGGAGCTTGCAGTGAGCTGAGATCCGGCCACTGCACTCCAGCCTGGGCGACAGAGCCAGACTCCGTCTCAAAAAAAAAAAAAAAAAAGAAAGTTACACAGTCAGAGAGGGTAGGGGTTGGAACCGGCCACAGGGAACCTCAGTAGCAGTTGGATAACTGTATGTGTCTCAATTATTAGAATTTCAGCCTTTGGCCAAATTTATGACTGTCATATATTAATCAGCTAACAACTGTCTTGGCATGTACATTTGATAAGACTATGTGGGGACGATGTTCACCTGCAAGAGGTGAAAGTACAGCCATGCCCACTTTCTGGATTAAAAAGGCTTTTCCTTAACTAAATGAAATATCACTTCTGAATAATCTCATGTATCCAGACCTTTCTTGTCTGGAACTTTTCTCTGTCCATGCTGTTTTCCAGAGTCAGAAGGAACTTTAGTCCCTTTATTGTTACTGACTCAGTCAAAGCTTGTTTCTGCTTTCAAAAGGAATACATTGTAATTAGATCATTTTGCTCTTTAAAAAGTTCCTTGGGCAGTTTTTTCTTTTTTCTTTTTTTCAAAGTGATGGGTGCAGTGTTTAATAAGAAAAATAAAAAGAACAGAAGGGGTCTGATGCTTTTGCACTTTTTTTTTTTTTTTGTAAATTTGAAGTACAGAAATTATATCTTCCACACTAACTTTGCTCACTCAAAACTGTTAGGTAACTGAACTCTTGACAAATGGAGGCATGTGCTGCATTGTTCTCGGTGTGGTCCGGAAACCAGAGGCCTTGTGGTGTTCTACTCGGTTCTCCTGTGTGCATGCTGCTTGTGTTCATGCAAGCCCACATAATAGGGGGTTAGGACTTTGTTGAAGTCAGTTTAGGCTGGTCAAGAGAAAGGAGATTATAATAACTAGGAATTGGTGTTCACTCATAAGGGATATTTAGGACAGAATATAAGATGTCTCAACCTTCGGTGTTTTACTTAGTTACATACTTTAGAAGGAACTCGCTCATATGTCAGTCTCCAGCTGAATTTGGAGTATATCTAGTATATCCCCCCATGGAAGTAGTGTACTGTAAGTAATGAAAAACAAAACAGCAAAACAAAACAAAACAAAAACAAGGCTTTGTAGTCAGCTAAATTTAGACATGTAATTTGATTTAAAGACCATTAATAGCTCTGTCTTACTGAGCAGGCTTCTTAACATCTCTGAGCCTCTGTTTCCTTGGCCGTGAAATGGATAGCCAGCCCAAAAAGGGTTTGATATTCAGAAAACACTTAACAAGCACTCAACAAATGTTAGTCTTCTGTCTGTAAACGATTTTATCCTGTGCATATCTCGCTGCTAGCATACAGTAAGGCATGGAAATTTCCTTTTGGGATTATCTGGGGAGGTTTTTCCTATTCCTTTATTATGTGACCCTCTGTTAGAATATATATAGGGGCAACTCTAGGCAAAGTTCTGAGACAAAGAAACTTCACTGTCTTCATTACCTGATTCACTCTAGGTAGTCCCTCCCTCTACTTCAAATATGCTCACTGTCTGCCCTTTCTGTGAAGACCAAAGTAGGGAATCAGTGATGGTAGGTTTTCAGGCTCCGAGAGTAGAATTGCCTTTAGTGTAGGATGTTACTATCAGTGCTCCTTATTTCACAGCCTCATGAAGCCATCTCTGAAGAAATGGGAAACTGACTAAATAGTATTCTTTCTGACTCCAGGAAAAAGTATAGACAGATAGGAATTCCAGATAAAAAAGAAATGGATAGATGAAGTTTTTCGGAACTGATTTCATAGTCAAGAAGAAAAACACTTTTAACCCAGAAACTGGGAATGACTGTGTATATATATATATATTTAATGATAACACCTGAAGACATAGCAGTTTTTGAGAAACATCCTTTAAGGATCTACTTACTTTTCACTCTAAGCTCTATTTTTGAAATTATTTAGACCTTAACATGTTTTTAGAAAAGGTACTGCAGGAATGACTTTAGAATGGTAGAAGTGCAACTAAAAAATAAAACAGTCAGAGTAGAGCTTTTTTTTTCTTTTTCTTTTTTCTTTCTTTTTTTTTTTTTTATACTTTAAGTTCTGGATTACATATGCAGAACGTGCGGTGTTGACACAGTTAGGTATACACGTGCCACGGTGATTTGCTGCACCCATCAACCTGTCACCTATGTTAGGTATTTCTCCTAATGTTATCCCTCCCCTAGTCCTGCACCTGCCATAGGCTCCAGTGTGTGATGATCTCCTCCCTATGTCCATGTGTTCTCATTGTTCAACTCCCACTTACGAGTGAGAAAATGCATTGTTTGGTTTTCTGATCTTGTGATAGTTTGCTGAGAATGATGGATTCCAGCTTCATCCATGTGGGCAGTGAACTTTAAGTCCAGAGAAGGTGTCAGCTGCCTTTTGTTCAGATATGCCCTGCCCCCATAGGTGGAGCCTAGAGAGGCAGTAGGCCTTGCTGAGCTGGGTTGGACTCTGCCCAGTTCAAGCTTCCCTGCCACTTTGTTTACACTGTGTGCATGGAACTGCCTACTCAATCCTCAACAACGGCGGACGTCCCTCCCCCTACCAAGCTCCCATGTCTCAGGTCAATCTCAGACTGCTGCACTAGCAGCGAGCAAGGCTCTATGGGCGTGGGACCCGCCAAGCCAGGCACGGGAGGGGATCTCCTGGTCTGCCAGTTGCTAAGACATTGGGAAAAGTGCAGTATTTGGGCAGGAGTGTACTGCTCCTCCAGGTACAGTCACTCACGGCTTTCCTTGGCTAGGAAAGAGAAATCCTACGATCCCCTGCACTTCCCCGGTGAGACAAAACCCCGCCCTGCTTTGGCTTGCCCTCCGTGGGCTGCACCCACTGTCCAACCAGCCCCGTGAGATGAATCAGGCACCTCCATTGGCAATGCAGAAATCACCTGTCCTCAGCATCGATCTCACTGGGAGTTGTAGACCGGAACTGTTCCTATATGGCCATCTTGGAAGTGATCTTTTTCTTTTAGCAGGAATAAAATAGGAAATCTTAGATTATGCTTTAATGTCTTCGAACATCTGTCATGAGAACTGTAGGGAGCCAGGGGTGGAAGTGAGAGAATAAGAAAATTCTTATTAGACATTTTAACCAAGACTTGTTTCTTGTTGGTAAAGAGATATGAATTACAGGTTTCACGTGTCAGATTGTAATCAAACCACTTTTGAAAATATTACAAACAGACAAGCTGAAAAAAAAAATGTCTCTTGCTGTGGTTATACCCTGAAATTGAGCAAGAAGAAGCCAATGGTGGCCGGACATGGTGTCTCATGCCTGTAATCCCAGCACTTTGGGAGGCCAAAGTGGGCAGATCACGAGTTCAGGAGATTGAGACCATCTTGGCTAACATGGTGAAACCCTGTCTCTACTAAAAATACAAAAACAAAATTAACCGGGCATGGTGGCGGAGGCCTGTAGTCCCAGCTACTCAGGAGGCTGAGGTGAGAGAATGGTGTGAACCCGGGAGGCAGAGCTTGCAGTGATCTGAGAGCGTGCCACTGCACTCCAGCCTGGGCGACAGAGTGAGACTCCGTCTCAAAAAAAAAAAAAAAAAAAAAAAAAAGGAAGCCAATGGTTTAAGAAGACATGGGAGTATTCATTTAAAAATGTACACAGATCTGTTTGGTTACTGAAAGACTACACAGTGACAATACTGCACTCGTTTATTGCCAAAATGACTAACTGGGGTTTCAGATTTGATGTTCCTTTTAGGTATTTTGTAAGTAATTTAGTAAAAGACTGAATTGGCAGCTTTAAATGCTATTTGTTCACTCCTCGTCCACTCCACTTTTAAATCATTTGACACAGACTAGACAGAGACAGGCTCATTACTTTTCTTTCTTTCTTTTTTTTTTTTTTTTTTTTTTGAGATGGAGTCTTGCTCTGCCGCCCAGGCTGCAGTGCAGTGGCGCAATCTCTGCTCACTGCAAGCTCCGCCTCCAGGGTTCATGCCTTTCTCCTGCCTCAGCTGCCTGAGTAGCTGGGCCTACAGGCGCCTGCCACCACGCCCGGCTAATTTTTTGTGTTTTTAGTAGAGACGGGGTTTCACCATGTTAGTCAGAATGGTCTCCAAAGTCCTGACCTTGTTATCTGCCCGCCTTGGCCTCTCAAAGGGCTGGTATTACAGGCGTGAGCCACCAGGCCAGGCCCAGGCTCATTACTTTTCTAAAATGAAGAGTGTCCCTTCCTGGGGTAGCATTTGAAGTAAATGGAGCCAAATGAAGAGAGACTCCGTATCTGAATTTCTCTTTGAGGATGTTGACTGAGTCAAAAATTTTAACCTGTTTGAAAAAAAACGAATAAATACACATACAAACCATGATTTATTTATAGAGTTCAATTATATGTAATAATTTAGTAGGAGAAATTGTGAGTATCCATTTAGAAAGTTTCCAAGTTTATTTTGTAATACTGTATCTTCATTGTTCTAGTTCAATATGCTGTCAACTTTGTGAGCTCAGTTTTTACCCTTGGCCAGTTATATTAAATTTTATTAAGCACGTCACCCTTTCACCAGAACTATAGATTGTATGCAGTATAGAAGGATTAAAAATCTAACATTTGTGCTATCCTTATTAAGCTTAGTCTAAGTGGCATTGCTAATAGCAATAAATGCTTGTTCTCTCTTCTCTCATTGGTGTTGCCTTTCTCTTGGCTCCTCTCACCTAACCACCTTGTATTGCTATCTTAGCTTCTTATTTAAATAACCTATTGTAATTGAACTTTTAAATACATATATTTCTAATCTCTCCCAGTAGATTGTAATGTTAGGAAGGGATCACGGCTATTTATCTTTAGCTAGTTTAGAGAGTCTAACAAAGTTCATTGAGAGTCATTTAAGAGACACTCAAGAAATATTGTTGAATAACTTCTGACAATCATTTTATATTTTAGCACATCGTAGTCAAGAACTTCTATCAATGTTAATTAACTGTTAGTAGAGAAAGTGTGATAAGAGTTTGATCATAAAAAAAGGCAAAATTCCCACTTTGATTAAACGGGTGTTTTTTTTTCTTTTTTGGAAAAGTTGACACTTTCTTTTATAAAAAGGGTATTTTCCCATTGGAAGCATGATTAGTGAAGTTTTGATCATTCTTTGGTATTTGCAACATTCACACTGGCATCTTCTAAAGCAAAAACGTTGTCACTCCCCTGTCTTTGAAAGAAACTTGACCCTTAGCATGACAGAAAGGGAGCCTGCTAAGGCTTGTGGGAAGACAACTGTTTACTCCAGGAAACAATTGTTTAATTACCTGCTGCTCTGTGTCTTTGGAGAGAAGAATATCCTGAATCTCAAAAATGTAACATGCGGGCAGAAATGTCTTGGAATTCTTTGGGTAGAGGTGAGGGTTATGGTTTACTATTTGAAAAATATTTATTTAAATTCCTGGACAGTGCATTGTCCACTTGCAAATGCATTTATTTGCTGAAAAGGGTATCAATAGCCTTTTAACTCCAAAGTCATTTTTATCCTGGAAGAAATTTAAATTTTATTTCTAAATGAACGCTTATGACACCTATTCCTCTTGGTTCTGGCAATATATGGTTTGCAGTCTCATGTGTTCACTGTATCCCTTTATTTTAAGTCTTATTAGGGAAATTAGGAAATTACCATCACCAGATACTCCCTTATGAGGGTGTGTTAGAGTGAACATGTGCCTATAGGTGTATAAGAAAGGCAATAATTGGCCGGGTGCAGTGGCTCACGCCTGTAATCCCAGCACTTTGGGAGGCCGAGTTGGACGGATCATGGGACCAGCCTGACCAACATGGAGAAACCCCATCTCTACTAAAGTACAAAAATTAGCCGGGTGTGATGGTATGCGCCTGTAATCCCAGCTACTCAGGAGGCTGAGGCAGAAGAATCGTTTGAACCCAGGAGGCAGAGGTTGCAGTGAGCCAAGATCACGCCACTGCACTCCAGCCTGGGTGACAGAGCTAAACTCCGTCTCAAAAAAAAAAAAAAAAAAAGCCATAATTATTTGTATATTAGAAATCTCCACTTGAGCGCAGAAGTTTGAAGCTGCAGTGAGGCAAGATCACGCGACTGCACTCCAGTCTGGGTGACAGAGCAAGACCCTATTTTGGAAAAAAAAAAAAATTAAAGGAATAGATTCCTTCTTGGAAATAAACTTCATATGTGAAATTTTGGACATGAAAATTTGGTCAAGTTAGGAAATGTTTTTTTAACTTTCCGTGAAGATTGAAAGCTGAACAAAAGTTCATGTTTGACATGGCAGAACCTATTAGCAAAGTGTGATTACGGCCTATTCTGTTCAACTTTATGGAGACGTGGAACACACTAGTAGGTTTGTGTACTTGTCATCAGGCAGTCTCAGGGCATGGGCGAAATACTTGGTCGTTACTCTCCAACTGATGGCTGGAGAGTAATTACTTCAGTGAAAGTACACTATCATGCCTAGTGATACCAGGCCTGGCGACCATTTTAACTTAGCACAGGGAGTCACGTTCTCAACAAAGTAAGCATTCAATAAGGTAGGAAAAGCCTCAAAAAATAATTTTCTTAAAGGTCCTCTGCTCATGCAAATGTGACTGATGACATTCTGCCAGGTTCATGTATGTAAAATTCTTAGCATGTCTCTTCACTCATTCAAAAAAAAAAAAAAAAAACTGTTGGAATGCAAGTTCCCTTAAAGTATAGGGTTTTCACATGTTGCCCAGGCCAGTCTCGAATTCCTGGGCTCAAGCAATCCTCCTGCTTCAGCTTCCCAAAAATGCTGGGATTACAGATGTGAGCCACCGTGCCCAGCCTTCAAAGTACAATCTTAATGGGACATCTTTATATCTACTCAAATTTGTAAATATGCTAATGATCGACAAATTATTTGACACACTTGACATTGACTGAACCCACCTACTGTATTTCAGAGGCCAAAATCATTGATTTAATGGAACCTTTCATCAAGTGCATTAGTCCACTAGACACTTGTATTTATTGAGTTTTACATTGATTTTTCTCAGTTCAAAAGAGGGCATATGTTATATTTAGGAATGAAAGTTTGATTTTATAAGCCAATTAAAAAACAGAATTCCCAGTAGAAAAATTACCGTGTAACAAGTTTTGCTAGATTCTAACTGATCTTTAAAGAGGGACATTCAGTATTCTGATCAAAATAGCATTTAAAACTTTCAGTTTCTGGCTGGGCGCGGTGGCTCAAGGCTGTAATCCCAGCACTTTGGGAAGCCAAGACGGGCGGATCACGAGGTCAGGAGATCAAGACCATCCTGGCTAATACGGTGAAACCCCGTCTCTACTAAAAAATACAAAAAACTAGCCGGGCAAGGTGGCCGGCGCCTGTAGTCCCAGCTGCTCGGGAGGCTGAGGCAGGAGAATGGCATGAACCCAGGAGGTGAAGCTTGCAGTGAGCTGAGATCCGGCCACTGCACTCCAGCCTGGGCGACAGAGCGAGACTCCGTCTCAAAAAAACAAAAAAACAAAAAAAACTTTCAGTTTCTGTTGGGAAAAATTGAGAATTATTTTCCTGAGGTTATGTGATGATAGAGAAAACTATTGAATCACAATCACAAGCAACTGAGAAAGACAAAGACACAACCTTTATGCATATATGCATGTATGTGGGAGTAGATGGAGGTGTGTACATCCAGAGAGGAACTTGACTGTATGTGAGTTTCTTATTGTGCATTTTTATTCTCATTGGCAGGGCAGATTTTATTTTATTTTATTTTTTGATGGCAACACTCCATGTGTCTTTTTAGTGTGATTCCATGAAGAAACTTGCTTATTGATTACGATCCTGTAGCTCAGAAATGTTAAGTTATGGTTTTATTTTTTTATTTTTATTTTTATTTTTTATTTTTATTTTTTTTTAACTTGAAACACAAACGCTTTATTTAAAGGAGCATCTCAATTCCGCGTGGCGGGCAAAAAATAAAGGAGCACATTGTGACACACCAATCCCATCGGCCAAGTGGTCGAACCCAACATCCAAGACCCAGCGAGCAGGCAAGCTCAGCCCAACCTCCGGGCTTCTCGCTCTGACTCCAACAGGGTGAGCACGTCGCCCTCGCGCACGGGGCCTTTTACATTGCGGATGATGGAGCGGCTCGTGTCGTCCATGAATTCCACGCGCACCTGCGTGCACTGTCCCTGAGAGCCGGTCCTGCCCAGGACCTTAGTGACCCTGGCGAGCTTGATAGGCTGCACACGACTGGTGTCCATGATGGCGGCGCGGCAGCGGTCTGGCGGAGAGCTAAGTTATGGTTTTAAATATGGGTTAATTACCATTGATGTGTGAATTCAGGTTCTCAAAGAAATGCATATCAGAAGAGAAACTTAACTGAATAGTATTAATTTTACTGTTTTCAAAGCTCTCTCCTAGCTGTGATGAGGAGACAGAATACATGTGTCATCTCTACCTGGTTATCTAGATGAATATATTAGGTTCGTGCAAAGGTAATTGCCATTGAAGGTAATGACCAAAACTGCAATTACTTTTTCACTAACCTAATACATGATACACATAAAAGATACCTTAGCAGCTCATGATAAGGGCTAATGAATGGTACAGATATATTGCAAACTTTATAGTTTGTAGGATTGACTGATATCTTCTTGTTCAGTTTCTGTTTTGAACAATGAAAATTGAGGCTTGAATGACGCTTGAAGCTTGTGCAGTTTGTCAAGGAAAGATTCATTTCTATTGCGTATACTATTCTTGTTAAGATGGGAAGCAGACTTGTGTCATTTGGAAAAACTTTCTAGAAAGGCTGAAACTAAGAGAGGCTTGTAGAGTATCAGAAAACATAACTTTTCACTACACACAGTTTGGGGTTAACTGCATTTTTAGGTATTGATATGCATCAGTTAGTTTTGCATGTACATCATTAAATAGAATTTTCAATGGAAAAAAAAAAAAGAGAAAGTCCTTGATAAAAGGACCTGTGGACCAAAAGCTCTTCAATACACTTGTGAGGCATTATTAACAATACAGTAATAAAGAGGGAAAATCATATAACTTCTGTGAAACCATAATCTTTGTTCTGTCTGAATTCATTTCTGCCAGCTCACAAACATTTAACTTTTGTCGAATATTGGAAAATACGGTTTCTTGTTCTTTGGGTCCTAGATTAAGAAGAAACAGCAAGATGTACTTGGTTTCCTAGAAGCCAACAAAATAGGATTTGAGGAAAAAGATATTGCAGCCAATGAAGAGAATCGGAAGTGGATGAGAGAAAATGTACCTGAAAATAGTCGACCAGCCACAGGGTATCCCCTGCCACCTCAGATTTTCAATGAAAGCCAGTATCGCGGGGTAAGAAAACAATGTAAATTCTTGTTTATTGAAATAGATTGTCCCAAATCTATCCATTATTTTCACCTCTGCCTCCAAACCTGCATATATATAGTCATGTCGCTTGCTTACAGTCGTTTGTCCTTTGCATCCACTCAAAGGCTGGATGTAGACAATGGCTACATTTTCTAAATATGTTTGCTATTGATTATGCATCACAGTCAAATTTAGGCAAGTTTATTTGTTACTTTTTGAGAATGTTTTGTGGCTTACAAGATGACAGTAGGTATCCCAACCAAATTTAGTCATGTGAAGATTATCTTGCATTCCCCAGGTTGAAACCTCTTACTATTGGGTTGCTCTTCTGGTCATACATCATGGACATCTCATTGCCTTTCTCAAAACACAGCAAAGATTAACTGTTCTTCTGGCCTTGGCATATCTAGCTAATATCTAGTCTACTGTGGGCTCTGAGAAAATCTCAACCTAAATGAATAATGGAATAGAAATATGGTGAATGGAAACAACAGTGTCTGACCAGAAATAAGCATCTTCTTACTGGGAAATAGGTGGCTGTTTTGCATAGTGGAGGAAGCTGCAGGCAGACTTAAATTTGATGTGATGTGGAATAAACCGTTCTGCAGTTTTTGTGCGATAGAATACCTACTTTTCAACCTATATTAAATAAGATCCGGAAGCCTTGCCTCTTTATTACTCCTTACTCCTTCCAGAATTCTAGTATTATGGAAGGTAGTCTGCCTGTCCCTAAGGAAGCAGATGATTCTGTCGACTAGTCAGGTCATTCTGAATAAATCTCTCTCTCTCTTTTTTTTTTTTTTTTTTTTTTTTTTTTGAGACTGAGTTTCGCTCTTGTTGCCCAGGCTGGAGTGCAGTGGCGTGATCTTGGCTCACTGCAACCTCCTCCTCCCAGGTTCAAGCGATTCTCCTGCCTCAGCCTCCTGAGTAGCTGGGATTACAGGCGTGTGCCACCACACCAGGCTAATTTTGGTATTTTTAGTAGAGACAGGATTTCTCCATGTTGGTCAGGCTGGTCTCAAACTCCCGACCTCAGGTGATCCGCCTGCCTCAGCCTCCCAAAGTGCTGGGATTACAGGCGTGAACCACTGCACTCGGTCGAATAAATCTCCTTTTTTTCTTTTATTGGTTGCATATTGCTAATTCATCTTACCTTCTTTTCATCAAGGACTATGATGCCTTCTTTGAAGCCAGAGAAAATAACGCAGTGTATGCCTTCTTAGGCTTGACAGCCCCACCTGGTTCAAAGGTATGATACCCTTTTTTTCCTGCTTTATAGATCATGTTATTGCTGCTGAGCTTTTTTAGTTAGTAAGATTTTCACTTTTGTTAAGTATTCAAATTAAGTCAGAGACAGTCCTTTACAGCAAAAAGTGCCTTCTCTGCATCCACTTAATTCCTATTAGGGCAGAAAGATGTGCATAACCAAATGCATAAACTATGTGTTTAGCAGGTAGGTAGAGTGATTTCCCCGTCAAGCTGACCACGGGAGCAAATTTCTCATTGACCTACTCACAAATAAGTGCTTAGCAATTTTAAAGCCTTCATTATTCCAGCCGTCCTGCGTGGTTCTACGACGACAGTAAGCATCTTAGTTCATGGTAATCTCCTTGGCAGCATTTATTGTCTTTGTGTGAGAGCAAATGATAGAGTCATCCATTCAAGTTAATTAAGAGCATCTGCATTGCAAAACTGGTCACTAACTTGCTCGCCAAATTTGAGGCTTTTTTCCTGCCAACACAAATTAATTTTTTTAAGTAGCAGCATTTTCAGGACAGACCAAATAAAGGAAGCAACAATAAAATTGTCTATCTAATGAGATATCCCCAAACTATCAACTTTAAACATACCTTTGCCTTTTATAGTAGTTCTTCATACAAACTGCCTCAATCATTTTATGTTGCTGTGTCATTTTATGTTTTGCTCTTAGCAACTAATTGTATGTTAGACAGATTCTTTGAACTCCAATTCCCTCTCCTATCTTAAAAATCTGTGTTACTGTCTGTTTTCACTAGACAAAAATTTACTAGTACTATGTTTATATCATTGTGAAATGGTTTTCTTGCCGAACTTTCTTTTCTCATGGATAAAATGTTATATTTTAGGCTTTGTGTAATTTGAGCCATAAGAAAAGTGATTGAAGACACTTTTCTTTAAATAAGATAGTAAGAGAACTAGATTGCAGCATCTGCAATCCAGACAGAGCAGCATCTGGAGGCTTGCATTGTGAATTTCAGCCCCAGATAGACTGCAAGAACAAACCAGTAATCCTGAGAGGACCCACAGACCCTCTCAAGGAAGCGGTCTGCTCCTGTAGGTCTCAGGAGACACCCCAAATACAGTGAGTGCCCCAACTGAGGAAGAGCAAAAGGGAGACCCTCCTCTCCCGAACACATACCCTCACTAGAGAAACTGAAGGTCTGTTCGCGGGAGAAGTTTCCAACTTTACCTGGAGCTGAGTCAAGTTAGAGAGTCCAGCAAAATACAGCGGTAGAGGAAGCAATAGGAATGCCCTGGGATCTCGCTGGGTCCCCAAGCAGCCCATTTCTGCCTGGCACCACAGGGATCCATCGGGAGTGTGGCCAGAGGAGCAGGCGTTAAAACTCCACAGAAAGAAGAAATTCTCTAGCCAAATTTTGTAACAATTTGAACGGGACAAGAAGCCTCCTGGCCAGAACTGGGGGGAGGGTGCAAATCCCACTTGCAGACTTCACAGGCAAGGGAAGAACTAAAGCCCTTTTTTTTCCCACAGCTGAGAGGTGGATAGCCTTGGGGAAATTTTTAAGCCCCTCTTGCCCTCCACCTGGAAACAGACTCAGGGCTGTTGGAGGGGAGCTTGGTGGGTGTGAGACCAGCCCTTCGGTTTGCCTGGTAGCTGGATGAGGCCTGTGACTGCTGACTTTCCAGGACTTCCCTGACAATCTGCATGATTCAGCAGAGGAAGCCATAATCCTCCTAGGTATAGAACTCCAGTGACCTGGGAATCTCATCCCCACCCCTCACAGCAGCCACAGCAAGACCCACCCGAGGAGAGTCTGAGCTCAGACATGCCCAGCCCTGCCCCCACCTGATGGTCCTTCCCTTTCCACCCTGGTAGTGGAAGACAAAGGGCATATAATCTTGGGAGTTCTTGGGCCCTGCCCACTGCTGGTCCCTCTCCACAATACTACAGCTAATGGTTTCTGGAAAGCACTACCTCCTGGCCAACCAGCATAAAAATAGAGCATTAAACCACCAAAACTAAGGACCCTCATGGAGTCCATTGCACCCGCCTCCACCTCCACCAGACCAGGCGCTGGTATGCATGACTGAGAGACCCATAGATGGTTCATATCACAAGACTCTGTGCAGGCAACCCCCAGTACCAGCCCGGAGCTGGGTAGACTCGCTGGGTGTCTAGACCCAGAAGAGAGACAACAATCACTGCAGTGTGGCTCACAGGAAGCCACATTCATAGGAAAAGGGGGAGAGTACTACATCAAGGGAACACCCCATGGGACGAAATAATCTGAACAACAGCCTTCAGCCTTAGACCTTCCCTCTGACAGAGTCTACCCAAGTGAGAAGGAACCAGAAAACCAACTCTGATAATATAACAAAGCAATGCCCTTCAACATCTGCAAAAAAATCACACTAGTTCACCAGCAGTGATCCAAACCAAGAAGAAATCCCTGATTTACCTGAAAAACAATTCAGGGGGTTAGTTATTAAGCTAATCAAGGGGGGAACAGAGAAAGGCAAAGCCCAATGCAGGGAAATCCAAAAAAATGATACAAGAAGTAAAGGGAGAAATATTCAATGAAATAGACAGTTTAAGGAAAAAAACAATCAAAAATTCAGGAAACTTTGGACACACTTCTAGAAACACGAAATTCGTTGGGAAGTCTCAGCAATAGAATTGAACAAGTAGAAGAAATTCAGAGCTCTAAGACAAGGTCTTTGAATTAACCCAATCCAACAAAGACAAAGGAAAGAGAATAAGAAAATATGAACAAAGCCTCCAAGAAGTCTGAGATTATGTTAAACGACCAAACCTAAGAATAATTGGAATTCCTGAGGAAGAAGAGAATCCTAAAATCTTGGAATCATATTTGGGGGAATAATCAAGGAAAACTTCCCTGGCCTAGCTAGAGACATATACATCCAAATACAAGAACCGCAAAGAACACCTGGGAAATCCATTGCAAAAAGATCTTCGCCCTAGGCACATTGTCATCAGGTTATCTAAGGTTAAGACAAAGGAAAGAATCTTAAGAACTGTGAGACAGAAATACTAGGTAACCTATAAAGGAAAACGTATCAGATTAACTGCAGATTTCTCAGCAGAAACTCTACAAGCTAGAAGGGATTAGGGCCCTATCTTCAGCCTCCTTAAACAAAATGATTTTCAGTCAACAATTTTGTATCCAGTGAAACTAAGCATCATATATGAAGGAAAGATTCAACTCTTTTTAGACAAACAAATGCTGAGAGAATTTGCCATTACCAAGCCACCACTATAGGAGCTCTAAATCTTGAAAGGAATCCTGGAAACGCATCAAAACAGACCCGTCTTTAAGGCATAAATCACACAGGACCTATAAAACAAAAATGCAAGTTTGAAAGCAAAAGAAAAAAAAATGAAAAAACCCAGAGTACACAGGCAACAAAGAGCACAATGAATACGATGGTACCTCACATTTCGATGTTAACATTGAATGTGAATGGCCTAAATGCTTCACTTGAAAGATACAGAACTGCAGAATGGATAAGAACTCACCAACAATCTACTGCCTTCGGGAGACTCATCTAACACATAAGGATGCACATAAAGTAAAGGGATGGAAAAAGGCATTTCATGCAAATGGACACCAAATGAGAGCAGGTGCAACTATTCTTATATCAGACAAAACAAACTTAAAGCAACAGTGGTTAAAAGAGACAAAGAGGGACATTATATAATGGTAAAAGACGTTGTCCAACAGGAAAATATCACAATCTTAAACATATATGCACCTAACACTGGAGCTCTCAAATTTATAAAACAATTACTAATAGACTTAAGAAATGAGATAGACAGCAACACAATAATAGTGGGGGAATTCAGTATCCCACTGAGAGCACTAGACAGGTCATCAACACAGAAAGTCAACAAAGAAACAATGGATTTAAACTACACCTTGGAACAAATGGACTTAACAGATATATACAGAACATTTTATGCAACTGCAGAATACACATTCTATTCAATAGCACATGGAACTTTCTCCAACATAGACCATATGATAGGCCATAAAATTAGCCTCAATAAATTTAAGAAAATTGATATTATATCAAGCACTTTCTGAGACCACAGTGGAATAAAACTGGAAATCAACTCCAAAAGGAACCTTCAAAATCATGCAAATAGATGGAAATTAAATAACCTGCTCCTGAATGAGCATTGGGTCAAAAACGAAATCAAGATGGAAATTTAAAAATTCTTCGAACTGAATGACAATAATGATGCAACCTATCAAAATCTCTGGGATACAGCAAAGGCGGTGCTAAGAGGAAAGTTTATAGCCCTAAATGCCTATGTCAAAAAGTCTGAAAGAGCCCAAACAATCTAAGGTCACACTTCAAAGAACTAGAAAAACATGAACAAACCAAACCCAAACCCAGCAGAAGAAAGAAATAACCAAGATCAGAACAGAACTAAATTAAATTGAAACAAAAATAATACAAAAGATAAATGAAACAAAAAACTGGTTCTTTGAAAAGATAAATAAAATTGATAGACCATTAGCAAGATTAACCAAGAAAAGAATAAAGAAAATTCAAATAACTTCACTAAGAAATGAAACAGGAAATATTACAACTGGCACCACTGAAATACAAAAGATCATTCAAGGCTACTATGAACACCTCTATGCACATAAACTAGAAAACCTAGAAGAGATGGATAAATTCCTGGAGAAATACCACTTTCCTAGCTTAAATCAGAAAGAATCAGATACATTTAAAAGACCAATAACAGGCATCAAGATTGAAATGGTAATTTAAAAATTACTAACAAAAAAGTCCAGGATTAGATGGATTCACAGCAAAATTCTACTAGACTTTCAAAGAATTAATACCGATATTTTGGGCTCTATTCCACAAGATAACGAAAGAAGGAACCCTCCCTAACTCATTCTATGAAGCCAGCATCACCCTAATAACAAAACTAGGAAAGGACACAACCAAAAAAGAAAATTACAGACCAATATCCTTGATGAACACAAATGCTAAAATCCTTAAGAAAATACTAGTTAACCGAATCCAACAAAATATCAAAAAGATAATCCACCATGATCAAATGGGTTTCATACCAGGGATGCACAAATGGTTTAACATACACAAGTCAATAAACATGATGCACCACATAAACAGAATTAAAATAAAAAATTACATAATCAGCTCAATAGATGCAGAAAAAGCATTCAACAAAATCCAGCATCACTTTATGATTAAAACTCTCAGCAAAATCGGCATACAAGGGACATACCTTAATGTAATAAAAGCCACCTATGACAAACCCACAGCCAACATAATACAGAATGGGGAAAAGTTGAAAGCATTCCCACCGGGAACTGGAGCAAGACGCGGATGCCCACTCTCACCACTTCTCTTCAACATAGTACTGGAAGTCTTAGTCATTGCAATCAGACAAGAGAAAGAAATAAAGGGCATCCAAATTGGTAAAGAGGAAGTCAGTTGGTCACTGTTTCCTGGTGATATCATCATTTATCTTGAAAACCCTAAGGACTCCTCTAGAAAGCTCTTAGAATTGATAAAAGAATTAAGCAAAATTTCCAGATACAAGATTAATGTACACAAATCAACAACAGTGACCAAGTGGAGAATCAAATCAAGAACTCAACCCCTTTTATGATAGCTGGAAAAAAAAAAAAAAAAAAAACCACTTAGGAATATACCTAACCAAGGAGTAGAAAGACCTCTACAAGGAAAACTACAAAACACTGCAAAAAGAAATCATAGATAACACAAAAATGGAAACACATCCCATGCTAATGGATGGATACAATCAATATTGTGAAAATGACCAAACTGCCAAAAGTAATCTACAAATTCAATGCAATTCCCATTAAAATATCACTATCATTCTTCACAGAAAAAAAAATCCTAAAATTCATATGAAATCAAAAAGGAGCCCACATAGCCAAAGCAAGACTAAGAAAAAAAAATCTGGAGGCATCACACTACGTGATTTCAAACTATAAGGCCATAGTCACCAAAACAGTGTGATACTGGTATAAAAATAGGCACATAGACCCATGGAACAGAAGAGAGAACCCAGAAATAAACTCAGATACTTATAGCCAACTGATCTTGAACAAAGTAAACAAAATCATAAAGTGGGGAAAGGACACCCTTTTCAACAAATGGTGCTGGGATAATTGACTGGTCACATGTAGGAGAATTAAACTGGATCCTCATCTCTCACCTTACACAAAAGTCAACGCATGATGGATTAAAGACTTAAACTTAAGACCTGACACTATAAAAATTATATATAGAAGATAACATCGGAAAAACCGTTCTAGACATTGGCTTAGGCAAGGATTTCATGACCAAGATCCCAAAAGCAAGTGCAATAAAAACAAAGATAAATAGCTGGCACCTAATTAAACTAAAGAACTTTTGTATGACAGAAGGAACAGTCAGCAGAATAAACAGACAACCCACAGGATGGGAAAAAATCTTCACATTCTATACATCTGACAAAAGACTAATGTCCAGAATCTACAAGGAACATAAAGCAGTAAGAAAAAATCAAACAATCCCATCAAAACAATGGGCCAAGGACATGAATAGACAATTCTCAAAAGAAGATATACAATGACCAACAATCACATGAAAAAATGCTCAACATCACTAATGATCAGGGAAATCCAAATCAAAACCACAATGTGATACCACCTTACTCCTGCAAGAATGACCATAATAAAAAAATTAAAAAACAGACGTTGGCATGGATGTGGTGAACAGGGAAAGCCACTGTGGAAAACAGTGTGGAGATTCCTTGAAGAACTAACAGCAGAACTACCATTTGATCCAGCAGTCCCACTACTGGGTATCTACCCAGAGGAAAATAAGTCATTATTTGAAGAAGACACGGGCAAACACATGTTTATAGCAGCACAATGTACAATGGCAAAATCATGGAACCAACCCAAATGCCCATCAATCAGCAAGTGGATAAAGAAACTATGGTATATATATGTGTGTGTGTGTGTGTGTGTGTGTGTGTGCGCGTGGGATGGAATATTGTGCAGCCATAAAAAGGAATGAATTAACAGCATTTGCAGTGACCTGGATGAAATTGGAGACGATTATTCTAAGTGAAGTAACTCAGGAATAGAAAACCAAACATTGTATGTTCTCACTGATATGCGAAGCTAAGCTATGAGGATGCAAAGACATAAGAATGATACAGTGGACTTTGGGGACTTGGGGAGAAGTGTAGGAGGGGGTGAGGCATAAAAGACTACAAATATGGTGCAGTGTATACTGCTTGGGTGATTGGTGCACCAAAATCTGACAAATCACCCCTAAATAACTTACTCATGTAACCAAATACCACCTGTACTCCAATAACTTATGGAAAAAAAATAAGTTAGTAAGACCCAAGTTGTCACTGAGTTCAGTGAAGATTAGAGGAAGTATGAAAGAACAGATAGTCTATTTTCTGCAGCTGATGACTCCTTTTTCAATAAAATTAGAATTAATTCATTAATTTCTTCATTCAAAAAGTATTTGTTGAGTGTCAAGCATTAACTGAATATTAATAGTAAGGCAAGTACAGAGAATACTGCCTAGTTCCTACATTCAAAGTGCTAATTACCTAGTGAAGGACATGTATACAATAATTACAAAACAAATAAGACTGCAAATAATATAATTAAAGGCACTTTTTGGTAAATTTTATAAGATTTGTGTGAATAACGTGCTGTAGGAGACCAGAGGAAATAATAATACATTCCTACTCAGAGGCTGGGGATGATTTCATGGAGGGAGTAGTATTTAAGCTGTTGGGGATTCCAAAATATTGACGGAACACTAAGGCATCTTTCACAGAAACAGCTACAGAAACCATTCCATTGGGATGTCGCTGCACATGATGGCGTGTTCACAGAGCAGAATGTAGTACAGCATGGCTCCAGAATAAGACATATTAAATAGAGGAGGCTGTATTAGGAGGCGAGATTGGCTATGTATGTTGGGGTGAGATTAGGATTGCTATGTTAGGTAGTTTCAGCTTTATCCTCTAGGTGTCCAAAAACCATGATGGGAAATGGGGAGAGATAACTATATAACCATCTCTGTGTTTTAAGATGTGATTTACTTCTTTTGCCTGATTGCTATAGCCAGGACTTTCAATTCTGTGTTGAATAAGAGTGGTAAGAAAAGACATCCTTGTCTTATTCCAGTTTTCAAGGAGAATACTTCCAGCTTTTGTCCATTTTTATAACAAATCTGCACATATACCCCAGAACCTAAAATAAAAGTTAAAAAACAAGATGTGATTTAATGTATGTCTTAAGAAAATAAATTTGGCAGCTGTAAGGATTGTAAAATATTGGAGAAATTAAGAGTTAGAAATACACTGACCCATTAGAGGATACCCTAAGAGTTCAGAAAAGTGATTGAGAGGGCCTGAAGTGGGACAGCAGTTTTGGAAAGGAAAAGGTGGATTTAGGAGCCACCCCCCACCAAAAAACAAAACAAAACAAAACAAAAAAACATGTTACAGGATTTAGGAATTAATGAGTTGCTTGTGCCTGTAAAGAACTGAGCAGGATTAAAGTTAGCCATGGGATCTCTAACCTTGGTGATTGGGAAATGAAACAAAGGTCATGGAGGAAATAGAAAAGTCAGTAATCCAGTGAAGAAGTTAGCCTTGGAAAGAGCATGTGATGTTCTTAGAATGGATGGAATTAGGAGAAAAGGATAAAAGTAAAGAGAAATTTTAATGTGTAGGAAGGTTAGGAAAGGTCACATTTGAAAATACAAGGCAGCAGGAAAATTTATCTGCAAGGAGTGAGGGGAAATTTGAAACATTAGATCCCTGAAGAGAATTGAATGGATTTAGTTGAAAATTGTCTAGGGAATAGGCTAAGATCATATATAATAGTAATAATAAAAAACAGCTAAGCAGAGCCCAGCAGTAGTTAGAATTGATGAGCCCATAGGAAGCTAGACATCTTGGCTATCATGTTTCTTCCATCATTTCTTAAGCCTGGGGATAGTAATAGAGTAAAAGAATAGTGAATGTTATGAAGGATGAGCAAGAGGGAGCTGATAGATTGGGTTAACAAGAATAGGTGTGGTATTGACAGTGAACATGAAGGGTGTATTGGTGATAGGGAGATTTTTAATTTTGGTATTTAATAGGTTTTTCCAAGACTAGAAGTGATCCATTTCATGTCAGAATGATTATTTTTTATACCTAAGCTCAATTTCTAGAGTTTTTCCCTTTAACAGGACAATAAGCCTTCAACAAAGAACCAGATGAACAGAAAGTATACTAAATAAGAAAGACAACTAGTTAACCCACATTGAAAAAGTGAATTGATAATGAAAGTTATATGATAAAATGAGATAAAATTTTTAGCTGTAAAATCAGCAAAAATAAAACAAAATGATAATAGTGCTGAGAAGGGTGGATTTAAACAGTTGCTATAATACGTTACTAGTGTTGGCATAAATTGGTACTCCTTTTTGAAAACCAAAATGGCAAATACGTATCAAAAATCTCAAAAATATTGGTACTCCTTCACCCAGTGGCTTCACATTGGGTATTATAGTCAAGTGAAATAATTCTATATGTGGAAAAAGCTTCATGGATGAAAACGTGAATCAAAGTGTTAATTATAATCTTAAAACTTTGAAAACAAGTTAAATACTTAACATATTTAACAAGAGGTTCAAACAAATTAATTCATGCATTGAATGAACTTTATGGATAAAACATGAATCAAAGTATTATACTGTGTCTAATTCTGAACTTTAGAGACTAGTTAAGTATCCAACGATAGTGTCAACAAAAGTCGTTTATATAATGAATGAACTTGGGCTGTCATGAAGAAAATGAAAGTTTGTTAAAACATATATGTAAATGAGCTACAGAATTATTTTTTAAGTATGGTTAATATTCTAATTACATTTAAAATGTATAGATAGGACAAAAAAAGAGACTGAAAGGTAGTTAATATGCATTGTCTCCTATTCTCTACTTTTAAATAATTATCAAACATACTCTTTACATTTAAAAAATGATTGAAAACCAATGCATTGGAGAACTTAATATTGAAAAGTACTCTGTATCAAATATTTCCATAAAGCAAAGAATCCTTCTGTGTAAGACCAATAATTGTTGTATTCTTTTTTACATTTGATTGTTTAAAACAAGGTATGTATTTGTTTACTATGATTTACTCAATTCTGTCAATATGAAACGTTTCTTAGTACTGGCATTTCTTACTTTAAAGTGGAGATGATGGTTTTGAGATATAAAATAAGATCACTGATATTTTTACTACAAAACAAATATTTGGTGATGCTTGTGCAGAAAGGAAAACGACTCTGTTGGCAAAGGCATGTTCACTTATGTTGAAAGAATAAAGGGTATGGGTCCGAGAAATGTCCTTGTTAGCTTTAGTTGAATTAAATTGCTCCAGGGAGGAGCTATGGAGTCTGTCTCTGGTGTGAGATTTGAAGCAATCCTATTTATACTGAATTCATCCTATTTTTACTACATCTCCAAGAGAGACTGCATGTTCATAAACTTAGCTGTGGTATTGATTTTAGCTGCTAGGCAAAATAATAATAATAATAATAATAATAATAATAATAATAATAAAGAGAGGGGAAAAGCAGAAAAGAAGGATGGATGCTTATAATGGGCCAAGCACTGAGATAGGCACCTCAGGTACATCTCATTTTATCTTTCCACCATCTCTTTAGGATAGATGTAATTAGAGGCACTTTAGAGAGGATAATTTAAGTAATTTGTCTGATGATATATAATGATTTAGTAGTAAAACTGAAATTTTAGCCCAGGATTATCTGATTTAAAACCAGTCCCTTTATGGAATGATGTTTACATTGGGAATACGGAGAAGAGAACATCATATGCTTGCTCCTAAAGCTCTCTGTTTGATTTAGATGACTCATACTATATATACTGACAATTTCCTTTTAGGCACTAATAAAGAGTTCAGATAAATCCACATATTTGATATTAAAATATGATTAGAAAGGTAAATAATTTACTATAACTTTGATGTATTCTAAAGACAAATTATAAAGAATTTTAAAATGAATTTTGTTTTGGATTTCTATGCTAGTGATTTCTCCCATTAAAAATGATAACTTAGAGCTGCAGAATTTATGACAAATTATAGGAAAGATTGAGAGTGTGTCACTTTAGGGAAATGAACTTCTTTCCCTATATGTGTAACTAGTATTAATCCAAAATACTAGTTACAAATGGAAATGAAGAAAACAATACAAAATGAAAGAAAACGTTGGTATTTTGAAAAACTAAAGAAGAGAAAGAAAGAAACAAAGAAAGAGAAAGAGGAAAAAAAAAAGACAAAGAAAGAGAAAAAGACAAAGAAAGAAAAAGAAAAAGAAAGAAAGAAAGAAAGGAGGGAGGGAGGGAAAGAAGGGAGGGAGGGAGGGAGGGAGGAAGGAAGGAAGGAAGGAAGGAAGAAAGACTGTACAGGAGCCATGGCTCGGGAAGCCTCAGTAAACTTACAATCATGGCAAAGAGTGAAGGGGAAGGAAGCACGTCCTCACATGGTGGCAGGAGAGAGAGGGAGAGATGCTACACACTTTAGACAAGCAGTAGTAGGAAGATCGTGCTGAACCATTAGAAACCACCCTCATGATCAAATATCCTCCCAGCAGGCTGCTCCTCCAACACTGGCAATTGCAATTTGACATGGGATTTCGGTGGGGACACAGAGCCAAACCATGGGATTTCGGTGGGGACACAGAACCAAACCATATCAATGAGTCAGTAGTATATTTCATTATTTTTTTTAAGGATATGAAGAATGAATTTTGGTGTCGTTTCATATTTTCTTCTTTCCTTTTGCCTTTTTTGGGGGGTAAAAATCTAGTGTCTCTTTTAGCTTTTCTCCCTTCTTTTCGATGTAATACTGGGACTCATTGGTACAGTATAAGTCCTCCTGAGACTGTCAAGTATTGATTTAGTGACAGGTGTTTAGAATGATGTTGTCTAGCACACTTGATTTTGACAACTTAAGTCTGATGTTTCCTTTTCCGGAGTCAGTCTTGCCACTCATCTTTAGTTCAACAAACTTTCCTTGAAGTTTATTTTATGTCAAGTATTATGTTGAGCACCAGAGCACACATGTAGGTCAGAGTTCCTGTGCTAGAGGTGAGTACCTCACTATCCAGAGGAGGAAGACAACCTGAGTTTTTGGTGTGTATACTATCATAAAACATGAAAACTACAATATTTTAATGGATAGCACATTTTCTAAGTAATTTAAACCTTAATTAACCAAAACTCAACTAATTTTAAACTTAAGTGACCATGTTTTTATATACTCAATTTTCATGAAAAATCACACAAAAAGGAAACTAGCTGACTATTTTAAGTAAAATATCAATTATAACTGTATATCACTTGCTTTCATGGAAGTATTCCAAATCATTAAGAATGATTAGGTAGTCTTTTAGTATATCTGTTTCTAGAAATCTGTTTGTATTACATAGTTTTTCTACTAAGAACTTTTTAAGAAATCTCTTCTGGGGGCTTTTGTATATTCTTAGTAGTTGGAACTAATGTAGTCTAACTAAAATACACATGCATGTTTGCTTTGTGATGTTTAAACTTATCTTTTTTTGTTTGTTTTTCATTTCAGGAAGCAGAAGTGCAAGCAAAGCAGCAAGCATGAACCTTAAGCACTGTGCTTTAAACATCCTGAAAAATGAGTCTCCATTGCTTTTTTAAAATAGCAGAATCAGCTTTGCTTCAAAAGAAATAGGCTTAATGTTGAAATGATAGATTAGTTGGTGTTTTCACATCCAAACATTCAAAATGAATATGAAATTAAAATTTGAACATTATGGTGAGGAGAATGGGATATTAACACAAAATTATATTAGTAAGTAGATGTCATAGAAATAGTGTTGCTACCTGCCAAGGCATCCTGTGTACACTATTGATTTTACAAAGAAACACCCTTCCCTCCTTTTTTGCCATTATTATGGCAACTTAAGTGTATCTGCATCTCTACATTAAAAAGGAAAAAGAAATAACCTATCTTTCATTCCTAAGTTGCCTCACTAATTTTGGTGAACAAGAATATGTACCTTTTTGATGCTATATTATTGTGATTAAAAAGTACTTGCAGGTAATGTTTATGATATGTTAAACATTGTAATTTTCCTATGGTAATTATAACATTCCCATTCTTTTGTAGATGAAACTTCTATGTATTGAACCACAGATTTTCCGAGCTTCTAAATGTAGCCTTTCATTGCACATTTCAGTGATCAGAATAGATATCTTTCTACACACACAAAAGCAATAGATTCATTCAGTGGACAATTTCCTTGTTTAACTACACAGCTATGATGGAATGATATATCCAAGTTCCTTCCCTCAGTGAAATATGCATATGTATATCATGAAAGTGGGATGCCAAGTAAGCTTAAAACGGCATTCTCTAGCAAAGAGATTAGACTTTTAAATAACTCTTATAAAACAGGTTGGCGATCATTTTCCAAGATTGGTTTCCCTTGAGTTTTTGCTAAAACAAATCTTAGTAGTGCTGCCCGTTTAAAACAACTCACAATCGTAAATGCTACTATTCCTAAGATATCTTACCTTGTAATTTCAGTTTAGCCATGTATTGTATGAGTGTATTAGTCTCAGCAGTGAGAATATTTTCTGTGCCTCTATTCCAGCAAAAAGTAGAAGTATCAAATAAAAAGGGCAACTTTTAAAATATTAAGTCTGAAGACTTCTAAAAAGACAAGAAATATGGCCTAAATAACTGCACAGATTTATATAGTAAGTTTCATACTACTTTATTACCAAAAGCAAACACCTCTTACTTTAAACTACGTTATCATATATATCTGTTGTATGCTGGTCTGTACTTTTTGCCAAAATCAACACATAATAAAGAGATGGCTTTGTTTCATGAGATTCAAACTTGATGCTATGCTTTAAAATAAACTCAGTACTTTTAGAAACATAACTTATGTGTTCTTGGAGTTGATATAATAGTAATTTTAGATGAGTAATATCTTTTTTTAGAGGGTTGGGAATGCAAAAAGAAAATAATAGAAAGAAAACCATTTGAATTCAATTCCAGTTTTTCATTTTCTATATTTTTTTAGGACTCTCACAATACACGTGGGATCAAATGAACAATTTCATTGGGTTTACAAAAATATGGTATAAAGAACTCTAGAGAAAACAGGGTGCTTTGTAATACACTCCAGAAAACGCAAAAAAAAAAAAATTAGTCAATATTTTCTCCTAAGCTTTATTAAATGTCGCTGATGATACTTGCAATATTTTATGTGGTCATTTTAACTTTTATTTTAATGTCAAATAAGTCAACGCTGGCAAAACAGGCATTCTTTAAAAATACATGTATTTTTTTGCCATGTTTATATAACTTAAAATTAACATAGTATATGTAAAGTAAAAGGTTGAATTGAGTCTTCCTAAATTGAAATATTTTATTTTGTCAGCTGAGAAATATGTTTCGTAGATACAAAAATGTAAGTGAAATTCTGAATATTAAGGTGAATTTTATTTTAAAAAATCTTTCAAAATATTTGGCTGGAAAATATAATCTTTGCTACTTGTTATATTTCATTCAGATTGTTTCTGTTTGTAAATCAGACTTGCTTATTTGTTATGTTCAATTATTGAGCTGGTTTGTTCTTGGGAATATTTGACCCTCAGGAAGATTTTCATTTTGACCAAACAATGCAAATTGGATGTCGATTGCATTGTTAAATGTCAACATTTCTTTGGCAATCTGAGTGTAGGGGTAAACAGAATGTTAAAAGAGAAGTTGTTAATTACTTGCTTGGGAAAGTTTACAGAAAATTTGGTGAAGTCAGATTTCATTGCACATATTCTATTCATTCAGCAAAAGGAAAAATGAGGATTCACATGGATTTTATTACCCAGGTATGGATGCTGAAAAATATTGAAAGGTTGACTTTGGTCTAATCTTTTACTGTAAAATACGTATTTCTTTTCTTTTGAAGAATTCCAATAAAATTGATTAAGAAACACTCACATTTGATTAATTTGAACCTTCTAGTCTTCTGCTCCCATCCATCATTCTTCTCCTGTATCTATTATCACCTTCCTTTATTTAGCAAACAAAATTTTGAAATCCTTTGTAAACAGTTCTATAATGTTACCATAATTCCTATTTTCACACGATTGTCTTTTTAACATCTTTATTAAGATACAATTCACATACTGTAAACTTTGCTCATTTAAAGTGTATAAAGCAGTGGCTTTTAGTATATTCACAGAATTGTGCAACCATCACTACAATTATAAGTTTAGAATGCTGCATGATCCAACAAGTAAACTCTACCCAATAGCAGTCACTCCCCATCCCCCACTCCCTCAGCACTATACAAACACCAACTTACTTTCCGTCTCTGTGGATTTACCTATTCTAGACATTTTATATAACTAAAATCATACAATATGTGGTCTTTTGTGGTTTGTGTCTTCTAATTACCACGTTTTTGGTTTTTTGTTTGTTTGTTTGTTTGTTTGTTTGTTTTTGAGACGGAGTCTCGCTCTGTCGCCCGGGCTGGAGTGCAGTGGCCGGATCTCAGCTCACTGCAAATGCCGGGTTTACGCCATTCTCCTGCCTCAGCCTCCTGAGTAGCTGGGACTACAGGCGCCCGCCACCTCACCCGGCTAGTTTTTTTTTTTTTGTATTTTTTAGTAGAGACGGGGTTTCACCGTGTTAGCCAGGATGGTCTCGATCTCCTGACCTCGTGATCCGCCCGTCTCGGCCTCCCAAAGTGCTGGGATTACAGGCTTGAGCCACCGTGCCCGGCCTTAATTACCACGTTTTTGAACTTCATCCATGTTGTAGCATGCATTAGTACTTCACATGTTTTATTGAATAACATTCAATAAACGCACATTGCGTTTTCTCATTAATCAGTTGATGGACATTTGAGTCGTTTTCACTTTTTGGATATTATGCATAATGCTGCTATGAACATCGGTGTATAAATTTGTTTGAACACCTGTTTTTGTGTCTTTTGGATATATATGTAGAAGAGTTACATGATTGTTCTGTATTTAACAATTTGAGGAACGTGAGACTTTTCCAAGTTGACTTCACTATTTTACATTCCCACCAACAGTGTATGAGTATTGTTCTGATTTCCCCAATTTCTAGCCAATGCTTGTTGTTATTTATCCTTTTGATTACAGTTATTCTGATGGCTATAAAGTGGTTTCTCATTGTAGTTGTGACTTACATTTCTCTGATGGCTAAATATGTTGAGCATCTCTTTATGTGATTATGGCCATTTGTGTATCTTCTTTGGAGAAATGTCTTTTCAGATACTGTGTCCATCTTTAAGTTGGGTTATTTGTATTTTTATTGTTCAATTTTAACAGTTCCTTATATATTCTGATTACAAGTCTGTTATTATATATATGGTTTGAAAATGTTTTACCATTTTATGGGTTGTCTTATTTTCTTGAGGGTATGCTTTGAAGTATGTAAGTTTAAAATTTTGACAAATTCATCATTTTTTTTGTTGTTGTTGCTTATATTTTACTTTTACTGTCTTGTTTTTGCTAAGGAAACATTGCCTCATCCAAGATCGTAAAGATTTACTTCTCTGTTTTAATTTAATAGTTTTACCTTGTGTGCTTATGTCTGTGATCTATTTTGAGTTACTTTTTGTATATGATATGGGATAGGGATTTAAGTTCATTCAGTTGTCCAAGCACCATTTGCTGAAATGACCACACTTTCCCCATTAAATTTTCCTGACAGCTTTGTCAAAAATAAGATAATCATAAATATGTAGTTATATATTTAATACTTTAATGATTTTAACAAATTATAATTGCAACTACAAATAGTGTGATGCCATTATGTAAAATATATATTATGTATGTGTATATATGCACAGTGTTAAATGATTTAGTCAAACTAATTAATATATCCGTAACTTTACTTTATTCCTACTGTTCAGATGCAGCTTTTTACCGTTTGACCAACATCACCCTGTTCCACCCCACCCAGCCTCTGCTAACCAACATTGTTTTAGATTCCACATATAAGTGAGACTATGTTGTATTTGTAATATATATAAAATATACACGCACATATATAGTAGAAACGTTATATAAGAAACACATATAAAGAAACATATATAAAGGAACATATATAAAGAACATAATAAGAACATATATAAAGAACATAAGAACATATATATGTTCCTTTATATATATTTTTATAAAGAATATATATTCTGGTTTTTTTTTTTTTTGAGACGGAGTATCGCTCTGTCGCCCAGGCTGGAGTGCAGTGGCGCGATCTCAGCTCACTGCAAGCTCCGCCTCCTGGGTTTACGCCATTCTCCTGCCTCAGCCTTCCCGAGTAGCTGGGACTACAGGCGTCCGCCACCTCTCCCGGCTAGTTTTTTGTGTTTTTTAGTAGAGACGGGGTTTCACCGTGTTAGCCAGAATGGTCTCGATCTTCTGACCTCGTGATCCGCCCGTCTCGGCCTCCCAAAGTGCTGGGATTACAGGCTTGAGTCACCGCTCCCGGCCAAGAATATATATTCTTTATAAAGAATTATAAATAATCTTTATAAAGAAAATGCTATATATATATACACACACACACACACATTATATTTTGTTTATCCATTCATCCATTAATGGACACTTACGTTGATTCCATAACTTGTCTATTATAAATAATGCTGCGTGTAAAGGTATATTTCGGGGCATTCGGTTCTCTTTCTATGGTCTGTATGTCAGTGTACTATATGTGTACTTTTGCCAGTTCCACACAGTTTTGATTTCTGTAGCTGTGTAGTGCATTTTGAAACTTGGAAGTGTGAGTCCTCCAATTTTGTTCTTTCTTTTTAAATTCTTTTTTTTTTTCCTTTGGCATCCCTTGCATTTCTGTATGACTCATAGGATCAGCACGTCAATATCTGCAAAAAACCCAGCTGGGATTTTGATAGAGATTCTGTTGAATCTTTAGTTGAACATAGGAAGCAGTGTCTTCTTTACAATATTAACTCTTTTAATTCATAAACATGGATGCCTTTCCATTTAATTGCATCTTTTTAAGTTGCTTTCAGCAATGGTTTGTAGTTTGCAGAGTTTATACTTCACCTTTTTTTTGTTAAATTTATTTCTAAACATTTTATTCTTTTTGCTGCTATTATAAGTAGAATTGTTTTATTAATATTAATTTAGGTTTCTTCATATCTATCCAGTGTACATAAACGCACGTGATCACTGTATTTAACGTATGATGTTTGTATTTTCATTTTGTAACTTGCAACATTGTTGAATTGGTTTATTACTTCTCATAGGTTTTCTTGTGGATTCTTTAAGATATTTTATACATTAATACAAAATCCTGTCATCTGCAAAGGAAGAAACTTTTACTTCCTTTCTGATCTGGATACGTTGTATTTCTTGCCTCATTGGCCCGATTAGAACCTCGATTACAATGTTGAAAGTAAGTTTCTAGAGCATAAATCCTTGTCTTGTTCCCAATTTATTTATTTACTCATGTCAAGCTTTTGCTGTTAAGTGAAATATTAGTTTGACATATATGTTTTCCACTTGTATTAAGTTGGTTTTACCTAAAAGCTTTTTCTTTTTCTTTTTTTTTTTTTTTTTTTTTTTTTTAACTTTTAAAGTAGGTTCAGGAGCTACATGTGCTTTACCCATTTGTTACATGGGTAAAATGCATGTTAACTGGGTTTGCTGAAGGAATTATTCTGTCACTCAGAGAGAGAGTATAGTACACAATAATTAGGTTTTTTTTTTTGTTTTTTTTTTTTTTTGAGACGGAGTCTCGCTCTGTCGCCCAGGCTGGAGTGCAATGGCGCAATCTCGGCTCACTGCAAGCTCCGCCTCCCGGGTTCACGCCATTCTCCTGCCTCAGCCTCCCGAGTAGCTGGGACTACAGGCGCCCGCCACTGCGCCCGGCTAATTTTTTCTATTTTTAGTAGAGACGGGGTTTCACCATGGTCTCGATCTCCTGACCTTGTGATCCGCCCGCCTCGGCCTCCCAAAGTGCTGGGATTACAGGCGTGAGCCACCGCGCCCGGCCAATAATTAGTTTTTTAACTATCAACCCACTTCCACTATCCTCTCCTACTAGTCCTCAGTGTCTGTTGTTCTCAACTTTGTGTCCTTGTATACTCAGTGTTTAGCTCCCACTTATGAGTGAGAACATGTGATATTTGGTTTTCTGTTCCTGTGTTAGGTCACTTAGGATGATGTCCTCAAGCTGCATGCATGTTTCTGCAAAGGACATGATTTAATTATTTTTATGACTGTGTAGTATTCCAGGGTCTATATGTACCACATTTTCTTAAATCCAGGCCACTGTTGAAGGGCATCTAGGTTGATTTCCTTTCTTTGCTATTGTTAATAATGCTGCAATGAACATATGAGTGCATGTGTCTTTTTTGTAGAATGATATATTTTCTTTTAGATGTATATCCAGTAATGCAATTGCTGGTTTGAATACTAGTTCTGTTTCAAGTTGTTTAAGAAATCTCAAAATGGCTTTCCACAGTGGCTGAACCAATTTACATTCCCACCAATAATGTATAGGCATTTCCTTTTCACCACAAGCCTAGGCAGCATCTGTTATTTTTTGACTTTTTAATAATAGCCATATTAACTGGTGTGAGATGGTATCTCACTGTGGTTTTGATTTGCAGATCTTTGATGATTAGTGGTGTTGTGAATATTTTCATATATTTAATAGCTGCTTTAAATAGTCTTCTTTTGGGAAGTGTCTGCTCATGTCCTTTGACCTATTTTTAAATGGGGCTATTTGGTTTTTGCTTCTTGATTTGTTTCAGTTCCTTATAGATTCTGGATATTACACCTTTGTCAGATGCATAGTTACAAATATTTTCTCCCATTTTGTATGTAGTCTATTTACATTGTTGATAGTTTCTTTTGCTGTGCAGAAGCTCTTTAGTTTTGTCAATTTTTGTTTTAGTTACAATTGCTTTTTGGGACTTAGTCGTAAAATCTTTGCCAAGGCAAGGCCTATGTTGAGAAAAGTATTTCCTAGGTATTCATTTAGAGTTTTTATAGGTTGAGGTCTTATGCTTAAATCTTTAATCCACTTTGAGTTGATTTTTGTATATGATTAAAGAAAGGGGTCCAATTTTAATCTTCTGCATATAGTTATCCAGTTATCAAAGCACAATTTATTGTATAGGAAGTCCTTTCCCCATTACTTGCCATTGTCACCTTTGTCAAATATCAGATAGTTTTAAGTGTACAACTGTATATCTTGGTTCCCTCTCCTGTTCCATTGGTCCATGGATGTGTTTTTGTAACAGTATTATGCTGTTTTGGTTACATTAGCCTTGTAGTGTAGTTTCAAGTTGGTAAGTGTGATGCTTATGGTTTTGCTCTTTTTGCTTAGGACTGCTTTGACTATTCAGGCTCTTTTTTGGTTCTATGTGAATTTTGAAATTGCTTTCTATACTTCTGTGGAAAATGGCATTGGTAGTTTGATAAGAATAGCATTGAATATATGGATAGCTTTGGGCAGTATGGCCATTTAAATGATATTAATTCTTCCCATACATGACCATGGAATATTTTTCCAATTGTTTGTGTTGTCTAATTGTTTCTTTCAGCATTGTTTTGTAGTTCTCAATGTAGAGATCCTTCATGTTCTTGTTTGGATGTATTCCTAGATATTTTATTCCTTTTGTGGCTATTGCAAATGGGATTGCATTATTGATCTGGTTCTCAACGTGAATGTTATTGTCATATAGAAACGCTATTAATTTTTGTACATTAATTTTGTATCCTGAAACTCAACTGAAGTCATTTTTCAGTTCTAGGAGCCTTGTGGCAGAGTCTTTAGCATTTTCTAGTGATGGAATCAAATCATCTGCAAAGAGAGATAGTGTGACTTACTCTTTTTCTATTTGGGTGCCTTTTATTTCTTTCTCTTGCCTAATTGCTCTGGCTACAACTTTCAGCAGTGTGTAAAGCAGGAGTGGTGAGAGTGGGTATCCTTGCATTGTGCTAGTTCTCCAAGGGAATGCTTCCAGCTTTTGCTCATTCAGCATGATGTCGACTGTGGGTTTTTCAAAAATGGCTGTAATTAGTTTGATGTACATTCCTTCAGTGCCTAATTTGTTGAGGATTTTTAATATGAAGTGATGTTGTATTTTATCAAAAGTCTTCCCTGCATCTATTGAGATGATTACGTGGTTTTGTTTTTAATTCTGTTTTGTGGTGAATCGCATTTATTGATTTGCATATGTTGAATCAACCTTGCATCCCAGTAGTGAAGCCTATTTAATCATGAGGTATTAATTTTTTGTTGTGGTGCTCAATTTCGTTTGCTACTATTTTGTTGAGGATTTTTATGTGTATGTTCATCAAGGGTATTGACCTGAAATGTCCTTCTATTATTGTGTCTCTGTGAGGTTTTGGTATCTTAATGGTGCTGACTTCATAGAATGAGTTAGAGAGGTGCCCCTCCTCCTTGATTTTTTGCAATAATTTTAGTAGGATTGGTACTAGCTCTTCTTGGCACATTTGGTCAAATTCAGCTGTAAATCCATCTGATCTAGGGCTTTATTTTTTGCTTGGTAGGTGTTTTTTTACTACTGATTCAATTTCAGAGGTTGTTATTGGTCTACTCAGGGTATCAAGTTTTTCATGGTTCAATGTTGGGAGGATGTGTGTTTCCAGAAACAACTTCTAGGTTTTCTAATTTATGTACATAGAGGTGTTTGTTATAATCTCTGATTTTTTTTTTCATATTTCTATGGGATTAGTTGTAATGTCACTTTTTTCTATTCTGATCAAACTTATTTTTATCTTCTCTAATTTTTTTCTTTGTTAATTGAACTAGCAGACTATCAATCTTGCATATTCTTTGAAAGAACAAACTTTTGGATTTTTAGATCTTTGTATGAATTTTTGCATCTCAGTTTTATTTGGTTTTCCTCTGAGTTTGGTTATTTATTTTCCCCTGCTAGCTTTGGGGTTGGTTTGCTCTTGTTTTTCTAGTTCCTCCAGGTTTGATGGTAGGTTGTTACTTTGAGATCTTTCTAACTTTTTGACGTGTTTAGTGCTATAAACTTACCTCTCAACACTGCTTTAGCTCTGTTCCAACAATTCTAGTATGTTGTGACTCTTTTTTCATTAGTTTCAAATAATTTATTGATTTCTCCATTAATTTTGTTTTTTACCCACAGTCATTTCTAAGCACATTGTTTAATTCTATGTAATTGTTTGTTTTTGAGAGATCTTCTTAGTGTTGATTTCTATTATTGTTATACTTTGGTCTTAGAATGTGGGTGATATGGTTAGATTTTTTTTTTAATTTGTTGAGACTTGTTTTATGGTCAAGCATGTGATCAATCTTACAGCATGTACTGCATGCAGATGAGAAGAACGTGCATCCCATTCTTATTTGGTGGAGTATTCTGTAGATGTCTATTATATTCAGTTGTTCAAGCATTGAGTTTAAATCCAAAATATCTTTATTAGTTTTCTGCTTTGATGATCTGAAACATTGTCAGTGGGGTGTTGATGTCTTTTAATATCATTGTATCATAATCTACATCTCTTCTTAAGTCTCTGTGTACCTGTTTTATGAATCGGAGTTTTCTGAATTTGGGTATATATATATTTAGAATAGTTAAGTTTTCTTGTTGAATTGAACCGTTTTTCATTATGTAACAACCCATTATGAAATGTCCCTCTTTCTCTCTAAATAACTTTTATTGTTAGTTTAAAATCTATCTTCTGTGATATAAGTATAGTCACTCATCTTCTTGTTGTTTTTCATCCTTTCACTTTCAACCAGTTATTATCTTTGAATTTAGAGTGTGTGTCATAGAAATATAAAATTGGATGTTGTTTTTTTTGTGATGTTATCTGCTTTTAGATTGGATTGTTCAATCTGGTGACATTAATGTTATTATTGATATAGTCGGATTGACATCTGTGATTTTGCTTTTCGTTTTCTGTCTCATGTCATTTTTGTTTCTTCTCTACTATCTTCTTTTAAGTTAATTGGATATATTTTTAGGGTAACCTTTTAATTCTGTTGATTATTTTAAAATTGTGTTTTTAGTTATTTTCTTAGTGTTTCTGTCTAGGGCTTACAATGTGCATTTTAATTTATCAAAATTTCCTTCAGATTCATATTAACTTAATTTCAGTGAAGTATGGAAAGTTTACTCCTATAAACTCTGTCCCCTTTTACCATTTTCATGCTATTATAATTATACATATTGCATCTATATATATTACAAATCCATAAGTACATTGTTTTAATTATAGCATTATATATTATGTCTTTTAAAGAGACTATGAGAAGAGAGCAGAACACAAATATAGGGATTTTATAATATGTATACTCTTATTTACCCTTGTGGCTTTCCATTTATTTCTGTGGAATTGAGTTACCATCTTGTGTCATTTCCTTATGACAGTACTGCTCTATGCCCTTAGGGAAAACTTCCAGAAACTTTAACTTATGTTTTAAATAATTTTCATTTTTGAATTGTTTTGTTGTATCAAAGACTGCCATGTTCCTCACTCTTCCATTACAAAAGCTCAGCATGGTTGCCTTTTACAATAAAGTAAATCTTATTTCATATACAAATTTAAAAGCTTTGACCTACCAAATCATTTAACTGACTGATATTTTAAAAATCTTTGAGCTTTTGATTTGTATTACTACTCAAGTAATGCAGCGGAAGGGTCAGAGAGACAGTAACGGGCACATGTTTTTAGCACTTTCATTTTCCTTCTCCTACTTTTGAGTAAAGTACAATGGCTATAGAACTTATATAGAACACCTTTCTCTTCTCCATTTTTTAAAATCCAAGTCTCAATTGTGTTATCGTGAATGGACATCACGAAAGTTGTGCGCCTACTCTGGGCACTCTGCTAGGTACTCTGCATACGTAATTTCACTTAATCTTCACAATAGCCCTGAAAAGTAGGTACGAGGGTTAATTTTATGTGCCAACTAGACTATGATGCCTAGTAGTTTGGTCAAACACCAGTCCAGATGTTCCTATAAAGGTGTTCTTTGGATATATTAACATTTAAATTAATAGACTTTGTAAAACAGATTACCGTTCATAAAGGTGAGCAGATCCCATTCAATCATGTGAAAGCCTTAAGAGAAAAAGGTTGAAGCCCAGTGAGGAAGCAGCAACTCTGCTTCCAGACTCAAGACTACAACATAAACTCTTTCTGGAATTTTCAGCTGATCAGCTTGCTCTGCAGATTTCAAACTTGTCGGCCTCCACAATTGTGTAAGCCAGTTGCCTAAAATGTATCTTTTAAATTAAATTTTTTTTTTTTTTTTTTTTTTTTTTTTTTTGAGACGGACTCTCTCTGTGTCTCCCAGGCTGGAGTGCAGTGGCGCGATCTCGGCTCACTGCAACCTCCGCCTCCCGGGTTCACGCCATTCTCCCGCCTCAGCCTCCAAGTAGCTGGGACTACAGGCGCCTGCCACCACGCCCGGCTAGTTTTTTGTATTTTTAGTAGAGGTGGGGTTTCACCATGTTAGCCAGGATGGTCTCGATCTCCTGACCTCGTGATCCAGCCGCCTCGGCCTCCCAAAGTGCTGGGATTACAGGCTTGAGCCACCGCGCCCGGCCTTAAATTAATTTCTTATATGAATCACTCTTTTCTTTCTCTCTTGCTATATATGTATATATAGACACATATATAAAATACAGATAGAAATACATGCATATCTATGTATATCTACATAAATATATATCCTTTTTGATATGTAGACATTGATCAATATACATAGATGCATAGATGTATGTCTTTATAGATGCATAGATATCTATATGAATATAGATATGCGTATAGCACATATATGAAGATAGATATAGCTATCTCTATATATCTATGCCCATAGATATATAGATATCGATATTTATAGAGAGAGATTTATATGTATATAGCTATTTACATATCTATCTGTTTATCTGGAGAACCTTGACTAATACTGTAGATTTTATTATCTCTACAGTTTTGATGGAGAAACTGAAATTATGCAACCTTCCCAGGGTTACACAGCTGGGAAATAGTAGTTCTCTAAATATTAATAAGTCTAAAATCTATGTTTTTGCCACTCACTGCCATTCCTCTTAAAGTGAGGCTGAAAGGAACCATTTTTCCTGCCTCTCTCTATCCCTGAATTCCCTTTAGATGACCATATATAAAATAAATACATTCCTGAACACTGACTATAAAGTCAAATTTTTGGACACAAACACTTTTTTTTAATTAAATTTAAAAATTACATCCTGGTCTTACTGAATGCTGCAGTTTCTCTGGCAGCAGAAAGTCTAAACTTTGAAATAGAATTTTAAGGCAAATACTACAAGCAAGTAAATTAGATAAACAAAGCAGAGAAGGTACATATTTTACCTCAACTATTTATCTTGTATAATTTTAATCTAGCTCTTTATTCACAAAGAATTTTGATACTTATGTTGGTTTTATCAGCTCCATCAGTAAAAATAAGTGAAATGAAGAATTGGACTGACAGTTTCTGGACTGGCTAGAAGAGGTGAAGTCAATTAAAATAATCAGACAGGTTTGTTTACGTTGATGATACTTGAACGAAACAGTGGATAGTTTTATTTCCTTTCAGTTTTTTTTTACTATATATATTGGAAATATATACAGATCACATGTGATATCAACTATTTCTAAGTGTTAGTAAAGTGTTAAGTGGAAGAATTGGGGAAGCGTGTGTTTACTAAATTTATAATAACTAGCTTGGAGTGGAGGTGGGAAAAACACAAATTAGCATCTGGTTTAATGACTGACTCCTCAGCAAATGGGACATTGGTTAATGGCCAATGGACATTTCAACTCAATTCTACTTTTTTTGTTGTTGTTTCCTACAATGTATCTGCCACCATGCTATGCTTTGGGAATATATAATTAAGGAAGAAAACATTCTGGGTCATCAAAAAACTCAGTCGTAAAATCAAATTCTCTACATTTTGTAACGTTTAAGCTGTAAAGTGCTACTGTCAATAGTGATTATAATTATTCACTGATTTCACCCATATTTTTTTTTTTTTTTAATTTCTTTTTTTGAGACGGAGTCTCGCTCTGTCGCCCAGTCTGGAGTGCTGTGGCCGGATCTCAGCTCACTGCAAGCTCCGCCTCCTGGGTTTTTTACGCTATTCTCCTGCCTCAGCCTCCCGAGTAGCTGGGACTACAGGCAACCGCCACCTCGCCCGGCTAATTTTTTGTATTTTTTAGTAGAGACGGGGTTTCACCGTGTTAGCCAGGATGGTCTCGATCTCCTGACCTCGTGATCCTCCCGTCTCGGCCTCCCAAAGTGCTGGGATTACAGGCTTGAGCCACCGCGCCCGGCCGATTTCACCCATATTTTTAACTGTATACTATGTGGCAGGCACTTTGTTAGAGAATGAGAATACTATTGTGAACAAAACATTATGTCTACTTTTAGAAACTGATTGCTATGGTTTGGATATGGTTTGTTTGTTCCTAACAAAACTGATCTTGAAATTTCACCTCCAATGTGGCAGTGTTGAGAAGTGGAGACTAGTGAGAGGTGTTTGGATCATGAGGGATGACCCATCATGAATGGCTTAGTGCCATTTTGACAGTAGTCAATGAGTTCTCTCTCTGGTGAGACTGAATTATTTCTTATGGGAATGGATTAGTTTAGTTCTCATGGAAATGGGTTCATTACCTCAAAACTGGGCTGTTAATATAAGCCATAATGTCTTTTGGGTTTTGCCTCTTTGTACGTGTCTATTTTCCCTTTGACCTTCTCTGCCATGTTATGACCACATAGTATGAAATCCCTCAACAGAAGCCAAAGCCATGCCCTTGAACTTCCCATCATGCAGAACTGTGAAGTAAATAAACCTCTTTTCATTATAAATTACTCAGCCTCAGGTATTCTGTTATGGCAACAATGAATTAACTAAGGCATAAAATTGGTACCAAGGAGTGGGTTGTTATAGATACCTGAAAATGGGAAAGTGGCTTTGAACTGGGTAAAGGGCAGAAGTTGGGAGAGTTTGAAAGAGCAGGCTAGAAGGAGATGGTATTGCAGCGATGGGAGCATTAGGGTACTTTTGGTGAGTACTCAAAAGAAGACTAAAAAAATGAGGGAAAGTTTGCAACTTTTTAGAGATTGGGTAAGTGGTAGTGATAGACAGTAAAGGACATTCTGATGAGATTTCAGATAAAAATGAGCATTTATTTGAAAAGTAGAACAAATGTCACTCTTCTTACAAAGTTGCAAAGAATTTGGCTACATTGTGTCTATGCTCTACAGCTTTGTGGAAGGCCAAACCTAAGAATAATGACCTAGCATATCTGATGGAAGAAATTTCTAAAAGCAAAGTGCTCAAGAATTAGTGTGGTTACTTTCAATAGCTTATGATTAGTTAAGGCAGCAAAGGAATGACCTAAGAGCCAGAATTTATAATTAAAAACGAAGCAGATCATAAACATTTGGAAATTTCATAGCCTGGCCTTGTGGTAGAGAATAAAAAGGGATTTTCAGGAGAGGAATCAAGACTGGCTGAGCAACCTGTTGCTAAAGAAGTTAGCATGGCTAAAAAGGAGACAGGTGCAAATAGTCAAAACAATTAGAAGAAGGCTACACTGGCATTTGAAAATCTTCATGGCTGTCCTTTCCAACACGAGCCCAGAGGCCTGGGAGGGCAGAATGGTTTTCTAGGATGATCCTGGGGCACCACTGCCTTACATCAACTCACGATGCTGCTCCCCAATTCTCAACCACTCTGGGTAGAGCAGCCATCACCTTAACAGCCTCAGGTATGGGTCAGGTCACTGCTCCAGAAGGCCCAAGTAGTAAGCCTTGATAGTTACCACATGGTACTAAGTCTACAAGTGCCTAGAATGCAAGAGTCATGGAGGCCAGGTGACTTCCACCTAGATTTCAGAGGATGTATCTGAAAGCCTGGGAGCCCATCCAGAAACTTGCTACAGGTTGGAGCCACCACAGGAAACCGCTACTAGGGCACTGCGTAATGGAGCCATAGGGGCAGAGCCACCACTGGGCCCCCAGAATGATAGAGCCACAGGCGGTGTGCAATACCAGCTAGGAAAAGTCACAGGCATTCAACACTCCAACCTGTGAGAGCAGTAACATGGGCTACATCCTGGAAACTTATGTTGGCAGGTCTTCCCAGGGTCTTGGGAGCCCACCCCTCACACCAGTGTGCCCAAGATGTAGGACATCGATGTCAAAGGAGATTATTCTGGAGCTTTAGGATATAATGTAATCCCAGCAGTTTGAAAGGCCAAGGCGATAAGGTCACGTGAGCCCAGGAGTTCAAGACTATCCTGGGCAACATGGGGAGACCCTGTCTCTGTGAAAAGTAAAACAAATTAACCTGGCATGGTGGCACACACCTGTGATCCTAGCTACTCAAGATGCTGAGGTAGGAGGGTCAGTAGTGTCCAGGAGATTGAGGCTTCAGTGAGCCATGATCATGCCACTGTACTCCAGTCTGGGTGACAGAGCAAGACTCTGTTTCAAAAAAAAAAAAAAAAAAAAAACAAAAAAAAAAAACCGAGACGAGTGGATCACGAGGTCAGGAGATCGAGACCATCCTGGCTAACCCGGTGAAACCCCGTCTCTACTAAAAAAATACAAAAAAAAAAAAACTAGCCGGGCGCAGTGGCGGGTGCCTGTAGTCCCAGCTACTCGGGAGGCTGAGGAAGGAGAATGGCGTGAACCCGGGAGGCGGAGTTTGCAGTGAGCCGAGATCGCGCCACTGCATTCCAGCTTGGGGGACAGAGCCAGACTCAGTCTCAAAAAAAAAAAAAAAAAAAAGGATTTAATTCTGCATGTCTGCCCTGCTGGATTTCAGATTTATATGGGGCTTATCATTTTTCTTTTGGCCTTTTTCTCCCTTTTGGAATGGGAAAGTCTACCAAATGTCTGTCCCACCATTATATCTTGGAAGTGAAAAACTTGCTTTTTATTTTATAGGCTCCTAGCTGGAAGGAACTTGCCTGAGTCTTGAATGAGACTGGATTTTGGACTTTAGAGTTAATGCCGGAGCAAATTAAGACTTTTGAGACTACTGAGATGAAATGACATATGTGAGAAGAACATGAGTTGAGCGGGGGGGGTGGCGGGGAGAATGCTTTGGTTTGGGTATCATTTGGATGATTGGTTTGTTCCCACCACAACACTTTGAAATTTGGTCCCCAGTGTGGCAGTGTTGGGCCGAGGGGCCTAGTGAAAGATGTTTGGGACATGGGGGAGGATTCCTCATGAAAGGCTTGGTGCTATTCTTATAGTAGTAAATGTTCTTTGCCTATGGAGTCTCAGAATTCTTCTGAACACATTACTTTAGGAAGATGCTACCAGTCATTACATCTGGCACAGGAGTTAAAACCTATTTGCTACTTCAATCTAGTCTAGACAACCTCATTTTACCAACAAGGAAACTGAAATACAGAAAAATCAAATGATACCCCAGGACTCAAAACTTGTAACATGCAAAGGAAGAATAATTCTGGCGCTTCTTACTCAATCCAGTGGTATTTCTACTATATGTCTTTTAAGGTCATCTTGAAAGAGAAATTTTCTGAAGTAACAGGAAAATTACTATAAAGTGCATACTTCAAGATTTTCTTGAAAAACGTGCATTTCTGTTTTCAATGCTAATCCACCCTGATTATGATTAGTGTCTTAGAAAACACCAGAAAGAGTTATTTATTTGAACAATGTATAAGCCCAGTATGAACTATTTGTAAGTGAAGCTTTTCTGAGTGAAATAAGTGTGTGTGTGTATTTGTTCTCTCCCCCACTCCATCTCAAGCACCAAGTAACTCTTGGGACACCCTAAGCCTTTTTAAAGAACAGTTTGAAAGCCATTACACTTGAGGAACAAATGTTTCTGCCTAAAGGAACTGTAAATATTATATATTCATAATTTAAAATATATTTTTTCAACTCAGATACCATATCTATTTTTCAAACACAAAGAGTCATAGACTGATATTTCCCTGAACTATACCAATGGACTTCATATATATAACAAACTAGTGATTCATTTTTAATGTACTTGATTAATAAGCAGATTTTATATTGGATCATTAAATCAGGCAACTGATACTACAAGAGACTATCTATGGATAAATAAATGAAATATACTTTACTATTTATCCTTTGGACTGCTACCATTACAAGCACTTATTCTGTGTTAGATATGTTGTACACAATGCTATTAGTTTTCAAAATTAACCTGAAATAAAGTCTCAGCTAAGTATTCTTGACATAGAAAGGAGGGAGTCAGAAAACTCCGGGTCCCAAATGTTCTTTAGCTTGTCACACCCTTCACATACACAATCTGAAATAATGTAAAGTAGCCTTAACTTGAGTCATTTATTTTCAACCCATTATAATAATGGCCTTCAAACTTTTTGGTTATGATCTCCAGTGAAAAGTGTACCTTAAATCATGACTCAATAAATAAGTAAATGTAGATCTATAAGTATATAAGACTTTATCTACATCAGTCACTATATACATATTTATAAGCATGTATATCTATCTCCCCATAAAGACTGTAATTGGAAAATAAATTTAATGAAACTTCTTTTTGCTTGTCCTACTTTCTCCAGTGCAGTTAGGAGTAGCCTGTCAATATCATTATAACCATTAGTTTGACAAAAATGTCCTAAGCTATCAAATACAAGGTAACCCAGAACCTTGCCTTTATAAGTATTTAATTAGAAGTATCCAATGGTCAAATTTTGCATATCTCTATTGACACATCATGCCATGGACAGAGTGCCCTGTTTACCACTTGAAAGAGAGTCTGTGATATCTTTAATTTGATTAGAGAAAAATTTCCAGAAAACCCAGAACCAAACCAGAAAATTCATCTTTAAGAAATCATCATATATACCATAAATATATATATAATTTTTATTTATCAGTTAAAAGATAGATATCTTAGCCAGAGATAAAGTAAAACATAGAGAAATGCAGCCTCGCCAGCATCTGTTGTTTCTTGACTCTTTTTAATAATCGTCATTCTTACTGGCGGGATATAATATCTCATTGCGGTTCTGATTTACATTTCTCTAATGATCAGTGATGTTGAGCTTTTTTTCATATGTTTGTTGGCTGCATATATGTCTTCTTTTGAGAAGGTTCTGTTCATGTCCTTTGCCCACTTTTTAATTGGGTCGTTTGTGTCTTTCTTGTGAATTTGTTTAAGTTTCTTGTGGATTCTGAATATTAGACCTTTGTTAGATGGATAGAGTGAAAACATTTTCTCCCATTCTGTAGATTGTCTGTTCACTCTGATGATAGTTTATTTTGCTGTGCAGAAGCTCTTTAGTTTAAATAGATCCCATTTGTCAATTTTTGCTTTTGTTGCAATTGCTTTTGTTGTCTTTGCCGTGAAATATTTGCCCTTCCCTGTGTCTTGAATGGCATTGCCTAGAATTTCTTCTAGAGTTTTTATAGTTATGGGTTTTACTTTTAAGTCTTTAATCCATCTTGAGGTTTTTTTTAAAATAAGGTTTAAGGAAGGGGTCCAGTTTCAGTTTTCTGCAAATGGCTAGCCAGCTCTCCCAGCACCATTTATTAAATAAGGAATCCTTTCCCCATTGATTGTTTTTGTCAGGTTTGTTGAAGATCAAATCGTTTTAGATGTGCGGTCTTATTTCTGGGATCTCTATTCTGTTCCATTAGTCTATGTGTCTAGTTTTTGTACCAGTACCATACTGTTTTGGTTACTGTAGCCTTGTAGTATAGTTTGAGTCAGGTAGCATGATACCTCCAGCTTTGTTCATTTTGCTTAGTATTGTCTTGGCTATACAGGCTCTTTTTAGTTCCGTATTAATTTTAAAGTTTTTTTTTTTTCTAAATCTGTGAAGAATGTCAGTGGTAGTTTAATGGAAATAGCATTGAACCTATTAATTTGGGCAGTACAGCCATTTTCAAGATATTGATTCTTTCTAGCTGTGATCATGGAATGCTTTTTTCATTTGTTTGTTTCCTCTCTTATTTCCCTGAGCAGTGGTTTGTAGTTCTCCTTGAAGAAGTCTTTCATTTCCCCTTTTCGCTCTATTTCTAAGTATTTTATTCTCCTTGTAGCAATTGTGAATGGGAGTTCATTCATGATTTGGCTCCCTGCTTGTCTGTTGTTGGTGTATAGGAATGCTTGTGATTTTTGCATATTGATTTTGTATCCTGAGACTTTGCTGAAGTTGTTTATCAGCTTAAGGAGTTTTTAGGCTGAGTCGATGGGGTTTTCTAGGTATAGGATCATTTTTTCTTTTCCATTTTAACAATGGCCCTTTTGACTAGTGCAAGATGGAATATTATTTGGGGTTTGATATGCATTTCTCTACTGATTAGTGATGTAGTCATATCCTTATTGTCCATGTGTATGTCTTCTTTTGAAACATTTCTGTTCATGTCCTTTGTCCACCTTTTAATAGGGTTGTTTGGTTTTTGCCTTTTTTTCTTTTTTTTTGATATAGGGTTTTACTTTCCTGCTCAGGCTGGAGTACTGGAGTGCAGTGGTGTGATCTTGGCTCACTGCAGCCTCCACCTCTCCGGGCTCAGGTGACCCTACCACATAAACCTCCTGAATAACTGGTTCTACAACTGCAGGCCACCACACATGGCTAATTTTTGTATTTTTTGTACAGACCAGATTTTACCATGTCACTCAAAATGATCTCAAACTCCTGGGCTCAAGGGATCCTCCCACCTTTGCATCTCAAAGTGCTGGGATTACAGGCATGAGCCACAGCACCTGGATGTATTTTGCTTGTTAATTTAAGTTCCTTATAGATTCTGTATATTAGACCTCTGTCTGATGCATAGTTTGCTAATATTTTCTCCAATTTAATAGGTTGCCTCTTTACTCTGTCGATAGTTTCTTTTGCTGTGCAGAAGTTCTTTATTTAGGTCCCATTTATAAATTTGTATTTCTGTTGCAATTGCTTTTCACATCTTCCTGAAATCTTTGCTAGGTCCTATGTCCAGAATTGTATTTCCTAGGTTATCTTCTGGCCTTTTTATAGTTTTAGGTTTTACATTTAAGTCCTTAATTCATCTTGAGTTGATTTTGCATATTGTGTAAGGAAGGAGTCCTGTTTGAATTTTCTGCATATGGTTAGTCAATTATCCCAGCACCATTTATTGTGGCTATTATGAATGGGATTGTGTTCTAGATTTGGCTTTTTGTTTGGATGTTGTTGGTGTATAGGAATGCTACTGAATTTTATACATTAATTTTGTATCCCAAAACTTTACTGAAGTTGTTTATCTTTACAAGGAGCTTTTGGTCAGAGACTATGGGGTTTTCTAAATATAGAATCATATAATCTGCACACAGGGATAGTTTGACTTCCCTTTTGGATGACCTTTATTTTTATTTTTTTCCTCTTGCCTGATTACTCAGGACAGGACTTACAGTATTATGTTGAATAAGAGAGTTGAGAGATTGCATCCTTTTCTTGTTCTAGTTCTTAAGGGGAATGCTTCCAGTTTTTGCCCATTTAGTATGATGTTGGTTGTGTGTTTGTCATAGGTGGCTCTTATTATTGTGAAGTGTGTTCATTCAATGCCTAGTGTGTTAAAGGTGTTTAACATGGAGGGATGTTGGATTTTATCAAACTCCTTTTCTGCATCTATGAGATGACAAGGTCATTTTTGGTTTTAGTTCTGTTTATGTGATGAATCATATTTATTGATTTGTGTATGTTGAACCAACTTTACATCCTAGGGATCAAGCCTACTTCATTGTGGTGGATTAGCTTTTTTATGTGCTGCTGGATTCAGTTTGCTAGTACTTTGTTGAGGAATTTGTGTCTGTGTTCATCAAGGATATTGGACTGAAGTTTCATTGTTGTCATTGTTGTTGTTTCTCTGCCAGGTTTTCATATCAGGATAATTCTGGGCTCATAGGATGACTCAGGGAAGAATCTCTCCTCCACAGTTTTATGGAATAATATCAGTAGGAATGGTACCAGCTCTTCTTTATTCATCTGGTAGAATTTGGCTGTGAATTTCCCTGGTTCTGGGCTTCTGGTTAGTAGGTTTTTTATTACTGATTCAATTTCAGAACTTGTTGGCCTGTTCAGGGTTTCAATTTCTTCCTGATTCAGTAGTCAGAGCCTGTATGTTTCCAGGAATGTATTCATTTCTTCTAGGTTTTCCATCTTGTGTGCACACTCGTGTTCTTAGTAGTCTCTGAGGGTTTTAGTATTTCTGTGTGGTCAATGACAAATGTCCCCTTGGTCATTTCCAATTGTGTTTATTTGGCTCTTTCTTCTTTTTTATTGGTCTAACTAGTGATCTATCTATCTTATGAGTTCTTTCAAAGAACCGGTCCCTGGATCCATTTATCTTTTGTATGTTTTTGTGTCCCAATTCCTTTCAAGTCAGTTCTGATTTTGGTTATTGTCTTCTTCCTGCTTTGGTGTTGTTTGTTCTTGTTTCTCTAGTTCTTCTATGTGTGATGTTAGATTATTAATTTGAGATCTTTCTGACTTTTTGATGTGGCTGTATACTGCTATAACCTTCTCTCTAAACACTGTTTTAGCTCTGTCCCAGAGATTCTGGTATGTTGTATCTTTATTTTCATACGTTTTAAATAATTTCTTGATTTCTGCCTTAATTGTGTTATTTACCCAAAAGTCATTCAAGAGCAGGTTATTCAATTTCCACGTAATCGTATGGTTTTAAGTGAATTTCTCAGTCTGATTTCTAATTTGATTGTACTGTGGTCTGAGAGATTCTCTGTTATGATTTCAGTTATTTTGCACTTGCTGAGAAGAATTGATTATGTGATCATTTTTAGAGTATGTGCCATGTGGTATTGAGAAGAATGTATATGCTGTGGTTTTTGGGTGGAGAGTTCCATAGATGTCTCAGTTTCATTTGATCCAGTGCTGAGTTCAGGTCCTGAATATCGTTGTTAATTTTCTGCCTCAGTGATCTGTCTAATACTGTCAGTGGGGTGTTACCACCCCCCACTGTTATTGTGTGGGAGTCTACATCTCCTTAAAGGTCTCTAAAAACTTTTTTTATGAATCTTGCTTCTCCTGCATTGAGTGCATATATATTTAAGATACTTAGGTCTTCTTGTTGGATTGAACCCTTTACCATTAGGTAATTCCCTTCTTTGTCTTTTTTGATCTTTGTTGGTTTAAAGTCTGTTTTGTCTGAAATTACAATTGCAGCCCCTTCTTTTTTCTGTTTTCCATTTGCTTGATATAATTTTCTCCATCCCTTTACTTTGAGCCTATGGGTATTACTGCATGTAAAATGTGTCTTTTGAACACAGCGTACCATTGGGTCATACTTCTTTTTATAGCTTGATATTTTGTGCCTTTTAATTGGTACATTTAGCCCAATTATATTCAAGTTTAATGTTGACATGTGTGGATTTTATCCTGTCATCAGTTTGTCAGCTGGTTGTTATGCAGTGATTTTTGTGTGGTTGCTTTATAGTTTCAATGGTCTATGTATGTAACTGTGCTTTGGTAGTGTTTGGTAATAGTCTTTCCTTTCCATATTTAGCACTCATTTAGGGGCCTCTTTTAAGGTAAGTCTTTTGGTTACAAATTCCCTTAGCATTTGCTTGTCTGAAAAGAATCTTATTTCTCCTTCACTTAGTAAGTTTAGTTTGGCTAGATATGCAATTCTTGGTTGGAAATTATTTTCTTTAGGAATGTTGAATATAGGTCCCGAAACTTTTCTGGATTTTAGGGTTTCTGCTGAAAGGTCTGCTGTTATCCTGATGGGGTTCCCTTTGTAGGTAACCTGTCCCTTCTTTCTAGGTGCCTTTAACATTTATTCTTTCATTTCAACCTTGGAGAATCTGATGACTAGGTATCTTGTGGATGGTCTTTTTTGGTAATATCTTGCAAGGGTTCTCTGCATTTCCTGAATTTCAATATTGGTCTCTCTAGTGAGGCAGGGGAAATTTTCATTGACAATATTTTGAAATATGTTTCCCAAGTTGCTTGCTTTTTCTCTTTCTCTTTCAGTGATGCCAATGAGTCATAGATTTGGTCTCTTTGCATAAGCCCATATTTCTTGGAGGTTTTGTTAATCATTTTTTATTCTTTTTTCTTTACCATTGTCTGACTGAGTTAGTTCAGAAAACCCATCTTCAAGTCTGCAATTCTTTTCTCATCTTGTAATCTGCTGTTAATATTTGTGATTTCATTATGAAATTCTTTTAGTGTGTTTTTCAGCTCTATCTGATCAGTTTCGTTCTTTCTTATAATGCCATTTGGTCTGTCAGCTCCTGTATCTTTTTATTCTAATCCTTAGATTCTTTGGATGGGGTTTCAACTTTCTCCTGAATGTCAGTGATCTTCATTCCTCTCCATATTCTGAGTTCTATTTCTGACATTTCAGCCATTTTAGCCTGGGTAAGAACCCTTGCTGAGGAAGTAGTGCAATCATTTGGAAGGAAGAAGACACTCTGGCTTTTTGGGTTGCCAGAGTTACTGCACTGTTTTTTTTTTTTTTTTTTCTCATCGGTGTGGACTGATGTTCCTTTCAGTGTGATGTAATTTGAGTACAGTCTATTAACTTCTTTTCTCGATATTTTCAGAGGGCTACAGCTTTGTGTGGCGTCCTTATTTGTTGCTGAGTTATCTTCCTTGGCTTCACAGGGGGTCATAATAGCAAAGTGTTTCTTGTGTTTAAAGGTAGGCTTGATCCAGTGATAACACTTAAGTGTAATGGCCAGCAGGTAGGCTCTTGCTCAGCTACGTGGTTCCTATGCATTTCCTCATAATTGCAGCCATTCTCCCTTTCAGATTCTTTGAAAGTGTGGACTCCTCTCTCACTTGAGTGCTGACTCCAGATCTTGGCTTGGCAGTCCAGAGCCGCACACTGCAGCCCTGGGGCGAATAGGGTTTATGTTTCTCTACCAGCTTTGATCCAGCAGGGAGAGGGAACTTGGCAATGGCTGTGGCAGAGGGCTTTTTGCTTGTTTCTTGGGGATTCACCCCAGAGAAATGCAGAGCTACTGTCAATAAGTGTGACTGACCTGGGGTGGGGAGGCTGCATTGTAGGCCCAAGCTGGAGAGCCCTGTCTGATGATAAGCAGTGGCTGGGGGGTTCATGGGGAGACAGACTGGCCTCTGTTCCTTAGGGCAGCTGCTGCTTGTTGGAGGTGTGGTTAAAGCATGCAGATTCTTTTCTCCTTCCCCAGTCCAAGGGTAGTAAGGGCAGTACCATTGGCAGCAGTGCAGAGGTGCTTTTGGGTGCCTCTGGAAACTCCACCTCAGAAAAATGAAGAGCCACTGCTACTGGGCATGTTCAGCCAGGAGTGGGGCAGCTGTGCTGCTGGCCTGAGCTGAGGGCTCACAGGGAGAAGAGACTGGGCTCCTCTCCCTGTGAGGTGACTGTGTCTTGCTGGAAGCACCATCAAAGCCCTCAGGCTCTGTTTCTTCTTTAGTCTGAGGGTATCGGGGGCAGACCTACTGCTGGATGTTGGTTGCCTCTGAGCCTGTCCCCAGGGAAACACAAAGCCACTAGAGGCGGGTCAGGATCACAGTGGCTGAATGCTCAGCTGGGAGTGGGGTGACAATTCTGTGGTTCTGTGTTGAGGGCCCTGCCTGGTGAGGACTGGGGGTTGGAGGGTCACAGGGAAGAGAGACTGGACCTCTCTCCATATAGTGGCATGGCATGCTGGGGGTTCCAGCATAGCAATCAGGCCCTTTGTTTTTTCCCCAGCCCAAGGACAGTAAGGAAGCTTACAGTAAGGAAAGACAGTAAGCAGCTGCAATGGCAGAGTGGCTGTGAGTTGTTTCTGGAATTTTCTCCTCAAATAAATGCAGAGACACCACCGACTGAAGTGTTGATGCCGGGACAGGGTGGTTGTGCTTGGTGCCTAGGTAGAGAGGCACTGCTTGGTGAAGAGTAGCAGAAGTGGGGGACTCACGTGGAAAACAGTCTGGCTGCTTTTCCTTGACACAGCTGTGCTATGCTGTGGGTATCCATTAGGCTGTAATCACTGTGTACCCTCTCAAGCCTGAGGGCAACAGAAGCACGGGCTGCAGAAGCAAAATTGCAGACTGGCTTCTCCCTGACTTCTCTCTCTGGAAGCTCTGTTCCAGGGAAGTGCAGAACTGCTAACAGCCGGAGAGCCCAGGCAGGGTGCGGCTGGGGTCCCAGGTCCTTAGGCCGTTCCCAGTGAGTAGTAGCAGGGTGGGGGACCCACATGGAAGGCAGTGTGACTACTTTTCCATAAGGCAGCTGCACTGTGCTGGGGGATCCATATTAGTCCCTAATCACTGCACACCTTCCTGAGCCTGAGGGCAACAGGAGAGAGAGTTGCAGAGCAACAAAAATGACTGCCTGCTTCTCCCTCTGAGAGATTTGTCCCAGGGAAGTGCACGGAGCTCTTGGCCCAAAGACTTATATAGGGCTGGGGTGGCCTCACTAGCATCCAGGCCAGTGGTTCTTATTCTGCAAGATGCCGGGCAGAGGCCTGCAGTCTGTCCCTGCTCAACCCCATGGATTTGGCCCCTTTCCTGGGTGTGTCTGAGAGAGCCTGGCCTCCTCCATTGCATGAGCTGCAGCTACTGGTTCCAGGCTTCCTAGGGATCCAAGGCTTCTGGAACTCCATGTGCGCCTGAGCAGCAGCTCTGCCAAGAGTCCTGGTAGCTCTCTGTGTTGATCTGGAGGCCTGGGGGTGGGGGGGGGGGTGGGTTGTGGGGGTGGGGCTGGGGGGTGGGTCGTGGGGGTGGGGGCTCACACGGGATCTCCTGAGCCCAAGGATGCCATTCCCTGGTGAGTTGTCCTGTCTTACTCTTCTCCGTTCTCTGTGGATTGTTTTGTTTCCTTGATGAATCCAATTTTGTCCACCTGTATGTTCCAGTTGAAGAGCTAGTGTTTATTTGCCATTCTTTCATCTCTCCGTGAAAGTGGCGCAGACTAGCCACTTCTAGTCAGCCATTTTTCCACGCCCGGATGGAACATGTTTTTAATCCATTCTGCCAATTTTTCCTATTGATTTGAGAGTTTAATTCACTTACATTTGGAAGTAATTACTGATAAATAAAACCTCTGACATTTTTGTTTTTGTTTTGATAAATTTTATACCATTTCTGTCCCTCATCTCTTCATTAGTGCCTTCATTTTTTTAAAAAATTGTATTATAGGGAATTTTGATTCCTTTCTCATTGCCTTTCATGTATATTTTAAAAATATTTTCTTAGTGATTACCATGGGAATTATAATTCACATTCTCAATTTATAACAATGTAGTCTTAATTGATATAACCTTGTCCTCAGTAGCATTTAAAAACTTTGCACCTATATGGCTCTGTCATCTCCCCTCTTTATCTTGTTGTTCTCATCACAAATTACATCTTTCTACATTGTGTAATCAATAACTGATTTATTTTTTATGCATTTGTATTTTAAATCAAGTCTAGTCTTTTTAATGAAGTCTGGTGTCATTTTATTTGAACCTAAATGACCCCCTTTGACATTTGTTATATGGCAGACTTATTGGCAAAAAAACTTTGTCTCAACATTTGTTTACCTGGGTATGTCTTAATTCATCCTTCATTTATGAAATATTGTTTTTAGAATTCTTGCTTGACATGTTTTATTTTTCTTTTAACACCTTAAATATGTTATCTCACTGCTTTCTTGACTCCGTGGTTTGTGATGAGAAATTGGCTGTTGTTCTTATTGAGGATTCCTTTATATTCGATGATTCAATTCTCTTGCTGCTTTCAAGATTCCCCTTTTGTTTTTAGCTTTTGACAGTTTGATTATAATGTATTTCCTTGTGAATCTCTTTGAATGTATCTTACTTAAAGTCTGTTGAGTTTTTGGATGTGTAGATTCATGTATTTTATCAAATTTGTGTTGTTTTATTTCTTCAAATAATCATTCTATTTCTTTTTCTTTTGCGTTGCTGTTCTCATTATGCACATGTGTGTTGATTTTCTTGATAGACTCCCACTAGTCCCTTAGGATCTGTTCACCTTTGTTCATTTTTTTCTGCCTCTCAGACTGGATTATTTCAATTGTCTTGTCTTCAAATCTGCTGATTCTTTATTCTCCCTCTTAAAATATGATTTGAATCTCTAGTATTTTAAAAATTTTGGTTCTTGTAAGCTTAATAATTTCACTTTGGTTCCTTTTTTATACTTTCTCTTTATTAAAATTCTCATTTTGTTCATATATCGCTTTGTTGGTTTCCTTTAGTTCTTCATTCATAGTTTCCATTAGCTCTTTGAGTGTATTTAATACAATTGACTTAAAGTCTTTGTGTAGTAAGTCCAATATCTGGTCTTCCTCAGGAATGATTTATTTTTTCCTTTGAATGGCTATACTTTTTTGTTTCTTTGCATACTCATTGTATTTCAAAAATTGCACATTTGACTATTATAATGCAGTTATTAAGGTTGGTTGTTCTTTATTCCTGAAGGTTACAGTTTTTCTGTTTTTCTATGCGAAGATTGTATTCACTGAACTTGTGTTCACTGAAGTCTCTAGTTCGATTAGCTTCTGTTTAGCTTGTATTTTCTGAGATTTTCTTAAGATCCAGGAGTTCGAAAGAACAAACACATACAAAACACCACTCCCAGTCTTCGAGTACTGGCTTTGTGCTGTGGCAAGGCTTTTAGTCTTAGCCAAGCCATTTGCAACTCTGACATAACCTTCACTTTCTGCTTGCCTTGAGCCTAGATATTAGCCAGAGGTGAAATCTTAGGGTCTTCTCAAGTCTTTCCTGAGCATGCATTCTGTCCTTAGCATTAAGTCCATTTTTAAATTCCCCAGTATATAGGAGGAATTTTGCATGCCCAAGCTTCCCAAATAAACTTTCTCCTCAGGTTTTCCTACCAAGATTTAGACAGTGTGCTGTATGTATAGGTCATAATCATTTGCTTCAGGTGGCTGTGGGTTTCTTATTCACCTTACAATGTTTTCCAGCAGTGCCCGCTGTTTTTCCACCCCAAGTGAGTTCTGAGTTAAGTACTTTTATATATGTGCTATATACTGTAGTATTTTCTGCTGTTTTATTTCTTTTTCTCAACAAGGCCAGTAGCATACTACTAGATTAATTTCACACAACCTCCTTTCTTTTCAAAGTCTCTGCATTACAGAATTCACCCATAGTGCAACCTTAGGAGTATCCCTATGTCCATCCTTTATCAGTGTAAAGGGAAACCTTTTCTTCTTTCAACTTCAACCATGATCCTAGATATTTTAATTATATTCTGCTTTCATTTTGGGAAATGGCGGTTGCGGTATATATTAACTTCCTGTGAATTCCGTAACAAATTATCACAAACCAAGTGGCTGAAGACAATGGAGATTTATTCTCTCACAGTTCTGGAGGCCAGAAGTTTGAAACCAAGCTGTCAACATTTCTACATTCCCTCTGGAGACTCTAGAGGAGAAAATGTTCTTAGTCTGTTTTGGCATCTGTTGGTTTCTGGAAGTCCTTGGCATGTGGCTGCATCACTCCCATCTCTGTTTCCATGATCACAATGCCTCCTCTTTCTTCTCCTCTCTGTCTAATCTCCCTCTTCCTTACCCTTATAAGAAAACTTGTCATTGGATTTAGGGTTCACTTGGATAATTAAGGTGATAACCTCATCTCAAAATCCTTAATTACATTTACAAAGAACACTTTTTCCAAATAAGGTAACATTCATAGGTTCCAGGGATTCAGATGTAGACATCTATTTTGGCAGGGAGGAGTCACCTTTTTACCCATGACAGGGGATTTAGGACAAGAGAAAAGACCTTCCCAGTGGATGGTTGTTAGGGTGTTGTATATGCAAAATTAGTAGACATTTTTATGCCACCCAGGTTAACAGTCTTATGGGAAGTTCCAAGGAATGTTATGCTAAGTGACAATCCTTAGTTTTTTTAGTCAGTGTCTGAAAGCTGGAGGAATAAGGTGGTAATGGGGGGAAATCTCATTTGTATATAGTATGTATTGTCTTTATTTTAAAGGAGAAACGAACTTTAAACTGAGTGATTTGTCTATTTCCCTCTACTTATTTATCATTAGGTTCACAAAGGTCTCTAATCATTCATTTTCTGAGTTTGAAGATTCTATATCTTCTGGCTCACTCTTCACATATTTTGGCATCTCTTGGAGTGGAGAAACTGAATATAGAGACACACAATGGACAGTGTTTATATAAAAATAGATATCTGACCCATAACTTCCAACATCCAACCTAGAAAGCCAAAGCTGGAACTCTGAAGCAAACCGTTCACGAAATCAAACCACGGCCTCTTTGAGGTCAGCCTCAAACAGCTAGTACTTGGTTAACAACTGCCAGCTTCCTTACTTTTTGTCCCTACTTCCACCTTAAGACCAATTGGAGACAGCCATATATGCTTCTTTAATCAATCATGTAAGATGCCTTGCTTCTAGTTAGCCTGCATTCAACTTCCCCGTGCCAACAGCCTCCAATCAGGGTGTATATAAAGCTTTTCCTTTTTTTATGCCATAAAGATTTCCCACTTCTTTGCCTTATTTTCAATCTCTGCAAAATGCAAGTGATTGTGGCTCACTCCTTTGCTACAACAAACTGAATAAATAGTCTTTAATTGTTCTCATTTTGGTGGTTTTCATTTATTTCCACAGGAGGCATATGAAACTTTGGAAGGCTCCCTCACTCACTGAAATGGAGTTGTAGGGCTCTGTGAGGCTTCCCTGAATGCTGTCATCCTAGACTCTCACTTAGGCACTGCAACTCTGCAATTGTGTTGCAATGAGAGGCTCCCAGTCTTCTCCAGCTAGACTTTGGGAATGAGATACCATAGTCATTTCTGCTTTCTGGTCCTCCTAAAATTAGCTGAGAGATTTTTGAAGAGTCTATTCCTCCATCTCCCTGGGAGTTTTGGGTTTTCGGTTTTAACCATAATAAGGGCCAAGTTTGGGGACCTTTTTTTTTTTTTTTTTTTTGAGACGGGACTCTGTTGCCCAGTCTGGAGTACAGTGGCAAGATCTTGGCTCACTACAACCTCTGCCTGCTGGGCTCAAGCGATCCTCCCGCCTCATTCTCCTGAGTAGCTGAGACTACAGCTGAGTGCCACCATGCCTGGCTATTTTTTTTGTGTGTGTATTTTTTTGTGTGGATGGGGTTTCGCCATGTTGTCCAAGCTGGTCTCTAACTCCTGGACTAAAGTGATCCACCTGCCTCGACTTCCCAAAGTGGTGAGATTACAGGCATGAGCCACCGTGCCCGGCTGGGACTTCTTTTTTAGGGGCCCCTACTACTGACTCATTTTGTTGCTGCCTTCTCTCTTTTCAGATCCTCCCTTCTCTTCCTGTAACCCCATTGTCTAGGAAAGGCCTTTTATTTTGCGTCTGTAATGGATTGAAGACCTGACGTTATCACTAATTAGCTGTGTCATCTTGTGCAAATTACTAACTGGCAACTCATTTTCCTCCTCCATGTAGTGGGGTTAACAAATAGTACCTGCTTCATAGGGTTGTGAGGATTACATGAGGTAAATTCATATAAAAAACTTTAGTAAAGTGCCGGGCATATAGTAAGTATTCAAAAGTGTTGGCTTTACTTTTAAAGTAGACAATAGTTCTAAACTTTTATAAGAGCTGTGATAGAAGTAGATAATTAATGTCATCTGGGTCATAAAGAAGAATGGAGTTATATTCTATTAGAGAAGGCAGATGCCAGAAAGTCATCCTAGGAAAGTTGTACTTCAAAGATTAATAATTACTGTCAAGCAGATGGTAGGAAGAAGCAGGACTGCAAGTGTCTGCAAAAAGGCAAGGAAATGCAAAGGTGATGCATGCAGAAAGCTACAAATAGTTAAGTCAGGTTTTAATGGTGGAGAAGGATGGATGTAACTGAGAGGTGGAAAAGGATGATCTACAGATGCCTGTTTCAAAGAATGAGTATAGAGGCATATTGATCAATAGGTTTCAAAAATTACTGTTTAAGAAGTACCTGGAGCTACTCATTTAAAATTCAACTATCTTGGCCCCAGCTTTAGGGTTCTACACTCCAGATGATTCTAAGGAATGTGAATTTCCTACACCAAATGCTGAGAAACTTTCTGTTGCAGGCTATGTAGACTTGATTAAACTTATTTTTAAAAAGACCCCTTTAATGCCATTGTTCTGAATCCTAGCTGCCCATTAGAATCATTAAGAATGTGATCTAGACATTATAGTTTAAAAAATTCCTTAGAAGATTCCAGTGTTCAGCCAAGGTTGAAAAGAACTAATCTAGCAGCAGTGTGGAGGGCAGACATCAGAATAGTAAAATTAGAAATAGGAGGTTAGTTAAGATATCATTGCAGTAGTGCAGGCAAGAGTGATGAGGACATGAACAAAGACAACAGCTGGAGAAGTGGAGTGTAACTGAGATGTTGAGACTAACTCATCTAGGGCTTGGTGATTCGTTCCATATGGGGGTGAGGGAGTGGGTAATTACCAAGTTTCTGAGTTGGGATTTGAGTGGATGGACTTGCCATTCAACATAATAGAACAACTGGAGAAGAAACAGATTTGGAAGAAGACTATCATTTTACAGTGGAGGTGGGGGCAAGGGAGAGGTGACCTAAAATTATTGTTATTCTTTAGTATTGGTTCCCAGATTTCAGTGTACAAGAAAAATCACTTGAGATCTTGTTAAGAATATAGATTTTTACTCTGTTCTCTATTTTCTTTTTAGGAGGAGTTGGAATAAGGCCCAGTGATCTGTTTTTTCTTTCTTTTTTTTTTTGAACAAATAGCCCCAGTATGGTATTTAAAACTTAGTTAAGTATACTAAGAAATAATTACCCTCCCTGTGTCCGTGTGTTCTCATTGTTGAACTCCCATTTATAAGTGAGAACATGCAGAATTTGGGGCCTGTCAGGAGAGGATGGCGGGGGTAGAGCATTAGGGAAAAGAGCTAATGCATGCTGGGCTTAATAGTTAGGTGATGAGTTGATAGGTGCAGCAAACCACCATGGCACACGTTTCCCTGTTTAACAAACCTACATGTCCTGCACATGTACCCTGGAACTAAAATATATATATATATATATTTTTTTTAAAAGAAGCGCTTACAAAATAAAACTGAAAGCAAATTTAAAATTGTACTGAAAGTATATTTCATGCTTAAAAATGGAGAGTGATTCTTAAAAGTTTGATTATGATGGACAATTTACAATGTTTCTTACACAGCTATATAAAATATTCACAGTGTAATGAAATAATTTTAATGCACGATTGAAACAGGAAAGGCCCATGTATCAAAATGGTTATGTTAGTGAAAGAGTTCTGTTTTTATAGTTTTAAAAGTAACTGATATATATGGATGTATATGTGGATCCATATCAGTAAATGTCTCTTGTATCATAACTACCCATTCATTCCATCTTCAGGATTAATTCGTAATTAATTAATTTGTAATACTACTGCTAAAAATAATTAATTTGTAATATTACTGCTGATAATTTTTAATTATGAAGTTATTAAGTTCAAATATCTAGGTTAAGTTTGCTAATTATCTTGCTGGACCTTTGCAAATCTCTGGCAGCTGTTAGATGAAAAATTTCCCCAGAACACCAGTCATTTCATACTATAATGTATGGTGAAAACTACTGCATAAGTATCCCAAAATAAGTAGCATGATATATTTTTCTTTTATGATAGTCTTTTTTTATCAAAAGTTCAAATTGTTTTATCTTCAGAGACATGATTAAGTTATTCTATAGATAGATAAATCTGAATCTCATACCCCATAAATGTAATATTTCCCCATGTACATGACTTTAAGGTGTAAAAATAAAATAACAATGGACATTTACTCTTACTCCACAATATTCTTGACCATTTAATATCTGAGGTGGTAGAGTCTTAAGGGTAGAAACCTTCATCCTCATTTATTGAAGTACTTTAAAACTGATAGAAACATCTATTAATTCATACTTTATTTTGTAAGTCTCTAAAATTCTAGTAACTTCTTCCTGTCTCTACTTCACCCAGATAGACAGAGGGATAGAGAAATAGAAAGATGTTAATCTGCTGGCTGGTCCCAATGTTTTTATATTTTTTTCATTTTCCCTGTCCATTATGTTATGGAACAGGAACAGCTTTTAATGGTGTCATTTTCTTTGATGAGTAAAAGTTAGATAACTTTCTTGTGAAATCATATATATATACACACATATATGCCATATATAAATATATTAAATAGGTGTATCTGATATGTAATATATATTTTATTTTTCATCCTCCCATGGGTTTTATTTCTATATTTAGGCATAGTTTCTGATTGTGATTTGGAACATGTAGTATGTTTTCCTCAAATTAAAAAACCTGGTATCATCTTCATTTCCATATATATATATGAAGAATTTCAGTGGGGTCAGAAAATCCCTAATGGGTTATAAATATTTACCAGATTGATTTCATACCACACTTGAAGTGGTAAGAACATTCTACTAACAGTTGAGGCAGTGTTTGCACTCCTCACTGCATTAATTTATGCTAATATCTATGGCAGCTTTGTGTAGGAAATGGACATGATACCAGGTTTTTAAGTTTGTGGAAACCATACTCCAAGTTCCAAATTATAATCGTAGACTGTGCCTAAATATTGAGATAAAATCCACAGGATGGAAAAATAAAAGAAAATAAATACACAGGGGATTAATATTTACAAATATGTGAGTGGATAAAAGTGGTCAGTTCTTCCTATGTTCTCTTGTGTGAACTGTAAGGTTTGTATCACCTGTTAATAGACTGTTTTTTCCATTGTCTTTTCCCCTGAAACACATACAACTGCTAAAGTAAAATTTTAATAGTTGGCTGTCTTTTAAACATATTGGTAACTACAATTTTAAAAATAAGTACAGCATGAATCTTAGGTAAAGGTTGAGGTTTCTGTGTTTTTACACAACAATCTTAAGCCATTTTGTCACATAAAGCCTCTAATGCTAGCAGGAGAAAACATATGTGAAAGCGATTTGAGAGGTACAAACCCCAGTTTATTCAAGTGGGATTCCTGTGAAAGTCAATGGGCTTTTTGTTTAATGATTTGCAAATATTCCAGCCGTGCTTAGAAAACTGCCTGTTTCCAACAGACAGCAGAAAAAATTCTGAAGTTCCAAAATCCAGCATTTCTACCTTCTAAGCCTTCTTAGTTTCTGAGGTTGCAAAAGCATGTTGAATGTGACATGTCACATTTTTGTAGTAGTTTTTCAAAACCTTTTCAAAGGAAATCATTGAGAGAAGAACAGCCTAGACTAATTCTGTGTGTGATTCACAGACTGGCAGCATCAGCATTACTCCACTTTAAGTCTACAAATTCAGACTCACTGGGAGTAGGTCTTAGGTATCTGTTTTAACACGTCCTCTAGATGATTTTTTTTTTTTTTTTTTTTTTTTTTTGCTACAGTTTGGGAGTCATGGACCAATAGTTGGGTGAATGTTTTGCTGCACCCATCATGGTCTTTATTTATTACAAGTTATTCTCTCTTATGGACGCTTAGTACCGTACCCAATAACATAAATCACAGTGTTAAAAACAACAGCAACTAGTCAAATGGTCCATAATTTTCTTTTTCTTTCTTTCTTTTTAAAATGTGTGTAAATTTATGGGGTCCAAGTGCAGTTTTGTTGCATGAGTATATTGCAGAGTGGTGAAGTTGGGTCTTTTAGTGTGTCCATCAACTGAATCATGTACACTGTACTCATTAAGTAATTTCTCATTGCCCACACCCCTCCCACCCTCCCATTCTTCATAACTTTCTTTTTAAAAACAGCCTTTTGTTATCGTTGTTTCTTAATACCCAAGTGAAATCACTAATCTACCAGACCAGGTTTTATGCAAAAGCAATGCACTGTTTCCAGGCTGAGATTAAACCTCATTCCTGTTTGCAGTTATCATGGCATCTGGTACATAGCAATCATGTAGCGTGTTTGTCAACCATTTATAATCATGTCCACATCTTTCAGTTTTCATTCTTCTCTAAAAACTTTGCAGAATCAGGTTCTAAGTCATATAATCGTCCTTCTTAAACTGTACTATCCAATGTGATAACCACTAATCATATGTGATTATTGTGCTTTTGAAAAGTCGCTAGTCCAAAATGAGATGTGCCATATGCATGCAAATCATATTGGATTTTGAAGACTTAATGTGACAAAAGAATAAGTAACATTTAAAAAAAATATTCACTACATATTGCAATGACATTTTGTAAATTTTGCGTCAAAACTTTAGTATCTTTTTTTAAGTGGCAACTAAAAATTTTTTAATTTGATATGTGACTCACATTATATTTCTGTTGGGAGGCATTGTTCTATAATATTTCTTTTATCCCCATCAAAGTAATTCATCTAAACGTTAATTCATCTAAGAAATGTCTCATCTAGTTCATGTTCTTTGTAGGGACATGGATGCAGCTGGAAATCATCATTCTCAAGCAAACTATCGCAAGAACAGAAAACCAAACACCGCATGTTCTCACTCACAGGTGGGAATTGAACAATGAGAACACCTGGACATAGGAAGGGGAACGTCACACACCAGGGCCTGTTGTGGGGTGGGGGAAGGGGGGGAGGGATAGCATTAGGAGATATACCTAATGTAAATGATGAGTTAATGGGTGCAGCACACCAACATGGCACATGTATACCTATGTAACAAACCTGCACGTTGTGCACATGTACCCTAGAACTTAAAGTATAATAAATAATAATAATAATAATAATAATTTGGGGAATTAAGACCTGGTGATAAATGAACTACGAGCCCCAAAGCACTCTGTAACCTTATTCTTAATCAAGAAGATAATTTACCAAATGTTAATCTAAAGACGACATCTGAAATTTTGATTATGAGATAATGTTTATTTAAATTTACACATCAGAAATGCTGTGCCACTTCAATCTTAAATTCAGAAAATGTGGTTTCTTGGGAAAAACTGGTAATTAAAAACTGTTGTTTTTATATAAAAAAAGAAATGTCTCATCTATGCAAATAAATTGCTTCTTAGAAATCAACAACGAGTTTGCCCTTCTTTTAGGTTGCCTTGTCTTCTTGGATGATTTTGGCCATTCACTCACTGACATTTTTGCTCTCCTGTACTAAACAGGATTTTTTACTTCTTACATTTGAAACATCTGCAAAATTATTGGAAGCCATTCAGATGTTTGAGCTCAGAATACTGAAACCTCCCGGATCATTCCGTTCTAAGAGCACAACCTAAGTGAGGGCAATAATCACTTTCTCTGTTCTTCCTTGCACCTCCCACCTTTGGAAACTTAGAGTTGAATAATAGAAGGCAGAATGGGCTGATAATGTCTTAGCATAATCTTAAGTCTCCACTCCTACCCCCTACCCACGCCCCACTGGCTGAGGTTCTTGGCTTCCCACTCACCTCCCTAGAGCCTGACATGCTGGTGTAATAGACTTTAATGGAGCTCATTGTTTCCGCTGAGTCTACTTCGCAGATGCAACACAGGGTCAGCCTCTTCACTGCTGCTTCAGGCTCAACTCCCACACCCAGCCGTGACCTTATCCTTGGCCATTGGTAAGGGCCAGCAGCCCATGCACTCACCATTGGCTGGGAAACAAGTGCCTCTGTAGCCTAGGGGAGGGTCCGTTCCAGGGAATGCTGGTGAAGAGGAAGTAGAATCCCTACTGGCTTTGGGGAATGATTTGGAAACCTAGGGATTATAAACTCCAGGTAAGTCCTCTTCTATTGTCTCATCTGTGAGGCTCAGGGGAGGTGGAGCAGGAAGAGCAAACTGACTCTGCAATCCTGCTGCCCTTTCTCCCCTTCCCTGCTTGGGAATGGAGGAGAACACGAACTTTCCTTTTGGCAACTGAGGCCATACTTGAAAGAACTAGATACCTGAGGGAGAAAATGGCCGAAATAAAATGTAATCAGTGAAGAACAGATAAATAAAAATCATGTTACTTGTGCTTGTAGGGACAGAGCAAATGGTGCCTGTCAGGATATGACCACTTTATCAACTTTTGTTATCTCTTAGGACAGGGAAATGCCTCCATTCTCCAGTCCTCCTCCCTTCTTGAGGGCATACTTTGTAAGTTGCCGTTTCCTTCTGGGAGTTGTCCTTTTGGTTTCTGAAATAGCAGGTTCAGTTGTCCCTGTCTGTCCTACACTTCCTCTTCCTTTTTCCTGTCTAAAAGGGACCTCTGTCTTAAATGCTTGCTTCCTCTTCAATACATTCATATCTCATTTTTTCAGCCTTTATTTTTGATTGTAACCTTGTAAAGTAGTGAAAAATAGGAACAATATTTACAGAGTTTGTGCAGTTTGCCAAATGTGGGGAATGGAAATAGAGAGTGAAGGGCCAAAGAACCTCAACTCCAAACTTTTGGGTTAGGCATATTTATAATCGATGGTTCTACCACTTAATAACTATGAATCTTGGGTAAATTACTTCCTCCAGTGTCAGCTTCTTTATTGTTAAAAAGAGGGTGGTGATGCCAACCTAAAAGCATCATTGTGAAGATTAAAATAATTGAGTACACAAAAGTGTTTGGTAAACTGACTGACACGTTGTAGGTAGTGCAGAAAATGATAGTAAGTTTTGTTGATGATAATAACTGCCACACTCTCCATATTGCTTGGAAACATATGCATGAATAAGACAAAGCATTTACCTTCAAGGAACTCACAGAGTGATGGTAAGATTAAGTAAATACGATTAAGAGAAACAAAACTAGGCTAGGTAGGTTAAGGCATGTATTTTTAAAGAACTGAAACCTGATGGATGTATATAGTCGGCCAGGAAATTATGAGAAGGAAAACATTTCAGGTTAAAGGACCGATAATGAAGCAATATGGCAACTGGAACTTTGGGAGCAAGTGGAGGAAAAGATGAAGGCTGAGGAATTAAACAAGGCAAATCACAGAGGCTTTCAGGTTTCATATTGTATTTTGATTTTTAATCATTGGAGTTTATTTCCTGTTTTTTAGAATTGTGGATAATCACAACTGGCAGATTTGCTGCGAAGATTAAGAGTAGAAGTTTCCTAAGAACATCGTTCACTTATGAGACACTCAATAAATTGAGTCTATGCTTATTATTAATTTATGGGTGATCAGAAGCCATTGAAGCGTTCAGAAGGTTTGTGTGAAAGGTAGACCAATCTAGGATGGCAATTGGATTGGAAAGAGGCAAGGTTGGAAGCAACTACAACAATCCAAGAATGAAAAGTCATGAGATAAGTGAAAAGGCAGAGATTCTGAGAACAGGGTATTGCTACAACTTGATTGAGCTGGAGGTAGGGGTGAGGATGGCAAAAGAGGTAGATATAACATATAAAGGAGTCTACGTTAGAAGCAAAAAGTGTTCCATTTTCCCAACACCTCACCAGCATCTGTCATTTTTTGACTTTTTAATAATAGCCATTCTGCACTTTTACACTGTTGGTGAGAAGGTAAATTAGTTCAACCATTGTGGAAGACAGTGTGGTGATTCCTCAAGGATCTAGAATCAGAAATACCATTTGACCCAGCCATCCCATTACTGGGTATATACCCAAAGGAATATAAATCATTCTATTATAAAGATATATGCACACGTGTGTTTATTGCAACACTATTCACAATAGTAAAGATATGGAATCATTCAAATGCCCATTAATGACAGACTGGACAAAGAAAATGTGGTGCATATACACCACAGAATACTATGCAGCCATAAAAAGGAATGAGATTATGTCTTTTGGAGCTGGAAGCCATCATGATCAGCAAAGTAACACAGGAAAATAAAACCAAACATCACATGCTCTCACTCATAATTGGGAGCTGAATAATGAGAACACATGGACACAGGGAGGGGAACAACACAAACTGGGGCCTGTCAGTGGGCAGGGGGAGGTGAGCATCAGGACAAACAGCTATGCATGTTGAGCTTAATACCTAGGTGATGGATTGATAGGTGCAGCAATACACCGTGACACACATTTACCTATGTAACAAACCTGCGCGTTCCACATATGTATCCAAGAACTTAAAATAAAAATTAAAAAAAAATAATAATAACAATAGCAATTCTGACTGGTGTGAGATAGAATCTCATTTTGAATTTGATTTGCACTTCTCTAATAATTAGTGCTATTGAACATTTTGTCATATGCTTGTTGGCTGGGTGTATGTATGCCTTCTTTTGAAAAGTGTCTGCGTCATTTGCCTGCTTTTTAATAGGGTTGTTTGTTTTATGCATGTTACTTTAAGTTCCTTACAGATTCTGGATATTAGACCTTTGTTGGATGCATAATTTGCTAATATTTTCTCCAATTTAATAAGTTGTCTGTTTACTCTGTTTATAGTTTCTTTTGCTGTGCAGAAGCTCTTTAGTTTATTTAAGTTCCCTTTGTCAATTTGTGTTTCTGTTGAAATTGCTTTTGGCATCTTGGTCATAAAATCTTTGCCAGGTCCTTTGTCCAGAATGGAAGTTCCTAGGTTATCCCCCAGAATTTGTATAGTTTTAGGTTTTACATTTAAGTGTTTAATCCATCTTGAATTAATTTTTGTATATGGTGCAAGGAAGGGCTCCAGTTTCAGTCTTCTGCAGATGGGTAACCAGTTATTCCAGCACCATTTATTCAATAGGGAGTCCTTTCCCAATTGCTTGTTTTTGTCAATTTTGTTGAAGATCAGATGGTTGTAGGTGGGTGACATTATTTCTGGAGTCTCTATTCTGTTCCATTAGCCTATGTGTCCTTTTTATTGTACCAATATCATGCTATTTTGGTTACTGTAGACTTTTAGTATTGTTTGAAGTTAGATAATGTGATGCCTCCAGCTTTGTTCTTTTAGCTTAGGGTTGCCTTGGCTATTTGGGCTCTTGTTTAGTTCCAAATGGAATTTTAAAGTAGAGTTTTCTAATTCTGTAATGAATTTGGCAGTTTGATAGGAATAGCATTGACTTGGTAGTTTCATAGGAATAGCATCGAATGTGTAAATTGCCTTGAGAACTATGGCCATTTTAACAATATTGATTCTCCCTACCTAAGAGCATGGAATGTTTTTCCATTTGTTTGTGCCATCTCTGATTTCATTAAGCAGTATTTTGTAATTCTTGTTGTAGAGGTTTTTCACCTCCTTGGTTAGCTATATTCTTAGGTATTTTATTCTTTTTGTGGCTATTTTGAATGGGATTGCATTCTTAATTTAGCTTTCAGCTTGGATGTTGTTGGTTTATAGGGATGCTACTGATTTTTGTACATTTATTTTGTGTCCTGAAACCTCGCTGAAGTTGTTTATCAGATAGATCAAGGAACTTTTGGGCAGAGACTACAGGGTTTTCTAGCTATAGAATCATATTGTCTACAAACAGGGAAAATTTGCCTTCCACTCTTCCCAATTGGATGCCTTTTATTTCTGGTTCTTGCCTAATTACTCAGGCCAGGACTTCCAGAACAATGTTGACTAGGACCAGTGAGAGTGCGTATCCTTGTCTTGCTCCAATTTTCAATGGGAATGCTTCCCGGTTTTACCCATTCAGTACAATGCTGGCTATGGGTGTTTCATAGATGGTGCTTATTATTTTGAGGTATGTTCCTTCAATGCCTAGTTTGTTGAGGGTTTTTAACATGAATAAATATTGAATTTTATGGAAGACCTTTTCTGCATCGATTGAGATGATCATGTGGTTTTTACTTTTGGTTCTGTTTATATGGTGAATCACATTTATTAATTTGTGTATGTTGAATCAACCCTGCATTTTAGGTATCGCGGTGGATTCGCTTTTTGATATGCTGCTGAATTTCGTTTGCTATAATATTAACAGTATTTTGTTGATGATTTTTGCATCTATGTTCATCAAGGATATTGCCTTGAAATTTTCTTTTTTTGTTGTGTCTCTGCAAGGTTTTATATCAACATCACGCTGGCATCATGAGTTAGGGAGGAGTCCATCCTCCTCATTTTTTTTGAAATATTTTCAGTAGGAATGGTATCAGCTCTTTTTTATGCATCTGGTAGAATTCAGCTGTTTTCATCTGGTCCTGGGCTTTTTTTGGTTGGTAGGGTTTTTATTACTGAATCAATTTCAGAACTTGTTATTGGTCTATTCAGGGATTCAATCTCTTCCTGGTTAAATCTCGGGAGGTTGTATGTTGCCAGGAATTTATTTCTTCTAAGTTTTCTGGCTTGTGTGCATAGAGGGATTCATAGTGGTCTCCGAGGGTGTTTTTTTTTTTTTTTTTTTTTTTCTATTTCTGGAGTATCATTGGTAATGTCCCCTTTGTCATTCTGATTGTGTTTCTCTCTCTCTCTTTTTTAAATTAGTCTAGCTAGCAGTCTAATTTCTTTCAAAGAACAAGCTCCTTGATTCATTGACCTTTTGTATGGTTTTTCTTCTCATTTTTCTTCAATTTAGCTCTGATTTTGGTTATTTATTTTATCTTCTGCTAGCCTTGGGTCGGTTTGCTCTTTCTCTCCTCCTCCTCCTCTTCTTCTTCTTCTTCTTCTTCTTCTGCTTTTTTTTTTTTTAAATAGGTTTCATTATGTTTCTGGTGTAGGATTGTGACATACTTCCTCATTTCACTGTGAGCCATTCCCTTGACTCTAAGCTAAATTAGTGCACTATTTCTTATAAGAGGATATCTTTGACAACCTAAAATAATTAGGTTGTTATTGCATACAAAATTATGACCTACTCTATAGTGTGTTTGTGATAATAATTTGTAATGGTAAAACTATAAAAAAAGCCATATTGATAATTGTAGACAAAAATGTGAACTATATAGATATTTTGCTTATGCTTCCTACTCTACTTTGGCAGTTTGTATCTGGGTGTAAAATCATTCTAAAAATCGGAGAAGACATTTGTGAGACTGGGAAAATATATTATAAAGAAGGTAGTAAAGATTTTTCTTCTTTTGTGTGTGTAAACGTTTTTCTCGTTTTTTTTAATTATTCAAGTAATACGTGAATACATGCTCATTAGTACAAGAATTCAAACTGTATGTAAATATATACAGTAAAAAGTTACTCCAGTTACCTCCTAACACTCTCCCTCCAGAGGAAGCTACTATTAAGAATTTGATTTGTATCCTTTTCCGTCAACATGGTTACACCTATTAAGGTAACTAAAAGGCAGAAAAAGTCAGTTTAACAAAGAAGTTAAGCATGCTTTCTTTGAAGGTGGGCTGCCTGGGTCAAAACCCAGACTCTGCTACTTAACATTGTGTGATATTGGTCATGTTATCTAACGTCTCCGTGCCTGGGTTTTCTCATAGGTAAAATGGGGATACTAAGAGCTTCACAGACATGTTATGAGGATGTCTTTAGCATGTGCGAAGTATTTAGAATAGTGTCTGGCATATAGTGCACACAATTCATCATGGAATCATGATACATATATTGTTTCACAGCTTGTATTCTATACACATAGGGGAAACGTAGTGTAGCCATTAAGAGCATGAATTCTGATTCTGAATCCAATTATCAGGTGCAAATCCTAGTTCTATCATTTACTAGCTTCGTGACTGTCAGGAAGTATATAACCTTCCTTTGTCTTTGTTTCCTCTGTAAAATGGGGGTAAGAGCTTTAGCTCTAAATTAAGTAGTATATATAGGACATTTAGAATGACTGTCATGTAGTAATTACTCAGTAGATGCTTATTATTATGTCATTGAAAGCACTCAGTTTATTATTTAATGTTATAGATATATTACAATTAATTTAACAATTTGTAGTTGATGGTCATTTAGATTACTTCTAATTATTAATTGTTACAAAATATTCTGGTGTCCATATTTTAACTAAAAATGGAATTACCATTTGACCCAGTCGACCCACTGCTGTGTATCTATCAGAAGGAAAATAAATTGTTATATCAAAAAGACACCTGTACATTTGTGTTTATCACAGCACTATTCACAATAGAAAAGTCATGGAATCAATCCAAGTGTCCATCAATAGATGACTGGATAAAGAAAATGTAGTATATACACACAATAGAATACTACCCAGCCATAAAAAAAGAGTGAAATCATGTCTTTTGCATCAGCATGAATGGAGTTTGAGGCCATTATCCTAAGTGAAATAACTCAGAAAGAGAAAACAAAATACCACACGTTCCCACTTACAAGTGGGAGCTAAATGGGTATAAATGAGCAAATAGAGGAAAATAATAGACACTGGAGACTACAGAAGGGGGCCAGGTTGGGAGGGGTGTGAGGGCTGAAAAATTACCTGTTGGGTACAATGTTCACTTTTCAGGTGATGCGTATGCTAGAAGCCTAAACTCCACCACTGCACAATATATCCATGTAACAAACCTGCACATGTACCCCATGAATCTATAAATATTTTTTAAAAATTAAAATAACTTTGTATCTACCTTAACGTGTATGAAAAAAAGCTAGTGCTATTAACATTTTCCCGTTCTCATTGTCACTGAAAACTTGAATAAACACTTTCAAGATCCTCTTTTGGATCATTACCACACTGTACACGTGATCAATCTACGTCATTTTCTTATTAGTTTGGTTCAGTCCCAGGGTGTGAGTGGAAAGCAGAACAATTTGTGTGGTTAAAGCTTTATTTCTGAAGAGTAAATGAAATATGAAAACTACATGAGCCAAACAGGATTTCTTCTGTGTTTGCACTGTTGGAGTCTCAGAAAAACAACTCTTTAGGTATCCTGATATTTGAAAAAGGTAAGTCTAAAATCTTACATATTTTAGTTCTTTTTTTATTTTCTTCACAGTAGGCTTTAAATATGAATATAAGTGCATTTCTTGGAAACAGTTACAACAAAGAGTGTTGTTTTAAAAGAGGAAAATTGTATCTTGAATCAAGTCTGCTTTTTTCTTTCATGCTTTTATAGTGTTTATAGAGAAAATTGGAAGTCTAAAGATTGCCAGTTGCACTAAAGAGCCACACAAAAGTCTGCAATAAGTGCTAAGTAAGATTTTAATACAAAAGAAGAGAGGAGAAGAAAGTGAGGAGGAGTTGAGGGAGGGAAAGGGAAAGAAAAAGAAAAAAGATTGGTAATGAAATTGACAAACGTATTTACATTTACATTATTTTTTAAATTGACAGAGAACATTGTATGCTTTTATTATGTACAACATTTTGGAGTGGTTAAATCTAGCCAATTAACAAATGCATTATCTCACATAGCTCTCACCACAGAAATGATAACTATTCATCTACATTATTCAAAAAGTAAAGTGGCTATATTTATGTTTTCAATCAACAAATTTGCATGAGTCCAAACTATATATAAATTTCCACATCTTATATATGTTCTAAGGTATAGTAATTCATTTCAATCTGTGACTCAAATGACATTAATTAAAAGGATAGTTAAAACCAATTCCTTGACAGCAACCTTCATTTTAACTAGACTCTTTGAAGATAGAAAATTTATCATTTCTAAATAAACCCTTAGACATAGTTGAATATAATAATTATACATTTGTATGTTTGTACTTCTAACACTTTCATGTGCACCGTATAATATTATACTGACAATAATCCTGTGAAGAGTCATTAAATGATGTGCAGTATCATCATTTAATTGCTGAAAAATTTGAGACCGCAAAATGTTAAATAAATTAGCTTATGTTAAAAGTTCATGGCAGAACGGAAACCCAGGTTTCCTTATTCCTGGTCCTATTTCCTATCCTTTGAGCAACACTGCCTCCCTAAATTACTTTTGTTTCACGTAGGAGATAAATCGTTATTTGACATTTTAAATGTACATTGCCTTAATGAGTTATTTTATATTACAGGAATATACTAGGCACTTACTTTGTAAAACTTGTCTAACAAAATGCTTGGAGAAGCTTTCTTAATTGATCTTCTATACAAAGAACAGAAATATGCAAAATTTTGCAAACCATTTATGTGTAAGAAGACTGAAAAGGAAACTTGGAAAAAGAAGATTTTAGATAGAGAAGAAAATTCACTTTCCTCTGCTGAGATGGAAAATCAAGAAACAGCTAGGAAAGAAAGTGTAACAGAGCAAAATGATGATACAGATCAAATAAAATCTGTGGATGAAACAACCGTAGCAAAATGCAAAGGTATATGTCTTCCAGGAAATGTGTCAGTTGCATTGCCCATTTCAAAGAGAGAACAACTTGATCAAAGACAACCAGATTTATGTAGATCATGGTTGTGTATGAGTATTTGCCACAATTATCCTGACCTACAGATTGGAGGTGACGACATGAAGAACATATGTGATTCAGACTGCTTTATGGAACACACACATAATGATGTTTTTAATGGTCCCCTTTTATTTTCAGTTGGTATGCCACTGGGTCATTCTCCTGTCATTGGGCCTCTAGAGACATTACCTACCTCAAAATTATTGAACGGGGATGAAAGCCAAGAAAAAAGTATGTTGTTTCAAAAACAGCCCCTCTCTAATTCTATGCTTAATACTTATATGGAAAGAAAGGTGGACGAGCTCTATAAACAATTATTGGAAGAAAATCTCACCAGATGCCACTCTATAACCAATCTTATGGCTTCCAATTTGCTAATGAATAATGTAAATTACACCAGCCTTCAAACCTCTCAAGAGCAGAACGTTGAATTATGGAAAGATCAGGAAGCTATCCTACACTCTCTACCACTATGTAATCTCTGTAACCGTTCTCATGGAAAGAGTTCTGAATTCAGTACTCCTAACTTACAAATATCAAACCAGACAGTTAGGGAACTTCTATGACATCTACAGTAGAAACCAAATGTAGGTTGTTTGGACATACTTAAGGGACTGCAATAACAAGAGTTTTCTCTGGCTTATCATGTCACATCTAGCCTTCTTTGAGGTGTGATTATTATAGTTTTTGAGAAATGATTTATCCCATGGTACATCTGAATTCTTGTAGGAGACAACTATAGTAACTACATTTTTGAGTGCATGTTCTTAATGTGTTGATATTTTAATTGTTGCCAGATTAAACTCTATATGTGTTTACCTATTTAATTTTCACTGGCACCCCAAATCAATTACCTCAGTGTCACACAGCTTTATTTACAACAAAAATGGGATGAGGAGTGGATTATTGCTCTAAGATACTGAGGACAACTAGAAGATATATCAGAGAGGGACATTTATTTCCCCACAAAATTGCATTGATACTGACAATCAAAATAGTCTAGGGGAAATAATGATATGTAGTTATGGATATGGATATGTATATCTGGATATCTATATGTGGCTATCTATCAAGATTGAGTATGGGGACATATAAAAGGAAATACTTTAAACAAAAGTCAAATTTAAATGATATTTGAAAGAAACACGGAAGGGGGGCTTAAGGAAAAATGGAAAATTCCTAAGTACCATTTGTATTGAAACTTGGTGCTTTGGAACTTACCTGGAACGAGCATTAACTGTTTTATACGACTGTTATTCCTGGTTGTTTTTAGGGATGGGAGGAAACAAAACATACAGGTAGAGTGAAGAAAGCAGAGTACCACCATTTAGAAATAAAAAGGCTCTCAGCAACTTATTACACAACAGATTATCCTCAATCATGATCCTGGCTTAGAGTGAAAGGCAGCAGTGTATTACGGAAATTTTCGGATTTAAATTAAATACATTGACAAAATATATCTAAAGTAACAGTATAATTTATTGCAGACTTGGAAAAAAGCTTCCACCCTTTTAATAGAAATAGGAAGATGATCGGCATGCACTTGTGTGTTGTAAAATAAAATGGTATTAATTTCTGTTATAGAATTCTTATGATTATGTTATGCATTAATAAGATTTGTGCATTGACAATCACATATTCCCTTCCAATTTTTTCTTGGGTCTTTGATTAACTCTTGTAGAATGAGTCACCATAATGCCCTAATAGCTTGTTCTTTATGATCACACAATACTTAGTTTATTTTCACCCTCTTCAAATGTATGCGAACTAATAATAAGTACCCCTGATTTGTCTTCTGTTTTTCTCTTTATTGCTCCCTTCCACACAATCCTCTACCATAACTGTCCCAATCAATTTTTATCATTCAGACATTTGATTCTGAAGAGACAATGAGTAAGAGTTTTGGAAAAACCAACTCAGTATCTTTAGATACTGAAAAACAGTTGTATGTATATTGTCTTTTATGCTGTTAAATTTCAGCATTTTAATAGAAGAGTTACTAAAATTATGAAATACTAATGTCAAAATTTACAAAAGTGAATTAAATGTCATGGGACAGTATTACTAGTGTGAATGGTTTTCTTAGGTACAGTAATATGTATTAATACTTTATGAAGCAGTTATATTCATAAAGTGTTGAAATTACATAGTATCATATAAAAAGCCACAGTATTTAGTATTTATCAAATTTATACATATATTTAATTACACTCTCATATTTAAAATTTTCGCCTCTTTATCTGTGTCATCAAAATATTTATCATCTAAAGATACTCACTTATGGTTAAAATGGTTTAAAAATACAATGCAATTCTTAAGTAAGGAAGGATGATGAATTTGGTGTTATGTTTTATCCTGACCTCATACCTACCGACTTTAGTGCTGGAGTGAAATATGCATATGACGTTGTGATTTATCACAGTTTGGCTTTAAGTAGTCATTCTTCATTCTGTTTTTCACCATGAGTATTATTCATATGACCACAATGTTCCCTTTCAAAACATTTTTTGAAACATATGGAATAATAAATTTCTTCTTGTCTCATATTTGCAGAAGTTGAAAGTATTAGTTTTGTGCTTCTATGAATATATGAAATGTAAATGATTCATTCGTTGGGGAGGATCATCATGTTTTCTGGTAGGAAAAAAAGTCGAGGAGGTTATGAAAGATGTTGAATACAATGTTGTCCCCTGCTTATATAGAGTTTAATTTACACCCCGTCTTTGGATTTCAGGTCACTATTGTGAGTCCCAAAGTAGATTTGACAAAGTCTAAGGTAGTTTTCTGTCAGGAGTGTCCTTTAAACATCACACCTATTTAAAAGATACAGTCTATACTGTACTCCTGGAATTTTCAGGCTCATTTTGTCTCATAGGTTAGTCCTCAAAAGAAGCCAGTCTCCCCGAGGTTATTAAGACTTGATCTGACACTGTGATGGTCCATTCAAGGTTTTAAGCAGAGTTTCTGGGTCTTACTAAAACTTGTTTTTGGAAATGGAGAAACAAAGTAAATAGTTCCTGCTTGAGGGATGGAAGTATCAAATACCATGAATTTATTTTCCTGTTAAAAAATTAAAGAAATATTTTCATAAAAAATTTTACTTTTAAGAGGTAAATGGCTAACTTAGCATTATTACATGATGTATGCGTGGATGAAGGGTGGAGAGGTGACTTGATGTGAATTAGTGTGTAGGATAAACTGGAATAATGTGTAGTTAAAGGAATGATTTTTTTCTAGCCAACGAAGAAAGAAATCAACAAATTAATATCAACAGATATCCATTAAATCAAATTAAGTGTGGTTTAATGTTTTCATAACTAGTCATTTGCATGGAAATTTAGCCAATCAACTATGTACGTGTGAAAATCCATGAAAAATGAAATAGTAATTCGAAAGCAAAATAGTTATCACAGTGTTAAAATTAAGCTAGGTGTCCTTTTATTCCCCAGGGGCAATTTGGAGCTTTTGCTCCCCAATTACATTGTTATGTTCTTTTCCTCAAGGTCTAGTAAATTTGTGAAAACGGCCTTATTATTACACATTGGTTCAGTATTTGTTAGTGTATAAAATATACACCATAACTTGGAGTTTTATGAAATAGTCTCTAAATAATTACATTTAAGATCATATCTGTAAAGCAATGTGAAACAAATTAAGGTATATTGACTGTAACTTAAAAAACACTGAATCATTGTCATGGGAAGTTGTCTTTGAATTGTTCTGCTATTTCTATTTAAAGCTGAGAAACTTGTAGCTTACGGAATTTCTCAATAGTTCTGGTTCTATTTCCCCAAATGAGTGGTGGCAGTTTACTATGAGAAAAATAAATTGTGAAAGACCTTGGTTTTGTCTGAAAGTGACCAAAGTCTTTTCCTGAATATACTATTTATCTTTTTTTTTCTTTTTTTTTTTTTTGTGGGATGAACTCTCACTGTCTCCCAGACTGAAGTTAAGTGGTGCGATCTTGGCTCACTGCAACCTCCACTTCCCGGGTTCAAGCAATTCTTGTCACTGCAACCTCCACTTCCCGGGTTCAAGCAATTCTTGTCTCTCAGTCTCCTGAGTAGCTGGGATTACAGGCACCTGCCACCATGCCTGGCTTTTCTTTTTTGTTTTCTTTTCTTTTCCTTTCTTTTATTTCTTTCCTTTTTTTTTTTATTTTTTATTTTTTGGAGAGAAAGGGTTTCATCATGTTGGCCAGGCTGGTCTCGAACTCCTGGCCTCAAGTGATCCACCCGCCTGAGCCTCCCAAAGTGCTGGGATTACAGGCGTTAACCACCACTCCCAGCTATGTATCCTAATAATTGTAAACTGAACCCACTTCTGCTAAATAGATTTTGAATAGAATTGAAAAAGTTTAACAACTCAGGATCCCAGGGACTTGTGTGGGTCTACCTCTTTCATTTAAGTGTTCAGCTTTACTTTAGGGAAGTCATGTAATTGTATAACATCCTTGTAGTCTTCTGCTTAAGAGAAGCTTAGAAATTCATATTATAAGGATTTTAGTGGTATGGGACCGGCTTGTGTCTGTAGCAGATCTCCAAGGCCAGTTGAAAACCAAAAAAGAATTTTCAGATCTTTCTGTCTTTCATGTAGAAATATCTCCAGAGGCTGACTCTCTTTTCGGACTCAGCCCGCCTGCACCCAGGTGAAATAAACAGCCATGTTGCTCACACGAAGCCTGTTTGGTGGTCTCTTCACACGGATGCGCGTGACATGTTGGTGCCGTAACTCGGATCAGGGGACCTCCCTTGGGAGATCAATCCCCTGTCCTCCTGCTCTTTGCTCTGTGAGAAAGATCCACCTATGACCTCTGGTCCTCAGACCCAACAGGCCAAGGAATATCTCACCAATTTTAAATCGGGTAAGCGGCCCCTTTTTTACTCTCTTCTTCAACCTCTCTCACTATCTCTTAACCTCTTTCTCCTTTCAATCTTGGCACCACCCTTGAATCTCTCCCTTCTCTTAATTTCAATTCCTTTCATTTTCTCGTAGAGACAAAGGAGACACGTTTTATCCGTGGACCCAAAATGCCGGCGCCGGTCACAGACTGGGGAAGGCAGCCTTCCCTTGGTGTTTAATCATTGCAGGGATGCCTCTCTGATTACTCACCCACGTTTCAGGGTTGTCTGACCACGCTGCAGGGATGCCTGCCTTGGTCCTTCACCCTAAGCGGCAAGTCCCAATTTTCTGGGGGACGGGCAAGCACCCCAACCCCTACCCTCCCTGTCTCTACCCCTTCTCTGCTTTTCTGGGGGAGGGGCAAGCACCCCGACCCCTTCTCTCCCTGTTTCTACCCCTTCTTGCTTTTCTGGGGGAGGGACAAGCACCCCAACCCCTTCTCTCCCTGTTTCTACCCCTTCTCGGCTTTTCTGGGGGAGGGGCAAGAACCCCGACCTCTTATTTTTGTGCTCCCTCTTATTTTTGCACCCTGACCTCTTATTTTTGTGCCCCAATACCTTAGTTCCACACCCCGACCCCTTTCCCACTTTTCTGGAGGACAAGAACCCCTGAACTCCTTCTCTCTGTGTTTCTACTCTCTCTTTTATCTGGGCTTGCCTCCTTCACCATGGGCAACCTTCCACCCTCCATTCTTCCTTGTTCTCCGTAACCTGTGTTCTCAAGAACTTAAAACCTCTTCAACTCACACCTGATTTAAAACCTAAATGCCTTATTTTCTTCTACAATGCTGCTTAACCCCAATACAAACTTGACAGCAGTTCCAAATAGCCAGAAAATGGCACTTTTGATTTTTCCATCCTACAAGATCTAAATAATTCTTGTCATAAAATGGGCAAACGGTCTGAGATGCCTGATGTCCAGGCATTCTTTTACACATCGGTCCCTCCCTAGTCTCTGTTCCCAATGCAACTCATCCCAAATCTTCCTTTTTTCCCTCCTGCCTGTCCCCTCAGTCTCAACCCCAAGCGTCGCTGAGTCTTTCTAATCTTCCTTTTCTACAGACCCATCCGACCTCTCCCCTCCTCGCCAGGCTGAGCTAGGTCCCAATTTTTCCTCAGCCTCCGCTGCCCCACCCTGTAATCCTTTTATCACCTCCCCTCCTCACACCTGGTCTGGCTTACAGTTTTTGGCTTACAGTTTCCTTCCATGACTAACCGTCCCCCACCTGCCCAGAAATTTCCTCTTAAAAAAGTGGCTAGAGCGAAATGCATAGTCAAGGTTAATGTTCCTTTTTCTTTATCCGACCTCTTCCAAATCAGTTAGCATTTAGGCTCTTTTTCATCATATATAAAAAACCCAGCCCAGTTCATGGCCCGTTTAGCAGTAACCCTGAGACACTTTTCAGCCCTAGACCCTGAAAGGTCAGAAGGCTGCCTTATTCTTAATATGCATTTTATTTTTTTACCCAATCTGCTCCTGACATTAAATAAAACTCCCAAAGTTAAATTCCGGCCCTCAAACCCCACAACAGGACTTAATGAACCTTGTCTTTAAGGTGTACAATAATAGAGGCAGCCAAGTAGCAACTTATTTCTGAGTTGCAATTCCTTGCCTCCACTGTGAGACAAACCTCAGCCACATCTCCAGCACACAACTCCAAACGCCTGAACCGCAGCTGCCAGAGGTTCCTCCAGAACCTCCTCCCCCAGGAGCTTGCTGCAAGTGCCGGAAAGCTGGCCACTGGGCCAAGGAATGCCCACAGCCCGGGTTCCTCCTAAGTTGTGTCCCATCTGAGCGGGACCCCACTGGAAATCGGACTGTCCAACTTGCCAGGCAGCCACTCCCAGAGCCCCTGGAGCTCTGGCCCAAGGCTGTCTGACTGATTGCTTCCCAGATCTTCTCAGCTTAGCGGCTGAAGACTGACGCTGCCCCATCGCCTCAGAAGCTTCCTGGACCATCACAGATGCTTTGGGTAACTCTTACAGTGGAGGGTAAGTCTGTCCCCTTCTTAATCAATACGGAGGCTACTCACTCCACATTACCTTCTTTTCAAGGTCCTGGTTCCCTTGCCTCCAAAACTGTTGTGGGTGTTGACGGCCAGACTTCTAAACCTCTTAAAACTCCCCAACTGTGGTGCCAACTTGGACAACATTCTTTTATGCACTCCTTTTTAGTTATCCCCACCTGCCCAGTTCCCTTATTAGGCTGAGACATTTTAACTAAATTGTCTGCTTTCCTGACTATTCCTAGGCTACAGCTACACCTCATTGCTGCCTTTTCCCCCAGTTCAAAGCCACCTTCACATCCTCCCCTCGTATCCCCCCACCTTAACCCACAAATATAAGATATTTCTACTCCCTCCTTGGCAACTGATCATGCACCCCTTACCATCTCATTAAACCCAATCACCCTTACCCCCCTCAACGCCAATATCCCATCCTGCAGCATGCTTTAAAAGGATTAAAGCCTGTTATCGCTTGCCTGCTACAACATGGCCTTTTAAAGCCTGTAAACTCCTCTTATAATTCCCCCATTTTACCTGTCCTAAAACCAGACAAGCCTTACAGGTTAATTCAAGATCTCTACGTCTTATCAACCAAATTGTCTTGCCTCTGCATCTCAAACATACTTTCTTTACTATTCCTTTACACCCTTCATCCCAGCCTCTCTTCGCTTTTACTTGGACTGACCCTGACAGCCATCAGGCTCAGCAAATTATCTAGGCTGTACTGCTGCAAGGCTTCACAGACAGCCCCCATTACTTCAGTCAAGCCCAAATTTCCTCCTCATCTGTTATCTATCTCGGCATAATTCTCATAAATACACACTTACTCTCCCTGCTGATCGTGTCTGGCTAATCTCCCAAACCCCAATCCCTTCTACAAAACTTCTTTCCTTCCTAGGCATGGTTAGTGCGGACAGAATTCTTACACAAGAGCCGGGACCGTGTACTGTAGCCTTTCTGTCCAAACAACTTGACCTTACCATTTTAGCCTAGCCCTCATGTCTGCATGCAGTGGCTGCCACTACTTTAATACTATTAGAGGCCCTAAAAATCACAAACTATGCTCAACTCTCTACAGTTCTCATAACTTCCAAAATCTATTTTCTCCCCCCAACCATCGCTCAGGGCAATGCTTATGCTGATAAGTTACCTAAAAAAGCAGCTAGCTTCCAACTTCTATTCCTCAGGGCAGTTTTCCTCCTTCATATTGGCCACTCCCACCTACTCCCCTCGCTGAAACTTCCACCTATCAATCTCTTCCCACACAAGGCAAATGGTTCTTAGACCAAGGAAAATATCTCCCTCCAGTCTCACAGGCCCATTCTATTCTGTCGTCATTTCATAACCTCTTCCATGTAGGTTACAAGCCGCAAGTCTGTCTCTCAGAATCTCTCATTTTCTTTTCATCATGGAAATCTATCCTCAAGGAGATCACTTCTCAGTGTTCCATCTGCTATTCTACTACCCCTCAGGGATTGTTCAGGCCCCCTCCCTTTCCTACACATCAAGCTTGAGGATTTGCCCCTCCCCAGGACTGGCAAATTGACTTTACTCACATGCCCGGAGTCAGAAAACTAAAATACCTCTTAGTCTAGATAGACACTCACTGGATAAGTAGAGGCCTTTCCCACAGGGTCTGAGAAGGCCACTATGGTCATTTCTTCCCTTCTGTCAGACATAATTCCTCGATTTGGCCAGTTTTGCCTCACACAGGGTCTCTTCTTCCTCTGTGGGTCTTCTACCCACATGTGTCTACCTGCTAATTGGACAGGCACATGCACACTAGTTTTCCTTACTCCCAAAATTCAATTTGCAAATGGGACCAAAGAGCTCCCTGTTCCCCTCATGACACCGACACGACAAAAAAGAGTTATTCCACTAATTCCCTTGCTGGTCAGTTTAGGACTTTCTGCCTCCACTATTGCTCTCGGTATTAGAATAGCAGGCATTTTAACCTCTGTCATGACCTTCCGTAGCCTGTCTAATGACTTCTCTGCTACCATCACAGACATATCGCAAACTTTATCAGTCTTTTATCTGCCCAAGTTGACTCTTTAGCTGCAGTTGTCCTCCAGAACCGCCGAGGCCTTGACTGACTCACTGCTGAAAAAGGAGGACTCTGTATATTCTTAAATGAAGAGTATTGTTTTTACCTATATCAATCTGGCCTGGTATATGACAACATAAAAAACTCAAGGATAGAGCCCAAAAACTTGCCAACCAAGCAAGTAATTACGCTGAACCCCCTGGGGCACGCTCTAATTGGACGTCCTGGGCCCTCCCAATTCTTAGTCCTTTAATACCCATTTTTCTCCTTGTTTTATTCGGACCTTGTATCTTCCGTTTAGTTTCTCAATTCATCCAAAACCGTATCCAGGCCATCACCAATCATTCAATATGGCAAATGTTTCTTCTAACGACCCCACAATATCATCCCTGACCACAAAATCTTCCTTCAGCTTCATCTCTCCCACTCTAGGTTCCCATGCCGCCCCTAATCCCGCTTGAAGCAGCCCTGAGAAACACCGCCCATTCTCTCTCCGTACCACCCCCCCAACATTTTTGCCGCCCCAACACTTCACACTATTTTGTTTTATTTTTCTTATTAATATAAGAAGGCAGGAATATCAGGCCTCTGAGCTCAAGCCAAGCCAGCGCATCCCCTGTGACTTGGATGTATACGCCCAGATGGCCTGAAGTAACTGAAGAATCACAAAAGAAGTGCAAATGCCCTGCCTCACCTTAACCGATGACATTCCACCACAAAAGAAGTGAAAATGGCCGGTCTTTGCCTTAAGCAATGATATTATCTTGTGAAATTCCTTTTCCTGGCTCATCCTGGCTCAAAAAGCTCCCCCACTGAGCACCTTGTAACCCCCACTCCTGCCCACCAGAGAACAACCCCCCTTTGACTGTAATTTTCCTTTACCTACCCAAATCCTATAAAACGGTCCCACCCTTATCTCCCTTCACTGACTCTCTTTTCGGACTCAGCCCGCCTGCACTCAGGTGAAATAAACAGCCATGTTGCTCACACACACACACAAAAAATCTTCAGAACACTCCATGTATTAAGAAAAATTGATTGGCTCTTCATGTATTAAACAAATATTTACTGAGCACTGTGATAGTTAATAGGAATAAATGGTGAACAAAAATGATGCAATTCCTGTTTTTCACTGAGCTTATAGTATAGATGATGTAAAAGCAGAGAGCAATAGTAAATCATCACAATCCAACATTAGGGATATGAGAAGTACAAGCATGCAGCTCTAGATCATTCCACACTGGTAGTTCTGTCTGCTTGTTCTGTTCATAATCTAGTCTGAATCTTGTATCCAGGACTATTTTGTTGGTGTACACCAGTGTGGCTCTAATGGCCATTAAACAAGTTGAACTCTTTCCATAGCAGCTGATATGAAGCTGCTGCCCCAACCCTCCAAATCCTCCCATCATGAAAATCTTGGCAACTCTGGCTTCTCCCTCTGAACCTTTGTATCTTCTCATGATCCAGCATCTACACAGGCAAACATGGAGCCTCTAGTACTCAGCTCCAATACTACCTGTGGTACTTCCTGTCCCTATGAGTTGTTAAATATTTTGAGTCTCATTTCTGCTTGTATGTACTTCATTATCGAGATACCCGTTTCAAAATCCTGCTCAATATCACTAGTATCCCTAGGCTTGGGCCCCACTTTTTTCGTACAGTTTCTAAGTAAATGGAGACCTATTCCGGAACCTCAAACTTTGACTGGCTTTCCTCACTTTTACTCACTTTTCTTGATTCTCTTTTGCTTTGTTTTCAATCTTTATTGCTGTGTGCTTCTTTAAGGCCACTTGCTTCTTGATATACTGTACAAATGCAGGTTGACATGGAATTATTTATTGCCTGACACCTGTTGACCAAATTGAGATACTAAGTGATCTGAGAGGATCACATTTTGGATACTGGATATTGTTTATCCTGAGCATTTATTCCTGATTTATATATCATCTAAAACTTAAAAGCTACTGATAGTGCATTGTGCTTCATAAAAGAAGGTATTTCTGTTTCAAACACTTATACTTTAAGGCTCAACTGTAAAAAAGTGTCCATGCCCTGAAAAAACCTGTCTATGTGAAGTTTTCTAAATGAGCTTTGCCCATGAACTGACAATATTATTACCTATTAAATGCCTGTCTGTTTAGCAGGGAGTGTGCTGCTATTATTCATTGTCATTCAGTGATAATAATAGTTACCATTTGGAATATCTATTATGTGGTACGCACTCTACTAGGAGCTTTATTCACATTATCTCAATTATTTCAACAACCTTATTATATTATTACCCCTATTTTAGACAGGAGGAAATTAAAATTGAGAAAAGTTAAAAATTTGTCCAAGATTATGCAGTTCATCAGAATCAGTATTCAAATGAAGATATTTTGACATCAGAACCTCTGCTGTTAACTAGGGTTGCCAGATCTATCAAATAAAAATACAGGATACTCGGTTAAATTTGAATTTCAGATAATCAACAAATTACATTTTAGTATAAAGTATGTCCTCATGCAATATTTGGGACACACTAATACTAAAACATTATTTCATTATTAATCTGAAGTCCAAACTTAACTGGGCATCCTCGTAACCCTACCTTAAAAACTACCCTATACTTTTCCCGGGGTTATTTTAAAAAAAAAAAAAAAAAAAACAAACAAACAAAAAAAAAAACAACAAAAAAAAACCAGAGAGAATGTGGAAGATAGAAAGGGAGTAGTTGAGCAGAACCTGAAGTCAGTTGGTAGAGAATTGACGGATCCAATGAAGAAGGAAAAGACCAATAATTCTGGAGACTATAAATACAAGGTACCATTTTATAGAGTCATTACCTTGAAGGAGAGCTGGGGAGAAAGATTTGTCTCCTAGGGACTCTGTTGCCTACTAGAGATTTTTTTTTTTTCCTGTGTTAGGTGTGTAGAGACATCCCTGTTTCAATCCTGTTAAACAAGTGAATCATGTAATGAAAAAGGTGGAAAGAGAGCTGGAAAGAGCAAAGAATGCATAATGGGAATATTTATGTTTTAATAATGCTCCAGTTCAGCCACTCATTAACTGCCTGACAAGACACACTATTTCTCCCAGTCTCAATCTCCTCATCTGGAAAATGGGGATAGCAACACTTGCCCCAACTATATCACAGGAATTTTATGAAAATTAAAGGGAGGTGAGAAGACTTGGTAAGTGGTAAAACATTCTACTAATATAAATCCTTTTGATAAACATCAGCACAATTCTAACAAATTAATTAATCATCATGTTCAAGATTGGGATGAGGGAAATATTTATTTTTGCCAACCTAAAAAACACTTTGAATAAATCCCTTCTGATTACTTAATAGGAACATCTGAAAGTAAAATAAGAGATGAGAGTCCACACAAGTTGCTACTGTTTACTGCTGGGAGTGACAGATTTGTGTGTTCTACAGGAATATATGAAGAGAAAGATTTCTCTGGTTGTTTCCAAATGTTTGAGAAACTTCATAGCATTTTGATTTAAAGTAACATTTCTGAAAATAAATATTTCTGATAAAGCAGGAAATTTAAGCTGGATGATTTCTAATGAGAAATCATATTGTAAACACCGGATGAGAGAAACATAAACTTTTAAGTTTAATTCACAGTACTTTCTATTACATTAAAGTGTAGAGAGACTGGTGCAAACCTTTGTGGAAGAGTTATGGTAGGTTTCAGCAGCAAAGTCTATAGCTATAGAAGTTTATTTTTCTTTTTCTTTCTTTTTTTTTTTTTTTTTTTTTGAGACGGAGTCTTGCTCTGTCGCCCAGGCTGGAGTGCAGTGGCCGGTTCTCAGCTCACTGCAAGCTCCGCCTCCCGGGTTTACGCCATTCTCTTGCCTCAACCTCCCGAGTAGCTGGGACTACAGGCGCCCGCCACCTCACCCGACTAGTTTTTTGTATTTTTTAGTAGAGACGGGGTTTCACCGTGTTAGCCAGGATAGTCTCGATCTCCTGACCTCGTGATCCGCTCATCTCGGCCTCCCAAAGTGCTGAGATTACAGGCTTGAGCCACCGCGCCCGGCCAAACAGCAGCTATTTTTCTAAGTGAATGTAATATTGGCAAAGATTAGGATATCACCTAAAAGAGAGAACTGACTCCATACTGTCAAGGAAGCGTGACAACAGGATTGTATAATTGGTAAAATTTGACTTCTAGCTTCCCCATCCTAGATCCTTTACCTAATAATAATAATAATAATAATAAAGTTATACATAACAGAGACTTTATCATTGCAATAGATAATTCACTACCTTATAAGGATAATTCGCTCACCTTATAACGTGAGGACAAAATGGATAGTGTAAGTCAAGGGTCTCATATGATGTTTGATTCCCCTTAAAGACTCAATAAGTTGTCAGTGTCATTGTTATTTTTATTATATTTATCATTATTCCCATATTATATATGAAGAAATTGAGATGTGTTCCATCTTGAGACTTGAGCTACTCAATCATTCAGTTTTTCCATAATCAAAAGCTCATGCCCAGACAAAAGTCATTTCTAATTGAGTGTGACTATGTCAATGTTCTTTCTCCCAGAAGGGTCTGCCTTATAAACCTAAATTCTCCATGTGTAACAACAGGTTCTGTTCTCTGAAAAGGGCATTCAGGCTTCAGCTAGCAATGGTACGGGATGAGAATTTGAGTCTCCCATGCTGGTTTCTCAAAATTCCACTACCTGTGTAACTCTGAACCTGCTTAGGTCTTAAATCAGTCCTATGGGGGTAACAGTGTTAGTATCATTCATTAGGCACTTTATGTCTTGAGGCTCAGGAGGATGGGGGTAGAGGGTATGAAAGCAATAGCAAAAGATCTAATAGAGGCCAAATAAAGGAAGTATTTATCGTGAAGATCTTTGGAAGATCTTTGTTTTCTAATCGTAGATACTTCAGAGTTCTAGGACATCATAGATATAAAGTCCCATATTCTAGACTAAATTTATTCTTAAAAATCCAGGAAACTAAATCTCTGTTTTCTTTCTGTCTTTCTGTCGTACACACACACACACACACACACACACACACACACACACACACGAAGTAGCCCACTACATAAAACAGGCATTGGAAGAGGAAGAGTTGCTCTGATTGAAACAGGGAGAATAAAGATTCTGCTCCCTCTTACCACATTCAGGTAGCCATTGAGGGGAATCCTTAAATAACAGTTTGAATATTATTGGTCTAATACAACATTCTTATAGATGAAAAAAAAAAAAAATCCCCAAAGAGAGGGAATGAAATTTCCCAAGTAGTTAGTGAGTGACCAAACTGGCATTGGTGCCTATGTCTTCTGATTCCCAGTCTAGTTTTCTTTTTGCTTTTTAAATTGAAGTACCAGGCATTTATATGCTAGCAATGTGATGATTTCATAGAGCTATACTGCTTCTTTATCATTTTGAGAACAGAATATCACCGTCATCATTAACATCATTATTAGCATCATCACCAGCAGCTGTAAGAAAGTTTATCCTGTGGCATGCATGCCAAAAATGTTTGCAGGCTTCTGTCTAGTGGCAGAACTTGCTTCCAAATGGTGCCATAAACTGCTGCTCCAGGCCTCCAAGCACCACAGGGACCAGTTGTCACATAATCACTGGCAGTCACTCATCATTTCGCATCTCCCATCCCATCCATTATTCTTAATGGATCCGTAGATCCATTAAGAATAAATGTTGAGGTATTTTATATGATGTGATTATTATGTTTTCCATGCCTATATCAAAGCATCTCATGTACACCGTAATTATATACATCTACTAAGTATCCAAAAAATTAAAATTAAAAAAATAAAAGAATAAATGTTGTTACACTCTGTGTTTTGTAAATGTATTCTATTTGGGGAGGGGAGAATTTTTTTTTCAAAGAGAAATAATAACATTGGATGTGATCATTTTCCCATTGTTTTAATTTTACTGACTGAGCAGTGGTGATGAAATAATCAAAATGAGCAATAAAGAGTTCATACAATGAATGGAAAGACTACTGAAACGCAGTGACTACAGAATCTCCCTAAGAGGAAAGAAAAGCTATTGAAAATGAATCTGACGGCCATTATTTGTTTGAATAAACAGTTAAACATTTTCTCTCTTCTCTCTTGCCACTTCAGACCATTAAAACTGCTCTTTAATATATAAATATATATCAGACATCCATTTCAGCAATGCTAACATCCAAACAAAGAATAACAAAATAAATCTCATTACCTATCACATTTAGTAATCTAGATGTTCCAGATTGTGAGAACTGATAACTGACTGATACAGAGCAGTGGCTGAACTAGTCAGTGTGAAGAACCCTAAACAAATACAAATCACAGGAAGGGCTAGAAATTTTTATATGGTCTACAGAAAAATAACATGTTTATAGAGTGGTAGATTTATTACAGCTTATTTCTCAACATGGGATCTACTTCAGAAACACATGAGAAACTTCTCTGAGATAAACTTTATTGGCCTTATCCCTGATCTACTAAACTTGACTTTGAGGTTTGGACTTGGAAAAGTTATCTGGTTTCTAATACAGAAATTTGGTGAAGAACTTCTGACCTAGATCAACTCCTTCACTGTAAAGATAAGGACATTTAGAGGAAGAAAGAGTAAATGACTTGCTGAAGGTAACTTATTTTTTTTTTTTTCCTTTTTACCTGTATCCATGAACAACGAATGTTGGAGCATGAGGGAAGTAAGTGGTACAGGAGGGTTCCCCTATTGGAGGGAGTTGCATATTCTAAATGGGAAGATAAGATTAGGAAACATTAAACAGGTAGAAAATAATTCAAGACAATTAATTCTTTTCCTGAAGAGGCTGGATGCCTAGGTGAGGAACTGGGAGACCCAATATTGAAGGAGGTAGATGGATACAGGGTCATCCACCCTTGCTTTGCAGAATCTCACATACAGAATTTCATGGGAAAGATTAGACACTGTTGAAGTGTAATGTGACTTGAAAATGCAGGTGTGGTTTTTATGCTTTTTTTTAAAAAAATGTATTTTAGGTGCAGGAGTGCATGTGCAGGTTTGTTATGTAGGTAAACTGTGTGTCATGGAAATTTGTTATACAGATAATTTCATCACTAGGGTAATAAATGTAATAACCAATAGGTATTTTTTTGTGATCCTCTCTCTCCTCCCACCCTCCACCCTCAAGTGGGCCCCAGTGTCTGCTGTTTCTCCCCTGGTATCCATGTGTTCTCATTGTTTAGCTCCCACTTATAAGTCAGAACATGCACTATTGGTTTTTTGTTCCTGTATTAGTTTGCTTAGGATCATGACCTCCAGCTCTATCCATATTGCTGCCAAGGAAATGATCTCATTCTTTTTCATGGCTGCATAGTATTCACTAGTGTATATGTATCACATTTTCTTAATCTAGTTCACTGTTGATGGACATTGGGGCTGATTTTATGTCTTTGTTATTGTGGAGAGTCATGCACACATACACGTGCTTGTGTATTTATGATAGAATCATTTATATTCCTTTGGTTATATACCCAGTAATGAGATTGCTGGGTTGGAAGGTAGTTCTGTTTGTAGCTCTTTGAAGAATTGCCACACTGATTTCCACAATGGTAGAATTAATTTACACTTCCACCAACAAAATAAGCGTTCCCTTTTCTCCACAACCTCGCCAACATCTGTTGTTTTTTGACTTTTTAATAATAGTCATTCTGACCTGTGTGAGATGGTATCTCATTGTGGCGTTGATTCGTATTTCTCTAATGATTAGTGATATGGAGTAATTTTTCATATGTTTGTTGGCGGCATGTATATTTTCTTTTGAAAAGTGTCTGGTAATGTCCTTTGCCCACTTGTTAATGGGGTGGTTTGGGGGTTTTTGGTAAATTTGTATAAGTTCCTTATAGTTTCTGGATATTAGACCTTTGTCGATTGCACAGTCTGCAAATATTTTCTGCCACTGTTTGTTGTTGTTTGTTTATGCTCTTGATAGTTTCTTTTGCTGTGCAGAAGCTCTTTAATTAAATTACATTTGTCAATTTTTGTTTTGTTGCAATTGCTTTGGTGTCTTCATCATGAAATCTTTGCCAGGTCCTATATCCAGATTGATATTTCCTAGGTTATCTCCCAGGATTTTTACAATTTTAGGTTTTACATTTAAGTCTTCAATCCATCTTGCATTGATTGTTATATGTGGTGTAAGGTAGGGGTCTAGTTTCAATCTTCTGCATATGGCTAGCCAATTATCCCAGCACCATTTATTGAATGGGGAGTCCTTTGCTCTTACAATTTTTCACACGTAGAATAAATATTAAAAGTACCCTATGAAAAGTCTATAAAAGGCTTAACCTGAGCAAGCAAGCCATTTTCTGGCTTCATCTTTAGCATTCATTACACACAATGCAAAAACTTTTGGATGATCCCCCCAAAATCTCATACTTAATACCCTTAAAACATATGAGACAAGGAACGTACCTAATTGTAATGGATGTGATCCAAAATGGTGCAAGACTTGTTAAAGAAGCATAATGGAAGAGAAATAAAACTATGTGCTGTTTTTCTACAAGTAAAGCAGTGTTGTCTTCCTTTAGGAAGAAGTGTCTAGTGCAGAAGAGAAAGAAAAGGATGTTGGAGTCTCATGTGTGGAAAGAACAACTAATTACAGGAATAACTCCTCAGGTGGAAGGGACAGAAGAACACAGTTCTGAGGAACAGGTACAGAAGCCAGAAAGAAGGCTTTTCTGAGAGAATTTTACAAAGTAATCAAGAAAATAATGATAAAGTTCTGAATAATTATTTTAGATTTCCTGCTCTCCATTTAAACTTAGACTGATTTGGACCGGTTAGCTTTTTAAGGTTTCTTTTTCAGCTCTATTATTATCAAGGGAGGCAGTAGAGAAAAAAGAACACCAGATGTGAGGTCAGATTAATCAGGCTCACACTATAGATTGCCTATTATCAGAGCTTTTGCGAGTCACTGCCTCATCTGTAAAATCAGGTTACTACTTTTGCTACTTATACCTCAAATGAATACTGTGAAAATTATATATGTATATATATATTTATAAATATATACTCTGCATATAAAAATATATAATAAGCATATATGCTCTGCATATATAATATGTATATATAATGTGTTTGGAGATGCTTTGTAAACCAACAGTAAAGTCTGCACAAATGTTAAAATATTATTCATGCAGTTTTTTTTAACTTTCTTTTCCTCCTGCAAATTCCAAAGATTCTTAAGTTTCTTGTGACTCATTCGAGAGATTGAAGTAAATATAATGGTAGTAACAATAGTAATGATAATAATAATAATGTAACATTTATTGAGTGCTTATTATGTGTCAAGCAACATTTGTAGGTGATTTACCAAAAATAACTAATTTAATCTATGTGATGGAAAATTATATTTGAGGTTACAATTTTCTTTGTACACCAGAAAACAGATTCAAGGTTGTTGTCTTAGTCTTCTGGGGCTCCTATAATAAAATAACATAGATGAATGGCTTAAACGACAGACATGTATTTTCTCACAGTTGTGGAGGCGAGAAGCCCAAGATAAAGGTGGGAGATTCCGTTCTTGGTAAGCCCTCTTCCTAGCTTTCAGACAGCCACCTTCTCATTGTATCTTCATGTGGTGGATAGAGCTCTGGTCACCTTCTCTTCTTATAAGGATACTAATCACATCATGAGGACCCTACCCACCTGATCTCATCTAACCCTAATTACCGCCCAAAAGTTCTGCTTCTGAATATATCATATTATTGGATATAATTATAACATAAAAATTTAGGGGAGATACACTCAGTCCTTAGCAGCTGGAAATGAAGATGTTAGATTATGCTATAGTACTGACTAACTTCCAGAGATGTTGTTACTGAAGACACCCCCAAATGTGCTAATCTTCATCAAGCATCCTATTTTCTCATGAGAGTCTCCTATCTTCCAGAGGGTTTATGCAAACACTCTTACCATAATTGTTCTTTCACTTCTAGTCCATTGATGCCTCCGACTTTTTCCTTTATGGTAGCCTCCTTCTATTTTCACTTTCCTCCTCATCTATTTCAGATTTCATGAACCATTTATTTCAATAACTATCTTGACAAACAGGCACTACTTGTGAAAAGGTGGTTTGTTGTATTGGCTTTCTCCTAAATTCCTTTATAACCCGCTGCTTTTGTGTAAGACAGGAAAAGATAAGGGTGCTTGATCTGTGTTTAATGTGTGTCTTAGCCTCTACACTATGACTGTCGTGTTTCCTGTTACAACTTCCAGGCCCAGCACGGTGTCTGTTACATATTTATCAAAGGAATAAATAAATTATTCAGACCAGAATGAAGACCAGCTTATAGGCATTCGAGATAGATTTTGGATCATTAAAAAAATATTTTAACATTTACAACAGTCCAAAATAGAATGGGCTGCATTGTGAATTCTGAATTTCTATGTCACTGAAGATATTCAGGGAGGGCGCAGGTACAGTTAAGGAGAGTGCATGAAACAAGGTGTTTTATGAAGTCTTATCCAATCCTGGATTCTGTTATCTGGAAATAAAACTTGCGTAAGGGATTGGAAGTTCATTCATGAAAGAAAATATGAGTAGTTTTTGATTATACATTTAAATTTAATAGTAAATTTTTAAAATTTGTTCTATTGTATTAATATAATTTATACAGGAATTGTGACTTTCATAAGCCATTTATTCAAGTGTTCCAAAAGTCATTATTTTTCTATAACCAAACTTAATTTCACCCTTGAGTTTTGAGTCCACCTAGTGGCTGAAGTTTGGTATTAATCAATTCTGGGTAAGCTCAAGTAACTTTAAGGTTTCTCAGTTATTTTTGGGTTCAAATTCAGTCTAACAAGAGCTTGTCCTCACCTCATCCTCTTTCCCCAGTGTGGCATATACATTTCCAGCTGCTCAAATAGTATCATGGCATCTGCAAGGAGGCACTTAGTCATTAATGTCTGTCCGTACTGGCATCCGCTAAAGCATGGAAATCCATCTCTCTTTAGCTAATGTTTCCCCTATGTTAGAATCTGCATAGATGGCTTCAATTACATATTTTATTTGCCCAAACTACACTTCACCTAATCCCCCACCCTCTGCAGTATTTACTTCTCAAAATCAAAATCACAACCCGTGAGGATTTCTCTCTTTTTCCCTCCCTCCTTCTCCCATCCCCTCTCTTGTTGTACTTCATCATTTTTTGGTAGTATGAGAAAATATAACTACCCCTGTATCTTGCTGTGCCATGTGAAGTTCCCTCCATCCCTGATAACATGTTGATGCCAGGAACCTCTGGGAAGCTACTGTCTTCCAGGATTCTAAGTCTAAAGAAGGACGCATGCTTCCTCATTTTTCAGATGTTCTGTTCTCAGAGCCCTTTCTAAGAAAGCATAACTGGAATAGGACTGTATTATTATCTGTGATGCTTTACCTCCTTAGTCTAGTCTATGAACCTCATAGGTGGACATATGCCTCTTATGCCAGCTTCTATTATTCTCAACATTTTTTTTTTTTTTTCTTTTTTTGAGACAGGGACTCAATCTGTTGCCCAGGCTGGAGTGCAGTGGCATGGGGTGATCATGGCTCACTGCAGCCTCAACCTCCCTGGCCCAGGCGATTCTCTCACCTCAGTCTCCCACATAGCTGGGACTACAGGCATGTGCCACCACATTAGGCTAAATTTATTATTATTATTATTATTATTATTATTTTAATAAACAGGGGTTTTCACCATGTTGCCCAGGCTGATCTGTAACTCTTGGGCTCAAGGGATCCTCCCTCCTCTGCCCCTCAAAGTGCTGGAATTACAGGCATGAGCCACCGGGCACAGCCAAGACTATTATTTATAGTATAATTTTGGCTACGGATGCCCGGAATATTTTTTAATAACAGATTTATAATTCACACACCATAAATTACATCTGTTTCGCTTTAAAATGTACAATTTTTGTTTGTACATTTTTGTTTCATTTGTTTTTAGTATAGTCACAAAGTTGTGCAATCGCCACCACTATCTAATTTCAGAACATTTTTGTTACCCCAAAAATAAACTCCATGCTCATTAACAGTCAGTTCCTATTACTCTCTCCTCCAAGTTCTTGTCAATTACTAATCTACTTTCTGTTTCTGTGAATTTGTGTTTCCTGGACACTTCATATAAATTGAATCATGAAATAAATGGCCATTTGTGACTGGCTTCTTTCATGTAGTATAATGCTTTCAAGTTTTATCCATGTTGTAGCATGTTATAAATACTTCATTCTTTTTATGGATGAAAAATACTTCGTTGTATGAATATACAAAATTTTGTTTACCCATTTATCGGTTGTTGAGCATTTTGATTTTTAACTTTTTTGGTTATTATAAATAACGTAGTTATGAACATCTGTGTAAAAGTTTTTGTGTGGGGATATGTTTTCATTTATCTTGGTTATATATATAAAAGTGAAAATGCTGGGTTCTATGGTAACTGCTATGTTTAACTTTTTGAAGAAATGCCAAATTGGTTTTCCTGGAATGCCACCATATTCCATTCCAATCAGCGATGTTGGAGCATTCTAATTTTTCCACTTTATCATCATTTGTTATTGTCCATTTTTAAATCATAGCCATTCTAGTCAGTCTGAAGTGATATCTCATGGTGTTTTGATTTGCACTTCCCTGATGACTAATGATGTGGAGCATTTTTTTTTTTTTCATGTGCTTGTTAGCCTTCTGCATATCTTTTCTGGAAAAATATCTGAAAATTCTTTGCTTACTTTTAAATTGAATTTTTTGCCTTTTTGTGGTTGAGTAGTAATAGTTCTTCACATATTCTGGATACTATACCTTTATCAGTTATATAATTTCTAAATATTTTCTCCCATTCTATGGATTATATTTTCAGTGTCTTGATCATGTACTTTTACATACAAAATTATTTAATTTTGAAGTTCAATGTATATATTTTTTCTTTGATTACTTGTGCTTTGTAATATCTAACAAGGCTTTGCCAAATCCAATGTAACAAAGCTTGCACTTATGTTTTCTTCTGAGTGTTTTATCATTTTAGTGCCTATATTTAAGTCTATGACTCATTTTGAGTAAATTTTTGTTTATGGTATGAAGTAGGAGTCCACCTTCCTCGTTTTGCATGAGAATATCTAATTGTTAGGGTACTATTTGCTGAAAAGACTATTCTTTCCTGAGTAACTTGTCCTGGCACCCTTGTTGAAAATCAATGTACCTTAAATATGAAGGCTTTATTCTTATGTTCTTAATTCCATTTCATTGAGCTGTATGTTTCTCTTTATGCCAGTACTCTATAGTCTTGATTGCTTTAGTTTAGTAGCAACCTTTTAAAATCATAAAGTATAAGTCCTTTAACTTTTTCTTCTTTTCCAAGATTGTTTTGACTATTCTTTCTTCAGTGTTAATTAATAAAGTTTTATTAGGACACAGCCATGTCTATTTCCTTACATATTGTCTATGGCTGCCTTCATGCTACAAAGACAGAGTTGGGTAGTTGAAATGGAGACTATGTAACTTACAAAACTAAAGATACTTACTCTCTAGTCCATTACAAACAAAATTTGCTGGCTTCTGTTCTACAAATATATTTCTTCCAAGGCTATAGACTATATAGTTTTTAAGTATTACAAATTTATTATCTTACAGTTCTGTAAGTTAGAGATCTGACACAAGTCTCACTGGGCCAAAATCAAGGTGTTAGCTGGACTGTGTTCCTTCTGAAGACTCTAAGAGATAATTTATTGTGTTGTCTTTTCAAGCTTCTAGAGCTGCCACATTCCTTGTCTCATGGCTCCATCCTTCATTTTCTTCTTTTATTTTTAATTTTTAAAAATTTACCATCATTGCCATTTTAAGTATACAGTTCAGTGGCAATAAATACACTTATGTCCTTTTTTTGTCCCCTCTTATTCCACTCCCTTCTCCTCTTCTGGCCTCTGGTAATCGATAGTCCACTTGCTACCTCCATGAGATAAACTTTTTTAGTTCCTCTATATGAGTAGGAATGTGCAATATTTGTCTTTCTGTGCTTGCCTTACTTCACGTAACATAATGGCCTCCAGTTCCATCAATGTTACTGCAAATGACAGGATTTCATTCTTTTTTTATGACTGAATAACATTCCATTGTTTTTGTATCACATTTTCTTTATCCATTCATCCACTAATGGGCACTTAGGTTAATTCTATATTTTGACTATTGTGAATATTGCTGTTTTGACTATTCTGAGTCCCGTGCACTTCCATATAAATTTAAGGATCATCTGGTCAATTTCTAAAAACAAACAAACAAACAAAAAAAGCTATCCAGGATTTTGATATGGATTGCCATTCAATTTGTGGAATATTGGCATGTTAACATCATTAAACTTTCTAATCCATGAATGAGCTATTGACTTTTTCTTTATTTGGGTCTTTAAAAATTTCTTCGAACAATGTTTTGTTATTTTGAGAAAATAAGTTTTGAAATTCTTCCGTTAAATTAATTCTTATTCTTTTATTTTTTATAATATTATACATAGAATCTCTTTGTTAATTTTACTTCCAGATTATTCACTGCTAATATAGAGAAACACAATTTTTTTTTCAATATTGGTCTTGTATTCTGCAATCTTGTTGAAGTTCAATTTTGTTCAAATTGTTTGATAGTTTTAATTATTATTTGCTGGATTCCTTAGGATTTTCTACTTACAACATACTGTCATCCATAAATAGAGGTAGTTTTACTTCTTATTTACAAGGTGTATTACTTTATTTTTTTTTTCTTAGTCAAATTGTCTTGGCTCAAATATACCTGTTTGTTGGCATATGGTATATTGCATTTCCTTACCATCTTTTCTATTTTTATAAGTTCAGTAGCAATGTACCCCCTTTTATTCCTAATGTTAGCAGTTTGCATCTTTCCTTTTTTTCTCTGTCCATGTTGATAAAATTTGGCCCTGTTTCTTGATGTTTTCAATGAGCAAACATTTGAGTTTGTCGATTTTTCTCTATTGTTTTTATTCTCTATTTCATTTATTTATACACTAATATTTATTATTTCCTCCTTCTCTTCTTCTCTTGGTTTGGATTTAGATTGTTTTCCTATTTTTAATTCTTAAGGTGGAAGGTTAAGGTATTTGTTTGAGATCTTTATTGTTTTGGGAATATTAAAATGAAGCCTTTCCTTTAAGCTTCAGATTTCACTGTGTCTTAATTTTTTGGTGTGTTGTGTTTTCATTTATATCAATCTACAGATATTTTCATACTCATTTTGGGATTCCTTCTTTAATTCATTGGCTATTTAGGAGTGGGCCATTTAATTTCTACGTATTTGTGAATTTCCCAAATATTCTCCTGATATTTATTTCTAGTTTTTTGACCCTAACCCTCCTCTCATCCTCCACCCTCCAGTTGGTCCTGATGTATATTGTTCACTTCTTTGTGTCCACGTGTACTCAAGGTTTAGCTCTCACTTACAAGTGAGAATATGCAGTATTTGATTTTCTGTTCTTTCATTAATTATCTTAGGATAATAGCCTCCAGCTCTATCCATGTTGCTGCAGTAAGCACAATCTTATTGTTTTTTTATGGCTGTGTAATATTCCATGGTGTATATGTACCACATTTTCTTTATCCGGTTTACCATTCATAGGCATCTAGGTGGATTTAACATCTCTGTTATTATGAACAGTGTTGCAATAACCATATGTGTGCATATGTGTCTTTATGGTAGAATAATTTATATTCCTTTGGGTATATACCCAATAATGGAATTTCTGGGTCAAATGGTAGTTCTGTTTTAAATTCTTGGAGATATTTCCAAACTGCTTTCCACAGTGGCTGGACTAATTTACATTTCCTCCAGAAGTGTGCAAGCATTCTCTTTTCTATGCAACCTCACCAGCATATGTTATTTTTTGACTTTTTGATAATAATCACTGTGACTGGTGTAAGATGGTATCTAGTTGCAGTTTTGATACGCATTTCTCTAAAGATTAGTGGTGTTGAACATTTTTTCATATGCTTCTTGGCCACATGTATGTCTTCTTTTGAAGTGTCTGTTATGTTCTTAGTCTACTTTTTAGTGGAGTGGCATTTTTTGTTGTTGTTAATTTGTTTAAGTTCCTTATGGATTCTGGATATTAGAACTTTTCCAGATGCATAGTTTGCAATTTTTTTTCCCCATTTCGTAGGTTGTCTGTTTATTCTGCTGATAGTTTCTTTTGCTGTTTAGTTTAATTAGGTCTCTGTTTTTGTTGCAATTGCTTTTACCATCTTCATCATGATATCTTTGCCAGGCCCTATGTCTGGTGTTTCGTAGGTTTTTGTCAAGGGTTTTTATACTTTTAGGTTTTACATTTAAATATTTAATCCATATTGAGTTGATTTTTGTATATGGAATAAGGAACCCAGTTTCAATCTTCTGCTGCCAGTTATTTCAGCACCATTTATTCGAACTAAAAAGTCCTTTCCCCATTGCTTGTTTTTGTTGGCTTTGTCAAAGACCAGATGGTTGTAGGTGTGCTGTTTTATTTCTGGGTTTTCTCTTCTGTTCCATTGGTATATGTGTTTGGTTTTTTCTTTTTTCACCACTACTATGTTGTTTTGGTTACTACAGAGTTTTAGTATAGTTTGAAGTCTTATAATGTGGTGCCTCAACCTTTTTTCTTTTTGTATGGTATTGTTCTAACTATTCAGGCTCTTTTTTAGTTTCATATTAATTTTAAAGTAGTTTTTTTCTAATTCTGTGAAGAGTTTCATTGGTAGTTTGAGAGGAGTAGCATTGAATGTGTAAATTGCTTTGGACAGTATGACAATTTTAATAATATTGATGCTTCTTATCCATGATCATGGAATGTTTTTATTTGTGTCATCTCTGATTTTTTTTCAACAGTGATTTGTGATTCTCATTTTAGAGATCTTTCTCCTCCCTGATTAGCTGTATTTTTAGGTATTTTATTCTTTTTTTTCTGATGCATATTGTGAATGAAATTGTGTTTTTGATTTGACATTCAGCTTGCATGTTCTTATATAAAAATTGCAGGCAATTTTGTACATTGATTTTTATCCTGAAACTTTGCTGCAGTTGTTTATGACATCAAGGAGCATTTGGACAGAGACTAAGAGGTTTTCTAGGTAAAGAATCATATCATTTGAAATCCATAGATATTTTGACTACCTTTCTTCCTATTTGGATGCCTTTTATTTCTGTCTATTGCCTTATTGCTCAGAGTAGGACTTCCAGTATCTTGTTGAATAGGAGTGTTGAGAGAAGGCATCTTTTCTGTTCCAGTTCTCCAGGGGAACATTTTCAGCTTTTGCCTGTTTAGTATGATACCGCTCAGAGATTGTCATAGATGGCTCCTATTATTTTAGGCTCCTCAAATATGTCATAGATGGCTCCTATTTAAATATATGTCCCTTCAGTGTCTGGTTTGTTGAGAGGTTTTTTTTCCTTTAACCTGAAGGGATATTACATTTTATTGAAGGCTTTTCTTCATCTTTTGAGATAATTATTTGTTTTGTTCTGTTTATGTCATGGATTACATTTATTGATTTGTGTGCATTGAATTGACCAGGCATCTCAGGGATGAAACATACTTGATCAAGGTGGATTAGCTTTGTGATATGCTGTTGGATTTGGTTTGCTAGTACTTTGTTGAAGATTTTTGCAACTCTGTTCATCCAAGATATTGCCATGAAGTTGTGTGTGTGTGTGTGTGTGTGTGTGTCTGCCAGGTTTTAGTATCAGAATGATGTTGGCCTCATAGAGTGAGTTAGGATTCCCTCCTCAATTTTTTGGAAGAGTACCAATCAGAATGGTACTCTTGTTTATAAACTCTTGTTTATACATCTGGTAGAATTTGGATATGAATCTGTCTGATCTTGGGCTTTTTTTCTGATTGTAGGCTTTTTGTTACTGTTTTGATTTTGGAACTCATTTTTGGTCTGTTTGTCTGTTCAATTTCTTTCTAGTTCAATCTTGGGAGGTTATATGTTTACAGAAATTCACCTATTTCTTTCAGGTTTTCTAGTTTGTGTACACAGAGATATTTGTAATAGTCTCCTAGGGTTTATTTATTTATTTATTTATTTATTTATTTATTTATTTGTATTTCTGTGGGATCCGTGGTAATATTCCCTTTGCCATTTCTGACTGTGTTTATTTGGGTTTTCTCTCTCTTTATTAGTCTAGTTAATGGTCTATTAATTCTATTTATTCTTGCAAATAACCAACTTCTAGTTTTCTTGATCTTTTGTATGTTTTTTATATCTCAATTTCATTCAGTTCAGCTCTGATTTTAGTGATTTTTTGTCGTCTGCTCTCTGAGGTTGTTTTGCTCTTGTTTTTCTAGTTCAGCTTGTAGTCCTAGATTGTTAATTTGAGATCTTTCTACTTTCTTGACATGGGCATGTAGCACTGTAAAGTTTCCTCTGCACCCTGCTTTAGCTGTTTCTCAGCTATAGGAATGTTGTATTTGTTATTCTCATTACCTCAGAAGAATTTATTGATTTCTGCTTTAATTTCATTGTTCTCCCAGAAGCAGGTTGTTTAATTTCCATTGGCTTATCAGCTCTAATCGATTTGTGGAGTCTTTAGGATTTTCCAAATATAAGATCTTATCATCAGCAAACAAGGATAATTTGACTTCTGTCTTTCTAATTTGAATGCTCTTTATTTCTTTCTGTTCTCTGATAGCTGTAGCTAGGACTTCCAGTATTATGTAAATAACAGTGGTGACAGTGGGAATCTTTGTCTTGTTCCAGATACTATAGGGAAGGCTTTCAGTTTTTCCCCATTAAGTATGATGCTAGCTGTGGGTTCATCGTATATTGCTTTTATTATGTTGAGATAGGTATTTCTATCCCCAGTTCTTTAAGTGTTTTTATCATAAGGGATGTTGAAATTTAGCAAATGTTTTTTCAGCATCAATTGAAATAATCATATGGTTTTCATTCTTCATTCTGTTGATATGATGTATCACATTGGTTTTCATATATTGAACCATGCCTGCATCCCAGGGAGAAATCCCACTTCGTCATGATCTTTCTAATGTACTGTTGAATTCAGTTTATTAGTATTATATTTAGGATTTTTGCATCAATATTTAACTGAGATATTTTTCTGTAGTTTAATTTTTAATTTCTTTTTGGTTTGGTATCTGGTGAAAACTACTATCATATAATGAATTTGAAATTATCCCCTCCTCTATTTTTCAAAATAGTTTGAGTAGGATTGTTATTAGTCTTTTTTAAGTGTTTGGTAGAATTTAACAGTGATGCTATCAGGTCCTGGACTTTTCTATACTGGAAGACTTTTTCTTATGACTTTTATATGTTACTTGTTATTGGTACGTTTAAGTTTTGGATTTCTTCCTGGTTCAATCTTGATAAGCTGTATGTATCTATAAATCTGTCCATTTCATCTAGATTTTCCAATTTATTGGCACATTGTTGCTCCTAGTAGTCACTAATGATCCTTTGAATTTCTGCAGTTATCAGTTGTAATGCCTTCTTTTTTATTTCTGATTTATTTTGATCTTCTCTTTCTTTTTTTCAGTTGGTCTGGCTAAAGGATTGTAAATTTTGTTTAACTTTTCAAAAAGACAGCTTCTTTATTGATGCTTTTTTTATTGTAATTATATGTATTTCTTCTCTGATTTTTATTATTTCTCTTCTTCTACTACATTTGGTCTTGGTTTGCCCTTGCTATTCTAGTTATTTAAAGATGCATTATTTACTTGGAGTTTTTTCTTTGTTATTTTTTTTTAATATAGACACTTATAGCCTTAAACTTTCCTCTTAGTATTGCTATTGCTGTATCCTATAGGTTCTGGTATGTTGTGCTTCCATTATCACTTGTTTCAAGAAATTTTCCAGTTTTCTTCTTAATGGCTTCATAAACCCACTGGTCTTTCAGGAGCATATTGTTTAATTTCCATGTATTTGTATAGTTTTAAAAATTCCTTTTGTTATTCATTTCTAGCTTTATTTCATTGTGGTCAGAGAAGATGCTTGATATTATTTCAGTTGTTTTGAATGCTTTAAGAGTTGTTTCATGACCTAATATATGGTCTATCCAATGATCCATGTACTGAGAAAAATAATGTGCATTCTGCAGCTCTTGGCTGAAGATCTCCTGTAAATATTTATTAGATTTCTTTGTTCTATAGTGCAGATTGAGTGTGATGTTTCTTTGTTGATTTTATGTATGAAAAATCTGCCCAATGCTGAAAGTGGGGTGTTGAAGTCTCCAGCTATTATTGTACTAGGGTCTATGTCTCTTTTTTTTTTCTTTTTTTCTTTTTTTTTCTTTTTTTCAGACAGTCTTGTTCTGTTACTCAGGCTGAAGTGCAGTGGCACAATCTTGGCTCACTGCAAGCTCCATCTCCCAGGTTCACGCCATTCTCCTGCCTCAGCCTCCTAACTAGCTGGGACTAAAGACACCCGCCACCATGCCTGGCTAATTTTTCTTATTTTTAGTGGAGACGGGGTTTCACCGTTTTAGCCAGGAAGGTCTTGATCTCCTGACTTTGTGATCCGCCCGCCTCAGTCTCCCAAATTGCTGGGATTACAGGAGTGAGTCACTGTTCCCGGACCTCTCTTTTTAGCTCTAAAAATATTTCCTTTATATATCCGGGTGCTTCTGTGTTGGGTGCAATTATTTGAAATTGTTATATCCTGTTGCTGAATTGATGACTTTTTCATTAAGTGGTGACCTTCTTTGTCTCTTGTATAGTTTTTGTCCTGAATTTTTATTTTCTGATATTGGTGCAACAACTCCTGTTCTTCTTTGGTTTCCATTGTCATGGAATATCTTTTTCAATCTCCTTATTTTCAGTCTATATGTGTCTTTATAGGTAAAGCGTGCTTCTTGCAGACAAAAGATCAATGGATCTTGTTTATTCATTCATTTTGCTGGTCTTTGTCTTTTCATTAGAGAATTTAGTCCATTTACATTCAGTGTTATTATTGATAAGGAAGACTTATCCCTGCCATTTTGTTATTTTTTTCTAGTTGCTTTGTGATTTTCTCTTCCTTCTTTCTTTTTTCCTGTTTTCCTTTAGTGAAGATGACTTTCTCTTGCAATATGATTTAGTTTCTTGCTTTTTATTTTTTGTGTATTTCTGGTATGTTTTTTGGCTTGAGGTTACCATGAAGCTCACAAATAGTTTCTTAAAATTCACTGTTTTAACTTGATAACAACTTAACATTATTTACATAAGCAAACAAAGCAAAAAAAAAAAACTAATAAAAACTTGCCTTAATTGCCCCACTTTTTAACTTTTTGTTGTTTTCGTTTATATCTTATTGTACTGAATATGTCTTAAGTTGTTGTAGTTACTATTTTTAATTGGTTCATTGTTTAGTTTTTGTATTAAGGATAAGAGTAGTTTACACATCACAGTTACAGTTTTATCATTTTCTGTGGTTTTCTATGTACTTACTATTACCAGTAAATTTTTCTACCTTCAGGTGATAATTTAGTACTTATCAGTGTTCTTCTCTTTCTGATAAAAGTACTCCCTTTAGCATTTCAGGTAGTATACATCTGGTGTTGATGAAATCTCTCAGCTTTTGTTTGTCTGGGAAAGTCTTTGTTTCTCCTTCACATTTGAAGGATATTTTTCACCAGATATACTATTCTAGGGTAAAGGGATTTTTCTTTGAGCACTTTAAATATGTCATGCCACTTTCTCCTGGACTGTAAAGTTTCCACTGAAAAACCTGCTGCCAGACCTGTTGGAGGTCCATACTATGTCATTTGATCCTTTTGCTGCTTTTAGGATCCTTTCTTTATCCTCGGCCTTTGAGAGTTTGATTGTTAAATGCCTTATGGTAATCTTCTTTGGGTTGAATCTGGTTGGTGTTTCATAACCTTCTTGTACTTGGATATTGACACCTTTCTATAGGTTTGGAAAGCTCTCTGTTATTATCCCTTTGAATAAACTTTCTACTCTTATCTCTTTCTCTCTCTTTACTTTAAGAACAATAACTCTTAGATTTGCCTTTTTGAGGCTATTTTCTAGGTTGTGTAGGCATAATTTGTTGTTTTTTTATCCTTTTGTCTTTTTACCCTCTGACTGTATTTTCAAATAGCCTGTCTTCAAGCATACTAATTCTTTCTTCTGCTTGATCAATTCTGCTTTTAAAGAACTCCTAAGCTTTCTTCACTAATGCCAATTTCATTTTCAGCTCAAGAATTTATGCTTAATTCTTTTAAATTATTTCAATCAATTTGTTAAATGCATCTTTAGAATTCTGATTATTTTATCTGTGTTATCTTGATTTTTTTGAGTTTCCTCAACACAGCTATTTTGAATTTTCTGTCTGAAAGATCACATATCTCTATCTCTGTTGCCATATTTAGTTTGTTTGTTGAGGTCATGTTTTCCTGTATAGTGTTGACGCTAGTATATGTTCTTCAGTCTCTGGGCATTGAAGAGTAAGGTACTTATTGTAGTCTTTACTGTCTGGGCTTATTTGCAGCCTTCCTTCTTCAGAAGGCTTTCTAGGTATTTGAAATTATTTTGGTGTTGTGATCTAAGCTGTTTCTGATTTAGAGGGAACCTCACACACAGTAACACTGTGATTCTTGCAGAATCGTAGAGGTATATCCTTAATGGTTTTGGAGAACATCTGGTAGAATTATCTGGATTACTGAGCAGAGAATTGTTCTCTTTTCTTATTTTGTCCCAAACATAAGGAGTCTCTGTCTCTGTTCTGAGCAACCTAAGACTTGGGGTAGAGTAACACAAATGCCTCTGTGGCCACCACCACTATAACTTGGGTCAAACCTGAAGCCAGCACAGCACTTGGTCTCACCTAAAGCCTGCTGTAACTACTTATTGGCTACTGCCTATGTTTGCTCAAGGCCCTGGGGCTCTTTAATCATTAGGTGAGAAAGCAAGCCAGGCCTGTATCCTTCCATTCAGGGCGGCAAGGTCCTCCAGGCCCCAGGTAGGTCCCACAGTACCACCCAACAATCAGGGACTAGAGTAAAAAATCTTAGAAGTCTACCTGGTATTCTATTTCTATTGTATTGAAGCTGAGATGGCACTCACACCAAAAGACACAGTCCTTTCTGCTATTCTGTCTCCTTTCCAAAAGCAGAAGAGCCTCATCCCATAGCCACCACCACCCCTGGCCATGTGGAGACTGCCAGACTGCAACTGATGTTCTCTTAAGGCTCAATATATCTTAAGTCAGATTATGGTGAATACTGCTTGGCCTGGGAATCACCCTTCAGGGCAGAAGGCCCCCGTGTCACCCAGGGGAAGTCCAGAAATGCTGTCCAAGAGTCAAGTATTGGAACTGGGGACCCCAAGTGTTAACTTGTTGCTCTACTCCTGTGGCGGTGTTGATACCTAAGATGCAAGTCAAAGTTCCCTTTGCTTTTTCCTAGCTTTTCTCAAGCAGAAGGAGTTTCATCCCACAGCCACCACCACTGGCAATGTGCTGAGTCTCACCTGCAACCAGCAAGTCTCAGAGGCTCACCAAGGCTCTTGGTGTAGTACCTGGATATTGCTTCTGTTTATTTAGGGCCCAAGGGCTCTTCAGTTAGCAGGTGAAGAATGCTAGCTGGACTGGGCCCTTTCCTTTAAGGAAGCTAGTTTTCTTCTGGCCCAGGTTGTGTCTAGAAATGTCATCTGCAAGCTAGGGCCTAAAATGGGGGCCTCTTGGCTCTGACCAGTGCAAATCTTGCTGTGGCTGAGCTGATATCAAAGATGCAAAACAAAGTCCCCCCCACTCTTGCCTCTTCTCTTTTCAAATGGAAGGAAAATGTCTCTTTTGGAGCCATGTGCAAGCTGTGTAGCCTGGGATTAGGGTAGGGGTGATGCCAGCACTCCCTTGGCTGCCCAAGCTGTGTGTCAGTATGTTGCGTGCCCCACTTCCCAGTCCACCGTCTCTGGGTCTAGTTGAGCACTAGGACTTGCCTATGAGTTGCCATTTTTATGGCCTAGACTGCCTTTCTAGTTTACTTAGAGACTGAGGGCACTTTGACCCTAGGTGGCAGGTTTGCAGGCACTCAAGTTTGGACTGCTGGGATCTGTGGTTCCCCTATTTCTGGGACTAGTTTAAATGGTTTCCCTATGGGTGGGCATCAGCTGATTTTGGTTCAGGTTTCTTTTCTGCTCTAACCAGGCAGTGCTGAGTTCAATGTCTCACAATTGCTGTGTTATTTCTCCTACTGACCCCAGAATCTCTGCACTATGTTGCTGATACCAGGGGTGGGGGTGGGGCGGCATCTGTGATTTGTGACTGTTTGTTCTATCCCTTCAGTGCCTTTTTCAGAGATATGAAATTACAACCAGGTACTATGAGTGCTCCTTGATTTTTTTTTTTCTTTGTAGATAGTTGTTAATTTGGTGTCCTTGCAGGGAACGCAATCAGTGGAAATTTCTATTCTGCCATCTTGGTCTGCCTCCTTCCTGCTGTGGATATATACATATATATACTTTTTTTTTTTTCAGAAGCCCAGTCATAGACTCTTTCCCACTATAGGAGCTCTGTGTCAGGTCAAATAAATGAAAACTCTGCAAAGGTATTCCCTGGGAGCTGTTACTCATGCTAAATTACGAAATTTGTTTTGGACTAGGCCTTTTTGTGAGGCTCCAAACCCATTCTCACTTCTCCAGTGATTGCAAGGCTGCATACTTTTATAACTATCATGATTAAATAGTGATGGGAAATAAAGAAATAGGGTAGAGATATATCATGGCTTTGGAAGTGTACTTAATGGCCCTGAGTGAAATCCTTCCAGTTAGTAAATAGCATAGCAGATAAGGAATGGGATTCATTCCCTCACTCAAGGAAAGCATCAACACAGGCCTTCCTCAATTAATATTCTTTTAAGTACAATAAAGTCAGAAAGTCTCTAAATAGCCACAGCACTAATATTTTGTAGGGCTGAAAGTGTCATGCAGCTGTGCAGACTCTGCAACTGTTAGTAGGGCTGAATCTCAGGCACTCTGTTTTCAACCAAGTTACAGCATAACCCAACTTCAATGTTTATTCAATCCATAGGATTAGGATTTATCTTGAACTCAACTACGCAGTCTGCCTTCTTTAACATTCTAGTTTTTTATTGGACATGAACATTTCCTGGAATCTTATCTATTTGGTACTTTCTAACACAATGCCTAGTCTGTGTCAATGCTTTCCTTGAGTGAGGGGATGAACCCCATTCTTTACCTGCTATACTATTTACTAGCTGGAAAGATTTCTCTTAAAGACATTTAAATACCTCTTTAGGCAGGATATATCTACACTCCACTGCTTGATTTCCCATCACTCACATCCTCTCCTGGCTGGACCTAGTCCAGCAACTTAGACCCTCTCTGATACACTATTCACTAATTCACGATGACTCAAGTCTTTTCAACTAAATTAGTTTCTGAAGTTATTTATACATTCAATTTCCATTTTCTCCTCTACCTTATTGGCTTTTATATTGTATACCTGGTTCCAAACTTTCCCAAGTCAATAGCTACTCCATTTAGATCAGTAATGACTACCTTACAGTTCCCATTACATATTATTATATTGGCTTGAATAAAAAATTGTACATATTCATAGTGCCACCAGTAATGTACCATTGTTCCTACAAACTCATAAAAGGTGTTGACTGGTATTAATTTAAAAAATTAAAATCAATTTAAAAAGTATAAAATAACAGGGCATATTTTTAAAATGTAAAGCAAAACAATATCTAAGGGAAAGCATATGTCTTCTTGGCATTTGGAATTTGATTTATTTAATATGATAATATTTCCTTATTTTTATAAATAAATTTAATACATTCTTAAATCTATAATTTCTACTGCAATAACTATGAGTAATAATTGAAGATGGCTTAAAATTGAAGTACACAGATATGGAATATTACAACAAAATGTAGGAGATATCACAAATAATATAGAAAATGAGAACATGAATAGTTTCTATTATTAAATTTTTTTCTGGGTATTCTGGCAGCCAAATTACAAAGAGAAACATGTTGGATGATTAAGATTTTATTATCTGGTAATCTATTTTCAAACATATGCTTTAAACACATATTCGAGAAAATTTGAGGTTATGATTTTTATTGCTGTATGCTCCACTGAAAATCCACAAATACACAACCCAAAACAGTTTTATTTATATTTCTCTCGTGATCTATATTTGGTAGGTATTTTCTTCTTTGCTGCTTCAAATTTTGTATATTCACTCATTTTATTTACCTTATAAATATGCATGTATTATTTTTCTTTTTCTTTCTTTACCTGTTTCTGAAATTTGGCACAATCTCACAAAATAATCTGGATACATGTTACGGTTCTTTGGGAAATACTGGCAAAATTGTCATTCTATTTTACCCACTAGTGTTAGATAGTGGAAGAAAGTGGGAATTGTGGGTTTATACTCAAGGAAATAAGTTTAGAAGCTAGTGAGAAAACATTTTATCTTCTTTCAAAGTTGTCCATGATGAATACATATTACTTTTAAATGGAGAGAAATAGGCCAGCTGTAGTGGCTCATGCCTGTAGTGGCAGCACTTTGGGAGCCCAAGGCAGAATGATTTATTGAGCCCTGAAGTTTGAGATCACTCTGGGCAACATAGGGATACCCTGTCTCTACAATTTTTTTTTTTTTTTAATTGTCAGGCATGATGGAATGTACCTGTCATCCCAGCCACTCAAGAGGGGATATGAGCATTCTTTGGGCCCTGGAGGTGAAGGCTTCAGTGAACCATGATCACCCCACTCCAGCCTGAGTGGCAGAGTGAGATTCTGTCTCAAAAAGAAAATGGAGAGAAATGAATCAAACCAGATAATTTGTAGGAAGAATAATATGTTATCCATTTCATCAGTTTTATTTCTGTAAGGGTTTCCATCTGCATGTTGAAACTGGAGATGTGTAACTGGGTACCCCTATTTTTCTAAGAGATAGTTTAATAATTTTTTACCTCCTCTTTTATCTTTTCTCCTATTCCCCATTCCCCACTTTCTCTTTGGCTCTTTAGAAATGCAATATACACCCTTTTTCCTTTCCTTCACCAGACACTCCCTAGAAGACAAGCTTATCTAACTGTGTGATTACTTAAAAGCTCCAGAGTGGAACTCTCTCCCACCAGGAAATTGTCTAAAGAGACAACAGCCTATTTACAACTGAAAGTACAACCTACTTCTGCTACAATGACACCATCTTCACCGCCTTGTAGATAAGGCACTGAAGTGAGTCACATGGACCCCCACCTGCTTGCACTCTTTCCTGCATGCCATTCATACCAAAACCTGTTTTTAAAGCACCTGCTTTCTGCTCCAAAAGTGAAGCAGTACTCTTAAGGCAGGAAGTCAGTACTGCATGCCATTCATGCCAAAACCCCTTTTTAAAGCACTTGCTTTCTGCTCCAAAAGTGAAGCAGTACCCTTAAGGCAGGAAGTTAGTACTCCTTCCCTTAAGCTAGCTTTGGAGTGAAGTCACTTTTTAATACCAGACCTCATTTCATCAATTGGACTCTGCAAGTGGTTAGTGACTGAACCTGTGATTCAGTTACAGAAATGTTTTCTGTTTTTCACAAATAAAATTTCCTCTTTAGATATACAAGTAGAGATGACTTATATACTTTAAAGTTCACAATAATAGCTACAATGTATTATTTAAAATGTATAATCTCATGTAATCATTTAAGGTAATGCTATCATAATATCCATTGTATATGAAACTGAAGATCATAGATCCTAAATGACTTTTCCAAGGTCTTTAAGGTAGGAAGTCACAGATTATACATTTGAATCCCAAGCTTTATGTCACCAAATTAGATGTTTTTAACCTCTGGGCTATGGTAATTCCTCTGGATGTGGAGTAAGACAGAATAGGAAACAATATCAATCTTTTGAGGGTGAATATGTAGGTTGAAAAATGACATTCGGGAGGGCCAGAGTGGTCGCTTAGAAGCAGCTGCGGTTGCTGTCCATGGCTCTCACAGAGAAGAATGAAAACAGTGAGTAAATTCTGCACCTTCAACTGAGGTATCCAGGTTCTCGCAATGGGCCTGACTAGGTAAATGGCTCAACCCACAAAGAGCAAGGAAAAGCAAGGTGGTGCTATGGTCCATCTGGGAGTGGTATGGAGCCAGGGGAGCCTCGACCCCCAGCCAAGGAAGTAGGTGATTGATTGTGTGACCTTGCCCGGGAAACCATGCTTTACCCACAGATATTTGCAACCCGTGGATCAGGAGATCCCTTCATGAGCCCATGCTACCAGGGTCTTGGGTCAAAGCACAGAGCTGTGTGGAGTCTCAGCAAAGTGCCTACTCAGTCATGTATGGAAACCCGAAAGTTTTTTGCAGACTCCGGCCCTGGGAATTCTGGATTCACCACAGATCTATCCATGCATTCCCCTAGGAAGGGGGTTGAATCCAGGGAGCCAAGGGGCATCATTATACAGGCATCACTCCCATGGTATCTCATAAGTTTAGAGGCATTGGAATTCCAGACAGCCAGCGGGTGCAGGCTGGAGAATGCCTGAGATGGACTGAGTTCCTGGAGGGAGGGGCAACTGCCTTCTCTGCAGTGCCAATCGTCAATTTTAACCTGCCAGCTCCAGGGAGTCCAGGCGATCCGGATGAGAGGAATTCCAGACAACACAGCACAGCTACTGAGCCAGATTGTGGCCAGACTGCTCCTTTAAGTGGAACCCTGACCCATCCTTCCTCACTGGGCGGGGCCTCCCTGTGGGAATTTCAGCAATTATAGCCAGGGTTATATGAACAAAACTCTGATGTCGCTGAGATGGAGCCCCTCAGGGGAGTGGAGGCCGTGGTCTCTGCAGTTCAGCCAACTTAGACTTTCCAGCCTGGTGGCACTGGAGAGTTTCACTCGGTGGTTCCCAAAGCACAGGGCACCCATTTTCCAAGGGGTAGCCAGACTGCTTCTTTAAGCAGGTCCCAGGTCCCTCCTGACTGGGTGAGACCTCCCAACAGGGGTCTCCAGACACCTACAGGAGTATTTGTGAGAGATGAAGCCAGCTGGAATTCCTGGGTTGAGTGGGGACTTAGAGAACTTTTCTGTCTTACAAGAGGATTGTAAAACGCACCAGTCAGCACTCTGTAGCTAGGATTGTAAAACACACCAGTCAGCACTCTGTAGCTAGGATTGTAAAACGCACCAGTCAATACTCTGTAGCTAGCAAGGGAATTGTAAAATGCACCAATCAGTGCTCTGTAAAAACACATTAATCAGCACTCTGTAGCTAGCAAGAGGATTGTAAAATGTGCCAATCGGTGCTCTGTAGCTAGCAAGAGGATTGTAAAATGCACCAATCAGTGCTCTGTAAAATGCACCAATCAGCAGGATCCTAAAAGTAGCCAATTGCAGGGAGGATTGAAAAAAGGGCACTCTGATAGGACAAAAATGGAACATGATGGGGACAAATAAGGGAATAAAAGCTGGCCACCCCAGCCAGCAGCAGCAACACGCTTGAGTCCCTTTCCACACTGTGGAAGCTTTGTTCTTTTGTTCTTCACAATAAACCTTGCTACCACTCACTCTTTGGGACTGTGCCATCTTTAAGAGCTGTAACACTCACTGCAAAGGTCTGCAGCTTCATTCTTGAAGTCAGTGAGACCATGAACCCACCAGAAGGAACCAACTCCGGACACATTTGGACCAGCATCAGGTTGGTGTCTGTCTGGGACAGAGCTCCAAGAGGAAGAAGCAGCCTGCTATCTTTGCTGTTTCACAGCCTTCACTGGTGATACCTCCAGATGCGGCAGGGAGCAAGGAGACTAGGGTCTAAAGTGGGCCCCCAGAAAACCACAGCAGCCCTATGGAAGAGTGCCCTGACTGTTAAAAACAAACAAGCAGAAAGCAACAACAACAACATCAGCGTAAAAGATCTCACAGAAATCCCATTCAAAAGTCAACAACTTCAAAGATAAAAGGTGGATAAGCCCACAGAGGTGAGAAAAAATCAACACAAAAAATGCTAAAAACTCAAAAAACTAGAGTGCCTCTTCTCCTCCAAATGACCACAACACATCTCTAGCAAGGGTGCATAATTGGGCTGAGGCTGAGATGGCTGAATAGACAGAAGTAGGCTTCAGAAGGTGGGTAAATAATGAACTTTGCTTAGCTCAAGGAGCATGTTCTAACCCAATGCAAAGAGATTAAGAATCATGATAAAATAAAATGGGAGCTGATAACCAGAATAGCCAGTTTAGAGAGAAACATAACTGATCTGATAGAGCTGAAAAACACAACATGAAAATGTCACAATGCAATCATCAGTATCAATAGCAGAATAGACCAAGAGGAGGAAAAAATATCAAAGCTTAAAGAATATCTTTCTGAAATAAGCAACATAAGAATAGAAAAAAGAAGAATGCAAAGGTATGAACAAAACCTCTGAGAAATATGAGATTATGTAGACAGACTGAACCTAAAACTGATTGGGGTATCTGAAAAAGATGGGAAGAAGGGAACCGAGTTGGAAAACATACTTCAGAAGAACTTCCCCAGCAAGACAGGGCAACATTTGAATTCGGGAAATCCATTAAGATACTCCATGAGAAGATCAACCTAAGACACATAATCAACAGATTCTCTAAGGTCAAAATGAAAGAAAAAGTGTTAAGGGCAGCCAGAGCCAAAGGCAAGGCCACCTACAAAGAGAATCTCATCAGACTAACAGCAGACCTCTCAGTGGAAACTCTACAAGCCAAAAGAGATTGTGGGGGTGGGGGTTGAGTGGAAATATTCAACATTCTTGAAGGAAAGAATTTCCAACCCAGAATTTCATATCTGGCCTAACTAAGCTTCATAAGCGAAGGAGAGAAAAGGTCCTTTTCAGACAAGCAAATGCTGAGGAAATTTGTCACCACCAGACCTGCCTTGCAATAGTTCCTGAAGGCAGCATTAAATATGGAAAGGAAAAACTGTTACTAGCCACTACCAAAACACACTGAAGTACGCAGACCAGCGACACTATGAAGCAAGAACATAAAGAAGTCTGCAAAATAACCAGCTAGCATCATGATGACAGAATCAAATTTACAGATAAAAATATTAACCTTAAATATAAATGGGCTAAATGTCCCAATTAAAAAACACAGAATGGTAAGCTGAATAGTCAGGACCCATCAGGATGCTGTCTTCAAGAGACCCATCTCATGTGCAAAGTCACACATGGGCTCAAAATAAAGGGATGGAGGAAAACTTACCAAGCAAATGGGAAACAGAAAAAAGCAGAGGTGGCGATCCTAGTTTCTGACAAAACGGAATTTAAACCAACAGAGATTAAAAAAAGGCAACATTATCTAATTGTAAGGAGTTCAATTCAACAAGAAGAGTTAACTATCCTAAATATATATGCACCCAATATAGGAGCACCCTGATTCATAAAGTGAGTTCTTAGAGACCTTCAAAGAGACTTAGACTCCCACACAATAAGAGTGGCAGACTTTAGCATCCCATTGACAATATTACACAGACAATCAAGACAGAAAATTAACAAAGATACTCAGGACCTTAACTCAGCTCTGGATCAAGTGGACCTGGTTTTATATATATATACAAAATATATATATATAAAATATGTAATATATATTATATATTACATATAAATGTATATTTTTATATATTATATGTATATTTTATACATATTATATATTATATGTGTATTTTATATATAATATATTTTTATGTATAAGATATTGTACATATTTATTTATATTTATATTTATTTTTATTTATAAATAAAATATATAATACATAAAAAATATATACTATATGTTATATAAAAATATATAATATATATCATATAATATATGATATATAATATATATAATCAGGTCCACTTGATACAGAGCTGAGTTAAGGTCCTGAATATCTTTGTTAATATATGCTATATTTGTTAATATATGTTATATATATGTTAATATTATATATACACATACAACAGAATATACATTCTTCTCATTGTGATTTTGATTTGCGTTTCTCTAAAGATCAGTGATGTTGAGCTTTTTTCATATGTTTGTTTGCTGCATTAATGTCTTATTTCGAGAAGGGTCTGTTCATGTTCTTTGCCTACTTTTTAATGGGGTTGTTTGTTTTTTTTTGTAAATTTGTATTTCTGTGACATCAGTGGTGATATCCTCCTTATCATTTCTAGTTTATTTGATTCTTCTCACTTTTTAAATGTATTAGTCTAGCTAGCAGTCTATCTATTACATTAATTTTTTTCCACAAAGACGGTTCCTGGATTTGTTGATTTTTTGAAAAGATTCTTGTTATCTTTATCTTCTTTAGTTCAGCTCTGATTTTGATTATTTATTGTCCTTTCCTAGCTTTGGTGTTTGCTTGCTCTTGGTTCTCTAGTTCTTTTAGTTGTGATGTTAGGCTGTTGATTTAAGATCTTTGTAGCTGTTTGATGTGGGCTTTTAGTGGTATAAATTTCCCTCTTAATACACTTGAGCTGTGTCCCAGAGATTCTGGAATGTTGTCTCTTTCTTCTCAGTAGTTTAAAATAACTTATTGATTTCTGCCTTAATTTCATTATTTACACAAGAGTCATTCAGGAGCAGGTTGTTCAATTTCCATGATTAGATGTGTGGTTTGAGTGAGTTTCTTAATCTCGAGTTCTAATTTTATTGCACCGTACTCTGAGGGACTCTTTGTTATAATTTCAGTTCTTTTTCATTTGCCGATGAGTGTTTTACTTCCAATTATGTGATGAATTTTAGAGTAAGTGCCATGTGGTGATGAGAAGACTTATTTATGGCGAGGAGTTTCCTCTGGACAATTAAATTGGTTTGTGAGCTCCACCCTGTCTTATAAGTGGTGGAAAATTAGAGGCTTGTCAATAGTAAAGGGTTTGGATGCCATCTAGCCACTGCTTTTCTCCTTTGAAGTATTCTACCTTTATTTGTAATAACCAACCTTACTGAATAGTAACACCCAATTACAAATCTTCCACTTTAAATTGAGGAACAAAGAGGTGGTCTTTCCCTGTTAAGTTATTCTGTAAGAAGGCAGCAATTTCTATAATGTAAAATGTAAAGATAAAGAGCATCCCATGCTCCATTATATTTCTTGTTACACAAATTGCCACATGAACATAGAGATGTTTAAGGCTTTCTTTGCCTTGCTTTTCTAATGTCAGTTTTCCAAATTTATATATTCACAAATAAAATAAGGAGTGTCATAAGAAAAATGACTGTGAAGTTCTCATTGTGCTTCTGCCAAATTACCAAATTATCTAAGCACCCTATGCGACACTCAATGATTTAATTTGGTTTTAGTAGAGATAACTTATTTTTAAATTTTGGGTAATAATAAAACAGTATGAAATTATCATGTTAAGTGAAACTTAAAACTGGAATTCTTCACAATAATAATCATTAGTTAGCCACTTAATGGTATAAAGTTTGTTTAAGTACTAGAGTTTGTAGTCCCAACTACTTGGAGGCTGAGGTAGGAGGATCACTTGAGCCCGGTAGGTCAATGCTGCAGTAAGCCGTGATCACGTCCCTGAACTCTAATCTGGTCAACAGAGCAAGACTCTGTTTTGAAAAAAATTTTTTTAAAGATTATTTATGCATTATCGTTCAAATGACTGAGAGGCACAGGGTAACTGGAAGAAACCCAAAAAGGCAAACAAAGAGCCCATTTCATTACAATCTCTGAAGTCTCCACAAAATATCAACTATATTGAAAAGTAAAAAAGAATAATTCAAACTATTTTAATTAATCACATTTTACCTACAGCCACAGCAGATGTCACTGTAGTAACTGAGGAGAGTTTCTGTAGACAAAGGTGATCAATTAAAATGTATCCTTTAAATATAGAAAAATTAGCATGTTTTCTCCAGATATATTTAGCTATACACAATAAAAACACAAGTATATTTCATAATATATTTATATAGACTTTATTTTAGAGCAGTTTTGGGTTCTTAGAAAAATCATGTGAAATGTAAAAGGATTTCTGTGTACTTCCGGCCCTATTTATGCACAGCCTCCTCACTATCAATATTCCCTACTACAATCAATGAAACTACATTTGCACATCATTATCATCCAAAGTCCATAGTTTACCTTAAGGTTTCACTATTGACGTTGTATATTTTATGGGTTTGAACAAATGTATATTGAACAAATGTATAAAGATATGTATCCAGAATTATAGTAACATGCTGAATAGTTTCATGGTTTAAACATTCTCTGTGCTCTTCCAGTTCATTCCTCCTTCCTTGCAGTCCCTAGCTAACATGAATTATTTTTCTGTCTTCATAGTTCTGCTGTTTCCAGTATGTCATATAGTTAGAATTATACAGTCTGTATCTTTTTTAGACGCACTTCTTTTACTTAGTAGTATGCATTTACATTTCCACAGTGTATTTTCATGGTGTGATGGCTCATTTCTTTTTGATACTGAACAATATTCTTTTGTATGGATACACGAAAGTTTATTTATCTATTTATTTACTGAAGGACATCTTGACTGTTTTCTAGTTTGGGCAATTATGAATAAAGCTGCTCTAAACATCTGTGTTCAGAATTTTGTGTGGACATACGTTTTCAATTCATTTGGGTAAATATCAAAGAGCATGACTGCTGGATTATATGGTGAGAATATGTTTGGTTTAACAAGAAACTGCCAAACTGTCTTCCTGTTGCTCCACATTCTCATCTGCATATGGTGTTGTCAGCATTTTGGATTTTATAGGTGTGTCCTGGCATCTCATTAATCTTTCAATTTGAAATTCCCCAATGAAATACGATTTTGAGCATTTTTTATATTTGTATTTGCCATTTGTGTGTTTCTTCAGTGAAGTTTGTGTTTAAGTATTTTGTTCATTATATTTTTTTTAATTGTTGAAGTTTTTTAGAATAGACTTTATTTTTAGAGCAGTTTTAGTTTCACAGGAAAATTGAGAGGAAAGTACAGAGAGTTCTCAGGTGCCCACCAGCTTTCCGACATGCACAGCCTCCCCGACTAACAACATCCCCCACCAAAATGGTACATATGTCGCAATCAATGAACCTACACTGACATACCTTTATCACCCAAAGTCTGTAGTTTACATTAGGGTTCACTCTTGCGTTGTATATCCTGTGGGTCTTGACAAATGTTTAAAGCCACATATCTACCATTATATTATCATAAAAAAAGAGTTTCACTGTAATACAATTCCTCTGTTCTCTGCCTTTTCATCCCCTTCTCTGACTTAAGCCCTGACAACCACTGATCTTTTTATTTTCTTCATAATATTGCCTTTTGGACATATAGTTGTAATCATACAGTCTATCATTTTCATATTGGTTCCTTTCACTTAGCAATATGCATTTTGGTGATTCCACATCTTTTCATGGCTTGATAGCTTGCTCCTTTTTAATGCTGAGTGATATCCCATTGTTTGGATATAAACCAATTTATTTACTCATTTATCTACTGAAGGAAATCTTGGTTGCTTTCGAGTTTTTGGTAATTGTGAATAAAGATGCTATAAACATTTGCCTGCAGGGTTTTGCGCGGGCGTAAGTTTTTAATTCAATTGGGTAAATACCCATGAGCACAACTGCTGGATCACATGGTAAGGCATGTTTAACATTGTAAGAGACTGCCAACAGTCTTCTAAAGTTTCTGTTCCATTTTGCATTTCCACTAGCAATGAATGAGAGCTCCTGTCGTTCTACATTCTTGCCAGCAATTGGTGTTGTCAGTGTTCTAGATTTTGGCCATTCTAATAGGTGTGTAGTGGTATCTCATTGTAGTTTTATTTCCAGTGTATACCTTTTGATTTTTTGTGTATACCTTCTTTATGTATCTTCTTTGGTGCTGTGCCTGTTCAGGTCTTTCACTTATTTTTTAAATTGCTTGGTAATTTTCTTATTGTTGAGATTTTAGAGTTCTTTTAAGTTTCTTACCTGGGTATATTGCATGATGCTAAGGTTTGGAGTACAAATGATTCTGTCACCTAAGCACCGAGCATTGTACCCAATAAGTAGCTTTACAATCCGTGACTCCTATGTCCCCAGTAGTCCCTAGTGTCAATTATTGCCTTCTGCATGTCCATGAGTACCCGATGTTTAGCTCCCAATTAAAAGTAAGAACATACAGTATTTGGTTTTCTGTCTCTGCGTTAATTCACTTAGGATAATGGTCTCTAGCTGGATTCACGTTGCTGCAAAGAATATAATCTCATTCTCTTTTATGGTTGCATAGTATTCCATGGTATATGCATGCCACATTTTCTGTTTTTGTTTTTGATTTCCAACATGTATTTTAAATTCAGGGGTACATGTGCAGGTTGTGCAGGTTTGTTACATAGGTAAACATGTGTCATGGTGGTTTGCTGCACAGATCATCCCATCACCTATGTATTATGCCCAGAATCCATCAGCTATTCTTCCTGATGCTTTCTCCTCTGCCACCCACCCTCTGACAGGCCTGGGTGTGTGTTGTTTCACACCCACCCTCATGCCTGCCACGTGTTCATGTGTTCTCATCCTTCAGTTCCCAACAGTTTTCACTTAAAAGTGAGAATATGCAGTGTTTGGTTTCTGTCCCTACATTAGTTTGCTGAGCATAATGGCTTCCAGCTTCATCCATGTCCCAATCTCATTCTTTTTCATGGCTGCACAGTATTCCTTGGTGTATATGTACCACAGTTTTTATCCAGTTTATCAGTGATGGGCATTTAGGTTGATTCCATGTCCTTGCTATTGTGAATAATGCTGCAATAAACATAGGCATGGATGAATCTTTATAATAGAACTATTTATATTACTTTGGGTATATACCCAGTGATGGGATAGCTGGGTCAAATGGTGTTTCTGTCTCTAGCTCTTTGAGAAATTGCTACACTGACTTCCACAATGGTTGAAGTAATTTACACTCTCACAAACAGTGTAAAAGTTTCCTTTTTCTCCACAACTTTGCCAGCATTCTTTTTTTTTTTTTTTTTTAAACTTTTTAGTAATAGCCATTCTGCCTGATGTGAGATGGTATCTTATTGTGGTTTTGATTTGCATTTCTCTAATGATCAGTGATACTGATATATTTTTTTTCATGTTTGTTGGCTGCAAAATATCTTCTTTTGGGAACTATCTGCTAATGTCCTTTGGCTGCTTTTTAATAAGATTGTTTATTTCTTGAAAATTGGTTTAAGTTTCCTGTAGACTGTAGATATTAGACTTTTGTCAGATGGGTAGATTGCAAACATTTTCTCCCATTCTGTAGGTTGTCTGTTTACTCTGATGATAGGTTTTTTTTTTTTTTTTTGCTATGCAAGGGCACTTTAATTTAATTAGATTTCACTTGTCAATTTTTGCTTTTGTTACAATTGTTTTTGGCATTTTCCTCTTGAAATCTGCCCTTGCCTATGTGCTGAATGGTATTGTCTAGATCTTCTTCTAGGGTTTTTATAGTTTTGGGTATTACATTTAAGAGCTTAATCCATCTTGAGTTAATTTTTGCATAAGGTATAAGAAAGGAGTTCAGTTTCAATTTTTTGCACATGGCTAACCAGTTCTTCCAGCACCATTTATTAAATAGGAAATCCACTTCCCATTTCTTGTTTTTGTCAGGTTTTTTGAAGATCAGATGGTCGTAGGTGTGTGGTCTTATTTCTGGGTTCTCTGTTCTGTTCCATTGGTCTGTTCCATGTGTCTGTTTTTGTACCAGTACAATGCTGTTTTAATTACTATAGCCTTGCAGCATAGTTTGAATTCAGGTAGCCTGATGCCTCCAGCTTTGTTCTTTTTGCTTAATATTGTCTTGGTCATTCAGGCTTTTTTGCAGTTCCATATGAATTATTAAATAGTTTCTTCTAATTCTGTAAAGAATATCAATGCTGGTTTAATGGGAATAGCACTGAATCTGTAAATTTGGGCAGGATGGCAATTTTTGTCACATTGGTTCTTTCTATCCATGATCATGTAATGTTATTCCATTTCCTTTTATTATTTCCCATTTCTTTGAGCAGTACTTTGTAGTTCTTGAAGACATCCTTTACTTCCCTTGTTAGCTAACTTTCTAGATATTTTACTCTTTTGTAGCAATTGTGCATGGGAATTCATTCATGATTTGGCTCTCTGCTTCTCTATTTTTGGTGTATAGCAATGCTTGTGATTTTTACACATTGATTCTGTATCCTGAGATTTTGCTGAAGTTGCTTATCAGCTTAAGAAGCTTTGGGACTGAGACCTTGGAGTTTTCTAGATATAGGATCATATCATCTGCAAAGAAAGATAATTTGGCTTCCTCTCTTCCTACTTGAATACACACTTCATTTTTTTCTCTTACTTGATTGACCTGACCAGAACTTCCAATCCTATGTTGGGTAGGAGTGGTGAGGGAGGGCATCCTTGTCTTGTGCCAGATTTCAAGGAGAATGCTTCCCACTTTTGCCCATTCAGTATGATATTGGCTATGGGTTAGTCATATATGATTTTTATTATTCTGAGGTATTTTCTTTCAATACTTATTTGAGAGTTTTTAACATAAAGAGATACAGAATTTTATTGAAAGACTTTTCTGCATCTATTGAGATAAACATGTGGTTTTTGTTTTTAGTTCTGCTTATGTAATGAATTACATTTATTGATTTGCATACGCATCCTGGAGATGAAGCCAACTTGATTGTGGTGGATAAGCTATTTGATGTGCTAATGGATTCAGTTTGACAGTATTTTGTTGAGGATTTTTGTGTGAATGTTCATCAAGGATATTGACCTGAAGTTTTCTTTATTTTTTGTATCTCTGCCAGGTTTTTGTATTAGGACGATGCTGGCCTCATATAATCAGTTAGGGAGGAGTCCCTCCTTTTTAACTGTTTGGAAGAGTTTCAATAGAAATGGTACCAGCTCTTCTTTGCACCTCAGGTAGAACTCAGTTGTCAATCTATCTGGTTCTGGGCTTTCTTTTGCTTGGTAGACCATTTATTAGTTCATTTTCAGTACTTGTTATTTGTCTATTCAGGGATTCAATTTCTTCCTGGTTCAGTCTTGGGAGAATGTATGAGTCCAGGAATTTATCCATTGCTTCTAGATTTTATCTTTTATGTGCATAGAGGTGTTTAAGTTGTTCTCTGATTTTTTAAAAAATTATATATGTGGGGTCAGTGGTAATGTTCTCCTTATCATTTCTGGTTTGTTTGATTTTCCTACATTTTTTCTTTATTAGTCTACTTAGTAAAACCAGCTCCTGGATTTGTTTTCTTCAAGGTTCTTGTGTGTGTGTGTGTGTGTGTGTGTGTTTTGTCTTCTTTAGTTCAGCTCTGATCTTGGTTATTTCTTGTCTTCTGATAGCTTTGCTATTTGTTTGCTCTTAGGTCTCTAGTTTAGTTGTGATGTTAGGTTGCCAATTTGAGATCTTTCTAGCTTTCTGATGTGGACATTTGGTGCTATAAGTTTCCCTCTTAATATTACTTGAGTTGTGTCTCAGAGATTCCAGTATGTTGTATCTTTGTTCTTATTAGTTTAACAGAATTTCTTGATTTCTGCCTTAATTTCATTTTTCACCCAAGGGTCATTCAGGAGCAGGTTGTTCAGTTTCTATGTAGTTGTTTGTATTTCAGTGAATTTTAAAATTTTGAGTTATAATTTGATTTCATTGTGGTCTGAAAGACTCTTTGTTATGATTTCAGCTCTTTTGCATTTGCGGAGAAGTCTTTTACTGCCGATTATGTGGTCAATTTTAGAGTAAGTGCCATGTGGCAATGATAAGAATGTATATTTTGTTGTGTCTGGGTAGAGAATTCTGTATATTTCTAACAAGTCCATTTGATCTGGAGCTGAGTTCAAGTCCTGAACTTTTCCATCTCCATGATCTGACTAATATTGTCAGTGGGGCGTTAAAGTGTCCCATTCTTATTGTGTGGGAGTCTATGTCTCTTTGAAGATCTCTAAGAACTTTCTTTATGAATCTGGGTGCTCCTGTGTTGAGTGCACATATATTTATGATAGTTAGTTCTTCTTGTTAAATTAAACCCTTCACCATTATGTAATGGCCTCTTTGTCTTTTTTTTAAATCTTTGTTGGTATAAAGACTGTTATGTCAGAAACTAGGATTGCAATTCAAGCTTTTTTCTGTTTTCCATTTGCTTGGTAAGCTTTCCATCATCGGTATTTATTTATTTATTTATTTATTTATTTTTGAGACTATGTTTGTCTTGGCATATGAGATGGTTCTTTTGAAGACAGCGTATCAAAGGGTCTTGGTTCTTTATTCAGCTTGTCATCTGTGTCTTTTAATTGGGTCATTTAGCCTGTTTACATTTAAGGTTAATATTGTTATGTGTGGATTTGATCCTGTCATCATGATGCTAGCTGGTTGTTTCGCAGACTTGTTTATGTTGTTGCTTCATGGTGTCACTGATCTGTTAACTTCAGTGTGTTTTTGTAGTGGCTCGTAATGCTTTTTCTTTCCATATTTAGTACTTCTTTTAGGAGCTATTGCAAGGCATCCCTGGTAGTAATGAATTTTCTCAGCATTTGCTTGTCTAAAAAGGATATTATTTCACCTTTGCTTATAAAGCTCAGTTTGGCTGGATATGAAATTCTGCACTGGAAATTCTTTCCTCTAAGAATGTTGAATATTGGCCCCCAATCTCTTCTGGCTTGTAGGGTTGCCACTGAGAGGTCCACTGCTAGTCTGATGGGCTTCCCTTTGTAGGTGGCTTGGCCTTCGTCTCTGGCTGCCCTTAACACTTTTTCTTTCATTTTGACCTTGGAGAATCTGTTGATTATGTGTCTTGGGGTTGATCTTCTCATGGAGTATCTTACTGGGGTTCTCTAGATTTCCTGAATTTCAATGTTGGCCTGTCTTGCCAGGTTGCTGGAGTTCTTCTGATGATATCCTGAAGTATGATTTCCAAATTGGTTCCATTCTCCCCGTCTTTTTCAGGTACCGCAATCAGTCATAGATTTGGTCTCTTTACATAATTTCATATTTCTCGGAGGTTTTGTTCATTCATTTTCATTCTTTTTTCTCTATTCTTGTTTGCCTGTTGTGTTTCAGAAAGATAGTCTTCAACCTCTGAGATTAGTTTCTCTGCTTGGTCTATTCTGCTGTTAATACTTGTGACTGCATTATGAAGTTCTTGGAGTGTGTTTTTCAGTTCTAACATGTGAATTACGTTCCTTTCTAAACTAGCTATTTTGGCTGTCACCTCCTGTATTTTTTTCTAATGATTCTTAGCTTCTTTGCATCGGGTTATGATGTGCTCCTTTAGCTAAGTGAAGTTTGTTATTGCACCCCTTCCGAAGGCTACTTCTGGCAGTTAAACCATCTCAACCTCAGCTCAGTTCTGATCCCTTGCTGTAGAGTTGTTGCAGTCATTTGGAGGGAAAGGGGGCACTCTGGCTTTTTGAGTTTTCAGCATTTTTGTGCTGATTCTTTCTCATCTTTGTGGGCTTATCTACCTTCGATCTTCAAGGTTGCTGACCATTGTATGGGTTTTCTGAGGTTTTATTATTGTTGTTGTTTTCTGTTAGTTTGTTTTTCTTTTAACAGTCTGGCCACTCATTTATAGGGCTATTGTGGTTTGCTGTGGGTCTACTGTAGACCCTTGTCGCCTTGTTTTTCTCCATACCTGGATCTACCACCAGCGAAGGCTGCAAAATAGCAAAGCCCTGCCCCTATTACAGCCTGCCCCTTCCTCTGGAATCTCTGTCAGAGTGGGGTACTGATCTACGGCTGGCCTGAATGCACCTGTAGGAGGTGGTTGGAGACCACAATAAGGAGGTCTCCCCCAATCAGGAGGAAGGGGATCAGGGGCTCATTTAAAGGATCAGTCTTGGTGCTTTTTGATAGAGCAGCTGTGCTGTGTTGGGAATACTTTCATTTCCTAATCTCTTTGGGCTCTCTGAGGCCTGCCAGCTGGACCAGCTGAGAAGGCTGACCTGCCCCTCTGGCACCCTGTCCCAGGGAGTAATCAGAGCTTGGTCAGTCCCATAGAACATGGGTGGAGGTGACCAGAGGCCTCACTTTTAGGATCCACACTGACAGGAGGAGTAGACTTGGGTCCAGCTTAAAGGAGCAGTCTGACCACACCTCTACAAAACATCTGTGTCATAGTAGAGAGCTGTCTCTGCCCCTGTCAACTTGGACTCTCTGAAGCCCACAGGTTGGAACTCCCGAGTATTCAACCAACCCAGGTGGCGGCCCTCCTCTCCCCTAGGCACTCCATCCCAGTGAGAGATCAGAGTTCTGTCCCTAATACATGCAGGCAAGCAGAGTTGGAGGGCGAGACTGGGAGGTTCCCTCCAGTGAGGAGGAATGGATCAAGGCCCCACTTAAAGAAGCAGCCTGGCCAAGATCTGGCAAAGCTGCTGTGCTGCACTTCCAGGGGGACCCTTCCTTGTTTAGACCGTTTGGACTCCCTAAAACTTGCAAGTTGGAACAGCTGAGTTGACCAAACAGCAGAGATGCTGCTGACTCCTCCCACGGGGAACTCCGTCCAGTCTCAGGAAGGCTCTACCCTGTTGCCAGTGGCTGGCTGGAATTACAAGTTAATGGGTCTTATCTTGTGAGGTGCCATGGAAGTGGGACCTGCTTGGCTTCCCCTTCCTAGGGATATGTGAGAACCTCCTGCCTTGTCTGAATTGCAGACACATTTGTTGGGGATCCCAGAGCCAGAGTATGTAAAGCTTCCGGGTCTCTGTTCATGCCTAAGCAGCTGCTCTGTCAAGACTCCACACAGCTCTGTGTGTCAGACCCAAGGCTCTGGTGGCATGGGCTCACAAGGGATTTTTCTGATCCACGGGTTGCAAAGATCCATGGGAGAAGTGTGGTTTCCTGGGGTTGCACAATCACTCCCCACTTTCCTTGGCTGAGGATGGGAGTTCCCTTGGCTCCATGTCACTCCTGGGTGGACCATCACCACACACTGCTTTTCCTCATTCTCTGTGGGTCGAGTTGTTTCCCTAATGAGTACCAATGAGAGAACCTGTATGTTTCAGTTGAAGGTGCTGTATTCATTCTAGGGAAACAACTCACAGTGAATGAATACAGCACTTTCAACTGAAATATACACGTTCTCTCACTGGGACTGATTTTTCTTCTCTGTAAGTTCGGCAGACCACAGCTGCCGATTGTTGAGTTTTAAAAGTATTTTGCACATTTTGGATAAAAACCCTTTATCAAATATATCTTTTGCAAATATTTTCTCCCAGTCTGTACCTTATCATCTTCTCATTCTCTTGAGATTATCTTTTGTAGAATAGATGTTTCTAATTTTAATTAGGTCCAGCTAATTAATTATCTTTTCCATGGATTGTGCATTTGAAACAATCTAAAATGCCATTGCAATGTCCAAGATCTCCTAGATTTTATCCTATGTTATTTTCCTGTAGTTCATAGTTTTGTGTTTTACATTTAGGTATATTATCCATTTTTGAGATGTTTTCTGAGGATATAAGATCTATGTCTAGATTTTTTTTTTTTTCGCACGTGATTGTCCAACTGTCCCAGCATCATTTATTGAAAAGATGATATTTTATCCATTGTGTTGCTTTTACTCTTTTATAAAACATCAATTTACTAGGGTTACATTGGTATACTTCTGGGTTCTCTGTTTGTTCCATTGATCTGCTTGTCTTATCTTTCATCAATACCACATTGTCTTGATTACCATAGCTTTACAGTGATTCTTGAAGTCAGAATGTGTCAGTCCTACAACTTCATTTTTCAATATTGTATTGGCTCTTCTGTGTCTTTTGTTTCTTCATATACATTTACAGTTTGTTCATATTCACAAAATAGATTATTGGGATTTTAATTGGAATTTCATTGACTCTTTAGATCAAGTTTAGGAAAACTGACACCTTGAAAATATTGAGTTTTCCTTTCCATGACCTGGAATATCTCTCCATTTATTTCATTCTTCCTTGGTTTCTTTCAACAGTTTTGTATTTTTCCCCATATAGATCTTGGAGTTAAAAAAATTATATCTAAGTATTTCATTTGTTTTTTCATATATGTGTGTGTGTGTGTGTGTGTGTGTGTGTGTATACACTTTAAGTTCTGGGATCCATGTACAAAACCTGCAGATTTGTTACATAGGTACACATTTGCCATGGTGGTTTGTTGCACCCATCAACCTGTCATTTACATTAGATATTTTTCCTAGTGCTATCTCTCCCCTTGTCCCACAACCCCCTACAGGCCCTGGTGTGTGATGTTTCCCTCCCTGTTCCCATATGTTCTCATTTTTCAACATGCAGTGTTTGGTTTTCTGTCCCTGCATTAGTTTGCTGAGAATGATGATTTCCAGATTAATCCATGTCCCTGCAAAGGACATGAACTTATTCTTTTTTATGGCAGTGTAGTATTCCATAGTGTATATGTGCCACATTTTCTTTATCCAGTCTATCATTGATGGGCATTAGGGTTGACTCCAATTCTTTGCTATTGTAAATAGTGCTGCAATAAATATATGTGTGGATGTGTCTTTATATTGGAATGATTTATAATCCTTTAGGTATGTACCCAGTAATGCAACTACTGGGTCAAATGTTATTTCTTGTTCTAGATCCCTGAGGAATCACCACACTGTCTTCCACAATGGTTGAACTAATTTATGCTCCCACCAACGCTGTTAAAGCATTCCTATTTCTCCACATCCTCTCCAGCATCTGTTGTTTCCTGTATTTTTAATAATCGCCATTCTAGCTGGCATGAGATAGTATCTCACTGTGGTTTTGATTTGCATTTCTCTAATCACCAGTGATGATGAACTTGTTTTCACATTTTGTTTGCTGCATAAATGTCTTCTTTTGAGAAGTGTCTGTTCATATCCTTCACCCACTTTTTGATGGGGTTGTTTGTTTTGTTCTTGTAATTTGTTTAAGTTCCTTGTAGATTTTGTATATTAGCCCTTTGTCAGATGAATAGATTGCAAAAATTTTCTCCCATTCTGTAGGCTGCCTGTTCACTCTGATGATAGTTTCTTTTGCTTTGCAGAAGCTCTTTAGTTTAATTAGATACCATTTGCCAATTTTGGCTTTTGTAGCCATTGCTTTTGATGTTTTAGTCATGAAATCTTTGCCCATGCCTTTGTCTTGATAATATTGCCTAGGTTTTCTTCTAGGGCTTTTATGATTTTGGTCTTATATTTAAATCTTTAATCCATCTTGAGTTAATTTTTGTATAAGGTGTAAGGAAGGGGTCCAGTTTCAGTTTTCTGCGTATGGCTAGCCAGTTTTCCCAACACCATTTATTAAATAAAGAATCCTTTCCTCATTGCTTGTTTTTGTCAGGTTTGTCAAAGGTCAGCTGGTTGTAGATGTGTGGTGTTATTTCTGAGGCCTCTGTTCTGTTCCATTGGTCTATATATCTGTTTTGGTATGAGTAACATGCTGTTTTGGTTACTGTAACCTTGTAGTATAGTTTGAAGTCGGGTAACATGATGCCTCCAGCTTTGTTCTTTTTGCTTAGGATTGTCTTGGCTTTGTGGACTCTTTTTTGGTTCCTTATGAAATTTAAAGTAGTGTTTTCTAATTCTGTGGAGAAAGCCAATGTTAGCTTCATGGGAATAGCATTAAATCCATATATTACTTTGCCAACTATTGCCATTTTCACAATATTTATTCTTCCTATGCACAAGCATGGAATGGTTTTCCATTTGTTTGTGTCTTCTCTTATTTCCTTGAGCAGTGGTTTGTAGTTCTCCTTGAATAGGTCCTTCATATCCCTTGTAAGTTGTATTCCTAGGTATTTTATTCTCTTTGTAATAATTGTGAATGGGAGTTCACTCATGATTTGGCTCTCTGTTTGTCTGTTACTGGTGTGTAGGAATGCTTGTGATTTTTGCACTTTGATTTTGTACCCTGAGACTTTGCTGAAGTTGCTTATCAGCTTAAGGAGATTTTGGGCTGAGATGATGGGGTTTTCTAAATATACAGTCATGTCATCTGCAAGCAGAGACTATTTGACTTCCTCTCTTCCTATTTGAACGCACTTTATTTTCTTCTCTTCCTTGATTGCCCTGGCCAGATCTTCCAATACTATGTTGAATAGGAGTGGTGAGAGAGGGCATCCTTGTCTTGTGCTGGTTTTCAAAGGGAATGCTTCTACCTTTTGCCCATTCAGTGTGATATTGGCTGTGGGTTTGTCATAAATAGCTCTTATTGTTTTGAAATGTGTTCCATCAAGCCCTAGTTTATTGAGTGTTTTTAGCATGAAATGGTGTTGAATTTTATCGAAGGCCTTTTGTGCATCTACTGTGGTAATCCTGTGGTTTTTGTCATTGGTTCTGTTTATGTGATGGATTACGTTTATTGATTTGCATGTGTTGAACCAGCCTTGCATCCCAGGCATGAAGCCGACTTGACTGTGGTGGGTAAGCTTTTTAACGTGCCTCTGGATTCGGTTTGCCAGTATTTTATAGAGGATTTTCTCATCGATGTTCATCAGGGATATTAGCCTGAAATTTTCTGTTTTTGTTGTGTCTCTGCCAGGTTTTGGTATCAGGATAATGCTGGTCTCATAAAATGAGTTAGGGGGGAATCCTTCTTTTTCTATTGTTTGGAATCGTTTCAGAAGGAATGGTACCAGCTCCTCTTTGCACCTCTGGTAGAATTTGGCTGTGAATCCATTTGGTTCTGATCTTTTTTTGGTTGGTAGGCTATTAATTATTACCTCAATTTCAGAACTTGTTATTGGTCTATTTAGGGGTTTGACTCCTTCCTGGTTTAGTCTTGGGAGGGTGTATGTGTCCAGGAATTTATCCATTTCTTCTATATTTTCTAGTTTATTTGTGTAGAGGTGTTTATAGTATTCTCTGATGGTAGTTTGTATTTCTGTGGGATCAGTGGTGATATCCCCTTTATCATTTTTATTGTTTCTAATCGATTCTTCTCTCTTTTGTTCTTTAATAGTCTGGTTAGAGTTCTATATATTTTGTTAATCTAAGTATTTCATTTTTGGGTACTAGTATAAATGTTGTTAATTTTTTTTTTTTTTTTTTTTTTGAGACAGAGTCTGGCTCTGTCACCCAGGCTGGAGTGCAGTGGCGGGATCTCAGCTCACTGCAAGCTCCGCCTCCCGGGTTCACGCCATTCTCCTGCCTCAGCCTCCCGTGTAGCTGGGACTATAGGCGCCGGCCACCTCACCCGGCTAGTTTTTTGTATTTTTTAGTAGAGACGGGGTTTCACCGTGTTAGCCAGGATGGTCTCGATCTCCTGACCTCGTGATCTGCCCGTCTCGGCCTCCCAAAGTGCTGAGATTACAGGCTTGAGCCACCGCGCCCGGCCAATGTTGTTATTTTAAAATTCAGATTCCACTTGTTCTTTCCTAGTATATAAGAAAGCATTTCTTTTTTGTAAATTTACCTTGTACTTTGTATCCTTGCTAAAGTCACTTTTTAGTTTTAAGAGCTTTTTTGTTGTTTTTGTAAGTTCTTTTATATTTTTTACAAAGACAGTTATGTCATCTAAGAACAAAGACTTCCAAAACTGTCCACTGTTTATTTCCTATTTAAAAGTCTTGTTGTATTAGATTGTATTTCCAGTATAACGTTGAAAAGAAGTAGTGAGAGGGTACATCCTTGCTTTGTTCCTGATATTATTAGAAAAGTTTCTAGTTTGTTATCAATTAACTGTGATGTTATTTGTAGGATATTTGTAGATATTCTTTATCGATTTGAAGCTCCCCTCTATTTCTAGTTTGCTACAGATTTTATTAAATAATGACTGGGTTTTGGATTTTGTAAAATCTTTTTTATACATTTATTGGTATAATCATGTGATTTTTTTCTCTAATCTGTTGATGTGACAAATCACATTGTTTTTCAAATATTGAACTAGCCTTGCAAACCAGAAAAAAAAAAATCTTAGTTGGTTGTGGTATATAAGTATTTTTATATGCTCATAGCTTTTATTTGCTAATATTTTATTGGGAATTGGTATTAGGTATTTTGTGAGACATATTGGTCTGCAGTTTTTGTTTTGCTTTTGTTTTTGTAATGTCTTTGTCCAGTTTTAGTATTGGTAATCCTGGCCTCATTGAACAAGTTAAGAAAAATCCTCTCTCTTTCTATCTTCTGGAAGGGAATATAGAAAATTGATATAAGTTCTTCCTTAAATGTTTGGTGGAATTCTCCAGTGAACCCATCTGTGTCTGAAGTGTTATATTTCATAAGGTTATTAACTATTGATTCAATTTCTTTAATAGTTTTAAACCTATTCATACAATCTATTCTTGTGTGAGTTTTGATGGATTGTGTCTCTTGAAAAATTTGTTCATTACATATAGCTTATCAGTTTTGTAGAAATGGAGTTTCTAATATTTCATTATTATCTTTTTAATGTCCATGTGATCCACAGTGATGACCTCTCTTGCATTTATCATATGAGTTTTTTGTGTCTTCTCTCTTCCTTAGGTCAGCTATAGGCTTTTCGATTTTATGGATCTTTTGAGAGACTCAGCTTTTGATTTTTTCGATTTCACTATTGATTTTCTGTTTTTAATTTCATTGATTTCTACTCTTTTATGTTTTTTATATTGCTTACATTGGATTTAATTTGCTTTTTTTTAGTTTCCTACAGTGGAAACTTAGAAGAGTGATTTTAGATATTTCTATTTTTTCTGATACACGCATTTAATGTAATAAATTTCCCTTGTAGTGCTGCTTTCATTATATCTCACAAATTTTGATAAGCTCTATTTTCGTATCCATTTAATAGAAAATATTTTTGCATTTCTCTTGAGATTTCTTCTTTGATCCATGTGTTATTTAAATTCTGTTGTTTAGGTAGGCATTGTGGTGCATGCCTGTAATCGCAGCTGCTACTGGAGAGGTTGAGGCACGATGACCATATGAGCCCAGGAGGTCAAGGCCGAAGTGAGCTATGATTGTGCCAGTGCTCTCCAGCCTGGTGACAGAGCAAGACCTCATCTCTCTAAAAACATTGTGTGTTTTTAATCTTTAAGTATTTTGGGAGTATGGGTTTATAAACATTGTATTATGATTTAAGAGATGAATTTTATCTATTTTAATAATATAGCTCTTGTCACACTTATCTCTGATTCAATCCTGATCTCTTTTTGGGAAACATTTGAGTACATTTTGACTTCTGTTTGGCCCACCTCTATGCATGTGTAGAAGTACGCTCATATGCCTGAAGAAACAGCATATATAAGGAGAGCCTAGGCCTTCTGTTGAGCCAGAAGGGGTGTATGATGGCATGAATTTGCAAATACAGTTATGGGCTTGCAATAAATATCACATCATTTAGTTTAAAAAATCAAATTAAAGTTGATTCTGAGGCTCCTTCCTAACCAAACAATTTTAGTCACTGGGTGTTGTATTTGTGTGTGTGCGTGTGTGTGTGTGTGTGAGAGACAGAGAGAGAGCGCAAGAGAGAGCAAGAGTATACAAGGACCTTTTCCCTCCTTTAGAATCTCACAAATATCATAGGTTGTATATGATTCCTGGAAATCTTGTCCTTTGTTCATCATAAATGCTACTGACGTGTTCATTGTCTGAATCTATATGGTACCTTGAAGACCTGCTGTATTTCCATCCAAATTTAGCATGAGTATTTGCCAAGTTTGGAAGCTGTTGTGGCTAAGATTCAGCTTCCCTAGGTGTTTTCACTAGATTATATCCTTACTCCTACCAGATCATGCCATTTTTCCCAGGCACTTAGAGAAAACAGGGCATAGGGCCTCTGCTACTTGTGAAACTCCAATTGGTGATCTCCTTTCTGGTTTTGGGAAATTCCATTCTCATTCATCACCCTTGCTTCTCTCTCCTCAAAATCATACATCCTATTATTTGTTTCCAAGCCAAATCACCTCAGGTTTCTGGAAAAAATAAACTAAGAAGGTTTAATTGTCTGAAAACAGCTTCTTCTTTTAGTACTGAATTTCATCCCTCCCCTGAGACAAGAAGGAACAAGGAAAGGAAAAAATACAGTCAGAACAAAACACATATGTTTTATTCTGGATTGCCTTGAAAGCTAAGCCTTATTCAAAAGCTTTGCATGCAGATAGTTTGTTTGCAAAGTTATCTCAGATAGTGGTAGTGTAGAACCAGGGAGATTGAAACATGACAGGAAACGAATTCATTATCATTATGCAGAATCATGTTTGCTGCTGCTGCCATGGATAATTGATGTTCAATCTGGATGAAACTTTGAGAGGGGACATATAAAATGCACCTCAGAATGGTTTGCCTAAAGGATATTGTCTGGCCATTGACCTCTGATCTGTATTTAGTTGAGGATGGGGCTATTGGGTGTTAAACTTTAGTAATTTTCCGATTGAGCATGTATGAATACAGAGTGAGATTCCATAGTCATTCCGTGATGTGGTATCAGAGAAGCCCTGAAACAGAAACTGAGCAATATGTAGGACAGCTGGATATGAGGTGCTGTCAGCATGAAGTGAGATTGAAACTCACATAGTGCTATTAGGCACTGTATGGCTCGAATCAGATATGAGGGCAAGACAGTGTGAGGTAGTGCTCAAGATGACTTTTATAGAGTCCGCCCTTTGCACCACTCACAATCTCTTATTTCCTCCATTATATTTTTAATGAAGTAGCTAACTGTCGTCTCTACCAAATACAATACATGAAGGCAATTAATGGAACATGCTATTGTCCCTGCTGTTGCAACTGGTCTGAAGTCTATGTTGATATTCATTGTCTCACTCTTCTATCTTCAGTTTATTTTTCCCTCACTCTCAGTCATCACTTTAGCTATTACAGGTTGCTTGTCTGGTGGGATGACCAAAAATTTCAGCCTCAAGGGCTTTGGGCCCTTGGTTAACTTGCTTTTGCCAGGCTGTGATATCTATATCTGTATTTGTTCATTTATCATTATCATGAGGCATGCATGCACAAAGAAATACCCCAGTATCCTTGGGTTTTAAAAATTTCTCTCTACCTCAATCATGTAACAGTAAACCTAGCTCCACAAGGTAATTGGGGTCAGTTTTCCCCAGTAATATTAACTTTTTTTCTGCTTTCTGGTGCCTTTCATAAAAATTTTTCAGATTTCAGGTTATACGATACATGGTAGAAGTAGTTGATTTCAGATTATACGATACATGGTAGAACTAGTAACCCTGGGTGTAAGAGGGCTAATTTAATTCACCTGCAACAAAGTGGCTGGATGGCACTATACATATCAAGGGCTCAGTGTCATCCTCTGCTGCTAGCAGATTGGACATGCAGCATAGAGGTAGCTATCAACCTTTGTGAGGGGAAACTCATGCCTAGCTTTTATTTCTACCACCATAGCCACTTTGATCAATGTACCATTCAAAAAGTCCTGGGGTAGCTTAGATGAGAGGCTGGCTGATATCCGTAGGATAAATTATCCTGTTCTCTTAGATGTTGAGGAGCTCCTCAACATTAATGTGTGTCACAAAATTCTTCATCCTTAACCCATTCCATAGGTCATCCCTGCACCTCCACTCTAGACCCCCTTGTCTCCAATTTCAGTCTTGCTATTTCTAGATTTCAGATCAGCCAGTGAATACATTTAACACTGCCCAGACATCTGTGGCTATCCATACTTTTGGCCATTTCTTGTTCTCGGCTGTATCAGTTAGCTGTTCCTACAAAATAAATCACCTCAAAACTCAGTTGCTTAAAACAATGAATGTGTATTTTCATTAATAACCCACGAAAGTGTCAGCTAGATAGTTCTGTTTTCCTGGATCAGGGTTGGTTTATTTCAACCAAGTTTGTTCATGCACCTGCAGTCAACTGGTGGATCAGTTGGGAGATGGCTTGTCTAGGAGGGTCTTACTTATGTGTCTGGTAGTTTGTTGCCTATTGCCTAGGGCAGTTGGGGCCACATAGCAATTATCATCCAGAAGACTATCTCAGACTTCTTCATATGGTGATATCAGGGTTCTGAAAGACAGAAGAGAAGCTTATTGAGTACCAGGCCCAGAATTGGTACTCACGCTGTGTTTAGTGAGTCAAACAAATCACCACGCCCACCGATTGTCAAGGAGTGGGGAAATGACACATCTTTTAATGGGAGGAGTTGAAAAGTCAGAAAGAGCGGAGTAAAGAATTTCAGTTATTATTGCAATTAATTAACTATATACTAAGTTTATAACCAGGTATACTAGTTAAAACTTAACCTCCCTACTTTTGTCCTTTAGAGACATCTATGTATAAGTCACATAGAGGCAGTAGCAGGCTACTTTTCATTTACAATACATGTTGAGTATTGAGCTTACCAAACTGTGAACCAGGCCTTGGAATAGTTCCCCCGTTTTCTGACAGCTGCTCATAGAGAACCCCATATGAGGAAGACGCTTCAGAGCAATAGAAGAAGGTGACATACAGTTTGGGCTATCTGCTTGCACAACTTACTTGAGACCTTGAAAACAACAGTCTACTTTATAATGGATTGCTGTTGACTTGGTAGATCTGGTAATAACCAGCTCATGATCTAGTGACATAATCACTGGATGTCCCTTAGTTATGTGCTCAGTTTCTATTAGGGTCTGCTAACACACCTAAGTCTGCTTTTCTAACAAGCAGTGCTCTGCTGCAGAAAGCAAGACCTTGTTTTCTGAGATCTGTGCTGTGACTGTTTAATTGAGGTTACTAGAGAATCCACATAGCATCCTCATCCACTACAGATGCCTCTAAAACCATCAAATCTACTAGGTCATATAGACTGAGGAACAGGACAGCTTTCACCTGATTCTTTTAAAGAGGCTTTTGTGATGTAAGACATACAATTAAGGCCCAATATTATATACTTCTTTGATATCTGAAACCAGAACGACATCAAAAGGCCTAACTGCAAAATTTTCATCCCTATTCTGTCACTGCAGATAATGTCTCCTAGAGAGACCACCCTCCTTAACAAAGGGACTAGGCACAGTTCTTGCTTATCCCAGAGTAACAGGTTTCAGTTCTCTGTCGAATTATTCAGACAAATCAATCCCAACCTCTCATGGAAACAGGAGCCACCTCACCTTCTTTACACTACGAAGCCTGACTTCCACAGCCCCTCTTGTTCACTCTGCTCCCAAGTGCAATCCCAACATTGCCCTGAGTCATGTGTAGTGTTCTTTTCCTTTGGGCTATGAGTACATGTGACTAACAAATTTCCATTGATCTCATCTGTGTAGTGTTGTGTATCTGGTCATTCCCCAAACCCTAGGGTCTTCCTTAAAAAACAGGCTAATAGGAGGTAATTAGAACACCCTCTCTTACTGCTCAGAACCCCAATCAAAACAGTGCCTTTTGAAACTTTTGATAAATGAGAAGAACAGTTTTTCCAACTCTGGCATATTATAAACTACAGGATTCAATGAAGACTACCAGTTTCTGTATTGATTTCTTACTGGATCTTTGACAAAGCAAACAAAAACACGAAATGGGGAAAGGGCACCCTATTCAACAAATGGTGCTGGGATAATTGGCAAGCCACACGTAGAAGAATGAAACTGGATTCTCATCTCTCACATCATAAAAAAATCAACTCAAGATGTATCAAAGACAAATCTAAGACCTGAAACCATAAAGATTCTAGAAGATAACATCAGAAAAACCCTTCTAGACATTGGCTTAGGCAAAGACTACATGACCAAGATCCCAAAAGTGAATGCAGCAAAAAGAAGAAAAATAGATAGGACTTAATTAAACTAAAAAGCTTCTGCACCACAAACGAAATAATCAGGAAAGTTGACAGACTACCCACATAGTGGGAGAAAATCATTATAATCTATACATTCAACAAAGGACTAATATCCAGAATCTACAAAGAACTCAAATCAGCAAGATATTAAAAAACAAACAATCCCATCAGAGCTTTTACAATGGTATATTTTAAGCACCTTCTTTCTTTTGAGCACCCTGGGCTTTCAAACAACTTGACAATATGGCGTTTGTTGCCATGTCTGTGTTGAATCCTGAAAGAATAAAACATAGGGAAAACAATATTGTCAAATCTACTTGCTTCCTCTGAAAATCTCAAGAACCTTAAGTTTCTTATAAGTGTAGCATCTTTTATTTTGGATTATGATTTTGAGTATCCTTTGGAGCTATAATCTGATAACCTTGTTTCTTTTGACTACAGAAGGTAACAAAAAAATATCTCCCTTCATTTTCAGACTAGATCGGGTATGTTCAGAGTGGTATCACTGTAGACCTCCCCTCATTTTCTATGGATATAAGTTAAAAGATTCATTAAATGGCTTAGTTTTTATTCTGACCATCTTTACCTTAAGCTTTAGGTGTATTTCAGTTATTTAAAAGTTGTGTTACTATCCTTTCTAAAAACATACATTTATATACATTTTATATTTATGTGTTAAAATCTGTCTTACATAAAGTATAATTATTTTGAACGTAGTTGAAGAAAAAGAACACAAACATCATTTTAAATATTTTAAAAAAACCTTTCTAAGACATTTTATTAATTGGAGAAATAATTAGATTGAAAACACTAGATAAAAAACTGAGCATTGACATTTGGGTCACCTAAATGACCAAAGCAGATAGACTCTAATAAAGATATTTGAACATATAATTGAAGTGGATAAAATAATTTAGCCAACAGTCAATTCATAGACTCAAGAAATTAAATAAATTTGTAAAATTAAAATTTTATCAATTTGGGATGGAAATAGAAAACCTCCTCCAAAACTTTTTGAACTTTAGTTATTTTATGTTAAATGTCGATAATAATACCTGTTTCAAAGTACGATTGTGAGTAATATGAAATAATGTATTAATTGAATCCAATTTAAATACGAAAAGTAATTTGTAGTCCCTCTGTAGTTATGTATTGATTGAATCACTGTGTGAAGCATGACACAAAAGTATATTGTAGCTGCGTTACTTCCGGAAAAATTTATCTTCCATTTTGTTCTGTTGTCCAATAACTTGAAAGATGAGGGAGGAAACATTTGTATTCATTCAAACATCGATCACTTTTTTGAAATGATCTGTGTATGCATTATTTTCTGCTTGAAGGAATATTGGTTGTCAGAATGGTCAGTGTCATCATTGATTTTGTGGTGTCTGTGGAGGCAGGGAACATAAGGAAGCAACCTTACTGTGTGAAAAATAATTAAAACTTTATTAGGAGAACTGTGAGATTGAGCAGTGTTTTCAGCCTAAAACCACAAAGCATTCAGCCTTAGGGATGGCTGCTTTTAACAGTGGTATATTGCATTCACAATAAAACTCATTTTGTTCCTTTTCAATAATGCATTGTTTCTGAAGTCAGTAACTGCACTTTTACAGATATTTCAAAAATAAACTTTATTATATCAAATTGCCTTCTACTTCAGACATTTTTTGGTTTAAAAAAATCCACTCATCAGCATCATTAAATGCTAAATATAAAATTTATGTATAAAACACTGAACACATCTTTATTATAATAAAAATTACATCATATCTTCTCATTATAAGTTAATAGCTCTATGCGATTTTTGAGATTAATATCCAAAGCTGGACTTTTATTTAAAAACTTGAAAATGTGTTTATTATTATTATTACATTTTGTTATCTGTTTTGAAGCTTGGCAAATATGAATTTGCTTACCCACATTTCAAATTGACCTGTATTTCATTCAGAAAGCGCACACATGAACATAAACATTGAACAACAGACCCTGTGGACTATTAGAGCGGGGAGGGAGGAAGCAGAGTGTGGTTTGAAAAACAACCTATTGGGTACTATGCTCACTACCTGGGTGCATAAACCCATGTAAGAAACCTGCATATGAACCCCTTGTATCTAAAACAAAAGTTGAAAAATTTTAAAAAGAGAACACTGATATTTTGCTATTGTTGCCTACTAGAATAGATGGGAGAATGATATTTGTTAATTAAGTTTGGCTGGTATAACACTATATGTCTGTGGAGCATAGAGCTCTTTCATTTTTGGAAGGGGTTTATCTTCTATCCCATTGACACACAGATGGCTTTATCTGGCAACTGTGGCCTCTGTTATATGTAGCTTCCAGGTAAGTACCTTCTATTTACTTTCTTGCCTAGTTCCACACTTTAAATACTAAACTTAAATTTCAAGTGAATTCCTACTTCAAATAAACAAAATCATAAATTACAGATATAGTCCATATTTTGTTTTCATGGGAGACACTACCAGTTTGAAAATATTTCTTAAAATATCAAACTGAATTATAGAATATCATAAAATATTATTTTCTTTGTACTTATGAAATTTATTGAACGGTAGTTGAAGGGATGCTTGTACTATATAGTCACTAATGTAAGAGCAAACAATTAAATAGGGAATCACAAAGCTGCTCCTGCTCATCCACTCCACTTTTTAAATCAGATTTTCCAAGACCAGAATAAAATATTTTCTGCTGGATGGGTTTTTAGCAAAGCTTCTCTGACCCATTCTGCTTGCTCAATTATGGAACTGTAATGCCAGGATGTCCTCAGGAAAGAACAGCTGCTTTTTGCTGGGAATCATGTGAGAAGCAAGATCTGTAGCAAGACTTGCACACAGTGGGAGCTCTATTGTCACTGTTTTGAATGAAAGTACAAATAACTGCTGGAATGACTAGGAGAATTTTAGATAAGACATCATGAGGCCACTTCTACAAAGGAAAGTACTTGTATTAAGAGTGCTTTTATGACTCACACACAGCCTGCCCTATAGATAAGTGAATCCCTGAAGTGAGTAGATGACTTTGTTAAGTATCTTATACTTAAAATACCAAAGTGAACTTCCCGAAGATGTGTACTGAGTCAATGACAGACATGACCTTTTATCTTAAAATTTAATTGCTAATAAACTATTTTACTCATATGGCAATCAGTACTTGAAACTTTAATTAAAACTCAAAGTTTGGTCTTAAGGATTTTGAGAAATCTTATTGAATTCATCAAGAAACAAACATAAAACATTAACATGGCACAAAAAGGCAAATTCGATGAAGAGAGAAAGGACTTAGAAATAAGCTAAGACTTTTTTTTTTTAAATCTTTTTTGGGTATTAAGTTTTCTTTCATGCATGGACTACGGAGTTCATGCATTGCTATGACTTCTGCGCAAACGGACTATAATAGTCTAATACAAAATGCATGATAGGGTGAGTTGCTTCATAGTGATCCAGGCCAATGATATTCAGATTGTGGTCCATGGACCTGAGCTGTTTCATGATCCTGTGCTGGTCCATGAACTGTTGACTAGTATAGAAATTGAAAACTTTTGTAGTGTTTAATAATGTCAAATGTAATACATAGGAGCTTGTATTTTATAGATTTTATTTTTTCTAGTAATTTATTATTATTATACTTAACAGAAACTGGACTTTCATTACTGAGAGTCTGAGACGCGCTGATCTATGCAAAAGTGAACCTTAGAAAGTGGCTCGCTGGGTGAGAGATGGTAGATTATACTGCAGATTTTAAGACATTGTGTTTTGTGAGTGTGGATCTTGGCTCTGATTGTTGCTAGGTGCATAATCTTAGGCAAGTTACATAATCTCTCTTTCTGATCTATAAAATGGGCATGATAAATAATGCTTAACTGTTGCAATTGTCGTGAGGATTAAACAAATTAATGTATGTAAAGTGATAGGAATAGATCCTGCTATAAATGATGTTCTCAATGAATACTAGCTATTATTTTTAGGGGGGGAAACATCTGTATGAGAAACTATAATACAGGGTAGATGTGACAAGAATCATGCTATAGTTGCAAATAAATTTCTATGAGTGATGCAGGCTTCACAAAAAAGGAAACATTGGAGTTGATCTTTGAAGAATGACTATGATTTGAGTAAATGGAGAATGGTTGGAGGAAGCTACTTTGAGTAGTAATACTTAATATTGTATAAATAATTTATTTGCTTATAATCTGAGCTGAATAGATAATGAGTAATTTTCTGAAAAAATATTTCCTATATAAATGGCACTCAGAAATATTTGCAATTTTATAATTCTCATTGTTCTTGATGTAGGTGGTTGGCTCTTTACTTTTTCTAGAGATTTATTGCTGAAAAGCCACAGAGAAGAAGTTTGATTAATTTTTTTTTTTTTTATTGTTTTGACCTTCTTGGATTGCTAGGTGGGGATTACAAAAGTCTTCAGCAGTGAACCTATTAGACTAACCACATTTATCCTTAAGATTAAGGAACCGATTATTCAAGTGTAATCAAAAGGCAAAACTTTAATTGGCATCTTGCATTTCCAATGTGTAGATTTCTCATATCTAATTCCTTAGAAATGTGAAGTACAACTGAGGACCAGATATGGTTCTGTGTTACAAATAAATAATCATTCCTTAGTAGTTGTGTTTGTATTTTATTGATTTTTATTTTTATGTATGTATGTATGTATCTGTGTATGTATTGTAATCAAGCAACAACTGGATAAAGTGGATAAGGTCTGGAAATGTTGGAGTAAGAAGGTTACAGAATATATTTCAATAAATGAAATAAGCATTGCAGAACAAGTATGTTAATGTTTTTGTGTTAGAGAAAATAGTTCATTATTCATTATTCATTACAATTAAATTATTTGAAGTGTGATTAAGCTTAGGGTTTTTTGCTAAGTTTTTAATTTTAATTATTATGATACATAATGGTTGTACATATGTATAGGGTACATGTGATACTTTGATACAAGCATACAATGTGTAATGGTCAAATCAGGGTAATTGGGGTATCTATCACCGCAGTCATTTATGATTTCTTTGTGTTTGGAAAGTTTCAATTTTACTCTTCTGGATTTATTTATTTATTTATTTATTTATTTATTTATCTATTTATTTATTTATTTATTTTGAGACGGAGTCTCGCTCTGTCTCCCAGACTGGAGTGCAGTGGCACGATCTCGGCTCACTACAACCTCCGCCTCCCGGGTTCACGCCATTCTCCTGCGTCAACCTCCCGAGCAGCTGGGACTACAGGTGCCTGCCACCACGCCCTGCTAATTTTTTGTATTTTTAGTAGAGGCGGGGTTTCACCGTGTTAGCCAGGGTAGTCTCAATCTCCTGACCTCGTTATCCGCCCGCCTCGGCCTCCCAAAGTGCTGGGATTACAGGCATGAGTCACCGCGCCCGGCCTCTTCTGGTTATTTCAAAATATACAATAAATTATTGTTAACTATAGTCACCCTCTAGAGTTTGTTCGTTTGTTTGTTTGTTTCTGACTGAGGTAGAGCTAAGGGAAGGTAGTATTAGGGTAGTGGTTAAAACCATCGGATTTAAAATTAAACGGATCTGGCTTTAAGTCCCAGCTCTACTACTTACTAGCAGTGTGGCCTTGTGAATATCAAATGAGATATAAAGGGCTTAGCGCAGTACCTGGCCCATTATGAGAGCTCAATAGTCTATTGTTATTTTCTTCACCCTTAAGACTATGTAAACTTTGTAATCTACTGAATTCAATGAGCAGAAGTCATTCAATTCTGCCTCCTAGATTTTCTCTTTATTCCAGACTTCCATGAAGCTGTATTGTTGCCAGCTGTGTATGTCTTACTAACTTTGAAAGAATAATTCATTTTTTTTTTCTTATAGGTCATTCATGCTCATTGCAAAATATTCATAAAATTAGGAAAAATAAAACACATAATTTATAAATAAACACACAAAGAAAAAACCATGAGCAATATTTTGGTGAATATCTTTCCTGGATTTTTCTTTCTATATATTGTTATAACATTTAAAAAACAGGGTAAGAAATCCATTATAAAGGGGAAAGAAAAGGCTTAGTTTCAATTCCAGAGCAGCCTAGTTCTGTTCCTTTTATGGCAATAAGGTAAAGCTTGTATTCAGGTAGAGCACCACATAAAATTGGTCTTTGACCAGTGTAAAGTGGCTCGTCTATGTACAGGTCTACAAAGGCCATCCCTCTCTGAGCCTGGAAACTTTCTTTTCTCCAAACATTGAAAAACTTTGGGCTTAATTAAAACTTGTCCTTTCAGGCAAACCTTATGCTTGACTAGTACATTTTTTTTTTAACTTCAGTTGATTGAATTCCTCATGAATAATCTAAGAATTACAACCCAATGCAACCACTGACTTTTTTGCGACATTGGGCTTAAACGTTTTGTGATGAACTCTTTCCCCCACGCCCCCCCCCTCAGGTTACGTTATGATATCCATCTGCCTAAAATTAGGTTTCAATAGTACAAAATAATATACATTTTAATATTGATCCAAAAAGTTTTCATCCACAGTTTAAAATTTCACTAGTGTAAAGGCATGAAAATCTCTGTTCTTCAATCTTCTTGAAAGTGTGAAATGATTTAAATGTAAAGCATTTATTGCTTTAACTTATGACTATACAGTTTGATTACCTACTGATAATAACCTGGTGTTTATTCTGCCTGTTCTTTTATTTTTTAATTTTTAATTTTTGTGGACACATAGTAGGTGTATGTATTTATGGGGTACATGCAATGTTTTGATACAGGCATAAAATGTGAAACGATCACATGGAGAATAGGGTATCCATCCCCACAAGTATTTATCCTTTGTGCTATAAACAATCCAATTACACTCTTTTGGTTATTTTAAAATGTACAATTAAGTTATTACAGTTGTGTTATCAAATAGTAGATCTTACACATTATTTCTAACGATTTTATATATCCATTAACTCTTCCCACATTCCCCTAATCCCTCCATTACCCTTCCCAGCCTCTGGTAACCACCTTTCTACTCTCTTTGGCCAAGAGTTCAATTGTTTTGATTTTAAGATCCCACAAAAAGTGAGAACATGTGATATTTGTCTTTCTTTGCCTGGCTTATTTCACTTAACATATTAATCTCCAGTTTCACCCATGTTGTTGAAAATGACTGGATTTCACTCTTCTTTATGATTGAATAGTACTCCACTGTGTATATGCACTACATTTTCTTTACCCATTAATCAATTGATGGACATTTAGGTTGCTTCTGAATCTTAGCTATTGTGAGTAGTGCTGTCATAAGCATGGTGGTACAGATATCTCTTTGATGCACCAATTTACTTTCTTTTGTGCATATACCGAGTAGTGGGCTTGCTGGATCTTATAGCAGTCCTATTTTTACTTATTTGAGAAGCCTACTAGTGTTTCCATTTCTCCACATCCTCACTAGCGTGCATTATTTTGTTGTTTTGTTAAAAATGATATTAACTGGGATGAGATGGTATCTCCGTGTGGTTTTAATTTTCATTTATCTGATGATTGCTGATACTAAGCATTTTGCCATATGCCTGTTGGACATTTTTATGTCTTCTTTTGAGAAATGTCTATTCAGATCTTTTGATCAATTTTAACAGGATTATTTGTTAATTTTTGCTATTGAGTTGTTTGAGTTCCTTATATACCCTGGTTATCAATCCCTTGTCAGTTGAAGAGTTTTCAAATATTTTCTCTTATTCTTTAGATTGTCTCTTCACCCTGGTAATTGTTTTCTTTGCTGTGCAGAAGCTTTTTAGCTTGACATGATCCAATTTGTACATTTTTGCTTTGGTCGCCTGTGCTTTTGAGGTCACATTGAAGAAATCTTTGGCAAGACCAATGTTGGGAAGCATTTCTCCAATTTTTAAAAGTAGTTTCATAGTCTCAGGTCTTAGATTTAAATATTTAATCCATTTAAATTTGATTTTTGTATATGACAATAGGGATATAGTTTCCTTGTTCTGCATAAAGATGCCTAGATTTCCCAGCATCTTTATTAAACAGAGTGTCTTTTTCCCAGTGTATATTCTTGGCATCTTTGTTGAAAATAAGTTGACTGTAAATGCATGGACTTTTTTTCTGTTTTATTGGTCTATGTGTCTGGTTTTATGCCAGTACCATGCTGTTTTGGTTACTACAGCTCTGTAGTATAATTTGAAGTCAGGTAATGTGATGCCCCCAGTTTTGTTTTTTTGCTCAGGATTTCTCTGGCTATTGTGGGTCTTTGTGTGGTTTTATGTAAATTTTAAAATTGCATTTTATTTTCCTGTGAAGAATGTTATAAATATTTTTGTAGGTATTACTTTGAATCTGTAGATTGCTTTGGCTAGTATGTACAGTTTAACAATATTGATTCTTCCAATTCATGTTTGCTTTTTACACATAGAAATGCTACTCATTTTCCTTTATTTTAGATATATTAGAATGAGGCTAAAGAGAAACATTATTTGCACAGAAAGATGTTTTAAATTCAATATAAATTAATATTTTGTTTTGTAATGTAGTTTTTGCATTTCTTCATTGTAAAAGAATAATTCATTTATATGTTTTTATAAATTTTAACACTATTCATAACTCACAATTATGCATAATGCCATGAATACATTTTCTTCAGTTTAGTATAGTTAAAAAAACAAAGAATACTTGGTTTTGGTTTTGATTGGTTGTTATTATGCAGAGGATGGGCCTTTATACGTGTAGCTGATTCAATTTGTATCTCAAAGACTCTTTGCTAAGACATACCCTGATTCTCTCACCTTATGTTTATGTCTGGCTTCTGTCATTGGAATCTATTTCTTGCTGGATTCTAGATAGTCCCACTGGTTGGAAGTGTCTAGGGCTAGAGCGAGTTCTAGTCAATTGTTTTTTCATCTTTCCAGAAATAAAACTTTAATTCAAATAACAAACAAGTATTTATGAGTTCCTACTAAACACTTAGCATTGTTCTCATTGTTATAGGACACATAAAGACATTTTCAAACAAGGTCCTTGCTTTCAGAGGTCTTATAATCTACCTAATGAGGAAAAAATATACATACATGAAATAATAAGTTGACAACAAAGGAGAATAGGAAGCGCTTAAGTGTATGTAACAGCTAAAAAGCATGGTACTGGTACCAAAACAGAGATATAGACCAATGGAACAGAACAGAGTCCTCAGAAATAATACCACACATCTACAGCCATCTGATCTTTGACAAACCTGAGAGAAACAAGAAATGGGGAAAGGATTCCCTATTTAATAAATGGTGCTGGGAAAATTGGCTAGCCATAAGTAGAAAGCTGAAACTGGATCCTTTCCTTACTCCTTATACGAAAATTAATTCAAGATGGATTAAAGACTTAAATGTTAGACCTAATACCATAAAAATCCTAGAGGAAAACCTAGGTAGTACCATTCAGGACATAGGCATGGGCAAAGACTTCATGTCTAAAACACCAAAAGCAACGGCAGCAAAAGCCAAAATTGACAAATGGGATCTAATTAAACTAAAAAGCTTCTCCACAGCAAAAGAAACTACCATCATAGGGAACAGACAACCTACAGAATGGGAGAAAATTTTTGCAATCTACTCATCTGACAAAGGGCTAATATCCAGAACCTACAAAGAACTCAAACAAATTTACAAGAAAAAACCAAACAACCCCATCAAAAAGTGGGCAAAGGATATGAACAGACATTTCTCAAAAGAAGACATTCATACAGCCAACAGACACATGAACAAATGCTCATCATCACTGGCCATCAGAGAAATGCAAATCAAAACCACAATGAGATATCATCTCACACCAGTTAGAATGGCGATCATTAAAAAGTCAGGAAACAACAGGTGCTGGAGAGGATGTGGAGAAATAGGAACACTTTTACACTGTTGGTGGGATTGTAAACTAGTTCAACCATTATGGAAAACAGTATGGCGATTCCTCAAGGATCTAGAACTAGAAGTACCATATGACCCAGCCATCCCATTACTGGGTATATACCCAAAGGATTATAAATCATGCTGCTCTAAAGACACATGCACACGTATGTTTATTGCGGCACTATTCACAATAGCAAAGACTTGGAATCAACCCAAATGTCCATCAGTGACAGACTGGATTAAGAAAATGTGGCACATATACACCATGGAATACTATGCAGCCATAAAAAAGGATGAGTTCGTGTCCTTTGTAGAGACATGGATGCGGCTGGAAACCATCATTCTTAGCAAACTATCACAAGAACAGAAAACCAAACACCGCATGTTCTCACTCATAGGTGGGAACTGAACAATGAGATCACTTGGACTCGGGAAGGGGGACATCACACACCGGGGCCTATCATGGGGAGCAGGGAGGAGGGAGGGATTGCATTGGGAGTTATATCTTATGTAAATGATGAGTTGATGGGTGCTGACGAGTTGATGGGTGCAGCACAGCAACATGGCACAAGTATACATATGTAACAAACCTGCACGTTATGCACATGTACCCTAGAACTTAAAAGTATAATAATAAAAAATAAATAAATTAAAAAAAAAAAAAACAACTAAGAGCATTTACACACAGTAATTACTTGATCTAGGCCAGAGCTCCTGTGGAGAAAGGAAGGTTTAATAACTGAAAGAATAGTAGAAAGGGTGTAGGTGGACAAAGAAAAGGAGACTGACTTCATAGCTCCCTCAACATTGAAGACCTAGAGGCTGCAGCATTTTCTGCCTGCTTCTTCCTTTTGCCTTCCACAATAATTTGTTTTAAGCTTCAATGTCATTAGATACTGCAGAGCTTCTGATTCAAATTAACTACTTTAAGTGATTAGGACAACTTGTAAGTAGGTACTCATTAAATCTTCCAGAAAGTTGCCATAAAGCACTTACTTTTTAAAAATCTTCTGTATATGTGCAAATTTTTAAAATCTGCATCCACTTTCTAGGACTGTGAACTCCTGCAAGACAGTGACAATGACTTCTGTATGTCTCTATTTTACTCAGTAAGTAGCATAAAACAGACAATAAATATTTATTGGAGATATATTTTTTTTATTTATTAATTCATTTATCATTAATATTACTTTTCTTATGTGTGCCTTTTAGAGAAAAGTTAGACTGGTAAAATATTTTGGGGGCTGGTGGAAGTATTGTTATCTGATAGCTTGATTAAATGCCTAGTAGCCCAAATTAAAGTACGAGGTGCTATATTAAAAAACACAGAGATACCACTCTTTTTTCATTATGAGAGCTTGTTTATACTTCAACACATTATATACTAATGGGTGAAAGCAAAAAAAGGATCTTCTGATGGTCGAATAATGGTCTAAATAGAAAGCTGTTCTCACTTTCTTTAACATCTTTGTTATAATATCTTTTTTAAAACTTCCACTTTTATTATGTGGTTCCTAAGTGGCTTTCCTTAAAAAAAAAATCACATTTATCTACTATAAAAATAAAAGCTTTGGAATTTCACAGTGAAAAGACAAAGGAATAAAAATGAAAAATGGCAACCAAAGGTCAGGGTCTGATGAATAAAAATACTCTGTTGTATATGACAAGTGTGGGGCACTATCTGATAGTGGAGGGAAAAGTAATGAAAAAGTTAGGAACAGAAGACCTCATAAAGCATGTGAGAATTATTACCAAATTAAAACACAGAAATTGCCAAATTATAAGAAGCAAAATTTAACGTGGACAGGCTTCATTTGTTTCGCATGGAGAGCTACAGGAACCATGTCTGATTATCAGTGGGGATTGACACAGACCTTTCTGACAAGTATTCTAAATAATAGATTCTAGTTCTAGTCATTACCAAGAAAGGTGAATAGTTATAACTTAACTTCAAAGCAATTTGCTGTTGCACCATATAGAGTTTGTTGTATAAAGGGAAATCGTAAGATATACAGACTGCAGGAAATAAAACATGTGTCTAATATTTCATCATATTTAGCTGTGTTTTAGATATTTGTTTTTTCTTATAAAGTACAAACTTAGGGGGCTTAAGCAACTCTTGTTGTTAGAAGGATATTAACAATTTATTTTTAATATGGGAAATAAACATATCTATATAGAATAATTTTTGGCTATTTTAATGAAGTGGCATTGTGTAATGGAAAGGCCATGAGCTCTGGAATCAGTCAGAGCTCAGTTCAAATCTCTGTTCTGCAACAGAGTAGTTGATTAATTTTGGCCCAGTTGGTATTTGCACTTCATTTATTATTGTGAGGTTATAGTGAGGATTAAATGGAAAAATATAAAAGTAATTTTAATATAGTAAATATTCAAATATCTGCAATTTCAAATGTTTTATTAGGAACATGCTACATTTAATAGTTAATAAATCAAAATAAATTTTTACCTTGCTTTATCCCTAAATTTCACTTGAATATCTTTTCTTTACCTGACCTTGCCACTTTGACTAGCTGTTCTTTCCCTAGCTAAAGCAAATGAATAAACCATATATCTGGCTTTGCACAATTGATCTTTCATCTCCACCTCTTTTAAACCTTTTTAAGGTGACATTTCTGCAAAAGAATTAGAAAATACTTGAGCTGTGGGAGACTTAAAACCACATATAGTTCATTTAACTTTTGTCTGGCAATTGTTATGAGACAGAAAATGTGTATGTCTATACTTAAAAAATAGAAAAATTACAATTGAATTTTAAAGATACATGCAAATTGTATTTCTAACTTGATATATATACTGTCAGGATGATGTCATGTCACCTTAGATCATAAAGCGATTGAGAACAGGAATCATGTCATGAGGGGAAATCACATAATGGACCATAGTGATCAACCCGATTTAAAAACTGCAAACATTAAAAAACTGCAAACAAAGAACTATCCTGTGCTGAAAAACACCAGGCAACGTGTAGCATTTCAGGAATTTCAGCAGTTGCTCAATGTAAAACTTGCTCCCTGAGGATTTTTTTATTCCGTTTCTCTCAAACAATCACGAATTTACCCAAGAGAATGGACATTAGTAGTTACTGAACTGCTTTATTTTTTATTTGTTTTACAGAATAGAAAATAAAAAAATAAAGCCTGTATGATAACAGGTGGAAAACAAGAAATTGATGGTAATTATTAAGTCACCAAATGCCATTTATTAGAAGAGATTGCTGAATATCATTAAATAATAAGGAAATGAATTCTCCCGAGATTAATTAGCACTTGACAATAAACTTAAGGCTTTTGATGCCCACATTATTTTTGAATATTTTAATATTTTCCAGAAACTAAAAAAAATACATAAAATTTCACTGGCCGAATAAAAACATTATTTATGAGACACATTTATAACAGGAACTCAGATTCCTTCTTCAACATTTGCACACAGAACTACAACTGAACGCAAAAAATATGTAACAGATTGAGAGCAGATTGTTGACTATCACATTTTTGGAAGACTGGTTGCTTACTAGTTGACCAATCCTATCTACTTAAAGTAGCTGAGGCTAAAATGAAAATACTTCAGATAAAAACATTTTAAAAATGTTATCTTGGAACACTATTATCATGAAACTCTTCTAGCTTCTGGAAGAGATTCTAAACTATTTAGAGAACAAAGAAGCAACATCATAGTTGCTTGACAGGAGAGGTATTCTTCAGGACTAAACTGATAAGAGAGAAAATACAATTTAACAGATAAAATGACATACATTGGTAACAATGCCTGACTCTGAGTGTAACAAGTACTTTGAAATAATATCTTCAAAAATTGAAACAATAACCAGAAAACATCATTTTATAAACTGTTGTGAAACAAAAGCGTCTTATATTCTCCTCCTGCTTCCAAAGGGAAATAGCCATAAATGTTTCTTAAAATAGAGGGAGGTAAGTTATACTAGACTGATGCCGAATGTCAGAAAATTTATGCACCCAGCTAATGAGAGAAAACCTAAAAGAGCAAGTCCGTAAGAAAATGTGACTCTAACTTTCAAGAAATGAAAAAAGCAAAACATCATGTTGACTGAACATGTTATAATTGAAAAACATTAAACCATCATTTACACAAATGAAATACTTTGTGTCTATTTGAATTATGTAAGTGTAACCACCTGATGGGTTCACCTTGCCTGCTGGCTAGACAGAGCGGATTTATCAAGACAGGGGAATTGCAATAGAGAAAGAGTAATTCACGCAGAGCCAGCTGTACGGGAGATGAGAGTTTTATTATTACTCAAATCGGTCTCCCTGAGCATTGGATCAGAGTTTTTAAGGACAACTTGGTGGTTTGGGAAGCCAGCAAACCAGGAGTGCTGATTGGTGAGGTAGGAGATGAAATCATGGGGAATTGATGCTGTCCTCTTGGGCTGAATCAGTTCCTGGGTGGGGGCCACAAGATCAGATGAACCAGTTAATCCATTTGGGTGATGCCAGTTGATCCATCAAGTGTAGTGTCTGCAAAATATCTCAAGCACTGATTTAGGAGCAGTTTAGGGAGGGTCAGAATCTGGTACCCTCTAGCTGTATGACACCTAAACCATAATTTCTAATCTTATGGCTAATTTGTTAGTTCTACAAAGGCATTCTAGTTCCCAGGCAAGAAGTAGGTTTGTTTTGGAAAAGGACTGTTACCATCTTTGTTTTATACTATAAACTATAAACTAAGTTTCTCCCAAAGTTAGTTAAGCTTACAGGCGGGAATGAACAAGGACAACTTAAAGTTTAGAAAGCAAGATGGAGCCAGTTAGGTTAGATCTTTTTCACCGGCTCAGTCATAATTTTGCAAAGGCAGTTTCATAAGCATGCGGGCCCTGGAGACAGCTCTTCTACTTCCTCGCCTTGTGACTTGAGCAAATTATTTAACTTCCATGCCTTACTCATATGTAGCATGGAGGTAGTCAGAGTGTCTATTACATAAAGGTGGATCTGAGAATTAATTGAAATAAAATAGATGAAACACTTAGAAGATACACTCATCAAAAAATAAAGACAACAAATTTAGCCATAATTTTATATAAATATGAATATGTATATTTTTTCCTCATCAGGCGGTTAAAAAAATAAAACAAGGATTAAGCTTATCAAATAGCATTTTCAAATCATTGGCTGTCTCAAGTAAGTTTGCTTCTAACTGAATTCCATTGGTTTAATTGGAGTGGAGCAATCCCAGACAGCCTACAGTAACTTTAAGGAAAAATGTCAACAAATTATTACTTATATTAAAAAAGTTGAAAAGGAATCATTTATTACAAGAGACCCTTTGTGAGTCTGGGTTTAGCTAGAGCTAAAACTGGAAACAGTGTTTTTACTGATCACTGCTTTACCTTCTATTTTGGGGTTTATATATGGTAATTTTCTGGCCATTTTCAGGATAGGTTTCCAGGGTAGATTAGTTTAAGCTAAAGGATAGCAACCTTGGTTTTTATGCTCTGAGTGCCACATTATAAGATTTAAAGTTGTTTGCTTATCCTGGGTTGGCTCTGGGCAAAATTGAGGATTAGACAACGCTGACTTATATCTTTAGTTTACACAGCATATTCCTAGTTTAACATTCTTATCCTTCTGACTTTTAATATGAGTCTTTTTCTGGGAATTTCTCATTTTTAAAGGGTTATACTAGAGGTGGAAGAATATCTGTCTTTACTGTAGCTTCTGAAATGTGTGCTGTGAGGTGAATTGCCATCACCCTTCCTCACATCTTCAGTAGAGAATAATTTAAAAATAATTCAGTGTAAGAGGTGACAAATTGTTGCTTATTCCATGTACAGTATTCTCCTCGTCTCTGCCTCTTTCTTCCCACCCACAGGAAATTAGAAAAATATCTAAATATATGAACCCTAAATGAATAAGAGCAGGAAGAAAACCGTGTAGACCAGAAGCCATTTTGGTGGATTGAAAGGTGCATCGAAATGTTCTTAAGGGACTTGGGAAGGATTATTAGGAGGATAACAACACAATTTTGAAAGTGTAGCAAATAGAATAAAACAGTAAAATTTCCCCAAATATGAAATATTACTTTTATTAATAATACTACAGTGCTTTAGAGGCTACAAAAATGCATTTCTCCTTCTTAGCATCTACCTCTTACTGATTTGCTACCAATAAATGATTATAATCTGTCAGTGCAACCGTATTTAAGGAGGACAGATAAAACAAAGCAGAAAAGTAGTTCTTAGCCCACAAAAGGATATAGAAACTGTCATTCATTTAGAAAACCAAACATTTAATAGTCTTGAAAGTGTTATTGTATAAATTCTTGGAAAATGGCATGTTTTACATACGGAACAGAGTAAGGCGCCATGAGTACCAGAAATGCTAATTTAATCTTCAAGAATGTTAGTGTGATCACTTTTCCTTAAAGTTAAATGCAAATATTACTCTCACACATTCTTTTTTCTTCAGTATTATTACTTGTGCTATGAGCATGAAATGCTATGTGGAAGCTAACATTTCTCAGAAGTGCCATACTAATATCAAGTACTTTGTCAAGATGTGGAGCAGTATTTGTTAGTGACATTCCTATCTTCATCTTCCTTAGTGTTTCTAGCACTGAAAGTAACCATGAATGAAATTGACCTTACATTTGTTTCAGTGTCATTTTTTGTCTTTTTGGAGAGCATTAGGTATGACAAATACTGTTGTTTATGTAAAAATATGCCAGCTAAACTTGGGATTGCATCAGAAGCAAAAAAATTAAAATTGCAATATACTAAGTTTGCTTTACTTTTCATAGGCAGACTATGTTATACTTCCATTTACATACGGAATGTGTAATAGTAAGGTTCAGAAGCAGTCTCTGGAAACTGACTACCTAAATTCAAATCCTAGCTTCCCTTTTTAGCCTTATGGCTCTAAGAAAGTTATAGAATCACTCTAGGCCTTGGATTCCTCAACTGTAAAATGAGAGTGGTAATACTATCAGATTCTTCTGCCAGCTATTGTGAGAATTACATGCAGATAATGCAAACAGCCTAACACAGAGCCTGGTACATAGTAAGCTCAAAGTAAATGTTAGGTGGTTTTTTTGTTTTTGTTTGTTTGTTTGTTTTTGTTTTTTTCTACTACTGCTACTATTGCCATGCCTTAAGCTGCTGCTGCTGCTACTGTGACTACTACTACAAATACCAATACTATTATAGTATAATAGAACAAATATACAGATGCTCCTAGTACTACTACCAAGAGTATCCAATACCAACATTATTGCTAAAATGAGAACTGAGCGGTTCCTGTCATTCTTCTCTTTCTGAGGCTTACATCTTCCCACTTCACTCTAACTTAGAAGGAGTCAAAATTACCGCTGCCTTCAACACTGTTGTTTCAACTTCCCATCCGAACACATACATGCATGCACCTTGATAATGTCTGCATGAGTGCTGTTGAAGTACTGACTGTATCTCGGGGAATGCTGACCCCAGCAGGAAAATACATACTCTCTGTGTCTTTTCTTCAAATCCTGCCCCAGACTGAGTGACATCTGGTGTCCCCAAACCAACCCTGCGATAAGACTTTACTGTTGGCTGCAGCTAAACCCTCTTCTCAGTCCAACTCTTACATTGAAAAAATCCCATTCATAATGAGGTGATATACACATATGTAGCACTTTTTTCATCCTGAAAGCATAACGGCTTCATTGCTAGTTAAAATGAGCTGTCTTTTTAATCTCACATTTTATAAGCTGCATAGGAATTCAGTTTATAGTTTATAATCTTTTCTTGACATTTATATTCTATTTCCCTCCTCCTTCACAAATGAACAGTAATTGCAGATTTTTCCTGGGAGACTGTGAAACTTACTCTAGCAATACTGAGAGGCACTTTAGAAAAAATGCTTAGGGTTTTAAGAATGAATAATAAGGCAATCCAGGGTATGCTTTATTATCCATTAACATGTGTTTAGGTTGGCCATTTACAGTAAAACCACCAGCTAAATGTCATAGAAGTTCACAGAAGGCTGTATCTAGTTTATTCTGCGCCATTGGAAACTCTAAGCAAGGTTTTAAAATGTTCTTTTTTTCTAAATACCGTTTAAAATAAAAGCCGACAAAAAAAAAATCTACTTTGTGTCTATATGCTATTATAGCTGACAGATAAGAAAAATGCCAGGGATAATTGAGGAGGTTTCTGTATAAAATGTTAACACCTAACAAGAGCAAGCTTTCAAGATAAAGGCAAAGATTTCTATAGATTTATATATAGGTTTGTGTGAAAATTTAGGAGATAAAACAGATCCTGTTTCTAATGCCATTTTATTTCTAAATGGTAATGTGTAGATATTCACTGCCTCTGGTGTAAGGAGAGAAGAGGAAGAAATACCTATCATAATATAGTCCAGCGGTGCCTGCAACTTCATAAACCCGGCATCACAATTTAGCTTAATGCTGTGCCTAGATATGATAAGGGGGTGGGGAGGGAGAGGTGAGCTGAGTACAGGCCATGATATTTTTTCCCTTTGGACTTGAGCCATATTAAATGATATTTTTGTAATTCTATTAAATTAGAAGGGTGCATCATTGGTGCATCAGAATATTCTCAATCCTTTTGGTTTGGAGACCTACATAGAAGCAACAGTAAGCAAAAATGAAAGGTCAGAATCCTTTCAATATTTGACTGGCTGAAACAAGACATACACCTAAGCTGACTAAATGTAATTTGATCAAAAGTGTGATGGCTGACTTGTCTGTTTAGCTCAAATTGTAATTTGTTCCCGAATTACAATTGTCACTAGCTTTGAGTTCTGGTCATTTCAATATAGAATAAGGGTGATTGGAAATGTTATGTGTAGGCATTTGTTGGAACAACTTAAATGTTCAGAAATAGAGGAGTACTTAAAACAAACTACTAAAAATAATAATATAAACACAATCATATTTGGCTTTGGAAGGTTTCGTTGTAAAGTGTTAGCAATAGTTTTCTCCAGATGGGTGGGACTGTGGGTATTATGTTCTTCCATTTCATATTTGTATTTTTCTCTGAGAAACCTCTGCTTTCCTCTACTTTTGTAGCAACAAAAAAGAGAATTAAAAGAGCTAAGGAGACCAAATGAATTTTTTTTAAAGGAAATGTAAAAATCTGGAATTTTGGGTGAATTTAGCTTATATTTATTGTAAGACACTTATGCCTGTTAGAATAGTTTGACTAGGTTTTCATTTTTTGGCACCATGCCAAATATTTAAATTGAATTAAAATGTTTTTAAAAATAGATACAAATTCTTAATCATCCACAAAGGACTGCAGAGCTATTCCTATGGCACTCCAAATGGACACATACTTACAGAAAGAAAATATGTAGTTTTACTCCACCCAAATAAAATTTTGGCTAACTTGTCTTTTGGACAGCTTACTTCAGTTCAAATTTTGTGTAAAGATTTCTACTTTCAGTCCACCTATCAAGGGACCTTGCATTATTTTTCTGGTCTTTAAGTAAATCATCTGATAAACATTCACAATAAAATGTTCAAAACGTGATGCATATTGAAAGGAGAGAGAAAAGGAGTAGTGTATACTTCAAGTAGTATATAACTCATGACTAGGAGTGAGATCTGTGGGACAATGATTTAACTGGTGCCTTTCAAATTATCTTCTATCTGGTTAAGGCCAGATTTTGAGATCATAGAAAATTGTGAGCAATAAAAAGCTTTAACAGAGACTTGGTCTCAGAACTCTGGACCCTGGATGGCAAGAGAAAAATCACTTTTCTTCCAAGCTTTGAAATATCTGGAAGTCTGAAAACCAACACAGGTCACATTACTCAGCTTTTAGTTCACTAGCTTGGGTCAACTTAGTGGTATTTATAAGACTGAAGAGAAGTGTTACCATTTGTTTGTGGAGATTGCTTTTGCAGAATATTTCAGAGAATCCACATGAGACTAAAGAAGGGAATTGCGCCGTTTTCATTCTCTTTTTTTTGAGATAGAGTCTAGCTGTGTAGCCCAGGATGGAGTGCAGTGACGCCATCTCGGCTCACTGCAACCTCCGCCTCCCAGGCTCAAGCGATTCTCCTGCCTCAGCGTTTTCATTCTTAAAAAAAGTCTGATAACAGAGGCAAACTCTCCCCCTCTCACACTCTGAGGACTCATAGCCCTTGCCTGACTCACAGTGCAGGCTGAAGCCTCCTGCTTCCTTCAAAGGGTCTGTAGATTCCTTCAGATTTCCTGTTCTGATACTGCATCGCTTTTTTTTTTTTTTTTTTTTTTTTTTTTTTTTTTGACACAGAGTCTAGCTCTGTTGCCTAGGCTGGAGTGCAGTGGCACAATCTCGACTCACTGCGACCTCTGCCTCCCAGGTTCACGCAATTCTCCTGCCTCAGCCTCCTGAGTAGCTGGGATTATAGGCACGCCACCATGCCCAGATTATTTATTTATTTATTTATTATTATTATTATTAGTTTTTAGTAGAAACGGGTTCACCATGTTGGTCAGGCTGGTCTTGAACTCTTGACCTCGTGATGCGCTCGCCTCTGCCTCCCAAAATGCTGGGATTATAGGCGTGAGCCACCGCGCCCGGCCTGCATCGGTTCTTGAAAAAAAGTTCACAGTGTGAATCTTTACACATTATTTTGTCTTTCCAAGTGGGAAAGGTATGCTAGCAATGCTTCTAATCCCCATCTTGGGAAAACAAAAACAAAAACAAAAACAAAAAAAAACTTGGGGAAAAAAAATGATAATAAGAAGCAAAACTCGAAACACCACTAAAACAAAATGCAGCTATTTAAAGAAAACGCCTTGAAAGTAATTTTATGAATAAACTTTTAAATGTTTAATTGGTTTAGGTTTTTAAATTATCACAAATCCTTAGAATTGTGATCTAGTTTAATACTAATTCATTACAACACATTTATAATGCTTTTCCTTCTGTTGATTAATTACTCAGATCCTCTTCTTACTGGAAAATTTAGGCATTCTTGTGCTGACTTTCTTAATTAACAAATGTGATGTGAATTCAATCACCAGAAAGGAACCATTTATTATAGCCTATAGGGTACCGGGGGGAGCAATTTGCTTCTGCCTTGTTTTCCTGCTACCAGAGTTTTCCAGAAAGAAGCTCTTCATTGCAGCAAACATATTCGTAATCCTCTTTACTTTTTTTTTTTTTTTTCAGATAAAGAAACTATTAAATAGTGAAATTTGAAATCTTCCACTTAGATGGAAACAAATGGGCCAACATTGTTTTTCAAGACCTTGAGATAGGGGTAACTTAGTTTTAAGAGAGACATTTATAGTATCTGAAACAGCTTCTGCCATAACTCAAACTGAACATTTACAAAAGCTGAGATAGGATTTTCTTTTAAATCAATAGGAGAATAGGAGGATGTGCCATTTACTCAAGTGGTTGACGCCAATAGCTTTAAAACAAATACTACATTTTAGCTACTTGAAAAGTAAGGCTGAGATTGGGGGCAGAAGGGGATATAAATAAAATGCTTTTGGATTTTAATTGTAAGCCATTTATTCTCTTGGATTATTTCCTTGGCCTGTGCACATTAACACTTGTCTTGAATTGTCAGATCCCTGCACCTCAGTTTTGTAAACCTAGTTGACAGAATCTTGGAAAAAATATCTAAAGATGTTGGGTAACTGAATGAGATGATATTTGATATTTTGGCTGTAAATTTTAACTAGAATAATGGTGGATGTGTGTGTGTGTGTGTGTGTGTGTGTGTGTGTGTGTGTGTTTGTGTGTGGTAGAGTAAGGCAAGTCAGGAGACTTGAGTCTGGCATACTTCCCTTAAAGCAAAATAATTATGTCTCTAAACTCGATAATTTTTAGCTACTTAATTTTTTTATTGCTTTTTTTTCTGTTAATGATTCTGATTAAAATTAGACATATATTTTTATTTCTTTTTAAAATGAGTGAATTATAGTAAGCCAGACCAACATCAAGTTTTTAAAGTAAACATTAACTGACTTCACTTTAATGTACGTCATTAAATTCAAAGTCATTTTGAAGTAATACTTTAACTTACAATTCTCACGTCTTTTACATTTTTATTGTCTCTGATGATAATTTTTCAATAGCACTCGTATTCTTCTTTAATTTTATATATTCTCCCAGTATTTAAGTGCATTGTACTCGTAGAAACTTCATTATTTCACATGTACAATTCTCCAATTGTTTCACATGATGCTGTTATCCATTACAAGAGTTTGATCAGGCAGTTTAGGTGGGGCTTAGGTGTTTTGGGTAGGTGGAGTGGGAGTTTTTGGATGATTTCAATCTAAGACAAATTGTACAAAAGAACCTCTTGTGTCATTCCAACACCATCTAGTGGTTAAAATATTTGCAGAAATTTTTGTTTTGTTTAAGACTGAAGACACACTGGCAAAAGAGTACAATGTTATATTCTATTTATTGGAGATTGATTATCACAATGTGCTTCAGGCAGATGAGTGCCTGGCCCAGCATCAGTAGAACATGTCTTTCGAATTGTGTGTGTGTGTGTGTGTGTGTGTGTGTGTGTGTGTGTGTGATTCTGATGCTTAATCTTCTGCATTATTTTCTGTGATATAGCAGAGATTACTTTGTAATAATTTAACCATTCCTGGTTCCCACGGTTTCTTCTAAGGAAGAAAGAGGACTGGAGTTGAAATCAGAAGACCTGGATTTTAATCACAACTTTATTCCTAACTATCTTTCTAACCTACATATGTCAACAATTATTCAGGGCCCTTATTTGTAGAAAAAGCATACAGACCTGTATTTCAGAGTTGCTTTGTTATAAAGATTAAGCAATAATATAAATTTTAAAGCACTTTATGTCTATATGGTATTATTGTTACTGTTATTTTCAGTGAGTGCACTCAAGGAATTTATCTTCACGTTATCTTGACTTCTTTTAGACTTAACTACAGTCTAAATTCTGCCCTCACTGTTCCACCAAAATTATCTTTGCTGAAGTATCTACTGTCTTGCATATTGACAAATTAGGACACTGTCTTTTGGGGTCTTTTGGGGTTCCACAGGAATTTTAAGATTGATTTCTTTTTGTATTTCTGTAAGAAATACCATATGTATTTTGACAGGTTTTGCATTCAATCCATAGATTGCTTTGGGGGTAGTATGGACGTTATAACATTTTTAAGACTTCCAATCTATGAACACAGAATATTTTTTTCACTGATTTATGTATTCTTTTATTTCTTTAATCAATGTTATGTAATTTTAAGATTCAGATAATATGTAACCTCCTCAGAGAAGCTTTCCCAGACCATTATATGTAAGTAAATTTCCACCTGCTTGTTTTTCTGTATCGCTCTACCCTAGGTTGTTTATTTCCTTCATAGCATGTATCACTCCATCTCTCTCCTTCTCTCTCAATTATTCTTTACCTATTTTCTTCTCCACTTGTTTGATGTCTGTCTCTTGAATATTGGCCATATACATGGCTTATTCACCACTATATACTCAGTGTCTAATACAGTGTCTATCTTCTATAAAACGTGTAATGAACATCTGTGAAATAAGCAAATAAATAATTAAATATTTAATATGATTAATATGCAACAAGGATATAAATTATGGACATAAATAATAGTAGAGCCACAAAATACATATATATGTGTGTGTATATATCATACATATTATACATAATATGTTATGTATATTATATATTATATTATACTATTATGCTATATATAATAGTATATTATAATATATATTATACTATTGTTATATATAACAGTATATATAATATAATATGTTATGTATATTTGAATATTATACATAACATGTTATGTATCATATTAGAATATTACACATAATATGTATCATATGTAGATATACATTAAACTGTGGTTTTGATATCATGAATACTTCATTTAACTAGATATGCTAGTTACCACATAGATTTGTTCACATGGAATAAAATTTTGTGTCTTGACATCATTTTACATCATTAAATGGACAGTGTATAATAGTACCAAAGGCATAAAGGGAATTGTATGAGATGTCACTGAATCTTGCTGGTTTGACAGCTTTGTATTTAGAAGCATTAATTTTGACCTATCCCTGGTAGACTGAGTGAAATGAATTAAGGGAAGTAAAGATGGAAAGTAATGTGAATTGGTTTAAAAATGGAAATAAGGAGTCAGCCTTTTAAAAGACCAGGTCATTAGCAGACCTCCTCGCACTGGGAAGCTTTTTGTCCGTGATAAGCGTGGTTAAAAGGATGTGCTTCTATCACATGAAAGAATTGTATGATAATTTTTCAAATGTCAGAATGAATTTAGTAAAATCTCACAACTCAAATGTCACCTAAAAAGCAAGAATTATGCAAAATTACTTATGGAAACTAAGTGAATAGGATGATCCCCTGACTGGGCAATTCAAATGCATTTACAAAAAATTGCGTAGTTCCAAATTGGAAAGAAAGCTCTTGGGGCAAGATGCTCTTTTGGTGCATTTAAGGAAAAAAAAAAAAAAAAATGGAGCCACAGTAAGACATTTCTGTCATTTCAGAGAATTGAAGAGCTGATGAAGGGCTAGGACGCCCTTAGTTTCTTTTTAAATTTCAAACTTAACATTGAAAGTTATTAACTGCTTCCTTCCACATTTCTGAAACAAACTGAAAATAGCAACTTTATAAGGACGCATTTTCAAAATGCTTTGAAAACAGTTGGTTTTGTTGTTTATTTGCAGACATTTTTTTCTTTTTTTCATATAACGCCTCAGGTTTTTTACCTAGGCTGATAGATTTCCTCCTTAAAGTCCTTGTTCCCCCACATAAAGTCTAGGGCAAATTTCAATTCCTTCAATTAATTTTAATTCAATCATACTTGGATTTAGAAACCCAAAACAAAACAATACTTTGGACAAATTATAACTTTCCATTTTCTCTCTCCCTTCCTTTTCTTTCTTAAGCCCTTTCTTACTTTCTCTTCTCTCTGTCTACAGAAGGTGAAGCAGCAAACATCACTCATCAGTCACCCTTGCTGATAGTTTATTTAATGGTATTGTTAAGTATGCATTTAAAGTCTGCATAACTTGTATTCCATTTACTATAGAGCTACCTGAGTACGCTCAAGTATCCCTAAAATTAGGTATTAAATGAATTCAGACTATGTGGTCAGTTAATCTCTTTAATTAAGGATTTAAGAATAAATATAAATTATGTTGGGACCCTCAAAATGACATACAATGGTAATCAAATGTCTTTAATAGTGAATTATGTTATATATAGAATGTATCACCCCTATCCTTCTCCTTACTTTGAATTGAGAGCCTCTTCCCAAGGGAAAACTCAGAGCCTGTGGATCAAGTCTGGTAGAAATAGCAGTTGCTTGGTAAACAGGAACTGTTTGTACAACTTTTTCTCTCTCTCTTCTGATCTTATAAGGATAAGGGTAATTCAAATGAGCCTTTGCCACTGTGAATTAAGAGCCAGATTAGAAGATAAGTTTTACCTAGACTACACAATTGCATGACACTGTGCTAAGATGCTTTCACATCTATTATTTCACTTTATTATTATGTTACTTAACATTGATACATTCTATAAATATTTATTGAGCAACAACTATTTTCTGAGTAGCGTGCAAAGTGCTTGAAATATAGAAGTAGACAGAATAAACACTGACTTTGGCTTCTGTAAGTTTATGACCTAATCAGTATAATTGTTATAAAAAGGTAAAATATAAGACTTCTGATACTTTTGAATTTGTCTCCTATCATTATTAATAGCAGACTAGGCAATATGCTCATTTATATAGATAATCAGGGAACTGGATAATCACATTTAAAAATATAGTAAAGTTGCCTCTCAGCACAAAAATTTGAGAAGACAATTTAAGATGCTAACCTCTCCCATTCCCAGAGAACACTAAAAATATAAAATATAGGATTTCTCCATATGTTAAGATGTTTTATTTTAATCAGTTTGACTTTGACTACTTTAGGAACATTTTTTTGAATTTCACATATCGTCTCATTCTTGAGTAGCTGTTATGATATAGTAGAAGCGCATGGATTTAGAATTAGGCAATCTGAACTTGAGTCATAGTTCTGTAAAACTTCATTGGCATGAGAAAATTTCTTGTTTTTGGTTTTCTGATCCTCAGAATGAGGGGTGTTTAACTTTGTTTTGTGTTAGCACTGAGACTAAGACATTTACAAACAATAGAAGTTTTAATTTGGCTTATAATTCTGACGGCAGGGAAGTCCAACAGCATGACACTGGCATCCGGTGAGGGCCTTTAGGCTCATAATCTCATGGCAGAAGGCAGAAAAGAAAGAGTGAGAGAGACAGAGATGTTCAAACTCAATTTTACAAAACTTCACTCTCGTGATAGCAAACTCCCTCCCACAATAATGACATTAGTCCATTCATAAGGGCAGAGCCCTCATGACCTATTTATCTCCTGATGGTTCTACCTCTTAATATCATCACAGTGAAAACTAAGTTTCAACATAACTTTTGGAGGAGACATTGAGACCATAGCAAGGGGCTTCTTAATGGGGTCAATATTGGCTTTTTGGGCAGGACAATTCTTTGTTGTTTAGCGTTCCTGACCCCTGCCCTCTAAATGCCAGTAGTAGGCACCATTGTGACAACACAAAAATGCCTCCCACTTAGTATTGCTCTCAGCAGCATTTCACATGACTCAGTCTCCTACCTTCTAGAAATATTATCTTTATTTGACAACCCACTTTCTTATTTTCCTCTTGTCTCTCTGCTTCCTCTTTTGCTGTCTCTTTTGAAAGCTTGTTCTCATTACTGTATCACTAACTGTTCGAGTTCCTTAAGAATTAGCTCTAGATCCTTTCCTCTTTTCAATTTTTCCTCCCCCTGAAGACCTCACCCATATCCATACACAACTTTATTTACTGACTATACACATACGACTTACAAATATATATCTCCAGGCCAAATATCTCCTCTGAATGCTAACATATATAGATAACCATCTCTTTGACATACTCACTTGTATATACCTTAGGCATCTTACAGTTTTTATTTCCAAAATTGAACTTTTGATTTTCTCTGCCAACTTGATTCCTACACTGAATCTACGTCAGCTAGGTTAGTTTTACCACCTCCTACTCATTTGCTCAAATATGAAATCTTAGCGTCATCTTTATACCGCTATCTCTGTGACACTGCCTTCCTCTATGTTAATTTGGTCACTAAGTCAATTTCTTCTATATCTCCTCTGCCATTATTCGTGCCCAATGTATCACCATCTCTTACCTGGGATACTAAAATGGCCTCCTAAATATTTTTCTCATATTCATTATGGCTTATTTTCAACACATTTTTAAAACACTGCAGCTAGGGTGATCTTTTTGAAACAAATCTGATCAAACCATTTCAGTTTTATTTTTCTGTATATTTCTGTTATCCATCCACATGTCATTAAAAAGACGTCAACTAAAAACAAAGGCTGAAATACTTTATCTACTTTCTTTACTTTTTGCTAAGCATTAGTCTTAGTAAAAAGTAAATACCATAAAGTTAGTCTACATGTTCAGATTAGTTCCCTGGGAAGTCTATAGATAAGGGCAAATAACTTTATTAATTATTTCGGACACCTCAATTCTTCTAGCTGATAAAAAAATTTTATCTTTACCAAAGTCACCTACCTATAGGCACACTCTTAGAAGCTAGTATGTTGCCTACTTTAAAGTCTTACCTTTGCTCCAGTGTCTCCCACTCCACGTAAACCCATCGGCCCAGGGGGTCCTGGTAATCCACGAGGTCCCTGAGATGACATAGTAAGGGAGGAGTGAGCATCCTTGTCGTATGCAACTCTCAAAAAGGAGGGAGGGAGGGAAGAAAAAAATGTCCCACTTACAGGCACACCAGGATAGCCATCACCTTTGAGTCCTGGAGCACCCACTGGTCCCCGAGGGCCTTGGACACCCTGGGTAAATTCCAACATCAGTGATGTCATGAGACTCAACTATAAAACATCTGGTTAAACTTAAGCATAAAACCAACTCAATATGCCAACCGTGGATTTCTAACCCAGGAGTTAGAAAATGACTTATTGCTAATATTTTAATTTTTTAAATTATAAAGTTTTAGTGCATCATAAATCAAGAAGACGTATAAAAAATAAAATTTATTAAGTACAATGTGAGAAGAGTAGAAAAGAATACATAGCAAAATTTTGAGTGTGGAATAACTACAGTTTCCTATTGTTGTGTTAAATCTATTGTCTTCATTAATGGACACTGAATTATACAGGGAATAAACCCAGATGAAAATAAACACATATTAATTTTTCTAAAACAAGTTATGAAGGGACAGGGTTTGTGATTCATATCTTGAGACCTAGGAAAAAGTTGTAAATATTGTTTTACAATGATGACCTTAGGCATCAAAACTTTTAGTAGCAGCTCCTAGTCTCCTACAGAAAGAGCAGGGAGGGGTGATTATTGTCCTTTATACAATAGAGTTTTCTAAGACTTATAACTCTCTCACAAACAGAAATCAGAAAAATTTCTGACTAAAGTAAAACGGGGGGAGAGAAAAAAATTAAGAAGGATCTTTTAGAAGATTACCTACAAGTGACCAGGTGCAGTGGCTCACACCTGTAATCCCCAGCACTTTGGGAAGCTGAGGCGGGCAGATCACTAGGTCAGGAGTTCAAGATCAGTCTGGCCAACATGGTGAAACCCTGTCTCTACTAAAAATACAAAAATTAGCTGGGCTTGGTGGCAGGCGCCTGTAATCCTAGCTACTTGGGAAACTGAGGCAGGAGAATCGCTTGAACCCGGGAGGCTGAGGCTGCAGTGAGCAGAGATTGTGCCACTGTGCTCTAGCCTGCGCGACAGAGCGAGACTCTGTCTCAAAAAAAAAAAAAAAAAAAAAAAAGATTACCTGCAAGTCCATTACGCTTATATTTAAAACCTGTAATACTTCTTTTTACAACACATTCCACCTATCTGTTACTGGCTGAAAATGCTTACAACAGCCCTTGTCAATATGCAGTCCTTGTTTTGATAAAGAGCTACTCATGTTTAAAAAAAAAAAAAAAAAGTAAATAAAAAAATAACATGACCTGATAAGCTTTATGCAGTCTAACCAGCCTATCTCTTCAGTTCTGTTAATAATATAATCCTCATGTACTCTACAACCTAGCCACAAAAGGATTTTAGTTGCTCTAATGTGTCATTCCTTCTCCTACCATAAAGCCTTACCAATCCTACTCCATCAGCCTAAAATGGTTTATTCCCCTTCATGCAGTTAATGTCACTCATCCTTCAGATCTTAGCTCAAGTGTCACTTCCTTAGAGAAAACTTTACTTAACCTTCAATTTAAAATGTATTGCTTTCTCATAAAATTGCTTTATTTCCTTCAGAACACTTACTCAGTTTGTATTTATTTGCTCATTAATGTAATTATTTCACTAATAGCTACCTCCCTGAGACATTACACTACGTTATAAGACTTATAAGCTTGTGGACCCATTCGACTTTAGTTCCCCATTGTAACCCCAGTGCCTAATATAGAATCTGGCACATAATACATGCTCAATAAATCTTGTGGTAAAGCTTAATGAATGGCTATTAATATTGAATGTTTGCTTCTTTTGTCGTCATCCTTAAGAAAAATTTAAAGTAACATACCATTAGGAGTGTAATCCCATTTTGATATATAATGAATAATAAGGACAAAATGATATGCCTGAGGAAATTGGCAGACATTAAAATGAAAATCTCTTACAGCATTTTGGCTCTGTGATTTAATAACTTCTATTTTTGAAACATAGTGGTAAACTTTTATTTTATATTTTATCCTACCTAGTGTTTTTGTTATATATATATATATATATTCCCATTGACCTCTGTGAGAAAAAAAATCACAGCACTTTCCTTTGGCATTAGTTTATGCTGAGCAATCCCTTTGAATTTTAAGATAATTCTCATGGGTAGCGACTATCTGAGACGGGTGATGGGGGTGGTAAAGGAATTTACCAATACAGTTGTAGGTAAAGAAAGGGAGATTTATTAGAGAAAGTAGGAAAATATATTGCAAGAAAGCAGTGGGAAGACCAGAAAGAGAGGAGCTGACAGCAAAGAGACAAAAGCTTGCTGGAGATTTTATAGAATGGTACTTGTGCCAGAGAGGACTACATACTGTAATGATAACGCCAAGGTCACAGTGAGCTAACTTGCATTTTTCTATTAGCCAAGGTGTCTGGTGATAGCTCGGTGCAGAAAAATTGTGAATTATTTGTGTAGGAGGGCTATATGTTCTGGACCATGAAGAAAATCAGACTTCTAGCTGATCTACTTTTTCTTTTTTCTGTCCTCTGATCCCACCAGCCTGACTCCTTTTCCCTTATTAGGAATTCATAGTAATGTTCTAAGTTCCATTCTGATCATTTCCAGATTAAAACACACAATACACACACACACACACACACACACACACACACACACACGCCCCCCACACCAGGGACATATTTAAGTACTAATTTGGTAAGAAAGAGATGTGGATTTTGCTTTGTCATTTTGTATGGACTGACGGTCCATTCTCTCGTTCACTTACTAGATGTGAAAAGAAGAGAGACCTCTCCAACGGCTAGTGAACAAATTCTCCTTAAGGTAAGCTGTCTGTATATTATGTAGGTGATCTCATTGACCAGAACTAATCCTTACATGTTTAGTCTTACTATAATTGGGTTTTTCTCCTAATAAAAGGAGGCGTAACTATCCAGCTTCCAAATAGGTATTTGTTATTTTGCATCCATCTGCAATTTGAAAAATTGAGAAACAAATTTAGATGATGAGGCAGTAAGAACACCAAGAATCCGTATTCTAGCCTTTGCTCTATTACTATACAGCTTCCCATATTATCTTGGGGACACCTTTTAACATTTTTGTGGCTTTGATTTCCTAATCAGTAAATTAAAATGCTTGTTGACATGATCTCCAAGGGCCTATCTAGGTTGAACAGTCATGAATTACGAATGTTTTCACTTCAAATTTTTTTTTATTTATTTTATTTATTTATTTATTTATTTATTTATTTATTTTTTATTATTATACTTTGAGTTCTAGGGTACATGTGCATAATGTGCAGGTTTGTTACATATGTATACTTGTGCCATGTTGGTGTGCTGCAGCCATCAACTCGTCAGCACCCATCAACTCGTCCTTTACATCAGGTATAACTCCCAATGCAATCCCCCACCCCCCATGATAGGCCCCGGTGTGTGATTTTCCCCTTCTCAAGTCCAAGTGATCTCATTGTTCAGTTTCCACCTATGAGTGAGAACATGCAGTGTTTGGTTTTCTGTTCTTGTGATAGTTTGCTAAGAATGATGGTTTCCAGCTGCATCCATGTCCCTACAAAGGACACGAACTCATCCTTTTTTATGGCTGCATAGTATTCCATGGTGTATATGTGCCACATTTTCTTAATCCAATCTGTCACTGATGGACATTTGGGTTGATTCCAAGTCTTTGCTATTGTGAATAGGAGGCATCACGCTACCTGACTTCAAACTATACTACAAGGCTACAGTTACCAAAACAGCATGGTACTGGTACCAAAACAGAGATATAGACCAATGGAACAGAACAGAGTCCTCAGAAATAATACCACACATCTACAGCCATCTGATCTTTGACAAACCTGAGAGAAACAAGAAATGGGGAAAGGATTCCCTATTTAATAAATGGTGCTGGGAAAATTGGCTAGCCATAAGTAGAAAGCTGAAACTGGATCCTTTCCTTACTCCTTATACGAAAATTAATTCAAGATGGATTAGAGACTTAAATGTTAGACCTAATACCATAAAAATCCTAGAGGACCACCTAGGTAGTACCATTCAGGACATAGGCATGGGCAAGGACTTCATGTCTAAAACACCAAAAGCAACAGCAGCAAAAGCCAAAATTGACAAATGGGATCTCATTAAACTAAAGAGCTTCTGCACAGCAAAAGAAACTACCATCAGAGTGAACAGGCAACCTACAGAATGGGAGAAAAATTTTGCAATCTACTCATCTGACAAAGGGCTAATATCCAGAACCTACAAAGAACTCAAACAAATTTACAAGAAAAAACAACCCCATCCAAAAGTGGGCAAAGGATATGAACAGACATTTCTCAAAAGAAGACATTCATACAGCCAACAGATACATGAAAAAATGCTCATCATCACTGACCATCAGAGAAATGCAAATCAAAACCACAATGAGATACCATCTCACACCAGTTAGAATGGCGATCATTAAAAAGTCAAGAAACAACAGGTGCTGGAGAGGATGTGCAGAAATAGGAACACTTTTACACTGTTGGTGAGATTGTAAACTAGTTCAACCATTATGGAAAACAGTATGGCGATTCCTCAAGGATCTAGAACTAGATGTACCTTATGACCCAGCCATCCCATTACTGGGTATATACCCAAAGGATTATAAATCATGCTGCTATAAAGACACTTCAAATTTTTATTACGAGCACTTTGGTTTCTTTACTAATTCTTAATTCTAGGCTACATTATTTCAATAACTAAGTTTATTTTCTATCTGTTATTATAAAGCGATTGCTTATAAACTGACCTATGTGGCCAAAATGTAATTGGGAATTTTTTCTTGGGATATTTTAGTGCTTGATTGAGCTTTTAATACCATCTCCATCATTGAGGATTGATAAAGATTTCAACAGTTAAATTACAAAATATGCTCTTTGAAGTAGAGTTTCAGAAGTACCCAGAATTGAAAGGAAAATGCCTTCTTTCTACATTAGAAGCAAGGAGGGGTCATAGAAATTTGAAAGTAAAATTTATATCAGTTATTTAATCTTTTTATATAAATAGAATTTAAAATGTTGATAATAATATGTGGGCTATTACCGAATATAACAACAAAGTGTTAAATGTAAACGATTAAGAGTGATTTCAAGATATGCTTTGACTTACTGATATTGAAAAACAGCTGGGTATTTTAATCAAAGAAGAGATGAACACTCAAAGACTATTCGGCTTCTAACATCATTTTGGCACAGTTCATAATTTTCTGGGACACATTTTCAGTACACATACTGGTTTTCTACTTGTAAAACCTGTAAGTTTTATTAATAATAATATGTCTAAGACTGTGTACTTATAAGCATGGCTAATGCAACTCTTTATATCCTTTTTCTCAAATATTAATATTTGATTGCTCAAGTTGTAAAAAGGAATCTGTTGTTTTTATTATAATTGAATGACTTCTTTAGGTTAATTAGAGGGAAATTCAGTTTTACTGTCCTATTCCTGCTATATGAAAACTGACTTTAATGGCTGCAAAACATTTATAATATAAAACATATATAAATTATAGGAAATAATTTATTTAACAAATTTTTAGAACTATATCAAACTTTATTTTTTCCAACATATTATTTTTTTTAATATCAAGGCTATAGAATTTCAAAAACAAGCTGGGCACTGTGGCTCACGCCTGTAATTCCAGCACTTTGGGAGGCTGAGGTGAATGGATTACTTGAGACCAGGAATTTGAGAACAGCCTGATCAACATGGCGAAAACCCTTCTCTATTAAAATACAAAAATTAGCCTGGCGTGGTGGTGCATGCCTGTAATACCAGCTACTGGGGAGGCTGAAGCAGGAGAGTCTCTTGAACCTGAGAGGAGGATGTTGCAGTGAGCTGAGATCACATCACTGCACTCCAGCCTGGGTAACAGAGCGAGAGTCTTGTACATATGTACATATTATTGTCATTTGCTGAATTATTTGAGACTGAATTGCAGATATCCTGACTATTCATGCTTTAATATTTCTTAATCCATTAATATTTTCAAAAAAGGCCATTCTAGTACATAATCACAATCTATCAAATGCACAAAGGTTAAATTGATAAAATGGTGTTAGCTAACATATTTTCACATTTTAAATTTTGGCAAATGTTCCCCAAGTTTTAATGGTATTTTTCTCCTGATCCATGATCATCCAGTTGTCATATTTTTAAATTACCTTTAATATAAAACTATTTTTCAGTTTTCATTGCCTTTTGTGACACTGGCATTTTTGAAGAGTGCATGCAAGTTGTTTTGGAGAAAATAACTCAAGTTGGATTTATTGATTGTTTCTTCATGAGTAGATATAAGTTATGCATCTTCTGTGATGTTATAGCACATTAAAGTTTTATGTTAATGTTAATATTTGAAGCCCTTTGTCAATTTTTCCCTTTTCCCTACCCTTGGCCCATATCTATCCAACCTTCTTTTGCATGAATCTCTTATAAATTCCTTATTTGCCTTTTCTTGTTGCACTTGTACATATACACATGCCAAGTTTGAACTTGATCTCTATCTACTTTTTGTCTTGCCTCTCCAATTTGGTTCAAAGACAGAGACCATGCCGTTGAATTGTTTTGTTTCTTCCATGGTACCAAGCCCAGATCTTCAGTAGATGAATAAATCCATCACATGATTATGATTAATATGTACATTTGTAATTTTATATTTATTTATTTACTCTTGAGACAGGATCTGTTGCCCAGGCTGGAGTGCAGTGGTGCTATCACTACTCACTGCAGCCTCAACCTCCTGGGCTCATGCAATCCTCCCATCCCAGCTCAGACTCCCCTGTAGCTGAGACTATAGGCATGCACCACCATTCTTAGCTAATTTTGTGAAAATTTTTTGTAGACATGGGGTCTCCTCATGTTGCCCAGGCCGGTCTCGAACTCCTGGGTTCAAGCCATCCTCCCGTCTCAGCCTTCCAAAGTGCTGGGATTACAGAAGTGCGCCACCATGCCAAGCCATTCTCAATTTTAAATAGAGCATTTTAAATGCTTATACTAGAGATATTGCCAATATCCTTACATACAGATGTAGATGCCTCTTTTTACAACTACCCTGAAAAAAGCTTAAGTTTAAAAAATAAGCAAATCAGATGAAATCAACAATATTGAAGATGCCTTCGATGTATCTTTTTATTTGATAGTAATTGACCAAGCTCCTCATACATGCTATATATTTAGACACATGTTTTGTTCTGTTGCAGTTCTTTGATCATTTGCTGGCTGGGATAGAAGATATATCAGGACACTGGGGACAATATTACTGGAAAGACAAGTGAGGACTTGCCAAAAGTATACCTGTGTATATGTATAGAAAAAAAGAAACAAATGTGTCTGTTTATTTTTCATGTTTCTGTTGGCAATAGTTGAGCTTTATTCGTCCATATGACATGAAAAAGATGACAGCTAAAAACAAAGGCAGGAATCTTTCTTTTTGTTTCCTTCACCAGGAGAGACATGATTGATATAAAATCCAGACTCTAAAACTAAAATAGTGTGCCATAAAATTTCCAACCATCCCTTTCTATTGAGAATATTATGCACAAATACAGAGAAAGGGAGTTTACATCAAATCATATTACTATCCTATGTAAACTTTCTAATATTTTGCCTCTTAAAAATATCCAAACTTTTACCTTGTTTACAAAGCACTGCACCAACTGGCTACTACGCTTTCTTGCCTTATCTCATATGATTCTCCCTGTCATTTACTACACTTCAGCCATATTGTCATTTTGTCTGTTTCTTCAACACAATGATTACAACCCATTTCCACCTTAAAGCCTTTGCATAATATTCTTGTTGCCTGGGATGTTCTACATGATCCTTTAATGCCCAGAATATTCTTGTCATTCAAGTTTTAGTTTAATTTTGTCTCAGAGAGTTTTCCCCTCACTACTCAATCATTCTCTATATTAGTGGACTGTAATTCTCTGAAGAACACATAACTCTGATATTTTAATGCTTATCTTGTTTATTAATTTTTTTATTTTTAATGAAAAAATAATCATTATAAAAATATATTATTTTTACTGTGTATTTCTCTCCTACTAAAATACAAACTGCATGATGTTAGAGATCTTGTTTATCCTGTTAAATTACAGAGCAGGTACCTAATAAATATATTTGAATGAATAAATGAGTGACAGTGAATTATAAAAAAGACATTTTTGTGTGCTGATACTAAAGTCAGTCCTGTATTTAAATTCAAATGTTTAATTTTTATTAAATTATAATTTATTTCTAAGTGCCCTGATACCAATATATATGAAAATTTGTTGCTTCTGCCTACATTCCTGACAGGAACTGCGTAAAATGCAAGATCTGGTTTTAGCAGCAAACATTTGGAACAAGTGCTAGACTTGATAATTTGTAGGCATCCTTTTATGTCATCTTCTAGGAGAGGTGTCTTATAAGGTGAATTATAAGGTCAGAAAACCGAGAGAAATTAAGATAATTGTCTTTCCCAAAGCAATTTTATTGTAAACTCTGATAAATAAAGAATAGATTCCTCTACCCTAATTATAAATGCAAACAATCTAACAAAATAGACCTTTTCCAAGTGTTTGATTTTGATGCATATTTTTCATTACAAGGAAAGTATACACATCAAGAATGGGAGTATTTACAGGCATTATTTTGTCTTTCTTAAGTCAAACAGCAAAACAATTTTTAAAAATTTTATCATAGAGATTTTGGGCTAACGACTTAACTTTCTGTTTGAGCACGTTCCATGGGGTTTTACATGGTAAGACTTTTATCTGTGGTATAGCCACACAATCCTTGAAAACTTCATTGTTGTACAAATTTAGGTTATCTCCTTTCCTTCCGCTTCCCCTTGCTCTCATTTTTCTACATAAATATGCTCCTCCCTTAAAGTATAACCTCTATTAAGCCCCATAAATTTCTAGATTCAGTGCTTTTTTCCCCACAGGTACAAATTGCTATTGTAATGTTCTACACTGGTTTTTCATTTTTGTTAGTGTGTGTGTGTGTGTGTGTGTGTGTGTCTTTTTTTTTCTGAGCCTAATGCTGTCACCTATCTTCCTAGCATATTTCAGGTTGACAGCTTGAGTTCAGAGTCTAAAAGTCATCAGATCTTTAGAGCATCAGAATATCCCTTTTAATATGTAAAAATTTACAAAAGAAGTAAACCTCAATAAAGTCTTTATATTACAGAGCATTCTTTTTTTTAAAAAAAGTAAATATAAGTTATGGGTCATAAATCTATATCTAGTTGAACATTTTCACTCAAGTGTTATGAAGCTGTGCATTAACATGATTTCTCTTTAATTTTTTGAGTTTATTGTGTAGTTTTAATTTGGGTTCCTTAAGGAAACTTTTAACAAAGGTATGCCATTTCTCCCCTATTCTTTGAAAGTAATTGTATGAAGTGCCCTCTTCTTTCATAGCTTTTTCTGAAATGTAGACCCTGCTTGGTCAATATTTCTGTCTTTGGTGCAAAGGTTTCTTCTCCGTGGTGTGTTTTCTCTTCATCTGATTGGCTCTAGTGGGATAAACATAAATATTTAATTACTTTTTAAGCACATATTTGAAATTAAATTGGAATTTGCTATGTGTATTTTCTCTCCCTACCACAGATTAAATTTCAACAAAGTAAATTAGGAATATGCAGTCTATGAACCAGGTCTGGGACCATCTGACTAAAATGTAAAAGTTCTAAAGATGGCAGTCAATTGGTGGAATTTGTATTTTATTTGCTTCTTGAACAGATTGGAGTATTTCAACAGCAGATACCTGCAGAGTTTGCTCGGAGAATACGACCATCCCACATCAAACATCAAAGAAGCACTGTACTTGTTTGTGAAAAGCTTGAGAGAAAACGTGCCATTGAGTTGGCAGAAGCAGGCCAAGGCCAGTTAATATACACACCATCTAGTACATCTTTCCTGTAAGAGTGTGTGTGTGTGTGTGTGTGTGTGTGCATGTATGTGCTGTTTCAATCTGTATAAAGAAGTATCACAGAAAAATTGCAGAATAAAGTCCATTCCCTTTAAAAGGTAGTTTTCTTTCCCTTGCATTAACTCTTAGAAAAACATAAAAGAACTAAAATAAAATTGAAGTTATTTGTGTGAGTCCCTCAGGCTGCATTGTTTAATATGGAATAGTGAACAGAGCTTAATGAAATAAATTTTGTCTATGAACCTATTCACTTCTAAAAGTTTTAAAAATATTATCTCCCAGGAAGTACATGTTTGTATTTTTATTTTATCTAAAGACGCATGTTAAGTGCAATAATTTATCATTGGCTATTTATTGTTTATCAAGAACTGAATTTAGTGTTAAAAGGTATTTAGTTGGTTTTTGCTGGAGAGAATCAATAGAGAAAAAATATAAGTTGGGGGTTTGCTGGCTGTAAGTCTGTAAACAATTGTTAAAAGAGAGTAGTAGAGAGATCTTGAAAAGGGAAAACATAAAAAGGGAAAACTAATAGAGGAAGAAAAGAATATTGTTATAAATAATTTTTTACTATATATTGTGTTTGAGTAGGAATTTTGTGTTTATCTGCATCATGAGGTTTTTTTTGGGTGAGGATCCTTTTGATTAAATTTTACAGAATTTTAAATAAATTCTTCAAGCTTTGCTTATTTTAACTAGTATGAAGTAACTGTAGTTGCATATTTCTCCCAGGACAAAAGAATTAACTATAGTAACTGGTCATTGAATACATCTTTCTCAATCATTCAGTCCTTGATTTGAAAGGCATTTCATTGCTCATTTCTCTGTACAACATCCAGGAATCAAGGCCTAAAAGTTTAACTCCACTTTAATAGTTCGTAATTGGCTAGAACATTATAGTCGTTAAAGTGATGCAGACGTGCAGTATATATAGATATGAAACTGTATCTGTGGTACACTGTTGGGTGGGATAAGGAGCCTGAATAATAGAACGTATAGCTTGATCATTTTTGTAGAAAATATAATTTCTATACCTGTATCGACATCTGTGCATAGAAAATTCTGGCAATGCATACACCAAGAGTTAATTGCAGTTTTATCTAGGTGATAAGATTATTTGACTTTTGTATTATTCTCCATAGTTTTCTATATTTTTAGTAGCATGTATATGTTAATTTCATAGCCAGAAAAAAATATGAAGGCATTCAGAACATGAAACGAAAGAATTAAAATTAAAACAGATTGTAAGTTTAAAATGAGCAAATGAACAAAATATATCCCAAATACAAGATTGGGAATCTTTTGAAAGTTACAATTGATTGAATGTAAGAGATGCCTTTTCAAGAATCAGTTGTCAAATAAACTCTGAAATAGGATATCAAAATATATTGAAAAAATTTAAAGTGATTTTTAATTATAATATAACTTTTTTTAATTTTTGGGTTTTGACTTGCCTTTTAAAAGTGAACTGCACCTGAATTACTGAAGTGTTCTGCTATTAATTGTCTCAGCTGGATCTCCTGCATTGGGGTAGGGGTGGGGCTAGCTATAGAGAAGAAAAGATAGGTAGATAATGTTTATAGGCTGTCTACTGTAAATTCTTTTTTATTTTATTTTATTTTATTTTTTATTTTTAAATTTTATTTATTTTTTATTTTTTTATTTTTTTATTTATTATTATACTTTAAGTTCTAGGGTACATGTGCATAACGTGCAGGTTTGTTACATATGTATACTTGTGCCATGTTGCTGTGCTGCACCCATCAACTCGTCAGCACCCATCAACTCCTCATTTACATCAGGTATAACTCCCAATGCAATCCCTCCCCCTCCCCCCTCCCCATGATAGGCCCGGTATGTGATGTCCCCCTTCCCGAGTCCAAGTGATCTCATTGTTCAGTTCCCACCTATGAGTGAGAACATGCGGTGTTTGGTTTTCTGTTCTTATGATAGTTTGCTAAGAATGATGGTTTCCAGCTGCATCCATGTCCCTACAAAGGACACAAACTCATCCTTTTTTATGGCTGCATAGTATTCCATGGTGTATATGTGCCACATTTTCTTAATCCGATCTGTCACTGATGGACATTTGGGTTGCTTCCAAGTCTTTGCTATTGTGAATAGTGCCGCACTACTGTAAATTCTTGAATTGATTAGTCTGTGGATGTATTTAGGAAGGGTATCATCATTGATATATTTTATTTTTCCATCCAAACATATCCAATTAAAATGCAATGTAAGCTCAATATAAATTTGATGTATTTGAAAAGTATATAGAGTAAACTTTATTAATTCAAGACCGTGAATGTGAATTTCCTGTTTTCTTAATTACACACATTGGCTCTCATTGTTGTCTGAAATAACAATATAATAATTATTTTCTTTTTATAATAATATAAATCTGGCATTAATATTAGAAGAAGAAATATATTAAATATTTAAGATTTGATATACCTTTATTAATAATAATATCTTTCAAAATTTGCATGAGGAATTAAGCATTAGTTGCATGGTTATCATAAAAATATTGTTGTAAGTATATAGAAGAAAGGTCAATTCAATTAGAATTGCATGGTAGCACACTTAAGAAAAATCTCAAAAATCATTTGAAATACTGCTATGAAACAACATAAATCTGATGCCTGTTCTCAGTTTTCATAGTTAACTTGTTTGTCATTTTCCTTACACAATGAGTAAGTGATTTAAGTTGCACTTCAACAGTCATCCCTTTTATATCTTTATTAAAGCTATTTTTTGGAATATATTATCAACACTATGTATACTTTTTTGATTGTATCCAGAGTTTGCAGTGGTATGGATTATGTATTTTTAGCATTCACAAATAGAATTGTCCTCTGCAGTAGTTTTGCTTAGATATCCACTGGCCTGTATATACAAGTAAAATACTGAGATAACTGAGTTTTTAAGTAGAAATTTCAAGAATGTGTATATTACCTTAAAGCTCTGCTTTTCAATGAGCCTTTCCACACGCCTTACCCGATGCACTCACTGAGCTTTTCAAAGCATCTTGGGAATGGATTTCCTTATGGATACTTTAGCTTTCATGTATATGTTTATTGAATTTGTATATTTATGTATCGAACACCTGTAGAGAGTTCGATATTTTATCTGCAGCCACAGCCATGTAACAAACATCCCCAGTATGTCCAAATCAAGACCTTATGGATAATGTTCAAGTAATGTTGACCACAAACCTTTATAAAATCAGAAGAGTGGTTTGATTTTTTTTCAGTATATGTCACTTTATTAGTTACATAAATGGAATAATTCTAGTTACTTTTCTTTTTATACTTCCAAACAGACCGTGGCTCCTACATATATCAAAGGAATATTAGTAGGGTATAGGAAATGATGAATCAATGTTTAATTCACATTCAGACTTGCTACACATAGAAAGTGCTTTAACAATTTCCATTTAACTGCCAGTGCAGTGTCTTACATGATGCCCAAAGGTCTTGAAAAATGGTGGCATTTTCTTAAGTTTTCTATGGCAAGCTCTATTCTATTTAGCATATTACAAAATTGACTGTTTTAGATGTTAAAATATGTTTATGTTACTAGAGAGCTGCCAAATTCCAAAGTTTTAAATATTTAGACTATGATAAAATGTACTTAATAAATATAGATTGAACAATAGGTAATGCTTCTTTGATAATTCAGAAATCTGTAAATTCTTAAGCACATCAGGACCCTATGATGTTTTTTCTTCACAGAAAAAAAAAAAAATCTTGTCTGCGAGTAGGTGCACTCACATTTTCTAAATTAAAAAGTTTTATGTTAGAAATAGATAGATTTAAACTTGTAGTTTTTAGGTGATTGCTGTTAAGACAATTTTGTGCATTTTGTAACCCTAGGTGCATTTTTGTGCATTTTGTAACTCTAGGTATTAATGAATATAATGGAAGTGACATTTAACATAAATGTCAAAGAACACTGTTTGGTAGTGTGCTGGATAACAGAGGTACTGTGCGATGAAGAGGCTTAGAAAGGCTTAGAGAGTAGAGTTCAATAGATTTGAAAAGCATTTCGAGCTCATGAGAGAAAACCTGGAACATAATTACAGTAATAGATACTTAACAATAATAAATGACTATTATTTTAATGATTTGTACATAATTGAAATTACTTTCTCAAATTGGTATAATATCTTTGTTCCCGAAGTTTCTTATTTATAAATACTACTTCTTGCAGTATGGTGTGAAGTAATTATAATGTACAAAGTATAAAGAAATATGTCTATATTCTGCACTGTCGGATCATTTTAAAATAACTGTGTATAGTTTTGCTTTATAAACTTAAATAATATGTGAGTTAGGGGAAGGCAGGGTCCAGAGGGAGAAACAGAGAAATAAATTATCCAAGAGATGGAAAATAGGTCCTATGGCATCTTTATAATCTCTATTCCATGCGAAGAATATAGTCTCTATTCCATTCCTCTTTCTGGAGACTTCAGCTGTAAATTGTCAGAGGATACAAGATGATTTCTGAAGATTATATCCAGCTTGGAATTCTATGTGTTACAAGTGGTAATTTCATTAGTTTTCTCCTCTTTTAAAGTGGAGCCTGAGACTACAGATTAATAAAAGCAATTAACCTTTATTAAACATTTATTGTGGCCTTGCACTATGCTAACACTTCACATGGGTTATTTGTTATACCTCATAGTGCCTCTATGAAGTCAATACTTTCATTGAAAGTCATTATTTTCATTAAAATGCTAAGAAAATTGAGGTTTAGAAAGGTTATGCAACTTTTTCAAGGTTGTACAGGTAGCAAGCAGGAAAGCTAGAATTTATACCTAGGTAACCTGAATCCACAGACATTATATTATGACTTACAAATTAGTTAAAATATTTCCATAGGCATATTATAGGTACTAGGCAATATGGTTTTCTATATTCTACATAGGCTTATTAACCCAATTATTTATTAAAATTTATCATTTTAATTTTCAGACATAAAAAAACAGAATATATTATAATGAATCTTTACATATCTATCACCCGGGTTAAAAATTATCGACACTTTGCAATTTTAGCTTCGTCTGTTCGCCATCCACACTTACTTTTTCTTCTGGAGTAATTATAAAGCAAACTCCAAACATATTATTTCACCCAAAAATACTTCGGTGTGTTAACAGAAAAAACACAACCATAATTTTATTATTACATCCCCAGATTAACTATAATTCGTTAATATCATCCAGTAAGCAGTACATGTTCAGTTTCTTCATTGCGTCTCAAAAAATAAAGTTTTACATTTGCTTTGTTTGAAGCAGAACTCAATAAAATCACATATTTGTGTTAGGTTGAGAGATCTCTTCTAATCTCTAACAGGTTCACTTTACCCCTTTAACAAGCCACGTATTTGTTAAAGAATGTGGATAATTTGTCCTGTAGAATTTCCCAGTCTCTAAATTTAGCTGATTGCATCCGTCTGGTGTAATTTGCCATGCTCCTTTAATTTCCCAGTTTATGTTGTCAATATATTTTTAGGTTTAATTAGATTCAATTTTACTTATTTTAGCAAGAGTCCTTCATAGGTAGTGCTGTTTACTTCGTATAGTGTCAAATCAGAGGAAATGTAATTTCCTAAAATTGATCAGAGGGTTCAAGAGTTGTCAGCCTCGTACACTCATAATAAAGTTCCTCCAGCAACTGTGATGATTGTTGCCCAGGTCTTTTATCTTGCTAGAGGCTGCAAAATGGTCATTTTGTAATTGTTATCAACAGTCTGAATTTATTAGCTTTAATTCTATGAAGAACTACCCATCAACTGTTTGATAACCTTGAAGCAGTTTCCTTACCAAAAAAAAAAAAAAAAAAAAAAAAAAAAAGGCAGGATACATGCTTTATTATTCACCTTATTTATACATTTTGGAGTAATGAATTGAAGTACTGGCAACCTCCGAAGGTGACTAGTGAGTTCTAAGTACCTTTATGAATGATTAGATTTTTTTGTATTTGAAGTATTTTTATATTTGATGTCTATTTAATGTGTTGCAGTTTTCAATATATTGATGCTCAAATAGCCCTATCTTTGCTCAGTGAGTACTAGTCAAAATCGGCCTCTGTGTGTTTTTAACATTACCCTAGAAGTACTAGATAACTTGCCAACTGTCTGATATAATAAGGTGTACACAAATTATCCTATAAGTTCCTTATTCAGAATTTAAAACAGCCATTTCTCCAAGGTTTTGGTTTCATTTACTGGATAATGTCATTTACAGATCATAATCTAAACATTGTCACCACTCGTATGACATTACTTCTAAAGGTTTTTAGTAGACAGATCTAGGAAATTATACATAGGTGACACACACAGAGAGGAAAAAATTCCTGAGATCATATAGCTATTTCCAATTAATGTAAAATATTTCAGGAATTATATCTAGTTGTTTGATTTTATATTTATATCTCTACGATATGATATTTTGAAGTTAAAGGCGAATAGTATTACTTTCAACAAGACAACTAAATGCAATTTAATATTTCTTTATAATGTTTTAGTCTTTATGATGTATCCATTAGATACACACAATGAAACACCGTTTTCAAGTCACTTGAGATAATGTTTTTCTGCTGGTTATGTCATTGACTTGATAAATACTTAGGATTTTTTCAGTTTGTTTTTTAAAACAAATTTATTGAAGTATAAATGACATACAATAAACTGCACATAAAGTGTGCAATTTAATAAGATTTGACATATAGATACATTCAAGTAACTACAGCACAGTTAAGATAATGAACACATCCTCCACTCCCTGAAATTTCATTGATCCCCTTTCTAATCCTTTCCTTTTGCTCCTCTCCACTCACCCTATCTATCCATGGCAACACATGCTTTGACTTCTGTCACTGTACATTAATTTACTTATCATCGAATTCTATGTAAATGAAATCACATTGTATATATCCTTTTATTGCCTGGCTTCTTTCACTCAGAATAATTGTTTTGAGATTCATTCACATTGTAGAATATATGGATAGTTCATTTTTATGGTTATAATATTTTATTATATGTATATACTACAATTCACTTATTCATTCACTTATTTGTGGACAGTTGAGTTGTTTCCAGTTGTTAGCTATTACAGATAAAACTGGTATAACATTAGAGTACAAGTATTTGTATGGATACAAGCTTTTATTTCTCTTTGAAAAATATCTCAGAGTGGAATTATATGGTAGGTATATGTTTAAGTTATTAAGAAACTGCTGAACTGTTTCTCAAAGTGGGTGTACCATATAACATTCCCACCAACTGTGTATTAAGCTTCCAGATATTCTGTATCCTTGTCAGTACTTGGTATGGTCAGTTCTTCAAAATTCTAACTCTTTTAATAGATGTTGAGTGATATCTCACTGTTGATTGAATTTGCATTTTCCTAATGACTAAAGAAGTTGAGTACCTTTTGTTTTTTCAACTTTTTTCTTTTTCTGCTTATACTTTAGGTTCTGGAGGTACATGTGTAAGTTTGTTAGGCAAGTAAACTGCATGTTGCTAAGGCTTGATGTAGTGAGCAAAGTACCCTATAGGTAGCCTTCCAACCGAAGTCCCTTTTCCTACCTCTGCTTTCAAGCAGTCCCCAGTGTCTAGTTTTCCCATTTTCGTGTCCACATGTATTCAGTGTTTAGCTCCCACTTATAATTGACAACATGTAGTGTTTTTCTTTTACTACATTACTTTGCTTAAGATAATGGCTTCCAGCTCAATCTGTCTTCCCTCAAAAGACAAAATTTTGTTTCTGTTATGGCTGCATAATATGCCATGATGTATGTATATTTACCACATCTTCTTTATCCAATCCACTGTTGATAGACACTTTGGCCAATTCCATGTCTTTCATATTGTGAATAGTGCTGCTATAAACATATGAATGCTTGCATCTTTTTGGTAGAATGATGTATTTTCCTATGGGTATGTACCCAGTAATGGAATTCCTAGATTGAGTAATAGCTCTGTTTTAAGATCTTTGAGAAATCTCCACACTGCTTTCCACAGTGACTGAATTAATTTACATTCACACAAGGAGTGCATAAGCACTTCCTTTTCTCCACAGCCTTGAAAGCGTCAGTTATTTTTTAACTTTTTAGTAATAGCCATTCTGACTGGTGGATGGTAGTATTTCATTGTGGTTTTAATTTGCATTTATCTAGAGATTAGCAATGATAAGCATTTTTTATGTATTGGTTGGCTCCTTGTGCATCACCTTTTGAGAAGTGCTGTTCGTGTCTTCTGCTCGTTTTTTTAATGGTGTGATTTGATTTTTGTTTTTTGAATTCTTTAAGTTTCATGTAGATTCTATCAGATCTTTGTCAGGTGTGTAGTTTGTGAACATTCTCTCCCATTCTGTGCATTGTCTGCTTACTCAGTTAATAGTTTCTTTTGCTGTGCGAAGCTCTTTAGTTCAATTAGGTCCTATTTTAATTTTTGTTTTTGTAGCAATAGTTTTCGGGGTTTTCATCCTAATTTCTGTGCTAATGGCCAATGTCCAGAGAATGGTATTTTTTACTTTTCTTCTGGGGTTTTTAATATTTAGGACTTAAATTTAAATCCTTAGTTCATCTTGAGTTGATTTTTGTATATAGTGAAAGGAAGAGATCCAGCTTCAATCTTCTACATATGGCTAGCTAGATATACCTGCACCATTTATTGAATAGAAAATCCATTCCCCATTGTTTTTTATTGTCACCTTTGTTGAAGATCATGTGGTTGTAGGTATGTGGCTTCATTTCTGGGTTCTCTGTTGTGTTCCACTGGTCTATGTGTCTGTTTTTGTACTAGTATTATGCTGTTTGGATTGCTATAGACTTGTAGTATGGCTTGAAGTCTGGTAGTGTGATGCCTCCGGCTTTGTTCTTAATATTTAGGTTTGCTTTGGTGATTCATGCTCTTTTTAGGTTCCTATGAATTTTAGAATTTTTTTTCTAATTCTGTTAAAAATGACCTTGGTAGTTTGATGGGAAAAGCATTAAATCTGTAAATTGTTTTGCACAGTGTGGCCATTTTACCAATATTGATTTTTCCTCTTCATGAGCATGGAATGTCTTTCCATTTGTTTGTTTTGTGTTTGATTTCTTTCACCACTGTTTTGTAATTATTGTTATAGAGATATTTCACCCTCTTGGTAAGCTACATTCCTAGGTATTTTATTCCTTTTGTGACTTTCATAAATATGATTTCATTGTTGATTTGCCTGTTAGCATGCGAGCTATTGGTAGAAACTGCTGATTTTTGTACATTAATTATCAGAGCTAGAAGCCTTCTGGGTACAGTCTGTGAAGTTTTTAGGTATACAATTATATTCTTTGTGAAGACAGATAGTTTGACTTCCTTTTTTCCTATTAGGATGCTTTTTATTTATTTGTGTTGTTTGATCGCTCTGACTGAGATTTCTAGTACTATGTCGAATATTGGTGGTGAAAGTGGGTGTCCTTGTATTGTTCCACTTCTCAAGGGGAATGCTTTCAGCTTTTGACTATTTAGTATGATGTTGGTCATAGGTTTGTTATAGATATCTCTTATTATTTTAAAGTATGTTTCTTCATAGCCTGATTTGTTGAGGGTTTTGAAACATTAAAGGATGTTGAATTTCATCAAAAGCCTTTTTTGTTTCTATTGAGATGATCATGAGCTCTTGCTCTTAATTCTGTTTTGTGATGAATCAAATTTATTGATTTGCATATATTCAAACAAACTTGAATCCCAATAATTAAACCTACTTGATTGTGGTGAATTAATTTTTTGATGTGCTGCTGGATTCAGTTTTCTAGTATTTTGTTGAGGGTATTTGCATGTATGTTAACCAGGGATATTAGCCTTAGGTTTTCTGTTTTGGTTGTGCCTTTGCTAGTTTTCTTTTTAAAATCAAAATGATACTGACTTTACAAAATGTGTTAAGGAGGAGTCCCTCCTTCTTGATTTTTTAAAAAATAATTTTACTAGGATTTGTACTAGCTCTTCTTTGTATATCTGGAAAAATTTGGATTTTCTGTTTATGTTTCTTTATTAATCTAACTAGCAGCTTATGAATCTTGGTTAACCATTTGAAGCACCAGCTTTTGGTTTTGTTAATCTTTTGTATTGATTTATGAATCTCAATTTCATTTAGTTCAGATCTGATTTTGATGATCTCTTTTCTTCTTTAGTTTTAGAGTTGTTTTGTTTTTGTTTTTGTAGTTCCTGTAGGTGTGAAATTACATTGTTAATTTGAGATTACGATTCTCTGATTTGTAATTCAAATTAGTCTTTGATCCATTTGACCTAGAAGTTTTCTCTTTATATAGATTAAGTAGGAATGAAGTAGGCTTCCTAACAATTTCATTTCTAGGAACACCGTGATTAATTAGTCAATTCCAGAGCGCTACACAAGTCAGACTATTCTGTTTGCTGCTTTGTCTTTGCTGTCCATTATGGTAGCTATGCCCACCGTGCCTTTGATGGTTGAGTGTCGTCACTTGGCCCCTGCAACCTTGAGATCCAATTACTCCCATTGTATTTAAATTTTTTGTTGAATGACTGCAGTTCCCACTGTTAGATATGATATAAGAGAAGACCAATTACAGGGCTCTTCAAAGATGCAGGTGCTGCCCTCACAAATCTATTTTGCAAGGCATTGGTCAAGGGTATATTTTTTGGACCCTCCTAGCTGGGATGAGTAGGTCTAAAGTGTCTAATCTATTCCAGTATCCCAATCTTCCTAAGCTTTTAGATCGCTTCCTCTACATTAAACTTAAGGAGATCAGGCATTTCCAGCTTGCTCACAGTGGGACATCATTTCATGCATATTTCAGATAACCAAGAAAATAAACTATTAGAACCTTTTTTAAGTTCTCAAGCTGCAACATTAAAAGCAGAGTCCCTACTTTCTGGTCCCAAATCAATCAATTCAGGCTGATCCACCTCAATGTTCCTTCCACCAGTATCCCATGCCCTTAATATCCATTCCTATTCCTGTTCTCCAAATTTCTGTTTATATAAATTAGAGAACTCAAAACGGTCTTTTAGAGTGTAGTGTGCATCCTCATGGGTCACACTCTCAACCTCACCTCTAGAGGCCTACTGGGACTTTAGTCTAGTTATAAGTGTAGAAGCAAAAAGGAGTGTTGAGGGTGATTCCCCAGGAGAATCAACATTATTTTTCTTGGCAGCTGCCACAGGGGAGGCCATCACTGTTACCTCAAGCAGCAGCACAGGGTTTTATCTCCTCAGACAAAGGAAGGGAAGCTGATGGCAGCATGGGTCAGGAAGGGGATGTTGCCACTACTGGGGATGGGTAAGCTGTTCCTTCTGGCAAAAAAGATGTATCAGAGTTTAAAAAGTCAGTGTCCCCACCTTCACCCGGGTCCTCCCACACATCCCCATTCCAAGTTTCAGGATCCCATTCTTTTCCAATCAATGTCCTCACTTTAATAGTAGACACCTGGCAAGGCTGTACATGGATCTTTCATTGCAGTTCAGCCACTCACACAATAAGAGGTTGTGTCTGTTTTTTCCACAGTTTCAGCTCTTTCTCTACAGGAAATAAGACTCTCAGGGCAATTGTAGCATATTGGAGGCTCAGTATCTGCTTTTGAAGCCGAGAGACCCCTGAGTTCATTATTTTCTTTCATCACTTTGTCCGCTGAACTTAGAAGCAACCAACCAGCTTCATTATGCTCCTTGGTTCTCTACATATGGTCAAATGTATTATGTACAGAGTCACTAAACTCCTTGCCTCTCATGAGCAGTGAATCAAGAGTGTCAAATACATTTATTTTCCATAACTCTCTAAACAGTTCACAACAAAGACTATCAGTGTTCTTCATATTAATAGAAGTAGAGTCCTTACCATTTTGGGATATAATCATATCATGCAACCAACTCCAGAAACTCCAAATCCAACAAAAGAACTCCATCCTTAATATTCTGTTCCTTCAGAGCCATGCCTGATACCAAAATCTGTATTAGTTAGGATTTTCTAGAGAGACAACAGTTTCACAGACACAGACACACACACACACACACACACAGGAGTTTATTAAGTATTAACTTTTGTGATCACAATGTCCCACAGTAGGCTGTCTACAAGCTTGAGGAGTAAGGAGAGCCAGTCTGAGTCTCAAAAGTGAAGAACTTGGAGTCGATGTTCGAGGGCAGGAAGCATCCAGCATGGGAGAAAGATGTAGGCTGGAAGGCTAGACCAGTCTCCTCTTTCACGTTTTTCTGCCTGCTTTATATTTGCTGGCTGCTGATCAGATTGTGCCCACCAGATGCAGGGTGGATCTGCCTTCCCCAGCCCACTGAGTCAAATATTAATCTCCTTTGGTAACACCCTCACAGACACACCCAGAACTAATACTTTGTATCCTTCAATCCTGTCAAGTTGACACTCAGTATTAACCATCGCACAAGGATTGCACTGAATCTGTAGATTTCTTTGGATAATATTGCCATCTTAACAACATTAAGTCTTCCTACCAATTAACATGGGATGGTTTTCCATTTATTTAGGTCTTTAAAAATATATTTCAGCAATATTTTATAGATCAGTGTACAAATACTTCAACTCCTTGATTACATTTAGTCCTAGGCATTTTATTATTTTAAATGCTATTGAAAATATAATCACTCTTCAAATTTTCTGTCCGGATAATTTATTGCTTGTGTGTAGAAACATAGCTGTAACATAGTACCTTGTAACTTTATTAAATGTGCTTAAGTTCTAGTAGCGTCTTTTGTGGATCCATCAGGATTTTCTATACGTTGTATGTCATTTGTGATCAGAGATTGTTTTCATTCCACGTTTCTAATTTGAATGCCTTTATTTATATTTCTTGCCTGATTGCTCTGATTAGAATGTTCAGTACAATTTTGAACAGTAGTGATGAAAATAGGCAGCCTTGTCTTGTTCTTTACCTTAGGAGAAAAGCTTTCAGTTTTCCCATCGACTATTATGTTATCTGTAGATATTTCTTAAATGCTCTTTATCAAGTTGAGAAAGTTTTCTGAGTGTTTTTATCATGAGAAAAGCTCATTTTGGCAAAATCATTTTATGTATCAATTGACATTATTATCTACAGCTTTTCTTCTATTATTGTGGTGTGTTATATGTATTGATTGTCTTACGTTGACCTAAGCTTGCACTTCTGAAATAAGTCCCACTTAGTTATAATATATAATACTTTTAATGTATTTTTGGATTTGGTTTTCTAGTTTTTGTTGAGGATTTTGACATTTGTGTTTATAGGAGTTATTGTTCTATAGTTTGTTTTTTTTTTTTTTTTTTCCTCCTGATTTCTTTGTCTAGGTTTGGTATTAGGGTGATACTGGCTTCACAGAATGAGTCAGCAAGTGTTTCCTCATCTTCCATTTTTTGGAAGAGTTTGAAATGATTGACTTTAAATGTTCTTTAAGTGTTTGTAAAATTCACCAGTGAAGCCATGTGGCCTTGGACTCTTCTTTGATGAGAGATGTTTGATTATTGATTCATTATTTACTTGTAAATTTGTATAAATTTTCTATTTCTTCTTGAGTCAGTTTTGGTAATTTTGTGTTTCTAGGAATTTTCCATTTCATTTAGGTTATCCAAATTTTGAAGTATGCTTACTCATATTATTTTCTTATAATCATTTTTTATTCTGTAAAGTTGTTAGTAATATCCACTTTTTAAATAGTTTCCATATTTATTTCAGATTCAAGGGGTACTTGTGAAGATTGTTTTATTTGGTATACTGCATTATGCCATGGTTCAGTTTATGAATGATCTCATCAGCCAGGTAGTGAACACAGTACCCAGCAGGGAGTTTTTCAACCCCTCCATCTTTCCCTCTCTTCCCTCTTAGTAGTCTTCAATGTCTCTTGTTCCCATCTTTGTGTTCATGTGTACCCCTTGCTTAGCTTTCACTCATAACTAAGAACATGTGGCATTTGGTTTTCTCTTCCTGCATTAATTCACTTGGGATAATATCCTCCACCTGCGTCCATGTTATCGCAAATAACATGATTTCATTATTTTTTATTACTGTGTATTCCATGGTGTATACATACCATATTTTCTTTATCCAATCCACTGTTGATGGGCACCTTGTTTGATTCCATGTCTTTAATACTATAAACAGTGTTGTGAAACCTACAAGTGCATGTGTCTTTTTGGCGAAATGATTTGTTTTTCTTTGTGTATGTAACCAGTAATGGGATTCCTAGGTCAAATAGTAGCTCTATTTTAAGTTCTTTGAAAAATCTCCATATTGCTTCTCACAGTGGCTGAATTACTTTGCATTCACACCAAAAATGTTGAGCATTTCTTTTTCTCCACAGTCTTGCCGGCACCTTTTTTTTTTTTACTTTTTAATAATAGCCATTCTGACTAGTATGAAGTGATATCTCATTATGGTTTTTATTTGAATTTCTCTGATCATTAGTTATGAGGAGCATTTGCTCATATGTGTTTTAGCTGCTTGTATGTCTTTTGAGAAGTGGCTGTTCATGTCCTTTGCCCATGTTTTAATGGGATTATTTGTGCTTTTGCTTGCTGAACTGTTTAAGTTCCTTATTGATTCTGGATATTAGATCTTTGTTGGACTCATAGTTTGTGAGTATTTTCCCTGTTCTGTAGGTTGTATGTCTACTCTGTTGATAGTTTCTTTTGCTGTGTGGAAGATCTTTAGTTTAATTAGCTGTTACTTGTAAATTTTTGTTTTTGTCACACTTGATTTTGAGAACTTAGTCATAAATTATTTGCTGTGGCCAATGGTCAGAATGGTGTTTTCAAATTTCATTCTGGGATATTTGTAGTTCAAGGTCTTACATTTAAATCTATAATCTATCTTGAGGTAATTTTTGTATATGGTGCAATGTAGGAGTCTAGTTTCAATCTACTGTATATGGATAGCCAGCAATCCCAGCACCATTTGTTGAATAGGGGGTCTTTTCCCCATTGCAAATTTTTCTTTGCTTTGACAAATATCTGATGGTAGTAGGTGTATGGCTTTATTTCTGGTTCTCTAATCTGTTCCATTGCTGTATGTGCTTGTTTTTGTAACTGTACCATGTTATTTTGGTTACCGTAGCCTTATAGTATGGTTTGAAGTCAAGTAAAGTCATGCTTCTGGCTTTGCTCTTGTTGCTTAGGATTTTTTGGCTATTCACGGCCTTTTGGGATTCTATATACATTTTAGAGTAGTTTTTTCCTACTCCCGTAAAAAAATTATTGGTAGTTTGATAAGTATAGTACTGAATCTATAGATTGCTTTGGGTAGTATGACCATTTTAATGATGTTTATTCTTTCCAACCAAGAATGTGGAATTTTTTTTTCATTTGTTTGTGTCATCTGTGGTTTGTTTTTCTTTTTCTTTCTTTTTTTTTTCTCTCTTTCTCTCTTCATCTTTCTTTCTCTTTTTCTTTCTTTCCTTTCTTTCTTTCTTTCTTTCTTTCTTTCTTTCTTTCTTTCTTTCTTTCTTTCTTTCTTTCTTCTTTCCTTCCTTCCTTCTTCCTTCCTTCCTTCCTTTCCTTCCCTTCCCTTCCTTCCTTCCTTCCTTCCTTCCTTCCTTCCTTCCTTCCTTCCTTCCTTCCTTCCTTCCTTCCTTCCTGTCTTTCTCTTTCTTTCTTCTTTCTTTCTTCTCTTTCTTCTTTCTTTCTTCTTTCTTCTTTCTTTCTTTCCTTTTCTTTCTTTCTTTTTTTTTTTTTTTTTTATGGGTCTCACTTTGTCTCTTAGGCTGGAGTGCAGTGGTGTGGTCATGGCTCAACATAGCTTTGACCATCTGGACTCAAGCAATTCTTCCACCACAGCCACCCAGGTCGCTGGAACCACAAGTATGTGCCACCATACCTAGTTAATTTTTTAATTATTTGTAGAGACGGAATTGCTCTATGTTGCCCAGGCTGATCTTGAACTCTTGGGTTCAAGCGATCCACCTGTCTTGACCTCCCAAGCACTCAGATTACAGGCATGAGCCACCATTCGTGGCCTTCTGATTTTTTTCATTAGTGTTTTGTTGTTTTCCTTATAGACATCTTTCACTTCCTTGGTTAGATATATTTCCAGGTATTTTATTTTATTTCATTTTTATGGCAACTGTAAATGGGATTGCATTATTGATTTTGCTCTGAGCTTGAATGTTATTGGTGTGTATAAATACTACTGACTTTTTACATTGATTTTGTATCCTGAAACTTTACTGAAGTCGTTTATCAGTTCTAGAGCCTTTTGATGGAGTCTTTATGATTTTCTAAATTTAGAATTATATTGTCAGTTAAGAGAGATAATTTGACATCTTGTTTTTCTATTTGGATGCCTTTTGTTTCTTTCTCATGCCTGATTGCTGTGGCTAGGACTGCCAGTACTATGTTGGATAGGAGAGGTGAGACATTTCTGATATTAGTTCTTTATATCTTTTTATTTTTTCTAAGTCACTCTAGCTAAATATTTGTCAAGTTTGTTCATTTAATAAAAGAACTTTTGAGTTATATTTTTTCTATTTTCTTTTGCATTTTTTTCTCCATTCTAATCTTCATTGTTTCCTTTCTTCTTAGTTTTTTGTTTAGTTTGTTCTTCTTTTACTTTCTCGGATAAAAAGTTATATTTTTAATTTGAGATTTTTAATTTTTAATATAGATGTTTACGACTCAAAATGTCTCTTAGCACTTTTTTCTCTACATGCTGTAAATTTGTGTATTTTTCTTCTTTTGTTATTTTTTCAAATTATTTTCTAACTTTTATTGTGATTTCTTTTTTTGATCCATTTGCTGTCGAGTAATATGTTGCTTAATTCCATTTTTAGATTTTCCAGGTTATTTTTCAGTTATTGTCAACTTCATTCCATTATTGTCAGAAAACATTTTTATATGATTTCAATATTTTAAAATTTATTGAGTCGTTTTTAGTGCCTAATACATCGTCTTTTATGGAAAATATTTCATTTGTGCTCAGAAACATTGTCTGGAGCATTTTATATATGTCTCTTAGTTCTAATTTTTTAATAGTCATGTTCATGTCTTTAATTTTTTTACTGGTATTCTGTGTGGATTTTCTATGCATTGTTGAAAGTGGAATATTGAAGTATCCATCTATTATTATAGGAATCATGCTTTTTCATTTTAATTCTGTCAATGTTTGCTGCTTATACTTTGAAATTCTTGTTTGGTGCATATGTGTTTATAATTTTATATCTTCTAGATGAATTAATTATTGATGGTAACAATTTTTGACATGAAGATCACTTTGATATTTTATTTTATTTTAGTTACTATTTGTACGGTATTATTATTAATTATTATTAATATTATTATTATTTGACGGAATTTCACTCTGTCACCCAGACTGGAGTGCAGTGGGCGATCTCGGATCACTGCAAGCTCCGCCTCCCGGGTTCACGCCATTCTCCTGCCTCAGCCTCCGGAGTAGCTGGGACCACAGACTCTCTCCAACATGCCCGGCCAACTTTTTATGTATTTTTAGTAGAGACGGGGTTTCACCGTGTTAGCTAGGATGGTCTCGATCTCCTGACTTCGTGATCCGCCCGTCTCGGCCTCCAAAAGTGCTGGGATAATGGACGAGAGCCACTGTGCCCGGCCGGGACTTCTCTATTTTTTGTGAGTTTCTCTTTACTCATTCTATTAGATATTAAGAGAGATTATTGCAATCTCTAACAGTATTTTGGATTTGTCTATTATTCCCTATAAATCTTTCAGTTTTTTACTTCATACACTTTGAAGCTTTGTTTTTAGATCCAAAAACCTGTTAAAATATTCTCATGTTACTTTAATTAATGTGCCTTTTTATAATTATAATTCTAAAATGACTCATTCTTCCTCTGCCTTCTACTCTTCGCACCTCCATATGGGTACTCTCTCAAGTCAGTAAGCTGAGACAATTGAAGCTCTTACCTCCTTTGTTTCTCATTTTTCTGAGTTCACTCTCCTATTTTGCTTTTCAGATTTCTACAAACCATTGTTTTGTACATTTGGTTCATATTTTGGTTGTTTCAGGAGGGATATTAAATCTCTTCTATTACTCTGTCTTTGCTGGAACTCAGTTTGCTTTCAATTTTTTTCTTATTTTTAAGTCGTTTTTTTATTATGTAAAACATTTATTTGGTTCCCTTGTTAAAAGCATAGTACAAAATAATTAAAATAATTCTAACTGCGTTCCTATGTTCTCCCACCCTGTTTCTTTCTTCCATCTAAAGGTAATAAACTTTTAGTGCGTGGTTCGTATTTTCATTTTTTTCTTTCTAAAAAGATAATCAAAACAATGATTTTTTTTAGCAATGATATAATTGGCCAACAAAATGTGTTTGTATACATTGTTTCAAAAGTATCAACCAAGTCATTAAAAATACTATGTGCTTGTAAAACAAAAATGATACATTTTAAATGTAGCTATATTTTCTGTTACATTTCAATAAATTCTTTAAACTGCAGAATTTTATATACTCTCGGCTTAAGAAATATGCGTTATTCTTTACCCAAGTAGAGATATATAAAAGATATCTATAAATGTTTGAACATTTGAAGTAGTCTTAATACCTTTCATCTGTTAACAGTTTATATCAATTTTACTTATGTTTAGGTGGATTTTAGATAATAATTATTTCAATGAATTGCCAGTCAGAAAATCTTTGAATATGCCTATGTCCTGAAAGCCCCTTCTCCAGTTGTCCCACCTTTCCAGACCAAAACAATGTATAGCTTACACGTATTGATTGATGTTGTATGCCTCCCTAAAATATATAAAACCAAGTTGTAGCCTGACCACCTTGGACACATGTTTTCAGGATCTTTTGAGGACTCTATCACCAGCCATTGGTCACTCATGTTTGGTTCAGAATAATTCTCTTCAACTATACTAAAGTTTGACTCTTTTTTGCCAACAAAAAATTAAGGATCACTCGAAATTCTTAATCCAAGAATAAACAATAGCATTGGCCATGATGGAAGTAATGTTTTGAAAGATTAGTCTAAATGTGCAAGACGGATAGAGTAGGGGAATATTCTAGTGGCAGAAGAAACAATTTAGATGCGATTGAAACTGCCTTTGCAAAATTACAACCGAGACAGTGAAAGAGATCTATCCTAAATGACACCATCTTGATTCCAACCTGTAAGCTGTCCTCATTTATTCATAGGTGTAGGCTGTGAACTAACTTGGGGAGGAACTTGGTTTATAGCTTATGGTTTAAAACAAAGATGATAACAGTTCTTTCCCAAAGCAAACCTCCCTCTTATCTGGGGACTAGACTGCCTTTGTAGGACTAACAAATTACCCATAAGACTAAAAATGATTATTAGGAGTCATGCAGCTGGAGGCTACATGATTCTAACTCTTCCTAAACTGCTCTGAAGATCAGTGCCTGAGATATTTTGCAGACCCTGCACTTGATGAATCATCTGGCACCACCCAGATCAATTAACTGGCTCATGTGATCTTGCAGCCCCCACCCAGGAATTGATTCAGTGCAAGAAGACAGCTTCAACTTCCCATGATTTCATCTCCAACCTGACCAATCGGTACTCTCAACGCACTGGCCTTCCCCCACCCACCAAATTATCCCTAAGAACTCTGATCCCTTAATGCTCATGATCACGGAGACTGATTTGAGTAATAATAAAACTCCCATCTCCTGCACAGCCAGCTGTGAGTGAATTACTCTTTCTCTATTGCAATTCCCCTGTCTTGATAAATTGGCTCTGTCTAAGTAGCAGAAAAGGTGAAACCACTGGATGATTACACTACTGTAGTGATCCTTTTATTGCCTTCAAATACTGAGAATTGCCAATTTTCTTTTCTGTTTGTAAGTATTAAATTTTAAGTTGGTTGAAGTATTGGTTTCATTCTTCAGGAGATATTTGGATACAGAGTAATGCCATTTTTGAGACTTTGCTTTCATTTTTCAGGAGATATTTAGATGTAGAGTAATGCCATTTTGAAGAGTTTAATCAAAGTTAAGAAAGAAAAAGTTGGTATAATGGGAATATAGCTTGAAGCTATTTAGTCATGGAGAAAGTAATGCCCTTTGGCTTTCAGGATGTGATATAATTCTGATTAGGATTTCTTTTAACATGAACAATTAAAAGAGAATAGTAAATATTAAAGAGAATATTCCCTATTGTTTTGATATTTCCATTTTTAAAATTGTCAGTACCTAAAGAACAGATGCAAGACATGCATTGTTCATTTCAAATTAATGGTTTTAAAAATAAAATCATATAAAATGGTAGTATTTATTATTAATAGATGTAATCTCTGCAGAATTGACATACATATTTTATACATGCAAAATCAATGTCAACAGACAACTGGCAATATATTACAATTTTTGTTTTTTATTCTCTTCAAATCAAGAAATTTCTTTGGAAATAAATGTTGAAAACCTTAATCACATTTTTAGAATTTAACACAAAAATACAGATGTAAGGGAAATTTTATTTACACCTTAAGTGAATGAGATTTACAGATATACAAAGTAATCTTTAAGAAGTCTGAAAGTAATCATTGCATAATAGTTTTTTATTCCATGCCATAATGTCTTATGAGATCTCTTTAGAAGATATGTCTAATAATATCTACATTTCAATTACTCTTCTGGGGAATATAATGCCTGCTTACCTGGAAATGTAAAAGGAACAGTTTTTAATACACTTAAAAATTGCAGTGTGGATAATTTATATTATCAGTATTCTTTACTGATTTTCTTGCTACATTTAACTTTTGGAAAGTTATACTGTTCTAACATAACATTTCAAAATTGTGTCTCAAAACGCTTAGAGAAGAAAATTGAGCTAGATTTGGAATAATAATTCTATTATTTTCTCAGTTCATCCAAATTGTCAATGTAGGGGAACATCAGTATCATATCTTAGAAATAAAGTAAGGCATACTACAAATGTTCAAAATAGAGTGATTATGTTTCATCAATATAGTTTTAGTAGGAATAAAACTGAAATTGGCCATCTTTTTAAACATGAAAGTCTATTGAAGTATTTTTATCAGAAAACAATGCACATTTTGTCTTCAATCAGTTCTTTTGAGCTATCCCAAAAAGGGAAGATTTCTTCCCTTGTAGGGCTACTGTTTTTTTTCTTTCTTTCTTTTTTTTTTTTTTAGAAAAACATACATTTTATTAAGGATTTTAAAGAAATGAGCATAGAATTGCACCTCACTTAACTTTTTTTTTTATTATTGTTATGCTTTAAGTTCTAGGGTACATGTACACAATGTACAGGTTTGTTACATATGTATACCTGTGACATGTTGGTGTGCTGCACCCATCAACTCGTCAGCACCCATCAACTTGTCATTTACATCAGGTGTAACTCCTAATGCCATCCTTCCCCTTTCCCCCCTCCCCATAATAGGCCCTGGTGTGTGATGTACCCCTTCCTGAGTCCAAGTGATCTCATTGTTCAATTCCCACCTATGAGTGAAAACATGTGGTGTTTGGTTTTCTGTTCTTGCAATAGTTTGCTGAGAATGATGGTTTCCAGCTGCATCCATGTCCCTACAAAGGACACAAACTCATCCCTTGTTATGGCTGCATAGTATTCCATGGTGTATATGTGCCACATTTTCTTAATCCAGTCTATCACTGATGGACACTTGGGTTGATTCCAAGTCTTTGCTATTGTGAGTAGTGCCGCAATGAACATATGTGTGCATGTGTCTTCATAGCAGCATGATTTATAATCCTTTGGGTATATACCAAGTAATGGGATGGCTGGGTCATATGGTATTTCTAGTTCAAGATCCTTGAAGAATCGCCATACTGTTTTCCACAATGGTTAAACTAGTTTACAATCCCACCAACAGTGTAAAAGTGTTCCTATTTCTTCGCATCTTCTCCAGCACCTGTTGTTTCCTGACTTTTTAATGATTGCCATTCTAACTGGTGTGAGATGGTATCTCATTGTGGTTTTAATTTGCATTTCTCTGATGGCCAGTGATGATCAGCATTTTTTCATGTGTTTGTTGGCTGTATGCATGTCATCTTTAGAGAAATGACTGTTCATATCCTTTGCCCACTTTTTGATGGGGTTGTTTGTTTTTTTCTTGTAAATTTGTTTGAGTTCTTTGTAGGTTCTGGATATTAGCCCTTTGTCAGATGATTAGATTGCAAAAATTTTCTCCTATTCTCTAGGTTGCCTGTTCACTCTGATGGTAGTTTCCTTTGCTGTGCAGAAGCTCTTTAGTTTAATTAGATCCCATTTGTCAATTTTGGTTTTTGTTGCGTTGCTTTTGGTGTTTTAGACATGAAGTCCTTGCCCATGCCTATGTCCTGCATGGTATTACCTAGGTTTTCTTCTAGGGTTTTTATGGTATTGGGTTTAACATTTAAGTCTCTAATCCATCTTGAATTAATTTTCGTATAAGGAGTACCATGCTGTTTTGGTTACTGTAGCCTTGTAGTATAGTTTGAAATCAGGTAGCGTGATCCCTCCAGCTTTGTTCTTTTGACCTAGGATTGTCTTGGCAATGCGGGCTCTTTTTTCCTTCCATATGAACTTTAAAGCAGTTTTTTTCCAGTTCTGTGAAGAAAGTCATTGATAGCTTAATGAGGATGGCATTGAATCTATAAATTACCTTGGGCAGTATGGCCATTTTCACAATATTGATTCTTCCTATCCATGAGCATGATATGTTCTTCCATTTGTTTGTGTCCTCTTTTATTTCACTAAGCAGTGGTTTGTAGTTCTCCTTGAAGAGGTCCTTTACATCCCTTGTAAGTTGGATTCCTAGGTATTTAATTCTCTTTGAAGCAATTGTGAATTGAAGTTCATTCATGATTTGGCTCTCTGTTTGTCTGTTACTGGTGTATAAGAATCCTTGTGATTTTTGCACATTAATTTTATATCCTGAGACTTTGCTGAAGTTGCTTATCAGCTTAAGGAGATTTTTCGCTGAGATGATGGGGTTTTCTAAATATGTAATCATGTCATCTGCAAACAGGGACAATTTAACTTCTTCTTTACCTAACTGAATACCCTTGATTTCTTTCTCTTGCCTGATTGCCCTGGCCAGAACTTTCAACACTATGTTGAATAGGAGTGGTGAGAGAGGGCATCCCTGTCTTGTACCAGTTTTCAAAGGGAATGCTTCCAGATTTTGCCCATTCAGTATGATATTGGCTGTGGGTTTGTCATAAATAGCTCTTATTATTTTGAGATACGTTCCGTCAATACCGAATTTATTGAGAGTTTTTAGCATGAAGGGCTGTTGAATTTTGTCCAAGACCTTTTCTGCATCTATTGAGATAATCGTGTGGTTTTTGTCTTTGGTTCTGTTTATATGCTGCATTACGTTTATTGATTTGTATATGTTGAACCAGCCTTGCATCCCAGGGATGAAGCCCACTTGATCATGGTGGATAAGCTTTTTGATGTGCTGCTGAATCCGGTTTGCCAGTATTTTATTGAGGATTTTTGCATCGATGTTCATCAGGGATATTGGTCTAAAATTCTCTTTCTTGTGTGTGTCTCTGCCAGGCTTTAGTATCAGGATGATGTTGGCCTCATAAAACGAGTTAGGGAGGATTCCCTTTTTTTCTATTGATTGGAATAGTTTCAGAAGGAATGGTACCAGCTCCTCTGTGTACCTCTGGTAGAATTCAGCTGTGAATCCGTCTGGTCCTGGACTTTCTTTGGTTGGTAGGCTATTAAACATTGCCTCAATTTCAGAGCCTGCTATTGGTCTATTCAGGGATTCAACTTCTTCCCAGTTTAGTCTTGGGAGAGTGTAAGTGTCCAGGAAATTATCCGTTTCTTCTAGATTTTCTAGTTTATTTGCATAGAGGTGTTTATAGTATTCTCTGATGGTAGTTTTTATTTCTGTGGGGTCGGTAGTGATATCCCCTTTATCATTTTTTATTGCGTCTATTTGATTCTTCTCTCTTTTCTTCTTTATTAGTCTTGCTGGCGGTCTATCAATTTTGTTGATCTTTTCAAAAAACCAACTCCTGGTTTCATTGATTTTTTGGAGGGATTTTTGCGTCTCTATCTCCTTCAGTTCTGCTCTGATCTTAGTTATTTCTTGCCTTCTGCTAGCTTTTGAATGTGTTTGCTCTTGCTTCTCTAGTTCTTTTAATTGTGATGTTAGAGTGTCAATTTTAGATCTTTCTAGCTTTCTGTTGTGGGAATTTAGTGCTATAAATTTTCCTCTGCACACTGCTTTAAATGTGTCCCAGAGATTCTGGTATGTTGTATCTTTGTTCTCATTGGTTTCAAAGAATTCTCTTTATTTCTGCCTTCATTTCATTATGGACCCAGTAGTCGTTCAGGAGCAGGTTGTTCAGTTTCCCTGTAGTTGAGCAGTTTTGATTGAGTTTCTTAGTCCTGAATTCTAGTTTGATTGCACTGTGGTCTGGGAGACAGTTTGTTATAATTTCTGTTCTTTTACATTTGCTGAGGAGTGCTTTACTTCCAATTATGTGGTCAATTTTTGAATAAGTGCGATGTGGTGCTGAGAAGAATGTATATTCTGTTGATTTGGGGTGGAGAGTTCTGTAGATGTCTATTAGGTCCACTTGGTGCAGAGTTGAGTTCAATTCCTGGATATCCTTGTTAACTTTCTGTCTCATTGATCTGTCTAATGTTGACAGTGGGGTGTTGAAGTCTTCCATTATTATTGTATGGGAGTCTAAGTCTCTTTGTTAGTCTCTAAGGACTTGCTTTATGAATCTAGGTGCTCCCATATTGGTTGCATATATATTTAGGATAGTTACTTCTTCCTGTTGAATTGATCCCTTTACCATTATGTAATGGCCTTTGTGTCTTTTGATCTTTGACGGTTTAAAGTCTGTTTTATCAGAGACTAGGATTGCAACCCCTGCTTTTTTTTGTTCTCCATTTGCTTGGTAGATCTTCCTCCATCCCTTTATTTTGAGCCTATATGTGTCTCTGCATTTGAGATGGGTCTCCGGAATACAACAAACTGATGGGTCTTGACTCTTTATCCAATTTGCCAGTCTGTGTCTTTTAATTGGACCATTTATTCCATTTACATTTAAGGTTAATATTGTTATGTGTGAACTTGATCCTTTCATTGTGATATTAGCTGGTTATTTTGCTTGTTAGTTGATGCAGTTTCTTCCTAGCATCGATGGTCTTTACCTTTTGGCATGTTTTTGCAATGGCTGGTACCGGTTGTTCCTTTCCATGTTTAGTGCTTCCTTCAGGTTCTCTTGTAGGGCAGGCCTGGTGGTGACAAAATCTCTAAGCATTTGCTTGTCTGTAAAGAATTTTATTTCTCCTTCACTTATGAAACTTAGTGTGGCTGGATATGAAATTCTGAATTGAAAATTCTTTTCTTTAAGAATGTTGAATATTGGCCCCCACTCTCTTCTGGCTTGTAGAGTTTCTGCCAAGAGATCTGCTGTTAGTCTGATGGGCTTCCCTTTGTGGGTAACCCGACCTTTCTCTCTGGCTGCCCTTAACATTTTTTCCTTCATTTCAACTTTGGTGAATCTGACAATTATGTGTCTTGGAGTTGCTCTTCTCGAGGAGGGTCTTTGTGGCATTCTCTGTATTTCCTGAATTTGAATGTTGGCCTGCCCTACTAGGTTGGGGAAGTTCTCCTGGATAATATCCTGAAGAGTGTTTTCCAGCTTGGTTCCATTTTCCCCCTCACTTTCAGGCACCCCAATCAGATGTAGATTTGGTCTTTTCACATAATCCCATACTTCTTGAAGGCTTTGTTCATTTCTTTTTCCTCTTTTTTCTTTAGACTTCTCTTCTCACTTCATTTCATTCATCTGATCCTCAATCACTGATACTCTTTCTTCCAGTTGATCAAGTCGGTTACTGAAGCTTGTGCATTTGTCACGTGTTTCTCATGTTATGGTTTTTATCTTTGTCAGTCCATTATGGCCTTCTCTTTATTGATTATTCTAGTTATCCATTCTTCCATTCTTTTTTCAAGATTTGTAGTTTCTTTGTGCTGGGTACGTAATTCCTCCTTTAGCTCTGAGAAGTTTGATGGACTGCAGCCTTCTTCTCTCATCTCGTCAAAATCATTCTGCGTCCAGCTTTGATCCATTGCTGGCAATGAGCTGTGTTCCTTTGCAGGGGGAGATGAGCTCTTATTTTTTGAATTTCCAGTTTTTCTGCCCTGCTTTTTCCCCATCTTTGTGGTTTTATCTGCCTCTGGTCTTTTATGATGGTGACGTACTGATGGGGTTTTGGTGTGGGTGTGCTTCCTGTTTGTTAGTTTTCCTTCTAACAGTCAGGACCCTCAGCTGTAGGTCTGTTGGAGATTGCTTGAGGTCCACTCCAGACCCTGTTTGCCTGGGTATCAGCAGCAGAGGCTGCAGAAGATAGAGTATTGTTGAACAGCGAGTGTACCTGTCTGATTCTTGCTTTGGAAGCTTCCTCTCAGGGGTGTACTCCACCGTATGAGGTGTGGGGTGTCTGTCTGCCCCTAGTGGGGGATGTCTCCTAGTTAGGCTACTCAGGGGTCAGGGACCCACTTGAACAGGCAGTCTGTCCGTTCTCAAATCTCAACCTCCGTTTTGGGAGATCCACTGCTCTCTTCAAAGCTGTCAGAGAGAGTCGTTTGCGTCTGCAGAGGTTTCAGCTGCTTTTGTTGTTGTTGTTGTTGTTGTTGTTTAGCTGTGCCCTGTCCCCAGAGGTGGAGTCTACAGAGACAGGCAGGACTCCTTGAGCTGCTGTGAGCTCCAGCCAGTTGGAGCTTCCTAGCTGCTTTGTTTACCTACTTAAGCCTCAGCAATGGCAGGCGCCCCTCCCCCAGCCTGGCTGCTACCTTGCCGGTAGATTGCAGACTGCTGTGCTAGTAGTGAGGGAGGCTCCGTGGGCGTGGGACCCTCCCGGCCAGGTGTGGGATATAATCTCCTGGTGTGCCCATTTGCTAAGGTCCTTGGTAAAGTGCAGTATTGGGGTGGGAGTTACCCGATTTTCCAGGTGTTGTGTGTCTCAGTTCCCCTGGCTAGGAAAAGGGATTCCTTTCCCCCTTGCACTTTCCAGGTGAGGCGATGCCTCACCCTGCTTCAGCTCTGGCTGGACGGGCTGCAGCAGCTGACCAGCACCGATTGTCCAGCACTCCCTAGTGAGATGAACCCAGTACCTCAGTTGAAAATGCAGAAATCACCTGTCTTCCGTGTCGCTTGCGCTGGGAGTTGGAGACTGGAGCTGTTCCTATTCGGCCATCTTGCTCTGCCCCCCACATTTAAATCTTTTACATCCTAATTGTTGACATGCTTGATCTATTGATTTTTGGTAGAGGTCTTTTAAGTTATCCTACTTTGGTTATAGATATATCAGTTTCCACGTTCAATTATGTATATTTTAGCTTTATATATTTTTACCCTATATTATCAATCATATAAAATTATTGGTTCATTTATCTTCCTTTTAAAATTGTCTTTAATTTTAAAATTGTCTTTAATCCGTCTTGAATTAATTTTTGTGTAAGGTGTAAGGGAGAGATCCAGTTTCAGCTTCCTACATATGGCTAGCCACTTTTCCCAGCACTATTTATTAAATAGGGAATCCTTTCCCCATTGCTTTTCTCAGGTTTGTCAAAGATCAGATGGTTGTAGATATGTGGCATTATTTCTGAGGGCTCTGTTCTGTTCCTTTGGTCTGTATATCTGTTTTGACACCAGTACAATGCTGTTTCAGTTACCATAACCTTGTAGTATAGTTTGAAGTCAGGTAGCGTGATGCTTCCAGCTTTGTTCTTTTTGCTTAGGATTGCCTTGGCAAAGTGGGCTCATTTTTGGTTCCATATGAACTTTAAAGTAGTAGTTTTTTTTCCAATTCTGTGAAGAAAGTCATTGGGAGATTGATGGGGATAGCATCGAATCTATAAATTACCTTGGGCAGTATGGCCATTTTCTTGATACTGATTCTGCCTATCCAGGAGCATGGAATATTCTTCCACTTGTTTGTGTCCTCTTTTATTTCATGGAGCAGTGTTTTGTAGTTCTCCTTGAAGAGGTCTTTTACATCTCTTGTAGGCTGAATTTCTATGTATTTTATTCTCTTTGTAGCAATTGTGAATGGGATTTCACTCATTATTTAGCTCTCTGTTTGTCTGTTAATGGTGAGTAGGAATGCGTGTGATTTTTGCATATTGATTTTGTATCCTGAGACTTTGCTGAAGTTGTTTATCAGCTTAAGGAGATTTTGGGCTTAGACAATGGGGTTTTCTAAATGTACAATCATGTCATCTGCAAACCAGGACAATTTGACTTCCTCCTTTTCTAATTGAATACTCTTTATTTCTTTCTCATGCCTGATTCCCCTTGCCAGAACTTCCAACACTATGTTGAATAGGAGTGGTGAGAGAGGACATCCCTGTCTTGTGCTGGTTTTCAAAAGGAATGCTTCCAGTTTTTGCCCATTCAGTATGATATCGGCTGTGGGTTTGTCATAAATAGCTTTATTATTTTGAGATACATTCCATCAATACCTAATTCATTGAGAATTTTCAGCATGAAACACTGTTGAATTTTGTTGAAGGACTTTTCTGCATCTATTGAGATAATCTTGTGGTTTTTGTCTTTGGTTCTGTTTATGTGATGGAATGCGTTTATTGATTTGCATATATTCAACCAGCCTTGCATCCCAGGAATGACACCTACTTGATTGTGTTGGATAAGCTTTTTGATGTGTTGCTGGATTTGGTTAGCCAGTATTTTATTGAGGATTTTTGCATCAATGTTCATCAGGTATATTGGTTTAAATTTCTCTTTTGTGTGTGTGTCTTTGCCAGGCGTTGGTATCAGGATGATGTTGGTCTCATAAAATGAGGTAGGGAAGATTCCCTCTTTTTCTATTGATTGGAATAGTTTCGGAAACAATGGTACCAGCTCCTCCTTGTACCTCTGGTAGAATTCAGCTGTGGATCCATCTGGTCCTGCACTTTTTTTTGGCTGGTAGGCTACTAACTATTGCCTCAATTTCAGAGCCTGTTACTGGTCTATTCAGAGATTCAACTTCCTGGTTGTCCTGGGAGAGTGTGTGTGTCCAGGAATTTATCCATTTTTTCTAGATTTTCTAGTTTATTTGCATAGAGGTGTCTATAGTATTCTCCAATGGTAGTTTGTATTTCCGTGGGATCAGTGGTGCTATTCCCTTTATCATTTTTTTATTGCGCCTGTTTGATTCTTCTCTCTTTTATTCCTTATTAACTTTGCTAGTGGTCTATCAATTTTGTTGATCATTTCACAAAACCAGGTCCTGGATTCATTGACATTTTGAAGGGTTTTTTGTGTCTCTATGTCTTTCAGTTCTTCTCTGATCTTAGTTATTTCTTGCCTTCTGCTAGCTTTTGAAGTTGTTTGCTCTTGCTTCTCTACTTCTTTTAATTGTGATGTTAAGGTGCTGATTTTAGATGTTTCCTGCTTTCTCTTGTGGGCATTTAGTGCTATAAATTTCCCTCTATACATTGCTTTAAGTGTGTCCCAGAGATTCTGGTACGTTTTGTCTTTGTTCTCATTGGTTTCAAATAACATCTTTATTTCTGCCTTCAGTTCGTTACTTTCCCAGTAGTCATTCAGGAGCAAGTTGCTCAGTATCCATGTAGCTGTGTGGTTTTGAGTGAGTTTCTTAATCTTGAACTCTAATTTGATTTCACTGTGTTCTGAGAGACAGTTCGTTGTGATTTCTGTTCTTTTACATTTGCTGAGGAGTGTTTTACTTCCCATTATGTGGTCAATTTTAGAGTAAGTGCGATGTGGTGCTGAGAAGAATATATATAGTGTTGATTTGGGATGGAGAGTTCTGTAGGTGTCTATTAGGTCTGCTTGATGCAGAGCTGAGTTGAAGTCATGGATAAAGTCTCCCATTATTATGTATGGGAATCTAAGTCTCTTTGTAGATCTGTAAGGGCTTGCTTTATGAATCTGGGTGTTCCTGTATTGGGTGCATATGTATTTAGGATAGTTAGCTCTCTCAATTGATTCCTTTACCATTATGCAATGTACTTCTTTGCCTCTTTTCATCTTTGTTGGTTTAAAGTCTGTCTTATCAGAGAGTAGGATTGCAACTTCTGTTTTTTTTCTTTCCATTTGCTTGGTAGATCTTCCTCCATCCCTTTATTTTGAGCCTATGTGCGTCTCTGCACGTGGGAAGGGTCTCCTGAATACAGCACACAAATGGGTCTTTACTCTTTATCCAATTTGCCAGTCTGTGTCTTTTAATTGGGGCATTTAGCCCATTTACATTTAAGGTTGATATTGTTATGTGTGAATTTGTTCTTGTCATTATGATGTTTGCTGGTTATTTTACCCGTTAGTTGATGCAGTTTCTTCCTAGCATCGATGGTCTTTACAATTTGGCATGTTTTTGCAGTGGCTGGTACTGGTTGTTTCTTTCCCTGTTTAATGCTTCCTTCAGCAGCTCTTGTAAGGCAGACCTGGTAGTGACAAAATCTCTCAGCATTTGCTTTTCTGTAAAGGATTTTATTTCTCCTTCACTTATGAAGCTTAGTTTGGCTGGATATGAAATTCTGGGTTGAAAATTGTTTTCTTTAAGAATGTTGAATATTGGCTCCTACTCTCTTCTGGCTTGAAGAGTTTCTGCCAAGAGACCCTCTGTTAGTCTGATGGGCTTCCCTTTGTGAGTAACTCGATATTTCTCTCTAGCTGCCCTTAACCCTTTTTCCTTCATTTCAACCTTGGTGAAGCTGACAATTATGTGTCTTGTAGTTGCTCTTCTTGAGGAGTATCTTTGTGGTGTTCCCTGTATTTCCTGAATTTGAATGTTGGCCTGACTTGCTAGGTTTGGGAACCTCTCCCGGATAATATCCTGAAGAATGTTTTTCAACTTGGTTCCATTCTCCCCATCACTGTCAAGTACATTAATAAAACGTAGATTTGGTCTTTGCACATAGTCCTATATTTCTTGGAGGCTTTGTTCCTTTCTTTTTACTCTTTTTTCTCTAACCTTGTTTTCTCACTTTATTTCATTAATTTGATCTTCAATCACTGATACCCTTTCTTCCACTTGATCGAATCAGCTACTGAAGCTTTTGCATGTGTCACGAAGTTCTTGTGCCATGGTTTTCAGCACTATATGGTCATTTAAGGTCTTCTCTACAGTGTTTATTCTTTAGCCATTCATCTAATCCTTTTTCAAGGGTTTTAGCTTCCTTGTGATGGGTTCGAACATCCTCCTTTAGCTTGGAGAAGTTTGTTATTATGGATCTTCTGAAGCCTTCTTCTGTCAACTCATCAAAGTCATTCTCCATCCAGCTTTGTACCATTGCTGTCGAGGAGCTGCAATCCTTTGGAGGAGAAGAGACACTCTTATTTTTAGAACTTTCAGCTTTTCTGCTCTGGTTTCTCCCCATCTTTGTGGTTTTATCAATTTTTGGTCTTTGATGTTGGTGACCTACAGATGGGTTTTGGTGAAGATGACCTTTTTATTGATGTTGATGCATTCCTTCCTGTTCATTAGTTTTCCTTCTAACATGTCCCTCAGCGGCAGGTCTGTTGGAGTTTGTTGGAGTTCCACTCCAGACCCTGTTTGCCTGGGTATCAACAGTGGAGGCTGCAGAGCAGAAAATATTGTTGCCAGATCCTTCCTCTGGAAGCTTTGTCCCAGAGCGGCAGCCACTTATATGAGGTGTCTTTGAGCCCCTACTGGGAGGTGTCTCCCAGTTAGGCTACATGGGGCCAGGGACCCACTTGAGGAGGCACTCTGTCCATTCTCAGAGCTCAAATGCTGTACTGGGAGAACCACTGCTCCCTTCATGGCTATCAGAAAGGGACATTTAAGTCTGCAGAAGTTGTCTATTGCCTTTTGTTCAGCTATGCCCTGCCCACAGAGGTGGAGTCTAGAGGCAGTAGGCCTTGTTGAGCTGTGGTGGGCTCCGCCCATTTCAAGTTTCCTGGCTGCTTTGTTTACCTACTCAAGCCTCAGCAATGGTGCATGCCCCTCCCCCAGTCAAGCTGCAAACTCACAGATTGATCTCAGACTGTTGCATTAGCAGTGAGCAATGCTCCATAGGCGTGGGATCCACCAATCCAGGCACGGGAGAGAATCACTTTGTCTGCAGATTGCTAAGACCTTGGGAAAAGCACAGTATTTGGGTGGGGAGTGTCCCGTTTTTCCAGGTAGTCTGCCAAGGCTTCCCTTAGCTAGGAAAGGGAAATACCCCAACCCCTTGTGCTTCCAGGGTGAGAAGATGCCCCAATCTGCTTCAGCTAGCTGTCCATGGGCTGCACTCACTGTCCAATGAGTCCCAGTGGGACAAACCAGGTACCTCAGTTGGAAATGCAGAAATCATCCGTCTTCTGTGTCAATCACGCTGGGAGCTGCAGACCGGAGCTGTTCCTATTCAGCCATCTTGGAAGGTATTTGTGTATCATCTTTTTAATCCCATTTTTATATTCCTTGAGGATTTTCTTCTGTCCTGCATAATAGGTGAATTCCTCAGTACTACCTTCCAGTTTTATAATTCTCTCTTCAAGGTCTAGTCAAATGTTTACCTGTACATTAATACTTGTATTATAATTACTAAAATTTTATTTCTAATATTTATAATAGATTAATATTCATATCCTCCTTGTTTTGTTCCTGACTTGTTTTGTTATTATTATACATGTTAATTATTCATTTATCTCGAGGAGTCTCCTAAACACACATACTTTAAAGTCTTTTAAGACTATTCAATTATTTTTTTTTTTAGCATTTTGAATTGGAGATACTTTTTCTCTTTTTTTTTCTTCTCTATACCTCTCCCTTTCTAGCAATTAGGGAACAGTATAGAGTTACTTACCTTTACTTGGCTCCCTGGTATCTTCAGTCTATAACAGTGTGTCTTAGTTTGGGCTTTTCTAGAACCAAACTTTAAAGCAAAGATTCCAGTTTAAATTGTTTATTTCAGAAGTAATATTTTAAAAATACTGCAAAAGGAAGAAAAAGTTGAGGTAGAAAAGGAAAAGTAGCTAAAAGGGTTTATTGTGAAGCAAATGATCACTTCACTGCAGGTAAATAAAACATAATTCTTCTGAGGAATACTAAAACCTAGTGTGAAATATGCACCTCAGACTTAAACCCCTGAAGAATTAAGGGAGCTGAAGTATTTATTCACCAGTTTCTGTCATATATTCATTGAGGGCTACCCTGAAAAACATTAATTCCTTGACATTTCTGACTTACTTCGTGGGTGACAAACAGGGTTTAAAATGCCAGAGAAAACCTACAGGTGGGTAAACTATATATGTAAAGTGTAGTTTCCCTGTGGGAGATCAATTTCTAAATCCACTTCCTGATTTTAAGTTCAGAGAGCAGCAGGTCATTGCTTTAGCTTTACTTATTGGTGTTTCTTTCTCTTTATTAATGATCCATAGAGAACATTTTCTTGTTTGTTTGTTTGTTTGGCCTTAATGTGCCTTTTATTTTCATTATTTCTATTTTTATCTGACATTATTATGCCTTTGGTGCAGAGTTTGCCACAAGGACAAACTTTAAATGCCTTCTCAGTTGGAAGTCTAAACCCTCTGTTATGCCTTCTACATCCCATACTACCAATTATGAGTTCCCATTTGGGGTGAAAAGTTTTCGAATAGATGGTAATGATGGTTTCACAGTGTTGTGAAGGTAATTAGTGCCACTGAACTGTACAATGAAATATGATTAAAATGGTTTCTTCTTCAAGATGGTTTATTGGAGTTTTATTAATGTGCCTTATCCACTTAGAAAGAGTAAAATAGAGTGTGAATATTCACACTGTAAACTTTCATTGGAGAAGAAACTCAGGTGCCTAACATAAAAAATGAAAGAAACTTCAGACGCTGCATGGAGAGGTAGGCAGCAATCTCTACCTTGAGTGAGGCAGAAAACTATGTTTCTAGAGTGTGAAACGGGGAGAAACTGTCTGCATGATACTTATTCTCATTAGGTAGCCAGGAAATCCAGGCCATGAGGGAGTGAGTGCCTTAACTCTACCCGGTATTGAAGGTTATTTGGTGAGTAGTGAGGGCTACATGAGAAGGAGTAGCATCAAGAAGTGTTTTGTGAGCACTCTCTTAGCCCAGCAAAGACAGAAGGAAGATATTCCTGATCCTAACTCATAGGGGACCACATGGAATTCTGCCAACTAACTCAAGTGATGGCCACAGGTTAGCAGCAGCTTCTGACTGCGATGTGCAATCTAATCTAGAGTGGTGATGGATTCCTTTAAACATAATTGAAGGTGAGCAGGAAGCATGCTCTTGCCATGGGTGTGAGTGCTGGGTGCCCTTGTTTTGTGGGCAAATGGGAGGGACGTGGCCTGAAAGCTGCCATCTTTTTCCCAAGTGGGAAGGCTTGTGGCCTAGGGAAGTTTTAGATTGTAAGCCCAGAACTGCCCAAGACCCAGCTAGCTGTTGCCAGAAGTCTGTGGGTGTGAGATCCACCATATCAAGGACAGAAGAGCAGGGCATGCCTCACTGCTGCTTGTTACACCCCTCTCTCATGCCAATTCTTTTGTGCAGCAGAGGCAGTTTAACTCCTCCCTGGAACACTACTCCAGTACACAGGAAACTGCGTTCCAATCCCCATTGGCTTGTGTCCACACGTGGGTAGCCAGAATGTGGACTTTCCTCACTCATCTAACTTTGCCCTTCAACGGACCTTTTTAGCATAACACAATGAAAAGGACTATTGGGAGGCTCATGGCCCCACCCATTACTTAGAAGATCTGAGTACTTCACTTGGGTAGCATAAGCCAAGCATAAATTCCACAACCACCACTGCCTGGCCCTCTTCTGCAAGCACCATCTCTTGGCCAGAGGTCACCTGACAGCCCATTACGACATCTGCTGACACAGTAACACAGCGCTCAAGAATGAAAAGTATTTTGTGCAACCTCAGCTAACACCATTGCCCACACTACCCTGGCTACTCAGGGCCTTAAGCTTATTTACGTGTCCAGTATATTACTACTACAGCTAGTAATTGCCACCACATTTAGGGTATTTACAACTAATGGCATCTTATAGAGTTTATGCCACTCCCCTGCGCCATCCATCTGAGGAGATGCATGCACCTGCCACTGGGAGGCCAGAGGACAGGTCAGCCCAGTGCAGCTCCACACTATATTATCCTCTTCTGGAGCTAAGAGCAGAGCTCAAGCCACTACAAGTCCCCCAGACCTGTCCATAGCCTGAGGCATTGGATAGCTTATCCAGGTGACTAACTAGAGATGCTGGTGACCAATTATCCTCAGAAGGAAGAACCTATACTAGAAGTGAATAATCATAGCCCAAGCAGAGTGCTAAGGGAAGAGTGCTGGAAACTATCAGAAAGTTAATTGGAAGACTCTATGACACACACACAAAGAAAGAAGAAGCTGGCAGAGTTCAAACCCTGAGTGACTTCGTATTCTGTGGAAAAGGTAAGTGGGAAAGATTTTAGCCTCTCTCGCTCTTGACTGCTGGTATCCAAACTCAAAAAGAGCTTCTTTGCCCCCACAAGCACAAATACAGGAGTGTGCTGTGATTTGGACACTTCTTGAGGGCATTATCTTGCACGTGCAGGTTTCTTTCCCTTTCCTCGTGGACCCAAGCTGTACTAGTGGGCACTATACTGGGTGTGCATGCATCATGGGACTTTGTTCTGCTTAAAGACCTCCAGCCCTTGTGTCTTCTCATTACTGGATCCCTTGCAGATATTCATCAGCACCAGCTTAGATTGCAGCATCCCCACAAGGCAGCTAGATGCAGAGGAGCAGCAGGATTCACAATAGTCTTGCCCTTGGGAGATTGGTACTCCTAGGGGAAGAGGGAGTATAGGACAACAAGGGAGTGCCGCATGGAACAAAAGAAACAAAAGTGCAGGCTTTTCTGTGTTCCAGAACTTCCCGCTTGTGGGAAGTTTCTTTTCAGCAGAAGCAAAGCCACAGTGTTGAGCTCAGTGGGTAAAGACTTCAGTTCTACCCCAGTAGTCGAGCAGCTTCAGTGCTCAGGAAGGGACTTGGAGCAGGAGACTTCTCCCTCTCACTCACCACTGCAGTCACAGCTGGGGCTTCTCCCATGGGAGATCAGCATGGTTGCACCTGTTGACTGTCTTTCTGGGGCACTTTGAGGTAACTGCATCTTTGTGGGAGAAGTGCCCTCTGGGCTTAGGTTTGCATGAAGGGTAGAGTTTTACTGCCTCTTTACATAGAATGTTAGCATTTCTGCAGGTGGACAAAGGTGCCTGTCTGATTGGAATATCCAGATCACTGGGATAGGAACATGATAGGGAGGCAGATTACTTTCCTGCTTGCCTGGTAGCAGAGCTGAGGTGGCTCCCTCACTCCACCCTGCAAAGACCACAGTGTATTTCACTGGAAGCCCCCACAGCCACTTCTGTCAAAAATGGGACTTTTGTCCACCATTGTGGTCTTGTATGTACCCATCTGCTTCAGCTGCAGCTGGTTTTCATCCATGGATACCTCTTAATGGTCAAAAGACTGAACTGTTCAACCTAGTGCAAAAAAAAAAAAAACAAAAAAAAAACTGGGAAAAGAAAGTGCGCACCATTGGGAAACATTGTAAGCTTCATAAGACCTCTGCAATTCTGGCCTCACAAGAGAGAGTGAACCTGCTCACAACAAGTACATAACTACTACAATCGTCATCTGAGAATGTCATCACATAAAGGTTCTCTGTAGCCAAGGATTCACAGTCTTTTCTGCTGAAGGCACAGAGAACCGAAGATAGGTGACCATGAACTAAACATATTAAAGTCACATTCCCAAAAAGGAAAAATCTAGTGAAGTAAAATATAAATTCAATAATAATAAGAGTAAATAATCTACCCAGATGAGAAGGAATGAGAAAAAAATAATTCTGGCAATATGGAAAAAAAACACAAGAATTTTATAACACCCTGAAAAGATCACACTAACTCTCTACCAATAGATTCAAACTAAAATGAAATAATTTAAATACCAGACAAATAATTCAAAATGTGAATCATAAAGCTGTTCAATGGGATGCAAGAGAAAACTGAAAACCAACATAAAAAATTTTAAAAATAATTAATATAACCAAAATTAGAGCTGAACTGAAAGAAATTGAGACAATAAAAAAATCAAAAGATCAAGAAATACAAGAGTTGTTTTTTGAAAATTTTAATAAAATAGATAGACCACTAGCTACACCAATAAATTAAAAAAGAGAGAAGAACAAATAAACACAATTAGAAATGACAAAGGGGATGTTACCACTGACTTCACAGAGATACCAATAACCATTAAAGAATATTATGAACAGCTCTATTCACATAAAAATAGAAAATCTAAAAGAAATGGATGAATTCCTGATCAAATACAACCTCCCAAGATTGAGACAGGAAGAAATTGAATCTTGGAAAAGACCAGTAATGAGCTCCAAAATTGAATCAGTCATACTCTACCAACCAAAAACCAACCAAACAAACAAACAAACAAAAAACCCATGACAAGATGAATCACAAATCAACATCCACAGACAAATTCTACCAAATGTACAAACAAGATCTTGTACCATTTTCTACTGAAACAATTCCAAAAAATTGAAAAGGAAGGACTCCTCCTTAACTCCTTCTATGAGGCCAGCATAATTATGATACCAAAACCTGGCAGACACACACACACACACACACACACACACACACACACACACACACACAAAACCCAAGAAAACAAAAAAACTTCAGGCCAATATTTTTGATGAACATTGATGCAAAAATCCTCAAGAAAATAGTGGCAAACTGAAACTAGCAGCACATCAAAAAGTTAGTCCAACACAATCAGGTAGTGTTTGTCCCTGAGATGCGAGGTTGGTTCACCATATTCAAATCAATAAATGTAAATCATCACATAAACCGAACTAAATACAAAAATACATGATTATCTCAATGGACGCAGAAAGGGCTTTCAATAAAATTCAAGAACGCTTCAGGTTAAAAACTCTCAATAAACTTGATATTAAAGGAACACATCTCAAAATAATAAGAGCCATCTATGAAAAACCCACAGCCAATGTCATACTGAATGAGTAAAAGCTAGAAGCATTCCCCTTGAAAATCGGCATAAGACAAGGACGCCCTCCCTCACCACTCTTATTCAACATTGTACTGGATGTCCTGGCCAGGAAAATTAGGCAAGAGAAAGAAATAAAGGACATTCAAATAGGATGAGAGGAAGTCAAACTATTCTTGTTTTCAGATGACTTAATCCAATATCTATTGGATTATCCGCACCAAAACCCCATAATCTCAGCCCCAAAGCTACTTAAGCTGATAAACAACTTCAGCAAAGACTCAGGATGCAAAATTAATGGCAAAAGCCACTAGCATTTCTATATACTAACAACAGTTAAGCCAAGAGCCAAATCAGGAAAGCAATTTCATTCACAATTGCCACAAAAATAATAAAATACCTAGGAATACAGCTAACCATGGAGGTGAAGGATCTCTACAAAGAGAACTACAAAGCACTACTCAGGGCCAGGTACAGTGGCTCATGCCTGTAATTCCAGCACTTTGAGAGGCCAAGGTGGGCAAAGCACTTGAGGTCAGGAGTTCGAGACCAGCCTGGCCAACATGGTGAAACCCCATCTCTACTAAAAATACCAAAAATTAGCTGGGCATGGTGCTGAGTGCTTGTAGTCCCAGCTACTCAAGAGACTGAGGCAGGAGAATTGCTTGAACCCAGGAGGTGGAGGTTGTAGTGAGCCAAGATCATGCCACTGCACTCCAGCCTGGGCAACAAGGAAAGACTGCATCTCAAACAAACAAACAAACAAGCAAGCAAATAAACAAACACTGCTCAAAGAAATCAGAGATGACAAAAAAAAAAAAAAAGGAAAAATTTTGTATGCTCTTGGATAGGAAGAATCAGTACTGTTAAAATAGCCATAGTGCCCAGGAAAGGTGGCTCAAGCCTGTAATCCCAGAACTTTGGGAGGCCGAGGTGGGCGGATCATGAGATCAGGAGTTCGAGACCAGCCTGGCCAATATGGTGAAATTCTGGTTCTACTAAAAATACAAAACAAAACAAAACAAAAATTACCTTGGCGTGATGGCATGCGCCTGTAGTCCCAGCTACTCGGGAGACTGAGGCAAAAGAATCACTTGAACCCGGGAGACGGAGGTTGCCGTGAGTCAAGACTGTACCACTACACTCCAGCCTGGGCGACAGAGCGATACTCCGTCTGAGAAATAAATAAATAAATAAATAAATAAATAAATAAATAAATAATAAATAAAAATAAAAAATAAAAGGCCATAGTGTCCAAAGCAACTTCCAGATTCAATGCAATTTCTATTAAACTACCAATGACATTCCTCACAGAACTAGAAACAAAACAAAAGAAAACTATAGTCACATTCACATGGGGCCAAAAAAGAGTCTGAATAATGAAGAAATTTTTAAGCAAAAAGAGCAAAGTTGAAGACATTATGCTACTACTATGCTACTCCACTTCATGCTATCCTATGGTAACCCAAGCAGCATGGTACTGGTGGAAAAAAAAAAGGCACACAGACCAGTGGAAAATAATAGAGAGCCAAAAAGTAAGGCTGTAAACCTACAAATATCTGCTCTTTCACAAAGCTGACAGAAACCAGCAATGGGGAAAGGACTCCCTATACCATAAATGGTGCTGGGATAACTGGCTAGTCATATACAGAGAAAATTGATATGGTGCCACTTCCTTACACCATATACAAAAATTAACTTAAGAAGGATTAAATACTTAAATGTAAAACCCAACACTGTAAAAACCTAGACAATACCACTCTGGACATTAGAAAGAGTAAAGATTTTATGACAAAGACAACAAAAGCAACTGGTACAATAACAAAAATTGACAAATGGGATCTAATTAAATTAAAGAGCTTCTGGACAGCAAAAGAAACTATCAACAGAATAAACAGACAACCTACATAATACGAGAAAATATTAGCCAATTATGCATCTGACAAAGGTCTATTATCCAGCATCTACAAGGAACATAAACAAATTTTCTACAATAAAAAAGAACCCTATTAAAATGAGCAAAAGGCATGAACAGACAATTTTTTAAACAAGACACATACGTGGCCAACATGCATACAAAAACAAAGCTCAACATCACTGATCATTGGAGAAATGCAAATCAAAAGCACAATATGATACCATCTCTCACCAGTAGAATGGCTATTATTATAAACTAAAGAGCTTCTGCACAGCAAAAAGAAACTACCATCAGAATGAACAGGCAAACTACAGAATGGGAGAAAATTTTTGCAATCTACTCATCTGACAAAGGGCTAATATCCAGAACCTATAAAGAACTCAATCAAATTTACAAGAAAAAAATCAAACAACCCCATCAAAAAGTGGGCAAAGGATATGAACAGACACTTCTCAAAAGAAGACATGCATACAGCCAACAGACACATGAAAAAGTGCTCATCATCACTCACCATCAGAGAAATGCAAATCAAAACCACGATGAGATACCATCTCACCCCAGTCAGAATGGCAATCATTAAAAAATCAGGAAACAACAGGTGCTGGAGAGGATGTAGAGAAATAGAAACACTTTTACACTGTTGGTGGGACTGTAAACTAGTTAAACCATTGTGGAAAACAGTATGGCGATTCCTCAAGGATCTAGAACTAGAAATACTATATGACCCAACCATCCCATTACTGGGTATATATCCAAAGGATTACAAGGCATGCTGCTATAAAGACACATGCACACGTATGTTTATTGCGGCACTATTCACAATAGCAGAGACTTGGAATCAACCCAAATGTCCATCAGTGACAGACTGGATTAAGAAAATGTGGCACATACACACCATGGAATACTATGCAGCCATAAAAAAGGATGAGTTTGTGTCCTTTGTAGGGACATGGATGCAGCTGGAAACCATCATTCTCAGCAAACTATCGCAAGAACAGAAAACCAAATACCGCATGTTCTCACTCATAGGTGGGAATTGAACAATGAGATCACTTGGACACAGGAAGGGGAACATCACATACTGGGTCCTATTGTGGGGAGGGGGGAGGAGGGAGGGATAGCATTAGGAGATATATCTAATATAAATGACTAGTTAATGGGTGCAGCACACCAACACGGCACATGCATACATAGGTAACAAACCTGCATGTTGTGCACATGTACCCTAGAACTTAAAGTATAATAATAATAATAATAAAAGAATGAAAAAGAATGGCTATTAATAAAAAGGCAAAAATTAACATGCTGACAAGGTTGTGAAATAAAAGAAATACTTATACACTGTTGGTGGGAATGTAAATTAGTTTAATCATTGTGCAAAAGAGTGTGGGAATTCCTCAATGACCTAAAAGCAGAAATACCATTCAACCCAGCAATCCCATTACTGGGTATATACTCAAGGGAATATAAATTATTCTATCATGAAGACACACGCATACATATTTTCATTGTAGAATTATTAAAAATAACAAAGACACAAAATCAGCCTAAATGTCCATCAAAGGTAGAGTAGATAAAGAAAATGTGGTACATATACACAATGGAATGCTATACAGTCATAAAAAGAGATTATATTATTTGCAGAAACATGGATGGATCTGGAGGTCATTTTTCTTAGCAAATTAATGCAGGACTAGAAAACCAAATACCACATGCACTCACTTATAAGTAGGAGCTAAAGGATGAGAACACATGGACACATAGAGGGAAACAGCTGACACTGAGGCCTATTGGAGGGTTAGAGGAAGGAGAGGGTCATACAAATAACTGAGTACTAGGCTTAATACATGAGTGATGAAATAATCTGTACAACAAACCTCCATGACACAAGTTTACCTATAAACAAACTTGCACATGTACCCCTGAACTTAAAATAAAAGTTAAATAAAAAGATTTAAATGTATAAATTGTGTAGATTTCTGCATAAAAAATAAAAAAGTAATTTGTAATATGAATGAAAAATGTTCTTGAGATAGACATTTTAAGAAAAACAAACAGTACTCTGGAAATGAAAGATTAGGGTATAGAACTACAAAATGTAATGGAAAGTTTTAACAAAACACTAGACCAAGTAGAAGAAAGAATTTCAGAGCATGAAGATAAGGTTTTTGAATCAGGCAAAAATAAAGAAAAAAGAATGAAAAGAAGTGAACAGCCTCCAGGAAATATGGAATTATGTAAAACATCCAAACCTAAGAATCATAGGTGTTTCAGAGGGGGGAAAGAAAGAATTTCAGACCATGAAGACAAGGTTTTTAAATCAGGCAAAAATAAAGAAAAAAGAATGAAAAGAAGTGAACAGTCTCCAAGAAATATGGAATTATGTAAAACATCCAAACCTAAGAATCATAGGTGTTTCAGAGGGGGAAAAAAGCTTGGAGAACATATTTGAATGAATAATTAAGGAAAGTGTTCATGGCCTTGCTAGAGACTTGATCTGCAAATACAAGAAGCTGAAACAACTGCTGGGAGATTCACAGCAAAAAGAACATTACCAAGGCATATAGTCATCAGATTATCTGAAGTCAACATGAAGGAAATAATTCTAACAGCAGTGAGACAGAATAATCAAATACTTTATAAAAGAAAACCTATCAGACTAACATCAGAGTTCTCGGCAGAAATCTTACAAGCCAGAAGGGATTGGAATCCTATATTTAGTCTCCTGGAATAGAATAACTGTGAGCCAATAATTCCGCATTCAGCCATATTAAATTTCTTAAATGAAGGAGAAATAAAATATTTCCCAGTAAAGCAAATGCTGAAGCAATATGTCACTGCTAGGCCAGCCCTATAAGAAATGCTCAAAGGTGTTCTAAACATCAACATGAAAGATTGATATACACCAGTATATAAATACATGAATTTCAAATTTGAAAGCAAAGCTGTTATTTTATGAATTGAGTATAAATTAATCACTTCACCTAGCCATTTCCATCATACCTGCAGATTCATCATTTCTCTGGATCAAGGCCTGAGTCTCAGCTTGAAGGACACTATGTTAAACAAAATAAGTCACTTACAGAAAGATAAATACTACATGTTCTCACTCAGATGGGAACTGAAAACATTTTTGAGTTCACAGAAGTAGAGAGTAGAATTGTGAGTATAGGAGTTGGGAAGAGTAAGGAAGAAGGGAGCTTTGGGAGATATTGGTTATTGAATACAAAATTATAGCTAGTGGGAGAAATGCACTCTGATATTCTGCCACACTGTAGGGCAAATGTGGTTAGTTATAAATTACTGCATATTTTCAAAAAGCTAAGAGAGGATTCTGAGATTTCCCATCCCTAAAAAATAATAAATTTTAGAGATGATGGATGTGCTAATTACCCTGATTTGATCATTACACATTGTATTCATGTATCAAAATACATGAACAAAATACTACTCTGTAGGCCATAACTATGTACAATTATTACATGTCAACTGAAAGTAAAGAGTAAAAGGAATAAATCAACCAAAAAAAAAAAAAAAATGCCTGCGAGTATGAAACACTCAGGTCTTATGTAACAGTAGCACAATGAAGAAAATAAAGCAATTAGGTAACAATCAACATGAGGACTGGAACAGTACCTCACCTATCAATATTCACTTTGAATGTAAATGATTTAAATGCCCCACTTAGAAGATATAAATTGGCAGAATGGATTAAACACACTCACACACACACACACACACACACACACACACGAAACATCTGTTGCCTTCAAGCAACCCACCTAACACATAAAGATTCTTTTAGATTCAAGGTAAAGAAGTGGGAAAAAAATTCTATGCAAATGGTAAATAAAAGTGAGCAGGAGTAGCTCTTCTCATATCAGGCAAAAGAAACTTAAAATCAACAGCAGACAAAGAAGGTCATTATAAAATAATATAGTCAAATAAGGTCATTATATGATGATAAAGGGATCGATTTCAGAAGAAGATATAACAACCTTAAATATATATGCACCTAATACCAGAGCTCACAGATTCATAAAACAAATACTGCTAGACATCAAAAAGATATAGGCAGCAATACAGTAACAGTGAAGGAGTTCAACACTCCATTAACTGCACTAGAGAGATAATTGAGGCAGAAAGTTAACAAATAAATACTGGAATTAAACTGGACTCTAGAACAAATGGACCTAGCAGGAATTTACATAATATTCTACCTAAAACCTGAAAAAGGTACATTTTTCTTATCAGCACATGGAATATTCTCCAAGATAGGCCATATGATAGGCCACAAAACAAGCCTCAATAAATGTTAAGAAAATCAAATTTATGTAAAGTATCTTATCAGACCACAGTGAAATAAAACTAGAAATCAGTTCCAAGAGGAGCTCTCAAAACTATACAAATACATGGAAATTAATCTGCTGCTGAATACTCTTTTGGTCTATAATAAAATCAAGATGAAAATTTACACAGTTGCCAAAATGAATGGTAACAGTAATACAGGTTATAAAAATCCCTGGGATAGAGCAATAACAGTGCTAAGAGGAAAATTTATACTGCTAATTTCCTACATCAAAGAAACCGAAAGATCACAAATTGACAAGCTAATGTCACACCACCACGAACTAGAGAAACTACGACAAACCAAACCCAAAGCTAGCAGAAAAGAAATAGCAAAGATCAGAACAGAAATAAATGAAATTGAAGAAAAAATTACAAAGGATCAATGGAATAAAAAGTTGTTTTTTTGAAAAGATAAAATTACCAAACTACTATGTAGATTAAGCAAGAGGAGAGAAGATTCAAATAAGATCAATCAGAAATGCAAATGGAGACATTACAATGGATATCACAGAAATATGAAAGATCATCTGAAACTACTATGAACACTTTTATGTACACAAACTATAAAATCTAGAGGGAATGAATAAATTCCTTGAAATAAACATCCTGACAAGCTTGAATCAGGAATAGATAGAAACCCTGAAGAGACCAACAGAAAGCATAGTGATTAAATCTGTAATAAAAAAAAATCTTCCAACAAATAAAAGCACAGTACCGGAAAGATGCATAATTGAATTATACCAGACATTTAAAGAACTTGCACACAAAAGCTATATGATCATTTTAATAGATGCAGAAAAAGCATTTGACAAAATCCAAAGTTACTCCATGATAAAAACCTTCAACATACTAGGCATAGACAGAGCATATCTCAAATCAATACAAGCCATATATGACAAACCAACAGCCAACATCATACTGAATGGGGAAAAGTTGAAAGTATTCTCCTTATGATCTGGAATAAAGCAAAGATGCTCATTTCTATTTAGCATAGTAATAGAAGTCCTAGGCGGAGCAATCAAACAGAAAAAAATAAAGGGCATCCAAATTGGAAAAGAGGAAGCTAACCTATCTCTGTTTGTTGATGACATGATCTTATACCTGGAAAACCCTAAATACTCCTCCAAAAAACTCTTAGATATGATAAATGAATTCACTAAGGTCTCAGGTTAAAAATATATGTATACAAATCTGTAGCACTGCTATATACCAATAATGACCAAGATGAAAATCCATTCAAGAACTCAATTCCATTTACACTAGCTGCAAAAAGCAAAACAGAACAAAACAAAACAAACTAGTATATACGTAACCAAGGAAGTGAAAGATCTCTACAAGGAGAACTATAAAAACACTGCTGGAAGAAATCAGAGATGTTACACACAAATGAAAAAACATTCCACGTTCATGGATTGGAATAATCAACATTGTTAAAATGACCACATTACTCAAAGAAATACACACATTATATGAGATTTCTATTGAAACACCAATGTCATTTTTCAGAGAATTAGGAAAAAATAAGTTCTAAGATTCATATGGAACCAAAAAAGAGCCCAAGTAGCTAAAGCAATTCTAAGTAAAAAGAACAAACCTGGAGGCATCCCGTGACCCAAATTAAAATTATACTGTAAGTTTATAGTAATCAAACCTGCATGGTACTGGTATAAAAGTAGATATATAGACCAATGGAACTGAATAGAGAACCCAGAAATAAAGCCCAACATCTATAGCAACTGATCTTTGACAAAACAGACAGAAACATACACTGGGAAAATAACCATTCAATAAATAGTGCTCAGAAAATTGAATAGTCAGTGGCAGAAGAATATAACTGGTTCCCTATCTCTTACCATATACAAAAACTAATTCAAGATGGATAAAAAACTTAAATCTAAGACCTGAAGCTATAACAAAGCCAGAAGGTCACATAGGAAAAGCTCTTCTGGATATTGGATTAGGCAAATAATTTATGACTAAGATCCCAAAAGCAAATGTAATAAAAATAAAGAATAAATAAGTGGGAATTAACCAAACTAAAAAGCTTCTGCACAGCAAAAGAAATAGCAAGAAAGTAAATAGTCAACCTACAAAATGGGGGAAAATATTTGCAGTCCATATGTCCAACAAATAACTAATATCTAAAACCTGTAAGAAACTCAAATCAGCAAGAAATAAATGAATAATTTCATTAAATAGTAGGCACATGACATGACCAGACATTTCTCTAAAGAAGATATACAAATGAGTAACAAACATATGAAAAAATGTTCAACATCACTAATGATCAGGGAAATGCAAATTAAACCACAATGAGCTAGCACCTTACCCCAGCCAGAATGACTATTATTAAAAAGTCAACAATAGATGTTGGTGTGGATTTGGTGAAAGGGAAATGCTTATAGACTGTTAGTGGAATGTAAATCAGTACAACCTCTATGGAAAACAGCATGGAGATTTCTCAAATAACTAAAAGTAGATCTACCACTCAACCCAGCAATCCCACTGCTAGGTGTCTACTCAAGGGAAAATAAGTTGTTATATACAAAAGACACCTGCACATGTATGTTTATTGCAGCACGATTTACAGATGCAAAGAGTTGGAATAAACTGAAATGTCCAATAACCTATGAGTGTGTGTATATATACACATACGTATATATATACACATATGTATATGAAGAATATATATATGATGAGATATTACTCAGCTATAAAGCAGAATGAAGAAATAATATATTTTGTGGCAACTTAGATGGAGCAGGAGGCCATTATCCTAAATGAAGTAACTCAGGAATAGAAAATCAAATACCACACGTTCTCCCTTAAAAATGGGAGCTAAGCTATGGGTACATGAAGGTATACAGAGTGGTATGATGGACATTGGAGACTGAGAAGTGGGGAGCTTGGAAGGGTGGTGAGGGATGAAAAATTATCTGTTGGGTACAGTGTACAATATTCTGGTGATGGGTACACCTAAAGCCCAGACTTCACCACTACATGATCCACCCAAGTAATGAAAAATCACTTGTACCCCTAAAAATATTTAAATAAATTAATAAAACCTAAAACGTTAAAATGTGCAAAGGAAAAAATAAAATAAAAGTGGCAAAGTTTATGTAATATATATTTTACTACAAGAAAGAAATCAATCTGGGTGCTCCTGTATTGGGTGCATATATATTTAGGATAGTTAGCTCTTCCTGTTGAATTGATCCCTTTACCATTATGTAACGGCCTTCTTTGTCTCTTTTGATCTTTGATGGTTTAAAGTCTGTTTTATCAGAGACTAGTATTGCAACCCCTGCTTTTTTTTGTTCTCCATTTGCTTGGTAAATCTTCCTCCATCCCTTTATTTTGAGCCTATGTATGTCTCTGCATGTGAGATGGGTCTCCTGAATACAGCAGACTGATGGGTCTTGACTCTTTATCCAGTTTGCCAGTCTGTGTCTTTTAATTGGAGCATTTAGTCCATTTACATTTAAGGTTAAGATTGTTATGTGTGAACTTGATCCTGCCAGTATGATATTAACTGGTTATTTTGCTCGTTAGTTGATGTAGTTTCTTCCTAGCCTCGATGGTCTTTACATTTTGGCATGTTTTTGCAATGGCTGGTACCAGTTGTTCCTTTCCATGTTTAGTGCTTCCTTCAGGGTCTCTTGTAAGGCAGGTCTAGTGGTGACAAAATCTCTAAGCATTTGCTTGTCTGTAAAAGATTTTATTTCTCCTTCACTTATGAAACTTAGTTTGGCTGGATATGAAATTCTGGGTTTAAAATTCTTTTCTTTAAGAATGTTGAATATTGGCCCCCACTCTCTTCTGGCTTGTAGAGTTTCTGCTGAGAGATCTGCTGTTAGTCTGATGGGCTTCCCTTTGTGGGTAACCCGACCTTTCTCTCTGGCTGCCCTTAAGATTTTTTCCTTCATTTCAACTTTGGTGAATCTGGCAATTATGTGTCTTGGAGTTGCTCTTCTCGAGGAGTATCTTTGTGGCATTCTCTGTATTTCCTGGATTTGAATGTTGGCCTGCCCTACTAGGTTGGGGAAGTTCTCCTGGATGATATCCTGAAGAGTGTTTTCCAACTTGGTTCCATTTTCCCCCTCACTTTCAGGCACCCCAATCAGATGTAGATTTGGTCTTTTTACATAATCCCATACTTCTTGCAGGCTTTGTTCATTTCTTTTTCTTCTTTTTTCTTTTGGTTTCTCTTCTTGCTTCATTTCATTCTTCTGTTCCTCAGTCGCTGATACTCTTTCTTCCAGTTGATCGAGTTGGTTACTGAAGCTTGTGCATTTGTCACGTATTTCTCGTGTCATGGTTTTCATCTCTTTCATTTCGTTTATGACCTTCCCCCTCTGCATTAACTATTCTAGCCATCAATTCTTCCACTTTTTTTTCAAGATTTTTAGTTTCTTTGTGCCGGGTACGTAATTCCTCCTTTAGCTCTGAGAAGTTTGATGGACTGAAGCCTTCTTCTCTCATCTCGTCAAAGTCATTCTCCGTCAAGCTTTGATCCATTGCTGGCGATGGGCTGCACTCCTTTGCCAGGGGAGATGCGCTCTTATTTTTTGAATTTCCAGCTTTTCTGCCCTGCTTTTTCCCCATCTTTGTGGTTTTATCTGCCTCTGGTCTTTGATGATGATGGTGACGTACTGATGGGGTTTTGGTGTAGGTGTCCTTCCTGTTTGATAGTTTTCCTTCTAACAGTCAGGACCCTCAAAAGCAACGGCAACCAAAGCCAAAATTGACAAATGGGATCTAATTAAACTAAAAAGCTTCTGCACAGCAAAAGAAACTACCATCAGAGTGAACAGGCAACCTACAGAATGGGAGAAAATTTTTGCAATCTACTCATCTGACAAAGGGCTAATATCCAGAACTTACAAAGAACTCAAACAAATTTACAAGAAAAAAACAAACAACCCCATCAAAAAGTGGACAAAGGATATGAACAGACATTTCTCAAAAGAAGACATGCATACAGCCAACAGACACATGAAAAAATGCTCATCGTCACTGGCCATCAGAGAAATGCAAATCAAAACCACAATGAGATACCATCTCACACCAGTTAGAATGGCGATCATTAAAAACTCAGGAAACAACAGATGCTGGAGAAGATGTGGAGAAATAGGAACACTTTTACACTGTTGGTGGGATTGTAAACTAGTTCAACCATTATGGAAAACAGTATGGCAATTCCTCAAGGATCTAGAACTAGAAGTACCATATGACCCAGCCATCCCATTACTGGGTATATACCCAAAGGATTATAAATCATGCTGCTCTAAAGACACATGCACACGTATGTTTATTGCGGCACTATTCACAATAGCAAAGACTTGGAATCAACCCAAATGTCCATCAGTGACAGACTGGATTAAGAAAATGTGGCACATATACACCATGGAATACTATGCAGCCATAAAAAAGGATGAGTTTGTGTCCTTTGTAGGGACATGGATGCAGCTAGAAACCATCATTCTTAGCAAATTATCACAAGAACAGAAAACCAAACACCGCATGTTCTCACTCATAGGTGGGAACTGAACAATGAGATCACTTGGACTCAGGAAGGGAGACATCACATACCAGGCCTATCATGGGGAGGGGGGAGGGGGGAAGAATTGCATTGGGAGTTATACCTGATGTAAATGATGAGTTGATGGGTGCTGACGAGTTGATGGGTGCAGCACACCAACACGGCACAAGTATACATATGTAACAAACCTGCACATCATGCACATATACCCTAGAACTTAAAGTATATTAATAAAAAATAAATAAAAAAATAAAAATAAATAAAAATTAAAAAATAAAAAAATAATAAAAAAAAGAAATCACCTGTGAAATTTTCTACACCTTTGTTTTGTTTTGTTTTGTTTTTGGCCAAAGTCTACCTATTGCTTATCTCTAATATCATCCCTGAATAATTAATCTCTGTTTAGCTCTCAAGTTTGACAGTTTGACTCTTAATATTTGCCTTAGTTCCCGTTTTTCTGATCCCAGTGTTGAGCCCTTGCCATTCTGCCTCCAGGATAATTCTGACACTTGACTTTCTTCTCATGTAATTGTAGCTTAACATTCTAACCAAAGCCCTGAAGAATCAGACAAACAGTACCTATTTCCTACCTAACATTCCCAAGAGGTAAAAGGAATCAGATGCTTTCTTTGTGCCACTACTGCTTGTTGTAAAAATCATTTGTTTTTGTATCAATGACACTATATTGAAATATCTGCTCCTGTGCTTTATTCCCTATTAGCTGTTAACTTCTTGAGGACAGGGAAAATAAATTCAAACATTTCAGAAATAACTAAGTTTATACATTTTTATTTTTTTTCACAGTGGGTTTTATTTTAGATCTTTTTATAAATAAGAAAATAAAATGAAATTCTTAGAACCTCTTCTGATTTTTCTGATTTTCACCACAAGAGGGAACCATCAGAATTTATATCACAGAGAAGGACAAAAAGAAAAAAAGAAAAAAAAATTGAAGCCAAGGCTGTGAGAATTGGTACAATTTTCAATTGTACTCAAGTAAATAAACACTGAATAAAAATGTATTATGTATTGCTTGGAACAGAAACAGGGACTTAGACTTTCACTGTTCTAGGCCTCTATCTCCTATTTTAAATTAAGACCATATATATTTTTCAGGAAATATTTTTTAGGATAGATCAATATAATTATGTATAAAACATTTAAAGTAAATATTGAGTGTTTCAAAAAGTAAAACATGCTTATTGTCAGTCTCACCAGAAGGATCTTCATAGTTGTGTTTTTAAACTTTTTTTTATTATTCTGACATCTAAAACAGAAAATCCTTCAAACTTGCTCAAGAAATGGGACCCTATGAATTATCGCCAATTTTGTTAGTTTAGGAAAATCCAGGAAAGCTAAAAAACTGCCTCTTCCAAATGTTTAGAAAGTGAAATGCCTTTTTATACTTTTAATGAAGGCATTATTAATTTGAATGGTCCAATCAGATAATATCATCTGGCATTTATTTCTTTCCTTTTTTTAAACCATTGAACAAATAATTATTGAATGCTTATCAATTGCAAGGCATTACTCTTAAAAGATACAAAGACACAGAAAGATAAATATCAGATGCTCTCACTCATATATGTAATCTTAAAAAGTTAATCTCAGGGAAGTACCGTAGAATGGTCATTACAGAGGCTAGGGTGGTTAGGAGGAAGGGGAAGTAGGGGAGATGTTGGTTGGGAGATAGGAAGAATATATGCAAGAGATCTATTGTACAGCAAGGTGACTATATTTAACCACAATATATTGTATCCTTGACAAATGCTAAGAGAGTGCATGTTAAGTGTTCTCATCACAAAAATGAGAGCAATGTGAGGTAATACGTTACTAGCTAGATTTAACCATTAGACAATATATGTAAACTTCAAAATATCATGTTTTACATGATAAATGTATACAGTTTTATCAAAAGAAAAAATGAATTAAATAACATAAAGGCACAAAGAAATAACTTATGATTCTAGAATCCCTTGGATTCCTGACGTCCTGCTAGTTCTGCTTTGCCATTCCTCATCCTTGGGAAATACTCATTTTGTGCATATATACCTGGGACTCTCAAAGTTGCTCAAAAATGTCACAAATCTTATATCTTTGTCCCGTTACAAATGCACGCCATTTAAAATATAATAGCATTTTTTGCAACAAAATAAGACTTTTTAATAATAAAATCCATAAGCTGATGACACGAGGGCCAGATTTGACCTATAGACTTTTAAAATTTTGAATGTTTTGCCTAACAGTCCGAATGTTCTAGCTTTCTTAAAAAAGAAAAATCTGGCAGCACTAAATTTCTAATTAATTAATGACAACAGTTGGCAGGTGTTGAAAAGTCATTGTAACCTTTAGATATAACATTGTCTAATATTTCAGTTCCAAGAAATATCTGTGGATGATATTTGAGTCAATTAGCTCATTTTTATGACTATTCTGGCCATCGTAAGCTGTTTATCATTCCCTAGTTTATATGTTGTCTCAGTATAACATCAGTGGCCGGTCCTCTCAAGATAATAACTCAGCACTCTTAACCAATGACCAATATCTTTCTTAGGAAATGAAGGTGAAATATCTAAAATAGGCAATTTCAGAGACAGACAGTAGATTAGTGGTCACCAGGGGCGGAGGGTAGATGATGATGGTGAGGAGTTATTGCTTAATGGTTACGAGTTTCCGTTTCGGGTGGTATAAATGTTTTGGAAACAGCAGTTATGGTTGCAAAATGTTGTGAATGTAATTAATGCCATTAAACTGTATAATTAAATATGGTTAAATTGGCAAATTGTATGTAATATATATTTAAATACAGTAAAGAAATCATCTCTGACCAACAGCAAAAGAAAACTAGGTATGAGGTCATATTGCTTCTTTCTTGTGCACCTCTGTGTTCAACTGTCCTTTTCTCTTTTTTGTCCATTTTACAGATAGTGCGGCAGACCTCACCAAAACCAGAGGCTGCTCAAATTGTGGTAGACCCCATCCATACAAGTATCCTTCTTGCTGCTCCATGTAACCTAAAGGCAGCTCTCATCAACATAATGGGTGGCACAGGCAAGAACAGAAACATATATCAAAGTCAGAACATGTTAAACCTGCAATGCTTTGTTAGTTCTCTCATCCGTAATAGACTACTTAAGATCAGTAAGTTCTACCCATGATTGAATCTCTATTACCCTTAAAGACCAGTTACAAGATAATGCCTCTCTAAAACTATTTCCTCTGTATTATTAACTCCCTATGACACTGCACACACCCTTACCCCAGCTCTTTTCACCATTACCACTGGCCTTCATCCCTGCCATGCTACTGTTCCTTTGTGAACAGATCTCTTTACATTCTAAATTCTTATCACAGAATAATTTATCTTCTTTTGCTTTAACAAACATTGTTCTTTCACAGGATAAATAAAAATATTCTCTAGTGGGCGTTATCTTTAATTTCACCATTCATATGGAATTGGACTGTGATGTGGAGATGGGATTCTCTTCACATGTTTCAATAATTACTCTTTCCCTTTTATGTAAGAAACATCTCTTCTCTTGATGTTTATACTATTTGATTATATCAGTCCTATGCCCCTTTATATAGTGCCTTGTTTGTAATGTAGAGGGTGGGGTAAAAGGAGATGGTAAAGATAAACTGTTCTATTTACTTTATCTTAAAGAATGGGTTACCATTATTTATCTAACCACTCACTTATGAAGATCTGATGTGATACCTTCTTTTCCCTTACCTTTATGTAATTCAATTAATTGCAAAGTAAAGTTTATTTTACTACTAAAGGTACATATGGAATCCTATGACTTTTTCTATCTTATCAGGAAATTTGTAATAATTCTACTATGAGGCATTGTTTCCAATACAGAGTCCTTATATTTTTATCAATGTCTCTAATCTAAACTGATTCTATTTAACTCTTTATCTACTGTATTGTTTCTCTTTAACTCAAAATATGTTTAACTCTATTCTAACTTTAGAATTATTTCACTTCATCCTTAAGTTGTCTTTTTATTCACAGATTCAACAGATATTATTGATCATCAACTACAATCTAGGCACTGTGACAAAAACTGAGCTCTATATCTTTATCTCTTTTCTTGTTTTTCTTATCTGATACCTAGATTGGTATTTTATTCATTTTTTGACCTTCCATTTTTACATATATTGTCTTATTAATACATTCATTTGTTTCCATTATTGTCTTTAGGTATATGACTCCATATCTATACTCAACTCTTCTCTTGAGTTTCATGTTGTCATTTCAAAGTCCCCGCTTAATAATCTGCTTGGATAGTCTCAGAGAAACTTCAAGAAAAATACGCAGTCTGAATCAAGTTGATTGCCTGATAAAACAAACAATAATTTCCTAGATTCCAAATGATTTTAAAATGTTGGAACTATCAGACCAAAACCTTTTTTTTTTTTTTTTTTTTTTTGGCGGATTGACAAGGTAGACATTTATTTCTAACAATTATCTGAGAATGTATTGGTAGTGACAAGATATTCATTTACTTGTAGCAATTACTCTACATCTGTTGGCTGAATCAACTTTATATACTTAAACATTTTTTTCTCTCTATGTTTATTGTTCTTAAAAATTGCATGGAATTTAACTAACTGGAATGTCAAATTGTTGATGATACACCTCAGAGGATAAGCAAGGTTGAGGTTGGAATAGGCGAGAATCAGGAATTAATTCTAGTCCCTAATTTCCATGAAGCATAGAACTTATCGTTCATTGAATTCATTAGAAATTAGTTTCAGTTTCTCCTAACACTGTTTATTTTGTTTTGTGATGGAGCTCTTATAATAATACGTAAATTATTATCATGATTTAGTGTATATTTCCTTTATGAAACTTTTATTTTCTTCTACTTTTATTTTAGGTTCTAGGGGGTACATGTGCAGGTTTGTTACATGGATAAATTTTGTGTTGCTGAGGCTTAGTGTATGAATGGTCCTGTTACCTAGATAGTAAGCATAGTACATAATAAGTTGCCTTCCAGCCCACATTCTTCTCCCATTCTCCCCTCTCAAGCAGTCTCCAGTGTCTATTGTTACCATCTTTGTGTTCATGTGTATTGTGGTATTTGATTTTCTCTTCTTGCATTAGTTCACTTAAGATAATGGCCTTCAGCTGCATTTTTGTTTATGCAAAGGACATGATTTCATTTCTTGTGGTTGTGTAGTATTCCATGGTGTATATGTACCTTATTTCCTTTAACCAGTCCACTGTTGATGGGTATCTTGGTTGATTCTATTGCTGTTGTGAATAGGGCTGTGATGAACATATTAGTGCATATGCCTTTTTGATATAATTACTTATTTTCTTTGGGGCGTATATCCACTAGTGGGATAACTACATGGAATGGTAGTTTTGTTTTAAGTTATCTGAGAAATCTCAAAACTGCTTTCCACAGTGGATGACCTAGTTTACATTTTCACCAGCAGGATATAAGTGCTCCCTTTTCTCTCCAACCTTGCCAGCATATGTTGTTTTTTGACTTTTTAGTAATAGCCATCCTACTAGTATGATATTCTGTCTCATTGTGAGTTTGATTTGCATTTGTTGAAATATGATTGACACACAAATGCTATACATATTTAATGTATATGCAACTTGATAAGTTTGGAGATAAGGATACACTTGTGAAGTCATCAGCACAATCTATATCATAAACTTATCACCTCCAAAATCTTCTTCCTGCTGTCTTTACTTAATATTATTATTATCATTACTATTATTATTATTATTATTTTACTTTAACAATTATTTAATAAAAGTGTTTGAGTAAAGAATAGGCCATCCGAAGAGTTACATGAGTGTTTACCTCATTTAAGTTAAGAATACTGTAGAACCTGCATTTTTAAATTGATTTAAAAATTTCACATACCATAAAATACATTCTCTTAAAGCATACAATTCAGTGACTTTTAGTACATTAACGAGGTTATGCCACCATTACCAAAACCTGATTCCAGATATTTTCATCTAGAAAGAAACCCCATACACACTAGCAATCACTCACACTTTTTCTGTATCCCCAGAGTCTGGCAACCACTACTCTTTTTGTCTGTATGGATTTGCCTATTCCGGACATTTCATATAAATGGAATCATACCATGTACGGCCTTTTGTGCCTGGCTTCTTCCACTTAGCATAATGTTTTCAAGGTTCATCTATGCTATAGCATGTATCAATACTTTTTCCTTTTAATGGCTGAATAATATTTCATTCTATGTATATCCCACATTTATGGGTTGCTTCCACTTGTTGACAGTTATGAATAATGCTACTGTGAACGTCTCTGTATAAGTGTTTGTGTAGACATACGTTTTCAGTTCTCTTGGGTATATATCTAAGAGTGGAATTGCTAGGTCATATGGTAATTCTATGCTTAAATTTTTGACAAACTTCCAAACTGCTTTCTAAAGTGGTTACACCTTTTTACCTTCTTTATTATTAATAATATAAAAACTCTTCACATTAGATCTAAACTCCTTGCAAATTTTTAAGTCAACAATACAGTATTGTTAACTATAGGCACTATGCTGTACAGTTAATCTCTGGAATTTATTTATCTGGTGTAACCAAAACTTAGTACCCTATAACACAATAGCTATTTTAACTGTGTTCCACGAGGTAGAGGCAGACATATTTGCCATAAATAGAAAGATAGAAGTTATCAGATAAAATATAAAATATAATACAAGAACAAAATGGAATATTTAGAACAAAAAATTCAATATCAGCAATTTTAAAAATTTACATGGGAAAGAATCAGGGACACTAAAAAGAAAATCACTAGATCACCAGAAATTATCCAAATTGTAAAAGGGAGAATAATAAAGATTGAAAACATGAGCAGTGGGACTTGTGGAACACTATGCAAAAGTAATTCGAATTTTAGAAGAAGAAGAGAAGGAGATTGAAGTGGAAAATTTATCTGAAGACATAATGACCAAAAACCTCTCAAATGTAGGGAAAAGCATACATTCACAGATTCAAGAAATTCAACAGTATTCAAATAGAATAAATTCAGAAGGGGCTATGTCTATACACATCACAATTAAACTGCTGAAAACCAAAGCTAAAGAAAAAAAACCTTTAAATCTTACCCCCAAAATAATAAATTACACACAGTGGAGCAAGAGTTCAAACACTGTAGAAGTCTCATCAGAAACGATGAAGTCCAGAAAACAATGGAATAAAATCTTTGAAGTTAAAAAGAAAAAAAAAAAATGTAAACCATGCATTCTATTTTCCTAGCACATCAGGAATAAACAATGCCATTATCAGATGAAGGAAAAATAAGAGATTTCATCACTAATAGACCTACTCTACAAGAAATACTAAAGTTATTTGTGAATATCAAAAGAAGCTTGAATCTTCTGGAAGGAAGGAAGAACAATTGAAATGGTATATATCTACTGAACTATATAAAAGACTATTTTCTCTTAAGTTCTTAAAATATACACAACTTTAGAAAGTAAATATAACATAGTTTTGTGTGGTTTTCTGTGTATGAAAACATAATATTTTGACAATTGTAACAATAATATCAATAAAGAGAAACTAGTTGCAAGATTTCTACATTTGGGGATAAATGGCACAATATTAACTTTAAGTAGACTGTTAATTGTTAAGTATGTTTATTGGAAATCATTAAGCAACCACTGAAAAACTACACGCAAGGATATAGTAAATAGGCTCATATAAAAATAAAAATAAAAGTATCCAAATATTTTAAATATTTAAAAAGAAAATACAGAAGGAAAAATAGAGGAATAAATAAACATAAGGGACAAAGAGAAAATAAATAATACAATGGTTAGCATGTTCTCACTTATAAGTGGGAGCTGAACAATAAAAACACATGGACACAGAGAGGCGAACAACACCTACTGGGGCCTTTGTGGGGGGCAGGGGGAGGGAGAGCATCAGGGAAAATAGCTAATGCATGTGGGGCTTAATACCTAGATGATGGATTGAGAGGTGCAGCAAAGCACCATGGCACACGTTTCCCTATATAACAAACCTGCACGTCTTCCACAGGTATCCCAGAACTTAAAGTAAAATACAGATTTTTAAAAAAGATTTGTAGCTGAAACCTCTGTTAAGCCTTGTAGTTAAGCAAGGCTGATAATCCCAGCAGTCAAAGAGACAGACTCTTGTCTATCTGGTTTATTCCTGTATTCCCAGAGCCTAGGGGAATACGATATATTCAATGCTAAATAAATGTTGACTAAATGACATTTTTGTTACTCCATTAATAATAATAATAATAATAATAATAATAATAATAACACGATGGTTAACCTAAAGTAAAAATATTACTATTTAGATTACATTTTAATGGTCTAAACCACAGGTGTCCAACATTTTTTCCCTGGACCACATTGGAAGAATTGTCTTGGGCCACACATAAAACACACTAACACTGACAATAGCCGATAAGCTTAAAAAAAAAAAAAAACTTGCATAAGTTTAGTTCTATCTACCACCACAGGTAAGCAAATAAATCTTGTATTCAAAGAGTTGGACACCTGTGCAAACACATAAATTAAAAGGTTGCCACTGACAGAGTGGAAAAAAGCAAGACTCTACCATATCTGTCTCTAAGAGACACACTTTCAATATAAGTATACAAATAGATTAAAGGTAAATATAGAAAAATGATGTCTTACAACTATTAAGCATAAGAAGGCTAGAGCAATATTTTAGTATCAGATAAAATATATTTCAAGACAAAGGTTACAGAGATAAAGACACTTCGTAATGATAAATATGATGATGTATTAGGAAGCCATACAAATATAAATGTGTATGTGCGTGCTGAAAACAGAACACACTAAGATAGAATATTTGCAACACAGACATTAGACACAAGACTTATATCTGGAATATATAAGTATATCTTTCTACTCAATAAGAATACAAAGCATCCAAGAAGGAAATGGGCAAAATATTTGAATACACGATACAATCATGAGCCACATAACTAATTTCAGCCAAAAACAGACCACATAAATGACAGTGGTCCCATAAGACTACAATAGAGCTGAAAATGTTCTTATTACCTAGTGACATCCTAACCATTGTAACATTGTAGCACAATGTATTGTTAATGTGTTTGTGGTGATACTAGTGTAAACAAATATACTGCACTGCCATTGATATAAAAGTATAATATAAAAGTTAGGTACAGTATATAACACCTGATAATGATAACAAATGACTGTTACCGGTTTATGCATTTATTATACTATATTTTTATTGTATTTTAAAGTGTATTCCTTCTATTAATACTTATAAAATAAGTTAACTGTGAACCTTCTCAGACAGATTCTTCAGTGATATTCCAGAAGAAGGCATTGTTATTATAGAAGAAGAAAGCTCCACAAATGTGATTACCCCTGAAGATCTTCTCGTGGGACAAGATGTGAAGAGGGAAGGCAGTTATATTGAGTATCTTGAACCTGTGTAGGCTTTTTTTTTTTTTTTTTTTTTTTGAGGCGGAGTCTCGCTCTGTGGCCCAGGCTGGAGTGCAGTGGCCAGATCTCAGCTCACTGCAAGCTCCGTCTCCCAGATTTACGCCATTCTCCTGCCTCAGCCTCCCGAGTAGCTGGGACTACAGGCGCCCGACACCTCGCCCGGCTAGTTTTTTGTATTTTTTAGTAGAGACGGGGTTTCACTGTGTTAGCCAGGATGGTCTCGATCTCCTGACCTCGTGATCCGCCCGTCTCGGCCTCCCAAAGTGCTGGGATTATAGGCTTGAGCCACCGCGCCCGGCCTGAACCTGTGTAGGCTTAAACTAATATGTGTGCTTATGTCTTGTTTCTAATAACAAAAGTTGAAAAGTTAAAAAAAATAAAAATTAAAAATAGCAAACAAATCTTATAGAATAAGGGTATAAAGAAAGATATTTTTGTGCAATTGTACAATGTATTTGTGTTTTCAGCTAAGTGTTATTACAAGAGTCAAAAGTTAAAAAAATTAAAAACTTTATAAAGTAAAAAAGTTACAGTAAGTTAATGTTATTATTGAAGACAGAAACTTTTTTTATTTAGTCTAGTCTAAGTATACAGTGTTTATAAAGTCTACAATAGTGTACAATAATGTCCTAGGCCTTCACATTCACTTACCACTTACCAACTGACTCATAGCTACTCTCAGTCCTATAAGCTCTATTCACAATGGTAAGTGTTTTATGCAGGTGTATCGTTTTTTCACCTTTTATACCATATTTTCATTGTATTTTTTCTATGTATAGATACATAAATATTTACCATTGTGTTAAAATTGCCTACAGTATTTAGTACAGCAACATACCTTATATGTTTGTAGTCTAGGAGCAATAGGCTATATTACATAGCCTGGGTGTGTAGTAGGCTAAACTATCAAAGTTTGTTTAAGTATATTGTATGATGTTCACATAATGACAAAATAGCCTCAGGATACATTTTTCAGAATGTATCCCTATTGTTTAATGACACATGATTTATAGATAAAAATAAATGTAAATAGCCAGTAAGCACATGAAAAGATGCTTACAATCATTAGTCATTGGGGAAATGTAAATCAAAATCACAATAAGATACCATTACATGTCCATTAGAGTGTCTGAATTTTTCTTCTAAAGATCATTCCAAATTCTGTCAAGGATGTAAAGGAACACTGATACACTGTTGATAAAAATGTAAACTGCTACAGTGACTTTGCAAAACAGTTTGGCATGTCCACATGTTGTTAAAAACACATTTTACCATATGATCCAGTGATAACATTGCCCAGTATTTACTTAAGATAAAAGAAAGCATATTTTCATACTTATATATGAATATTAATAGCAACTTAATCTGTAATAGCAAAAAACTTGGAACTATCCAAATGTTCATTAACAGGTGAATGCATAAACAAATTGTGGTATTCCCACAATGAAATACTACTCAAAAAGGAAAACAAAGATTGATATACATGACAATATGAATAAATATTAAAAGATTCAATTCACACTAAATTCTAGAAAATGCAAACTAATCTCTAATGAGAGAAAACACATCAGTACTTGTCTTATAAAAAATGACTGTTATGCATCTAAGATGTACTAACTCAGTTCTAGGTTCTACATGCCCATCAGTGAACAGTACAAATGAGCGCCATACAATCCTGGAACTTAGTGCACTGAGCAGTGGAAGAGGCAGAAAATTAACAAATAAGCAAAAGTCAGCAAAAAATTACAAATTGTGGTATATTACTGTGAAAAAAAAATAAAAGAATGAAGAATAGATAATACTGTGGTGTGCCAGGACTTACTTTAAATCTGGTGGTCAGGGATACCTCTTCTGAGTAGCTAGCAGTAAACTGAGACCTGAAGAATGAGAAGGGGCTGACTATGCAAGAGTTAAGGGAAAAGACATTCAGTAGATGAAAGAACATATTCGAAATTCTGAGTTGGGAAAGAACTTCTCCTAGAGAATTTAAGTAAAGGCCACTTTACTGAACTCAGACATTAATGTGTGCAATGAGGCAGAGAAGTAGTCCTAGGCAAGATCATGTAGGAATTTGTAAATATAAATTCTATTTCCAATGCAATGGTAAATAATGAGGGCTTCAAGCAGGATGATGGCATGATCATATTCCAGCTTTAAAAGATTAATATCTCACTCTTGCGGAGGACTCTAAGGAAGCAAAAAATTGTAATCAGGGAGAATAGTTACTCTTACAGTACACGTTTGTTAACAGAAACACAAGGAACTCTTGACAATGTTTGCCTTTGAGTGCTAGAATGAGGAAAAGGCAGATGAAAAGAAGAATATGGTTGCTTTTTATTTAATATCTTTATGTATTGTTTGGACTGGTAAAAAGTGTTTTATTTATTGGTACTGGGTATGAGAAGCAAGTTTTATGTGTCTTTGTAAGAGGAAAGTAAAATGAGAAACAAAAGGTCAAATTGATATTTTACTGTAAAAATGTTTGACAAATGTCTTTCTTGAAATCGTCTTTTTAAAACTTATCTGATACTACTCCTATGACATTGTCCTAAGCAAATAAATGCAGGAACAGAACAAAAAACACCACATGTTCCCACTTGTAAGTAGGAGCTAATCATTGAGTACACATGGACACAAAGAAGAGACCAATAGACACTGGGGCCTACTTGAGGGTAGAGGTTGGGAGGAGGGTGAGGATTAAAAACTACCTATCATTATTATACTAATTACCTGGGTGGCAAAGATCTTGTTTCTCTTGAGTTAATTTTCAAGTAATCTATCTTCAGGTTCACATATTCATTCTTCTGCTTCATCAGTTCTTCTGTTTTTGCTATTTATTGCTTTTTCATTTTATTCATTATGTTCTTCAACTCCAGAATTTCTTTTTAATGATTTCAGTATACCTCTGTTATATTTTTATTTTGTTTATTGTTTCTCTAATTTCATTAATTTGTGTGCCCACATTTTCTAGTTCACTGAGCTTCCTTATAACAATTATTTGAAATTTTTTGTCAGGGCATTTTTATATCTCCATTACTTGTGGGTCTTGGTTATGTCCTTTCTTCTGTTGGGTGTGGATTGGGTTTGTTCTTCTTTCTCTAGTTCTTTGAGGTGTGACCATAGAATGTCAGCCTGTGCTCTTTCAGTCTTTTAGTTGTAGGTGTTTAGGGCTGTGAACTTTACTCTTAGCATCATCTTTACTGTATCCCAGAGGTTTTGATAGGTTGTGTCATTATTGTTCAGTTTGAAGAATTTTTAAATTTTCATTTTGATTTCCTTTTGACCCAATAATCATTAGGAGCAGGTTATTTAATTTATATGTATTTGTATGGTTTCGAATTTTCCTTTTGGAGTTCACTTTCTGTCTCGATGACCCATTTCTAGTGTTCTCAGTGGAGTATTGAAGTCCCCCACTTTTATCGTGTTGCTGTCTATCTCATTTCTTTGGTCTATTAGTAATTATTTTATAAATTTGGGAGCTCCAGGGTTAGCTGCATATATGTTTAAGACTGTGATATTTTCCTGTTGGACAAGGCCTTTTATCATTATAAAATATCCCTCTTTGTCTTTTTTGACAACTGTTGCTTTAAAGTTTGTTTTGTCTGATGTAAGAATAGCTACCCCTGCTAGTTTAGGTGTCCATTTGCCTGAAATGCCTTCTTCCACCACTTTATGTGAATCCTTATGCATTAAGTGAGTCTCTTGAAGGCAGCAGGTGGTTGGTTGGTGGGTTCTTATCTATTCTGCTGTGCTGTATCTTTTAAGTGGAGCATTTAGGCCATTTACATTCAATGTTAGTATTGAGATGTGAAGTACCCTTCCATTCATCATGATATTCATTTCCTGTGTATTTTGTTTTTTGTTTTTTGCTTTTTAAATTGTATTTTTGTTTTATAAGTCCTATGTGACTTATACTTTATAGAGGTTCTGTTTTGATATGTTTCTAAAATTTGTTTCAAGATTTAGAGGTCTTTTTAGCAGTTTTTGTAGTGGTGGTTTGGTAGTGGCAAATTATCTCAGCATTTGTTTGTCTGTAAAAGACTGTACCTTTCCTTCACATATGATTCTTAGTTTCACTGGATACAAAATTCTTGGCTCATAATTGTTTTGTTTAAGGAGGCTGAAGATAGGACCCTAATTCCTTCTACCTTGTAGGGTTTTTGCTGAGAAACCTGCTGTTAATCTGAGAGGTTTTTTATTATAGGTTAACTAGTGCTTTTGTCTCATAGCTCTTAAGATTCTTTCCTTTTGTCTTTACTTTAGATAACCTGATGACAATGTGCATAGGTGACGATCTTTTTGCAATAAATTTTCCAGGTGTTCTTTGTACTTCTTGTATTTGGATGTTTAGATCTCCAGCAAGGCTGGGAAAGTTTTCCTCAGTTATTTCCCCAAATATGTTTTCCAAACTTTTAGATTTATCTTATTCCTATGAATCACTGACTATTTTTAGGTTTGGTCATTTAACATAATCTGAGACTTCTTGGAGGCTTTGCTCATATTTTCTTATCTTTTTTCTTTGTCTTTGTTTGATTGGGTTAATTCGAATACCTTGTCTCTGAGCTCTGTATTTCTTTCTTCTACTTGTTCAATTCTATTGCTGAGACTTAACAGAACATTTTGCATTTCTATAAGTGTGTCCAATGTTTGCTGAAGTTTTGATAGTTTTTTCTTTATGCTATCTAGTTCCTTGAATATTTCTCCCTTCCCTTCTTGTATCTTTTCTTTTTTTTTTTCCTGTCACTGAGCTTTGCCTTTCTCTGGTGCCTCATTGTTTAACTTAATAACCAACCTCCTGAATTTTTTTTTTCAAGTAAATCAGGGATGTCTTCTTAGTTTGGATCCATTGCTGGTGAGCTACTGTGATTTTTTTGGGAGTGTCAAAGGGCCTTGTTTTGTCATATTACCATAGTTGGTTTTCTGGTTCCTTCTCATTTGGGTAGGCTCTGTTAGAGGGAAAGACTAAGGCTAAAGGCCGTTGTTCAGATTCTTTTGTTCCAAGGGATGTTCCCTTAATGTAGTACTCTCTCCCTTTTCTTATGGATGTGGCTTCTTGAGAGCAGAGCTACAGTGATTGTTGTCAGGGGTGAATTGTACTCTGTGAGAACTCTCAGCTTTGGTGGTTTAATGTTCTATTTTTGTGTTCGTTGGCCTCCTGCCAGGAGGTGGTGATTTCCAGAGAGCATCAGCTGTGGTAGTATGGAGAGGAAAAGGCGGAGGGCAGGGCCCTAGAATTCCCAAGAGTGTATGCACTTTGTCTTCAACTATCTGGTTGGGTAGGGAAGGACCATCAGGTCGGGGCACGGCTAGGAATGTCTGAACTCACACTCTTCTTGGGTAGGTCTTGCTGTGACTGCTGTGGGGTGAGTTTCTCAGGTCAATAGATTTGTGTACCTAGGAGGATTATGGCTGCCTCTGGTGAGTCATGCAGGTTGTCAGAGAAGTAGGGGAAAGCTGGCAGTCACAGGCTTCACCCAGCTCTCATACCATCTGAAGGGTTTGTCTCACTCGCACTGTGCCCCCCAACAGCACTGCATCTGTTTCCAGACAGTGGATAAGCAGGGCTGAAAACTTGCCCCAGGCTACCCACCTTACAGCTGCAAAAAAAAAAAAAAAAAAAAAAAAAGGCTTAATTCTTCCCCAACCTGTGGAGTCTGCAGGCAGGATTCATGCCTACCCCGGAGTTCTGGCCAGGAAGCTTCTCGCCCAGTTTAAATTGTTACAAAGTTCAGATGGAGACTTTCTCCTCCCTCTGGCACTCTCCCCGTGCTTCTGGCCTCCCTCCCAAATAATCCCTGTTGTGTCAGGCAGGAATGGCTTGCTTGTTAACCCCAGTGAGCTCCCAGGGCCTTTCCCACTGCTTCCTCTACCCCTGCATTTTGCTCAGCTCTCTAAATTTACTCAGCTCCAGGTAAGGTCAGAAACTTCTCCTGCAAACTAGACCTTCAGTTTCCCGGTGAGGGTGTGTGTTCGGGGCAGAGGATCTCCCTTTCCCATTTTTGTAGTTTGGGCACTCAGTATTTGAGGTGTCTCCTGGGTCCTGCAGGAGCAGTCCACTTCCTTCAGAGGGTCTGTGGGTCCTTTCAGGGTTCCTGGTTTATTCCTGCAGTCCTTCTGGAGCTAAAATTCACGATGTATGCCTCCACACTGTGCTCTGTCTGTCTGAGTCAGAGCTGCAATCTAGTCCTGCCTCCCGTCCACCATGATGATCTGAAGTCCTGGTACTGCACTTTCAATAATTGAAACATTATCAGACAGAAGATCAATAAGAAAACTTTAAAATTGAACTATACTTTAGACTAAACTAACCTAACAGATATATACAGAACATAGAACATTTCATCCAACAGCAGCAGAGTAAACATTTTTCTGTAGCACATATGAAACATTCTCCAGAACAGATCAATATTAGACCACAAAAACGACTTGACAAATTTCAGAAATTGAAATAATATTAAGTGTCTTTTCCAATCATAATTGTTTGAAACCATAAACCAATAAAAGAAGAAAATTTGAAAAAATCACAAATATGTGGATATTAAACAACATGCCACTGAACTACCAATGTGTCAGAGAAGAAATTAAAATAAAAATTTAAAAAATGTTGAGACAAATGAAATTGGAAACAAAACATACTAAAACTTATGAAATGCAGCCAAAACATTCTTAAGAGGAAAGTTTACAGCAGTAAACAACTACATCAAAAAAGAGGAAAGATTTAAAATAAACATTCTAATGTTATACATCAAGAAGCTAGAAACAGAACAAACTAATCCCAAAATTAACTGAAGGGAAGAAATAATAAAGATAAAGGAAGACATAAATGAAATACAGAATAGGAAAACAATAGAAAAAAATCAACAAAGTAAAAACTGCTTTTATGAAAACGTAGCATCAACAAACCTTTAGTTAGACTAACAAAGAAAAAAGAGAAGACTCAAATAAATAAAGTCAAAAATAAAAGAGATATTGTGACAGCTGCCATAGAAATGCATAGAATCATGAGTCTACTATGAACAATTATATGCCAATTTTTGGATAATCTAGAAAAAATGGATAAATTCCTGGAAACATACAATGTGTGCAGACTAAATTATAAAGAAACAGACGATCTGAACTGACCAATAACAAGTCAGGAGATTAAATCAGTAGGTAAATGTGTCCCCAAAAAGAAAAGCCCAGAACTTAATGGCTTAACTGCTGAATTTTTTTATTTTTTTGATTTCCTTTTTTAAAATTATTATTATTATACTTTAAGTTCTAGGGTACATGTGCATAACATGCAGGTTTGTTACATATGTATACCTGTACCACGTTGGTGTGCTGCACCCATCAACTCGTCAGCACCCATCAACTTGTCATTTACATCAGGTATAACTCCCAATGCAATCCCTCCCCCTCCCCCCCTCCCCATAATAGGCCCTGGTGTGTGATGTTCCCCTTCCCGAGTCCAAGTGATCTCATTGTTCAATTCCCACCTATGAGTGAGAACATGCGGTGTTTGGTTTTCTGTTCTTGCGATAGTTTGCTGAGAATGATGGTTTCCAGCTGCAACCATGTCCCTATAAAGGACACAAATTCATTCTTTTTTATGGCTGCATAGTATTCTATGGTGTATATGTGCCACATTTTCTTAATCCAGTCTGTCACTGATGGACACTTGGGTTGATTCCAAGTCTTTGCTATTGTGAATAGTGCTGCAATAAACATACATGTGCATGTGTCATTATAGCAGCATGATTTATAAACCTTTGGGTATATACCCAGTAATGGGATGGCTGGGTCATATGGTATTTCTAGCTCTAGATCTTTGAGGAATCGCCATACTGTTTTCCATAATGGTTGAACTAGTTTACAATCCCACCAACAGTGTAAAAGTGTTCCTATTTCTCCACATCTTCTCCAGCACCTGTTGTTTCCTGACTTTTTAATGATTGCCATTCTAACTGGTGTGAGATGGTATCTCATTGTGGTTTTGATTTGCATTTCTCTGATGGCCAGTGATGATGAGCATTTTTTCATGTGTCTGTTGGCTGTATGAATGTCTTCTTTTGAGAAATGTCTGTTCATATCCCTTGTCCACTTTTTGATGGAGTTGTTTTTTTCTTGTAAATTTGTTTGAGTTCTTTGTAAGTTCTGGATATTAGCCCTTTGTCAGATGAGTAGATTGCAAAATTTTTCTCCCATTCTGTAGGTTGCCTGTTCACTCTGATGGTAGTTTTTTTTGCTGTGCAGAAGCTCTTTAGTTTAATGAGATCCCATTTGTCAATTTTGGCTTTTGTTGCCATTGCTTTTGGTGTTTTAGACATGAAGTCCTTGCCCATGCCTATGTCCTGAATGGTATTGTCTAGGTTTTCCTCTAGGGTTTTTATGGTATTAGGTCTAACATTTAAGTCTCTAATCCATCTTGAATTAATTTTTGTATAAGGAGTAAGGAAAGGATCCAGTTTCAGCTTTCTACTTATGGCTAGCCAGTTTTCCCAGTACCATTTATTAAATAGGGAATCCTTTCCCCATTTCTTGTTTTTCTCAGGTTTGTCAAAGATCAGATGGCTGTAGATGTGTGGAATTATTTCTGAGGACTCTGTTCTGTTCCATTGGTCTATATCTCTGTTTTGGTGCCAGTACCATGCTGTTTTGGTTACTGTAGCCTTGTAGTATAGTTTGAAGTCAGGTAGTGTGATCCCTCCAGCTTTGTTCTTTTGACTTAGAATTGTCTTGGCAATGTGGGCTCTTTTTTGGTTCCATGTGAACTTTAAAGCAGTTTTTTTTCCAATTCTGTGAAGAAACTCATTGGTAGCTTGATGGGGATAGCATTGAGTCTATAAATTACCTTGGGCAGTATGGCCATTTTCACGATATTGATTCTTCCTATCCATGAGCATGGTATGTTCTTCCATTTGTTTGTGTCCTCTTTTATTTCACTGAGCAGTGGCTTGTAGTTCTCCTTGAAGAGGTCCTTTACATCCCTTGTAAGTTGCATTCCTAGGTATTTTATTCTCTTTGAAGCAATTGTGAATGGAAATTCATTCATGATTTGGTTCTCTGTTTGTCTGTTACTGGTGTATAAGAATGCTTGTGATTTTTGCACATTAATTTTGTATCCTGAGACTTTGCTGAAGTTGCTTATCAGCTTAAGGAGATTTTGAGCTGAGATGATGGAGTTTTCTAGATATACAATCATGTCATCTGCAAAGAGGGACGATTTGACTTTTCTTTTCCTAACTGAATACCCTTTATTTCTTTCTCTTACCTGATTGCCCTATCCAGAACTTCCAACACTATGTTGAATAGGAGTGGTAACTGCTGAATTTTATCAAACATTTAAAGATGCCATTCTTTCCCAAATTATTCCAAAAAAAAAAAAAAAAAAAACTGAAAAGAATACTTCCAAAAGAATTTTATAAGTAAATCATTACTCAGATATTAAAGCCAGATAAGGACATTTCAAGAAAATAAAGTTAGAAGCCAGTATCCGTGATGAACATAGATGCAAGAATACTCAATAAAATATTGTAAGCCCTGGTCATGCGTGGTGGCTCACACCTGTAATTCCAGCGCCTTGGGAGACAGAGGCAGGCAGATCACTTGAGGTCAGCAGTTTCGGATGAGCCCGGCTAACATGATGAAACCCCATCTCTAAAAATACAAAAATTAGCCAGGCATGGTGGTGTACACCTGTTAATTTCAGCAACTCAGGGGACTGAGGCAAGAGAATCGCTTGAACCTGGGAGGCAGAGATTGCATTGAGCTGAGATCATGCCACTGCATTCCAGGTTGGGCGACAGAGGGACTTGCTCTCAAAACATTTTTTAAAAAAAGTAAAATAAAATAATATTAGTAAGCCCAAATGAGCAACACATTAAAATTATTCACAACTATCAAGCAGAATTGATTCTTGAGAAGAAAGGATGGTTAAACATATGTAAATAAATAAATATGGTACATCACATTAACAGAATGAAGGACAAGAGCCATACGATTATCAGAACAGTTGTAGTAAAAACATTTGACATTATTCAACATCCTTTCATTATAAAAACTCTCTACTAATGAGTTTTTCAGGAATGTACTTCTATACCATAAAGACCATACGTGAGAGGCCCACAGCTAGTATTATTCTCAACAGTGAAATGTTGAAAGATTTATTTTTCCTCTATATTAGGAACAAGAAAAGGTGCTCATTTTCTCCACTTGTATTCATCATAGTATTGGAAGTCCTAACCAGAGCAATTAGGCAAAAAGAAGAAATAAAATGTTTCTAAATTAGAAAGGGTAAAGTTAAATCGTCTCTGTTTGCAAATGGTATGATCTTACATGTAAAAAAAGAGAAAAACCTCAAAAGACTTAAACAAAATAACTGTTGAAAATAATAGTCAATGTCAGTAAAGTTGAAAGATACAAAATGAACATATAAAATCTGTAACTTTTCTGTACACTAATGAAAAACTATATAAAAATAAGTCAAAAATAGCACTTACAAAATCTACAAAAAAATCTCAAAATACTTGGAAAAATTTAACCAAGGAGATGAAAAATCTGTAAGCTCAAAATTATACAATACTGACAAAAGAAATTGTAGAAGACACAAATAAATGGAAATATATTCTATGTTCATGGATTTTAATGATTAATATTGTTAAAATGTCCATAATACTCAAAGCAATGTACAGATTCAATGCAATCTCTATCAGAATTTCAATGATTTTTTTACAGAAATAGAAAAACAATTTTGACATTTAGATGGAACCAGAAAAGAACCCAAATAGCTAAATCAATCTTGAGCAAAAAAGAACAAAGCTGAATATATTATACTATGTGATTTGAAAACCTCCTACAGATGATAGCAATAAAAACAGCATATTACTGGCATAAAAACTGACATACTGACCAAGGGAACAGAATAGAAAGTCCAGAAATAAATTCAAATATCTGTGGTCAATTGATTTTTGACAAAGATGCCAAGAACACACAATGGGGGAAACACAGTCTCTTCAATAAGGTGTTGATAAAACTGCATATCCACATGCAGAAGAGAAAGAAATTAGACCCTCATCTCACATCAGATGAAAAATCAACTCAAGATAAACTAAACACTTAAATGTAAATCCTACAACTGTGAAACTACTAGAAGAAATATAAAGGAAAAGCTCTACAACATTGATCTGGGCAATAATTTTTATATATGACACCAAAAGCAGAAGCATTAGAAGCAAAAGTAGACAAATGACATTACATCAAACTAGAAAGCACATACACAATCAAGAAAACAATAAACAGAATGAAGTGATAACCTATTTCCAGGACATACATCTGATAATGGGTTAATATCCAAGATATAAAAGGAACTCAATATTAAGAAAATATATAACCCATTTCAATGGGAGTAGGACCTGCATAAACATTTTTCAAAAACAGTCAAACGGGGAGGCTGAGGCAGGAGAATGGCATGAACCCGGGAGGCAGAATGTGCAGTGAGCCGAGATCGTGCCACTGCACTCCAGCCTGGGCAACAGAGTGTGACTCCGTCTCAAAAAAAAAAAGAAACAAACAAACAAACAACAACAACAAAACCAGTCAAACAAATTCCTAACAATTATATTTTAAAATACTAAATGTGACTAATCATCAGAAAAATGTAAATTAAGACTTCAATAATATATCACTTCCCGTCTGTTCAACTGGTCATTATCAAAAAGACAAAAGATAAGTGTTGGTGAAAATATGAAGAAAAGGGAACATGTGTGTACTATGGGTGGCAGTGTAAATTATCAGAGTCATTATGAAAACCACTGTGGAGGTTTTCCAAAAAATTTAAAAAAAACAAAAAATAAAAAAAACACTGCTATATAATCCAGTAATCTCTCTAGTGGGTAAATTTCCAAATAAAATTAAATCAGTATGTTGATGAGATATTTGTACTCCCATGTTCATTTCAACTTTTTTTTTTTTTTTTTTTTTTTTTTTTTTTTACAATAGCAAACATAAGGAATCAACCTAATTGGACATCAATGAGTGAACAGATAAAGAAATGTGGTTTCTATACACAATAGAATACTATTCTGTCTTTAAAAAGGAGGAAATTCTGTAATTTGTGATGATATGTATGAACCTAGAAGACAATATGATAAGTGAAATATACCAGACACGGAAACACAAGTACTGCATGATCTCACACATATATAGAATTTAAAACAATTCAACTCATAGAAGCAGAGAGTAGAATGTCAGTTATCAGAGCCTGAGAGTGAGGGAGATTGGGGAGCTATTGGTCAGAGAACACACAATTTCAGTTAGACAATAATTTCAAGAGACTTATTTTACATCATAGTGACTATAGTTAATAACAATAAATTATACAATTGAACATTGCTAAGAGAGTATATTATAAGCATTCTCATCCCACAAAATGGTGACTTTGTTGGGCAATACATACGATGTTAACTAGCTTGATTTAGCCATTCCATCATGTATACACATATCAAAACATATTATACACTTAAATGTATAAAATTTTTGTCAAGTAGAAGGAAAAAGGAGGTGAAGAAGAAAAAAAAGAAATAAAAGCAATTAGAAATAGAATAAAGAGCCCAATATTAAACTCTTGCATATAGGGTCAACCAAGACTACTGAATGTGGAAAGTCTGGTTTCTTCAACAAATAACCATGTGTAAACTGGATATCTACATGCAAAAGAACAAAGTTGGACCTTTAACTTATACCATATGCAAATATTAAATCAAATTGGATTAAAGACCTAAACATAAGAGAAAAAAACTGTAAAATTCTTAGAATAAAGCATAGAGGGAAAGGTTTATACATTGGGTTTGGCAATGATATTTTTGATTTGATACTAAAAGCACAGAAAACAAAATCAAAACCAAACAAGATAGACTGCATTGAAAAACACACTCAGCAGAGTAAAAAGGAAGCCAAAAAAATGGGAGAAAATACTTGCAAATAGTGTGTCTGATGGGGTCAATATCCAGAATACAGAAAGAACTCTTACAACTCAACAACAAAAGAAAACCCAAATGACTCAATTAAAAAAATGGACAAAGGCTTGAATAAACATTCCTCTAAAGAAGATATACAAATAGCCCACAAGTATATAAAAAGATGCTCAAAATCTCCAATCATTAGGGAAATGCAAATAAAAACTACAATGAGTGTCATCTCATACCAATTACAATGTCTAATATAAAAAAGAGAAAATAAAAAAATGCTGTGAGAGAATGTAAAGAAATCAGAACTCTTGTACATACATAGTTTGGTGGCTTTTCAAAAAGTTAAAAAATAATATTACCTTATCAGCTAGCAATCTCATTTCTGGGTATATTTGCAAATAATTGAAAGCAGGATATTGAAGAGATAATCACACATTCACGTCTAAGCATTATTCAAAATAGACAAAAGTAAAAGAAATCCAAGTGATTAATGGATAAGCGGATAAATAAAATGCAGTATATATACAGGCAATGTAATATCATTCAGCCTAAATAGAATAAAAATTCTGACACACACTATGACGTGGATGAACCTTGAAGACATTAAGCTGAGTAAAATAAGTCAGTAACAAAAAGACAAATGCTATATTATTTAACTTATATGAGATATCTAGAGTATCATATTCATAGAAATAGAAAGTAGAATGGTGGTTTCCAGGAGTTGGAAATAGGGGAAAATGGGAAGTTTTTGTTAAATGATTATAAAGTTTCAATTTTGCAAGATGAAAAGTTTCCAGATTGGCTGCATAGTGATATGAATATAGTTAGCATGAATGAACTGTATGCCTAATAATTAAAAAGTTTAAGATGGTAAATTTTATTCTATGCACTCTTTATAGCATGACTATTATAAATGACAAGCATATTAATATGATTTTGTCAGTCACACATGGTATTTAAAAATAAAACTATCAGGTTTGTCAAAGATCAGATGGTTATAGATGTGTGGCATTATTTCTGAGGCCTCTGTTCTGTTCCATTGGTATATACATCTGTTTTGGTACCAGTACCATGCTGTTTTGGTTACTGCAGCCTTGTAGTATAGTTTGAAGTCAGGTAGTGTGATGGCTCCAGCTTTGTTAGTTTTGCTTACGATCGTCTTGGCTATATAGGCTCTTTTTTGGTTCCGTATGAAATTCAAAGTAATTTTTTCTAATCGTGTGAAGAAAGTCAATGGTAGTTTGATGGAGACAGCATTGAATCTATAAATTACTTTGGGCAGTATGGCCATTTTCACGATATTGATTCTTCCTATTCATGGGCATGGAATGTTTTTCCATTTGTTTGTATCCTCTCTTATTTCCTTGAGCAGTGGTTTGTAGTTCTCCTTGAAGAGATCATTCATATTCCTTGTAAGTTGTATTCCTAGGTATTTTATTCTATTTGTAGCAATTGTGAATGGGAGTTCACTCATGATTTGGCTCTCAGTTTGTCTATTATTGCTGTATAGGAATGCTTGTGATTTTTGCACATTGATTTTGTATCCTGAGACTTTGCTAAGGTTGCTTATCAGTTTAAGGAGGTTTCGGGTTGAGACGATGGGGTTTGGGGAAAGGATTACCTATTTAATAGTGTTGGGAAAACTGGCTAGCCATATGCAGAAAACTGAAACTGGACCCCTTCCTTACACCTTATACAAAGATTAACTCAAGATGGATTAAAAACTTAAACGTTAGACCTAAAACCATAAAAACTCTAGAAGAAAACCTAGGCAATACCATTTGTGAGATAGATACAAGCAAAGACTTCAAGACTAAAACACCAAAAGCAATGACAACAAAGGCCAAAATTGACAAATAAGATCTAATTAAACTAAAGAGCTTCTGCACAGCAAAATAAACTACCATCAGAGTGAAGAGGCAACCTACAGAATGGGAGAAAATGTTTGCAATCTATCCATCTGACAAAGGGCTAATATCCAGAATCTACAAAGATCTTAAACAAATTTACAAGAAAAAAACAAACAAGCTCATCAAAAAGTGGGAGAAGGACACGAACAGACACTTCTCAAAAGAAGACATTTATGCGGCCATATGAAACATACGAAGAAAAGCTCATCATCACTGGTCATTAGAAAAATGCAAATCAAAAGCACAACGAGAGCTGGGTGCGGTGGCTCATGCCTGTAATCCCAGCACTTTTGGAGGCCGAGGCCGGCGGATCACAAGGTCAGAAGATTGAGACCATCCTGAGTAACATGGTGAAACCCCATCTCTACTAAAAATACAAAAATAAATAAATAAATAATAAGCTGCTCATGGTGGCGGTCATTTGTAGTCCCAGCTACTTGGGAGGCTGAGGTAGGAGAATGGAGTGAACTTGGGAGGCAGAGCTTGCAGTGAGCCGAGATCATGCCACTGCCCTCCAGCCCAGGCGACAGAGCAAGACTCCATAAAACAAAACAACACAAAACAAAAAGTGCAATGAGATACCATCTCACACCAGTTAGAATAAATGTCAATCATTAAAGTCAGGAAACAACAGATGCTGGAGAGGATGTGGAGAAATAGAAATGCTTTAACACTGTTGATTGGAGTGTAAATTAGTTCAAGCACTGTGGAAGACAGCGTGTTGATTTCTCAAAGATCTAGAACTAGAAATACCATTTGACCCAGAAATCCCATTACTGGGTATATACCCAAAGGATTATAAATAATTCTACTATAAGGACACATGCACAATGTATATTGCAGTATTATTCACAATAGCAAAGACTTGGAACCAACCCAAATGTTCATCAGTGATAGACTGGATAAAGAAAATGTGGCACATATACACCATGGAACACTATGCAGCCATAAAAATGGATGAGTTCATGTCTTTTGCATGAACACAGATGAAGCTGGAAACCATCATTCTCAGCAAACTAACACAGGAACAGAAAACCAAACACTGCATGTTCTCACTCATAAGTGGGAGTTGAACAATGAGAACACATGGACACAGGGAGGGGAACATCACACACTGGGGCCTGTTGGGGGTGGGAGGCTAGGGGAGATTTAGCATTAGGAGAAATACCTAATGTAGATCACGGGTTTATGGGTGCAGCAAACCACCATGGCACATGTATAACTATGTAACAAATCTGCACATTCTGCACATGTATCCCAGAACTAGAAGTATAATTAAAAAATTGAAAAATAAATAAAACTATGTGAATTCTGAATCTACTGTAGGCACGTTTACCTGTAGGTTTATGTTGGAGTGTTGTGAATTTTTAAATTCTGAATTCATGTCTTTCTGAATTTTGTGAGACAAAATATCAATTCAGTAAAATTATTCCCAGAACTTTTTACAATATTTCTAAGAGTTAATTCCAACAAAATAAAGGCAAATTTTAACTCATAAGGAGTTCTAAATTTCAAGAGTGAGCCATGATCACACCACTGAATTTTAGCCTGGGTGACATATGAGACCCTGTCTCAAGGAAAAAAAAAAAAAAAAAAAAGAAAGAAAGAAAAAAGAAAGATACTCATTTTATATATCACTTTAATGTAAAAGTAAAATACCATTCTACAGAATATTTTCATAATTAATTAAATGTCAACAGTTTATTACTATAGGACTCTAGTTACTTTTTTCCAAATTTTTTAAGTGGTCAAATATCAGATGCATCAATTTTTTCTCAGTGAAGGCTAAGTAAAATTGACCAGACAGATATTTCTATGGCTTGCTTTACTTTTTTTGATAGCATCTATTCCCCAAAGAAAATAATAGGGTAACTGAAGAAAAATAAAATGAGAAGAAATCTTCTACTCTTTAAAAAGTAATATTTTTGTTTTGTACTTTCTTGGCAATTCATAAATAAGAAATGACAAATGTCAGTGAAATATATATTTGTCTTAATAAATTATAAACAGCACATGATCGTTCTTAAGTAAAGGCTAAGTGGTACCTATCATTAACTGGTAAGTTTGCAATACTATAACTACAGATACTGTTTTTCTCCAGTGTTTTTACCATGACAACAATGACTACATATTTTTATCACATACTATATGTGGTAAGTTTTAGGGCATGTTTATACTTCCTGGAAGCTACTTCAATAAACATTTTGTTAATAATGTAATCCTCACAAGTACTGTGCCAAATTAGTTGATGAAGTCTCATTGCCATTTTTTTTTTACAATGGAAAGATTCAAGGTGTTTTATGTAAAAATTACAAGTCAATTTTCAAAAATCTCTCTTGGCATATTTGTAAATTTATATATGCATATATCAGTATTGTAGGTAAGATGGAAGCAGTGGTTTTTGTTTTCTGTTTGTTTTAGTAATTCTACTGATACTTAGCAGGACTTAATAGCATTTATATAACAAAAATGCTAGCTGCAAGTTACTTCCCCCAATAATGATTTGACTAAGACAATTAAATTCGTTAATTTTCTCCAGCTTTAGTGGTGATAAATGAGCATTGGTCTTGCTATCAGTAGTCTTACTTTTCTTTCTTTTATGTTTAACTTAATCTATTTTTGTCATGTGTATGTCAGTCCATTATAATGGAGTTGAGAATTATATCATGTTCAACTAATTTATCTACTTACTGGGATAGCTCAATCAGTAAAATTAACAGAATCAAAATCATGGGCTTAGTCCCATGTAGGTCTTTTAGTTTCATTCTCGTCCTTTCTTGAAAACTGTGTCCTGATTTTCCAGTGAAACAAGATGGCATAAGAGAAGGCTCCACTGATTGCTCCCCAACAGAAGGACACCACTTTAACCACTATCTACATACACAAAAAAATCACCTTCATAATAACAAAAAATCAGGTGAGCACTCACAGCAAATTATTTTAACTTCATATAACTGAAAGGCACCGAACGGGAAGCAAAAGCAGTCTTGAATCACACACGTAGCCTCTTTCCATCATCCCTCACCTCGTCACCTGCATGTTTGCGGGAAAGAGAGAGGTCACAGCATTTGTGAGGCATTGAACTCAGTGCTGCCCTGTTGTAGCAGGAAACAAAACGGGACCAAACTTAGCTGATGCCCACACATGGAGGGAGCATTGAATCCAGCCCTAGCAAGAGGGGAATCACAGATCCCAGTGTTCTGAACTTGAGTTCCCACTAGCCTAGCCACAACTGGCTGAAGTCCTCTGGGGCTTTAAATAAACCTGAAAGGCAGTCTAGGCTACAAGGATTGCAAATCCTAGTCATGTCCTAGTGCTGAGCTGAGTCCAGAGACAGTGGATTTGGAGGGGCCATGTGGAGTTAAAGGAGTACTGACCTTATCTCTCCCATAACTCCAGGATGTACAACTCTTGACTCCAAAACAGACCCCTACTCTACACTACAGAAGAGAAGAGGAAAGAGTGGGAAGAACTTTGTCTTGCATCTTGGATACCAGTTCAGCCACAGCAGAATTGGGCACTGGTCAGAGGCTTGAGGCCCACTCTTCAGGCCCTAGCTTCTGAACTACATCTCTAGACATACCCTGGGCCAGAAAGGAACCTGTTGCCTTGAAGGGAAGAACCAAGTCTTGAAAGCATCCATTACCTTCTAACTGAAGAGCCTTTTGAGCAGCAATATCCAGGCACCACACTGAGGGGCTTGGGTGAGATCTTGAGACTTGCTAGCTTTAGGTAAGACTCAACACATTCCCAGCTGTGGTGACATTGAGGCAAGAGTCCTTCTATTTAAGAAAAACATAGGAAAAAGCAAAGGGATCTTCATCTTGCACCTTAGGTACCAGCTCAGCCACAGGGGGATATAGCACCAAGAGGGCTCTTGGCATCCCTGATTGCAGGAGTTGGCTCTTAGATGACATTTTTGGACCTGCCTTGGTCCAGAAGGGAGCCCACAGTCCTGAAAGGTGAGTTCCAAGTCAGACAGCGTTCTCCATAAGCTGAATGAAGAGCCCTTGGGACTTAAGGAAATATTAGTGGTAGACTGGTAGTACTTCCTTTGGGCCTGTGATGGCTGTGGCTATGGGACAAGGATTCTCTGTCTTTAGAAAGGGGAGGGAAAAGTAGGAAGAACTGCATCTTATGGCTTACATGCCAGCTCAGCTGCAGTACAGCAGAATACCAGGTAGATTTCTAGATGCTTTTTCTCTAGTCCCTGGCTCCTAGAAGACATCTTTAGACATGTTCAGGGCCTGGGGGAACTCGTCACCTTGAAGTAAAGGACAGAGACATGGTTGGCTTTGCTACCTACTGATTGTAGAGCCCCAAGGCCTTGACTGAACATATGCCATAGTCTGGGAGTGATTTAGCAGAACTTGGGTGAGATCCACTACTATGCTGGTTTCAGGTCTGGCTGAGCACTGTCATAGTGGTGGTAGCCACAGAGGTGATAGTGAAATACGACCCTAAGCTCCAGGTGGCTGAGAATAGAGACAGACTCTGTTCATTTCATAGTATGTAAGGGAAGAGGAAAAGTATCTCTGCCTGGTAATCCAGAGAATTCTTTCAGATTTTGTCCAAGACTATCAAGGTGGCACCTCAGTGAGTCTGCAAGAACCACAGTGTTACTTGGATTGGGGTGCCTTACAAGCAAACAGAGCTTAGACCACAACATTCAAGTCCTTTCAAATATCTGGAAAGCCTACCAAAGAAGAACAGTACAAAGAAGTCTAGGCTGAGAAGACTAAAACATACACCTAACTTTTCTGTGCCCAGACACAGATGAACATCTACAATATCAAAATCATTCAGAAAAACATGACCTTACCAAATAAAGTAAATAAGCACCAGGGACCAATACTAGGGAAACAGAAGTGTGTGACCCTTCAGACAGAAAATTCAAAATAGTTGTGTTGAGGAAACTTAAAGAAATTCAAGATGACACAGAGAAGGGATATCAGATTAATTTAACAAAGAGATAGAAATAACCATAAAGAATTAAGCAGAAATCCTGGACTTGAAAAAGCGATTGACATACTGAAGAATGCATCTGTCTTTTAATAGCAGAATTGATAAGCAGAATAGAGTTAGTGAGCTCAAAGACAGGCTATTTGAATATACATAGTCAGAGGAGACAGAATAAAAAATAATAAAGATCAATGAAGTAAATCTATTGAATGTAGAAAATCACCTCAAAAGAACAAACCAGAGAGTTTTTTTTAGCTTAAAGAGGAAATAGAGAAAGAGATAGGGGAAGAAAGTTTATTAAAAGGGACAATAAAAGATAACTTCCCAAACCTAGAGAAAGATATCAATATCTAGATACAAGAAGGTTATACAACACCAAGCAGACTTTTCTCCAAGAAGACTACTTGAATGCCTTTAATGATTAAACTTATAAAGAACAAGGATAAAGAAAGGATCCTAAAAGCAGTGAGAGAACAGAAACAAAATAACAAACAATGGAGCTCCAATATGTCTGGCAGCAGATTTTTCACTGGAAATCTCACAAGCCAGGGGAAAGTGGCATGACATATTTATGTGCCGAAAGAAAATAAAAAAACAAAAAACTTCTACCATAGGATAATATATCTGGCAAAAATCTTCAAACATGAAGAAGAAATAAAGATTTTCCTATACAACCAACAACTGAGGGATTTCTTCAACATCAGATCTGTTCTATAAGAAATACTGAAGGGAGTACTTTGACAACAAAGCATAAGATATAAATGAACAATGAGAAATCATCTGAATGTAAAAAGCTCACTGGTAATAGTAAGTACACAGAAAAACAGAATATTATAACACTGTAACTGTGGTGTGTAAACTACTCCTGTCTTTAGCAGAAAGACAATAAATCAACTAAAAATTGTAACTACAGTAACTTTTCAATACATAGTACAATAAGATATATAGAGAAAGGACAAAAAGTTAAAAAGTGGGGAGAAGAAGTTAAGGCTTATAGTCTTTATTAGTTTTCTTTTTGCCTGTTTGCTTATTCAAAAAGTATAAAATTTTTAACAGCTTAAATTAATGAATCATGAGAGACTTATTGAATGGCTTTGCCCAAAATGCTGATAGCGATATGGACAATAAAGTCCAGGCTGAGGTGGTCTCAGATGGAAGTGAGAAACTTATTGCAAACTGGAGCAAAGGTGATTCTTGTTATGTTTTAGCAAAGAGACTCATAGCATTTTGTCCCTGTCCTAGAGATTTGTGGAACTTTGAATGTGAGAGAGATGATTTAGGGTATCTGGCAGAAGAAATTTCTAAGCAGCACAGCATTCAAGAAGTGACTTGGGTGCTGTTAAAGGCATTCAGTTTTAAAAGGAAAACAGCATAAAAGTTTGAAAAATTTGCAGCAATGCAATAGGAAAGAAAATTCAATTTTCAAGGAGAAATTCAAGTTGGCTGCAGAAATTTGCATAAGTAACAAAGAGGTGAAAGTTAATTCTCAAGACAATGGGGAAAATATCTCCAGGGCATATCAAAAATCTTCACAGCAGCCCCTCCATTCACAGGTCCAGAGGCCTACGAGAAAAAAAGGGGTTTTGTGGGTCAGGGCCAGGTGCCCTGTGCTGTGTGCAGCCTAGGGACTTGATGCCCTGTGTCCCAGCTGCTCCAGCCTTGGCTTAAAGTGGCCATATTAGAGCTTGGGCCATGGCTTCAGAGGGTGCAAGCCTCAAGCCTTGGCAGCTTCCATGTGGTGTTGAGCTTGTGAATGCCCAGAAGTCAAGAACTGAGGTTTGGGAACCTCCATCTAGATTTCAGAAGATGTATGAAAATGCCTGGATGCTCAGGCAAAAGTTTGCTGTAGGGCAGCGGCCTTATGGAGAACTTTTGCTAGGGCAATGCAGAAGGGAAATATGGGGTGGGAACCTCATACAGAGGTACTGGGGTACTGCCCTACTGAGGTACTGTGTCCTCCAGACCCCAGAAAGATAGATCCACTTACAGCTTGCACTGTATTCCTGGAAAAGCCACAGACAGTCAGCGCCAGACTGTGAAGGAAGCCAGGAAGGAGGCTGTACCCTGCAAAGCCACAGGGACAGAGCTGCTCAATACTATGGGAATCTACCTCCTGCATCACCATGGCCTGGATGGGAGACATGGAGTCAAAGGAGATTATTTTGGTGCTTTAAAATTTGACTGCCACACTGGATTTCAGACTTGCGTGGGGCCTGTAGTCCTTTTGTTTTGGCCAATTTCTTCCATTTGGAATGCTTGTATTTACCCAATGCCTGTACCTCCATTGTATCTAGGAGGTAACTAAATGGCTTTTAATTTTACAGGCTCATAGGCAGAAGTAACTTGCCTTGTCTTGGATGAGACTTTGGACTTTGGACTTTTGAGTTAATGCTGAAATGAGTTGAGATTTTGGGGAATTGTTGGGAAGGCATGATTGGTTTTGAAATGTGAGGATATGAGATGTGGGAGGTGCCATGGGTAGAATGATAAGGTTTGGTGCTGCGTCTCCACCCAAATCTCACCTTGTAGCTCCCATAATTCCCACATGTGGGAGAGAGCGGGTGGGAGATGATTGAATCATAGGGGTGGGTCTTTCCCATGCTGTTCTCAGGATAGTGAGTAGGTCTCACAAGATCTGATGGTTTTAAAAACGGGAATTTCTCTGTACAAGCTCTTTTTTTTTTTTTTTTTTTTTTTGCCTGCCACCATCCATGTAAGATGTGACTTGCTCCTCCTTGCCTTCTGCCATGATTATAAGGCCTCTCTAGCCATGTGGAACTTTAAGTCTAATTAAACCTCTTTTTTTTTTTTTTAATTGACCAGTCTCAGTCTCAGGTACGTCTTTATCAGCAGTGTGAAGACGGACTAATACACCCTGTTTGCAGATGATATAATCTTTTATTTGAAATAGCCAAAAGACTCCACAAAAATAACTACTAGAAATGATAAATTCAGTAAAGTTGCAGGATACAAAATCAACATAAAAAGTAGGATTTCTATATGCCAACAGTGAACAATTTGAAATGGAAATCAAAAAGGTAATTCCATTTACAATAGCCACACACAAAATTAAATACCTAGCAATTAACTAAACACAAGAAGTGAAAGTTCGCTGTAATAAAAATTATAAAACACTGGTGAAAGAAATTGAAGAGGAAACAAAAAAATGAAAAAATATTTCATTTTCATGGATTGAAATAATATTTTAAAAATTCTCATACTACCAAAAGCAATCTACAAATTAAATGAAATCCCTATCAAAATAGAAATAACACTCTTCACAGAAATAGAAAAAACAACTCTACAATTTATATTGAACCACAAAAGACCCACAATAGCCAAAGCTATCCTGAACAAAAAGGCTAAAACTGGAGCAATCATATTACCTGACTTCAAATTATACTACAAAGCTATAGTAACCAAAGCTGGAAGGCACTAACATAAAAACAGACACACGACCAATGGAAAAGAATAGAGAACCCAGAAACAAGTTCACACATTTACAGCAAATTCATTTATGACAAAAGTGCCAGGAACATACATTGGGGAAAGGACAGTCTCTTCAATTAATGTTCCTGGGAAAACTGGATGTCCATATGCAGAAGAATGAAACTAGACCCCTATCACTCAGCATATAAAAATCAAATCAAACTGAATTAAAAATTTAAATCTAAGACCCTGGCTACTAAATTACCACAAGAAAACATCTGGAAAAATCTCCAGGACATAAGTCTGGGCAAACATTTTTAAAGTAATACCCCACAAGCACAGGCAACCAAAGCAAAAGTGTATAAATAAGATTACATCAAGTTAAAAAGTTTCTTCACAGTCAAGGAAATAACAAACAAAGTGAAAATGCAACCCACATAATGGGAAAAAATGTCTTCAAACTAACCCTCTGCCAAGGGATTAACTACCACAATATATAAGGAGCTCAAACAACTCTACAGAAACTATTTAATAATCCAATAAAAAATGGGCAAAATATTTGAATAGATATTTTTCAAAAGAAGACATACAAATGGCAAACAGGCATACAAAAAGGAGGTTAACATTATTGATTATCAGAGAAATGCATATCAAAAGTACAATGAGCTATCATCTCGCACCAGTTAAAATGGCTTGTATTAGAAAGTCAGGAAATAACAAATGCTGAGGAGGATGTGAAGAAAAGGAAACCATTGTGCGCTGTTGGTGTGAATGTAAGTTAGAATAGCCACTATGGAGAACAGTTTGGAGTTTCCTTAAAAATACCAAAAATAGAGCTACCATATGATACAGCAATCCCACTACTGGGGATATACTCAGAAGTAGGGAAATTAGTATATCAAGGAAATATCTGCACTCCTGTGTTTATTGCAGCACTGCTCACCATAGCCCAAATTTGGAAGCGACCTATGTGTCTATCAACAGATGAATGGATTAAAAAAGTGGTACTTATACAAAATAGAGTACGGTTCAGCCATAAAAAAGAAGGATATCCTGTCATTTGCTACAACGTTAATAGAACTTGAGTCATTATGGGCTAAATGAAATAAGCCAGACAGAGAACACAAGCATCACATATTCTCGCTTATTTGTGGAATTAAAAAGTCAAAACAATTGAACTCATGGAGATAGAGAGTAGAAGAATGGCCACCAGCGGCTGGGAAGGGTTGTGGGAAGGTGGAGGACTGTGCAGTGGGGGAGCATGGAGATACTTAATTGGTACAAAAAATAGAAAAAAAAAATTAAGATCTAATACTTGATAGCACAACTGGGTGACTATAGTCATTAACAATTTAATTGTACATTTAAAAATAACTAAAAGGGTATAATTGGACTGTCACAAAAAGGATAAATGGTTGAGGGGTTGGGTACCCCATTTTACGTGATGTGATTTTTGTGCATTGCATGCCTGTATTAAATCATCCCACGTACCCCATAAATACATACACCTATGATGTACCTACAAAAATTAAAATAAAAATATTTGAAAAATAAAATAAAACTATATCCTGAAATACAGTCAGCTGTCTCACACCATAGTGACTCCAAAAACATCAAAAGGCAAAATGTGCTTATATTTAACTGTAAAGTTTTCAATCGTATAACTAAAAATATTGTTGTAGGCCATTGTTTACATGGAAAATTGGGTAGGAAATTTTAAATAAATCAGTGTAAAACAGTATTGAGGATGCCTTATTAGAGTGCCTTTGTGTATGAAGGAGACAATGACATTTTTATGTCATTTTTTGAACATTTTTATGAACATGGGTGAAAGGAAACAAATTAACTTACCCATAATATTTGTATTTCAACAGTAAATGTGCTGACTATATATATATATATAAAATATACATATATTACATATATATTATTTTGTCTGGTTTATGAGTTATATTTTTATCAATAACCTTTGCTTTGGATATGTTTACCTTTCAAAGTGTGGGTAATATAGTTAAGGAAATATGACTTGCCTAAAATAGTGACATAGAAATTATGTGAACCTGGCTTTATTATTATGAAGGATTTGGGGATAAATTGAAAATCCTTCTCTGTTCCTTGTAACATTAGTCACTTCCTCAAAGATGCAGAGAGCTTGCCATTTCCTTTGTGTGTGAGAGAAGTCTGAGACATAGGATGGATTTGTGTTCTCTGATATTGTGATGGTTTTTGTACAATTCTAGAGAATCTTTTTTTTTTTCCCTTGATTGTGTTTGCACTTATATTGTTTCTTCCCCAACTGAGAAAACATAACGAAGTGCATAAGTTGATAGATATTTTAGATTGTTCAATCAGACGGTTTTATCTTTGGATTACTTTTATCTTTCTTGCTTGCTATGTTGGTCACTTAAACAGCTGTAAATCTGTTGATTTTATATTAGATATCTCAGACTCGTGGGCGAATTTGAAAACAAATGATTTGTTATATTCCGTGTTCTGTTTCTTTTCAAACTATTCAACAAATAATAGAGGGGAAAAAGGCAAATTGGGACACATTATCTTGTCCTCCTCAAACTGTATGAGGAGACTCAGGAGGTATTACCTTCTTGTCAGCTGATTTTTAAATTTCTCCCGCTTCACATGTTATCTGAAAAGTATTCTCTCCTGGTTATTATTTTGAGATTGAAAAGGACCCTGATAGCGACAAAAATACAGCATAAGATGTTCTAACACTTTGAAGAAGCTCTTCCATTTCTGACATTTGAAAGAAAAACTTTGAAAGTTTTACATAGAGAATGACGAGATTTTCACTTGAACTTCTGGGCGGTAAATAATTTACAATCTCTAGAGAAATTAATGGAGATGTAATGGGTGGCAGATCAAGGGTGTGTTCTTTGTTGCTTTTATATCCTTAAAAAGGGAAGGGGTTATAATCTCATTAAGGCAGTCAGGACCTTCTCTTATTATATGTAAGCATACAATAGCTTATTATCCACATCACATTATGTTGTCAAAGAAAGAATCGATGAGTGTCCACGGTATGGTAGATGATGGTTTTCTAATATGCAGCTTTTGCTGGTTGCCAAGGAACATCAGCAAAGCAATTAGCAATTCCCTAAGAATAGCGTATTTTGGTTCTTACAAAAAGCACTGACATTAAAAAGTCCAGATACACTAACTTTTTTTTTTCTGGATTGTTATCGCCTGGCTATTTATAAAGTGTTTTTCAATATTCTGAATTTCATTTCATGACAAAAGTGATTGTTCTCTTTGGATCTCAAATTAACTTCTAATCATTTTCTCATTATCTCTACTATGTACCATTGTAGAGGAAGGGAAGAGGTGCAGGTGAATGTCTGTGAAGTATTACTGAATAGAGACAAAACATTGTTCTTCTATTGATGCATAGGGTTGGTATGGGCTTTTCTTTGAATTTGTAATTTGATTTTTAACTTAAATTTATTTTCCCATTCTTAATTTTCCCGACCCTATTTATGTACACATGGATAAAATTAGTTAACAGTGTCTGAGGTTTTTGGATAACCAAATATAACTCAAAACTTTTCTCCATTGTTTTCAGTTATGCTCTTATTCTAAATAATTCTGATAATCTTGGTTGTTTTTAACTTTTCTCCACTTTCCACCAGGTGATTCCATAGCTCCTTCTGATGTGAAACACAATCACTCCACATCAGAATGTTATATTACTTCTCTGAAAGCTAGCAGTGTGGAATAGGTAAATGAAGATAAAATAGACAAAGATGAAAAATTGTAAAGAGCCGAATATTGCAATTTGTTGCTGTCTCATGAAACTGCCAGTAATTTAATTATTCACTCAATAAATATTTACCCAGTCTACTGGGCACTCTGCTGGGTATTGGCTGTGTAACAGTAATGCGGATATAGTAATCAGTGATATTATATTGTAAGATGAACTATAAAAATTAATAAGTTTAATTTTGCATATGGGATACATTATTTTAAAAGTTAAGAGCTGAATACAATTTTCACACTCAATAGGAAAGTACCAAATATAAAGACATCCCACCTAGTCCCAAAATAAGACTTTTTATTCTACTCACCATTTGTTGAGACTTTATAACACTTGTAAACCCTTTAATCTTCACAGTTAAAATATAATCCAATAGTGGAAACCAAATGTGATAATCCAAATAATTAAATATTTATCAAATAAAGCCCAAGAGACATTGTTGGCAGAATTGAGCACATTTTGAGAAAAAAATATTTAATTTGGGAGAATAGCACAAGATAGAGACAATTATTCTCACTAGTCTATGAAGGCAGAGGAAGTATTTAAATAAGCAAATTATAAATTTAGAGAAAATGTAGGACTTTAAAAAATCAGGGCAGTTAAAATTATTGCCAAGAGAATCTGTACTTAACTGGAGATGGTGGAGTTAACTATTCCTAGATAAAATTTGCTCTAAAAATGGTGACTCAAATTTTGAAATACCTCAAAGGTAAATTTTCTCTCTGAGGCTTGGCCATTTTTTTTCTATATTTATTGTAATATTAATTTTAAATATCTGTGTTTAAACGTCAGTCAGATACTTTCAAAATAAGTATCATAATCATTAAAAAGCAAAATTGGATGTTAGAAACTTTATCTCCTTTACTTCATTTCTGTATTGTTTTGACGAAACATTTCATATTTTGCCCAGCTCCATTTTGTCTTCAGTAGACAGATTACTGTAACTGTCTTTACAGAATCATGACAACGATATGTATCCAAACCTCAGCATTTCTACAGCTACGTCCATCTTTAAAGGATAGGTAGATAAAATATATTTTAAATTTGTAAATCGTGAAAATGGAAAATTGTGTAAAGTAAAATATGTAAATTAATTGCCTTTCATATTGATAATAACAAAGAAAGGATTCACCTTCTTTTTAATATTAGGAAAGACATGAAACCTCTGAATAAAAAAAGGGTGCCAAAGCAATGTCCTCATCTTGATTCCATCTTTATCCTTTCTAGTCTGTATTCCTGTCACTCTTTCTCCAGTGATTTATATTTACATTCTTCCAGTCCATTAGAAATATCCACATTTGATTTTATCCAGACTTCATTTTTTTTTTTTTTTTGCCACTGAGGATGATGGATAATTTTCCTTTTAATGGAGTATGCTTTGCTAATGTAAACATTTTCACTTTCATTTAAGTGTAATGTTTCACTGCGCATAATATCAAAGGGGTCACAGACTACATTTTTTTAATAAAATACTCTCTGAGTTGCTTTACTTTAAATAAACCTAAGTTGTACAATATGATCCATTAAAGTTAACTTCTGTGTAAGATACCACATCTGGCTGCTTTATGCGAACAGTTTGCAACATAAAATATGTATTTATATTATATGATTGCATATACTACTACTGTAATTCTACAACATAAATACCTGTACTGATGTTCAAAGCTGCATATTTTTAATTTATATCTCATCTTTAGTTGATGTCTCAACCTTGGATTTTGAAGTGAAAAAAATCACTTTTATTCTATAAAAGGTTGAATGGCACAATTGAGATTTGTAGTTTTAGTAAATACTCATAGAGGTGCAAAATAATAGAAACAATTTAAAAGTAGAGAGGTTATGTGAAGCTTAAGAATCCGGACACAATAGGCAGTATTAGTTTTATAGTGAGTATGTTTTTTCTTTCTATGTGTTTAGCTCTATAATCCTGATAATTGACAAATAAAATATTTTATATCGTATGATGTTTCTATCCAGGTATTTAATGTGTTTTTCAGATTATAAAACACTTTTCCTCCATTGGAATAAATTGTTTTCTAACTCACGCACCAATAGTTCCACTTCGAAGGGTTCTCACTTTTGAAGAAATATATGGAAAAAAATGATCTGGATGATTAAGTAGAAAGAGGTTGATGAATACCCTAGTGAAAATAGCACCTGTAGCTGTGTAAATTTCATGGCATTTACAAGAAAATAATTGAAAATAATTGCAAAATCAAGAAATTGATCTTCATGCAGTACATTCTATGGCCCAAATAACCTAGTAAGCCATTCTGCTTGTCAAGACTATTTTCTGAATTCTTATGGATAACTTACATATGTTATGGGGATATGTGGTAAGTGTCTTCTGTCCTCAACAAAACTACTGAGGCCCATAAGAAGGATATTAAGCTAATAATAAAATATTTTTAAAATTATTTTAACGTGACCTCAGAGGAATACATCTGAGATTTTTTTTTTAATTTCAACTTTTATTTTAGATTCAGAAAATACTTGTGTACGATTGCTACAAGGGTATATTTGACCCAGGTGGTGAGCATAGTACCCAATAGGTAGTTTTTAAACATATGCTTCCCTCCTTTCCTCCCTCCTCTAGCAGGCTGCAGCATTTCCCCCTTCCACCCCATGTTTATGTGTATACTTTCTCAATGTTTAGCTCCCACTTACAATTAAAAAAAAAAAAAAGTATGCAATATTTGTTTTCCTGTTCCTGTGTTAATTTGCTTAGGATAATGTCCTCCAACTCCATCCATGCTGCTTCAAAGGACATGATCTCATTCATTTTGGGGGATGTGTACTATTCCACAGTGTATACGTACTATATTTTGTTTATCCAGTCCACTGTTGATGGGCACCTAGGCTGATTCCACGTCTTTGCTATTGTGAATAGCACTGCAATGATCATACGAGTGCATATATCTTGTTGGTATAATGATCTATATTCCTTTGGGTATATACCCAGTGTATTACTTCATTCTCACATCGCTATAAAGAACTACCTGAGTCTGGATAATTTATAAAGGAAAGAAGTTTAATTGTACTACAGTTTCACAAGCTATACAGGAAGCATGGCTGGGGAGGCCTCAAGAAACTTACAATTATGGTGGAAGGTGAAGGGGAAGCAGGCACATCTTACATGGCTGGAGAAGGAGGAAAAGAGTGAATGGGAAGGTGTCACAAACTTTTAAACAACCAGGTCTTGTGAGAACTCACTCACTATCACTAGAACAGCAAGGGGGAAATCCACCCCCATGATTCAATCACCTCCCACCAGGCTCCTCCTCCAACATTTGGGTTCACAATTTGACATGAGACTTTGTTGGAGACACAATCCAAACCCTATCACCCAGTAACAGAATTCCCAGGTTTAATGGTAGCTCTGTTCGAGTACCTTTGAGAAATATCAAACTACTTTCCACAGTGGCTAAATTAATTTACATTCCGACAGGCAGTGTATAAGCATTCCCTTTTCTCTGCAGCTTCCCCAGCAACTATTGTTTTTTGACTTTTTATTAATAGCCATTCTGACTGGTGTGAGGTAGTATTTCACTGGTTTTGATTTGCATTTCTCTAAGGGTTAGTGACAATAATCGTTTCTCATATATCGGTTGTCCACATGAGTGTCTTCTTTTGAAAAGTGTTCATGTCTTCTGCTCATTGTTTAATGGGGTGATTTGATTTTTCTTTTTTGAATTCTTGAAGTTTCTTGTAGATCCTACATATTAGGCTTTTATCAGGTGTGTAGTAGTTTGTGAAAATTTTCTCCCATTCTGTATCTTGTCTGTTTACTCTGTTGTTTCTTTTGCTGTGCAGAAGCTCTTTTGTTTAATTACGTCTTGCTTCATTCTTTATTTTTATTGAAATTGCTTTTGGGAACTTGGCCATAAATTCTTTGCCAACGCCTATATTGAGAAAGGTATTTTCTAGGTTTTCTTCTAGGATTTTTATATTTTGATGTCTTACATTTAAATTTTTAATTCAATTTGAGTTTGATTTTGTACATGATGAAAGGCAGGCATCTAGTTTCATTCTTCCACATATGGCTAGCCAGTTATCCCAGCAACATTTATTGATGAGGGAATTTTTTCCCCATTGCTTGTTTTTGTTGGTCTTGTTGAAGATCAGATGGTTGTAGATGTGCAGCTTTATTCCTGAGATTTTTTGTTGTTGTTGTTCCATTGATCTCTGTGTCTGATTTCGTATCAGTATCACCTTGTAGCATAGTTTCAAGTCAGGCTATGTGATGCCTCTGGCTTTCTTCTTTTTGCTTATTGTTTGGGCTCTTCTTTTGGTTCCATATGAATTTTCAAATAGTTTTTTCTAACTCTGTGAAAATTGTCATTGGTAATTTGATAGGAATTGAATATAATGTGTAGATTACTTTTGAATATATTGCCATTTTAATGATATTGATTCTTCCGATCCATGAGCAGTGGAATGCTTTTCCATTTATTTGTGTCGTCTCTGATTTCGTTCAGTAGCGTTTTATAGTTCTCCTTGTACAAATTATTTGCCTCCTTGGCTAGCTGTACTTTTATATATTTCATTTGTTCTGTGGCTATTGTAAATGGGATTGTGTTGTTAATTTGACTCTCAGCCTGGACATTATTGGTTTACAGAAATGCTACTGATTTATATGACATTGATATGTATCTCGATGTCTTGCTAAAACCATTTATCAGTTCTAGTAGCCTTTTGGCAGAGTCTTTAGGCTTTTCTAAGTATAGAATTATATCCTCAGTGAAGACAGAGAGTTTGACTTTCTTTCTAATTTGAACACCTGTTATTTATTTTTCTCGCCTGATTGCCCTGGTTAGGACTTCCAGTTACTACGTTGAATGGGAGTGGTGAGAGTGAAAATCCTTCCCTTGTTTCAGTTTTCCAGGGGAATGTTTCCAGCTTTTGTCCCTCTAGTATAATGTTGGCTATAGGATTGCCATAGATGGCTCTTATGATTTTGAGGTATGTTCCTTTGTTTCCTAGTCTGTTGAAATTTAATTATGAAGAGATGTTGGATTTTATCCAAAGATTTTTCTGCGTCTACTGAGATAACCATGTGGTTTTTTATTTTAATTTTGTTTATGTGGTGAATCACATTTTTGACTTGCATATACTGAAACAACCTTGGATCTCAGGAATAAAACCTACTTGATCATGGGAAATTAGCTTTTTAATGTGGTTCTGGATGCAATTTACTAGTATTTTGTTGTGTATTTTTGCATCCATGTACACCAGAGATATTGGTCTAAAGTTTTCTTTGTTCATTGCGCCTCTGCCAGATTTTGGTATTAAGCTGATGCTGGCTTCATGGGAGTTTGGGAGGAGTTCCTCCTCATCCATTTCTTGCAATAGTTTTGGTAGGATTTGGACCAGTTTTTCTTTGTATGCCTGTTAGTATTTTGCTGTGAATCTGTCTGTTCCAGGGCTTCTTTTGGTTGGTAGGTTTTTATTATTACTAATTCAACTTCAGAGCTCAATATTTGTCTATTCAGTGTTTCAGTCTCTTCCTGATTCAATCTGGAGAGACCGTGTTTCAGGAATTTATCCCTTTCTCATAGATTTTCTAATTACTATGCACAAGTTTGTTAATAGTTTTCTAGAAGGATCTTTTGTATATCTGTGGGATTAGTTGTCCTGTCATTTTGGTCATTTCTGGTTGTACTTTTTGGATCTTTTGTCTTTTTTTCTTTGTTAACCTAACTAGACATAAATCATCAATCTTATTCATGTTTGAAAGAACCCACTCTTGGTTCCATTGGTCTTTTATAGGGATTTTTGCATCTCAATAGTATTCAGTTCTCTAATTTTAGTTCTTTCTTTTCCTCTGCTAGCCTTGAGGTTGATTTGTTCTTTTATTTTTGTTTCTTTAAGTGCAAAGGTAGCTTGTTAATTTGAGATCTTTATATCTTCTTGATGAAGGTGTTTATAGCTATAAAATTCCAAATTAACACTGCTTTTGCTGTATCCTCAAGATTTAGGTAACTTATGATCGCAAGTTCATTATTGTCAAATATATATATTTTTATTTCTACATTAATTTGATGTTCACCAAGGAGTTACTCAGGGACAAGTTGTTTAATTTCCATGTAGGTTTGTAGTTTTGGTATATCTTCTTGAAATTGATCTCTATTTTAATTGCATTGTGGTCTGAGGGTATGCTTGGTATGATTTCAATTTTTTTGAACTTACTGACTTTTAAAAAACTTTATGACTGAGCATGTGGTCAATTTTAGAATAAGTTCCATACGCAGTTGAGAGGACTGTATAGTTTTTGGTTGTTTGATAGAATGTTCTGTAGATGTCTATTAGGTCCAGTTGGTCGAGTGTTGAGTTTAAATCTAGAGTTTCTTTTGCCTTAATGATCTGTCTAATGCTATCAGTGGGGTGTTGAAGTCTCCCACTATTATTGTGGTTCTTTAATTCCTTTTATAGGCCAAGAACTTGTTTTGTAAATCTGGATGCTCCAATGTTGGATGTTTATATATTCAGGGTAGTTAGAGTTTCTTCTTGGATTGTACCTTTTATTATTATGTAATACTCTGCTTTATCTGTATTAATTTTTATTGGTTTAAAGCCTATTTGATCTTATATAACAACAACTTCTGCCCCTTTTTTTTCTATTTGCATGGTAGATCTTTTTCCATCCTTTTACTTTTAGCCTGTGGGTATCATTACAAGTGAGATGGGTCTCTTGAAAATAACAGATGGTTGGGTCTTTCCTTTTTTTTCCAGCCTGCCACTCTATGTCTTTCAAGTAGCGCATTCAGCCCATTTACATTTAAGGTTAGTATTGATATGTGTGATTTTAATCCTGTCATCATGTTGTTAGCTGGCTCTTATGTAGACTTGATTGCACAGTTACTTTATAGTGCCTGTGAGCTATGTGCTTAAGAGTGCTTTTGTGGTAGCAGGTGTCATTATTTTTGTTCCCTGTTTAGCACTCTCTTAAGAACCTCTTGTAAGGCTGGTCTAGTTGAAACATATTCCCTCAGCATTTGCTTGTGTGAAAAGAGCTTTATTTCTCTCTTACTTATGAAAATTAGTTTGGCAAGATATGAAACTCTTAGTTGGAATTTATTTTCTTTAAGGACACTGAAAATTGACCTTTAATGTCTTCTGTGTTGTAGGTTTCTGCTGAAAGATTTGCTCCTATCCTGGTGGCACTCCCTTTTTATGTGACCTGGCCATTTCTCTAGCTGCCTTTAAGATTTTTGTTTGTTTGTTTGCATTCTCTTTCATGAATCTGATGATTATGTGCTTTGTGGATGGTCATCCTATATAGTATCTAGCCAGGGTTCCCCCTATTAGCTGGATTTGCATGTCAGACTCTATGAAGATTAGCAAAATATTCACCAACTATGTCCTCAAGCATTTTCCAAGTTGGCGATTTTCTTTCCTCCCATCTGAAATGCTGATGAGTCATAGATTTGGTCTCTTTATGTAATCCCATACATCTCAGAGGTTTTGTTTATTTATTTATTTATTTTTATTTCATTGCAACTATTGTTTTAGATTTAACTGGTCCATGAGCAGGTTTGTTACATGGGTAAATTGCATGTCGTGGGGTTTTGGTGTACAGAAAGTATTGTCACCCAGGTAATCAGCATAGTACCCCGTAGGTAGTTTTCCAAACCTCCCCCTTTTTCCACCATCAACCATCAAGTAGGCCCCCAGTGTCTATTGTTCCCTTTGAGTCCATGTAAATTCAATGTTTAGCTCCCACTTATAAGTGAGAACATGCAGTATTTGATTTTCTGTTTTTGTGTTAATTTGTTTAGATGAATGGCTTCCAGCTCCATTGTTGCTGCAAATGACACAATTTCATTCTTTTTTATGAATTCATAGTATTTCGTTGTGTATATGTACCACATTTTCTTTATCCAGTCCACTGTTGATAAGCATCTACGTTGATTCCATGTCTTTGCTATTATGAATAGTGCTGTGAGGAACATATATGTGCATGTGTCTTTATGGTAGAATGATTTCTATTTCTTTGGGTATGTAGCTAGCAGTGGAATTGCTGGGTCTAAGGGTAGTTCAGTTTTAAGTTCTCTGAGAAATCTATTTTTCACAGTGGCTGAAGTAATTTACATTCCCACCAGCAGTGTATAAATATTTCTTTTAATCTGTAACCTTACTATCATCTGTTATATTTTGACATTTTAATAATAGCTATACTAACTGGTGCGAGGCAATATATTTTTATGGTTTTGTGATTAGTGATGTTGCATATTATTTTATAGGCTTGTTGGCTACGTGAATGTCTTCTTTTGAGAAGTCTCTCCTCGTGTCCTTGGCCCATTAGTGATTTTTCTTTCCTTTTTTTTTTCTTTCTTTTTTTTCCTTGTTTATTTCCTTAAGTTACTTACAGATTCTGGATATTAGATGTTTTACAGATATATAACTTGCAAATATATTCTCAAATTCTGTAGGTTGTCTTTTTACCCTGTTTATAATTTATTTTGCTTTGCAGAAGCTCTTTACTTATGTCTTCTAAATTTTTGTTTTTGTTGCAATTGCTTTTGTAGTCTTTGTCATGAGGTCTTTGCCAGGGCTGATATCCAGAGTGGTCTTTCTTAGGTTTTCCTCTAGGGTTTTTATAGTTTTATGTTTTACATTTAAGGTTTTAATCCATCTTGAGTTGATTTTGTATGTGATGAAATGTAAGGGTCCAGTTTCAATCTTCTGTATATGGCTAGTCAGTTATCACGCCACCATTTATTGAATAGGGATTCATTTTCCCATTGCTTGTTATTGTCAACTTTGTTAAAGATCAGATGGTTATAGGTGTGTGGCTTAATTTCTGAGTTCTCTAACTTGTTCCCTAATTCTACGTGTCTGTTTTATTTCAGTAGCTAGCTGCTTTAGTTACTGTATTCTTGCAGCACAGTTTGAAGCTGGGTAGTGTGATACCTCCAGGTTTGTTCTATTTGCTTAGGATTGCTTTGGCTACTTGGGCTCTTTCTGGGTTTCAAAAACATTTTAGAATTTTTTTTCTAATTCTGCAAATAACATTATTGGTAGTTTTATAGGACAGGAATTGAACCTGTAAATTGCTTTTGGCTGTATGATCACTTTTACAACTATTTTTCCTATCCATAAGCTTGAAATATTTTTCCAGCTGTGTGTGCCATTTCTGATTTCTTGCAACAGTGTTGCTTTGTCATTTTTGTTTAAGAGATCTTTCACATTTCAATTTAACTGTATTTCTAGGTATTTTATTCTTTTTGTGTCTATTATGAATGGGATCGCATTCTTGATTTGGCTCTGAACTTGGACATCATTGGTGTATAGAAATGCTACTGACTTTGTTTTGTTTTGAGATTGAGTTTCTCTCTTGTTGCCCAGGCTGGAGTGCAATGGGGTGATCTCAGCTCACCACAACCTCTTCCTCCCAGGTTCAAGCGATTCTCCTGCCTCAGGTACCCGAGTAGCTGGGATTACAGGCATGCACCACCACATCCGGCTAATTTTGTATTTTTAGTAGAGACGGGGTTTCTCCATGTTGGTCAGGCTGGTCTCAAACTCCCAACCTCAGGTGATCCACCTGCCTTGGCCTCCCAAAGTGCTGGAATTACAGGTGTGAGCGACTGTAACCGGCCCGACTTTTTACGTGTATTTTGTACATTGAAATTTTGCTGGAGTTCTTTATCAGATCTAGGAGCCTTTGGGCAAAGACTATGGAGTTTTCTAGATATAGAATTATATGCCATGAGAGACAGTTCAACTTTTTCTCTTTCTATTTGGATGCTTTTGCTTTCTTTCTCTTGCCTGATTGCTCTGGCTAGGGCCATCAGTACTATGTTTAAGAGGAATGCTGAGAGTGGGCATTTTTGTCTTGTTTCACTTCTCCAAGGGAATGCTTACAGCTTTCATCCATTCAGTATGATGTTGGCAGTGAGTTTTTTATAGATGGTTCCTATTGTTTTGAGGTATATACCTTCAATGCATAGGATTTTCCATTTTTAGTATGAATGGATGTTGAATTTTATGGAAAGCCTTTTCTGTATCTATTGAGATTATCATATTGCTTTTTTTTAGTTCTGTTTCTGTGACAAATCACATTTATTGATTTAGGTATGTCCAACCAACCTTACACTCCCGAGATAAGGCCTAGTGGATCATGGTGGATTAGCTTTCTGTTGTGCTGATGGATTCAGTTTGCTTGTATTTTCTTGATGACTTTTGTATATATTTTTATCAAGGATATTGACCTGAATTTTCCTTTCATTATGACTCTGCCAGTTTTTTTGGTATCAGAATGATGCTGGCCTGATTGAATGTGTCAGGGAAGATTTCTTCCTTCTCAATTTTTTGGAATAGTTTCAACAGGATTGGTACCAGGTCTTTATTTGTCTGGTAGGGTTCGGCTGTGAATCTGTCTGGTCCATCTCCTTTTCTCGTTGGTAGGATTTTTTTATTACAGATTTAATTTCAAAACTATTTAGTGATGTGTTCTTGGTTTCAATATCTTCCTGCTTCATGATTGGGAGATTGTGTGTTCACAGAAATTTATACGTTTCTGCTAGCTTTACTAATTAGAGTGCATAGAAGTGTTCCTAATAGTCTCTGAGTGTATTTTGTATTTCTGTGGGGTCGGTAGTAAAGTCCCCTATTTCATTTCTGATTGTGTTTATTTGGATATTCTCTTTTTTTTTCTTTATTTGTGTAGCTAGAATTCTAGCAATCTTATTTTTTTTCAATAAAACCACAATTTTTGGTTTCGTTGATCTTTTGTGTGCTTTTCCACATCTCAATTTTGTTCAGTTTAGCTCTGATTTTAGTTTTTTCATTTCTCCTGCTTGCTTTGAGGTTAGTTTGCTCTTGTTTTTCCAATTCGTTTAGGTGTGATGTTAGATTGTTAATTTGAGGCATTTGTAAATTTTATATGTGGGCATTTAGTGCTTTAAACATTATTTTTAACAGTGTTTTAACTGTGTCCCATATATTCTGGATGTTTTATGTTTTTTATCATCTGTTTTGCAGAATTTTTAGATTTCTGCCTTAATTTTATTGTTTACTCAAAAGTCATTTAGGAACAGTTTGTTTGATTTCCATTTAATCATATGATTTTTAGAGATCTTGGTATTTATTTATTTATTTATTTTTATTGAGCTGAGAGTGTGGTTTGTATGATTTTGGTCTGAGAGTATGGTATATATGATTTCATTTTTTTTTTTAATTTGTAAAAAATTGCTTTGTGAAAAGAATGATATCATGTCCTTTGCAGGGACATGGATGGAGCTGGTGGTTATTCTTCTTAGTAAACAAACACAGGAACAGATCACCAAATACTGCAAGTTCTCACTTCTAAGTGGGAGCTAAATATTGAAAACACATGGACGCAGAGGGGAATGACACACACTGCTGCCTTTTGGAGGGAGGAGGTTGGGAGGAGGAAGATAATTAAAAAAAAAAACAAAACTAATGCTTACTAGGCTTAATACCAGGGTTATAAAGTAATCTATATAACAAACCCCCATGACACAAGTTTACCTATGTAACAAACCTATGTAACAAACCAATTGCTCTGGCTAGGGCCATCAGTACTATGTTTAAGAAGAATGGTGAGAGTGGGCACTTTTGTCTTGTTTCACTTCTCCGAGAGAATGCTTACAGTTTTCATCCATTCAGTATGATGTTGGCTGTGGGTTTGAAGTAAAAGTTAAAAAAAAAACTGCTTGATGGCCTAGTTTGAGTTTGATTTTAGAGTATATGCTATATTCAGATGAGAATAATGTATATTCTGTTGTTTTGGGCTGGAGATTTCTGTAGATGTCTGGTTGGTCCATTTGGTTAAATGTCGACCTTAAGTCCCACATATTTTTGTTAGCTTTCTGTATCAATCATCTGTCTGATACAGTCAGTGGGGTGTTAGAGTGTCTCACTGTTACTACATGACTAAGTCTCTTCATAGGTTTCAAAAAACTTGTTTTATGAATCTAGGTGCTCTTATGTTGGGTGCATACATATTTAGAATATTTAAGTTTCCTTGTTGCATTGAACCGTTTATCATTAAGTAACGCAATTCCTTACCCTTTTTGATTCTTGTGGTTTAATGTTTGTTTTGAATAGCAACCTATGCACTTTTATGTTTTCAGTTTGCTTGATAAATCTTTTGGTATCCTTTTACTTTGAGTCTATGGTTTGTCTTTCATGTGAGATGGGTATCTTGAAGACAGTGTACAGTTCGGTCTTGCTTCTTTACTCAATTTTCCACTCTGTGCCTTTTCAGAGAGGTGGCTAGCCTGTTTTTATTCAAGGGTAATATTAATATTTGCAGATTTGATTCTGTCCTCATGTTGTTAGCTGATTGTTATGGTCTTGCTTGTGTATTTGCTTTATAGTGTCAATTGTCTATGTACTTGAGTGTGTTTTAGGGGGTGGACAGTAATGGTCTTTTTTTCTTCACATTTAGCAAACCCTTAAGGAACTCTTGTAAGATAGGTCTGTCAATATCAAATTCCCTCAGCATTTGCTTGTGTGAAAAAACTTTATTTCTTTTTGGCTTATACAGCTTAGTTTCACTGGATATGAAATTCTTGGTTGGAATTTCTTTGCTTTAGGGATGCTGAATATAGGCCCTCAATCTTTTCTGGCTTGTGGGATTGAGGTCTGTTGTTATCCTGATGCGGCTCCCTTTGTAGGTGACCTGCCCCTTCTCTCTACCTGACTTTAATATTTTCTCTTTCACTTTGACATTGGAGAATCTGATGACTATGGGTCTTTGTGTAGTTTGGGTGCTTTTCCTGTTTCGTATCTCCCAAGGTTTCTCTAAATTTTCTGAATTTGAGTGCCATCTTCTCTAGGGACGTTGTAAAAATTTTTATGGACAATATGCTCGAATATTTGTTCCAAGTTGCTTTCATGCTCTCTCTCTGCTCTGCTTTCTCTCTCGGATCCCTATGAGTGACAGATTTGGTCTCTACATAATGCAATATTTCTCAGACATTTTGTTCATTTTTTTTCAAATTATATTTTCTCCATTTTTGTCTGACTGAGTTAATGCAAAAAACTGGCATTTGAACACAGATTATTTCCTCAGTTGGTCTATTTTGTTGCTAGCGCTATAAATTGTGTTATGAAATTACTATAGTGTTTTTCAGTTTCATGAGCTCAAATCTGGTTATTTCCTAAAATAACTATTTTGTTTTTCATCTCTTGAATCATTTTATTGGATTCCTTATATTTCTTTGGAATGGGTCGTAACTTACTCCTGGATATCAATTATCTTTGTTGTCATACAGGTTCTGAATTCTATGTCTGTAGTATCTGCCATATCATTCTGGTTGAGAAGCATTGCTGTGGATCTAGTGCAGTTGTTTGGAGGTAAGGATACACATTGGCTTTTAGTTGCCAGAATTCTTGCCCTGGTTGTTTCTCATCTGTGTGGGCTGATGTCCTTTTAACTGTGATGTAATTTGATTATACTCAGTTGGATTCATTTCTGGATGTTTTCAGAGGGCTGAGGCTTTGTATAGGCTCTTTATTAGTGGCTGAATTCTTCCCCTTGGTCTGACAGGGATGGTGTCTTGACATGGTATTTTCGTTATTGAAGTTTGAGCTGCTACCTAGTAGCTGGCACTTCAGTGTAATTCCTGGTAGATAGACTCTTACTCAGCCATGTGACTCCTTGTTAGTTCTTCATGTTTGCATCCCAGTACCCTCTCAGTGCTCTGAGTGTGTAGGCTCCTCTCTCTCTCAAGTGCTGGCCACACATCTTGGCTTGGCACTCCCAGGCTGCACGTTTCAGCCCTAGGTCAGGCTCAGGCTTTTATTCACTTTTCATCTTAAAGGCTGCACGGTTGGGGATGTTGACAGTGGCAATGACAGAGACCCTTTCACTTGTCTCTTGTCTCTCTCAGATGAGAATATATATTCTGCTTTTGTTGGGTAGAGTGTTCTTTAGATGAACTTTGAATCCATTTTGTCAAGTATCAAGTTCAGGTCTAGAATATCTTTCTTAGTATTCTTCCTCAATGGTTGTCCAATATTGTCAGTGGGTTGTTGAAGTCTCCCACTATTATTGTGTGGTTATCTAAGTCTCTTCATAAATCTCTAAGAGTCTGTTTTATGACTCTGGGTACTCCAGTGTTGGGTGCACATTGACTTAACGCCAGGGAAATGCAAAACTGCTGCCAATTAGAATAATCAGCTTGGGGTGACGTGTCTGCATTGTTGGCCCAAGATGGGGAACTCTGCCTGGTGAAAAGAATGTGGGGTGGTGGACTCATGGGGAAGACAGTCTGGTCTCTTCTCTATAGGATGGCTGTGGCATATGGATTTTGAGTAAAGAACTCAGGCTCTTTGTCCCTTCCCCAGCCCGGAGGCAGAAAGGGTGGATACTGCTGCAGCATCAGTGACAGAGGGGCTGTCAGTTATCTCTAGGAACTCCACCCCAGGGAGACATGAAGCCACTACTAATGCAAATGTTCAGCTGAAGGATCTGAACATCTGCACTGCTGACCCAAGCCAGGGGCCCTGCCTAATGAAGAGCAGGGATTCAGAGGCTCAGAGAGAAGAGAGACTGGCCTCCAGTGTGGGAGCTGTGGCATGCTGTCAGCGCAAACAAAGCCATCAGGCTCATTGTTCCTTCCCCAGCCCGAGGACAGCAAGGGCAGTACCACTGCAGTGGCGATGGCAGAGTCTATAGATTGTCTCTGGGATTTCCTCCCATGGAAATGTAGAGGTGCCACTAACTGAGGTGATAAGCTCGATGCAGGGCTGCTGTGTTGTGGGCCCATGTCAGAAGGTCATGCCCATTGAGGAGCAGACGGGGGCAGGAACCTGCAAGGAAAATAGTTTGGCTACCTTTTCATAATGCAGCTGTGGTGTGCTAGAGGCCCATGATAGTTCTTGGGTTCTTCACTCTCTTCCCAGCTTGAAGGCAGTAAAGATGGGACTATGGCAGTGGCAAAAATGGCAGACCAGTTGGTTATTTCTGGGAGTTCTGTCCCAGAGAAATGCAGAGCTGCTACTGGCTCAAGTATTCCGATGAGGGTGTGGTGGCCATGCTGGGGTTTCAGGACAGTGGGCTTTGCCTGGAAATATGTAGCAACGACAAGGCCTGTAGTCTGTCTTCTTCTTAGTACTGTGGATGCAGCTCCTATCCTTGGACCATGCAAGAAGCCTGGCCTCCCTTGTCAGAGAAGCTATGGTAGCAGATGCCAGAATAAGAGTCCAAGACCCTTGGTACTTTATGTGGGCCTGAGTGGTGACCTTTCCCAGACTCCACACAGTTTTCCATGTTAGTCTGGATGTCCCAGGGAAAGGGGGTCAGGGGAGATCTCCTGTTCCCAGCATCGCAAAGGTCTATGATAGAAGTATGAGTCTCTTGGTTCTCTTGCTCACTCAGCATTTCCCCCATGGTCAGGAGCCTCCCTGGGCTCCATGTCATTCCTGGGTAGGCAACTATCCGGTCTTCATCTTCTCTGATCTCTGTGAGTCATGATACTGCCTTGATGAATCCCAATGTGTCCTCCTAGATGATCCTATTGAAAAGCTAGTGTTTACTGGCCACCCTATCTCCTCTGCATGAGAACAGTGCACACTAGCTGCTTCTAGTCAACCCACTTGACCTTAACCCACTTGTTCGTTAATTTTTTTTCTTCACTTTTGTCTGAGTTGATTCAAAGAACTGGCCTTTAAGCTCTGAGATTCTTTCCTCAGCCTGGTCTATTCCACTCTTAGTACTTCTGATTATATTATAAAATTCTTGTAGTGACTTTTTTAGATCTAAAATTTCAGTTTAGCTCTTTCTCAGAATGACTATTTTATCTTTCAGATCTTGGATCATTTTACTTGATATTTTTGATTCCTTGAATTGGGTTGCAATTTTTTCTTGAATCTCAGTGGGCTTCCTTGGTTTCCATATTCTGAATTCTCTGTCATTTCAGTCATTTTAGACTGGTTAAGAACCACTGCTGGGAAGCTAGTGGCTCATTTTGTGGTAAATGGACCCTCTGCGTTTTGAGGTAAGTGGACGCTCTGGCTTGTTGGCTTGCCACTGTTCTTGCACTGATTCTTAATTGGAAAGATTGATGTTCCTTTAATGGCGGCACAAATTGAGTATAGTCAGTTGACTTCATTTCTGGATGCTTTCAGGGAGCAAGGGCACTGTACAGAATATGTGTGGGTGAATACTTGCACTTGTTTTTCATAGGTGTATATTTTAGCAGGATAAATTTCTGGTGCTATAGTTTGGTCTGTGACCCTGTAGATGACACTTAAGAGTAATGGCTAGTATCTAGGTTAATACCCAACCATGGGGCTGTTTTGTACTTGCTAGTGTTCACAGGCATGCTCTGCTATGAGGGTTGAGAGAGAAAGACAATCCCTCATCAGGTCTGCTCCTGTGCCTTAGGGGAACCCCCTTCAATCACTAGTGGTCTACCCACATTTCTTTCATTAGGTGTTCAAGTCTGCATGTATCCCTTGGGCAGAAGCTGTGGCTGGGAAATATACCACACTTTTTGTGGACTGGCCTGGCCCTGTGGAAGGAAGTATGCCCTGCTCCCACCCAGTTCAGAAGCCAGTGTGTCTCATCTCTCTCAGTGCTATAAGGGTGAGGTTCCTCCCATGCCCAAGTGCTGGCTACAGATTTCTGCTCCATACTTCTGAGTTTTTTGCTGCAGCCCTGGAGTAATGGATGTCTCATAGCTTGGGTTGAATTCAGGTTGCTATGGTGTAATCTGATTTACTCCTGGCTCACCAAGAAAGTACTCAGGTATAGCAGTGCACTCAGTCTGTGCTGCTGAAGCTGAGCTGTGCACCCATTCCTGCAAGGCAGCGAGGCATAGAACCTAGGAGGGACAAGTGAGCAGCCGGGCTTCCAGAACAGATGTGCCACAGTCCCACAGGGAAGCTGGCTCCACCCTTGTTGGCTCAAGGGTCAGCTGGGCCCTGTGCCTCTTGGAGGTAGATAGGAAGCCCTGGCTATGTATGTGTATGGCTGCTCTCCACTGAAGCTTATCAGTGCACAAAAGCTCCCGGGCTCCATGCCATCTGAAGTCCTGTCTCTGTCAGATCATGTGTCCATGGGGGACACAAGGTCCACTGTGACTAGGATCTCAGAGGTCCATGGTGAAATCCAACTTTCCCTCAGTTCTCTCACTCACCATTTTCCCAAGATTTACTCAGGGCCAGGAACTAGCCCTGCCATTTAGGTATCCTGCACAAGGTTCTTAGCTTCCTCTTCCTTCAGCCTGGGCTTCATCATTGCCTTTTTGTTCATTCTCAGTGTTTTTTTCTCTGAAGTTCTGCTCAAAGTATAGTGATTTACTTGATAATGTGGGCTCTCTCAGTGGGAGCAGTGCTTTCTGACTGTATTTTGTCAGCCATCTTATCTCCTCAAGTCTGATATTTTAAAAAACAAACATTTGGTAGGAAATGGAGCAAGATGGCTGAATAGAAGCCTCCGACAATCGTCCTCCCCACAGGAACACCAAATCTAACAACTATCCACACAAAAAAAGCACCTATATATGAACCCAAAATTAGGCGAGTGATCACAGTACTTGATTTTAACTTCATGTTACTAAAAGAGGCACTGAAGAGGGTAGGAAAGACAGTCTTAAATTGCTAATGCAACCCTTGGCTCCATCCCCTGGCAGCAGCCATGTGGTGCTGAGAGAGAATCTCTGTGCTTAGGGGAAAGAAAATGAAGTGACTGTGGAGCTCCACATTGGAATTCGGTGCTGCCCTGACACAGAGAAAAGCAACACAGGACAAAATTTAGACAGCACCCATAGACAGTGCATTTAGACCAGCCTCAATCAAAAAGGAATTTCACAGTTCCACGTTGGAACCTGAGTTCTGGCAAGGTTCGCTACTGCAGGCTAATGTGCTCTGGTGTTCTAAACACACTTGAAAGGCAGTCTAGACCACAAAGACTACAGTTCCCAGTCAAGTTCTAGGGTTGTGCCGTGCTCAAAGTCAGTGTACTTGAGATGCGTGCGATCTAGTGGCACCAGCCAGGGAGACCAAGGGAGTGCTTGTGCCACCTTTCTCCCAACCCTAGGCACCACAGCTTATAGCTCCTTCTTTCTACTTGAGGAGTGGGGAGACTAAAGAGGACTTTATCTTGCTACTTGAATACCAGCTCAGCCACAGTAGGATAGGGCAACAGGCAGAGCCCTGAGGCCCTCTTTTTAGTCCCTAGCTTCTGAATGTCCTTTCTAGACACACTGGGCCGAAAGAAATCCATTGCCTGGAAGGAAAGACCCAGTCTTGGCATGATTAATCAGCTGCTGACTAAAGAGGACTTAGGCCCTAAACAATTAGCAATAGTATCCAGGTAGTACTCACCATGGGCCTTGGATGAGACTCAGAGATGTGCTGGCTTCGGGTATGACCCAGCATATTCCCAGTTGTTATGGCTATGAGGAGAGTCTCTTCCTGCTTGAGAAAAAACAGTAAAGAGTAAAGGGGACTTAGTCTGGCAGCATAGGTACCAGTTTGGCTACTGTGGTGTAGAGCGCCAAGTGGGCTCTTTGAGTTTCTGATTTCAAACCTTGGCTCTTTGATGCATTTCTGGATCTACCCTAGGCCAGAGGGGAGGAAGCCCACTGTCTTGAAGGGAGAGTCCCAGCATTAATCACAAGTCGACTAAAAAGCCCTTGGTTCTTGAATGAACAATGGCATCCAGGCAGTACTCACCACAGGCCTGGAGTGGTGGCAGCCATAGACAGAGACTCCTCTACTTGTGGAAAGTGATTGGAACAATGGGAAGGACTTTCTTTTGTGGCTTGAGTGCCAGCTGAGCTGCACCAAGGTAGATTCCTCAGGCTTTTGGTTCCATGCCCTGGCTCCTGCATGGCATCTCTGAAACCCACTTGGGACTAGGGGGAACTGGCTGCCCTGAAAGGAAGGACGCAAGGCTGGCTGGCTTTGCCACCTCCTCATTGTGGAACCCTAGAGCCTTGAGCAAACATACAAACCAGACAGTGGTTAGCATGGGTCTTGGGTGAGATCGAGTGGTGGGCTGGGTTTTGGCGTGACCTAGCACAGTCCCAGTAGTGGTGGCTACAGGGGTGTTTGTGTCACTTCTCCTCTAGCTCCAGGCAGCTTAGCACAGGGAGAGATTCTGTTTTACTGGAAGAAAGTAAGAGAAGAAAAAAAGAGTCTCTGCTTGGTAATCCGTATAATCCTTGCACATCTTATCTAAGACTACCAAGGTAGTAGTGTCTTGTGCATCTGCAAGAGCCACAGAGTTACTGCGCTTGTGATGCCCCTGAATGCATATATGGATGAAGTTATCAAAAACTTAGATCATCACACCCAGTTCCCTTCAAATACCTGGAAATCCTTCCCAGGAAGGACAAGCATATACAAGCCCAGACTGCAATGAGTGAAACAAATACCTTCAATGCCTAGACACCAGCAATAATACACAAGCATCAAGCCTATCCAAGAAAATATGACCTCACCAAATGAACTAAATAAGGTACCAGGGAGATATCCTGGAGAGATAAAGTTATGGGACTTTTCATGTTAATGCATACAAAAATAGAATGAATAAGATCTAGTATTTGATAAGACAACAGGGTGACTACAGCTAAAAATAATTTGTTGTACATTTAAAAATAACTCAATAGTATAATTGGATTGTTTCTAACATGAAGAAAGTATAAGTTCTTGAAGTAATGAATACCTCATTTACCCTTATGTGATTATAATGCATTGTATGCTTATAGCAAAATATCTCATGTACCTCATAAATATATACACCTTCTATGTACCCACAGAAATAAAAATAAAAATAATAAATTAATTTAAGAAATACTTATCGATCATATAATATATGCAAATATTGTACTGATCACTAATAAGCTATCATGCTGCTTATAGTCCATTGGAAGATATGAATATATGTAAATTACTCTAATATAATGCAAACTGTGAATGCCATAAAAGTAATATGGGCATTGTGCCAAGGATCTAAGAAATTACTGATACATATTTGAAATAAAAATTTTGCCAGAAATAATAACTTCTAGTTTTACTTTAGGGGAATAGATGTAGTGTGACAGGCACTTGCTGTTTTAGCATGAAGGAGGGGTATACAGTGCAGTTAAACAAAGGCTCAGGGGTGAGAAAAAAGAATATGTCAAATTTTAAGGGATGAAAGGGAACATGCTTGGATTAGATGTTGTATTTGTGTGTGTTTTCCTTCAGTGCATTATTTAATTGTTTGTTATATCCAAATCAGCAGCTGTCAATTTTAATCACAGGTTAAAATTATATGCATTTGGCATATAATTTTCATAATATTGACTGAAAAGAATTACTGCATAACAAATTTTCTTGAGTGGGAGTCAAGAAATGTGGTAAAGTGTTCTGTTTTCTCATATTTGTTAGAGAAACAGAGAAGCAATAGAACACTGGACTAGAAGTCAAGAGAACTATATCATAAAGCTTTTCCAATTGCTTGTTTTCTGCCATTGGCTAAGTCAATTTATCTTCCTGAGCCACAATTTTTGCCTATGTATTTATTAAGGATTTAAAGAGAAGATCAGATAATGAAAATACATTCTAAAGTCTGAAACAGAAAATATACATATTTATATAATATAAAATTTATATATTACATTGAAATTATAAGAAACTTTTCAGTGTTTAAACTGTAACATTTCAGTAAAATGAGCTCTAAGGAACTGCTCAAATTACTTGATTTTCTCAGTTTTATTATGGCCTAGAATATGTGAGTCTTTCCTTAAATAAGGTTTTTAATATTTTCTTAAATTGGTCTTTGGTATCATTTGGCCAATTTTTAGGCTTTTTTCAAACTTTTATTTTCAATTAAATAATAATTGTACATATTTATGTGGTAAAATGTGATAGTTTGATACATGTATACATTGTGAAATGATCAAATCAGACTAATTAACACATGTATAATCTCAAATGCTTATCATTTCTTTATGGTGAGAATATTTGAAATCCATTTTTACCTATTTTGAAGTGTACAATACATTGTTAACCATAGTCACCATGTTGTGTAGTATACAAGTTTTTATAGATTTTGAATATATTAATGGATCTATCAAATTTTGCTACGCATGTTATTTCAAAATATTTTATTTTTTTCACAAAAGTGTTACCTGTACACACACACACACACACACACACACACACGTTTACTGTGCATTTTCTCAGAATACCTCAAGGTATTAATGTTAAATCTGTAAAAAAGATTTTTTTTCTCAAAAAGTTTTTCAATGGTTTATTTTGCCATAAATTTAACCTTTCAAAAGTTGTAATTGACAGAAGAATAAACAAATTTTTTGGAGGGAGGAATGTACTGCAGCTAGGCCAACTAACAAACGTTCTCATCACAAATAAATGATAAGTGTTTGAGATTATAGATGAAATAGCCTGCCATAGTGATGCAAGCAGCAACAACAAAAAAAGCACTTGTAGGAAGCTTAAGTTACTTTACAGAGGGAATTGAGGTACAATGGGATAGATTGATCACTGGTCAAAACCATCCTTTATGTAACTTTGCAAGTTCAATACTCCTAATATTTTCATTCCAGTGGTGCCCTTCCAAAATTGATATATTAACAAAATTAGGAAGATGTAGCAATTAGAAACATCAAGGAGGAGAGAGAACACAAAAGCATGGAAAATGGAATGAAAGTAAAACTTGGGCCATAGGCAAAATTGTATTTGGAGAATTTGAAATAAAAAAAAAAAAATGTTGCTTCTGGGGAATTTGAATTAATTTTTTTCTATCAGTTTGTGTCAGGTAATAAATCATTTTGAACATCATTTTCTGTTCTCTTTGTTTCTTCAATGATCTTTATTGAAATCATCATTTTCTTTAAAAAACCAAAAATGTCTGTGATCTAAGGCCATATGAAGCCTAGAAAGAAGGCACCATGCATTCATATAAATCTGGAGAAAAATGAAGAGCTGAGAAATAGAGTGAAGTTTTCAGCAGCTTCTGTACCATATTCTACATTTAAATTGTACTAGGTTTCCCTAGTGTATATGTTATGTCATATAAATATTTAGTACTTTGGAAGGGACAAATGGGTCAGGGGGACTATTTAGTGAACTATTGTTACTCTGCATGGAATGTTTGTCAAATGACTAAAAAGAAAAGAACTTAGCTCTTTTCCAGGAAGAAGTAAATCACTGACAACTTGGTTGGAAAATTTATTTATGCTTCAAATGAACACACTGTGTGCCTATTTAAAAAAATAATCTCCAGGAATTTGTCTAATCATTAGCTTTAGAACTAGAGTAAAGAATGTTTCGGCCGGGCGCGGTGGCTCAAGCCTGTAATCCCAGCACTTTGGGAGGCCGAGACGGGCGGATCACGAGGTCAGGAGATCGAGACCATCCTGGCTAACACGGTGAAACCCCGTCTCTACTAAAAAATACAAAAAACTAGCCGGGCGAGGTGGTGGGCGCCTGTAGTCCCAGCTACTCGGGAGGCTGAGGCAGGAGAATGGCGTGAACCCGAGAGGCGGAGCTTGCAGTGAGTTGAGATCTGGCCACTGCACTCCAGCCTGGGCGACACAGCAAGACTCCGTCTCAAAAACAAACAAACAAAAAAAAAAAAAAAAAAAAAGAATGTTTCACGTGTCCCTGTGAAGAGATCACCAAACAGGCTTTGTGTGAGCAACACGGCTGTTGATTTCACCTGGATGCAGGCGGGCTGAGTCCAAAAAAGGAATCAGCAAAGGGTGGGATTATCATTGGTTCTTATAGGTTTGGGGATAGGCAGTGAAGTTAAGATCAATGTTTTGGGGGCGGGGGGTGGATCTCACAAAGTACATTCTCAAGGGTGAGGAGAATTATAAAGAACCTTCTTAAGGGTGGGGGAGATTACAAAGTACATTGATCAGTTAGGGTGGGGCAGAAACAAATCACAATGGTGGAATGTCATCAGTTAAGGTTATTTTCACTTCTGTGGATCTTCAGTTGCTTCAGGCCATCTGGATGTATACGTGCAGGTCACTGGGGATATGATGGCTTAGCTTGGGCTCAGAGGCCTGACAAAGGATATGTTGCATTTTCTCCTTCTTAACATAAATTACTTAGCACATTGCTAAGTTAATCATCAAATTTTCAGTTAGAGATTATTTTAACTTTCAACAATGGTTCAATCTCCTTTCCCTTTATCAAAATTAAAATGTTTTGATGAGCTCACATTTTAGTGGGAGAGATAAAAATGTAAACACAATTACAAAAGATAAATAGTAGATGCAATTTTAAGAGCACTGAAAATAGATGGTTCACCTTTTGTGTGTGCATTTTTTGTTTGTTTGTTTGTTTTTTTTGACATGGTCTTACTTTTTCTCCCAGACTGCAGTTCAGTGATGTGATCACGACTCACTGCAACTTCTGCCTCCCGGGTTCAAGCAATTGTCCTGCCTCAGCCTCTCAAGTAGGTGGAACTACAAGCATGTTCCACCATGCCCAACTAATTTATGTATTTTTTTTAGTAGAGAGGGGGTTTCACCATGTTGGTCAGGCTGGTCTCAAACTCCTTACCTCAAGTGACCCACCTGTCTTGGCCTACCAAACTGCTGAAATTACAGGCGTGAACAACCGCACCGGGCCTGTCCACCACTGATCGGAGAACAACATGAACAAATGAAAGGTAGTTGGGAAATATGGGCGGTGTTCAATTTAACAGTGGATTGGAATGCAGGAATTGAGGGAAAGAAAGAGGAAGAATCAGAGGAAATGGAACATTATGAAAAATAGTATAGACATGACACTTTTAGGGAGATGGTTAAAAAAATACAAAACTTGTAAGGATGCTTCATGATCTCAATGTAGCAGACTACTCTATTTGTTTCATACTGAGAGACAGGACTAGCTGGACTTCCTAGGCCGACTAAAAATCCTTAAGCCTAGCTGGGAAGGTGACCGAGTTCACCTTGAAACTTGGGTCTTGCAACTTAGTTCATATCCTACCATCAGAGAGCTCACTAAAATACTAATTAGGCAAAAACAGGAGGTAAAAAAAATAGCCAATCATCTATAGCCTGAGAGCACAGCAGGAGGGACAATGATCGGGATATAAACCCAGGCATTCCAGCCGGCAACGGCACCCAATTTTGGTCCTCTCCCTTTGTTTGCGAGCTCTGTTTTCATGCTGTTTCACTCTATTAAATCTTGAAACTGCACTCTTCTGGTTCTTGTTTGTTACGGCTTGAGCTGACCTTTTGCTGGTCATTTGCCAGCAAATGTTAATATTGATCAATTGTACATTTCAAAATAGCTAGAAAATAATAATTTGAATGTTCCTAGTGTAAAGGAAAGATACTTAAGGTGATGAATATTCCAATTATCCTAATTTGATTATTTAAATGCATGAAATTTTCACATGTACCCCCAAAATATGTATATCTGATATGTATCGATAAAAAATAAATTTAAAACATCTGAAAATAATTTATTGTTCTTGATATCTGCACCTCCATGTTTATTGCAGCTCTATTTACAACAGCCAATATATGAAAGCAAACTTAGTGTCTTTCAACAGATACACTTATTAAAAATATGGTAAATATATGTATATATAATACACACACACACACACACACACACAAAATGGAATATTATTCAGCCACAACAAAGAATGAAATCCTGTTATTTGAAGCAACATGGATGAAACTGGAAATCACATATATAATTGAAATAAGCCAAACACAGAAAGCCAAATATCACATGTTCCCACTCATGTGGAAGCTAAAAACGTTTATCTCATGAATGTAGAGAGCAGAATGATGGTTACCAGAGGTGGAGAAGTGTGGGAGGAGGGAGCTGAAGAGATATTGGTTAATGAATACAAAAATATAGTTAGAGAAAACACATTAGTGTTTCATAGCACTGCACATTGACTATAGCTAAGAATAATTTATTGTATATTTCAAAATAGGAGGAAGAGAAGATTTGGAATGCATCCAACACAAAGAAATGACAAATCCTCGAGGTGATGGCTATCCTAATTATTTGATATGATTTGATTATTACAAATTGTATGTATGTATCAAAAATAACATGTATCCCATAAACATGTACAATTATATATCAATAAAAATCATGAAAAAGAAAATGTAGATTTTTCAAAGGTGAAATCATATCGTATATAGTATACACATTTTTTTGCACTTGACTTTTTTTTTCACTCAGCCAAATGTTCCTGAGATTCATTCATAGTTTGGTTTGGATCAGCAGTAGTTTCCTTTTTACTACTAAATTGTATTCCATTTCTTGGTTATATTACAATTTGTTAGTTCATTCACCTATTGCATTAGTCAATTTCCACACTGCTATAAGGAACTACCTGAGACTGGGCAATTTATGAAGAAAAGAGTTTTAACTGACTTACAGTTTCACAGGGAAGTATGACTGAAAGACCTCAGGAAACTTACAATCATGGCAGAAGGTGAAGGGGAAGCAAGCACCTTCTTCATATGGTGGTAGGAGAGAGAGAGAGCGAGTGGGGAAGTGCCACCTACTTTTAAACCATCAGATCTCGAGAACTCACTCACTATCACGGGAAAAGCATGGGGGAAATTCCATACCCATGTTCCAATCACTTCCCACCAGGCCCTTCCCCTAACATTGGGAATTACAATTCAACGTGAGATTTGTGTGGGGACACAGAGCCAATCCATATCACCTATGGATTGATATTTGCTTTCATATCTTTTGTGAATAAAATTACTATGAAGAATCATGTACAATTGTTTATACAGACATATCTTTTCTTATATTTTTGATAAATATATTAGGGTGAAATCATTGAGATTTATGGCAAGTTGATTTTTAACTTTGTAAGAATCTGCCGGGTTCATTAAAAACTGTTTCTACCGCTATGCATTCCCACTAGTAGTTTAAGAGAGTTCCAGGAATTCAATAATCTTGTCAGACTCTTCTTTAACCATTGTAACATATGAATGGTTGTAGTGTGTGGCTTTTTTTTTTTTTTTTTTTTTTTTACTTTTCCTTGATGATTGTGTTGTGCATTTTGGGGGGCTTATTGGAATTTTTATATCTTCTTTTGTGAAGTTTTTTTAAAAAAATTTGTTTACTTTTTAAAGTTGCATTATCTTTCTATTAAGTTATAACATTCTTTTGTATGTTGTGAATATAATTTCTTTGTCAGATAGATAAATTGTAAATATTTTTTCAATGTTTGCCTTGGATTTTCATTTTCTTAATAATGATTGAATTATATACATTTTGAAGAAATTCAATTTAATTTTTTTTTGTTAGTGTGTTTTGTGATATCTCTAAGAAGTTATATCATACCCTAATATAGTTTGGCTTTGTTCTCATCCAAATCTCATCTAGAATTCCCACATGTTGTGGGAGGGACCTGGTGGGAGGTAATTGAATCACAGGGGCAGGTCCTTCCCATGCTGTTCTCGTGATACTGAATAAAGCTCACAAGATCTGATGACTTTATAGGGCAGAGTTTCCCTGAACAAGCTCTCTTTTTGCCTGATGCAGTTCATGTAAGATGTGACTTGTTCTTCCTAGCCTTCTGCCACGATTGTGAGGTTTCCCCAGTCACGTGAAACTGTAAGTCCAATCAAACCTCTTTCTTTTCTGAATTGCCCAGTTTGAGGTATGTCTTTATCAGCATCATGAAGACAGACGAATACATACCCAAAAATTGTAACAATTTTTTTCTACACTTTCTTCTATAAATTAGATCTATGATCCATTTTCAAAGTAATTTTTTTTTTTTGCAAATTTGGAGGAATGGGTCAAGGTTCATTTTTTTCTATTTGAATATGAAGTTGTTAGAACCTGACTTGTTGAAAGATTATTCCTTCTGTACTAAGTAAGTTTGGCAACTTTCTGTAAAATAAGTTGATCTTATATGTGTGGTCTATTTCTGGATTTTGATCTTGTCTCATAGGTCCATATGTTTACCATTATACACATACTATATTTTCTTGATTACTATAGCTTTATGATAAATGTTGGAATCAGGCAAAGTTCTCTTTTTTGTTTTTCAAAATTGTTTTGACTATTCTTTATCCTTTACATATATATATACACACACATTTTAGAATCAGGAAGCAAGGGCATGGGCTGAAAAACTACCTATTAGGTACTGTGCTCACTACCTGAGTGATGAAGTCTACACCCTAAACCTCAGCATCAATCAATATACCAATGTAACAAACCTGCACATGTATCCCCTGTATCTAAAATAAGACTTGAAATTATATTAAAAAATTATTTTCAGCACAAATGTCTATTGGAATTATGATTGAGATTGTGTTTGCTATTTATATTTTTTTTAAGAAAATTTATGTCATAAGAACTTCGGGGCTTCCTTTACATAAATTGAGTATCTCTTCATTCATTTGTATATTATTTAACTTCTCTAAGCAGTGATTTTAAAATGTCAATGTATGATCTTAGATCTCTTTTGTCTAAATATTTTATCTTTCTGATGTTCTTATGATTCCTGTTGTTTAAATTTTCAAATATGAATTGTTTATAGAAATATAATAAATGTTTATAATACTATTTGTTTCCTATGACTTTGCTAAACTCTAAACTCAATTATTAAATTTAGTAACTTTTCGGGGATTGCTTAATATTTTTCTAAAGATGTGATTATGTTTGTGAATAAGCTTTACCACAAATATGTTTTATATTATTTTCTTGAATCATTGTATAATAGTCTCCAAAAATTCCAATGTCATGTTAAATAGGAATGATGAGAGTAGACAACTTCGTCTTATTCAGATCATCAGTAAAATAGTCTTTCATCATTAAGTATCAAGATAACGTTGTGTCTTATGTGAGTGATCTTTATCAGATTGAGTAAATCCCCTTGTATGCCTAGTTTGCTTAGTATGAATCATAAATTAGTATGAATTTAATCTAACAAGTTTTCTTCATCTCTGATGTTCGTGTAACATTTATTTTGCAGTTAACATAATGAATTATACTTTATTGATAAGAAATTGACATAAAAATAAGACATATTTGTTTTCTCCAGGCCCTACTGAAGTTTGGTTGACAAAAATTATATATATTTAAAGTTTACAGCATGATGCATACATTGTATATGATTTTCACCATAAAGTTAACATATTCATCGCTACTCGTAGTTACCATGTTTTAGTGGTGAGATCACTTAGAATCTAGTTTCTTATCAGATTTTAAGTACACAATATATTGTTATTAATATAGTCTCCCGGTTGTATATCAGGTCTCCAGAACTTATTTATCTTATAACTGAAAGTTTGTGCCCTTTGATAAATATTACCCCTTTTCTCCCACCTCCCAGACCCTGGTAACCACCATTATTCTTTCTGTTACTATGAGTTAAACTTTGCTTTAGGTTTCACAGTAAGTGAGTTAATTTAGTATTTGTCTTTCTGTATCTGATTTGCGTGTGTGTGTGTGTGTGTCTGTGTATGCATCTGTCACATTTTCTTTATCCATTCATCTGTTGATGAACACTTAGAATATTTTCATATTGTGGTTATTGGGAATAATGCTACAATGAACAGCAAAGTGAAAATATCTCTTCAGGAAAGTGATTTGTTTTTATATATACCCGGAAGTGGGATGGCTGGATCATATGAAGTTCTATTTTCCATTTTCTGAAATGCCCCCATACTGATTTTCATAATGACTAATTTACATTCCCAACAACAGTGCTCAGGGTTCCCTTTATTCCATATTTTCTGAAACACTTGTTATATTTTGACTTTTGGGTAATATATTTCCTACCAGGTGTGAAATGACATCTCACTGGGATTTGGATTTGCATTTCCCTAATGATTATTGATGATGAGTAACTTTTCATACAGCTGTTGGCCATATTTATGTCTTCTTTGGAAAAGTGTCTATTTAGATGCTTTGCCCAATGTTTAATCAGATTATTTGATTTTTTTGCTATGGAGTTGTGTGAATTCCTTATATATTTTGAATATTGACCTCTTATCAGATATACAGTTCACAAACACTTTTTTCTCGGTACATCCTATGCCTTTTCATTTTGGTGATTGATTTTGACTGTGCAGAAGGATTTCGAGTTCCATATGTCTATTTTTACTTTTGTTGCACGTGCTTTTGGTTTTCTACCCAAATATATGTATATATACAAATACACACACACACACACACACACACATATATATATATATATATAACTAAGGCAAATGTCAAATATCAGGGAGCTTTTTCTTGAGTTTTGTTCTTGGAGTTTTATGGTTTCATGTCTTAGTTTAAATTTTTAGTCCATTTTGAGTTGAATGCTGTGTATGGTGTAAGACGTGTCCCATTTCATTATTTTGCATATGATTATCCTGTTTTCCCAACACCATTTATTGAAGAGACAGTTTTATCCCCATTGTGTCACACAGATTTTCTTGTGAAAAATTACTTTATCATATAAGTTTATATTTACTTATAGGTTGTCTATTGTGTTCCATTAGTTGATGAGTCTGCTTTTATGCCAAGGCTGTGTTATTGTGATTACTACAGATTTGAAGTGTAATTTAATACTAGATGGTGTAATTCACTCAGCTTTTTTTCCCTCAATATTCCTTTGGCTATTTGGGTTGTTTGGAGGTTCCATGTGAATTTTAAAATTGTTTTTTTCTATTTCTGTGTGAAATATCAGTGGACTACTGATAGGGATTGCATTGAACCTGGAGATCATTTTAGGTAGTAGGAACATTTTAATAATATTGAGTTTTCCCATCCATGAACACAACATATCTTTCCAATTATTTGTGCCTTCAACTTCTTTCATCAATATTTTGTAGATTTCAGTGTACAGCTCTTTAATCTTCTTGATTAAACTTATTTCTAAGTATATTATTCTTTTGATACTATTGTAAATTGGATAAGTTTCTTGATTTCTTTTCAAATAGGTTGTAATTAGTGTAAAGAAATGCAACGAAATGACTGTGTTTGAGAGGAGCTTCTAGATGTCTGATTAAACACATCTCCTACACACCTTCTCCACTACAAAGAACCAAAACAGTGAGCAGATAATCATCTAAGAAAGCATGCTAAAATTCAAAAAAAGAAGTAACAGGAAATACCCAAAGCAAAGAAGAGGGAGGGGAGGTGAAACAGTCTGAGACACTCCCCAGTGTAGGGAAAAGGTAAGTGAGATTTCCCCCAGTGGTCCAAATTCTTGCCACAAAAGCTTACAATCCTAACCATGGGAAAACCACTTGATCCTTGTGGGCCCTGAGAAAGACATAGGGAGCTCCGTGGAACCGTAATAAAGGCATTGGTCTAAAGATAGAGCTTATACTGTTTCCCACAAACCCCTATGTTCTTACTAGTGGCAACATGGCACTATTGTAAGAGCCCAGCCTAGACCATAATGTGTCCTACTCAGCAACTGAGGCCGAGGTAAAAGCTATGGGGCTCATTCTCACCAGCCCCAACAGAAGAGTAGCTGTGCATATTCATGCACCCTGAGGACAAATTTCACTGCTCACAACAGCTGCAGCAGAAGACTGCTGTGGGCCAAGGCACAAATAAAGTCTGTGCCCCCCAGATGCCTGCCTATAGCTGCTTTCAGGGAAAGCAACCCTACACTCTCCAGTAGCAGGGTCGCAGTGCAACTATTGTTTCCTCCACTGTAGCATTCCACCAGCAGGGCTCACCTTCTCCTATATACCACAGTCATCATTTATATACACTATTGGAGTGCCTGAGGGCACAGCTTGGATCGAGTTCACCCCACACTACCTGAGCACAACATACAGGGCACTGAAGGTTGCTCAACCTCATCCACTACCAGTGTCACCTGAACATTTTTTTTCTGGGTTTAAAGTCATGCTCAGTCAACCCACTGCAACCACCACACTGATGCCTCCCCCACACACACCACTTGCGGGTCTGTGTACCAGACCACTCAACTTGTTACAGCCACTGCCAACACCAGTGAAGACAACTTCGGTTTCAGGGGATTGTCTTACCACTGCAACTGCCATCAGCCACACCACACCCACTGGTCATGAGTTCAAAAACCCACCTGCACATCTGTACCAGCACTGGCATTTCTGGTACCCAAGCAAGCCACTTGAAGGTCCAAGAATCAGCCTGCTTAGATTAACTAACACTGGTGTCAGCATATGTTGCTCAGGGTCTGAAGGACAGTCACACTCAGCCCACCACTGCCAACACTGGAGACTGAACACCAGCTTACTTGGCATCATAGTCCCCAGCAAAATTTTACCACAAGTCTTCCCTAATAAATGCTCCCTAATCCAACAAAGAAATCACAGAATCCACTGACACTGATTACAGCAAAAGCAAATCATATACAGGCTACACTGCTGCAGGCACCCCAAATCAAAGCCAGTGGGCCCTTGCCAATCAACACCATAGATATATATTCAGGAAAAACTCCTTTCCCATGAAAGCAAATTCAAAAATCTCAAAGAAGTGAGTTACAGCAGATGCAAAGATATCAATGTAAGAACACAGGAAGCATAAAGATCAAAGAAATACATCACCTCTAAAGTAACACAATAATTCTACAACAACAGATACGAATAAAAAAGAAAGGCACAAATTCCCCTCAAAAAAGAAATCAGAATTTTCATAATGAAGATCAGTGAGACACAAAATAATTCTGAATAACAATATCAAGAAGTCAGAAAAAAACTCAGGATATGAATGAGAAATTTATCAAAGATACATATATTACCAATAAGAAAGGAAATCCTGGAACTGAAGAATTCATTGAATAAAATTTTAAAAAAATACATTTTTTAGGTTAAATGGTAGAATAAATATAGCAGAAGAAGTAATCTCAGAATGTGAAGACATGTCTTTTGAAATAAGCAAAAAATAAAAATAAAAAAGAATGATTAAAGCCTTTTTGCCACACCGGACACCGCTAAGTGATCAAAGGTATGATTATCTGTGTCCAAGAAAGTGAAGAAAGGATGAAAAAGTTAGAAAATTATTTAATGAAATAATAGATAAAAGTTCTGAAGTCTGGCAAAAGATTTAGACAGCTAGATGGAAAAAACTCAGAGATCCACAAACATACACAATGCAAAAGGGTCTTTGACATGGCACCTTATAGTAAAACTGTGTAAAGTCAAAGACAGAGAGAATTGTAACAACACCAAGCGAAAAATGTCTAGCTGCCTATAAAGGAACACCCATCAGACTAACAGCATATTTCTCAGCAGAAACCTTACTGGCGAGGAGAGAATGGGATGATATATTCAAAGTGCTGAGTGAAAAACAAAGCTAGCCAGTGACACAATATACAACAAAATTGTCTTTCATAAATGAAGGAGAAATAAAGTATTTCCAAGAGTAACAACAGCTGTGGGAATCTATTACTAGTAGACCAGCCCCACAAGAAAAGCCCAAAGAATTCCTAAACCTGGAAATGAAAGGATGACATTTATCATAATGAAAACAGATGAAAGTACAAAACTCGTGGGAAGAGCAAAAGCACAAATGAGCAAGAAAAAGGACACAAATGATACCACCATAGAAAACCACAAAACTACAATGACAAACAATAAGAGAAAATTGAAAATATAATAATATGCAAAACAACCAGAAAGCAATTACCTAGGCAGAAACTAAAGCTTGCATATCCAATAATGACCTTCAAGGTAAACAGGTCAAATTCTCCACCTAAAGGTATAGACTAGCTGAATGAATTTTAAAAACCCATGATTTAGCTGTATACTCCTGTAAGAAATTCATTTCTCCTGTAAAGACACATACAGACAGAAAATTTAAAAAGGAAAATATGTTTTGTGCAACTATGAAACAAAATTGAGTAGAAGTAACTACACTAATGTGAGGTAAAACAGTTTTTAAGTCAAAAAGAGTATAAAATGGTCATCATATAGTAATAAAAAGATCAATCTGGGAAGATGATTCAACAATTCTAAATATTGTGCACCCAACAGTGGATTGACCAGATTCATAAAATAAATATTATTAGATCCAAATAAAGGAGATATACTCTAATACATTAATCATGGAGGACTTCAACCCCCTACTGAAAGCATTAGATAGATTGCCTAGACAGAAAATTAATAAAGAAACATTGAATTTAAACTGGAATTAAGACCAAATAAACATAACAAACAATTACAAAAGTTGAGTCAAATATATGTGACTTCACCTTATAATCCTGTGAGCCAATTCTTAATAAACTCCCTTTTATATATACATGTATCTTACAGCATCTGTCTCTCTGGAGAACCCTGACTAATACAGCATGTCACTAAAAAACACCAACAAAATAAAAGGAAAGGCAGTAAATAAATAAATCAGAAACAAAAAAAGGTACAACACATAAAGAAAAGGATTAACAAAGTAGCAATAGTAAGTCTTTCTCTATCAGTAATTACTTTTATGTATGAGAATTAAACTACTCAATCAAAATACATAGACTGCAAAATGAATAGATTGATATAGGCACTCCACAATGTAGACATATACAAAAGCATTATGCTGTACACTATGAGTATATCTAATTTTTATTTGTCAATATAAAATAAAATGTAAAAAATCAAGCTACATGTTGTATATAAGAGACTTGCTTTATATCTAAGAAAGTGCATAGGTAGAAAGTAAAATAATGGAAGATATTTTATATAAATTGTAAGGAAAGGAGAGCCGAGATGGCTATATTCATATCAGACAAAATAAACTTAAACTGAAAACTATAACAAAAGACAAGGAAGACATTACATAATGATAAAAAGCTCAATTTATTGTAAAACATACAATTTTAAATATATATGCAGCAAATATCAGACCTCCTAAATATGTAAAACTTGACAGAATTAAAGGCAGAAATAGACAGCAACAAATAGTAGTCATGTTTTCTAAATTTTTATTTTAAGTTCAAGGGTATATTTGCAGGTTTGTTATATAGGTAAACTTGTATCATAGGGGTTTGTTGTGCAGATTATTTAATCACACAAGGATTAAGATCAAGCTTAGTACCCATTAGTTACTTTTTTTTTTAATCGTCTCTCTCCTCTCACCCTCCACCCTCCAAAAGGCCCCAGTGTCTGTTCCAATTTTTGTGTCCATGTGTTTTCATAATTTATCTCCCACTTGTAAGTAAGAGCATGTCGTATTTGGTTTTATGTTTCCGCATTAGTTTGCTAAGGATAATGGCCTCCAGTTCAATCCATGTTCCACCAAAAGACATAAGGTTGTTCTCTTTAATGACTGCATAGTATTACATTGTGTATATGCACTACATTTTCTGTATTCAGTCTACCATTGATGGGCATTTAGGTCAATTCCATGTCTTTGCTATTGTGAATAGTGCTGCAATAAACATAGACGTGCATGTGTCCTTGTTATGAAATGATTTATATTGGTTTGGGTATATACTCAGTAATGATATCGCTGGATCAAATGGTAGTTCTGTTTTTAGCTCTTTGAGGAATTATGCTGTTTTTCACTATGGTTAAACTAATTTACACACCCACCAATATTGCATAAGTATTCTTTTTCTCTGCAACCTCACCATAGCTGTTATTTTAAAATATCTAGTAATAGCTATTCTGAGTAGTCGGGGATTTTTAAACCCCATTTTTAGCAATGGATTGAATGACCAGACTCAATGTCACTGAGAAAAGAGTGTTTGAACAATGCTATAGAGCAACTGAAACTAGCAGACATATACAGAACATTCTACCCAACAGCAACAAAACACACATACTTCTCAAATGCAAACGCAGCATTCTCTAAGATAGATCATTCATTAGGCCATAAAAACTATTAACACATTTAAAAGACTGAAGTTATAAAAAGTATTTTGTCTAATCACCATGGAATAAAATTTAAAATCAATACCAGAAAGAAAATGGGAAAATCTGTAAATATGTGGAGATTAGACAAAACATGCTTAAACAAGCCATGTGTCAGTTAAAAAATCAAAAGAGAAATTAGAATTTATCTTGAGAAAAATTAAAATGAAAACACAAATATCCAAATTTATAGGATAAAAACAGAACAGTGCGAAAACAAAAGTTTTCCACTGTAACTGTTTACATTATAAATAAATAAATATATAATATATAAAAATAAAATATGTTATACACACAAATTAAATAAGCACACTACATTAAACCCCACATAACTAGAAAAAAAGAACAAATAAAACCCAAACTTAACAGAAGGATGGTGACAATAAAGATTAACACAGATGTAAACAAAGTAGAAAATCAAAAATAGAAGTAAAAAAATCTATAAAATTAAGAGTTGCTTTGTTTATAAAATCAACTAGATTTATAAACCCTTTGCTAGATTAGTTAATAAGGAAATGGATAGGAACCAAGAAACAAAAATCAGAAATGAAAGAGAAGGTATTGCAAACAATATAACATAAATTAAAAGAATTATAAGAGAATACTCTGAATGATTGTTCACCAACAATTTTAGTAATCTAGGCAAATTGGTAGATTCCTAGAAACACACAACCTACAAACACTAAATAATGAGGAAACTGAATATTTGAAACAACCAATAACTAATGAGGATATTGAAACAGTAATCAAAAAACTCTCAACAAAATAAAGTTCAGAACCTGGTGGCTTTACTGGAAACTTTTATCAACCTTTTAAAGAAGAATTAATACCAATCATTTTCAATCCTATCAAAAAAATTGAAGAGTAATGAAAATGCAAAAACTTACCCTATAAAGCTGGCATTACCCTGCTACCAAAAGCAAACAGGCTGGGCATGGTGAGTTATGTCTGTAGTCACAGCACTTTGGGAGGCTAAGGTGGGAAGATTGCTTGAAGCCAGGAGTTCATGACCAGCCTGGGCAACATAGCAAGACCCTGTATTTATAAAAAATTTAAAAATAATGACTGATCATGGTGTTGCATGCTGGTAGTAACAGCTACTTGGGAGGCTGAGGTGGGAGGATCCCTTGAGCCCAGGAGTTCGAGCCTGCAGTGAGTTATATTCATGCCACCGCACTCCAGCCTGTCTGACAGAGTGAGACCCCTATCTTTCAAAGACATAATGCAAACGAAAACACTAAAAGAAAAAAGACTACAAACTCATATTTCTGATGAATGCTATTGTAAAATCCACAATAAAATACTAGCAAACTGTATTCAATAGCACATTAAATGATTGTAAACCATGACCAAATAGAATTTATTCCTGGAGTACAAGGATGACTCAACATAAAAGCCAAGTAATCTAATACAACTCTTTAACAAAATAAAGGCCAAAAACATTATAATTATTATGATCATTATAATTAAGACAGAAAAATCACTTGACAAATTCTATATCATTTCATGATAAAAACACTCAAAAAATTAAGTAGGCATTTATGTGTTTCTATCACTGACATCTGATGCAGACCTCATTCTCTCCCCCTCTTCTATCCTCCTCTTTTCCTTCTTTTCATATTCTTGCATTGGTTCTAATAAATGGTTGCTTTTCCAAAAAAAAAAAAAAAAAATTTCAACAAATTAGGGATAAAATGAAACTACTAGAGCATTATATAGGTCATTTATGAAAATCCCATATTCAGTATTATATTAAATGCCAAAAGACCAAATATTTTTCCTCTCAGATCAGGAAGAAATCAAGTATGCCTTATTTTGCTACTTCTACTCAACATAGTACTGAGGTGTTAGAGCAATTAGGAAAGATAAAGAAATAAAAGGCCTTCCAAATTGGAAATGCAAAAGAATCTTTACTTCTGCTCACAGATGATATGATATGTTGTATTTAAAATGGTAAAGATTCTATAAAATATTGTTAGAAATAATAAAACGGCATGGTTGCAAAATAAAAAAAAAATCATCAGAGAAAAATACGTTACATTTCTATTAGTTAGCAAGAAGAAATTTAGAAATAAAATTAAGAAGGCAATTATGATACAGTTTGTATATTTGTTCCCACCCAATCTTACGTTAAAATATAATCCCCAATACTGGAAGTTGGGCCTGGTGGGAGGTGTTTAGGTCATTGGGGTGGATCTTTCCTGGCTTGGTGCTTTCCTCACAATAGTGAGTTCTCATGAGATCTGATGTTTTAAAAGTATGGCATCTTCCCCCACTGCCTTGCTCCTGGTATGGCCATATGATGTGCCTGCTCCAGCTTCATCTTTGTCCATGAATCAAAGTTTCCTGAGGCCTCCCCAGTAGCTGAGTAGAAGCCAGGACCATGTTTGCACAGTCTGCAAAACCGTGAGCCAATTAAACCTCTTTTAAAAATGAAATACCCCATCTCAGGTATTTATAACAACACAGGAATGGCCTAACATAGAAAATTGAAACAGATGTGTAAGGAATTGCTATAAGGACCTCGGAAAATGTGAAAGTGATTTTAAAACTGGATAATGAGAAGATGTTGGAAGAGTTTGGAGGGTTCAGAAGAAGACAGGAAGATGAAGGAAAGCTTGCAATTTCTTAAAGACTGGTTAAATGGTTGTGACTCAAATGCTGACAATGATACAGACAGCAGTCCAGGCTGATGAGTTCTTAAATGGAAATGAGGAACCTAATAAGAAATAGAGCAAAGGTCACTTTTATCATGCCTTAGCAAAGAAGTTGACTAAATTGTGTCCATGCACTGGGGAAATGTGGAAGTTTGAATTTCAGAGTGATAATTTACAGTATCTGGTGAAGAAAATTTCTAATTATCAAACTGTATAATAAGTAACATGGCTGCTCCTAACAGTCTATGCTCAGATGTAGGAGCAAATAAATGTTCTGAAGTTGGCACTTATATTTAAAAGGGAAGCAGAGTATACAAGTTTGAAAAATTTACAGCCTGGCCTTATAGCAAAGAAAAAACAAAGTATTGTCAGGAGAAAAATCCAAGGAGGCTGTGAAGCAACCACTTGCTAGAAAAATTTGCATAACTGAAAGACAGTCAAGTGCTAATAGCCAAGACAATGGGAAAGAGGCCTCCAAAAGCATTTTAGGGATCCTCTAGGCAGCCTGCTGCATCATAGGCCCTGAGGCTTAGGAAGACTGAATGGTTTTGGGGGCCAGGTCCAGTGCACTGCTGCACCACTGCCCTGCACCACCCCAGGAGACTGTTCTTCCCATCATGGCCACTAAAACTCCAGTTGTGGGTAAGCCAGGCCCAGGTTCAACTCAAGTCTCACGTCTGGAGTGCAAGCAATAAACCTTGGCAAGTTTCACATGGTATTAAGCCTGTGGGAACACACAGTGCAAGAGTGAAGGAAGCTTGACAATCTCTACTTAAATTTCAGAGGATGTATGGAAAGCCTGATTACCCAGGTAGAAGTCTGCTGCAAAGGCAGAGCCCTCACAGAGAACTTCTACTAAGGCAGTACAGAGGAGAAATGTGGGGTTGGAGTCCCCACACGGAGTCACCACTGGGGCACATTCTAGTGGATCTGTGGGAGTAGGACCACTACCCTCTAGACAAGAGTGGTAGATCCACTGGCAGTGTGCCTAGAGAGCCACAGTTCCTCAACTCCAACCTGCAAGAGAAGCCACTAAGGTTGCATCTAGCAAAGCCACAGGAGTGGTGCTGCTCAAGGCCTTGGGAACCTATCTCTCATGTCACTGTTCTCAGGATGTGCAACACAGAGTCAAAGGTGACTATTTTGGAGCTTTAAGATTTAATGACTGCCCTACTGGGTTTCAGACCTACATGGGGACTGTAGCCACTTTCTTTTAGCCAATTTCTTCTTGTTGGAATGTGAATGTTTACCCAATGCCTTTACAACCATTACATTTTGGAAATAAATAACTTGTTTTGATTTTACAGGCTTTTAGGTGGAAGGGACTAATTTCCAGATGAGACTTTGGACTTTGGACTCAGAAGTTTTGATTGAGTTAATGCTAGACTGGGGTAAGAACTCCGGGGACTGTTGAGAAGGCACGATTGCATTTTGCAATATGAGAAGGACATGAGATTTGGAGGTCCAGGGGCAGATAATATGTTTTGGGTACATGTTCCCACCCAAATTTCATGTTGAATGTCGTCCCCAATGTTGGAGGTGGGGCCCGGTGGTAAGTGTTTGGGTTATGGGGCAGGATCTCTCATGTCTTTGTGCTTTCCTCATAATAATGTGCAAGTTCTCAAGAGATTTGGTTGTTTAAAACTGTGGCATCTCTACCCCTCTTTCTCGTGCTCTGGTTGTGTAATGTGCTTGCTCCCACTACACATTCTGGCATGAGTAAAAGTTCACTGGGGCCTCTCCAGAAGCTGAGCATATGCAAGTACCATGCTTGTACAGCCTACAGAAACAGGAACCAATTAAACCATCTTTCTTTGCAAATTATCGAGTCTCAGGTAATCCTTCACAGGAGCACAACAGTTGCGGAATAAAAATTTCATTTACAATAACATACAAATAAATAAAATGCATAGAAATAAACTTAACCAAGTAGGTAAAAGCCTGGTACACTGAAAAGTACAAAACAGTGCTAAAATAAATTAAAGAAACAATGAATAGATATCCCATGTTTATGTATTTGAAAACAATATTGCTAATAATATTCAGTCATTGATAAATTTAATAAATATCTATCAAAAGCTCAACAGAAATTTTGAAAAAAATAGAAAATCTGTCTAAAATGTATAAACAAATTTGTTACCCTGCATCACCAATAAAATTGTAAAACGAGATAAAAATTAGAGGTATTGTGTTCCTTGATTTCTGAACTTATTAGAAAGCTAAGGAAATAAAAAAAGATGCAGTATTGTAATAAATACAACATAGAAAATTGAACAGAATAAAAAGCCCACAAGAAACACCCTACATAATGCTCTAATAATTTTTAATGAGGATGCTAAGACCATTCAGTAGTGAAAGGACAATCTCTTCAGAAAGTGGTATTGGGAAAACTGAAAATTTTCATGCAAAATAATAACATTAGATGCTTACCTTATACAATATACAAAAATTAACTCAAAATGAATTAATGGGCTAAATGTAATACCTAAAAATGTGTAAACTTAGAAGAAAGCATGGGGGAAAGCTTCATTACATTAATTTGGCAATGGTTTCACAGATATGACACCAAAATCACAGGCAACAAATTCAAAAAGAGAAAAATGAAACTACATCAATTTGAAAATTTTCTGTGCATCAAACGACACAACCAACAGAGGAAAAAGATAACCTATGGGATGCAATATTTGAAAGTTATATATTTGTTAAGTGGTTAATATACAGAATATATGTATAGATGCCTTACAACTCAGAAACAAGAATCAAACTAATAACCTAATTAAGCAGTGCTCTAGGGATGCTGCTTTCAAGAGAAATGGAGCCAAAGCACATGCTCCCTGGAAACTGAAAGCTGCCTGTTTGGAGCCACTGCCAATGACAGCACCCTCTGGCCCAAGCAGCAGGGCCCCCATGCAACTATACATGCCTTCGAGGAGACGGGAGGTCAGCCCACTTTGATACTGCCTCATAAACTGATGACAGGGCTACCCTGCTAACTAACACTGCAGACACTGAATTAGTACATTATATGGGTAACTGGGGATTGATGCATCCCACTCACCAGAGTTGGTACTTGTACACACCATCAGGAGGCATGGAGACAGGTCCACCATGTCCAAGAGGCAGGGGACTGACCTGCCCTTCCCGCTGTTGCTGGTGCTCACAGGTAGCATTGAGGAACTTGAAGACAGGCCCACCTTACCCACCACTACTACCTCTAATACTTGAGTGTGCCATCAAGGGAACAGGGGACTAACCCATCCTACTTGCCACAGCTGGTGTCTGCATGCACCACTGAGAAGCCTGACAACTGGTATGCTGTACCCAATGCCAACACCCATGCATGCAGTTCTTTGACTTGAAGCATGCTTGCCCCTCTCACTGTGTTTGAGCATGCTGCTTGGGGGCCTGGGGATCAACTTGTATCACACACTGCAGCCTGCACCTTCATAAATTTGGTGTGGAGGAGCATGAGGGCAGGCTTGCATCATGCACTGCCACTACCACCTGTGCCTGAGTGTGCTGTTCAGAAAAATGGAGATTGACCCATGTCACCCACTGCCACCAGTACTTGCGAATATTTTCTAGGGTCCTGAGCACAAGCCAACTCAGCCTGCTTGTGCCCATGCATGTTCTCTGAGGGCCTGGGGTTCAAATGGTCCTTCTCAACACAGCCTACACCCTTGAACACCATTGGGGGGCCTTAGAACAACCTTTCCCTGCCTTGTGCTGTCTCTGTAACCATATGCACCATCCAGAGGCCTGGCAACCAATTTACTCCATCTTCCACTCTACCAGCAACTGTACATGGCTTTCAGAGGCTTGAGGATATGACTATTTATTTTGCCTGCATCTGTGCACATTGCCTGGGGGCCTAGAAATTGATCCACCCTGCCCACCACAACCACCACCTATGCATGCTTTTTGGCAACCTGAAAATGAACCCGCTCAACCTGCTGCTACTATAACTATCACCCATTCAAATGCACCAACTAGTGCCTTGGGATTGGCCCACTCAACCTGTTGCAACCACTGGTAACACAAGTATGTGCTTTCTCAGAACCCAAGGGTTGTTTTGCTACTGTTACCACCATCACTTACACCATGCATGCTACCCAGGAGCTTAAAATTCTGCCCATCTACCCAGTCCTGCACTGCCACTGCTAGCACCTGTATACATTGCCTTGAGACATGATGATTGGACCACATGAAAACACTACTGTTGGTGCCCATGTATGCCACCCAGTGACCCAAAAACCAGCCTCTGCCACCACTGGTACATGAGAACTTGCCCACATTGTATTCCTATCCCCAGCAAAGCCTCACCACAGCCTCTACTAAGAACCACAGCCTAAGCCACTAAGAAACTCACAAACACCACTGATACTGATTGGAGCTGAATAAACTATGTGGAGACTAAACTACTGTGCCCACCAAGAATTAAAGGCGAAGTACCCTATTCAACCAAAACTATTGATATATATTTAGGAAAATGTTTTTTCTCATGAAAGCCAAACCATAAAATTGGAAAAAGTCATCATTACAATCGATGTACAAATATCAATATAAGGACAGAAGAAAAATTAAAAAGCAAGGATACATAACTTCAAAGAAACATAATAATTCTCCAGCAACAGGTTCCAATGAAAAATAAATCTACTAAATGTCTGAAAAAGAATTCAAAATAATGATATTAAAGAAGCTCAGAATGGTTCAGTTAAACAAAGCGAATTCATAAAAAAAAAATTCTAAAGCCAAGAACTCAATAAAATATAAAATACGATCAAAAGTTTTAAACAATAAGCTAGGTCAATCAGGAGGAAAAGAATTCTGAACTTGAAGACTGGTCTTTTGAAAGAATCCAGACAGAGAAAAAGAAAAAAATAATTTATAAAAATGAAGAAAACCAACATGATATAAAGGATACCATAAGGTGATCAAATATTCAAATTTTGGGCATCCCAGAAGAAGAAATGGGAAAAAGTATAGAAAATGAACATCCAGATAAGGAGGTTTAGATATTCCAACATAGATTAAACCCACAATATTTTTCATTTAGGCATATTATAGTCTGTCAAAAGTAAAAAAAAGAAAGAAAAAGATCTCTAAAAACAGCAAGAAAAAATATGTTACACTTAAAAAAATCCTCGTTACACTGACAGCATATTTCTCAGCAGAAAATTTATAGATAAGGAGAGAGTGGGGGCATGTATTCAAAATACTGAATGCAAAAAAAAATTAAAATAACATGCCAGCCATTTATAACATGCCCAGCAAAAATATTCTTAAGAATTTAAGGAGAAATAAAACCTTTCTCATGTAAGCCAAACTGAGTGAATTCATCACCATTGTAAAAGACCTACAAGAAATGCTTAAGGGAGTCTTATATCTGAGAATGAAGGAATGGTATCTACCATCATGAAAAAAAAAAAAAGTAAAACTCAGTGGTACAGTAGAGGCAAATCAGCAAGAGTAAAAAATAAAATATGATCACTCTAAAAAATCACCAAAGTGCAGACCGGGTGTGGTGCCTCATGCCTGTAATCCCAGCACTTTGGGAGGCCAAGGTGGGTGGATCACCTGAGGTCAGGAGTTCGAGAACAGCCTGGCCAACATGGTGAAACCCTGTCTCTATGAAAAGTACAAAAATAAGCCGGGCATGGTGGCAGATGCCTGTAATCCCAGTTACTTGGGAGGCTGAGGCAAGAGAATTGCTTGAGCCCAGGAGGTGGAGGCTGCGGTGAGCTGAGATCGCACCATTGCACTCCAGTCTGGGTGACAGAGTGAGACCCTGTCTCAAAAAAAAAAAAAAAAAAAAAAAAAAAAAATCAACAAAATGCAAAGATAAACAATAAGAGAGAAAGAAAGGGCAAAGAACATGAAAAGTGCCAGACAACAACTAACCAAATGATAGGATAAGTCCTCACCTGTAAATAACAAAATTGAATGTAAATTCATTAAATTGCCTATCAAAATATATAGACTGGCTGAAAGAATTAAATAAATTACATGACCCTATTATATGCTGCCTACAAGAAACTCATCTCGTCTGTATAGTGAGATGAGTCACTTATGTATAGACTGAAAGGGAAGGAATGGAGAAAGATATTCTATGCAAATGGAAACCAAAAGGTAAGAGTAGCTATACTTATATAAGATAAAACAGACTTTAAGTCAAAACCTACAAAAAGAGACAAAGAAGGTCATTAATGATAAATGGATCAATTCAGTAACAGGATATTACAATTCTAAATATATATGCACTAAATACTGGAGTACTCAGATATAAAATGCAAATATTGCTTGATCTAAAGGAAGAGATAGCCTTGAATACAGTAATAGTTGGGAACCTCAACACCATACTCTCAGCATTGGATAGATCATTATACAAAGAATCATTGGATTTAATCAATTAATGGAGATACATTAAATCTAAACTGAATTTTAGACCAAATGGACAATAAACGTTTACAGAATATTTTATCCAATAGCTTCAGAATACACATTCTTTATATTAGTACATGGAGCAATTCCTCAAATAGGCCATTTGCTATGCTTCAAAAGGAATTTTTAAAAATCAAAATTATATCAAGGTTCTTCTCAGACCAAAGTGGAATAAAACTAAATATCAATACAAGAGAAATGCTTAAAAGTGTAAAAATATATAGAAATTAAACAACATGCTCCTGAACAACAATTGAGTCAATGAAAAAAAATCAAGAAAAATAAAAATGAAAACACAACATACTAAAATCTATGGGATATGGCATAAACAATGGTAAGAGGAGAGTTTATAGCAATAAATGCCTACATAAAAAGTAGAAAGGTTTCAATAAATAATATAATGGTGCACCTCAAAAAACTAGGAAAGCAAGAACCAACCAAACCCAAAATTAATAGAAGGAAAGGGATAATAAAAATCAGACCAGAACTAAATAAACAAAACTTAAAAAAGCAATATGAAGGCTCAACAAAATGAAAAGTTATATTTTGAAATGATAAAATTGATAAATCATTAAGCTAGACTAAACAAGAAAAAAGAGAAAATATTCACATAAATAATATCACAAACGCACAAGGTGACAATAAAACTGATGCCACAGAAAGACAAAGGATTATTAGAGAGTAGTATGAACAAACACTCACTAACAAACTGGAAAACCTAGAGAAATTGATAAATTCCTGGGCAGGTACCAAAATTGAATTAGGAAGAAGTAGAAAATCTGAACAGATCAATAACAAATTATGAGATAGAATCAGTGATAGAAATCTTCCCAACAAAGAAAAGCCCAGGACTAGATAACCGTAATGCTGAATTCTACCAAATTTGTAAGGAAGACGTAACAGCAATTTTACTCAAATGAGTTTAAAAATGTGAAGAGAAGGGAATTCTTCCTGACACATTCTATAAGGCCAGCATTACCCTGATGCCAGAGGTAGACAAGGACTCAACAAACAAAAAAAGAAAACTACAGGTCAGTATCCATGATTGGCACAAACACAAAAATCTTTAACAAAATACTAGCCAACCAAATTCAACAACATATCAAAGAGATAATACACTATGATTTAGTGGGATTTATTCCAGAGACAAAAGGTAAATTAATATGTAAATATGTAATATGTAAATATTTAAATATGTGATATGTAAATATGTAAATATGTAATATGTGTAAATTAATATATATGATACATGACATCAATAAAATACAGACTAAAAACCATAAGATTGTATGAATAGGTACAGAAACAATATTTGATAAAATTCAACATCATTTCATAATAAAAACACACAGCAAATTAGGCATAGAAGAAACATACCTTTACATAATAGAGGCCATATGTAACAAACCCATGACTAATATCTTATGAAATGGAGAAAACTGAAGATCTTCTAAGAGCTGTAATAAGATAAGGAGGATTACTTTTACCTCTCTTTTAAAACACAACACAAGAAATCTTACAGCAATCAAGCAAACAACAGAAATAAAAGGCTCCTATATTGGAAAAGAGAAAGTAAATTTTTCCCTCACACACATATATACACATATACATATATACACAGACACACATACATACACACATACTTAAAGACACAAGCACACGTATGTTTATTGCAGCACTATTCACAATAGCAAAGACTTGGAATCAACCCAAATGTCCATCAGTGACAGATTGGATTAAGAAAATGTGGCACATATACACCATGGAATACTATGCAGCCATAAAAAAGGATGAGTTTGTGTCCTTTGTAGGGACATGGATGCAGCTGGAAACCATCATTCTTAGCAAACTATCACAAGAACAGAAAACCAAACACCGCATGTTCTCACTCATAGGTGGGAACTGAACAATGAGATCGCTTGGACTCGGGAAGGGGAACATCACACACCGGGGCCTATCATGGGGAGCGGGGAGGGGGGAGGGATTGCATTGGGAGTTATACCTGATGTAAATGACGAGTTGATGGGTGCAGCACACCAACATGGCACAAGTATACATATGTAACAAACCTGCACGTTATGCACATGTACCCTACAACTTAAAGTATAATAATAATAAATAAATTATAAAAAAAATATATATTAAAAAAAAAAAAGACTTCACAAGTAATCTTAGAACTGACAAATTCAGTACATTGATAACAAACAGGCTGAGAAACAAATCAAAAAAGCAATTCAATTTACAATAGCTACTAAAACCTAAAATATCTAGGAATAAAATTTTAAAAGAAGGTGAAACACCTCTGTAAGGAAAATTACGAAATACTGATGAAAAAAATTAAAGAGGACACAAACAAATGGCAAATTATCTCCTGCTCATAGACTGAAATAATTAACATTGTTAAAATGACCATACCACACAAAGCAGTCTATAGCTTAAATGCAACATCTGTCAAAATACTAATGTCATTTTTCACAGAAATAGTAAAAACAATCTTGCAATACATATGGAACCAAAAAAAAAAAAAAAAAGCCTGAATGTAATCATGAGTAATAGAAAAAAAGAACAAAGCTCGAGGCATCACATTAGCTGCCTTCAAAATATACTAGAAAACATCTTAACAAAAACTGAATGATATTGATATAAAAACAGAAACATAGACTAATAAAGTAGAGAACTTGGAAATAAATTCATGTACCTACAACCAAGTAATTCTTGACATTGGTGTCAAGAACATACAACAAGGAAAGGACACCCTCTTCAATAAATCATGCTGGAGAAACTGAAATTCATATGCAGAAAAATGAAAAAAGTATCCTACACTCATTATATAAAAAAATGAACTGAAAATAAATTAAACACATAAAATTAAGATCCAAATCTATAAAACTATAGAAGAAAACATTAGGGAAGTTGGTAAGGGCATTGATATAGTCAGATTTCATGACTTTAAGACCTAAAACGTACAGACAACAAAAACAAAAATAGGAAAATGGTACTGTATTAAAGTAAAAAAGAGTTTGCATAGCAAAGAAACAATCAACAGAATGAAGAAACAACCTGTAGAATAGCAGAAAATATTTGCAGGTAACTCATGTGACATTCTGGTCTAATACTCAAGAATACACAAAAAAGTTAAACAATTCGATAGCAAAATAATACTACTAATAATGATCTCATTAGAAAGTGGGCAAAGGATATCAATAGATATTTCTCAAAATAACACATATAAATGGCCAAGATATATATGAAAAAGTATTCAATATCACTAATCATCAGAAAAATGTAAATCAAAGCCACAACGAGATTTCATCTTACCCCAGTTAGAATAGCTATTATCAAAAAGACAAAAAATAACAAATGTTGACAAGGATGCAGAGGACACAGAATTTTTATACACAGTTTTTTTTTTTTTTTTTTTTTTTTTTTTTTTTTTAATACTTTAAGTTCTAGGGTACATGTGCATAACGTGCAGGTTTGTTACATATGTATACTTGTGCCATGTTGGTGTGCTGCACCCATCAACTCGTCAGCACCCATCAACTCGTCATTTACATCAGGTATAACTCCCAATGCAATCCCTCCCCCCTCCCCCCTCCCCATGATAGGCCCTGGTGTGTGATGTTCCCCTTCCCGAGTCCAAGTGATCTTATTGTTCAGTTCCCACCTATGAGTGAGAACATGCGGCGTTTGGTTTTCTGTTCTTGTGATAGTTTGCTAAGAATGATGGTTTCCAGCTGCATCCATGTCCCTACAAAGGACACAAACTCATCCTTTTTTATGGCTGCATAGTATTCCATGGTGTATATGTGCCACATTTTCTTAATCCAGTCTGTCACTGATGGACATTTGGGTTGATTCCAAGTCTTTGCTGGGATTGTAAATTAGCACAGTTATTTTGGAAAGTAATATGGAGGTTTTCAGAAAGCCAGAAAGAAAATTATCATGCCATCCAATTATCTTGCTGCTGAGTACTTATTCACAGGAAAGAAAATCATTACCCTAGGCTGGGCATGGTGGCTCATGCCTGTAATCCCAGCACTTTGGGAGGCCAAAGTAGGAAGATCATTTGAGGTCAGGAGTTTGAGACCAGCTTGGCCAACATGGTGAAACCCGTCTCTGCTAAAAAAAAAAAAAATACAAAAGTTAGCTGTGTGTGGTGGCATGTGCCTGTAATCCCAGCTGCTCCAGAGGCAGAGGCAGGGAGAATGGCTTGAACCCGGGAGGTGAAGGTTGCAGTGAGCCAAGATTGTGCCACTGCACTCCAGCCTGGGTGACAGAGTGAGACTCCATCTAAAAAAAAAAAAAAAAAAAAAAAAAATGAAATCATTACACTAGAGGGATACCAGTATTTTTATGTTTTTTAAATAACTATTCACAATAGCCCAGATATGGAATCAACTTAAGTGTGCATGTAAGGATGAATGAATGAAGAAAACATAGTATATAGGCAAAATGGAATACTATTCAGCCACAAAAAGAATGAAATTTTGTCATGCGCATCAACATGGAAGGGACTGGAGGCAATTATGTTAAGAGGAATAAATGCCACACAGAAAGACAAATATTGGATGTTTTTACTTATATATGGGAACTAAAAAGTTTGATCACTTAGAGAAAGAGAGTAGAAAGATAATTGCCAGAGTCTAGAAAGGGTAGGGGAGATGAAGACGATTTGGTTAATTGGTATAAACATACAGTTAGAGAGAAGGAATACATTCTAGTGTTTCGTAGCATAGTAGGGTGACAGTTAACAACAATATACTGCATATTTCAAAATAACTCTAGGAGATTAGTAATGTTCCCAACACAAAGAAATTATAAATGTTTGAGGTGATGGATGTCCTAATATACCTTGATTTGATTAGTATCTATTGTATTTGTAAGTATATATGAAAATATCACACATACCCCATAAAGATGCACAATTTTTATGTATCAATAAAAATGATAAAATACAGAAATAACATTAAATTCAAAAATAACTAATGACTTAAAAACAATAAAGGAAATAACCAATGGAGAAACTGTATAGAAAATGTGAAGAAATTGGAACCCTTGTATGCTGTTTCAGGGAATGTATGCAGCACAGGGTGTGTGGCATACAGTATGGAGGTTCTTCAAAAAAATTAAAATTAGAATCACCATCTAATCCAGCAATTCCACTGTGGATATATATCTAAAAAATTGATGGCAGAGTCTCAATGATCTATTCATCCATCATTCTTAGCATTATTCACAATATTCAAGAAGTAGAAACAATCACACTATCCTTTGACCAATAAATGGATAAGCACAATTTGCTATATACATACAATGGAATATCATTCAGTCTTGAAAAAGCGGAAATCTTGTCACGTGCTACGACATGCATGAACCTTAAGGACACTATGTTAAATAAACCAATCACAAAATACAATGTATAATTCAACTTATGTGAAACAGTTAATGTTGTCAGATTCTTGAAAATAAAATAGTATAGTGGTTTCCAGGGGCTGGGAAGAGGAGGAAATGATGAGTTTTTTAAATGGGTTTAGACCTTTTGTTTTCAAGATAAAGAATAAAAAGTTGTTGCACAGCAATATTCATGTACTTAACAGTATGTATACATTTTAAAATGGTTAAAATTTTAAATTTCATACTATTTGTTTTCTTTCTATAGTAAGAAATAAAAATAAGGGAATTAAAAGACAACATAAGGAAATATACACCTGAAAAGATACACATTTTGAAAACCATAGGAATTAAACTCAATAAAATAATGTATCCATCAGAAAGAATATTCTAACAAATCAATTTGAAAATATGGATTCATATTATTTATTACCACTAACAAAAGAAAGTGGTAATTAGAGAGAAGTACATTAATGATCTTTGCCATTAGACGGAATTTTAGGTTTAGGTTCAGTGACAAACATTTTTATTATTGGGAAGCTAATTTCCCTTCTATGGAGGTACAAATGTCCATATTTATGCCTCTATACTTATTTGGCTGAAATTACACCCCCTGTAAGACTTTAAAAATGTGTGCTTCAATTTAAAGGGTAGTTTTCAAAAGTAATACCTGCTCACTCAAAAAAAAGAATAATAAATACTGTAAAAAGTACATATTTCCTGTAATTCAAATTTCTGGCTTTTAATTATAATCCTATAGTGAAAATATGGAATAAATAACTTACTCATTGTAAGAATGAATAAATATTTAAAATATAATTTTAATTCATCTGTGCTTCATAGCTACAAATCTAGCAAATCTGTTGTTTTGAAATTAAATAGATAGACTCTTTGTACCTTTTGCATAAAGTACTTCATGATATAAAATTTCTGTTCAATGTCAAATTGTGACCAGAATTGAAACAGTTGTTAAAAAGCCATGTTTTATTTTATTTTATTTTTTGCTTTTACTCAGATAAAAGGCAACGGTGACAAAAGTCAGGTTTCAATAGATAAACCTACTTTCCCAAGTATTAAAAATTATTTATTGACTCACCTTTTATGAATGATATCCATGTGCCAAAGATCAACAAGTTGTGAATTGTTTTACATAGTGTTGTTAGCTACCTAATAAGGGTGAAAACTATACTCTCCTGTTGATAAGAGGCAGAGTGTTATTTTAAATTTCAGTGATATTTGGGTGGTTATAGTACCATCTGATAAACTATTTGAGGAGGTACCAGTTCAAGATAGGCTGATAAAAAGGAGTTAGTACATGGCACTCTCATAGAGAGGAGGCAAAGTTGTGACTAAATACTAGCTCTTCTAGTGGATCATCTAAAGATTATGTTGGGATCCATCAATTAAGCAATGAAACACAAAGAGAATATAGAGGAGCAAAGTCACGAAGCCACCAACCTGGGATTGGCATGGAGCCACGGGGAGCTCTCTAATGTAAGGAAAGAGTGAATGAGTGAGAGCCCCCAGGAAATCTACACTTCTCTCATGGACGTTTGCAATCCTGGGCATAGGAGAATCCCTGTGACACCCTTGGGCCTCCAGATTGACCCAGAATGCTGCCTAGAGTCTGTGCAGAGACACTTCTTAAGCCCATGTACAGCCCCATGAGCCTTCTATTTCTGAAAACTCTAGTAGCAGCTGTCACGGCTCTGCCAACACCGTTAAAATAGATGCCACAGCCATGTTTTTGAGAAGTAGGCAGATTGCAGAACCTTCCTCTGCTGCTCCTTACCATGCAGGGCCTGCCAATTTGGGCACCCAGTAAAGTTCCTCCACCTCACCTGATCACAGAATTCATTTGTGGCTCTGCATTCCTCTAGGGCAGAATTTCCAGAGGTAAGTGACAGGCCTTCTGTGGTCACAGCTGTCACTGTTCCCACCCTTACTAACCTCAGGCTCGGGAGGTAACAAAGAGATGTGCCTCCAATACCCTACAATTACCGCACTGAGAGGTGGCCACACTGTTTACCACATGACCCCCTCCCTACCCACACTGCTCCTTGCCAGGCAGCCCCAGCTGGCTTGGGTCCCCAGTGTAGCTGCTCCACCTCCACCTGATCACTGTGGTCGGTTGCAGCTCTGCAATCTTTTGGGACAGAACTCCCAAAGGTAACTGACAGGCTTTCTGTGACCATCCTTGACACTGCTTCCACCTCTGCTGTCCTCAGACTAGGGAAATAACAAAGTGGCTGAGTGGTTTTACATGCTATCAACATGCCGTAGTCAATGTAATGAGAGATGACCAGACTGTTTACTGTGTGACCACTGACCCATGGCTCCCTCCTGAATGGGGATTGCTGTCTTCTAGCTTCCAGTGTACCCACCCTGTGCCCCCCTGAGCATTTCAGCTGTGGTCCAGAGCCCTTCTGAAAACCTTACCTATAGGCCTGTGATCTTCCATCAGTCTCCCACCACCTAAGTGTTCTACCTGCCCCCGACCTGAGAGTTCAATTGGTGATCCAGAGATCAGCCTGCCTCTCCCCATCTCAGCCAGTACCTGAGCCCTGGGATAGCCTGAACATGGTCCAGCCCCACCAGGATTCACAGATACTGTCCAGCAGACCATCTAAGGGTCTGGGAATTGTGGAACTACCTACCCCATTCCAACTCTGCTGCCACCTGACCACTTGTCTCACAGCCTGAAGTTGGGCCAACCCACCCAGCAGACACCACAACAATCAGCTCCCACATGAATATGCCCAAAGGAGGACTCTTTCCTCCCTTTAACATAAAGGAACAGGGCTACCACATCAGAGAAAAGGCAAGCCATACACTATCTGTATCAGGCTGAGTGATAAAGTTTTTCTCTGAACCCACTGCCATAAGGAGTCATAAAACAGGCATTTCTTGAGGCTCAAATGCATTGTGGTCCAGGGATAGACTACAGTGTGCATCTGAACTAAAACTCATGTGCCGTAGAACAAGGATGTTGTAAGGTAAGAGTACGTATTTCTATCTATCTAGGATGAGGAGCTAGCTCAGCTTGTTTATACTGCTGCAGAAATCTCATGCATTTCACCAGGAGCTCCTCCCAGCCACTCTTGTCAAAATTGTTGTCTATGCTACTCATAGGGGTATTTGTGAGCAAATCAGGAGCTCCATCTCTTACCTCTCCCCTGCCCCCCATCCACGCAAAGAACTGCATGGGGCATGCTACTGTACAGTCCATTACCTGAAACAACAGGGAGCACCATGCTGTAAGCAAACATCAGGTACATGCCATCTGCCTGTGCCACAGTTGGCTCTTACTCATGAAAACCATTTATTCACCTGTAGATTGAACTGCAGAGCTCAATATAAAACCTGCCAACAGAAGTGGCTATAGAAGCAAAACCAAAATACCCTAACCAACATACTCCACAGTCACACCCTTTAGGGAGGGAGAAAAGGGAATTCACATATAGAAAAAAAACCCTTATCCATATCAAAATAATAACACAAATTAGAAGTGCCAGCCTCTCTGGATGAGAAGGAACCGGTATAGAAATTCTGGCACCATGAAAAATATGGATGCTGCAACACCAACAAAAAATTGCTCTAGTTCTCTAGCAATGGACTCTAACCAAAATGAAAACTTAGAAGTGACAGATAAAGAAATCAAAGCATGGATTATAAGGAAGCATAACAAGATCCAAGACAAGTTGGAAAATCAACATGAAGAAACATCTAAAACAATCCACCTAATCACCTGGATTGCCAATTGAACTTTCAGGTGGTGGGCAGGTATAACACTTAGGTGGATTAATAAGAGGTAAATATGTTAAAAACAAATAAATCAAAGCTTCTGGAAGTGAAAAACTCACTTAAAAATTTCAAAATACAATTGAAAGCTTTATCCATAGGCTAGAGCAAGCAGAAGAAAATAATTTTGGAGCTTCAAGACAGACATTTTGAACAAATCCAGTCAGACAAATTAAAGAAAAGGTAATTTAAAACAATGAACAAAGTCTCCAACAAATATGAGCTTATGTAAAACAACCAAAACTATTAATTATTGACATTCCTGAGAGAAGAAGTAAATAACATGGAAAACATATTTGAGGGAATATTTCAAGAAAATTTTGCTAATCTTGCTAGACATCCAGATAAAAAAATCCAGAGAACACCTTCGAGATACTATACAAATGAATATCACCAGGGCATACTGTCACCAGGCTGTCCAAGGCAATGCTAAAGAAAAAATTATAAAGGAAGCTAGAGAATAAGGTGAGATTACATACAAAGGGAACCCTATCAGGTTAACAGCGGCGTTCTTAACAAAAACCTTACAAGTCAGACTAGACTGATGGTGAATTTTCAGTATTCTTAAGGAAAAGAAATTACAATCAAGAATTTTGTATCCTACTATATTAAGCTTCATAAACAAAGGAGAAATAAAATATTTTCTATATAAGTAACCACTGGGAAATTTTGTTACCACAAGACCAGTCTCACAAGAGATCCTTAAGGGAATTCTAAACATGAAAACAAAAGAATAATATCTGTTACCAGAAAGGACAAAAAAAAAAAAAAAAAAACTTAAGTACACAATCCAAGGATGCTATAAAGCAACTACATAATTGAGACTACAAAGCAATCAGCTAACAACTTCATGATAAAATCAAGACCTCATATATCAACATTAATCTTGAATGTAAATATTCTAATTGCCCCCCCTCAAAAAGCACATACTAGCAAGTTGGATTAAAAAACAACACCCATTAACAGCTGTCTTCAAGAGACCCATGTCACATGTAATAGCACCCATCGGCTAAAAGTAAAAGATTGGAGAAAGACCTATCATTCAAACCAAAAACAGCAACAAAAAGAGCATGGATCACTATATAGCAGATCAAATAAACTTTAAACAAATGACAAAAAAATAAAAACACAAAGAAATGCATTACATAATAATAAAAAGTTCAATTCAAAAAGAAGATTCAAATATCTTAAATATATCCAATACTGGAGCATCCAGATTCATAAAACAACTACATCTGGATGTCTGAAAAGACATAGGCAGTCACACAATATTAGTGGAGGACTTTGAAATCCCCTGGACAGCATTACAAAGATCACAGAGGAAGAAATCAAACAAATAAATTCTGAACATAAATTTGACACTTTACCAGTCTGACCTAATGAACATCTACAGAACAATTCACCCTTCAAGCCACAGAATATATTTTCTTGTTACTTGCACACGAAACATACTCCAAAATCGATCAAATGCTTGGTCATAAAGCAAGCCTCAACATTTTCTTTTAAAAATAATGTCATATTAACCATACTTTCAGAACACAGTGGAATAAAAGTAAAAATCAGTGTGAAAAATATCTCGCAAACCCACAGAATTACATAGAAATTTAAAAACTTGCTTTGGAATGTCTTTTTGCTAAGCAGCAAAATTAAGGCAGAAATAAAAAAAATGAAATAAACGAAAACGAAAACACAACATAACAAAATCTCCAGAAGGCAGAAAAAGTACTGTTAAGAAAAAAGTCTATACTGCTCAATGCCTACATGAAGAAGCTAGAAAGACCTCAAATTAGCAATCAACAGTCATACATAGAGGAACTAGAAAACCAATAACATACTGACCACAAAGTTAGCGGAAGAAAAGAAATAACAAAAATCAGAGCAAAACTGATAGAAACTAAGACCCAAAAATCCATGCAAAGTATGAATGAAACTAAAAGCTGGCTCCAAGAAAGAATGCACAAAATCAATTGATAGCCAGTTAGACTGAAAAAGAAAAAAGAGTTAATGTCCAAATCAGCACAATTAGAAATGACAAATGTGACATTACCACTGATTCCACAGAAATACAATAGATTATCAGAGAATATTATCAACAGCTCTATGTATATAAATTAGAAAATCTAGAGAAAATGGATACATTGCTGGAAACATACAACTTCCCAACATTGAATCAGGAAGAAATTGAAAACCTGAACAGATTAATATTGATTTCTTATATTGAATATGTAACAAATAATTCTACCAAGCAATAAAAATTTTTCCCACAATAGATGGATTCACAGCCAAATTCTACCAGACAAAGAACTGGTGCCAATTCCACTGAAACTATTCTAAAAAGTCCAGGAGGAAAACTTCTCCCTGACTCATTCTACAAAGCCAGCACTATCTTCATATAAAAACTGGCAAAGACACAATGAAAAAAGAATACTACAGTCCAACATCCCTGAAAACATAGATGAAGAATTCTTCAATAAAATACCAGCAAACTGAATCTAGCAGCATATGGAAATTTAGTTTACCGGCCGGGCGCGGTGGCTCAAGCCTGTAATCCCAGCACTTTGGGAGGCCGAGTCGGGCGGATCACGAGGTCAGGAGATCGAGACCATCCTGGCTAACCCGGTGAAACCCCGTCTCTACTAAAAAATACAAAAAACTAGCCGGGCGAGGTGGCAGGCGCCTGTAGTCCCAGCTACTTGGGAGGCTGAGGCAGGAGAATGGCATAAACCCGGGAGGCGGAGCTTGCAGTGAGCTGAGATCTGGCCACGGCACTCCAGCCTGGGCGACAGGGCGAGACTCCGTCTCAAAAAAAAAAAAAAAAAAAAAGAAATTTAGTTTACCACATCAAAAAGGGTTTATTTCAAGAACACATGTTTGGCTTAACATACGTAAATCAATAAATATGATTCACCACAGAAACAGAATTAGAAACAAAAATTATATGATTATTTCAATAGACACAGAAAAAGCTCGTAAAATAATCCAACATCACTTCATGATGAAAAGCCCACAACAAATCAAGAAAACTAGGCAAGGAACATACCTCAAAATAATAAGAGTCATTTATGACAAACTCACAGCCAACATCATATTGAATGGACAAAATCTGGAAGCAGACCCCTTAAAAACAAGAAGGCACGTATGCCCACCCTCATCACTCCTATTCAGCATTATACTAGAAGTACCAGCCATAGAAATCAGGCAAGAGAAAGAAATAAATGGCATCCAAATAAAAAAAGAAGAAGTCAAACTGCCTCTTTGTTGATGATGATTCTATCATTAGAAGACCCTAAAGACTCCACCAAACACTACCAGAACAAATAAAAAATAAAATTAATGTACAAAAATCAGTAGCATTTCCATACCTCAATAATGTCCAGGCTGAGAGTCAAATCAATAATGCAATCCCATTTACAATAGCCACAAAGAAAATGAAATACCTATGAATATAGCTAACAAAGAAGGTGAAAGACCTCTGCAAGGAGAACTACAAAACACTGCTGAAAAAAATTGGAACTGACACAAATATATGCAAAAGCATTCCATGTTCACAGATTGGAAGAGTCAGTACAGTTAAAGTGTCTACACCACCCAAAGCAATGTGCAGATTCAATGCTAGTCATATCAAATTACCAATGTAATTCTTCATAGAACATGAAAAAGCTATCCTACAATTAATGTGGAAGTGAAAAAGAAGCGGAGTAGGCAAAACAATAATAAGGAAAAAGAAGAAAGCCAAAGACATCCCATTTCAAAACATATTATATTATGTCATATATATATAATAGCTACATTATATACAACTTCAAACAATATTATAATGCTACAGTAACCAAAACAGCATAGCAGTGGTACAGAAACACACATAGAGACAAATGGAACTTAATGGGAAAATAAGAAATAAAGCTGCACATCTACTTGTTGATTTTCAACAAGTCTGATAAAAACAATTTATTGAGAAAGGACTCCCCATTTGATAAATGGTGCCAGGAAAACTGGCTAGTCATATGTAAAATAATGAAACTAGACCCTTACCTCTCACCATATACAAAAATTAAGTCAAGATGCATTAAATAATCAAATGTAAAATGTAAAAATATGAAAAACCTAGAAGGAAACCTAGGAAACAGTATTCTGGACATCATCCTTGGGCAATAATTTGTTGCTAAGTACTCAATAGCAATTGCAACAAAAACAAAAATGGACAAATGGGACATAATTAAGCTAAAAAGTTTCTGCACAGCAAAAGAAACTATCAGTATAATAAACAGACAACCTACAGAATGGGAAAAATTACTCACAAACTATGCATCTGATAAAGGTTTAATATCCAGAATCTTTAAGGAACTTAAACAATTCAACAAGCAAAAAGCAAATAACCCCATTAAAAATTGGACAAAGGACACAAATAAACACTTCTCAAAAGAAGACATACAAGTAGCTAATGAAAATGTTAAAAAAATGCTCAACATTACAAGTTATCAGAGAAATACAATTCAAAAAGACAATGAGATACCATCTCACACCATCCAGAATGGCTACTATTCAAAAGTCAAAAAACAATAGATGTTGGAAAGGAACAACAGAAAAGGGAACAGTAATACATTGTTGAAGGTAATGTAAATTAGTTTGGCCATGTGGAAAACAGTTTCGAGTTGCTCAAAGAACTTTACATAGAACTGTTATTTGACACAACAATTCCATTACTGGGTATATATCCGTAGGAAAACATATAATTCTACCAAAGACACAAGCACTGATGTTGTTCGTTGTAGCACTATTTTTAATAGCAAAGATGTGGAACCAACCTGTGTTCCCATCAATGGTGAATTAGCTGAAGAAAGTATGATGCATATGCATCATGGAATACTAAAAATCTATATTAGCCAGGTTTCTCTAGAGGGACAGAACTAATAGGATAGATGTATATGTAAAGGGGAGCTTATTTAGGAGTACTGACTCACACAATCAAAAGGTGAGGTCTCACAACAGGCCGTTTGCAAGCTGAGGAGCAAGGAAGCTAGTCTGAGTCCCAAAGCTGAAGAACTTGAATTCTGATGTTTTAGGGCAGGAAGCATGCAGCATGGGAGAAAGATGGAGGTCAGAAGATCAAACCGGTCTCGTCTTTCCATGTTCTTCTACCTGCTTTTATCCTAAGCCATGGTGGCAATTGATTAGATGGTGCCCACCCAGATTGAGGTTGGGTTTGCCTCTCCCAGTCCACTGACTCAAATGTTAATCTCCTTTGGCAACACCCTCACAGACAAACCCAGAAACAATATTTTGCATCATTCAATCCAATCAAGGTGACACTCAATATTAACCATCACATCAGCTATAAAAAGTAATTCAATAATATTATCTGTAGTAACATGGATGCAATGGGGGGGGGGGCATTATCCTAAGAGAATTAATCCAGTAACAGAAAACCAGATACCATATATTCGCAATTACAAGTGGGAGCTAAACATTTGGCACACAAGAACATGAAGATGGGAACAATGCAGACTGTGGTCTACTGGAGGTGGGAGAGAGAAAAGAGCAGAAGGTCTGAAAATCTACCTATTGGGTAGTATGCTCACTACTTAGGTGATGGGATCAATTATACCACAAACCTGAGCATCATGCAATATACCCGTGTAACAAACCTGCACATGTACCCCTGAATCTAAAATAAAGTTGAAAATTAAAAAATAAACTATTTTGATAACTTTCAGAAAAATGTGGATTTTCAGTACTTAATGTCTTAGCACATAAGACTGTCAAGAATTGTAAGATAATTAATAGAAAAGTTTGGCAGTATAAATATAATTTCATTTATCATATTACAAACTGAATGGCCTATTCTACAGATCTATGCTAAAGAGTCCAGTTGACACTGAGTAGGTGCATCTCTATTATTTTCTTTTTTTTTTTTTTTTTTTTGTTTTGTTTGAGACAGAGTCTCGCTCTGTCGCCTAGGCTACAGTGCAGTGGCGCGATCTCAGCTCACTGCAAGCTCCGCCTCCCGGATTCACGCCATTCTCCTGCCTCAGCCTCCCAAGCAGCTGGGACTACAGGGGCCCGCCACCTCGCCCGGCTAGTTTTTTGTACTTTTTAGTAGAGACGGGGTTTCACCATGTTAGCCAGGATGGTCTCGATCTCCTGACCTTGTGATCCGCCCATCTCGGCCTCCCAAAGTCCTGGGATTACAGGCTTGAGCCACCGTGCCCGGCCTATTATTTTATTTTCATACATAACATTGTGTTACCTATAAGACAGTAAACCTGTAGGGGCGAACCTCCAACTGTTTAAAAATCTATAAGACAAATTGTAAAAATAACTAAAACAATACCAAAGGTTGGCTAAAATTATACGTATCTCATATGGAAAATGAAAAGCATAACTAAGATTTTATCCCTTGTAAATTTAGGCAAATATTTTAAATGTAATACTCTAAGATTTTATCCCTTGTAAATTTAGGCAAATATTTTAAATGTAATACTTTGGATTTCAAAGGAAAATAATCATAGATAAATTTAAGCAAGCATTAATTCTTACAATGGTGTGTTGGATATTGAGATTTAGTTTAATATTTAAATCTGATCTTTGATAATTTTTTAAAAATGAACACAAAACACACATGTCAAACAGTTCTCAAATTGATCTTAATGTTATGGGAAATAAAAAAAAAACAATCAACTTTCATTAACCACATATAATGTGGATGCAGCCTTATATTTTGTGCTACCTTATTATTTCTAGCTGAGAAAATAATGTAAATAAATGATAACATTTTACTTGGTATGTATGTCTTCTAATAATGTCAAAATGATAAATTCAGAAATGAGTCTCAAAAATATACCAGAGATATTGAATGAACTGAAGTAGTTAAAATAATGATTTATGATATGGTTGCTTGGTAATCATATATTTTGCATGTAGCTAATGAATAATAACATTGCATTTAATCTTCAGAAATCATTCCCTTGCAATGTATTGGTATCTATTTAGGCAAGATTCTATCCTACTTTTTTGAAGACTGATAATGTCTTCTACATGAGATTTCCTCATGCAATATTATCAATTTTTAAGACATATTACAGCAAGTGAGAGGGACGATGGGTTGTAAAATGAATGTTGATAAGTGGAATCTATCCTTTTGGCGGTACTGTAAATAGGAACCAGAATGTGAAATTCGTAGTACATGTGGATCTCCATCTTTCTAGTAGTTAAAATAACTGTTTTAACTTTAACAGCAAACTTTAACAGCAAACATAGTCCTCGGCTTTGAAAACTTGAAATAAATCAGATCTCACCATGTAATTCTTCACATACTGCCAGTTACTTACTCTTCATTTTCTTAATTTAGTTGCCAGCCTTTTGTCATTAATACAACTTATTTTTGTAAAAGCCAATGGGTAAATTTAAAAAAAAAAAAAAAGAATGTATTTTCTATTTTCTTCTTCTTCTTCTTTTTTTTTAATTAATTTATTATTATTATACTTTAAGTTGTAGGGTACATGTGCATAACGTGCAGGTTTGTTACATATGTATACTTGTGCCATGTTGGTGTGCTGCACCCATCAACTCGTCATTTACATCAGGTATAACTCCCAGTGCAATCCCTCCCCCCTCCCCCCTCCCCATGATAGGCCCCGGTGTGTGATGTTCCCCTTCCCGAGTCCAAGTGATCTCATTGTTCAGTTCCCGCCTATGAGTGAGAACATGCGGTGTTTGGTTTTCTTTTCTTGCGATAGTTTGCTAAGAATGATGGTTTCCAGCTGCATCCATGTCCCTACAAAGGACACAAACTCATCCTTTTTTATGGCTACATAGTATTCCATGGTGTATATGTGCCACATTTTCTTAATCCAATCTGTCACTGATGGACATTTGGGTTGATTCCAAGTCTTTGCTATTGTGAATAGTGCTGCAATAAACATACGTGTGCATGTGTCTTTATAGCAGCATAATTTATAATCCTTTGGGTATATACCCAGTAATGGGATGGCTGGGTCATATGATACATCTAGTTCTAGATCCTTGAGGAATCGCCATACTGTTTTCCATACTGGTTGAACTAGTTTACAATCCCACCAACAGTGTAAAAGTGTTCCTATTTCTCCACATCCTCTCCAGCACCTGTTGTTTCCTGACTTTTGAATGATCGCCATTCTAACTGGTGTGAGATGGTATCTCATTGTGGTTTTGATTTGCATTTCTCTGATGGCCAGTGATGATGAGCATTTTTTCATGTGTCTGTTGGCTGTATGAATGTCTTCTTTTGAGAAATGTCTGTTCATATCCTTTGCCCACTTTTTGATGGGGTTGTTTGTTTTTTTCTTGTAAATTTGTTTGAGTTCTTTGTAGGTTCTAGATATTAGCCAATGGGTAATTTTCACATGGAAACACATGCTTGCCTACACAAGATCCTAGTCCACAGTTAATTTATGGATCTCCCTATTGCCATGTACATTACTTTTATCCAGGGGTTCTTAAACTTAAAGCTTGAAGATATCCTCAGGGAAAAAGATGATTATAATCTTCATATGAAGAAAATGTTAATAGGAGTATTTTACCTTAATGTTGACAATGATGACCTCCTTAAAAAACAAGCAGCAAAGTCTCATCCTAACTTCTTCTCTTGGCCTTTCACCAGCAGAAAATTTGCCAAGTGGGAGATATTTGGATTCTCTTCTTTGTGTGGCTTTCCCAGCTACCTTTCACTCAGTTAAAGAATAATGCATTCAGCCAGTCAGCCTGAAGGTTTTGTGGAATGTTTGCATTCCTAACTTTAGGAAATGAAGACTCCAAGATGTTAGGAAGCCCTCCAGGGAAGTTGGAAAAACTATCTTTCTGAGACAGCTGCTCTAAGTCTCTATCTGTCATCCTTATCCCTGCAACTTGTCTATACCCTTCATGGTCCTTGTTATCTTATCCTAAGCCATGCTGGCAGCCGATTAGATGGTGCCCACCCAGACTGAAGTTGGGTCTGCCTCTTCCAGTCCACTGACTCAAACGTTAATCTCCTTTGGCAACACCTTCACAGACACACCCAAAAACAATACTTTGCATCCTTCAATCCAATCAACAGACTTTAAACTATATTTTACTACATTTTACTCTCTCTCTTTCTCTCTTTCTTTCTCTATGTGTGTGCCGGGGGGTGGGGGGGGGAGTGGTGGTGAGGGGATGTTGGTCTGTGTGTGAAATAATCCCTGCTATTATTAAGAAGGACTACGTCTTATATAATGTTCTATTCTTCAAAAAACATTACACAGTACATAACAAATAGAAAGTATGCAAAGAACTATCTCTTCTCTCAACTAATAATTTTTAGGACTTGATAGTATATTATTTTTATTTGACTTATATGTGTGCATCTTATTTTCTTAATTATTAGTAGGTTCCATAAGGGCAAACACCATATCCTATGCTTCCTTTTATATCCAGAGGTGTCACATAAAATTGTTTACAGAGAAGATGCATGAAAATGATATACTGTTTTTTAATGATGTGCCAGATATTGTATGCTTTACATGTTTTATATCTTTACAACAAACTTATAAGTTAGGCATTATTATTATCACTATTTTAATGGTATGAAAACTGACATTTAGAATTTTTCAAAGTCATAAGCTAGTAAATAGAGTGAGATTGAAATTCAGCTTATTGTAAGCTAATTGTAAATGATTTCAGGCTGCAATAAACTTGCCTGGAGAGAGATGACTTTCTGACATCTGTGATATAACATTACTTAAGTTGTCACCTACTTTATTTGCATCTGTGATTAGCTGCAAGCCCTGGATAGGAAGTCAGCCCTCCCTAGGGAACAGTACTAAACATCTATGAGTAGTACTTCCAAACAACAAATAGACTCCCAGACTTTGAAAATTTGAGGTGATCTTAGAAATTATCTAGTCCAAGCTGTAATGAGCACGGGCAACTTCATTTTCCATCCAGTGCTCTTTTCATTACACCAGGCTCATTTTCTTCCTTACAAAATCTGTTTTTCCATTTACAGTGACCAGCACATTAACTAAAACACAGTTGGCTTTCAGTAAACATTTACAGAATGAATTTTACAAATGAGGAAATCAATGTTCAAAAAAGGGAATTGACTTACCTAAGCTCAGAGAACTAGGGACTAGCAACAACTAAAACTTACAATTTCCTGTCTGTCTGTCCAATGTTCTATCCACTGTTTCCTGATGATTTAGTTACTTCAGGATATATCTAATATTTGTTATTAATACATGTATGTAAAAAGCAAAGATCAGATCTGGAACTAATGTCCAATAAACTTAAAATGGTTCTTAGCAAATCACTTAATTGTTTAACATTTCTGTTGTCCCTGTAATAAATCACTTGAGTAAGGGCATCTCCAAGTCATCAATAGTCTATGTGGTTATCAATAAGAGAGAAAATGAGTTTGCATTCGTGAATTTTATAAACATGCACTTTCTAGCAATCACTTAGAGTCCTGGAACTTTTTTTTAAAAAATACTGATGTCTAGTTCTCTAGTTGTCAACAAGGTGCTAAAATATTCTTCAAGTTAACAAATGTTTTAATAATGAGAATGTAAAAATAAATCTCATTGATGATGGTGATAAATACTATTCTAGGTCCCTTCTGTATTGTATATTAAAAATACTATTTAGAATAGTACTTACTGGAAATAAATAAAAAAATAGTGAATCAGAAAATCTCAAATAATTAGAGTTAAATACATTTATTTCTATTTTTTTAATATGGGATTACATAGGATGAAAAAACTAGTGTTACACTTATGTGAAAAAAAAGGAGAAAATAAGATGAGACAATATTTTACATATTAACTTTTGGCTGTCACCAGCATTTGACAAAGTCTTGTTGAGCAAGAATCATTGAGACACAGAAAGAAAAAAAGAAAAATTTTGATCCACAGCTTATCCACATCCGTTATTGGTTAGCCATTCCCATCCATATTCTCCTCTCACAGAATACAACTACTCACAGCAGCTAGCAACTGAAACAATTGAAAAAATGTTGTCTGTAGCTCATTTCCTGTTGGCCACTGTTAAGCCCAAGGGTTCTCAAACTAGTGATACTATAGCATTATCTGGGGACATTTTTTAAAATGTATTTTTCTGGCCCTCACTGCTCAGACAATTTGAGTTAACATGTCTGGATCTAGTAATTCACACATCTAACATTATTATTTTAAACGTGCTTTATATACTATATGGTGAAAATATACATATGAAGACTGACGTTTGGAGAATATATCTGTTATATAGTCAAGAGACTGGGAGAAATACTGAAAGCTATCTCTACATTGACCAAATACATAATCATATAGTCACATTCCTTTGGTCTCTGCTAATACATATCACTTGGAGCTATACTGCAGTTTTCAGCGTTTTTTAAAAAATATAATTTCCTTAATAGCCATTATAGATTTAAAAAACTATACAAGTATTCAGAAATCACATTTAGATGACTTGAAAGAAGAATCTGTTGAGTCTTCCTGAAGCATTTAGAAATACCTACTTACATGATAAATATTATCCTATTAATTCAATTGATCTCCCTAAGGACTTCTAGTGGGCAATTCATTTTCAAAGTATAGTTTAAATAACTATGTATTTGAAAGTAATATAACTACATTTTTAAAAAAATGTGTATTTTAGTCTTAGATTTCCTGCCATTCAATCTGGCCTTATCCTGTATTGCTTGGAATAAGTAAGGCTAGGCTTTTCAAATCTTTTCCTCCTAGTTACACCATATGGAAAATTTTAAACAGTGGAGATGACCTGGCTGCAGTATTTTCAATGCATCTCTGTTCCATAGAGACATTTGTCCAGTCAAATTAGTCTAAGCAAAAAACATAAATGATGTCACTTTGGGGTCTCAACTCACTGGCTGTGAGCATGGAAAGAGGTCATGTTATAATTTTTAACCCAAAGTTATGGTACAATGCTTCTCTAAGTTTTTCTTTTTCTAGGGGCACATATAGAAGAAATATATAACCTTAAAGAAAATAAAACTTTTAGGCTATATTAATATATACCATCATTGACCAATTGGTTAACTGATATTATCCTTTTTAGAGCACTAATTCCTCAGTCACATTGCACAGTCAAATGGCTCCCTCTTGGGTCCTTCCTCAATTCAGATCAATCAAAGATATATATTGAGCCTATTGTAAGGCAAATACTGTGGACTTATCCTTTATTTTTTAATTTTTGAAATTTAAAACATTTTATTATGAAAAATCAAACATACACTATAATAAAGAAAACAGCATAATGATCATTTGCCTACACACCATCAAACTTCAAAAGTATCAACATTCTTACACTCTTTTTTTTTTGAGCAATATAAAGTCTTGCTATTCACATTTCAGGCAATAAACCAGCAGCAATGGCATCACTTGGGAGTTTGTAAGAAATGCAGAATTTTAGCACCACTGCCCCAAGAAGTAATAAATCAAAATGTGCATTTCAAAATGATCTCTACTTGTGCACATTAAAATTTGAAAAGCACTGGTACAAAGTAAATGCCAGAAAGCATCTTATAAATGTACTTCCTACCATGCAGGTAAACTGTATTTCATTCTGTGTAGAATTCCATGCAAAATGCGATTTTGTTTGTAGAGTTAAAAAAATAAATATTTTATTGTACAGTATAATTAAGATGTGAGACTATGAAGAAATATCTGCCATATACCATCATGAAGAATTATTTTAGCGGTGTTGGTTCTTTGGAGATGATATACAATCTTCAGTCTGGATATACTAGTTTAGAGAGCATGAAATGTTATTATATTATGTTTTACAGATGTGGACTCATCTTCAAAAATAATATCTTATACAAGAATTGAAGGGAAAACATATCAACAATGTATATTAGATATGAAAATCCCAAGATTGGAGGACAATACTTTCTCTTGTCATCTTTTGTTTGGCCTAGCCAGCTACTGGTTATTTTGAAACCAACTGAATAAGATCATACTTGACTTAGAATCAAACGGAAAATCATCCATTTTTTTCCCAAGATATGATATTTGCCTTAGGAGGCTACTCATGCCTTTTTATACAACTGTAAGAAGTTGCCAAGGTGGAATTAAAGTTAATAACATGACAATGTTAAGTTTTGAATTTTCAGGTCTTCGTTTAATTTATGCTTAATTTTTTTAAAAAAATATATTATTTTTAATAACTGACCAGGATGTTACCTAACTGATGAAATAATTGTGCACACTGAAGGCAGGGTTTCTCATCCTGGTTTGTCACTTTCTGTATTGCCATGGAAAAATTTCTTAACTTCACTTATTTCTTCATCATGATTATTGCTACTGTATTAGTCAATATTAATTTAATATATAACACCAAAGAGGTTAAGAAAATTAAATTCTTTTTTCTATTTTAAAAAATTTTCTCACTCTTCATCAAGCTGCAAATTAAATTAATGGCAATCAATGAGTTTAGATTTAAGATATATTACAGTTGACACTTGATTAGGCACCATATCTATTTAACTAACTGTTTTTAGCACATGGGAATTCTTAAAATATTATATCAAAATAATAAGAAAAAATTCCATATGAATAGAGACTATGATTAGGTGTTATGGCACATTACTTCTTCAGGTATGCCTGGTCATTGCTATAACACTAGAACATGTATATGAAGGGGCAACTGCTATTTGCTCTTAATGATCCAGTAATCTAAGGATCTTATGAGCAAGCATACTTAAGAGGCTTTCACTTTCATCAATGAGCAAAGTAATTTTTGTTTCAATACAAATAGAGTACTATTTCAGAACTCATCAGGGAGCAAATTTACTCAATGAAATATTTACTAAGAACATTATACATCCACGGTGCTATACTTAACTAGGAAGGCTATAAAGAGGCTATTGGTTACAATCCAATAGCTCCAACAGCTCCACGTTTTCCAAGAGCTTATTATTTAATTGAAGTCAAAGCATAAACACATTTCCAAGATATAAAAAAGGCAAGTATGCAGGTAATGTCATAAGGCAGTAGAACATATATACCATGAGTACTGGTATTAAATATTTAAAAGATCAGAGGAAAGAGAGAGATAAATAATAACCAGGATGGTCATGGATTGTTTCTTATTGGAAATGGAAATTCAATTAAGCCCTCGAAGATTAGAAGGATTTGGGCAGCAAGTTAAAAAAGTAGAGTACACGAGGAGCATAAATAAAAATGTAGAAGTAAAAAATAACTTGGTATTTTCAAGGGATGATAGGTAGATCACCCTGACTTCCATGGAGAGTTAATGAGGAATGTAGTGGGAAAACAGGTTGGAGGGTGGACTGGAGCCAGACTATAAAAAGTCATAAATAACCAGTAATAGAAAACCACAAACCTGAGGATAAAATTCCTTAATGGAAAGTATTTTTCAAAGAGTTGTACAAACTTCATCAAAGCATTAAAAACATCCATTGTATTTGAATAATTTTATAACAAAAAATAAGCACCCCATTATTTACATCCTTCTACAATGAAAACACAGAAAATATATATATATGAAAATGCTAGTAGTGAGGTCAGACTTCTGAGATGATGGAGCAAGCAGCTCAGAGATGACAGAGTAAGAAGCTCAGAGGACCCTGTTATTGTCTGGTTGTTTATGTGTCCCCAAATTCATGGATTGAGATCCTAATCCCCAAGGTAATAATAATAACAGGTGATGCCTTTAGGGCTCCACCCTCATGAATGGGATTAGTGCTTCTATAAAAGAAGCCCAAAAGAAACACCTCACCCTTTCAACTGTGCAAGAATATAGTGAGAAGTCTCCATTTACAAACCAAGAAATTTTCCCTCAACAGACAACAAAAGTATCTTGATCTTGGACTTCCCAGCCTCTAGAACTGTAAAACATAAATTTTCATGGTTTAAACACTACACAGTCTATGGTATTTTGCTATGGAAGCCCAAACAGATGAAAACAGACCCTTTTCCTAGCAAAAGAACAATTTAACTGATCAAATTCTTTTAAAAACACTCAAAATCTCTGAAAATAGTCCTGAGGGCAAACAATAGAGAATCAATCATGAAAGAATATCAAATCTTGGTAACAATATCATGAGTCTGTGGCATTTGAGCCACCACCCACTCCATTATATGTCCTTCCTCAGCTCTGTGTTATGGAAGCTCTACCCTGTTTGTATGCAATCTGTAAGGTGGGGACTCCTTTTTTTGGCAGTTCCAGTCTGGTGTTATGTTTTGATTCCAGAAGAAACAGGCTGCTTGTTTGTTTTATTCCTTTCAGCCATGAGTTATAGAAGCTTTATTCTGGGTATGCAGCAGAAACTTGTTTTCCCTACCCCACCAGGCCTCATTAATTAATAGAAGTTCTACCAAGTACAGCAGGTTGAAAATACTGGGCCCTGTGAACCTTACTGTACTACGCTAGTAGTGCAGAGGCTCCATGTTCAGGAAAGCAAGATGAGAAGACTAGGGGATGCCACCTGTCCCCCAGAACCCACTCACAGAATGCAGTTGTCATTCAGGTCCCCTGCACCCAGCTCTAGTGCAAAGGTGTAGTGGTTCTGTCCAGGGAGAAAAGGAAGAGACACACACAATAAGATGAAAGAGCTCCACAACTCTGCCTAAAAAATAACTTGATTCGAAATAGAGATTGGAGAACTCCATGTCTAATATTGTAAAAAATGTGAGATCTTTTTGGAGAACAATTAAGAGGAGACTGGTACCTTCATAGTACAAGCAAAACAACAAAGTAGCCAGAAGTCTAATAAGAGATAATTAGGAAAGTGCTCTCTTGAGAGTACAGTAAGTTCTAGGCGTTGGGAAATCTGTACATACATGTTAGGCTGTACCCACTTGGAAGCAGTAGGAGCAAGATGAGAGGCAGACTTGGAAGCATTTCTTTTTGTTTTGTTTTGTTTTTGTTTTTGAGACAGAGTCTCGCTCTGTTGCCCAGGCTGGAGTGCAGTGCCCCAATCTCGGCTCGCTGCAACCTCTGCTTCCGGGTTCAAGCGATTCTCCTGCCTCAGTCTCCTGAGTAGCTGGGATTACAGGCATGTTCCACCATGCCAGGCTAATTTTTTGTACTTTTAGTAGAGATGAGGTTTCACCATGTTGGTCAGGCTGGTCTCAAACTCCCGACCTCGTGGTCCACCCACCTCGGCCTCCCAAAGTGCTGGTATTACAGGCATGAACCACCATGCCTGGCAGAAAGCGTTTCTTGATACACGCAGACACATCAACAGAGAACTGAAACTTTACTGGCATAAAGGGCTTGAATGTAAACTATGACCAAACACTGACTAGACAGTAAGCTACTCTGACCCAAGGTTGACTTCTAGGAATCCAAGTTTAAAAATAATATCACAGTAATCCCCAAAAGCTTAGAAGACTGTGTACACACTGATGATTGCACTCTCTTAGCTGTGCTCAGAGAAGGAATCTCGAAGCTGCCACTGCCTGTATGAATGTGGGGGGAAATATATTTAACTCCCTGAACTAGCAGCCTCCAAACCACATACACATATAATGGTAAATGGTAAAAAGCTAATAGGCTAAGGGGACTTTATCACAACTTTTGCTCAGTAAGTGGCTTATGCTGAAACAAGAGTGACCCCTAAGTAGTCAGGTTAAAAAGAAAAAAATACAAAAAAAAAAAAAAAAAAAAAAAGAGCCAGGCTGTACACAGCAGGGAAAGTAGACTAATGAAGTTAGTTTATACACATACACACACACACACACACACACACACACACCAAAAAAAAAAAAAAAAAAAAATAGAAAAAACAAGCAAACAACATAAACAACAACCCTTGGAGTGGGAATCAGAATCCAAAGTTTCAAGTTTGTTTTTACAATGTATTATCTAAAATGGCTTGTTTTCAATAAAAATAACAGAATATACAAAGTAACAGAAAGGTGTAACCCAGTCACAGAAAACAAAACAAAACAAAACAAAACAAAACAAAACAGGCAACGGAAACTAACTTTGAAGGTGTTCGGGTAGTGAACTTAGCAGACAATAAATTCAAATTAGTTATTATAAATATATTTAAAGAACTGAAGTAAATCACGCTTAAATAAGTAAATAAATGTGTGATGATAATATCTTATCAAATAGATAATACCAACGGAAAGATATTAATTATCTTTGAAAATAGAGATTCTGGAGTTAAATTTCTATAGCCAAAATAAACAAAAATTCACTACAGGACTCAATAGTAGATTTGATAAGTCAGAAGAAACAATCAAGAAAATTGAAGGTTGGACTGTTGTGTAAAGTTGCCTTGACTGGCCTGGATGCAGGGCTGTGCACCACCCACCACAATGCCAGCTGCAGCTTTATCTCAGACTCTGGCTCCCACCTGGCTTCTGGCATTCCAGATTAAGTGGACTTACACGTGCACTTCTCACAGTCTTTGCTCTCCATAAAGCAGTTTCTGGACTGCATATATGTGAGTGCTAGTGAAAAGGCATCGTTTGTGCTTCTGCAGTAACACTTGCCTATTACATTAGCAAATATAATAAAAGGAATAAGTCTTCTTTCACATAATCTGCTCAGGACATCATCAGTTCAATTGGCATAAAGCTTGTATATACAGAGTCTTCAGGAGCATCTTGATTTTTAAGGACAAAGGCACAAAAAGATGCTAAAACGATTCACTACTTTACAGATACTGTGATATGGATCAGGAACCGACACAATGACATCCTTTCTACGATGGCCCAGAATATGATTGAAGGGGAAAGCTTTGGAATAGATTCTGTCATCAGAGTGCTCAGTACTTTTTGAATCATTTTTACATGAATTGCCTTTCAACTAGAATGTTACTCTATCTGCACTCTTTATTATTTGGTGAAAAAGACGAAGTCTATCTCCTGAAAAACATGTTGCAAACATAAATACAAACTACAATGTAGACAAAGTTATTAAATATGGCTATGAAAATGCTACACATCTGTGTGATTTGTATTATATTAATTCTTCCAAATTCAAACATGCAGAAGTAAATATAAAGCCATGACGACAACCAATGTAAGTGGGTGACGTACCATCGTATCTCTTTCACCTGGTGTTTGAATTTTTCAAGAATGCAATGGGAACAACTATGGGCCATCGTGTCAATGAAGTGTTTATCCCCCTATTCAAGTTTCTGTTACACTGGGTAATAAAGATTTGACTGTAAAATGAGTCACTGAGGAGGTAGTGTTCTTTTGAGGAAAACTGACAGACTCTTCATCTACATGTGTTCAACTGCACCACATCCTGGTGCTGAGATTTTCTGAGCAGTGTTTCTGGCTAGGTTTGGTTACAGATTGCCCATGTCATGTCTTTATGCACAATACTACCAAGGAGATCTAATGCTATATTCCCTGGAGGGTTATGAAACAGGCACAGCTATCTACATTAAAGCACTGTCAACAGAATCAATAGAAAGACTCCAAGTGTATAATAAAACTGCCTGGAAATATTACAACACTTTGAGGCTGATGACTGACATGTTCCCAGCAGGGACCCAAAAGACATGACAATTTTATACAGTTCTTAGGTACGCTTGGGATACCTGGACAATTCAAATTTGGTTACATTTGAAAGTGATGATGTCTAAAACTACATTATTCTAAATACTTTTTGTATTTTTTTTACAATTAACTCTTCGGGTAGAATAAATGAAAAATAAATTCCATTTTTGCCTGTTAAATATCCTAAAGAATGAAACTGTACCTATTTTCACTCATTTTTTTTCATAATTAGACATATTTTTAAACATCCATAGTTTTGATTAACTTTTCTCTTTATGGTAGACTTTAGAACCATGGGAGTTTTTGAATTTCTACATAAAGTAGTGTAGTTTTTGGATTTTATCCAAGAGACTAAAATCAATATGTTGAAGGCATATCTGCACTCCCATGGTGACTGCAGCATTATTCACAATAGTCAAGATATGAAATCAACCTAGTTGATGAGTGAATACAAAATATGGTGTATGTATATATACACACACACACACGCATATACACATATATACACATATAAATACACATATGTACATACACACACACACATATATAAAATATATATACACACACACACAATGGAATTCTATATTTCCTGAAGAATAATAAATCCTATCATTTACAACAACATGGATGAATCTGGAGGACATTGTACTAAGCAAAATAAGTTAGGCACAGAAAGACAAATACCACACTGTCTCACTTACATGTGAAATCTAAAAATGTCGAACTCATAGAAGCAAAGAATAGAATGCTGGCAATTGGAAACTTAGGTGGCTGGGGGGTGTGGGAGAGAAGGAATGGGGAGTTGTTGATCAAAGTTTTCAGATATACAAGAGGAATAGATTTTTAAATCAATTACATATCAGGTTGACTATAATCAATAGTAATGCATTGTAAACTTTAAAATAACTAAGAGATGGGATTTTCCTTTTTTTTTTTTTTTTTCTTTGGAGACAGAGTCTCGCTCTGTCGCCCAGGCTGGAGTGTAGTGGCTGGATCTCAGCTCACTGCAAGCTCCGCCTCCCAGGTTCACACCATTCTCCTGCCTCAACCTCCCGAGTAGCTGGGACTACAGGCGCCCGCCACCTAGCCCGGCTAGTTTTTTGTATTTTTTAGTAGAGACGGGGTTTCACTGTGTTCGCCAGGATGGTTAAGAGATGGGTTTTTCATGTCTCTGTCTCCTTCAGTTCAGCTCTGATCTTAGTTATTTCTTGCCTTCTTCTAGCTTTTGAATTTGTTTGCTGTTGTTTCTCTAGTTATTTCAATTTTGATGTTAGGGTGTCAATTTTAGATTTTTTCTGCTTTCTCCTGTGGGCATTTAGTGCTATAGATTTCCATCTACACACTGCTTTAAATGTGTCCCAGAGATTCTGGTACATTGTGTCTTCATTCTCATTAGTTTCGAAGAACATCTTTATTTCTGTCTTCATTTCATTATTTACCCAGTAGTCATTCAGGAACAGGTTATTCAGTTTCCATGTAGTTCTGCAGTTTTGAGTGAGTTTCTTAATCCTGAGTTCTAATTTGATGGCACTATGGTCTGAAAGACTGTTTCTTATGATTTCCATTCTTTTGCATTTGGTGAGGAGTGTTTTACTTCCAATTATGTGGTCAATTTTAGAATAAGTGCGGTGAAGTGCTGAGAAGCATGCCTCAGAAATAACACCACACATCTACAACCATCTGATCGTTGACAAACCTGACACAAACAAGCAATGGGAAAAAGATGCCCTGTTTAATAAATGGTGTTGGGAAAACTGGCTAGCCATATGCAGAAAACTGAAACTGGACCCCTTCCTTAGACCTTATACAAAAATCAACTGGAGATGTATTAAAGACTTAAATGTTAGACCTAAAACCATAAAAACCCTAGAAGAAAACCTGGGCAATACCATTCAGGACATAGGCATGAGCAAAGACTTCATGTCTAAAACACCATAAGCAATGGCAACAAAAGCCAACATTGACAAATGGGATCTAATTAAACTAAAGAACTTCAACACAGAAAAAGAAACTATCATCAGAGTGAACAGGCAACCTACAGAATGGGAGAAAATGTTTGCAACTTCTCCATCTGATAAATGGCTAATATCCAGAATCTACAAAGAACTTAAACAAATTTACAGGAAAAAACAAACAAACAAACGACCCCATCAAAAAGTGGGCAAATAATATGAATAGACACTTCTCAAAATAAGACATTTATGCAGCCAACAAACATGAAAAAATGCTCATAATTGCTAGTCATTAAAGAAACACAAAGCAAACCACAATGAAATAGCATCTCACGCCAGTTAGAATAGCGAGCATTAAAAATTCAGGAAACAACAGATGCTGGAGAGGATATGGAGAAATAGGAATGCTTTTACACTGTTGGTGGGAATGTAAATTATTTCATCCATTGCAGAAGACAGTGTGGCTATTTCTCAGGGATCTGGAACTAGAAATACCATTGACCCAGCAATCCCGTTACTGGGCATATGCCCAAAGAATTATAAATCATTCTACTATAAAGACACATGCACATGTATGTTTACTGTGACACTATTCAAAATAGCAAAGACTTGGAACCAACCCAAATGTCCATCGACGATGGACTGGATTAAGAAAATTTGGCACATATGCACCATGGAATACTATGCAGCTATAAGAAAGGATGAGTTCATGTCCTTTGCAGGGACATGGATGACGCTGGAAGCCATCATTCTCAGCAAACTATCACAAGGACAAAAACCAAACACTGCATGTTCTCACTCATAAGTGGGAGATGAACATGGAGAATACATGGACACAGGGAGGGGAACATCACACACTGGGTCTTGTCCGAGGATGGGGGGCTAGGTGAGGGATAGCATTAGAAGAAATACCTAATGTAGGTGATGGTTTGATGGGTGCAGGAAACCACCATGGCACGTGTATACCTATGTAAGAAACCTGCACGTTCTGCACATGTACCCCAGAAATTAAAATATAATAAAAATAAATAAATAAATAAAGTACCAAAAAAGTTAAAAAAAAAAAAAAAAAAAAAACCTAAGAGAGTGAATTTCAAATGTTTCATAACAAAAAATAACTGAGTCGATGGATATGTTACCTAGCTTGGTTCAATCATTCCACATTGTATGTATATGTAAAAACAACCTATTGTACTTCATAAACTTATACAGTTATGCCTAAATTAAAAATAGTATTAATTTTAAGGACAACTAACAGAGTAGGAGAATATACTTGCAAATTATATACATTCACGTGCTGCTTAACAACGTTCTGAGAAGTACATTATTAGACAATTTTGCCATGTGAGTTTTGTCATGTAGAATGTATTATTCTTACAAAAACCTAGATAGTGTAACCTGCTACATACCTAGGCTGTATGATATAGCCTATTGCCCTTAGGCTACAAACCAGTACAGCCTGTTATTGTGTTGAATACTGTAGGTAATTGTAATAACACAATGGTTTTTGTGTATCTAAATGTATCTAAACATAGAAAAGGGGCAATAAAAATGAAATATAAAAGGTTTTTAAAATGGTACACATTTATAGGGTGCTTACTACGAATGAAGCTTGCACAACTAGAAGTTGCTCTGGGTGAGTCAGTCAGTGAATGACAAGTGCATTTGAAGGGCTAAAATGTTAGTGTATACTATTGTAGACTTTATTACTATTTATTAGACACAAGGCGTGTGCGCTTGTGTCCGGGGCATGTGGGTAAAATTATGGTATTTATGTATAATGGAATATTGTTTATACATACAGTACACATAGGCTATACTAAATTTGTAAAACAATTATTTCTTCAAAACTAAGTTAATCTTTACTTAATGTAACATTTTATTTTCTATACTTTTCTAAATTTTTTACAATTTTGACTTTTTATGTGCAAACAAATTTTTCAACTGTTTTATAATCTTATGGGACCCCCATCATACATGCAGTCCACCATTCACTGAAACTTTATTAAATGATATTTGACTGTTTCTCATAAGGGAATTTTATTCAGAATATATAAAGAACTCTTGAAATTCACAAATGGAAAGACAACGCAATAAAATGTAAAAATGATTTAAACAGACATTTGGCTAAAGAAGATATACGAGTGATAAATAAGGGCACGAAATGTTGCTGAACATCATTAGCCATCAGGAAAATAAAAATCATAACTATGATGTGATACTACTTCATACACGCTAATCACTAATAAGGATACAAACAAAAAACAGATGATAACAAGTGTTGGGGAGAATGTAGCTTTGAAAAAGAGCCTGACAATTCCTCAATAGGTTAAACACAAAGTAATCATTTTAGCACCGTTTCTACTTCTAGCCATTTACGTAAGAGAAATAAAAACATAAGTCACAAAAAAATTTACACCTTAATATACATAGCAGCATTATTCATAATAGATAAAAGAGGAGCGATACAAATGTCTATCCACTGATGGAATGGTAAAATTATGGTATTTATGTATAATGGAATACTGTTTAACAATAAAAATAAGGAAGCATTGACAATATAAAAATAAGTATGAATCTTGAGAACATTATGGTAAATGAAAGAAGCCATTCACAAAATACCTCATAACATGTGACTCCATTTATATGACATATCCTGAAATGGAGTATCCATAGAGACATAAAGTAGATTAGTAATTGTTTAACTTTGATGGAGGTTAGTGAAGAATGACTGCTAGTGGGTATGAGGTTGCATTTTAGAGAAAATGTTCAAAAAGTAGATAATGGTGATGGTTGCACAACTGTACATATGCTAAAAACCATTGAATCTAACTCTTTAAATGAGTGAATTATATGGCATGTAAATTATATTTAAATACAGTAATAAAAATGTTAGCAATTAATTTCCACATCACAAAATTTACAAAATCTATTTTCATAATATTTTATAGTAATTATTGAATATTTGTGTAATAAAAATCATTTCTATACACATCAGCATTCACATGCATTGTTTTTATATCATTGTAGGTAGACTCTCTTATTTTGAGCACAATTTTTTTATTACGACTTTATATCCAGTTCTCACATTGGTATAGCTCCTAAATATGTCATTCTTTAGCTAATAACCCAAAATTACTTTATATTAATGTGTCATTATCGGTTTGATCTTCATTTACTGTCAGTCTTTTTGATTGTTCTGTTTTCTAATTATATGTATACATATATGCTTATAAAAATATTTCCAAATAAATGTTGTTTCCCACTGATACTTTTCCTTTGGATATTTGTGCCGCACAGTTGACTCTACATCATCAATGTTTTTAAACATTATCATTTTTGGTGAATAAGCCAGATTGACAACCCCCACATGTCAGATCTATGAATTAAAACTAGTGAGGATAAAGTATGTCAAATGGAGTTGGAATAGAAATGTGAAGAGATAAACACTGAAGTTCCTTTTCATTAATAATCCACATTGTTATAGCATAGGAAAATCTTAATTTTTTTCTTCAATGTTAATTATAAAGCATTTATTATAGTAGAATCATTTCATATTCATACTGAGTAATAATTCAATGGAAATTCTTAGTAATTTAAATGGAGACAAATGTTCACTTATTATGAAGTGTTACTGCTGACGAGAAAACACTTTAATGTAAGTGGTCACTCCATTAATGTGTTTAACATTCTCAGTATATCATTATTAATCATTACATGACACTGTAATTAATACATGCATTTTCAGAGACTCATAGAATTAATGACATGCTTTTTCATAAACTGATAGAATCAGAGAACATTACCATTAGTGGAGGCCTTAGAATTTATCTAGTTAAACTCCCTACATGATTGTTGTATGAACCTCTAAAACACGTTGACAAGTAGCCATCAAACCTACTCTTAAATAACTCTATTGAAGGGGACTTACATTCTTTCATTAGGTAGCCAATTGTAATATCAGACAGCTGTAATTGTAACATGTTTTTATTCTTTTTATTTAATGAAGATCAGTCTTTCTGAGATGTCTGACCACAGGCTCTCATTTTGTCCTTTGGAGTCACACACAACAAGTTGGCCAATTCTATGTATGATAGCTCCTCAAGTGACTAATGAGCATTGTCACACATTCCTTAGCATCCTCATGCCTGCCATGTATTTCTACACCTAAATACTCTAATTTCATTCTGTTGTTTCTAACAGAATGATTCTTATTTTGTCCCTGGTTTAGTCATTCTTCTTTGAGTGTGCTCTAATTTGCACATGTCTCTCTTAAAAATGTGGCACTCGTAATTAACGTATTACTACATATATGGTTATTACTTTTCTTTTTTTGTGTACTCCATCTCTATCCATGCAGCCTAAAATGGCAATACCTTTTTAGTAAACCTAAGGGACAATTAGCTAATGTTTATTAATAGTTTATAGTCAATCCCTTTAAATATCATGTTTTTGTATTTTTTTTAAATTTATTCATTTGTTTCTGAGTCTGTATGGTGCAAATGGCTTTTGAACTTAAGGATAAGGTGTTATATTTATCCATGCTAAATGTTAATGTACTAGGTTTAACTCACTGTTAATATATCTTTTTGCATCTTGCTTCTGTTGTATAATATATCGACTACCATGTCTACAGGCATCTGACATCTGAGCAGTAAAGTTACTTCGACATAGTTTGGCTTGTGTCGTATTATGCATTATAATTTTTACAGTGCTATTGTACACTCTTGCTAATTTGGCTTGTTCCATATTTGAAAAATAAAATGAGAATGGTAATACTGCAATATATTGTCAAATGTGTAACATTTGCCCCTGTAGTGTTCGAGGGACGTTTTGGAAAGTGGAATTTTTTTACTTCTCCTTCTTTGCCAAAATAGAGGTTCGTATCCCAAATTTGTTCAGTATTTTTCTATATCACTGCCTCCACTTGTGACCTAGTCTCTATCTAGAATTTCTTCTTACTTTTACTTGATAAACCCATATTCATACTGTAAGGGCAAAATCAAATTTTATAACTTTTAGAATGCCTCTTTTGGAATCCTGAATTAGAATTAGTATCTTCTTTCCCTTAGTCACTTACAGTAACATCCTTTGTACATTTTGTGTCATTGAAACTGACTGCAATTTATTATCGATTCTTAGACATGTGTGTCCATTTCCATTAGATTGTAATTTCTTTAAAACTGGAGGCTTAATATTCCCCATAGCACCTTCCAGTATTTTAATTTGTTTTATTTTTTGTATTACATTTTTACTTTTTGTGGGTACATAGTAGATGTATATATTGATGGGGTACATGAGATGACTTGATACAGGCATGCAATGTGTAATAAGCACATCATGCAGAATGTGGTATTTATCCCCTGAAGCATTTGTCACTTGAGTTACAAACAATTCAGTTATACTCTTTAAGTTATTTTAAAATGTGTAGAGGACTACCTGCTCGCAAACAGGGTGTTCCCGATAAGTCGTGCTCTTGCAAATGAAGCAGGGCGTTCCCCATAAGTCCTGCTCTTGCAAACAAAGTCAGGGAAAGGTCAGAAAAACAACAATGTGTCTTGTGACTTGATAACATTCCACAAACGACTGTATAAAATAAAGCAGAGCGCGCCATTCGAGGCGGCCACCATGTTTGTCTTGTCTTGTGTTGTCTTGTGTGTTCATTCCTTTGTTTAGGAAACACGCAGACCCCAACATCTGGCACGGCGAGCAGGGTCCGTGGCTCCATGAGAGCAAGGAACCGGAGGGGGAACACCCCGGGCAGGTAAATAAAGAAAGGGGGACCCACGGGAAAATTATGGGGAATTCCACCTCTCTGGCCTCTGAATATTTGTGGTTACTCCAGGGACTGTTGATGTCTATAGGAGTAGAAGTTAGTGAAGGAACATAAGACTTTGAAGTGATTGTTTGCCCATGTTGAACAACATTGTTATTGGTTTCAATATCAAACCAAAGTGCAGTTAAATCGAAAGGAATGGTTACAAGTGGTTAAAGTCCTGCGTCGAGCTCATCAGTGAGGGCAAATGATGCCTCTGACTTTGTGGACTTTGTGTGTAGTTCCATTACTCAGGCATTAGAGTTACTTGAAACTGACTCAGAGCATTGCGATACTGCCACAGGAGGTGAGGCATCTGAAGCTTTAGAGAGGAATGATCTTAGAGAGGAACATGTTTATGCCCCGGTTGTTGAGGACAAGGAATTGGAAAAAGAGCTAATGCCTCCTTCATCTGAAGGAAATTCTGATTTGCAGCGCATTTTAGAGATGTTAAACAGTTGTTAAAATTGCAAGATACCGCTGCTCCTGTTTCTCCTATCTCTCCGCCATGAGCCTTCCTTGATACCTTCCCTTCTGCTAAAAGGATTTCCCTTTGCCTCCACCTCCAACCTCTTTGCCTATGTAAGGTCAGGTTTTCCCTGTGCCTCTTCCTCCTGTAGGAGAAAAGAAGGAATCCAAGGAAAAGGATGATTTCGAGGAATTAGATTTATTCCCAATAACACGGGCTGCTTTCGACCCCAATGCTCAGTTCCCAAACGGTGGCCAGAATGTGACTTTTACAGCCCTACAATTTAAATTTTTGAAAGAAATGAAAGCTGCAATTTCTAATTATGGACCTCAATCACCGTTTGTCCTTGACCTTCTCGATTCCTTCTCTTCAGAACATATGATGATTCTTATTGACTGGGAAACGTTGGGACAGGCTGTCCTTGATCGTTCACAATGGCTTCAATTAAAAAGTTGGTGGTGGGAGGAAGCAAGAGTACAAGCTAGAAAAAATGCTACGCGAAATCCCCCAGGACCTACTGAAGAGCAGCTTACGGGTTCGGGACAATACGCCACTCTTAATGCTCAGGCAGGCCTAGATGATATTGCTCTCACTCAGATTAAAGCCTTGTTTATAAAAGCATGGACTAAGGTTGGAATAGTGGGTAAAACTTCTTTATCTTTTGTAAAGATCCTACAAGGAGCCACTGAGCCATATCCAGATTTTTTAGGCCTTCTTCAAGATGCTGTATTAAAGACTGTAGATTCAGGCCTTGCTGCTAAAATTCTTTTGGATACTCTGGCTTTTGAGAGTGCTAATCCCGAGTGCCAAAAATTGCTGCGTCCTCTAAAAGCTAGTGGAGCTGATTTAGCTGAATACATTCGGACTTGTGCAGGTGTTGGAGGAGCTATTTACAATGCTCAATTGTTTGCTGGGGCACTTTCTAAGGCTTTAAAAGGCAATTCTAAACAAGGTATATGCTATCAATGTGGAAAACCCGGTCATTTTACAAAGGAATGCCGGAAAAAATTAGGTTCTTCTGCTCTAAAAGAAAAAAGGTTACCATCTGATATGTGTAAACGATGTGGCAAGGGTCGACATTGGACCAATGAATGCCGTTCAAAAACTGATAAAAGTGGGAATGTACTGTCACCCCTCGGGAAACGGGAGCCGGGGCCCGCAGGCTTGGGGCCCCAACAACTACAATGCAGGCCTACCCCAGTACCCAGTGAGCAGTGGCTTACAACATCAAGGAATGACCTCGAGTCCTCCTTAAAGACATCTTACCCTACCCCAGTTTCTCAACTTTATGCTGCCACTAAGCAGAGTGCCGCTGTTGACCTAGCTATTGTCCAACCTTATACTTTATCTCCTAATAGAGGAATATATAAGCTGGCTACCGGAGTGTGTGGTCCTTTGCCAAAGGGACATGTAGGACTTTTACTAGGTTAAAGCAGCAACGCTATGCGTGGGTTAATGGTGGTCCCAGGAATTATTGATCCTAATTTTACTGATGAAATCCTTATTATGGTACAAGTCTCACAACTTATGCGCCTAGAGGCAGGTGAATGTATTGCATAATTGCTTTTATTGCCTTTTTTTCCTTTCTTATCTAGAGATGTGTCTCATCAAGGAGGTTTCGGTAGTACTGGGAAAACTGTTTTCTGGGAAACTTTAGTTTCTGATCAAAAATCTTTATGTTCATTGCAAATTAATGGGATACTTTTTGAGGGCTTAGTCGACACAGGAGTGGATGTACATAATAATGTTTGGCTCAATGGCCTGATCATTAGGTTACTCTATCCAGCCTATATCCTGCTTCTATAGTCTACCAAACTGTCGAGCCCCTGAGCTGTGTAGGACCTGAAGGACAACAAGGAAAAGTGTTCTTTTATATTGTTCCCATTAATATTAACCTTTCGGGCCGTGATCTTTTACAACAATTTGGTGCCTTTTTAAGCATTCCTCATATTTCTTCAGCTGCCAAAAATATGATGTTCAAAATGAGCTAAAATCCTTTAAACTCTTAGCCACTGTCCACAAGCCTCAAGCTTTACAATTGAAGTGGAAAACTACAACTCCTGTTCGGGTGGAACAGTGGCCATTATCTAAAGAAAGACTTAAGGCTTTAAAGAATTTAGTTAAGGAACAATTGGCCGAGGGGCATATTGAACCAAGTATTTCTGCATGGAATTCCCGTGTGTTTGTCTTGTAAAAAAAAAAAAAAAAAAAAAAAAAAAAAAAGGAAAATGGCACTTATTAACTGATCTTAGAGCTGTAAATACTTGTATTCAACCTATGGGGACTTTATCCCCTGTAGCAGAAGAAGAATTGTCATTTGTAGAAAATAGAATTAGTGAAGCTCACCTTGATTATATTGCACCCAATCTTCCACTTTCGTTGTGTCTTTTTCATACTCCCCATTTGCCAAGGGCCGTTTTACACCAAGATAATAATATTCTGGAGTGGCTGTTTTTGGTTAATAAAGCCATTAAGAAAATTCACCCATATATTGATAAATTGGCTGAATTAATTATTAAAGGATGACATCGAGCTCGTCAGTTGCTTGGTGCTGACCCTGTAAAAATTATTACCCGATTATCTAATCAGTACATTGAGTCTCTGCTGGAAACTCATGAGGGTTGGCAAGTGGCTTGCGCTGAGTATACTTGTTCTTTTTCTCAGCATTATCCTAGTAATAAATTGTTTGCTTTTCTGCAACAATATTCTTTACTGCCATATAATCCTATCTCTTACACTCCAGTTAAAGGTCCCACCTTTTTTACTGATGCTTCAAGCAATGGAAAGGCTAGATACTGGACTTCAGACAATTCAAAAATTTCTCACTATCCATTTGAATCAGTACAAGGAGAACTTTTTACCATTCTTATGGTTCTACAAGACTGGCCTCAAACCCCTTGTAATACAGTTAGTGATTCCCAATATGCTGTATAAGTAACTAAATATATTTCTCAGACTTCTTTACCATTATTTCCTCAAACTCCTTTACAAAAATTATTTTCTTTATTATTTGTAACTCTTACTTCCTGCACTGGCCCCCTTTTTATCACTCATATTCGTTTTCATTCAGCTTTGCCAGGACCTTTATCTTTTGCAATAGTCAGATTGATTCTTTACTTATTGGCAGTGTCCAACGGGCTCAGGATGAGCACCAACTACATCATACTAATAGTTTAGGATTACAACGGCGATTTTCTATAACATGCCGTCAAGCCCGAGCTATTGTCAGAGCCTGCCCATCTTGTGCTCCTATTATGGCACCTTTTTTAAGTCCAGGTATTAATCCTCGAGGCATTCAACAAAATCACATTTGGCAAATGGATGTAACTTATGTTCCTTCCTTTGGTCGTTTAAAATATGTTCATCATACTATTGATACGTGGTCACATTTCCAGTGGGCTATGCCATTACCCTCTGAAAAGGCTGACTCTGTTATTACTCATTTACTTACTTGCTTTGCAGTTATGGGAGTCCCTGCTGAATTAAAAACTGATAATGCCCCTGCTTATTGCTCTCGCAAATTGGCTGCCTTCCTCTCTTTATACCATATTCATCATTCCACTGGTATTCCATTTAACAGTCAAGGTCAAGCAATTATTGAAAGAGCCAATGCTACCTTAAAATTACAACTTTTAAAGCAAAAAGGGGGAGATGGGCGAGATTCCCCAAAACATCAAATTCTGAAAGCCCTTTTTACTTTAAATTTTCTCAACCATTGGCGCCAATTACAGCAGTCTGCAGTGGTGAAACATTTTCAACAGCCTTTAGAAAAGCCACAAAACAGTAATCTGTGGGTGTACATTACAAGGGAAATATTTAAAAGGAAACGTTTTACAATGGGGCCGAGGCTATGCTCTTGTCCGTACAGGTGCCGGAGACGATTGGTTTCCATCTCGATAGTTGAATCAGTGCCATGGCGAAGAGAAGCCGATCCAAAGAGCTCCTGAAGGAATTCCAGGAGCCAAATCTGAGCGCTCAGAGAACATTCACTTTCGGAACTCGACGTGCGGAGCCCCCGACATGGGGACAACTGAAACAGTTAAGAAGCTGAAGGGGTTGTTCAACAAGCCAGGCAGCCCAAAACCCCACTGACTTTATTCCTGGCTATGCTGGCCGTAGTAAATTGTCAGGTAACAGCTGGAGAATTTACATACAGGGCTTATATTCCTTTTCCACCCTTATATCAAGGTGTGGCCTGGGGAGACAGAGAAGTCCCAGTATTTACTAATGATACTGCTTGGATGCCATCGCCCTTTTTTAAACCAGGATCCTGAATTAGACACTGGCACAGTAAATAGTTCATATCAATTTGGGGTGGAAGGGTTACCTATATGTCTTGGGGGTAGTCCGCATTGTCTGCACCTTTCTCATGAGGCTTGGGCTGTTCGCTATAACCATAGTCATATCTCTGCCTTTACTATGATTGTTGTGGCTCAAAGTTTCAAGTATAATCATATTGCAGTACTTGATGAAACTCTGCCAAGTACATTATCTTTATGCCCTATCCCTGATGTGTCCGGAGGTGTTTCCAGACTAGAGTAGACTAGATGTAGAAGTAGTGGGCCACGATTGTTGTTAGAAGTAAAAGGGAAGAGTCGTAAATACCTTGTTACAGATTGGAGTATACATGATTTTCAGACTAAATTCAACCATGTCAACCTGCGTTGGCATATAGGTGATCACAACATCGCTGCAGATGGCAATGAAACTATTATTTGGCATGATGGTGGTCTATCACCCCCTATGCCACATTTGGCTAATACCTCACAAATACAAGGTCATATTTGGAAGTTGCTAGCTGCTGGTAAACCAATGTTCACTTTCGTGGGAAACATGTCCTTAAATCTTACTAATATTGCTAACCCTTTCCATATATCTTTGGATCAAAATAGTTCTAGATATGTTATTGCATGTGTAAGAAAGCCTTACTTGTTGTTGACAGGAATTTTTTAATGGGATAATAATACAGGGGTAGTTAACTGTACAAACAATTGTACATCCTTAAGTTGTATAAATACTACTTGGTGGAATAATAATTGGAATGAGTCTTATTCCGATTTATATATACTAAGAGCCGGAAAAGAAACCTGGCTACCTGTAAACTTAACACGTACTTGGAGTGAATCTGCTGGGGTTACTCAAATTTACAAGGTTATGCAAGATCTTGTCCACCGCAGTCAGAGGATGGTTGGAATCGTCGTGACCGCGGTGATAGGACTTGTAGCAATTGCTTCCACCGCCGCTGTTGCTGGATTAGCTCTACACCAGAGTATACAAAATGCAGAATTTGTGCAACAATGGCATGAACAATCACATTTGTTGTGGCAGCAGCAACAAGACATAGATGTTCATTTGACTGAACGAGTAGATAATCTGGAACAAGTGGTTTCTTGGTTGGGAGATCAGCTAACATTGTTGAATACCCGAGTTTTGTTGAAATGTGATTGGAACACTACCCAATTTTGTATTACTCCTGTTCCTTTTGACAGCACTGTACATAATTGGACTGAGATAAAGAGACTTTTAATTGGTCATAATAATCTTTCCCTAGAAATACAAGAATTAACACAGAACATTTCTGAAACATTTTGCAAACAGTTACCGTTGCTGACTGGTGTAGATTTGATGACTGGTATTGCACAAAGTTCGATGTCTTTGAACCCTATGAGTCCTGTAAAAACTTTGCTGACCTCTGTTTCTAGTAATGTATTGATTGTTGTTCTTGCCTTTGTCATTTTCACAGTCTGCTGGAGATGGTGCCAAAGGGCAAACACCGAATCCCAGTGAGCCCAACATGTAATGATGGTTTTAAAAGAAATTCAAACTTGTAAATAAAGGGGAAATGTAGAGGACTACGTGCTCGCAAACAGGGTGTTCCCAATAAGTTCTGCTCTTGCAAATGAAACAGGGTGTTCCCAATAAGTCCTGCTCTTGCAAACGAAGCAGGGCGTTCCCCATAAGTCCTGCTCTTGCAAACAAAGTCAGGGAAAGGTCAGAAAAACAACAATGTGTCTTGTGACTTGATAACATTCCACAAACGACTGTATAAAATAAAGCAGAGCGCGCCATTCGAGGCGGCCGCCATGTTTGTCTTGTCTTGTGTGTTCATTCCTTTGTTTAGGAAACATGCGGACCCCAACAAAAATGTATGATGAAATTATTATTGACTATAGTCACCCTATCATGCTATCAAATGGCAGGTCTTATTCATTTTTTCTAACTACTTTTTGTACACATTAACCGTTCCCTCCTCTCCCCCAGCACCCTACTAGTAACCACCATCTGGTAACCATACTTCCACTCTCTATGTCTGTGTATTTAATTGTTTTGATTTTTAAATATCAGAAATGTCAGAACATGCAATACTTGTCTTACTGTGCTTGGCTTATTTCACTTAATAATCTTCAGTTCAATCCATCTTGTGGCAAATGATAAGGTATCATTCTTCTTTTAGGGCTGAATGGCACTCCATTTTGTATATACACCACATTTTCTTTACTCAGTCGTCTGTTGATGGACACCCGCATTGCTACCAAAACTTAGCTATTGTAAGCAGGGCTGCAACAAATATAGGGGTGCATATAACTCTTCAATACACTGATTTCCTTTCTTTTGGTTATATACCCAGCAGTAGCATTGGTGGGTCATATAACAGCTCAATTTTTAGTTTTCTGACTAACCTCCAAACTGTTCTCCATAGTGGTTGTACTAGTTTACATTCCCACGAACAGTGTACAAGGGTTCCCTTTTCTCCACATCCTTGCAAGTATTTGTTATTGCCTGTCTTTTGAATATAAACCATATTAACCGAGGTGAGATGATATCACATTATAGTTTTGATTTGCATTCCTCTGATTATCAGTGATTTGGAGCATTTTTTTCATATTCCTATTTGCCATTTGTCTGTTTCTTTTGGGAAAGTCTATTCAGATCTTTTGCCCACTTTTTGATCAGCTTATTAGATTTTTCCTAAAGAGTTCTTTGAGCTCCTTATATATTCTGGTTATTTATCCCTTGTTAAATGGGTAGTTTGCAAATATTTTCTCGCATTCTATGAATTGTCTTTTCATTTTGTTGATTGTATCTTTTGCTGTGCAGAAGCTTTTTAACTTGATGTGATTCCATTTGTTCATTTTTGATTTAATTGCCTGTGCATGTAGGGTATTGATGTAGAAATTTTTGCCCCAACCAATGTCTTACAGATTTTCCTCAAAGTTTTCTTGTAGTAGTTTTGTAGTTTTAGGTCTTACATTTAAGTCTTTAATCTATTTTGATTTTGTTTTTGTATATGACGAGAGATGGGACTAGGTTAATTCTTCTGCATATCGATATCCAATTTTCTCAGCATCTTTTATTGAAAATACTGTATTTTTCCAGTTTATGTTCTTGGCATCTCTGTTTAAAATGAGTATACAGTGGGTGTGTGGATTTTTTTGTGGGTTCTCTATTCTGTTTCATTGGTCTATGTGTCTGTTTTTTGTCCCAGTACCATGCTGTTTTATTTACTATAGCTCTGTATTATAATTTGAAGACAGGTACTGTGATTTCTCTAGTATTGTTCTTTGGGCTTAGAAAAGCCTTGGCTATTCTGGGACTTCTGTGGTTCCATATTAACTATAGGATAGTGTTTTTTTTTTTTTTTTTTCTGTGAAGAATGTCATTTGTGTTTTGATAGGGATTACACTGAATCTGTAGATTGCTTTGGGTAGTATGGACATGTTAATATTGAGTCTTCCAATCGGTGAAAAAGAAAAGTTTTTTTTTGTTCTCTTCAATTTTTTATCAGTGTTTTATAGTTTTTATTATAGACGTGTTTTACTTCTTTGGTTAAATCCTTAGGTATTTTGTTTTGTTTCTGTCTATTGTCAATGAGATTACTTATTAATTTCATTTTTACATTGTTCACTCTCAGCATATAGAAATGTTACTGATTTTGTATCCGGTAAATTTACTGAATTTGTTTATCAGTTCTAATAGTTTTCTTGTGGAGTTTTTATGAGTTTCCAAATATAAGATTATATCATCTGCACACAAAGATCAGTTTATTTCCTTTCTAGTTTGGTTGTCTTTTATTTCTTTCTCTTGTCTGATTGCTCTAGTTAAGACATCCAGTGTTATGTTGAATAACAGTGGTGACAGTGGGCATCTGAGTAATGTTCCAGATCTTAGAGAAAAGGCTTTCAGTTTTTTCCTATTCAATATGATGTCATTCATATATGGCTTTTATTATGTTAATGTATATTCCTTCTATCCCATGTTTTTTGAGGATTTCTATCATAAAGCGATGTTGATTTTGTGAAATGCTTTTTCTACATCAATTGAGATGATTATATGGACTTTATCCTTCATTCTGTTGGTATTGATTTATTGCATTGATTGACTTGCATATGTTGACTCACCCTTGCATCCAGAAATAAATCCCAATTAATCGTGATGAGTGATCTTTCTAATGTATTGTTGAATTTGGTTTGCTAGTATTTTGTTGAATATTTTTGAATCAATATTCATCAGAAATATTGGCTTGCAGTTTTCTTTTTTTTAATGTGTCTTTATATTTGGTATTAGAATAATACTACTCTCGTAGAATGAATTTGCAAGTATTCCTTCCCCCTCTAGGTTTTGGAATAGTTTGAGTAGGGTTGATATTAGTTTTTCTTTAAATGTTTGGTAGAGTTCAGCAGTGAAGTTATCAATTTCCTGGCTTTTCTATACTGGGAAAATTTTTATTACAGCCTCAAACTCTTTACTTCTTAATTTGTTCAGGTTTTTTGGATTTCTGTCTGGTTCAATCTTGGTAGGTTGTGTGTATCTAGAAATTTGTCCATTTTTTTCTAGGTTCTCTAATCTACCATCATATAGTTGCTCATAGTAGACACTATTGATCCTTTACATTTATTTTATATTATTATTATTGCAACAGGATTTTGGGGAACAGATGATGTTTGGTTACATGAATAAGTTCTTTAGTGGTGATTTATGAAATTTTGGTGCACCAATCACCTAGGCAGTGCATATTGTACCCAATGTGTAGTGTTTTATCTATCTCTCCTCTCCCATCCTTTCCCCTAAGTCCTCAAAGTCCATTGTATTATTCATATGCCTTTGCGTCCTCATAACTTAGCTCCCACTTATGAGTGAGAGCATACAATGTTTGGCTTTCCATTCCTGAGTTACTTCACTTAGAATAATGGTCTTTGATTTCATTTGAGTTGCTGCAAATGCCATTATTTTGTTCCTTTTTATGACTGAGTAGTATTTCATGGTTTATGTGTGTGTATACACTGATTATACACTCTTGTAATTGCAACTGCTGCTATAAAAATGTGTGAGCAAGTATCTTCTTTGTATATGACTTCTTTTCCTGTGGATAGATACCCAGAGTGGGATTGCTGGAACAAATGATAGCTTTATTTTCAGTTCTTTAAGGAATCTCCACACTGTTTTCCATAGTGGTTTTACTAGTTTACATTCTCACTAGCAGTGTAAAAGTGTTCCTTTTTTACCACGTCCCTACCAACATGTATTATTTTTAGATTTTTTTTTTTATTATGGTCATTCTTAAAGGAGTAAGGTGGCATTGTGTTGTGGGAAGTCAGGGACCCCAAAAGGAGGGACCAGCTGAAGCTGCAGTAGAAGAACATAAATTGTGAAGATTTCATGGACATTTATTAGTTCCCCAAATTAATGCTTGTATAATTTCTTACGCCTGTCTTTACTGCAATCTCTGAACATAAATTGCGAAGATTTCATGGACACTTATCACTTCCCCAATCAATACCCTTGTGATTTCCTATGCCTGTCTTTAATCTCTTAATCCCATCATCTTCACAAGCTGAGGAGAATGTATGTTGCTTCAGGACCCTGTGATGATTGCATTAACTGCACAAATTGTTTGTAGAGCATTTGTGTTTGAACAATATGAAATCTGGGCACCTTGAAAAAAGAACAAGATAACAGCAATGTTCAGGGAACAAGGGAGATAAGACTGGACTCTGACTACCAGTGAACCAGGTGGAACAGAGACATATTTCTCTTCTTTCAAAAGCAAATAAAAGAAATATCACTGAATTCTTTTTCTCAGCAAGGAACATCCCTGAGAAAGAGAATGAGCCCCTGAGGGTAGGCCTCTAATATGGCCGCTTTGGGGGTGGTTGTCTTTTACTGTTGAAGACAAAGAGTTGAAATAAGGCCCGGTCTCCTGTAGTGCTCCCAGGCTTATTAGGATGAGGAAATTCCCACCTAATAAATTTTGGTCAGACTGGTTGTCAGCTCTCAAACCTTGTCTCCTGATAAGATGTTATCAATGACAATGCGTGCCCAAAACTTCATTAGCAATTTTAATTTCACCCCATCCTGGGTCCTGTGATCTCACCCTGCCTCCATTTGCTTTGTGATATTTTATTGCCTTGCGAAGCATGTGACCTCTGTGACCCACACCATATTTGTGCACTCCCTCCCTTTTGAAAATTGCTAATAGAAACTGCTGGTTTTATGGCTCAGGGAGCATCACAGAACCTGCTGACATGTGATGTCTCCCTCAGACACCCAGCTTTAAAATCTCTCTCTTTTGTACTCTTTCCCTTTATTTCTCAGACCAGCTGATGCTTAGGGAAATAGAATAGAATCCACATTGAATATCGGGGGTGAAGTTTCTCCATTAGCATTGCATTTTGGTTTTGACTTGTATTTATCTGATAATCAGTGATGTTGAACATTATTTTCATATTTTTTGGCCATTTGTATATCTTCCTTTGAGAATTGTCTATTCATATCCTTAGCCCACTTGTTGATGGAGTTGTTTGTTTTGTTCTTGCTGATATGTTTGAGATCCTTGTAGATTCTGAATATTTGTCCTTTCTCAGATGTATAGATTGTGAAGATTTTTTCCCACTCTGTGGGTTGTCTGCTTACTCTGCTGATTATTATTATTATTTTTTGCTATGCAGAAGCTCCTTTAGTGAAATTAACTCGTATCTACTTATCTTTGTTTTTGTTGCGTTTGCTTTTCGGTTCTTGCTCATGAAGTCTTTGCCTAAGTCAATGTCTAGAAGGGTTCTTCCTGTGTTATCTTCTAGAATTTTTATGGTTTCAGGTCTCAGATTTAAGTCTTTGATACATTTTGAGGTGATTTTTGTATAAGCTGAGAAATGAGGATCCAGTTTTATTCTACAAGTGGCTTTCAAATATTTCATCACCATTTGTGGAATGGAGTGTTTTATCACTACTATATATTTTTATTTGCTTTGTTGAAGATCAGTTAACTGCAATTATTTGGCTTTATTTTTGGGTTATCTGCTCTTATCCATTGTTCTGTATGCCTGTTTCTATACCAGTGCCATGCTGTGTTGGTGACTGTGGCCTTACTGTATAGTTTGAAATGGAGTAATGTGATGCCTCCAGATTTGTTCAATTTACTTAGTTTTGCTTTGGCTATGTGGGCTCTTTTTTGGTTCCATGTAAATTTTAGAATTGCTTTTTCTAGTTCTGTGAATAACAATGATGGTGTTTTGATGGGAATTGCTTTGAATTTCTATATTGCTTTTGGCAGTATTGTCACTTTTACAATATTGATTCTACTCATCCATGAACATGGAATGTGTTTTCATTTTTTGTGTGTGTTCTGCAATTCCTTTCATCAGTGTTTTGTATTTTTCCTTGTAGAGGTCTTCTACCTCCTTGGTTAACTATATTCCTAAGTATTTTGTATTTTTTAGCTATTGCAAAAAGGTTTGAGTTCTTGATTTGATTCTCAGCTTGGTCGCTGTTGGTGTATAGAAGGGATACTGATTTGTGTATGTTGATTTTGTATCCTGAAACTTCTTTATTTACCACTTCTAGGAGCTTTTTAGACGAGCCTTTAAGGTTTTAATCATAAAGGAATGCTGGATTTTGTCAAATGCTTTTTCTGAATCTATTGTGAGGATCATATAGTTTTTGTTTTTAAATCTGTTTATATGGTACATTACATTTATTCACACGTATATGTTAAACCTTCCCTATATCTCTTGTATGAAACCCACTTGATCATGGTGGATTATCTTTTTCATATGCTACTGGATTCAATTGTGTAGTATTTTGTTGAGGATTTTTGCATCTACATTCACCCTGGATATTGGTCCATAGTTTTCTTTTTTTGTTATGCTGTTTCCTGGTTTTGGTATTAGGGTGATACTGGCTTCATAGAATTATTTAGGGGGTGCTTCCCTTTTTGTCTGTCTTGTGGAATAGTGTCAAAAAGATTGATAAAAATTCTTTGAATATCTGATATAATACAGCTGTGAATCCATCTGGTCCTGGACCTTTTATTTTTTTTGGTATCTTTTTTTATTATGTTTAATTTTTTTAATTTTTATTATACTTTAAGTTCTAGGGCACATGTGTACAATGTGCAGGTTTGTTACATATGTATACATGTGCCATGTTGGTGTGCTGCACCCATCAACTTGTCATTTACATTAGGTATATCTCCTAATGCTATCCATTCCCTCTCCCCTCCCCACAATAGGACCCGGTGTGTGATGATCCTTTTCCTGTGTCCAAGTGATCTCATTGTTCAATTCCCACTTATAAGTGAGAACATGAGGTATTTGGTTTTCTGTTCTTGCAATAATTTTGCTGAGAATTATGGTTTCCAGCTGCATCCATGTCCCTACAAAGGACACAAACTCATCCTTTTTTATGGCTGCATAGTATTCCATGGTGTATATGTGCCACATTTTCTTAATTCAGTCTGTCACTGATGGATATTTGGGTTGATTCCAAGTCTTTGCTATTGTGAATAGGGCCGTAATAAACATACGTGTGCATGTGCCTTTATAGCAGCATGACTTATAATCCTTTGGGTATATACCCAGTAATGGGATGGCTGGGTCATATGGTATTTTTAGTTCAAGATCCTTGAGGAATCGCCATACTGTTTTCCACAATGGTTGAACTAGTTTACAATCCCACCAACAGTGTAAAAGTGTTCCTATTTCTCCACATCCTCTCCAGCACCTGTTGTTTCCTGATTTTTTAATGATTGCCATTCTAAACGGTGTAAGATGGTGTCTCACTGTGGTTTTAATTTGCATTTCTCTGATGGCGAGTGATGATGAGCATTTCTTCATGTGTCTGTTGGCTGTATGAATGTCTTCTTTTGAGAAGTGTCTGTTCATATACTTTGCCCACTTTTTGATGGGATTGTTTATTTTTTTTCTTGTAAATTTGATTGAGTTCCTTATAGGTTCTGGATATTATCCCTTTGTCAGATGAGTAGATTGCAAAAATTTTGTCCCATTCTGTAGGTCACGTGTTCACTATGATGGTAGTTTCTTTTGCTGTGCAGAAGTTCTTTAGTTTAATTAGATCCCATTTGTCAATTTTGGTTTTTGTTGCCATTGCTTTTGGTGGTTTAGACATGAAGTCCTTGCCCATGCCTATGTCCTGAATGGTATTACCTAGGTTTTCTTCTAGGATTTTTATGGTTTTAGGTCTAACATTTAAGTCTCTAATCCATCTAGAATTAATTTTCGTATAAGGAGTAAGGAAAGCCTCCAGTTTCAGCTTTCTACTTATGGTTAGCCAATTTTCCCAGTACCATTACAAGTTCACACATAACAATATTAACCTTAAATGTAAATGGACTAAATGGTCCAATTAAAAGACACAGACTGGCAAATTGGATAAAGAGTGAAGACCCATCAGTTTCCTGTATGCAGGAGACCCATCTCACATGCAGAGACACACATAGGCTCAAAATAAAGTGATGAAGGAAGATCTACCAAGCAAATAGAAAACAAACAAACAAACAAAAGCAGGGGTTGCAATCCTACTCTCTGATAAAACAGATTTTAAACCATCAAAGATCAAAAGAGACAAAGAAGGCCATTACATAATGGTAAAGGGATCAATTCATCAGGAAGAGCTAACTATCCTAAATATATATGCACCCGATACAGGAGCACCCAGATTCATAAAGCAAGTCCTTGGAGACTTATGGAGAGACTTAGACTCCCATACAATAATAATGGGAGACTTTAACACCCTGCTGTCAACATTAGACAGATCAACAAGACAGAAAGTTAACAAGGATATCCAGGAATTGAACTCAACTCTGCATCAAGCGGACCTAATAGACATCTACAGAACTCTCTACCCCAAATTAACAGAATATGCATTCTTCTCAGCACCACATCGCACTTATTTCAAAATTGACCACATAGTTGGAAATAAAGCACTCCTCAGCAAATGTAAAAGAACAGAAATTATAACAAACTGTCTCTCATACCACAGTGCAATCAAACTCGAACTCAGAACTAAGAAACTCAAAACCACTCAACTACATGGAAACTGAACAACCTGCTCCTGAGTGACCACTGGGTACATAATGAAATGAAGGCAGAAATAAAGATGTTCTTTGAAACCAATGAGAACAAAGATACAGCATACCAGAATCTCTGGGACACATTTAAAGCAGTGTGTAGAGGGAAATTTATAGCACTAAATGCCCACAAGAAAAAGCAGGAAATAACTAAAATTGACACTCTAACATCACAATTAAAAGAACTAGAGAAGCAAGAGCAAACATATTCAAAACTAGCAGAAGGCAAGAAATAACTAAGATCAGAGCAGAACTGAAGGAGATAGAGACACAAAAAACCCTCCAAAAAATCAATGAATCCAGGAGCTGGTTTTTTTGAAAAGATCATCAAAATTGATAGATTGCTAGCAAGACTAATAAAGAAGAAAAGAGAGAAGGATCAAATAGACGCAATAAAAAATGATAAAGGGGATATCACCACCAACCCCACAGAAATAAAAACTGCCATCAGAGAATGCTATAAGCACCTCTATGCAAATAAACTGGTATCTTTTTAATTACCATTTCAGTCTTGCTGCTTGTTATTGGTCTATTCAGAGTTTCTGTTTCTTCTGATTTAATCTAAGCAGGTTTTATATTTCCAAGAGTTTATCCATCTCCTCTAGGTTTCCTAGTTTATGCACAAAAACATATTCATAGTAGCCTTGAATGATCTTTTGTATTTCTGTGGGATCAGTTGTAATGTCTCCCCTTTCATTTCTAACTGAGTTTATTTGGGTCTTCTCTCTTTGTTTTCTTGGTTAATTTCACTAATGGTCTGTCACTTTTGTTTATCTTTCCGAAGAAGAAATTTTTTTCTTCACTTATCTTTCGTATTTTTTTTTTTAATTTTTCCAATTTCATTTAGTTCTGTTCTGATCTTGGTTATTTGTTTTCTTCTGCTGCTTTTGGGTTTGGTTTGTTGTTATTTCTATAGCTCCTTTAGATGTGACCATATGTTGTCTGCTGGTGCTGTTATAGACTTTTTATGTAGGCATTTAATGCTATGAACTTTCTTCTTAGCACTTACTTTTCTGTATTCCAGAGGTTTTCATAACTTATGTCTCTTTTATTATTCAGTGTAAAGAATATTTTATTTCCAATTTGATTTTGTTGTTTACCCAACAATCATTCTGAAGGTTATTTAATTTTCATGTATTTGCATGATTTTGAGGGTTTGACTTTGAAGTTGATTTCCAATTTTATTCCACTGTGGTTTGAGAGAGTACTTGTTATAATTTCGATTTTCTTAAATTTGCTGAGACTTATTTTGGGGCCTATCATATAGTCTATCTTAGATTTAGATAATTTTCCATGTGCTGATGAATAGAATGTATATTCTGCAGTTGTTGGGTAGAATGTTCTGTAAATATCTGTTAAGTCCATTTGTTCTAGGGTATAGTTTAAGTCTGTTGTTTCTTTGTTAACTTTCTCTCTTGAGGACCTGGCTAGTGCTGTCATGTGAGTATTGAAGTCCCCCACTATTATTGTGTTGCTTTCTATCTCATTTCTTAGGTCTAGTAGTAATTGTTTTATGAATTTGGGAGCTCCAGTTTTAGGTGAATATGTATTTAGGATTGTGATATTCTCCTGTTGGACTAGTCATTTATCATTATATCATGTCCCTTTTTGTGTTTTTTAACTGCTCTTGCTTTAAAGTTTATTTTTTTCTGATATAAGAATAGCTATTCCTGCTCACTTTTAGTGTCCACTTGCATGAATATGTTTCCCCACCACTTTATTTTAAATTTTTGTGAATCCTTATGTGTCAGGTGAGTATCTTGAGGACAGCAGATACTTGGGTGGTGAATTCGTATCTGTTTGTCATTTCGTATATTTTCAGTGGAGCATTTCAGTGATTTACATTCAGCATTGGTATTGAGACATGAGGTTCTTTTCTATTCATTTTTCTATGTGTTGCCTAAATACCTTGTTTCATTTTTCATTGTGGTATTGTTTTCCAGGTCCTGGGAGATTAATGCTTTAAGAAGATTATATTTTGATGAATTTCCAGGATTTTTTTTTTCAAGATTTAGAGCTCCTTTTATCAGTTCTTGTAGTTCTGGCTTGATAGTGATGAATTCTTTCAGTATTTGTCTAAAATGTACTGTATCTTTTCTTCATTTATGAAACTCAGTTTCATTAGATACAAAATTCTTGGCTAATATTTGTTTTGTTTAAGAAGGCTGAAGATAAAACCTCAATCCCTTCTACCTGGTAGGGTTTCTGCTGACAAGGCTGCTATTAATTGATAGGTTTTCTTTATAGGTTACCTGATGTTTTTGACTCACAGCTCTTATGATTATTTCTATCATCTTTACTTTAGATAAGATGATGACTGTGTACCTAAGTGATAAGGTTTTTGCAATGAATTTTCTGGGTTTTCTTTGAGCTTCATGTATTTGGATGCCTCAACCTCTAGCAAGGCTGGGGAAGTTTTTCATGATTATTCCCTGAAATATGTTTTCCAAACATTTAGATTCCCCTTCTTCCTCGGGAACATCAATTACTGTTAGGTTTGGTAATTTAACATCATCCCAAATTTCTTGGAGGCTTTGTTTATTTTTATAATTTATTTTTCATAGTTTTTGTTGGATTGTTTGATGGTTAATATTGAGTGTCAACTTGAATGGATTGAAGGATGTAAAGTATTGTTCCTGGGTGTGTCTTTGAGGGGATTGCCAAAGGAGATTAACGTTTAAGTCTAAGCACTGGGAAAGGCAGATCCACCCTCAATCTGGGTGGGCACAATCTAATCAGCTGCCTGTGTGGCCAGAATAAAAGCAGGCCGAGGAGCATGAAAAGACTACACTGGCTTAGCCACTGAGCCTACATCTTTCTCCCATGCTGGATACTTCCTGCCTTCAAACATCAGACACTACGTTCTTTAGCTTTTAGACTCGTACTGGCTTCCTTGCTCCTCAACTTACAGACAGCCTATTGTGGAACCTTACCATGTGATGATGTGAGTTAATACTTCATAATAAATTCATATATATATAATCCACTATATATAGTGACTATATACATATATATAAAATTATATATATATATGTATATAATTTTATTAGTTCTGTCTATCTAGAGAACCTGACTAATATAGATACATTTTGGTACCAGGAGTGGTTCTAGAGGAACAGAATATTAAGGATGCAGTCATTTCATTGGTTTGGGGTTTCTGGAATTTGTTGCTTAATATGATTAGACCTAAAAATGCTAAGGACTCTACTTCTAATAGTATGGAGAACACTGATAGTCCTTGGTGTGAACTGTTTAAAGGGTTATGCAAAATAAATACATTTGATACTCCTGACTCACCACTCATGAGAGGCAAGAAGTTTAGTGACTGCGTACATAACACTTTTGACCATATGTGGAGAACCAAAAAGTATAACAAAGTTGATTGGTTGCTCCTAAGTTCACTGGACAAAATGATGAAAAAACAATAATGAACTTAGGGATTCAGCTCTTCCTCTGCAGGAGACAAGACTTCAGAAGCAGGTACTGAGCCTCAAATATTCTAAGACTGTCCAGAGTGAGAGTCTTATCTCCTGAAGAGGAAGAGCTGAAATATCAGAAAATCAGACACAGGCCCTTATCATACAAGTGGCTGACCTGCAACAAAAGGTGCACTCACAGCCTCACCAGGTGTCTACTGTTAAAGTGAAGGCATCGATTGTAAAAGAATGGGACCCTGCACCTTGGAATGGGGACATGTGGGAGCACCCCGATAAATCTGGGGACACTGAGCTTGTAAACTCTGATGAGTTAAAGAAAGATTCTATTAGTTTATGCTCTTGGTTAGCAGAAATATGGAATAAAAGATGGCCGGCTGTGAGCGAACTAGAATGTCTGATCTGCCTTGGTTTAATATAAAGAAAGGGATCCAAAGGCTTAGGGAGATTGGGGTGCAGAAGTGGATTAGTCACTTTAGACCTTCACATGCCAGCTGGGAGGGGCCAGAGGATATACCCTTGACCAATACTTTGCAAAAGAGATTTTTGAGGGGGACACCTGCATCTTTGAAGAGCACTGTGATTGCTCTTCTCTGTATGACAGATCTAACAGTGAAAACCACAGTCACTGAACTACAAAATATAAATGCAATGGGAATAATTGGATCTTGAGGTAACAGGGGACAAGTGGCAGCACTAACTCTCAAAGACAAGATAGGTATAGCTACCATAATGGACAGCAGAGGCAAAGCAGCAATCAGAATAGTTTGACTCATGTAGAGCTCTGGCATTGGCTACTTAATTATGGTGTTCCTAAAAGTGAAATTGATATGAAGCCGATTGCATTCTGACTTAATTTATATAAGCAGGAAATTTCCAGATTGAGTGGACAAAAATTAAACAAATTAGTGGACTAATTTGAAATACAAAAACAGAGAATCACAACCCCTCAATCAATTTCCAGACATGAGCCAGTTTACAGACCAAGAATCCCTTGAATGAAAGGGAGTCTAGGTTCCCTTGAGAAGGGACCCCACTACACTATCGACAATTTTTGATGTTAATCTTTCTCCCATCCTTCCCCAAGAAGACCTCCTGCCTTTTGCCAGGGCAACTGTGCATTAGGGAAAGGGAAATTATCAGATCTTTCAGGGGCTACCGGACACTGACTCTGAGCTGACATTGATTCCATTGGACCCAGGATGTCATCATGGTCCTCCAATTAAAGTAGGGGCTTAGGAGGGGCCAGGTAATTAATAAAGTTTTAGCTCAGGTCCGACTTACAGTTGGTCCAGTGGGTCCCTGAACTCCTCCTGCGTGGTCATTTCCCCAGTGCCAGAATGCATAATTATAATATATATACTTAGCAGCTGGCAGAACCCCCATATTGGCTCCCTGATTGGTAGGGTGAGAGCTATTATGGTGAGAAAGGCCAAATGGAAGCCATTAGAGCTGATTCTACCTAGAAAAATAGTAAATCAAAAACAATGTTTCATCCCTTGAGGGACTGAGGAGATTACTGCAAGCATCAAAGACTTGAAAGATGCAGGGGTGGTGATTTCCACCACAACTCTCCTATTTGGCCTGTGAAGAAGACAGATGGATATTGGAGAATGACAGTGGATTATTATAAACTTAACCAAGTGATGACTCCAACTGCAGCTGCTGTACCAGATGTAGTTTTATCACTTGACTCAGATTAACAAATTTCCTGGTACCTGGTATGCAGCCATTGATTTGGCAAATGCTTTTTTCTCCCATTCCTGTCCATAAGGCCTACCAGAAGCAATTTGCCTTCAGCTGGCAAGGACAGAAATATACCTTTACTCTCCTACCTTAGTGATACATCAACTCTCCAGCTCTGTGTCATAACCTTGATCACTTTTCCTTGCACAAGATATCATACTGGTCTATTACATTGATGACATCATGCTGATTGTATCCAGTGAGCAACAAATAGCAAATACACTGGACTTATTGGTGAGACATTTGCATTCCAGAGGATGGAAAATAAATCCAACTAAAATTTAGGCACCTTCTACTTCAGTAAAATTTTCCGGGGTCCAGTTGTGTGGGGCCTGTCGTGATAGTCTTTCTAAAATGAAGGGTAAGTTGCTGCATTTGGCCCCTCCTACAACCAAGTAAGAGGCATAATGCCTAGTGAACCTATTTGGCTTTTAGAGGCAACACATTCTTTATCTGGGTGTGTTACTTTGGCCCATTTGTGGAGTGATCAGAAAGGCTGCCAGTTTTGAATGGGGTGCAGAACAGGAAAAGGCTCTGCAACAGATCCAGGCTGCTGTGTAAGACACTCTGCCACTTGGGCTTTATGATCTAGCAGAACCAGTGCTGCTTGAGGTGTCAGTGGCAGATAGAGATGCTGTTTGGAGCCTTTGGCAGGCCCCCATAGGTGAATCACAGAGGGGATCTCTAGGATTTTGGAGGAAGGACCTGCCATCTTCTGCAGATAACTACTCTTCCTTTGACAGCTCTCAGCCTATTACTGGGCTTTGGTGGAAACTGAACGTTTGACTATGGGTCATCAAGTCACCATGCGACCTGAACTGCTATTATGAACTGGGTGCTTTCTGACCCACTTAGCCATAAAGCGGGATGTGCACAGCAGCATTCCATCAGCAAATAAAAGTCATATATACGTGATCGAGCTTGAGCAGGTCCTAAAGGCACAAGTAAGTTACATGAGAAAGTAGCTCAAATACCCAAGGTCTCCACTTCTGCCACCCTGCCTTCTCTCCCCCAGCTTGTACCAATGGCCTTAGGGGTGCAATCAGTTGACAGAGGAAGAGAAGATTAGGGTCTGGTTCACAGATGGTTCTGCATGATATGTAGGCACCACCAGAAAGTGGACAGCTGCAGAACTGCAGCCCCTTTCTATAACACCCCTGAGGGAAAGCAGTGAAGGGACATCTTCCTAGTGGGCAGAACTTCGGACAGTGCACCTGGTTGTGCACTTTTCATGGAAAGAAAAAATGCCAGATGTGCGATTATATACTGATTCATGGGCTGTAGTCAATAGTTTGGCTGGATAGTCAGGGACTTGGAAGAAGCATGATTGGAAATTGATGACGAAGAATTTTGGGGAAGACGTCTGTGAATGGACCTCTCTAAGTGGTCAAAAACTGTAAAAATATTTGTATCCCAAGTGAGTGTTCACCAACTGTGACCTCAGCAGAGGAGGATTTTAATAATCAAGTTGATAGGATGACTCATTCTGTGGACACCACTGAGCTTCTTCCCCCAGCCACCCTTTTCATTCCCCAGGGGGCCCATGAACAAAGCGGTCACGGTGGCAGGGATGGAAGTTCCACATGGGCTCAGCAACATGGACTTCCACTCACCAAAGCTGACCTGGCTAGGGCCACTGCTGCATGTCCAATTTGCCAGCTGCAGAGAGCAACTCTCAACCCTTGATATGGCACCATTCCTTGGGGTGATCAGTCAGCCACTTGGTGGCAGGTTGATTATATTGGACCTCTTCCATCATGGAATGGGCAGAGGTTTGTCCTCACTGGAATAGACACTTACTCCTGATATGGGCTTGCCTATTCTGCATGCAATGTTTCTGCCACGAATGTCATCCATGGACTGACTGAATGCCTTGTTCACCGTCATGGTATTACACACAGCATTGCCTCTGAGCCAGGCACTCATTTTATGGCAAAAGTGCAGCAGTGGGCTTATGCTCATGGAATTCACTGGTTTTACCATATTCCCCATCATCCTGATGCAGCTGGATTGATAGAGTGGTGGAATTACCTTTTGAAGTCACAATTACAATGCTAACTAGGTAACAATACTTTGAAGGTCTGGGGCACAGTTATTCAGAAGGCTGTGTATGCTCTGAATCAGCATCCAATATTTGGTACTCTTTCCCCCATAGCTAGGATTCAGGGGTCCAGGAATCAAGGGGTGGAAGTGGAAGTGGCACCACTCATCATCACCCCAAGTGATCCACTAGCAAAATGTTTACTTCCTGTTCTCATGACATTACATTCTGCTGGCTTAGAGGTCTTAGTTCCAGAGGGATGATCTCTGCCACCAGGAGACACCACAATGCTTATATTTAACTGGAAGTTAAGATTGCTACCTGGCCACTCTGGGCTCCTCCTACCTTTAAGTCAACAGGCTAAGAAAGGAATTACAATGTTGACCGAAGTGATTGACCTGCAGTGTCACGGTAAAATTAGCCTACTATTCCACAATTGTGGTAAGGGAGATTACCCTTGGAATATAGGAGATCTCTTAGGGTGTCTCTTAGTATTATCACACAATTTAATTGAGGTCAATGGGAAACTGTAATATCCCAGTCCAGGCAGGACTACAAATGCCCCAGACACTTCAAGAATGAAGGTTTGTGTCACTTCACCAGGTAAAAATCACGACCTGCTATGGTGATTGCTGAAGACAAAGGGAATACAAAATGGGTAGTAGAAGAAGGTAGTCAATACCAGCTATGACCAGTTGCTGAAACGAGGACTGTAATTGTCATGAGTATTTCCTCCTTACTTAGTCAAGAACATGTTTGTTCATGTATACAGTTGTACTAAGAAAATATCTTCAGTGTTTTTTTCCTTTTTCCTTTATCATATAACATAAGATTTATTAACTTCATATCAGCATTTAAGTGTTTTTAACTTATGTAATAGCATTTGTGTTGGGGATTGGTGCATTTCCAGTTGTACGAAGCATAGTTGTATTATGTTAGGCATAATTATGACCTTACTATTGTCTTTATTTAAAGATTATGTATGATTTCAGAAGATATGTATGGGTTCAATTTGACAAAGGTTGGATTTGTGATGGTTAATATTTAGTGTCATCTTGATTGCATTGAAGGATGCCAAGTATTGTTCCTTGGTGTGTCTCTGAGGATGTTGCCAAAGGAGATTAACATTTGAGTCAGTGGATTGGGAAAGGCAGACTCACCCTCAATTTGGGTAGGCACAATCTAATCAGTTGCCAGCATGGCCAGAATAAAAGCAGGCAGAAGAACGTGAAAAGACTAGATTGGCTTAGCCTCTGAGCCTACATCTTTCTCCCATGCTGGATGCTTCCTGCCCTTGAACTTCCAACACCTAGTTGTTTAGCTTTGGGACTCTTACTGGCTTCCTCACTCTTCAGCTTGCAGAGAGCCTATTCTGGGACTTCACCTTGTGATCGTGTGTGTTAATACTTCTTAATAAACTCATATATATATATAATATATGTATATATACTATTAGTTCATATATATATATTATTATTATTAGTTCTGTCCCTCTAGAGAACCCTGACTAATACAAATTGGGTTAATTCAAAAGCCTCATCTTTGAGCTCTGAAGTTCTTTCTTATACTTGTTTGATTCTATTGCTGAGACTTTCCAGTGCATTTTGCAATTCTCTTAGTGTGCCCTTCATTTTCAGAAGTTGTGATTTTTTAATTTATGCTATCTATTTCATTGGAGATTTTTCCGGTGCCTCCTTGATTGACTTAATAGCTGACCTGCTGAGTTCTTTTTCTGGCAGTTCAGAGATTTTGTCTTGAATTGGATCTACTGATGGTCAGCTAGTGTTCTTTTTTGGTGTTATTAAAGAACCTTGTTTTGTCATGTTACCAGAATTGTTTTTCTGGTTATTTCTTATTTGAGTAGACTATGTTAGAGGGAAGATCTTGGACTCAAGGGCTGCTGCTCAGATTCTTCTGTCCCACGGAGTGCTTCTTTGATGTGGTACTCTTCCCTTTCTTGTAGAGATGGGGCTTCCTGAGAGCTGAACTGCAGTGATTGTTATTTCTCTTCTTGATCTAGCCACCCACTGGAGCTATCTGACTCTGGGCTGGTACTGGGGAATGTATGCAAAGAGTCTTGTGATATGATTCATTTTCATGTCTCTCACCATGGATACCAGCACCTGCTCCAGTATAGTTAGCAGTGCGTGAAATGGATTCTGTGAGGGTCCTTGGTTGTATTTTTGTTAGGTGCTCTGGTTTTGTGTTAGTTGGCCTCCATACAGGAGGGGGCACTTTCAAATGTGCATCAGCTGTGGTAGTGTATGGAGGAAAGGTTGATGAGTGGAGCTATAGTTCTCCCAATAGTTTATGTTCTTTTTCTTCAGAGTTCCTAGGCTGTTCTACAGAACCTTCAGCAACAATCCACCTCCTTCAAAGGGTCTGTGGATTCTTTTCTCTCTCTTGATATGTTCTGTGGTAGTTCTTGGAGCAAAAGTTCATGATGTGAGTCTCCACATGATGCTCTGTACATCAGAGAGTGGGAATTAGAAGTTAGTCTTGCCTGCTATCTGCCATTTTTCCTCTTACAATCTGATCCTTTAAATTTCTGCAGTATTAGCTATTATGTCTTATTTTTCATTTCCGATTTTTCTATTTTGATCTTTTCTCTTTTTTTCATAGATAGTCTGCCCATAGGTGTGTCATTAAAAAAATTTTTTAAACGACTTTATGTTTTGTTAATCTTTTGTATTTTTTGTTTCATTTCAATTTCATTTATTTCTGCTCTTATATCTATTATTTATTTTCTTCGACTAATTTTGCATTTGGTTTTTCTTGCTTTTTTGTTCTTTAAGATGTATCATTACATTGCTCATTTAAAGTTTTTCATCTTTTTTGATGTTAACAATCATCACTATAAACTTCCTTCTTAGTACTGCTTTCACTGTATCCCATAGGTTTTCTTATGTTATGTTTCCATTTTCATTTCTTTCAAAAAATTTTTCAATTTTTTTCTTAATTTCTTCATTGATCAACTGGTAATTCAGAAGCATATTGTTTAGTTTCTAAATATTTGTATAGTTTCAAAAATTCCTCCTGTTATCAATGTCTAGTTTTATTGTATTGCGGTCAGAGAGGTTGCTTGATATTATTTAAATTTTTGGATGTTTTATGACTTTTTTGACCTAACTTATGGTCTATCTTTAAGAATGACATATGTGCTGAGGAAAAGAATATGCATTTTGCAGCTTTTGGATAAAATGTTCTGTAAAAATATATTAGATCAATTTCATCTATATTTCGGATTAAATCTGAAGTTTTTTGTTGATTTTCTGTCTGGAAGATTTGCCCAATTCTGAAAGTTCAGTGTGGAAGTCTGCAGCTATTGCTGTCTTCAGGGCCAATCTCTAATAACAGTACCTTTGTATATCTGGGTGCTCCAGTGTTGGGTGCAAACATCTAAAAAATTGTTGCAGGTTTTCGCTGAATTGACCTTTTTTATCCTTACATAGCCACCTTCTTTTTCTCTTATAGCTTTTGTGTTGAAATCTATTATGTCTTATATAAGTGTAGCAACTCTTGTCTTTTACACGTTTCCATTGGTATGAAATATCTTTTTCATATCTTTGTTCTTAGTCTCTGTGTGCCTTTATAGGAGAAGTGTATTTCTTGTAGGCAACCAATCAAGAGCTCTTGTTTGTACTTCTGTTCAAGCAGTCTGTATCTTTTGAGTCAAGAGTTTAATTTATTTACTGGTTATTATTGTTAAGTAAGAACTTACTCCTGTGGTTTTGTTATTTGTTTTTCTGGGTTTTTAATTTGTGTGTGTGGGGTCTTCTTTTCCTTCTTTCTTTCATTCCTGTATGTCTCAAGTGAGAGTGTTTTCTTTGGTGATAAGAGTTAGTTACTTGCTCTTTATTTCTTTTGTATCTAATATATGTTTTTTGCTTTGAGGTTATCATGAGGCTTGAAATTGCTATCTTCTAACCCACTATTTTAACTGGATAAGAGCTTAACACTATTTGAATAAACAAGCAAAAAGAAAACTAACAAAATTCTATGTTGTGACATCATATCCCACTTTTTAACTTGTTGTTTCTATTTATATCTTATTGTACTATGTCTTGAAAAGTTGTAGTTATTACTTTTAATTGTTTTATTATTTATTCTTTCTAATTCAGATAAAAATAGTTTCCCCACCAAAGTTACATTGTTATAATGTTCTGTGTTTTTGTGTGTACTTATTATTACCATGAGTTTTGTACTTTCAGGTGATTATCTCTCATTAAATTTTTTCCTCAGCCCTTTAAACATATCATGTTATTCTCTCCTGGCATGTAAGGTTTCCACTGAAAAGTCTGCTGCCGCAGATGTATTGGAGCTCTGTTGTATGTTATTCATTTCTTTTCTCTTGTTGCTTTTAGATTTCTTTTGTTATGCTTGACCTTTGTGAGCTTGTTTATTAAATACCTTAAGATAGTCTTCTTTGGGTTACATCTCATTGGAGTTCTATAATCTTTTTGTATTTGCATATTGATTTCTTTCTCTAGGTTTAGGAAGTTTCATGTTGTTATCCCTTTGCATAAACTGCCTGCTGCTGTTTATTCTTCTGCCTCCCCTTAAAGGCTAATAATTCTGAAATTTGCCCCTTTGAGGTGATTTTATAAATCTCTTAGAGATGCTTCATTGTTTTAATTTTTTTTCCTTTGTCTCCTCTGACTGTGTATTTTCAAAGACCCTGTCTTCAAGCTCACTACTCCTTTCTTCTGCATTATGTATTCTGCTATTAAAGTACTCTGAAGCATTCTTTAGTATGCCAATTGCATTTTTCACCTCCAGGATTTCTGATTGATTCCTTGTAATTATTTCAATGTCTCTGTTACATTTCTCTAAAAGAGTTCAGAATTCCTTCTCTGTGTTATTCTTAACTTTGTTGAGTTTCCTAAAGACAATCTAAAAAGTCACATGTCTCTGTTTCTACAGGACTAATCCCTGGTGGTTTATTTAGTTCATTTGGTGAGTTCAAGTCTTACTGGATGATGTTGATGCTAGTAGATGTTCTTTGGTGTCTGGGCATTGAAGAATTACATATTTATTGTAATATAACCCACTGTCTGGGCTTATGTATAGTCACCCTTCTTGGAAAGACTTTTCAGATATTATAAAAGACTTGAGTGTTGTAATCTAAGCTGTATCTCTTTTAGTGGGCACCCCAAGTCCAGTAACACTGTGGTTCTTGCAGACTTGTAGAGGTACCACTTTGATGGTCTTGGAAAAGATCCAGGATAATTCTCTGGATCACCAAGCAGAAACGCTTGTTCTCTTCCCTTACTTTCTCCCAAAACTACAGAGTCTCTCTGTTCTGAGTCACCTAAAACTAGAGCTGGAGTGGCACAAGCAACCATGTTGCCACCAATGCTATAACTGAGTTGAGTCAGATCTGAAGCCAGCACAGTGCTGGTTCTCACTGAAGACCATATACCTGTTCTCAGGCTACTGCCTATATTCCCTCAAGGACCTAGGGCTTTACAATCAGTAGATGACAATGCCAGCCAGGCTCCTGTCCTTCCCTTCTGAGGAGTGAGAACCCCTACGCCTTGAGTGGGTTCAGAAAAGCCATTTGGAAGTAAGGAACTAGAGTTAAAAACCTGAAAAACCTACCTGGTGCTCTATTGTATTGTAGCTAAGCTGGCACTCAAATCACAAGGCCATTTCTTTTCCTTCTTTTCTCTGGTTTGCAAAGGCGGAGGAGCCTCACCTCGTATCCACTGCCACCCCAGGCCAAAAGGAGTACTGCCAGACTACAACTGATGTTCCCTTAACACCCAAGGTCTCTTAAATAAACTTCTTGTGATTGTTACTTGGTTTGGGACTCACGTTTCAGAGCAATTGGCTCCCCTCTGGCCCATGGCAGGTCCAGAAATGTCTTCCAAAAGTCAAGTCCTGGAACTGGGAACCCCAAGATTTTGCTTGGTTGGTGCTCTAACTCCCTGTGGCTGTGCTGGTACTTAAGGTGCAAGACAAAGTCTCCTTTACTTTTCCCTCTGCTTTTCTCAAGCAGAAGAAGTTTTGCCCCATAGCCACCACAGCCGGTAATGTGCTGAGTCTCAACTGAAGCCAGCAAGACTCAGAGGCTTAATCCAAGGCCCTCAATTTAGTGCCTGGATATGGCTGCTGGTTATTCAAGGCCCAAGGGCTCTTCAGTTAGGTGATAAACGCTGCCAGGACTGGGTTCTTTCCTTCTAGGCAAGGGTTTTCCATCTTGCCCAGGACGTGTCTAGAAATGTCTGGGAACTAGGACCTTGAATGGGGGTCTCATGAATCTGACTGCCTTTTCATGTTGTGAGTGGCTTAGCTGGCATCTTAAATGTAATACAAAGTTTTCCCCACTTTTTTCTCCCAACTCAAGTAGAAGGAAGGGATCTCTTTTGATGCCACAAGCTGAGCAACATGGGTTTAGGAGAAGGGTGATGCTAACACGCTCTTGGCTGCCCAAGCTAGTGTCTCAATATGTCACATGCTCCCCAAGTCCACTCTCTCTGAACCTAGTTCAGCAGTAGGACTTGCCTAAGAATTGCAGTTTTTATAGCCTAGACTGCCTTTCAAGTTTACTTGGAGACACAGAGTGCTATAGCCCTTGGTGTTGAGATTTGCAGGCACTCAAGTCTGGACCACTGGGATGGGAGATTTTCCTCTGGCTAGGGCTGGTTAAATGCTCCCTCCGTGTGCAGGTAGCAGTTGAGTGTGGTCCAGTTTTCCTTTCTGCTCTAATAGTACAGCACTGAGTTCAATGCCTCACCATTGCTGTGTTCTCCCTCCCCCAGCTCCTGCAAGGCTCTCTGCAGCACACTACACTGCTTCTGTGGGTGGCGGGAGGAATGATGGTGGTGATTCAAGGCTGTTTATCTATTTCTTCTGTGCCTCTTTCAGTGATATGTAATTCAAACCAAGTACTATGAGTGGTCACCTGATTTTTTATTCTGATTAAGATTTTTTTTTTTTTTTCTGTGTAGATAATTGTTAACCTCATTTCCTTGTGATGGGGATGATCCATGAAGCTTTGTATTCTGGCATATTGATCTCTCTCTCCTCAATTATTTTATTACATAGAATATGCTGAGGAAATTTTGTTGAATTAAATTGAATGTGTGCAAAATACAAAATAATAGAGGTTTTTAAAATACATTAAATGAGACTCAGGACATTTGGATTCTGGTTTCTATTTTTCTCTGTGTGATCTTGGACAAGTCATTTCCTTTCTCTGTGCCCCAACAATATTATCTACAAGATAAAGCATTTTCATCTTGCTAATTATTCAGTGTGTCCCTGATTTTAATATTTTGTTGACTTGACAGATATATGAATGATCAAAGTTTAATTTCCAAGATCTTAGTGTTCAAAGTAAAATAGCCTTTTTATTTTGCATGAAACCAGATTTATTCCAAGTGCTATGTTGTAGGATGTTTCTTTCCTGTGCCAATTGTTCTTGGGCCTTTATCACATTCCTTCTTTGATGAAACTACAGATAAGTTTTGGAACATATTCTCAGGTTTTTTGGTTTATGTAATCAAGCTATGTGCTCAACAATGGCTTACTTTTTACTAATTAAATCAATGTTTTATGCCAGATTTTGGTATACATTGGTTATATCTGCTTATGTTCTCCAGGAGCAAAATCAATTTCATCTGGTCACTTTGTCAATGTGTGTCAGAAAGGGAGCAAAATTTTAAGATCTACTAGCTGCTAAACTAGGTGAAAATGTCATCATTTCCTACTCACATGAAACTATGCATTAGATATTATTAACTTCTAGGTAAAGAAACTGATGCTCACAGAGGTTGGATGTGGTAGAACCCCAATTAAGAACCAAGTATCTTTTTAAATCTCAAAACTTATTTTCTCATTCATTATATTATGCTGATCTAAGATGGGACTAAGCAAGAGAATTCAAATGCCTCCTGAAAGCTCATCCCTACAATATTCAAAAATAGATTTATTTTCCATTCTCTATAATTTGAAGGTTAGGTAGGATCATCTTCTATTTGGAATATAGTCCAATTGATTTTATAAACCATTAAGTTGGAAATACTTGAAAATACACAAAAATGTAGAGAATGATATCATAAATAGTTTTGCAAATTCACACATAACTAGCACCCAGCTTTAAAAATTATCAGCATTTTGCTCATTTTTTTCATCTATTTATCATCCCTCTTTTAAATCAAATCCAAGACATCACATTATTTCTCCCATTATTACTGTAGTCACATAGATTTTAAACAAATGAACGAGCAGTCAAGAAGCACATATCTGGCCAGGCGTACTGGCTCATGCCTGTAATCCCAGCACTTTGGGAGGCCAAGGCAGGTGAAAGTTCAAGACCAGCCTGGCCAAGATGGTGAAACCCGGTATCTACTAAAAACTACCAAAATTAGCCAAAGACAGTGGCAGGCACCTGTAATCCCAGCTACTCAAGAGGCTGAGGCAGGAAAATCGCTTGAACCCAGGTGGCAGAGGTTGCAGTGAGCCGAGACTGTGCCACTGAACTCCAGCCTGGGTGACAGGGAGACTCTGTCTTAAAAAAAAAAAAAAAAAAAAAAAAGAAAGAAAGAAAGAAAGAAAGAAAGAAAAAGAAAAGAAAAGAAAAGAAAAGAAAAGAAAGGAAAAGAAAAAAGCACATATCTGTTCTACCATTAACAATAATCTCACAAAGCACTTTTACACTTTTACATTCATTACCCCATTTTATCATTACAGTAAACCTCAAAGAAGCTCTGTGTGTATATGAGATTTTAATATGACCATTTTAATATAGATATTTTGGGATAGCTCTTTGTATACTGTTTTGGAAAAAGTTTATCTATGTCATGTATATGTAATATGGGGACATAATTACATGGAATAACAACAAAATCAATTTTGACATTGCACATTATTACATTGACTAAAGTACCATTATTACATTGACTAAAGTACAAACAACACAAGTCATCTAAACTTTTTTTGAGTAATTTTCAAAATATATATTTTATTCTTTGGATCTCATACCATTCTTGTGTTTTACCCATAACATATTTCTTAATTTCGTAGTCCTAAAATGAGGGTTGGGAAATTATGCTGGAGTGAGGCTACAGATGAATTATTCTACACATTATTTGATAACAAAAACATTACTTTTTCATTTTGTTATGAACATCTTATGGTTGCATAAAAAATGTCTTCATTCCAAGTAAAAATATAGCACCCATAAAAAAACAAGATCATCTTTTTGCAACAATACAGATAACGCTTGAAGCCATTATTCAAAGTGAACTAACTCAGACACAGAAAATCAAATACTACATGTTCTCACTTCTAAATGAGAGCTAAATATTGAGTACACATGGACACAAAGAAGGGAAAAATAGACACTGGGACTACTTGAAGGTGGAGGGTGGGAGAAGCTGAGGTTTGAAAAACTACCTGTTGGGTACTATGCTTATTACCTGGGCGATGAAATAACATGTACACTAAACCCCCATGACATGAAATTTTTCTGTAGATCCAGTCTGCACATGTACCCTGAGAAGTAAAATAAAAGTTAAAAAACAGAAAGTAGTTTAGTTCAGCCTTCAGTATGGACCTGGGTTCCATAATATTAAGCACCTCAAACACCTCTTTCAAATAGAGTGAAGACTGGACTGTGAAAATTCCTTGAAATAAGTGAACGGCTCTGAACAAGTACAAAATAGCATGATTATTGTCAGGTTTCACATGCCAATCTTACTCCTGATATGCCCCCAAAGTAGCTCTCCCTGGCTAGCAGATTTTGATTTAAAGCATAGTTTCAACCTCCGAGTTACTAGTATTTGTAAGGATAAAAGAAAATATCTGAAGGCTGTTTAAGTGTTAGGGTAAAATACCAAAAGCAATAAGACAGAAAGAATATATACCTAAAATGTAAACAAAGCACTAAATGGTTTACTGGAGAATTTACATCTTATATTTCACTTTTTTTTTCCCCTGAAGGATACAGATCTTTTAAAGGAAATTGTTTTGTGATTCATTTCACAATCCACATAATTGCCTTCAGTGGTCTACTTCACTTTGTAACCTATGGTATTTTTCTATTGGAAGGTCCATAAGGAACCACCATAGCAAGGGTAAAATAAATGCAATGCTCAGCTCCCTAGTCCTCTGCTCTGGGGTTTCAAGAAAGTAAGAAATTGGTCATTTTGCATTTTGAGAATCCAATTACTTATATGGAATACTTGTGAAGAAAATTCAGTCTGCTCACACATGCCGTCTGCACAGGAACTCGACCACTTAGAAAGGCTGGAGGAAGCAAGGAGCAATTGCATGTCAACAGAGGTATGGATTATTATGAAGAACAGGACAGGTTTCACGTTAACAAACACTGACAGAAATTGTTTTATTTAGGAAGGAAGGGAAGTGCGAAGCATGGTCAAAGAACTAGAAGTCAGAAATGTTTTTCAGTCCCTCAATTTGGAGTCCTGCTTTAAGGTTTTTCGCATGCATGAGAAATCACAGTCACTAGCCTTTTAGAATGGTTGTAGTCAGGGAACTTGGAGCCAGAAATTCTGCTACAAATTGAAAAATTCCTGTGCTTATCCTAGGACTCAAGCTGAGTGAATGCATATGTTTCAATGTAACAAATATCACTTGCTGTTTATGTGCCAAGAATTTGTAGGCACTGGAAATGAACAAAGTAGAATTTTTGTCTTCAAGGAACTCTTAGATTATTGGAGGAAATAGAAAACATATAATTTACATTCTAGTATGACAGATTTCTTTATAAAGGTAAGTGAAAAGGCACTATGGTGGCATGTCAGAGGTGCCTCTAATGTAGACTATAAGAGAAAAGGTAGACTTCTAGTAAGAGGGATCATCTGAGTTGTGTTTTTAAAAGATGTGTAGGACAGAGTTAGCTTAAGAAATGGGAAAGGATGTTTCAGGCACTTACTCAAATAGTTATAGCTGGGCCTTCCCCCCAAAAATTTAGTGCTTATTGTTATTAATAGACTAGTTTCAGGGTTTAGAGCTAATTTTATAGACCACTATCTAATATATGTATTTTTCTTCTCACTCTCTATTGTACAGATATTTCTGGACAACCTTTTTTTATATTAGCTATTTGTTCTGGTCTGCTTGGGGGATTTCTGCTTGTGTGTGGTATATGCCCTTTGCCAGTGCTGGATGTTATAAACTTGGAGGTGGCTTCTCGATGACATCAGATAAGTTGTCACATTATGTTATGGGGACAAACTGATAACTAGAAAGCAGTGTGTATGTGTGAATGTGCCAAGCACACAAGTGCGTGTATGCATGTTTGTGTTTATACATCCTTTACATGAAGAGAAACTTTACTGAAACAAAATAAAAAGTAAATGAATGACGGCTGGTGAATTGGATAGTGTATGTGCCTTTAATATAAACTTTGCATAAACACATGTTTTCTTACCCTGTATCTATGAACTTTTCTCTTTGTATGCTTGTAGAAAGATAATATTTAACAACTTATGTACATATTTCTAAAATATTGGTTGCTAATTATTTCTTCTACGTAGTTAACATGGTTAAGTGACAGATATAGACATTTATAGCCTCCCTTCCTTCTTTTTTATTTATTTATTTTTTTACAGGCTCTGACTCTGTGGCCCAGGCTGGATGCAGTGGCACAATCTCAGCTCACTACAACCTTTGCCTACCCAAACTCAGATGATCTTTCCACCCAGACTCCTGAATAGCTGGGATGACAGGTATGCATAACCACAACCAGCTGCATTTTTTTTTTCATTCTTTTAGTAGCGATGGAGTTTCACCAAGTTGCCCAGGCTGGTCTTGAACTCGTGGCCTCAAGTGATCCACCCACCTTGGCCTCCCGAAGTACTCAGATTACAGGCACCTCCTACACTTTATTGGTGGCACTATTCAGTATGTGAGAGTTTTACTTGAAGCTGACATTATGTCTGGTAGAAATAGAATGTATGGACCAGAAAAAGTGGCATATATAAAGATAACAAACTAGACAGTACATATTGACTCTTTTATAGATAGATATTCACTCCTTTATGCTTCTTACTATAATATGAAAGTAAACTATTGTATACTTTGATTATATACATAGGAAAAGTAAGATTGCTTTACATATAAACCAATTTGACCTGAATTTAAACTTGACTCTAAGTTTTAGCCAGAAATCTCCCCTAAATGTTAAATAGTTTTCCGACTTCAACTGAATTATTGTCTGCTTGCCTTTTTTTTTTTGGTAAAACTATGGTGTTAAATTATTATTTTTTATTTGTAAAATATAGGAATTTAACAAGAGTAGGAAAGTAAATTTCATTCATAAACTCAAAGCCTAGAGATAACCAATGTTAATATCTTGGTGTGTCTCTGGTGAGTATTTTCCCTATGTACATGATTTTTTCATTGAAAAATGTTGGATATCCTAACATATATTTATAGCTTTGTATATTTTTGAAAAATTAAATGTTATGAGTGGTTCAATGTCATTATTAATCTTTGTAACATGATGTTTCATAACTGTATAATATTCTATCATGTATTTCTTCCACAATTAATTTTATTATTATCTTATTAGTGGGAATGTAGTTTCTCTATTATAAATGTTCCAATAAATGTCTTTGTATATTACTTCATCCAGCATGTGCTTATTAAGTGCTTACTATGTATAAGGTGCTGTACAAGTCATGGACAAATGTTGGTGAATGAATCATGCTAGGTTCTTGTTGCATGGAATGTATAATCTAGTGAAAAGATAGATAATACATGAGTAAATAAATAAGTGTATAATTGGAAATCATAATGAATCTTAAGAAGAAAATGAACAGGTTGATAGGCACCAAAAATTAGTAGTTGGGAGTAGTTGGGACTGCTTTAGATAAGGTGGTGGGGGAAGGCAGTTATAAGCAGGTAATATTTATCCCTAGACCTGAATATGGAGAAGGAGCCAGATATAGGAGCTGTGTGCGTGTATGTTTGTGTGTGTGTGTTTGAGGGAGAACTGGTGACATGGTGGTTGATGAGTGGAGAATAGTGTTATAAAGAAAAAGAAAAGTTATGTGAAGACACTCAGGTGATAAGGAGCTTATAGTTCGAGAAATTCAAAGTCATCCAATATGGCTAGAAAAAGTTAGATCAAGAGGGCTTTTATATAGGCCATGGTGAAGATTTTTTATTTTTCCCTAGTGCCATGAAAAGCCATAGAAAAAGTTTAATCAGAAGAGGAACATAATTTGGTTTGTGTTTCAAATGATCATTTCTGCTGCTGTGTGGTGAAATGATTGGAGACAGAGCAGGGAAACTAGTATAATAGTGTAGAGGAAAGATTATAGTGGTGATGAAGATAAGTAAACAGTTTTAAGATATTACATGTAAATTATATGTGTGGATTATAGTCACACATACACATACATGTAGTACTACAAATATGGTTTGTGAGATGTGAGAGAGGAGGTAGAGTTATGAAACAGTCAAAATTTTTCTGCATGTTATTGATTATTTTATTTCAAAAGAATCCTAGAAAAAAATGTGTATGTTAAGACTCTTGCTACATATTGCCAATTTGTTCCACCAAATATACGTACCAATTTATTTTTCCGTAAGAAGTGTGTATTTTCTGATATCCTAGCATTCAAAATTTATTAGTTTATGACTATCCTAAGTCAACAAAATAACAGCAGATTGTATACACACACACACACACACACACTCTTATATATATATATATATGCAAATTCATTCTCATCTCTCTCCATGCTTGGCACATGTTGGTCACTAAAATAGTTGGTCACTAAAATAGTTGGTCACTTGGCACATGTTGGTCACTAAAATAGTGTTCTTTCTTTTCTCGGTATTTTCAGTATCTTATCTACTTCTCAAGATTCAGAGAAAAATTTGTCTCTTTTCATGGAATCTTATTTTCCTGAAGAGATTTTAAGTTCCTTTAGGGTGGAGGCCTAGTATTATGCTTGTATATCTGCTATATTATCTAATGTAATGTTCAGTTCAAATAACACTTGTTAATTTATTCATTATTATATTATTGAAACTTGACTTCTCCAGGTTCATATTCATGGATTACCTTAGAATATTGGTCCCATAAAGGGATGAAACATGGCCTTAAAATTTATTAATACTGTTTTTAGAGGCATGTACCCAGAGAAACCCTTCATTTAACAACTATACTTTTGAGGATATAGTGTATATTGTACATTATACAAAGCATAAAATGGTAAATAATTGAGAAATGATGGGTACAGACTTAAATACCACAAGATGTTAGTGGAGTTAGGGATCAATATGAATTAACACGGTTAAGGAAGGCATTATGAGGAAAGTTAGACTACTTTTGGGCTATGATTTAGAAACATAGCGAAGAGAGATAAATTATTACAGACACAAAGGCCACCAAAGCCCAGATGGAAACACAGAAGCAGTTGAAAGAAAGCTAAATACGTTTTCATGATTTTCTCTAACAAACTTTATAGCCCAAGAGAGTAATGGAGAAATCAAATGGTGGAACTTTTCATAGTTTTGGAATTGAAAGACGGGTGTAGTTGGAGATGAAGGGTGTGAAGGATTTTAGGTATCAATGAAGGGGCCCTAAAAATAGCCGTGTGTGAGACTGAGGTATTTGAGGGAAGCAAGGGAATACAGCCTTTGGAAAATAATGCCTTTTCAGCCATTAAAAAAATACGACAAATGATGATGATAACAAACATTTATTGAGCACCTTTTATGTGCCAGATATACATATATATATATACACACACAGATACACACACACACATATATATATACATATTTTATAGATGAAAAAACTGAGACACAGAAAGGATATGTAACTTGTCCAAGATCGGATACATGGCATATAGTGCAGCCAAAGCTCACAACAATGCCATCTGATTCCAGAGCCTGGCCCGGAAACACTGCACTGTAGCGCTCTCATGAGCATGGAGGTGTAGAGGCAGAAGAGGTAATAATGAGGGCAAAGAACAGATTTAGAAGAGGTAAAGAAATGGGAGAAGTGTAAAAATCGAGATAATATTTATTACAGCCTACTTTGTGGTGTGGCTGTATGTTTTCGTGTGTATTTGTGTTCAATATACAGTTGATTATGATTATCTTGAAAATGTGCCTTTTAAAAATATTTACATTAATATATTTGTAGAAACTTAATCCATACTTAACAGAGTAAATTTTAGTGAGGCCAGAAGGAGAACCCAGAGTGTTAAATCTTGGATATGGGGCAAACAGATGTGATGTCAGTACTCCAACTTGTGACTGGGCTAGTTGGTGGCTAAATTGGAGTAAAATGGATCATTGGAATTGCGGGTGGCTTTGAAATGAGAGTGACTAAAGACAGACCTGTAGAAACTTGACTTCTTTTAGACATACAAATAAACTGAGTTGATTTTGCTCTACTTATTTCCTGGACACCTAATTCAAGACACCTAATTTGACTCTGCCAAAGGGCCTATTTTTGTGCATAAGTTACCAAAGTTAAGAAGCCCTACTTTAAAAATAAATAAATGTTATTTTCCCTACTTTCATGTCAGTTGGCTTCTACTGCTGTATGGCTTATTCTAAGCAAATTTCCAGTTCAAAATCATGGGGAAAATGCTGTCATGTGAAGTGCCAGTCTAGGATTTTACCTCTCTGTTGTGTGAATTTGCAATGATTTCATTTCCTGGTGTTGTCATAATGTGGCTTTAGCGTATCATTAGCAGTCTGATGGACTCCTCTTCAGGGTTAGTCAGGACAACTTCTAATGACTCTATGCACAAAGTCTCCATATGTTAAGAAATACATTCTCACACAATTATGACTAATAATGAAAGAAGTTAGTTTACCATTTATTTCCAGAAGAACTGGCCAAATACTTGAGCAAACATATTGAAGAGTTTCAAAAAATTCACCATGGTGTTATACACGAAACCCGGTGCTGTTAAGACTGAGATTTCAATTTCTATACTATTAACTTTTGCACACATTCATGTATTTAAAATCAACAGGGAGAGTTTATATTTTCCAGAGGAAATATTTTAGTTATTTTTGTTCTTGTTGTATCACCTTCAAAAGTACAAGAATTATAAGTAAAATTCACTGTTTACCCTGTGAAATGGTTTGAATCTGTGTCCCCTGCCCACCCAAATCTTATGTTGAACTGTAGTCCCCAAGGCTGGAGGTGGGGCCTTTTTGGAGGTGATTGTATCATGAGGGTGGCCCTTCATTAATGGTTTATCACCATCCTCTTGGTGCAGTTCTCATAACAGTGAGTGAGTATTCTCAATATCTGGTTATTTAAAAGTGTGTAGGACTGCCCCCCCTTCTGTTTTTCTCCTGCTCTGAAGATGTAAGATGTGCTTGTTTCCCCTTCACCTTCCACCATTATTGTAAGTTTCCTGAGGCCTCCCCAGAAGCAGAAGCTGCTGTGCTTCCTATACAGCCGACAGAACCATGAACTAATTAAAACTTTTTTTCTTTATAAGTTACCCAGTCTCCAGTATTTCTTTAGAGCAGTGTGAGAGCAAATCATTACACCTTGCATCAAAATCCCAATATAATGTCAATTTGCAAAGGACTTGGGACTAGGTTAATAGGATATTGTTCTTATAAGTTAGTGGTAAGATGGGCAACCTTTCTATAAAATTAGCTAATTTGACTCAAATGGTCAATGTTGTAGCTCAGACAAATGTCTGGAATTTTCTCCCATTTAAATTTGAAGTATTTTGCCTTTAGGACAGCTGTTGTCTGAAACAACTAGCCCCCATTCTTCATTTCAGAGATTCTTCAAAAAATATGAGATTCCAGCTCATCTAGTAGCTTCCTTTGAAATAATTTTGTTCACGTAAGAGGTGAAAATTACTAACAGGTTAATCAATCTTAACCTTTATTTACATGTTAATCTTGCTCTCAATTTGACCAGCATGTGGAAGATGTTACTAAGGGCATGAATATGCAAAGGGATATTGGTGTGGTGTGCTAAGCTTGCAATTCTGCAGGGAAAAATAAGTGTGTCTAACCAAGTCCCAGGCTCTTATTCTAATAACGTTATAAAAGGAATCACTGATGTGTAACTACATCTTTTTTACATCTTTTTGAAAACATATACAAAGATAGGAGAAAATGAGAGTAAAATGCATCATGAATCTAAACTTTCTGGCCAAAATGAGAAATTGCTGTATAGTTATATTATCTATCTTTGTTTTCATGTAAACTATACATAACAACCACATATGAGAGGGTGCTGAAAGTCAGTATTACATTTCCTTGCTTTCAACTTGTAGAATTGGCAGACGTTTCAAGGGAGAATGAGTCTCTAATATCCAATCATTTGTATTCTTATCATTAACAACTATTATGAAATAAATTTTGTCTCCAAGGAGAGTTTCCATTTTGTTCTACAATTATGCTCTTTTCTCTCTTCAAATGGTAAGGGACTATGTTACTTGAGTCAAGACTAAGTTGAATTTACACTAAAACCTCATTAACGTAAACTAATTTGGGAGAAACACAGGCCTGAATGACAGAATGTTTTAAAAAGAAATAGCTTTACACACAATCCATTAGTGGGGGCAATACACCATTTGCAAAGGAGCAAAGCTACTTTAACGAAGAGGTAAACATTTGGAATGCCAGTTATTTTTCAGAAATGGGAGATTAAATAAGTTTGTTCTCTTAAGGAGAATAGGTAAACTTTAGTATACCATGAAGTTTGGTAACAAAACCTATTTCGTACATAGAACACAGAAAACAATAACAGTGACATTTGTTTTTTTCTTGTCTGACTACTGTTGCCGATCCTTTGTTTTGGATTTAGTTTTTGCTCTCCATGTATCCTTTTGGACTTGATATTTGTAATAGTTCCTTGCTTTCTGAGGTTACCTTCAATTATATATCGGATATCAGACCCATTTTTTTCCTATTCTCATAGCCTTGGTTCAGCCTAGTAATTCTGTGCTGTTTCTGGTTCCTGGAGTCATAGCTCAGGCAGAGCCTTGATACAACCAATTATTTACCTTTGCTACTCTAACACGTGGTTTTTATCATACATTCCAAATGAATAAAGCACAAATTTATATTTTACTCTACCTCCAAATAATGTGATTGCCTAGACTGAGCCTAATGTATATGGGGAGTAGTTAGCCATTTCAGAAAACTTCCTGGACCAAAAATGCACTTGGCTTTCATCTGTTTACTGACATCTACCTAAAGAGATTTCATTCCTTTAGAATATGATGTTGTAACCCATCAAAAATAGTAACACACTAGAAAAGGTCATATTTTAAGTGATCATTGTTATTTATATATATGTTTATCACAAAAAACTGGAGAGCAGATTCTGATAAGGATAGAAGAACATTAAGGCACTATTCTTATCACAAAGTACATATGGATAATATTTTTACCATTCTTTGGAACAGCAGACTGAGTCAATGTTTTGCTGTCTAGGTGTTGACCCTCTATATTTATCCTTAAAATATAATAGAGGAAATATAGGAGAGTTACTTTGTCATTTAATCATCTTCCTTTTTCTCCTAGACTTTTAAATATTAGTATGCCCCAGGGTTCATCCTTAGTCCTCTTCTCTAAGAACACTCACTCCTTTCATGTTCTCATCTTGTCTCATAGATTTACATATAATCTATGTGCTCAAGATGCCCAAATTTATATATCTAGGTAGGACCAATCTCCCGAACTCCAGACTCAGATACTCAGCTGCCTGTTTGGCATTTCTACATAGCAGTCTATTGAAATGTAGTTAAATCATGTTATTGCTATGCTTAAAACACTGAAATAGCTTCCAATTTCACTATGAAAACAAGCTAATGTCTTTACAGTGAATTACAGTACCCTGCATGAAACACGGTCCCCATTCCGTCCTGCTCTCCACAATATCATTTTAACCTTGTTTCCTACAACTACCCCTTTCTCACTCAGCTTTGATCATACTGATCTCCTTGCTATTCCTTGAACAAAACAGATATATCCCTACTAGGGTCTTTGCACTGGCTGCAACCTCTGCTTGAATAATCCCTCCAATAGTCTGTGTGGCTAAATATTTCAATTTCTCTGAATCTTTTTTTAAATGAATCTTTCTGTCCTAATTAACTTATTTTAAATCCTGTGAGGCTCACAGTATCTTATATTCTGCTCTACTTTTAAAAATACATAGCATTTATCACCTTCTAGTATACAATATAGTAGTTTTATTTTATTTATTGTTTACTTTTTGCTGTTTATTGCTAGAATGTAGGTTCCATGAAGGCTAGGATATTGATTTTATTTACTAATATAGTCCAAGAACACAGATAAATGTCTGGCATATATTAAATGCCCAAGACATATTATTTGAGTTAATAAGTGTATTGACCAAGTTAGCAGATTTACTGGGCTTTAAAGATGGAATTTTCCCCCAAATCATAATAATAAACAGAAATAAAAGTAACAAAAAACTGATGATTTGTAATAAAATTACCTTTCAAAATGTAGAAAAGCAACTGTAGGCACCTTCTTTCAGGCAGGTAAACTACAATGCAAGAGAAGGACTACAGGAATGGTAAACTAGGCTCCAAATCATGCTACTACAATACTAAATGTATATCTTATAATAAAGGAGGAGGTGAATCTAGATAAAACATTAAATTACTTGGCTTTATATATATATTCATAAAATATATGAATTGCAAGATTATATTTTTGTTTTAAAGCTAACACGTGGGAAAAATGTGTAGAATATGTATTTTTGTTGAGCAATGCTTCTCAAAGTGCGTTCCAAGGAATTACCATTTCAAATTATGTTAATATATGTCTCTGAAATAAAAGGATACTATTGTCAATGAGTTTTGGGGAATGTTAAGTTAATCAAACTTAAATCGGTATCCTTACATTATGATTCCTAAGGCTTTAATATACTTATTATTTTGAATCCTCTAAATGAGAGGTGAAGAAGACTGCACATTTGAGATATATTTCACCAAAAATACTTCCCTTCTTTTTTCCTCTAGAGCATCTTTGAAACTACCTCTGTGAAGAATACACTTTAGCTGTAGAGGTTGGACATAATACCTCATATGTGAAAGTTATAAGAAGTCTGATTTCACACAAATTAAGGGGGAATATTCTAACTATTGAAGCTGTACACAAGTCAACTGTTCTTTTTTAAGGTAGTAAACTTCCTGACAATTGATTTTTCAAACATTAAATGCAACTTTGTTAGGGATACTGTAGAGGGGGTTCCCATATTGAATAAAGCATTGGGCACTCAGAGATGCCTTTTAATCGTAAACTTTTGTTACATAATTACGAGATTTGATGGGATTCCCATTAAGACCCTGCTTACCATATCTAAGAAGAGCAGCAGACACCTTACCAGCTCTAGCAATGAAGTCAATTTAGTAATTTTGGTTTACTGTGTTTTGCTTTTCTAATGGAAAGGATAACAACAAAAAAGTATGGAAATGATACATGCTGTTAAGGACCTGTTTCCTTTTACCTGCATAGTAGGATTCCATTTTTAATTCTTACACAGAAAAAAACCAGTTAACTAGAACCTCACTATCTGTCAATTCCTAGTTAACGGTAATGTTTATTTTCTCACTTTTCTTTTCTTTCCTTTCCTTTTTGTTCCTCCTTCCCTTTCTCCTTTCATACCTCTTTCTTCCCTCCTTTCTTTCCTTCATTACTTCCTTCCTTTCTCCTCTACCTCCCTTCCTTCTCTCCTTCCTCCCTTCCTTCTCTCCTTCCTCCCTTCCTTCTCTCCTTCCTCCATCTCTTTCTTTCTTCCTCCCTTCCTTCCCTCCTCTGTCCCTCCATCACTCCCTTCTTTCCTTCTCTTTTTTATACCTTTCTTTTTTCTTTTTGGCTCCACTTGGCTTTCAGCAAAATATAACTCACAGTATCAAACCACTAATGCTGGTTGACATAAGCAAAATTTACTGTACTAGAGTTAATATCCTATTGTTTCTTCACTTAAATATCTAAGACTAAATGTGTAGAATTTATAAATTCAAAAATAATTCAGTTTCCATAAGATACTCAGTTAATCAGAGCAAAAGTCCGTTACCCTACTTATTGAAGCAGGGCAGATGCATTTAATTACTTATAATGATAAAATAACAAACAGGTCTTGGGAAGAAGTATAGGTAGGTTTTTTTAAAAACTAATGAGTGTACATTTCTTATTGAACAAAACTAATCATTTTTTCCACTAAAATACATGTAAATGCAGAGGGGAATAAATAATTTCTCTGGGATTACTGAGGATCTAACATGAAGTAGACTGTCACTAGCATAAATGGCTTTGAAATATAGTACTTTTTATCCTTGAAATACATGTAAATTTTTATTCTAAACCATAGTAATGAAAGAAACCCTCAAATGAAGAAGATTTATTATATTTAGACAATTGTTTTGGAAATTTTTAGAGTAGCACTGCATACTCCTGGATTCTTTAATATGAAGGTGGACAACACTTCGGTTTCTGGCAGACTTAATAACTTTACTGTTAGCTATGCTATAGAAGAGATTATTTGTATGGGTAGGAATTTGGACTGGATCATCTTTAAAAGCAGTGTAAATTCTAAGACTCTACACAAACCCTGAACCAAATTTCTTCAGACTGTGATCTGGAGATATCAATGTTAAACAAACTTCTAAAGTGATTCTAATGTATGCCGAGGTTTTAAAACCACTATATTATATGACATGTAAACTTCCTATCATGTTGTCATTTTTATAAAGACTTTCAATATCAAGGTTTGAAACAGATAACTGATCACAATATCTAACATCCATGAGTCCTGATTAATTAAAGTTTGAATAGAATAAAAGGTCTTTTTGAAGTCACTTTATAGTTTTGAAAATTTTTGAACTTTAACAACAGAATGCAGGTACATCAAAAGCAATCTGAAAATGACGTTTAAGGACAAATTGAAATTTTGTCTTGCAGCCGATATAGTTCTCAGTTGTATGACTATGTAATATTGTTAACCATTACTTGTCATCATATATGAAATAAAAACATAATTCAGAAAATTGTTTAGTGTGATTTACCTAAAACTTTAAACATTAAAGTTTAAACTTTTTTTATTTGTTTCTAGAGCACAGGTAGAGTAGATTTAGAATAATTCTTATGGGCCCTAGTATATTTGGAATAATACACGAGCAATGTCTTCAACTTAAAATGACCGCTACATTAGACCCTAACAAGAGAGTCAGTCTTCTGTTCTTGTACCCTAGAACCTAAAGTATAATAAAAAAAGAAAAGAGAAAAAGAGAGTCAATCTGTCCTTTGGAGGTTTGAAACCGGACATTAACTTCTCCTGTGTGGCAATGAGAGTCCTAGAGGGCATCTTCTTTCAATAGGAGGCTATGATTAGGACAAATACCTAATGCATGTGGGGTTTAAAACCTAGAGGATGGGTTGATAGGTGCAGCAAACCACCATGGCACATGTATACTTATGTAACAAACCTGCAGGTTCTGCACATGTATCCCAGAAACTTAAAGTAAAATGAAAAAAAAAAAAAATAGGAGGCTATGTCAATAATTTTCCCACTTCATTCTTCTCCTTTATTATTGACTTGTTCATTCTGTTTTTTGTTGTTGTTGTTGTTGTTGTTGTTGTTTTTGCATGCCTACATAAACTTTAGAATCAGTTCATCAATATTCTCAAAATAACTTGCTGGGATTTTTATTAGAATTGCACTGAATCTATATATCAAGTTGAGAAGAGCTGACATCTTGAGAATATTGTCTTGTTATTCATGAATATGGAACACTTCTCTATTTAGTTTTAAAAATATATTTTATCAGAATGTTGTAGCTTTTCTCATAGAGATAATCCTCAACTTACAAGGGTTTGACTTATAATTGTTCTATTTTATGATGGTGTGAAAGCTATACACATTCAGCAGAAACCACACTTCTGGTACTGATAAAGCTATTCCGTATTTCTCTTTTTAAACAGTGTTTAATAAATGACGTGACACATTCAGCACTTTATTTTAAAGTAGGCTTTATGTTAGATGATTTTGCCTAATGTAAGCTAATTAAGTGTTCTGAGCACTTTAAGCTAGGGTTAAAGCCCATCATAAGTTGAGAAGCATCTGCATCAGTCTTATGCATAATTTGCTAGATTTGTAACAATTTTATTATTTGGGTAAATAAAATGTGTTTTGGATTTCAAATTCTATATGTTCATTGTTGGCAAGTAATAAATCAATTAACTTTTGTATATTAACTTGTATCCTCCAACTTGCCTTAATTGATATACATGTTTATTAGTTCAGTAATATTTTGTTCATTTTTTCACATTTTCTACATAGACAATCATGTGATTTACAAATACAGTTTTATTTCTACCTTCTTAATCTATACACTTTTTGTCTTCTTTTCTATTGCATTAGCTCAGACTTCTAGTACATTGTTGAAAAAGCAGTTGTGACAGGGACATCATTGCCTTTTCCTGATCTTAGAGGAAAAGCTTTTAATTTCTCATCAATAAGTATGATGCTAACTGTAGATGTTCTTCATTAAGTCGAGGAAGTTATCCTGTATTTTCACATTACTGAGTGTTTTTATGATGATTGGGTGTGGATATTGTCAGATGCATTTTCTGAATCTATTGATATGATCACATGATTTTTCAAGCCTATTGCTGTATTTGATTATATTCACTGATGTTTGAATGTTGAACCAGCCCAGCATACTTGGGATAAATATCAGCTGGTTGCATTTCATAATTATTTTTACAATTGATCATTTAAGTTTTCTCATCTATGTTCATGAAAATATTGGTTTGTAGTTTCTATGTTGTGTATTTTTTCTAATTATGGTACTGATATAATGTGGGTCTTATAGAAAAATAAAGCATTTTCTCTGCTTCTGTTTTCCAAAAGAGATTGTAGAGAATTGCTATAATTTCTCTCTAAATATTTGATAGAATTCACCAGTGAATCCATCTGTTACTAAAGCAGTATGTTTTGTGAGGAAATTAATTATCATTTCAATTACTTTATTAGACCTAGGTATATTCAGATTGTGTATTTCTTCTTGTGTGAGTTTTGGCAGATCATGTCTTTCAAGGAACTGGTCCATTTCAGCTATATTATCAAATTTGTCAGTATAGAGTTGTTTGCAATATTCTGTTATTATCCTTTTAACATCAGTTGGATTTGTAGTGATGCTGCCCTCTCCATCTCTGATATTAGTAGTTTCTATTTTTCTTCTTTTTTCTTAGTTATGTTGGCTAGAGGTTTATCAATTTTGTTTTTCTTTTCAAAGAGCCAGTTTTTGTTTCATTGATTGTCTCAATTGATTTCCTGCTTCTTCTACTTAATTTGAATACCATTCATTCAAGTTCTCTTAGTTTCTTATGGTCTTATGGTGGAATATTAAGGTATTAATTTTAGACCTTTCTTCTTTTCTAGTATATGTATCAAATATTAGATTCTCTCTGAACATCTTAACACTGCTTTCATTGTATCTTATGAACATTGATAAGTTGCATTTTTGTTTAGTTAAAAAATTTTTAAATTTCTCTTGAGATGTCTTATTTGACACAATTTGTTACTTAGAAGTATATCATTTAATCTAAGTATATTGTGATTTCGCCAGTATCTTTCTGTTGTTGACTTCTAGCTTAATTTCATCATGGATGGAGAACAGAAATTGCATGTTTTCTTTTTTTAAAAATAAAAATTTAAAGTGAGTTTTTTTTCAGTGTTATAATAATTCTCCATTTATTTATTCTTTTTTAAAATTATTATTATACTTTAAGTTCTAGGGTACATGTGCATAATGTGCAGGTTTGTTACATATGTATACTTGTGCCATGTTGGCGTGCTGCACCCATCAACTCGTCATTTACATCAGGTATAACTCCCAATGCAATCCCTCCCCCCTCCCCCCTCCCCATGATAGGCCCCGGTGAGTGATGTTCCCCTTCCCGAGTCCAAGTGATCTCATTGTTCAGTACCCACCTATGAGTGAGAACATGCAGTGTTTGGTTTTCTGTTCTTGCGATAGTTTGCTGAGAATGATGGTTTCCAGCTGCATCCATGTCCCTACAAAGGACACAAACTCATCCTTTTTTATGGCTGCATAGTATTCTATGGTGTATATGTGCCACATTTTCTTAATCTAGTCTGTCACTGATGGACATTTGGGTTGATTCCAAGTCTTTGCTATTGTGAAGAGTGCCACAATAAACATACGTGTGCATGTGTCTTTAGAGCAGCACGATTTATAATCCTTTGGGTATATACCCAGTAATGGGATGGCTGGGTCATATGGTATTTCTAGTTCTAGATCCTTGAGGAATCACCATACTGTTTTCCATAATGGTTGAACTAGTTTACAATCCCACCAACAGTGTAAAAGTGTTCCTATTTCTCCACATCTTCTCCAGCACCTGTTGTTTCCTGACTTTTTAATGATTGCCATTCTAACTGGTGTGAGATGGTATCTCATTGTGGTTTTGATTTGCCTTTCTGTGATGGCCAGTGATGATGAACATTTTTTCATGTGTCTGTTGGCTGTATGAATGTCTTCTTTTGAGAACTATCTGTTTATATCCTTTGCCCATTTTTTGATGGGGTTGTTTGTTTTTTTCTTGTAAATTTGTTTGAGTTCTTTGTAGGTTCTGGATATTAGCCCTTTGTCAGATGAGTAGATTGCAAAAATTTTCTCCCATTCTGTAGGTTGCCTGTTCACTATGATGGTAGTTTCTATTGCTGTGCAGAAGCTCTTTAGTTTAATGAGATCCCATTTGTCAATTTTGGCTTTTGTTGCCGTTGCTTTTGGTGTTTTAGATATGAAGTCCTTGCCCATGCCTATGTCCTGAATGGTATTACCTAGGTTTTCTTCTAGGGTTTTTATGGTATTAGGTCTAACATTTAAGTCTCTAATCCATCTTGAATTAATTTTTGTATAAGGAGTAAGGAAAGGATCCAGTTTCAGCTTTCTACTTATGGCTAGCCAATTTTCCCAGCACCATTTATTAAATAGGGAATCCTTTCCCCATTTCTTGTTTTTCTCAGGTTTGTCAAAGATCAGATGGCTGTAGATGTGTGGTATTATTACTGAGGACTCTGTTCTGTTCCATTGGTCTATATCTCTGTTTTGGTACCAGTACCATGCTGTTTTGGTTACTGTAGCCTTGTAGTATAGTTTGAAGTCAGGTAGCGTGATGTCTCCAGCTTTGTTCTTTTGACTTAGGATTGTCTTGGCAATGTAGACTCTTTTTTGGTTCCGTATGAACTTTAAAGCAGTTTTTTCCAATTCTGTGAAGAAACTCATTGGTAGCTTGATGAGGATGGCATTGAATCTATAAATTACCTTGGGCAGTAAGGCCATGTTCACGATATTGATTCTTCCTATCCATGAGCATGGTATGTTCTTCCATTTGTTTGTGTCCTCCTTTACTTCACTGAGCAGTGGTTTGTAGGTCTCCTTGAAGAGGTCCTTTACATCCCTTGTAAGTTGCATTCCTAGGTATTTTATTCCTTTGAAGCAATTGTGAATGGAAGTTCATTCCTGATTTGGCTCTCTGTTTGTCTGTTATTGGTGTATAAGAATGTTTGTGATTTTTGCACATTAATTTTGTATCCTGAGACTTTGCTGAAGTTGCTTATCAGCTTAAGGAGATTTTGGGCTGAGACAATGGGGTTTTCTAAATATACAATCATGTCATCTGCAAAGAGGGACAATTTGACTTTTTCTTTTCCTAACGGAATACCCTTGATTTCTTTCTCTTGCCTGATTGCCCTGGCCAGAACTTCCAACATTATGTTGAATAGGAGTGGTGAGAGAGGGCATCCCTGTCTTGTGCCAGTTTTCAAAGGGAATTTTTCCAGGTTTTGCCCATTCAGTATGATATTGGCTGTGGGTTTGTCATAAATAGCTCTTATTATTTTGAGATATGTTCCATCAATACCGAATTTATTGAGAGTTTTTAGCATGAAGGACTGTTGAATTTTATCAAAGGCCTTTTCTGCATCTATTGAGATAATCATGTGGTTTTTGTCTTTGGTTCTCTTTATATGCTGGGTTACTTTTATTGATTTGCATATGTTGAACCAGCCTTGCATCCCAGGGATGAAGCCCACTTGATCATGGTGGATAAGCTTTTTGATGTGCTGCTGGATCCGGTTTGCCAGTATTTTATTGAGGATTTTTGCATCGATGTTCATCAGGGATATTGGTCTAAAATTCTCTTTTTGTTGTGTCTCTGCCAGGCTTTGGTATCAGGATGATGTTGGCCTCATAAAATGAGTTAGGGAGGATTCCCTCTTTTTCTATTGATTGGAATAGTTTTAGAAGGAATGGTACCAACTCCTCCTTGTACCTCTGGTAGAATTCAGCTGTGAATCCATCTGGTCCTGGACTTTTTTTGGTTGGTAGGCTATTAATTATTGCCTCAATTTCAGAGCCTGCTATTGGTCTATTCAGGGATTCAACTTCTTCCTGGTTTAGTCTTGGAAGAGTGTAAGTGTCCAGGAAATTATCCATTTCTTCTAGATTTTCCAGTTTATTTGCGTAGAGGTGTTTATAGTATTCTCTGATGGTAGTTTGTATTTCTGTGGGGTCAGTGGTGATATCCCCTTTATCATTTTTTATTGCATCTATTTGATTCTTCTCTCTTTTCTTCTTTATTAGTCTTGCTAGCGGTCTATGAATTTTGTTGATCTTTTCAAAAAACCAACTCCTGGATTCATTGATTTTTTGGAGAGTTTTTTGTATCTCTATCTCCTTCAGTTCTGCTCTGATCTTAGTTATTTCTTGCCTTCTGCTAGCTTTTGAATGTGTTTGCTCTTGCTTCTCTAGTTCTTTTAATTGTGATGTTAGAGTGTCAATTTTAGATCTTTCCTGCTTTCTCTTGTGGGCGTTTAGTGCTATAAATTTCCCTCTACACACTGCTTTAAATGTGTCCCAGATATTCTGGTATGTTGTATCTTTGTTCTCATTGGTTTCAAAGAATATCTTTATTTCTGCCTTCATTTCGCTATGTACCCAGTAGTCATTCAGGAGCAGGTTGTTCAGTTTCCATGTAGATGAGCAGTATTTATTGAGTTTCTTAGTCCTGAGTTCTAGTTTGATTGCACTGTGGTCTGAGAGACTGTTTTTTATAATTTCTGTTCTTGTACATTTGCTGAGGAGTGCTTTACTTCCAACTATGTGGTCAATTTTGGAATAAGTGTGATATGGTGCTGAGTAGAATGCATATTCTGTTGATTTGGGGTGGAGAGTTCTGTAGATGTCTATTAGGTCTGCTTGCTGCAGAGATGAGTTCAATTCCTGGATATCCTTGTTAACTTTCTGTCTCGTTGATCTGTCTAATGTTGACAGTGGAGTGTTGAAGTCTCCCATTATTATTGTATGGGAGTCTAAGTCTCTTTGTAAGTCTCTGGAGACTTGCTTTATGATTCTGGGTGCTCCTGTATTTGGTACATATATATTTAGGATAGTTAGCTCTTCCTGTTGAATTGATCCCTTTACCATTATGTAATGGCCTTCTTTGTGTCTTTTGATGTTTGACGGTTTAAAGTCTGTTTTATCAGAGACTAGTATTGCAACCCCTGCTTTTTTTTGTTCTCCATTTGCTTGGTAGATCTTCCTCCATCCCTTTATTTTGAGCCTATGTGTGTCTCTGCATGTGAGATGGGTCTCCTGAATACAACAAACTGATGGGTCTTGACTCTTTATCCCATTTGCCAGTCTGTGTCTTTTAATTGGAGCATTTAGTCCATTTACATTTAAGGTTAATATTGTTATTTGTGAACTTGATCCTTTCATTGTGATATTAGCTGGTTATTTTGCTTGTTAGTTGATGCAGTTTCTTCCTAGCATCGATGGTCTTTACCTTTTGGCATGTTTTTGCAATGGCTGGTACTGGTTGTTCCTTTCCATGTTTAGTGCTTCCTTCAGGGTCTCTTGTAGGGCAGGCCTGGTGGTGACAAAATCTCTAAGCATTTGCTTGTCTGTAAAGAATTTTATTTCTCCTTCACTTATGAAACTTAGTTTGGCTGGATATGAAATTCTGGGCTTAAAATTTTTGTCTTTAAGAATGTTGAATATTGGCCCCCACTCTCTTCTGGCTTGGAGAGTTTCTGCCGAGAGATATGCTGTTAGTCTGATGGGCTTCCCTTTGTGGGTAATCCGACCTTTCTCTCTGGTTGCCCTTAAGATTTTTTCATTCATTTCAACTTTGGTGAATCTGGCAATTATGTGTCTTGGAGTTGCTCTTCTCGAGGAGTATCTTTGTGGCATTCTCTGTATTTCCTGAATTTGAATGTTGGCCTGCCCTAGTAGGTTGGGGAAGTTCTCCTGGATGATATCCTGAAGAGTGTTTTCCAACTTGGTTCCATTTTCCCCCTCACTTTCAGGCACCCCAATCAGACGTAGATTTGGTCTTTTTACATAATCCCATACTTCTTGCAGGCTTTGTTCATTTCTTTTTCTTCTTTTTTCTTTAGGTTTCTCTTCTCGCTTCATTTCATTCATTTGATCCTCAATCGCTGATACTCTTTCTTCCAGTTGATCGAGTCAGTTACTGAAGCTTGAGCGTTTGTCATGTATTTCTCCTGTCATGGTTTTCATCTCTGTCCATTCGTTTATGGCCTTCTCTGCATTAATTATTCTAGTTATCAATTCTTCCACTCTTTTTTCAAGATTTTTAGTTTCTTTGTGCTGGGTACATAGTTCCTCCTTTAGCTCTGAGAATTTTGATGGACTGAAGCCTTCTTCTCTCATCTCGTCAAAGTCATTCTCTGTCCAGCTTTGATCCGTTGCTGGCGATGAGCTGCGTTCCTTTGCAGGGGGCGATACGCTCTTATTTTTTGAATTTCCAGCTTTTCTGCCCTGCTTTTTCCCCATCTTTGTGGTTTAATCTGCCTCTGGTCTTTGATGATGGTGACGTACTGATGGGGTTCAATCAGCCAGGAGAAAGAAATAAATTTCTTCTAAATTGGTTAGGAAGAAAATAAATTATCCTTGTTTGCAGATCATACAATCAACAACAGTGAACAATCTGAAAAATAAAACAATAAAATATTCCCATCTACAATAGCTACAATAATATAAAATACCAAGGAATTAACCAAAGGAGTGAAAGATCTCTGCACTGACAACTATAAATCTTTGATGTCAGAAATTGAAGAAAACACCAAAAAATGGAAAGACATTTTATATCTATGGCTTGTTAGAAACAACATTGTTAAACATGTGTGTGTATGTGTCTTTATAGTAGCATGATTTACAATCTTTTATTGTGGCACTATTCACAATAGCAAAGACTTGGAACCAACCCAAATGTCCATCAATGATAGACTGGATTAAGAAAATGTGGCACATATACACCACATGGAATACTATGCAGCTATAGAAAAGAATGAGTTAATGTCCTTTGTGGGACATGGATGAAGCTGGAAACCATCATTCTGAGCAAACTGTTGCAAAGACGGAAAAAAAATCATCGCATGTTCTTTCTCACAGGTGGGAATTGAACAATGAGAACACTTGGACACAGGATGGGGAACATCACATACCGGGGCCTGTCGTGGGGTGGGGGGAGGGGGAGGCATAGCATTAGGAGATATACCTAATGTAAATGACGAGCTAATGGGTGCAGCACACCAACGTGGCACATGTATACATATGTAACAAACCTGCACGTTGTGCATATGTACCCTAGAACTTAAAGTATAATGATAATAAAAAAAAAGAAAATGTGCCACATATTCACTATGGAATACTATGCAGCCATAGTACCCCCCTCTTTCCAATTCCTAAGATTAATCAGAAGCTTATAATTTTATGACAGCTGGCAAGGATACCACCACAATTATGTTGCATAGAGTCCAAGGTGTGGCTTTTCCTATCACTCTAGAAAACATAATAAACCTTGGCAGTGTCCATGTGTTGCTAATTCTGCAAGTGTGTAGAATGCAAGAGTTGTGGGTTCATGGCAGTCTCCACTTAGATTTCAAAGGAAGTTGCAGACAGCCTGGGAATCCAGGCAGAAATTTGTCCTCAGGAGCAGAGCCATTGCCCATTGGAGCCAGGTGAGTGGGGCATCCTCTGAGACGCTGGAGGACCACCTGGGCAACTGGTGGGCAACTCCAGCCTGGGGAAACTGCAGGAAAAAAAAGTACTCTAACCCATGATGAGAGCTGCTGGGTGGATTGAGCTTAGAAAAATCATAGGGATGGGGCTTCCTGAGGCCTTGAGAGCCCTACCCCCACCCCGGTGTGACCAAGATGTGAAACATGGAGTCAAAGAAATTATTATGTTGCCTTTGAATTTAATATTGTTTTTCCTACTGGGTTTTGGGCTTACTGGGTGAGCAGTTACCTCTTTCTTCTTGCCTATTTTTCCCTTTTGGAATGTGAATATCAATTCTATGCCTATCCCACCATTGTATTTTGATAGTGCATAGCTTGTTTAATTTCATAGACTTATAGCTGGAGGGAAATTTGTCTCATGAATCATATCTTGAGTTTCAGCCATGACAGATTTAGAGGAGACTGGATTTAGAACTTTTAAACTGATGCTGGAACAAATTAAGGCTTTTGTGGCTACTGAGGTGGTTTTAATGTATTTTGCATATGATAAGAAGGTACATTTTGGGAGATAGATCTTAAATGCTAGTGTTTAAATGTGTCCCTTAAATTTCATGTGTCGGAAACATAATTTTCAATGCAACAGTGTTAAGAAGAGAGAACTTAAAAGGCGATTCAGTCATGAGGGTACTCCCGTCATGAATAGACTAATGTTGCTATTGAAGGAGTGTGTTAGTTACACTGGGAGTGAATTTCTGGTAAAATAATAAATTTGGAGTCCATTCCTCTCTTTCTCACCCAAGTGATGCCTTCTAACATGTTGTGATGCAGCAAGAAGGCAATTGAGAGGTGGGATCTCTTAATCTTGGATTTTTCAGCCTTAAGAACCATGTACCAAATAAATTTGTATTCATTATAAATTGCCCAGTCTGGTACTCTGTTATAGGAACATGCAAAAAACTATGACACATGGTTTCTGAGTAGAATTTGGATGTGATTTCTATCTTTGCTCTTCTATAAGTAGTGTTTTTCCCCTCTGACTTATTTCAAGAATTTTTCTTCATCTTTGATTTTTCTGAAGCTTAAATATGGTAGGTCTAGGTGTAGGATTTTTTTTTGTTTTGTTTTTGTTTTGACATTTATCTTGCTCAGTGTTCTCTGAACTTTTGAGATCTGTGGTTTTGCATCTGACATTGATTTCAGGAAATTCTCTGTCATTATTGTTTCACATATTGCTACTTTTCCTTTCCTTTTTTTTTTTTTTTTTTTTTTCTGGTATTCCCATTCTATGTAAGTTACACATTTTAGTTTTCGGATATTTGGGGAGTTTTTTATAGTGGTTCAATATTTTGTTTACGTTTGAAAATTGTTATTGTCATGTCCTCAGAGCTAAGAGATTGCTTTTTCAAAAATGTAGAGTCCACGAATGAGCCCGTAAGTCATTATTTCCATTACAGTGTTTTTCATCTCTAACACTTCCTTTGGTTCTTAGAATTTCCATCTCTCTGCTGACAATATTTATCTGTTCTTTCATATTTTCTACTTTGTAATGTTAAATGTGATTAACATATTACACATAGACTTAAACAATTTATATTCTGATAATTTCAACATTTCTACCATATCTGACTCCTGCTCTGATACTTGTTCAGAATCTTCAAAATTGTATTTTTTTCTTTCACTTACAATGTCTTGTTATTTTTTGTTGAAAGGTGAACATGATGCATTTGGTAAAAGAAACTGCAGTAAATAAGCTTTAATAATGCAGTGGTAAGTTTTGGGTAGGGGGAGAAAGTGCTATTGTTCTATGATTAGGTCTTAGTATTTTGGTGAGCCTATGGCCCTGGACTGTGAAAACAACAAGAGCTTCTCCCCCCTTTTCTCCCACTTTTAGGTGGGACAGGATGGCTAGAACAGGTTGGAGTTGGGGAATTCCCTTCCTCTAGGTAAGTTAGGCTCTGATAAAACAAGTCGACTTAACAAGGATAGACCTTGTTAAGAACAAAATGCTCTGGAGTATTTAAAAATGCTTACTTTTCTCCTCCCCCTGCCAGAAGAGGAGATGATTTGTCTCTGATATGCACTGTGAGGACCAGTGAGAATGTCTGAGGAGAAGTAAAACTTCAAAAGTATGCAGTCCCTCCTATGACTGGGTACCCTTAGAGTTTTTAGTTTCAAAACTTGTACATACTAACCCTCTAACAATTCACCAATTGCATTGCAAGTGTACCTGCTCTGACACTTGTTCCAGTGGAACCTTCTGCTTATGGGTTTCTGCTGTGACAGGTTGTGGTTTTTCTGTATCTACTTGTCTGTTACTCTGACTTGGGGACAGTTGTTTGAACTGTGATTTAATCTTTCTTATGGGTTTAGCAAACTAACAGAAACAGAAAACCAAATACCACATGTTCTTACTTGTAAGTGACAGCTAAATGATGAGAACATATGGACGCATAGAGGGGAACAACACACAGTGGGGCCTTTTGGAGGGTGGAAGGTGGGAGGAGGGAGAGGATAAAGAGAAATAACTAATGAGTACTAGGCATAATACCTGGATGATGAACTAATCTGTACAACAAACTTCCATGACACAAGTTTATGTAACAAACCTGCACTTGTACTCCTGAACATGAAATAAAAGTTAAAATAAATACTTTTTTATTTTAAACTGTGTTTAGCTTTTTGCTTGTTGTTAGGAATGAGGTGGCGACTTCTAAACTTGCAACATGCTGAACTGGAAACCAGAAGTGATAATATACTTTTGAATACTTTTGATAGTAAAAAATACTAATAGAAATCAAATAGGACTTCATTTCATTTGATAATTGATTTTCTGTCTATTACCTTATTTGAAAATAACTTCATAAGCAAGGGAGTATGTCTAACCCACCTACACACCCTTAGGAGTGCCTTTTTAAGTTTTACCTTTAGTTACAATCCCTTATAAAAAGCCCATTTTTTTTTCTGTCTTCAGGAATTTCCCCAAGTGTGTTCCTTGGACACCCTTATGTGTTCTGATTGATCACGGTGGCTGCTTCTGCTTTGCTTCACTTTGGTTTTTGTTCTCCACATATTTTCTTGGACTTGACAGTTGAGAGTTGGTCAAGTCCAAGGCTTTCCTTTTTTCAAAATGTTCACTGGATGGTCTCAGCTATACGCCTGCATGTGTGATGCACTAAAAAACCAATTCTTTGCCTGAAGAGACTTGGAAGAGTAGACTTTCTTTCAGATAGTTATTTTTAAATTTTTATTATTTCTAGAAGGTGACAGTTTCCCCGTTTTTCCAGTACTCAATTCTGGCAAGCCCAGATGTCCTGCGTTCTGGCCCTGTTCTCTATCCCATAGTCTATTTCTTGTTTCCTCCACTGCCGCTCTTTCCAATTCCTAAGATTAATCAGAAGCTTATAATTTTATGCCATCTGGTAAGGATACCAGATTCATTCAGCTGCTGGCACAGTGGCTACCAATGTATTATTGCACCAAACCACCTATTCCTTTAGCCAAACAGCTCCCTCCAGTATTGGAACTCAAATTTGAACAGAGGTTAATAGAGATAATATTTTAATCAGTACTCCCTATTACTGGAATTTCTGTCCCAAGAAAAATTACCTAGTTACCTACTTGCATTGGCATCTTTGTTATTTTCTGACAGTTCTTGAACATGATACAGTAATCTTTATATTTTACAATAATGAGGTGGAGAAAAACAGTGCACTGGTGTGATTTGGATGTTTGCCCCTCCAAATCTCATGTTGAGATGTTATCTTCAATGTTGAAAGTGGGGTCTAGTGAGAGGTGTTGGATCATGGGGGTGGATTCTTTATGAAAGGCTTAGAGCCATCCGCTTGCTAATGAGTGATTTCTCATTTAATTAGTTCTGTGAGATCGGATTGTTTAAAAGAGCCTGGCAGCACATCCCTTTCTCTCTCTCTTGCCCCCTCTCTCACCATGTAATATACCTGCTCCCCCTTCACCTTCCATCATGAGTGGAAGCTCCCTAAGGCCTTCAGTGGAAGCAGATGCCAGCACCATGCTTCCTGTACAGCCTGTAGAACTATGAGCCAACTAAACCTCTTTTCTCTATAAATTACGCAGTCTCAGGTATTTATAGCAAAGTAAGAACAGACTAACATATACACCTTGCTTTGAACTGCTTGTGGGATTATTAACAGTGCCCCTTCTTTGTCCATCTAGTATCTACTTGAAGACCACCCAAGTCACCAATCAACATTAAATCATGCAGTTGGCTGTTTATCCCAGTTGTAATATGATGAATACAATTATCACATGGAAGGACACAGTTCTCCAGCTCTTCATTGAACTCAAGACTATTAGTATATTTGGCACACTGTTAAATTTAAAAAAAAAATTCTTTTTTTGGTATACCCCTAAAAAAATCATTACTTTTGAATGGAGACAAAATAACCGGGGGAAATCACTCCCATTGAGCAACACATAGGGGAAGTTTTCAGAGAGCCAAGTCCAATCATTCACCATGATCTAACATCTGACATAGTTTACAAAAGGCAATTTAAAAATGACATGCATCATGGAGCTACTTCAGAATTCTCTATATAAACAGACTTGATCTCTTTCGCCTGACTGCTGTTTTTAACTCTCACATATAAGTGAGAACATGTGATATTTGTCTTTTTTTACCTAACTTATTTCACTTTGGAAAAAGACGTCCAGGCCCAGTCATGTTGCTACAAATGACATAATTTCATTTTTTAAATGGTCAAATATTAATAGTATTGTATTGTGTATATATACTGTATTTTATTTATCCACTGATGGACACCGATTGATTCCATATCTTTTCTCTTGTGAATAGTGTTGCAATAAACACACAAGCGCAGGTATCCCTTTTGAAGTACTGATGTATTTTCCTTTGGGTAGATTCCCAGTAGTGGATTTGCTGGATTGAAGGGTAATTCTATTTTTAGTTTTTCTGGGAATCTCCATACTGTTTTATGGTGGCTGTACCAGTTTACATTCCCACAAACAGTGTATGAGAGTTCCTTTTATTTATTTATTTTGTTTGTTGTTGTTGTTATTGTTTTTGTATTTAAGATGATAGCTATTCTGACTGGGGTAATATGATTTGCATTTCTATGATGATTACTGATGTTGAGCATTTTTTCATATACTTCTTGGCCCCTTTTCTTCTTTTGAGAAATGTCAACTCATGTTGTTTGCTAACTCAGTAACGGTATAATTTCTTCATTTATCGTTGAGTTGTTTGACATTCTTGTGTATTCTGGATATTAGTCCCCTGCCAGATGAGTAGTTTGCAAATATTTTCTTCATTCAACAGGTGGTCTGCTGGTTCACTCTGTCGATTATTTTGCTGTACATGCAGACCAGTTCCAGGTTACCAAGTTGGCCCTGGCTACAAATCTCATTGCTCAGGAGAAACTGCAGCTACAGCATTTCTCCACATGCCCCAGGCTTGCAATGATGGAAAGCAAAGTTCCAGTTTCTATTGTTGAACAGCTATCTACAGTTCTGTCTGTGGAGTCCCCTACCCCACTCCAGAGCTAGTGCTCCAATCTCTGGCCTGAAACAAAAATGCCTACACCGCCACAGTGTTGTATCACCAAAGCATGTCTTACTTCGTACGTGCCCAGATTAAAAACAATGTCTTGCTATCAGTCTCAGGTCTGGGAAAATACCTGCAGTTTTTTCCAGTGTCTTCCTCTCTGTGCCTCCAAGACTTTGCCCATGTTAGCTCCAGGGCATGGGAAAAACAAAGTGCTCTCCCTCAGCCTGGGCTGCTTGGCTCCCCAGTGGAATGATGAGTCACAGTGGGAGCCTTTCTGCCGTCCTCACATCCTAGGGGATGTGACCTGGGGCGGGGGAGTCACTCACTTTTTAAAGCTGAATGCTGTTGCAACGTATATTAATTAGAGTTCTCTAAAGGGACAGAACTAATAGGATATACGTACACTTGAAAAGGAGTTTATTAAGGACAATTGACTCACATAATCACAAGGTAAAGTCCCACCATAGGCTGTCTGAAAGTTGAGGGGCAAGAAAGCCAGTAGTGGCTCAGTTCGTGTCCCAGAACTCAAAAGTAGGGAAGCCAACATTATAGCCTTCAGTCTGTGGCTGAAGGCCCAAGAAACTCTGGCAAACCACTGGTGTAAGTCCAAGAGTCTACAAGCCAAAGAACTTGGGAGTCTGATGTTCCAGAGCAGGAAGCATCCAGAACTGGAGAAAGATTTAAGCTGGAAGGCTCAGCAAGTCAGCTTCTTCCACCTTTTTCTGCCTGCTTTTTCTAGCCACACTGGCAGTTAGTTGGATGGTGCCCACCCACATGGTGAGTGGGTCTTTCTTCCCCAGTCCACTGATTCAAATGTTAATCCCTCTGGCAACACCCAGAAACACCAAGATACACCAAGAAACAATACTTTGCATCCTTCAATCCAATCAAACTAACTCTTAATATTAACCATCACACAAGGGTTGTTTGCCCATGTTTCCCCCTGAGATATGGGGAGTCCTTCACAATTCTGTTGGATTCTCATTTTCCTTCTTGAATTAAATCTCAGAGAGTTAATCTTTATGCACTACATTGCTATTTCCAAGTGTCTGAGCCATGCTAAAGCCTCTAATCTGCCATCTTAATAAAAAATCTGTATCTTTTAAGTTGTAATTAATTTACATTCAATGTTATTATTGTTATGTGAGGTCTCATTCCTGTCATATTATTAAGCTTTTTTTCTGGTTGTTTTCTGTATCATTTTGTCTTTGCCTTTTCTTTATCATTGTCATTGTTGTTTGGTACATTTCTGTCGTGGTACCATTTTAGTCCTCTTTCTTATTCTTTTGTATGATTGCTTTTCCAGTAAGTTTTATACCTTTGTTTGCTTTCATGATGATAAATGTCACCCTTTCACTTCCAGGTTTAATACTCTCTTCAGCATTTTTTGTATGGCCAGTATAGTGGTAGTAAATTCCCTCAGCGTTTTCCTGTCTGGAAAAGACTATTTCTCCTTCATTTGTGAAATCTAATTTTACTGGATAGAGTATTCTTGACTGACAGAGATTTTTTGTTGTTGTTGTTTTTACTTCAGCATTTTGAATAAATCATCCCATCATCTTTTGGCCTGTAAGGTTTCCATTGAGTAATTTGATGTTAACATGATGGAACTTTCTTTATAGGTTACTTTATTCTTTTCTCTTGGTGTTTTTTCTACTTTGCTGTTTGATTTGAAGTGGTATGACCATAATCTGCTCTGGAGAAGACATTTTTGCATTGTAACTGCCTGGAAATGGCTGAGCCTCCTGTATCTGAATGTCTAAATCTCTTGCTAGAGTTGGAAAAGAAGTATCTATTATTTTGTTTAAAAGATTTTCTAAACTTTTTTCCCCTCTCTTTGCTTGCGGGGATACAGATGACTGTGTATTTAGTTACTTTACATAGTCCCAAATATTACAAAGGCTTTGCTTATTTTTTTTATCTTTTCTTCTTTATTTTTTTCTGACTGCATTATTTCAAAATATCTGTCTTCAAGTTTTCAGGTTATTTTTCCTTCTTGATCTAATAGTCTATTGTTGAAGCTTTCTAATGTTTTTTATTTCTTTCAATAAACTTCAATTCAGTAACTTTTATTTGTTTCTTTAAAAATATCTATTTCTTTCATAAATTTCACCTTTATGTTATGAATTGTTTTCTGATTCCATTGTATGGTTTTTCAGAAGTCTCTTGTATCTCACTGGCTTCTTTAAAACAAATATTTGAATTGTTTTTCTTGGAGTTTGGAAATTTCTTTTTGATTATGTTCTATTGATGCAGAAACATTTTACTTCCCTGGAGGTGTAATATTTTCTTGCTTTTTCATATTTCCTGTGTCCTTACAGTTATATCTGTGCATCAGCTGTAACAGTCACTTTTTCCTATTCTTGAATTTACTTTTATAGGTTAGAACTTTTTCCTGAATATGTATCCATGGTGTTGGCTGAGTATGGCACTGGCTTTGATTTTGAATGCATACAGAAGTGTAGTCTCTGTATGATTTATTTGACTGCAGAAAATATTAGTAGTGTCTGTGATTTTCTCTGTGGGTTAATGTGTGCTTATCAGTAGAGGCTGTGGTGAAGTTGTGCTTGGATGTGGGATACTAAATGTTCCAGGCTTCAGGCCCCAGTAGTTGTCACAGTAGACTAATAATGCCAATCTTATTGCTCCAGGGCAGTGTACACTGGCTTCAGTTTTAGTAGTTATTGGTGGTCTGATTCTTGGGCCTTCAAGTGGGCTGCTCGATTGTGAGTAATGGAAGCAGTGGATCAGGTAGATGAGTAGATTGTCAGGCTTCTGGACAACTGATATACTGTGGGCTATGACAGTAGCAGTGGTGGGATTACTCTCTGGGTCCTAAACCATGTGCACTGATTTCGGCAGTGGTTATGATGTGCTTGGCTGTCCAGTCTCCAGGCCTGAAGGTGGCACTTGCAGGTAGGTGCCAGCTGAGATGGTGACAATATTGGGAAATTAAGGTCCAACTTTAGGCCCCCAAATGCTCATATGCCCAAGGAAATGGACTGAGTTGAGCAATCTCCAGGACTCAAAGCCTATGTGTTTTGTTTTGAAGGTGTGTAGCAGAGCTGAGTGGGCTTGACCTCAGGGCCCTCAGTGGGAAGAGGAGGAGCCATCTGTGGTGGGTAAGGGCAGGATGATCCTCATGCCCTGTGGAGTTGTCAGGTGTGGACTGATAGTATCTGTGCCCAGGCCCTGCCAATGGAGAAGGTGGGGCTGGACTCAGTGGCCACAGACTGATTTGGCAGGTGGGGTACACACATTTATCTCATGCCCCAGCCTTGGAAAGGTTTGTCCCCTAGCTCTGCTGGGGGTAGACCATGCCTAACTTGGGCCTCAGTTCCAGCTACAGGAATGCCTACCCATCTCATGACTGAGTCCCAGGGGCAACTTGGACCTGATTTATGAACCAATCTTGGTTCTGTCAGTATTTGCTTCCCAACATTAGCAGCCACAGCCCATCTTTTGCTTATGCCTCATCCCTGGCTATGGGGGTGCTCCCAGTTTGTACCCCAGTACCAGCTGTGACAACCCAAGTTTCCGTAACACCTCATTCCTGGGACCCAGGGAAGCATGCTGTCTACCAAAGGTTCAGACTGAAAATGATCTTGCTGTAGCTGTTGAGGTCTCAGAAAGTGTGTGAGACAAAGTGCAAGCTCTCCTCCTGGACCAGTTCTGTCCCACAGTCTCCTGGCAGCTCCCTATGTTAATGTAAGAGCCTGGGAGGGTCGAGAAGCTCCCCCATGCCCAGGATTACATAATTTTATGGAAAGAGTATGGCCACTGGAAGTCTCTTACATACCCTTTCCCCACATTGGGAAGTCACGCCCAGGTTTCAGCAAATCCCAGCCAAGCAAGGTGACTCTCTTCCTTTTCCTTTAATGCCTTTGATGTTTTCTATCACTTTTCTGATGGATTCAGGTGTTTTTGTTGTATAATGTATTCAAAACGTGGTTGTCTATACACGATTTTGTTTCTTTTAAGTGGGAGAGGCAAGCATGAAATGCTTCTACTCAGTCATTTTGAAGCCCCTCCTGTTTTGTTTGTTTTAAGCAGAGGCCCACTGTAGCCATTTTTGAGCATTTGCTTGACGGTTTTATTTATTTTTTTCCAGTTGAGCCATAGATAAGTTTGGCAAGCATCTCTATTTTATTAATATTTTTTATATTGTGTGATTACAGCTGCCACATACCTCTCTTCACAGCTGTCATAAAGTCTTACATTGATGAGTATTAGCTATTTATTGTATAATATATTACCACAAGCTAAGCGTTTTAAAACCACATGCGTTTGTTACCTCACAGTAGTCTGTAGATTAGAATCCCAGCACTAGCTTTGTCTTCCCATCTGCTCAGGGTCTTACAGATCTCCAATGTAGGTGTCATCCAGTGCTACAATATTTGAGGCTCAGAGTCCTCTTCTGAGTTCACTGGATGTTGACAGAATTAATTTCCTTACAGTTGTATGACTACAGGGGCTTTTTTCTTTTCTGGCTGTTGCCAAGTGAACATTCTCAGCTCCTACCACTATTCTTGGGCCTTTGCCATGTGGATCCCTTTTAAAGGCAGTTCAAAATGTGGATGTTTGAGTATTCAAAGACAGCAGAGAGTCTTCTGCTGCTGCTTCATGTCAGTTTTAAGAGCTTATGTGGCTAGGCTAGGCCTACCCAGGATAATCTCCCTTTTAATTAACTCAGAGTCAACTGATTGGGCACATAATCTCATCTGCAAAATTTATTTACATTTTATATATAAGGTAGCCCTAAAAATACACTAAGCCAGTGTGTGAAGGTTTTATGTTGCATTGTGCATTATCATGAACTTAACTGCTTAACACAATGCACATTCATTGTTTTCTTGAGTCAGGAATTTTAGTACAACTTGACTGGGTCTTCTCTTGAGAGTCTCACAAAGCTTTAGTCAAGGTGACAACCTATCTACGTACCTTTATGGAGCTCAAGGGAAGGAGATCCTACAAGGTATTAATGGAAAAGCAAGGGAATCTTGGTGACCAATTTTTAATTATGTTTATTACATATTGGTAAGCCTGCTTGGTGGCCATTTCCCAGAGGTGTCAAAGGTCTAGTGAATACTGTTTCTCCTTTTCAACAAGCACTCCCCTTCCTTCTCACCTGCCCTTTGCCAGAAATGGAATTTCTCAGCATCAGACAGCCCCTCCCATTATCAATCTGAACACATTGAATAATCAGAACAGTTCTCAAAATAAAATAATTTTGGACAAGGTGACTCTATTGTCTGCTAATGAATCAGTGCCAATTCTTTTCATTTTGTTAAGTAATTAATGATCTCATTGATAGGGTTGGAATTCATTTGATTTTTTTTCTTCTGAATCCATTGGGATTCAGGCAGAAATGATCTATTTTCATCATATTTCAACCGATGAATAATGAAGAGACTGAAATTTCTCCTTAAGACAGGGTCTAAATCTGAGAAAAATGTAGTGCTATTTTGAGTCTCCCAAATATATTAAAATCATATATTTGTCCTATGCTCCAAAAACCTTCTATTTCATTTAGGTGTATTTAGGTAGATATTGTATGTTAATGAGATATACATTGATTGTAAGAAGAATGCTTAATGAGGTTCACTTGCCATCCAATTAATTTAATTTTAAATTACATGAGCAATAAAGGCTTAATTACATTCTTATCAATATATTGTATTTTCTGAACTGTGTGACTATTAATTTATGAATACAACAATTTATTTATAACAAATTAATTGGTATTTTAAGCATAAAACTTTATATTAAATGTAAATTACTTATTTGTAACTCTTAATTTAAAGTAACAGCCCATACTATAATGAACATATGTGTTTTAGGGAAGATAACATTTAACACTTTGTTGCTGGTGTTCACATGAATATGATTTTTTTCTGGCAGTGAAACAAACAGTAAAACGGCAGCATTTCTTGTTGATCTTTTTGGGGTAAAAGCAAAACTTTTATAATGGACATGCATAAGAAGTTTTTTGAAAGGGACTACACATGGAATGGCCTGTAATTTTTTGATATTTAATATAATTGACCTTTCTTACAGCGTTCAAATCATTAAAAAACAACTAGCATCTTTATCTCTGCCCTATCTACTCCTAGTTTCATTTTAATGAAGATAAGAAAATTTGTATGCACTGTAAGTTTTAACACTTTACATCTATAAGATTGTTATTATATGATTAAGTCTTGAGTTATAATGAGATTGAACATTTCAGAAACAGGAACACTTGCCATTATAAGTAAAATATATTTTGATAATATATTACTATAAAGAGCTATGCACTTAAAGTAGGCTAATCTATTGATCAAAACACACTTAATATAAGCCAAATACAGTTAAGTTGCTAGGCTCTGAAAGAGTGACAGATGACAAAGAAGGGAAATGAACCTACAAAGTGCTTAAAATGCTGTGGCCACATGACCCACTTACTGCGACTAAGAGACTTAAATTTTATATTCAATCTAAGCTGTACAGCATGGTGCTCAAGAATACAGGCTTTGGTCCAAACAATCAAGTTCAAATTTCAACTGTGTTTCTAACTAGCCATGAAAATTAGAAAAATTAATCCCAGTTTCCTTATCTTAAAGGGTGTATCATAGCAGTAGCTACTTGTATATATGGTCAAAGCATTTAAAGGTTATTTGGTATGTAGAAAACACACAGAAAGTTAGCTGTTTTTCCTTTTCACCTTATCATATGGTTTTCAAAAGTTAAATTTCGTTTCTACTCCCGCAGAATTTTTTAGGTTGAGTGGGAAATTTTATATATAAGGAAACTTAGGCTTTGAAAAGTAAAGGAACTTATGACCTCCCTAGTGCAAGCTAACCTCATCTTTAGCCTGAATTATTATAATAGCTTTTTACCATTTTTTCTACTTCTACATTTGTCTCTCTGTTACATAAACAAATCATGTAATCCCACTGCTCAAAAACATACAAAGGCTTATTATATCACGTAGAGTAAAAGCTCAAGTTTTATATGGTCTACCCCCAACCTCTATTATCTCTCTGCCCTTATCTCCCATTACTTACTTTCTTGCTTATTTTACAACAGCCACATTGCTTCACTTTGCTATTGATTGAACATGCCAGAAATGCCCTTACCCTATGGCCTTTCTTTAAATGTTTCATTGTGGTTTATATGGAAATATGATCCCAGGGATCAGGAGTATAAGAAAAAATGCAGTGAAATATGAAAGGAGAGAAAAACAATGGAAGAATGTTTCTTCAGATTTGCTGTGTGGTAGTCACTCCATAGAGATAGGAAGGACCCTCACCCAATATTTGCTTTGGATGTTGAGACTGATGACATCACCAAAACAATATAAAAAGTTGTATTACTCACATAATGAGGCTTTCTGGGGACATCAGGGAAAAATCTCAAGTAGGTCCAAGTGGCTGAGAAAGGAGATTGGCTTGGAGTCCTTATGGTGGTTAGGGGATGTGACTCAGAGGAGCATTCCCATATGTGAACCAGAGCTTCCACAATTTGAACTTTCTGCCAGAGAAAAAGGACGAAGGACCTAAGCTTTCTTATTGGCTTAACTGGATGTGGATCAGAAAGGGAAAAAGGAGAAATTAGGCTGAAAAACTGGCCATCATCCAAAAATTGAGTTAAACTCTTTATCATATGCTACCACTATGAAAAACTGGTACTTGATTCTGCTAGAACTTTCTGATGCACCATGCAAAATAAACAGAGAAAGTGTTTATTCATCAATTCATCAGTTTTGTTCCATATTATAAAATGTGGACCACAGGAATTAAGTCCCCTTCCCTACTGTGTGCCTATACATGTGTGCATATAGGAAGGTTTTTAAGTAAAGTCTCAGAGCAGCAAGCATGAAGGGTGTATTTGAGGGTTGAAGCAGAATGCTGTTTCATGGAACCTGTGCAAAGCAAGTCAAAGCCGTCATAAAAATGTTGGCTGAATTAATGGCTGTTCTAAGAGGGAGTGGGGCTGATGGGGTTTAGAAGTAGTGGATAAGAAGTGTCTAGTAAATAATGTTTATCATTTATTGTCTGTTGCTCCCATTAGAATGTGTGCTCCAGTGGGGAAGCAATAAGTGTCCGGTTTACAAGAGTACCCCAAGCACCTAAACTACTGTCTGACATGTAGTTGGCATGCAATCAACATTTGTGTAATCATCAGTGAATGAATCTAGAATCTAAAAGCAGAAACAATAACCCAGACATCATTATCTCCAGCCTAGTGCTAGTTCTATAGACAGCAGACTATCAAATTTATAGTAAGCATCTCCAACTGGAACAGACAATATGTTAACCAACTGAATGATAGTAGACACTTAAGTGTGTGAATTAATTAATTTCCAAATATCTGCTAATTGTTAGACACTGAAAATATTTCAGATCTGAAAATACAAGACATTAAAGTTGTTCTATTCATAATTCGTAAAGGAAATTTTGCTGGTTTTTAATATGACAATAGAAGAACTATAGTCAACTATTGATTAGACATGTGGATGATTTACTTTGGAGTTTATTTGCAATCCAAAACTAATGTTTATTTTTTTCTTTTTCTTTGTTTTTTTGAGACGGAGTCTCGCTCTGTCGCCCAGGCTGGAGTGCAGTGACGCGATCTCAGCTCACTGCAAACACACACACACACACATACACACACACACAGATATATACAGACTAATTTTTCATGGTAGGCAGGCATTAAAGAGTGGGCATTGAGTTAATAAATGCCTTTTTTAATGGGATAAATAGGAAACAGTTACATCTGAAAAGCAAGGTATTTTACATTTTTGTGTCCGTAATTGTGTATCCTAACAGCACAAAGAGATCTGTACTTGAGTAAGAAATTTATAAATATATTAAAAAAGTAGAATGCTCCTTTTGAGCAAATGCAACTAACAGTCAAAGTGTAAAAGGCCTCTCTTAGCAAGGGGATACTATGCATCCAGAGAAGGTTGGCCTTGCTGTGAAGGATGGGAAGGTTTGCATCTATTTCTCTGAAGAAGTCTGTTTATCCTTGCAAAAGTCAACCATGTTAAATGTTAGTATAGAGGCAGAATGGATAAAATATTTATTAGTCAGATCCTGTTTTCACCTGTATTATCAACTCTAAATATTTCATTATATAAACCACACCCACCTGTTCTTTAACAATTTTTGTTTATCATTTAAAAACTAATAAGAATTAACAAAATGTGTGGGATAATTTAATTGGATATTGATGAGGGAAAAATCTTCTAGATCAATTATTATTTTGTACCAGAATAAAAAATAAAATACAGACTCTCCTCTTTAAATTATTAATAAGGCCAAAGATGTTCTATAGGTACTTTGTAGGGTTTCTCTTGACTGTTGTCAATATATGAACTTTATAAGGGGAACTACTACAGAAGTCCTCATTAATAAATGAAAATGTATCACTGATATGTTTAAATTTCCTAAGGCTTGGGTATGTTTGCAGTGATTCACATTCAATCAGTAGTTTAAGTTACTGGCAGCACTTATGCTTACAGTATAAAAGTTCCAGGTAACTGCTACTTTTCCTTTCATGCTGTAGCTATTATCCATTCAATCATTATTACACCAAATTTACATGAATATTTTAGTGTGATGCAAATTATTTTATATTTAACTTTAAAATTGTTTAATATCAGTACCAAATGATATCTTTTAGTAATTACTATTATGCTTTAAGTTCTGGGATACATATGCACATCGTGCAGGTTTGTTACATAGGTATACATGTTCCATGGTGGTTTGCTGCACCCATCAACCTGTCATATACATTAGGTATTTCTCTTAATGCTATCCCTCCCCTAGGCCCCACCCCCAGACAGGCCTCAGTGTATGATGTTCCCCTCCCTGTGTCCATGTGTTCTCATTGTTCAACTCCCACTTATGAGTGAGAACATGCGATGTTTGGTTTTCTATTCCTGTGTTAGTTTGCTGAGAATGATGGTTTCCAGCTTCATCCATGTCCCTGCCCAAATGATAGCTTTTTGTTTATTTCACTGGATTTGTAAATTTTGAAATTTTGCTAATAAAGTGCATGCTAAATTATGAACACTTGTTTGTTTTATCAGTTCGTATCTTTGTTGCACATATATGATCTCTTTCACACATAAGGTGGAAATTATGAATTGGTGCCCAAAAGTATAACGTAACATGCCTGAAGTCAAGAAATCTTCCATGTCACCTAGCCATTTTCCCTCAGTAACCTATCTGAGAAATAAAGTGTCTTGCAGAGACCCATATGACTATCAGAACTGTGAACTCTAATTCTACTTTCTGTTGAAGTTTAGAACGTCAGTTGGTTTCTATGTGAATGAAGCTTTTGGTAACTAAATGGGCCCTAGATCAGTTGTCTAAATTTCAGTTTGCTTTGTAACAATTTGAGGGGGATTATTCCTGTTTTAGAGGGTTAACAGGCTGTTGTCAAAACATAGTGGTTGCATGTTGGGAGAATGAGAATGTCCATGACTTGTGTTAAACCACTCCCCATAAGTTGGATAGCTGTATCCTTGAGGAACTCAGAGGAGACTGGGGCAACTTATACTTAGTTTGCCAAATTTTTAAAGTAGACAGATTTAAGAAAGGCCCTAAATTATCCATATATTCTCTCCCTAGTCTATAACTTACAAAATACACTTAGGACATAACAAAAGAGCATAGCAAGTGATTTCTCCCACATGATCTGCCCATAGCTTTGGGAATATTTTAAGTCCCAGAAAAAGTAGATAGTGCTATGTGTTTGTACTGATGCAGATAGTGGGAAGGAGTGAAGTTGGGTAATAAAGGTGGATGGCACGCCCCTTTTGAAAATATATTGATCCCTATTTATCTTGTGAATTTTATCCCTGGTGCCAAGCCTTTTATCTTGAAGCTATAGGGTAGGAAAATGAGAAAGAAAAGTTTTAAATTATGTCACATTTTTTTTTTCTTCTCAATCAAGTGTCTTTCTTTCCCTCCCCATCTTTTACCCTGGAGTAACTTCAGTGTATGCTGATGATAGTATGAGAAGAAAAGAACACACTCCTATATCCACGCATAATCAAGAAAAATATTCAATTATTTTTAAATTCAAATATGAAAAATGTAGTCCAACCTGAACAATGTCTATAGGGTAGTTAAACAGAGGGTGACACTATACATGAGTACACAGCTTCATTTCTCAAATTTTACAGTGTCTGATGTTACCATTTCCTCAGCCTCAGAAACTATGTCTGGTGGTACTTTTAATTCCTACCTTTGCTTTTATAAATTCTTACCTTCCTTTACGTCAAAGTCCTAATATTAATTTATATTTATTTTATGCTACCCAAGTTGTTGCTGGTAAAAGAAAAGAGAAACCTCAGATGTTATGGTTTGGTAGTAAGAAAAGATATTACTATAATCATCTATCATTGAGGTGGAATACATAAAATTCTGGCATTTAAAATAAATTAAATAGCTTTAGGGATACAAGTGGTTTTTTGTTACATGGATGAATTGTATAGTGGTGAAGTTTGAGATTTTAGTGCACCCATCAGCAGAGCAGTGTACATTGTAACCAAAATGTAGTCTTTATTCCTCATCCTCCTTCCACTCTCCTCCCTTCTGAGTCTCCAATGTCCATCACACTACTCAGTATACCTCTGTATGCCTCTGCATACCCATAGCTTAGCTCCTACATGTAAGTGAGAATATACTGCATTTGATTTTCCATTCTTGAATTACTTTACTTAGAATAATGGCTTCCAGCTCCATCCAAGGGGCTGCAAAAGACATTATTTTATTCATTTTTTATGGCTGAAAACGTTGGCATTTTTTTCCTATAAAAACTAAAGCTCTGGCAGCACATCATATGTACCATATTAGGCTAGGAAGACTATGTGCATTTTTCTCTACCCCAAGATGTCTTTTAATATCTCAACATTTGAGTTACCAGACTCCAGAAACAGATGGGGGAAATTTCTTTCAACCACAAATTTACTAACTCAGTATTTTAAAAGGAGTGTTTGGCCTGGCATGGTGGCTCACACCTGCCATCCCAGCACTTTTGGAGGCCAAGGCAGGCAGATCACCTGAGATCAGGAATTCGAGACCAGGCTTGCTAACATCGTGAAACTCCATCTCTACTAAAAATACAAAATTTAGCTGGGCGTGGTGACGTGCACCTGCAGTCCCAGCTACTTGGGAGTCTGAGGCAGGAGAATTGCTTGAACCCTGGAGTTGGAGGTTGCAGTGAGCCGAGATTACACCACTGCACTGCAGCCTGGGTGACAGAACAAGACTCTGTCTCAAAAAAAAAAAAAAAAAAAAAAATGAGTTTGCAGTAATATGTTCTTAGCTTCCTTAGAACAAGACACCCACATAGCCCCTCACTCATTAATTCTTAGAAGGTTTATGAACGTGTGACTAGGAGAATTTTGCTCTTGGCCTTAGGAAGAGGCACTCTTTCTCTTGATGGTCTTTTTTTTTTTTTTGAATTGGTGTTGTATGTATCTTTTGACCATTGGATTGAAGATCTCCAGTGTCAGGTTTTGGTTATGAAAACAAAGAGGCCAGTGAGATTATTCACTTTGTTTTGGGTCTATTCCACTTAGTTCTGCCTACTCTAGATAAATGGCATCTTTGCTGTTATAGGTTTGTGTGGTTTTCTGGGACAAGGAGTCTGTATTAGTGTTTAGAGCCAAAAGGGGATTAGTAATAAACGTTTTTTTATTTATCGACCTTTCAGTGATGTACATTTAATGTTCAATGATTTAGCTGGGAAATTGTGGTTATAATAGTTCACAGAATAAGATTTGAATATCCTATTCCTGGCTAATTTTTCTTGCAAAATTAATGTACACTTTTGCTACACTACATGGTGGAACTTCAAAACATTTATGAATTTTCGACTTTCAATTATCAATTTTTAAAAGGGTCTGGTGCAGTGGGGTAGAGAAGAGACATGAGATGAATATGAAACAAAGAAGTAGGAAGTTAATTAGGGTAGGTGAGCTTGTGTATAGAATAAGGGGTTAAGGATATGAACATATGGATTACTTTTCTTTTAGTGAAGATGATTTGCGCATTGGGAATTTTTAGGAGTGGCAACTTCGCGATTGTTGAATTAAAATATTTTTTTAAAAAAATCTACTCTTCTTTGTAATGGGTTTTTAAATGACTGACATCTCTGTTCCTTTATCCTCTTACAAATGAACTAAGTGCGCTTTAGATTTACCTCTTGTACTCAGTGAAGGGCTCACTAAGCTTGTATACATAACAATAGACGCTTCTCAAAAGCATTGAAAACCAGGTTATGTGACATTTTGAAATACACTTATATTTAAAGATTTCATTTACGTCCAGTTTTAAGTGTTTTACAGTGACATCTCTTACAGTTATGCTTATCTCCACCGGCACTTCAAGTGGTAATTCTTTCCCATAAATTGTTTCTTTGGGTAATATTTTTTTTCCATTTAGTTATCTATTCAAAGTTGAGATAAACACTTATGACCTAATAGAATAATAGTACACAAAGTAGAGGAGAAAAGATCAAAATTTACAGTCGCTTACTTCTCATTTCTCCCAGAAAATGACTTGAGCATGTCAAGATGCTAGTTTCAGAAGAAAAACAGATCCCAAAAGCAGCAGAAAGCAGCCTAAAGTCAACCAGACTTTTTGAGATCCAAAAGGACTGGTGAATAAAGTCTGAAATTCTGACGCTGGAAGTAAATTTTTCTTTGCACAATGACATTTTGATTTACTTTCTCTCAATTTTCTTTTTAAAATAAGTTAATATAACACCATCAAAGCATTTATGTAATGTTTTATTTAATTAGGCATTCATATCATGAGAAAGAGCCATCGTTAAAGATTTATTCATTCTTCACCTGATTTAAGGCTATAGTTTAAAGCTCATTTGCTATTTAAGAAGATGCATTACTGGAAATATATTTCTACAAAAATATATATCATAATGTAATAGTTGAAACCAGTATGATGCCAACATTCAATCCTATAATATGCTTATTTCTCTTGGGACATATAGGGTACACTTGCTAAAAAGCATGTAGGATAAATTGTTATTTATTCACACGCTGTTTCTCATCGTAACAGAACTGTCAAATGAACATACTAGAAAATGAGTGTTTTGATTTATTTTTTTCAGGATTGTTATCGTGATTCAAGGGGTTTGGAGGTAGATTAGAAATGTCATTAGGTTAACTAAAATCTAGACAAATCAAACTCCCACTTAATATTGATTTAAGCTGTATCTGTTTCTAGCATAAAAATAATTTTATAAACAAAAGCCAATAGTGATGATTTAATCAAGAAAATGTCTATCTGTATTTAGAATACAGTCAACATAATCACATGGTAATCTCAATCTCGATACACAAATTTGATATTGAGAACAATGACCCCGAGTCCTTGTTAAGTATTCTGTTATTAGAGAAACGGGTTCTAGCGCAAATTTACTTTGCTAGGAATATGAATTGAGTATAGAACAAAAGTGTCAAAACATAAAGATACTTTTATTTTTCTCTCATGTAATAAATAATGTATATTTTCTACTTTGTCCTTTCAACTTTTGGGACATTTACTATTTTATTTTGACTTACCTGTTTTGGGAAAGACTGACCAGAGAAGCCAAGGTTTTATATAAAATTATATGTACATATATAATTTTAAAGTCATCAATTTCTAGATAAGTTAAAAAATTTATATGTTTTTTCATGAATAGGTCTAGAACGAAAGATCTCAAAAAGAGATGAGGAACCAGTCATTATAATCCAATGCTAGTGGTGAGTCTGAACAGGTTATAAACCAAGACGTGCTTATTTTGAGACAGTTCAACAAACACAAATGAGCCAATTCTTCCATTTCCTTCCATCCTTACCTCTTTCTAAAGAGATACTAAATGACTTACAAAATTACATCGAATTTCATGAAATGCAAATTAAGAACAACAAGTTGAAGGAAGAACAAGATGTAATTTTTCTAGGAAGAAAAAGAATGATTTAAGAATGTGAACAGTGTCACCTCGGTGGTCTTTATATATTCTTTGTAGCTGATAGAACAAGCACTGGCCTTCTAAGTTACTGTAGTAATAATTCGACCTATAAGGAGTTAATAATTCCCTAAGACTTGACTTTATCTCCCTCGTAACTTTCTTGAACTGAAATACTGCTCTGGGAACATACTCATTTTCCAATTCATGTTCTCTTCGCTGTCAGAGAAACTTGAAAGTGTTATAGTAGGAAGAGGTTTAACAATAGAATGATTTTCATCAATGACTAGCTTTCATGCTGCCTGCCTTCAATATGGTAGGCTATTTTAACAAATAACTCCAATTACAGTGGACATACAATAAATGTTCAATGTTTATATTATAAGCTCATGTGAATCAGCGGGTTGGGCGAGGTCTCTGTTCAACACAGTCGTTCAGAGAGGCTTTTTTATTAGTCAGACCTGAAAGAAGCATGTATTACTTTTATAATACATAAGTATGTAGTACAAACTTTTGTAATACATGTAAAAAAGACACTTTTGTTCAAATGAGTGCGATTAACTATTATGAGACAATTGGAATAAAAAATATTGTATTGGGCTAACTTGGACATGTATCCATACTACAGGTAGGCCATAATTTCCTTTAGCACTAAGACAGTAGATATTTATTTATCTTATATGGTTTCTTTCACAGTGTGGAACACTCAGGCGATCAATAAACACTTGGAAGCTTGAAAACACTATGGAATACAGTCTCCAGATAAAATTACATCTCTACTGAGGATGAGTTTCTGTCATTATTTTCTTTGTGACTTCCATGGTCACCTACAAAAAAACTGCCAGTTAGTTTCAAGAGCAATTGACATTTAGTCATTAAAAGCTAGCTAGGATCTGTTTGCTCTAATCTATTGAGTATAGTTAGCAGCTACATTAAAATAGCAAATTGTATCACTATCATATCCACCACTGGGCAATAAAGAATCATAATAGTAACCCATATGGTTCATAAAGCTATATTTTCTTCTTGAAGATTTTCATGACAGGAGAAGTATGAATTGATGAACTGTCTTCAGATTTTGAGATTAAGGATAAATAAGAGCATATTCAGGTGAGAATGATGGAGATGGAGTAAGGATTTAAAATTTTATGTATAAAAATTTGTTGGAGAAACTAGCGATACTTGGACTGGAAAAGATAAACCAAAGAATAATCAGAATAATTATACTCAAAAGCTTAACAGGGAGAAAGGACCAGGTTTCTTCAAGGTCCTAGAACAAGGACAAGTGGGTAGCAGATAAAAGAATAAATATTTGTGGCTGTATATTGAGGAAGAAAAAGGCACAGCTGACATAAGATTGAGTTGTCTTAGGAGGGAGTGCATTTATGTATAGTTTGACCAGCTAAATAGTGAAGATGCTATAGCAAGGTTTTAAGTGTTGTATTGGCAGCGCAAGTTAAAATATAAGATACTCAGTGTTCATTTCAAATTGACATGAGCTTAATTGATTCTGTTTGATTATAATCATTAAGGGACAGTACATTTGCTACAGCTAATTTCTCAGGCTTTCATTAGGAGTACATTAACTTTTAGAGATCCTCCTTAGTTGGACAAGTCACTGACACTCCATTACACACTTTGAAAATCCACCAAGGCCTATTTCCTTTACTCTAACTACTTTTTCATGCAACCTTTTATGTTCATATTCAAGCTAGATATTATTTGGATTAATATTCAGACAAGTTAATATTAATCCAGGGAAAATATTACATACTTAGACGAATCCATTTACTTGCTTCTTCTTTCTTTCTCTCCACAAGACAAAAACTGCCAAGGCAAGTATGTCTTGACCAACGTGCAAATAAAAGCATCACTGGGAAGTAAGTACTTCAATATATGGGAAGGGTAGAAAACTTATCAGATATAATTAAAAAGCCACTGAATTAGCAGCATTGCTCAGTGGAGTGGGTCCATCATGCAATGACTGAGATAAGAAAGATAATGTTTCATTAAGCTCAAGATATTGCCTATCACTTTATTACTATTTTTTATTATTATTATACTTTAAGTTCTAGGGTACATGTGAATAACGTGCAGGTTTGTTACATATGTATACTTGTGCCATGTTGGTGTGCTGCACCCATCAACTGGTCAGCACCCATCAACTCGTCATTTACATCAGGTATAACTCCCAATGCAATCCCTCCCCCCTCCTCCCTCCCCATGATAGGCCCCGGTGTGTGATGTCCCCCTTCCCGAGTCCAAGTGATCTCATTATTCAGTTCCCACCTACGAGTGAGAACATGCGGTGTGGCAAACCGGATTCAGCAGCACATCAAAAAGCTTTTCCACCATGATCAAGTGGGCTTCATCCCTGGGATGCAAGGCTGGTTCAACATTCGCAAATCAATAAACATAATCCAGCATATAAACAGAACCAAAGACAAGAACCACATCATTATCTCAATAGATGCAGAAAAGGCTTTTGACAAAATTCAACAGCCCTTCATGCTAAAAATGCTCAATAAATTCGGTATTGATGGAACGTACCTCAAAATAATAAGAGCTATTTATGACAAACCCACAGCCAATATCATACTGAATGGGCAAAAACTGGAAAAATTCCCTTTGAAAACTGGCACAAGACAGGGATGCCCTCTCTCACCACTCCTATTCAACATAGTGTTGGAAGTTCTGGCTAGGGCAATCAGGCAAGAGAAAGAAATCAAGGGGATTCAGTTAGGAAAAGAAGAAGTCAAATTGTCCCTCTTTGCAGATGACATGATTGTATATTTAGAAAATCCCATTGTCTCAGCCCAAAATGTCCTTAAGCTGATAAGCAACATCAGCAAAGTCTCAGGATACAAAATTAATGTGCAAAAATCACAAGCATTCGTATACACCAGTAAGAGACAAGCAGAGAGCCAAATCATGAATGAACTTCCATTCACAATTGCTTCAAAGAGAATAAAATACCTAGGAATCCAACTTACAAGGGATGTAAGGACTTCTTCAAGGAAAACTACAAACCACTGCTCAGTGAAATAAAAGAAGACACAAACAAATGGAAGAACATACCATGCTCATGGATAGGAAGAATCAATATCGTGAAAATGGCCATACTGCCCAAGGTTATTTATAGATTCAATGCCATCCCCATCAAGCTAACAAAGAGTTTCTTCACAGAATTGGAAAAAACTGCTTTAAAGTTCATATGGAACCAAAAAAGAGCCCGCATCTCCAAGACAATCCTAAGTCAAAAGAACAAAGCGGGAGGCATCACGCTACCTGACTTTTGCCTATTTTTTAATTGAGTTATTGAATTGTTTGTTTTTGTTGCTGAGTTTTTGTTTTTTTTTTTTTTTTGAGATGAAGTCTTGCTCTGTCACCCAGGTTGGAGTGCAGTGGCATGATCTTGGATCACTGCAAGCTCTGCCTCCTGGGTTCATGCCATTCTCCTGCCTCAGCCTCCCGAGTAGCTAGGACTACAGGCGTCCACCACCACACCTGGATAATTTCTTTGTATTTTTAGTAGAGACAGGGTTTCACTGTGTTCGCCAGGATGGTCTCGATCTCCTGACCTCATGATCCACCCACCTCGGCCTCCCAAAGTCTGGGATTACAGGCTTGAGTCACCGCGCCCGGCCTATTGCTGAGTGTTAAATATCTTTGAATATTTTGGATAACAGTCCTTTATCAAGTGTGTCTTTTACAAATATTTTCTCCCACTCTGTGGTTTGTTTTCTTGTTCTTTTTCACAGTATCTTTCACAGAGCAGAAATTTTAAAGTTTGATGAAGACAAAATTTTCAATTTTTTTATGTTGTCTTGCTTTTGGTGTCGTATCTAAAAAGTCATTAACATACCAAAGGTCATGCAGATTTTCTCTTACATTACTTTCTAGTTTTATAGTTTCTGTTTTACATATAGGCCTACAATACATTTTGAGTTAATTTTTGTGAAAAGTATAAAATCTGTGTCTAGATTCAGTTTTTGGCATGTGGATATACAGTTCTGCATCACTTGTTGAAAATATTATTTTTTTCTGCATTGTACTGCTTTCCCTGCTTTATAAAAGGTAAGTTAACCTATGTTAATGTGAGTTTATTTCTGGATTTTTTGTTGTAGTTCCCTTGAAATATTGGTTAGTTTTTTTGCCTATACCACACTGTCTTGATTACTGAACTTTTTAAGTCTTGAAGTTGGGTGGTTCAGTCCTCTGACCTTGTTCTTTCAATTTTGTGTGCTTTTTCTGTGTGCCCATATACATTTTAAAATCAGTTTGTCGATATCCACATAAGAACCTGTTAGAATTTTAACTGGAGTGGCAATTAATCTATAGATAATTTGGAAATAACCAACATCTTGACAATATTGAGTCTTCATACTCATAAAAATAAAATATCCCTCTGTTTAATTATTTTTTGGTACATTTTATCATCAGAGTATTTTAAATATAGACTTTGTACATATTTTGATAGATTTATTCCAGTGATGATGAAGTTAAAATGTCAACATGTCATATCCAGAAATAAATCCTTTTATTTATCGAAGTTATGTCTCTTTTATGCCTGTAAATCATTATTTCTGGATATGCCTGTGAGAGTGTTTCCAGAAGATATTCTTTCCAACCTACATGAATATTTTCTTTCCTTGTCATTACATTAGCTAGGACTTCCAGTGTAATGTTCAAAAGGAATGATGAGAGGGGATATTGTTGTCTTTTTTCTAATATTAGTGGTAAGATTTCTCATTTATCATCAATAAATAGGATGTTATCTGCACGGTTTTTGTAGATACTATTTATCAAGCTGAAAAAGTTTTTCTCTATTCCTAGTTTTGTAAGTTTTTATTATGAGTGTGACTTGGGTTTTGTCATTTTTTTGTATCCGTAGCTATAATCATATAATTCTTCTTCTTTAGTCTTTTAATGTTATGGATTAGATTAATTAATATTTGAATATTGGACCAACATTGCCTACCTAGCTTAAATCTCACTTGGTTGTGGTATATAATTCTTTGTATACAATCTTAGATTCCATATGCTACTATTTTTTGAGGACTTCTGCATCGATTTTCATGAAAGATATTGGCCTGTAGTTTTCTGTTCTTGTAATGCCTTTGAAGGTAATGCTCACTCATGGAATGAGTTAGAAAGTAATCCATCTGCATCTGCCTTCTAAAAGAGATTACAGAGAATTAAAATCATTTCTTTATTAAATGTTTGATAGAATAAAGCAATAAACCCATGTAAATCAGGTGCTTTCTCTTTTGAAAGTTTGTTAATTATTGATTAACAGATCTAGGATTACTCAGATTTTCTATTTCATTTTGTGTATTTGCCAGATCAGTTCTTTAAAAGATTTGACCCATTCATCTGCATTAGCAAATTAGTGGGCATAGAGTGTTGTTCCTAGCATTTCTTTTTTTTTTTTTTTTTTTTTTTTTTTTTTTTTTTTTTGAGACGGAGTCTCGCTCTGCCGCCCAGGCTGGAGTGCAGTGGCCGGACCTCAGCTCACTGCAAGCTCCGCCTCCCGGGTTTACGCCATTCTCCTGCCTCAGCCTCCCGAGTAGCTGGGACTACAGGCGCCCACCACCTCGCCCGGCTAGGTTTTTGTATTTTTTAGTAGAGACGGGGTTTCACTGTGTTAGCCAGGATGGTCTTGATCTCCTGACCTCGTGATCCGCCCATCTCGGCCTCCCAAAGTGCTGGGATTACAGGCTTGAGCCACCGCGCCCGGCCCCCTAGCATTTCTTTATTGTTGTTTTAGTATCCATAGAATTGGTAGTGATGTCTACTCTGTGATGTCTAATACTAACAATTTGTGACTTCTCTCTCTTTTTTTCTACTTATTATGCCTAGAGGACTTTCAATTTTATTAATCTTTACCAGAAAAGCCAGCTTTTTGTTTTTGTGATTTTCTCTATTGATTTCCTCTTTTCAATTTAATTGGTTTTTGTTCAATTAATAATGATGTTTCATTTGTAATGCTTTACAAAATGTTATTATTCTTTTTTATTTCAATAGGTTTTTGGGGACCAGGTGGTATTTGGTTACATGAATAAATTCTTTAGTGGTGATTTCTCAGATTTTGGTGCACCAATCACCCAAGCAGTGTACACTGCACCTGATGTGTAGTATTTTATCCTGCACCCCTTTCCTAGTCTTTTCCTCAAGTGCCAAAGTCCACTGTATCATTTGTATGCATTTGTGTCCTCATAGCTTAGCTCGCACTTATCAATGAGAACATACAATGTTTGGTTTTACATTCCTGAGTTGCTTCACTTAGAATAGTGGTCTCCAGTTTCATCCACCTTGCTGCAAATACCATTATTTTATTCCTTTTTATGACTGAGCAGTATACCATGGAATACTATATTTAGTACTATGTATATGACACACAAACACACATACACATATATTCTGAGTAGATACCCTGAAGTGGGATTGTATGCATACACACATACAGATATATTCTGAATAGATACCCAGAAGTGAGTTCGCTGGAACAAATGCTAGCTCTACTTTCAGTTCTGTAAGGAATCTGCACACTGTTTTCCGTCACAGTTGTACTAGTTTGCATTCCCACCAGCAGCGTAAAAGTATTCTCTTTTCAACACATCCATGCCAGCATCTATTATTTTTGATTCTTTTTATTGTGGCCACTTTTGCTGGAGTAAAGTGGAATTGCACTGTGGTTTTGATTTGCATTTCTCTCATAATTAGTGATGTTGAGCTTGTTTTCATATGTTTGTTGGTCATTTGTGTGTCTTTTTTTTAAAGAATTGCCTATTCATATCCTTAGCCCACTTTTCAATGATATTGTTTGTTTCGTTCTTGCTGATTTGTTCATTTCTTGTAGATTTTAGATATTAGTCCTTTGTTGGATGTATAAATTACAAAGATTTTTCTCCCGCTCTCTGGGTTGTCTGTTTACTCTGTTGATTATTTATTTTGCTGTGCAGAAGCGTTTTAGTTAAGTTCCATCTATTTATTTTTGTTATTGTTGCATTTGCTTTTGGGTTCTTGTTCATGAAGACTTTGCCGAAGCCAATGTCTAGAAGTATTTTTCTAATGTTATCTTCTAGGATTTTTATGATTTCAGGTCTTAGGTTTAAGTCTTTAATCCATCTTGAGGTAATTTTTGTATAAGGTGCCAGATAGGGATTGAGTTTTATTCTATGTGTAGCTTGCCAAGTATCCCAGCACCATTTGTTGAATAGGGTGTCCTTTTCCCACTTTATATTTTTGGTTGCTTTGTCAAAGATCAGCTGACTGTAAGTATTTGGCTTTATTTTGGGGTTCACTATTCTGTTCCATTGGTGTATATGCCTGTTTTTATTCCAGTACTATGTTGTTTTGGTGACTATGGCCTTATAGTATAGTTTGAAGTCAGGCAATGTGATGCCTTCAGATTTGTTCTTTTTGCTTAGTCTTGCTGTGGTTATGCAGGCTCTTTTCTTGATCCATATGAACTTTATAACTTTTTTCTAGTTCTGTAAAGAATGATGGTGTTATTTTGATGGGAAATTGTATTGAATTTGTAGATTGCTTTTGGCATTATAATCATTTTCACAATATTGATTCTACCTATCCAGAAGCAAGGGATGTGTTTTCATTTGTTTGTGTTGTCTATGATTTTGTTAAGGAGTTTTTGTAGTTTTTCTTGTAGAGATCTTTTATCTCCTTGGATAAGTATTTTCCTAAGTATTTTATAATTTTGCAGCTATTGCAAAAGGGATTGAGTTCTTGATTTGATTCCCAGCTTGGTCACTGTTGGTGTATAGCAGGATTACTGATTTGTGTACATTGATTTTGCACCCTAAAATTTTGTTGAATTTATTTACCAGTTCCAGGAGATTTTTGGATGAGTATTTAGGGTTTTCTAGGTATATGATCATGTCATCAGCAAACAACAACTGTATGACTTTCTCTTTACAGATTTGGATGCCCTTTATTTCTTTCTCTTGTCTGATTGCTCTGGCTAGAATCCCAGTACTCTGTTGAATATAAGTGGTGAAAGTGGGCATTCTTTTCTTGTTCCAGTTATAAGAGGGGATTCTTTCAACTTTTTCCTATTCAGTATAATGTTGGCTGTGGGTTTTTCATAGATGGCTTTTATTGCCTTAAGTTATGTCCCTTTTATGCCTATTTTGCTGAGGGTTTTAATCATAAAGCGATGCTGAATTTTCTCAAATGCTTTTTCTGCATCTATTGAAATGATCATATGATTTTTGTTTGTAATTCTGTTTATGTGGTGTGTCACATTAATTGACTTGTGGAATGTAAACTATCCCTGCATCCCTAGTATAAAACTCACTTGATCATGATATATTATCTTTTTGATATGCTGTTGCATTTGGTTAACTAGTATATTGTTCAGAATTTTTGCATCTATGTTCATCAGGGATATTGGTTTGTAGTTTCCTTTTTGGGGGGTATGTTCTTTCCTGTTTTGGGTATTAGGGTGATACTGGTTTCATAGAATGATTTAGGGAGGATTCTCTCTTTCTCTGTCTTTTGAAATAATGTCCATAGGATTGGTACAAATTCTTCTTTCAATGCCTGATAGAATTTAGCTGTGAATCTATCTCGTACTGGATTTCTTTTTCTTTTTTTTTTTTTTTTTTGGCAATTTTTTAAGTTACCATTTCAATCTTGCTGCTTGTCATTGGTTTGTTCAGAATTTCTATTTTTTTCCTGGTTTAATCTAGGAGGATTGTATATTTCCAGGAAATTATCCATCTCCTCCAGGTTTTCTAGCTTATGCAGGTAAAGGTGTTCATAGGAGCCTTGAATGGTCCTTTATATTTCCGTGGTATCAGTTGTAATATCTCCCATCTTGTTTGTAATCGAGGGTATTGAAATCTTCTCTCCTTTTTTTCATGGTTAAGCTTGCTAATGGCCTATCAAATTTATTTATCTTTTCAAATAAACAGCTTTTTGTTTCATTTATGTTTTTGTTTGTTCATTTTTGTTTTTGTTTGTTTGTTTCAATTTCTTTTAGTTCTGCTCTGATAATGGTTCCTTCTTTTCTTCTGCTGGGTTTGGATTCGGTTTGTTTTTGTTTCCCTAGCTCCTTGAGATGTGATCTCAGATTGTCTATTTGTGTTTTTCAGACTTTTTGATGTAGGCATTTAATGCTATGAACTTTTCTCTTAGCACCACCCTTTGTGTATCCCAGCTGTTTTGATAGGTTGTGTCACTATTATCATTCAGTTTAAAGACATTTTTAATTTCCACTTTGACTTCATTGTTGACCTGATGATCATTCAGGGGCAGGTTAATTTCCATGTATTTTTATGGTTTTGACGGTTCCTTTTGAGGCTGATTTCAAATTTTATTCCGCTGTGGTCTCAGAGAGTACTTTCTATAATTTTTATTTTCTTAAATCTGTTGAGACTTGTTTTGTGGCCTGTTATATGATCTGTCTTGAAGAATGCTCCATGTACTGATGAATAGAATGTATATTCTGTAGTTGTTGGGTACAATGGCCTGTAAATATCTGTTAAGTTCATTTGTTCTAGGGTATGGTATAAATCCATTGTTTCTTTATTGACTTTCTCTCTTGATAACCTGTCTGGTGCTGTCAGTGGAGTATTGAAGTCCTCCGCTATTATCGTGTTGCCGTAGAATTTTTTTTATAAATTTGGGAGTTCCAGTGTTAGCTGCATATATATTTAAGGTTGTGATATTTTTCTGTTGGACTAGTATATCATTATATTATCATTATATTATATTGTTCTTTGTGTTTTTTAACAGCTGTTGCTTTAAAATTTGTTTTGTCTGATATAAGAATAGCTACTCATGTTCATTTTTGGTGTCCATTTGCATGAAATATCTTTTTACATCCCTTCAAGTTTATGTGAGTCATATGTCCTTATGTTAAGTGAGCCTCTTGAAGATAGCAGATACTTGTTTGGTGAATTCTTTTTCATTTTTCCATTCTGTACATTTTAAGTGGAGCAGTTAGGCTATTCGCATTCAACATTAGTATTGAGATGTAAGGTACTATTGTATTTATCATGCTATTTGTTTCCTGCATACCTTGTTTTTTTGTTGTGTTGTCATTTTATAGGCCCTGTGAGATTTACACTTTAAGGAAATTCAATGTTTGTATATTTCAAGGATTTGTTTCAAGATTTAGAGCTCTTTTTAGCAGTTCTTGTGATACTGCCTTGGTAGTGGAGAATTCTCTCAATATTTGTTTGTCCAAAAAAGACTGTATGTTTTCTTCATTTATGAAGCTCAGTTTCACTGGATACAAAATTCTTGACTGGTAATTTTTTAAAACATGGTTAAAGATAGGACCCCAATCCTTTCTCGTTTGTAGGGTTTCTGCTGATAAATCTGCTGTTAATGTGGTAGGTTTGTCTTTATATGTTACCTTACAGTTTTGCCTCACAGGTCTTAAGATTCTTTCCTTCATCTTAGCTTTAGATAATCTGATGAATATGTGCCTAGCTGATGATCTTTTTGCAGTGATTTCCCAGTTGTTCTTTAAGCTTCTTGTATTTGCATGTCTAGCTCTCCAGCAAGGCCAGGGAAGTTTTCCTCAAATATTCCCTCAAATATATTTTCCAAACTTTTAGATTTCTCTTAGATTGGTGTTCTAAGAATACCAATTATTGTTAGTTTTGATTGTTTAACAAAATCCCAAACTTCTTAGAGGCTTTGTTCATTTTTTAAAAATGCTTTTTTTTTCTTTGTCTTTGTTGGATTGGGTTAATTCAAAAGCCTTGTCTTTGAGCTCTTAAGTTTTTTCTTCTACCTGTTTGATTCTATTACTGAGGCTTTCCAGTGCATTTTTCAATTCTCTATGTGTCCTTCATTTCCAGAAGTCATGATTTTATTTTATTTATGCTATCTGTGTCTTTGGAGATTTTTCCATTCCTATCTTATTGTTTTTCTTTTTCTTTTATTTCTTTAAGTTGGACTTCTTTCTCTGGTGCCCCCTTGATTGGCTTAATATGTTGACCTTCTGAATTCTTTTTCTCACAATCCAGAGATTCCATCTTGGTTTGATCTATTGCTGGTGAGCTAGTGTAATCTTTTGGGGTTGTTAAAGAATCTTGTTTTGTCTTATTGCCAGAAATTTTTATTTTATTTTATTTTTTCTCATTTGGATAGACTATGTCAAAGGAACCACCTGGGACTCAAAGGCTGCTGTTCAGATTCTTTTTTCCCAAGGGGTGCTCCCTTGATGTTGTGCTCTCCCCTTTTCCCTACAGATGGGGTTTCCTAACAGCCGAACTACAGTGATTGTTATTTCTTTTCTGCATCTAGCCACCCAGCAGAACTACCAGATTCTGGGCTAGTACTGGTGGGGGCCTTCAAAGAGTTTTGTGATGCGATCTGTCTTCAGGTCTCCAAGCCATGGATACCAGTACTTGCTCTGGTTGAGGTAGAAGGGGAGTGAAGCGAACTCTGTGAGAGTCCTTAGTTGCATTTTTGTTAAGTGTGCTGGTTTGGTGTTAGTTGGCCTTCTACCAGGAGGCGGCACTTTCAAGAGTGGATCAGCTGTGGTACTATGGGATCAGACAGTGGCGGGGGCCATAGAGCTCCCAAAAGATTAAATCCTTTGTCTTCAGCTACCAAGGCTTGTAGAGAAATACCATAAGGTGAGTACAGGTTTAGGTGGTCTAAGCTCAGACTCTCCTTGGGCGGGCTTTCTGCGGCTGCTCTGGGGGATGGAGTTGTGGTTCTCAAGCCAATGCCATTATGTCCCCTGGGGCATTTTAGCTGCCTCTGCTGCATCACACATGTCACCAGGGAAGTGCAGGAAAGTTGGCAGCCACAGGCTTCACCCAGCTTCCATGCAGCTCACAGCCTGACAGGCTGATCTCACTTCCATGATGCTCCTGCAACAGCATCAAGCTTATTGTCCGGCAGCCATTGAGAAGGGCTGAAAACTTGTTGCAGGCTACAAGCCTGCCAGCTGAAAAAGCAAGCCAACTCACAGTTCCTCGGCTGTCCCACAGACCATGCAGTGGCAACCCACTTTCTTGCAAGGGTCTGTGGATTCTCTAGGCTTTGCTGATATGTTCCTGCAGTAATTTAGGGAGCAAAATTTCATGATGTGGGTCTCCACATGATGCTCTGTCCATCCAAGTGGAATCTGCAAATTAGTCCTGCCTTCAATCTTCCATTTTTTTTCCTGGAAATCCTCAATTTTATTGATTTCTACTGTAATTTTTATTTTTTTTTTACTTCACATTTAATTTCCTGTTTTTTTTTTTTTTAGTTCACTTATGTTGAAGCTTAGATTTTTAAATTTTAGATTGTTCCTCTTCTATGCTATAAATTTCTCTCTAAGCACTGCTTTTGCTGCATACCACCAATGTTAATAAGTTGTATTTTATTGACATTTAGTTCAAAATACTTTTAAATTCCTCTGGATATATTTTGACCTAGACATTATTTAGAAATATGTTGTTTAATCTCCACATATTTTGAGATTTTTCAGATATCTTTTTGTTATTGATTTTTTTATTTAATTGCATTGTGCTCTCAGAGCAGAAATTACATATTTTTATTCTTTTAAATGTATTAAAGTGTGCTTTACCATTAAGAATGTTATCCATTTTGGTGAATGTTCCCTGTGACCTTAAGAACAATGTGTACACTGCTTTTGTTAAATGAAATAGTCTAAATATTTCAATTATATTCAATTAAGTGATAGTGCTGTTTGGTTCAAGTATGGACTTACTGATTTTCTGTTTGCTAGATCTGCCCTTTTCTAAGAGATTGATGTTGAATTATCTGAATATAATAGTGGGTTCACCCATTTCTTATTCCAGTTCTGTCAGTTTTTGTCTCATATTTTTTTTACTTTCTGTTGTTAGTCTCATGTGCATTAAGAATTGCTATTCTGTCTTAAATAATTGACTCTTTTATCATCAAGCGCATTTTTCTTCATCCCTGACAATTTTCCTTTCTCTGAATTCTGATTTGCCTGAAATTACCATAGTTACTCCATCTGTTTTTGCCACTGAAATAATCACTTATTATTCACATTACCTTAAAAAATGCCTTTTATTTCAAGCTGGCACTGAAATAGTAGCCAATTCCTTTCTCGTTTTCTTCCATATAATCACACTCCTTTTTGATCACAGCATTAGTCCACTGAGCTGATTATTTGTTACTTGGCCCTCATCCACATAGTGATGCTCCTATGGTACTGCTTTTGCTATCTCCAGACCTGTTTGAGTCAGATTTTCAGAATACCTTCAAATGTAAGGCCTTTTTTTTTTTTTTTTTTTTTTAACATATACATGGCTATGAGGGGCCTCTACATCTGTACCACCTGCCTCCTGAGCATGCTGCAGTCTATCACCATCAGCCCCAGAACCTCCATGTTGACAAGGTTGAAATATAAATTCACAAATTGCCCTATCTATGCTTATATCTTATTTTGGACTGTTAGTTTGTCTTTTAATATTTAAAAGTGTCTTAAAATATTTAAAATTGTGTCTTGTACACTATTTCTTCTTCCATTGTCACCCAAACCAATCAGCTGATTCTCAGAAAATACTCCTGACTTTCCGCCAGTGAAGTCTATCACCAGGTTTTTTTTTTTTTTTTTTGTTAAAACACACATAATTCAGTGATATTTCCTTTGTAGAAATCATGCTCCTCTCACCTGCACACGTGGTCTTTCTGTTGTCCAGGCGTCAGGAGCAATCCCCATACCTTTATAGCACCAACCTCTCCCCAAGAGTCTCCCCAGAGAAAAGGGCTACCCAGACCATCTTGCTGCTGGTCAGTTTCCTAGTGGTTACATACTAGATGAACAATATATTTTCATTCTGAACTCTGCTTTGGATGAATTGCTCAGTCATGCTGTGTGTCCAGAAGCTTGTGGTCAATGCATGTCATTGTCGGTTCTTTGGTGCTAAAAGGAGTTATTTAGCTTGCCTTAGGTAGATAGGAAAAGAAGAGTCCTGGAGAGTCCCTGGCTCACAGGTCGATGCCTCTTCCCCACATAACATAAAAATCAGCCTGGTAAAAAATTCAAGCTACAGGCACCGATAAGGGAACTAACACAGGGTGTTGTGTCTGGAGACATGCCCACGGCTACACAGATAGAAAAACCTCCAGCCCATTTTGATAAAAACTTGCACAAACCTCCACATCACTTAGATAAAGGAACGAGGCCTGACATAGAAATACTTTTGTCCTTTGTGTAGTCAGTGGACTCCCAGGAAAACTTTCTTCTCCTTTAATGGGGATATGGGCAAAGTGGGCTCCTGCAGGTTCTGGTGGGCACTCTACTTTCCTATTTGTAGTGTAAATTCGGCCTCTATGAATCATCACTTCAGCTTCTGATACGTCTGGGGTCAAGGTCCCTGGCCAAGCTTTGATTTCAGCTCCTGATAAGTTCTGGGCCAAGCTAAGCAGTATTTATGAATCATCGTTTCAGCTCCTGATTGGTCCCCAGCTAAGCTGAGTCACACTTTCTCCAAGACAGCCCATGGCCTAAGTACATTTAGTGTTTCACTAAAGCTTCTCTCAGTCTTTCTAAAACCGCTGGGAATTTTCATCTGGTTTCTGGTTCAACAAGGACAGTTTACAGTAATTAAGAGGTTTAATTTTTGTTCTTTGCAAACCTTTTAAAATGCACGTCAGAAAGTGTTTTATTTTGTACTCATCTACAAAATCACTGGGGTCACAGGGCTCCAATTAGGCTTTTTAAAATGGCACTGTTTCTCTTCCTATTGAGAATGGATATTGTGTCTCTGCTCACCCTCTTTTCTTTGGACTTCTTCCTTTTAAGACGTTTATACTGGCTATAGGAGATATATTATTCATTTCTGAATACCTCTGCTGGATGTAAGGCTACCTGCTTTTCAACAGCAGTTAGACTTTGGATTAGAAGTAACATAATATTTTCTTATGCAAGATTAAACACATGGGCTCGATTTTGGAAAACCTTTATGTATTTATCAGGGTCATCAGAGAACCCACCTAGGTCCTCCTTTATTTGCCTAAGGTTTGCAATGAAAAGGGAACTTGAACCCTAGTGGCAACATGCCCATCTGGCATTTCCTGCAGGGGAAACTGTGAAGTTGGGAGTTTCTTGCGTGGCACAACTGGAGGAGCTAATGATTTGGCTACTGGGAGCCCCAAATAAGTGGGGCAAGTAGGGCACCCAGAAGTTGCGTTTGAGGCTTCCCCAATGGTTTGTCTCTCTCACTTTGGATAATCAGCCTTTGTATGCTTGTCTGTCATGGCTGCCAAGAGGGCAGAGTAAACTGTACAATGCTTACAAAGGTTTGGGTTTTCCCAAAAAGCAAAAAAAGGCCTGTACATAGAGAACCTTGAACCACTTTCCCTCCCACTTACAGAAAAGATCTAGATGTTGGATATTATAGAAATCAAGACTTTCCTCAGAAGGTCAGGTTTGTTCATCCCCAAGGTCACACCCTTGTGCAATAGGATATAAGTTGTTTTCTCTTCAGAGTCTCAGGGTCAAAGAAATTCCAGTGATTCAAAATGCACTCAAAGGGAGTATGGTTTGTTAGCCATCTAAAAGAGAGGAGGGAGACAAGGCACCCTTCAGTCCAATTCCTGCCTTTTACATGATCCAGGGTGGAGAGAAGGATAAAGGGGCATTCCTCCTCTCTTCCTTCCTCCTTTCCTCTGGGTCCTGGTGACCATCATAGGCGTCACCCCATGGATATAGGCATGACCTTTATTCATGATCAGGAAGTAGTTAGTCAGCAGGATTTATTCACGCTTACTTGTTCAAAATTCTAGCCCTCCATCCTGTTGGATTCTTAGATCCACCCAGCCAAGACTTGGCGAGATTGCGTAGTAGTTGGACCTGGGCAAGACTTCTTAATGGAGGGAGTGTCCTAAAATCATCTCTGGCTTCCCTTGCTATGGCCCAAGCAAAAAATCAAAATCCCACAGAATGGGACTCATTAACTTCTAAGCATAAAATCTCTTTTCTGTTTAAATTCCAATGTAATTGAATGCAAAACAAGTGCCTCAAAAGTGTAAAAATTGAATCATTGCCCTTTTGATGGTGACAGTATTGAAGCTAAGAACTGTCTTATCAAAATAGCTTTTTCTGGCTGTTGAAAGTGGAGTTTTTCTGTCTACAAATAGAACATTGGCCCTGATCACTGATAGAAGGACGTGAAAGGAAAAAAAAATGGAAACTTGAGGATTGGGACGGGAGCTGACAAGTCTCCACACAGAGAAAAATTCTAGTCCACTAGGTGACGCTGTAGGGTTAGAAATGCTAGTTAAAAACTGACTCCAAATTCTTTTTAGGTAAAAGTTAGAAAAAGAGGTTTGTGGTTTGATATGCTGTCCCTATAGCATGCCTCCCAGTATAAGAAAATTAACTAGTCTTATAAAGAAATTGTTGAAATTAACTGGACAATGCTGAACTCTTACACGAAGGAAAAAAACAACCCAAATGGAGAGAAGGGTGTTGACTCTGGTTGAAGTATCCTCCCATACGGTGCTGTAAATGTCCATCATTGAGGGACAGAAGGGACCTTACTAGGTGAGTACTTAGACTGAAATCTTGAATTCCCCCTGTTTTTAAGAAATCACCAAAACAACAATTCTTTGAATTACAGTCCTGATTACTAAGACACCTACTAACTCTGTCCAGCAAGACTATATCTCTAGGTTGCAAAAACACTCACCACATTGTATGCAAAGAAGGAATAGGAGACATGATAGCCACAAGAGGAAAGAAGCAAAATATGACAGGAAAAGACTGGAAGTCTTTGTGTGGACACCCTGACAGGCTGTCAGGAACTGGAGTTAGTCGACTGGCCTTTAGAAAACACTGGGGTGTAGCCCTAGCCAGAAATCTTCAGTTGCCCTAGGACCTCCTTCCAATCCCACGTGATGGCTTAGGCCCTCAGTGAAAGGAAACTAGACTGGAATAGACAAGAAGTCTCAGAAATGAAAGTAAATCGTTAAAGGTCCGCTCTTACCCTTCTGATGAATTCCCTTCTTCTCGGCGAATGCACCAAGATGAAACAGTCTTTCATTGTCTAACACCCGGGGTTCTTGTCCTACCTCCAAGAAAATAAAGGAGCGCGAACACAAAGGTAAGGTTAGAGCAAACGTTTAATAAGTGAAAGAAAAAAGCTCTCTGCCAGCAGAGAAGGAGTCCTGAATGGGAGTATCCACTGTGAGGCTGGGGTCTGGGATTTTTATGGACTGGAAAAGGGAAGGAATTTACTTAGTCTGCTGGCTGTCTTGGAGAACGCATGACTCAGCTTGGCCTGTGGCCTTGGCCCAGGACCAATCAGGGGCTAAAGTGATGATTTCTAGAGGCTGCTTAGCTTGGTCCAGAACCCATCAGAAGCTAAAGTGAAACCTTGGCCGGGGACCTTGGACGGGGACCAATCAGAAGCTGAAGTGATGATTCATAGAAGCCAGACTTATAGTCCTAATAAAGGAGAGTGCCCACTGGAACCCACAGGACCCCACGGTGCCCATGCCTACAAAGGGAAAAGAAACTCTTCCTGGGAGCCCACTGACTATACAAAGGAAAAAGACATTTCTATGCCAGGCCTTGTTCCCTTATCTGAGTGAGCTGGAGGTTTGTGCAAGGTTTTATCCAAATGGGCTGGAGGTTTTTCTATCTGTGCATCTTTAGACATGTCTCCAGGCACAAAACCCTGTGATAGTACCCTTATCAGTGCTTGCAGCTTGAATGTTTTGTCCAGGCTTCTTTTTACGTTATGTGAGAATGCGACACTGACACATGGGCCAGGGGCTCCCTGGGAAACTTCGCTTGTTTTCTACCTAAGATAAACTAAGTAACTCCTTTCAATATCAATACTTCAATGTATTTTTTTTTCAGAGAAATAGAAAAAAAATGTGCAAATCTGTATGCAACTACAAAAGATACAGTATACAAAAACAATCTTGAACAAAAGAACAAAGCTGGATACATCACTCTCCCTGATTTCAAAGCGTATTACGAAGTAATTGTTTAAAAAACAAAACAAAATAAAAACATAGTACCAAAGACATTGAGTGACCAAGGTAGGAAGATTACTTGAGCCCAGGAGTTCAAGACTAGCCTAGGCAACGCAGGAAAACTTCATCTCTACAAAAAAAAAAAAAAAAAAACCAAAAAACTGTTAGCGAGGAATGGTGGAATTCACCTGTAGTATCAGCCATTCAGGAGGCCGAGTCAGGAGGATTGCTTGAACATGGGAGGTCGAGGCTTCAGTGAGCTAGGGCACCACTGCACTCCAACCTGAGCAATAAAGTGTGAGTGTCTCAAACACACACACACACACACACACACACACACACACACTGACAAATGCAATGGAATTACAATCTTACAAATAATCCCATGCATTTATGGTTAACTATTTTTAACAAAGGTGTTAAGAACACACAATGAGAAAAAAAGTCTTATCGGTAAATGGTGTTGGAAAAACTGCATATCCACATGCAAAAGAATAAAATTAGACCCTTATCTTACACAATATACAAAAGTCAACTCAAATGAATTAAAGATTTGAATATAATACCCACATATTAAAACCGGTAGAAGAAAACGTAAGGGAAAAGCTCCACAAATTGATAGTCTTTGTTAGTGTATTTTGATCGATTAGGTTTAAAGTAATTATTGGGTTAGTCTTAAGTGTGTCATTTATTAGTTGCGTTTCGTTTTTTTTCTCCTCATTCTTGTTCCTCTGTTTCTTTTTTTTTTTTTTCCCCCTCAGGTTACTTGAAAAAAAATTAGTATTGTATCTTAATTTCTCTATTATTTTTGAAAGAGTATTACATTTCTAACTATAGTGATTGTATTGAACCTTGTAATATATGTATGTCACTTGTCACAGTGTACTATTATCAATATTTTATGTCTTCAAGTTTAGTGTAAAATCCTCACTTAAATTTACTTTACCTTTCACACTTTAACTATTGTTGTCTTGAGTATCAGAAGGCTGTGTAATTCTGGTTTTAATCTTATCTAATTCATAAAAGTAATGAAGATAAGAAGAGTTTGGTGCACGTGCCCACATTTCTGCCCTTACTGTTGTTCTGTTTCTATTCCTAATCCTCCAAGATTTCTTCTTTTATTATTCACTTTTTGCTTAAAGAACTTCCTATAAACAGTTAAAAGAGAAGGACTACCAGCAACAATATATTTTACTTTTTCTTTATTTAATAAAGTCCTTCATTCTTGAAAGTTATTTTCTCTGGATATAGAAGTATCAATAGTTCTTTTCTTTCAACATTTGACAAATATTGTACTACTTTTCTCAAGCTTCAATAATTTTAGATAAGAAATTCATTGTCATTCTATTCAGTGTTTCTTTATAGGGTGTATATTATTTTGTCTGCATGCTTTCAAGATTTTTTTTCTTATCTTCAGTTATTGAAATTTTATTATGTGTCTTGGCATGGATTCCTAAGCAATTATATTGTTTGGAGTTTTCTCAGTTTTGTGGGTCTACAGTCTTGTTGCTATTTAAATTCTGAGATGTTTTCAGTCATTTTTGTCTTGAAATACTGTTTTAGCCACTCCTTCCCTCTCCTGAAGTCGGAGACTCTAATTACACAAATGCTGGATCTTTTGTTATTTTCCTGCAGGCCCCCAAAATGTTTTAAAGTTTATTTTGGTTTTCAGTCTATTTTTATCTTTGTTGCTCAGATTGGGTGAATTCTATCATTCTTTCTTCAATTGCACAGATTCCATCCTCATTTTTCTCTGCTGTATTATTGAGTCAGTCCAGTAAGTTTTTATTTCTGTAATTATAATTTTAGCTATTAACTTCCATTTTTTCTTTTCTGTAACTTCTATTTCTGTGATGATATTTTAAAATTTATTTATTTCAAGAATATTGCTAAGAGTTGAAGTGTTTTTATAATGAATGCTTTGGGATTTTATTGATTCTAGCAGAACCTTGTATTTTAAATTGTATTCTAGATATTTGTCCAGTATGCTAAAATTGTGAGTTATGTTTATATTTATGTAAATATTTGTATTTTGTTAGGCTGTTACTCTTTTCCAGTTAAGCATGTCAGTCTTTGACTACTTTTGTGGATTGTGGACCCAATACCAGTTTAATTTTAAGAACTTTTTTTTTTTTTTTTTAAATTCTTTTTTTTGAGACGGAGTCTCGCTCTGTCACCCAGGCTGGAGTGCAGTGGCCGGATCTCGGCTCACAGCAAGCTCGGCCTCCCGGGTTCATGCCATTCTCCTGCCTTCGCCTCCCGAGTAGCTGGGACTACAGACGCCCGCCACCTCGCCCGGCTAGTTTTTTGTATTTTTTAGTAGAGACGGGGTTTCACCGTGTTAGCCAGGATGGTCTCGATCTCCTGACCTCGTGATCCGCCCGTCTCGGCCTCCCAAAGTGCTGGGATTACAGGCTTGAGCCACCGCGCCCGGCCAATTTTAAGAACTTTTGCAGTGTTATTTTGACCTTCTTGGTATATCCAGTGTGCTATTGAGACCCACATTGGCTCTTGCTATTGTACCTGAAAAACTGGTATTTCCCCAGGGCTACCCCTTGGTAAGGTAGGGTTTTGGCGTAAATCCCCTCCTGTTGCCCCTCCTTCCTCCAGCATTCCTGGTGTTTCAAATTACCTTTGTTTTGTTTAACTAGTGTTTATGATGGCCAAATAGCAATCAGGAGATATATAAACGTACTCTGGGAAATGCAGCATGATTCTGAATGCTATCAAACTCCGAGAAATACTTCAGGTTTAAAAATTTTGTTATTTGACTAATATGCTTAAAAATAGGACGTCTATACATAAAGCTGTTATGTCTATAATTTATAAGACTTGTCAAATGTTGATAAATTACGGAGGGTTCTTCTAAGTCTTAGTGGTGAAGGTATTTAGTATTTTGTTTGCTTTTACATGTGAGGAGATAACTTTGTGAAGAAAATAATGGCCAAAATATGAAGGAGTCCTTGTCAAAATGACAGTGTAGTTGACACAAAATAATGTGACATTTTATGAGTATGAGCCTTGTGTTTTTCTTGAGTGTAGTCAGAATCTTTGACTGTCTTCTAAACAATAGAATATAGTAAAAGTAATGGCTTGATATGCTTATGACTGTGATATGTTGTTTGTCAAAGTTGGACTTTGCATATACAAACAAGATTCATAATGAGTTAATTTTGAGTTAAGTAGAAGAATTATACTGGAGGGCCTGACCTAATTAGGTAAACCCTTTAGAAAATAGTTAATGCCTTTCCAGAATGTACATACTTGAAGATGTAGAGATGCTTCCTGCTTAACTCAAAGAAACAAATAGTCATGTTGTCATCTACCTATAAAAGGTGATGATCTCTATGTGCTTAAGGCTGTCTTACAACAAAAAAGTTAATTCTTTAGCGAGGTGATGTAATAAACCTCTTTTCCTTCCAGGAGCACACCAATTCAACAACAACATGTAGAATGGTGTATTTTATGAGAACTCTAGAAACTAGTGGAGAAGCTCCTGTATCCTAGGCAAGTAAGAAATCAGTAACAGCAAATCTTATGAAAGTAATCATGATAACTCCTTGCCATAACCCTTACCCCCAGCACAGCATCCTATGATCAGTAGAAAACCCCCAGTTCCCAGTTTTATTCTTAGCAGGGAAAACAGGGATTAGAATGTATGTTCAATATTTTGTCTTTTCTGGAAGTTTTCCAAACTGCTGGCTTCTGTCTTTCCCGTCTCAGAGAAGTGATGGACCCCAACATACTCTAGTCACCTGAAGTTCACTGAGAGCAGATGATAGCTTGAACTAGAAAGCTATCATATGATACGTTCTCAGCTTCTGTCTCAGCTCAAATTTGACAGGTAAAAATACCCAGCTATCAGATTGTCACTGAAAAGAGAGGAAAAGGTAGGACCATGTATCCAATGTTCTGATATTTCTTGGACCTTCTGGAGGCACTAGCTTCTGTTTCACCTATCTCTGAATGCTTATAGTACCTGGTATACTTTAAACATCTAGAGACCATTGAGAAAGAATGGCATTCTGAAATGTTTTAAAGTTTTGTGATACCTTACAATCATCTTTGGCCAAGGTGATTGATCAAGGTCTTCTCTGGAATAAGGCCAGTTTGTGAACACTGGAGATGGTGGCTGTTGTGCATACACCAACACAAGCTGTCAATGTAGAGATTAAAACAGTACGGTACTATAATATAGAGAGATATATAGACCAACAGGACAAAATAGTGATTACAGAAATAAACACACATTTATAGGGTCAACCTTTGAGAAGAGTGTCATAATTACACAATGTATAAAGAATTGACTCTTCAATAAATGGTGTTGGGTAAATCCCACACACAGAAATTAACCCCAAATGAATGAAAGACCTAAATATAAGACCTGAAACTGTAAAACATCTCAAAAAAAAAAAAAACAGGGAAAAGTTTAAGACATTAATCTTTGCAATTCTTGGATATATCATCAAAAGCACAGGCTACAAAAGAAAAAATAGATAAATAGAAGTACATCTACCTAAAAAGCTTCTGTATTACTAATGAAAGAATCAACAGAGTGAAAAGGCAATTGACAGAATGTGAGAAAATCAGAGATATGCAAATCATATTTCTGATAAGTGTGTTAATATTCAAAATGTATAAGGTGCTTATACAGCTCAATCACAATAAAAACAAAAATAACTCAATTAAAAATGGGTAAAGACTTTGAATAATAAACTCTCAAAATAAGACATACAAATTACCAACACGTATATTTTTAAATGCCCAATATAACTAATCATCAGATAAATAGACGCAAAAACTACAATGAGATAACACCTCATACCTTTTAAGATAGCTACTACAAAAATTAAAAAGGTAACAATTGTTGGCAAGGTTGTAGAGAAACTTGAACCCTTGTACACTGTTGGTAGGAATGCAAATTAGTACAGTCGTAATGGAAAACTCTATGTTGATTCCTCAAAAAATTAAAATTAGAATTACTATATCATCCAGCAATACTACTTCTGGATGTTCACTTGAAAGAATTTAAACCCGGGATATTGAAGATATGCCTGCACTCCCATGTTTATTGCAGCATCATTCACAATAGCCAAAATGTAGAAACAACCCAAATACTCACTTACATAAAAATGGATAAAGGAAATGTGGTGTATACATACAATGGAATATTATGCAGCCTTATAAACAAGGAAATTTTGCCATATGCAACAATATGAATGAAACTTGAGTACATTATGCTAAGTGATATAAGCCAGTCACAGAAATACAAATAATACATGATGTCACTTATGTGAGTGATACAGTTTGCATATGTATCCCAGCCCACATCTCATGTTGAGTTGTAATCACCAGTGTTGGAAATGCATGGTAGAAGGAAACTGAAGCATAGGGGTGAAGTTCTCATTAATGGTTTAGCAGCATCACCCTTTGTTACTGTATAGTGAGTTCCCACAAGATCTGGTTGTTTAAAAGTGTGTGACACCTGCCTTCTCCCTCTTTTCCTCCTGCTTCAGCCATGTGAATTGCTGCTCATTCTTTGCCTTCTGTCATTATTTTAAGCATTCCTGCGGACTCCCCAGAAGCTGAGCTGATGTTGCCATGCTTCCTGCACAGCCTGTGGAATAGTGAGCTAATTAATCTTCTTTTTTAAAAAAATAAATTATTCAGTCTGAGGTATTTCTTTATAGCAGTGTGAGAACAGACGAATATAGAAAATTGGTAGCAAGGAGTGAGGACAATGCTATAAAGATACCTGAAAATGTGAAAGTAGCTTTGTAACTGTATCATAAGCAGAGATTGGGACAGTTTGGATGGCTCAGAAGAAGGCAGGAAGATGAGGAAAAGTTTGAAACTTCCTAGAGACTTGTTTAATGGTTATGACCAAATGTTGATATTGATATGAACAATGAAGTTCAGTCTGAGGAGTTCTTGATGGAAATGAGAAACCTATTGGGAAGTGGAGTGAATGTCAATTGTGTTACACATTATCAAAGAACCTGGTGATGTTGTGCCCCTGCCATAAGGATCTGTGTAAGTTTGAACTTGAGAGTGACGATTTAGGGTATCTGGCAGAAATTTCTAAGGAGCATAGCATTCAAAGTGTGGTCTGGCTGCTTCCAACAATCTATGCTCATATGTGTGAGCAAAGAAATGACATGAAACAGAAACCTGTTTAAACTGGAAGCAGCATGTAAACCTAATAACAACTTGCAGCCTGGCCATGTGGTAGAAAAGAAAAGCTCAGTTTCAGGGAAGGAATTCAAGCAGGTTGCAGAAATGTGCATAAGTAAAGAGGAGCCACTTACTGATAGCCAAGACAATGGGGAAAATGCCTCAAAAGCACGCAAGAGACCTTCACAGCAGCCCCTCCCATCACAGGTGCCAAGGCCTAAGAAGGAACAATGGTTGTGTGAGCAACACCAAGGACCCCAACATCCTGCACAGACTTAGGAAACTGCTGTGTGCATCCTGACCACTACAGTACCAGCTGTGGCTCAAAAGGGCCCAGGGACAACTTGTGCCACTGCTTCAGAGGCTGCAAGCTATAACCCTTGGCAGCTTCCACATGGTGTTAAGACTGTGAGTGTGCAAAGTGTGAGTGTTGAGGCTTGGGAGCCTCCACCTAGATTTCAGAGGCTAGATTTCAGATGGAAAAGCCAGGATTTTAAGGCAGAAGCCTGCTGAAGGCATGAAGCTCTCACAGAAAATCTCTATTAGGATAGTGTGGCAGAAAAGCGTGATGTTGGAGTCCCCACACAGGGTCCAACTGAAGCACTGCCTAGCGAAGCTGCAAGAAGAGAGCCACTGTCCTCCAGATCCCAGAATGGTAGATCCACCAACAGCTTGCACAGTGTTCCTGGAAAAGCTGCAAGCATTCAACACCAGCACATGAGAGCAGCCACAAGGACTTCCCCCTGCAAAGCCACAGGGGCAAAGCTGCTGAAGGCCTTGGGAGACCAACCTTTGCCTCAGTGTGCCCTGGATAAGAGATATGAAATCAAAAGAGATTATTTGAAAGTTTTAAAATTTAATGATTGTTCTGCTGAGTTTTAGACTTGCATGGGCCCTGTAGTCCCTTTCTTTTGGTTATGTCTCCCTTTTGAAATGTGAGTACTTACCCAATTCCCTATCCCCACTGTATCTTGGAAGTAACTAACTTGTTTTTGTTTTACAGGCTAGTAGGTAGAAGGAAGTTAGCCTTATCTCATGAGACTTTGGACTGTGGATTTTTGAGTTAATGCTGGAATGAGTTAAGACTTTGGGGGTGTGTTGGGAAGACATGATTGTATTTTTTTAATGTGAGAAGGACATGATATTTGGGAGGAAGCAGGGGCAGAATACTATGGTTTAGATATGTGTCCTTGCCAAAATGTCATGTCGAATTGCAATCCCCAGTTTTGGAGGTAGGGCCTGGTGGGAGATGATTGGCTCTTTGGAGTGGAGTTCTCATGAATAATTTAGCACCATCCCACTTTGCTATTGTATAGTAAGTGAGTTATCATGAGATCTGGTTGTTTAAAAGTATGTGTCACTTCTCTCCCACTTCTTCCTGCTTTGGCCATGTGAATTGCTGCTCCCCCTTTTGCTTTCTAACACATGGGTAAGGTTTCCTGAGGCCTCCCTAAAAGCCAAGCAGATGCTGCCATGCTTCCTGTACAGGCTGTGAGATCATTAGCCAATTAAACTTCTTTTCTTTATAAATTACCCAGTCTCAGGTATTTTTTATAGCAGTGTGAGAATGGACTAATTCACAGAAGTATATGAAATAGTTAAATAGAAGCAGAATAAAATAGTGATTGCCAGGAGCTGGGAGAAGGGAAAAAATGGGGAGTTCCTTTCCAATGTGTATAAAATTTCAGTTATGCAAGATAATTACACTTTAGAGATATGTTGTACAACATCATGCCTACAGTTAACAATAATGTATTTCACACTTACATTTTTGTCAAAAAGGTAGTCCTCACGTTAAATGTTCTTACCATAATAAAAATTGAATTCTGCCAACAGTATGAATGAAGTTGTTTGAGGATGCCATGCTTCAGATGAGACCAATAACCCTGGCTGACACCTGATTGCAGTTGTGTGGGATGCTATAATGGAGATCTAGATAAACTGTGCCTGATTTTTGACCCAGTGAAACTGTGAGATGATAGATATGTTTCATTTTACATTGATAAATTTGTAATAAGTTGTTACTCAACAATAGAAAACTAACATAAATAGATGTTTTGTTTCCTTTTCTTTTCAGATGAAGTCTCACTGGAGTGCAGTGGTGCAATCTCAGCTCACTGCAGCCTCCCCATCCTGAGCTTAAGCAATTCTGCTGCCTTAGTCTTTCACGTAGCTGGAACTACAGCTGATACACCTTGCTAATTTTTGTGTGTTTAGTAGGGATGGGGTTTCCACATGTTTTCCAGGCTGGTCTGCAACTTCTGAGTTCAGATGATCTGCCCACTTTGGCCTCCGAAAATGCTGGGATTACAGGTGATGTTTTGTTTCTTGATCATTTCAACTTAATGTAATTGAGGTAATTTTGAGATGTATCAATAAGATCATGAGATGGGTGATATATAAAATATAAAGTAGTTCACCATATTGAAATGGCAAGTATTGTAATGTAAGGCAATACAGTTTATTTTGTCATCTTTTGGTAAACATGTAGATAATTGTAAACCTAGGTGTATTAGTTCATTCCTATGCTGCCAATAAAGACATACCCAAGACTGGTTAATTTATAAAGAAAGAGGTTTAGTGGACTCACAGTTTTACATGGCTGGGAAGGCCTCACAGTCATGGCAGAAGGCAAAGGGAGAGCAAAGGCACATCTTGCATGGTGGCAGGCAAGAGAGCATATGCAGGGGTGCTGTGATTTCTAAAACAATCAGATCTCCTGAGACTTATTCACTGTCACGAGAACAGCATGAGGAAAACCTGCCTCATAATTCAATTAACTCCTACTGGGTCCCTTCCATGACACATGGAGATTATTATGATTCAAGGTGAAATTTGAGTGGGGACATAGAGCCGAACCATATTATTGTACCCCTGACCCCTCCCAAATCTCATGTTCTCACATTTCAAAACACAGCCATGCCTTCCCAACAGTCCCCGAGAGTCTTAACTTGTTTCAGCATTAACTCAAAAGTCCACATTCCAAAGTCTCATTTGAGACAAGGCAAGTTCCTTTTGCCTATGAACCTGCAAAATCAAGAGCAAGTTAAGTATCAGATACAATGGGATTATCTAGTTACTAGATATAATGGAGGTACAGGCATTGGGTAAATACAGCCATTCCAAATAGGAGAAATTGGCCAAAACAAAGGGGCTACAGGGCCCATGCAAGTCCAAAATCCAGCACTGAAGTCAAATCTTAAAGCTCCAAAATCATCTCCTTTTACTCCATGTCTTGCATCCAGGTCACAATGATGAAAGAGATCGGTTCCCATGGTCTTGGGCAGCTCCATCTTTGTGGTTTTGTAGGTACTGCCTCCCTCCTGGCTGCTTTTGTGGGCTGGTATAGAATGTCTGCAGTTTTAAAAGTACATGGTGCAAGCTGTTGGTGGATCTACCATTCTGGGCTCTAGAGTACAGTGACCTTCTTCTCACAGTTCCACTAGGCAGTGACCCAGACGGGACTCTGTGTAGGGGCTCCAACTTCATAATTCCCTTCTTCACTTCCTTAGTAGAGGTTCCCCATGAGGGCCCCAACCTTGAAGCAAATTTGTGTCTGGATATCCAGGCATTTTCACACATCCTTTGAAATCTAGGTGGAAGCTGCCAAATTTCAATTTCTGACTTCTGTGTACCTGCAAGCTCAATATCATGTGGAAACTTCCAAGGCTTGGGGCTTCTACCCTCTGAAATCATAGCACAAGATATAGCTTGCCCCTTTTAGTCATGGCTGGAGCAGCTGGGATGCAAGGCACCAAGTCCCTAGGCTGCACACAGCAGGGGGGCCCTGGGCCCAGCCTATACAACCATTTTTTCCTCCTATGCCTCCAGGCCTGTGATGGGAGGGGCTGCCATGAAGACTTCTTACATGCCCTGGAGACATTCTCCTCATTTTCTTGATGATTAACACTTGGTTCCTTGTTACTTATGCAAATTTCTGCAGCTGGCTTGAATTTCTCCTCAGAAAATAGGTTTTTCTTTTCTATCTTATCATCAGGCTGCAAATTTTCCAAACTTTTAACTCTGCTTTCCTTTCAAACATAAGTTCCAATTCCAAACCATATCTTTGTGAATACATAAAACTGAATGCTTTTAACAGCACACGAGTCAACTCTTGAACACTCTGCTGCTTAGAAACGTCTTCCATCAGATTCCTTAAATCATCTCTCTCAACTTCAGACTTCCACAAATTTCTAGGGCAGGGGCAAAATGCCACCAGTCTCTTTGGTAAAGCATAACAAGAGTTACCTTTGCTCTAGTTCTCAAAAAGTTCCTCATCTCCATCTAAGTCCACCTCAACCTGGACTTCATTGTCAATATCACTATCAGCATTTTGGTCAAAACCATTCAAAAAGCCTCTAGGAAGTTAGAAAGTTCCCCACATTTTCCTGTCTTCTGAGCCATCCAAATTGTTCCAACCTCTGCCTATTACCCAGTTCCAAAGTCTCTTCCACATTTTTGGATATCTTTACATCTGCACCTGACTCCTGGTACCAATTTACTGTATTAGTCCAATCTCATACTGCTAATAAAGACATACCTGAGACTGGATAATTTATAAAGGAAAGAAATTTAATGACCTCACAGTTCCACATGACTGTACAGGCCTCACAATCATGGCTGAAGGTGGCAGAAGAGCAAAGGCACAAGATCTTGCATGGCGCCAGGCAAGAGGGCATGTGGAAGGAAACTCCTCTTTATACAGCCGTCAGATCTCCTAAGACTTATTTACTATCATAAGAACAGCACTGAAAAAAAATCAACCCCATGATTTAATTACTTCCCATTGGGTCCCTCCCACTACACATGGGAATTGTTATAATTCAAGGTGAGGTTTGGGTGGAAACACAGAGCCAAATCATATCACCATATCACTAGGTAAAAGTAAATTCAAACCATGATGAGATATCACTTCACACCCGAGAAAATGGCCATTAACAAAAAGAAAAGACAATTGATTACAAGTTTTGGCAAGCATGTGGAGAAAGGGAACTCTTGTACATTGTTTCTGAAATGTATGTTAATGCAGCCATTTTGAAAAATAGTACGGAAGGTATTCAAAAACCTAAAAATAGAATTACCACATGAACTGTCAATCCACCTTCTGGGAATACAGGCAGCCCTCTGTATCTCTGGTTTTCACATCAGTGAATTCATTCAACTGTAGATTGAAAGTAAAATATTTCTGGAATGCCACCTTCTTAGAACTAAAGGGCAGACTTTTTGTATCCTCAGGATCCACTGGGTGAACTGGGGAATTGAACGTACAGAGATTTTCATATCCTTGGGGGTTCTTGTAAGAATTCTCCCAAAGTATGGAGGTATGAGGGTATATCCAAAGGCATTGGAATTGGTATGTAGAAGAGATATCTGCATTCCCATGTTCATTTCAGCATTATTCATAATACCAAAGTGTGGAAACAATCTAAGTGTTCATCAACAGATAAATAGATAAAGAAAATATGGTATACATACACAAGAAAACACTATATAACCTTTTTTAAAAAAGAAAATTCTGCCATTAATGACAACTTTGATGGAAGTTGAGGACATAATGCTATGGAAAATATGCTTAAGACAGAAAGACAAATACTGCATATTCTCATTTACGTGTGAAATGTAAAACAATAAAACTTATGCTGGGTGCAGCAGCTCACACCTTTAATCCCAGCACTCTGGGAGGCCAATGCAGGTGGATCACCTAAGGTCAGGAGTTCAAGACCAGCCTAGTCAACATGGTGAAACCCCATCTCTACTAAAAGTACAAAAATTAGCTGGGTCTGGTGGCGGGCACCTGTAATCCCAGCTACTTGGGGGGCTGGGTCAGGAGAATCAGGTGAACCCAGGAGGTGGAGGCTGCAGTGAGCTGAGATCATGCCATTGCACTCTAGCCTGGGCAGAAAGAGTGAAAATCCATCTCAAAAAAGAAAAAAAAAAAAAAGAGAGAAAAGAAAACTTATGATATCGTAGAATCAAAAGTTGTTGACTAGATCCTAGAGGTAGGGAGAGGAAGGGGTAGATAAAGAGAAGATGTTGGCCGGGCGCAGTAGTTCAGGACTGCAATCATAGCACTTTGGGTAGCCAAGGCAGGTGGGTCACTTGAGGTCAGGAGTTCAAGACCAGTCTGGCCAACATGGTTTCTACTAAAAATACAAAAATTAGCTGGGTGTGGTGGCCTGTAGTCCCAGCTACTCAAGAGGTTGAGGCATGAGAATCACTTGAACCCAGAAGGTGGAGGTTGCAGTGAGCCAAGATTGCACTAAAAAAAAAAAAAAAAAAAAAAAAAAAAAAAAAAAAAAAAAAAAAAAAAAAAGGGGAGATGTTGATCAAAGAGTACAAGGTATCAGTTACACTAAAGAATTAAGTTCAGTGTTTGATTGCATTGCATAGTGACTAAAGTTAAGATTTGAATATTATATGTTTTTAGATTAGTAAAATAATATATTTTAACTTTCTCACTACAAAAACATAAATTAGTGAGGTAATGGATATATTAATTAAGTGGATTAACTTTTCTACAATGTATAAACAGAACAAAACATCACATGGGGCTAGGCACGGTGGCTCATGCCTATAATCCCAGCACTTTGGCAGGCTGAAGTGGGTGGATCACTTGAGATCAGGAGTTCAAGACCAGCCTGGAAAACATAAGAAGACAACCCTGTGATGATTAATATTAGGTGACAACTTGATCGGATTGAAGGATACCCAGATAGCTATTAAAGTATTATTTCTGGGTGTGTCTGGGAGGGTGTCGCCAGAGGAGACTGATATTTGAGTCATTAGACTGGGATAGGAAGACCCACCCACAATGTGGATGGACATCATCCAATCGGCTGCCAGCACAGCTAGAACAAAGCAGGCAGAAGAAGTTGGGATAACCTTGCTTGCTGAATCTTCTGGCTGCCTTCTTTCTCTCATGCTGAATGCTTCCTTCAGGCTCTCCTGTCCTTGAACATCAGACTGCAGGTTATTTGGCCTTTGGACTCTGGAACTTGTACCAGCAGCTTGCCAGGGACTCTCCAGTCTTTGGCTACAGACTGAAGGCTGCACTGTCAGCTTCTCAGGTTTAAGGCTTTCATATTTGGACTGAGCCACTACCAGCTCCTCTCTTTCCCAACTTACAGATGGCCTATCGTGGGACTTCACCTTGTAAACATGTGAGTCAATTCTCCCTAATAAACTCCCATATATAAATATATCCTACTAGTTCTATACCTCTGGAGAACACCGACTAACACACCCTATGTCTACAAAAAATTAAAACATTAAATTATCATAGTGGCAATGCCTGTGGTCCCAGCTACTCGGAAGGTTGAGATAGGAAGGTCGCTTAAACTCAGGTGGCCAAGGCTGCAGTGAGCCATGATTGCACCACTGTACTCCAGCCTGGTGACAGAGAAAGAACCTGTCTCAAAACAAACAAACAAAAAAATCACATAGTACCACATAAATATAGACAATTATGATGTTTCAATTAAAATAAATTAATTTTTATACTACAATGTTGTATCAACCAACACAACATGGTACTGGTATTGAAATAGATACATAGATCAATGAAACAGAATAAATAACCCAGAAATGAAGCCATATACCTCCAGCTGACTGAAAAAGTCTTTTGAAAAAGTTAACAAAAAAAATACACTAGGGAAAGGGCATCATATTCAATAAGTGGTCCTGAGAAAACTAGTTTCCATATGGAAAGGAATAAAACCAGATCCCATCTCACACTATATACAAAAATTAACTCAAGGTGAATTAAAGACTTAAATGTAAGACATGAAACTATGAAAATACTAGAATAAAATCTAAGAGAAATTCTTCCAAACATTGACCTAGGCAAATAACTCATGACTAACACATCAAAAGCAAATGTGACAACAAAAATAGACAAACCAAATTTACTTAAACTAAAGAGCTTTTGCACAGAAAAAGAAATGATCAACAGAGTGAACAGACATGAAAAGTTGCTCAGCATCATTGATCATCAAGAAATGCAAATCAAAACTACAATGTGATAGTATCTCACCCCTGTTAAAACGGCTTACATCGAAAAGACAGGCAGTAACAAATGCTGTCAAGGGTAGGGTGTAAAGGAGACCCTTGTACACTGTTTTTGGGAATGTAAATTAGTACAACCACTATGAAGAACAGTTTGGAGGTTCCTCAAAAAACTAAAAATTGAGCTACTGTATGATCCAGCATTTCCACTTTTGGGTATATACCCAAAATAAGAAAATCAGTATATCAAAGAGATATCTGCATTACTATGTTTCTTTCAACACTGTTTACAATAGCTATAAAAAGGAATGAGATGCAGTCATTTGCAATGACATGAATGGAACTGGAAATTATTATGTTAAGTGAAATAAACCAGACACAGAAAAATCAACATTACATGTTCTCACTTATTCATGGAGTCTAAAATTCATGGGATCTAAAATTCAGAACAATTGACCTCATAAATACAGAAAGTAGAAGAATGGGTCCAAGAAGAGTCTTGGAAGGGTAGTGTGGTGCTGCGGGAGAGGAGATGGGGATGGTTCATAGGTACAAAAATAATTTGATATCACAATAAGGTAGCTATAGATAATAATAACTTAATTGTACATTTTAAAATGACTTAAAGAGTGGAATTGGACTGTTTGTACCTCAATGGATACATTTCTGAGGATGGCCATCCCATTCTTTATTATGGGCTTATTTTACATTGCATACCTGTATCAGAACATCTCATGCACCCCATAAATATATACACCTACTAGGTACGCAGAACAATTAAAAAGTAAAAAAAAAAAAAAGTTATAAAGAAGTGATTCCTAGAAGCTTCTGGATAGCTAAATATGTGAAGGTTCTTGGAGGCTGATACAACCAAAGATGACATGGAAGTTCTGTGCTCCTTCTCCCATACTTTGCCCTATGTATCTCTTGCATCTGGCTGTTCAACTGTATCCTTCGTAATACTTTTATAGTAAATAGGAAAATGTAAATAAAATGTTCCCCTGATTCTTTGAACCACTGTAGAAAAATTGAACCCAAGAAGAAATTCATGAAGCAGTCAGTAGCACAAGATCAATCAAAAGCGCCATCTCTAGGTAGATAGTGTCAGAACTGAGTTAAATTAGAGGACACCTTTTTTTGTTGTATCCCTGTCAGGCTTTGGTATCAGGATGATGTTGGTGTCGTAAAATGAGTTAGGGAGGATTCTCTCTTTTTCTATTGATTGGAATAGTTTCAGAAGGAATGGTACCAACTCCTCCTTGTGCTTCTGGTAGAATTTGGCTGTGAATCCATCTGGTCCTGGACTTTTTATGGTTGGTAGGCTGTTAATTATTGCCTCTATTTCAGAGCCTACTATTGTTGTATTCAGGGATTCAACTTCTTCCTGGTTTAGTCTTGGGAGAGTGTACGTGTCCAGGAAATTATCCATTTTTTCTAGGTTTTCTAGTTTTCTAGTTTTGTCAGGTTGGTCCCTGATGAACATCGATGCAAAAATCCTCAATAAAATACTGGCAAACCGAATCCAGCAGCACATCAAAAAGCTTATCTACCATGATCAGGTGGGCTTCATCCCTGGGATGCAAGGCTGGTTCAACATATGCTAACCAATAAATGTAATCCAGCATATAAACAGAACCAAAGACAAAAACCAAATGATTATTTCAATAGATGCAGAAAAGGCCTTTGACAAAATTCAACAGTCCTTCATGCTAAAAACTCTCAACAAGTTCGGTATTGATGGAACGCATCTCAAAATAATAAGAGTTATTTATGACAAATTCACAGTCAGTATCATACTGAATGGGCAAAAACTGGAAGCATTCCCTTTGAAAACTGGCACAAGACAGCGATGCCCTCTCTCACCACTCCTATTCAACATAGTGTTGGAAGTTCTGACTAGGTCAAACAGGCAAGAGAAAGAAATAAAGGGTATTCAGTTAGGAAAAGAAGAATTCAAATTGTCCTTGTTTGCAAATGACATGATTGTATATTTAGAAAACCCCATTGTCTCAGCCCAAAATCTCCTTAAGCTGATAAGCAGCTTCAGCAAATCTCAGGATACAAAATCAGTGTGCAAAAATCACAAGCATTCCTATACACCAATAGCAGAAAAACAGAGAGCCAAACCATCAGTTAACTCCCATTCACAATTGCTCACAATTTATTCTCTTTTATTCACAAAAGAGAATAAAATACCTGGGAATCCACCATACAAGGGATATAAAGGACCTCTTCAAGGAGAACTACAAACCACTGCTCAGTGAAATGAAAGAGGACACAAACAAATGGAAGAACATACCATGCTCATGGATAGGAAGAATCAATACCGTGAAAATAGCCATACTGCCCAAGGTAATTTATAGATTCAATGCCATCCCCATTAATCTACCAATGACTTTCTTCACAGAATTGGAAAAAACTGCTTTAAAGTTCATATGGAACCAAAAAAGACCCTGCATTGCCAAGACAATCCAAAGCCAAAAGAACAAAGCTGGAGGCATCACGCTACCTGACTTCAAACTATACTACAAGGCTACAGTAACCAAAACGGCATGGTACTGGTACCAAAACAGAGATATAGACCAATGGAACAGAACAGAGCCCTCAGAAATGATACTACACATCTACAGCCATCTGATCTTTGACAAACCTGAGAAAAACAAGAAATGGGGAAAGGATTCCATATTTAATAAATGGTGCTGGGAAAATTGGCTAGTCATAAGTAGAAAGCTGAAACTGGATCCTTTCCTTACTCCTTATACGAAAATTAATTCAAGATGGATTAGAGACTTAAATGTTAGACCTAAAACTATAAAAACCCTAGAAGAAAACCTAGGTAATACCATTCAGGACATAGGCATGGGCAAGTACTTCATGTCTAAAACACCAAAAGCAACAGCAACAAAAGCCAAAATTGACAAATGAGATCTAATTAAACTAAAGAGCTTCTGTACAGCAAAAGAAACTACCATCGGAGTGAACAGGCAACCTACAGAATGGGAGAAAGTTTTTGCAATCTACTCATCTGACAAAGGGCTAATATCCAGAACCTATAAAAAACTCAATCAAATTTACAAGAAAAAAACAAACAACCCCATCAAAAAGTGGGCAAAGGATATGAACAGACATTTCTCAAAAGAAGACATTCATACAGCCAACAGACACATGAAAAAATGCTCATCATCACTGGCCATCAGAGAAATGCAAATCGAAACCACAATGAGATACATCTCACACCAGTTAGAATGGCGATCGTTAAAAAATCAGGAAATAACAGGTGCTGGAGAGGATATATAGAAATAGGAACACTTCTACACTGTTGGTGGGACTGTAAACTAGTTCAACCACTGTGGAAAACAGTGTGGCAATTCCTCAAGGATCTAGAACTAGAAATACCATTTGACACAGCCATCCCCTTACTGGGTATATACCCAAAGGATTATAAATCATGCTACTATAAAGACACATGCACACGTATGTTTATTGTGGCACTATTCACAATAGCAAAGACTTGGAATCAACCCAAATGTCCATCAGTGACAGACTAGATAAAGAAAATGTGGCACATGTACACCATGGAATACTATGCAACCATAAAAAAGGATGAGTTCCTGTCCTTTGTAGGTACATAGTTGTAGCTGGAAACCATCATTCTAAGCAAACTCTCGCAAGAACAGAAAACCAAATAGCGCATGTTGTCACTCATAGGTGGGAATTGAACAAAGAGATCACTTGGACACAGGAAGGGGAGCACCACACACTGGGTCCTGTTGTGGGGAGGGGGTAGGGGGGAGGGATTGCATTAGGAGATATACCTCCTAATGTAAATGACGAGTTAATGGGTGCAGCACTCCAACATAGCACATGTATACATATGTAACAAACCTGTACGTTGTGCACATGTACCCTAGAACTTAGAGTATAATTAGAAAAAAAAAAAAGATTTAAAGTGGAAAGACAAAAATTAGAGGACACCCAACTGGTGTCTGCTGGATGATTCATCTACAAAATTGCTTGGTGTTGTGAGGAAACTCTCCACGCATTTGAGGTCACAGAAGTGGTCTGTGAAAGTATAATAAAATAAACTGAATTTGGTGTTCTCATATTCGTTACATATATGTTTTTTCACGTTATGTATGATTAGCTATTAAATTTTTGTAAAAAGTATCTAGAAGTGCATTTTTAATAAATTTTTATTTTTACACCTTAAAAGCTCTTTTACTCTGAGTTTATCATTCTTCTAAAGATTTTGTAACTCTAGGTTTATTGAGGTATGACTGGCAAATAAAAATGTATATATTTATAAGGTACTACGTGATGTTTTTATGTAAGTATTCTCTGTGTATTGATTTCCCAAATCAATCTAATTAACATATATGTCATCTGGCATATTTACCTTTTCGTGTACGTATGTGTGTAGAGAAGTAGGATAAGGATAGTTAGTATCTATTCCTTTTAAGTCTATAATACATTATTATTAACTATAATTACTATGATGTTCATCAGATCTCTAGAAATTATTCAACTTATAAATGAAAATTTGTATGCTATAACTGACATGTAATTTTCCCCACCCAAGATCCTCTGGAAAACACCATTCCACTCTCTATTTATGGAAGTTTGACTATTTTAAATTTCACGTATAAATGAGATTATGCAGTGTTTTTCTTTCAGGTTCTCATTTATTTCACTTACATATAATGAGTAAAATAATATGCTCGGCCAGGCACAGTGGCTCACGCCTGTACTCTCGGCACTTTGGGAGGCCAAAGTCGGTGGATCACTTGAGGTCAGGAGTTCAAGACCAACCTGACCAACATGGTGAAACCCCATCTCTACTAAAAATACAAAAATTAACTGGGCGTGGTGGTGTGTGCCTGTAATCCCAGCTACTCAGGATGCTGAGACAGGAGAACCGCTTGAACCTGGGAGGCGGAGGTTGCAGTGAGCCGAGATTGTGCCATTGCCCTCTAGCCTGGGCACAGAGTGAGACTCCACCTCAAAAAAAAAAAAAAAAAAAAAAAAAGGAAACAATATCCTCCAACTATCCTACAAATTCTATTCCATTGTATATGTATACACTGCAATTATTTTATACATTCATCCATCCATAGATGCTTAAGTGCTTTTCATATCTTGGTTATTTTTAATAATGCTGCAACGAACATAAAAGTACATATATCTCTTTGACATATTATTTTTATGTTCTTCAGATAAATACCCAGAACTGGGATTGCTAGATCATGTGGGAGTTATATTTTTAATTTTTTAAGGAAGCCTCATACTGTTTATCTTAATGCCTGATCCAGTTTGCATTCCTACCAAGAGTGTACAAGGGTTTTCTTCAAATAAATCTCTTCTCATTTTTATAGTAGCCAACCTAACACATGTGAGGTGGTTTCTCATTGTGGTTTTCATTTGCATTTACCTGATGGTTTGATTTGCAGTTATCTGACCTGTTGGCCATTTGTATGTTTTCTCTGAAAAATGGTCTGTTGAAGTCCTCTGCTCGGTTTTGAGGGGAGGTTGGGGAAAGGGTATAACTCTGTTGCCCAGGCTTAGTGGCAGTGTTGCAACCTTGGCTCACTGCAACCTCTACCTCCTGGGTTCAAGCCATTCTCATGCCTCTCGGCCTCCTCGGTAGCTGGGATTACAAGCATGTGTCACCACGCCCGGCTAATTTTTTGTGTATTTAGTACAGATGGGGTTTTGCCATGGTGGTCCGGCTCATCTCGAACTCCTGGCCTCCAGTTATCTGCCCACCAGAGTGCTGGGATTACAGACGTGAGCCACCATGCCTGGCCTCTGTTCATATTTAATTGGAATTTTATTTTACTATTGACTATTATGAGTTTCTAATATATTTTGGATATTAACCTGTTTTTACATATATGGCTTATAAATATTTTCACCCATTATGTAGGTTGCCTTTTCCTTCGCTGTGCAGAAGGTTTTTAGTTTGATGTAGTCCCATTTCTTACTTTTGCTTTTCTTATCTGTGAGTTTGGTGTCACATCAAAATAAGTCATTTCTGGAATTGCCACACTGTCTTTCTCAATGATTGACTAATTTACAGTCCCACCAACAGTTTATAAGTGTTCCTTTTTCTCCACAACCTCACCAGCATCTGTTATTTTTCTAATTTTTAATAATAGTCATTCTGAGTGGTGTGAGATTTTATCTTATTGTAGTTTTGATTTGCATTTCTCTAATAATCAGTGATGTTGAGCATTTTTTTGTCATACGATTATTGGTTGTATCAAAGGCATAAAGACAGAAATACCATTTGACCCAGCAGTCCTACTACTGGGTATATACCCAAAGGAATATAAATCGTTCTATTATAATGACTCATGCATGCACATGTTCATTGCAGCACTAGTCACAATAGAAAAACATGGAATCAACCTAAATACTCATCAATGATAGACTTGATAAAGAAAATGTGGTACATACACACCATTGAATACTATGCAGCCATAAAAAAATAAATGAGAGTATGTTCCTTGCAGGCACATGAATGGAGCTGGAGACCATTATTCTTAGCAGACTAATGCAGGAACAGAAAAAGAAATACCTCACATTCTCACTTATAGGTGGGTGCTAAATAATGTGAACACATTGATACACAGAGGAGAACAACACATGCTGGGGCCTTTCAGAGGGTATAGGGTGGGAGGAGGGAGAGGATCAGGAAAAATGACTAATGGTTACTAGGCTTCATACCCGGGTGATGAAATAATCTGTCCAACAAACCCCCATGACATAAGTTTACCTATATAACAAATCTGCCCTTGTACTCCCAAACATAAAATAAAAGTTAAAAAAAGAAATCATTTAAAAAGCCAGTATTAGGGACTGTATTTATTATCTTTTCTTCCAGAAGTTTTACATTTTCAGATATTACATTTAAGTCTAATCAATTTTGAGTTGATTTTTGTGTATTATGTAAGAAAATGGTCCAATATTGTTTTTCCCATGTTCATGTATGGGGACACTGTTTTCCCCAATACCAATGTATAGAAGTGACAATCATTTCCTCACAGTGTATTCTTTGCCCACTTCCTGGAAGATCAGATGACCTTTATCTGCATGTGTTTATTTCTGAAGTCCTGATTCTGTTTCATTGGTATATAAGCCATTTATAGGCCAGTACCATACTTTTTATGACTATAGCTATGTAATAGAGTTTTTAATCTGGAAGTATGAAGCTTTCACCTTTGTTCTTTCTCAAGAATAGCCCCTGTGCCAAGCAATTTTGAGATTTGTAATTTTGTTCTCATTAAAAACACTGAAATCTTTCTTAATACTGCTTTGACTATTCAGAGATTTTTGTTGCTCCGTACTTCTTTTCAGATTGCTTTTTCTATACCGTAAGAATTTTGATAGGAATTGCTTGAAATCTACTGATCACTTTGGACAGTATGGGCATTTTAAAAATATCAATTCTTCTAATTCATGAACACTGTTTTTCCATTTATTTACTTCTGTTTTCAGTTTATTGTACCAGTGTTGCCTAGTTTTCAAAGTACAGATATTCCACCTTTTTATCACAACTATATGTAAGTTAAAAAAAAATAGATTCAGGGAATACATGGGAAAATTTATTGCATAAATATACTGTGTAATACTGGTCTTTAAGCTTCTATTGAATCCATCATCCAAATAGTAAACATAGTACCCAATAGGCAGTTTGTCAATCTTTGCCTTTCCCCCACCTTCTTTCCTTCCCCCCAGTGTTTATTTTTTCCATCTTTATAAATTTGTATCCAGTTTAAGCTCACACTTATAAGTAAGAAAATGCAGTATTTGACTTTCTGTTTCTGCATCAATATACATAGGATAAAGGCATCCAGCTGCATTCATATTGCTGCAAAGAACATGAGTTTATTCATTTTTATGGATGCATCATATTCTCTGATGTATACATTCAAAAATTTTTCTTTAGCCAATCATTGATGGGCATCTGGGCTGATTCGATGGCTTTGCTATTGTAAGTAGTGCTGTGATAGAGATACAAGTGCAAATAACTTTTAATGGAACAATTTTTCTAGCGCGTGTAGATAGCCAGTAGTGGACATGCTGAGATGAATGGCGGTTCTATTTTTAGTCAATTGAGAAATCTCCAAATTGAGACTATCATTTCCTCACAGTGTGTTCTTTGCCCCCTTCTGGAAGACGAAATGATCTTTATCTGCATGAGTTTATTTCTGAAGACCTGATTCTGTTCCATTGATATATGTCTATTTATGGGCCAGTACCATACATTTTTTTTATTTTGCACAGGGGCTGAAGTCATTTACATTTCCACCAACAGTGCATAAGCATTCCCTTTTTCTCTGCATCCTCACCAACATCTGTTATTTTTGACTGTTTAGTAATAGCCCTTCTGACTGGTGTGAGATGATACCTGATTCTGATTTTGATTTACATTTCTCTGATGAATAGTGGTGTGGAGAACCTTTTCATATGTTTGTTGACCGCCTGTATGTCTTCCTTTGAGGAGTGTCTGTTCATGTATTTTGTCCACTTTTCATGAGGATGTTTGCTGCTTGTTGATTTACTTAAGTTTCTTATATAACCTGGATATTAGTCTTTTTTCAGATGCATATTCTGTGATAATTTTCCCCATTCTTTAGGTTGTCTGTTTGTTGATATTTTCTTTCATGGTGTAGAAGGTCTTTAGTTTAATTCAATTTTTGTTGCATTTGTTTTTGAGATCTTTGACATAAATTATTTGCCGAGGCCAATGTCCAGAAGTTGTTTTTCCTAGGTATTCTTCTAGTACTTTTTTTTTTTTATAGTAAGAGGTCTTATATTTAAGTATTTAAATCATCTTGAGTTAGTTTTTGTTTATTGTGAGAAGTAGGCATTGGGTTTCATTCTTACGTATCTGCGTACCCAGTTTTCCAAGCACCATTTATTGACTATGGTGTCCCTTACTGATTGTTAACTTTTGTCAGTTTTATCAAAGAACAATTGGTTGTAGATGTGTGGCCTTATTTCTGGGTTCTCTATTTTGTTTCACTGATCTACGTGTCATTTTTGTACCAGTACCATGCTTTTTTGGTTACCACAGGGCCGTAGTATAGTTTGAAGTTAGGCAATGTGATGTCTCTGGCTTCATTCTTTTTGCTTAGAATTACTATGGCTATTTGTGCCCTTTTGGGGTTCAATTTGACTTTTTAAATATTTTCAACTCTTATTTTAGATTCAGAAAGTTCATATGCATATTTGTTACACAAGTATATTGCATGGTGCTGATGTTTGGGGTAAATTGATACTGTCACCCAGGTAGTGCACATGGGTAGTTTTATCAGCTCTTATTCCTCTCTCTCCCTACTTTGGGGTCCAGTGGTTATTGTCCACATCTTTGTGTCCATGTGTATTCAATGTTTAGTTTCCACTTATCAGTGAAAATATGCAGTATTTGGTTTTCTGTTCCTTTGTTAATTCACCTGTGATGATGGCCTCCAGCGCATCTGTGTTGTTACAAAAGACATAATTTTGTTTTTTATGGCTATATTGTGTTCCATGGTGTACATGTAATACTACATTTTCTTCCTTCAATCCTATGAATGAAAATCCGCCATTGATTGGCACCTGTGCTGACTACTTGCCTTTGCTGTTGTGAATAGTTGTCTGATAAACATATGAGTACCTGTGTGTCTTTTAGATAGAACAATTTATTTTCCTTTGGGCAAATACTCAGTAATGGGATTGCTAGGTTAAATAGCAGTTCTGTTTCTGTTTTAAGTGTTTTTAAATTTGCATTCTCATCAACAATGTATAAGCATTCCCTTTTCTATGCAGCCTTGAGTCTTGCATCAACCAATTTTTTTTTTTTTCATCATAGACATTCTAATAGATGTGAGGTGGTATTTCATCATGGTTTTCATTCTCATTTCTCTAATGATTAGGGATCTGGAGCATGTTTTCTGATTTTTATCGGCCACTTGTATGTTTTATTTTGAGAAGTGTTTATTCATTTCCTTTTACCATTTGTTAATGGAATTATTTGGTTTTTACTTGTAGAATCGTTTAAGTTTCTTATAGACTCTGGATATTAGTGTTTTGCTAGATGCACATCTTATGAATACATTCTATTCTCTAGGGTTTTCTTTCTGTTGATAGTTTCTTTTGCTGTGCAGAACAGAAGCTCTTTAGTCTAAGTAAGTCTCACTTATCAATTTTTGTTTTTCTTGTGATTGTTTTTGTGGAATTAGTCATACATTCTTTCCTAAAGCTGATGACCAAAATAGTGTTTTCTAGTTTTTTTCCTAAGATTTTTATAGTTGGAGGTCTAATATTTAAGTCTTTGATTCAGCTTGAGTTAACTTTTTTTTTTTTTTTTTTTTTTTTTTTTTTTTGGTATGGTAGAGGGTAAGAGTCTAGTTTTATTCATCTACATATGACTGGCCAGTTATCCCACAAGCATTTATGGAATACAGAGTCCTTCCCCTACAGCTAATTTTTGTAGACTTTGTCACAGGTCGAATGGCAGTAGATATGCAATTCTACTTCTGGTTTCTATTTTCTTTTCTGGTTCTTTATGAGTCTGTTTTGTTGGACCATGCAGTTTTGGCTACTGTAGCCATATAATATAGGTTGAAGTTGGGTAATGTGATTTCTCCAGCTTGGCTGTTTCCTTAGACTTGTTTCCGCTAGTCAGGCCTTTTTTGGCACCATATGCATTTTATTATATATTTTTTTCTAATTCTGTTGAAAATGATGTTCATAGTTTGACTAGAATAGCATTGAATCTGTAGATTGCTTTGGGTAGTATGGCCATTTTAATGATATTAATTCTTCCAATCTCTGAGCTGGAATATTTTTTTCCATTTTTTTGTGTGTCATCTACAATTTCTTTCAACAGTGATTTGTAGTTTTCCTTGTAGACATATTTCACCTTCTTGTTTAGAGGTACTCCTAGGTACACCTTTTTTTTCAGATACAGCAAATGAAATTGCATTCTTGATTTGGATCTCAGCTTGAATGTTATTGAAGTATAGAAATGATTTTGGTATTTGTACATTGATTTTGTATCCTGAAACTTTATTGAATCAATTTATCAGATCTGGGAGTCTTTTTGAGGAATCTTTTGGGTATTCTACATCTACAATAGTATCAAAAATGAACAGAGATTATATTACTTCCCCTTTTAATATTTAGATTCCTTTTATTTTTCTCTCTTGCCTGATTACTCTTGCTAGCACTTTCAGTACTGTGTTGAACAGGAGTGGTAACAGTGGACAACCTTGTGTTGCTACAGTTCTTAGAGGAAATGCTTCCAACTGTTGCCCATTCAGTATGATGTTTGTTTTGTGTTTCTTATAAATGGCTGCTATTATTTTGAGGTTTGTTCCTTCAACGTCTAGGTATTTTTTAGGGTTTTGTTATGAAGCGAGGTTGAATTTTATCAAATGATTGTTCTGCTTCTATTGAGATGATAATATGGTTTTTGTTTTCAATTTTGTTTATGTGATAACAGAAATTTATTGATTTGCCTATGTTGAACCATCCTTGCATCCCAGGAATAAAGCCCACTACATTGTGATGAATGATGGGCTGTTGAATGTGGTTTACTAGAATTTTGTTGAAGATTTTTGCATCTATGTTTATCAGGGATATTAGGCTGTAGTTCTCTTTTTTTGTTGCGTCCTTGCTAGATTTTGGTATCAGGATTGGTATCAGGATTATATTGCCTTCAATGAAAGATAAGAAAGAAACCCTCCTAATTTTTTAGAAGCTTCAGTAAAAGTGGTACCAGCTCTTCTTTGTACATCTGTTAGAATTTGACTCACCATTTATCTGGCGGAGGGCTAGATTCTTTTGCTAGGATATATATATATTTTTAATTACTGATTCAATTTATTAACTCATTTTTGGTCTCTTAACGGTTTCAGTTTCTTCCTAGTTCAAACTTGGAAGTTTGTCTGTTTCCAGGAATTCATCCATTTCCTCTCAATTTTCTTGTTTGTGTGTATAGAGGTATTAACCCATTTAAGCCTGAGGCTGCAAATTTTTTTAAGTTTTGCAATCAGACTTTGGTGATGACCTTGAGCAGTAGGATATAAATAGCTCCCACATGCTTATTTTTCCAATAATGGAACACTAGGAATACTTGCAGTCTCTGAGGATCTTTTGTATTTCCTTGGTATCAGTTGTAATGTCAACTTTGTCATTTCTAAGTTTGCTTATTTTGATCTCTCTCTCTTTGTTAATTTAGCTAATAGTGTATCAATTTTTTATATCTTTTCAAACAATGAACTTTCCAATTTGTTGATTTTCCATATCTATTTTTATTTTATTTTTTGTTCTGGAGTACATGTGCAGGGTGTGCAGGTTTGTTACATAAGTAAATGTGTGCCATTGTGGTTTGCTGCACCTATCAATCTCAGTATCGAGAAGTAAGTATTAACCTATCATCTAAGTTTTAAGCCTAGCATACATTAGCTCATTTTCCTCTTGCTCTACCTCCAACCACACCCCTTGACAGACCCAGTGTGTATTGTTTTCCTTCCTGTGTCCATGTGTTCTCATTGTTCAGCTCTCACTTATGAGTGAGATTGTTCATTTTTTAATAGTTATTTGATTACAATTTTATTTCTTCCCGCTTTGATGATAACAATTTCTTCCACTCAGCTAGCTTTTGATTTAGCTTGTTCTCATTTGTCTAGTTCCTTCATTGTGACCTTAGGTTATTAATTTGGGATATTTGCCTTTTAGATGTAGTTGTTTGGTGCTATAAACTTTTTTCCTAACATTGCTTTTGTTATATCCCAGAGGTTTTCATATGTCATATTTCTATTTTCATTTGTTTCAAATAACGTTTTGATTTCTGCCTTAATTTGTTTACCTAAAATTCATTCAGGAGTAAATTGTTTAATTTCTATGTATTTATGTAATTTTCATAAATCCTCTTGGTATTGATTTCTATTTTTATTCCACTCTGGTACAATAAGATGCTTTGCATTATTTTGATTTTTTAAATGTATTTATTATCACCTTATGATCAAGAATGTTGTCAAATTGCTCTGTGTGCAGATAGAAAGAATGTGTATTCTGTGGTTATTAGGTGGAATGTTATTTAGATCAATATCAATTCCATTTGGTCAAATATTCTATTTAAGTCCAGAATTTTTTTGTTCATTTTCTGTCTTGATGATCTGTCTAAAGCTGTCAGTGGTGTATTGAAGTCTACCACTATTATTTTACGGCTGTTTTTTTAAAATATATATTTAGTAGTAATTGTTGTCTAAAGCTGGGTGCATATGAATGTATACATATTTGGATAGTTATATTTTCTTGTTGCACTGAACATTTTATTATTATGTAATGCCCTTCTTTGTCCCTTTTTGTTACTGTTGGTTTAATGTCTGTTTTATCTGATACACAAAGAGTGTGCCCTTCTATTTTGTTTTGTTTTGTTTTGTTTTCCATTTGCCTGATAGAGCTTTCTCCCTCCCTTTATTTTGAGTCTATGTGTGTCATTACATACAAAGTGAGTCTTTTGAAGCCAGAAGAATGTTTGATCTTGCTTTTTTATCTAGTTTACTATTCTCTGTCTTTTAAGTGGAGTATTTAGGTTGTTTACATTTAAGATTAATATTTATATGTGATGTTTCATTTCTGTTATCGTGTTGTTATCTAATTGTTTTGTAGATTCCATTTTGTAGTTCCATTATAAGGTGTTTGGGCTTTCTACTTACATGTGCTTTTATCATAGGAAGTATCATCCTTTTATTTCCATATTTAGAAGTCCTTTAAACATTTATTGTAGATCCAGTGTGGTGGTGATGAATTTCCTTATTGTTTTCTTGTATGTGAAAGACTTTATTTATCCTTCATTTATGAAGCTTAATTTGGTCGGATGTGAAATTCTTGGTGGAATTATTTAAAGCTAAAAATGAGGCCCCAATCTCTTCATGTTTATAAGGATCTTGCTGAGAAATCCACTGACAGTCTGATGGGATTTTATTTATAGGTAATTTGATCTTTTTTCTCACTGCATATAAGATTTTTTTTTCACATTGACCTGGGATAGTGTGAGGACTACATGCTTTGGGGATGGTCATATTTTATAGTATCTTGAAGGATTTATCTACATTTCTTATACTTTGATGTCAACCTCTCTAGCAAGATTCAGAAAATTTTCTGAATTATACCTTCAAATATGTTTTCCAGGTTGCTTGCTTTTTTGTTCTTCTCTGTCAGGAACGTCAAAAAGTTGTAGGTTTGGTCACTTTACATAGTTCCATATGTTTTAAATACTGTGTTTATTTAAAAAAAATTTTTTCTTTATTTTTGTCTGACTGAATTAATACAAAATACCAGTCTTTGAGCTCTTTAATTATTTCTTCTCTTTGATCTAATCTATTGTTGAGGCTTCTACCTCTAGGTTTGCCTGGATTTTTTTTTTTTTTAATTCCAGAAGTTCTATTTGGTTCTTCAGGCCATGGTAGGCAACTCTGCAGTCTGTCCTCTGTTGCCGGGGTGTTGCTCCTCTATGTAGAGATGAAGATTTGGGCCATGTGCTTCTTTTGGTTTTGATGTTACTGTTAATAAGATTGTTTGTTTAATAACCTTCTTTGAATAGTCTACCTGTTTTTAGTGTATAGAAATGCAACTGATTCTATAGGTTGATTTTGTATCTTGTTATTTTACTGAGTTCATTTACTAATTCTAACTGCTTTTTAATGGAGTCTTTAGGATGTTCCATATGAAAGCTCTAATCACCTGAAAACAGAGATAATTTCATTTCTTTCTTTCCAATAAAGATGTCATCAGTTTATTTTTTTGTCTGAGTGCTCTCGCTAAGGCTTCTATTTCTATGTTCAATAGAAGTGACAGAAGTGAGCATCTTTGTCTTTTCCCTTACCATAAATAAAAACTTTCAGTTTTTCTTTGTTGGGAATTATATTCACTGTGGGTTTTTCATATATGGCTTTTGTTATGGTGAAGTAAATTTACTTTATTCCTAGTGTTTTGAATGTTTTTATCATGAAAGTGTGCTAAATTTTGTCAAATGCTTACTCACCTTCTATTGATATTATCAGTTTTATCTTTCATTCTGTTAATGCAGTATATCACACTTATTGATTTTCATGTTGAAGCTTTCTTGCATGCCAAGTATAAATCCCACCTGATACAACTATTTGTTGCATCCTGGTAATGGTGGGTTGAAGTCATGACTCAGAAGTCTGGGAGTTGGGTGAAGAAAAGTGGCAACACATCCCTGGTATTGTTGAGTAACAGCCAAAATTCAGGCCCCAGGGATGGGTTGCAGGACAGGGCAGTCCAGCTCCAGTCTTGAAGATCGTGAGAAGCTATGGTATTTTGATTCCTGCAGGGAGAGCACAGTGGTGACTCAGGCCTCTGGGGCCATGGATCAGCCCTGTGACAGCTCCAGTCCTGAGCGGGAGACACAGTGGTGGCTCCTTCTCTGTTGGGGAACACTGTGCATGGATTCTGGGAAGTTATCAGCTAGGCATAGCACTGTGAAAACTTCAGGGGTCCCTGCTGTCTAAAGCTGCAGGTAACTGTGATGGTGAACAGGACTGCTGGTATCCTCTCCTACTTCCCTCCCCCTCCCAAAAGTGGAAAATCCCTTTGAGGGGATCACTCTCAGTTACGGTCTGCTCTGGAGTGGGAGATGGGCTGATGTTGATAAAAATTTTTCTACTCTTTTCTATATGACCATCCTCTATTCTTGTACTTCACAGGGTTTCTGCTGTTTCCTTGTTGCCTGTAGTGTTCTGAGAATGACTTTCTTGATTTATAGTCACTTATTAATTGTTTTTGTGGTTTTTGGTAAACAAGTGTAAGGATGTTTCATTCCGCTCTATTGCTAATGTCCTCTACAAAAAAATAAAATTATCCAACTCATGTGTAATAGGTGATTACCATGTAACAGACACTATATTGGGTCATAAGAAAGGTGGCATTCTAGCCATAAGAATAACATGTAAAAAGAAGCACACTGCTATGTATAAGAAACTAAAAGATGACCAATGTGACTGGAGCCCAAAGAGTGAAAGGAAAAGTGAAGTGAAATTTGTCTCATAAAATGTATGGGTAGATAAATGAAAATGGTAAGTGAATTTTGCACTTTCAACTTAGGTATCCAGGTTCTCACATTGGGACTGATTAGGTTGATGGCTCAGCCCACGGAGAGTGAAGAAAAGCAAGGTGAGGCAATGGCCAACCCTGGAGTGGTATGGAACCATATAAACACCCATCCCCAGGCAAGGGAAGTGGTGAGGGACTGTGCAATCCAGCTTGGAAAGCCATGTTTTTCCCACGGACCTTTGTGACCTGCCGACCAGGAGATCCCCTCGTGAGCCCACACCACCAGGGCTTTGGGTTTGAAGCACAAAACCGTGCAGAGTCTCAGAGAAGTGGCCACTCCAGCCCACACAGAAACCCAGGAGTTTTGCATACTCTGGCCCAGGGAATTCTGGCGAGGTGGGGGATATATCTATGCCTTCCCCTAGTAAGGGGGCTGAAACCAGGGAGCCACACAGTGTGTTGTTATGCAGGCCCCACTCCAATGGCACCTCACAAGTTAAGACCCACTGGTTTAGAATTTCAGCTAGCCAGTGGCAGCAGGTTGGAGACTGCCAGAGACCGATTGAGTTCTTAGGGGTAAGGAAATCCACCATCTCTGCAGTTTGAGTCAGCCATTCTAGCCTGCTGGCTCCAGGGAGTCCAAGAAGTCTAGACGAGAACTCTGATATCTCCCTGGGATGGAGTCCCTAGGGGCAGGGGCAGCTGCAATCTCTGTGGTTTAGCTGACTTAGTCTTTCAAGCCTGCTGTCTCTACACAGTCCAGGCAATCTGAATGAGGGTGATTTCCTTCAGTGTAGTTCACCCACTCTGCCAAGGGACAGCCAGACTGCTTCTTTTAGTGGGGTATTGATCTCATTCTTTCAGACTGGGTGAGACTTCCCAACAGGGGTCTCCAGACAGGAGCATTAGGGCCAGCATCAGGTGGTTGCTCCTACAGGAGCATTAGGGCCAGCATCAGGTGGGTGCTCCTGGGACAGAGCTCCTAGAGAAAGAAGGAGGCTGCCATCTCTGCTATTTCGTAGCCTTCACTGGTGATATCTCCAGGTGTGGGAGGGAGTGAGGCAATGAGGATCTGGAATGGGCCCCCAGAAAATTACAGCAGCCCTACATAGGAGTTGCCTAAGTGTGGAAAGAAAAACAAACAGAAAGCAACAACAACAACAACATGAATTAAAAAATACCCCACAAAAAACCCATTTAATGATCAGCCACCACAAAGATCAAAGGTAGATAAGCCCACAAACATAAGAAAGAATCACTACAAAAATGCTGAAAACTAAAAAATCCAGAGTGCCTTTTCTTTTCCAAATGACCACAACACCTCTCCAGCAAGGGCACATAATTTTGTTGAAGCTAAGATGCCTATATTGACAGAAGTAGGCTTCAGAAAATGGGTAATAACAAACTTCACTGAGCTAAAGTAGCATGTCATAACTCAATGCAAAGAAGCTAAGAATCATGATAAAATGATACAGGAGCTGATAACCTGAATATCCAGTTTAGAGAGGAGAATAACTGAACTGAGGGAGCTGAAAAACACAATCTGAGAATGTCACAGTACAATTACAATATCCATAGCAGAATAGAGCAAGCAGAGGAAAGAATCCCAGAGCTTGAAGACTATCTTTCTGAAATAAGTCAGGCAGACAAGAATAGAAAAAATATTAGAAAAGAATGAACAAAACCTCTGAGAAATATGGCATTATTTAAAAAGACTGAGCCTACAATTGAATGGGGTACTTGAAAAAGATGAGGAGCATAGAATCAAGTTGGAAAACATACTTCAGCATATTATCCAGGAGAAATTCCCTAACCTACCACGACAGGCCAATGTTTAATTTCAGAAAACCTAGAGATCCACAGAAAGATACTCCACAAGAAGATCAGCCACAAGACAAACAATCCTCACATTCTCTATGGTCAAAATGAAAGAAAAAAATGTTAAGGGGAGCCAGAGAGAAAGGCCATTTCACTTGCAAAGCGAAGGCCATCAGACTAACAGTAGATCTCCCAGTGGAAATCCTACAAGTCAAAAGAGATTGGGGCCCAATATTTAATATTCTTAAAAAAAAACCATAAAATTTCTTATTCTGCCATATTCAATTTTATAAGTGAGGGAGAAATAAGATCTTTTTCAGACATGCAAGTGCATAGGGAATTCGTTAGTATCAGGCCTGCTTTGCAAAAGCTCCTGAAAGAAGCACTGAATATGGAAAGGAAAAACCATTACCAGCCACTACAAAAACACACTGAAGTACAACAACCAGGAACACTATGAAGCAAACACATAAACAAGTCTACAAAATAACTAACTAGCATCAGAATGACACGATCAAATTCACATATAACAATACTAACCTTAAATGTAAATGTGCTAAATGCCCCAATTATAAAACACAAAATTGGAAGCTGGAAAAATAGTCAAGACCCGTTAGTATTCTGTCTTCAGGAGACCCATCTCACGTGCAAAGACACACTTAGACTAAAATAAAGAGATGGGGAAAAATTGACCAAGCAAATGGAAAACAGAAAAAAGCAAGTTGCAGCCCTAGTTTTTGACAAAACAGACATTAAACCAACAAAGATCAAAAGAGACAAGGGCATTACATAATGGTAAAGGGTTTAATTAAACAGGAAGAGGTAACCATCCTAAATATATATGCACCCAATACAGGAGCACCCAGATTCTCAAGCAAGTTCTTAGAGACCTACAAAGAGACTTAGGCTCCCGCATAATAATAGTAGGAAATTTTAACACTACACTGAGAATATTAGACAGATCATTAAGATAGAAAGTTAAAAAAGATATTCAGGACCTGAACTCAGCTCTGGATCAAGTGGATCTGCTAGATATCTACAGAACTCTCCAACAACAACAACAACAACAACAAAAAAAAACAGAATATACATTCTTCTGATCACCACATGGCACTTACTCTAAAATAGATTGCATAATCAGAAATAAAACAGTCCTCGACAAATGCAAAATAATTGAAATCATAATAATCTATCAGACCACAGCACTATCAAATTAGAACTCAAGATTAAGAAACTCACTTAAAACCACACAACTACATGGAAATTGAGCAAACTATTTCTGAATGACTTCTTGGTGTGTAATGAAATTAAGGCAGAAATAAAGAAGTTCTTTGAAATTAATGAGAACAAAGTGACAATATATCAGGATCTCTGAAAGGCAGCTAAAGTAGTGTTAATAGAAAAACTTATACCACTGAATGCCCACATCAAAAAGCTAGAAAACACAAGTATACATATGTAGCAAACCTGCACGTTGTGCACATGTACCCTACAACTTGAAGTTTAATAATAATAAATAAATTAAAAAAAAAACAATATACCAATATAACAAACTTGTATACAGACCCCTTGAATCTAAAATAAAAGCTGAAATTTTATTTTTAACAAAAAAAAAAAAAAAAGCTAGAAAAATCTCATATCGACAACCTAACATCACAACTACAATAACTAGAGAACCAACAGCAAACAAGTCCCCAAGCTAGCAGAAGACAAGAAATAACAAAATCAGAGCTAAACTGAAGGAGAAAGAGACATGAAAAACCCTTCAAAAAATCAATGGAGAGCCGGGTTTTTTTTTTTTTTTTTAACAGTTTTTTTTTAATATACTTTAAGTTCTAGGGTACATGTGCACAATGTGCAGGTTCGTTACATATGTATACATGTGTCATGTTGGTGTGCTGCACCCATCAACTCGTCATTTACATTAGGTATATCTCCTAATGCTATCCCTCCCCCTTCCCCCCACCCCACAACAGGCCCTGGTGTGTGGTGTTCCCCATCCTGTGTCCAAGTGTTCTCATTGTTCAATTCCCACCTATGAGTAAGAACATGTGGTGTTTGGTTTTCGGTCCTTGAGACAATTTGCTCAGAATGATGGTTTCCAGCTTCAGCCATGTCCCTACAATGGACATGAACTCATTCTTTTTTATGGCTGTACAGTATTCCATGGTGTATATGTGCTGCATTTTCTTAATTCAGTCTATCATTGATGGACATCAGGGTTGGTTCCAAGTCTTTGCTATTGTGAGTAGTGCCACAATAAACATACATGTGCATGTGTCCTTATAGCAGCATGATTTATAATCCTTTGGGTGTACACCCAGTAATGGGATGGCTGGGTCAAATGGTATTTCTAGTTCTAGATCCTTGAGGAATCGCCATACTGTCTTAGAGAATGGTTGAACTAGTTTATAGTCCCACCTACAGAGTAAAAGTGTTCCTATTTCTCCACATCCTCTCCAGCACCTGTTCTTTCCCAACATTTTAATGATCGCCATTCTAACTAGTGTGAGATCTCATTGTGGTTTTGATTTGAATTTCTCTATAGACAGTGATGATGAGCATTTTCTCATGTGTCTGTTGGATGCATAAATGTCTTCTTTTCAGTGTCTGTTCACATCCTTTGCTCACTTTTTGATGAGGTTGTTCGATTTTTTTCCTGCAAATTTGTTTAAGTTCTTTGTAGATTCTGGATATTACCCCTTTGTCAGATGGGTAGATTGCAAATTTTTTTTTTTTTTCCCATTCTATAGGTTGCCTGTTCATTTGAAGGTAGTTTCTTTTGCTGTACAGAAACTCTTTAGTTTAATTAGATCCCATTTGTCAATTTTGGCTTTTGTTGCCATTGCTTTTGGTGTTTTAGACATGAAGTCTTTGCCCATGCCTATGTCCTGAATGGTATTACCTAGGTTTTCCTCTAGGGTTTTTATAGTTTTAGGTCTAACATTTAAGTCTCTAATCCATCTTGAATTAATTTTCGTATAAGATGTAAAGAAGGGATTCAGTTTCAGCTTTCTACTTATGACTAGCCAGTTTTCCCAGCACCATTTATTAAATATGGAATCCTTTCCCCATTTCTTGTTTTTGTCAGATTTGTCAAAGATCAGATGGTTGTAGGTGTGTGGTATTATTTCTGAGGGCTCTGTTCTGTTCCATTGGTCTATATTTCTGTTTTGGTACCAGTACCATGCTGCTTTGGTTACTGTAGCCTTGTAGTGTAGTTTGAAGTCAGGTAGCATGCTGCCTCCAGCTTAGTGCTTTTGGCTTAGGATTGTCTTGGCAATGTGGGCTATATTTTGGTTCCATGTGAACTTTAAAGTAGTTTTTTCCAATTCTGTGAAGAAAGTCATTGGCAGCTTGATGGTGATGGCATTGAATCTGTAAATTACCTTGGGCAGTAAGGCCATTTTCACAGTATTGATTCTTCCTATCCATGAGCATGGTACGTTCTTCCATTTGTCTGTGTCCTCTTTTATTTCATTGAGCAGTGGTTTGTAGTTCTCCTTGAAAAGGTCCTTCACATCCCTTGTAAGATGGATTTCTAGGTATTTTATTCTCTTTGAAGCCATTGTGAATGGGAGTTCACTGATGGTTTGGCTCTCCGTTTTTCTGCTATTTGTATATAGGAATGCTTGTGATTTTTGCACACTGATTTTGTATCCTGAGATTTGCTGAAGTCGCTTATCAGCTTAAGAAGATTTTGGGCTGAGACAATGGGGTTTTCTAAATATACAATCATGTCATCTGCAAAGAGGGACAATTTGAGTTCCTCTTTTCCTAACTGAATACCCTTTCTTCTTTCTCCTGCCTGATTGCCTTGGCTAGAACTTCCAACACTATGTTGAATAGGAGTGGTGAGAGAGGGCATCCCTGTCTTGTGGCAGTTTTCAAAGTGAATGCTTCCAGTTTTAGCCCATTCATTATGATACTGGCTGTGGGTTTGTCATAAACAGCTCTTATTATTTTGAGATCCATCCCACCCATACCTAATTTATTGAGAGTTTTTAGCATAAAGGGCTGTTGAATTTTGTCAAAGGCTTTTTCTGCATCTATTGAGGTAATCATGTGGTTTTCGTCTTTGGTTCTGTTTATATGATGGATTACATTTATTGGTTTGCATATGTTGAACCAGCCTTGCATCCCAGGGATGAAGCCCACTTGATCATGGTATATAAGCTTTTTGATGTGCTGCTGGATTCGGTTTGCCAGTATTTTATTGAGGATTTTTGCATCGATGTTCATAAGGGGTGTTGGTATAAAATTCTTTCTCTCTCTCTCTCTCTTTCTTTTTTTTTTTTTTTTTTTGTTGTTGTGTCTCTGCCAGGCTTTGGTATCAGGATGATGCTGGCCTCATAAAATGAGTTAGGGAGGATTTCCTCTTTCTCTGTTGATTGGAATAGTTTCAGAAGGAATGATACCAGCTCCTCCTTATACCTCTGGTAGAATTCGGTTGTGAATCCGTCTGGTCCTGGACTTTTTTTGGTTGGTAGGCTATTAATTATTGCCTTAATTTCAGAGCCTGTTATTGGTCTATTCAGGTATTCAACTTCTTCCTGGTTTAGGGTTTGGAGGGTGTATGTGTCCAGGAATTTATCCATTTCATCTAGATTTTCTAGTTTATTTGTGTAGAGGTGTTTATAGTATTCTCTGATGGTAGTTTGTATTTCTGTGGGGTCAGTGGTGATATCCCCTTTATCATTTTTTTATTGTGTCTATTTTATTCTTCTCTCTTTTCTTCTTTATTAGTCTTTCTAGTGGTCTATCTATTTTGTTGATCTTTTCATAAAACCAGCTCCTGGATTCATTGATTTTTTGAAGGATTTTTTCTGTCTCTATCTGCTTCAGTTCTGCTCTGATCTTAGTTATTTCTTGCCTTCTGCTAGCTTTTGAATGTGTTTACTCTTGCTTCTCTAGTTCTTTTAATTTGATGTTAGGTGTCTCTTGTGGGCATTTAGTATATAAATTTACCTCTACACATGCTTTGAATGTGTCTCAGAGATTCTGATATGTTGTATCTTTGTTCTCATTGGTTTCGAAGAACGTCTTTATTTCTGCCTTCATTTCGTCATGTACCCAGTAGTCATTCAGGAACAGGTTGTTCATTTTCCATGGAGTTGAGTGATTTTGTTTGAGTTTCTTAATCCTGAGTTCTAGTTTGATTGCACTGTGGTCTGAGAGACCATTTGTTAATTTCTGTTCTTTTACATTTGCTGAGGAGTGCTTTACTCCCAACTATTTGGTCAATTTTGGAATAAGTGTGATGTGGTGCTGAGAAGAATGTATATTCTGTTGACTTGGGGTGGAGAGTTCTGTAGATGTCTTTTAGGTCGGCTTGGTGCAGAGCTGAGTTCAATTCCTGGATATCCTTGTTAACTTTCTGTCTCGTTCATCTGTCTAATGTTCACAGTGGGGTGTTAAAGTCTCCCAATATTATTGTGTGAAAGTCTAAGTCTCTTTGTAGGTCTTTAAGGACTTGCTTTATGAATCTGGGTGCTCCTGTATTGGGTGGGTGCATATATATATAGAATAGTTAGTTCTTCTTGTTGAATTGATCCTTTTACCGTTATGTAATGGCTTTCTTTGTCTCTTTTGATCTTTGTTGGTTGAAAGTCTGTTTTTTCAGAAACTAGGATGGCAACCTCTGCTTTTTTGTTTGTTTTTTTTTTTGTTTTCCATTTGCTTGGTAGATCTTCCTCCAACCGTTTATTTTGAGCCTGTGTGTGTCTCTGCACATGAGATGGATCTCCTGAATAAAGCACTCTGACGGGTCTTGGCTCTTTATCCAATTTGCCAGTCTGTGTCTTTTAATTGGAGCATTTAGCCCATTTACCTTTAAGGTTAATATTGTTATATATTTATTTGATCATGTCATTATGTTGTTAGCTAGTTATTTTGCTCTTTAGTTAATGCAGTTTCTTCCTAGCATCGACGGTCTTTAAAATTTGGCATGTTTTTACAGTGGCTGGTACCGGTTGTTCCTTTCCATGTTTAGTGCTTCCTTCAGGAGCTCTTGTAAGGCAGACCTGGTGGTCACAAAATGTTTCAGAATTTGCTTGTCTGTAAAGGATTTTATTTCTCCTTCACTTACGAAGCTTAGTTTGGCTGGATATGAAATTCTGGGTGGAAAATTCTTTTCTTTAAGAATGTTGAATATTGGCCCCCACTCCCTTCTGGCTTGGAGAGTTTCTGCCGAGATCCACTGTTGGTCTGATGGGCTTCCCTTTGTGGGTAAGCCAACTTTTCTCTCTGGCTGTCCTTAACATTTTTTCCTTCATTTCGACTTTAATGAATCTGACAATTATGTGTCTTGGGGTTACTCTTCTCGAGGAGTATCTTTGTGGCATTCTCTGTATTTCCTGAATTTGAATGTTGGCCTGCCTTGCTAGGTTGGGAAAGTGCTCCTCGATAATATCCTGCAGAGTGTTTTCCAACTTAGTTCCATTCTCCCCTTCACCTTCAGGTACATCAATCAGATAGAGATTTGGTCTTTTCACATATCCCATATTTTTTGGAGGCTTTGTTCATTTCTTTGTATTCTTTTTTTTCTCTAAACTTCTCTTCTTGCTTCATTTCATTCATTTGATCTTCAATCACTGATACCCTTTCTTCCAGTTGATTGAATTGGCTACTGAAGCTTATGCATGGGTCACATAGGTCTCCTGCCATGGTTTTCAGCTCCATCTGGTCATTTGAGGTCTTCTCTACACTGTTTATTCTAGTTAGCCACTCATCTAATCTTTTTTCAAGGTTTTTAGCTTCTTTGCAATGCATTCGAACATCCTCCTTTAGCTCAGAGAAGTTTGTTATTACCGATCATCTGAATCTTTCTTCTCTCAACTCAAGATACATTGAAGACTTAAATGTAAAATGTAAAACCCAAACCTATAAAAACCCTAAAAGAAAATCTAAGTAATACCATTCAGAACCTAGGCACATACAAAGCTTTCATGACAAAAATCCGAAAAGCAATAGGAACAAAAACAAAAACTGACAATGAGATCTAATTAAACTATGGAGCTTCTGCACAGCCAAAGAAACTATCACTAGCAAGGTGGCAAGGTTTTATAGAAAAAGGAACACTTTTACACTCCTGGTAGGAGTGCAAATTAGTTCAATCTTTGTGGAAGACAGTGTGGCGATTTCTCAAAAGTCCAGAAGCAGAAATACCATTTGACCCAGCAATCTCATTATTGTGTATATACCCAAAGAAATATAAATCATTTATTATAAGGATACACACACACATATGCTCACTGTAGCACTATTCACAATAGCCATAACATGATATCAACACAAATGCACATCAATGATAGACTTGATAAAGAAAATGTGGTACATATGCGCCATGGAATACTATGCAGCCATAAAAAAGAAATGAGATATTGTCACTTACAGGGACTTGGATGGACCTGGAAGCCATTATCCTCAGCAAACTAACTCAGGAACAGAAAACCAAACACCAAATGTTCTCATTTATAAGAGGGAGCTGAACAATGAGAATACATGGACACAATAGGCGTACTGGAGCCTATTGGGGGGTGGTGGGCAGAGAGAGAGCATAAGGAAGAATAGCTAATGAATGCTGGGGTTAATACCTAGGTGATGGGTTGATCTGTACAGTAAACCACCATGGCACACGTTTACCTATATAACGAACCTGCACATCCTGCACGTGTACCAGGGAACTTAAAAATAAATGTTCAAGGAAAAAAATTAATGTATGGGGCTGTAACTTTCATTCATTCAGAAACCTAAAATGCTTATTCACAGAACATATTGTGGTTCTTGATCATAGTCTTGAAATCTCCAAACAAAATATTTTTAAAATAGTGAAGATAGGCCAGGCAGAGTGGCTCACACCTGTAATCCCAGCACTTTGGGAAGTTGAGGTGGTTGGATCACGAGGTCAGGAGTTCGATACCAGCCTGCCCAACATGGTGAAACCCAGTCTCTAATAAAAATACAAAAATTAGCTGAGTGTGGTGGTGCACACCTGTAATCACAGCTCCTTGGGAGGCTGAGGCAGGGGAATCACTTGAACCCAGGAGGCGGTGGTTGCAGTGAGCAGAGATCATGACACTGCACTCCAGCATGAGCAACAGAGCAAGATTCTGTCTCCAAAAAAAAAAAAAAAAAAAAAAAGAAAGAAAGAAAGAAAAAGAAATAGTGAAGATGAGAATTTCTTCTGTTTAAGCAGAGTAAAACTGAATCCATCAGTTTTGTTTCTTTCTTTTTATGTGAAGATGAGAAATATACTTTGTTTTTTAAATAAATTTATTGAAGAAAAATTGAAACATATACAATTTGGTAAGTTTGGACATATTCTTATACCCATTACCACAATAAAAGTAATAAACATATTTTGTCTCCAAATGTTTCTTTATGCCCTTTTGTTTGCTTTGTATTAAAACCACTTAAAGTATTAATAATATCTACCATTTTAACAAGATTTTTAACTGCAAAATACAGTGTTGTTAACAGTAGGCACAACACTGTACAGCAGATTTTTAGAACTACTCACCTTATATAGTTGAAACTTTATACTCATTAAACAGCCACTCCCTATGTCTACTGCAAATTTGCCTGCTCTTGTGCTTTTCACTGCTTCTCTAACTCCAGCGTGATCAGTCATCCTAGTTTGCCCTTTATTGAGACAATTCACAGCAAATAGGACTTTCGTTACTGAAACCGAGACAATCCCAGGCAAACTAGGATGGTTGGGATGGTTGCTCATCCTACATCCCACCCCTATTCCCATTAGTTTCACCATGGCATTTAAATTGAGTGAACTCTCCTACTAGAGTTTGAAGGTTTGGGTTAAGTTTTCTCTCTCAGTGTTCTTAGTCTCTTTAATGAGGCTTCCTTTCCATGAGATTTAATCAGGAAAGTAGTCTCTGAACCTATGGGAAAGAAGAAGTGGCATAGTATTTAAGGAAAAAATAGGCCGGGCTCGGTGGCTCAAGCTTGTAATCCCAGTACTTTGGGAGGCCGAGACGGGCGGATCACGAGGTCAAGAGATCGAGACCATCCTGGATAATATGGTGAAACCCCGTCTCTACTAAAAAATACAAAAAAAACCTAGCCGGGCAAGGTGGCGGGCGCCTGTAGTCCCAGCTACTTGGGAGGCTGAGGCTGGAGAATGGCGTAAGCCCGGGAGGCGGAGCTTGCAGTGAGCTGAGATCCGGGCACTGCACTCCAGCCTGGGCTACAGAGCGAGACTCCGTCTCAAAAAAAAAAAAAAAAAAAAAAAAAGGAAAAAATAAGGTGCAGAATGTATTCATTCAAACATCTGTTAAGTACCTACTCTGTGTAAGGCACAGAACTAGTGTAAACTTAGCCAAATTTATGAGCATTCTAAGTGTTTTTATCTATTCATAACAAAATATTATAAACTGGGTAGCTTACAGTAACATAAATGTATTTTCCACAGTTCTGGAAACTGGAAAATCCAACATCAAGTTGTTTGAAAATTCAGTGTCTGCTGAGGGCCCACTTTCTGATTCATAGACAGCACCTTTTAGCTATGTTCTCAACTGATGAAGTGGTGATGAGTTTCTCTTTTAGGCCTCTTTTATAAGGACCCTAATCCTATTCATGAGGGCTCTGCCCTCATGACCTAATGACCTCCAAAAGGGCATACGTCCTAAAGAATCACATTGGGGATTAGGAATTCAACATATCAATTTTGGAAGGAACACAAAAATGTATATCATAGAAGCTAGTGGTCACACATGAAAATTACATTTATGACCCAATTCAGACCACATATCAATAGATCCAAAGTCCTGGGTTGACTGACATTAACAGATTTTAAACTGTAAATTGATAAAGACATTCATTTGAGATAAATTATCATCTGTTAATGGGTACATTGCATTATTTGAAAATCTGTATTTTCTATTAGAAAAAAAGAGCTACGCTGTTATTTTGCATACATAAGTTTATGTTAAGGTTTCTAAGAGTTTAGTCTGAATATTAACAAACTGAAAGACACCCTGAATAGTAGCAAAGTGAAGTTTTGACTAAATCCCTGATATCAATTTTTTACCTGCCATCTTCTACAAAGCAATTCCTTCTAATAATAAATTAATCTGCACAATTAAAGTTCATTAAAAGCTCTAGTTAAACAAGTTTTACAGGGTTTCATTATCAGCCATGCTAATCTAGATCATTACTGAGATCCTAAGGTATTGGCAATACAGGCTTCTTTTGTTCAATTCTGTTTTGTATTTAAAACCTGCAGGTGGAAGTTCTTGAATTAATAGTCTCATAGAAATGTAACTTGTCATTTTCCTAGAAAATGTTTAAAGAATATACATGGCACCAGCATTGCTTCACTGGCATTGTTTGCACAGCAGTTGATAAACTAGAAACTAGCCTTCCTTCTATAACAACATCCTTTCCTTCAGGCAATTCAAATACTTACTATTCTTCAAATTTATATGCTCTTGAAATTCTATATCTCAGGCCTTAGTAAAGATTATCATTTCCAACTTGATATGGCAATGTTGTCATTTACCACAAAATAAAAGAAACACTGCCAGCTAAGATTCAGTCTGCCAGTTGGTTAAGGTGAGTTTCAAAACATTTTTTCTTGAGGGAACAATGTTAAAATTTATTTCAGAAATTTTGATACATAAAATACAATATTAACTGTGGTCATGTAAAACGATAAATTGGTGAGGTGATATACATGTTAATTACATTGATTGAATCTACCTATATATATTCACAAGTCAAAACACCATATCGTACATTATAAATATATAAAATTATTGTCAATTTAAACTAAATAAGTAGATAGGTAATAAATAAATAGTATTTCTTATGTGCTTTCTCTATGTTATGGTAATTATTCCAAAGAAAGACTAGATAAGGTTTAGCTTTAATAGACTGCCTTTTCAACTTTCAGAATGTAAGTTTTTAGTTAAGAAAGACTTTGATTATAACCAAAGGTTACAATGAAAAGAGACACCATGACATAGTAGAAGTCAATATACATAAAGGTTATAGAATAGAGTATGTTTCATCTTTTTTGTATCTACAGAAATCAAATGGCTTTGGTTTACATATGTACTTCTTAAAGTCTTTGGGTTCCAAGAGAGTCACTGCGACCAACATAAGAAAAATGAAATTTGTTATCAAAATCCATATGAACTGTATTAGAAGTAGGAAGCCTTTAGGGTCCAAAGCAGCATGTCTATGAATAAATGTTTGCTTGCTATCTCTCTCTTTTTCTCTCTCTCTGTCTGTCTGTCTCCACCTGGCCTCAAAGCCTCACCTCCTACTCCTCCTTCTCCACCTTTTCCCCTTCCCCCTCCCTTCCCTCCCCTTTCTTCTGGTATTTCTCTTTCATGACACATCTACTTCCACCATGGAGTTCTTGCTTTTCTCTGTGTGTCTGCTCTCTTTTTGTATTTTCTACTGAACAATCCTTTTTATATTTTCCAGCTAAAATTCTGGAATCTGGCACATTTAATATAGTAGTTGTTATTAATTACTATTACTTTAATTTGGCAAACCTCCTTTTGTCAGACTACATCATGAGTCACTGTACAATTTATTTTTCTTTGGGTTATTTGAACACTCTGTTTCCACCTGTAGTCATTCTGGTATAAACAAACATTGCACAAAAACACTGGCCTGAAATTGCATTCTTGTGCAAGAAATTTGATTAGAAAAATTTCATGTAGATGGAAATTTTAGTTAAGTCAAATATAGCTTGGCCGGGCGCGGTGGCTCAAGCCTGTAATCCCAGCACTTTGGGAGGCCGAGACGGGCGGATCACGAGGTCAGGAGATCGAGACCATCCTGGCTGACACGGTGAAACCCCGTCTCTACTAAAAAATACAAAAAAACTAGCCAGGCAAGGTGGCGGGTGCCTGTAGTCCCAGCTACTCGGGAGGCTGAGGCAGGAGAATGGCGTAAACCCGGGAGGCGGAGCTTGCAGTGAGCTGAGATCCGGCCACTGCACTCCAGCCTGGGCGACAGAGCGAGACTCCGTCTCAAAAAAAAAAAACAAAAAAAAACAAATATAGCTGACATGCCCTGTACATCATGCCTCTTCAGCCTCTGATGAGCTGTGCTGCTTTGTCTCTATTGACTTCAATTACCTCACTTGTAAAACTCTAAAGGAACTCAAATTGATGATTATGATCTCCTTATATTCAAACATGCTTGGAAGTTAAAATGTACAATTTTAGGCAATATTATTGATGGTGGGGAGAGTTTGGGAGGGAGGAAGACCCCGAAATACTATCTCATTATGCAAGTACTTTTAAATGTAGCTAATGTTAATATTAAACCTTATCCTGAGGCTTAATAGTTTGGTTGCTCTCTTTAGAAACATTTGCTATATCCCCAGATCTAGTGATATTTGAGGAAAGAATGAAGAAAAAATAAAATAAAATTTACTTTCATAGAAATATCCTGTCTTTGGAAGAGCATCTTAAAAAAGCAGAAACAATTTTTAAACCTAAGATAGATTGTTGTATAGTATTGACTGCCTCCCAACAGGGCCAGAACAGAAGAGTTCAGTTTGGTGAACACTTTATTTATGGAAAATATAATTTCAAAGGAATGCTTAACACTCTCTTGACGATTATATTTTGTTTTCAACAATATTTAGACCCTACGTACAAGACCAGGAAGACTATGACAACCTATAGAACAGGATTCAAGGGGAGAGGCTTCAAGGGTCCTGTGAAGTCTAGGATTTCATCTGGACGGCTTCTCATAGAATCATTGAGCTGAGGCGTGATATAGATCCATAGGCAGAGTCAAAGCTGGGAATGGAAAACAAATGAATGGAATACCTAAAAGGAGAAGTGAGACAGATAGAAACAGGGGGCTTCTGGAGAGAGGTAAGTAATAAGGAATGCCATCATTTATTTTTTTTTCTTCAACACATACTCATTGTAGAGATAATGGCATCTAGTGACTAACATAATAGACTTTAGAGATAAAATAGACCTGGGATCTAAATTTTAAGTTAGTATCTACAAAGTTTGTTCTTGGACATGTTAATTAGCTTTTCTGAGTATCTTTTATCATCTGTAAACTTGGGAGAATAATAAGCATCTCATAGGGTTGTTGTAAACATATAATGAGTTAATTTGTTTCTTTTAGTAAACATTCCATAAATAATAGTTATAAGTAATATTATCAGTATTTTAAGTTTTATATTGTTATTGCTTATTAGGTTCCTTTTATATATCAGGAAAATTACTGAGCTTTTGAAAATTGTTAAGAGAGCAGAGAATGTATTAAGTGAATAAATCAAGGACTTTGAGACCAGAAAATGTATTAACTGAATAAATCAAGGGCTTTGGACAAGTCAGATTTGCCAGGATATTCTTTTTTATGGGTCATGGGAAACCTTTACAGGCAGGAAGAGGCTCTATAAGGAAGGCATATGCTCTAAAAGTGTCCCAGAAACTCATGGGTTACTCATAGGATACATAGTTTGATTGTATATAGGGTCTTGAGAAGATCCACATTCATAGAGTGAACAAACTCATATGTAAATATTAACTGGAAAGTATATAATAACTATAGCATGCTAGAAAAATAAAGGAAATTTATATTGTTTAATATGCAGGTAGGTGGAAAAAATATTGTTTTTTGGAAAACAATTTCTACATAAGGAACAATCACCAGTCTTTTAAGCAACCTTTTTGCCATGTTTTCTTAGTACTGGTGGAAGCTAATGTGCAGGGTCCATGATAACGAGCTTCTCTGTAACAGACCTTCACTGCTACCGAAATGCAAGCTGAACTAGCATAAATAATTGTGCTGTAGAAAGCCTTTCTGTTGCACCTTGCTGATCACTGACAATTTACATATCTTAGGAAAACCTTTGTTGGCTTCTGTCATTTCTGTGCTATTATGTGCCTTTCTGGATAATTACCAGTTAATTTGAAAAAGCAGATGGAAAAAAACCTTGAAATTTCTGATAGAGAATTCTTAAACCTCTCCTCTTATCTGTGCAGAGCAGCTTCCTGATTTCAAAAGAAGTTTCAAAACCTTTGTTAAATATGTCCCTGATTTCCAGTTTGAATGAACCTAATGACATTAAGCTAAAATTATTCTGCTTTTTTCACAATTAAATTCCATTATCGTGAACTGTCAAAGTAAAATGGAAGGCCTCTTAACTAATGCGTCAGTTGTTTGCTTGGTATGTTTTGTGGCATGGACTGTGTAAAACTGTGTGAAATGTTTGTAAGGTGTGGAGAAACAATAATTGTAATTTTGCAACAATGAGTAGGCTGTATCACAGTCTCCTTTTTCCTCTTCTCCTCCCCTGTCCAAAAAGGATCTCTGTAGGGAGACATTGACTGACAATTTCACAAAACTTAAGAGGTGGTGGGCAGCTTTCATCTGTAAACTCTGTAAGTGACTTCTCGGCTCTTTGTCTAGTATTTGTGTTAGACATTAAGCAACCTCAACTATCACTCCTATTAATGAGGATATTATTACAGCATAATTCATGAAAGTTATTATAAGATTGTGTTCAAATTTACATCAGCAAGAGCAGAATGTCTGACTATGGTTATACCTGAGTAAAATGCAAATAATTTACCATACACTAGTAATAATGAAATTAATCTCTCAACATCACCTTCTGTGAGTTTATCTTTCATTCAAATAGATTGATCTCTCCTATCTCTGTATCTTTGGGGATGTGGGATATTTAGTACTTTGAAATATTTAAAGTCCTCTTTTCTTACCTTTTTATAAAATTTGCTGTTAATGCTGAACTGAGCTCATGAATTCTCTGTCAGTGAATTATTGACTTTATGGAATATCCATGAACAAATTTAGGGTCCCATTTCAGCTTTCCTCATGGCTGCCTTTGTACTTTATTTTAGCCTTCATACTCATAGGATGTAAACATAAAACCTCTCATACGAATATTTCATTCAGCTATCGCATATGCTAGACTTGTGTCCCTTATGTATAAATGGCTTCCACAAACCTTGAGTTGCCATTGTAAGAGTGATTGTCATAACAATGATAGGAACTATCATCCTGCTCATCATGATCACTGTTGTCATCAACATCATCATTATCGTCATCATAATGTTTAACATTAATTGAAGACATTTTCTGTGCCTGGTTCTGTCTAATTAATTGGTGTTCACTATCTGTCTTTGTAAGGTGTGGGGAAACAATAATTGTTTCTTCACTATAGCTAGTTTATCCAAGCGGCTTTAGCAGAATACTTTAGACTGGATAATTTTTATAAATAATAGAAATTTATTTTTCACAGTGTTGGAGGCTGGGTAGTCCAAGTTTAAGGTGCCAGTAGATTCAATGTCTGCTGAAGACTCACTCTGTGCTTCATAGATGATGCCTCTTGCTAGGTCCTCACATGGTGAAAAGTGTAAAAGAGGCAAATAAATCTTCTCAACCTTTTTTTTGACAAGGACACTAATTCCATTTATGATAGCAAAGCCATCATGAACTGATCACCTTCCAAAGGTAATACCATCACCTTAGGGATTTAGATTTCAAGATAATTTTTTTTTTTTTTTAAACACAGAAACATTACAAGTATAGCACTAACTCATTTAATCATTTAAGCAATCCTATGTAGTGGGCACTATTATTTTCCAAATCTCCTGGATGAGAAAATTGGGTTTGGAAAAATGAAACAATATCCCCAATGTCATTCAAATAAAACATGTTAAAACAAAGATTGAAACTCAGTCTGTGTTATACCAAAGCACTGTACTAAATATTATGTTTTCTATGTGGAGCTCCCACTTCTCTTTCATTTTCAAGTTAGAAACTAGACACCTCTGGTCTCTTTTCCCTCCTTTTCAAATAGTCTGAACCTGCAACTTCATGCTCCATCCCTTGTTAATTAAAATTTATGGGAGACCATTTATTTGGACTGAGCTCCTGCACTATGCCCCAAAAGACCAAGCCAAAATGGAGTCACTCATGCTCAAGTTTCATGTCAATAAACTGAAACTAAGTTGTTTTTCTGACCTTTTGAGAAATCAGGAGAGAGCTGATAGCCAAATCCCCAAACAGACCAGTTTAGCCTGTGTATCAAGGAAGTTCTTTCAGCTTTAACCTTTACAATGAAAGCAACCTGAAGTAAGCTGGTGGTAATCAATCCACTTTTTGTATAATTTTGTTTCTTTGTTTCTACTCAAGCTTATTTATAAAAACCAATAGTTCCGCCATGCCCAACAGAGTACTTAGCTTATTCTTTATTTAAGGCACTGCCTGAATCATGAGCTGCTAATGAAAGTCAATCAGATCTTTAAACTAAATCTGTTGAAATGTTGTTTATTTCATCCTAAATATTGCACAAATTCCATGGCAGAGTAGCTCCTAGAAGTTAAATCAGGAGAAAATATCCAAGAGACTCTCTCATCTCTTGCCATCGCTACTGGTTGGTTTTACACCATCCCATGACCCTGTTGCAGTAACTTACTATGTGTCTCCACTAAGCCCTCAGCCCATGCCCTCATTCCTGGTATAAAATGTCAAGAATGGATAACTAACTAGAACTATGGATTAATTTTATTTCTTAAATACAAATCAATCTTGTTTTATTCATTTAGGCATACAAAGCTTCATGATTCATATCACCTGTGAACATATTAGTGGCTACAGTAGAAAGTACATGAAGCTTTATGATACAAGAAACAGGTTAATTTGTATTCTGCCATCAACAAACTCTCTAACATTGGAGAAGGTTCTAAATTTCTTTGATCCTCAGTTCCCTTTTCTGTAAAACAAGGTTAATGATATCTCTCTTTTAAGAGTTGTAGTATGCATATGTTCATTGCAGCACTATTCACAATAGAAAAGACATGAAAACAACGTTGGTGGCCATAAACTATGGCTTGGATAAAGAAAATGTGGCACACTTACACCATGTGATACTACGCTAACATTAAAAAGAACAAAAATCATGTCTTTTGCAGCAACATGAATGCAGCTGGAGGCAATTATCCAAGATGAATTAACTCAGGAACAGAAAACCAAGTACTACATGTTCTCATTTATAAGTGAGAGCTAAACACTGGGCACACATGGAAATAAAGATGGCAACAGTAGAAACTACAGACTACCAGACAGGCATGGTGGCTCACGCCTATAATCCCAGCACTTTGGGAGGTCAAGGCAAGTGGATCACTTGAGGTCAGTGGTTTGAGATTAGGCCAACATGGCAAAACCCCATCTCTACAAAAATACAAAAATTAGCCTGACATGTGGCGTGTGACTACAGTCCCAGCTACTTGGGAGGCTGAGGCAGGAGAATTGCTTGAACCTAGGAGGCAGAGGTTGCAGTGAGCAGAGATTGTGCCACTGCACTCCAGCCTGGGCAACAGAGAGAGACTCCATCTCAAAAAACAAACAAACAAACAGAACTATGGACTACCAGAAGAGGAAATGGTTTGAGGGTTGAGAAACTAACTATTTGGTATGGTGCTTATTCTCTGAGTGACAGGGTTTTTTGGATCCCAAACCTCAGCATCATGCAATATACTTATGTACCAAACTGCATATATACCCCCTGAATATAAAATTTAAGTTGATTTAAAATAGGATAAAATAAAATAAATCTCATAGATCTCAAGACAGGTAATATTTAACAATATCTAGCAGAAATTCGTTTTTTTCTTACAAAGCATCTTTCTTGGAGAAAAAGAGTTGTAGTGTGGATTAAATGAGACTATGGATGCAAAGTGCCTGGAACTATGCCAACGGATGATAGTTACTCCAGATAAAAAGTACATGTTACTGTTCTTTTATATTGTTAGAGATTATATATGAAAAAGGAGAAAAGGTGGGTATCTAAAGAAGTGTTTTCCTCACCAATGCAAGTCATAAGAATAAAACAAGCATTATGACTGCTTGGTGTCCCTAAGTGGAACTCTGCAGTTTCATATAAAATATTCAATGCATTTAATGAGGGTTCCCCTTTTTCCACAACCTCACCAGTGTTCATTATTGTCTGTCTTTTGGATGAAAGCCATTTTAACTGGGGTGAGATAATAGCTCCTTGTAGTTTTTATTTGCATTTCTCTGATGATATTGATGTTGAGCACTTTTTCATACACCCGTTGGCCATGTGTATGTCTTCTTTAGGAAATGTCTATTTGAATGTTTTGTACATTCTTTAACTGGATTATTTGAGTTTTCCTATCAGGTCATTTGAGCTCTTTATACATTCTGGTTATTAACACCTTGTCAGATGGATAGCTTGCAAGTATTTTATCCCATTATGTGAGTTGTCTCTTCATCTTGTTGATTGTTTTCTTTGCTGTGCAGAAGCTTTTTAACTTGATGTGATCCCATTTGTCCATTTTTGCTTTGTTGCCTGTGCTTTTGAGGTATTATTTAATAAATGTTTGTGCAGTCCAATGTACTGGAGCATTTCTGAACTGATTTCTGTTAGTAGTTTCACAGTTTGAGATATTGGACTTAAATCTTTAATCCATTTTCATTTGATTTTATATATGGTAAGAGATAGAGGTTTAGTTTCATTCTGCATATGGTGAGGATGTGGAGAAAGAGGAACTCTCGTACGCTGTTGTTGGGAATGTAAATTAGTACAGACACTGTAGATAACAGTATGGGGGATCCTCAAAAACAATAAATAGAGCATATGATTCAGCAATCCCACTGATAGGTCCATATCCAAAAGAAAGAAAATCAGTATATTGAAGAGATATCTGTACTCCCATGTTAATTGTAGCATTATTCTCAATAGCCAAGATTTAGAATCATTCAAAGTGTACATCAACAGATGAATGAAGAAAATGTGATACATATATTTACTGGAGTGTTATTCGGCTATAAAAATAATAAAATCCCATCATTTGAAACAACATGGACAGAACTGAAGGATATTACATTAAGTGAAATAAACGTGGCACAAAAAGACAAATTTTGCATGTCCCCACTTATATGAGGGAGCTAAAAATGAAAACAATTGAACTCATGGAGATAGAAAGTAGAATGAGGATTACCAAGGGCTGGGAAGGGTAGCAGTGGGGGTGGGGGTGTGGCTTGGGGACAATTAATGGGTGCAAAAATAAAGTTAGATAGAATGAATAAGATCTAGGAGTTGATAGCACAACAGTTGACTATAGTCAACAATAATTTATTGTATATTTTAGAATAACCAAAAGAGTGGAATTGGAATGCTGTTAACACAAAGAAACAATAAATAGGACTTGAGTTAATGGATACCCCTATAACCCTGATGTTATTATTACGCATTGTATGCCTGTATCAAAACATCACATATATTCTTTGAATATATACACTATTATGTACCAAAAGTAATTAAAATTAAAAATAAATAAAAAATCAATGAATTTAATTAAAAACCAACAATGCACTAAGCACTGTGCCAAGTGTGTTCATTAAATAATGTTAAATAATCCATACCTTATTCTGACTTTTAATATAAGTAAACCAAGGTTCTGGAGGGTGAATTTGCTGGCTATTACTCCAAAAGTTCTAAGGTAGAGACTCAAGGCCAACTCTGTCTGACTCCAAGTCTCACTGAATAATGGTGCCTTTAAGTTAAGAAATTAAAGCCGCCCTCCTCCAGACTTAACCGGCCAATGTAGGAAACACTGAATAGCTAGTATGTGTAAGGTACTGTTCTAGGTGCAATCAGAGAGAGATATGATTAAAACATGGTTTCTGATCTCAGGTACATGTGAGTTACAGAGGTTTTTGTGGACTGGAGTAGGGATTTAACTGCCATAATACTGTGTGTATGATAAGATACATTGTGAGTCCTAGTGCAACCAACCTACAAATAAAAGGTTAAAATACAACCATCTGTAAGTTAGGAAGTGTAAGAGTTGAGTTTGAGATGGCTGCATGCCTGATGCTTCAAAAGAAACTAGGGGGATAAATGGAAAGGATTTCCTATTCAGGAAAGGTGTGTTTAAATTCTTGCTTCGTCACTTTTAGGTGAATGACTTCTGGTGAATCGCCTAAACTTTCTGAGTTGCAGCTTCCACAGGTGTAAAATAAAGTAATGGATATGGAAGTGCATTGTAAAGGATATAAATGTGACACAACCTAGTTAATGTGTTTATTTTTATTATAGATATATGTGGCATCTTCTCCTTTTCATTTGCATAAATATTCATTTTGTGTGAGTCTGGCAGCCAGTGTCTTCATGTAGTTAAACAGGGCAAAGCATTTTAAGGAGGTTGTTCCTTCTTACTTGGTAAATAAAAGAGTGACGTTTGGCGAGTGGCTACTCCACTCCAAGCACTTAGTCCTCAGTAAATACACCATCTCATTAAGGTAAGAAGATGCTTGTAAATATAATTAGAGCTAATGTTTACTGAGTCTATAGTATGCACAAGGAATCATTTTAAGTACTTTACGTACGTTGTCTAGACAAACTATTACAATATTCTTGTATATTGATAATACTATCTTCATCTTACAGTTGAGAAAATTTAAGGTATAGAGAAGTTAAATAACCTACTTGAGGTTAGACATGCAATGAACAAGAACCTGAAACTCAAGCTCAGGCAGTTCGGTAAAACCAGGCTTATACCTGCTCTCCCATGTGAACAGAGAAGAAACAATACAAGGCTGTTTGCCAAGAGGTGTATTAGTGAGCTAGATAATACATTACAAGTGCTGCGGGAATGCAGATCCCAAAGAGGCTCAAGAAGATGAAACTTCAAGGCCACAAGGATTCTCCCTCAGTTAAGTGTAGACTTTAGCTGTCAGAATACATTTCTTTCCTTAAACAGATCCCGGGCTTTCTAGGGCTCTTTCAGTCTTTGATAATGGAGTTATATCCTTGCCTTTTATGTCACCCCCTGCATTTCTTTTTAAGGTAGAAAATAAAATAGTAAGGGTAGAATCGTCTAGTCGCCATCCTCCTTTTTATTAAGCTAATATTCTGTCTTATCCAGGTTTTGAATTTTACCCAGGCGGTTGCTGTGCACATTAAGTACACTTAATGTTAATGGAGGAGTAAGAAATCCTGAATGATTGCTTTATTGGCAACTTTCAATGACTTGGATCTTCTTCTGTGAGCAGCTTTTCTGTTGTGGATATCGGTGGCTCAAAGGGGAGGGTTTCTTTAATGAAGAATTAAGTGCTTAATGGTGGAGTGTCTAATTACATATTTACTAATTGCTGTTACATAATCTGTTAGTCTATTTGCACACTGCTGATAAAGACATACCCGAGACTGGGCAATTAACAAAGAAAAGAGGTTTAATGGAGAACTCACAGTTCCATATGACTGGGGAAGCCTCACAATCATGGTGGAAGGTAAGGAGAAGCAAGTCACATCTTAGTGGATAGCAGTAGGAGAACAGAGAGAGCTTCTTCAGGGAAATTCCCATTTTTAAAACCATCAGGTCTCATGAGACTCATTCACTCTCACAAGAACAGTGCAGAAAACACCTGCCACCATAATTCAATCACCTTCAACTGGGTTCCTCCCATGAAAATTGGGAATTGTGGGAGTTACAATTCAAGATGAGATTTGGGTTGGGACAGAGCCAATCCATATCATTCCACTCATGGCCCCTCACAAATATCATGTCCTCACATTTCAAAGCCAATACCTTTCCAACAGTCCCCCAAAGTCTTAACTCATTTCAGCGTTTACTCAAAAGTCCACAGTCCAACATCTCATCTGAGACAAAGCAAGTCCCTTCCAACTATGAGCCTGTAAAATCAAAAGCAAGTTAGATACTTTCTAGATACAATGAGGGTACAGGCATTAGGTAAATATAGCCATTCCAAATGAGAGAAATTTGCCAAAACAAAGGGTCTACAAGGCCCAGGAAAGTCCAAAATCTAGCAAGGCAGTCAAATCTTAAAGTTCCAAAATGATCTCCTCTGACTCCATGTCTCACATCTGGGTATGCTGTTGCAAGAGGTAGTTTTCCATGGTTTTGGGCAGCTCTGCCTCTGTGGCTTTTCAGGGTACAGCCTAATTCCCAGATAATTTCACTGGCTGGTGATGAGTGTCTGTGGCTTTGCCAGGTACACAGCACAAGCTGTCAGTGGATCTACAATTCTGGGATCTGGAGGACAGTGGCCCTCTTCTCACAGCTCCACTAGGTGGTGCCCCAGTGGGGAACTCTATGTGGGGGCTCCAACCCCACATTTCCCTTCCACACTGCCCTAGCAGAGGTTCTCCATGACAGCCCCACTCCTGCTGCAAGCTTCTGTCTGGACATCCAGGTGCTTACATACATCCTCTGGAATCCAGGTGGAGGTTCCCAAACTTCAATTCTTGACTTCTGTGCACCCACAGGCTCAACACCACATGGAAGCTTCCAAGGCTTGGGGCTGGCACCCTCCAAAGCCACAGCCTGCTCTGTACCTTGGCCTCTTTTAGTCATGACTAGAGTTGCTGGGACACAGGGCACCAAGTATCTAGACTGCACACAGCACAGGGACCCTGAGTCTGGTCCACAGAATCACTTTGTCCTCCTAGGCCTCCAGGCCTGTGATGGAAGGGGCTGTCGTGAAGACCTCTGACATGCTTTGGAGACATTTTCCTCATTGTCTTGCAGATTAACATTCAACTCTTCATTACTTATTCAAAGTAATGCAGCAGGCTTGAATTTCTCCTCAGAAAATAGAATTTTATTTTCTATCAAGTTGTCAGACTACAAATTTTCTTAACTTTTATGCTGTTTCCCTTTTAAAACTGAATGCCTTTAACAGCACCCAAGTCACATATTGAATGCTTTGCTGCTAGAAATTTCCTCCACCTGATACCCTAAATCATCTCTCTCAAGTTCAAAGTTTTACAAATCTCTAGGGCAGAGGCAAAATGTGACCAGCCTCTCTGCTAAAACATAACAAAAGTCACCTATGCTCCAGTTCCCAACAAGTTCCTCATCTTCATCTGACATCACCTCAGCCTGGACCTTAGTGTTCATATCACTATCAGCATTTTGTCAAAGCCATTCAACTAGTCTCTAGGAAGTTCCAAACTTTCCCACGTTTTCCTGTCTTCTTCTGAGCCCTCCAAACTGTTTCAACCTCTGCCTGTTACCCAGTTCCAAAGTAGTTTCCACATTTTTGGGTATATTTTCAGCCACACTCCACTCTACTAGTACCAATTTATTGTATTAGTCCATTTTCACATTGCTGATAAAGACATATATGAGACTGGGCAATCTACAAAGGAAAGAGGTTTAATTAGACTTATAGTTTCACATGGCCGGGAAAGCCTCACAATCATGGCAGATGGCAAGAAGGAACAAGTCACGTCTTACATGGATGGTGGTAGGCAAAGAAAGAGTTTTTGCAGGAAAATTCCTATTTTTAAAACCATAAGATCTCATGATACTTATTCACTATCATGAGAACAGCACAGGAAAGATCTGCCCCCATAATTCAATCACCTCCCACTGGGTTCCTCCCACAACATGTGGGAATTGTGGGAGTTACAATTCAAGATAAGATTTGCATGGGGACACAGCAAAACCATATCATATAACATAGACATAAATATCAACACTCAAACAGATTGTAGCCAGATTTCTAAAGACAGGAATGACCTTAAAGTATGTGGAGTATGGCTGTCTAGATCAGGATATCTAATGGGATAACAATAAGCAGTTTGCTTATACCTACCTGCTGCCGAGCTAGCTTGTCCCATTTTAGTACACCTCTTAAGGGATAAAATAACATAACCAAAGCACTCCATTAAAATGCAAATACAGTCATGTGTTGCTTAAAAATTGGGATACATTCTCAAGAAATGTATCCTTTAGCAATTTCATCATTGTGCCAACATCATAGAGTGTGTTTACATAAACCTATATGGTACAGTCTACACCTATGCTATATAGCATAGCCTATTGCTCCTAGGCTACAGATCTCTACAGTATATGACTGTACTGAGTACTGTAGGGAATTGTAACACAATGGTAAGTACTTGCGTATATAAACATATCTAAGCATAGAAAAAGTACAGTGAAAATACATTATTATAAACATATAGGAGCACCGTCATATATTTGGTCCATCATTTATTGAAATGTCATTACGTGGTACATGACTGTAAATTAAATCTTTGATTCAGAAGAGTATCTGTTAGTTAGAAGTAATCTAGCTGGATAGGGCTTGTAACAAAGAACAAAGTGGGTATGTTTGGTTTACATTGAGGCATTTTGAAAAAGCCTGGAAATGACTTGTGCCAATATAATGAATGGATGAAAAAAACATAATAAAGCTAAGAGAGGCATTTTTCACAGCTGTGCCTCCGCAGCACCACGCCCCTTGGTCTTGGCTCTTCAAGCTCCACTCTCACCCTTGCCAAAGCCGCTGACACAGGTGGAGCCCAATTTTGGACCCCTTGCATGGGGTCTGGCATGCCTCAGAAAAGCCTGGCATGAGTGACTCTTGCAGAAATATAGAATAGTGGTTCAGAGTGTCAACTTTGAATAAAAAATAGAATTCATTTGAGGCACTGCTCTGCAGTTTTTTATAGATTTGGTCCTGTGCAACTTAGTTAATTTATCAAGGCCCTTTATCTAATGAGATCAATAATGATAGTACCTATTTCATTAAGGCATTGTGAGAATTAAATTAGTTATTTCATGTAAAGCTCTAAGCACAGTGCCTGGAACATAGAAATGCCCAATAATTGTTGCTATGATGATAATGACAACTGATAATTATGATGACAATAAACACAAGGAAAGCTACAGTTTTAGACCTTAGACCTTCTGTTTACCAGTCAACTCATTTTGTGCACAACTCAAATACTGTGTTAATTGGGGGCCACTGATGAATGCTAGGGTAACATTTCCCATCATATCTTTTATTCTTTGTAGCTCATGTTTAAGACCCATTCAGATCTATGTTCTTAACTGATGTTGTATATTCCTTAAAGTCGGTTGTTCATTGAACAATTTTTAGAGTACATTTTGTGTGTTTTAAATTTCAGGGATACAGTAGTAAATTAGATTGATGCAGCTTTAGAGCTTGCAGTCTAACAAGTTATGTCTATTTATTTTACTCCATAGCACATACAGGAAATATGATAAATGAGTATGCTTAACAAGAAATCTGAATTCATTTAATGTTGGTGGTAACCATGACAATGTAATTTCATTTATAGCTCTGTGAATTAAAGAGATTTACAGACTCCTGAAGTCTCACAGTCAGTAAGTGTCAAAGCGAGGGCTTCACTCAGAGAGTGCTTCTAATTATGTCTTACAACTTTTTTAGTTTTATAGTGTAAGAAATAGTGTTAAACATAAGAGTAAATCCCTCAACAATCAGAAATGTGCAACAAGACAGTGAAGTAGTGAGTTTCCCTTTACCAAAGGTTTTTAATTGGAAGCTGGAATTCCCCTTACAGATAAGGGGAAGTGGTTATTAAATTAGGAGAAGATTGGATGAGGTAGCCCTTGTAGACCCTTTCCAATCTAAAATAGGCATTTCTCCCTATATATCCCTTCATTTAACAAACTCCTTTTTATATTTTAAATTTTATCTTAAGCAAGACATTACATAAGTACTATTTTGCTGCCCCTTCTATTTGCTTCCTATATTTTCTCATTAGACATGACACAATGTCAATTTTGTTCACTAAATATATTCATATATTTGAAGTTGATTTTGACTAAAATGCTGAAAACATTGATTAAACATATATTGATACATAAAGTGGAGAAAGTAATTTAATTACAATGCAAATTACTGTCATTTTTCTAGTTTCTATGTAAGGTTGTTAATTCTCAGGCATTTTCTATATAATTAGAAGAGCAAAAGAGGACCACACATGGACTAATAATGAGAGTGTTACAAGACAAGGATTATGTATTAAAATCTGTACTAGAGGTTCAACACCAGCTTGTGAATTGTTATTAACAACTCAAATTCTACTGGTTTTTGTTTCTACCAACACTCATAGGACCTCAGTCAATGCAAATCATTTTCTTAGTATCTCTGGATTTTTCCGAAGATGTCTTGTATGCCTGAAAATTAAACTTAATTTTCTGTGATTTCAACATATTTCTGACTTTTTTGTCCTAAACTTGGTTCCCTTGGTATGTCTTCTAGGACTATATAATTCTACTGCGGTATAAGGACCTCAATATGGCAAGTTAAATGATTTTCTGTCATAAATTTTGAAAAAAGCCTTGCTTCCACTTTTTGTACTATAATCTGTCATAGAGGTATATGCCATATACTTAATTAGAAAAGCAAAACAGGACCACACATGGACTAATAATGACAGTGTGTAACAAAGCAAGGGTGATGTATTAAAATCTGTACCAGAGGTTCAACACCAGCCTCTGTGACCATATATATGGTCATATATTCATATATTTGAAGTTGGTTTTGATTAAAAATGCTGAAAACATTGATTAAACATATATTGATGCATAAAGTGGAGAAAGTAACTTAATTACAATGTAAATTACTGTAAGTTTTCTAGTTTATATGTTGAGTTTTAATTCTATGTCATAGAGGTATATGTCATAGAGGTATATCCCAAAGTGCTGTATGTATCCCCCATATTAACATAATTTTAGTGTGATAGATAACATTAAAGCATTTTTTTTTTTTTTTTTTGAGATGGAGTCTTGCATCTTGCTCTGTCATCCAGGCTGGAGTGTGGTGGTGCAATCTCGGCTCGCTGCAACCTCTGCCTCCCAGGTTCAAATGATTCTCCTGCCTCAGCCTCCTGAGTAACTGGGATTACAGGCATGTGCCATGGCGCCAGACTACTTTTTGTATTTTTAGTGCAGATAGGGTTTCACCACACTGGCCGGGCTGATCTTGAATTTCTGACCTCAAGTGATCCGCCTGCCTTGGCCTTCCAAAGTTGTGGGACTATGGGCATGAGCCGCCCCACTCGTCCTAACATTAAAGCATTTTTATGTGATTTTTCTCCAGCAGTAATTAGAAGTCAAGGTCTATAACTAGAGAATGGGGCAGATTTAACAATACAATGTTGGGATTCTGAAGAATGAATGGAACAAAGAGAAACAATCATTGAAGCCCTTACCAGAAACTTCCCATGAAAAGATAGGCTGGTAATCCACACACCATATATTTGTAAATAACTTGTGAGGTAAAAGAATATTTGGTCATTAAAACTGAAAATATAATCAGATGTGAGAGTTTATTAAAATCCAAAGTGATTGCTCAGTTTGTGCCCATAAGCCCATTATTGCCCATTATTACCCCATCCATATTTGAGTAATAATTCTCAAAGTAGCAATAAAATCCTTGGGTTATTGAAACTGTTGTATGTGTTTGACACAATTAGACTGACTTCCACTTTACTTCATAGTCACACATTGTATTTTAGTAGGCTAGCTAGTATCATCAGATATTTGTTGCTTATATGGTTGAAGACGTTTTTCAATAGATGTTTAAAAAAATAGAAACTGGTCTCTAGTTTCCAAGTGGAAGGCAAAAACTTATCCCATTTCACCTCTAACTTATGCTTTACCTAACCAAGCCAGAATATAAACTACCTGTTGTTAAAGAGCATGCATATGACCTAGAGTTGAATTAAAGCATTTTAAATGATTCCATCATTATTTTCTACTGCTGCTAACCGTTCCTGTGAGGATTCTTGAAAGTGGAATACAGCCTTGTGTGTCATCTAATTGTCAGCCCCACTCCCTGTCTTTCTTGCATGCATGGTGGTTACATGAATAAGAGAGCAAGGATCTATGAAAGCGTTCATTTTCAGTGACTGTGGTAGTATCTGATTAGACAGCCCTACAGTACAGAATAATCAATTCAAAATGCAGAAAACTCATCTAGGACCCCATGTGAGTGTGAATTTTTGTATTGCCTTGTAAAACTAAGAACACTCAAGGAAATCAAATTATTAATGCATGACTAGCTCAAAGTTTTCTAGGCATAAAAATGTATTGTAGTCTAGGGAAACTATCTAAAATGTATAAATAATCTCAAAAATACCTACAGATAAGATTACAATCCATGGTGATAAACCAGACATTTTACCACCAAAATCAGGAACATGGCAAGGATGTCCCTCTCACCATTCCTTTTCAATATTGTGCTGCAAATCTTAGCGAATGCAACAGGACAAGAAAAAAATAAGTAGAAGATAAACAGATTGAGTAGGAAGCAGTAAAGTTGTTATTGTTTGCAGATTGCACATGTAGAATAATTTTTTAAAAAATTGACAAAGTTGACTATCCTGGAACTAATAAGCAATTATAGCAGGATTGAATGATACAAGGTTAATGTACAAAAGCCAATTCAATCGCTTTTGTATGTACAAGCAATAAAAAATACACACCTCTTATGTACCCCCAAAAATTAAAACTAAAAAATTATGAGAAAACAACAATTGGCATCCAAAGTTAAGTACCCGATACCATGTACATTAGCATCTCCCAAAATGAAATACTTAGGTATAAATGTAATAAAATATGCAAATAAAAATCTGCTTTCTGTTGTTATTTTCTGTAACATTAGAATTGTATTTCTTTGGAAAATTCTCTGTATAAATAAAGTTAGGACTCTATGTGAGGAAGGAGATAAGATATTGGGCAGACCTTTCCTGACTATAAGATAATAGCTCTCTTCTGGTGTTGGTTCTGTCATTGCTCTTTTCACATTACACATTTTTACATCATGTTTGGGATTTTTCTTGTACTTCTTGGAACTTTATTCTCTTCTATCTTCCTATGTCTATGTAATGGAAATACTTTAACAAGGTATTGTTAAATGCAATGTCATGTGACAGCTCTTGGTACTAGTAACAGTATATATTTCCATATGAAATACACTTTAGTTGAGGTGTATGCTGCTATATAACCTGTTTTCTTGTAGTTAACATTTGTTTTGTTTTGGCCACCCAGAAACCACTTTTCTGTATTTAAATATCCTAATTTTAATTTCACACTATGTACTTCAGGTGAAACTAACTATAATACAAGCTCTATAGATACAAATTTATGGCATAAGCCTACAACAATCACATTTTATTCCTCTATCTATAGTTTTTGATTCAGGATTGAGTTTATGACAAAGGTCAAGCTAATTAGAGACAATGAGACTCAATTCCTGGACTTTTGTTGATACTATCAGGAAATCAGATGTATTAGTTTGTTCTCACGCTGCTAATAAACACATATCCAAGGCTGGATAATTTATAAAGGAAAGAGATACAATAGTCTCACAGTTCCACATGGCTGGGGAGACCTCACAATCATGACAGAAGGTGAAGGAAGAGCAAAGTCCAGTCTTACATGATGGCAGGCAAGAGAGCATGTGCAGGGTAAGTCCCCTTTATAAAACCATAAGATCTCACGAGGCTTATTCATTATCAAGAGAACAGCATGGGAAAAGCTCACCCCCATGATTTAATTGCCTCCCATCAGGTCCCTCACATGACACATGGGGATTTTTACAATTCAAAGTGAGTTTTGCGTTTACTAAATAGGGTGTCTTTTCCTCAATTTATATTTTTTATGTTTTGTCAAAGATCAGTTAGCTATATGTATTTGGCTTTATTTCTGTGTTATCTATTTTGTTCTATTGGACCATGTGCCAGCATTTATACCAGTACCATGCTGTTTTGATAACTATAGCCTTATAGTATAATTTGAAGTCGGTAATATGATGCCTCTAGATTTGTTCTTTTTGTTTAAGATTTCTTTGGCTATTTGAGCTTTTATTTTATTCTATACAATTTTTAGGATTGTTTTTCTAATTCTGTGAAAAATGTTGGTATTTTAATGTGAATTACATTGAATCTGTAAGTTGTTTTGGGCAGTATGGTTGTATTAGTAATATTGACTCTTCCAATTCATAAGCATAGAATGTTTCCATATTTTGTGTGTGTGTGTTTGTGTGTGTGTGTGATCTATGATTTATTTGAACAGTGTGTTGTAGTTCTGCTTGTAGATCTCCTTTAACCTCCCTGGTTAAAGATATTCCTAAACATTTTATTTTTTCTTTGTAGCTGTTGTCAAAAAGATTGAGTTATTGATTTTATTCTCAGCATGGTTATTGTTGTTGTATAACAGTGCCACTGACTTGTGTACATTGATTGTGTAACCTGAGACTTTGTTGAGTTTGTTTATCAAATCTAAGAGTTTTTGTTCTGGCTAGGACTTCTAGAACTATGTTAAATAGGTATGGAGAAAGTGGACATCCTTTTCTGATTCCAGTTCTCAGGAAGAATGTAATTTTTTCCCCATTCAGTATGATGCTGGCTGTGGGTTTGTCAGGTATGGCATTTTACTATTTTGAGGTAAGTGCCTTCAATGCTGAATCTCTTAAGACTTCTTATCATATAGAGATGCTGCAACTAATCAAATGCTTTTTCTGCATCTGTTGAGGTGATGTTATAGTTTTTGCTTTTAATCCTTTGTATGTGATGTGTCTCATTTATTGACTTATGTATGTAAACTATCCCTGCATCCTTGGGATGAAACCCACTTAATCATGGTGTATTATATATATATATATATTTTTAAATTTATTTATTATTATTAAACTTCAAGTTGTAGGGTACATGTGCACAACGTGCAGGTTTGCTACATATGTATACTTGTGCCATGTTGGTGTGCTGCACCCATCAACTCGTCTTTTACATAAGGTATAACTCCCAATGCAATCCCTCCCCCCTCCCCCCTCCCCATGATAGGCCCCGGTGTGTGATGTTCCCCTTCCCGAGTCCAAGTGATCTCATTGTTCAGTTCCCGCCTATGAGTGAGAACATGCGGTGTTTGGTTTTCTGTTCTTGTGATAGTTTGCTGAGAATGATGGTTTCCAGCTGCATCCATGTCCCTACACAGGACACAAACTCATCCTTTTTTTTTTTTTTTTTTTTTTAAATTTATTTATTATTATTAAACTTCAAGTTGTAGGGTACATGTGCACAACGTGCAGGTTTGCTACATATGTATACTTGTGCCATGTTGGTGTGCTGCACCCATCAACTCGTCATTTACATCAGGTATAACTCCCAATGCAATCCCTCCCCCCTCCCCCCTCCCCCCTCCCCATGATAGGCCCCGGTGTGTGATGTTCCCCTTCCCGAGTCCAAGTGATCTCATTGTTCAGTTCCCACCTACGAGTGAGAACATGCGGAGTTTGGTTTTCTGTTCTTGTGATAGTTTGCTAAGAATGATGGTTTCCAGCTGCATCCATGTCCCTACAAAGGACACAAACTCATCCTTTTTTATGGCTGCATAGTATTCCATGGTGTATATGTGCCACATTTTCTTAATCCAATCTGTCACTGATGGACATTTGGGTTGATTCCAAGTCTTTGCTATTGTGAATAGTGCTGCAATAAACATACGTGTGCATGTGTCCTTATAGCAGCATAATTTATAATCCTTTGGGTATATACACAGTAATGGGATGGCTGGGTCATATGGTACATCTAGTTCTAGATCCTTGAGGAATCGCCATACTGTTTTCCATAATGGTTGAACTAGTTTACAATCCCACCAACAGTGTAAAAGTGTTCCTATTTCTCCACATCCTCTCCAGCACCTGTTGTTTCCTGACTTTTGAATGATCGCCATTCTAACTGGTGTGAGATGGTATCTCATTGTGGTTTTGATTTGCATTTCTCTGATGGCCAGTGATGATGAGCATTTTTTCATGTGTCTTTTGGCTGTATGAATGTCTTCTTTTGAGAAATGTCTGTTCATATCCTTTGCCCACTTTTTGATGGGGTTGTTTGTTTTTTTCTTGTAAATTTGTTTGAGTTCATTGTAGGTTCTGGATATTAGCCCTTTGTCAGATGAGTGGATTGCAAAAATTTTCTCCCATTCTGTAGGTTGCCTGTTCACTCTGATGGTAGTTTCTTTTGCTGTGCAGAAGCTCTTTAGTTTAATGAGATCCCATTTGTCAATTTTGGCTTTTGCTGCTGTTGCTTTTGGTGTTTTAGACATGAAGTCTTTGCCCATGCCTATGTCCTGAATGGTACTACCTAGGTTTTCCTCTAGGATTTTTATGGTATTAGGTCTAACATTTAAGTCTCTAATCTATCTTGAATTAATTTTCGTATAAGGAGTAAGGAAAGGATCCAGTTTCAGCTTTCTACTTATGGCTAGCCAGTTTTCCCAGCACCATTTATTAAATAGGGAATCCTTTCCCCATTTCTTGTTTCTCTCAGGTTTGTCAAAGATCGGATGGCTGTAGATGTGTGGTATTATTTCTGAGGACTCTGTTCTGTTCCATTGGTCTATATCTCTGTTTTGGTACCAGTACCATGCTGTTTTGGTTACTGTAGCCTTGTAGTATAGTTTGAAGTCAGGTAGCGTGATGCCTCCAGCTTTGTTCTTTTGACTTAGGATTGTCTTGGAGATGCGGGCTCTTTTTTGGTTCCATATGAACTTTAAAGCAGTTTTTTCCAATTCTGTGAAGAAGCTCATTGGTAGCTTGATGGGGATGGCATTGAATCTGTAAATTACCTTGGGCAGTATGGCCATTTTCACGAGATTGATTCTTCCTATCCATGAGCATGGTATGTTCTTCCATTTGTTTGTGTCCTCTTTGATTTCACTGAGCAGTGGTTTGTAGTTCTCCTTGAAGAGGTCCTTTACATCCCTTGGAAGTTGGATTCCTAGGTATTTTATTCTCTTTGAAGCAATTGTGAATGGAAGTTCATTCCTGATTTGGCTCTCTGTTTGACTGTCACTGGTGTATAAGAATGCTTGTGATTTTTATATTTTTGACATGCTGTTGAATTTTGTTAACTGGTATTTTGTTGAGAATGATTGCATCTATGTTCATCAGGAATACTGGTCTGTAGTTTTCTTTTCTTTTCTTTTCTTTTTTTTTTTAATGTCATTACCTGGTTTTGCTATAAGGGTGATACTGGATTTATAGGACGATTTAGGGAAGAGGTCAGCAATAGTCAATTTTCACACTACTGATAAAGACATAACTGATACTGGGAAATTTACAAACAAAAGAGGTTTAATGGACTTACAGTTACATATGGCTGGGGAGGCTTCACAATCATGGTGGAAGGGAAGGAGGAGCAAGTCACGTCTTACATGGATGGCAGCAGGCAAAGAGAGAGAGCTTGTGCAGGGGAACTCCTCTTTTAAAAATCATCAGATCTCATGATACTTATTCACTATCATAAGAACAACACAGGAAAGACTTACTCCCATGATTCAATCACCTTGCACTGAGTCCCTCTCACAACATGTGGGAATTCAAGATGAGATTTGGGTAGGGACATAGCCAAATCATATCATTCTGCCCCTGGCCCCTCCAAAATCTCACATCCTCATGTTTCAAAACCAATCTTGCCTTCCCAACATTTCCCCAAAGTCTTAACTCATTTCATCATTAACTCAAAAGTCCACAATCCAAAGTCTCATCTGAGACAAGGTGACTACCTTCTACCTATGAGCCTGTAAAATCAACAGCAGGTTAGTTACTTCCTAGATATAGTGGGGATACAGGCATTTGGTAAATACACAAAGGGGCTACAGGGCCCATGCAAGTCCAAAATCCAGCAGGGCAGTCAAATCTTAAAAGCTTCAAAATGATCTCCTTTGACTCCATGTCTCACACCTGGGTCATGCTGATGCCAGAGGTGGGTTCCCCTGGTCTTGGGCAACTCTGCCCTTGTGGCTTAGCAGGGTACAACCTTCCTCCCAGCTGTTTTCATGGGTTCATGTTGAGTGTCTGTGGCTTTTCCAGGCACACAGACTAAGCTGTCAGTGAATCTACCATTCTGGGGTATGGAGGTCAGCAGTCTTCTTCTCACAGCTCCACTTGGTAGTGCCTCAGCAGGGACTCTGTGTGGGAGCTCCAACTCCTCATCTCCCTTCCACACTGCCCTAGCAGAGGTTCTGTATGACAGCCCCACTCCTGCAGCAAAATTCTGCTGGGACATCCAGGATTTTCTAAGTGGAGGTTCCCAAACCTCAATTCTTGACTTCTGTGCACCTGCAGGTTTGACATCACATGGAAGCTGCCAAAGCTTGAAGATTCCACCCTCTGAAGTCACACTCCATTTCTACATTGGCCCCTTTCAGCCACAGCTGGAGTGGCTGGGACACAGGGCACCATTCCCTAGGCTGCATACAGCAAGGGGACCCTGGGCCTGGCCCATGGAACCACATTTTCCTCCTAGACCTTAGGGCTTGTAATGGGAGGTGCAGCTGTGGAGACCTCTGACATGCTCTGGAGACATTTTCCCCATTGTCTTGGAGATTAATATATGGTTTCTCATTACATATGCAAATTAATGCAGCAGGATTGAATTTCTCCTCAGAAAATGGGATTTTCTTTTCTATTGCATTGTCAGGCTGTAAATTTTCTGAATTTTTATACTCTGCTTTCCTCATAAAACTGAATGCCTTTAACAGCACCCAAGTCACCTCTTGAATGCTTTGCTGCTTAGAAATTTCTTCTGCCAGATACCCTAAATCATCTCTCTCATGTTCAAAGTTCCACAAATCTCTAGAGCAGGGGCAAAATGCCACCAGTCTCTCTGCTAAAACATAACAAGAGTCACCTTTGCTCCAGTTCCCAACAAGTTCCTCATCTCCTTCTGAAACCCACTCGGCCTGGACCTTATTGTTCATATCACTATCAGCATTTTTTGTCAAAGTCATTTTGACATGTGAGAAGTTCCAAACTTTCTCACATTTTCCTGTCTTTTTCTGAGCCCTCTAATCTGTTCCAATTTCTGCCTGTTACACAGTTCCAAAGTGATTTCCACATTTTGGGGTATATTCTCAGCAATACCCCACTCTACTGGTGCCAATTTACTGTATTAATGCATTTTCATGCTGCTGATAGAGACATACCAGAGACTGGGCAATTTACAAAAGAAAGAGGTTTAATGGGCTTACAATTACACATGGCTGGGGAAGCCTCACAATCATAGTGGAAGGCAAGGAGGAGCAAGTCACATTTTACATAAATGGCAGGGCACAAAGAGAGAGAACTTGTGCAGGGTAACTTTTCTTTTTAAAAATATCAGATCTCATGAGGCTCATTATCATGAGAACAGCATGGAAAAGACTTGCCCCCATTATTCAATCACCTCCCACTGGTTCCTTCCCACAACAGGTGGAAATTCAATGTAAGATGTGGGTGGGGACACAGTCAAATGATATCAGGTCCCTTTTCCTCAGTCTTTTGAAATGGTTTCACTAGGCTTGATAACAATATTTCTCTGAATGTCTGGTATAATTCAGGTCCTGAGCTTTTATTATGTTGGTCATTTGTAAATTATGAATGCAATCTTGCTGCTTGTTATTTGTTCCAGGTTTCTATTTCTTCCTGATTTAATCTAGGAGGGTTGAACTTTTTCAGGAATTTATCTAGTTTCTCTAAGTTTTCTAGTTTGTGCACACAAAAGTGTTCATAGTAGTCTCAGGTAATCTTTTGTATTTCTGTAGTGTCAGTTGTAATGTCTCCAGTCTCATTTCTAATTGTGCTTATTTGGATCCTCTCTTTTTTCTTGGCTTATCTAGCTAAAGGTCTATCACTTTTGTTTATTTTTTCAAGTAACCAGCTTTTTAATTAATTCTTTGTTTTAATTTCATCTAGTTCTTCTCTGATTTTTGTTATTTCTTTTCTTCTGCTTGCTTTGGGTTTAGTTTGGTTTTGTTTCTCTAGTTTCCTGAGGTGTGACGTTAGGTTGTCCCTTTGTGTTCTTTGAGGCTTTTTGATGTAGGCATTTAGTGCTATAGATTTTCCTATTAAGCACTGCTTTTCTGTATCCCAGAGTTATTGAAAACTTGAGCTATTATTACCATTAAATTTAAGGAATTTTTAAATTTATAATAATTTCATTTTTAACTCAGAAATCATTTGGGACATTATTTAATTCTGATGTATTTGTATAATTTTGAAGGCTCCTTCTAGAGTTGATTTCTATTTTGATTTCATTAGGGTGTGAGAGGATATTTGCCATGATTTCAATATTTTTAAAGTTCCAGGATATGTGTGCAGAATATGCAGGTTTGTTACATAGGTATACAAGTGTCACGGTGGTTTGCTACACCTATCAACTCATCAGGTAGGTTTTAAGCTCCGCATGCATTAGGTATTTGTCCTAATGCCCTCCTTGTCCTTGTCCCTCACCCCCTGACAAGTGTGTGTTTTTCCCCTCCCTGTGTCCATGTGTTCTCATTGTTCAACTTCCACTTATGAGTGAGAACACTGTGTATGTAGTTTTAAAGTTTACTGAGACTTGTTTTGTGGTTCTTTCATATGGTCTCTCTTGGAGAATGTTCTATGTGCTGATGAGAAGAATGTATATTCTAAACTTGTTGGTTAGAATGTTATGTAAATATCTGTTAAGTCCATTTGTTTCAGCATATCATTTAAGTCCATTGTTCCTTTGTTAACGTTTTGCCTTGATGAACTGTCTACTGTTGTCAGTGGTGTTTAGAATTCTCCCACAATTATTGTGTTACTGTCTATCTCATTTCTTAGGCTTAGTGGTAATTATTTTATGAATCTAGTAGCTGCAGTTTTAGGTGCATATAAATTTAATATTTTAATATATTTTTGTAGATTTATTATTTTATTATTGTATAATGACCTTCATCTTTTTTTAACTGTTGTTTCTTCAAAGTCTGTTTTGTGTGATATAGTAATAGCTACTTCTGCTTGCTTGTGGTTTCCATTCATGTGAAATATTTTTTAACACCTTTACCTTGAGTTTGTATGAATCCTTCCATATTAAGTGAGTCTATTGAAGACAGAAGATATTTGGTTTGTGATTTTTTTTAATTTATTTTACCTCCTGTATATTTTAAGTGGAGCATTTAGGTCATTTACATTCAATGAGCATATTGAGATGTGAGGTAATATTCTGTTCATCATTCTAATTATTATCTACCTAGTTCACTTTTTCATTGCATTATTGTTTTATAGGCCCCATGAGTTTTAAGTTTTTAAGAAGTTCTAATTTGGTGAATATTAAACTTTTATTTCAAAGTTTAGAATTTCTTTTAGCTTTCTTTTGTAGTGCTGGTTTTGTAATGACAAATTTTCTCAGCATTTCCTTATAATAAAATGGCCTTATTTCTACTTCATTTATGCAACTTAGTTTCACTGGCTACAAAATTTTTGGCTGACAGTTATGCTTAAGGAGGCTGAGGATAAGACTCCAAACCCTTCTGGCATGTAGGGTTCTGCTGAGAAGTATGCTATTAGTCTGATAGTCTTTCATTTATAGATTATCTGATGCTTTTGTCATTTTGCTCTTAGAATTATTTCCTTCATGGTGACTTTAGATAGCTTGATGACTACATGCCTTGGTGAAGGTCTTTATGCAACGAGTTTCCCAGGAGTTTTTTGAGTTTATTGCATTTAGATATCTAAATCTCTAGGCAGGCCAGGAAAGTTTTTCTCAAATAAGTTTTCCAGACTTTTTTGTTTTCTCTTCTCCCTCAAGAACACCAATTATTCTTGGGTATGGACATTTTACATAATCCTATATTTCTTGAAGGCTTCATTTCTTTTGATTGTCCTTTCTTTATTTTTACCTGATTGGCAAATTCAGAAGCCTTGTCTTCGATCTCTGAAAAGTTTTTTCTACTTGTTCTAGTATATTGTTAAAACTTTTCACTGCACTTTGTAGTTTCCTAACTGTGCCATCCATTTCCAGAAGTTCTGAATGATTTTATATCTAACTCTCTAGAAATGTTTTTATTTAAATTCTGAACTGCTTTTTAAATTGCTTTATGATGATTTTCACCTTCTCTCAGATCTTCTTGGGTATCTTAATAATAGATCTTCTGAATTCTTTACTTGGTATTTCAAATATTTCATCTTGATTTTGTTCCATTGCTGGAAAGGTAGTACAGTATTTTGCAGGTGTTATAGAATCCTACTTTATTATATTACCAGAGTTACTTTTTTGGTTCCTTCTAATTTGGTTAGAATTTTTAAAAATTATTATTGAATATATGTTTTCTTTTACTGTTTTTTTTTTTTTTTTTCCCTTTAAAGATATAGCTTTAATGCTTATGGTTATGTATAGCCTAATTCAGTTCTTGGTGCTTTCAGGGATAAAGACTCTATAAGATTTCCTTGGTTGCAGAGAATCTTTGTATGTTGAATTTCTCATATGCTGGTTGTAGTAGCAATATGTTTGATGTGTGAGCAAGTTCATTGTCTCCTATGGGGTTGGAATGGTAGAGGTCTCTTGAAGTTTACCTCATTTCCTCATGCTGTGCATTTATTTATTTATTTAGCCCAGTATATTATTTACTGGTTTGATGGTTCAGCCTTCAGGCCAGTAGGGAGGTGTCCCTAGGTTGGGACCAGTTGTGGCTAAAGACAATGGGTGAATACAATACTTGATGGTGGGCAGAGGTCCCAGCCTTGACAGAGGTGGCTGGAGGAGCTTTAATTGAGCCACGTTAAGGTCTTATCAGAAAGATGAATTGAAGTCACCTTAGCTCCTCTGCCTGGTAAACAGGAAAGCTATCTGCCTCTCAAACACACTCCTGTCCCAGTGCTCTGGCTATTCATATCAAACAGGTACCTATTTTCATCTGTAGAAATGTTGATATTTCAAGTGGGGAGGAATTGTGACTCTGTCTCTCATGCAAGCCTGAACCTGGGGGGTGCTCCTCCGGTGGCAATGCTGTCACCCTGTCGTGTTCCAGAAAATCTTTCTATAGTTGCACCCATGCCAAGTTCCTGTAAGAGAAGCCAGAAATGTGCCTTTGTTGGTAGATAAATAACAATAGACATTCCCTTATCCAAGATTCTTCACATGCACAAGGGCTGTCTGACTGTTGGGTTAGAGCTGAAGACTTTTCCTGCTGAGCCTAGCACTGCAACTGTGTCTCTGCTGAAAGAAACTTCCCACCAGTGGAAAGATCTGGTGCACAAGGCCTGCCATCAGGATTCTTTTCTCCCATGAAGTATTCCCTTTATTTGGTGTACTCCCCATCCCCTAGAAGTGGGAGTGGTTAGGAGCCAGAATACTGTGAGTGCTGTTGCTCCTCTGGTCTAGCCACCCAGTTAAGTTACCTCACTCCAGGATAGTGCTGGGGAGTGTCTGCAAGATATCTGATTATGTGACCTGTCCTCAAGTCTCCCAGCAGTGGATGGCAGCATCAGCTTTAATTGCGGTGTCAGAGGAGTAATGTAGACTCTCTGAGATTCCTTGGTTACAGATAGCCATGGTGTGTTGGCTTTCTTGAGCACAAGTTACAATAGTAATAAACTGGTCACATTAATAGACCCCAGAACCTCTGGTTATCCATAGTGATACAACTAGTGGTGATAGCTGAGGTCACACAGCCATTTTCTTCTTTCTGGGTACAGTGTTATTCTACCAGGAGATGCTGCAATGGACTGTGTTGGTTGGCCTCCAGCCAGAAAGTTGTGCTTCCAATAGAGCGACAGTTATGGTAGTAGCAGTGAGATTTTTGCTTGCCTTATGTTGCTTGTGGAGTCACTCTGGTTTCTCAGGCAATGGTCAGGGACACATAGCTCCCGAATATTTTGTCCTTTGTTCTAAGCTACCAGGGTGGGTAACATAGAAAACCCAGGCGGGGTCTGGGTCAGGAGGATTTGTGCTTTGACTCTACATGCCCAGGGCAAGAAGCAGCCCCATAGGTGTCAGGGGACAGTAAGAGCTCTCAGGCCACTGAGCTAATGTTCCAGAAAGGAATGTTTCTGCCTCTGCTGCACAAAAGACTTTGTGCAGGGATTGGGGAAGGCCAGGCAGCAGTAAGTCCTACACAGATCCCACAAACTTGCTGAGGCAAACCCCACTCCCACAGTGTTCCACTAGAAGCAGCGAGCTAAGTTCCAGGCAGCTTGCATTCAGAACTCACAACTGCCCCAAGTCATAAGCTCATAAGCTTTCCCTGTGGATAAAGCAACCATGGCTTTTAGGCCATCCCTCCCCACCCCCCCACCCCCCCCCCCGCCACCTCATCTGCCTACAAAGTCAGGTGCCTGACTTCTGCATTCCTGGCTGCAGCCCACTTTTTACTCACCCCCACCCCAGTTCCTGACCAAAGGAGTTCAACCCTTTTGTCATTACATTGTGAAACTCAGGGGTGTCTTTCAACCTATGACTACTGCTTGAGCTATTTGGCTGACCTCCACAAAGTCCCCTATGGAAAACAATAAATGTCTTCCCTCAGTCCATGCTGGACACTGGGAGTGTACACATGGGTCTTTCTGATACTGATTCCACTTTTATATCTCATGACCCCCTCCCAAGTTGGTTCCAGTGCTGAGTAGAAGTAAGTATTTTCTGTGGCCTGGACTTTCAAGCTCTTCATTGGTTTGTGTCCCAGAGGCAATATCTTCCCCTCTTCACATTCTGGGGACTCACAGTTCTTTGCCTAATTCACTGTGTAGTTGCAGCCTGTCACTTTCCTTCAAAGAGTCTGACTTCCCTTGGTTTTCCTGTTCAGTTCCTGTATCACTTCTTGAAAATAGTTCACAGAGTGACTCTCTACAAACTTTTTTACCCTTTCAAGTAGAAGTGGTATGCTAGCATTGCCTCTTATCTGCCATTTTGGAAACAAAAAACTACATTCCTCATCATAAATCAGTTTTGTGTCGGTGTCCTTGTCTCTGGGGAGTTCAGAGGCAGTTAGGTTGGGTAACCTGCAAGTACTTCAAGTGTCCAGCATGGACTAAGGGAATACATTCCTTATTGTTTTTCACAGGGGACCTTGCAAAGGTCAACCAAGTAGCGCATTCAGTGGTCCCAGGTGGAAAGATTCTCCAACTGCATTTCAGACTGCCATATGTTGGCAGATTTTCTTTTTGATGGTTTATTCAGTACCATAGAAGAATTAAAAAATCAATTTCCTATGTTTATTTTCTCACGGTATCTTGGCAACATGCAAAGTTTAAGAAGATGATACTTGCTTAAGTTTTTCCTTTCGTAAGGTTATGTCCTGAGGTATTGAAATACTTTTATACTTAAGGATTAACAACAATGCCTATAGCATGCCTTCCAAATTGCTACTTGGATCTTTGAAAAATACAAAACCTTAGTGCAATCTCATGTAAAAAACATGCAAATTGACCACACAGGTTAATTTACTGTCCACAAAATTGATTTTGTTGTTCCTAGAAATGGTTTGCTATTACATATGAGAGGCCACTTCAGTACTGAAATAACACACTATTATTCACAATAACAATATGTAGTAGGGAGATTCAAGTCAAGAGGCGTTTTCAGCATTACCTAACACGTCTTTCTGCCCTCTCTTCAAGTTTCCTAAACTACGTTATCAGTAACAAAGGATTGCGGCATCTTTGCTACCCGAAAAGGGAATGGGGGAAAAAGTTCTGGGAAGTGAGGAAGACATTTGAAAATGCCCAAAGGTGTGAAAAATGATTGCCTATTTGGTAAATAAGGACTACTTTTTTTTTTTTTTAATTTCAAATTTTAGATTCAACAGTTACATGTACAGGTTTGCCACATGAGTATATTATATAATGCTTAGGTAGGGGTAAAACTGATTCTGTCACCAAGGCAGCAAGCACACTATCCAACAGTTTTTCAACCCTTGTTCCATCCCCAGTTTGTCCTTTTTAAAGCCTCCAATGTCCATTGTTGCCATCTTTGTGTCCATGAGTACCTAATGTTTAGTCCCCACTTATAAGTGAGAACGTGGTATTTGGTTTTCTGTTCCTGTGAGAATTTGCTTAGGATAATGTCCTCCAGCTGCATCCATGTTGCTGGAAAATATATTATGTTTTTTCTTTTTAATGGCTTTGTAGTATTCCATAACGCATATGTGTGATGGTTAATACTGAGTGTCAACTTGATTGGATTGAAGAGTGCAAAGTATTGTTCCTTGGTGTGTCTGTGAGGGTGTTGCCAAAAGAGATTAACATTTGAGTCAGTGGACTGAGAGAGGCAGACCCACCCTCAATCTGGGTGGGCACCATCTAATCAGCTGCCAGTGCAGCTAGAATAAAGCAGGCAGAAGTTGAAAAGAGCAAACTTGCTGAGTCTTCCAGTCTTCATCTTTCTCTCATGCTGGATACTTCCTGCTCTTGAGCATAAGACTGCGAGTTCTTCAGCTTTTGGACTCTTGGACTTATATCACTGGTTTGCCAGGGCCTCTTGGCTGAAGGTTGCACTGTCAGCTTCCCTACTTTTGAGGTTTTGGGACTCGCACTGGCTTCCTTGCTCCTCAGCTATTACAGATGAGAGCCCACCTCAGTACTGAATAACACACTATTATTCACAATAACAATATGTGGTAGGGAGATTCAAGTCAAGAGACGTTCTCAGCATTACCTAACATGGTTCCTCAGCTTGCAGATGTCCTATTGTGGGACTTCAACATGTAATCCTGTGAGTCAATTCTTCTAATAAACTTCCCTTAATATATACATACATCCTATTAGTTTTGTCCCTTTAGACAACCCTGACTAATACAGTATATTTTCTTTAATCCACCATTGATGGGCACCAAGGTTCATTTCATGTCTTTATTATTGTGAATGGTGCTGCAGTGGTGGTAGAATTGTTTATTTTCTTTTTAGATATAAACCCAGTGATGAGATTGCTCAGTTAAATGTTAGTTCTGCTTTTGGTTCTTTGAGATATCTCCAGACTGCTTTCCACAGTAGCTAAACTAGTTTACTTTCCAACTAACAGTGTGTAAGCATTCTCTTTTCCCCCCAGCCTCACCAACATTCTTTTTTTTTTTTTTTTGGCTTTTTAGTGATAGCCATTCTGACTGGTGTGAGATGGCATCACCTTATGGTTTTGATTTGTATTTATCTGATAATTAGTGATACTGAACTTTTTTCACATGTTCGTTGGCCACTTGTATGTCTTCTTTTGAGAGGTGTCTGTTCAAGTGATTTTCCCATTTTTCAGTGAAGTTATTTGCCTTTCATTTGTTGATTTAAGTTTCCTATAGATTCTGAATAGTAGGCTTTTGTCCAATGCACAGTTTGTGAATAGCTTCTACCACACTGTAGGTTATCTGTTTGCACTGCTGATAGTTTCTTTTTCTGTAAAGAGGCTCTTTAGTTTAATTAGGTGTCACTTGCCTATTTTAGTTTTTTTCAATTGCCTTTGTAGACTTAGCCAAAAATTCTTTGTCAAGGTTGACGTCAAGAACAGTACTTCCTAGTTTGTCTTCTAGGATTCTTATAGCTTGAGGTCTTACATTTAAATCTTTATATTTTGAGTTAATTTTTGTAGATAGTGAAAGGCAGGGCTGCAGCTTTAATCTTCTGCACATGGCTATCCAGTTATCCCAGCACTAATTATTGAATAGGGAATACTTTCCCCATTGCTTGTTTTTGTCAGCCTTGCCAAAGACCAGATGGTTGTAGGTGCAAAACTTTATTTCTGAGTTTTCTATTGTGTTCCATTATGCTGTGTCTTTGTTTTTGTGCCAACCAAGCTGTTTTGGTTACTATGTCTTTACAATGTAGTTTGAAGTCAGGTAGTTTTATTTCTCTGGCTTTTTTCTTTTTGCTTAAGATTGCTTTGATTATTCAGGCTTTTTTTGTTTCTTTATGTATTTTAGAATATATTTTTTTAATTCTGTAAAAACTGGCGCTGGAGATTTTATTGGAATAGCATTGAATCAGTAAATTGCTTTAGGCAAAGAGTATGGCCACTTTGACAATATTGATTCTTCCAATCCATGAGCAGGAAATTTTTTCCCATTTATTTGTGTCATATTTTATTTCTTTCAACACTGTTTTGTGGTTCTCCTTGTAGAGATATTCACCTCTTTTGTTAGCTGTATTACTATGTCTTTCATTTTCTTCTTGGCTATTGTAAGTTTGATTGTTTTCTTGATTTCATTCTCAGCCTGAATGTTGTTGCTGTATAGACATGCTACTGATTTTTGTACATTGTTTTGTTACCCTGAAATTTCACTAAAGTTGTTCATCGATTCTAGGAAACTTCTTTTAGAGCTTTTAGGATTTTCTAGTTATAGAATAATCATCAGTGAAGATAGATAGTTTGATTTCTTCCTTTTCTATTTGGATGCCTTCTCTTTCTTTCCTTGACTAATTTGTTTTATCTAGGATTTCCAGTTCTATGTTGAATAGGAATGATGAGAATGGATAAAATCATGAACATAGTATTGGAAGTTCTGGCTGGGGCAATCAGGTAAGAGAAAGAAATAAAGGATATTCAGATAGAAAAAGAGAAAGTCAAACTATCTTTGTCTGCAGATGACATGATCCTGGATGGATACATAACAGCAACTACCACCCTTACAATGTAATTATAAAGTAACTTCACCATCCAAAATTTCAGGAAAAGATAGAAGCTCCAGATGATTAAAGATGGCTTACAGTAATCTGGGGCCCAAAAACCAGTGCCACTGATTTTGTGGTTTTGCTTCGTGAAACAGCCCTAAGTATAAACTTGGTGTCCTTAGCTGAATCCCAGTCACATGCTACCTGATGGTTTTTATGCTCTGTCTATTAAAATAATTTCATTAAAAGATAATATATATGACTATACACAATCACTCTGTGTGTGTGTGTGTATATATATATATATATTTGTGTGTGTGCATGTGTGTCAGTGGAAACAGAAATTCAGAATAAAGTTATTAAGCTACATATAGAAATGATTAAAGTCTTACAGAGAAATAAAGCTATAGGCTTTGGGATGTTGTTTTACAATATTCAACAGAAATAATTTTCATCTCATAGATAAAAAAAATCCAAATTATCAATCTTCTGCCAATTAGCATTGGCAACTTTACAATCTGGAGCAATAGCAAGTCAAAGAAGTTACAGGTCTTAGAGAATCATATGACTTTTAATCAAATGTATTAGATAATGTTCTAGTGCAGTACTACCTGAAGTGTGGCATGTTATTCAGCTTCTAGTCCAGGGAATATTTGTTACTGTCAGTCACAGAATACAAAGTTTTTGCCAGCTTGAAGTCAACTATGACACTAAGTACATTACTTAATTTGTCTAGCATTTTGTCCTCTATTTAATAGCAAGACTTTCTCAATGAAGGAACAGCATGCAAATGTGCATTCTGATGCAAGTGCCTGGTTTTATTGTTTTATTACAGATATGTACATTGACTAGTGCTACTCCAGTATGATATTGAAAAAGCACATTGTAATTTCTTCTTTCTTTTGCTTTATTTTCAACTTTTTGAATAGCTCTTTTTTTTTTTTAACAGTAGAAACATCATCTTAGTGAGTTTAGAGTTTCTTTTATTTCTTAGGTTTGTATCAAAATTCTGGGATTGGAGGTAAGCAGGAATTATATAAAACAATGTATCAGTAGATCTGTTCTCTTTTAGCCTCTCACATAGCCTACAAGTGCATGGGTACCATTCTATAATTATTTTGCATGTTGAGCAATGGCAAACTTTCAGAAGGTTATCTAAGAACCTTTCTGCTTAGACATAAAATACAGATAATTCTTCTCTGAGGGTCTGAAATCTCCTTGGTCTTCGACCCAGAAAGGGAGAAATTGGTTTTCTGTGATCTCTGATCTCTTAAACCTTATCAAATCTCTTAAAATCTAATTAAACCTATACCACCACCACCATCCATAGCAGGGTTTATCTAGAAAATATTGCATGGCATATAAATTCCCTTTCCTGAGGACTTTCAATGTCTATTCTTTCTTTTCTTTACCTTGACTTTCTTCTTCAGTGGGAAACTTTTACATAGCTTGAGATTAGATAGCTGTGGTCTTATTCATCAGTAGGCAATCTCACAAATTCACTGTTCATTTCTTCATGATCTGAATTCTTTCAGCTTTCCCACTGAAAATTTTGAAAATTAAAAGCCAAAAATTATTCTTATATTTAGTTCTGCTGCTATTCCTTCCTTTGGTAATTAAAGCAGAATCTTCTAGCAGAATAAATGAATCCAGAGATTAACTAAAATGTACAAGATTATATTGCACTAGGAAAACAGCTACTATTTCAAATTATTCTTCTGTCATGATTTAATTATTAATAGACAAAATAATTGATTTTTAAATTTCTGACAGGTGTTAACAAAGTGTTTCCTGTGTTTTTTTTGTTTTTTGTTTTCTGTTTTTTGGTTTGTTTGTTTGTTTTAGAGACGTTGTCTTGCTCTTTCACCCAGGCTGGAGTGTAGTGGCACAATCTCGACTCACTGCAACCTCCGCCTCCCAGGTTCAAGCAATTCTACTGCCTCAGCCTCCTGAATAGCTGGGATTACAGGCACATGCTGCCATCCCAGGTTAATTTTTTTTTTTTTTTTTTTTTTTTTTTTGTATTTTAGTGGAGACAGGTTTTCACTGTGTTACCCAGGCTGGTCTTGAACTCCGGAGCTCAGGCAATCCGCCTGCCTTGGCCTCCCAAAGTACTGGGATTACAGGCGTGAGCCACCATGCCTGGCCTCCTGTGGTTTTCCAAAAAAACATTTCTGCTTTAAACCATATTCAGTTGTTAAATACAGTAAGTGGTTATGGAAAAAATACCCCTTAAATTGGGGCAAGGGTTGCTTATTCTTATTATTTAAATTCATCAAGTGTCTCAAGCCTATGAACTTTTATTTGAATTTAATACAAATTTGTCTAATACTAAACTTACTTTTATAATATCTATTAAGTGTAAAACATTATTAAAGTCCACAAAATATACAAACATTTGAAGCACGTATAATTCTCAGTGATATGTTATGTATTTAGTGCACATTGGAGGGAAATTTTTCTTTTTATTTCACTGAGCAGATAAGATAATGCATAGCATTTATTTAGGATTTTTGTTTGAGGAAATAAGAACGGAGTTCATGCAAATTTTCTTCTAGCATTTATCATAAATGATCACTCCTATGCTCCTATGAAGTACTTGAGAATTGGAATGTTGAGATACTGATCAAATGAATTTAGATTTATATAATTTAGAGAAATAGCCTTTGAGAATTCCTTACCGATGTTTCTTCCTTTTTATGAAGAGGCCTATCTAAGCCCTCTGGTAATTTGTTCACTCAAATTAAAGATAGGGAGAAAAACAGTGACTTACTATTAATTAATTCAAGGGGTATTGACATTGTGAGATCAAAAGACATGGCATGTCTCTAAAGAGTTCACAATGTAGTGAGAGAAACGCATGGACAAAATGATCTCTTATATTGTACCAATAAACATTCAAATGAAATTAAGAGAAAATGAAAACATGTGTATTATCTGCTTTTACCTCACATCTTGGTCATTACTAATAGCTTTCAAACTGTTTTCTCACCTCCAGGCTCACTACCCTCACAAATGCCATCCTGAATAAATACCTTAAGATTAGTATGCCTAAAAAAAACTAATGTTATAATCATGCCATTGTTTCTTATTTTTTTTTTTCTTTTTCTTTTTTTTTTTTTTTATTGAGACACAGTCTCATTCTGTCTCCCAGGCTGGAGTGCGTGGCTCGATCTCTGCTCACTGCAACCTCTGCCTCCTGGGTTCAAGCGATTCTCCTGCCTCAGCCTCCCAAGTAGCTGGCACTACAGGTCTGTGTCACCACATCTGGCTAATTTTTGTATTTTTAGTAGAGACAGGATTTCACAATGTTGGCCATTCTGGTCTCGAACTCCTGACCTCAAGTGATCCACCCACCTCGGCCTCCCAAAGTGTTGGCATTACGGGCGTGAGTTACTGTGCCTGACCTTAAATTTGATCTGCGGTGACCAAAAGTATCTGACAGCATGAGGATTCATAACATAATTAACCAGTATTGCAGTAGATACAGTAGCTTGTCTTGTATTTTCCTAGAACTACATTTTGTCTGAAATAATGTCACTGTAAATGATACCATGTCAACAAACTTCCAGATATATATAACTTTAATTTGGCTATGGATAAAATATGCTTAAAAAACAAGAATTTCATTACACTTACAAAATTAATTTACTTTTAATTTTTTATATTTAATTTTTGTGGTTAGTAGGTATATATATTTATGGGATACATGAGATATTTTGGTACAGGCACACAAGATGTAATCATCACATCAGGGTACAGATATTCATTGCCTCAAGCATTTATCCATTCTTTGTGTTATGAACGTTCTAAGTATACACTTTTAGTTATTTTAAAATATACGATAAATTGTTGTTGACTGTAGTCACACTGTTACGCTATCAAATGCTATGTCTTTTTCATTCTTTAAGTTTTTTTTTTTGTACATATGAACGAAACCCACTCTCATCACCTACTACCCTTCCCAGCTGCTGGTAATCATTTTTCTACCTCCTATCTCCATGATTTGATTGTTTCAATTTTTAGCTTTCAAAAATAAGTGAAAACATATGAAGTTTGTCTTTCAATGCGTGGCTTATTTCACTTAACAGAATTATCTTGAATTCCATGCAAGTTTTTGCAAATGAAAGGATCTCATTCGTTTTTATGGCTGAATAGCAGTCCATTGTGCTTATGTACCAGGTTTTTTCTTTATCCATTTGTCTGTTGAGGGACACTTAGGTTGCTTGCAAATCTTGGCTATTGTGAATAGTGCTGAAACATTTGAGAGAGCAGGTATCTTTTTAATATGCAGATTTCCTTTCTTATGGGAATATACCTAGCAGTGGGACTGCTGGATCACATGGTAGCTTTCTTTTTAGTTTTTTGAGGAGTCTCCAAAAATTGTGGTACTAATTTACTTTCCCACTCACCGTGTAATCGTGTTACCTTTTCTCCGCATCCTCAACGGTATTTTTTATTTCCTATTTTTTGTATAAAAGCCATATGGAATACTATGCAGCCATAAAAAAGGATGAGTTTGTGTCCTTTGTAGGGACATGGATGCAGCTGGAAACCATCATTCTCAGCAAACTATCGCAAGAACAGAAAACCAAACACCGCATGTTCTCACTCATAGGTGGGAACTGAGCAATGAGATCACTTGGACTCGGGAAGGGGAACATCACACACCGGGGCCTATCATGGGGAGGGGGGAGGGGGGAGGGATTGCATTGGGAGTTATACCTGATGTAAATGACGAGTTGATGGGTGCAGCACAGCAAGATGGCACAAGTATACATATGTAACAAACCTGCACGTTATGCACATGTACCCTAGAACTTAAAGTATAATAATAAAAAAAAGCCATTTTAACTGGGGCAAGATGATATCTCACTGTAGTTTTGATATTCATTTCTCTGATGATCAACAATGTTCCACACCTTGTTATATGCATGTTTGCCATTTGTATGTCTTCTTTTGAGAAATGTCTATTAAGAATGTTTGACCATTTTTAACTGGATTATTAGATATTTTTCCTATAGAGTTGTAGAACTCCCTTGTATATTTTGATTACTAATCCTTTGTTAGATGGATAGCTTACAAATATTTTATCTTACTCAGTGTGTTGTCTCTTCATGTTTTTTTAATTGTTTCCTTTGTTGTGTAGAAGTGTGTTAACTTGACGTGATTCCATTTGTCCATTTTTGTGTTTGTTATCTGTATTTGTGGGGTGTTACTCAAGAAATTCTTGCCCAGTCCATTGTCCTGAAAAGTTTCTTCAGTGTTTTCTTTGATTAGTTTCATAGTTTGAGGTCTCATGTTTAAGTATCTATTTTGATTTGATGCTTGTATGTGGGAAGATAGAGTAGTCTAGTTTTATTCTTTTCAGTATGGCTAACCAGTTTTCCCAGCACTATTTATTGAAGAGGCTGTCTCTTTCCCAATGTGTATTCTTGGCTTTTTGTCAAAAATGAGTTCATTGTGGATGTGTAGATTTGCTTCTTTGTTCTGTATTCGGTTCTGTTGGTTTATATTCCTGTTTTAATGCCAGTACCGTGGTATCTTGGTCAATATAGCTCAGTATTATAATTTGAAGTCAGGTAATGTAATTTCTCCAGTTTTTTTCCTGGGATAACTTTGACTCTTTGAGGCCTTTTGTGATTTTTGTAACACCAAAGGTTTTTGCCTTAGCCACACCAAAGTTTTGGTGTGGCGGCAGCCTGCGGGGAGAGAGAGACACGGATCGGACCTAGAGTAAAAAAGCTGTAGGCTTTATTGAGCAGGGTGATAGTATAAAGCTTCCACAGCGTGGAAGGCGTCGCGGGTGGGTAGCCAGTGTTAGATTTTTGATTACCTTTTAAACTTTTTAAGGCGTAAATACGTGCCGCGGGAAGATGTCACCAGAGCAAGAAACAAAGACAATTAACATGTCTTAGATCTTGAGGAAACTCGGAATTGTAACTTAAGTTTTATTTACTTTATAACCTTGTAGGGGCACAGCAAAGAAGACAGTATCTCACAGGATTTTACAAATTGTGTTTAAAAGGAATTGGAATTGGGAGCATAAATAAGGTCTGCTGATCACAGAAAAATGGGCTTTTAAAATTCTTTTTAGTTTTACGTGAGGGGAAAGGGAGAGAGGGAGAGAGGACACAGGGAAGCTTACAGCAAAAGTTTTGCTGTTTATAGCTTTCTTGGGGAAGAAAACACATGCACAAATTCTGATGTTAGGAATATTTTAAGCATATATCTTCAATATTATTCATCCACGACCAAAGTAAGTCCTGTTGCAGGAAATGAGTTAGTTTCACAGCTTTCTGAGCCCCTACTGGACTCAGGAAGCCCAGCTGGAACCTCCCCTCAGTCCCCCTTTTAGACTGGACATCCCAACTGCTGTTGGGAATTGGGCAACATTGTTTTGGTTACTTTTTGTTGATTAGGGGAGAACAAAGGTCCCTGTAGTTGTGGCATCTTTCAGAGGGGAACTTTTTAGGTTAGTGAGGGACCAGTGGGTTGACATAGGAGTCCTTGGTAGAAGTCGTGAGTTGAGTTTTCTTGAGGTTTTATTTGTAAGACCGTTTGTAGTTTGATGGCCTTGATTTTGGAGGAAACAAATTTGACAAGGAGGTTAAAAAATGTAAGGGCTGAAAGTGAGTAATAGTAGGATGGCTGTTGTAGGGCCTAGAAAGGGGAGGAGTCAAGGTATTTATTTATTAAATATGTTTTAGGGCTTTGAGTGTTTAAGTTTTTAAATTGTTTTATTTTATTTTATTTTTTAGTAATGATTTTTGACTGATCAACGAAATAATAACTTTTTTTTTTTTTTTTTCTTTTTTTTTTAAGAAGAGGCAGCTTTTTTCTCTTTTAATTGTTAAGTTTAGGGCTCTCTGGTTTTGAAGGACTACCGTAGTTAGAGAATTAAGTTGGCTTTGTAGGGTCACTAGGGAGATGGCAACTTGTTTTATGCTATTATTTATTTTTTGTGATCATTTATAATAGAATTGGGTGGAGGAGATTATGTCTCTAATTTTAGTCTTAAGTTTGCCTAGTATTTTGCCTTTTATAATAAAAGGGACAATAAGGGCTTTTGTGTGGTAAGATTGGGGTATAAGGAGACTTTGTAACTTTTGTTTAGTATATACGGACATGGGAGGTGTTAGAAAGGAGAGAAAGTATAGTTTTTTTGGAGTGCCATTTAGGAATTGATAGGCTGTGTTATTATAGATGAAAAAAATGTCTGAAGTTAGACAGGTGAAACCTGAGGTTATTGATATTTAGGACTGACATTGGGAGGCGTTTTTATTGAGAGTCATGTTGAAGTTTATGTATGTGAGATTTGAGGTCTGTATGGTTGGTAAACTGATGACTATGGGACTGATTAATTTGGTGATGTTTAGGACTGGGGTGGATAAGTTTTACTGTTTGGGGACAGGGACTGGGACATATGGTTGAAAACATAAGGGAAGACACACTCAACAGTTGGGTGGATTATTAGGACAGGCTTTTTGTGTTTTTGTAAGGGTGGTGTTAAACAGGCTTTAGAGATGGGAATGAGAGTTAAGAGTTTTTTGTAGTCTGGAAAGGTCTAATTTTTTTGTATGGACTGGGAGTATTGGAGAGTTGTACTAAATTTTAAATTATTTGTTGGATATGTCATTTTTTAGTCTTATTTTGAACTTCTCCTTAGTTAGACATACCTATATGGGTATAATATGTCTAACAAGTGTTGGTCCCCCATTTTTTAGGGAGTTGGTTTGGATTTTTTTTTTTTTTTTTTTGGTGATATGTACGGCTATTGTGAGAACAGAAAGAAGTAATTTTATAACATTTTTTTCTATATATACAAGTATATGTGGCAAAAGGTGTGGGTGTCTGGAAGGGGCTACCTAATTCCCAAAAGTTTTTGAGAGAATGTCAGTTGACTCTTTTAGGAGAGGCACACTGACATGGGGGGTGTGTTATAGTTGGAGAAAGGAAAATAAGTACAAAGAGGGTGGCAGGAGGCCTAAGAGGAGTTGTGACGTGTTGTAGGTGGAACGGTCATAGGAAAGAGGAGGGAAAAAGGAGTAAATTGTTGTTGGAAGGACGATAGAAGAAAGGTTGATGTGATTAAGATTTTTGTCTCTGCTGGAGTTACAGTATATAATTTTACTGTAAAAAGTACAGTTAGTATACTGTTTAATAATGTAACGAAACAGTAGAAGGATTTTATTAAAAAGAGTAAGGAGAGATGTTAAAGATTATGTAGGTTTTTACTTTTTTTTTAGGTAGGAAAAAGTTTTTTTTTTTTTTTTTTTTGAATTAACAGTAGGAGTTTTTTTGGCTGGAGGTTTTTTTTTTTTATTTATTTTATTTATTTTTATTTTTTAATAGGAGACGTAGGTCTTCTAGTGGCTGACAGGTATATTGAAGCTGGTCTGGCTGACCTTGTGACTTTTGAGTTGATAATTTTGTAAGTTTTTTAGGAGATATTTAAGGTTTGACTTGGGTGTTGTGAATTTAGGATTTTACTCCTACTACTTTAACTGTGGTAGGGGTAGAGAGGATTATTGAGTATGGTCCCTCCCATAAGGGATTTATAGATGGAAAGGTAGAGGGGAGAGAGACTTGACCAATACTAGATTTTTTGTTCGAAAGAATTTTATTTTTCTTTGTTATACTTCTTAGGTAAAGTTTTAAGATTTTGTTGATATTTTGTTAGAGAAATTATATTTTTGAATAAATTGGGCACTTTTTGGTTGAGTAGGAGGTTATTTGTGAGAAAAGGTTGTCCGTATAGTATTTTATATGGACTGAGTCCCATTTTGTGAGTAGAGTTTCGAATTTTTATTTAATAAGGCTATGGGCAAGAGAGTGGGCCATGGGCGATGAGTTTTTTTGTGTTAGTTTTTTTAAAATGTCTTTTAAGTGTTTCATTAGTTTTTTTTTGTTGTTGTTTTGTTTTTTTTGACTTTTTTTGAGGATTGTGGACTCTAGGCTCAGTGAAGGTGATATTGTATTCTTAGTGTCTTCGAAATTTGTTGAGTTATTGTAGTGTCAAAAGGTGGTTTATTGTTGTTTTGTATATTTTTGGGAAGTTTAAATTTAGGAATTATTTTATGAACTAAGACTTTAACTATTTTGGGGGCCTATTTTTGTTTTGTAAGGGAAGGGTTTTATTTAATTTGTAAAGGTATTAACATAGACCAATAAGTACAGACATTTTTTTGACTTTGGCATATGGGTAAAATTTAACTGTTAGTCTTCTCTAGGATAATGTCTTCTTTTTTTTTGTCTTTTTGGAGAGGCCTTATGGTGGACTAAGGGGTTATTTTTTTTTGGCACACTTTACAGGCTTTGACTAATTGTCAAATGGTTTTGAGGAGGTGTGGCCCTGTAAATAAGGATGTGGCCATCTTATGGATACTTCTAATATCCATATGAGAAGTTGGTGAAGGGTTTTAAGTATTTTTTATTGGCCGGCTTTGGGTATAAGTACCTTTTTTGTTGTTGTTGTTGTTAGTCACCCCGAGGGGAGAAAATTATGGCCTCGTGAAAGTCCCCATTTTGTTTTAATTGGGGAATACTGGGACTTAACTTTTTGAAGGGAGTTGTTTTATACCAGGGGTCCTTTTATGGGCATTTTTGGAGGAAAGTTTTGTCTGGCAGTAAGTTTGGCCTTAGTGTCTGGCGGTATTTTTTTTTTTTTTTTTTGGCCTTGGCAGTGTAAGACTGTTACTTTTTTAGGTTTTTGTACTGTGTGTAATAACTTTATGATTTTTTTAATGGGTGTTTTTTTAGAGGTTAGGAACTTTTTTTATATTGTAGTATGTGTATGTAGGACTAAATAAGTATACTTGTTATTTGTGTATACATTTATTTATTTATTTATTTTTCATTTTAAGGCTTGCGTGTTACTAGTTCTGTTAAATGAATACTAGTCCCTGGGGGAAGAGGCTTACTTTTAAGTACTGTTGTATCATTAACTATGGCATAGTCTGTTTTTTGCACTTTATTTTTTACAAAAGAATTTTTACTGGAGCACAGGTTAAGGTTAGGGTTAGCTAAGGGGACTTTTAGGAGATTTTTTTGGGCGGCATAAGTCTGAGTTATAATTTGTTGGTAGTTATGTTTAATTGGTTCCTCATCCTCTAGGAGAAAAGTGGCAGGGTTGAGGGCTGTACACGTGTGTATTTGAAATACTGGTCCCTTAAGGAGTAGTGTCTCTTATTTGAGTAGGCGGTTGAGAGTCACAAACTTTTTTTAGTTTTAATATGTTGTTTATATTATGAGTAGTCTAGATGGTGAGATTTTTTCCTTCTATTATTTTAATAGTCTTAGACATTAAGATGGCCATTGTTGTAACCACCTGTAAACAGTGAGGCCAGTCTCTGGCTACCATATTAATTTTTTTTATTTAAGTATGTTACTAGTTGTGGGGTTGTCCCATGAGTTTCAGTGAGAACTTTAAGAGCTATTTCTGTTTTTTTGGTGACATATAAAGAGAAATTTTGTTTTGTGGGGAGGCTCAGGGCTGGAGTTTGTACTAGAGCCTGTTTTAAAGTTTCGAAGGCTGTTTTTGTTCTTGGTTTTTATTAGATGGGTGTTTGTCTTTTGAGTGTTTTTTAATTAGGGTATAGAGTGGCCTGGTCATTTTATTGTATTTAGGAATTCACAGTTGGCAAAAGTCAGTGATTTTAAGGAATCCCCGTAACTGTTTTAATGTCGGTTCTAAGAGCTATACCCAGGCACCACAGATTGTACTTGAGAGGCCCCAAGGAAGGGGAAAGTCTATTTGGGGAGCAATGGAGGAAATACTCTAAGGCTTGTCTACCATCTACATGAAAACTATAGACCTGTCTTTAAATTGTCTTGATGTGGGGGACCATACACTATGGTGGGGAACTGGCTCTTTAAAATAGCCATCGAATGGTGACAACTGTCTAAACCCTGGAGGGCACCATGAACAGGGATCTTTTGGGCACCACCCCAAGTATATAAGACTTCTAGAGATCTGAGTTGTCCACAGAAGCAGCTGGAGGCCAGGGGAGAAACTCCGGAAGGAGAGACTATTTGCCGTGGCTGAACACTTCAAACAAATCATTAGATGTCCTGTCTGTCTAAAAGATCTTGAAGAACACATGCAGCTGAAATGCGGATATGTCTGCTGCCTCCAATGCCTCAATGCACTGCAGAAGGAGCCCGATGGGGAAGGTTTACTGTGCTGCTTCTGCTCTGTGGTCTCTCAGAAGAATGACATCAAGCCCATGTACAAGCTGAGGGCGCTGGTTTCCATCATCAAGGAACTAGAGCCCAAGCTGAAATCTATTCTAACAACGAATCCAAAAATAAGGAAGTTTCAAGTGGATATGACCTTGGATGTGGACACAGCCAACAACTATCTCATCATTTCTGAAGACCTGAGGAGCTTCCAAAGTCGGGATTTCAGCCAGAATAGGAAGGAGCAAGCTGAGAGGTTTGACACTGCACTGTGAGTCCTGGGCGCCCCTTGCTTTACTTCCGGCCGCCATTACTGGGAGGTGGACGTGGGCACCAGCGAAGTATGGGATGTGGGCATTTGTAAGGAATCTGTGAACCGACAGGGGAAGATTGTGCTTTCTTCAGAACACGGCTTCTTGACTGTGGGTTGCGGAAAAGAAAAGGTCTTTGCCGCCAGCAGTATGCCTGACTCCTCTCTGGGTGAGTCCCCAGTTGCACAGATTGGGGATTTTCCTGGATGTAGGTATGAGGTCCATTTCCTTTTACAATGTTAGTGATGGGTGCCATATCTACACATTCAACAAAATTCTGTTAGCGAGCCATGGCGTCTATTTTTTGCTCATAAACGTGGAACTCAAGAGGATCAAACCTTCCTGAGTATCTGTTCTGTGATCAATCCAGCCAGTGCCAGTGCCCCAATTTATTCTGGGGAAAGTAAATAAACATTTGAACATAATCATCTATAAGAAGTTTCTGTGTGCCCATAGCCATAGCTAAGAACTTTTCTGCTAGATACACATAGGTACAAAGGGATAGAAGGGAAAGATCCATCATTCTGTAAACCATGAACAGAAAGCAGTTATATTAATTAGGGGGAAATTACATTTTACTTAAAGTTTGTCATGTTGTTTTCTTCGGGGGCTTATGTTTATATTTCTGTTCAATAAACATTTTTAAATTAAAAAAAAAAAAAAAAAAAAAAAAAAGACTTCTAAATAGGGAATCTTCATCCGGCCTAGCGGGAATAACCTCGCTTGCAAGATGAGGAAAGAAGTCTAGCCCGCGGACATTAGGACCCAGGAGGCAGGGGTCAGAAGATGTGGCGGTCTCAGGCTCAGTAACCCTTTCAGGGGGAGCCCCTGGAGGGGCCGTGGTCTCAACCAGGAAATCTGGGAGACTAGAACATCCTCTGATAACTCCTGGGTGTACTTCGGGACCGCCACGGAAAGTGAAAGAGTTATGAACTGGATCCAGACTAACCGACATTCCCAGCCCCTGAGGGTTCGGGGTTGTCAGAGAGCGCTTTTTCGGACAGTCTGACACCGGTGTCTTTAGTCCAGCTGCCACGCTAATCGCCTTTAAGTGACCGAAAAGTTCCGGGTTTAGCCTCCAAATTCTAAGGAAGGACAGGACAGAATAGCAAGCAAAAGAGTTCCAGTCCTGCTCATCACATGACGATCTAGATGCCTTTCCTGGAGATCCTCCTGGCTGGCTTGCCAAAATGTAACAAAGGTTCTTGCCTTAGCCACACCAAAGATTTGGTGTGGCGGCAGACCTCCGTGAGAGAGAGACACGGATGGGACCGAGATAAAAAAAGGTGTAGGCTTTGTTGAGCAGAGTGATAGTATAAAGCTTCCACAGCGTGGAAGGGGTCCCCAGCGGGTAGCCAGTGTTAGATTTTTTTGATTACCTTTTAAACTTTTTAAGGCAGGAAATACGTGCGGCGGGAAGATGTTGCCAGAGCAAAAAACAAAGACAAATAATATGTCTTAGATCTTGAGGAAAACCGGAATTTTAACTTAAATTTTATTTACTTTATAACCTTGTAGCGGCACGGCAAAGGAGACAGGATCTCACAGGATTTTCAAATTGTATTTACAAGGAATTGGAATTGGGAGCATAAATAAGATCTGATGATCACAGAAAAACGGGCTTTTAACATTCTTTTTAGTTTTAGGGGAGAGGGAAGGGAGAGAGGAAGAGCGGACACAGAAAAGCTTACAGCAAAAGTGTTGCTGTTTATAGTTTTCTTGAGAAAGAAAACACATATACAAATTCTAATGTTAGGAATATTTTAAGCATATATGTTCAATATTATTTATCCAGGGTCAAAGTAAGTCCTGTTGCAGGAAATGAGTTAGTTTCACAGCTTTCTGAGCCCCTACTCGACCCAGACAGCCCAGCTAGAACCTCCTCTCAGTTTCATATAAATCTTAGGGTTTTTTTTTTCTCTATGAAGAATGTCATTGATATTTTGAACAGGGATTGCATGCATCTGTAGATTGCTTTGGGAAGTATAGACATTATTAACAATATTGTTTCCTACAATCCATGAACAAGGAATATCTTTCCGCTTTTTCGTGTCTTCCTCAATTTCTTCCATCAATGTTTTGTATTTTTCATTTTAGAGGTATTTCACCTTTCTGGTTAATTCCTAGATGTTTTATTTGATTTGCACCTATTATAAATGGGATTACTTTCTTCAGTTCATTTTCAGATTGTTTGTTGTCGGCACATATAATATTACTAATTTTTGTAGGTTGATTTTGTGTCCTGCAACTTTAATACATTTGTTTATCAGTTCTAATAGGTTTTTTGTGGAGTCTTTAGATTTTTGCAAATATAAGATCATACCATCAGCAAACAAGGATAATTTGAGTACTTTCTTTCCAATTTGGATGCCCTTTATATCTTTCTTTTGTCTTCTTTAACTAGGACTTCAAGTACTATGTAGAATAATAGTAGTAAGAGTTTGAATCCTTGTCTCCTTCCTGAGTTTAGAGGAGGGGCTTTCAGATTTTTTTTTTTCCCTGTCAGTATTGTATTAGCTTTTGTTGTTTTGTATATGACTATTATTTGTTGAGGAATGTTTCTTCCATGACAATTTTTATGAGTGTTTATTATAAAGGGATGTTGAATTTTAAAAATTAATAAAAAAAGAAAATTACAAATATTCACAAGTTTGTGGAAATTACACAATACAATCCTAAATAAACAACAAATTAAGCCGTAAATCATAGGAAAAAAATATACCTTTGGATAAATAAAAATAAGCCACAGCATGCCAAAATTTAAGGGATGCAGTCGAAGTAGTACTTAGAGGAAATTTATAGCTTCTGCCTATATTTAAAAAGGAAAGATAATATCAAATCAATACCCTAGATTTTTATCTTAAGAAATTAGAAAAAGTAGCATAAACTAAACCCAAATTTAGTAGATGAAAGAGAATAATTATAACTATTAGAGCAAAAATAAATGAAAACAGAATAGGAAAACAATTGGAAAAAATAAAACTAAATGTTGGTATTTAGAAACTTTCAGCAAAATTGAAAAATCTTTACCTAGACAGACCAGGGAAAAATGAGAGAAGTCTAAAATTAATGAGTTCAGGAATGAAAAAATAAATCACTATTAACCTTATAGAAATAAATAGTATTTTAAAGGAATATTGTGCACAATTATATGCCAACAAATTAGATAATCTAGATTAAATATACAAATACATAAGCTACCAAAATTTATTTAAAAATAAATAGAGTATATGAACAGATCTATAAAAATGAAGAGACTGAATTAGCAAATTTAGAAACTTCCCGCAGAGAAAAGCATAAATCTACATGATTTTCCTAATTACTTCTACCAAATATTTGAAGAAAAATTAATATCAATCCTACACATTTTTTAAACTAGAAAAGATGAAACCTGAATTAATAAAATTGACAAAAATATCAAAAAATTGTATGCTAATATACCTCATAGCTATAGATAGAAAATGTTTAACAAAATATTAGAAAAATATATTTCAACAATATATTAAAATAATTATACACCACAATCTAGTGAGATTTATTCCTAAAATGCAAGCTTAAATTAACATCTGAAAATCAATTAATGTTTAACACTGTATTAACCAAAGAGAGGGCAAAAATCACATGATTATCACAATAAACAGAGAAAAATAATTTTTAAAAAATTGAATAAATTTGCACAATAAAAACACTTAGCAAACTAGGACTAGAAGGGAACTTCCTCAACCTGGTGGAGGGCATCTGTAAAAAAGTGGGAGTTAACATCATAGTTAAAGGGGAAAGACTGAAAACATTGATCCTATGACAATGAGGAGCAAGACTAGGATTTCTGCTCTCACTTTCCATTCAGCCTTGTACTGAAGGTAAGGACAAAATAAATAAAAGACATCAGATAAAAAAAGAAGTCAAGGTATCTCTACTTGCTGATAACAAACTTGTATATAGAAAAACCCAGTAAATACACACACACAACTAAAATTAATAAATTTAGGACATTTATAGAGTACATTATCAGTGTACAGAAATCAATTGTATTTCTTTACAATAGCAACAAATAATTCAAAAATAAAATTAAGAATACAATTCTATTTACAATAGCATCAAAAAAGCATAGTTAAAAAATAAATGTTTAACTTATACTCTAAAAATTAAAAACAATTGTTGGAAAAAACTAAAGAAGAGCTAAATGTGTGGAAAGATGCTCTATGTTCATAGAATGGAAGATCTAATACTGTTAGATACTGTTAAGATAGCAATATTTTCCCAATTGACTTTCAGATTCAATGCAGTTAATATCACAGTTCCTCTCGTCTTTTTTTTGCAGAAATTAACAAGACAATCTCTTTCTTCGTACATGCTCGGATTATTTATTTATAAATATGGTTAATTTATTTATAGATATGGTGAGTCATAAAATTTATATGAAAGTGCAAGGGATCCAGAATAGGCAAAACAATCCTGAAAATAAGAACAAAGTGGAAGACCCCCACTTACTAACTTCAAAATTTACTACTAAAGAAATAGATTGTCGTACTGGCATAGTGGTAGACAGTATAAATTAATGGATTAGATTTGAGAATCTAGAAATAACCCTAACATTTATGGTCAATTGATTTTCAAGAGTGGTGCCAAGACAATTCAATGGGGGAAATGTATTCTTCAGTAAATGGTGCTAGAAAAAAACTGTATTTTCACAGGCATAAGAATGAAATTGAGCCTTTTCTTTATATCATATACAAAAATTAACCCAAAATAGATAATAAACCTGAATGTAAGGGCCAAAATTTTAAAAGTCTTAGAAGAATATATAGATGTTAATTTTGGATTAGGCAATAGTTCTTAAATATGACTCCAGAAGTATAAAATAAATAAAAATTGATAAATTGTATTTCATCAAAATTTTAAAAATATTATTCCTTGGCTGGGTGCGGTGGCTCATGCTTGTAATCCCAGCACTTTGGGAGGTCTAGGCGGGTAGATCACCTGAGGTCGGGAGTTCGAGACCAGCCTGACTAACATGGAGAAACCCTCTACTAAAAATACAAAATTAGCCGGGTGTGGTGGCACATGCCTGTAATCCCAGCTACTCGGGAGGCTGAGGCAGGAGAATCACTTGAACCCAGGGGGCAGAGGTTGTAGTGAGCTGAGATTGCGCCACTGCACTCCAAACTGGGCAACAAGGGTAAAACTCCATCTCAAAAAGAAAAGAAAAATCATTCTTCAAAATCATCATGACTTGCAAATCACTTATCTGATACATGTCTGGAATCCAAAATATAGAAAGAACCTTTAAAACTCAAAACCAAAATTATATATAATGCAATTAAAAATAGATGAATTTAAAGATGTTCAACATCACTTCAGAGACAGGCATATCAAAACTACAATGAATTATTACTTCACACCTGACTATAATAGCTATATTTTATGTTATATGTGTATGAATGAATAATGTCTGAAATACATGTTATCTACATATACAATTGTTATAACAAGTGTTGCCAAGGATATGGAGAAATAGGAATCATTATACATTACTAGTGGGAACATAAAATGTTGTAGCCTTTTTTAAAAAACAATATGGCAATTTCATAGAATGTTTAACTTCAGAGTTGCCATATAGCAAAACAATTCCCCTCTAAGTATATACCTAAGAGAAGTAAAAACATATGATCATAAAAAAAACTTATACATGAGTGTTCATAGCAAAGCTATCATTCAGAATAGCCAAAAAGTGTAACTAACCCAAATGTCCTTAAAAAGATAACAAAAGCAAAATGTAATATATCCATACAATGGAATATTATTTGGTACTAAAAAGTAATAAAGTGATACATACTGCAACATGGACGAACCTTGAAACCACACTTATTGAAAGAAGCTAAAAGCAAAACATCACATACTCTGTGTTTCCATTTATAGTTGGCCCTGCATATCTGTGAGTTCTGCCATCTGATAATTCAACTAAGCATGGATTGAAACTGTAGCTAGGGCTACGATGGTCATATTCATTCTGAACATCTATACACCTTTTTTCTCATTGTTATTCCATAAACAGTAAAATATAACAACTATTTATACAACACTTACACTGTATTAGGTATTATAAGTAATCTAGAGATTATTTAAAGTATATGGGAGGATGTGCATAGATTATATGCAAACACTATAACATTTTATGTAAAGGACTCAATTATCCACAGATTTTAGTATCTTCATTGGTTCCTGAAACCAATCCCCCACAGATGCCGAGGGATGGCTGTATATGACATATTCAGAACAGGTAAAGCCATAGAGTCAGAAAGTAGATTATTGATGACTAAGAGCTGTGGGGAGGGTCAGATAAGGAATGACTGCTAAAGGTTCAGGAATTTCTTTTCGGGGTGGTGAAGATATTCTGGAATTAGATAGTGGTGATGGTTGCACAGCTGTTTGAATATACTAAATTTCACTCAATTGTACACTTTATAAGGGTGAATATTATGATATTTAAATTATAACTCAATATGTTTTTTATTCAGAAAACAATATGTTGGTGATATGCGTATAAAACACAATGTTTATAATTTTAATACATTATAAATATGCAACTTATTGCTATTATTATAGCTATATAAAGTACTCCAGAGTAAGTGGTTAACTTGAGATAAGCAATTTAATCTGGGTCATTATTTATTTAGGTTTGTGATGTGTGTTTAATGTGAAAAATTGTTGTGACAATGATTGTAACTTCAAATAAACTATTAAATAGTGAGTTGAGTGATGAGATACATAAAACATTATTACTATCATACTCAAAGTAGTGCAGTAAGTATTCATAGACATTATAAATGCTGAAATTGGTAAAACTCTGACAGATAACTGACAAAAGTAAAATTTGTCCCCCATGGTATAGATTTGGTGGCTATTGTAGTGTTAACAAAGGGTATCCATTAGTTACACTATAAATTGTGGCATCTGTTTATTTCTCATTTGCCAGGACTCTATTTCTTTATGGTCTTCTATTTTATGGTTCACTATCTGAAGTGAAGGTGTGTTTTCATAAATAATGGAAACCGTCAATCACATTTACATTCCAGGCTACAATTGCATGCTGCCTTAGTATTTTAAAATGGGCAGCAGTCATTCAGAAGTTTTCTTACAGGACTATGGAATTGGTTTAGCATATTGGAGGTCAATTCACAAATTGCCTTAGTGTCAGAAACGTATCCATAAAAAATGCCTCAAAACTCATGGAATTGGGCTACTGGACAAAAAGACAAAAATAATGTAATTCACTGCCATCAAAACCGTTGGTAATAGGAATAGCTGTTAGTAAGTTGCAACTGACAGCTATGAAAATTTGATCCAGGGAGAAGAGAAGCTACATGGGGTAGTAAGTAAGAAAATTCGACTAGGTTTCAAGACACCTGGGTTCCAGTCTGGGTTCTGCCAATTACCAGTTGTGTGACTTAGATACTTCCCTTTCTTGCTGGCACAGTCTACTCATCTGTCAAAGGAAGATTTTGAACTAAAGATTTCTGAATTATTTCCCAACTAAGAATACAAAATATGTTTTAAAAAGATTATGTCACTTTCTACAAAGGAATAGAAGGAGCAATGCCCTATACTACTCAGCATTACTTCCTTAAAAAGTCAGAGAGAAAACTGGGAAAGAGGAATATTCTTCCTTCCCTTCCTTGATAAATTGTGATGGACCTGAGAGGGATTGTTAAAGAGTGAATTTTTAGAGAGTCTTGTGCTATTACCACCATGTCTTTCCCTCTCTCTTTTTCACTTTTTAAGGTGTAGTGCTATTAAACTTCTGAGAAGAAGAAAAGAGGTAAGCAAGACCTGCCCCTGGCAAAATTTTGAAATAAAATATTTGTCTCTGCTTCCTATGTTTACCATTTCTGGGGCTCTTTGTCATATCTAATCTTTTTTATTCTAGTGTCTCATCTTTTTCCAGCACTCTCCCCAAGAAAAGCTCTCAGTTTGTTTTTCTGTTCTACTTCTAAATCACTCTTCTTTATATTCTCAGCCTGGATTCTCATCATGGAAAGAAAAGACATGACTCATGGCATCTTTAAGGGATAATATTCAACTAGTATTCATGCATATAGTTCTATCAATAGCTGATAAAATACTAAATACTTCTGCACTAGTTGGTAAATACCCACTTGTCTTAGCCCCCTACTGTTGTACGGGCCACCAAGGCTCTTCTCTTGGAAAACTGAAACTCAACAATAGGGTAAATGCTCGTCAGGTCAGGTAAGTTTCAGAAGCCAGATCTAGATTTATTTTCTATGCCAGATCCTTTCTTTGAGTAAGTGTCTTCACCTTGCCTATGGTTAATTTTTTTTTTCTTAAATTTTAAGTTCAGGGGTATGTGTACAGAATGTGCAGGTTTGTTACATAGGTAAACGTGAGTCATGGGGGTTTATTGTACAGATTAGTTCACTAACCAGATATTCAGCCTAGTATCCATTAGTTATTTTTTTCTTATCCTCTCACTCCTCCCAACCTCCACGCTCCAGTAGGTCCCAGTTTGCATTGCTCCCCTCCATGTGTCCATATGTTCTCATCATTTAGCTCCCACTTATAAGTGAGAACATGTTTTATTTGGTTTTCTGTCCCTGTGTTAGTTTGCTGAGGATAATGGCCTCCAGCGCCATCCATCTCCCTGCAAAGAATGTAATCCTGTTCCTTTTTTATTGCTGCAGAGTATTCCATGGAATGAATGTACCACATTCATTGATGGGCATTTAGTTTGATTCTATGTCTTTGCTATTGTGAATAGTGCTGCAGTGAACATATGCATGCATGTGACTTTATAATAGAACAATTTATATTCCTTTGAGTACATACCTAGTAATGGGATTATTGGGTCAAATGGTATTTCTAGCTCTAGATTTTTGAGGAATCTCCACACTGTCTTCCACAATGTTTGAACTAATTTACACTCCCACCAACAGTGTAAAAGCGTTCCTTTTTCTCTGCAACCTCACCAGTATCTGTTATTTTTACTTATTAACAATAGCCATTCTGACTGGTGCGAAATGGTATCTCATTGTCATTTTGATTTGCATTTCCTAATGAACAGTGATGTTGAGCCTTTTTCCATATGATTGTTGGCTTCATATTTGTCTTCTTTTGAGAAACGTCTGTTCATAACCTTTGTCCACATTTTAATGGTGTTTTTTCTGGTAAATTTGTTTAAGTTTCTCATAGATGCTGGATATTAAACCCTGGTCAGATACACAATTTGAAAATTTTTCTTCGCTTCTGTAAGTTGTCTGTTCAATTGGCCAGATCTAAGCCATATCCTACAACGGAATTGTGTAGGTGGTGTGTTCACCTCTCTGACCCCTATGTCTATCTCTCATTTTGTCATCAGATGACACCTACTTTATGATGGGAAGCTCAGGTCATATAGTAACTTGGTGGCCCATGGTAAAGAGCCTATTCTCTACACAGGCCCAGTAACAGGCCAGGAACTATTGTACATAAAAAGAGTAGTTATCTACAGAGGATGACGAGGCTTTGTCTCAATATCCTAGGAGTCAGCACTGAGATTTACCTATAGGTGCCTGATAAAGGATTCAAACAGCATCTCTATCGGCCTTTGACATGGTCAAGCACAGTTGAGTCTCCTCCTCCTCCTTCTTCTTCCTCCTCCTCCTCCTCCGCTGCCGCCGCTGCTGCTGCTGCTGCTGCTGCTTCTTCTTCTTCTCTTCTTCTTCTTCTTCTTCTTCTTCTTCTTCTTCTTCTTCTTCTTCTTCTTCTTCTTCTTCTTCTTCTTCTTCTTCTTCTTCTTCTTCTTCTTCTTCTTCTTCTTCTTCTTCTTCTTCTTCTTCTTCTTCCTCCTTCTTCTTTTTTATTTGACGGGTTTTTGCTCTTATTGCTCAGGCTGGAGTGCAGTGGCATGATCTCTGCTCACTGCAACCTCCGGCTCTGGGTTCAAACGAATCTCCTGCATCAGCCTTCCAAGTAGCTGGGATTACAGGTGCCGCCACCATGCCAAGGTAGTTTTTTGTATTTTTAGTAGAGACGGGTTTTCACCATGTTACCCAGGCTGGTCTTGAACTCCTGACCTCAGGTGATTCACCTGCCTCAGCCTACCAAAGTGCTGGGATTACAGGCGTGAGCCACCACACCCAGCCTGACTCTTCTTGATCATATGAACCAAGTGGCAGTATGGTTTGCATAGCAGCCTGGATATTTTGCAGAACCTTATTTTGTTTTGACCCCCACTGAAAACTAGTAGCTTTTTGGTTTACCCAGTGGATAGGTTCAATGTCACCATAGCCATTGCCAAATACCTCTACCATGATAAGTCACTGCTCAAATATTCTAATTATGAATCACTATGTGGCCCCTGGAATTCAAGCAAATCTATTACAGTAGCCATCTGACATTGAGAAGACGTGTTATTTTTTCCACATCTTTTCATTGAGAGGAGATATTCTGGTAGTGAACTTAAAAGGAATTCCTCAATTTTGCTTTTACATTTATATTTATTACTTTATCTTCTTACTTTTAGCAGTAGGAAAATATTAGAGGCACATTGGAGCAACACACTATTAGGAAGCAGAAGTTTAGCATACAAGCATATATATAAGGTAATTACAGGCCCTCACAACTTTTCTCTGTGGCCCAAATAATTTTGTGTGCTTATGCATTAACTTAAACAAATTTTATTCTAGATGTTTCAATTTCAAAAGAAAACAAATAAAGTAAATAAAATTAGAAACCTAGAAAGAGAAGGGGAAAAAGCACTTTAATTTGCACTATTTTCTACCTTAAGTTTTTCATCTATCTATAATTTGTCTATATTTTAACATATGTAACTAATTTTTTATTAAGCTAAATTCAAAGACACATTTCTTGAACATATTCTCTGAAGAATCACCTGACCAAATGCAGCTGTTATGTAACCAATATCCTTGGAATAAAATGAAAGGCATATATTAATCTTTCAAATATTTTGCACTTAACAGTTCATGACAGGTTACATGTCTTATGTTCCGCTGAGGATCATTTTTGAATATAATGACATTTTTGTTATTGAAAGATAATTTAATATTTTTACAAATTAAAGGATACAATAATTTTTAATCTTTTATCCAAAATAACTATCAGAACACTTCGTGTAATACTATGACTATATATCAAATGTGTCCCTAGACAATTTATAATTTGGAGACTGCCATTTGAATATTAATACTACAAGCAAAAGTAAGTGAAGTGATGGTTTCATTTGGTGGAATTTGGTGGCCAAATTTGAAAAAATTAGTAAGTTCTAAAAGAGGGAAATTGATTAAATAAACAACCTGATGTATGCTACTGAAGCATTGCCTCTGGTAAAGGTTAGGGTAGTAACTACTGTGGGATTCCAAAATTCTTCTCCAAAATATGTCAGCCTACAAAAATAGAGTTTCTTTTTAAACCATTCCAGATTAATAAAAAGGAAGTCATGTTTTTTAGGCTGGTGAGTTCTTTAGGTGAATTTCTACAAGCAACACGTGGAACTTCTGACCACCTTGGAAATTCAATGCTCTGAGTAGTTGGCTAGCCTGGGGTTGGGGTTGACTTGCTTCATCTTTAAATTTCCAAAATTGTCTACCAAACTTTCTTGGAAAGAAGACTGTATGTAGCAGGGCAGTAAACAAGCCAACGTGTGCCTAGTGAGGCAGATAATGAAAGATGATTTTCAGTTGTAAACGTCTTAAGTATTGAATTGGAAGCTTAGAATATTTCCTTAAAACAGATCTTGTTCCTGTCATATTCCAATATTTTAGTCAAGTGACATTTCCTTTTTCTCTTTAAGAATCATTGGCCCCATTACTTTCCAATATACTATGTGCATATGTCATTAATGTGGGTGCTTTATAAAAGTAAAAATTAATGAGAAACATTTCTTACAAAATACAGTCTAAATTGTACTGTTCAGATTGTTTCAACCTCTATGCAAATAAATGTTTTATTAGGGAGAATGCTTCTTTAGGCAATGTCATCCTCCCAGACTCCACCTGTTGAATTCTATCCGTATTTTATGGACCAGATTAAATTTCAATTATTCCATGAAATTCTACCTGGTAGGTTCTTGCTTTCTCTCGACCATTCCCATCCCATATATCTAACTCTATGGCAGCTACTAGAGATTTTGTATACTAGATTAATAGAACTAGAAGATAGTGTTAATTGATATATTTGCTAAGCTCATACTGTATACTATTCATTTTACCTATATTAAATACATTAGACACACATTTAAATACATTAGACATAGTATAATATTATTCAGATTTTAAAAAATAAAAAAAATACATCCATAGAGGTTAAAAAACTTTATGAAATGTCACAGAGCTTGTATGCCAATATACCTGGATTTAAATCTAAAATGCTCATGTCCCTTATCCTATTCCATATTTATCAAATTATATTTCAATATACTCTGGGTACATAGAGGAAGAATATCTTACCAAATAGAGGGAAAAAAATAAGTTTATCAGTGGAGTCTTTCTGGAAGTTGAGAAATGTACAGACTTATTAAGGTGCTATATTGTTTCTCAGTCATCCTTAGATATACTGCAGTGTCTAACACACTATCTTGTGAGTAGCAGGTGCTTAATAAATACTCTCTGACTCAGATCAAATGGTGCTGTTTTTCTCCCCATGTTTTTCACTGAGATGTTTGACGTTTTATTTTCGTTTGAGCATTTTTTATCTATGTACATTGATTAATATGCATTTTCAGTCCTGGAGAAAATGCCAACTGAGGTTAACAACTGCCCCAGTTGTTATCTTTGTACCCCCAAGCAACTCAAATAACCTGCTATAGATATAGCAAATCGGCACTCAGTGTTCATCCCAACCACTTTCTAGTGTGCAACGTTATATTACAGAGGCTGGAAAGTTAAAAATAATTTATAAACAACAGTAAGATAGCATTAACTATTAGACAGATTAAAATCTAAAAATTGAGAATTAACAATTACTGACAAGAATGTAGACAGAAACCTTTTCTTTGTGGGAATGCAAAATGGTATGGCTACATTAGAAGGCAATTTGGCAGTTTCTCATAAATTAAACATTATCTTACCATATGTCCCAACATTCCCACACTCTTATGTATTTAGCTGAGGTAATTGAAAACTTAAGTCTACAAACAAACTGAAAATAAAACCTATTAATAGTACTTTTATTCTTTATTACCAAAAAATGGAAGCAACCAGGATATCCTTTAGTAGGTGAGTGAAATTGGAGATATTGAATGCTATTCAGTAATAAATAGGAATGAACTATCTATGCAATGGACTACTATTCAGCAATAAAAAAGAATAAACTATCAATCCATATAAAAATCACTGAATATTAAATACTTATTTCTAAGTAAAAAAAGACAATCTGAAAATTCTACATTTTCTGTGATTTCATTCATGTCATTCTGGAAAAGGCAATACTATAGAAAGTGAAAACAAATCAGTTTTTACAAAGTATGTGAGGAAGAGAAAATGTATTACAGAAGGAAGTATACTACACTTTTTAAAGTAAGAGGATGAATCTTTGTGAAATAGTGAAGGTATATACATTATAATATGTATTTGTCAAAACCTATGGACTTTTATAGCACCATATTGTGAAACTTAAGATAAGTAAACTCTTGAAAAAATCAATTAGGAGTTCAGGGGATACAAAGATTGAATGTGGAATTCAACAAAAGTGTCTACGTGTAAATAATATATGTAGAGACAAGCTCTGTGAAGGACATGGAGGAAAACAGGTGCTGACCTAAGTAACTTTGAAAGTCAATACAAACTAAAAATTAAAAATAACAGGAACTGTACATAAGCAGTGTACTCTAGGTTGTAAAGTTGTTTCTCACAAACGTATAGATTAACAACTCTGAAACCAATATATATTTATACTATAATTTAACATGTAAGCAAATGTCTGGAAGATGGTAGACACACCATTTATTGCTGTTGGACTAAGAGTTTACATATAAGCAAGGTTAGTGGCTAGAATGATATATGTGCTAATGGTTTAGAGTTGGAGACATTAATATGTTTAGTGTAATAGAGATACAGATAATTATACATATAAATATTTATAGATACATTTATAAACACAAGTATGTTCATATGTGTAAATATTTCCTTCCATGTCAGCTGAGAGGTCCTAGAAGCAACTGCACACCAATATTAACTACCACATCTAGCACACGGATATTAGTTTTTAATACTAAAAGAAACTGGAGACAGAAAATCAGAAAGACGGTGAAATCCGATGTCTCAGGCTCCATTTCTCACAAAGAAAGTTCAACTGCTAACTATCCACATACCATAACATCCTTTAAAACCCCAACACTTGGAAATAAGTCTAAGATAACCACATTATTCACAGAAATGAGTGGATTCCAAATTAGACCATGTCACCCATGCTTCTCCCTCAAGTTGGAATAAAACCAAATGGAGAGAATTTTCCTGGGTGCTTAGTATCTACAGGGGAAAATGAAAAACTGAAGGCAGTTATCTAGCTTCCCTAATACTCCAAGACACTTCCCAGAAATCCCAATCTAATCTCATTTCAGTAAGTACTCTAGGAGAAGCAGCACTAAAGGAAACACTAGAAAAAAAAAAAATGGCATCACTAAACTGCCTGGAATCAGGCAGAAACAAAGAAAGAGGGCACAGGTCATAGTGACCTATGCATGGATTTGATGGTACATCTGTATTTTTGTTAGCTATAATGCCTGAGGGCAGGTACCAACTAACCTCGAAGGTCACCTGCAAAATTGAACTGGTCACCTTCAGAAGCACAGTGGGAAATTTGACCAAGTTTGAGTACTTAGACTGCTAGTTTACACATCCAGCCTGAGGACTCACCCCAATGAACACTCAAGCATGAATATACCCACCTGTTACCATTGTTAAGCAGTGTAAGCAATAGACTTGTTTCATCCAGGAAGTCAAGCAGTGGCTTCACTCAGCAATAAAACATCCTCCCAACAACTCTGTTCAGGCAGGGAAACAGAAGCAGAGGATATAGACTGGCTTGACCTGGGATGTCAAGCAGCTACAATCAGCCAAAGAGTCACCCAACAATTTCACCCAGACAGGGCTATTTTCATCTATGTTCATTTTGGAGATTCATAGAGACTAGACATGCTTTACTCAGGAAGGAAAACAGCAACTCAACGCAGCAAAAAGTCTATACCATAGCTCCATCCTGACAGGAATACAATTATCAATTGTGCATTTTTAAGGAGCATAGTCCCTGGCCTTATCTTTGCTGAGCAGCAAACTCTGCTTAACCTCAGATCCCAGCCTGAAGTACTGTCCAACTACAAACCTCAAATAGCCAAATGGCCCAGCGAGGGAATGTCTCCTGTGAATGGTATTACCATAAACCATTGAAGTATCCACTCAGCAGCTCCATATGATAGGCCAACCCAGCCAGTGGTCTCAGCAGACAGCAGAGCCCAGCTATCAGCTCTCCCAAACATCAGACCAATGACAGAGGCCCAGCGAACTAGAACACTCACAGCAAGTTCTGTGCACCTGGGATTGTCACCAACTGGTCCTTCCAGAATCACAGACTAGTTTAAACAGTAAATGTTTATCCTTTCAAAAAGAATACCTGTAAGGCCAGAATATATATATGACTCCTTATATATTCAAGCAATAATGAAAGAACAAAAGAATTGTGAAGAATCAGGGAATCATGACATCTCCAAAAGAAACTAATAAAGTTCCAATAATGGAACTCAAAGAAATTGACATTTATAACATGAATGACAAGGAAATTAGAATAATAAAAATATAGAGGTCCAGTAAACTACAAGAATATATAGACAGATAATTTTATTAAATTTGAAAAAACATACATGAACAAAGCAAGAAGTATGACAAATAAGAACAATAAAAAGATACAATTTTTAGAGATAAAAACTACAATTACTGAATGAAAAAATTTCAATAGAAATATTTGACATCAATCATGATCAAGCAGAAGACTCAGTGAGTTGGAAGACAGACATTTGAAATTATCCTGTAATAGGAGCAAAAAGACAAACAATGAAGAAAAAAAAATAAAGAAAGCCAATGGGAATTATGGGAGACCATTGAGAGACAAAACCTTCAAAAATAAGGGTTGCAACAGGAGAAGAAAGATAAAAAAAAAAAAAAAAAAAGCAGAAAGCATATTTTTAAAAAAATGACTGAAAACTTTCCTAATCTGGGGACACATTCTAATTCTAATATCCAGGTACAGGAAGCACAGGGATCTCCAATCAAATTCAACTCAAAGAGGAATTCACCAAAACACGTAATACTGAAACACAGAATACTAAAATCAAAAACCAAAGACAAGTCTGGGTGTGATGGCTCATGCCTGTTATTCCAGCACTTTGGGAGGCCACAGTGAGAGGATTTCTTGAGGCCAAGTGTTTGAGACCAACCTAGACAACAAAGTGAGACTTCATCTCTACAAAACTTTAAAAATGGCTAAGCACAGTGGTATGCACCTGTAGTCCCAGCTGCTTGGGAGGCTGAGGTGGGAGGATCACTTGATCCTGGGCAATTGAGGTTGCAATGACCCATGATTGCAACACTGTACTCCAGACTGGGAGACAGAGTGAGACCTTGTCTAAAAAAAAAAAAAAAAAAAAAAAAAACTTATGAGAGCAGCCAGAGATAAGAAACATGTGTCTCTTCCTGTTGAGTTGATCCCTTTACCATTATGTAATGGCCTTCTTTGTCTCTTTTGATCTTTGATGGTTTAAAGTCTGTTTTATCAGAGACTAGTATTGCAACTCCTGTCTTTTTCATCAGAGAAATGCAAATCAAAACCACAATGAGATACCATCTCACACCAGTTAGAATAGCAATCATTAAAAAGTCAGGAAACAACAGGTGCTGGAGAGGATGTGGAGAAATAGGAACACTTTTACACTGTTGGTGGGATTGTAAACTAGTTCAACCATTATGGAAAACAGTATGGCGATTCCTCAAGGATCTAGAACTAGATGTACCATATGACCCAGCCATCCCATTACTGGGTATATACCCAAAGGATTATAAATCATGCTGCTATAAAGACACATGCACACGTATGTTTATTGCGGCACTATTCACAATGGCAAAGACTTGGAATCAACCCAAATGTCCATCAGTGACAGACTGGATTAAGAAAATGTGGCACATATACACCATGGAATACTATGCAGCCATAAAAAAGGATGAGTTTGTGTCCTTTGTAGGGACATGGATGCAGCTGGAAACCATCATTCTTAGCAAACTATCACAAGAGCAGAAAACCAAACACCGCATGTTCTCACTCATAGGTGGGAACTGAACAATGAGATCACTTGGACTCGGGAAGGGGAACATCACACACCGGGGCCTATCACGGGGAGGGCGGAGGGGGGAGAGATTGCGTTGGGAGTTATACCTGATGTAAATGACGAGTTGATGGGTGCAGCACGCCAACATGGCACAAGTATACATATGTAACAAACCTGCACGTTATCCACATGTACCCTAGAACTTAAAGTATAATGAAAAAAAAAAAAAAGGAAAAAAAAAAAGAAACATGTATCATAAAAAATTTTTCAATATAACTACCAATGGATTTTTTAGAAGAAATGTATAGGCCAGGAGAGAGTGAGATTATATATTAAATATAATTAAAGAAAGAAAAAAATTACAACAAAGAATGCTTTATTGAGCAAAGCTGTCTTTCAGAGCAAAACATTCCCAGACAAAAATAAAAAAACTAAGGGAGTTTATCACCTCTATACCTGCCTTACAAGAATCACTAAAGGAAATTCTTTAAACTGAAACAAAAATCCTGATAATAAAAGAAAAATCATGAGAGCACAAATCTCAGTGGCATAAGTAAAGCAGAGCCTTATTCATAATACTCCAGGATTATAATAATAATATATTCCTAGTAAGAGGATTAAAAAAAACTACTAATAATATCTTAAGCCAAAATAATTGTTAACAGATATACTCATAAAATGATGCGGATTCTGACATCAAAACATAAAATGTGTGTAAATAAAATTTGTTGTTTGTAATCAAAGTTAAATTGTTGTCAGCATGAAATAAGCTATTGTCATTATAAGATACTCTATGTAAACTTCATAATGACCACAAAGCAAATTTCTTTAGTAGGAAAGAACCAAACAAATACAGAAATGATTCAAAGCATAGCAGTGGAGAAAAACATCAAACCATAAAGAAAGAATAAAAAGAGAAACAAAAAAATTTCTGCAAAACAACTAGAAAACAATTAACAAAATGATAGTGGTAAGTTTTTATGCATCATTTAATAAAAAGACATAGGGGCTAAATAGATTAAAAAAATAGGATCCAACTCTATGCTGCATACCATGGGTCTATCTGAATTTTAAGGACATACATAGACTGTACATAGAAGAATGGAAAAAGATATTCCACTTATATTGAAATCAAGAGAAAAGAGGTAACTATGCTTATATAATAAAAAAAATAAACTTTAAGTGAAAAATCATTTTAAAAAACACGAAGAAGAGCATTATATAATAATAAAGGAGTAAACTCTTCAAGAGGCTGTGTATTAGTTGATTTTCACATTTCTATGAAGAAATACCTGACACTGGGTGATGTATAGAGAAAATAGGTTTAACAGGCTCTTCATTCAAAAGGCTGTACAGGAAGCATAGTGGCTTCTGCTTCTGGGGAGGCCTCGGGAAGCTTCCAATCATGGCAAAAGGCAAAGGGGGAGCAGGACATCTCACATGGTGGAAGCAGGAGAATAAGACAAAAAGAGGAGACAGTTCTGCACACTTTTAAACAGTCAGATTTCATGAGAAGTCACTCACGATTGTAAGAGCAGTACCAAGGTGATGGTGCTAAACCATTCATGAGAAAGCTGACCCCATAATCCAATCATTTCCCACCAGGGCTCACCTCCAAAATCAGAGATTATAATTTGACAGATTTGGCAGGGACACAGATCCAAGTCATATTATTCTACTCCTAGCCTCCCAAATCTCATGTACTTCTTACATTGCAAAATACAATCATGCTTTCCAAACAGTTCCCCCAAAGTCTTTGTTTCTCTTTTTCTTTTTCTTTTTTTCTTTTTTTCTTTTTTTTTTTTTTTTTTTTTTAGACAAAGTTTCACTCTTGTTGCCTAGGCTGGAGTGCAATGGCACGATCTTTGCTCACCACAACCTATGCCTCCCAGGTTCAAGTGATTCTCCTGCCTCAGCCTCCCGAGTAGCTGGGATTACAGGCATGCACCACCATGCCCGGCTAATTTTGTATATTTTTAGTAGAGACTGGGTTTCTCCATGTTGATCAGGCTAGTCTCAAACTCCCAACCTCAGGTTATCCAGCATCCTCAGTGTCCCAAAGGGCTGGGATTACAGGCGCGAGCCACCACACCTGACCCAGTTCCCCAAACTCTTAACTCATTACAGCATTAACTCAAAATGCCAAAGTCCTCAGTCTCATCTGAGACAAAGCTAGTCTTTTCTGCCTATGAGCCTGTAGAATAAAAAACAGGATAGTTGCACCCAAGATACAATGGGGATAGAGGCATTTGGGTAAATACTCTTATTCAAAAAGGAAGAAATTGGCCAGAAGAAAAGGACTGCAGACCCCATGCAAGTTTGAAACCCAGCAGTGCAGTCATTAAATCTTAAAGCTTTGACTTTATGTCCCACATCCAGGGCACAGTAGTGTGAAGGGTAGGCTCCCAAGACCTTGGACAACTCCGCCCTTGTGGCTTTGCAGGATTTACCCCCTGTAGCTATTCTCATGGGATGGCATTGACTCTCTGCAGCTTTTAGGAGTGCAGAGTGCAAGCTGCTTGTGAATCTACCATTCTGAGGTCTGGAGGATGGTGGCCTTCTTCTCACAGGTCTACTAGGCATTGTCCCCAAGGCGACTCTCTGTGGGGGCTCCAACCCAATATTTTTTTTTTTTTTCTTCATATTACTCTACTAGGTGTAGAACTTAGTAGAGCTTCTCCATGAGGGCTCCACCCCTTCAGCAGAGGCTGAACATCCTGGCTTTTCCATACATCTTCTGAAATCTATGCAGAGGCTCCAAAGCCTCAACTCTTCCACTCTGTGCACTTACAGGCTTAAAATCACAGTAAGTGCCAAGGCTTATGACTTACAGTCTCTGAAGCAGTGGCCCAAAGTCTACCTGGGCCCCTTGGAGTCACAGCTTCAGCTGGAGCAGCCGGAATATAAGGAGTTATCTTCAGAGGCCGTGCAGGGCAGCAGGCCTTGAGCCTGGCTGACAAAACCATTCAGTACTTTTAGGACTCCAGGCTTGTGAAGCGAGAGACTGCTACACAGTTCTCTAAAATGCCTTTGAGGCCTTTTTCCCATTGTCTTGGCTATTAACTATTGGCTCATTTTACTTGTGCAAATTTCTGAAGCTTGACTGAATGTATCCCCTGCAAATGGGCTTTTCCTTTCTACCACATAGTTAGGGTGACAATTTTCCAATTTTTTATGTTCTGCTTCCCTTTCAAATATAAATTCCAACTTTAGGTCATTTCTTTTTTCATAGATACGAGAAAAGATTGTTAGAAGCAGACAGGCCACATCTTAAATGCTTTGCTGCTTAGAAATTTCTTCTGCCAGATACCCTAAATCAACATTCTGAAGTTCAAAGTTCCACAGATCTCTAAGGCATGGGTGCAGTGCAGCCAAGTTCTTTGCTAAGACATAAAAAAGTGACTGTTGGTTCAGTTCCCAATATGTTTCTCATTTTGATCTGAGACTTCATCAACCTGAACTTCACTGTCCCTATCACTATGAGCATTTTAGTCACAGTCATTCACCCAGTCTCTAGAAAGTTCTAACTTGCCCTCATCTTTGTATCTTCTTCTGAGCCCTCCAAACTCATCCAACTTGTACCTATCACCCAGTTCCAAAGTCACTTCCACATTTTCAGGTATCCTTATAGCATTGCCCAACTCATTGGTACCAATTTTCGGAATTAGTCCATTCTCACACTGCTCTAAAGAAATACCTGAGACTGGGTAATTTGTAGAGAAAAAAGGTGCAATTGGCAAACTGTTCTGCAGGCTGTACAGGAAGCATAACAGCTTCTGCTTCTGAGGAGGCCCCAGGGAGCATCTAATAATGGCAGAAGACAAAGGAGAAGTAAGATGTCTCATATGTTGGGAGCAGGAGCAAGAGAGAGAGAAAGGGAATGTGCTACACACTTTTAAATGACCAGATCTCACAAGTACTCACTCATGATTGTGAGGAGAGTACCAAGGGGATGGTGCTAAACCATTCATGAGAAAGCTGCTCCCACGATCAATATCACCTCTCACCAGGCCCCTCCTCCAACATTAAGGATTGCTATTCGACATGAGATTGTTTGGAACACAGATACAAACCATATTAAAATATAACAATTATTATTATATATGCACCATATATATGCATCCATATATATATGGATGAACTAAATATGTAAAACAAATGTTAAAGAAAATAAAGGGAGAAATAGATTGCAATACAATAATAGTAGGGGACTTCAGTATCTTACTTGCAACAATAAACAGACAATTCAGACAAAAAGTTAATACAACATTTGAATTGAACAACACTTTATAAAAAATGGACCTAACATACATATACAGAACATTCTATCCAAAAACTACAGAAAACGTATTTTTCTCAAGCACACATAGAACATTCTCCAAGATAGATAATATGGCAAAACACAAAGCAAACTTCTGGAAATTTAAGAAAACTAAAATTATGTCAATTATATTATCTGATTGAAATGGTATAAAACTAAAAATCAATATCTGAAGTTTTGATTTAAAAATACTTGGAAATTAGGCAAAAATGCTTTTGAACAACCAATGGGTAAATGAAAAAATTAAAAGAGGAATTTTAAAAATATCTTTAGATGGATAAAAATGAAAACACAACATATTAAACCTTATATGATACAGCAAAAGCTGTTTTAAGTAGAAAGTTGTCCAGGTGTAGTAGGTCAAATTTGTAATCCCAGCCCTTTGGGAGGGTGAGGTGGGATGATTTCTTGAGCCCAGGATTCCAAGACCAGCCAGGGCAAAATAGTGAGACCCTGTCTTTACAATAATAGTAATAATAATAATAATAATAATAATAATTTAACTTGATATGGTGGCTTAAGTCTGTAGTCTGAGCTACGTGGGGGCCTGAGGTAGGAGAATCACTTGATCCTGGGAGGTTGAGGCTTCCATGAGTCATGATCGTGCCACTCACTTCAGCCTGGGTGACAAATTGAGACCGTGTCTCAAAAATAAATAAATAATAAAATTATATAGCAATAAACACTACATGAAAAAGAAGAAATATCTTTATAAACCTAATGTTACGCCTCAAGAAATGAAAAACAGAACAATCAAATTTCAAAGTTAGCAGGAGGAAGAAAATAATAATGGTCACAGCAGAAATAAATGAAATAGAGGCTAGAAAAACTATACAAGAAATAAAATGAACAGTTTTTCTGAAAAGATAAAAAATTGACAAAACTTTAGCTAATCTAAGAAATAAAAAGAAAAGTTTCAAGTAAATAAAATCACAAATGCAAAGGGAGACATTACAACTGATATCACAGAAATACAAAGAATTTTAAGGGACTACTATGAACAACTGTATATCAACAAATTGGATAACCTAGAAGAAATAGATAAATTCCCAGACACTTGAAACTTAGCAAGACTGTATCATGAAGAAATAGAAAAACTAAACAGATAATTAGTGAGTAAGGAGATTGAAGCAGTAGCTAAAAGTCTCCTATGAAAGAGCAACCTAGGACCTGACGGCTTCATTGCTGAATTTCAGCAAACATCTAATAAAGAATTAATACCAGTCCTTCTCAAACTGTTCCAAAAAATCAAAGAGGATGGAATATTTTCATATTGTTTTTATCAGGCTAGCATTACCCTGATACCAAAGCCAAACATGGACATCATAGGAAAAGAAAATTACATATAGCCAAATGCAGCAACACTTTTAAAAAATCCTTCATCATGATCAAGTGGGATTTGTCTCTGGAATGCAGAGATGCTTCAACATACACAAATAAATAAATATATCATGTTAACAGAATGAAAGACCAAAACATAACTTTTCATTATATGTAAAAATCATTTGACAACATTAAACATCATTACATAATAACATCTCTTTCCAAACTAGGTATAGAAGAAATTTATCTCAACACAATAAATACAATGTATGAGAAGCCCACAGCTATCATACTCAACGGTGAAAAACTGAAAGGCTTTCCTTTGAGACCTGGAGCAAGACAAGGATTTCCAATCCTGTCACTTCTATTCATCACAATATTGGAAGACTTTGCCAGAGCAGTTAGGTAAACTAAAGAAATATAAAGACTCCAAACTGGAAAGAAAGAAGTGAAGTTACCACTATTTGCTGAAAACATAATCTTATAGATAGAAAACCCTAAAGAGTCTACCAAAAAAAACCCTCTTAGAACTGATAAATGAGTACAATACAGTTGTCAAATACAAAACAAACATGCACACATTTATAATGTTTTCATACATTAAGTATCTGAGAAAGAAGTGAATGGAAAAATTACATTTATAATAGCTTCAAAAATGATTCTTAGGAACAAATTTATCCAAGGAGGTTAAAGACCTTTAAAATGAAAACGATAAAACCTTAATGAAAGAAATTGAAGATGACACAAATAAACTGAAAGATATCCTGTGTTTATGAATTGAATTGTTATGAACTGAAAACAGATTGTTGAAATGTCCATACTATCCAAAATGATTCACAGATTAAATGCAATATCTATCCAATGCCCATGGAATTTTAAATAGAAATCTATACAAATTATACAATTCATATGAAGCTACCAAAAATTTCAAATAGCTAAGGCACACACACAAAAAGAACAAAACTTCAGGCATCACACTTCCTGATTTCAAACTACACTATAAAGCTATAGTAATTAAAACAGCATGAGACTTCAACAAAACAGACACATCAGACAATGGAACACAATAGATAAGGACATATGTAGACAAACCTTATTTAAGCCATATGATCAAGGCCCACATCTACAAAAATAAATGGTGTTGATAGCATATACTCTTGATATGAGGTGATGAAAACGGCACTTCTGTGATCTTCCTCTCAAAACCTATAAACACTAACCATGAGAAAAATACAGTAAAACCTCACATTGAAGGACAATCTGCAAAATACTTCACCAACATTTATTAAACTCTCAAGCTAAAAGTAATAAAAGAGAGTCTGAGAATCTAACACAGACAAGAGGAGTCTCAGAAGACATGATAACTAAATGTCATATGGTATCTAGATGGTATTCCAGGACACAAAAGGACATTAGATAAAAACTAAGGATGTTCAAACAAAGTATTGACTCTAGATAGTAATAGTGTATCAATATTTATTTGTTAGTTTTGACAAATGTATCATACAAATTTAAGATATTAGCAATAGGGAAAATTGGTTTCGAGTGATATAAAAACCATCTATACTATTTTTATGACTTATCTGTAAATCAAAAAATATTCCCAAGTGTTATTCAAAAACATAATAGATAGCACTGCTCAAATTCTTTACAGCTACAGTTTGGGATGAGTATTTATTTCTGTCAATTAGACTTATTTATGTGTGATTTGGAAGGCTGAAGAGAGAGAGAAGCCTTCTCATTATTGCTGAAGAACACAGTTGCGGAGGTGTTATTTTGTCAGATTATAATGGTAATGCTGGTGGTGGCAGTCACCTAATCTTATTTCTCTGCATTCTCTGGAGTATAGCAAAAGTAAGGTATCTATGAACAATTTCAGTGCAGGTTACCTCGATCCTCACCTGTCTGATTATGACAGAAGTAACAAGTTATCTGGTAATTAGGTTTCCTGACATTGCTCTGGGTGTAATTCCTGAAGTTCCAGTGAGTACTTAAGCATCAAGTCCTTCCAAAAATATATTAAGCACCTAGTTTCTTGTATTAAATATCTTTCAGCTGAAAATATCTCAATATTTTTCTTTTTCCCGTACCTGAAACTTGAGTGATACAGGGTGTATTATAGTTGAAAAAAGCAGTTGGTGGTTTCCTCTGCTGCATATGTCTTCCCTGAAGAATAGGCGGCTTCTTTAGGTAATGATATTTAAGGAGTGCTTGGAATAATCTTCTGTCTGACAAAATAGATTCCCTATGCATGATAAAGTGCCTGAAATTCTACCATTAGAGTTTCTTATTATTTTTAGTTCCATCATGACCACTCAGTAGATAAGTGTTTTAGCTGCAATTTAGTAATGTAATAGGATTAGTTAAGAGCTTCGAAAGAGCAATTCCATTGAGGAGCACCTTCAGAAATAAAAATGTCATGAAAGGTGGATGGATACTGAAGAGGAAGGCTGAGTGCTATAAGGGTCAACTTGCCCCCTTACAATTTCATTGAAAAGTAGTTCACCTAACATTTAAAGTATGAATTAGAAATCAAGTGCATTCCCCGTATAGCTGCATGATTTAGTATTCTAGGCCTCACCGAGAATGCTAATACAATAAAGCAATAGGAGAAAAATGTGAGATGAAGTTGCATAGAATATATACCTAATACTTAGTGCTAATCTTCAAAACACATTTTTCACGATCATTCTTTTTCTTCCTAGGTATATTATGATGGTTAAGTGAAATAAAATAATCTTTAAACTGACTTCACTGTCAAAATGGGACTCACTGATAAGTTATGTTTTCAAGGTATTTTTCATAATATGCACAATTCAGTATAAGTTTATTGTATACCTACAAAATGCCAGTGCTAAGTATTAGGGATATCAAAATGAATTAGACATGGCCCTTGCTCGTTATGTTAAAGAGGCAGGCATATGGACCACCAACTTAGATAGACTAACAAGCAAACGAGAAGTGTGTGAACTATTTTTTATAATGATTGCAGGCTCTGCACAACCTAAATTTCTTTCTTTTTCTTTTATTTTCTTTCTTTCTTTTTTTTTTTTTTGTTTTGAAACAAAAATCAAGTCTCACTCTATGACCCAGACTGGAGTGCAGTGGCACAATCTCAGCTCACTGCAACCTCTGCCTCCCTGGTTTAAGTGATTCTCGTGTCTCAGCCTCCCAATTAACTAGGATTACAGGCATGTGTCACGACACCTGGTTAATTTTTGTATTTTTAGTAGAGATGGGGTTTCACCATGTTAGCCAAGCTAGTCTCGAACTCCTGGCCTCAAGTGATCCACTGGCCTCTGCCTCCCAAAGTGCTGGGATTACAGGTGTCAGCCACTGTGTCCGGCCTAACCTACATTTCTTGTATTTCTCTGATTTGATTTCCTCTATTATGATTCTCATTTTATTCTCCAAGATACAGACTTTCTGCACCTCTTGATGTTCCTTGAAACTGAGAAGTTTATTCTCACTTCAATCTTTTTGGATTTGTTATTTCCTATATAGAAAGTGTTCTCCTTTTTTGCTTCATTTGGCTGGTTCAAAAAATATAACTTACTCAGAGAATCCTATCTTGATCATTCTATAAAAAACTCCGCCATTCTCTTCAGTCTTTTTCCTTCATCCTCTTTCATTTATACTTGATAACATTTATCAATAATGGACACTTTATATGCTTTGATTTTATAAATTAAATTTGTTGTAGGAAATTTTTTTTTAATTTTTAATGTTTATTATGTATACATAATAGGTGTATATTTATGGAACACAGGTGACGTTTTGATACAGACATACAGTGTGTAATAATCAAATCAGGATAATTGGGATATCCATCACCTCAAGCATTTATTATTTATGTTAGAAATATTCTAACTTTACTTTTTAGTTTTTTTACATTTACAATTAATTATTGTTGACTACAGTTACCCTGTTGTTCTTGCAACTACTAGATCTTAATCATTCTATATAACTATATTTTTGCACCCATTAATAACATACAATTCCCCCCTAATATTCCAGGTCTCTGAAAACCATAATTCTACTTTCTATCTCCATGAGTTCAATTATTTTAATTTTATCCTAGAATATTATATACAGTGAAAATATCCCGCATTCTATAAATATGAGAAATAAAATCTTTCCCAGAAAAATAAAATCTTAAGGATTTTGTCAACACCAGGCCTGTCCTAGAAGAAATGCTGAAGGGAGATCTTCAATCTGAAAGAAAAGGTCATCGGCAAGCAATATGAAATCATTTGAAGGTATAAAGCTTACTGGTAAAACTAAGTAAAAAGACAAATACAGAATAACACTGTAATGGTGTGTAACCCACTAATAGTTTGACTAGAAAGACTAAAAGACAAACGTATCAAAAATAATAGCTACGAAAACATTTTAAATGCTAGAAAGTAAAATAGAAATAAGACACAATAAAAGTTAAAATACGGGGGAGTGAGTTTAAGGGTAGAGGGCTTTTGAAAATTTTCTTTTCAATTGTTTGCTTGTTGGTTGTTGATGTTTTTATCAGAGTTCAGTTGTAGTCAGTTTAAAATAATTTATTATAAGATGTTATTTTAAAGGCTCACGGTAACCTCAAATCAAAACACCTAAAAAAGATACACACAAAAAAAGCAAAACAATTAAAACATACTACCAGAGAATATCACTTTTACACAATGGAATACAGATGTGAAGAAAGGAAGAGATTACTACAAAACAATCTGGATATGAATAACAAAATAGAAATAGTCTTTTTGTATGAGTAATAGCATTGAATTAAAATAGACTACATTTTCCAATCAAAAGATATTGGGTGGTTTAATGGATTAAAAAGACACATGACCCAATTATATGCTGCCTATAATAAACTCATTTCACCTATAAAGACATACATAGAATGAAAAAGGGATGAAAAAGGTATTCGATGCAAATGGAAACCAAAAAGGAGTAAGACTGGCTACATTTGTAAGAGGTAAAATATATTTCAAGACACAAATAATAAACTACATCATTATATGATATAAACAAAACAAAAACATACACACAGACCAATCGAACAGAAGAGACCCCTGAAATAAAGCTGCACAGCTACGACCAACTAATGTTCTACAAAGTTTACAAAAATAAACAATAGTAAAACAATATCTTATTAAATAAATGTTGCTAGAAAAACTATCTATATGGAGAAGAATAAAATTGGACCTTGATATCTCACTATATACAAAAATTAACTCAAGATAGATTAAAGCCTTAAATATGAGACCTCCAGCTATAAAAATCCTAGAAGAAAACCTAAAAAACAACCCTCTGGTCATAGGCCTAGGCAAAAATTGCATGGCAAAGATGCCAAAAGCAATTGCAACAAAAACAAAAATTGATTAGTGGGACCTAATTAAACTAAAGAGCTTCTGTGTAACAATATCAACTATTAGCAATGTAAAGAAAGAGCCTACAGAATGAGAGAAAATATTTGGAAACTATCCATCCAACAAAGGTTTAATATCCAGAATCTATGAGGAACAAACTAATAATCAATAAGAAAACAACCCAATAAAAGTGGGCAGAGGACATGAACAGACATTTTTCAAAAGAAGACATGCACAACAAGTCAACAAGCATATGAAAAAATGTTCAATATGACTAATAACTAAAGAAATACAAAACAAATCTGCAATGCCATCTCACATGAGTCGGAAAGACTATTATTAAAAAGTCAAAAATTAACAGATGCAGGTAAGGTTGTAGAGAAAAGAGAATGCTGATGGGGATGTAAATTAGTTTAGCTATTGTGGAAAGCAGTGCAATGATTTCTCAAAGAACTCAAAGCAGAATTAATATTCTACTGAGAAATTCCATTACTGGATATATATTCAAAGGAATACAAATTGTTCTACCATAAAGACTCATGCACTCTTATGTTCATCTTAGTACTATTCTCAATAGCAAAGACATGGAATCTACTTAAATGTGCATCAATGGTAGACTGGATAAAGAAAATGTGGTACATATCCACCATGGAATACTATGCAGCCATAAAAAAAATGAGATTATGTCCTGTGTGGCAAAACATGGATGAAGCTGGAGGTCACTATCCTAAGTAAACTAATGCAGAAATAGAAAACCAAATACTGCATGTTCTCACATATAAGTGGGAGCTAAACACTGAGTACACATGGACACAAGGACGTGAACAACAGACACGTAGGTGTACTTGAAGGTGGAGGTCAGGAGGAGAGAGAGGATTGAAAAACTACTTATTGCATATGATACTTATTACCTTGTAACTAATATGTATACTAAATCCACAGGAATAAAAATTTATCTATATCACAAACCTGCACTTGTATGCCTGAAACTAAAATAAAAGTTAAAAAAAGAGAAAAATTACAAATTAGGGATGATGTTTTCTACTCGGGCAAAGGGATCCTTAGAAGTGCAAACCTCAGCATCTTGCAATATGCTCTTGTAACAAACTTGCACACATATACCCTGAATCTACAACAAAATAATGTCATTTGGGGTAAACAAGTGGGATTCATTTCAGGGATGCAAGAATGCTTCAATATGTGCAAATCAATAAATATGATACATTGTATCAGTAGAACTATGGAGAAAATCATGTGATCATTTAAATTCATGCTGAAAAGATATTTTATAAAATTCAACACTTCTTTATAGTAAAAACTCTCAAAATATTAGGCATAAAATAAACAGACATCAATACAATGAAAGCAATATGACAGACTCACAGTTTGTATCTTACCAAAGATAAAAAAAAAAAAACCCTGAAAGTCCTTCTCTTAAGATCTGGAACAAGACAAGATTGCTCACTTTTGCCACTGTTATTATATCTGTAATAAGAAGTTCTAGAGAATGCAGTTAGATAAGAGAAAGAAGTGCATACATACTGGACTAGAAGTCATCAAATTATTCTTGTTTTGAGATGATATAATCTTATATCAAGGTGAACCTAACGTCTCCACCAAAAAACTTTTAGAACTAGCAATCAAATGCAGTAGAATTCCAGAGTACACAATCAACATACAAAAATTACTATTATTTCTATATGCCAATAACAAACAATCTGAAAAATAAATCAAAAACGTAATCCCATTTACAATAGCTACAAATTAAATGAATTACCTAGGAATAAACTTAACTGAAGTAAAAGATCTCTACAATGAAAACTGTAAAACATTGATGACACATATTGGGAAATATATAAAAATAGATATTTTCTGTTCATGTATTGGAAGTACAGATATTGTTAACATGCCCATGTTACTCAAATCTATCTACAGATTCACTGCAATTTTTATCAAAATACTAATAATAGAGTATTTAGGGTTCTCTAGGTATGATTATATTATCAGTGAACAAACAATTTGGTTTCCTCTTTTCCATTTTGGATCCTTTTATTTTATTTCTGTCACCTAGTTGTTATGACAAGGACTTCCAGTAATATGCCAAATATGAATGGTAAAAGTGGGCATCTTTGTTTTGTTACACTTCTTGGAGAAAAGTGGAACAACAACAACAACAACAACAACAACAACAAAAATATATATGTATATAGTGTATATATATTATATATATGTAGAGATAATATATATGCAGTAACCCAAAAAAGTATATATCATATGCATTGCATATATAATATGTATATATTATATACATATTATACTGGTATTATACCAGTACCATTCTTTCTTGGTTATATAGTATAGTGTATATATAATATATATGTGTGTGTATATACTATATATATATATATATATATTTTATATATATGGACCAGAATAAAGACTCCAGAAAAAAAAAGACACATATCTACAGCCAACGAATTAACTAATCTTTGTCAAAATCAACAAGAACATACACTGGGGAAAGAACACTGTTTTTAATAAGTAATGCTTTGAAAATTGGATTATCATATGCAAAAGAATAAAATTGGATCACTATCTCCCACCATATACAAAAATTATCTAAAAATGAATTAAAGATTTGAATGTATGATCTGAAATTATAAAAATACCAGAAGAAAACCTAGGAAACAGTCTTGAAGCCATTGGTTTAGGCAAACAATTCATGACTAAGACCTCTAAAACAGAGGCAACAAAAACAAAAATAGACAAATTGGGCTAAAAAAAAAAAATCTTCTGGACAGTTAAAAATAATCAACAGAGTGAACAGACAACCTCTGGAGTGTGATAAAATACACAAAAAACATACATGGTTATTAAAAATTATTCAGAATCACTAAGCATCAGAAAAATGCTAGTTAAAACAACAATGAGATATCATTTTACACTAGTAAGGTTACTTAGTATTAAAAAAAAATGTAGCATGTGGATGAGTATGCAGAAAAAATTGAACTCTTACACACGGTTTCTTGGGCATCTGTTTGTCTTCTAAAAATGTAAACTCATATTCTTAGCCCAGAGAATGAAAGAAAATTGTATTAGTTAATTCTTACACTGCTAATAAATACATATGAAGACTGGGTAATTTATAAAAGAAAGAGGTTTAATTGACTCAGTTCAGCATGGCTGGGGAGGACTCAGGAAAGTTATAATCATGGCAGAAGGGGAAGCAAACATGTCCTTCTTCACATGGTAACAGGAAAGAGAAGTGCAGAGTGAAGTGGTGGGAAGTTCCTTATGAAACCATCAGATCTTGTGAGAATATACCCACTATCACAAGAATAGCATGGAGAATGCTGCCCCCATTATTCAAGTACCTTCCACCAGGTCTTTTTCATGACATGTGGGGATTATGGAAACTACAAGATGAGATTTGGGTGGAGACACAACCAAACCATATCATTCCACCCTGGCCACTCCCACATCTCATTTCCTTACATTTGAAAACACTACGATGCCTTTCCAACAGTCCCCCAAAGTCTTAACTCATTCCAGCATCAACCCAAAATTTCAAGTCCAAGGTCTCATCTGAAACAAGGCAAGCTTCTTCTGCCTATGAACCTGCAAAATCAAAAGCAAGTTAGTTACTTCCTGGATACAATGGGGGTACAGGCATTGGGTAAATACACTGGCTTTAAATGGGAGAAATTCACCAAAACAAAGGTACCACAGGCCCCATGCAAGTCTGAAACCTCACAAAGCAGTCGTTAAACCTTAAAATTCCAAAATGATCTCCTTTGACCCCATGTCTCATATCCAGGTCACACTGATGCAAGAGGTAGGCTCCCACAGCCTTGGGCAGCTCCATCCCCGTGACTTTGCAGGAAAAACACCCCTCCTGGCTGCTTTCACAGGTTGGCATTGAGTGTTTGTGGCTTTTCTAGATGTATGGTACAAGCTGTCAATGGATCTACCATTCTGGGTTCTGGAGGATAGTGTCCCTGTTCTCACAGCTCCACTGGGTAGTGCTCAAGTGGGGACTCCATGTAGAGCCTCTGACCCCACATTTCACTTCTACACTTCCCTAGCAGAGGTTCTCCATGAAGGCATCATCCCTGCAGCAAACTTCTGCATGGAAATCCAGGCCTTTTTCTACATTCTCTGAAATCTAGACGGAGTTTCTCAAACCTCAATTGTGGACTTCTGTGCACTTGCAAGCTCAACAGTACATGGAAGTTGTCAGTGCTTGGGTCTTGAATCCTCTGAAGCAATGACCTAAACTCTGTGTTGGCTTCTTTTAGCCACAGCTTTAGCAGCTGGGACACAAGGCCCCAAGGCCCCAAGGCCCCAAATCCCAAGCCTGCACACAGCAGATAAGCCCTGGACCCAGCCCAGAAAACCATTTTTTTCTCCTAGGTCTCTGGGCCTGTTGTGGGATGGGCTGCTGTTAAAACCTCTGATGTGCCCCCAGAGACATTTTCACCATTGTCTTGATGATTAACATTTGGCTCCTTGTTACTTATGCAAATTTCTGCAGCAGGCTTGATTTGCTCCACAGAAAATGGGTTTTTCTTTTCTGTTGCATTGTCAGGCTGCATATTTTTCAAACTTTTATGCTCTGCTTCCTCTTGAAAGCTTTGCTGCTTAGAAATTTCTTCTGTCAGATAGTCTCAATCATCTCTCCCAAGTTCAAATTTCTACGGATCTCTAGGCAGGGGCAAAATGCCACCAGTCTCTTTGCATAGAAAGAGTGACCTTTACTCCAGTTCTGAACAAGTTCCTAATCTCCATCTAAGACCACCTCAGCCTGGACTTTATTTTCTGCATCACTCTCAACATTTTGGTCAAAGCTACTTAACAAGTCTTTAGCAAACTCCAAACTTTTCCACATCTTCCTATCTTCTGAGCTCTCCAAGTCTCTAGGAGGTTCCAAACTTCCCACATTTTCCCATCTTCTTCTGAGCCTTCCAAACTGTTCCAACCTGTGCCAGTTACCCAGTTTCAAAGTCACTTCCACATTTTTAGGTATCTTTACAGCTACACCCCACTACCCAGTACCATTTTACTGTATTAGTCCATTCTCATGGTGCTAACAAAGACATACATGAGATCGGGTAATTTATAAAGAAGTTTAATTGACTCAAAGTTCTGCAGGGCTGGAGAGGCCTCAGGAAACTTACAATCATGGTGGAAGGGAAAGCAAACATGTCCTTCTTCACATGATGCAAGAATGAGAAGTACAGAGCAAAGGGGGGGAAAAGCCCCTTATAAAATCATCAGATCTCGTAAAAACTCACTCACTATCATGAGAATGGTGATACAAGGTCTTTGGGATGTCACTTTTCTGGCAAGAAACCTCTGGCCAGTAGCACCTTTGCCTGAGCCTTGCTCGAGCCCACTGGACTTGTTCCACCCACTTGGCCTGGTAGACTGTGCTCATCTCACACTACCGACCTGAATCTGACACCTCCAAGGGAGACTGTGAGTCAGGCATGAAGTGGTGAGGGGTTGTGTGAGTGAGTGTGGTGTCCAGGCAGTGCAGACACACTGACTGCTGCGATGGGGTGGACAGCCCCAGGTGCTGGTATGGGTGCCAGCTCTCTGCGAGGCTGCAGTTGGATCAGGTGCATGACAAGCAGAATCTCTGGCTGGCAACAGGGAAGGCAGTAGGCCCTAAAAACTTGGAGACACCAGTAACTGCAGGGCCCCAAAGAGAAAGTCACAGGTCTGGGTTTCTCATAGGGCCACAGGTCTTCTCTCCTTCTCTTCACATGCAATGTGGCAAGCAAGGGACATGTTTTAGCCTTGTTTGTGTTACAGCTCTTTTAGCCTAACCATTTGGTGGGTCGTGAGTTCTTGTCCTGTGACGAGGAAGAATGAATGATATGATTTGGCTATGTCGCCACCCAAATCTCACCTTGAATTATAGCTCCCATAATTTTCACATGTTGTGGAAGGGGCCTGGTGGGAGATAATTAAATCACTGGGATGGGATGAGAGTGAAAAAGTCTCACAAGATCTGATGGTTTTATAAAGGGAAACCCTTTTCACTTGGCTCTCATTATCTCTTGCCTGTCACCATGTAAGATGTGACTTTCACCTTTCACCATGATTGTGAGGCCTCTCAGACCACATGACACTGTAAGTCCATTATACCTCCTTTTCTTTACCAATTACCTAGTCTCAGATATGTCTTTATCAGCAGTGTGAAAACAAACTAATACAATGAGGTATGTGGAAAAGTGGAGGGTAAGCAAGACAAAGAGGAGATCTATTGAACAACAGAACAGCTCAGAGAAGACCCAAAGTGGGCAGCTCCTCTCTGTAGCCAGTGTATCCCAACAAGTTTTCAGCTCCTAGCAGAGAGAGTAGCTCATCCTCGCAGGCAGGTCATTCCAACAAGTGTTCTGTTCTCAGCAGAGAGGGAACTCCTGCTGATCATCCTGAAAAGTGTTCAGCTATCAGGAAAAAGGGTAGCTCCTCTCTACAGCTAGTTGTTCCATCATCTGCAGCTCTTTGCAGAGAGTAGGCCCTGGAGTGGGTGGCTCCTCTCTGCAGCAGTTTGTCCCATTGTCTCTATATCTCTCAGCAAAGAGGGTAGCTTCTCTGCAACTGGTAATCCTATCTTCTCTCCAACCTCTGCTCTAATTTGGCTGGGCCCAGGGCTTTTATGAGCCACAGAGGGGAGAAAGTACATGCCAACTGATCCATGAGCAGCCATGGGAAGGCCCAGAAAAGGCACCACAAGTCCCCACTCTGGTTCATGGGACTGGCAGCCAGGCTCCCAGCCTTCAGGCTTTCCCTTGCTTGAACGTGGGGCCTCACTGGGGACAAGTTCCCTTCCACCCAGGATCCCATCTGCCTCCTGCTACCATCCATGGTGACCAGGCTGCTCATACCAAGGGGCATCTGCAGGCCAGTGCTGAGTCATTCTCAGCCCCCTTCTTGGCCTATTTCCCATTCTTGTTGGTGCCCAACATCCAGACGGGGCCGAGGCAACAGAAGGCTGGTGTGTCAGCACTGTCTCAAATGTGTGAACCCCTGGCAGGGCTGTGACAGCATTCAGGCTCAGTCCCACATTGCTCTGAGATAGGAGTGGGTACTGACAGTGGGGAGAAGCCAGGTAGCTGGAGCAGGAACTTCTGAGCCTGCAAGCATGGCAGGGAACTTTCTGGGCCCCTGAGAGTGCAGAAAGGCCCTGGTGCACAGCCCCAACTTGGGTGGCTGAACCTGCACCCAGGAATAATAGGACTTCTGCCTGTTTCTCGCTCCCCAAAGCACAAAGAGGCCCAGGTCTACAGCCCCTACTTGGGCAGTTGGAACCACACCCAGGACCCAGCCTCACAGGGGCTGGGCTTGCTCCTGGCTCCCACTGGCACTGTCGAGTGTGCATCTCTGGCCACACCCCCTTATACCCTGAGACAGGGACTCCAGGTCCTTGCTGGGCACAAGCCAGCCTCCAGGCAGAAGCAACATTACCATGAGCTGCCCTCACGGTCCCAGGGTTACAGAGTGGCCCAGGGCTCCCTCTCACCTGGTTCACTGCCCTGCCTAAGGGGCACTACAGGAGCAGATCATGGGCCCCCAGCCTGACCATTGGGAGCATCAGGCCCAGCAATCACCCCAATCTGTGGCAAACCCCAGGGGCATGGCCCAAGGAGGCCCTGCACAGAGCCTCCTTCTGAGATGCAGGAACCCAGCCCTCTTGATGAAGTGGGCACAGTGACTGAGCCACTGGCCAGGTCTCCAAAGTGGGCACCACTCTCACTTTTAGCCCTGGAGTCCCAAGCATAGCCCCAGTTTTGCACCCCAGGCCTGGCCCCCATGCTCTGTTAGCAATCATGGCAATACCCCAGCCCAGCTCCACCTTGGAGCCCCTCTCTGCCTAACCACGCAGCTTCCCTGCTGGTAGGTGAATTGGCCCGGCCCCATCACAATGGTCCCCATGACATAGGGGTCTGGGGACTGTCTGCCTCTTCTAAACACTATCCCCACAGCAGTGGCAGGCGAGAGCAGTGGTGTGGGCCCAGGGTTCAGAGTGACAAAAACTACAGGCCTGGGAATGGTTCTCATCCACCTGTGCCAGAGTGGGGACAGCACAGTCAGCTGCATCAGGAACATGGGATGCAGGGGATATGGGACACAGTGGTCTCCTCATTGCCACTGCTGCTTTTGAAGTTTGTCCTGCCACCACCACTCATGCCTTCCCACTGCAGCTGGTGCAGTGGCAATGGCCACTTCAGATGGCCCACTGTTGCCATCAATCCCCCCTCAGAAGAGGTACACGTAACTGCCATTGGTATAGGAACAATAGCCACTCTTGAATGCTTTATGCTGACAGAGGCATTGTTTTTGGAAAAATGGCAGTGGGATCTCTCTCAGAGGCCTATCTAAGAATCCCTGGTAAAAAGGAAGCCATTATCTGAGGCTTTTATTGCATGACCACTTGGATTTTCATGGCCCATCCCTCTTGTCTCTTCTGAGCTGCAGTCAGATATTACTGGTTGGTTCTCAGGAATATACTTTACTCTCTTTTCAAAAGCTACAAATAGCTCAAAATAAAAGCTTCCTTGATGCTGAAAAAGAAACAAACTGTTAGCAATTTTCCAAGCAAAAAATTTAAAAAAAGATTACTTCTGTCTTCCATTAGTTTAGTCCACCCAGGAAATTCCTGTTCACAATCTCCAAAGTTATCAGAAACCTACACTGAAGAACTATAATCCATTTTTTGAAGAGGATAAAAACAATACAATTGTCTGTTATTATCAAAATGTACTAGGGTAATAACAGTCAAATATGATTGACAAATAAATGTGGTCACCTCTATGGTCTACTATAACCTAACAAAATAACCCTAATTATAATTGATAACACATACTCAGACATCAGAATTTTAGATTTACCAGTTTGGACCACATGTCTACATTTTGAAGACATTTTTATTTTACCAATAATCTTTACAACTGTTTCTATTTCTCAAAGATTAAACTCATGTGAACTGAATGGCATTACAGCTTCTTTTTTTCTTTAAAAATATTTTATCTAAGCCCTTAATTTTCCTTAAGCCAATGAATTAGAGAGATCTTTCATATAAGCATCACAAACATAACACATATCTATCTACACAGATACACAGAAGGAGATCTAGCAGTTGTAATATTTTTCATATGCCAAACTCTTAATTGGATTACTGGGCTGGGGGTATAGCCCTTTTTCCAAGGAATCCCAGGCCACTAGAAGTCATCCTGGAGTCCCTCATGTGTACATTAAGAGTGGCAAGACAAAAAATGGAAACAGATAATTCAGCTGACTAAGAAGAAAAACCTTTTTCCAGAAAAACAAGATTCCCAAAGAGAAAAGACATAAAGGCCTTTTAAATATACCTAAACTTGGATATCCTTCTTTAATTAACCTGACTTTTAACCATAGCACTCTTTTTTTAAGAAGTTCTTTTAAATCTCTTATTACCTGACCTTAGCCATGCCAAATGGCAAATATTTCTGGCTTTCATGGAGGGACAGAGAATGTAGTGCCTTTTACCATGCATGTAACCAGTTGCACAGAGAGAAATAAGTCAAAATTCAGACTGGTAAGAACTTTTACCATTTTGCCAGCATGACAGGCTTCTGGGTTCTCTTCCCCTGAGCCATGGAGCCCTGTTGACCCTAGAGTCCTGTGAAGGGGAAAAAGACAAAGAGAACTTGTCCCTCCTCAAGTAATTGCCAAGCAGTTATGGTTTGGGAAAATAAAACTCTTCCCAGTTTGGAGGATATATCTGAGGGGAATGTCCTGTGCTACGGAGATGCAATTACACATCCGTGAAGAGAGGACAAAGGAGGAAAAAAGAAAAATATATTTTATTTCTTTCTCCAATGTCTGAGGGTGAAATGGGTTCCAGTGATTCGGGATGCACTGGAGAGGAGTGCAGGCTGAAAATGATTGGTTATCCATCTGAAAAGGGCGGAAGAAGGCATCCCATTGTTTTCTCCCTCTTCCTAACAAATACCCAGGGTACCTGATGGAGAGAAAAAAAAGACATCCCTTTTTCTCCTTCTGACTTTATATCCCTGAGTCCTGGCAACCTGTGCAGGTGCTGACCGTGGGTGCAAGTGCAACTTTTACCCATGAAGTAGGGAGACATAGCCTCAGGAATATTCTCACTTACCTGTGCAGTGCCTAAGCCTCCTGTTGTCAGTAACCTTTGAGTTCCCTATATCTTAACTATGTCATGGATGTGAGCATGTCCTACATCAACAAAGTGGGAGGGCTTAATTTGTAGGAATTAGCCATGCTCACCTGTGCTGTACCCTTCGATTCCTGCTGTGGTCTGTCTCAGGTCTAGTGTTCCATTCCAGGTCTTCAAACCAAACCTTGGGACCAAAAGGTGCCTCAGGAGGGTGTATGGACCCATTAAATTAGTCCCAGGTGGCCCTAACCAAATTGAATCTAGCAATTGGTAGGGCACCTTCTCTATTGCTTCCCTATCAAAAACTGGTGAAGCTATGGGACCATATCTTCCTCAGACAAGGGAGGGAAAGGGAGTTCCAGGAATTGGGAACCTGGCCTATTAAGGTGTTTTCCAAAAGAAAAAAAAAAAAAAGCTAAACCCCTCACATAGAAAAGCTCTCTATATTCACAGGACTCTGTTGACTCCTAACATGGTGGAGGAAGGAGATCTGAGACAGCACTCAAGGTCATGTCAAAGGAGGAGAAGGGCCTAGATTGGAGAGGAGAACTGAATGACCTGCTCCAGATTTCAGGAGGAGGTCCACCCTCCTTTTCTCAACCCACAGAATCACTGGGGCTCCTGGATGGAAATGGTGATCTGAACCACCAGAGCAAAAGAGAGGTGCCATGGGACCCATCAATCCTGCTGGACCATTTGGGAAACTGACCCTGGACCCATTGACCTATGTCTCTGCAGACAGTTCGCCCTTCCATGGTCTTCATTGAAAACTGGACAGGGCACAGGTGACCTCCTCCCACTGTTCAGACAGTCCCTCCTGAAGTGCCCTGACTCACCACATTTGCAGCAGTCAACAGGTGCATCTCAGGGACTCTGGGGCCAGGAGCCTATAAGGCAGTTATTAGAGTGTCTGCCTTTTTCTTGTATCTCCTCTCTCTTTTCTGGACTTCCTGCCAGCTTCCACTGCAAAAGGCCAAGGTGGCCACTCCCAGGAGGTGCTCCCAAGTACCATCTGGTCCCACAGCTTGTGTCCACAGCTTCCTCCTGACATCTGAGGCTGCCTGTGCAATACACTTATCTCCTAGGACCAACTGTCCTTTGACCAAGTCAGGAGACAGAGAGGTGTGCTTTGCCAAGCCCCTCCCAGTGCCTCCCTGACCTCACCCAGAAAGACAGTGAGACATTTATCCAATTTCTAGTCTATCATGGTTAGCCCAGTGTAATCAAGAGGCCTAGTTTCAGTGCCTTGTAAGCCCTCCAGTATGCACACCTGAAAGTGTTTCTTCCTCCTTTCTCCTATTTCATCATTGGGGTCCAATTTAAGATCCTCAAATGGCACTGCTACTTTTCCAATCACCTTCCCTGGCCCTATATGATAAAAAAAAGCTCATCCCCCAAATTATCTGCCATTTGCAGGATGCCCTGCCTTCCAGCTGTGGTGAGAGTCTGATTCAAAGGTAACATGATATCCTTATAGGAGAGCTTAAATACTTAGGTTAAGTTGTGGAAAGCCTTTACATACCTGTCAGGGCTGTATGAAAACTTGCCAAGACCTCTCTTAATTTACAGTAAGCCCTGTAGAGAAAAGGGGGCCTTAATCAGGCCATAGTCACCCAGCATCTCTTATAAGGGCAGAAGTGAGACTTGCCTAAAATGAGGATTTCTAGGTTGGGGCAAGCTTGAGAGAAAACCTGGATAAGGAGGTGTTTTAGGGGGTTGATTCTTCTTCTGGAGGTACCTCTGGAGTTTGCTTCTCTATTTCCCTGAAATTGCCCCTTGCAACCTTTCCTGAGATGGCCAATAGAAGGGCTGAATTAATCCTACAATGTTGCCAAAGGTCCAGATTACCCTAGAAGGTATAGAAGGCCTGCACATATGGAACATTGGATGATTTGTCCTCACATTTACAGAAAAACTACCTTCCTGAGGCCATGGTTCTTTTCTGTACCTTGAGGTGTGTGGTATTAAGTTGGCAACCAAGGAAATTACAGTAACATTTTCACCACAAATTTACATAAGATGCCAAGGCACACTTTGCTTCATCTGTGCTACTCTTAACCTTCCATTGTATACTTTTGATGACTAAGCCAAATGCTCATTCTATCCAGTAATATCTCTGGTTTGCAAAAACATCCTTAGCATTTAACATTGTATATAAAGAAGAGAAACCATGACAGTGTGAAAGAAAGAAAAAATGGTAGGAAATACTGGAAGTCCTAGTGCTTACAACCTAACAGGCAGTTGGGGACTAGAGTTAGTCCAGTGGTCTCTGGATAACACTGATGGCTAGTCTCAGTCAGATACCCTCAGCTGCCCCAGCACCTCCTTCCAGTGTCACATAATGGCTAGACCTCCATGAAAGGAAACTGAGTTGGAACAAAGCCAACATTCCCAAAACTCGAGGGTAACGGGGAATTGACAGTGTCCTCATTCCCAACACTTGAGGGTGATGGGGTATTGACACTCTCCTCCCCAGCAAGCCTGTCTTCCATGTCTTAAGTCCAGCAGCTGTGTTAGTCACTTTTACCTGTCTGACAGAGGCCTCGTATTTGTCTTGCATTTTGGCTATTGTGGAGTTTAGGGACTCTGAAAAAAGGACAGAAAGAGCTGATCTGCTTTTACTCACCCTTCCACAGATCCCTAATGAACCCCCTAGTTGTTACAGGATCTTCAAGGTGTCACTTTTCTGGCAGGAAATCTGTGGCCAGTAGTATCTTTGCCTGAGTTTTGCTTGGTCTTGCTGGGTTCATCCTACCCATTTGGCCTGGCAAGCTGTGCTTAGCTCATGCTATTAGCCTGGATCCCATGCCTCCAAGAGAGACTGTGAGTCAGGCATGGAACAATGAGGGGTGTGTAAACAAGTGTAGGGTCTGGCGCCTGCAGTCCAACACTCTGCTGATACCACAAGATAGTCAAATCCAGGTGCTGGCATTCTTTCCAGCTATCTGTGAGCCTGTGGCTGGACCAGGTGCACCACAAGCAGGTTCCCCAGTTGGCACCAAGGAATGCAGTGGTGCCCAGAAGCTTGGAGGAACCAGGAATTGCAGGGGCTTAAAGACAGAGTCACAGCCCTGGCTCTGGGAGTTCCAAGGTCTGCTCTCCCTGAAGAGCCACAACTCTTCTCTCCTTGTCTTCACCTGCAATGTGGTGAGCAAGGGGCATGTTTCAGCTCTGTTTGTGTTACAGCTCTTTTAGTCTTGCTATTTGGCAGGTCCTGAGTTCTTGTCCTGTGACCAGGAAGAATGAGGTATGCAGAGAAGTGGAGGCTGAGCAAGATGAAGAGGAGCTTTATTGAGCAATAGAACAGTTCAGAGAAGACCTGCAGTGGGCAGATCCTCTCCATAGCCAGGGTGTCCAGTGAGTGTTCAGATCCTAGCAAAGAAGGTAGCTCCTCTCTGCAGGCAGGTAATCACAACAAGTGTTCAGTTCTCAGCAGAGAGGATAGTTCCTTTCTGCAGCTGATCATTCTATTGTCTGCAACTCTCAGCAGAGAGTATGACCTAGAATGGGTGACTCTTCTCTGAAGGCAGGTCATCTCATAATCTCTGCATCTTTCAGCATAGAGGGTATTTCCTCTCTGCAGCTGGTCATCTGGTCATCTCCCCTTCCACTGCTCTGCTCTGGCTGAGCCCACGGCTTTTATGGGCCTGAGAGAGGATGATGTGTGTATCAATTGGTTTGGTTTATGGGCAGACATAGGCAGGCTTTGAAAAGGCACCACAAGTCCTTACTTCAAGCCACAGCACTAGAAGCCCAGCCCTCAACTTTCAGGCCCTCCCTGGCCTGTAGGTGGGGCTTCACCAGGGGCCCACTCCCTTCTGTCCAGAAGCTCATCTGCCTCCTGACACTGTGTGTAGTGCCCAGGCTGCTTATGCCAAGGGGCACCTGCAGGCCATCACTGAGCTGTCCTTGGCCCCCTGTCCAGCCTCCCTTCCACTCTTGTTTGTTCCCAATGTCCAGAGGGGGCCGAAGTGGCAGGGGGCTGGTGTGTCAGCTGTGCCCCAAGCATGTGAACTCCTGGCCGGGCTGTGATAGTGATCAGGCTAAGCGCTACATTGCTCCAAGTTTGGAGCAGGCATTACCAGCAGGGAGAAGCCAGGTAGCAGTACCAGACACTTCTCAGCCTGCAAGGGCAGCGGGGTGCCTTCTGGGCCTCCAAGAGCACAGGGAGACCCAGATCCACAGCCATGACTTGGGTGGCCACAGCTGTACCCAGGAGGGTGGGGCTGGTGCCTTCTTCCAGCTTCCACCAGCTCACTGGAGCATGCAGCCACAGCTGCGCCCCCTCATAGCCTGAGGCAGGAGTTCCAGGTCCTTGCTGGGCTAGGGCCGCTGTCTGGGGCTGGGCAATGTTGCCGCAAGCTCCCCATCACCCTGGTGCCCCTTGCCTGGCTCATGGCCCTGCTGGGTGGGCACCTCTGGGAAAAGATCATGGAACCCAGGTGCAACTATTGGGAATGTTATGCCTGGTGCTCACCCCAATGTGGGGTGGACCCTGAGGATGTGGCCCTGAGCAGGCCTGCACAGAGCCTCCTCCTGAGGCAAAGAAACACATCACCCTTTGTGGGGTGGAGGTGGTGACCATGCAGCTGGCCAAGTCCCCGAAATGAGTGCCACTCCCACTTCCGACCATAGGCCGCTGAAAAATGGCCCTAGCTCTGCATCCCAAGCCTGACCCCTGCACTCTGTGTTAAAGGAGAGCAATGCCCCAGGACCAGCTCCACCTTAGATCCCCTCTCTGTCCAGCTGCACTGACTGCTCCTGCATCACCAGACAACTCACTCTGGCCCTATTGCAGCAACCCTGGGACAGCAGACTGCAGGGACTGGTCACCTCCTCTCCAAGTCTGCCCCGCGGTGGCAGTAGGCAGGAGCAGAGACATGGGTCCCAGGGTCCAGAGCGACAGAGGCTCCGGGCCTGAGGGTGAGTCCTGCTTTGCTGCACAAGGGTCAGGTGGCACACTTGGCAGCCTTGGAGATTCTGGGCCTGGAGATGTGGGGCACAGGGATCACCCTGCTGCGACTGCTGCCACCACTGCTCATGCCTTCCCACTGCAGCCAGCATGGTGGCAGTGGCCACTCCCGACGGCCTGCTGCTGCCATCAATATCATGGGGGAAAATGACACCATCATTCAGTTACCTCCCACTGGGTCCCTCCCATGACACCTGAGGAATATTGGAACTACAAGATGAGACTGGGGTGGGGACACAGCCAAACCATATATAAGTAGCTCAAACAATTTGATAGGAAAAATCTAATAATCCAATTTTTTAAATGGGCAAAGATCTGAATAGACATTTCTTAAAAGAAGACATAAAAATGGCAACCAGACATATGAAAAAAATGCTCAATATAATTAATCATTAGAGAAATGCAAATCAAAACTACAATGAGATATTATCTTACTGCAGTTATAATGGCTTTCATCCAAAAGACAGACATTAATGAATGCTGGCAAGAAAGGGGAACCCTTGTACACTGCTAGTGTGAGTGTAAATTAGTATAACCACTATAAAGAATACGATGGAACTTCCTCAAAAAACTGAGAGTAGAAGTACCATTTGATCCAGCAGTCCTACTGCTGGCTATATACCAAAAAGAAATGAAATCAGTACATCAAAGAGATATCTGCACTCCCATGTTTATTGCAGCACTACTCACAGTAGCCAAGATATAAAATCAACCTAAATGTCTATTAATGGATTAATGAATAAATACAATGTGGTACATACACACAATGGAAGATTTTTCAGCTATAAGAAATGAAATCTTACTTTTTGCATCAATGTGAATGGAAGTGGAGGACATTAGGCTATGTAAAATGACCCAGGCACAGAAAGATAAATTTTAAATGTTCTTACTAATATGTGGGAATTAAAAATTAAAACAATTGAATTCATAGATATAAAGAGTAGAATGGTGGTTACCAGAGACTGGCAAGGTTAGTAGGTAGAGGGCAAAATGTGGGGATGGTTAATGGGTGCAAAAATATAGTTAGAATAAATAAGAAATAATAGTTGGTAGCAAAACAGGGTGACTATAGTCAACATTCATTTATTTTATATTTAAAAATAACTAACAATGATAATTGGAATGTTTCTAACACAAATACATGATAAATGATTGAGGAGATGGATACTCTAATTACCCTGATGTGATTATTACACATTGTATACTGTGTCAGAACATCTCATATATCTCATAAATGCATACACCTATTATGTAACCTTAATAATTAAGAATAAAAATAATATTAAATAAATCAGCTATCTTGAATTTTCTGTCTGAAAAGTCACATATCTCTGTCACACTGGGATTTGTCTCTGGTGCCATATTCAGTTTGTTAAGTGACGTCATGTTATTGTGGATGTTCTTGATGTTTGTGTATGTTCCTTGATGTCTGGACATTGAAGAGTTAGGTATTTATTCTAACTTTCACAGTCTGAGCTTCTTTGTACACTCATCCTGCTTGAGAAGGCTTTTCCTGTATTCAAAGAGAATTGAGTGTTGTGATCTAAGTCTTTGTTCACTGCAGCTGTATCACCATCGGGATGCATACCAAGCCTAGTAACACTGAGTCTCTTGCAGACTCATACCATCTGGACACACTTGGGTAAGGTCTGGAAGTATTCCCTGGATTACCAGGCAGAGTCTCTTGTTTTATTTCCTGTCTTTCCTTCAAACGGAAGGAGTCTCTCTTCCTGCTGGCCTGCCTGGAGTTGGGGGAGAGGTGATGTAAGCACTCCCTTGGCCACCACAACTGGGACTGCACTGGATTACACCTGATCCAGCACAGTGCTGGGTCTTGCCAAAGGCCCTTGAAAACTACTGCTTGGCTACCTCCGATGTTGGTTCCATTCCTAAGTGCTCTTTAATTAGCAGGTGGTGAATCCTTTCAAGACTATGTGTCTTTTCTTCAGGGAAGAGGGTTCCCTTCTGATCCTGGGAGAGTCTTGGAATGCCACGCAGGAGCTACGGTCTGGAATTGGGGGCCTCAGTAATCTGCTTGTTGTTTTATTTTACTGTGCTTGAAATGATATTTAGGTTTTAAGGCAAAGTTTTCTTTGCTCTGCCCTCTTCTTTCCCTAGAAAGGAGGAGTCTTTCACCAAGCTGAACTGCCTAGAGTTGCAAGAGGGATGATGTGATTATTCCCTTGGCCACCAGAGAAGGTGTCTCATGGAGTCATGAGCACTCCAAGTCCAATGGCTTTGAGTCCAGTGCTGCACCCAGATTTGTTCTAGAACTGCAGTCCTTGTGACCTGGCTGCTTTTCAAATTTTTCGGAACCCTCAAGCACTATAGTTATTGAGCGGTGGAGCTAGTTGAAACTCTAGTTCCTACCACTGGAATGGAGTATTTACCTCTGGCTGGGGATTGTCTAAATGCTTGCTTTATGGGGGCTGGTAGAATTCTGCCCTGTGTTATGTACCACGGTGACAGGGTAGCACAAAATTCCAATGAATAGTTCTACAGTCACTTCACTCTCTATCCCCCAAGCACAAAGATACTCTCCATGCATTCCTGGGAGATAAGGGAGGGGTGATGTAGGCAATGTCTTTTCTATTGTCTGCAGAGCCTTGTTTCTTAGATACGATGTTAAAACAAGGTACTGTGATTACTCACCTGAGTTTTGGTTCTTATTTGGTGTTTTGTTGCATAGATCATTGTTCAATTTTGTTTTACTGTAGTGGGGGATGATTGCTGGAGGGTTCTCTTCAACTACCTTATTCTGCCATCCACTTGATTTCTAAAAATTTATTTGTGTGTCTCTCCAATTAAGCTTAAGCTATATTAGGACTAAATCTATGCCTTTTTATTTAACAATAAAGCCACAATACTTAGAATAGTGCCATAAACATAATAGGAACCTAAATATTATAGTTGAAATATGTTTTAGTTACCATAGCGTTGCAATAAAAGGAATAAGTAATTTTTGTTAGAGGAATTCAAAGAAAGTTTTATAAAGTAAATGACATATAAACTGGATATTTTAAGGAAGGGTAGGAGTTGTTAGACAAAGGTGGGAGTTAAGGAAAAGTGAAAGGTGATCTCAAATGTAGGCAGCATGACAGAATAATTACAGACATGGGTTTGGGGGTGAGACAAATGTGGGTTTGAAGCCTTGCTTTACCACTTAGCAAATGTAAAATTTTGGACAAGTGATTTTACCCCTCTGAACTTTGTTTTCTTATTCTGTAAAATAGAGTTATAAATATCCCCATCTAATATGAGTGTTGTGAAGATGTAAGTAGTGTATACAACAGTGATCAGCTCAGTTTTTGACATATAGGTTAAATAAATGGTGCCAAAATTTGGAGCTAGATAAACTTCAGCTTAATAGTGAACATCTTTTTTAAAATAGTTGCTAAATTAAATCCACATTTATAATGATGCAGTGCACTCCAAAATTAAACTCCAAGTAGCCTCGTGCCAGAGGTCTCTTTTATCTTGGTGAGTTCTTAAATAGTCTGAAAACAAAATGGATTAAAGTAAACTAGTTTCTATACATTTTACCCATCAGATGAATTCATTTTCTGACTTGCAAATAAATACAGTTGTTAAAGTAATTACCACTGGCCAGTTTATTTTATACAGTTTCAGTGTGTTTTTAAACAGATACCCCTCATTTGTCTGCATTATAGAAGTTTCCCAGGCTAGCAAAGTACTGTAGCAGTAGAACAGAGATGGATGTAAGATCTAAGACAACCCTATTCATCAGAAAGGTATTATATAGGATCCATATATTTCATGTGCATATTAGCCACCAGGGCTTTTTACACAGTGTCTAAGGCTCTTGAAAATTTCAACTCTTAAACATCCATAAGCTACTTTGATAGGAAACCTTATATCTCTTAGAATCCTGAATAATTTCAGGGCACAGAGCTTAAATAATTTTTCAGATGCTTACTCAGTCTTAAGAAACTTAATTCTAGATACTCCCTTGATACCTGTGATGGTGATATGGTTTGAATTTTTGTCCTCCACCCAAATTTCGTGTCAAGTTGTAATCCCCAATGTTGGGGGAGGCTGGTGGGAGGTGATTGAATCATGAAGACGGATTCCCCCCTTGCTCTTCTCGTGATAGTGAGTTATCATGAACTCTGGTTGTTTAAAAGTGGGTAGCACCTCCCTTTTTGCTTTCTCTTTCTCCTTCTCCAGCCATGTAAAACATGCCTGCTTTCCCTTCAACTTATGTCATGAATGTAAGATTCCTTAGCCATGCCTCCTGTACAGCCTGCAGATATGAGTCAATTAAATCTCTTTTCTTTATAAATTACCATCTCAGGATGTTCTTTATAGAAATGCGAAAACAAACTAATACAGATGGTTAGTTCTGTGAATCAACTTGCCTAGGTTAAAATACCCAGTAATTCCATCAAACACTAATCTAGATGCTGTTGTGAAAGTATTTCGTAGATGTGGTTTATATTTATAATCAGTTGACAGTTTATTCTTCATAATATATGTGGACATTATCTAATAAGTTGAAGTGTTTTAAAAGAAAACACTGAGATATCCCTGAAGAAGAAAAAAAAGTCTCAAGACTGCAGCATCAAATCTGCCAGAGATAATTCTACCAGACTGCCCTATTAATATGCCAGGTTCCTATAATTGCATGAATTAATTCCTTGAATTAAATTGTGTGTGTGTGTGTATCAAATTTCCTTCTTGTTCTATTTTTCTGGAGAGCCCTGACTAATATATATTTTGGTATTGAGAGTGTGGTGTGCTACTATTCCAGTCCATTTCCTGAAAAACAAAGAGCTGCAGGGTTTCAGTGGAGCTTAGAATAAGAGAAGGCTCTACATCAGGTTCAGGCTATAATGAAAGCTGATATGTTACTTGGGACATATGATTCAGCAGATCCAATGGTGCTTGAGGTATCACTGTCAGATAGGGATGCTGTTTGGAGCATTTTGGAGGCCTGTGTAGGTGAATTACAGTGCTGATCCTTAGAATTGTGAAGCATATTGCTGCCCTTGTCTGTGTAAAACTATTCTCTTTTTTGGAAATGGTTTTGGCTTCCTACAGAACACTTAGTCATGGACTATCAAGTTACCATATGACCTAAACTTCCCAGTTTGCAGATGGTTCTGTCTGATATGCAGCACAATCAGAAAGCGAACAGCTATAGCACTTTAGTGCCTTTTTGAGACTTCCTCAAAGGACAGTCATAAAGAAACATCTCTCAATGGGCAAAATTTCAAACAGTGCACTTTGTTATTTATTTTTTGGCAAAAAGAAATGTCAGAGGTATGAGCATATACCAGTTCATGGAATGTGGCCAATGGTTTTGTCATATAGTCAGGGATTTTGCAAGAACCAGATTGGAAATTTGGTAACTAGGAGGTCTGAGGAAGAGGTATGTGGAGAGTCCTCTTTGTGTGAGCACAAAAGTAAAGATGTTTGTATGCTATGTGAATGCTCACCAAAGGGTGATCAACTGAGAAAAATTTAAATACATATGCATTGGCTCAACAACACAGTCTTCAACTTACCAAGGCTGACCTGGTTATAGCCATAAATGAGTGCCCAATATGCCAGTAGCAGAGACCAATACTGAGTCCCAGATATTGCACCTTTCCCCACAATGATCAGCAAGCTACCTCGTGGCAGGTTGGGTTGCTAACATCGGCTTACTTTCATTATGAAAGGAGAAATACTCTGCTCTTACCAAAGCAGACACTTTAGAAATTGATTTGTCTATTCTTCATGCAATGGTTCTGTCAAACATACTATCTGTGGACTTACAAAATGCCTTATCCACTGTCATGGTATCACATATGACACTGTTTCTTATCAAGGAACTCACTTCACAGCAAATGAAGTGCAGCAATGTTCCCATCTTTATGGGATTCACTGGTGGTACCAAGTTTCCAATCATTCTGAAGTAGCTGGCTTGGTAGAACGGTAAAATGGTCTTTTCCATACTCAGTTATAACCCGGTTAGGTGCTTGCAGGAATTGGGTAATGTTTTTAAGTAGGTTGAACATGTTCTAAATCAGTGCCCAATAAATGGAGTTGTTACTTTCATATCCAGCATTTGCAAGTTATGAGGCAAGTGAATTGGAGTGACACTACTCAGTATTACCTCTAATGATCCACTAGTAAAATTTCAGCTTCCTGTTCCTGTGGTTTCCTATATATACCTGTGTGTATGTGTGTGTGTGTGTGTGTGTGTGTGTGTGCGCGCGCGCGCACGCGCCTGTGTGATCTTTGGTTTTTCTTTTATCCTCTTATTCTATAAGAAGATGTATTAATAATAATAAACTTTACATCATGCCTACCTGCACTTGTGCTTCATCAGCTAAAAATGAGTGTTGAATAAGATACAAAGCCCCATAATATACTATATAACATGTGCAGTATATGATTAAAAATCACTCATTATACCAATAACTAGTAAAATCACAAGATGAAAGTGAAAATACCACACTAAGCTTTTTCAGATGTCCTAGTTGTCTGGCAAAGGTATTAAAACAGTCACAATAATAAAATTTTAGTAAGAAATTACAAATTTACCAGACAAATTAAAAGCACAAAATTGCAATAAAATTTCTACTAAAAGTAGAACTACCATAAGACCCAGCAATATAACTGCTGGTTATATACTAAAAAGAAAGGTAATATTGTGAACAAAGGGTTATCCACACTCTTATGTTTGTTGCAGCATTGTTTACAATAGCCCAGATTTTGAAGCAATTTAAGTCTCCATCAACAGATAAATGGATAAAAAATGTGCTACATATATGTGCTATTTAGTCACAAAGAAGAATGAAATACAGTCATTTGCAACAACATAGATGGTACTGGATATTATTATGCAGAGTGAAATAAGCCAGACACAGAAATACAAACATTACATGTTCTCACTTATTTGTGGGATACAAAATCCAAAACAAACTCATGGACATGGAGAGTAGAAGAATGATTACTAGAAGCTTGAAAGGGTTGTGGGGTGCTTATTTACCCCAAGATGGTGGAGCTTATTTTTCCAGCTTCTAATCATATGATTTCTCTGATTAATAGATGACGATGTAAATATTATTATGAGAATTCTGAATATAAGAGTCAAAATGCCTGGAACTTTCTGCTTTCTCTCTAAGAGGACTGCAAATTTGTAAACAAGCCTGTTGTAGCCTTCTTGAGAATGAGAAAGTTTGTAGTGAGAATAAATACATGGAGAGAGAGGCCTTGATATTTTGCCCATCACAGCTAAGGTCGATATGGGTAAATGAGGCCATTCAGGACCAGCCAGGCTGTAACTGACATGCCAACTGACTGCATAGCTAATTGAACCCAGCCAGTGCCAACTGTAGCAGAAATGACCAGCTTCAGCTGTGGCCTGCCAAAATATTCAACCTGCTGAGTCAAGAAGAAATAAATGGTTATTGCTTAGTTTCCTAATTTTGAGTGGCTTGTTATGAAAGAATAGAAAAGACAAGTAGAAGAATAGATTCATTGAAATGTAGCATGCTGATAATTGGAGTACAATGATTGAACCATATGAAATCTAACAAGACACAACAAATAAGTCAGTATCAAAAAAATTGATCTCAGAAAGCAGACAAAAATAATTAGGCAGGGGACCAGGGGTCAGAAGTCTAGTAATTTGAGATATCACTAATAACAAGTAAAAAGCTGTCTCAGAAATTGGTGTACTGGGCAAGTTATCAAAGCTACCACTCAAGAACAGAAAATAAGTCAGAGACTCAATTATAGGAAATGAGAAATAATATTAGAGCCACAACATAAAAATCAGGGAAGTGCCCAAATATGATAGCAAGAAAATAAATTAGAAGAAAAATTGGGTGGATAGTATGTATCCTGGGTTACTGAACTAGAACTTCCTAGAGTTTACATAATTAATTTCTGTGGTCTGAAACAGGGTTGAGTATGTTGGAAAAAGGGTCTGTGAAAGAATAATGAACGATTGTCTTGAATAAAAGAAGAGGAGGGCTATGGGGAGCACAATATCAGAAAAACTGTTAGAACAATACATTGCGAAAACATTTTTGACAATTTATTCAGAATAATTTTATATACAAGCCAATCAAATGCACGATCACCAATGTAGTGTAATGTGAAGAGTAGTATGTTCAAATAACCTTACCATTCTTTTCTGGCCTAGTTTCTGATGTCTCAAGGCATACCTCTAAATTTTTCTATGTCGGGGAAAAGTTAAAAATGGAAACACACACATATTTAAAAAGTATAAATCAATCAAATTGTTAAATATGTTCAATATTCTTTCCTGGACAATATAAAAAAGCATGGGTAATGCTATACTTTTTCATGTGACTAAAATTTTAAACGATATCAAACATAACTGAATTCAATGATTGCAAATTTTTTTTTGATTTATTAATGAATTGCCAATGTTTAAAAGGGTACTAATGAATCAGATCATATATTATTCATAAATAATTACATATATTTCTATAAAATTATTTAGGCATTATTTATTAACATAATTAATCATACATTCACATAATTTATGTTCATTTGAAATTAATGACTTTAAGAATTAAAAATATATAATAATATTCAAATTATGCAAAGTGCAATATAAAATGTAAATAAGCTTATTTATGTGTATAAAAATTGCATTTCTGTGGTCTTAAAAACTTTACTTCTAAGTTATTCAAAAGTATTAAAATTTAAAAAATTATAATGAAGAAATGTATATTTTAAGACAAAAGCATTAAAACATAAAAAAAATAATGTAATACACCACATTGACATTTGTAAGAATAGAGAAAAAAGGCATCCAAATCAGAGGGAAAAAAGTTAAATTTACTCTGTTTGCAGAACACATGAACTTATGTATAGAAATTTTTAAAGACTCCATAAAAATATTAGAACAAATAGAAAAATTTAACTAAGTGTCAGATACAAATTCAGCAGGCAAATAGCAGTTGCAATTCTGTACCATGACAATTATCAATCTAAAAAAAAAATTAAATATGCAATATTACTTACAAAGCACCAAAAAGAATACAACACTTATGAATATATTTAACCAAGGACATGAGAAACTTGTACACTGAAAAATCACAAAACACTAATGAAAATGTAAAGAAGATGCAAACAATGGCTCTATATCTTGTGTTCATGGATAGGAAGAACTCATACAGGCATACAAAAGAGATATTGCCAGTTGAATAGTACAATACCTCAAAAACAGCTTCATTGTTAAAAAGATAAAGTGATGCAACAACAACTCAAGCACAGATTGAGTTTCTAGGAATCTACCTAAGCTGCCTGTCCATAGAAATGCTTGCTATAAAGTGACAAATATTTAACACAAAGTCAGTTGTACTATTAAAAGTAGAGCAGATGGGAAGGCAGGGATACATCAGTGATATCACAGGTTGGGAGGTTGGGTTGCAGAAAGACCTCAATGAATTGTACATTGCAATAATAAAAGTCACAAAATTTTTTTGGTTACTCAGTGAATGTAAAAGTTATGTTTACACTACACTGTAGCCTACTATGTGTGCAACAGCATTATGTCTAAAAAAGCAATGTACATACCTTATTTTTAAAATATATTATCAGTAAAAATTGCTAATGATGATTTCAGCCTTCAGCATGCTGTAATCTGTTTCTTGGTAGAGGGTCTTGCCTCAGTGTTGATGGCTGCTGACTGGCTGATAAAGGAGGCAGTTAGTGAAGGTTGGGGTGGCTGTGGCAATTTCTTAAAATAGGAAAACAATAGTTTGTCACATCAATTGACTTGACATTTCTGTAGCCTGCGATGCTATTTGATAGCATTTTACCCAAGGTAGAACTTATTTCAAAATTGGAGTCAATCCTCTGAAACCCTGCCACTGCTTTATCAACTAAGTTGATGTGATGTTCTAAATTTGTTGTTGTTATTTCCACAATATTCACAACATCTTCACCAGGAGTAGATTTCATCTCAGGAAACCAATTCACTTGTTCATCCATAAGAAGCAGCTCCTCATCCATTGGCATTTTATTATGACACTGCAGCAATTCATTCACATCTTCAGGCTGCACTTCTAATTCTAACTCTCTTACTGTTTCCACAACACGTGCAATGACTTTCTCCACTGATATCTTGAACCCCTCAAAGACACGGAACTGGATTGAAATCATCTTCTTCCAAATTTCTGTTAAAGTTCCTCCCATGAGTCATAAATATTCTTAATGGTATCTAAAGTGGTGAATCATTTCCAGAAAGTTTTCAATGTACTTTGCCCAGATGCATCAGAGAAATCACAATCTATGGCAGCTATAGCCTTGCAAAATGTATTTATTAAATATTAAGGCTGGAAATTTGAGATTGCGCCTCGATTCATTCTTCCATGGGTTGCAGAATGCGTGTGGTGTTAGCAGGCAACAACAATAACAACAAAAAACCAAAAAAAAAAACCAAAAAACAAAAAACCAAATGTTTTGTACATCTCCATCAGAGCTTATGGGGACTAGGTGTACTGTCCATGAGCAGTAATACTTTGAAAGTTATCTTTTTTTCTGAACAGTAGCTCTCAATAGTGAGCTTAAAGTAGTCAGCAACCCATGCTATAAATAGATGTGTTATCATCTAAGCTTTGTTGTTCCAGTTGTTGGCCAGAGTCAGAGTGGATTTATCATAATTACTAAGGGCTCTAGGATTTTCAGAATGGTAAATGAGTACTGGCTTCAACCTAAGGTTCACTGTGATGGTTAATACTGAGTGTTAACTTGATTGGATTGAAGGATGTAGAGTATTTATCCTGGGTATGTTTGTGTAGGTGTTGCCTAAAAGAGATTAACATTTGAGTCAGTGGCCTGGAGAAGGCAGATCCACCCTTAATCTGGTGGGCACACTCTAATAACTTCTAGTGAATATAAAGCAGGCAGAAAATCGTGAAAAGGTGAGATGGGCCTAGCCTCCCAGCCTGCATCTTTCTCCCATGCTGGATGCTTCCTGCCCTCGAACATTGAATTCCAAATTCTTCAGTTTTGGGACTCAGATTAGCTCTCTTTGCTCCTCAGATTGCAGACAACCTATTGTTGGACCTTGTGATCATGTGAGTTAATACTCAATTCGAATTAGAAGAATTCTTAGCTAGAATTAGAAGTGGAGCTTAAAGATGTGACTGAATTGCTGCAATGTCATAATAAAACACCAGCGAATGAGGGATGAGGACTTGCTTCTTTTTATTTCTTAAAAAATGCTAATCCAGGCATATATACATATATATCATATATACATGATATATGTATATACATATGCATATATGTACATATATGTATGTATATACATACGCATACATATATGTACCTACGTATACATATATACGCACATATATGTATACACATATACACATGTATATATACATACATATATGTACATATATGTATACATGCATATACATATACACGTATATATGTAAATGTATATGCATATACATATGTATATGTATGTATGTGTATATGCATACATATATGTACATATATACATATATACACATATATGTATATGTGATATATATATCATGTATCTATGATATATATGTCCCTCTAAGAGAACCCTAATACAATTGCCAACTGCTGCAACCCCTAACAAGAGCGTCTGCCTGGTTTTTTTTGTTGTTGTTTTTTTTGGAGTTTTGAAGCTAGGCATTGACTTTTCTCTAGCTATGAAAGATCTATATGGCATCTTCTTGCAATATAAGGTGATTTTGTGTACACTTAAAGTCTGTTGTTTAGTGTAGTCACCTTCATCAATTATCTTAGCTAGATCTTCTGGATAACTTGCTAATTCATGATGTACTTTTATGTTACCAAGATGGCTTGATTCTACATGAACCAATCTCTGCTAGCTTCATACTTTTCTTCTGCAGATTCCAACTCCTTCCTCCTTCATAGAACTAAAAAGAGTTAGGACCTTGCTCTGGATTAGGTTTTGGCTTAAGGAAAGGTGGTTGTTGATATGATCTATCCAAACCACTGAAAAGTTCTTATCAGCGATAGGCTGTTTTTCTTTCTTGGCATTCATGTGTTCATTGCAGTAGCACTTTTACTTTTCTTGAAGAAATTTTCCTTTGTATTCACAACTTGGCTAATAGTTTGGCACGAGGCCTAGCCTCTGGCTGATCTTGGTTTTTGACCTGTTTTCCTTTCTAAGCTTAATCATTTCTAGCGTTTGATTTATGTGAAATCATAATCAAGTGAAAATGTGAAAAATGTGTGACTTTTTTTTTTTTTTTTTTCACTTGAACATGTAGAGTTCCTTGAAGGGTTATGAGTTGGCCTAACTTCAACATTATTTTTTCTAAGAGAATAGTGAGGACTAGGGATCAGGAGAGAGATGAGGAAAGGGCTGGTTGATGGAACAGTCAGAACATGGACATTTATAGATTAAGTTTACTGTCTTTTGTTGATGTGGTTTGTGGCACCCCAAAATCATTACAATAATAACATCAAAGGACACTCATCACCACTCCAGATATAATCGTAATGAAAATGTTTGAAATATTATAAGAATTAGCTAAATGTGACACAGATACACAAAGTAAGCACATACAGCTGGAAAAATGGTGCCTATAGGTTGCTTAACTGAGGGCTGCTACAAGCCTTCAATTTGTAAAAAATGTAATATAAGTGAAACACCATAAAAGAAAGTATGCCTGTATTGCTAAAATGTCCACACTACTCAAAGTGATCTAGAGATTCCGTGCAGTCTCAATCAAAATTCCCAGTGGCATTTTTTACAGAAGTCGAAATAATGCATATACAATTGCTATAGAACTACCAGACTTAAAATAGCTGAATTGTTCTTGAGAAAGAAGAGCAAAGCATGAGGCATCATTCTTCCTTGTTTAAATATACATTACTAAGCAAGCTGTAGTAATCAAAACAGTATCATACTGGTATACAAATTGAGATATGGACCAATAGAACAGAATAGAGAGCCAAAAAACAGACCCTTGCATATACACGTGATTGATCTTCAACAAAGGTGCCAAGAACACCCAATGGGGAAAGGATAGTATTTCAGCAAATGGTGCCAAGGAAACTGAATATCGGCATACAAAGAATAAAATAGGACCCTTATCTTGCACGATACACAGAAATTAATTCAAAAATGATTAAATATGTAAATGTATGACCTGAATTAATAAAACTCCTAGAAGAAAACATAGGGAGGACGCGTTATGACATTAATCTAGGGAATGGTTTACTGAACATGACAAGAAACACACAGGTGTTTTATATATATATATATATAATATAAATATAATATATTTGTATTATCTATAATGAGTTAGGGTTTTGACACAGTGGGAAGGTTAATAGAGGGAAAATTCTGAAACTCAAAGCTGTGGAACATGCAGATGGAGCAAAGTTACATAACAAACACACAAAGTATTCTTGTTTTAATTCTCTATTAATACATTAATAAAGTAAAATTCAATAAAAATAGGTTATGCCTTTATATAGATTTTAATATACAGGGAACTAAATGCTGACATTTTCCAGTATCATTATGTATTTCTCAACTATCCTGACAAATGTCCCTATTAATCACATTTTTATGAATGGCTTAGTAACATTTAAATGTACATTCCTCAATATTTATGTTGTACATGCATGAAAATTAAGCCTTAATGAGTTTAAGAAACTTGGCCAAGGCCATACGCAGCTACTAAATAGCAAATTTGAAACATTTAGGTTGGTATAAATATCATTGCAATTTTTGCAATTAATTATTTTTCTTTTTTTTGAGATGGAGTTTCACTCTTCTTGACCAGGCTGCAGTGCAGTGTCACTATCTCGGCTCACTGCCACAATCTCGGCTCACTGCCACCTCTGCCTCCTGGATTCAAGCCATTCTTTCCTACCTCAGTCTCCTGAGTAGCTGGGATTACAAGCACCGCCACCAGGCCCAGCTAAAATTTTGTATTTTAAGTAGAGGTGGGGTTTCATGATGTTGATGAGGTTAGTCTCCAACTCCTGATCTCAGGTGATCCACGCACCTCGGCCTCCCAAAGTGCTGAAATGACAGGCATTAGCCACCGTGCTTGGCTTGCAATTACTTTTTTTTTTTTTTTTAATTTATTTATTATTATTAAACTTCAAGTTGTAGGGTACATGTGCACAACGTGCAGGTTTGCTACATATGTATACTTGTGCCATGTTGGTGTGCTGCACCCATCAACTCGTCATTTACATCAGGTATAACTCCCAATGCAATCCCCCCCCTCCCCCCTCCCCATGATAGGCCCCGGTGTGTGATGTTCCCCTTCCCGAGTCCAAGTGATCTCATTGTTCAGTTCCCGCCTATGAGTGAGAACATGCGGTGTTTGGTTTTCTGTTCTTGTGATAGTTTGCTGAGAATGATGGTTTCCAGCTGCATCCATGTCCCTACAAAGGACACAAACTCATCCTTTTTTATGGCTGCATAGTATTCCATGGTGTATATGTGCCACATTTTCTTAATCCAATCTGTCACTGATGGACATTTGGGTTGATTCCAAGGCTTTGCTATTGTGAATAGTGCTGCAATAAACATACGTGTGCATGTGTCTTTATAGCAGCATAATTTATAATCCTTTGGGTATATACCTAGTAATGGGATGGCTGGGTCATATGGTACATCTAGTTCTAGATCCTTGAGGAATCGCCATACTGTTTTCCATAATGGTTGAACTAGTTTACAATCCCACCAACAGTGTAAAAGTGTTCCTATTTCTCCACATCCTCTCCAGCACCTGTTGTTTCCTGACTTTTGAATGATCGCCATTCTAACTGGTGTGAGATGGTATCTCATTGTGGTTTTGATTTGCATTTCTCTGATGGCCAGTGATGATGAGCATTTTTTCATGTGTCTGTTGGCTGTATGAATGTCTTCTTTTGAGAAATGTCTGTTCATATCCTTTGCCCACTTTTTGATGGGGTTGTTTGTTTTTTTCTTGTAAATTTGTTTGAGTTCTTTGTAGGTTCTGGATATTAGCCCTTTGTCAGATGAGTAGATTGCAAAAATTTTCTCCCATTCTGTAGGTTGCCTGTTCACTCTGATGGTAGTTTCTTTTGCTGTGCAGAAGCTCTTTAGTTTAATGAGATCCCATTTGTCAATTTTGGCTTTTGCTGCTGTTGCTTTTGGTGTTTTAGACATGAAGTCTTTGCCCATGCCTATGTCCTGAATGGTACTACCTAGGTTTTCCTCTAGGATTTTTATGGTATTAGGTCTAACATTTAAGTGTCTAATCCATCTTGAATTAATTTTCGTATAAGGAGTAAGGAAAGGATCCAGTTTCAGCTTTCTACTTATGGCTAGCCAATTTTCCCAGCACCATTTATTAAATAGGGAATCCTTTCCCCATTTCTTGTTTCTCTCAGGTTTGTCAAAGATCAGATGGCTGTAGATGTGTGGTATTATTTCTGAGGACTCTGTTCTGTTCCATTGGTCTATATCTCTGTTTTGGTACCAGTACCATGCTGTTTTGGTTACTGTAGCCTTGTAGTATAGTTTGAAGTCAGGTAGCGTGATGCCTCCAGCTTTGTTCTTTTGACTTAGGATTGTCTTGGAGATGCGGGCTCTTTTTTGGTTCCATATGAACTTTAAAGCAGTTTTTTCCAATTCTGTGAAGAAGCTCATTGGTAGCTTGATGGGGATGGCATTGAATCTATAAATTACCTTGGGCAGTATGGCCATTTTCACGATATTGGTTCTTCCTATCCATGAGCATGGTATGTTCTTCCATTTGTTTGTGTCCTCTTTGATTTCACTGAGCAGTGGTTTGTAGTTCTCCTTGAAGAGGTCCTTTACATCCCTTGTAAGTTGGATTCCTAGGTATTTGATTCTCTTTGAAGCAATTGTGAATGGAAGTTCATTCCTGATTTGGCTCTCTGTTTGACTGTCACTGGTGTATAAGAATGCTTGTGATTTTTGCACATTAATTTTGTATCCTGAGACTTTGCTGAAGTTGCTGATCAGCTTAAGGAGATTTTGGGCTGAGACAATGGGGTTTTCTAAATATACAATCATGTCGTCTGCAAACAGGGACAATTTGACTTCTTCTTTTCCTAACTGAATCCCCTTGATTTCTTTCTCTTGCCTGATTGCCCTAGCCAGAACTTCCAACACTATGTTGAATAGGAGTGGTGAGAGAGGGCATCCCTGTCTTGTGCCAGTTTTCAAAGGGAATTTTTCCAGTTTTTGCCCATTCAGTATGATATTGGCTGTGGGTTTGTCATAAATAGCTCTTATGATTTTGAGGTACGTTCCATCAATACCGAATTTATTGAGCGTTTTTAGCATGAAGGGCTGTTGAATTTTGTCAAAAGCCTTTTCTGCATCTATTGAGATAACGATGTGGTTCTTGTCTTTGGTTCTGTTTATATGCTGGATTATGTTTATTGATTTGCGAATGTTGAACCAGCCTTGCATCCCAGGGATGAAGCCCACTTGATCATGGTGGATAAGCTTTTTGATGTGCTGCTGAATCCGGTTTGCCAGTATTTTATTGAGGATTTTTGCATCGATGTTCATCAGGGATATTGGTCTAAAATTCTCTTTTTTTGTTGTGTCTCTGCCAGGCTTTGGTATCAGGATGATGTTGGCCTCATAAAATGAGTTAGGGAGGATTCCCTCTTTTTCTATTGATTGGAATAGTTTCAGAAGGAATGGTACCAGCTCCTCCTTGTACCTCTGGTAGAATTCAGCTGTGAATCCATCTGGTCCTGGACTTTTTTTGGTTGGTAGGCTATTAATTATTGCCTCAATTTCAGAGCCTACTATTGGTCTATTCAGGGATTCAACTTCTTCCTGGTTTAGTCTTGGAAGAGTGTAAGTGTCCAGGAAATTATCCATTTCTTCTAGATTTTCCAGTTTATTTGCGTAGAGGTGTTTATAGTATTCTCTGATGGTAGTTTGTATTTCTGTGGGGTCGGTGGTGATATCCCCTTTATCATTTTTAATTGCGTCTATTTGATTCTTCTCTCTTTTCTTCTTTATTAGTCTTGCTAGTGGTCTGTCAATTTTGTTGATCTTTTCAAAAAACCAACTCCTGGATTCATTGATTTTTTGGAGGGTTTTTTGTGTCTCTATCTCCTTCAGTTCTGCTCTGATCTTAGTTATTTCTTGCCTTCTGCTAGCTTTCGAATGTGTTTGCTCTTGCTTCTCTAGTTCTTTTAATTGCGATGTTAGAGTGTCAATTTTAGATCTTTCCTGCTTTCTCTTGTGGGCATTTAGTGCTATAAATTTCCCTCTACACACTGCTTTAAATGTGTCCCAGAGATTCTGGTATGTTGTATCTTTGTTCTCATTGGTTTCAAAGAACATCTTTATTTCTGCCTTCATTTCGTTATGTACCCAGTAGTCATTCAGGAGCAGGTTGTTCAGTTTCCATGTAGTTGAGCGGTTTTGATTGAGTTTCTTAGTCCTGAGTTCTAATTTGATTGCACTGTGGACTGAGAGACAGTTTGTTATAATTTCTGTTCTTGTACATTTGCTGAGGAGTGCTTTACTTCCAATTACGTGGTCAATTTTGGAGTAAGTACGACGTGGTGCTGAGAAGAATGTATATTCTGTTGATTTGGGGTGGAGAGTTCTATAGATGTCTATTAGGTCTGCTTGCTGCAGAGATGAGTTCAATTCCTGGATATCCTTGTTAACTTTCTGTCTCGTTGATCTGTCTAATGTTGACAGTGGAGTGTTGAAGTCTCCCATTATTATTGTATGGGAGTCTAAGTCTCTTTGTAAGTCTCTAAGGACTTGCTTTATGAATCTGGGTGCTCCTGTATTGGGTGCATATATATTTAGGATAGTTAGCTCTTCCTGTTGAATTGATCCCTTTACCATTATGTAATGGCCTTCTTTGTCTCTTTTGATCTTTGATGGTTTAAAGTCTGTTTTATCAGAGACTAGTATTGCAACCCCCGCTTTTTTGTGTTCTCCATTTGCTTGGTAAATCTTCCTCCATCCCTTTATTTTGAGCCTATGTATGTCTCTGCGTGTGAGATGGGTCTCCTGAATACAGCAGACTGATGGATCTTGACTCTTTATCCAGTTTGCCAGTCTGTGTCTTTTAATTGGAGCATTTAGTCCATTTACATTTAAGGTTATGATTGTTATGTGTGAACTTGATCCTGCCATTATGATATTAACTGGTTATTTTGCTCGTTAGTTGATGCAGTTTCTTCCTAGCCTTGATGGTCTTTACATTTTGGCATGTTTTTGCAATGGCTGGTACCGGTTGTTCCTTTCCATGTTTAGTGCTTCCTTCAGGGTCTCTTGTAAGGCAGGCCTAGTGGTGACAAAATCTCTAAGCATTTGCTTATCTGTAAAGGATTTTATTTCTCCTTCACTTATGAAACTTAGTTTGGCTGGATATAAAATTCTGGGTTTAAAATTCTTTTCTTTCAGAATGTTGAATATTGGCCCCCACTCTCTTCTGGCTTGAAGAGTTTCTGCCGAGAGATCTGCTGTTAGTCTGATGGGCTTCCCTTTGTGGGTAACCCGACCTTTCTCTCTGGCTGCCCTTAAGATTTTTTCCTTCATTTCAACTTTGGTGAATCTGGCAATTATGTGTCTTGGAGTTGCTCTTCTCGAGGAGTATCTTTGTGGCGTTCTCCGTATTTCCTGGATTTGAATGTTGGCCTGCCCTACTAGGTTGGGGAAGTTCTCCTGGATGATATCCTGAAGAGTGTTTTCCAACTTGGTTCCATTTTCCCCCTCACTTTCAGGCACCCCAATCAGACGTAGATTTGGTCTTTTTACATAATCCCATACTTCTTGCAGGCTTTGTTCATTTCTTTTTCTTCTTTTTTCTTTTGGTTTCTCTTCTCGCTTCATTTCATTCATTTGATCCTCCATCGCTGACATTCTTTCTTCCAGTTGATCGAGTCGGTTACTGAAGCTTGTGCATTTGTCACGTATTTCTCGTGCCATGGTTTTCGTCTCTTTCATTTCGTTTGTGAGCTTCTCTGCATTAATTACTCTAGCCATCAATTCTTCCACTTTTTTTTCAAGATTTTTAGTTTCTTTGCGCTGGGTACGTAATTCCTCCTTTAGCTCTGAGAAATTTGATGGACTGAAGCCTTCTTCTCTCATGTCGTCAAAGTCATTCTCCGTCCAGCTTTGATCCGTTGCTGGCGATGATCTGCGCTCCTTTGCCGGGGGAGATGCGCTCTTATTTTTTGAATTTCCAGCTTTTCTGCCCTGCTTTTTCCCCATCTTTGTGGTTTTATCTGCCTCTGGTCTTTGATGATGGTGATGTACTGATGGGGTTTTGGTGTAGGTGTCCTTCCTCTTTGATAGCTTTCCTTCTAACAGTCAGGATCCTCAGCTGTAGGTTGTAGCTGTAGGAGGTTGCTTGAGGTCCACTCCAGACCCTGTTTGCCTGGGTATCAGCAGCAGAGGCTGCAGAAGATAGAATATTTCTGAACAGCGAGTGTACCTGTCTGATTCTTGCTTTGAAAGCTTCCTCTCAGGGGTGTACTCCACCCTGTGAGGTGTGGGGTGTCAGACTGCCCCTAGTGGGGGATGTCTCCCAGTTAGGCTACTCAGGGGTCAGGGACCCACTTGAGCAGGGAGTCTGTCCCTTCTCAGATCTCAACCTCCATGTTGGGAGATCCACTGCTCTCTTCAAAGCTGTCAGACAGAGTCGTTTGCGTCTGCAGAGCTGCTGCGTTTGTTATTATTTACTGTGCCCTCTCCCCAGAGGTGGAGTCTACAGAGACAGGCAGGTTTCCTTGAGCTGCTGTGAGCTCCACCCAGTTCGAGCTTCCCAGCAGCTTTGTTTACCTACTTAAGCCTCATCAATGGCGGGTGCCCCTCCCCCAGCCTCGCTGCTGCCTTGCCGGTAGATCACAGACTGCTGTGCTAGCAATGAGGGAGGCTCCGTGGGTGTGGGACCCTCCCGGCCAGGTGTGGGATATGATCTCCTGGTGTGCCTGTTTGCTTAAAGCGCAGTTTTGGGGTGGGAGTTACCCGATTTTCCAGGTGTTGTGTGTCTCAGTTCCCCTGGCTAGGAAAAGGGATTCCCTTCCCCCTTGCGCTTTCCAGGTGAGGCAATGCCTCGCCCTGCTTCAGCTCTCGCTGGTCGGGCTGCAGCAGCTGACCAGCACCGATCGTCTGGCACTCCCCAGTGAGATGAACCCAGTACCTCAGTTGAAAATGCAGAAATCACCAGTCTTCTGTGTCGCTCGCGCTGGGAGTTGGAGACTGGAGCTGTTCCTATTCGGCCATCTTGCTCTGCCCCTGCAATTACTTTTAATGACAAAAAAAACGCAATTACATTGGCACCAACCTAATACAATGCAGGGTTTTGACTTCTACCTTTGATCTTTGCAAGCCACAATTATTTTCTTGTTACTACTCATTCTCTACTTTCAGCTTGGAATATCACACTAGAACTTCACTCAATTCAGCTTCAGTTCAAATGCTTCCTTTGAAGTGCTTCTCTGCAATCTCGATGCTCAGAAGTAAGTTTTGTCTTCTCTCTCCTATGATTGTTATACCTTTTAAATTGTGCCTGTTCAAATACAGGCACACATACAAATACACACACACATTGATATACATATACATTTGTGGACAACCTTGGTTCTTATGTCACACAAACTTTGGAGCAAGTCTCATAACTTCTCTTCATTTTGCTTGAGAATATCCTCTATACCAGGCCATGGAAATAAACAAATTATATTCCCTATATTTAAGGAGCATGGTGGTTAAGAACACATACTTTGGAATCAGATTCCTTAGTTTAGAATTCTAGATTTACTACATATTTAGTTGTGTACTCTATAATTTAGTATCCTCTCTAAAATGGAAAACACGATAATACTTACTGCCTAAAGTTATTGTGAGGATTGCATGGACAATTTTTGTTGTTGTTATTTTGTTTGTTTGTTTTTTGTTTTTCTTTTTTGAGACAGAGTTTTGCTTTTGTTGCCCAGGCTGGAGTGCAATGCGCCATCTCGGCTCACTGCAACCTCTGCCTCCCTGGTTCAAGCGATTCTTCTGTCTCAGCCACCCGAGCAGCTGGGATTACAGGCACATGCCACCATGTCCAGCTAATTTTTGTATTTTTAGTAGAGACGAGGTTTTGTCATATTAGTCAGACTGGTCTTCAACTCCTGACCTCAGGTGATCCGCCCACCTCGGCCTCCCAAAGTGCTGGCATTACAGGTGTGAGCCACAGCACAATAATTTTTAATTACTTACATCAGTACCCGGAACAGAGTAAACTCTCTCTCTCTCTCTCTCTCTCTCTCTCTCGCTATATATATATATATATGATGTATTCTAAGGCTAAATAGTATTCCATTGTATTTTAGATATATATAAAATATATATAATATATATTAGGTACATATTATGTATATTTTATATATTATATAATATATAATAGATATACTAGAGATAGTATAATAGAGATATTATCTCTCTATATATTATCTCTAGTATATCTATTATAGATTATATAATACGTATAAAATATATATAGTATGTATCTAATATATATAATATATATTAGATGTATAATCTCTCTCTCTCTCTATATATATATATATAGAAAGAGAGGTGGTCTGAGAAGATACTTGATACAATTTTAATTTTTTAAAATTTATTGAGACTTGTTTTGTGGCCTATCATATGGTCTATCTTGGGGAATATTCTATGTGCTGATGAGAATAATGTAAATTCTATAGTTTTTATATATGTGTATATATATAATTTTTAGTGTATATATACATTTTACATGTGTATTCAGAATATAATTAATAAAGTATTCTGAATATACATGTAAAGTGTATATACATACATGTATAAAGTGTAAAGCTAGACAAGCCAGAATAATACTTTGGGACTTGGTAAGAAGGTGGAGTAAATTACTAAGATGGAATGAGAACAAATTCTGAAATGACAATTTAGTTAATCTAGCATAGTGTCTCATCTTACTAACACAACGTTATTATACTGGGGCCTCTATTCATTTGTGTACCTACCAGATCCTGATATGTCAGCTTTGTGACTCATTCTCATCTATGCTACAAACTTTTCCCAGATTGATTTTCTTGGTTTTGAAAGTTGGCTCAAGATCATTTGCCCCACTCCTAAAACCTCAGTAATTGTCAATTGCTTTTGTTGCTATTCACCTTCAAAAACTCTGGGTAACTACCCAAGTTGATCAATCCCAGTTTCCATGGATAACACTCAGATTTGGCTTTTTATTTATATATTTATTTATTTTTCCAAACTGGACTTACCCAGTTTCACAAAGGGAGGCAAATTCCTTTTTGTCTGAATTTCTTCTCCTTCCACCATCATATATATAAACATGTACATATGAACATGATGTATAATAGAAAATGAAATCAACTTGATATTCTCTGCACCATTGTACATTACCATCAGCAATGTACAAGGGTTCCAAGTTTTCACTGCCCTCACCAACACTTGTTATTTTCTGTTATTACTCTTTTCATAATAGCAATCTTAATGAATATAAAGGGACCCCCCTTTTTTTTTTAATTTCAGTAGCGTTATGGATACAAGTGGTTTGTGGTTGCATGGATAAATTGTATAGTAGTGATGTCTATGATTTTAGTGCACTCATCACCTAAGAGGTATACATTGAACCCACTAGGTTGTTTTTAATTCCTAACCTCCCTTCCACCCTCCCTCTTCTGAGTCTCCAATGTCCTTTATACCACTTTGTGTGCCTTTGCACACCCATAGCTTAGCTCCCACTTATAAATGACAACATACAGTATCTGGTTTTTTATTTCTGAGTTACTTCACTTAGAATAATGACCTCCAGTTCCATCCATGTTGCTGCAAAATACATTATGTCATTCTTTATGATGGCTGAGTGGTATTCCATATATATGTGTGTGTGTGTGTGTGTATATATATATATATATGCCACATTTTATTTATCTGCTCATCAGTTGATGGGTATTAGGTTGATTCCTTACCTTTGCAATTGTGAATTGTGCAGTAATCCACATACACATCCAGGTTTTTTTAAAGCATATATTCGCTTCTTCTCCTTTGGGCAGATACCCAGTAGTAAGATTGATTAATGAAATGGTAAATCTACCTTTAGTTCTTTGAAAAATCTCCATAATGTGTTCCATATTGGTTGTACACATTTACATTTCCACTAGCAGTGTATAAGAATTCAATTTTCACCACATCAACACCAACATCTATTCTATTTTAACTGTTTAATAATGAACATTCTAGTTGAGGTAAACTGGTATCTCATTGTGGTTTTAATTCGCATTTCTCTGATGATTAGTAATGTTGAGTATTCTTCATATGTTTCTTGGCCACTTGTATATCTTCTTTTGAGAAGAGTCTATTCATGTCTTTTTGCTCACTTTTTGATAAGATTTTTTTTTCTTGCGAATTTGTTTGAGCTTCATATAGATCCTGGATATTTGTATTTTGTCAGATGCATACATTGCAAGTATTTTCTCCCATTCCGTAGATTGTTCATTTACCCTGATGACTATTTATTTTGATATAGAAAATCTTTTTAGTTTAATGAGATCCAATTATTTATTTTTTGTTTGCATTGCGTTTACTTTTGGAATCTTAGTCATAAATTATTTGCATAGGCCAATGTCCAGAAATGTCTTTCCAAAGTTTTCCTCTTGAACTTTTATTAGAATTCAGTTTTATTCTTCCACATGTGGCTATACAGTTTCCCCAGCACCATTTATTGAATAGGGTGTTCTTTTCCCAATTTATATTTCTGTATGTTTTCCCAAAGGTCAGTTGGCTGTAAGTATTTGGCTTTGTTTCTGGCTTCTCTATTCTGTTCCATTGGTCTCTGTATCTGCTTTTATATCAGTAGCATGTCTTTTGGTTATTGTAACCTTGTAGTATGAAGTTAGGTAATGTGATGCCTTCAGATTTATTCTTTTTGCTTAGGATTACTTTGGCAATTAGGGCTCTTTTTTTTTTGTCCCATATGAATTTTATCATTCTTGTTTTAATTCTGTAAAAAATGATGTTACTATTTTGATAGGAATTGCATTGAATCTGTGGATTGCTTTGGGCAGTATGGTCATTTTTGTTATATTGATTCTTCCAATCCATGAGCATGAGATATATTTTCATTGGTTTGTATAATCTGTGATTCTTTTCAGCAGTGTTTTGTAAATCTCCTTGTAGAGATTGTTCTTATCCTTGGTTAAGTATATTCCTAAGGGTTTTTTTGTAATTATGCAAAACAGATTGAGTTCTTGATTTAATTCTCAGCTTGATCATTGTTGGTGTATAGCACTGTTACTGATTTGTGTACATTGATTTTGTAATCTGAGATATTACTGAATTGATTTATCAGATATAGGAATCTTTTGGAGGAGTCTTTAGGGTTTTCTATGTACAAGATCATATTATCAGCAGACAGAGATGCTCTGACTTCCTATTTTTCAATTTGGATGTCCTTTACATCTTTCTCTTGCCCAATTGCTCTGGCTAGGACTTCCAGTACTATATTGAAAAGAAGTGGTGAAAGTGGAAATCCTTGTCTTGTCCTAGTCCTCAGGGAGAATGCTTTCAACTTTTCTCCATTCAGTATAATGTTGACTGTGGGATTTTTACATATGGCTTTTATTATTTTGAGATATGTTCCATCTATGCCTTGTTCGTTGAGTATTGTTTATCATAAAGGATGCTGGATTTTATCAAATGCTTTTTCTGCATCTATTGAGATGGTCATATTGTTTTTGTTTTTAATTCTGTTTATGTGATGAATCACATTTATGGACTTGTATATATAGAATAAAACCCACTTGATTTTGCTAGTATTTTGTGAAAATTTGCATGTATATTCATCAGATATATTGTTCTGCAGTTTTCTCTTTTTCTTGTAATGTAATGTTCTTTCTTGGTTTTCATATCAGTTGATACTGGCTTTGTAGAATGAGTTTAGGAGGATTTCTTCTTCTCATTCTTTTGAAATAATAACAGCAGATTTTGTACCAAATCTTTGAAGGTCTGGTAGAATTCGGGTGTAAATTTACCTGGCCCTGGGATTTTTGTTGTTGTTGTTGTTGGCCGTTGTTAAAGTACTGATTAACTTTTGCTGCTTGTTATTCATCTGTGTATGATTTCTATTTCTTCATGATTCAAGCAAAGGGCATTGTGTGTTTCCAGAAATATATTCATTTCCTCTAGATGTTCTAGTTTCTGTGCATATAAATGTTTGTAATATTATGTAAAGATGTTTTGTATTTCTGTGGTGTCAATTGTAATGTCTCTATTTTCATTTTTAATTTAAGCTGATTTGAATTTTCTTCTTTCTTAACCAAGAAAGGTTAATCTAGCTAGCAGTCTATCAATTTTGCTTATTTTTTCAAAGAACCAGCTTTTTGTTTCATTGGTATTTTGTATTTTTTCTTTTTATTTCATTGAGATCTGTTCTGATATTTGTTATTTCTTTTGCTTTGCTAGCTATGTGTTTGAATTAGTCTTGTTTCTCCGGTTGCTTGAGGTGTGACATGAGGTTATCAATTTGTGATCTTTCAGACTTTTTATTGTAAGTATTTGGCTCTCTAAAGTTTTCTCTTAGCAGTGCGTTTGTTGTATCCCAGAGGTTGCGATACCTTGTGCCACTGTTATCATTCATTTTGAAAAAAATTTAAATTTTGATCATGATTTTATTAATAGCCAGAAATAACTCAGGGGCCGACTGTTTAATTTCCATGTGTTTGTATAATTTTGAGGTTTCCTTTTAGAATTCATTTCTAATTTTATTCCTCTGTGGTCTGAGAAAATACTTGATACAATTTTAACATTTTAAAATGTATTGAGACTTGTTTTGTGGCCTATTATATGGTCTATCTTGGGGAATATTCTATGTGCTGATGAGAAGAATGCAAACTCTGCAGTTCTTAAGTAGGATGTTCTGTAAATATCTATTAGGTTCATTTGTTCCAGAATGCAGTTAAGTCCAGTGTTTCTTTGTTGACTTTCTGCCTTGATGATCTGTCTCGTGTTGTCAATGGAGTGTTGAAGTTCCCCAGTATTATTTTCTTTCTGTATATTTCTATTCTTAAGCCTAGTAATATTGCTTTATAAATCTGGGAGCTCTGGAGTTAGGAGCATATTTATTTAAGATTGTTATATCTTCTTACTGAATTAATCCTTTTATTATTATATAGTGACTGTATTTGTCTTTATTTTTATAGTTGTTGCTTTAAAGGTTTTTTAAAATCTCATATAAGAACAGCTACTCTTACTTGCTTTTGGTTTCTATTTGTGTGAAATATGTGTTTCCATCCCTTTACCTTCAGTCTGTGAGAATATTTATGTATTAGGTATGTTTCCTCAAAATAGCAGATATTTGGTTTGTGATTTTTTATTTATTCTGCCAATCTGTATTGTATTAGTCCGTTCTCACACTGCTATGATGAAATTCCTGAGACTGGTTAATTTATAAAGAAAAGAGTTTTTTGACTCACAGTTCTGCATGGCTGATGAGGCCTCAAAAAACTTACCCTCATTGCAAAAGGCACCTCTTCACAAGGTGGCAGGAGAGACAGAGTGCTGGGTGAAGGTTGAAGCTCCTTATCAAATAATCCAAACTTGTGAGAACTCACTCACTATCAGGAGAACAGTATGGGGGAAATGGCCCCCATGAGAAAATTATCTCCACTTGGTCTCAACCTTGACACACGGGGATTATTACAATTCAAGGTGAGATTTGAGTGGGGACACAGAGCCAAACCATATCATTCTGCTGCTGGCCCCTTCAAAATCTCATGTCCTCACATTTCAAAGCACAATTATGCCTCAAAGTCTTAACTCATTCCAGCATTAACCCAAAAGTGCAAGTCTAAATTCTCATCTGAGATGAGGCAAGTCCCTTCCACCTATAAGCCTGCAAAATCAAAAACAAGTTACTTACTTCCTAAATACAAAGGGGGTACAGGCATTGAGTAAAGATACTCATTCCAAATGGGAGAAATTGGCCAAAACAAAGAGGCTACAGGCCCCATGCAAGTCTGAAATCCATCAGGGCTGTCAAATCTGAAAGCTCCAAAATGATCTCCTTTGACTCCGTGTCTCACATTCAGGTAACAGCGATGCAAAAAGTGGGCTCCCACAGTCATTTGCAGCTCTGCCCCTGTGGCTTTGCAGGGTACAGCTCCCACCATGGCCCCTTTCATGGACTGGGACTGTCTCTGGTTTTTCGAGGTGCACGATGCAAGCTGAAGGTGAATCTATCATTCTGGGATCTGGAGGACGGTGGCCCTCTTCTCACAGCTTCATTAGGCAGTACCCCAGTGTGCACTCTGTGTAGGGGCTTCAATCCCACATTTTCCTTCTGCCCTGCACTAGCAGAGTTTCTCCATGAGGGCCACACCCCTGCAGCAAACTTCTGCCTGTACATCTAGGCATGTCCATACATAATCTGAAATCTAGGTAGAGGTTCCCAAACTTCAACCATTGACTTCTTTGCACCCACAAACCCAACACCACGTGTAAACCACCAAAACTTGGGGCTTGTGCCTTTTGAACAACAGTGTGAGCTGTATGTTGTCCCCTTTTAGCCATACCTGGGACACAGGGCACCAAGTCTTGAGATGGCACTAAGCAGCAAGATCCTGGGCCAGGCCCATGAAACCTGTAGGGAGACCCCCTGAAACTATTGCTATGGAATAAAAGATGAAATGCTCCTGATTATTGTGAATACAAAATTGCATGCAGGATTATGTAAAGACAATGCCAGGTTGGACTGCCAGGATAAGCCAACAGCGCATTATGTGCTTCTCCCTGCAGAGAACCTATGAATGGATGTGCAGTCAGGGAGGTTTCACATCACCAAGATTCCTATCCCAGAAAAGCAGATGTTCATAGCTCTGGGAATGGAATGCAACCCTTGTGGAGAGCCTATAAACAGACACATGGGGGAGTGCCTGTCCATCTGGATAAGATAGGGCTATAAACGCCCTCCTCTTGCCACGGCTCTTCTAGGCCTCTTTAGGGTTAAGGCATACTCCCTTCTGAGAATTTCTGGTCTAATCGGTTGTCTAGCTTCACCTCCTGTTTCTATGGATTGTTTTTGTAACCAGCTTTTGCTGCAACTGTTACTGCTGATTAATATCTTGCTAACACTAGGTTATGGAAAGACTTGTGTTTCTGTTTTAAGACTCTGTTAGAAATTACTGATGCACACACTATATTGTAAATTCTTACCCTTGTATACTGTATTTCTGCATACAGATGTTATGTTAAAGAATTACTTCATCCCCATGTGACCATCTCACCTCATAATCAAATGACACTGAATCCCTCACTAACCTACCCCCACCCTCACTAAACTTAATAATAAATGCTGGTGTATTCAGTGCATTTTTGGCCCCGTGGGACCAGAAGGCGGTGACCCCCCGTGGACCCAGCTTTCACTATCTTTTGTGTGTCTATTATTTCTTGACCTGCCAATCCACCTGGGAACAAAGAGAGAGCCTCATTGCATTGCAGGCTGCTGGCCGGATCCTGCAACAGAAACCATTTTTTTTATTTTTTTCTACTAGGCCTCTGATGGGCCTGTGATGGGAAGGCCTGCTGGGAAGACGTCTTCTCTGACATGCCCTGAAGACATTTTCCCCGTTGTGTTGACGATTAACATGTGGCTCCTCATTACTTATGCAAATTTCTGCAGCAGGCTTGAATTCCTCTCCAGAAAATGGATTTTTCTTTTTCATTCATCACCAGGCTATGAATTTTCTGAAATGTTATGTTTTGCTTTCCTTTTAAATATAAATTGCAATTCCAAACCATATCTTTGTGAATACATAAAACTGAATGCTTTTAAGAGCACACAAGTCACTTCCTGAACACTTTACTGCTTAGACATTTCTTCCACCAGCTACCCTAAATCATCTCTATCAAGTTCAAAGTTCCACAGATATCTAGGGCAGGGGCAATTTCCACCAATCTCTTTGCTAAAGCATAGCAAGAATCACCTTAATTTCAGTTCCCAATAAATTCCTCATCTCCATCTGAGACCACCTCAGTCTGGACTTCATTGTCCATATCATTATCAGCATTTTGGTCAAAGCCATTCAAAAAGTCTCTAGGATGTTCCAAAATTTCCCACATGTTCCTGTCTTCTTCTGAGGACTCCACACGGTTCCAACCTCTGCTAATTACCCATTTCCAAAGTTGATTCCACATTTTGGGGGTCCTTATAGCAGCTCCCCACTATCTCCTGATACTAATTTATTGTATTAGTCTGTTCTCACTCTGTCTACTTAATTTTCATCATATTTCTTTCTTAATTATTTTGGAGATACACATACCTTTAAAATTAACACATTTAGTGTGGAGTAGAAACATTATTTTCACTTGAGCAGATGATGCTTAGGTGAAAACTCCTAAGTTTTTGTCCTTAAATTAAGAGCGATCATTTATAAACTAGTAAATACCAGACACTCCTCTGAGTCCATCATGTATCAATGTATTTAATGTTCACAAAACATGATGAAGTAAAACTTTTTTTTCCATTTTGGAGATGAGGAAACTGAAGAAAAGGAATGCTAAGTAACTTATTCAAGTGTCCAAAGTAGCGAAGCAAAAATTCAAACTAGGTGTTTGGTTCCAAATGCCCAGGTTTCTAATCATTTAAATTGTATTCTATTATTAATTTTTTTTTTTTTTTGAGACAGGGTCGTGCTCTGTCATCTAGGCTGGAGTGCAATGGTGTAATCTCAGCTCACTGCAACCTTCACCTCCCAGACTCAACTGATTCTTCTGTCTCAGCCTCCCAAGTAACTGGGATTGCAGGCATTCACCACCACCCCCAGCTTTTTTTTTTTTTTTAATTTTAGTATAGATGGGGTTTCACCATGTTGGCCAGGCTGGTCTCGAACCCCTGACCTCATGTGATCCACCTGCCTTGGCCTCCCAAAGTGCTGGGATTACAGGCATAAGCCACCATGCCTGTCCAAAAAATATATGACATGTAATATATAGGTTGCTATCAAATTTTAAAGTATATTGCCTTGATATGCCATTTTCCTATAAGGCTGAGAGGATATTTATTCTAAAATGAATCATGAGGAAAGGAAGATTTCTGTTGAGTCAAAAAGGCCAGCATGCTGGCATTATCACAATAACCAGAAAATAAGAACTTTTCTATGAATTACAAGAAGGAAATAAATAAGCTTGAAACATGGGAATAGACTGCTCAGTGATGGAGGTTGAGCTCATAATTTTCTTTCAAGCTTGTCTTTGTAGTCTTTTCTTACCTAAGAAATCAGATAGAAATGCACTCTTTATTCAACAGTAATTATAAAATTTTATGATTCTCGATTTTTCTTGTGAGTTACTGGAATATATCAAGACTGCCCACACTTTCCATTTATATCCCAAAGACTGCCTTATGAGATCTCTAATCCTAATGTTAGCCCTAAGCCACTTGTTAGTACAGGAGGATTATCATTTTAGAGAACACTCAGTAATGCTGAACTGTGATCCACCCCTGATAGTTTTTCTCTCATTGTTTTCTGGCCCTCATTCCACTGACCAACTAAACAAATGTCCAGAAGCTTGGCCAGATCTTCTGTTTCAGATAGTTCTTCCACAACACTTCTGAGAGATCCCAAACCCAATTTATCCACTGGGTCATTAAAATGTACTTGATTTTCGTCCTTGTAGGAACTAGATGGAATTCTTTTTCAGCTAAAAGCCTATACTTTATTTTCTAATTACAATTCTGCTCCTTATTGAGGTATTTGATAAATTCGTTGTACAACAAGTTGTAGCATATTTTGAAGGAGGAAAATTGTATTCGGTTAAAAGAAGTGCAATCACATTTAAAATATACCATCTCAAAACACTGCCTACTTCATTAGCACAAACATCCCATTACAAGATAACTGCAGGAAAAGTGGCTAAAAAGTAATGATTACCTTCACAGTCATACTAGCTAGCACTTAATAAAGAAATGAACTTGTCTTAGCAATGATGATAACTAGGTCTCTCAATAATAGCCTAAAGCCCTGCAGAGAAATGAAGCTACCACATGGATAATTCAGATAGCACTCATTGCGTTTGGGGATTAAAGTTCCAAGATAATTGGCTCAGTTCTCCACATGGGTTTGGTAATGAAGGCCTGTACAAAAACTACTAAGTGCTGTCTCCATGGCATAAAGAGCCATTTAAGTAATGTCCACCCTTTTTATTATACATGAAGTTACTGTAGCATTTATTCATAGCACAGAGTTCCATTACTCCCTTTGCTAGTGAAAGAGAAGAGACAGGAAGCAGGATATTTTAGTGTTTTCCAACCAAAACCAAAAACAAAATAAAACAATGATAAAAATAAACCCCCCCAAAAACCCACCACTACCAACAAGAACTAACAAATCTACATAAAACACGGAAACAACAATAAAAAGACACACCAGCTCTGGCAATTTTTAGTGGATACTTATTACCGAACCTCTCTTTTTCTGTCTTATTCACAGAGGAAAAATTGATTATGGTTTTTGCAACATACCTAATGGGAACCGAAGGAGGAAGACAAGTTTGGGCAATATTAGACAAGTCTATTCCTTGGAATTATGTTTCTGTGGTGTTTACTATTTTAGGAAAATATAGTAATCCATTGCAGCAAGGGTCAACTGCTGAATTTAGAAATGTCCTTATATGAAAATAAGCTAGGAGGTTGCCTATGAGATGTTACTTGTGAAGAACTTATGTCCTACCCTAGTGACTTATTCCATAGAGAAATGCATTGGCTTCTTCTTTTAAAAAATGTGAAGTTAACATGAGGAGAAGCTTATGCGTGTAATCCCAGCACTTTGGGAGGATGAGTTGAGTGGATCACTTGAGATCAGGAGTTTCAGAACAGTCTGGTCAACATGGCCAAATCCTGTCTCTACTACAATCACAAAAAAAAAAAAAAAAAAAAAAAAAAAAAAAAAAAAAAAAAAAATGCTAAACCTGGTGGTGCATGCCTTAATCCCAGCTACTCTGGAGGCTGAGTCATGAGAATCATCTGAACCTGGGAGGCAGAAGTTGCAGTGAGCCTATATGACACCACTACACTCCAGCCTGGGCGACACAGTGAGACTGTGTGAACAGGAAAAGGAAAGCAAAGAAAGCAAAGCAAGCAAGGAAGGAAGGAAGGAAGGAAGGAAGGAAGGAAGGAAGGAAGGAAGGAAGGAAGAAAGAAAGAGAAAGAAAGAAAGAAAGAGAAAGAAAGAAAAGAAAGAAAGAAAGAAAGAAAGAAAGAAAGAAAGAAAGAAAGAAAGAAAGAAAGAAAGAAAGAAAGAAGGGAAGGAAGGAAGGAAGGAAGGAAGGAAGGAAGGAAGGAAGGAAGGAAAGAAAAGAGAAGAAGAAAAGTGAAAGAGAAGAAGAAAAGTGAAGAATATAAGGAGCAGACATTGTTCTCAACACTCTTGTGAGGTAGCTTTCCTCTGTGACAAAGTATCAAGTGAGCCTTGGGCATTTGTTTGTGACAATTTGTGATAGTAAAAGTTCAAAGTGGAAGTAGTGAAGGAGGCAAAATTGAAGATACAGGTCACAATGAAGAGAGGATTTACTTCTTTCACAATTTTATTTATAGCTGAGGTAAGTTGCGTGGCTTCATTATTCCAAGGACTTCCACTATTTCTTACCAATTGTAAGTTAGAGTCAGAATAAATCTCACTGGCTATGCAAGTACTCTATCAGTGTTGTCCCATGTTTCAGTTATAGTTTGTGCCATTCTGCAAACTCTTACCTGCCTATCTTATTGTCAGTTACATATTCCCAAAAGGAAAATATCCACAGCAATTCTGTTTTTTAACCAGGGGCTTATGCAAGGGCTACAAATACATGAAGAGATTAAAACAGTACAACAGAAGTTATGACACCTGTCTCTGTCAGTGTGGAAGACAGTGGAAAAGTAGCTATAAGCTCTTATCCAACTAGGATGGTTGAAAGAGTGCATGCATCTAACTGGGGAGAGATTCATGAATAAATTAGGAGGAATTCAAATTAGTGCTAATGCGTGCAAGGGCTGTGATTGTTGCCTGTAGTAGTTGAAAATACGTGTGTCTGTCCTATCCATGCCCTCTTCCTCTAAATGATTGCTTTGCTTGAGCTTCACCAGATTCAGGGCTGCAGTAATTCTGGGACCCAAAAAATATATGTTAGTAACTTTTACTGAGGATAGATTGGAAAGATTGAAGCTATGATCATTCTACATAAGATCTTTGTGGGATTTTAGTTAAATACATTTTGTCCTATATAAATAGTGCACTTAGTAATATTAACAAGCAAATAAAATATCAGAGAATTTACAATGCAATAAGGTAATCCTGAAACGTTTTGAAGGTGATGATGGGGAGATGGGACATTAAGAAGACATTTCTAAGGCATTAGCCATTTCTAGATGGATATTAGTCACCTCCTCTAGAAAACTCCCAACTCTTTCGTGACTATGGATGAAAAATAAGCACTTGAAAAAAAAATCATTTCTGGAATTTTGGACTCAAAGAGAAAATATGAAAAAAATAGTTGTTTTAGGAATGGTTGAATAACAGTTCAGTATTTCTTCCTCAATTTCAAGTAAAATATATTTGCAGAGTAGAAGCCTACTTTTGCTATATTGCCTTATAATAGGTCAGTATTTGAGGAGAGTTACAATTTTTAGAGAGTAAAATATGCTAGAAATTTTGCACAATCCAATTTATGTTTATTTGTTTATAAATAACTAGGCAGTTTGCAATTAACAGAGCATTTTTGCGTGTGTGTAAGTACACTCGTGTAACCAACATTGAAAACTAATTTCTTTTACCCTTATTTTCCCATGCGTAGTCATACACTTGGATATAATCAAGTTCCCAATCCTGCTAAAGAGCCAACCTAGCAAGTGAAGTCTCTGCTTCACATTCAGTGCTCAGCAGTTTGCATTTGTCTGTCTGTATGTTTGTTCTGTGATAAAATTTGAACCCATTGACAGTTTTTGACTAAACTAATATATTGGAAGGCATCAAGATAAATATTAAGCTTAGTTTGTTACTCAGTTTGATTTATTCAATGAAAACTGACTGATATGTCAGGCAATAAAATTTATAAAAAGATATATCTTTCCTAGGTTTTAATGTTTTTCAATGAAATTTGCTTTGTAGATGTTGACCAAAGGTAAGCCCACAAATGGAAAAAAAAAAAAAAAAAATACATTTGTTGAGAAAGAGATTGTGTTGCCACATTGAATTGGTTAGTCTCTTGGTCTCTTTCTGTGAAGGCAAAGACCTTTAAAGTCTATAATTTTGGTATCATGTAGAGAAAATGACCTCCATCTTTACCAATCAGTGTAAAGTCACTGAAGGAAGTGGGGAACGAGATTTTGACCTGAAGTAACTTTGGAAATGGTTTTGAGAATATAAGTCTAAAAGAAAAAGGGGTTGTACATAGCACTTTACTCTAAATGATACAATTATTTACTATGAGGGTTTGTGTTAACAATTTGGAAATCATTCTATTAGTATTGTAGAATTTAACAACCTAGTAAATGGATGCCAGGAGCTAAGTTGACTGAGAGATTATAAATAATCAAAGAGGAGGCTAGAATGATCCATGTAGTAATGCAATAGAGTTGAAGCCATCAATAAGAATTTATGTTTAGCTTAAGATCAGTATATAAAAATATTTGCAGATACGCATGTATATGCACATATGCCTGGTTTAGTATACACACATGTATTTGCTTTGTCAGCTCTGCACTTGTCTGTCAGCTGAGGGAGTCTGAAAGCAATGATAATTCAGTAGCAAAGAACATGGCTAGTACCCGGGTCTTTATTTCTATCTCCAATACAATTTAGCAGGGCTCCTTGGAGAAATGGTTGATTTTAGGGATGGGGCAGGAAATATACAAGATTAGCCTAGAGTACCTTGTAGTTCCAGAAAGTAAGAAAGTGTTAAAAAACAAACAAACAAACAAGTGAATGGACGTACATCCAAGTAGCACAAGAGCCAAATGAAATAGCTCCCAATAGCCAAAGCTAGAACCATTTAAGCAATAAAATAAGGTAATATTGGATTATAACCCAAAGTGTATCCCGGCCCGCGGGATCGTCGAAGCAGGCCCTGGAGGAGGGAGTGGGAATTTGGGGAACAAGAGACACGAGAAATGGAGACAAGACAGTGCTCTGATCAAGTCTCGTTTAATGGCAGTAATGCAGTGCCTTATATACACTTGGAGAGGAAGGGGTTGGGCCAAGGCGGAAATGATCTCATTTCAGAGGGCACGGCCAGGCAGGTTTCGGTTTCAACGGTCGGTCGTCATGTTGCGCCTGCGCTAGGAAGTAACAATTTTGCTACGAAGTAACAATTTTCGCGCGCGCGCGGGAAAGATGGGTGAAGAAGAAGCAGGAAGAGCGCCATCTTGTGCGAGGTATTTAATACAGGGAAAAGACAAATCTGGGAAGGAGGTGAGAGGTGGAAATGAATAGAGCTCAGGCATCTAATCGTCAATAATTACTCGCTATGGCCGGGGCACGCAGCTCCGGACAAAAGTGCATGTATATTTATATATATACGCATATATGTGTGTGTATATATATACACACACACACACTGATATACATAATACTTGAATAGAACAATATTTGGAGATAATAAGCACATTTTTTACAGCATTCCAAATAATTTTTGTAGATGCTTACTTTTCAAGGAGATGGAATATAACTTCTCATTCCATAAATATGAGATATGCATATCGACTTCCTTCTAAAGAGTACAGTATGGAAATGACAGGAAAAAATAATACTTTTACAGTGGTGAAATTTAACAAACACTACTACATCAGCCAGGTGACTGAGTTTAGCATCCTCAGTGATAAGTAATATTAATTATATATACCCTTGATGTGATAAAAATCACACTTTACCTCTGTGATCTTCCTTCCAAAAACAAATACCCCTTTTTATTCATGAGATAAACTTCAGACAAATCCACATCAACATATGTACCATGAAATATCTGGCCAGTACACCTCAAAATTTTCAAATTCATCAAAAGCAAGGAAAGACTGAGAAACTGTCACAGCCTAGAGTAGTCTAAGGAGACATGATAATTAATGTAATGTTCTGTCTTAGATGAGATCCTGGAAAAGAAAAAGAATATCAGGTAAAAACTAAGGAAATCTGAATATAAACTTTACCAAATGATAAAGTATCAATATTGGTTTATTAATTTCAAAAATTTTACCATATTAATGTTAGATGTTAATAACAGGTAAGGCCAGGCAGGGTGACTCATGCCTGCAATCCCAGCACATTGGGAGGCTGAGGGGGTGGATTGCTTGAACTCAGGAGTTTGAGACCAGTTTGGGCAACAGGGCAAAACCTCATCTCTACAAAAACAAACAAAGAAAAATCCCCCAAACCCCCAAAATTAGCCAGGCATGGTGACGCAAAACTGTAGTTCCAGTAACTCAGGAGGCTGACACAGGAGGACTACGTGAACCTGGCAGGTCAAGGGTACAGTGAGCCATGATCGCACCACTGTACTCCAACCTGGACGACGAGTGAGACCCTGTCTCAAAATAGATAAACAAAATAAATAAAGAATAGGTAAGACTGAGTTTGGGTATAGAGGGTCTGTAGTAGAACTGCAACTTTTATGTAAATCTAAAACTATTCTAAAATAAAGCTTATTAAAGTTTATTAAATGTTCAAAAGAGTTTAATGTCTTATCAGTCATATTCTATACAACATTGCTTCTGATCAAGGAATTTATTTCACAGTGAAATAGAAGCAATAATGAGCTCATGACTATACAATTCACAAATCTTAAAATGTACTATATCATTTATAAATAGGTGCCTTGATAACATAGTGAATTATGCATCAGGGATTCATTTACAATACCATTTTAGATAATCCACCCTGAAAGGAAGAGACTATATTACAAAATTCAGTAATACTTTCAACAGGCAACCAATATGCAGTACATTTTCCCTCATGGACAAAACACGTGAATCCGGAAAGCAAGGGAAATAAATGAAAATGATTCCTCTTATTAATATACCTAAAACAGTCACAGAAATTTTCCTTCCTATTCCCATAACTTTGAACCTTCCTTACTTGGAGTTCTTAATTTCAAAGAAAAGACTATTTTCATCAGATATGTTCATCAGATATATATTCATGAGATATAACAATGGATTAATTAAATTGAAAATCCAAGCAGTCATTTAGCTATTGTATTTGAGTCTTCATGCCACAAAAATAACAGGCAAAGAAAAGGTAACTTCATTGACTTAGGTAATTGATACTATCAAGAGGAAATTGAGTTGCCACTATCTAATAGGTGCAGGAAAGACTGTGTTTGGAACTCAGTGGCTGCTTCTTAAAACTTCAATGTCTTATAGTATAATACAATGACAAACAACCGTAATAAAAAAAGACAAGATTTAGTTGAGAGGTGGTTGAGGAAAAAGAAACATAGTAAAAGTATCAGGAAAAGGTTGTAATATATATTAAGTATGACCTTACAGCTTCGGAAAAGAGAACTGTGTCAGCTCTGCACGTTTTCCTCCTTGTTTTTTATTACGGGAATATGCACTCACACATTGATTTTGTTCTCATTCTTACTTTCCCTTTATTGTTTTACATAAGGAATATTGTCTGTGTTTAAGTTTATAATTTAGTTTTCAGGGTTTAGAGTGTTCTGATAGTACCGTAACAGAATTAGAGGAATCCTTAACATCACCCAGAGATGTGTGAATGACTATTGCTCAAAGATGTGTGCAATTACTGTCGGGAATTTGTGTCTTTCCTTTTGGAGAGAGCATGAAATAACTTTTACTTGTACGAAGAATATACAAATATTTTGCACAAAAGTATAACATTGTTCTTGTGGTTGAAAGGAAGTTCAAATATATATATAGAAGGATACATATAAATTCTGAGTAGTGAAGAACCAGACTACCACTGTTATTAACCTATTTTTTCTCTGCTCTAAACCTACCCTTGTATGCTCTGCTTTGTGATGTTGGTGCTTGAACTCTGAAAACTACATGTCTCTTGTTAGATGGCTAACAAAATGTTTGCTTATCTGACTGTTTTCTACTGATACAGTCAAAATATTTGCTTATCTTCCTGTTTTCTACTGATAAATATGCTAGAAAGGAACTTGAAGACAGAAGGAGGGGTGAAAAAGACAAGTGATTTGTTCCTTCCTGGTTCCTTGCTGTTTCTTGTCAGCATCATCCCATTAATAATTTTTCACTCTGACTGCAACAGGGATCTATCCTTTAGATTCTTTTTAACTTCCAGAACCATCCTAATTCTAGCACTTCAGAGATACCAGTCAAATCTTGGGAGCACCCTCTCCCCAAATACCTCAATCACAGCTTTGTGGAACCTCTACTAAGAGCTGCTCATGCAGCAGCATTAGCTAGTCAGTGCCCCCTAATAAATGGTCTTTGAGAGTCCTCTCCACTAAGCCATACAGAGCCTTATCCCGGAAGTCTGAACACCAGCTCTTCGAATTAGGCCTTGTCCCTGAGCTCCTGACATAACAGCCTTGGCGAGGCAGTGCTCTCTCTCCAGAATTCTGTGTCCCAACTCTATGGAGACTCTTCTCTCAGCTAGTTGGCTCTGACATACCTAACTTTGTCCCTTTGTTTCACGAGCTCTAGGATTGACAGCTGCTTTCTAGAGTTACTATCTATGCATTACCTCAGTGTTCTTGTTTTTTCAAACCTCCAACACATGATTAACCAGATTCCTATATTGAATTTTGTCTGTTGAGATATCTAGTATCTTTTTTGTTTTCCTGAATGTACCTTGGCATATCAACTATATACAATGGTATTTGATTTATTTATCTTGTTTATTGTCTCTCTTCCCCTACTAAACTGTAAGCACCATGAGAGCAGGAATCTATCTTTTTTGTTCACTGTTCTGTCCCCAATGCCAAGAACAGTGACTGGTATATATTTGATTCTCAACTGATATTTGTTGAATAAACAGGTGAATGAATTAATCAATTAGTTTTGTGAGAGAAGGAATTATTTTTATCCAAATGGTAATCCATCTGTTCCAAAACCATAAGCTTAATAATACACTCTTTTGTTGCTGCTTTCAAATCTCATCTTTATTGGGTAGTATATTCTTACTTATATTTATATTGACTTATGAATTTTCTTTATCATTATGTATTTATCTTTCTTCACTAAAACATAAGAAGCATGATAATAAAGATGTCAGTGTTTCTTTTGTTTTGTTTTTTCACTGGTAGCATTAGCATTCCAGAGAATGGTCTGGCACGTAATAGGTACTAAATAAATATTTAGTGAATGATCAATGAATGAATCTTGATGACACAATAGAATTCTGACTAAATACTTTGATAAACATTTGTTCTTTAACTGTGGAAAGTTAAGTAATATAGTTACTTAATCAATCAAACATACCCCAAAAAAATTAAACAAAAAATTCCAAAGATGAGCAAACCATTAGTTTTAAATTGTGTGCCATTCTTGGTAGCATAAAAAAAATCTTGCACCATTCTTCTTTGTTCCACCAGGGAAATTAATCATCCCTTTGTCCTTCATATCCATGCTCTATAAGCTACCTGGCCACTAGTCACTTAGTAGCCATCTTGGTTAACAGATTGACTGTTGCAGTATCATAGTGTTTGTGTTGAAGTAACCCTTGTTTTACTTAGAAATGGCCCCAAAGAGCAAGAGTAGTGATACTGGCATATTGTTATAATTGTTTTATTATTGGTTATTGCTGCTAATATCTTATTGTACTTAATTTATAAATTCAACTTTATTTTAGGTATGTAGGTATAGAAAAAAAGAAATAATATATATAGGGTTTAATGCTATGCTGAGTTTCAGACATCCACTGGAAGCCTTGGAACGTGTTCCTTATGAATAAGGAGGGACTACTCTACTAGTGAATACTTGCTCTGTATCAACTACTTAATTAGGGTTGTCATGGCCAATGTACTTAAACATAATTATTGAGGGAAGAACAATTTTATCCAACTGATATTTATGAAACATCTATTATGTGCAATGAAACCTAATAAAAGGTTAAAACTTCAAGAAGTTGATGCAAAGTAGTGTAACTGTGGTGATTTCTTTAGTGAAGACAGGTCACCAAGGACTAATTTTATAAATTTAGAAAGGTTATTGGAGGCATATAAGTTTTAAACATCAGAACTGTTAACTCAGAGAAGTAGAAAGACAGTAGAGCCTTTGCCAACTGGAAGGATAATCAGAATTCTTTAAAGATATCAGGTAGAGGCTTCATTTTATCCATTGAAAATAGAAGGAGATAATGGAAAAACAGACAATGATTGCTGCAGTAGGGCATTATTAGCAAAAGTAGAACTTGGGTAGATCTTTAACTAATTAGAGCTTTTAAATAGTCGAGAGGAAGAAACCATCCTCTTTTACATATCTTCTTTTACCTAGATTATATGCCTTTTGATTTGTTATTTTTATGTAGAACCACTGTTACCTAGGGCTAAAATGAGGCTCACTTTCTTTCCTGAGAGGCAATTGATATCAAAGATCCTTCCTCCACAACAAGTACCTTACATTTTACCTACTTTTCATGATTTTTGTGGATACTTGTTTGTGATATGAGGTGATACATAGTATCTGGTCCTTGTCTCCATAACTATATTAACCAAGGACGAATTTCTGTTCAAAATTGTTACCTTTACTTCTGTGATAAAAACATAAATGTCTCAATAAAATATGTGGTGTTCTAAAATAATCACTAATGAAGTTTAAAATTCATATGGTAATTATTTGGTGATAATTCGCCACTCAAAGCTTTATACTATTTTAAAAGAAATACTTACCCCATTATGTTTTGGCCAACCTAAATTTTATTTTAGACTTATAGTAGTATAGCCAATAATTTTATTTTGAACCATATTCCAAATTACATGATAGAATTAGAAGACACAATAGAAGTGCAAGTCACAGACTCTGACTTCAAAGAATATGTTGTCTAATTTGAAAGACAACTTCTATATACATCTCTGTTTACTTTAGATGGGATTGAACTCTGAGCTTGAGAAATTTCAAATAATATGTCATTCATTTCTACCCTTCATGGACATAGAAATCCATGGGCATCGTTCACATATGAAGCAGGAAGTTAGTGGAGGGCTTTATTGGAAAAAGATAAGTGAACAAAAAGAAAAGGAGAAGTTACTGGTTTTCTGGACTTTAAAGGAAGCCAATGTAACTAGATAAAACAGAAAAGTTAATGCTTTCTGAAGGCTATCACAGCTAGTGGGAGTAGGCATACACATTAGCTTGGAAGAGTAAGTAAAGTAGTCAAGATTTCCCAAAATATAGCTTTAACATTAGGCTAATGAATATGATTCAGGGAAAAGAGTAGAACTTCAAAAACCTTAAAGAGAAACAAAGACAGCATCTACCAGATGTGTTAAGCATGGTCTGAAATCCACGAAAGGAATCTTTGGTACTACGTTAGACATATGCCAACTTTACTGTAGCAGTAGGGCATTGAAGTCTAAAGTAGCTGGAGAGTTATAGTGTAGTACAGTCCAAAGCTAAACAGTCTTCTACAAGAGATGGGGCATAGATTTTGGAACAAAATGTGAATTTCCCTATATCTGACAGCTTAGTCAACTTTGAATATGCTTTCTTTGAGAATTTGGAGTATCTCTGTTCAGGATGATTCTCTATTATCTGATGTAGAAAAGGTTGTGGGAAGAAAAAGTCTTTGTTTTTATGTGCTTGGTAAACGATGAACCCAAATATTTTTCTGGACCAGTAAATCTGAATTACCATCTTGAAAGCCATCTCTTACTAACCTCTGTAGGGGTGCTATGGTTTGAACGTATGTGTCCCTTCAAAATGTTTATTTTAAAACTTAATCCCCAGTGCAATAACATTAAGGGGTGGAGCCTTTAGGAGTTGATTAGACCACGAGGGCTCTGCCTTCATATATGGGATTAATACCCTTGTGAAAGGGCTTGAGAGAACTTGTTTGTCCCTTTTTTGCCCTTCTTTCTATTTGCCATGTGAGGAAACAGCAATAGGCGTCATTTTGTAAGCAGAGAGCAGCCATCACCAGACACTCAATCTAAGCTTTCATCTAGGACTTCTCATACTATGGAACTGTGAGAAATATGTTTCTATGATTTATAAATTCTCCAGTCTATGACATTTTGTTAAAGAAGCATGAATGGAGTAAGACAAGAAATAATAGGTAAATTCAATTTGAATATTTCTTTCTGGAGAATCTTCTCTCTGATGCTGCTGCTACTAACCAGTGGTTTTTATAGCTAAATATAGTTGTGAAGGTATTGAGGTGGCAGTTTCTCGAGACCTGTCTCCACTGTAACTACTCCTTCTGAAAGCATCTCTTTATCACAATCTTTCCCAGACCAAAGGACACACTGGGCTAGCATGGAGATGCATATAGTTAGACTTTGGTGAATCTCAAATGAGTAATAAACATTCGAAGAACATCAATTGTAGTTTTTGTGTCACAGGAGGCACAAACCTTAACAATTTAGTTCTACAGAAGCAGTGTTTTCCATGTGAATGCTTCCTTTCTTCTAGTTTACCTTCTCTCCCTCTGCACATAGACTTCTCCATCAAGTCCTGCCTTACCTCTGTTGTGAAACCATAGCTTTTGCTGTGGGATTAAGATGATCTGTATTCCTGCCTGTTCTTTCAGTTTTCAACTCAAGTACCTTAGATTTCATTCAGATACTGATTAAAGTTTTGCTTAGTCATCGCTAATCCTGAGGGGAATAAAAAAAGAATGCGTGCTTGTTCAGTGGGCAAAAATAAAGATGAGCTTTTCAATTCTAATTTATTTTCATCAATGACCATAGCTATTTTTGATTTCACATATCTTATAAAATTTCCTGGCATCAGCACAGTTTGATATCCAGGGTACCTGGTACCAATTCAGGTTAGATTAATTTTTATTCCTGAATGGATTTGAATCCTACCTGTGTCACCTTGAGTAAATTGCGTAGCCTTTCATTTCTCTATTTCCTCACATTGAATTCTTGTAAGGATTAAAACATATAATGTATACCAAACTCTTAGAACAGTACCTGACTCAATAAATGTTAGATATAATACTCATGCCTAATTTGTATACTTGATATAAGGGGTTTAATAAGAGTTTTGGTACAGTTTTTAATAATAACTTTAATTTGTTCCATCTATCGATAAAGTCAAACTTATCTTTATCAAACAAAGTAGAAAAGAAGTCTTTACTTTGGTTAAGATAACTAGGGTAACAAATAGTTCCCAAGGTAAAAGACAGCAACAGATGAAATAATCCTCATGAGTTTAGAAAAAATAATCTATACACATAATGGCACATATAAATAAGTAAAAATATAGAAAGGAATGTGTCAGAAAGTTACAATTATTGATCTTTTTCCACTGCATGCTTCCCAGTATATTTCTCACATAAAATAGAGGTAAACCATATGGGATAGTATATAATCCAGTGTTAGACTGCATGTTTCAGACTCTTAAATACTGTTGAATTTCTAAGAATGGAGAGTAACAATAGTGCTGTTGGGGGTATAGTTCACTGAATGATGTTGAATAGAATTACTAGTTAGAGCTGTAACAACATTATCATTTATCACTCTGTTAAAATACACATATAAATCACATACTGACTTTACCAGGGAAAGAGGGTCATGATGGCCTATTAGATATAGCCAGGAAGATCTTCCACTGAGGCCAAACCAGCAAGAAGACGAGCACACTGAGCAGATCTTCAGAAGGAAGGCATTGAGAGTGAACAGAGGGAGGACACAGACCCTGGGCTGAAGCAGCTGGGGAAGCTGAGAAAATGCATGATGTTGCCAAGCACCAAGACTTGTTCCTGGCTCCACGTGGCTCCTGGGGAAGGGGTGTGTCAAACAGGTATGGAGTGGCTCACTCTTTCCATGGACCTCTGGAATCTTATCTTTAGGGGATCCCATGACTGCCATGGACATTTGAGCTGGCAGGCAGAGCTGCATGGAGAATTGGCAGGGACAGGACTCCAGCCTGCATGGGGCCCAGAGTGTTTGGTACTGTAAGGGCTGCAGTGGAGCAAGGCCAGGGACAGGCATCTCCAAGGCTTGCCATGTTCCTCTGGGTGGCTTTGGCCTTTGTTGACTCTTTAATCTGGACAGAACAGAGCTATCTTGCTTGTGAGACAAGATCATTCTGATCTAAGCACCCCTTCATCTGTCAGCCTCTCCCATGCCCCCTGCCTGGCCACACCTGCTTTAAATGTAGCCTCAGATGCCCAGTTAGGGTGCTTCCCAGTGGCCACCACAACAGTTCATTCATTGGCTGTAAGAGAACTTTTGCAGATGGGTTTCCACCAGCAAGCACCCATCTGCAGCCTACCCCGCACCACTTTGCCAATGTGCACTTGCCTGCAGCCTCCCCCTACTGCTTTGCTGGCACATGCATGTGGGGACACCACTGCTCCATCACAGCTGGCACATGTATAGACGATGCTGTCCCACTGCCACCTGCACATGTGCAATAGACGTTACTGTCCCATCATGCCACAAGTGGTGACTCTACAGCCACATCCTTGATGAAGTGTTTTTGCAGGCATCCCCCATCAGAGTGTTGTTGGAACTCCTGGGCTCCTTCCAGCATAGCAGGTGCTTGCCCTCTGGGGGCCAGAAAACAAAACCCACGCACCTGGTACCTGCAACCAGGGTTAGAACATGCAGATCAGGTGTGCTGAGCTGAGCCTTTGTCCCCTGAAATTATAACAAAACAAAGTCAGTCAACAAAACCCACAAACTAAGTAACCTTAAAACAACTAAACTTAAACCCAATTAAACTTATACCACAGTCAAACTCTCAAGGGCATTAAAGAATATAAAAGCAAAAAAAAAAAAAAAAAAAGAAAAAAGAAAAGAAAAAAAAAATAGGCCATCCAAAGGACAGCAGTTTCAAAGATTGACAGGACATCATCCCACACAGATGAGAAAGAACCAGTGCAAGAACTCTGACAATTCTAAAAGCTAGAGTGTCTTCATATCTCCAAATGACTGCACTAACTCTCCAGCAATGGTTCTTAACCAGACTGAAATTACTAGAATGACAGATACAGAATTCAGAATCTGGATGACTGTAGAGATCATTGAGATTCGGAAGAAAGTCAAAATGCAACCCCTAAAATCTAAGTAATCAGTAGAATGACTCAAGAGCTGAAAGACAAAATAGCCAATTTAAGAACCAAACTGATGTGATTGAGCTGAACAACTCACTACAAGAATTTCATAATACAATGTAAAGAGTTAACAGCAGATTTAGACCAAGCTGTGGAAAAAATCTCAGAGCTGAAAGACCAGTTTTTCTAATCAATTCAATCAGACAATTTTTAAAAAAAAGAATTAAAAAGTGAGCAGAACCTTCAAGAAATATGAGATTATGTAAGGAGACCAAACTTATGACTCATTGGCATTTCTAAAAGAAAATCTAGGAAATACCCTTCTGGACATAGGTCCTGACAAAGATTTCATGTCAAAGCTCCAATAGCAATTGCAACAAAACCAAAAATTGACAAGTGGAACCTAATTAAACAAAGAGCTTCGCATAGTAAAAGAAACTATCAACTAAGTGAATAGAGAACCCATAGAATGGAAAAAAATATTTGCAAAGCATGCATTCAACAAAGGACTAACATGCAGAATCCACTAGAAACTTAAAGAAATCATCAACAAAAAACAACCAACCTCATTAAAAATGGGTAAAGGATGTAAACAGGCACTACTCAAAAGAAGACATGTATGTAGGCAACAAACATATTTCAAAAGTTCAACATTGGCTGGGAGTAGTGGCTCACGCCTGTAATCTCAGGATTTTGGGAGGGTGAGGCAGATGGATCACGAGGTCAGGAGTTCAAGACAAGCCTGACCAATATGGTGAAACCTTGTCCCTATGAAAAATACAAAAATTATCCTGGCATGGTGGCACCCACCTGTAATTGCAGCTACTCAGGAGGCTGAGGCAGAATAATTGCTTGAACCCGGGAGGCGGAGGTTGCAGTGAGCTGAGATGGAGCCACTGTACTCCAGCCTGGCTGACAGAGCAAGACTCTGTCTCAAAAAAAAAAAAAAAAAAAAAAAAAAAACAGTTCAACATCAATCATTAGATAAATGCAAGTCAAAACCACCATGAGATATCATCTCACATCAGTCACAGTGGCTATTATTAAAAAGTCAAAAAATAACAGATTATTGAGGATGGTGACGTTGTAGAGGAAAGGGTATGGTTATACACAGTCTATTGGGTACTATGCTCACTACCTAGGTGATGAAATAATTTGTAGATCAAACTCCAGTGACATGTGATTTACCCATGTAACCAACCTTCACGTGTACCCCCTTGAACCTAAAATAAAAGTTTGAAGGGGAAACAAAATTACTATATTTGCATATAATGCATTACGCATTTTCCTTAAAAAGTCACCTGTGTTAGTCTCCTGGGGCTACCATAACAAAGTTCCAAAAATTTGGTGGCTTAAAACCAAGAAATGTACTGTATGACATTTTTGGAGGCTAAATGTGTGAAATTAAGGTGTTGGCAATACCGTGCTCTCCCTGACAGCTCTAGGAGAAAATATTTTCTTGTATTTTCTTGCTTTTGGTGTTTCCCTACAATCCTTGATATTCCTTGGCTTGTAGACGCATCACTTCAGTCACATGGCAGTTTTCTCCCTGTGTGTCTTCATTTCATCTTCCCTCTGGGCATATTTGTCTCTGTGTCCAAATTTCTGCTTTTTATAAAGACAGGAGTCATACTGAATTAGTATCCAGCATATTTACTTCATTCTAACCTGATTGCATCTGTAAATATCCTGTGTCTAAATAAGGTCATATTCTGAGGTACAGGTGGTTTGGACTTCACTATATCCTTTCTGAAGAATACAATTAAACCCATGACATAACCCTACTTCATTTTAGTGCTTTTCATCAGTGAATTATTTTACAGCTCAAGCAAAGTATTAATATAGAGGAAAAACAATTTGGGGCTCCTTTAAAACTATTTAGTGGAGTTATCCCTGGGAGACAGTTTTAGCTTTGTATTAAAGAGTGGTCTTTAAGGCAAATATGTTTTTATTAAGGATCTTCTGTAATTATTAATACATTCTGTATTTCTAGAAAGTAGTGAAGTGTTACTGTTTGTTTGTTCTTTCCCAAAGGAACTATTAGATATTAGTGATTTCTTCAAAGAGTAGGTATGGAATTAGAATACACTAGCCAAGAACATTTTTGTAATATGAATAATATTTGAGGAAATAAAAAGGTCAGACATTTGTGTGCATTTTTTTTTGTTAGGGTGGCCATATCAAAGTACAACAAACTGGGTGACTTAAAATTTTTTATTTCTCACAGTTCTGGAGGTGAGAAATATGCAACCAAATTGTCAGTAATGTTGGTTCCTTCTGACAGCTATAAGGAAAGGATCTGTGCCAGGCTTCTCTCTTTGGTTTATAGAGAGTTCTATTCCTGTATTTTCACATCATCTTCTCTTTATGTGTGTCTTATTCTGTGTTCATATTTTCTCTTTTTATAAAGACAGCAGTCATATTGGATAAGCACCCAACCTAATGACCTAATGACCTCATTTTTTCTTTATTATCATTGTAGACACCTCATCTCAAAATAAGGTTACATTCTGAAGTAATGGGGGTTAGCGTAACAAAGTATCTTTTTGGGGATAGCACAATTCATCACCTTCTCATACACGTATTAGATGATTTTCTATCTCGAAATAAATTGATATATTTGATTTGCATTGTAACCTGTAGTTTGAACCTAGGAAATGATGTCAATAACTTTACAGAAGTTGTTCTAGCAGTTAACCTAGCCCTTGCTCTCCAACTTACTTAATTCAAATGCAAAAAATGTGAAAGTGATGACATTACAAAGATTACCTTGAATATGCTTGAATCAAAATCCACAGTGATTTATCATTAGTAATATTTACTTAAGACAGATGTTGTAGCTGATCATGGTATACTGAAAATTTTATAATACTTTCTTACAGTACTATTACAGACTAAATTACATTCCCTCAAAATCCATAATTGGAATCCCTAAACACTCGTGTGACTCTATTAGGAGATAGGGCCTTTAAAGAGGTAAATAAGATTAAAAGACTTTATAAGGGTGAGTCCCTGATCCAATAAAACTGGTGCCCTTATAGAAAGATAAGGAGACACTAGGCATGCACATGCACAGAAAAAAGGATATAGAGAGAATATGGCCATCTTCAAGCGAAGGAGAGCAGCCGCAGGGGAAGCCAAACCTGCTGACACCTTGATCTTCCAGGCTCCAGAACTCAGAGAATGAAATTTAAGTTAACCAGTCTGTGGAATTTTGCTATGGCAGCCCTAGAAGACTAATACAAGTACACTAACAAAGCTACAGTGAAAATTGAAATTCATCCACATAAAGCTGTGCCCTTCTAATTTTATCACTGGCTTAAACTTAGATACTGCGGCTCTTCAGCCTTTTCACTAGTGCTATCTGCTAAATGGATATCCAGTAAAATATCCTGCCTATATATGTTTACATTACTGTCAATGGAAGGGCCCACTCTTATTCCCAAGACATATTTAGAATTCTGAGTCTGAGTTCCTTGCTCCAAATGGGGCAAATTATAGGAAAGGATAATAAGGAAGTTGGAAAGAGATGAGTGGAGGTGAAAGACCAAAGAAACTGTCTTTCAAAGAAACAATGATGAAAGGCAGGGAAAATGTTATTGGACCAAACAAGAAGACATAATATGTTTTTACTTTTCAAAAAACAGAGGCATAAGTAGGGGAGGTTTTTAAGAAAGTAGCACCTAAGCAATGAGGAAAGAGTAGGCTGGGATAAGGGCCAGAGAATATAGAGTTATGGGTAAATTGACCTAACCCGAGAATAGAGTAATAGTAGAACAAGTGTGATTATAAATAAAATACATAGATTTTTTTTTTTAAATTTTGTCTGGTAGAATATTTAGGAAAAGGGTGAATAAATATAAAGGTAAATTGAGTGAAGAAAATATGCAGGAATTTGCTGCAGTGAGTATATTTTAACCAATCAGAAAAAAATGTAGTGTAATAAGGAAGGCATGTAAACATCTGTTATCCAATCACAAGCGACTGTGATGAGTTAATGGAGTGTGATTATAATAGTGTATATGATCAGATAGTATTATGTGAAGCAAGTTGTTGGTGTTTCAGTTTTGTATCCTATCATAATACATACGTTTGTTTAATCTCATGAGTTGGGAGTTGGAAAGTAGACTTCTAGCCTTGCTTGAGACTCAGTCAACTCCATGAATGATAGCAAAGGAATGTAGGCCAGAATGATAAAGGATCATTATTTTTGGACAGCTTGGTTCAAGAGAATTGTCTGTAGTTATAGTTTTCCAGTTGAAAATAGTGTTTAATGATTACTTGGATGGGAAATAGCTACACGCATTATGACTATGACTTTAGCAATGACAAAGCATTACTGAAGCTGGAGTAAAACCATGCTTTCCTTGATGGATACAGTGCCCTTGTATTTTCTTAGAGTGTAATAATTCCCATTATTTATATTATAAATTATCCCAGGGCAAGACAGTATGAAAGGGTAATTTTATTACCATACACTCTCAATTTTAATAAAATGCAAGTAACCTGTTTCCTCACAATAGTAGAATTAGTGACCTGTTTGTCATTACTTTGAAAGTAGCATGGTAGATAGGATACATTGCATCTTATCCTCACTAAGCCAGAAACCAAAGTCCAGTAATACCACAATTTGTGCTTACGTTTTATCTCTTCTACTAAGTGAACTACTCAAGGACTATATCAGTTTCTTCTCTTACTCTCTTTTAAGCAGTTTCTGGAACATAGTACTTTTTCATTTAATATGCATTGATCTTTCCTTTGTACTCAATCTGGTGTTTTTCAACACTTTCTCTGACTTCTCGTTTCAAATAAGTTGAGCACGTATTTATCTATCACTATGAGTTGTAATACATTGAGTAGATTTTTTGAAGAAACATAAGTCATTTTATGATTACCAATAAATTCCAGATCTAGAAACACTCTTGGAGAAGACATTTTTCTCTTTCCTCACTTCTTCAGCATTTTGTAATTTCATATTTTTGTCTATGAATATCATACCAGTAAAACTTTTATCTAAGAGCTAAATAGACCAATGCAGCATTTTGTTTGTGGGTGGCTGTGTTGTCTTAAGAACCACCCCTCCCTAAAAGTTTTAGTTGATAATGAGAAATTGGGAGGCCTAAACCAAAATTGCCATTTATTGAATTTGTCTTCCTAAATAAAGGAGATCTTTCAAGAATAGTCACCCTGAAGTTTAGAAAAGTCAATGTGTCATGATATAGAATGCTATAGTATTTTTAGTAGCCATTCTGCACAGACATTTTTAGAATGCCTATATGTAAATATTATTTGCTTGGATGGGGTTAGAAAGAAGGGTGAAAAAGGTGGCAATGAAATCATAGTCTTTATTTGTAGGAGCTTATGGACAAATTAAAAATGTATGGCAGAGTTGTAAAATTCATAGAAACTACACTTAAAATCAGGAGACTACTTTATGTCTTGCCTTTGCCAATTTCTAGTCGTTTGACCTTAAGTGACTTAAATTTGAAATTATCTGTACGATGGCTGCTACAATTTAGAAATTTGACCCACCTAACCTCATGTTGAAATTTGATTCCCAATGTTGAAGGGGGAGCCTAATGGGAAGTGTTTGGGTCATGGGGGAACATTCCTCATGCATGGCTTGGTGTCATCCTCACAGGAATGAGTGAGTTCTCACCATGCTAGTTCCCATGAGAGTTCCCACAAGAGCTGATTGTTTTTGTTTTGTTTTGTTTTGTTTGTTTTTTTTAAATTTATTTATTATTATTATACTTTAAGTTGTAGGGTACATGTGCATAACGTGCAGGTTTGTTACATATGTATACTTGTGCCATCTTGCTGTGCTGCACCCATCAACTCGTCATTTACATCAGGTATAACTCCCAGTGCAATCCCTCCCCCCTCCCCCCTCCCCATGATAGGCCCCGGTGTGTGATGTTCCCCTTCCCGAGTCCAAGTGATCTCATTGTTCAGTTCCCACATATCAGTGAGAACATGCAGTGTTTGGTTTTCTGTTCTTGTGATAGTTTGCTAAGAATGATGGTTTCCAGCTGCATCCATGTCCCCACAAAGGACACAAACTCATCCTTTTTTATGGCTGCATAGTATTCCATGGTGTATATGTGCCACATTTTCTTAATCCAATCTGTCACTGATGGACATTTGGGTTGATTCCAAGTCCTTGCTATTGTGAATAGTGCCGCAATAAACATACGTGTGCATGTGTCTTTATAGCAGCATAATTTTTAATCCTTTGGGTATATACCCAGTAATGGGATGGCTGGGTCATATGGTACATCTAGTTCTAGATCCTTGAGGAATCGCCACACTGTTTTCCATAATGGTTGAACTAGTTTACAATCCCACCAACAGTGTAAAAGTGTTCCTATTTCTCCACATCCTCTCCAGCACCTGTTGTTTCCTGACTTTTTAATGATCGCCATTCTAACTGGTGTGAGATGGTATCTCATTGTGGTTTTGATTTGCATTTCTCTGATGGCCAGTGATGATGAGCATTTTTTCATGTGTCTGTTGGCTGTATGAATGTCTTCTTTTGAGAAATGTCTGTTCATATCCTTTGCCCACTTTTTGATGGGGTTGTTTGTTTTTTTCTTGTAAATTTGCTTGAGTTCTTTGTAGGTTCTAGATATTAGCCCTTTGTCAGATGAGTAGATTGCAAAAATTTTCTCCCATTCTGTAGGTTGCCTGTTCACTCTGATGGTAGTTTCTTTTGCTGTGCAGAAGCTCTTTAGTTTAATGAGATCCCATTTGTCAATTTTGGCTTTTGCTGCTGTTGCTTTTGGTGTTTTAGACATGAAGTCTTATACACCAGTAACAGACAAACAGAGAACCAAATCAGGAATGAACTTCCATTCACAATTGCTTCAAAGAGAATAAAATACCTAGGAATCCAACTTACAAGGGATGTAAAGGACCTCTTCAAGGAGAACTACAAACCACTGCTCAGTGAAATCAAAGAGGACACAAACAAATGGAAGAACATACCATGCTCATGGATAGGAAGAATCAATATCGTGAAAATGGCCATACTGCCCAAGGTAATTTATAGATTCAATGCCATCCCCATCAAGCTACCAATGAGCTTCTTCACAGAATTGGAAAAAACTGCTTTAAAGTTCATATGGAACCAAAAAAGAGCCCGCATCTCCAAGACAATCCTAAGTCAAAAGAACAAAGCTGGAGGCATCACGCTACCTGACTTCAAACTATACTACAAGGCTACAGTAACCAAAACAGCATGGTACTGGTACCAAAACAGAGATATAGACCAATGGAACAGAACAGAGTCCTCAGAAATAATACCACACATCTACAGCCATCTGATCTTTGACAAACCTGAGAAAAACAAGAAATGGGGAAAGGATTCCCTATTTAATAAATGGTGCTGGGAAAATTGGTTAGCCATAAGTAGAAAGCTGAAACTGGATCCTTTCCTTACTCCTTATACGAAAATTAATTCAAGATGGATTAGAGACTTAAATGTTAGACCTAATACCATAAAAATCCTAGAGGAAAACCTAGGTAGTACCATTCAGGACAAGAGCTGATTGTTTTAAAAAATAATCTAGCACTTTCCCTTACTTCTGCTTTCACCATGTGATTTCTGCACAACAGCTTCCTTTTGCTTTTTGCCATGTGTGGAAACAGCTTGAAGCCCTCACCTGAAGTCAAGCAGATGCCAGTGCCATGCTTCTTGTACAAGCTGAAGAACCATGAGCCAAATAAATTTCTTTCCTTTATAACTTTCACAGGCTTAGGTATTTCCTTATAGCAACATAGTGGACTAAGAGAAAATTGGTACTGAGGAACAAGGTGTTGCTATAAGAATACCCAAAAATGTGAAAGTGACTTTGGAACTGGGTAGTGTGCAGAGATTAGAAGACTTTGGAGGACTCAGAAGAAGACAGGAAGATGAGGGAAAGTTTGGAACTTATTAGAGACTGGTTAAGTGGCTATGACTAAAATGCTGATAAAAATGTCAACAGTAAAATCCAGGTTGATAAAGTCTTAGATGAAAATAAGAAACTACTGGGAACTGCAGCAAAGGTCACGCTTGCAAAGCTGTAGCAAAAAACTTGTCTCCATTGTGTCCATGCCCTAGGGCTTTGTAGAAGGCCAAACTTAAGAGTGATTACCTGGGGTAGCTGGTGAAATAAACTTTTAAATAGTAAAGTGTTCAAAAATTGCTGTGACTTCTTTTACCAGCATATAATAAGATAAGGGATCAATGAAATAATGTAAAGTTGGAATTTAAAATTAAAAGAGGAGTAGAGTGAAAAAACTTGGAAAATCTGTAGCCCTGCGATGTGGTAGAGACAAAAAAATGTTTTCCAGGCAAGGAACAGCTGACAGAAGGGAGCCAGGTGCTGTTAGACAGAACGGCGGGAAAAAGGCCCTGAAGCCATGTTAGAAATCTTTGAGGAAACTCCTCTAATCACAAGGTCCAGAGGCCTAGAAGGACAGAATGGTTTTGAGGGCCAGGACTAAGTGCTGCTCACCTATGCCACCTCAGGATGTTTATTGCCACGTTGCCACTGCTCTAACTCCAGTCAAGGCTCAATTGACCCTAGGTACTGCTCAGGCTCTTGCTTCAGAGGGCACAAGCCATAAGTCTTGGCATCATCCATCTGGTGTACTTTAGTTGCATAGAATGCAAGATTAGTGAAGGTTTGGCATCTTCTACCTAGATATCAAAGAATGCATCAGAAAGTTTGAGTGCCCAGGCAGAGGCCTGTTGCAGGGGCAGAACCCAACAGACTCTACTAAGGTTATTCTTAGCAGAAATGTGGAGTTGTAGCCCTCACAGCTAGTCCCTACCAAGGCAATGCCTAATGGAGCTATGGGAGCAAGACTCCTGCCTGCCAGACCCCAAAATTATAGTCACTGGCACCATGGAATCTCAGACTAGAGAAGCCACAGAATTAAACTCCAACTTGTAAGAGCAGTCACATGGGCTGCACCTAGCAAAGCCACGGAGGCATGGCTGCCCAAGGACTTGAGGACCCTCCTGTCACATGAGTGTGCCCAAAATATGGAACATGGACTCTAAAAGATGTGCGACATGGAGTCAAGGGAGATCATTTTGGAGATTTAAGATTTAAGACTTAAGACTTAAGACTGGACTTGCATGTGGCCTGTTACCTCTTTCTTTTGGCCAGTTTTACCCCTTTGAAATGATGTTTACCAAATGCCTGCTCCACCATTGGTTCTAGGAATTTAGTAACTTGTAGGAAGTCAGTAACTTGTTCTTGGTTTTACAGGTTCATAGCTGGAATGAACTTGCCTTGAGTCTCAGATGAGACTTTAAACTTTGGACTTTGGGGTTGGTGCTGGAACAAGTTAAAACTTTTAGTGACTATTAGAAAGACATGATAGTATTTTGCAATGTGAGAAGGACATAAATTTTGGGGAGACAGGGAGGAATTCTATAGTTGGTATATTTAACCTCCCAAACCTCTTTGCTTTTTCACAGGAAGTTCTTGTACATGTTCCAATTGCTGAAATTTGGTCTTCAATTTTGGAGGTGGGGCCTAATGTGAGGTATTTGGAGTGTGGGGAATCTCTCATGGATGGTTTGGTGCCATCCTTGCCTTAATGAGTGAGTTCTCACTGTTAGTTCCCATGACAAGTCCCTGCAACAGCTGATTGTTTAAAGAGTCTAGTGCCCCCACCCTTGATTCTGCTTTTACCTTGTGATGTCTGCACACCAGCTTCCCTTTGCCCTTCACCACCAGTGGAAGCAGCGTCATGACCTCACCAAAATCCCAGTAGGTACTAATGCCGTGCTTCTTGTACAGCATGCAGATCCCTGAGCAAAATAAACCTGTTTTCATTATAAATTACCCAGCTCTGGATATTCCTTTATGGTAACATCAATGAATTAAGACAATGGTGATAATAAATCGTCTTGCATATCTTACACAGTAATGTTTTCAGATTATTTTTTTGAAAAAAGAGATTGGCTAAATATCAAGTGCCTGGTAATTAAGAGATGGGTTGCTTGCCAAAGCAAGTTCAGGTCCTCTGATTTTATTTTCACCCAATTTGTGAGGCAAGGCCAAGAAATTCTAATGACAAATATTTGGCCTCCTTAATGTTTATTGCAAAAATTTTTATTGTACATATTTATTGACATAGTTAATATAAACACAAAGCACTCTGACTTTCTAACAAGAGAAAAAATAAATATGAAGATTGTTATGCTCACATGATTGGTTTGTACTTGGCTATAAGACAACAGTGATTTTGGTAGGTGACAAAACTGAGAAAGGCATCTGTCAAGGGGTCATGATGAGATTGGAATATTTATTAGCTTCCACAAAAGTCGCAATATTTTCCAGGACAACATTAGAATAATTTATGTAGCCTCTGTAACATGTTTCACTTGAGATCAAGTGTTGTGGTTTGAATAATGTAGAATCCAAAATGGATTAAAATTAGGTTCAGTACCAATGAATTACTTAAGCTCTTAATTTCTGTTAAGCTCTCTGTCCTAGTTAAAATTTATCAGGGTTGAACATATCTGCTCCTGGAGAGAAATAATTATTTCATAGCCATGACATGCTCCCAAGTGGAGCAAGTTCTAAGCAAAATTGAAATTAAATACAACTTTGGTAACCACTTTGGTGCCATAGCCGAGGCTAATGTATATCTTATTTCTGAGGGTTTTGCCTTCTGTACTTTCAGAAATTCTGCCAGTATTATTTCCTTCTTACAGGAGGTGATTTTACATCTACCATCTACAAATCACTGAGAGTTCAATAAAGAAATCATATGACATAGTTTATACCTTGATACAAGGCAACTCTTTCTGATAGTTTATTAAACTCAAGTAGATTTATAAATAAGCTCAAGCTTATTTATTAAACTCAAGTAGGTTTATTTATTTTATTAATGATAAAGACATTAATATATAAAGATTGATATTCTCATGTGATTTATTTTTTTGTACTCGGCTATAAGAGGATAGTAATTTTAGTGGTGACCAAACTGAGAAAGGCATCTGTCAAGGGGTCATTTACAATATAGAAAAAACTAGAACTCAGGACAAAGAAACTCAATCAAAACCGCTCAACTACATGGAAACTGAATAACCTGCTCCTGAATGACTACTGGGTACACAACAAAATGAAGGCAGACATAAAGATGTTCTTTGAAACCAATGAGAACAAAGATACAACATACCAGAATCTCTGGGACACATTTAAAGCAGTGTGTAGAGGGACATTTATAGCACTAAATGCACACAAGAGAAAGCTGGAAAGATCTAAAATTGACACTCTAATATCACAATTAAAAGAACTAGAGAAGCAAGAGCAAACACATTCGAAAACTAGCAGAAGGCAAGAAATAACTAAGATCAGAGCAGAACTGAAGGAGATAGAGACACAAAAAACCCTCCAAAAAATCAATGAATCCAGGAGTTGGTTTTTTGAAAAGATCAACAAAATTGATAGACCGCTAGCAAGACTAATAAAGAAGAAAAGAGAGAAGAATCAAATAGACGCAATAAAAAATGATAAAGGGGATATCACCACCGACCCCACAGAAATACAAACTACCATCAGAGAATACTATAAACACCTCTACGCAAATAAACTAGAAAAGCTAGAAGAAATGGATAATTTCCTGGACACTTACACTCTCCCAAGACTAAACCAGGAAGAAGCTGAATCCCTGAATAGACCAATAGCAGGCTCTGAAATTGAGGCAATAATTAATAGCCTACCAATCAAAAAAAGTCCAGGACCAGATGGATTCACAGTTGAATTCTACCAGAGGTAGAAGGAGGAACTGGTACCATTCCTTCTGAAATTATTCCAATCAATAGAAAAAGAGGGAATCCTCCCTAACTCATTTTATGAGGCCAACATCATCCTGATACCAAAGCCTGGCAGAGACACAACAAAAAAAGAGAATTTTAGACCAATATCCCTGATGAGCATCGATGCAAAAATCCTCAATAAAATACTGGCAAACCGGATTCAGCAGCACATCAAAAAGCTTATCCACCATGATCAAGTGGGCTTCATCCATGGGATGCAAGGCTGGTTCAACATTCGCAAATCAATAAACATAATCCAGCATATAAACAGAACCAAAGACAAGACCCACATGATTATCTCAATAGATGCAGAAAAGGCCTTTGACAAAATTCAACAGCTCTTCATGCTAAAAACTCTCAATAAATTCGGTATTGATGGAATGTACCTCAAAATCATAAGAGCCATTTATGACAAACCCACAGCCAATATCATACTGAATGGGCAAAAACTGGAAGCATTCCCTTTGAAAACTGGCACAAGACAGGGATGCCCTCTCTCACCACTCCTATTCAACATAGTGTTGGAAGTTCTGGCTAGGGCAATCAGGCAAGAGAAAGAAATCAAGGGGATTCAGTTAGGAAAAGAAGAAGTCAAATTGTCCCTCTTTGCAGATGACATGATTGTATATTTAGAAAATCCCATTGTCTCAGCCCAAAATCTCCTTCAGCTGACAAGAAACTTCAGCAAAGTCTCAGGATACAAAATTAATGTGCAAAAATCACAAGCATTCTTATACACCAGTAACAGACAAACAGAGAGCCAAATCAGGAATGAACTTCCATTCACAATTACTTCAAAGAGAATAAAATACCTAGGAATCCAACTTACAAGGGATGTAAAAGAACTCTTCAAGGAGAACTACAAACCACTGCTCGGTGAAATAAAAGAGGACACAAACAAATGGAAGAACATACCATGCTCATGGATAGGAGGAATCAATATCATGAAAATGGCCATACTGCCCAAGGTAATTTATAGATTCAATGCCATCCCCATCAGGCTACCTATTAGTTTCTTCACAGAATTGGAAAAAACTGCTTTAAAGTTCATATGGAACCAAAAAAGAGCCCGCATCTCCAAGACAATCCTAAGTCAAAAGAACAAAGCTGGAGGCATCACCCTACCTGACTTCAAACTATACTACAAGGCTACAGTAACCAAAACAGCGTGGCACTGGTACCAAAACAGAGATATAGACCAATGGAACAGAACAGAGTCCTCAGAAATAATACCACACATCTACAGCCATCTGATCTTTGATAAACCTGAGAAAAATAAGAAATGGGGAAATGATTCCCTGTTTAATGAATGGTGCTGGGAAAATTGGCTAGCCATAAGTAGAAAGCAGAAAGTGGATCCTTTCCTTACTGCTTATACGAAAATTAATTCAAGATGGATTAGAGACTTAAATGTTAGACGTAATACCATAAAAACCCTAGAAGAAAACCTAGGTAATACCATTCAGGACATAAGCATGGGCAAGGACTTCATGTCTAAAACACCAAAAGCAATGGCAACAAAAGCCAAAATTGACAAATGGGATCTCATTAAACTAAAGAGCTTCTGCACAGCAAAAGAAACTACCATCAGAGTGAACAGGCAACCTACAGAATGGGAGAACATTTTTGCAATCTACTCATCAGACAAAGGGCTAATATCCAGAACCTACAAAGAACTCAAACAAATTTACAAGAAAAAAGCAAACAACCACATCAAAAAGTGGACAAAGGATATGAACAGACATTTCTCAAAAGAAGACATTCATACAGCCAACAGACACATGAAAAAATGCTCATCATCACTGGCCATCAGAGAAATGCAAATCGAAACCACAATGAGATACCATCTCACACCAGTTAGAATGGTGATCATTAAAAAGTCAGGAAACAACAGGTGCTGGAGAGGATGTGGAGAAATAGGAACACTTTCACACTGTTGGTGGGATTGTAAACTAGTTCAACCATTATGGAAAATAGTATGGCAATTCCTCAAGGATCTAGAGCTAGAAGTACCATATGACCCAGCCATCCCATTACTGGGTATATACCCAAAGGATTATAAATCATGCTGCTATAAAGACACATACACACGTATGTTTATTGCGGCACTATTCACAATAGCAAAGACTTGGAATCAACCCAAATGTCCATCAGTGACAGACTGGATTAAGAAAATGCAGCACATATACACCATGGAATACTCTGCAGCCTTAAAAAAGGATGAGTTTGTGTCCTTTGTAGGGACATGGATGCAACTGGAAACCATCATTCTCAGCAAACTATTGCAAGAACAGAAAACCAAACACCACATGTTCTCACTCATAGGTGGGAACTGAACAATGAGATCACTTGGACTCGGGAAGGGGGACATCACACACCGGGGCCTATCATGGGCGGGGGGAGGGGGGAGGGATTGCATTGGGAGTTATACCTGATGTAAATGACGAGTTGATGGGTGCTGACGAGTTGGTGGGTGCAGCACACCAACATGGCACAAGTATACATGTGTAACAAACCTGCACATTATGTACATGTACCCTAGAACTTAAAGTATAATAAAAAAAAAAAAAAGAAAAAGAAAATGAACTTAAAAAAAATATATTCTCTGTAGAGGAGTGAAACATTGACTCTAATAGAAACTATTGATTTTTGACATCTCACAGAGAATGCGTCACAAACTTATTTTAGTATTTTGAAATATGTACTTTCCTAGTCAATTATGATGAAATGTTCCATAAGCTACTTGTCCTTTATAAATATATGAAAACTATCCTGTTTTATAAGAAAGCACAATTACATTTGCCTTTTAATTTTAAAAACTCGTATAAATTTTTGTGCTACAATTTTTGTTATACGCATAGATTGGGTAGTGGTGATGTCGGGGCATTTGGGGTATCCATCATCTGAATAATGTACATTTTACCCATTAAGTAATTTGACATCATCCACCATCTTCCCATCCCCTCACTCTTTCCAGTCTCCATTGTCTATCATTTCACATTCCACATCCATTCATACACATTGCTTAGCTTCCACTTGTAAATGAGTGCATGCAATATCTGTCCTTCTGTGGCTGGCTTGTTTCACTTAAGATAATGGCCCCCAGTTCCGTTCATGTTGCTGCAAAAGACATGTTTCCATTTTTTTTTTTTTTTAACATCTGAATAGTATTCCATTGCATCTTATTTTTCAGAGCTCTGTAGTAGCAAAAAACAACTGCATTTTATCTTAATATTTAAAACTTTCCCTATTAATAAATAAACACATATTAACTCTCAGGAAAAGAAGACAGAATTTTTATACAGATAGGTGAGTATCTGCATGTACTGTGAGATGTAGGTAATGAAAGTAATTTAATAGTGGAAGTTAATTTTAACTAATAAGAATTAATCAAAGAACTTACTTCATTCTAGGTACATATGTTGTCAGTAGGTAATCCTTATGCCATAACTATATTTAGTTTATTAGCCTTGGATCACTTTGTGATAACATATATATCCTACTACTCTGTTTCTTTTCTGATTCCTAAACTATTTTGATACATTACCTTGTTTGATCCACATGACAAGCTGTGAGATCGGTTAATATAGCTTCCATTCCACATGTTTGTTATTATGATCAAATGAGCTAATCTGCAGGAAGTCCCTAAGCACATTGCATACAAGGTAAAGAAGCATTTATTACATTTTATCTTTTTCATTTTTTAGCCATAGTCAGTCTATTATTATTATCACTACTAATATTGCTGTTAATATTACTTGGCTCATTCATATTACCAGTAACTTCTTTGATCAATTTTTAACATGCAAGAAATTTCTATGACCTAAATGATTGGTCTAACGTCTCATAGCATATCATTTAAAAATATATATATTTAAATATATATATACACACACACACACAGATACTTTTAATTTACATATAAAATGTATTAATTTTTCCATATAACTATTAATCAATAAAGAAATATTTAATAATCTTTTTTATACATTTTTCACTCCACAGATTAATTTTAAGCTTTTAATTGCCTTTCAAAGTTATTTATCAGATGCATACTAACATATATAAACCAATATTCAATTTTATGTAAGTGGATTTAATTACTAATCATTTTAAAAGGAAATATGCAATATCAACAGTTATGCAAAAGTTTTGTTCTTCCAAACATTTTATATAATATATAAATATATATTAGACATATATAGCATATATATTAGATATATATAAGCATAGAAAGCCATAGAATATTCAGAAGAGTAAGTATATTTACATTTACCTTTATATATATAATATATATATTTACATATATATGAAGTGTCTATATTACATATATACCTATATATAGGTAAATATATATATTTACCTTTATATAAATATATTTTATATTTACCTATATATTATAGGTAATAGGTAAATACATAATAAAGGTAAATATATATATAATATATATATTTACATATATATAATATATATCCACACACACTTTTTATATGTTTTCAACATGTGCACATACAGAATATGAATTCATTCAATGTGGCTTTTTTGGTTAGAACTTAGAGTGCCTCTAGGGTTTTCTACTCCAAATTCAAATCTGCATTCTTCCATTTCATATGCTTTTTATGTTATATTGAATATTACATCACTATTTTATTCTTCAGCCTATTGTTTAAATAATTTTATTATAGTGATCATGTGAGCTAATGATTTTTCTCCAGCCAGTTTTTTGCATTGTGTCCTTTTTGATGTTAATTAGGTGGATATTAGTTAATATCGAATATGGAAGTTAAGTGACAGTTGTTGTTGACTGAATGTGCACCCCCCAAAAAAAATATTTTATGTTGATGTTCTCACTGCCAGTGTGGCTATATTTGAAGATGGCACCTCTAAGGAAGTAACTAAGGTTAAATGAGGCTAGGAGAATGGGGCTCTAATTGGATAGGATTAGTATCATTAGAAGAAGAGATACCAGATTGTTGGCACGTTCATGCTCTCTCTCTTTCTGTGTGTGTGTGTGTGTGTGTGTATGTGTGTGTTTTTCCATGTGTATGCACTGAGGAAAGGACATGTGAGGATATAGCAAGAAGGCAGTTGTTTTCCACACCAGAATGCAGGCCTTATCAGAAGTCAAATAAGTCACAACCTTTATCTTAGACTTCCAGCCTCCAAAACATTGAAAAATAAATTCCTGTTGTTTAAACTGTCAGGTCTATAGTTCCTTGTTACAACAGCATGAGTTGACTAATACAATTGTCAAGGTAGCATTACTGGGAATTTTGTATTGGGATGGAGTTTTTAACTGAGGAGATCAACACAGCCGGAGCCCCGGATCAGCGATCTTGGTTCTCTTGATAGTGAGCAAGTAAATGTAAACTAACACCAATATGCAAGGTCAAAGCAAAGTTTACTGAAGCACAGTAATACACTCTCATAGGGAAAGCTCTTTACGGAGCTGAAGGTGCTTATTATGGGGTTTGTGAGGAGGAGTTGATGTTTGGGCTGTGTCTGATTAACAGGATGATGTCAATAGATTTACAATTTATAGTTATACAACTAAATTTAAGCTGCATGTTTCTACCCATAATTCATAAAGAAAAGCCCACTTTGGGGAGGAAAAAACCCATGCAAATTCTATTATAATGATAGTATAATGAGCTTGGGGTGAACATGGTTTGTTGTTTATGGGCATGAGCCACTTTAGTAGCTTTCCGCCTGTGCCCTATTTCCTTATTCTCAATAAAGTGCTGGCCACAGACTTTACCACAAACTCCATCTGTTAGAATAGAGTTAGGGAGGTCTTGGGGATCAAGTAGGGTGGGCCAGAGGCCGGTTAGTGACAGCCTTTTTGCTCTCCTCTTTTACCCCCTGCCAGCTGCTAATGTCTATCTAACCACCTAACAGTATTATTGTATTTGGAAAAGAAAAACAGTGTTGAGTTTTAGAAATTAATTGATGTTTTATTCATGGTCCCACGGAAAGTGCATGGCGTGACTTTATTTGTGGGTTTAAAAAAGAATGAATTTTTGTTATCATTTTAAAAGATAATTCTCTTGGCTTCCCATAGTCAACCAACACAAATTTAAGAAAAAAAAATTGCATATTCCATATCTATGCCTTATCCACATTCATGACTCCCTAGTAGTGAAAAGTGTCTCTAATTTCAAACATACACCTATCAATTCATAATGAAATCAGCTGAAATGTATTTGTTCATATATTGGTATGTATGTGCATGTGTCTAAAACCTGTGCACCGTCTAATCTGGTATATTTTTTGAATAGTATTTTATAAATATTCAACCCTGGAAAATGGTGCTTCGGGTTGATATTTTAGAATGTATATTCGTAATGCACAGTGAAAGCATTTTAGTTTGTTTCTGTAAGTGAGAATTTAAGTTGATGTTTTTCTACAGTAAATAAAAAAAAATACCCATCATATGCCATATCAACTACCAGTTTTGGTTTAGAAAACTGTTTTTAAACCTGTAAGGCAATATCACTTTGTGATGATTACAGTACAAGTTTATAATGACATCTTGATCTAAAAGGAAGAAGATGAGGCAAAATTAATATAAGTAGGGTGTATATCTGGGCAAAGCTTCAGCTTTGCAACCCGCGAGCATAGGTTCTGAGTATGCATTCTGATTTGCAGCAGTTACGAGTAGATATTTAAAGGCAAAAGAGGGGGACAGAAGGTGGATTGATACAAATGTTTTTGTTAGTAATTTCTATTGGTTTAAAGAAATAACATTGCTTAGTGATTTAGTTGTATATTGTTAAGCTATAGGGTGTGAATTATAGTATCTGGTGTGTCATTATCAGGTTAATTTCTAGCTACTTGTGGAAATAGCAAGCAGTTTCCGGAGATGAATACATAGCTATGTGAAAGGAAAATAAATCTTGGGGCCCCAAAATCACTGAGCTAAAGTAAAAAGTCAAGCTGGGAACTGCTTAGGGCAAACCTGCCTCACATTTTATTCAAAGTCACCCCTCTGCTCTCTGAGATAAATGCATATCTGATTGCCTCCTTTGGAAGGGCTAATCAGAAACTCAAAAGAATCCAACCATTTGTCTCTTATCTATCTATGACCTGGAAGTCCATTCCCCACTTCAAATCGTCCTACCTTTGCTTTGAGTTGTCCTGCTTTTTCCAGATCAAACCAGTGTTCATCTCACATGTGTTAATTGATGTCTCATGTCTCCCTAAAGTGTATAAAACCAAATTGTGCTCTGACCACCTTGGGCACATGTCATCAGGATCTCCTTAGGTTAAGTCATGAATGCACATCCTCAACCTTGGCAAAATAAACTTTCTAAATTAACTAAGACCTGTCTCAGATATTTGAGGTTCACATTTTGGTAACCACAGAGGGATTCTGAGTGGAGATTCCCCTGACCTTTGAAAAATCTCCTATCAGTGCTTGGTAACAGCATGAGATACCCTTATGGCTCAAAAACAATAAGACAATTTACTGAGGTCTGGGAGCACTACCTCCAGAGAATCCCTGATCTCCCCAAATTTGGTCGAGATTTAAAGTTTATCTTGCTGTATAACTCCCCAAATTTTGGAGTTTTACTTACTTCCAACTAGGAAGGCAAGATTTCCTGCTTTCATGATGATGGAAGACAAGTAACTTCTTTAGGGAGTTTGAGCCCACTCCTAGCAGGAAAGATGAGTTTAAGGTTTTCTATGTTTTATTTTTATTTATTTATTTTTTCCTGCTTCTGTTATGACAGAAAGCACTCTTCAGCATGAGACCCATCCTTAGGTAAGAAGCTGAATTTGGGTTTTGTTTTCGCTGAAGTTTAACAACCACCGATTCTTAGTCTCTTCTTACCATTAGAGCACCCAGTGATCATACGGGTGGGGTTTATTTGTTGTTTTTTCTGGTCTTTCTCACATTAGATTTGACTAACTCTACCTGACTTGGTCAAATCCAAGTGAGAATTCCAAATTATGGGTAACAAAGCCACTTTAGTTTGGCTAAATTTTTTTGAAGTTGCAAAAGAGAAAAACAACAACAACAAAAAACAATAAAACATAAAATCAAGTGCTTGGTTTCTGTGTTTACTTGCTGTGTTAAAGACAAAAAAAAAAAAAAAAAAAATTCATTTACTTTTCTTCCACCCTGTACCTTCTTCCCCCTCTGCCAACTGCAGTACCAAAAAATCTAGAGAAGGCTTCTAATGACTTGAACCCCTTTAAAGAATTCACAACAAATGTGCCACTCACCCTGTTTTGAGTGTTCTGTTTTCATTGTGGAGTTTCAAAAGTCATGGGCAGATTCTTCTTAGGTCTAAAGCTCTGCTTTCCTGTAGTGCATGACCTGACCTCTTCGGCTTTGTGGGTACTAGAGATTACCTTGCAATGTGAGAGGATCTGACCTTGATGTGTGTAAAAGCATAGACAGTAGATACAAAGTAGGGATGACTGAGCACAGTTTACAGGAAATGGTCTTGGCTGCTGTTTTTATTTTTCTCTCCTAGAAAGTTGTCATTTAAAGATTCAAATTCTAGTTCAGAGATGCATTCTAAAGGGTCTTCTTTATTGTTTTTTCTCCCAAAATTCATCTTGATTTGGCTTGTCTGTGTGCATTTGTGTGAGGAACTGAACTGTTGTTTTTATAGGTAAATGAGAGGTTGAGTTTTCTCAGCTCCAAAGAGAAACAGCATTTGCTCCTCTCAGCCGAAAGGTGCCCTGGGTGACTGGGGGCCTCATGGGAGTATCTGGAGGTAGACCCCATGATTTGCAGTGGTGTTGCAGGAAAATCTCCAGCAAAAATTAATTTTAAAAAGGCTCATCCAAGAAACACATAGAAAAGCTGATAAGAATGATGGTTTCCATCTGCATCCATGTCCCTACAAAGGACACAAACTCATCCTTTTTTATGGCTGCATAGTATTCCATGGTGTATATGTGCCACATTTTCTTAATCCAGTCTGTCACTGATGGACATTTGGGTTGATTCCAAGTCTTTGCTATTGTGAATAGTGCCGCAATAAACATACGTGTGCATGTGTCTTTATAGCAGCATGATTTATAATCCTTTGGGTATATACATCATTCTTAGCAAACTATCACAAGAACAGAAAACCAAACACTGCATGTTCTCACTCATAGGTGGGAACTGAACAATGAGATCACTTGGACTCGGGAAGGGGAACATCACACACCGGGGCCTATCATGGGGAGAGGGGAGAGGGGAGGGATTGCATTGGGAGTTATACCTGATGTAAATGACGAGTTGATGGGTGCTGACGAGTTGATGGGTGCAGCACACCAACATGGCACAAGTATACATATGTAACAAACCTGCACGTTATGCACATGTACCCTAGAACTTAAAGTATAATAATAATAAAAAATAAATAAATAAAAAGAAAAGCTGATAAGGGTGTTTTGAGACCTCTCAGACGTCATACACCTCTGGAGACAGAAACTGAAACATGTAAGATGGAAACAACTCAGTGATGAAACATTATGGAGTCCTGCCCACAAGCAGCACACATTGATCCACCACACAGACACCCTAGGCCCCTAGGCCACAGCTCAGTTATTCATTTTAAGGAAAAAATTGGGAAATTATCTAAGAATGAGGAGAAAAAATGAAAAATGATCCCATATTGAGCACTCCATAGTGCTCTTTATGGCACTTCTACTTGCCAGAGTTTATGTAAAATGGAAGTAAAATGGTCTTTGTGCACATTTTCATTAAGGAAAAAGAGCCTGAAGATCATCCTACAATAGAGAAAAAGTTCTCTTTTTTTTTCTGTTTTCTTTTCTGTCTGCTTTAAATCTGCTGTTACTTTTCCATTAAGATAAATCCACTGTTTGAATCCAATAGGTTATTTGTTTGCAAGACCATGAATTTGTATGTATCTCATGGCTAAATTTCTGAAATAAAAACTGTAGGATCTTTGCACATATGTATATACATTTTAAAGGCCAATTGGCTTAAGAAAATAAAAATGCTTGAATCAAATACTTTATCAGGAAAAAAAGACTAGTTAAATTCTTTTTGAGGTGTGTATAACTTAAGTAAAATTTTTAATTAATAAGTTAGCTTTAAAATTATTGATAAATTGATATTATAAATGTCTTAAGAATTGCCAGCATACATTTTTGTTTCCATTTATTAATCAAGAAATTTTATACTTATTCCTGTCAAAAACTATAAGGTGTCAAAATTTGGCATTGGGGTTACAAAACTCTAAACTCAGCCCAAGACAGAATGATCTTTGCTTATGTAATTCTTAATAAATAAGACATATTGACTTAATGAAAAGAGCTACATCTTGAATTTAGTAAGATTACCATAATTTCTAAACTTGAGGCTTTAGGCAGTCTAGTCCACAGGCAGTAAGGTTTGTCTGGGAAAGGACTGTTTTTATCCTTGTTTCAAAGCTAAACTGTTAACAAAGTTCTTCCCAAAGTTAGTTCAGCTTATGCCCAGAAATGAACAAGGGCAGCTTGGAGGTTAGAAGAAAGATGGAGTCAGTTAGATCAGATCTTTTTCACTGTCTCAGATATAAGTTTTAAATGGTGCTTCCATAACTTTAAATTATGACTATTGTACTTTGTATAAATAATTTAGCTAAGTGATGAAAATAAAATAAATTAGGGAAATGTAATGGGGTAAATACTTGTAGATAAAGTCATATTTTAGAATATAAATTTATGTTAAACTAAATAATAGACATTCTATTTTGGATATTTTCCAATAAAAATCTATTTTAGGAAAACATTATTTCTAAAAAAATCTGTGTCCTTCTTATAAAGGTGAACAATTTTTGTCTAATTCAAAGCTTATTTAAGGGTTATATATCAAGCAAGGTAAAAGGAACAAGGGAATAAGAGAGATGTAAAGAAAGTATGAAAAATAAAAAGGTTTTTTTTCTTTTTTGGGTAAGAAAGCTTAAAGAGAAATAATTTTATGTAAGAGAGAATCTTGTATGGTAAATTTAGTCCTGGAATAAAATGGCTTTTTTTTTTTTTTTTTTTTTTTTAAGAAAGAGGGATGTTCAGGACAAACCAGAAAGTCCAAACATATCATGAAAGTCTGCATAAGTCACAATGAGAGGATTTATGGGAAAAAATTATTTTTTCCATAAAAATGTTTTATATAATAAATATAATATATATGAACAATTACATATAAAGTATATATAAAATAAAAACAAATTGTATATTGTAAATATATACAAATTATATATAATTATAAATAAAATATATAAATTATATATATACATAAAGTTTTATGTAATTAAATAAAAATCATAATGGTGTTTCTAGAGATTGGGCTTGATGTAAAAAGAAAAAACACTTATACACCAAATAATTGGTTAGAGCAATAAAAGTTTCTTAAGAAATTGATTTAATCTTAATAAATTGTAAGAGATTTTTTTTAAACCAAAGTTCAGCTTTTATTGCATCTTGCCCTTTTTGGATTTCTTTCCCATTGTAAAGGTAAAGGGCACAAAATACTAATGCTCTCCTTCAACTCATTTTCAGCTCATATAAGTTTTTTTCCTTGAGTTCTGTTTGTTGTGGCCTGATGCTACAATGTTTTCTTAAAGGTCCAAAGGAAATGTTTTCTTCCAACATAATATTCTGTGCAGTGCAGATGGTCTTTTCATTTGCCTTTCAATTTTATTAGTAATTATTTTTATTAGTAATACAAATAGCATATTCAGTCTCCATTCCCAAGATGTGGTAGGTGGTGTGTGTTTACTATACATATTGGACATATTCTGCTTATTATTATTCAATATGTTTATTTTCTAGAACAATTCATGGCTATTAAGCTGTGATAGATGATTTTTCTACAATTCCAATAGTGAAGCCACACAGATACATGAGGAATGAAAGTTAATGTTTTATAATATTATATTTTCTTCATTTTGTTCATCTGACATTAAAATATACATGCAATGAACTGATGAAGGTATATCAGAATTCAATCAAACATGATGATACTTTTGGTAGAATCTAGGATGATACAAACATATATATCAAAACAAAATATGCCATCTTAAATGTTGATATTTTATTATTAGTGAAATTAATTGTAACTGATTTCACAAGTGTGACATTTCTTAGCACATTAAAACTGCTTCCATGCTGTAGTATATTGAAAAATTAATAAAGCACATGTTTCTGTCCTTCAAACACATCATCCAATGAGAAAAACAGATGCAGAGATGTTAATGCTGACATTAGCTGGAATGTATTCAATCTTACACAAATTTATATATTAAAGAAAAAAAAAAAGCGTTGTATTGGGAGACATATATCCTGACCTTAAGCAATCTAGAAAGCCTTCTTGCAGGAAGTAAGGTTTTAACATGGCCTTGATGAAATGTGTAGGACCTTGAAAGGGAAGCACAGGGTGCTTTCTACTTTATTTCATTCCTGTCCTTCTCCCCACATTGGCAAAAAACATCTCTGAACTTAACGGACATTGAAAGGTCTTTAATTGAAGGAATACTAGGATAGGAACTCAAGTAGGGTTTGTTTAGAGTAATCGGAAAAGATATTATCAGTTTTCTTTGTAGGATTTCCAGATCTGTTCTCCTTGGGGTCGCATTGGAGCTTGGAATTGTGAATGGGATTTTTTTCTATGAATAAAGATTTTACAGGTATTTGTTTTATCCATCTGCTGAGTACCTCCTGGAGTCTGAGCATAACAAATGGGATGCAGGAGGGCAAAGCAACTCCTGGAGTTTGACTTGCATGGTTTTTTGTTGAACTAGACTACACCTTAGATTTACTATAAGTAACAATGAATGAAATGAATGCCATTGAGTAAAATAAGCCCACTGGGCAAGGATTGTTAAGGTTTTGGATGACATAAAAATAATTCTATTATTAGAAGACATTCCAAATCAAATAACTATGAATCCAATACTTAACTCTATAAATATGACAACCTACAACTATACTCACAACTAACTAACCATAACTTCAACTAGACACAATTGTTACAGGCACTTGAACCAGAACAATTCCATCTTGAGTGAGGGCTAGGAAAAATGAGACTGGAACTTGCTGGGCTGCATTCCAGGACAATTAGGTATTCCTAGCCTCTAGATGTTTACCGTTAAGGGAACAGATTGACAGCATTTACTAAACAGACCCCGACTTAAGAATGTCCTGATATTCCAATATCTTGAGAACAGAAGCATTCCTAATTTTTCCTTAAAGATAATAATATCGATCGTTGCAAAATATATTAATTAAGAAAATGGATCCTTTTTCACAAACCACTGTAGCAGTGAATATCTCCCAATGGTATTTTTTTATATATAAAAACAAGCATTGTACCTTGGGAGGGCATATTCTTCCTCTTACTTTAGGAAATGCCCTACTGTGTTTATGGAATAGCATTCCTTTTAATTAATTAATTAATTAATTTTTTTGAGACAGGATCTTACTCTGTTGCCCAGGCTGGAGTGCAGAGGTGTGATCTGGGCTCATCACAACCTCCACCTCCTGGGTTCAAGCAATTATCATGGCTTAGCCTCCTGAGTAGCTGCAATTACAAGCATGCATCACCACACCCAGCTAATTTTTTCTATTTTTTTCTTTTTTCAGTAGAGATGAGGTTTCACTGTGTTGACCAGACTGGTCTCAAACCCCTGGCCTCAAGTGATCTGCCTGCCTGGGCTTCCCAAAGTGTTGGGATTAGAGGCATCAGCCACCATCCCTGGCCTGGAGTAGCTATTTTTTCACTATTTTGCTTTCTTAATAAACTGCTTTCACTTTGCACTGTTGACTTGCCCTGAATTCTTTCTTGTGCAAGATTCAAGAACCTTCTCTTGGGGACTGGATCAGGACCTTTTCTGGTAACATAATCATTACTAACCATAACAAGTAAACATGAATAATTATTATTATCAAACTGTTAATAACAACTAGTTAATAGTCACAATGAATAATCATGACTAATTATTAGGCTAGTCTAATAAACATAACTAGTTATCACAGTTGGTCACCAAAACTATTTGGTAAGTAACAATGGCAGGTAACCAAAACTAGTTAGCAGTCACAGACTAATAAGCACAACAAGTTAGGCATCACAAATAAATAGCCATGACTAATTATCAGCCATAAACTAGTGATCATAGCTTGATAGTAATCACAAATTATAAAAAGAACTTGTTTGTCACCAAACCATTATCTACAACCAGTTAGTAGTCGACTGGCAATCATCATTGGTTGTTAGTTACTAACAGTTAATCATGACTACTTAGTAGCCAAACTGGTGACTACAAATAGTAGTCAAATCCAATAATCATTACTTATTAATAGTCACAGACTGCTACCCATAACTAGTTAATAACCACATTCAATAACACAAGCAGTTATTAGTTGAGATCGGTAACTATGGTTAGGTTAGTAATCCAAAGTCATATTAATAACTAGTTAACATTCATAACAAGTAACCAAAACTAGTTAATAGTCCCAACTAGTTAATATAGCTACCTGGTAGCTATTATGAATCTTTATATCCAAAGCCATACTAACCATAACTAGTGATGTAACATGTTGGTAGTTGTTACTAACCACAATTTACCATAACTAACCATAATTAACCATAGCTATAACTACCTATAATCATAAACTAATCTTAACCATAACCATGACTAGTGATAACTGATCATAACCATAGCTATAACCATAATCATAACTATTTAACACACAGAAACTGATGATATAGAAACTGACTAACAAAAGATTTTCTTATTTCTCCACATGTGTTTAACATGTGGTCTTGGGATATAGGAATGCAACTATGAGGGGAAGAAGAACATACTTGGTGCTTTGGGAAGGGTGGAATATGAGTAGGCTTTTGTCTTAGTTTCTTATTAGCACTGTAATAAATTATTGTAAACTTAGGGGCTTAAAATAACACAAAATTATTCTTTTGTAGTTCTAGACGTCAGAAATCTCAAAATCAAGGTGTTAGTAGGACTTTATTTCTTGCAGAGACTCTAGGAAAGTGTCTGCGCCCTTCTCTTTTCCAGCTCTTTAAGGTTGCTTGCATTTCTTGGCTCCTGATACGTTCCTCACATTGCTTCAACGTCTTGTTTCCATTTTCACATCTCCTACTGCAAACTCTGATTCTCCCTTGTAAGGTCCCCTGTGTACATTTGTCCTATGTAGGTAATCCAGAATATTCTCCTCATCTCAAAATCCTTAAGCACATCTGCAAAGTTGATTTCACAATATAAAGTAACATATTTATAAGTTTCAAGGATTAGGATATTAAAGGAAAATACCTTGGGGCCCCAAATCACTAAGCTAAAGGGAAAAAAGTCCAGCTGGGAAGTGCTAAGGGCATACCTGCCTCCAATTCTATTCAAAGTTATCCCTCTGCTCATTGAGATAAATGCGTATCTGATTGTCTCCTTTGAAAAGGCTAATCAGAAACTCAGAAGAATGCAACCATTTTTCTCTTATCTACCTATGACCTGGAGGGCTCCTCCCCATTTGCAGTTGTCCCACTTTTCCAGAATGAAACAGTGCTCGTCTTACATATGTCAGTCAACGTTATATGTTTCCCTAAAAGGTATAAAACCAAACTGTGTTCTGACCACCTTGAGCACATGTCATCAGGACCTCCTGAGGCTGTGTCATGGGTGCGCATCCTCAACCTTGACAAAATTAACTTTCTAACTTAACTGAGACCTGTCTCAGATTTTGGGGGTTCGCATTTTGGTAACCATGAGGGGATTTTGAGTGCAGTTACCCCATGACCTTTTACAAATCTCCTATCTGTGCTTGGTACCAGCCTGAGCTAACTTTATAGCTCAAACAAATAGGAAAATTTGCTGAGGTTGGGGAGCACTCTCTCCAGAGAATTCCTCATCTCCCAAAATTTGATCTCAATCTAAAGTTTATTTAGCTGTACAACTCCTTTTTTTTTTTTGATGTTTTACTTGCTTTCAACACAAGGAAGGCAAGTTTTCTCTGCTTCCATGTCAATGGAAGACAAGTAACTGCTTTATGGAGTTTGAGCTCACTTCCAACAGGGAAGATGAAGGTTTTTTTTTCCTGCTTCTAGGATGGTAGAGAGCAGTCTTCAGCCTGAGACCCACCCCTAGGTAAATAACTAATTGGGGTTTGTCTCAGCTAAAGTTAAGATTAACAATCAGCTGGTCCTAATTTCTCTTCACCATTAAAGTGCTCAGTAATCATTTAAGTTGTGCCATCATTTGTTTTGCTTAACTGTTTTTATGTTGTTTGTTTCTGTTTTTGTTGTTGTTTCAGTCTTTTTCCCATTGGGTTTGACCAACTCTATCCAACTAGATCAAATCCAAAGAAAGTTTCAAATTATGAGGAAAGAGGCCTCTGAAGTGGCTAAATTTACCCACACAAACACATACACACAAAAGTGGTATGGTGGTGGGAGAAAAATGGCCAGAAAAAAAAAAAAAAGGAAGGAAAAGATTTTTTATTTTGACTACTTAAGGGGCTTTATTTATAAAACAAGGCCACCTTTTGTGGCCGCGTAGTCAGGCCTAACTAAAAGAACAATAGCTGTACTTCTTGAATATCAGCAATTTCTCCTAGCCGTAATACAGTAATGAGATTTAAAAAGATTTTCTTAAAGGAGCTCAGTGGTTAAAAGTTGGTTTAAAAGCTTACATCTAAGGTGTGTGTGTGTGTGTGTGTGTGTGTGTGTGTGTGTATTTAAAACAGCTTCCTGTTATTGTTTTGCTTTTTTCCTTAGGACCTTGTCTTTTTTTGAGCAAATGTTTTTTTTTTTCTTCTTGGTTGACTAAATTCTGTTTTCTGCATTTACTTCTGTTGCTTCTCCTTTCTCTTGCACTTTCTGGCTGCTTGAGGGATTTAAAATAGTTTGTAATAGCCTGGGGTTTCCTTAAAGAATACGGAGAAAGCACCAGACCCTCTCTGGGGGAGAAACCTTTGTTTTTTTCTTTAAGGAATCCCAAGAATGTAAACAGACAAATTCATCTCGGCCCTTAAATTGCTCGATTTTGTATTGTGTTACCTAATTTTTTAACTAAAATAGTTATTGCAACAGAGGCTACTCTTGGGTGTTGAAAAAAGAATGTAGTTTAGAAACTTATAAATGTCTTCATTAAAAAAATAAAAATTCTAAGTGCACTGTAAAAGGATCAGTTTTATTATCCTGGCACTTGTCAACCCACACTGACTCCTGGGCCTCCAAAATGGGAGAATTATTATGAGTCGCTGCCAAGAGCTCAGAGATCCAGTTAAAAGGTAGGTAGTCTCTATGTAAATAAAATTGGCCTCCTCATACAGTGCTATGATACTACTATCTATCCCATGATAGATTTCTATAATTTTGTGTTTGATTTGACATCCATCTTTAGTCTCCCTCTAGCACCAGCAGATTTTTTCTTCCTGTATCTTGAGAGGCAAATTTTGCTATGCGATTTTTCATCTAAGAGTTGTTTCATTCAATATTCAAATTTAAAGCTATTTAGCTGACAACTGCCAGGGTAATAAAACTGAGTATCAGTAGTTTGTAAGCCTAAAATGGAATAAAAAAGGTCTTAAAAATTTTAAAACTGTGCCGGGCATGGTGGCTCACACCTGTAATCACAGCACTGTGGCAGGCTGAGGTGGGCACATCATGAGGTCAGGAGATCGAGACTATCCTGGCCAACATGGTCAAACCCTGTCTCTACTAAAAATACAAAAATTAGCTGGACGTGGTGGCGTGTGCCTGTAATCCCAGCTACTCAGGAGGCTGAGGCAGGAGAATAGCTTGAACCCAGGAGGCAGAGATTACAATGAGCCGAGATCGTGCCACTGCATTCCAGCCTGGCAAAAAAGCTAGACTCCATCTCAAAAAAAAAAAAAAAAAAACCTATAAAATGTATTTCTATCAGTATGTCTAATACAACGATGTATTTTTTGTGTTGTGTACAAAATGTTTCACTGCTAAAAATATATAAGAGCTGTAATTAGCTTAAAAAGTAAAATCATTTAAATCAAATACTTTATTAAGAAAAAAGACTAGCCAAATACTTTTCTAAGTTTATATAACAAGTAAAATTTTTATTAAATAAGCTAGCTTTAAAATTATTGATAAAGTAATATTAGAAATGTCTTTAGAATCACCAGCATACATTTTTGTTTGCATTTATTAATCAAACAATTTCATACTTATCTCAGCCAAATACTATAAGGTGTCAAAATTTGGCATAGAATTTACAAAACCATGAACCCAGCCCAAAACAGAATGATCTTTGCTTGTGTAATTTTTAATAAATAAGACACTAATATTGGTTTAATGAAAAAAACTACATTGTTCATTTAGTAAGGTTATCATAACTTCTAATCTTGTGGCTTTAGACAGTCTAGTCCACAGGTAGTAAGGAGGTTGTTTGGTGAAAGGACTGTTGTCATCTTTGTTTCAAAGCTAAACTGTAAGTTCCTAACAAAGTTAGTTCAGCCTATGCCCAGAAATGAACAAGGACAGCTTAGAGGTTAGAAGCAAGATGGAATCAGTTAGGTCAGATTTTTTTTCACTGTCTCATTTATAATTGTGCAATGGTGCATTCTATAACTCTATTACTATTATCATTTTTGAGATGGAGTTTCACTCTTGTCACCCAGGCTGGAGTGCAGTAGCATGATCTTGGCTCACTACAACCTCCACCTCTCAGATTCAAGCGATTCTTCTGCCTCAGCTTTCTGAGTAGCTGGGACTACAGGCATGTGTCATCATGCCTGTCTAGTTTTTTATATTTCTAGTAGAGATGGGATTTCACCATATTGACCAGGCTGATCTTGAAGTCCTGACCTCAGGTCATCCACCTGCCTAAGCCTCCCAAAGTGTTGGGATTACAGGCATAAGCCAACATACCTGGCCATGTGTTTCACAACTTTAAATGATGACTATCACAGTCTTCATAAATAATCTAGGTAAATGATTAAAATAAAATAATTAGGTAAATGTAATGAGATAAACACTTGTGGACAAACTTGTCATAATTTAGAATCTAAAGTTATATTAAATTAAATAACAAATATTTCATTATTTGGGTATTTTCCAATAAAAATCTGTTGTAGAAAAACATTCTGAAAAAGGTGTGTCCTTTTTAAAAGGGTGAACAATTTTTGTCTAATTCAAAGCTTATTTAAAGTTTATGTTTAAAGCAAGGTAAAAGGAACTAGGAAATAAGAGAGATGTAGATAAAGTTATAAAAATAAAGGGTTTCTTTTGGAAGAAAAAGATAAATAATTTTATATGAGAAAGAATCTTGTATGGTAAATTTAGTCCTAGAGTAAAATATCTGGTTGTTTAACAAAAAGGGGTGTTCAAGACAAACCAGAAAGTCCAACCATGTCATGAACATTCTGTTTAAGTCAAAATATGATTATTTATTTAAAAAACTCCCAAACTATTATATAATCAAGTTGTCATATTATTATTAAGTTTTGGTTTGCTTAGAAAAAAAAACAGATACAACTTTAAAAAAAATTAATGTTATTACATCCGTGTAACTCTCTGTACGCACTTTTAAAGTCCTTGTGACATTGAGTTATAAGACTTTGACTCCTGGGTCTAAAAGAACATTAAGTCCTGCTAAATTTTAAACACTACCAGCAATTAAAGCCCCATCTTCATGCCCAGTAGAAGATGGCAATAAAAATAAACTGCATCCCTGAAACACAAGGCCAGAAATTAAAGCTATTCAACTCCTCAAGACCCAGGAAACATCTCAGAAGAAGTGGGTGTGTGAGATTGTGTCAATTTTATCAGAAATAATAAGTTCAGTGGTTCTATAAATTAATGATTAATGTCAAAAACACACTGATAGAAGACCATCATATGGGCCCCTGTGTCAGATTAACAAGGTTTTATTGAAGTACTAACCAACTCCTTAATAAAGGTTATAAAGGTTGTAAAAAGATTATGGAAGTTATAGCTTATGGTTAAGATTAACAGTTTATAGGTTGTTTATAAAATTTTGGAAAACAAATTTAATTGGCTTTATGCTGATGTTATTATGGCTTATTGTTTGTAAAATAAAGTTTCCTCTTAAAGAGTGAAGGTTTTTACTGTTTTTGAAATCCTTGAGTTATTAACTGTGGTCAAATGAATGACTTATTTTACAATAACCCGTGATGTCAAGTGTTTTAAGCCTTTGATACTTGACAAACTTTCCAAAATCAAATTATAAATTATGTCTTTTTCTGACCTAATTAATCTTTTAAAATATTAGTTTCCCTAAAGTTCAAAAATGACATAAATTGGCTTATTTGGTATAAAAATTATACAGGAAGCATTGTCAAATATGAAATGGTGTTTGGTTTCCTTTGGGCTGTATTTGTATAAATATGCTATTGGTATATGTTCCCAAATCATGGGAAACTCCTGTAATTCTAATATAACATAGTGTATATTATCAGTAATAATTATAATTGTTATGTTAAATTATTATGTGCCACAGAGGTAAAAATTTCCTTGTCAATTCTATCTTTGACTATACCTACCCTAAAATTTTTGTCATCCACAGACAATTGTTTTCTTGTTTTGGTCCTCTTTAGAAGGTGGTTTCATAATCAGCTAGAAAACTCTAACAGATGCTCTTGAATGCAGGTTTCTGATAGCTTTGGAAATAGGGAAAAAACTTTTGGGACTCATGGAAAGCTGAAATGTTCTTGAAAATCAAGCAGAAAAAGAATTAACTGCATGAAGTGAACTAATAAAAGACTGAAGTGATCTTTTTAACTTCTTGCTTAAAACATTGTTGATCCTTTGTTTTGTTTTTTCATAGTCAAGGAAACCTTTTTTTGAAAAGTATTTCTCGGCCCAGAAAGGCAGAAAAGGTATATATATATAGTTGTGTGTGTGTGTGTGTATATATATCTTTCATATCTAAAGTATATATATACCTTCTATATATATATCTATATCGATATATGCCTTTCATTATATATATATATATAGTTAAAATATTTTAGTAGCTAATAATGAGGGGTGGACAGTAGATAAGAACAAAGAGTTTATTCCATATAAACAGTACCTCTCTTTTCATGGAACCACCCTGAATTGTATTGTCTGTGTACATTCCCAGGGATCAGTTAAGCAAAAATAAAAATGATTTAAGACATGCTAATCATGCTGATTAGAATGAAGAGATTATTAAAGGGAATGTGGTCTGCTGCTCAACCAAGTCAGAGTAAGTTATTTCTCATTCAAGTCTGACTGGCTTAGGAGTTATCTTAATAACTGTTGGACAAGTTTCTCTGAAAGTGTGAAAAATCATATATCTGGTGACTTCTTTCAACTCACATTATCTTGACTCTCCCTCCATAACTTTTTTTTTAATGAACATTATCTCACCCACAGGTGACAGGTAGGCTTGGTATCTAGGATGAAATCATCTTATACCCACTGGAGTAAGCTCGTAGCAATGTTATTTTAGAGCTAGGTGGCTACATTTTATGACATTATGTCCCAACTCCTGGAATGGGGTTTGGAACAACATGAAATTTAGAGACCACTGTCAGATGAACCTAGGAAATGGCCTAGTTGTTCCAAGTGTGCACTTGGATTAAGAACATCATATCAAATAAAGCAATCACAGAGTTGTAAACATAAGGCCTCTCATAGGTTCAGAGCAGGAACTCTCAATTACTTGTTAATAGATAGGGTATAGGGAGGATGAATGATAGATGGTCAATGACAGAACTATGGCCTAGAGGAAAGAAACCATATTTGAAAATACAAGTGGGGAATGATGCTTAGTAATCATGTGTGTTTGTGAGGGCCTTTGTGTGGATGGGCTGATGAGGTGAGAAAAAAGTAGGGTCTTCCTGAACCTACTTGTGAGGCTGTAGGCATTCTTGAAGTTTCCACCTTTGTGACAACTGGTGGAAGATAAATAAATCACAGATTAAAAACAAACAAACAAACAACAACAACAAAACAGAAGTGACTTGTGAATACCTGGTAACATTTCTTTTTGTTGCATAAGTGCAAAAATAGAACTGCGAATAATGAATAGAAATGAAAAGTAAATACATATCCAGCACAAGGAACAATAAGTTACTCCAAAAATGGAAATGACTACTTTACACAGTTGTGAGCTAACTGCCATTGGAAGTGTTTAAGCAAAGACTATCAATAATTAACAGTGATGCCGTAGATTTGTTGAGTGGTTGGATGGATGGCTTTATTAGTTTGTTCTCACACTGCTATAAAGAAATACCTGAGACTGGGTAATTTATGAGAGGTTTAATTGGCTCATGGTTCTGCAGGTTGTACAGAAAGCATGATGCTGGCATCTGCTCAGCTTCTGAGGAGGCCTTAGGAAACTTGGAATCATCCTGGAACGTGAAGGGGAAGCAGGTTTGTCTTACATGGCTGGAGCTGAAGGAAGGGTGGGGAGGTGCCACATACTTTTAAGCAGCCAGATCTCCTGAGAATTCACTCACTATACATACCAAGGGAAGATGATGATAAACCATTAAAGATCGCCCCCATGATTCAATCACCTCCCATCATGTCCCACCTCTGACACTGGAGATTAAAATTTGACATGAGATTTTGGCGGAGAAACAGATTCAAACCATATGACATATCCTTCTTACTCTAAGACAATACAATTTTGAGGAATACACCTGATGAAAATAATTAAACTATGGATTCAATTAAGGCATCAATACAATAACCACTAAAGAGAATTCATGTTTATACAACCCATAGTCTATGTTCAGTCCTTTTGTTTTTTGATTTTTTTAGGAGCAGTGGACACAGTTAATTACTCTGTAATTCCTGAAATACTGTATTCACCTGACTTCTGGGAAACCTCTCTCCCCTGGACTTCCTCTCATTTTTCTGAACGTTCCTTCTCAGGATCTTTCTGAATTCTCCTTAATTCTCCATCTTGCAAGCATTGAAGTGCCCCAGCACTGAGTTTGGGGTATCTCCTTTCTACTTATAGTAACTCCCTTAGTGACCTCATCTAGGATCATGGTGTTAAATGCCATATATATTATGCCTCTTAGATTTGTATCTCCTGTCCAGACCTTGCTCTGAACTCAAGACTCATGTATGAAGTTGTTAACTGAGCATCTCCAAATGCATGTCTTAGATATCTCAAAAGGAATGTGTTTTTCCACTTCCAGCAATATGGACTACCCATAATTTTCATTATTCATTACACTAAGTGCAGCTAAAACATTTGTGTGTGTGTGTGTGTGTGTGTGTGTGTATAGATTAAGAAGGCTCTAAAAGATAGAGAAAAGAAGACAGAGCTATTAGGAACCTCGAGATATGAAGAGGTGATACCTGGAAGCATCAACAGGAGCAAACAACAAAAAATCCTAACAGAAATCTGCCCTCTCTAGTAAAAGGACCAGGAAAATGACAGTCTAGCAAGATAGAAAAAGATTTAGGCAATATTCATTCTATTTTAGCCAAATGTCACAAGAAAATCCTGTGGCCCCACCGTATCCACTCAAGCAAAGGCCAAGTGAGGAGCCTAGAGTTCAATCCTCAGGAGAACATAATAAGGCTCCCTAGCACACTGATGGAGAATGAGAAAGAACCTGTCTAATATTCTCTTGAATCTCTCTAGCTGTATAGCCAAACACCCATGCTTTCTGTGGTTCAAACCCCAGGTCCCAATTTGAGTTTCAACAATAAATTTCCTTAGCGGTGACAGAAAAGAGATATGAATAATTTTTGAATAATGCAACACAATTCAGACATCTAAATTTTATTCTCTTCCAGGTAATCAATATGGCCATCTCCTCAACTTATTCTCATGTTTCTGGCAATGCTTCAGTCACCCTTGAAGTTTTTTTTCATCTTTTACAATTATCTTGTGAACAAATAATAAATCACTTTTTATTGTTTTAATAAAGTTTCCATCAACAGACAAATGGATAAATCTTTTTAAATATCCTTAGTGTTGATAAATATTTATCCCAGAAACTATATTTGAATATTTAGAAATTGTAAAATGGGATTTAGAATTCAATATGCTGAATCATATAGAAACTCAAGCTGAATAATGCATCCGTGGATGAAAAACATAGTATTACCAGAAAATAATAATAATGGATTTTTGGCTCTGACTACACTTTCAAAAAAGAAGTTTTGAAAAGGTTTGCAGCATAGGAGTGTAGCTTTTCAAAACAACTATTTTGAAGAGGACAGTATTTCTTTTATTTGTGGGTACTCTGTGTGTGTGTGTGTGTGTGCACACGTGTGTGTGTTTTAAGCTCCTTTATTACACATTTACAGTTTCTTTGCGAGTTTCTTTGTTGCACCAAAACTTTGAACATCTGCACACAAGAAAATACACTGTGTTTGGAAAGAATGAACCCTGTTATGAGAAAACTTCTTCAAATATTTCCACAGTTTTAAATTTCCTTTTTTTTAAACTAACTTTTCTCTACATACATCGGCATATAGAAAGTGATATAAACAATTTCATGTACATATCATTTCTCAATATCTGGTATTTGAACAATTTTGCAATGCTTGAATATATGTATGCACTCTTTGAAAATCATTATCTCTTATTTGTGTCTAGAATCTGTAGCCAGTAGTACTACTTTTTAGATAAGTAGTACAATTCACCAAAACCTTGTTTCCTAACATTGTTCCTATAAATGAGATGTTTGTTGAGACAGTGTCATAAAGTATTTGGTAATTCTTTGTTGACTGCTCCCTTATGGCTACAGAGGACAAAGTTTGTCTTTCTTCTGACCAGGAGAGGGCACTGGTGTTTCTTGAGTCAGCAGCTCCAGGGTAGAGCGCTAAGGGAATTTAGAGAGGTGTTTTCTTCATTTCTAGCACTCTGCTACTTTTTGTTGTTGTTGTGAAACTTGCATTCATAATACATATGAACAGCTTAACAGGAGAACTTGACAGGAGCTAGGAATCCATTAACAATACTTCTGTATGTCAATTATAAGGAAGACCTTTTACTTCACTGATTAAGAGCTCAGTCATCTACACATTTGCTAGAGTGGAAATCAGGTTAGATCTCAGAGGCTCCCTGATTTTGTGCCTTGTTTGGGAGGGATTGAAAAAAGCGTCTAGGAAACCGTGCCTTAACTGGACTAAATATCAAGAGACATCAGAGTACTTTAGAAAGAAAATAAATTATAAGTGCCTGAAGTATTTATTATACATGCTCTGAGTATTTAACTACCGTGATTTTTTTCTTTTTTTCTTTAATAGGTGGTCACTTGGAGTCACTGGTCTGGGTTCAGATGACCACTTTTTAGACTCAGCAGGAAACTTATTAGGTTAGAAAGAGCTGTGATTCTGTTTTAAAAAGTCACCCTTCTGTGCTTCAGATGTTACACTTATTGCTTAGCACCATGTTTCTAAGTGGGAGGCAAAATCAGAATGTGCTTCATTTGATTGCTGCTATTAACCCAATGGAAATACTCTTTCATTTCAGACAATGGAGAATTGTTAAGGTCAACACAGGGTCAGTTGGTGAAATTCATGGGGAAAAAAAATCCTACATTTTTTCTTATTGCTAAAATCACCCCTTTAGATAACTCTTTCTCCAAAATTGTCCTAGAAAATGCAAATATTTGACTCAGGAGAAATACATTGACAGTTTAGTTAACCAAAGTTACATTTTGTGTGTGTGTGTGGGGGGGGGAAGGGGTGGGGAAACGCAGAAGTGAATGAGTTTGGAGCACAGAACACTGCATGGAGTCATAAAGCCTAGGAGGCTTAGTAAACTCTGGGCAGCCTGATGTAGCAGGGACATATTTGATGCCTAGTGATAGATCTGAGGTATTGGTCAGGAGAAAGCCCAAGATAAATTTTGTTTATACTTGTCCGGGCTTCCCCAACAACTATTCCTATACAGCACCACCTTTTGGGTACTATGCAATGCAATTTTTCAGCTGTCACATTTATATTTGTTGTGATATAAATTTATAGTTGGAGTTAGTTTTGACAATTGTATCAATATATATTTTTTTTTTTTTCCCGAGTCAGAGTCTCACACTGTCACCTGGGCTGTAGTGCAATGGCACGATCTCAGCTCACTGCAACCTCTGCCTCCCGGGTTCAAGCAATTCTCCTGCCTCAGCCTCCCAAGTAGCTGGGATTACAGGTTTGTGCCATCACACTTGGCTAATTTTTGTATTTTTAGTAGAGACACGGTTTCAGTATGTTGGTCAGGCTCATCTCGAACTCCTGTCCTCGTGATCCACCCACCTTGGCCTCCCAAAGTGCTGGGATTACAGGCGTGAACCACCATAACTGGCCTGTCTAAACATTTTAAAAGTTGTTTGCCTCAATGTCATTTGTCTCGAATATCATATCAATACAACTTCCCATTGTGATGAATTTGAAATGTAAAGGGAAACATATTTGTTTATATTTATTCTGCTAATTCTAACGCATTTAAATTTGTTTCTGTATACAACAGTGCTTTAGAAGTATTTGTTGAGATGAATTCTTTAGCATGTACTTAGAAGGGGTTAAAGATACTGAGCTCAAATTTAAACAATTGCTTTTAACATTTAAAATGTACAATTATGGGATGTCTTTTAAGAAAAGCAATTTCAGGGTCTTAAAAATTATTGAAGAAACTTATTGACTTACTAATCTTAAGACATTTTTCTCATGTTGCTCCTACATATCCCTAAACTTTAGATTTTTTGAAACTTAGGTAATTGACAATGATTACAATTTTGCTGCATTTCTGAGTAAAGAGTTTAAATCTTAACTGGTCATTTCTGATTTCAACAGTGCTTTTAAATATTATTAAAATATAAGTAAATATCATGTAAATGATATTATATACTGAGTAAATGAATGGTCATACTAATTAGAGCACCATATAACTTGCTATATTATTAATTACTATATTATTACCATTTTTATAAACCATATTACCTGTCCTACCTACCTCACTGAGATATCATGGGGTCACATGAAAGAATGAATATGAATATACTGACAAATAAAAATTACTATACCATATACAAGGATTATTGTTTCTGTTGAGGCTTGAAATAGTTTGTCCATGAGCCAAGGATTACAAAAGGCAGCCAATCTTAAAGGAAAAAGAAAAACACACCACACATTTACATTTGAATCCATATTGTGTGATAGACACCTTTGAGATTAGTTAGTAAGAATATAGCCTGAGATGAGTGTGAGATCTACAAATAGCGTTCTTGCTAAATTTGGTTCTACAACAATGAAAACTATGGCTATAGCAACAAAATAATCTACAAGGACATGTATAACAAAGGAAGGACTGTGGAAATTGGAAAAGAAGAAGCTTTATACACTTAAGTAAGGCCTATTTTTTCTTTGGGAGACCTAACACACAGAAATAAACAAGTAAGCTTCTACTGTACCATTTTGCTTTCAAATTAATTTCAAAACTAGTCTTTGACAGTTTTCAGTCATTGAAAAATATTATACACTTCCTAGTGCCACGGAAGAAGGGCTGTAATTAACCAACTCCAATGCATACCTTTCTGATTGATAACCTGAGGTTGCATGAGTTTGTGTTGACAATTTACAAATAGCTCTGTTAACACCTATGTGCAATAGCTGTAGATGCACAGCCATTAATCATAGCCATCAGCAGGCCTCCTGGAGTGGTTTACAGCAGCTTTTAATGTATGTTTTGCTAATTGAAAGTTACAGTGGTGCTGTGAATTCCCAGATGAATAACTACTTCTCTGCTGATTGCCTATGGAGGAAAATCCCTCTAAATTTTCCTCTGGAAGGTCAGTTTTAAAATATGAGAATGATACTATTATGCATTTCTAAAGCCTCCAAAACTATAAAATTATGCCACTTTTTTTTATCTTTTAAAAAACAAGGTAAAACAAAGGAACAAACAAACAAAAACAAAGTCAAATGTCCCAGAATGGTATACAATTATAATTTTATGTATCTTTCCCTAAAACTATATTTAAGATGATGTCCGTTTTTGTACAGACAGCTGTTGTTTAATTCATTTTTGTGTGTAGTTACTTGACCCAGACCATTTTTCCTGCCTCTCAGGTGACTCATGTAGAGAGATTCTTGTTCATTATGCAAAAATTCTTTTTAGTATCAGAGGCATAATCATCAGAAAATCTGAGAAACTGCTTACCCAAGAATCAAATCTTGGATTTCTGTCACTTTCATTACGTTTTAAGAACCTTGCTTTCATTGAGTTGCTTTCTTGGTCCTGATTCGTAAACTTACGAAGGACGAATATTGTTTTCAGAATGACATCATTAAGAAGTAGCCCCTAGTCAGAAGGTGATATTCTCAAACTATTAACACTAGAATATTGATCATATTAATCAGACCCTTGAAAAATGCATAAAGATTCATTAATGATAAATTCATAAGTTGACAATAAGTTTAATTAGAAAATAACAATTTGTATTTTCTACATAGATAATGGTACTTTTATTAAGGCGATTTAGAGAATTCAGTTATCATTAAAGGAGAGAGTTACCTAAGGTCAATAATATGAATCCATCCTAAAGTGCCAGTGTTTCAGATGTTATAAATTCTTATTACTTTTGTCAACTTAGTTGTACCAAGTAATCTGTATATGAAGACAAAATTTGTCTTATTCCTTACACCAACAGGTCCTAATGTGTGTTACTTCTCAAGGTGTGGAAATGTTGAAACATTACAAACACCATAACATTAGGTATGTTTTAGCACACTAAGTCGCTTACTAGTGACTGAATTACTTTAATAAAAATCAATAGTTTTCTTTACTTCATACATATTTTTTTTTTTCACATAGAGTCACATATTTACTTGCAAAACCTCCAGTTTGTTTAGGATCTTAGTTAAAAGTACTTGTTAAAGTTATAATTTAATTATCTCCCTGAAATATAAGTTTACAATTGATATTGTGTCAATGCAAAATATTCACAAAATATGTGTCCCCCTATATGTGTTTTACTGGTTTAGCAAAGCTAAGGAAAGCTAAAGTTAAAAGAATTCAAGTGATATTGAGTGGTGTGTGAATAAAGATAATATCATCTATTCATCCTACTAATTTCTAAGCCTAGGAAAAGAAAGCAGGTTGTAACATAGCAATAAAATAACATAAAAAATAAAATTTGATTTTGAAATGGAAATAGTGTGCCCACAGATAGATACTTGAAGATGACTATTTAGGTGTCAAGAAAACTGTCAAGATGTATTTACTGCCCTCCCATTTTTCTTTCTGTGCCTTTTCTACTCCTTGCTTCTCCCTCTTAGTCAGCTATATTGTCAGTGCCCTCAAAATGTCCTCTATCTCTATAGAAAACAGTTATGAAGATTAGTTTTAAAACTGAAAAGAGAACTACCTTACAATCCAGCAATCCGCCTATTGGATGTATATCAAAAAAAAAAAAAAGAAATTAATGTCTTAAAGGGACACCTGCACTTTCGTGTTTATTGCAGCACTGTTCACAATAGCCAAAATATGGAATCAACCTAAGCCTTCATTAGTGGGGAAATGGATAAAGAAAATGTGGTATATATACACGATATAATACTATTCAGCCATAAAAAAAATAAAATCCTGCCATTTGCAGAAATGCGAATGGAACTGGAGGTCATTATGTTAAATAAAATAAGCCAGACATAGAAAGATGAGTATCACATGTTCTCACTCATATGTGGAAGTTAAAAAGTTTATCTCATAGAGGTAAAGAGTAGGATAGTATTTACCAGAATCTGGGAAGGGTGTTGGGTGGAGTTGGGGGGAAAAGAGAGGTTAGTTAATGTATACAAACATAATTAGATAGAAGGAATAAATTATTCTGCTATTCAATAGCAGAATAGGGTGGCTATAGTTTACAACAATGTATTATATATTTAAAAATAGCTGCAAGAGAGGACTTGAAATATTCTAAATACATATAAATGATACATACTTGAGGTGATGGATATCCTAATTACCCTGACTTGATTATAACACATTTTATGCATGTAACAAAATAGCATACGCAACCCACAAATATGTACAAATATTATGTATCAATAAAATAAAAAATAATTTTAAAAAAATGCCTCTGTTTTCTCACTATTGCCCCCACTGCAGGCAGGTAAGCCTGAGCCTGTCTCAGAATTTCTCAAGTAGTCAAATTACCTCTCTTCTCTCCACATCAAATATCCCCAATGTTATCTTACTAGAGTAATTTTGTGTTATTGGACGAATCTCTCAAACAAAAACAGATCCTTAGTTGACATATTTTGTAGCATTACTGAGTGGAGAATACTCATGATGTAGACATAATTTGAGGATTGGTGGGGGAAAAAGGACTAATGTTCTCTACTTTCTCATCTGAAATTATTCTAGATGGATAAACCTGTTTTACCTTTTTGTCTATTCAGCATCCAGGAAAAGGGTAGAAAGACATTATAGGACTTTTGATGTACAAATCAGTGAAGGGAGAGGCAGTACTTATTGCTTCAGCTCACATACTTTGGACTCAAACTGATGACAGTTTCATGCCCAGCTCTACCACAAATTAGTTGTATAACTTTTAATATTCTTAACCGCAGGATGAATAATAGCGATATTCACCTGAATTATCATCATCATCATCATCCACCTCATCATCAGCCACATTTTTATTCTAATTAGAAAATATGGTGGTCTTAGATGCTCAAATACACTCAGATTAATCCAATTACATAATCATTAATCTCAATTTGAATGTTTGACTTTAAATAAGCATTGAGGAAATGAACATGATCATTGAATAACATTAAGTATTATTTCAATGTTTATAAAGTATATCCCTCAAACAGGGTACCATTCAATCATTCAAGATGTAAATCATGGAGGAAAGAGCAAAAAATTGATGCCATCAAGTATTGGTTGTTGAATTTGAAACGATATAGCATTTTTACAAAGCAATTTGACAGTATAAATCAAGAGTCTTAATAATGTATTTACATTTTATTCCCTGATTCTCGCTCTAGAACTTTACCTAAAAAAGGTGATCTTTCTTTCTTTTTTTTTTTTTTTGAGACGGAGTCTTGCTCTGTAGCCCGGGCTGGACTGCAGTGGCCCGATCTCAGCTCACTGCAAGCTCCGCCTCCCGGGTTCCCGCCATTCTCCTGCCTCAGCCTCCCGAGTAGCTGGGACTACAGGCGCCCGCCACCTCGCCCGGCTTAGTTTTTTGTATTTTTAGTAGAGACGGGGTTTCACCGTGTTAGCCAGGATGGTCTCGATCTCCTGACCTCGTGATCCGCCCGTCTCGGCCTCCCAAAGTGCTGGGATTACAGGCTTGAGCCACCGCGCCCGGCCACGGTGATCTTTCTTTCTATCCATAAGCATGGAATGTTTCTCCATTTGTTTGTGTCCTCTCTTATTTCCTTGACCAGTGGTTTGTAGTTCTCCTTGAAGAGGTCCTTCACATCCTTTGTTAAGTTGTTTTCCTTGGTGTTTTATTCTTTTTGTAGAAATTGTGAATGGGAATTCATTTATGATTTGGCTCCCTGTTTGTCTATTATTGGTGTATAGGAATGCCTGTGATTTTTACACAATGATTTTGTATCCTGAGACTTTGCTAAAGTTGCTTATACCTTAGGGAGATTTTGGGCTGAGACGATGGGATTTTCTAAATATACAATCATGTCATCTACAAACAGAGCAATTTGACTTCCTCTTTTCCTAATTGAATACCCTTTATTTCTTTCTCTTGCCTGATTGCCCTGGCCAGAAGTTTCAACGCTATGTTGAACAGGAGTGGTGAGAGAGGACATCTTTGTTTTGTGCTGTTTTTCAAAGGGAATACTTACAGCTTTTGCCCATTCAGTATGATATTGGCTGTGGGTTTGTCATAAATAGTTCTTATTATTTTGAGATACATTCCATCAATACCTAGTTTATTGAGAATTTTTAGCATGAATGGGTGTTGAATTTTATCAAAGGCCTTTTCTGCATCTATTGAGATAATCATGTGGTTTTTGTAATTGGTTCTGTTTATGTGATGGATTACGTTTATTGGTACGCATATGTTGAATCTGCCTTGTATCCCAGGGATGAAGCCAACTTGGTCATGGTGGATAAGCTTTTGGATGTGCTGTTGGATTCAGTTTGCCAGTATTTTACTGAGATTTTTGCATCGATGTTCATCAGGGATATGGGCCTAAAATTTTCTTTTTGTTGTTGTTGTTGTGTCTTGGCCAGGTTTGGGCATCAGGATGATGCTGGCCTCATAAAATTAGTTAGAGAGGAGTCCCTTTTTTTCCATAGTTTGGAATAGTTTCAGAAGGAATGGTACCAGCTCCTCTTTGTACCTGTGGTAGAATTCGGCTGTGAATCTGTCTGGTCCTAGGTTTTTTTTTGGTTGGTAGGCTATTAATTACTGCCTCAATTTCAGAACTTGTTATTGGTCTATCCAGGGATTCAACTTCTTTCTAATTTAGTCTTGAGAGAGTGTATGTGTCCAGGAATTTATCCTTTTCTTCTAGATTTTCTATTTTATTTGCATAGAGGGGTTTACAGTATTCTTTGATGGTAGTTTGTATTTCTGTGGGATAAGTGGTGATATCCCTTTTATCATTTTTTATTGTGTCTATTTCATCCTTCTCTCTTTTCATTAGTCTGGCTAGTGGTCTACCTATTTCGTTAATCTTTTCAAAAAACTGGTTCTTGGGTTCATTGATTTTTAAGAGGTTTTTCTTGTCTCTATCTCCTTCAGTTCTGCTTTGACTTTAGCTATTTCTTGTCTTCTACTAGCTTTTGAATTTGTTCTTGCTTCTCTAATTCTTCTAATTTTGATGTTAGGGTGTCAATTTTAGATCTTTCCTGCTTCAATCAATATCATGAAAATGGCCATACTTGGCAAAGTAATTCATAGATTCAATGCTATCCCCATCAAGCTACCATTGACTTTCTTCACAGAATTAGAAAAATCTATTTTGAATTTCATATGGAACCAAAAAATAGCCCACATAGCCAAGGCAATCCTAAGCAAAAAGAACAAAGCTGGAGGCATCACACTATCTGACTTCAAACTATACTACAAGGCTACGGTAACCAAAGCAGCATGATACTGGTACCAAAACAGATATATAGACCAATGGAACAGAACAGAGGCCTCAGAAATAATGTCACACATTTACAACCATCTGATCATTGACAAACCTGACAAAAACTAGCAATGGGGAAAAGATTCCATATTTAATGAATGGTGTTGGGAAAACTGGCTAGCCATATGCAGAAAACTGAAACTGAACCACTTTCTAACACCTTATTCAAAAATTAACTCAAGATGCATTAAAGAATTTAATGTAAGATGTAAAACCATAAAAACCCTAGAAGAAAACCTAGGCAATACCATTCAGGTCATAGGCATGGACAAAGACTTCATGACAGAAACACCAAAAGCAATGGCAACAAAAGTCAAAATTGACAAATGGGATCTAATTAAGTTAAAGAGCTTCTGCACAGCAAAAGAAGCTATCATCAGAATGAACAGGATCCTATAGAATGGGAGAAAATTTTTACAATCTATTCATTTGACGAAAGGCTAATGTACAGAATCTACAAAGAACTTAAACAAATTTATGAGAAAAAAACAAACAATTCCATCAAAAAGTGGACAAAGGATATAAACAGGCAGTTCTCAAAAGAAGACATTTATATGGCCAACAAACATATGAAAAAAGCTCATCATCACTGGTCATTAGAGAAATGCAAATCAAAACCACAATGAGATACCATCTCACACCAGTTAGAATGGTGTTCATTAAAAAGTCAGGAAGCAACAGATGCTGGAGAGGATGTGGAGAAATAGGAACAAAGACACATGCACATGCATGTTTATTGCAGCACTGTTCACAATAGCAAAGACTTGGAACCAACCCAAATGCTCATCAATGATAGAATGGATAAATAAAATGTGGCATATATACACAACGGAATACTATGCAGCCATAAAAAAGGATGAGTTCATGTCCTTTTGCAGGGTCATGGATGAAGCTGGAAACCAACATTCTCAGCAAACTAACACAGGAACAGAAAACCAAACACCACATGTTCTTACTCATGAGTGGGAGTTGAACAATGAGAACACATAGTCACAGGGAGGGGAACATCACATACCAGGGCCTGTCGGTGGGTGGGGTCTGGGGAACTTTAGCATTAGCAGAAATACCTAATGTAGATTATGGGTTGATGGGTGCAACAAACCACCATGGCATGTCTATATCTATGTAACAAACCTGCACGTTCTGCACATGTATCCCAGAACTTAAAGTATAATTGAAAAAAAAAAAAAAAAGTGATCGGAAATATACCAACAACCCCAGGTTTTTAAAATCACAAAAAACTCTATAAACAACATAAATATTTACAATAGAATAATTAATTCAATAAAGTAAGATATATTAATATAATAAAACACTATATAGTTATTAAAATCATGGTGTTGAATATTATGCAGATACAGAAAATCCTCGTATTGTTATGTGAAAAAGTTATAAAACAATATATATACTTCTGGATCTAAAAATAATAAATCAGGGTCGTATACACATTTGTGCATTTTTAGATACACTCACACACACTGGAAATGAATTATACTGGAAATGAATTATACGACTTTCACTTCTACATCTATGTGCTGAGATTATTACAGATTTCAGGCATATTTTACCTATGCACCTTTCTGCATGTTTGACATTTTCTACTCTAAGTATATATTATCTTCAATAATAAAAAGACAACAATTTTAAAACAAAGACATTTCATACAGAATTCACTTCATGTAGTGTCAGGGTTTACTCATCAGAAGCTTCTGCTTTTTACCCCTGTGCCTACTGGTACCATTTCTTCTCAGTCACAGACTCCAATTTTAATCTTCTAGACTGGGAGCCACAGAACAGCCTATATGCAGTAGTAGGGGTTAAGGTTAGAATAAAGAGGAAGTTAGGTGTTAAGGACAGAAAGTCAGGAAGCCTTACAAGCCCAGCTTCAGCATCGACTAGCAATGTAGTCAAGGGAAAATTACTCTTCTTCCCTAATCCTCAATTTTTCCCATCTGTAGAATAGGACTATTACATGTGTATATGTGGTACATACAATATGTATCACGAATACCCATACATATTGGGTATTTGTGAAGATTAAATAATACTAGGTGTGTCAAGCAATTAGCCCAGTGCCTGACAAATGATGCATGCTCAATAAATATGAGCAATTTGCTATTATTGACTGTACTGGCTTATTGTACTTACTTTTGATTTCTTGACACTCCTTTTGTAATCAAGCATGGTGTGTTTGTACACAGTAGGTGCTGAGCTAAATTACGTTTTAATCAACTGTAGAAAATAGTGCCATATGTTGACAATAGCACTGGCCCGAGAAACAAAATACAAGGATTGCAGTCACCTTTGTGTTTCCAATTTGCTGTGTGACCCTAGACAAGTTACTTTCTATCTGCGGGCTTCAGTTCTGCTTTCTTCTTCACTTTATAGTGAAGGTAGTAGGTAATACCAATAGAGGTTGTTTTTAGGTCCCTGCCAGAACTAAGATTCTATGATTCCTTGGCCTCTAACTCTCCCGTCTGTTGTGACTGCTGAACTACTGTGGTTTTCACCATCCCGATGCTTGCTTGCCATTTGCTGCACACTCCTGGCCTGCTCTTATGCCAGACATCCATGTGTACCCTACTCTCTGTCTGTTATCCCTAGGGATGTATCTGCCCTGTCCAGGGCCATCTCCTTGGCTTGATCGTTGGCATACTATCTACCCATACCCAATGCTGACATAGATGCAAAACATTGTGAAAGGATAAATATGTTGCAGCCACATTCACTGGTTTTATATATACATATGTATATATATTATTTTCAAAAAATCATTTATCCTCAATTGATAACTATTTGTAACTATTCAAGGTTAAAAAGCAAATTGCCTGCTACTGTTATCTTGCTGTTTCTTAAACTGACTTTTTCTGTTTCACACAATTTTCTCATCATATTAATGGATCTCAACCACTCATGTTTTCAGAAAAGTCTTTAGCACCATGAGAAGTAAAACATCTATGAGAGAAGCCCCTTTCTCCTGAGCTATGGTCAGCAGATGCATACCAACTGTGTGGGTTCCCTTCAGTCTAGTTCTAGTGTGGCTAAATAAATCACAATCACTTTAAAATTTTGAGTTTCACTTTATAACTAATTACATAAGGAGGTTATTCACAATTGTCAATTTTTCTCCAGGGTTTTGTTTTTGTAGGCTAGTTTGAGAAAAGAAATGCTTAAGGATAAGTGTATATGTGCAACCTACTCCAATATTTTCCGCTTAATTCCAGTTTAGAATTAGGGACTTATTTTTTTTTTTTGACTAGCTAAGAGTTTTTATTTTGTTTCTGGCTGTTATAAATTATTTAAAGTAGAAACAAATTGTATGGGTAAAACCTGTATAAATAATTATGAGCATACACATACTTTTTCAAAGTTTAATTTTTTGTCAATATTGCCTAAGGAAGAAAATAACTGGTTATGTTATTTTTATAGTGTCCTTTGGAATATCTGATAACCAGGAAATCAATTACATTTGACTCATGCCCAATCCAATTTGTTTGTTGTAGACCAAAATTATCATTGTAATCAGATTGGCCATATGGAGATCTAACTGCTTACTTAGTGCAAATCAACTAGAAAATGGTTGATGCAATCTGCAGTAGAATTTATGTATTTGTCTATAAAGTCAGTAAACAAAAGCTTCAGATCCCATGAAAAATCCCTTCTTATGTCTAATCTGCCAGTAATAAATCAGTTTTAAAAATTCAAATCTTAACAGAAGCCATAGGAGGTTTTGGTAAACACTTCCTGGACCAGTCTATTAAATTGAGCTGTTTGTAAGTACATACGTGACAGAACCACTACAGAGACATATTTAAGTTACAGAGAGGTGGGCCAACTATTCTTCCATGGTTTTCTTGCCATGTGCTTCACAACAGTCCTTAAAAGGAAGCTTATCTTGCAGGTTATGGCTTTTTATTTTTCTCTGCCTCCAATTATAATGCAGCACAGAGTCAATTTTTTCAAAATGTGTAGGAAAAATATAAGGAAACTAATGAAAAGCCAATATTTTTTTGATGGTTTAGTTCCACAGTTGTACAGCTCACATTTATAAAGTATAGTGTGCTGCAAAAACTGTTCATTTTATTGCAAGATTTAAGTCCTGTAGTTATTATAAGGTTTTTCCAGGAGTCATTTGCATGGCCAGAAATCTAATCATGAACAAGCAACACAAATAATCAGGCCTAAGTGAATTGAATTATCTTAGACCATAGTATTGTAGTAAAAAACTTCACAAGAACGGTTCTAGAATATTAGATTTTAAGAAATTACCATGGTTGTTTATAAAATTTCAGATCGCTAGCTTTCAATGCCAGATATTTTGGCTGACACTAAGTCTAGAGCAAAATTTAGGTGTTTATTTTTCAGGACACCCCAAGATGTTTCTGATGCTGTTAGCGTTTTTATCACATTTTAAGAAACACTGCTTGATGCTCTGAAAACAAGTTTAAATAGCTGCCATGAGAACAAATAGCTTATTTTTTTATATTAAGAAATATCTTGCAACTAAAGTAACTTGAAGCACTATGACCTACCCTAGAAATGTTTTTCACAGCTTGGGGTACATAAAAATAACCTGGAGTGCTTGTTTGCGATTGCAAATTACTGGGAATAAAACTCAGAAACTGGAAGTTAGTGGAGCTACAGTTAGGACCAGTAGTCTACATTTAGGTGGTCAGGGGCCTTATTTGAGAGGCATTATTCTCAGTACATTTTGCTGAATGGAGGAGGAAACTGAGGAGAAGTGTAGATATGAAAGCAGATACAGAGTTACATTTCTCATGAACAAATCTACGGGATTGACAGACCTTACAGCCAAGAGAGAGGAAACTGGTCAGACTAACTTAAAGAAGGGGGCTTCTAAGAAATCACTTCAGCATGAAGGGGAGTTGAATTTTATTGAAGGCTTTTTCTGCATCTGTTAAGACAATCATGTGGTTTTTGTCATTGGTTCCTTTCATATGATGGATTACGTTTATTGATTTGCATATGTTGAACCAGTCTTGCATCCCAGGGATGAAGCCGACTTGGTCGTGATGGATAATCTTTTGGATGTGATGCTGGGTTCGGTTTACCAGTATTTTATTGAGATTTTCACATTGATGTTAATCAGGAATATTGGCCTGAAATTTTCTTTTTTGTTGTTGTTGTGTCAGGTTTTGGTATCAGGATGATGCTGGCCTCATAAAATGAGTTAGGGAGGAGTCCCTCTTTTTCTATAGTTTGGAATAGTTACAGATGGAGTGGTACCAGCTCTTCTTTGTACCACTGGAAGAATTCAGCTATGAATCCATCTGGTCCTGGGCTTTTGTTGTTGGTAGGCTATTAATTACTGCCTCAACTTTAGAACTTGTTATTGCTCTATTCAGGGATTTGACTTCCTGGTTTAGTCTTGGGAGGGTGTATGTGTCCAGGAATTTATCTATTTCTTCTAGGTTTTCTCATTTATTTGCATAGAGGGGTTTATAGTATTCTCTGATGGTAGTTTGTATTTCTGTGGGATAAGTGGTGATATCCCATTTATTATTTTTTACTGTGTCTATTTCATTATTGTCTCTTTTCTTTTTTATTAATCTGGCTAGCGGTCTATCTATTTTGTTAATCTTTTCAAAAAAACAGCTTCTGGATTCATTGATTTTTTGAAGGGTTTTTCTTGTCTCTATCTCCTTCAGTTCTGCTCTGATCTTAGTTATTTCTTGTCTTCTGCTAGCTTTTGAATTTGTTTGCTCTTGCTTCTCTAGTTTTTCTTGGGAGAAGATTTTTGCAATCTATCCATCTGACAAAGGGTTAAAATCCAGAATCTACATAGAACTTAAAGAAATTTACAAGAAAAAACAACCAACCCCATCAAAAAGTGAGTGAAGAATATGAACAGACACTTCTCAAAAGAAGACATTTTTTTTGCGGCCAACGAACATATGGAAAAAAGCACATCATCACTGGTCCTTAGAGAAATGCAGATCAAAACCATGATGAAATACCATGTCACACCAGTTAGAATGGCGATCATTAAAAACTCAGGAAACAACAGATGCTGGAGAGGATGTGGAGAAATAGGAAGGCTTTTACACTGTTAGTGGGAACGCAAATTAGGTTACCCATCGTGGAAGACAGTGGTGATTCCTCAAGGATCTAGAACTGGAAATACCATTTGGCTCAGCAATCCCATTACTGGGTATATACCCAAAAGATTATAAATCACTCTACTATAAAGACAAATGGACACGTATGTTTATTGCAGCACTGTTCACAGTAGCAAAGACTTGGAACCAATCCAAATGCCTATCAATGATAGACTGTATTAAAGAAAATGTGGCATATATACACCATGGAATACTGTGCAGTCATAAAAAAGGATGAGTTCATGTCCTTTGCGGGGACATAGATGAAGCTGGAAATCATCATTCTCCACAAACTAACACAGGAACAGAAAACCAAACACTGCATGTTCTCATTCACAAGTGAGAGTTGAGCAATGAGAACACATGGACACAGGGAGGGGAATATCATGCACCAGGGCCTGTCGGGGATTGGGAGACTAGGGGAGGGATAGCATTAGGAAAAATAGCTAATGTAGATAATGGGTTGATGAGTGCAGCAGACCACCATGGCACGTGTATACCTATGTAACAAACATGCACATATATCCCAGAACTTTAAGAAAAAAAAAAGAAGTCACTTCAAACAAGTTTTCTTTTATTGTCACATTTTAGGGTACACCTACTAAATGCCACTGTTAGCACTATTACCACTTTTTTGAACCCACTCTCTTTATATACTAGCAGCCTTACCACTACACAGGAATTTAACAGCTCTAAACAAAATTTAACAACTCTCAGATTTTTTTTCGAAAACTACTATTCTCTTTTCAAGTCTTCTTACATGTTTCAAACTTAAAGTCACAAGAAAATTACAAAGTACATTCACATAATGTCACCTACATTTTTCAGTTGTAAACATTTCCCTCTTTCTAGTCCTTTACCACTAAATACTTTAGCGCATATTTCCTATGAACAGGGATGTATTCTTACGTAAAGATCATACAGTAATCATCTTCAGTATAATGTGAGATAGATAAAATAGTTTAATCTACTCTTTGTATTCCAATTTTGTTAGTTAACCCAATAATATTTGTTTCATAACTTTTTTCTTCTGCAGTATAGGATCTAGTATGGTCAAGTATTGAATTTAGTTGTCAGCACATTTTAGCCTTTTTTAAAAAAATCTAGAACATCTTCATAATTTTCCATAGAGTTTCAGTAAGCCAATATATTTGAAGGTTAATAGAATGTTCCTCATTTAGTGTTTCCCTGAGAAATACCTTGAGATTCAGAATATGCATTCTTGTCTAGAATAATCCACAGGGGATAGTGTATCCATCTCAGGATTTCACACCTGCAGGTCTACAATGCCCATCTGTCTCTTGTTAGTAACGTTACTTTTGACAACTTGGTCAAAGTGATGTGCTATTTCTTCACTGTATAATTACTGTGAGTCCCTTCTCTTCATTGCAACTAATAGCAATCTTTGGGGACACATTTCAGACAACGTAAATATCCTACTTATCAAAATTTTCTTTTGGATTCAATATTATTTGTGATTCTTTTCTGATCAAATTTTTATAATTATGGTTACAAAAATATTGTTTTTCAACTCCAGATTTTCTTGTACATTTGTCAGTCAACATATATATTTTATTATGAGTCATTTCCCACCCTTGCCACTTATTAAGTTACTAAATTATTATAGATATGAAGTTATTAATTAATATGTTTTAAGTGGTTTATAATTTGTTACCATATTTAATTATTTTGGTACCCAAATTTTTCCAGGTTTCACCATGGCGACTCCTCTTCAATCTGGCTAGTGTGTCCTTGTGACAGCTTTATCATTTTTAAACCACTTTTTCACCTATCATTGACACTGTAATCATCCATTTATCCAAGGAACCCTGGTTCTTATAGTCAAAAATGATATCATCAGCATCTGGGTGCTAGTGTGTCCTTGTGACAGCTTTATCATTTTTAAACCACTTTTTCACCTATCATTGACACTGTAATCATCCATTTATCCAAGGAACCCTGGTTCTTATAGTCAAAAATGATATCATCAACATCTGGGTGCTTGGTGTGCTCGTTGCTACTGGGCTGTTTCTTGGCTCTTTCAGTGATTCTATCTTCTTTCTAGTTTTCCTCCTAGATATCATTGTCATGTGTGATACTGTTGACTACATTCTCTTTGAAATGTATGCTTCTCTTGACTTCTATGACATAATTTTTTCCTGGTTCTTTTTCTCTGTGTATCTGTTTTTAACTTCCCTCTTTCAGTGACATGCCCCTTTTTTCATTACTAAAACTATAGCCTAAAGTTTCAGTTCTTGATGATCTTCTCACTCTGTTGGTTGCTGTCAGTCATACACATGCTTTAAAATGCCATTGATGTGGTCACAAATAGCAAATGATTTATCATCATCCAATTGTTCTCTCTGGAGCAATTAACTCATATTCCCAAACAACACACTGAGCATCTCTTTATCAATTTCATTCAGGTATTTCAAAATCATCATGTTATAAAATATGCAATTGTCTACCATTCTACACTGCCCTCCCTTCTAGAAAAATAAACTTCAAACCCTTCTTATAGTGTATGTTTTACACCTACACTATCTATCAAGTAAGAAATACCAAAGCAATCCCTGACTTCTTTTCTTTCCTCATTTCCATTATTCAATTGATCACCAAATACTATAGATTCTGTCTCCTAAGTAACTGAGGAACGGAGTCCATCTTTATTATCTATAATGTAAGGTGCCATTCTTGTTCCCTTAAAGTTGTACTTCAATGGACTATTATTTTGGCATTTTGATTCCCTTTTTCATACATGTCTTTATTTTTCAGTATATTATCTATTTATTTATTTGTTATTATTGTATATATCCAAGATGTACAGCATATTTACATATGTATGTTTATATATATGTATATATATACACACACACACATACACATAGTGAAGAGATTGCTACAGGTAAGCAGATAGTATATCCATCAATTTTCACAGTTACTTTTTGAGGATGGAAATTAAGAGCACCTAAAATTTAGCAAATTTCAATATACAATATTATCAACTAATTTTCTTAGCAAATTTTCAATATACGATATTATCAATTAAAGTACTCCTGTTGTACATTAACTCTCTATACTTATTCATTCTACATAACTATAGGCTTGTACCGTTTGACATACCTTTCCCAACTTACTTTCTCTCCCCACCTCTGGAAACACCGATCTATTTTATTTTTCTATATATTCAAAATTTTTTTTTTTATTTTTAGATTACAAATAAAATGAGATCATGCATTATTTTTATTTCTGTGTTTAGCTTATTTTACGTAGCATCATGTTCTTCAGATTCATCTGTGTTTTTGCAAATGGCAGAATGACCTTTTTAGGGCTGAATAATATTCCAGTATGTTTCTACAATATATACTTATACACGTAAATATTCTCCTATTATATAGAATAATTGTGTATGCATACATACATATTACATATGTACCAAAATATCTTTATCCATTCATCCATGGATTAACACTTATTTTCACATATTGGTTACTGTGAATAATGTTGCATTCAACATGTAACCACAGATAACTCTGTGAGCTTTAAATTTCATTTCCTTTGCATGTATGCCAAGGAGAGGGAGTGCTAAGTCATATGGTAGTTCAATTTTTTATTTTTTGGGAAACTCCATACTGTTTTTAATAAGGGCTGTACTGATTTACATACTCACTAACAGTGTACAAGGGTTTCCTTTTCTCCAGAAGGTTGACAACATTTACTATCTATTATCTTTTTGAAAATAACTACCTTGACAGGTTGGGTGATACGTCACTATGGTTTTGATTTTCACTTTCTCTGATGATTTGTGATGTTAGGTACCATTTTATTAATATATACCTGAGGGCCATTTGTGTGTGTTCTTTTTCTAAATGTTTATTCACATTCTTTGCCAATTTTTAAATTGTGTTATTTGATTTTTTATGGAGTTGTGTGAGTTCTTCATGTGTTTTGAATATTAACTTCTTATCACATATACAGTTTGCCAGTATTTTCTCCCAGTCCATAGACTGCCTTTTCACTTTGTTGATTTTTTCCTTTGCTGTGAAGAAGCTTTTTACTTTGATGTATTCCCATTTTTTATTTTTGCTTTTGTTTATCTTCTATGTTATTCTGCTGTGTTATTCCAAAAATCATTGCCAAGGCCAGTATCAGGGAGTTTTCATCTTATAATTTTGTCTTGAATATTTATGGTTTCAAGTCATGCATTCAAGGTCTTCAATTCTCTATCAGCTTTTTTTTTTTTTTTTTGTATTGTGTAAGGTGTCATTTTATTCTTTTCCACGTGGACTCTCAATTTTCCCAACAGCATCTATGAAAGAGACTATCCTTACCCCATTATGTCTTCTCTGAGGTCTTGTCAGAGATTAGTTGACAGTATATGCTTGGGTTTATTTTTCAATTCTCTGGTCTGTAGCATTGGTCTATGTCTCTACTTTAATCCCAATATCATGCTGTTTTTATTACTATAGCCTTATATTGTAATTTGAAATCAGGTAGTGTGATGCATGCAACTTCGTTTTTCTTTCTCCAGGTTCTTTTAGCTATTCAGAACCTTTTGTGGTCCTATACGAATACATCTTTAGAATTGTAATTTTTCTGTTTATTTGTAAAAAGCTGAGGAATTTTTATAGAGATTGCGTTGAACCTAAATACCTATATTACTTTGGGTAGTATAGATTTTTTTTTTTTTTTTTTTTTTTTTTTTTGAGACAGAGTCTCGCTCTGTCGCCCAGGCTAGAGTGCAGTGGGGAGATCTCGGCTCACTGCAAGCTCCGCCTCCCGGGTTCATGCCGTTCTCCTGCCTCCACCTCCCAAGTAGCTGGGACTACAGGCGCCCGCCACCATACCCGGCTAATTTTTTGTATTTTTAATAGAGACGGGGTTTCACCGTGTTTGCCAGGATGGTCTCGATCTCCTGACCTCGTGATCCTCCGGCCTCGGCCTCCCAAAGTGCTGGGATTACAGGCTTGAGCCACCGCGCCCAGCCAGTATAGACATTTTAACTATATTAATTTTTCTGATCTATGAATATGGGGTGTCTTTCTATTTATTGGTGTTTTCTTCAATTTCTTTAATCAGTGTTTTATAGTTTTCAGTACAGGGACTTCACTTCCTTGGTTAAATTTATTTTTAAGGACTTTATTCTTTTTGATGCTCTTGCAGGTAGGATTGTTTTCTTGACATCTTTTCTGGATAGGTCATTATTGGTGTTGAGAAATACAACTGATTTTTGTATTTTGATTTTGTATCCTGCTACTTTACTGAATTAATTTATTAGTTCTAATTGTGTGTGTGTGTGTGTATGTACATGTGTTCATGCATGTAGGCTTTATCATTCTCTCGTACCCTGTACATTGCAACCAGAGTGGCCTTCCATGACATAAATCTGACCAGGACACTTTCCTATATAAAAGCTTCTATGTTTATCTATGGCCTTAAAATAGTATAATTTTCCAGTCTATCTTTAAAAAAATGATTTATCATACCTCCTGTCCTCTATCTTGAAAGACTCATGTTGTCTTCACTCCCTTTAAATTCAGGTAAGAGTTACATATACTTACATATAGCAAAATGCACCGATCTTAAATGTGTATTTTGATGAGTTTCTATAAATTTATACACCTGTTACCATTGCCCACCTTCCAAACCCTAAACAGCATAGGCAACATTTCTAATTCCTATGATCAGAGATTAGCTTTTCCTGTAATTTAACTTAATATAACTGGAAATAGTACAGTATATATGAATTTATGTCTTTTTTTCTTTAAAAAATGGTTTCTACAGTTGATCCATGTTGTATGCTCTACTAGTTCATTTTTTTTTCAATTTCTGAGTAGAATTCCATTGTATGAATATACAATATTTGGTTTGCTTACTTTCCTGTTGATAGGTAGTTGGGTATATTTCAGTTTGAGTATATTATATAGAAACCTGCAATAAACATTTGTAGACACATGATTTTCTTTCATGTTTGTACAAAGAAGTTTAAATGCTTTGCGTGTCCCTATGAACATTCATATATATGTACCTAGAAATGCAAATGCATAAACTAAGGATATGTTCGACTTTACAAGGAACTGCCTAACCTTTAAAAGTAGTTGGATAATTTTACACATCTACCACCAAAATAACGAGAGATTTGTGAGTTCAAAATCGTCACCAAAATTTTGTGCCATAAAATTTATTTTATTTGTGCATTTGTTATGTAATGAGTATATGATGGTATCCCACTGTGGTTTTAATTTACATAGGTCTAATGATCAATGAAGTTGAGCAACCTTTAATGTGTTTCTTGGTTATTCATAAGTATTCTTTATGAAGATTTTGTTAATGTCTTATGCACATTTTAATGGGTTGTTTGTCTTTATATTATTGATTTTTAAGAGTATGTATACACATTTATATATTTTGAATACAATTCTTCTTTCTTATATATTCATTGAAAATACTTTTTCCAGTATGTAGTTTCTTTTTATAAATTTTGTAGCACTGTTTGTTAACAGTAGTTTTGATTAAGTAGGCTTCATGCAAGGTTGGTTCAACATATGCAAATTAGTAAATGTAATTTATCACATAAACAGAACACAAGACAAAAACCACATGATTATCTCAATAGGCTTTCAATAAAATTCAATTTCCTTCATGTTAAAAACTCTCAATAAATTAGGCATTAAAGGACTATACCTCAAAATAATAAAAGACATCTATGACAAACCCACAGCCAACATTATACTGAATGGGAAAAACCTGGAAGAATTCTTCTTGAAAATCAATACAAGGCAAGGATGCCCTCCCTCATCACTTCTATTCAACATAGTATTGGAAGTCCTAGCCAGATCAATCAGGCAAGAGAAAGAAATAAAGAGCACCTAAATAGAAAGAAAGAAAGTTAAACTATCTTTGTTTACAGATGACATGATTCTATATCAAGAAAACCCCATAGTCTCCACCCAAAAGCTTCTCTGGCTAATAAAGAGCTTCAGCAAACTTGCAAGATACAAAATCAATTTACAAAAATTACTAGCATTCCTATACACCAACAACAGTGAAACCAAGAGCCATATCAGAATGGCAGCCCCATTCACAATTGCCACAAAAAATAAAATACCTAGCAATACAGTTCACCAAGGAGGTGAAAGATCTCTACAATGAGAGTTACAAAACACACTTCAAAGAAAGTAGAGAAGACACAAACAAATGGGAAAAACTATCCATGCTCATGGATAGAAAGAATCAATATCACTAAAATGTGTATACTTCCCAAAACAATGCACAAATTCAATGCTATTCCTATCAAACTACTAATGACATTCTTCATAGAACTAGAAGAACTAGAAAAAATTATTTTAAAATTCACATGGAGCCAAAAAAAAAAAAATACCCCAAATCTCAAATAGCCAAGGCAATTCTAAGTAAAAAGAACAAAGCTGGAGGGGTCACGTTACCTGACTTCTAACTATACTGCAAGGCTTCAGCAAGCAAAATGGCATGGTATTGGTACAAATACAAACACAAACATATAAACAAATAGAACACAATAGAGAGCCCAGAAATAAGGTCACACACCTACACCCATCTGATCTTCTGCAAAGCTGACAAAAATAAGCAATAGGGAAAAGACTCCCTGCTCAATAATTGGTGCTGGAAAAACTGGCTAGCCGTATGCAGAAGATTGGAGCTGGACCCTTTTCTTACACCATATACAAAAATCAACTCCAGATGGATCAGAGACTTAAACGTAAAACCCCAAACCATAAAATCCCTGGAAAACAACCTAGGTAATACCATCCTGGACATAGGAACAGACAAAGATTTCATGACAAATACACCAAAAGCAATCATTACAAAAGCAAAAATTGACAAGTGGGATTTAATTAAACTAAAGAACTGCAGAGCAAAAGAAACTAGCAGCAGAATAAACAGATCACTTACAGAATGGGAGCAAATGTTTGAAAAGTATGCATTTGACAAAGGTCTAATATCCAGCATCTATAACGAACTTCAACAAATTTACAAAATAAAAACAAACAATCCCTTTAAAAAGTGGGCAAAGGACATAAACAGACACTTTTCAGAAGAAGATATACATGAAGTCAACAAGCATATAATAAAAAGTTTAATATCACTGATCATTCGAGAAATACAAATCAAAACCATGATGAGATACCATCTCACACCAGTCAGAATGGCTATTATTAAAAGTCAAAAAACAGCAGATGATAGTGAGATTGAGGAGAAAAGGGAACACTTACACATTGCTTGTGGGAGTGTAAATTAGTTCAACCACTGAGGAAAGCAGTATGGCGAATCCTCAAAGAGCTAAAAGCAGAACTACAATTATCACAAAATACAATTTTTATATACAATAATTTATCTGCCCTAACAGACTTTTGCTACCACATGTTTTAAAGATATTCTCCCATGCTTTTTCCAGAAGCTTTTAAAAAATCATTTTAACCACTTATTACGAAATATTTAGTTGACAAATAAAAGTTTCATACTGGCCAGGTGCAGTGGCTCACACCTGTAATCCCAGCACTTTGGGAGGCTGAGGTGGGCGGATAACAAGGTCAGGAGATCGAGACCATGGTGAAACCCCGTCTCTACTAAAAACACAAAAAAATTAGCCGGGCATGGTAGCAGGTGCCTGTAGTCCCAGCTACTCCGGAGGCTGAGGCAGGAGAATGGCGTGAACCCGGGAGGCGGAGCTTGCAGTGAGCCGAGATTGCGCCACTGTACTCCAGCCTGGGCCACAGAGCCAGACTCTGTCTCAAAAAAAAAAAAAAAAAAGTTTCATACATTCATGATCTGATATACGTATGCATTGTGTGATGCTTGTCACAATTAAACTAATTAACACATACATCTCCACACATCTTGTACATGATATCCTTAGAATTTTTTCACCTTATAACTGAAAGTTTGGGTCTTCTGTTCAATGTCTAGATGCTTTTAGGTGCACGTCTCTGATGAATTTCAACTTAATTACTTTGTGTAATATGGGATATGAATCAAGACTCATATTTTTACATACACATGCCTACTATTTCAGCACCAATGTTGACAATATTTTTCTTCTCAATTGAACATTTTGGCACTTTTAATAATTTAGTAACTATATGTGGTGGCATATTATTAAATGTTCTATTCTCTTGCATGTATTTATTTATATATTCTTATGTAAAGAGCTCATTGTCTTGATTAATGTACTTTTATACTAAGTCTTTTTATTAAGTAGCATTACCTAACCTTATTTTCCTTTTTGAAATTTTTTGGGGGTCTGAATTTTTGGTTTATATAAATTTTTGGAATAAACACGCAAATTCCTATTTATTAAAACTAAAGCTTGTTAGAATATTGATTGTGACTGCACTTACCACATAGATGAGTTTCATGAAAAGTGTAATCTTAATACATTTGAGTCTTTCAATTGATAAATGTATGTTTTCCATTTATTTGGTCTTCTTTTATTTCAGGCACACTATGTAGTTTTCCACGCAGTTATTCATTTCTTCAATTTTGAATATTTATATTTTAAATTATATAAATAAAATGGACATTTTAATCGTACATACATTTCTATGAATTTTAACACATGTAGTTTCATAAAACCACCATCACAGTCAGGATACATTACAATTCCATCACATTCAAAGAACTCCTTGATGCTGGATCTTTATAATCTTATTCACACCAATCATAATACTGCTAAGCATTGATGTGCTTATCATGTCTATAGTTTTATCTTTTGCAGAATGTCATATAAGTTGAATCATGCAGTATATAACATTTTGTGATTTATTATTATTGGCATAATGCCTTTAAAATTCATTAAAGTTTTTGTGTGTATCGGTATTTAGTGTATTTTTGTTGCTGAGTAGTATTTCATGTGTGGATATACCACAGTTTGTTTAAACATTCACCCATGAAGAACATCTGTGTTGTTCTCAGTTTAGAGCTATTATGAATAAAGCTTATATTGAAATTTACAAATACGCTTTTAGTAAACATTAGTTTTAATATCTATGGGGTAAATGTAAAACAAATTTGATTGCTGGTCATGTGGCAAGTGCAAGTTCCATTTTATAACAAACTGAAAAATTGCTTTACAGAGTGGTTGTGAAATTTTGCTTTTAAACTGCAATATGGGAGAGTTACAGTTGCTCTACAACCTGACCAGCACTTAGTATTGTCACTATTTTTCTTTTATTTATTTATTTATTTATTTATTTATTTATTTATTTTGAGAAGGAGTCTCACACTGTCGCCTGGGCTGGAGTGCAGTGGCCCTATCTCGGCTTACTGCAACCTCCGCCTCCCGGGTTCAAGCGATTCTTCTGCCTCAGCTCCCCTAAGTAGCTGGGATTATAGGCATCCACCACCATGCCCAGCTAATTTTTTTGTATTTTCAGTAGAGAAGGGGTTTCACTATGTTGGCGAGGCTGGTCTCAAACTTCTGGCCTTGTGATCCGCCAGCCTTGGCTTCCCAAAGTACTGGGATTAGAGGTGTGAGCAACCGTGCACAGCCAATTTTTATATTTTTACTTTAGCCATTCTAACAAGTGTTTAGTAATATCTCATAGTTGTTTTAATTGCATTTCCTTAGTGACTAATGAAGATGGATATATTTTATTTTGCTTATTTGCTACCTCTGTATCTTCTTAGGTGAAATGTATGTTCAAGTATTTTGCCCATGTTAAATTTTTTCATAATTTTGAAATAATTTTAAACACAAAAAATTGGAAAGATACAGTCACCTGTTGCTCAAAAATGAAAATATTTTCTGAGAAATATGTTGTTAGGTGATTTTGTTGTATGAATATCATACAGTGTGCTTACACAATCCTAGATGGTAGCACCTACTACATACCTAGGCTTGGTGATATAGTCTATTGCTCTTAGGCTAAAAGCTTGTATAGAATTTTACTGTACTGAATACTGTAAAAAGTTGTAACACAATGGCAAGTAGTTTAGATACACAAATATCATGTAAAACTAGGCTACTATAATTTTATGGGATCACCTTCATATGTGAATTAACTGAAATTTCGTTATGTAGCGTACGACTTGTTAAAGCTAATTAAATAAAACCTGAAAAGGACTCCGTACTTTTATATTTGAGTCCTTGTGGATGAACTATAAACTAACTTAATAGGCGGACAAGTTTAAGCCTTGCTTCCCAGGGATGGAAGGCTGGTTCAACATATGCAAAGCAATAAATGTAATCCATCACATAAACAGAACCAATGACAAAAACACATGATTATCTCAATAGATACAGAAAAGGCCTTTGATAAAACTTGACACTCTTTCATGCTAAAAACTTCCAATAAACTAGGTATTGATGGAACATATCTCAAAATAATAAGAGCTATTTATGACAAACCCATAGCCAATATCATACTGAATGGGCAAAAGCTGGACACATTTCCTTTGAAAATCAGCACAAGACAAGGATGCCCTCTCTCACCACTCCTATTCAATATAGTATTGGAAGTTCTGGCCAGGGAAATCAGTCAAGAGAAAGAAATAAAGGGTATTTGAACAGCAAAGAAGAAGTCAAATTGTCTCTGTTTGCAGATGACGTGATTGTGTATTTAGAAAACCCAATGGTCTCAGCCCCAAAATTCCTTAAGCTGATAAACAACTTCAACAAAGTCTCAGGATACAAAATCAATGTGCAAAAATCACAAGCATTCCCATACACCAACAATAGACAAGCAGAGAGCCAAATCATGAGTGAACTCCCATTCACAATTGCTACAAAGAGAGTAAAATATTTAGAAATACAACTCATAAGGGATGTGAAGGACCTCTTCAAGGAGAACTACAAACCACTGCTCAAGAATATGAAAGAGGACACAAACAAATGGAAAAACATTCCATGCTCATGGATAGGAATAATCAATATCGTAACAATGGCCATACTGCTCAAAGTAATTCATAGATTCAATGCTACTCCCATCAAGCTATCATTGACTTTCTTCATGGAATTAGAAAAAACTACTTTAAATTTTATGCAGAACCAAAAAGAGCCCATATAGCCAAGACAATCCTAAGCAAAAAGAACCAATCTGGAGGCATTATGCTATCTGACTTCAAACTTTACTGCAAGGCTCCAATAACCAAAACAGCATGGTTCTGGTACCAAAACAAATATATAGATGAATGGAACATAACAGAGACCTCAAAAACAACACCACACATCTACAACCATCTGATCTTCAAGAAATCTGACAAAAACAGGCAATGGGGAAAGGATTCCCTATTGAATGAATGGAGCTACAAAAATTGGCTAGCCATACACAGAAAACTGAAACTCTACCCCTCCTTATGCCTTATACAAAAATTAACTAAGGTGGATTAAAGACTTAAACAGAAAAGCTACAACCATAAAAACCCTAGATGAAAATCTAGGCAATACCATTCAGGACATAGGCATGGGCAAAGACTTCGTGACTAAAACACCAAAAGCAATTGCAACAGAAGCCAAAATTGACAAATTGAATCCAATTAAACTAAAGAACTTCTGCACAACAAAAAAGTCTATCATCAGAGTGAACAGGTAACCTACAGAATGGGAGAAAAATTTTGCAATCTATCCATCTGACAAAGGGCTAATATCCAGAATCTACAAGAAACTTAAACAAATTTACAGGAAAAAAACCCAAACAACCTCATCAAAAAGTAGGTGAAATATAATAACAGACACTTATCAAAAGAAGACATTTATGTGGCAAACAAACATATGAGAAAAAGTTCTTCATCACTGGTCATTGGAGAAATGAAAATCAAAACCACAATGAGATACCATCCCATGCCAGTTAGAATGGTGATCATTCAAAAGTCAGGAAGCAAGATGCTGGCAAGGATGTGATGAAATCCAAATGCTTTTACACTGTTGGTGGGAGTGTAAATTAGTTCAACCATTGTGGAAGACAGTGTGGCAATTCACCAGGAATCTAGAACCAGAAATACCATTTGACACAGTAATCCCATTACTGGGTATATACATAAAGGATTATAAATCGTTCTATTATAAAGACACATGCACACGTATGTTTATTGCAGCACTATTTACAATAGCAAAGACTTGGAACAAACCTAAATGCCCATCAGTGATAGATCGGATAAAGAAAATGTGGCACATATACACCATGGAATATTATGCAACCATTAAAAAAATAAAAACGAGTGCATGTCTTTGAAGGGACATGGATGAAGCTGAAAACCTTCATTCTCAGCAAAGTAACGCAGGAACAGAAAATCAAACACCATATGATCTCACTTATAAGTGGGAGTTGAACAGTAAGAACACATGGACACAGGGAGGAGGACATCACACACCAAAGCCTGTTGGGGGGTAGGGACAAGAGGAGGGAGAGCATTAGGATAAAAACCTAATGTATGTGGGGTGTAAAACCTAGATGACAGGCTGACGGGTGCAGCAAACTACCATGACACATATATAGCTATGTAATCAACCTGCACTTTCTGCTTATGCATCCCAGAACTTAAAGTAAAATTTTAAAAGAGAGAGAAAAAAGAAGAGAGAAATCAAACTTAAAAAAAAAAAAAAGGAATGGATAATGGAAAAGACCCAAGTGCAAAGACCTGAGAGGGTCTTTGCACATTTGGATCAGAAAAGCATTCTTTTAGTCACCTTGAAGTTATGACATCATTCCCATCCCCCACTGATAAATAAGACTCCTATAGGGGATGGGCTGATCTCAAAATCGGCTCATTGGTTTTGGGTTGCCATGCAATAAAATGTATGGTAAAAGGATTTCACTGTCTTCTGCAATAGCATTTTCCTTTTTTAGGAGAATCTAAGATCTGTTGTAAAAATGAGACCCTTGTGATAGTTTGCTAAGAATGATGGTATCCAGCTGCATCTATGTCCCTACAAAGGACACAAACTCATCCTTTTTTATGGCTGCATAGTATTCCATGGTGTAAACACCGCATGTTCTCACTCATAGGTGGGAACTGAACAATGAGATCGCTTGGACTCGGGAAGGGGAACATCACACACCGGGGCCTATCATGGGGAGGGGGGGAGGGGGAGGGAGGGATTGCATTGGGAGTTATACCTGATGTAAATGACGAGTTGATGCGTGCTGACGAGTTGATGGGTGCAGCACAGCAACATGGCACAAGTATACATATGTAACAAACCCGCACGTTATGCACATGTACCCTAGAACTTAAAGTATAATAATAATAATAATAATAATAATAATAAAATGAGACCCTTAATTTTGGAGATCTGTTTTTGTCTTCCAGATGTGCCTGCTTATTAAGTTGTAGAAACTGCACGCTTTCCTGGCCCTGTTCCTCCAGGGACTCCACCCTAATGCCAGTAATCAAATAAAAACAAACAAACAAACAAACAAACAGCAACAACAAAAACTTAAAAACTGTCAAATAAAAAATCTTACAACTACTGAATCGTCTGTCTCTCTGGTTCGTAGTTATATATGTGTTGTAAGTGAGTGTTTATGTTAACGAGCTCTAATTAATTCGTTTAAAGAAAAATAAGCACTTAAAAAATTTAAAAGAACATAAAACTGTTTTATCTTTCATTTCATGTGACTTTAGTGATTTTTGGAAAGTAAAAAGAGCTTTAAAGATTATTGGTAAAAATAAAGACACTTGATCTAAATTAGGCAGGTCTGATATTAGGTTTACTAAATGCTTTAATGTCAATTTTTGAAAATTGTTCACCTGGCCCGCTTTACAGCTAGGTAAGGCCAGGAGTTAGTTGGAGTTAGCCACCCTTCTAGCTATGCTGGAAAGAGTTGAACCTTATCTTTCTGGTGACCTATGGTCCACACCTACTACATAGTTAAAATAACTTGCAAGGTTTTTCACCAAAACTAAAAATTGCTGAGAGTTACCATTATCACATGCAATTGAAACTACAGAAAAAAAAAATCAGTTTTACACACAAGGTGTGTAAGAAAACTAAAAAGTGTTTTTAGTAAAAAATTGTAAAAAGCATGGAAATGTAAATTTTTGCCTAGCTTAGCAGGTTAAAGGAATATTTGTAATTAGATAAGACACAGCTAATGATTTGAACCAGTTGTATAAGTTTTGTAAAAATTAATCTTGTAAAATAAATTTTGTGTATGAACATATTAATTAAAGTTAAAATGGTGTTATTCAGTTGAAATTGAACTTTGGAATAAAGGCACAACAGGGTTTCCCTTGAAAGCTGATCTGCTTTTTAACAAAAAATTGTAAAGGGATAGAAAACGTGTATGAGAATCTCACTTTAAGATCAAACTGATTATAATTGGATAGATTTGTCTATAAGGTTTTTTTAAAAATTGGGGTTGACATTAATAGGACACTAATGCAAGGGTGAAATTTGGCTTTGTCTCTTGAACAAGATTTTTATTTAGTATTGAAAGATAATAAAAGCTTTTTGTTTGGCTTTTGAATAAACTAACAAAGAAAGGGATGGGGGGGAACAAGAGACAGATTTTTTGGAAAGATTTGTTCTTTCTATCAATGAGTAAATGTTTTCACCTTTAAAATAATTTTCGAGACATAATTTTGGCTAAATGAATGACTTATGGTAAACTGGAATTCTATTTCATAATATCACGTTTTAAATCTTTAACATGTTTGATAGGCTTCCCAAAATCAAATTTCAGCTTCCTAATTGTGTTTTTTGACCTCTAACTTTGAAATGCTACAGAGGACCCCCAAGGCATCCAAAAGATAGGTAAACAGAATTATTTGACATGTTTAGTTACATGGGAAACATTGTCAAAATAAAAGATAAGGTTTACCCTTCTTCAGGTTATATTTTAGTGGAATAATATTAATACATGTTTCAAAATAGTATGGGGTTTCTAAAATTCTAATATTTCTAAGTATATGCTATCAATCATAACTATGTTTATTGTGTTAAGTTATTGCAGACTACAGAAATAACCAAATTTTCTTGTCAATTTTGTCTTTATCTATTACAATTTAAAGTCATTTGAACATTAACTTATTTGTTTAATGTTGATGCAGTTTCTGAAAACTTCACAAGCACCAAGAATCCTAGAATATGTCTTTTAAGAGGTTCATGAAAGGATAGACAGGGCCCTGAAAACACTCTTTTTTTTTTTTATTTATTTTTTATTTTTTATTTTTATTTTATTTTTTATTTATTTATTATTATTAAACTTCAAGTTGTAGGGTACATGTGCACAACGTGCAGGTTTGCTACATATGTATACTTGTGCCATGTTGGTGTGCTGCACCCATCAACTCGTCATTTACATCAGGTATAACTCCCAATGCAATCCCTCCCCCCCTCCCCCCTCCCCATGATAGGCCCCGGTGTGTGATGTTCCCCTTCCCGAGTCCAAGTGATCTCATTGTTCAGTTCCCACCTACGAGTGAGAACATGCGGTGTTTGGTTTTCTGTTCTTGTGATAGTTTGCTAAGAATGATGGTTTCCAGCTGCATCCATGTCCCTACAAAGGACACAAACTCATCCTTTTTTATGGCTGCATAGTATTCCATGGTGTATATGTGCCACATTTTCTTAATCCAATCTGTCACTGATGGACATTTGGGTTGATTCCAAGCAAAGAACTCAAACAAATTTACAAGAAAAAAACAAACAACCCCATCCAAAAGTGGGCAAAGGATATGAACAGACATTTCTCAAAAGAAGACATTCATACAGCCAACAGACACATGAAAAAATGCTCATCATCACTGGCCATCAGAGAAATGCAAATCAAAACCACAATGAGATACCATCTCACACCAGTTAGAATGGCGATCATTAAAAAGTCAGGAAACAACAGGTGCTGGAGAGGATGTGGAGAAATAGGAACACTTTTACACTGTTGGTGGGAGTGTAAACTAGTTCAACCATTATGGAAAACAGTATGGCGATTCCTCAAGGATCTAGAACTAGATGTACCATATGACCCAGCCATCCCATTACTGGGTATATACCCAAAGGATTATAAATTATGCTGCTATAAGGACACATGCACACGTATGTTTATTGCAGCACTATTCACAATAGCAAAGACTTGGAAAACACTCTTAAATACAGGTTTCTCATAACTTTAGAATCACATCATTTGAACCGGGTAAGAATTTCTGGAACTTTAATGAAAAGACTGCCTGGATTATAAAACTGCTAACCCAAGTAGAACAAAAATTAATTGAAGGCAAAAGAAATACTTTTCCAGGTTTGCAGGCTAAATCAGCCAATACTGAAATTGTTTAGATATAAAATTTGAATGAACTCCATGGTCTAAGTCAAATTACCTATGATAACCCATCAGTTATCAGCACTATGCATCTCAATTGGAAAAACAACTGGTATTCAAGAGGATATGTCTAAAGTTAACTAAGCATAGAGCCCTGGAGATCCAGGCTAGCCACCTTGTTCTTCTTGAGTCCTTCAAACATATGTTATTAAAAGTTCTGCATTCCATGTCTCATTATGGAAAAGATAAAATTATCCAAATTAAATATATTGTTGTGGTAACTTATAAATTGTTAAAATAGTTTATAACCAATTTTTAGTTTGTCAAATCAATATCAAAGCTCCAGGTATATTTGGCTACCTGATAGGCCATTTAAACATTTATAAAGAGATTTCATGAAATTATCATTTTCAATGCCTGTTTTCTGATTGTATAAAAGCTTTCCCATGCAAGAGGGGTGATGATATTACAGTTAATTATTATGCCTTGGTGTATTTTCTTCAGGTAAAAAAACTCTGAGAACAGTCAACCCCTTCACAATCTAGAACCTGAAGATTGGATCTCCTGCGAACATCGGAGAAAGACTGCCCTTGCCATCTACACTGCAACAAAACTTTGGGACCTTGAACCTTGCGACATAATCTCACAACTGAGAAGGCTCTCTCCACACTCTTGGAACTGTACACCCATTGGAACTCTTAAGGTCAAGCTAATCAGGGAAGTTTTTCCCCAGAAGATGACATCCCTGATGTGAACAGCTTTTCCCAATATGTTAGATCAAGACTTCTCTACTGTCATGAAACTCTTATCTTTAAATATTTTTCCTTGCTTATGCCTCTGTAAACAACAGAAGTGAAGAGGGGGTCTGTTATTTACACTTATTGGGTATACTTTTATTTGGGAAGGATTTTGCAGCCAGCTTTATACATTGATAACTTTATTCTTTGATAGATAAAATAAGAAGGCTCAAAATAGGTGAGAAACTTTAATGTTACGTACGTTGCCTTGCAATCAATCAGAAACAGAAGATTAGTTCACTCCTTTTAACCTACATTATGGGTCAAATTGAACATTACCAGGAAGCATTCATTCTTCTATAAGGGCATCATTTGTTTGGACATTTTTCTATGATTTGGAGTAAAATGGGCAATGGTTATAACTGTATCCCTCATGACAGGCTCTACAGCAGATTCTACTGTAAAGGCTATGGTTACACAACAGACTCTACATTCTCTTGTGAAAGCTATGCTAAATAATTGAATTGTTATAGATTACTTACTGGCTAAATAGCAGTATCTATGCAGCTATGAGCACTTATGGCTTATGGAGAAAACACTGGGTATTATAGGGATTCAGTTCTAGGGAATTAATGAAAAGACTGCTTAGTTAAGTGAGTAAACTCTTTACCTAGCTCATTCTTTGATCTATTTGAATTTATGTGGTTTGGTTTATGGGGATTCTGGATTAGCAGCATACTCCATACTCTTGATATTATTATTATCTGAATAATCATAATAATAGTCTCCCTGGTGCACTGTATTCTCTCAAATATTTTAAATGTTTGCATGCAGCCATGTCTAGAAAGTAAAATAATCTCTCAACTGGAATAACAAGAGCTGAAAGAAATGTGAGATTATGTGGACACTGTAACCTATGAATGACATGCTGAGACGGGAAATCCAAAATAATGGTAACTGAGAGTGGCGCTAAGGCCCTAAGTTTTGTCATACTGTCACTAAAGTGAGGACTTTACTAAAAATAGGGATTTTTTCAAAACAAAATTATGGGAGGTCATTGTTTTGGACTGACCTCATGCACTAGGTACCAACAGACTAAACAAACAAGCAAAAAAATAGAATCATTTTTGCTAAATGTAACATAATCAAATTAAGATTTTAAGGAAACACATAGGTCCTAGAACTGACCAGGTTTTGTTTTGCTCCTGTAAAAAGAACATTCAAGCATAAGGAGGTACCTCTACTCAGTCTTCGTTCCTGCTGTTGCAAAACTGATTGTTTTATTGTTTCCCAGTGGGTTTCAATACCAATAGTAATAGTGACATCAATGACTAATGTTTTGGTCAATCTCTCAAAATCTAGAAGATGACCAAAAGGGGGAAATTGTTAAAGCGTCTTAAATATGGCCTGAGGATTCCATACTTTGTGGGCTATCATCTGTATCCAATTTAATAGGTACACAAGATTGAAAACCTAACTTAAGAGTATGTGATTGTAACAATATCTCATTCTTGGCCAATCCCAGCAGCCATACAGTAACCACTCATACACTGCTGAGTGTTCAAATTGCATTCACACAAGGCAAACACCAACTTGTAACCAACAATCCAGCTATTTCTGTACCTCACTTCCAATTTCTGTACATCACTTCCCTTTTTTTGTTTATAAATTTGTTGACTACGAGGCATCCCTGGAGTCTCTCTGAATCTGCTGTGATTCTGGGAGCTGCCTGATTTACAAATCGTTCATTGCTCAAGTAAACTCCTTTAAATTTAATTTGGCTGAAGTTTTTCTTTTAACAGACTGCAGCAAAATCTCTAAATTATTGAAAATAAAACCATCTTGGTTTGAGGAAATCCTAGACAACGTCTGGATCTAAAAATTGTTGAAAACATAAACTGTTCTTTTGACAAATAGAAAAGACTACCTTTTTTAGATAAAACCTGAACTGTTTTGCAAGGATTAGGGACTGCCATTTAGAGTGGCATTTAAACCATTCTTGATTGCTGCAGTCAAGTCAGTTAACATAATCATTATCTCATATAGTCATTTTCTTCTGTAAGGTAAAAGAATGTAAAACCTATTCTTTTTTGCAAATTATCAATATACAGTAGTATTTACTACAGTCCTCATGCTGTATTTTATCTGTATAGACTTATGCTATATAAGTGTGTGTGTGTGTGTGTATATATATATATATAACTGCAGCTTTATACCCTATGATGTGCATTTCCCCATTTTCTCTCTGCCTGTAATAACAACAATCCTACTCTCTATTAGATTATTTTAAAATTCTACATGGAGAAATCAAGTAGATCAAGTATTATTTTTTTTTCGGTGTCTAGTTTATCTAACTTAGCATAATGTCCTCCAGGTTCATCTCTGTTGCCACAAATGGCAGGATCTACCTTTAAAAATTTGAACAATATTCAATTGTATGTATAACACAATACCTTTATCCAGTCATAATTCCACAGACACTAAGGATGTTTTCATATTGGCTATTGTGAATAATGCTGTAATGAACATGGGAGCACAGATATTTCTATGAGGTGCTGATTTTGTTTCCTTTAGATTCATACCCAGAAGAGTGATTGGTAGGTAGCTAGATAGGTAGGTAGGTAGGTAGATAGATAGATAGATAGATAGATAGATAGATAGACAGACATACTTATTTTTGGACTCTGTTGCATTCTATTAATTTATATGCTTATATCTCTAGGAAAAAAACAGTTCTGATAACAATAGTTTTTTTTTTTCCTCAAACAGCTTTATTGAGATATAACTTATAAGATAAAATTCACTTGTTGTAAATGTCCAAGTCAATGGATTTTAGTATATTCACAAAGTTTCATGACCATCGCTACAGTCTAATTTTAGAACATTTTCATAACTCGAAAAATAAACTCTGTGACTATTTTGTCATCATTAAGAATATTTACCTCCAGCCTGACAACAAGTAGTTTACTTTGTTTTTGTGTATATTTGTTTGTTTTGAACCTTTCATAAAAATTGAATCATGTAAATAATATAAATAAGAATAAAAAATAAGCCTTTATTGAATGAGAAGCAATTTTTTAATTTGTTATACTGGCTACATAATAAATATCACTCATACTTAAAAAAGTAGAAAAAGCCCAGCTTCCAAGATGGCCAAATAAGAACAGCTCTGTCTACAGCTCCCAGCGAGATTGACACAGAAGATCTGTGCAGGGTGATTTCTGCATTTCCAACTGAGGTGCCTGATTCATCTCAGTGGGACTGGTTGGACAGTGGGTACAGCCCATGGAGGGCAAGCCAAAGAAGGGTGGGGAATCACCTCACCCAGGAAGGGCAAGGGGTTGGGGGATTTCCCTTTTCTAGTCAAAGGAAGCTGTGAGTGACTGTACCTAGAGGAGCGGTACACTCCTGTCCAAATACTGTGCTTTTCCCATGGTCTTTGCAACTGGCAAACCAGGAGATTTCCTCCTGTGCCTGGCTTGGCAGGTCCCATGCCCAAGGATCCCTGCTCAGTGCTAGTGCAGCAGTCTGAGATTGAACTGGAATGCTGAAGTTTGGTGGGGAGAGGGGCATTCGCCATTGCTGAGGTTTGAGTAGGCTGTTCTATGCTCACAGTGCAAACAAAGCAGCAGGGAACCACGAACTGGGCAGAGACAACTGCAGCTCAGCAAGGTTTACTGCCTCTCTAGATTCCACCTCTGGGGGTGGGGCATATCTGAACAAAAAGCAGTAGACAGCTTCTGCAGAGTTAAATGTCCCTACCTGACAGCTCTGAAGAGGGCAGTGGTTCTCCCAGCATGGCATTCGAGCTCCAATAATGAAAAGACTGCCTCTTCAAGTGGGTCCCTGACCCCCTTGTAGCCTGACTGGGAGACACCTCCCAGTAGCGGCCAACAGACACCTCATATAGGTGGGTGCCCCTCTGGGACGAAGCTTCCAGAGGAAGGATTAGGCAGCAATATTTGCTGTTCTGCAGTGTCTGCTGGTGACACCCAGGCAAACAGGATCTGGAGTGGACCTCCAGCAAACTCCACCAGACCTGCAGCTAAGGGAAAGGTCTGTGAGAATGTGAGAAGGAAAACTAACAAACAGAAAGGAATAGTGGCAACATCAACAAAAAGGACATCAACACCAAAACCCCATCCATAGGTCACCAACATCAAAGATCAAAGGTAGATAAAACCACAAAGATGGGGAGAAACCAGAGCAGAAAGGCTGAAAATTTCAAAACCCAGAACACCTCTTCTCCTCCAAAGGAACGTAACTACTCACCAGGAAGGGAACAAAACTGGATGGAGAACGAGTTTGACGAGTTGACAGAAGTAGGCTTCAGAAGGTCGGTAATAACAAACTTCTCCAAGCTAAAGGAACATGTTCTAACCTATTGCAAGGAAGCTAAAACCTTGAAAAAAATGTTAGACAAATGTTAAATAGAATAACCAGAGTAGAGAAGAGCTTAAATGACCTGACGGAGCTGGAAACCACAGTAGGAGAACTTAGTGAAGCATACACAAGCTTCAATAGCCAATTCAATCAAGCAGAAGAAAGGATATCAGTGATTGAAGATCAAATTAATGAAATAAAGTGAGAAGACAATATTAGAGAAAAAAAGAGTGAAAAGAAAGGAACAAAGCCTCCAAGAAACATGGGACTATGTGAAAAGACCAAATCTACGATTGATAGGTGTACCTGAAAGTGATGAGAAGAATAGAACCAAGTTAGTAAACACTCTTCAGGATGTTATCCAGGAGAACTTCCCCAACCTAGCAAGGCAGGCCAACATTCAAATTCAGGAAATACAGAGAACACCACAATGATATTCCTTGAGAAGAGTAACCCCAAGACAAGTAATTTTCAGATTCACCAGGGTTGAAATGAAGGAAAAAATATTAAGGGCAGCCAGAAAAGTCGGGTTACCCACAAGGAGAAACTCATCAGACTAAGAGCAGATCTCTTGGCAGAAACTCTACAAGCCAGAAGGGAGTGGGGGCCAATATTCAACATTCTTATAGAAAAGAATTTTCAACCCGGAGTTTCATATCCAGCCAAACTAAGCTTCATAACTGAAGGATAAATAAAATCCTTTACAGACAAACAAATGCTGAGAGATTTTGTCATCACCAGACCTGCCTTACAAGAGCTCCTTGAAGGCAGCACTAAATATGGAGAGGAACAACCGATACCAGCCACTGCAAAAACATGCCAAATTGTAAAGACCATCGATGCTATCAAGAAACTGCATCAATTAAGGGGCAAAATAACCAGTTAGCCTCATAATGACAGGATCAAATTCATATGTAACAATATTAACCTTAAATGTATATGTGCTAAATGCCCCAAATAAAAGACACAGAGTGGCAAATTGGATAAAGAGTCAGGAACTATCAGTGTGCTGTATTCAGGAGGACCACCTCACATGCAAAGACACACACAGGGTCAAAATAAAAGAATGGAGGAAGATCTACCAAATAAATGGAAGGCAAAAAAAAAAAAAAAAAAAAAAAAGCAAGGATGGCAATCCTGTTCTCTGACACAACAGACTTTAAATCAACAAAGATCAAGAGAGACATAGAAGGCCATTACATAATGGTAAAGGGATCAATTCAACAGGAAGAGCTAACTATCTTAAATATATATGCACCCAATAAAGGAGCACCCAGATTGATAAAGCAAGTTCTTAGAGACCTACAAAGAGACTTAGACTCCCAAACAATAATAGTGAGAGACTTTAACACTCCACTGTCAATATTAGACAGATCAACGTGACAGAAAATTAACAAAGATATCTGGCACTTGAACTCAGCTCTGGACCAAGCGGACCTAATAGATATCTACAGAACTCTCCTTACCAAATCAACAGAATATACATTGTTCTCAGCACCACATCACACTTATTCTAAAATTTACCACATAATTGGAAGTAAAACACTCCTCAGCAAATGTAAAAGAACAGAAATCACAACAAACTGTTTCTCAGACCACATTGCAATCAAATTAGCACGCAGGATTAAGAAATTCACTCATGAAATGTTTTGAACATTTCATAGAAACTGAATCATGCAAATAATATAAATAAGAATAAAATAAATAAACCATTCTTGAATGAGAAACAATTTTTTAATTTGTTTGATTCACTCAAAACCACACAACTACATGGAGACTGAACAACCTGCTACTGAATGATGACTGGGTAAATAACAAAATGAAGGCAGAAATAAAGATATTCTTTGAAACAAATGAGAATAAAGACACAATGTACCAGAATCTCTGGGACACATTTAAAGAAGTATGTAGAGGAAAATTTATAGCACTAAATGCACACAAGAGAAAGCAGGAGGTATCTAAAAATGACACCCTAATATCACAATTAAAAGAACTAGAGAAGCAAGAGCAAACAAATTCAAAAGCTAGTTGAAAACTAGAAATAACTAAGATCAGAGCAGAACTGAAGGAGATAGAAACACACACACCAAAAAAACCCTTCAAAAAATCAATGCATCCACGAGCTGTTTTTCGGAAAAGATCAACAAAATAGACTGCTAGCCAGACTAATAAAGAAGAAAAGAGAGAAGAATCAAATAGATACAATAAAAAATGATACAAGGGATATCACCACTGATCCCACAGAAATACAAAATACCATCAAAGAATGCTATGAACACCTTTACCGAAATAAATTAGAAAATCTAGAAGAAATGGATAAATTCCTGGACACGTACACCCTCCCAAGACTAAACCAGGAAGAAGTTGAATCTCTGAATATACCAATAAGAGGTTTTCAAATCGAGACAGTAATTAATAGCCTACCAACCAAAACAAGTCCAGGACCAGATGGATTCACAGTCGAATTCTAACAGAGGTACAAAGAGGAGCTGGTACCATTCCTTCTGAAACTATCCTGATCAATAAAAAAGAGAGAATCCTCCCTAACTCATTTCATGAGACCAGCATCATCCTGATACCAAAGCCTGGCAGAGACACAAAAACAAAAAAGAGAATTTTAGGCCAATATCCCTGATGAACATTGATGCAAAAATCCTCAATAAAATACTGGCAAATCTAACCCAGCAGCACAACAAAAAGCTTATCCACCATGATCAAGTCGGCCTCATCACTGGGATGGAAGGCTGGTTCAACATACGCAAATCAATAAATGTAAACCATTATATAAACAGAACCATAGACAAAAACCACATGACTATCTCAATAGATGCAGAAAAGGCCTTTGACAAAATTCAACAGCCTTTCATGCTAAAAACTCCCAATAAACTAGGTATCAATGGAACATATCTCAAAATAATAACAGCTATTTATGACAAACCCACAATCAGTATCATACTGAATGGGAAAAAACTGGAAGCATTAGCTTTGAAAACCTGCACAATACAAGGATGCCCTCTCTCTCCACTCCTATTTAACATAGCATTGGAAGTTCTGGCCAGGGCAATCAGGCAAGAGAAAGCAAAAAAGGGTATTCAAATAGGATAAGAAGAAGTCAAATTGTCTCTGTTTGCAGATAACATGATTGTATATTTAGAAAAAGCCATTGTCTCATCCCCAAATCTCCTTAAGCTGATAAGCAATTTCAGCAAAGTCTCAGGATACAAAATCAATGTGCAAAAATCACAGGCATTCCTATACACCAATAACAGACAAAGAGAGAGCCAAATCATGAGTAAACTCCCATTCACAATTGCTACTAAGAGAATAAAATACCAAGGAATACAAGTTACAAGGGATGTGAAGGACCTCTTCAAGGAAAACCACAAACCACTGCTCAAGGAAATAATAGAGGACATAAACAAATGGTAAAACATTTCATGCTCAAGGATAGGAAGAATCAATATCGTGAAAATGCCCTTACTGCTCAAATTAATTTATAGATTCAATGCTATCCCCATCAAGCTACGACTGACTTTCTTCACAGAATTGGAAAAATCTATTTTAAAGTTCATATGGAACCATAAAAGAACCCTCATAGCCAAGACAATCCTGGATAAGAAGAACAAAGCTGGAGGCATCACGCTACCTGTCTTCCAACTATACTACAAGGCTACAGTAACCAAAACAGCATCGTTCTGGTACAAAAACTGATAAAAAGACCAATGGAACAGAACGGCGGCCTCAGAAATAACACCACACATCTACCACCATCTGATCTTTCACAAACCTGATACACACAAGCAATGGGGAAAAGATTTTCTATTTAATAAATGGTGTTGGGAAAACTGGCTAGCCATATGCAGAAAAGTGAAACTGAACCAGTTCCTTACACCTTATACAAAAATCAACTCAAGATGAATCAAAGACTTAAACATAAGATCTAGGACCATAAAAATCCTAGAAGAAAACCTGGAAATACCATTCAGGACATTGGCATGGGCAAAGACCTCATGAGTAAAACACCAAAAGCAATTGCAAAAAAGCCAAAATTGACAAATGGGATCTAATTCAAGAGCTTCTGTACAGTAAAAGAAACTGTCATCGGAATCAACAGGCAACCAATAAAATGGGAGAAAATTTTTGCAATCTATCCATCTGACAAAGGACTAATATCCAGAATCTACAAAGAACTTAAATTTACAAGAAAAAAAAATGCTATCAAAAAATGGGCAAAGCATATGAGAAGACACTTCTCAAAAGAAGACATTTATGCAGCCAACAGACCTAAGAAAAAAATGCTCATCATCACTGGTCATTAGAGAAATGCAAATCAAAACCAAAATGAGACACTATCTCATGCCAAGTAAAATGGTGATCATTAAAAAGTCAGAAAACAACAGATGCTGGAGAGATTGTGGAAAAATAGGAACACATTTACACTGTTGGTGGGAATGTAAATTGGTTCCACCATTGTGGAAGACAGTGTGGCGATTCCTTAAGGATCTAGAACTAGAAATACCATTTGACCCAGCAATCCCATTACTGGGCATATACCCAAAGGATTAGAAATCATTCTACTATAAAGACACATGCACACGTATGTTTATTGTGGCACTATTCACAATAGCAAAGACTTGGAACCAACCCAAATGTCCATCAATGACAGACTGGATTAAGAAAACGTGGCACATATACACCATGGAATACTATGCAGCCATAAAAAGGATGAGTTCATGTTCTTTGCAGGGACATGGATGAAGCTGGAAACAATCATTCTCAGGAAACTATCACAAGATCAGAAAACCAAATACCACATGTTCTCGCTCAGAAGTGGGATTCGAACAATGAGAATACATGGACACAGGGAGGGGAACATCACACACCATGGCCTGTGGGGTCTGGAGGGCTAAGGGAGGGATAACATTAGAAGAAATACCTAATGTAGGTGACGGGTTGATGGGTGCAGTAATCCACCATGACACATGTATACCTATGTAAGAAAACTGCCCATTCTACACATGTAACTCAGAACTTAAAGTATAATAATAAAAAAATGTATAAACATAGTGTCATCTCAAAGACTGCATCAATTATTACTGATGTGAAGATTACATTTCATTTACTAATATTGATAAATCATTTTCTACTTAAAAGTTCCATTTGCAATTTTGAAATTAGTTATGAACTGAAACTATTCTGGAGTTTCATAATTAAAAACCAGGAGTGAAAGCAATAATAATTACTTTCCTGTTCTTGCTTAAGAAAGAAAAGTATTGGCAGTTGGTCATGATAAGTATATGGAATATTAATTTGAAACTTTGATTTTAAAATAAATATTTCTTATTTATTGGTATAATTCTGTTTTTATATCTCATTCTTTATGTATACTTACTGTCAGTCTGATGGTTGCCCTGTGGTTGTTGGTCTTAATTTTGCCTCAACTGGCAACCAAATGAAACAGGGATCCTCACAATGGTGCAAGATGGACGAAATTGTTGTTCAAAGTTTTGTTTTTTTTTTTCTAAAACTCTACTTTTTACAGAATTCTGTTTGTTAGCCCCAGTAAATATATATCAGAAATCTCTAATTTTAAAAAGCTAGTGCTATTTGGAAGGCATCATGGCTTATGAGGAAAATCAGTAACCTAGAATTTATAGACCTTAGTCTGGTCTGCCTACATTACCCTTCTTGTGTGTGGCTTGGGTATGTCTTTTATTATTATTATTATTATTACTATTATACTTTAAGTTCTAGGTTACATGTGCAAAACATGCAGGTTTGTTACATATGTATACTTATGCCATGTTGGTGTGCTGCACCTATCAACTCGTCAGCACCCATCAACTCGTCATTTACACCAATGCAGTCCCTTCCCCCACCCCCCTCCCCATGATAGGCCCTGGTGTATGATGTTCCCCTTCCCGAGTCCAAGTGATCTCATTGTTCAGTTCCCACCTATGAGTGAGAACATGTGGTGTTTGGTTTTCTGTTCTTGCGATAGTTTGCTGAGAATGATGGTTTCCAGCGGCATCCATGTCCCTACAAAGGACACAAACTCATCCTTTCTTATGGCTGCATAGTATTCCATGGTGTATGTGTGCCACATTTTCTTAATCCAGTCTGTCACTGATGGACATTTGGGTTGATTCCAAATCTTTGCTATTGTGAATAGTGCCACAATAAACATACGTGTGCATGTGTCTTTATAGCAGCATGATTTATAATCCTTTGGGTATATACCCAGTAATGGGATGGCTGGGTCATATGGTACTTCTAGTTCTAGATCCTTGAGGAATTGCCATACTGTTTTCCATAATGGTTGAACTAGTTTACAATCCCACCAACAGTGTAAAAGTGTTCCTATTTCTCCACATCCTCTCCAGCACCTGTTGTTTCCTGACTTTTTAATGATTGCCATTCTAACTGGTGTGAGATGGTATCTCATTGTGGTTTTGATTTGCATTTCTCTGATGGCCAGTGATGATGAGCATTTTTTCATGTGTCTGTTGGCTGTATGAATATCTTCTTTTGAGAAATGTCTGTTCATATCCTTTGCCCACTTTTTGATGAGGTTGTTTGTTTTTTAATTGTAAATTTGTTTGAGTTCTTTGTAAGTTCTGGATATTAGCCCTTTGTCAGATGAGTAGATTGCAAAAATTTTCTCCCATTCTGTAGGTTGCCTGTTCACTCCGATGGTAGTTTCTTTTGCTGTACAGAAGCTCTTTAGTTTAATGAGATCCCATTTGTCAATTTTGGCTTTTGTTGCCGTTGCTTTTGGTGTTTTAGACATGAAGTCCTTGCCCATGCCTATGTCCTGAATGGTATTACCTAGGTTTTCTTCTAGGGTTTTTATGGTATTAGGTCTAACATTTAAGTCTCTAATCCATCTTGAATTAATTTTCATATAAGGAGTAAGGAAAGGATCCAGTTTCAGCTTTCTACTTATGGCTAGCCAATTATCCCAGCACCATTTATTAAATACGGAATCCTTTCCCCATTTCTTGTTTCTCTCAGGTTTGTCAAAGATCAGATGGCTGTAGATGTGTGGTATTATTTCTGAGGACTCTGTTCTGTTCCATTGGTGTATATCTCTGTTTTGGTACCAGTACCATTGGGTATGTCTTTTAAAATCTCAGTCTCAATTTTCTAATCTATAAAATGTTGACTTAAAACTCTACTAGTCTACCAGTCCTCTGGGGAGCTGTGAGGATAAAATGACAATTGATATGAAATATATTCTAAATCACAAAATACTGTACATGTAAATATTAAAGGAAACCTTACCATTGTTATTATTCTTTTTATCAATTTAGAACTTTTGAGATTGGCATTTGTGAAAACATCTAGTAAAGAACGTGTCATACAGTAAGTCTTAAAAAAGCGTTAGCTAAGTCTGAATCTGAACAAGCTGGTGTTTTTGCATTTTATTTTCTGTTTTTCAAATAGAAGCTAGATAAGCTCATGTTTGAGTGTGATTTTGGAAGTGTGAAGTTGAATCCACTCAAATAAACTCAGAGAAAATTCAGGCAAATCTAAAATCCTCTGATGTTGAAGTTATTTTGGAGTGCCCAGGGACAAGCTGTTAGGTACTTATGGGGTATGCCTTAAAGTCGCTTTGCCTCAGAAGTTTAGCTATTGCCTGGTAAGCTACTAAATTAAGTAACTTCTAATTTTCAGATATTAATTTATTCCATTAATTTATTTCCATTTTTTATTCAGCATTGATCTTAGTCAATCCATTTACTATATGTCTTGCTGCTGTTTCATATAATATCTAACAGATGTTCTCTAGTTTTGTTGCATCTTGCTGTAAATCTCTGTAGTAAAATTAAGGAAATTTTCTTGAAGTACACCCTCAAGTATGTTTTCCAATCTCTTTACTTTCTCTTTCTCTTTTTCAGGGATCTCATTAATTTGTGGGTGTGGTCATTTATATAATCCCATATTTCTCAAAGACTTTGTTTATTTATAAAAATATATTTTGTTTATTTTTTTGTATACTGAATTAACTCAAAAGACCAGAGTTAAAACTCAGATTTTTTTCTTCTGGTTTGTGTAGTCTATTGATAAAGATTTCAATTGAACTTTTTAATTTTTTAAATTAGTTTTTTAATTACAGAAACTCCAAATGATTACTTTTTAGGCTATTTATCTCTTTCTTTCTTTCCTGGAAAAATATGAAATGCTTCACAAATTTGCTTGTCATCCATGCACAGAAGCCATGCTAATCTTTGTATTGTTTTAATGTTTTGTATATATGCTGTCAAAGTGGGCATAGAATTTTAAATTTAGAATTAAATATTCTATAGGAAACTTTGTCCTGTCCCTAGATATAACCATCCAAGGCTGCAAATGCATTTTCACATTTTGAGTACTTTTGTATGAGTGGCTAATCTTTAATCATGAATTTCTATTTAATCAGAAATGCCTTCAATATTGTAGAATGTAATAGTGACATGACTCATCTTAGGCAATGAAAATTATTTGAAATAAAAAGTAATGTTACACAGTATTAATACTAGTTGGTAAAATCTGAAAGTTCATTATCAATGAAATTCATGTGTTAAGATTTCAGGAATAATTAAATTTTGTAATGAGATTCTGGTTATTTTAATGAAAGAATATTCCAGATCCCCAAATTAACTTGATATTAATATAATAAACAGGTTGGTGTGTGAAATTATATTCCTAGAAAAAATTGATTATTTATGAGTCAAAAGCAAGTAGTATAACTGAAATTTGAAATAGCATTTTCTTAAACTCACTCTTATTTAATCTTGATGGCATAATTATGAATAAAATATTTGTAAGATTAATATTTCTAAAAAATATTCCGAGTAAAATATGTCTTTTTTCAATACACACTTGTCTGGAAAATTAGGAAAGGCATATGAATTAGATAATTATCAATAATTTCATTGCATAAAGAAGACTTCTGTTCAAACAATGAGTAGTCTAGATTAATTAATGCCTTCACATATTTTCCACCTCTTTTAATTAGTATCATTTCTTCCTCACTGGGTAGCAGCTCCTCTTCATCAAAGTATGTATTTGTTTTAATCATCTACTAGAACCACCTGAGATGTCCATTTTTGAAATAATTTCAAACTTAAAACAAAGCCATATGAACAGCACAAAAAGTATGTATCTTCTTTACTCAGACTCCCCAATTGTCAATGATTTATGATATGGGTGCTCGCTCTCTTTCTCTCTCTCTCTGTCAATAAATAACTATATGGTTAGATAGAAATATTGCATTATTCTTTTTCCGAATAAGTTAAGAATATAGTGTAAGTCTGATGCTGCAAACTTATTATAGTATACATTTGTCCAAAGTAATGACTTTTTTCACCATACCACCATTGCAACCTCCAAATTAGTAAACATTGCCATTCATTTTACAGATTCCATTCAAATTTTGCTAATGGTCTCAATAATTCCTATTTTATATTTTTGGTCAAGGATCTAATCCAGGATTAAATGTTGTACTCAATTATCACATCTCTTTACTGCCCTTTAATTTGGAACAGTTTTTCTGTCTTACCCTCTATTTCATGACTGTGCCAATTTTAATGAATAGTACCATTTTATTCTGTGGGAAGGAAGGCTCATATTGTTTGGTGTTTTTCATGGCTAGGCTCAGGATATGAAAATTTGGCAAATATACCGCTAATGCAATGCTGCTTTTTTCACAGTGATTCACATCTAAAGACACCAAAATTGGCCGAATATTATTATCTTACATAACAATAGTACATTTGTCAAAATGAAAAAAAATTGACATTGGTCAATTTTTACACTGCTATTCTCATATTTACTTTCTCCTCCTTCTCCACTTCCTCTTGCTCCCTTTCTTTTTCTTCCTTTCCTTCTTCTTCCTCCTACTGCCCTTCTTCTTCCTGCTTATCCTCCTTCTTTCCGTCTTTTTCCTCCTACTACTTCTTGTTTTTTCTTCTTCTCAACTCTCCATAAGTGTAATAAACTTTCTCAGCCATGGAGTCACGTAAAAAAACACATAGAAGAATATACAACAACAGCAGTAGATTAGTGTAGAATAACATAGAAAAATGAGATGTGTTGATTCTGGATATGAGCCCTTTGACAGATGGATAAATTGCAAAAATTTTCTCCCATTCAGTAGGTTGTCTGCTCACTCTGATGATAGTCTCTTTTGCTGTGTAGAAGCTCTTTGGTTTAATTAGATTCCAATTGTCAATTTTGCTTTTCTTGCCATTTCTTGTGGTGTTTTAGTCCTGAAGTCTTTGCCCATGCCTATGTCTTGAATGGTATTGCTTAGGTTTTCTTCTAGGGTTTTTTAGGGTTTTACATGTCACGTTTAAGTCTTTAATCCATCTTGAGTTAATTTTTGTCTATTAGCTGTAAGGAAGGTGTCCAGTTTCAGTTTTCTGCATATGGCTAGCCAGTTTTCCTAACACCATTTATTAAATAGGGAATCCCTTTCCCATTGCTTGTTTTTGTCAGGTTTATCAAAGATCAGATGGTTGTAGATGCATAGCATTATTTCTGAGGCCTCTGTTCTGCTCCATTGGTCTATATATTTGTTTTGGTACCAGTACCGTGCTGTTTTGGTTACTGTAGCCTTGTATAATTTGAAGTCAGGTAGCATGATGCCTCCAGTTTTGTTCTTTTTGCTTAGGATTGTCTTGGCTATATGGGCTCTTTTTTGGTTGCATATGAAATTTAAAGTAGTTTTTTTGTAATTCTGTGAAGAGTGTCAGTGGTAGCTTGATGGGGATAGCATTGAATCTATACATTACTTCGGGCAGTATGGCCATTTTCATGATATTGATTTTTTCTATCCATGAGCATGGAATATTTTACCATTTGTTTGTGTTCTCTCTTATTTCCTTGAACAGTGGTTTGTAGTTTTCCTTGAAGAGGTCCTTCACATCCCTTGTAAGTTGTATTCCTAGGTATTTTATTCTCTTAGTAGAAATCGTGAATGGGAGTTCACTCATGATTTGGCTCTCTGCTTGTCTATTATTGGTGTATAGGAATGTTTGTGATTTTTGCACTTTCGTTTTGTATCCTGATACGTTGATGAAGTTGCTTATCAATTTACGGATGTTTTAGGCTGAGACAATGGGGTTTTCTAAATATATAATCATGCAGTCTACAAACAGAGACAATTTGACTTCCTCTTTTCCTATTTGAATGCCCTTTATTTTTTTTCTCTTGTCTGATTGCTCTGGCCAGAACTTCCAATTCTATGTTGAATAGATGTGGTGAGAGAGGGCATCCTTGTCTTGTGCCAGTTTTCAAAGGGAACGCTTCCAGCTTTTGCCCATTCAGTATGATATTGGCTGTGGGTTTGTCATAAATAGCTCTTATTATTGTGAGATACATTCCATCAATACTTAGTTTATTGGGAGATTTTAGCCTGAAGTGGTGTTGAATTTTATCAAAGTCCTTTTCTGTGTCTAGTGAGATAATCAAGTGGTTTTTGTCATTGCTTCTGTCTATGTGATGGATTACATTTATTGATTTGTATATGTCGAACAAGTCTTGCATCTCAGGGAGGAAGTAGACGTGATCGTGGTGGATAAGTTTTTTATTTGTTGCTGGATTTGATTTGCTAAAATTTTATTCAGGATTTTCACATTGATTTTCATCAGGAATATTGACCTGAAATTTTCTTTTTTTGTTGTGTCTCTGCCAAATTTTGGTATCAGGATGATGCTGACTTCATAAAATGAGTTAGGGAAGAGTTCCCCTTTTTCTATTGTTTGGCATAGTTTCAGAAGGAATGGTGCCAGCTCCTCTTTGTACCACTGGTAGGATTCGTTTGTGAATCCGTCTGGTCCTGGGCTTTTTTGGTTAGTACACTATTAATTGCTGCCTCAATTTCTGAACTTGTTATTGGTCTATTCAGAGATTAGACTTCTTCCTGGTTTAGTCTTGGGAGGGTGTATGTATCCAGGAATTTATCCATTTCTTCTAGATTTTCTAGTTTCTTTATGTAGAGGGGTTTATAGTATTCTCTGATGGTAGTTTGTATGTCTGTGGAATCAGTGAGCATTTTTTTTACATTTGTTGGTTGTTTGTATATAGTCTTCTGAGCATTGTCTATTCATGTTATTTGCCCACCTTTTGATGGGATTTGCTTTTTTCTTGATTATTTGTTTGAACTCCTTGTAGAGTCTTGATATTAGTTATTCTTCAAATGCATAGTTTGCAAATATTTTCTCTCACTCTGTGGGTTGTCTGTTTACTGGTTCTTTTTCTGTGCAGAAGATTTTTTAGTTTATTAGGTCCAATTTATTTATTTTTTTTTTGTTGAATTGATTTTTGAGTTCTTAGTCATAAATTCTCCGCCTAAGCCAGTGTTGTCTATGATTTCTTTCAGTAGTGTTTCATAAGGTTTTTTTTTTTTTTTAAGATCTCTTTTATGTCTAATATAATTCAGCTGTCAATCCATCTCATACTGGACCTTTTCATGGTGGCAATTTATTTTTATTACTGATTCAATCTTGCTGTTTGTTGTTGGTCTGTTCAGGATTTCTAATTCTTATTTAACCTAGAAGTGTTGTATATTTTCAAGAATTTATCCATGTCCTCTAGATTTTCTAGTTTGCACATGTAAAGGTGTCCATATTAGGCTTGGGTGATCTTTTGTATTTCTGTGGTATCAGTTGCAACATCTCCAGTTTCATTTCTTATTGAGCTTATTTGGATCTTCTCTCTTATTTTACTTACTCTCCTGTCATTATAATTCTAATTAATATTTTATGTTAAAATTACTTATTATATTGTACTGTCTTTCATGACAAAAAGTTCTATCTTATAATTTAAATCTGTCAATTGTTTTATGAAGTCTGGATTTTATAAGTTGCTTAGCTCAGCCTTTATAATATTTTTGTGTCTGTGGATTTCAGAGATCAAAATCTGTTCTAAAATTGTATTTAATTCAAATAATAATAGCCACTTGAAACGAGTTCACGCTATTTTTTTTTTTTTTAATTTTGGGTGATTGATTTCCCCAAATCATTAATAAAGTCTTTTATTTTTCTTACTAGTTTGAAATGTTGTCTTAAATGTATGCTGAAATGACATACATATGTCTTCTTGTTTCTTAATGATTATGTTTTTAACTTTTAGGTTCAGGGGTACATGTTCAGGTTTATTATACACGTAAACTGTAGATCACAGGGGTCTGGAATACATATAATTTTGTCACCCAGGTAATAAGTATAGTACCCAATAGGTATTATTTCTGATCCTGTCCCTACTTTCACCCTTCATCCTCAAGTGTACCCCAGTGTTTGTTGTTCCCCTCCTAGTATTCATATCTTCTCATTGTTTAGTTTTCACTTATAACTGAAACTATGCAATATTTGGTTTTCTGATGCTGTGTTAATTTGCTTCTGATAATGGCATCCATCTCTATCCAAGATGCTGCAAAAGACATGATCTTGTTCTTTTTAAAGGCTACATAGTATTCCATGGTGTATTAGACTTTTGATGTGCTGTTTGATTTGGTTGGCTATTATTTTGTTCAGAATTTTTGCATCTATGTTCATCAAAGACATTGGCCTGATGTGGCTTTTTTGTGTGTTTTGCTGTTGTTGCTGCTTTTGGTGCTTCTCTGTCTGGTTTTGGTATCAGGATGACGCTGGACTCATAGAATGGGTTGGGAAGAGGCTCCTACTCCTCATTATTTGGGAATAGCTTCAGTAGGGATAGTAACAGCTCTTATTTGTACATCTGATATAATTCAGCTATGAATCTATCTGGTTCTGGACTTTTTTTGGTTGGTAGGTTAGTTACTACTGAGTAAATTTCAGAACTTGGCATTGGTCTGTTTAGAGTTTCAATTCTTTTTTGTTTCAGTCTTGGGATGGTGTATGTGTCCAGGAATTCATCTATTTCTTCAGGATATTTTAGTTTGTATGCATAGAGGTGTTTATGGTAGTCTCTTATGGTCTTGTTTTTTATTTCTGTGTGGTCACTGATAACATCCCCTTTGTTATTTCTAATTCTGCTTATTTGGAGCTTCCCTTTTTTTCTTTAAAAGTCTAGTTAGTGCTGTATCTATCTTATGAATTTTTTCAAAGAACCATTTCCTAAATTTGTTGATCTTTCAAACTGTTTTTCACGTCTCAATTTATTTCAGTTTGGATCTGATTTTAGTTATTTATTGTATTCTGTGAGCTTTGGGGTTGATTTGCTCTTGCTTCTCTAGTTATAGAGGTGATGTTAGATTTTTAATTGAAGATCTTTCTAACTTTATGATGTGGATGTTTAGTGCTATAAATTTCCCTCTTAACATTGCCTTAGCTGTGTCCCAAAGATTCTGGTATGTTGTATCTTTGCTCTTATTAATTTCAAAGAACTTCTTCTTGATTTCTGTGTTAATTTCATTGTTTACCCAAAAGTCATTCAGGAGGAGTTTAATTTCCATATAATTGTATAATTTTGAGTAATTTTCTTAGAATTGATTTCAGTTTTTATTGTGTTGTGGCCTGACAGGGTGGTTGGTATGATTTTGGCCCTTTTGAATTTGCTGAGTATTGCTTTATGTCTGAATATTTGATTGATTTTGGAGTGTGTGCCATGTAGTGATAAAAAGAATGTATATTCTGTTGGTTTTGAGTGGAGAGTTTTGTCTATTAGGTCCATTTGGTCAAGTGTTGAGTTCAGGTTTTTATCTTTGTTAATTTTCTGCCTCGATGATCTGTGTAATACTGTTGGTGGGGAGTTAAAGTCTCTCTCTATTATTTTGTGGAAATCTCAGTCTCCTTGCATGTCTCTAAGAACTTGCTTTATTAAAAAAGGTGCTCCTGTGTTGGGTGTATATATATTTGGAATAGTTAGGTCTTCTTGCTGAATTAAAGCTTTTACTATTATATAATGCCTTTCTTTGCCTTTTTTTGATGTTCGTTGGTTTAAGGTCCATTTTGTTTGCAATTAGGATTGCAACCCTGCTTTTCTTTCTGTTTTCCATTTGCTTGGTTGATTTTTCCCCATCCCTTTATTTCGAGTGTATGAATATTACTGCAGGTGAGATGGGTTTCTTTAAGACAACATACCATTAGATCTTGTTTCTTTACCGAGATTATTACTATGTCCTTTTTAATTGGGACATTTAACCTCTTTACTTTCAAGGTTAGTATTGATATCTGTGAATTTGTTCCTGTCATCAGGTTGTTGACTGGTTATTAGACAGATTTGTTTGGGTGTTGCTTTATATTGTTACTGGTCTGTGTACTTAAGTGTGTGTTTTTGTAGTGGCTGATAATGGCCTTTCTTTTCCATATTTACTGCTTCTTTCAGGACCTCTGGTAAGGTAGGTCTGGTGGTAATATATTTTCTCAGAATTTGCTCTCTGAATGAAAACCTACTTCTCCTTCAGTTATGAAGCTTAGTTTGGTTGGATATGAAATTCTTCCTTGGAATTTATTTCCTTTCACATTGAATATAGGCCCCCAATGTCTTCTGGCTTTTAGAGTTTCTACTGAAATGTCTACTGTTGGCCTGATGTGGTTTCCTTTGTAAGTTACCTGGCTCATCTTTAGAGCTGCCTTTAATATTTTTTTCTTTCATTTTGACCTTGGAGAATCTGATAATTATGTTTCTTGGGGGAGGTCTTCTTGTGTAATATTTCGCATGGGTTCTCTGCATTTCCTGGATTTGAGTGTTGGCCTCAGTAGCAAGGTTGGAAAAGTTTCCATGGATGATATGCTAAAAGATGTTTTCCATGTTGCTTGCTTTCTTTCCATCTCTTTCAGGGATGCCAATGAGTTATAGGTTTAGTCTCTTTACATAATCCTTTATTTCTCCAGTTTTGTTTTCTTTAAAGTTTTGATTTATTTTTGTCTGACTGAGATAGATATTTCAGAAGCCAACCTTTGAGCTCTGATGTTTTGTTCTCACCTTGGTCTTATCTGCTCTTAATATTTGCAAGTGAATTATGAAATTCCTGTAGTGTGTTTTCCAGCTCTATCAGATCAGTTTGGTTCTTTCTTATAATGGCTGTTTCATTGTATCAGTTCCTGTATCATTTTATTGCGATTCTTAGCTTCCTTGGTTTGGGTTTCAATAGTCTCCTGAATCTCAGTGATCTTTATTTCTATCTATATTGTGAGTTCTATTTCTGTCATTTCAGCCATTTTAGCCCAGTTAATAAACCTCACTAGGGAACTAGTGTAGTTCTTTGGATGCAATAAGGCACTCTGGCTTTTTGAGTTGCCAGAGTTCTTATACTGTTTTTCTCTCATTTGTGTGGCCCAGAGCTCCTTCAATCTTTGAAGTAGTTGTTTTAGAAATTTATTTTTTTTTTCTTTTTTGAAGGGGTTTTGATTATGGTATAAGGTGGGTTCAGTTGACTGGCTTTGATTTCTAGTCTGCTCCTGTGTCTTGAAAGAGCCCCTTCTGAACCTTCTCCATGCCTATGTTTCTTTTGTTGGGTGTTCTGGTCCACAGGGCTCCTTCAGGAAAGGGCCACAGTTGGCAGGCAAGCTGTATACTTGCCAGCTCAGACCTAATGTGCTGCCCATGTTCATCCTGGGGAAACACTAGATTGCACCTGCCTGCAGAATTCAGGCAGGAGCTGGACCACAAGGTTGGAATCTTTAGCAGGTGTGGCCTGTCTGAGTACGGGAGTTAGGGGTCAGTGGAGTCACTTACCTGCTATTCAGGTGTTTCCAGGGCAACTGGAGGCTTCACCCCTCAGCCAATTCAGGCAGAAATATGACCGCTGGGACAGAACCTCTAGCAGAAGTGGCTCCCTAGCTATCAGCGTTGGGGGTAAGAGGTATTGTGCGCTCTGCTGTTTGGGTGTTTCCTGGGACAAGAGGAAGCTGTACCCTCTACCTGAATTTACACAGAAGCAGGGCCGCTGGGCCAGTAGCTTTAGCAGACATTGCCCACCTGGCTATCAGTGTGTGTAGGGGGATAGTCATGTGCTCTGCCATCCAGATGTTTTCTGGACAAAAGGATGCTGTGCCCTCCAGCTGAGTCCCCACGTGAGCAAGAATTCTGGGCCAGAAGCTTTAGCAGGTGTTCCTTGCCTGACTATTAATTGCCAGGTTGGGTGGGGTTGTCTGCTCTGTCATCCCAGTGTTTCTCAGGACAACAGAAAGCTATCCCCTCCAGCTGAGTTCTCACAGAGGCAGGAACAATGGGCCAGAAGCTTTGCCAGGCATTGCCTTCCTGACTGTCAGTGACAGGGTGAGTGGGGTTGCATTGGGTTGCAGGGGATTCTTTCATTCCTAGTCTTTTACAGGTAACTGCGGAAAGTGTACTTTCACCTGGGGGCTCTCACTCAATCACTCCTGTTGGAAGATTCTCCTGGCTCTGAGTTGAACCCAATAGGCTGATGCCCAGCTTCGCTCCTCTCTCACTGTGTTCCCCTGCTGCCTTGATAGATTCTGGTGTGGTTTCTTAGATGATCAGCGGGTAGGTTTAGTGTTCACTAGCCCTTATGCTTCTTCTCTCAGTTTTCTGATTTTTTTATGGTCCTTTATTTTCTTTTGTAAATTATTCTACTTTAAGTTCTGGGGTACATGTGCACAATGTGCAGGTTTGTTACAGTGCAGGGATACATGTGCCATGTTGGTTTGTTACACCCATCAACTTTTCATTTACATTAGTCGTTTCTTCTAATGCTATACCTCCCCCAACCTGTTGGGGTCCGCGTGTTTCCTAAACAAAGGAATGAACACACAAGACAACACAAGACAAGACAAACATGGCGGGCACCCCAAATGGCGTGCTCTGCTTTATTTTATACAGTGGTTTGTGGAATGTTGCCAAGTCACAAGACACATTGTTGTTTTTCTGACCTTTCCCTGACTTTCTGGATTTTCAAGATGTTTACATATAAACAGGCCCCCAACGCCCTGCTTCCTTTGCAAGAGCAGGACTTATTGGGAACGCCCTGCTTCGTTTGCAAGAGCAGGACTTGTCGGGAACGCCCTGCTTCTTTTGCGAGAGCAGGACTTATGGGGAATGCCCTGTTTGTGAGCACGTAGTCCTCTACACCAACCCCCCACCCCCTAACAGGCCCTGGTCTCTGATTTTCCCCTCCCTGTGTCCATGGGTTCTCATTGTTCAACTCCCACTTATGAGTGAGAACATGCAGTGTTTGATTTTCCCTTCTTGTGTTACTTTGTTGAGAATGATGGTTTCCAATGACATCCATGTCCCTGCAAAGGGCATGAACTCATCTCTTTTTATGGCTGCATAGTATTCCATGGTGCATATGTGCCACATCAGTCTATTATTTTCAATTGATTTATTTCTTTATCAATACTGCATTATTTTAATTGGTATCATTAATAAGTATTGTCCTTTGTTGTTCTAACTCAAATATTTCCTGGATTTCCTTCATTATTTTATATTTCATATTAATTTTAAAAGCATATTTTAGAGTTCATGAAAATCTTGTTGAGTGTGATTGGGATTGGATTTATTCATTAAGTCATGGAGAATTAACACATTATGTTATTGATAAACATGGTATATGCCCTATTTCATCATTATATTTTAAGCTTCAGTATTTAAAACTTGATTATCCATATTGCTTTATATTTCTGTTGCGTTTATTTCAAGATATTTTGTATTTTTGTTTTTATTGTGAAGAAAATATCTTTCTCCATTATCAGTATATCTTCTAATTGCTATTGTTAGAATACAGAGAAGCTAATGATTTTAACTTGTTTATTTTGTATCTGGTGTTTGGACTGCTATCTTATGAACTCTTTAAATTTTAGTGTAATATCTTGGTTTTTGAAATAGCTAATAACGCTGTCTGTAAAGAGATGGCAGTTTTCTTCCTTCTTTATAATGTCTTTACTTGTATTTTATATTGTATATGACCCACAATTCATTATTGAATAATTGTGTTGCTAGAAGGCATCTTTCTCTTCTTAGACCAGATTCTTCCACTACAATAAAAAATAAATTTAATTTGTAATTAGGGGAGAAAAACTCACCAAATAAATGTCTTTTTTTCTCAGAAATAAGTATGTTTAGGGAAGAAGTTAAAAATTGTGACAGAAAAGCCACTAGAATAGACAATATTAAAAAACAATTATTTCCAGATCCAAAATAACAGATGAAAAACAAGAGTCCACAGCTTCATGAATTAATTTTTTTGGCTGGTAAAAAAAAATCTACAGAGAAATTTGGATGGAAATATGTGAGAAATCAAAGAAATAAAATTATGTTTACCCAGTATTCCAGGTTCTATCATATCTGCAGCTTTCCTGTTCCATAGACATTCATAGATTCGTACTAAGGCTTTACTAGTTAGGATTAAGAAAACTGCTAAGTACTTCAATAAATGCAAATTTTTGATAATAAGGGAGTGGTTAAATGAATCATGATTCACATGTACAATAGAGCCCCTTCTGGTCATTAAAATAATATTTTTAAAAAGATCATAACTTTTTATAATAGAAGTTTTAAAAATAGTATAATTTTATTTGTGTCATATATTTTTTCATGATTTATTGTAAAGTTAAAAGGACATATACATAAGAGGATTATTTTACACGTGCATACACACAAACTTATATGTATGTAATTAATAAGGTTTAAATATCCGTATATATCTACAAAATCAAAAAAAAACTTAAAACACAGTGTTAACATTAGCAATGCAATGTATTAAGTTTTTCAATAATTTGTATTATGTTTATTGAACTCTTCTATATTTTCCAAACTTGGTGAATGAACATGCATTACTCATATCATAATAAACATTCAGTCAAGCATAATATTTATCCAAAACTCATGCTTTAACTGAGTTAGGTCATATATCCCACCTTTTGCTATCTGCTCCTCTGTTTCCTGTTAATATCTGCATTTTAGTACTTGATTATTTGTTTCTGTATATCAACTGTCTCTGGAACTTCCCCTCCACATCTCATGTTGTCTCCTATTCATATTAATCATGCAGTTTTACTTCTTGACCCCTAGACTGAATCTGTTTATTTCATGCTTGTGTTCAGTTTCTGGGAGTTTTTACATCATATCTCTGGTTATCACATTTTTGAAAACTACAACTTCCCCTACATCACCCCACAAACATGTTACATAAAGAACAATATTAAAAGTCTTGAAAGACACGCACATAGATACTCAATAATTTATTAAACAATTATTTTTCAGAGCTCGCTTTGTGTCACACACACACACAGACTGGGAACTAAAGGTAAAACTGTAAGAAGGAATAGACTCTGCTTTCATGGAATTACTAGCATAGGCATTTAGAAATGCATTAATTAAATTACTACACACACCCATGCAAATATAATTCAGAGGTATGATGCAACCACAAGGAATTGCAAGATTCTATAAAGGCATATAACAGAGAACTGACACTGACTTTTAATGTCAATATTACCTGGAGGAGCAGCAATATTTGTGGTGGTTAATTTTATGTGTCAATTTGGTTGGGCCATTGGGTGTCCAGATTTTTGGTTAAACATTATTCTGGGTGTGTCCATGAAGGTGTTCATAGATAATACTAACATTTGAATTTGTAGATTAACAAAGCATATTTTTCTCCCCAATATGAGTGGTCCTCATCCAATTATTTGAAGGCCTGAATAGAACAAAAGAGTGAGGAAAAAAGAAAAGTTTACTCTTTTTGCCTGCCTTCAGGCTGGGACATTAGTCTTCTTCTGCCTTCAGACATGGACTCAGACTGAAACTTATACCATTTGCTCTCCTGGTTCTCAGACCTTCAGAGTCTACTTGGAACTATGCCACAGCTCTCCTGTTTCTCCAACTTGCTAAATGCAGATCTTGGTACTTCTCTACCTCCATAAGTGTGTGAAACCATTTATTACAATAAATGACTTTATACATACACGCATACAAACACACATTCACACACACATGTGCAGATGCATACACAGACACACACACACACACACACACACACACACACACACACATTGGTTCTGATTCTTAGAAGACCTAGGACTATTACAGATTTTGGTACCAAGAGTGGTTTTATGGGAAGATAATTTTAAAGGTGAGTTTTTAAAATTGGTTCTGGAGTTTCTGGAAAATTCCCTCTAGTCTAATTAGATTTTAAAAGAACATGGCTGTATTTCCAGTAGTAAAGAGAGTACTGATAGTGCATGGCATAGTGTGGAAATAGAGATGTTCAAAATATCTTCATTGGATACTCCTAATCAAAAACTTATAAGAAGGCCAGGCGCGGTGGCTCAAGCCTGTAATCCCAGCACTTTGGGAGGCCGAGACGGGCGGATCACGAGGTCAGGAGATCGAGACCATCCTGGCTAACACGGTGAAACCCGGTCTCTACTAAAAAATACAAAAAACTAGCCGGGCGAGGTGGCGGGCGCCTGTAGTCCCAGATACTCGGGAGGCTGAGGCAGGAGAATGGCGTGAACCCAGGGAGGCGGAGCTTGCAGTGAGTTGAGATCCGGCCACTGCACTCCAGTCTGGGTGACAGAGCGAGACTCCGTCTCAAAAAAAAAAAAAAAAACTTATAAGAAGCAAGGAGCTGGGTGACTGTTCATACTGCCCTTTGAAATATTTTTGGAATACTAACAAATATAATGAGGTTGCATGGTTGTTTTTAAAGTTTCTGGAGTAAATGGGGAAATAAAAAAAATGAGCTCAGGTATTTAAATTCCCAGCTAAAGCACCACGTAAGTGACCTTCTACGTGTACCTGAAGGAAACTCTTATTTTGTAACCACAACGTTGAAATTGCTGAAAATAGTAATTTCATCCTGTATCTGCCTGAATTACAAGTTGAATCCCCAGTATTACATGGTGTCTGTCTATTTCTAAAAAGAGGGCGTTGATTGGAAAATAATGTGACCAATGGAAATGAGGATGCATGGAAACACTCTGACAAAACTGGGAACATTAAGCTCCTGAATTTTGATGTATCTTCTTTGTCCGTAGAAGTCCTCACTCCCAGTGAATGTATCCTCCAAAATTAGAGCAGAAACAGCCTACAAAACCCTAGAAGAAGCAACCTCTGCAACCTTAGTGATAGCAGCCTCTGCACACTTGTCTGAGGAGATTAACCCTTAGATTACCTGAGGAAACTGTAACGGCCTTCCCAGGCTGTGGTCATACAATATAATGCTGATTTTCCTCAAGATGGATTCTCACGACACCTCTTTTCTTCTAAATCAAGGGAAACCAATATGAGAATTCCAATAGAATCTCATATTTGAGAATTCCAATAAATCCCAATAGGAAATTTAACTAAACTCGAATCTCAGCAGGTGCATAAAGGTGAGTGTGACTCAAGAGGAATTTCACTATATTCCAAATGAACTACCTGAGTTATATATTTTTTATATGTGTGTGTGTGTGTGTGTACATATATATATATAGACAGAAATCAGGGAAATATAAAGTATAATAATAATAAAAAATAAATAAATAATAAATAAATAAAAAGATCCAAATTTTGAAATATCATTAGGACAGAATATTTGCTCAATAAAGTAGTCATGCCATTTAAAAAAATAAAATAAATTTTTAAAAAAGGCAGCATATTCCTCATTTGGATGTATTCCTCTGGTCTATTTACTTAGTGACTTAAACAGCTGCTAGTTTTGAGTGGGGGCTCAGAATAAGAAAGGCTATTCAAAAAGTCCAGACTAGTGTGTAAGATGCTCTACCACATGGACCATATGATTCAGCAGATCCAATGATGCTTGAAGTGTCAGTGGCACACACATAAGTTGTTTTGAGCCTTAGATAGGTATGTATATGTATGAATTATAGTTTAAGCCTTTAGGAGTTTGGAGCAATGCTATACCTTCATCTGTAGATAACTACTCTCTTTTTGAGTAAAAGCTCTTGGCTTGCTACTGAGTCTGATAGAGATTAAAACTTAACCATGGGTCAGCAAGTTACTATGTGACTTGAGCTACCCATCATAAACCTGATACTCTCTCACTTAGAAAACCACAAATTTTGGTATTCAGAGCAGCACTCCTTAATCAAATGGAGGTAGTATATACATGAATGAGCCTGAGCAGGTCCTGAACACATAAATAAGTTACATAAAAAAGTGGCCCAAATGTTCATGGTTCCCACTCCTGCTACACTGCTTTCTCTCTCCCAACCTGCACTTATGGCCTCATAAGGAGTCCCCTGCAACTACTTGACAGGTGAAAAAAAATTGAGCCTTATTTGCAGTTAGTTCTGTATGATTTGTAAGTACCACTCAACAGTGCCTTTCTTGCACATCCCTGAGAAATGATAATGAACGGAAATTCTTTTACTAGGCAAAAATTTGAGCAGTGCACTTGGTTATTGACTTTCCTTGGAAGGAGAAATGACCAGATGTTAAACTATACCAATTAATGGACTGTGGCCAATAGTTGTCTGCATGACCAGGCACTTGGAAGGAATATTGTCTCTGCTTGTTTTGTGTTGCAACAAAATACTTGAGACTGGGTAGTTTATATTTTATTTTATTTTATTTTTTTTTTATTATACTTTAAGTTCTAGGGTACATGTGCACAATGTGCAGATTTGTTACATATGTATACTTGTGCCATGTTGGTGTGCTGCACCCATCAACTCATCAGCACCCATCAACTCATCGTTTACATCAGGTATAACTCACAGTGTCATCCTTCCCTCCTCCCTCCTCCCCATAATAGGCCCCGGTGTGTGATGTTCCCCTTCCAGAGTCCAAGTGATCTCATTGTTCAAGTCCCACCTATGAGTGAGAACATGCGGTGTTTGTTTTTCTGTTCTTGTGATAGTTTGCTGAGAATGATGGTTTCCAGCTGCATCCATGTCCCTACAAAGGACACAAACTCATCCTTTTTTATGGCTGCATAGTATTCCATGGTGTACATGTGCCACATTTTCTTAATCCAGTCTGTCACTGATGGACATTTGGGTTGATTCCAAGTCTTTGCTATTGTGAATAGTGCTGCAATAAACATACATGTGCATGTGTCTTTATAGCAGCATGATTTATAATCTTTTGGGTATATCCCCAGTAATGGGATGGCTGGGTCAAATGGTATTTCTAGTTCTAGATCCTTGAGGAATCGCCATACTGTTTTCCACAATGGTTGAACTAGTTTACAGTCCCACCAACAGTGTAACAGTGTTCCTATTTCTCCACATCCTCTCCAGCACCTGTTGTTTGCTGATTTTTTAACGATTGCCATTCTAACTGGTGTGAGATGGTATCTCATTGTGGTTTTGATTTGCATTTCTCTGATGGCAAGTTATGATGAGCATTTTTTTCATGTGCCTATTGGCTGTATGCATGTCTTCTTTTGAGAAATGTCTGTTCATATCCTTTGCCCACTTTTTGATGGGGTTTTTTGTGTTTTTCGAGTAGTTTATATTTTAAAAGAGAATTATTTTGGCTCATAATTATGGTGACTGGAAAGGGAAGAATAGGCAGCCACATCTGGTTGGCTTCTTGTGAGGGCCTTGTGCTATGTCATAAGATGTCGGAGAAGTAGAAGAGGAAGCAGGAGTTCAAAAAGGACAAAACATGAGAGGTGACCTTTTTTTGGTAACAACTTGCTCCTACAAGAACTAACCCAATCTTGAAAGAAGAAATTAATTTATCTCAAAGACCTAATAACCTCTTAAAGGCCCCACCTCCCCACATGATTATATTTGCAATTAAATTTCAACACGAGTTCTATCAAGGACAAACCACATCCAAACCATAGCCAACATGATTGAATAAATGTTGATGAAGAAATTAGGAGAAGAGATATGTGGGTATATCTTCCTGAATGGGGAAAAAAAAAAAAAAAAAAAACCATGAAAATATCCGTGTCCCCTGTGAGTGCTCAACAAAGAATTATGTCATCAGTGGAGGATTTTAATAATTACACTTGGATAGTAGTCAGCCTCTTTTCTCAGCTACAGCTGTTCCTGCTCATAAACAAAGTGGTCATGGTGGCAGAGATGAAGGTTATACATTGGTTCAGCAATATAAACTTTTATTCACCAAGGCCAAACTGGCTATGGCCATGACTGAATGATCAATCAGCCAGTAGCAGAAACCAATATTGAATCCTTAATATGTCGCTATTTTTTTAGAGTGATTAGGCAGCTACCTGATAACAAGTTAATTACATCTATTTGTATTATAGAAAGAGTAGTGTTTTGTTTTGCTGTAATAGAAACTTACTCTTGAATATAAATATGCCTTCCCTGCATGGAATAATTCTGCCAAAACTGCCATCAGTGAACTTTCAGAATGCCTTATCCATCATCATCGTATTTCACACAGTATGCTTCTGATGAATAAACTGATTTTATGGCAAAAAAAAAAAAGTGCTATAATAATGCTAGAATAGTGAAATGGCCTTTTAACAACTCAGCTACAGCATTTTCTAGGTGGCTGTACCTGGCAGGGTATAAACACAGTTCTCGAGGACACTGCATATGTTCACAATCAGCACTGGATGTTTCTTCCATACCCAGGATTTATGGGTCCAGGAATTAAGAGAGAGAAAAGGGAGTTGAAACCACTCACTATACTTTAGTGCCCAAAGGCAAAATATTTTCTTCCTGTTTCTATGACTTCATGCTCTACTGGCCTAGTGGCCTTAGTTCTAGAGAGAAGAATGCTTCCACTGGGAGAGACAACAATATTTCTATTGAATTGGACACTAAGCCTTCTACCTGGCCACTTTTAACTCCTCATGCCTCTGAGTCAACAGGCAAAGAAGGCAGTTACAGTGTTGGCTGAAGTGATTGCTCCTGATCACCGAAGAGAAGTTGGATCGTTGCTCCATAGTGAAGATAAGGAAGAGTTTGTCTATGGTACAAGAGATCTCTGAGGATATCTTAGTTTTACCAGACCCTGTCATCAATGTTAATGAAAAACTGCAACTACATAATTCTTGCAGGACTACTAGTGGCCCAGAACTTTCAGGAAGTGTTGAATAATTCTACAAGATAAATATCTACAATGAATTGATGTGTTTTCTGAAGTTTCAGGAAATAGAAAATGAATAGTGGAGGAAAGTAGTTATCAGTTTCAACTATGACTGTATGATCAGTCCAAGAAATATGGACTCTAATTTTCATTAGTATTTCTTGTTATTTTGTCATCAGTGTACACATACACACACATATATGTATGCATATATAGTTGTTTTCTTATCTTTCTTATTCCTTTGTTATGTGACATAAGAGGTATGCACTTGTTATCACAGTATTTAAGGTACTGTCAATTTTACTTTATATTATTTAGTGTACAAGACATCAAGAAGTAAAGCAAACAAGACATAATCTACCATTTTTATTCTGCGGAAAACACATATTAATAGGTCTTTTCAGTTGTACGCTGGATAACTGTATTATGTTAAGTGGGATTCTGACCTTGTTATCATTTTTAGAGATTTAGTATTATTTAAGGAGATGTGTATGGGTGCTAAATTGAAGAGATTTGAAATTGTGATGGTTACGTTTACGTGTCAATTTGAGTGGAGCAGGGTTGCTCAGATATTTGGTTAAACATTACTCTGAGTGTGTCTTCGAGTGTGTTTTTGGATGACATTAACATTTGAATCAGTAGACTGAGTAAACAGATTGCCTTTCCTAAAGTATATTCCCTTCGTCCAATCTATTGAAGTCCTCAATAGAACAAAAAGCTGTATAAATAATAATTTTCTTTCTCTCTTTGACTGTTTTTGAGCTGAGATATTAGTCTTCTTCTGCCTTTGGCCTCAGACTCACACTAGAGCTTACAACATTGGCTCTCCTTGTTCTCGGGTGTTTGTATTTGAACTGAAACTATACTATTGGCTATTCTGGGTCTCCATCTTGCCAACTGAAGATATTGTGACTTCTCACTTTCCATAACTATGTGAGCTAGTTTCTTATAATCCTATCCATTTTTCCTTTTTGTTCTGTTTATCTGAAGACCCTAGAATAATACAATATTTGAATCTAAATCTTAATTTTATATGAGAGTTAACTGGGTGAAGGGATTTTTGAAGAACATTGAAGTCAGTAATGTCGGAATAATTCAAGAATCTGTGATGAAAAGAATTAAACTTTGATAAACTATGTGTCAAAAAACATAGCATGTCATTGGGGGAGTGTGTTGAAAGAAGTGGCCTAAAGCGATGTTGGAGAAACTGGAGAAGGCTAAACACTGGAGGATCTTACAGGTAAATTCAAGTGTTATTTTCTGTTGTTTAGGGTGTACCAAAGAGAATGTTGCCACAATGCTAATAACATTGGAAAAACCTCAAAGTTATGAAACTAACAACTTTTATGATCCCTTCAGATAGATGGGGTCTTATGAAAACAAGATTAAATGAAACTTGAAAGTGCAGCAGGCCCCTCTGAGAAGAGACAGGACACACAGACTGTTTCATCTTTTACCAGGCATGAAAAGATGTAGGACCATAACAGTAGATTATAAGAAATCAGCTATAATGATATTAATTATTAAAGGATGAGTTATGTCAAATATCCCCTTAGAATAACTGCCACCACCAGACACAGTGGGAGTTTCATTCACTGACAAGCTCTCTTTTATAAGCACTCATCAAGTTCTCAAGAGAAAAATTAGGGCAGGACAGGAAACTACAAAATAAGTAACTATCAGTAGCACACTGGTAGAAAACTCTGCACACACTTACTAGGACAGTTTTCTCATAAAAAGAGAAAACATTAAGCTGATGTGGGAGAGACAGGAAATTCCCTTGTTTTCAATGATCAGGCCAACTTCCACTGTTTCTATGGCTGGGTTAGATGTAAAACCTATCTTCCTCTAAGGAAATTATTAAAAATTCTGTTTGCTTCACATCAATATCTACTTCTACTTGGAGAGGAGTGAAAACAGAAATTAATTTTCTCTGGGAAAGATGCAGAAAAGTCCTAGTTGATTGAGGATTCTGTGCTAATAAAAAGCAGATACCTGCTACCAGTGACAGAGTCAGGAAACTCCCCTGATCAAGACCCAAAACAAAAACAAGACATACTTTAATTGGCATGCGGGAAGAGGTAGAAGCAATAATAAGAATAAAAGAGCCTTACCCCAAGTCCTAGGCACAAATAACCTGTCTAAAACTGAGACATTGAGAGAAAAAAGGAGAGACAATAATCTCTTCTGGCTGTATGACTAGGTTAAGAATAAGTAACAAAAGTGGTAGCCTACATCTAAGGTTGTGGGAGAGTAAAGTAGAGAGAAACCCCTCTGGGGTATAAGAATGCAAGGGCTGCTGAAATTTCGGGATAGAACAGAAACATTGAGAAAAATCTTCTGGTTTAAGGTTTCCACACTATGCACAAGGTAACAACAAACGACTGCTTCAAGAATTTTAAGGTTGTGTTGCACTGAACATAAATGTAGCAAAAATAAAACAAATTGAATTTAACTCCTGACTAGATTGAGTCAACTCCTGACTCCACTGTTGGCCTCAGATAATCAAAGCCATACTAATTTCTGAGGATAGATACTATTTATATTGTGCTCCATTTTTTCTCTTATGCAAAATATTCAGCAATTTTTAGAGACAGTATTTTCCTTTGTCACCTAGGCTGGAGTGCAGTGGTGTAATTTTGGTTCACTACAACTCCAGACTCTCCTGAGATCAAGTGATTATCCTCCCAAAGACTCCCAAGTAGCCGGGATGACAGCCACATGCCACCATGCCTGGTTACCCGGTTAAGGTGGGTTTGTTTTGTTGTTTGTTTGTAGAGACAGTGTCTTTCTGTGTTGCTCAAGCTGGTCCTGAACTCCTGGCCTGAAGTGATCCTCCTACTTCCGTTTTTCAAATTACGGGGATTACAGGCATGAGCCACCATGCCTGATTGCCAGTACTCTATTAAGATAAGAACATTTTGTCAAGTTATAAGCAACCAACACAATCATGCTCAAAGATTAACCAAGTATTAGAAAAATAAGAGAAGAAATTTTAAATAACTGTAATTTATATATTAAATAATTAAATAACAAAGACAAACTGCATGCATAAATATATGGAACATTTGATTAAAGTTATGAATATAGGTACATATATATCATGTAAAAGGGTTAGAAAAATGATACTATAAAAAATAACTGAGTGTAGATGCAGATAAATCCAGTTAATTTGAAATTATGAAATACAAATTAATTACTTTGAATCACTAAAAGAAAAAAAAAAGTAAAATCTTCGAGTGGTTTCCTAAAAAGTTAAACACAGATTGTTGTGTACCACCTGTCTTAGCTTGTATTGTTTTCTATAATAAAATAAGATAAACTGGGTAACATATAAACAACAGGAAGTTATATCTCACAGTTCTGTAGCCCTGGAAGTTCAAGATCACAATGCCAGTAGATTTGATATCTGATAAGAGCCTGCTTCCTTTCTGATATATAGTCATCTTCTCCTATAATTTTATGTTGTGGAAGTCGTGAGAGAAGTGATTGGGGTCTCTTATATAAAGGCACTAGTTTCATTCATGAGGGTCCTACCCTCATAACCTAATTACCTCTCCAAAATTCCACCTCCTAACATTATAATAGGTGTTACTTTTCAATATGTAAATTGGGCTAAATGATATAAATATTCCATACCTGCCCCCCCCATTTTAGTCCATTGCAGCAGCTATAACAATATATCATATACTGGGTAGCTTATAAACAACAGAAGTTTATTTTTTGCTGTTCTAGGGGCTGAGAAGTCAAAGATCAAGGCATCAGCAGACTCACTATCTGGTGAGGGCTCACTTTCTGGTTCCCATTCATGAGGGCTCCACCCCTGTGACCTAAACCATTTCCCGAAGGTCTCATATAATAATATCATCACCTTGGGAGTTAGGATTTCAACATATAAATTTTGAGTGACACAAATATTCATACCATCACATTCCACACTTGCTTCCCCATAATTTATATTCTTCTGTTATGCAAAATACATTCATTCCATCCTAATAGCCCAAAAGTATTAACTAATTTCAGCATCAATTTTAAAGTATAATTTTAAAGTCTCATATAAATGTCATTTAGACAAGATATGGGTGAGAATGAAAGTACATTTCTTTTTAAGATGATTTTTTTCTCCAACTGAGCACCTGTGACATCAGCACTACTTGCTTTCCAAATCCAATGGTGCAATAAGAGAGAACTATTCATTCTCATTCCTAAAGGTAGGATAGGAAAGCATAAAATAGTGACAAGTTCTAAATTAGTCCAAAACCCAACGGAGAAAATTTTATTAGACCTTAAGTTTCAAGCTTAATTCTCTGGCTTAATGCTTTGCCCTCCAGGATAATTGGTGTGGAGGTCCTGCCTTCCAGATACATTTTGATGAAGATCATGCTTTTCAGATATATTATGGCAATTGTCCTCACCCATGGCTTTGCTGGGTGGAGGCACCATGCCTTCCTGAGGGGAAGCCACCATAGCCCATACTACACTAAATCTCACCAGTTCATGGTAAAGCAAATTCAAAAAATTGGAGGAATTGGCTGTTATATAAGATGTGCAAATATCAATGTAAAAACATACACAAGAAAAATGAAAAGGCAATAAAATAAAATGCTTTCAAAAAGGGTAGTTTCCCCAAAAAATATTCCAATGAAAAATAATTATAAAATCCTGGAAAAAGATTTCAAAATACTGCCACTAAAGAAGCTTAATGATTTACAAGAGAATAGAGAAATACAAATAAATGAGACAAAGAATTTAAAATATAAATAAAAAGTTTGCCGAAAAGATAGATATCATAAAAGAGACCCAAAAAGAAATTCTGGAAATATAGAATTCATTGAATGAATTAAAAAAAATACATTCTAAAGCTTCAGCAATTTATTAAATCAAGCAGAGAAAGAATTTCAGAACTTAAAGACAGATCTCTTGAAATAAATGAGTTGCATATGAATAAATAAATAAGAATTGGTAAAGACAATATGACATATGTGACACCATAAAGCAATCAAGTATTCAAATTTTGGAGGTACTGGGAGTTAAAGGTAGAATATAAAAGACAGAAAACCTACTCAACAAAATGGTGATTAAAAACTTTTCAACTCTAGTAAAGCATTTGGACATTCATGCATAAAAAGCTGAGATCCCCAAATAGATACATTTCAAACAGATCTTTTCATTCTACAGGGGTTGAACTTTCAAAAGTTAAACACAAAAATAGAATTCTAAAATCACCAAGAGAACACATCTAGTCACTTATAAGGGGAACTTCTAGCCTACCAATAGTTAATTTCTCAGCAGAAATTACAGGCCAGGAGGGAATAGGATGATATATTAAAAGTACTGAAAGAAAAAACAAATCTTTCCCAGAGAAGCAAAATCTAAGGAAATTCATTAAAATTAGATTAACCCTACAAGAAACGCTTTAGGGAGTCCAACACTTGGATATAAAAGAATGATACCTAACTTCCTGAAAATACATAAAAGTATAAAACTCAATCTAGAGCAAATACATGAATAAGGGAGAGAAATAACTCAAATGTTATCACTACAAAAAACAAACAAGCCACAATAATAAAAAATAAAAGAATAAAAAATATAAAGGAACCAGAAATCAATTTATAAAATAACAGGAATAAGCCCTTACATAGCAATATTAACATTGAATATAAGCAGATTAAACTAACCACTTAAAAGATATAGACTGATTCAATGGGGTAAAAATAAAATTATATGCTGACTCAACTATCCTACCAATAAGAAACTCATATCACTTGTAAAGACACATTTAGATTATAAGTAATTGGTTGGTTTAAAAATATTCCATGCAAACAAAACAAAAGCCAAATAAGAAGAGATCTACTTATATCAAAGACATTAATTAAAAAATAATGATAAGAGCAAAGATTTTTACTTAGTGAAGAAAGAGGATGTAAAAAATTATAAACTTATTTGCACCTGACATTGGATTGCCCAGATATATAAAGCAAATATTATTAGATTTAAAGAGAAAGATGCAATACATTAATAGTTGGGAATGTTAACACCTCTTCTCAGTATTAGATAATCTAAATAGAAAATTAACAACCACCACAACAAAACTCACATTGGATTTAAACTGCATATTGCACCAAATGGACCTTAAAGACATTTCTATGACATTCTTTTCATCAATGGATGGAATATTTTCCAGGATACACCATATGTTATTACACAAAATATGTCTCAACAACTTTAAAAAAAAAAAAGTTAAGCAACTTCTCAGACAGAAATGAAATAAAACTAGAAACCAATAACAAGAGAAACTTCAAAAACAGTAAAAATACATGTATATTAAACAACATGCTCCTGAATGACCATTGGATCAAAAAGAAATTAAAGTGGAAAGAAAAAAATTATTAAGACAAATGAAAATGATAATACAACATATGAAAACATCTGGAATATAGCAAAAGTAATGCTAAGAGTAAAGTTTATAACAGTAAATACCTTTGTCAAAAAAAAAGTAGAAAGATTTCAAATTAAGACTTTAATAATACACCTCAGGGAACTAGAAAATTAATAACAAACCAAACCAAAAATAAGTAAAATGGAAAAAGTGATTAAAATCAGAGCAAAGCTAAACAAAACAAAGACTAAAAAAAGCAATACAAAACAAAATAGAAAAACAAATAACTAGACTTAGAAAAGATCCAATAATCAAACTTGAAAATGAAAAATGAGACATTACAACTAATTACAGATTATCATTAACCATTATACACTAATAAACTGGAAAATCTTAGAGAAAAATGAATGTATTTCTAGAGAAATGCAACCCACCAAGATTGATTCCAGAAGAAATAGAAAACGTGGACATACTATTACTAAGTAATGAGATTTAATCAGTAATTAAAATTTTTTCAACAAAGAAAAGTTTGAGATTGAATTGCTTCACTGTAGAATTCTATCAAAGATTCAAGAAAGGAACTGACATCCATATCATCAATCTATTCTAAAACATTGTAGAAGAAAAAATTCTTCCTAACATGTTCTAGAAGGCCAGCAATAACCATAACAAAACTAGACACACACACACACACACACACACAGAGCCCTACATGTCAATGTCTCTGGTGAACATAGATGGAAAAATTCTTAACAAAATACTAGCAACGTGAATACAACAGCATATTAGAAATATAATACACGATAATTAAGTGTGATTTATCCAAGGAATCCATGAAAGATGAAATGTTTGCAAATCAAAAAATGTGATACACAGCCTGGCCAATATGATCAAACCCTGTCTCTACTAAAAATACAAAAATTTGCCAGGCATGTTGTGACATGAGAGGAAGCATTTAATAGAATTTAACATCCCTTCATGATAAAGACTCCCAACAAAATAAGCTTAAAAGGAACATATCTCAAAGTAATAAAGGCCATATATAATAAACCCAGAGCTTATATCGAATGAGGAAACACTAAAAATATTTCCTTTAAGATCTGGAATGAGACAAGGATACTCACTTTCAATACTCCTTATCAATATAGTACTAGAAGTTCTAGTCAGAGCAACCAGGCAAGAGAAAGAAATGAAAGTCATTAAAATGGAAAAAGATGAATTCAAATAGTTTTCTTTTGCTAATGTTATGACCTTACATCAAGAAAAATCTAAGGAGTTCATCACATCACTCCAAGATATAATAAACAGAGTAAGCAAAGTGTCAGGATATAAAATTTGCATAAAAATTAGTAGAATTTCTGTATACTAATACTGAATTATCTAAGAAAGAAATCAAGAAAGCAATTGGATTAATGATAGCTACAAAAATAATAAAAAAAAACTAACAATAAATTTAATAAAGCAGCTGAAATACCTCTAAAAAGAAAACTACAAAATACTGATGAAAGAAATATCAGAAGAAACAACAAATGAAAAGACATTCCATGTTCATGAATTGGAACAATTAATACCATTAACATAGCCACACTTCCCAAAGCAATATACATGTTCAATGCAATTCCTATCAAAATACTGATGTCATTTTTCACAGAAATAAAAAAAATATATAAATATGTATGAAACAACAACAAAAAATTTATACAGCCAAGGCAATTCTGAGCAAAAAGCACAAAGATGAACATATCATACTATCTGTCTTCAAAATGCATTACAAGGCTAGGGTAACCAAAACATTATGTCACTGGCAGAAAACAAGACATATAGACCAGCGGAACAGAATGCAGAATCCAGAAATAAATTTACATATGTGCAGCTATCTGATTTTTGACAAGGCACCAAGAACATAAATTGGGAAAAGGACACCCTCCTCAATAAATGATGCTAGGAAAATTAGATATCCATGTGCAAAACAATAAAACTGAACCCCTATCTCTTATCATATACAAAAATCTACTCAATAAGGAGTAACAACTTAACTGTGAGACCTGAAACCATAAAACTACCAAAAGCAAACACTTCAGGACATTGGTCGAGGCAAATATTTCATGGCTAAGAGCTCAAAGGCACAGGCAACTAAAACAAAAATAAACTAATTTGTAGGAGTTCGGTCAGGGTGGTGGGAAAAATTGTAAGAAAAAGTTACAGGGAAAGACAGGAACCTTTTTGGAAGGCTGGGAGGTTTTGCAGAACTTCAGGAAAGAATTATGGCTGAAGGCAGCCAAATAATCTTATCTGGAGCCTGAGAGCAATGGGTAGATAACAAAGGAATGTAAACGAATTTATCTGGATACATTTGTTTATTCCTGTCTCCAGAAACCAACCTTTGACCATTTGCATGCAGGACTGCTCTCTATTGGAGCAGGGGGAGGGGGTTGACAATGTTTATTATCCACAAATTGTGTTTTCTCCAAGCCTTTGTCATTAAATCTGTAATAAATAAATATGAGCAGGGCTGGTTTATGGGGGCTGCACTCTCTTGGTGGCTGCTGCACTCTCTCGGTGGCTGCAGCACTCTCATTGGTGGTGCTGAGGGATGCAGTCCCCTAGCCACACTGTCAGGCAAAATACCTGTGTCAGCATACTTCTTTCATCTGTCACTCGGCCAGAGTTTGCAGGACAGACTCGGCACTGATTGGGTTATTTTACAATAAAAAAGCTTCTACATAGCATAGCAAAATGTTAACAGAGTGAAGAGACAACCTGTTGAATGAGAGAAAATAGCTGTAAACTATTCATCTGACAAGTGCATAATATCAAGAATGTACATGGAATTTAAAAACTCAATAGTAAATAATGATCAAATAACGCAATTTAAGAAGATGTAAATATGTAAACAGACTTTTCTCAAAAGAAGATATACAAATGGCTAACAGGTATATATGAAAAAAAAAAAGGCTCTACATTACTAATCATAAGAAAAATGCAAATCAAATCCAAAATGAGAATTCAACTTACCCCAGTTAGAATGGCTATTAATAAAATTGCCAAAAAACCTATGCTGATAAAAGTGAACTCTTATATATTGTTAGTGGAAATCTAAATTAGTACAGCCACTATGGAAAACACTATTGAGATTTTTTTAATAGCTAAAAATAGAACTACTGTATAATCCATCAGTCCAACTGTTAGGTATTTATCCCAAGGAAAAGAAGTCAGTATATCAAAGAGATCTCTTCACTTACATATTTATTGCAGCACTATTCACAATAGCTAAAATATGGAATCAAACTAAGTGTCCATCAATAGACAAATTGAATAAGAATGTGCAATGTATATATATATACAGTGAAATAGTACTTTGTCTTAAAAAATAAAATCCTGTTGATGTAGCAACATTGATGAAACTGGAGGTCTGTATGTTCAGTAAAATAAACCAGGCATACATCCCATGTTCTTGTTCATATGTGGGAGCTAAAAAAGATCATAACATGAAGATGGAAAGTAGAATCATACTGGATGTGCGAGACAAGGGGTAAAGAGAGGTTGGCCTATGTGTTCAAACACATTTAGATAGAATAAGTTATAAACTTCAGCAGCAGAGTAAGGAGATTATAGTCAATAATAATGTTTATATATTTTAAAATAGCTGTAAGAGAGGAATTGAAAGGTTTCCAAAATATAGAAATAATAAATAATTGAGGTGATGGATACTCCAAATTCCCCAAATTGATCATTGCACATTGTATTCATGTAACAAAACATCACATGTACTCTATAAATGTGTATCCTTATTATGTGTTAATAAAATAACAATGACTAAAAACTTCCCTAATTTATTGAAAAACATTAAAAGTTTTTAATGTTTTTAAACACATCTAAAAGTTCTTCAAATTTCAAGTAAGATTAAAAAAAAAGAGATCCACATTCAGATACAATATAGATAAAATGCCAAAAGGTAAATATTGGGAGAAAAATCTTGATAGGAGGAAAAAAAGATTCCTTACTTACAGGGAAATTTCACTAAGATTAACAACTGACTTCTTATAAGAAACACTGGAGGCCAAAAGGCAGTGGGATTGCATATTCAAAGAGCACAAATGTAGTAAATAAAACTCTCAAGTAATATTTCTACATTTGACAAATCTAACATTCAGGAATAGATTTAAAATAGAAACATTCCTAGACTGGCAATAAATGAGACAATTTATTGATAGCAATCTTACCTAGCAAGAAATACTAAAGGACATTTGTAAAGCTAAAAGCAATGGAAAACAAAGAATAACAAATCCCCATGAAAATACAAAGAACACTGGTAAAGAAAAATATGGAGGCATTAAAAATATTTCAAACTTATATTTTTCATAATTCTTTTATAACTACACTGTATTTTTAGAAAAGTTTTAGAATTACAGATAAATTGAGGGGAAAATACAAATAACTTACCTATACATACTCTGCCTTCACAAACACACAGACTTTATTGAGACGGCCAGGTGAGAACGGGTCCCCAGAGAAACTCCAATGAGCCTATACACTGGGAGGTGTGCACGCTTGTGTGGAGCCATAGAAGTGTGTGTCATATGCAGCAGAAAGAGTCTGACCCCTCTTTTCCCCTGGGTGGAACCTGTGATTCAATTTGTGAGGTGGGAAGTGCACCAGCAGGGACCCTGGCTTTGCAGAGTGTCCCTGTTTATTTTATGTTTGCCCAATAAATTCCATTTGTCTCCTCCTTCAAATTATCTGCAAGCCTAATTTTTCATGGCCATTTGACAAGGACCTTGTTTTTAGCAAAACCAAGAAGAAAGTCCTATAACATTTTTGATGCCCAGGACATGAGGCTTCAGAAGGGGTGAGTACAATGGGGACTTAAAACCTCTCATTGTTGTTTCTAAGCCTTTTCACCCTTGGAATTCTTTTTTTTTTTTTTTTTTTTTTTGAGGCAGAGTTTCACTCTTGTTGCCCGGGCTGGAATGCAATGGCACGGTCTTGGCTCACTGCAACCTCCACCAACCAGGTTCAAGTGATTCTCCTGCCTCTGCCTCCCAAGTAACTGGGATTACAGGTGCCTGACACCATGCTTGGCTAATTTTTGTATTTTTGGTACAGACAGTATTTCACCATGTTGTCCAGGCTGGTCTCGAACTCCCAACCTCAAGTGATCCATTCATCCCATCCTCCCAAAGTGCTGGGATTAGTCATAAGCCACCACACCTGGCCTCACCCTCGGACTCCTGAGGGTAGGGGATACCAAGCCCCCACTTCTGTCACTCCCAGGGATTCAGAAGTTCAGCCTCAGTCTTCATGGCCTTTTCCTTCCTTTTTACGTGTGGCTTCCCTCATCTCCTCACTTGTACTCCCCGTGCATCTGGGACTGGGGAGCATCACACATCCATAGCATCTTCCCCTCACCCAGCCAAGGGGTTCAACTTTATTGGACAGTAATTAAGCTTCTCTCCCTGGTAGAAGAACCAGTTGCATAAGAATAAGTGGTTCTTTCCCAGGCATTTTAAAACTGCTTCTTTTCTTCCCTTTCTCCACTCAGTAAGCAGTTAATATTTAAGCGAGCTTTTTCCTTTTAGAAGATGTTTTGCTATGCTAAGAACAATAAGGATCCTTGTTTACATTTTCTGTGAAGTTTTAATTGTGAAAAAGGATTTGTGAGGCTGGTGTTAAGCTGTAGACAATCTGGTGTGCTTTGCATGTCTATATGATTCATATCAAACTTTGTTGCATACCTCCAATTTGTTTTATGTCATGGGGTTGTGGTCTGTAACCCAGTGGCAAGGCTGTGTTTAGCAATCCTGCCTTAGGAAATGAGCCCTTTCTGATTTGTTATCTGCATGTTTTCCTAGCCCTGTCTCTTAAAGGGTCCCACCAGCAACTGGGTTTTCTTCTGCCTTTCTGTGTAGCTATATATTTGTTGTGCATGATGTTTGTAAAAAGAGCTCTAATTGACTGGGCACGGTGGCTCACGCCTGTAATCCCAGCACTTTGGGAGGCCGAGGCAGGCATATCATGAGGTCAGGAGATCCAGACCATCCTGGCTAACACGGTGAAACCCCATCTATACTAAAAATATGAAAAATTAGCTGGGCGTGGTAGCAGGCACCTGTATTCCCAGCTACTCAGGAGATTGAAGCAGGAAAATGGCGTGACCCCGGTAGGCGGAGCTTGCAGTGAGCCGAGATCACACCACTGCACTCTCGGCGACAGAGTAAGGCTCCATCAAACAAACAAACAAACAAACAAACAAAAAACTTCTAATTAATTTGTCCTAAAGGAAGACAAGCACATGGATCAAATATTTCTTTTTTTCAAAGGAAAGATAAAAGCTGTGGTACCTTTCAGTTCACATCATTTTAATCTTTGAGAAATAAAAAAACAGCCTTAAAGATTATTGGTGAAAAGCAGATGTCCTCAAAATGTAAATAGGTGAACTAAATTATGCAGGTCACATGCAAGGTTTGCTAAGTGTTTTAAGGTTATGCCTTTTGGGTTTTGAGAACTATTTTACTTGTCAGTTTCACAATTGGTAAAGTCTGGGAACATAGAACATTAACCACACACTTAATTATTCTGGGAGTCAAACCTTGACTGCACCTAGCACACAATTAAAACAACTTACCAGGTTTTACATTAAAATCACAATTTTATGTAAAAATTGCTAGGAGTTATTATGACATGTAATTGAGACTACTGGAAGTAAGGTGTACATGCGAGGTGTGTAAGAACAATAAAATATGTTCTTTAATATGAGGTAATTAGAAGCCCTCAGCATTTTGGGAGGCCAAGGAGGGCAGATCACTTGAGATCAGGAGTTCAAGACAAGCCTGGCCAATATGGTGAAACCCCGTCCCTAATAAAAACATAAAAATTAGCCAGGAGTGGTGGCTTGTGCCTGTAGTCCCAGCTACTTAGGAGGTTGGGGCAGGAGAATCACTTGAACCCAGGAAGCAGAGGCTGCAGTAAGCCAAGATCGTGCCATTGCATTCCAGCCTGGGTGTCACAGCAAGACTCCATTTCAAAAAACTAAAGGGAGAAATTCACCCAACTCACAGGTATTTGAGGATATAAACCCATGGCTGGACTCAGCTTTAAAAGATCTTTTCTGAGATTCCTTTTGGAACAGCGTTTCATCAAAGTCAATTGAAAAGCTCTATGTAGAAATAATTATTCTTGCTGCACTTCATGCAAATCATCAGTTCAAGTATAAGACTTAAGTCTACTTTGCAAACAACACAGTCCTATGATGATTTTAACAAAAATGAGGACTGGAGAAAGAGAAATTATGTTTCAAAACTTTTGACACATTTGTCATTAAATTCTAAACTGATTAGTTGTTTTTAAGTTTTTGCCTACAGTTTTAGACGAACCCTTCTTGTTCCAGTGAACCAACCAGCAATCTCCAGTTGTAGCTCAGTAAGAAAAAGCAGGATAGGTAATATAAATATCTGGATCAATATTCTAGTTCTGAACAATTATCCTGCAAATCCTAGCAGGTGGTAGGAATAAATAGAATGCCCACGATTTGGAGGTTTCCTTTGGAGAAAGTAAGACTAAGGGAGCTAACCAAAGCCAAGCACCATGCACCCAAATCCGAGCAAGCATAACTATAGCCACCAGTTATCTGGGCGTGTCACAAGACATCCTTTTCTCTCTATTGTTGGAGGAGGACTCAGTTTCACAGCTTCACCTTAGCTTTTGGCTTATAAGAAGCCCATGCAAGCTCCCCAGACACATTTTTGTCCCAAACTCAATTCCAAGCTTTGGGGAGAAGCCCTAGGAAGGAAAACTGGATCTGAGTGATACAGGGACAGATGATAATGGTGGCTAAAAGGCACAGTGCAGGTGACTGTGGCTGATTCTTTTTGATTAAGCCAGGCTTTCCATTTCATGGATAGAGGCCATGTTAGTATCCATGGCATAAATGAGGTCTAGGGAATTCAAGGCTACTGCAGGGATCTTTGGAGATAGGGCAGCAGGAGAGATACGTCATACATGGGTAGAACAGATAATTCCCACGCCCTAGGACCCCCTGCTTCATGGGTGAAAGCCACTTTGGCACACATCTTGGTGCCTGCCAAGGTCACAGGGACTCAGGTGTACAAGGACAGAAGAGGGAAAGAGGATGCTCTTCCTTCTCTTCCTCACATACCCTGGCTATTTGCTAGGAAAATAAACAAACCAGGGATGCCTGCTCCCCTTTTTCTAGATTGATGGCCATTCATCTTTGATCTCTACCCCTTTCACATGCATCCTGTACCCCTGGGTCTCCTTTGAAAAAAATGCCTTCTTTTTTTTTTTTTTTTTTCTCCTCCTCGACTCTCTCTTCACAGATAAGTGATAGTATCTCCGTACTATGGAACACTACCCTCAGATGCATCCTCCAAACTGGAAAGAGTTAATTTCCCAAACCTTAAACTGGTTGGCTTAAGATTGGGCTGAGGGGAAGGGAACCCAGAAACCCAACATGCCTGCAAAAGGGTAAAGTTTTTTGCCAGTCAAGCTTTTGGCCTCCTTCTCTCTATGCAAACTGGTAAAAGGCCTCAGGATTTTACCTTTGTTTCCTTTTGATACATGTTTTCTGATAACCTGGTTTATCTCTTCTTGACTTCAGGCCATCAAACTCCAAATGGTCAAGCAACTGGAGCCTCTGACAATGGTCCCTTCTGCTGAGAACCCTTAAATAGGCCTCTGACAGAGAGCTAACTACTCGTTTCCCCAAAACCACATCCCCCTTCAGCAGGAAGCAGTAGTTAAGATTGGTCTTTGTCCTTATCTTTATCCTTATTTTAACAGCAGTTAGATGTACTTCTTTATAGGCAGGAATGAGACAGCAGGTGGAAAGGGGTCCCCAAAGAAACTCCAATCGGCCTGCACACTGGGAGGAGTGCATGCTGGGATGGAGCGACAGAAGTTCGCACTTTTTGCAGCAGGAAGGAGCCTGGCCCCTCCTCTTCCTTGGTGGAACCTGGGATTCAATCTGTGAGGCATAAAGTGCACTAGCAGAGACTCTGGCTTTGTGGAGGGTTCCCGTTTCCATTTTATTTTCCTTTTGCCCAATATGTCCCATTTTCCTCCCCATTCAAATAATCTGCGAGCCTAATTTTTTGTGGCCACGTGACAAGGACCCTGTTTTAGCTGAACTAAGGAGGAAGTCCCACAACACTACCATTATCAACATTTCAAAGTAGAGTGGTACATTTGTAAAAACTAATAAATCTACATGGACATTTCATCACCCAACATTTATAGTTCATATTAGGATACACACTTGGTGTTGTAAATTCTGTGGGTGTTGATAAAGAATAATATGTGTCCACAATTATAGTAACACACCAAATAAGTTTACTACCCTACAGATTCACACTGCTCTGCCCATTCAACCATCCCATTCTGCAATCCTTGATAACCACCAATCTATTTACAATCTCTATAGTTTTGCATTTTGTAGAATGACAATGAATTGGTATTTTACAATAGTAGATTTTTTAGTTTAGCTCAATTAACTTAATAATATACATTTAAGGTTCTTCAGTGTTTTTCAAAGGCTTGATAGCCTATTTCTGTTTAGCACTCAATAATAATCCAATGTCTTGTCATACCACAGTTTATTTATCTATTCATCTACTAAAGGACATCTAGCTTTCAAGTTTTGACAATTATAATAAAGCTGCTGTAAACATCTATGTGCAGGTATTAGTGTGTACAAAATGTTTTCAGTTATTTGGATAAACACCAAAGGAACATGAATTGTTAGATTGTATTGTAACGTGTTTGTTTTGTAGAAATCAAGGCAATCTTATGCAAAAAGAACAAAGCTAGAGGCATCATGTTACCTGACCTCAAACTGTACTACAAGGCCACAGTAACCAAACAGCATGGTACTGATACCAAAATAGACACATAGACCAATTTAACAGAATAAACACAGGAACAAAAAACCAAACATCGCAAGTTTTCACTCATAAGTGGGAGCTGAACAATGAGAAAACATGGACACGGGAAGGGGAACATCACACACCAGGGCCTGTCGGGTGGTCGGGGGAAGGGGAGGGAGAGTACTAGGACAAATACCCAATGCATTCAGAACTTAAAGCCCAGATGACAGCTTGATAGGTGCAGCAAACCACCATGATAAATGTAAACCTATGTAACAAACCTGCACAATCAGCACATGTATCCCAGAACTTAAAGTAAAATAAAAAAAGTCAAGAAATAATGTTTCACACCTTTAATTATCTGATAATTTGATAATTATCAGATTATTTGATAAGGTTCATAAGGTTTGACAAAAACAAGCAGAGGGGAAAGGATCCCTTGTTCAATAAATGGTGCTGGGGTAACTGACTAGCTATATGCAGAAGATTGAAGTTGGACCACTGCCAGGCACCATATACAGAAATCAACTCAAGATTAATATAATACTTAATTATAAAACCTAAAATTATAAAAATACTTAAAGATAACCTAGCAGATACCATTCTAGACATAGAGCCAGGCAAAGATTTTATGATGAAGATGCCAACAGCAATTGCAACAAAAACAAATATTGACAAATGTGACATAATGAAACTGAAGGGCTTCTGCACAGCAAAGGAAATTACCCCCAGAGTAAACAGGCAACCTACAGAACTGGAAAAATCATTAGCAAACTATGCATTTGGCAAAGTTCTAATATCCAGAATCTATAAGTAAATTAACAATCAAAATCCAACAACCCCATCAAAAAAGTGGGCAAAGGACATGAACAGACACTTTTTGAAAAAAAGACATACAAATTGTCAACAAGCACATAAAAATGCTTAACATCATTAATCACTAGAGAAATGCAAATTAAGACACCATCTCACAAGAGTCAGAATAGTATTATTAAAAAGTCAAAAATTAACAGATGCTGGCGAGGTTGTGGAGAAAAGGGAATGCTTATTTACTGCTGGTAGAGATGTAAATTAACTCAGCCACTGTGGAAAGCAGTTTGTTGATTGGTCCAGTAACTCATAGTAGATTTACCATTTGATCCTACAACCCCATTATTGGGCATATACCCAAAAGAAAAATAAATAATTCTATCATAAAGACACATGCACATGTATGTTCATCTCATCATTATTCCCAATAGCATAGAATTTGAATCAATGTAAATGTCCATCATCAGTAGACTAGATAAAGAAAATATAGTACATGCAAGTACTACACAGTGATTAAAAAAAAGGAGATCATGCCCTTTGCAGCAACATTAATGGAGCTGGAGACCATTACCCGAAGTGAACTAGCATGGGATTAGGAAACTAAATACTGCATTATCTTGCTTACCAGTGGGAGCTAAACCATTAATACATATGGGGACACAGAGAAGGGGAAAACAAACACCAGGGCCTACCTGAGGGTGAAGGAAGGGACGAGGATAAAGATTAAAAAACGATCTTATTGGGCACTATGCTTATTGTCCGAGTGGTGAAATATCTGTAAACCATACTCCCATGGCACAAAATTTACTTATATAACAAACCTGTTCATGTACCCCTAAATAAGTTACATAAAAAAAGAAAATTTCAGACTGTCTTTCAAAATAGTTACATTATTTTGCGTTCCCACCAGAAATGAGTTAAAGTTTTTCTTTCTCCATATTTATGCCACTATTTGGTGTTGTCAATGCTTTGTATATTCAACATTCTAATAGGTGTATAGTGCTATCTGATTGCTGTGCTTTTTTTCCTTTGGATGATATTATTTTTGCCAAATGCCTTGTAGACTCTCTAGATTCTATAGTCACAATTTGTTGTTTCATTTACCTAACAAAACATTTTATTAAAAAAATACAATTGAGAAAATTGTTTTCTTCTGCAAGTAGAAAATGGTATCTAATAACAAATAAAAATGTATTAAAGTTACTTTTGATTAAGCAGAAATGCTTCGAAAACATCATATGGTAAATACCCCATCTTTCTGTGTCTATAAAGATTTAGTTTATTTTCAAATTTATTTATATTTAATTTACATTTTCAGATAAATTGTATGTATTTATGATATACAATATATTTTGATTATATATTTTTTTAATGATTAAATTCATCTAATTAACATACGTATTACGTAACCTAACTTAGTTATTTTTTAAAGACAATACTTAATATCCACTCTCAGCAATTTAAAATGGTGATTAGCAGAGCCTGGGGGTTGGAAAGGTGGGGTTAAAACCATCTTGGTTACAGGTTACAAAATTACACTTGGATGTAATTACACTTAGATGATGCAGTAACTATTTCTTTTAATCAAAGAGTAATTTTGTATCTTGTAATCAAGATCTTTTTAAACCCATCCTTCCAACCACCCCAGCTTCTGGTAATCAATATTTTACTCTCTATGGCTATGTATCTCATTGTTGTTTTAATTTTCAATTATGCCATAACAAAATTTATACAGCATATTTTATATGTTTGTTTATTATTTGTGTATTTTTTTTGGTGAAGTGTCTCTTCAGATATTTTGTCTATTTTTAATCAGGCTATTCGTTTTGTGTTGAATTTTAAGATTTTTTTTTGTATATTTCAGATAAAATCATTTATCTTATATATTTTCTGCAAATATATTCCCAAGTCTGTGGCTTATCTTCTTATTTTTGATACTGTCTTAGAGCAGACATTTTTATTTTAATAAAGATTATGTATTTCATAATTTTTTGTTTTTGTGCTGGATTTAAAATGTCATTACCAAACCCAAAGGCATGCAGATGTTATATATTAAGAGTTATCTTTTACTGTTTTCCATTTTACATTTAGGTCTATAATCCATTTTGAGTTAATTTGTATAAAGAGTGTAACATCTGCATCCAGATTTTTTTTTTTTTTTGCATTGCATATCCAGCTGTTCCAATGTCATTTGTTATAAAGGCAAATGTTTATTTAAAAGAAACAAATATTTTCTCCATTTTATTGTTTTTGATTCTTATCAAAATTACTTGACTGTGTGAGTATACTTCTGCTTACTTTGTTACAATATTTACTTGTCTTTTTCTTCACAAATACCACGCTCATTGATTACTGTACTTTTAGAGTATATCTTTAGAATACACAGTTTTAGTCCTTCAGGTTTGTCTTTGTTCTTCAAGATTACATTAGCTATTCTGTATGTTTTTTCCTTTTTGTATAAACTTAAAAGTTAGTTTGTTGGTATTTATATAATAACTCACTGGAATTCTAATTGAGATTATTTTTCAATAAATGGATCAACATAGAAAAAATTGATATCTAGACAACATTGAATCTTTTCTTATACGCACATTAAATATTTATTTATCTGAGTTTTATAAATTTTTCAAGAATTTTTTGTTTGCCTAATAATAGTCTTGTACATATAATTTATTTCTATGTACTTAATTTGTTGGCGAATTTGTTAATGGCACTGCCTTTTTAATTTTGGATTCTAGTAAATTATCACTAGTATATAAATAAATAATTGACTTTTGCTTTTAACCTTGTATTCTTCAACCTTCCTATAATTGCTTCTTAGTTCCAGGAACTTTTTTGATGATTTATTCAGATTTTCTACATAGATAAACTTATTATCTGAGAACAAAAAGTATTTTCTCTTCTCAAATTGAATACCTTTCATTTTCTGTTCTTGTCTTACTGCATTAGCTATACTTCCATTATAATGTTGAAAATAAGTGAAAAAAGGGATATTGAAAAATTTTTCCTAATCTTAGGTAAGAGAGGATCTAGTTTCTCCCAGTCAAGTATTAAGTTAGCTGTTCATTTGTTTGTTTGTTTTGGAAGGTGTTCTTTATCAAGTTGAGGGATTTTCCCCTCAATTTCTAGTTTTCTGAGAGCTTTAATTATGAAGAAGTGTTGAATTGTGTCAGTTTTTTAATTTGTTGATAAAATTCTGTATGTTTTGTTGTTTAACCTGTTAATATGATGCATTACATAAAGTTATTTTTGAATGTTAAAACGAACTTACATACATACGATAAATGTAACCTGGTCTTTAGTGTATAATTTTTTGTATAATTTTTAAATTATAGTTTGCTAACATTGTGATGAGAATTTTTGGTATCTATGTTCTTGAGAAATATTAGTTTGTTGCATTTTTTGGTAATGCTTTAATTTTGGCAGATTGCATATTTCAAGTAATTTATTTCTTTCAGTTGGATTATCTAATTTTTGAAAATACATTTGTTCAATATGTTCCTTTACTATCTTTTCATCTTCATGAGATCTGTAGTAATATTCTTTATTTAACTTCTGATATTAGTAAATTGTGTGTGTGTGTTTTCTTACAATGACAAGAATTTTTTTTTGAACATTTGAAAAGACCAACTTTTAATTTTGTTGATTTTCTCTATTAATTTTCTGTTTTCAATTTTATTGATTTCTGTTCAAATTTTTATTTTATTTTTGTTCTGATTATTTTGGATTTTAATTTTTCTACTTTTTATTTTCTTTTATTTTTATTCTTTTTTTATTTCACTTATCCACTTTCCTAAGGTGGAATCTAAAATTACTGATTTTAAAACCTCTTTTCTTCAATATATGCATTTGATGCTAATTTTTTCTTAAACACTGCTTTTACTCCATCCTATGAATTTTGATAATTGTATTTTCAATTTCATTTTGTTCAAAATACATTTTTAAATTTTTCTGAAATTATTTCTTTGACACATTTTATTTAGGAGTGTGCTGTTTAATCTCACAGTATTTTGATATTTTAAAGCAATCTTTCCATTATTAATTTTCAATTTAATTTTATTGTAGTCAGAGAACAGACATTGTAATTTCTAATATTTTAAATCAGTTTTAGTGTATTTTATGGCCAGAGTATAGTGTTTATATATATTTAGTGAGAGACAGATTTTCTTTTTGTCACTCAGGCTGGAGTACAGTGGTGAAGTAACAGCTCATTGCAGATTTGAGCTTATGGGCTCAAGCAATTTTCTCTCCTCAGCCTCCCATGTAGCTGGGGCTACAGGAATGTGCCACTGCACCCAGATAAGTTATTTTTAGAAAGGGTATGTAATATGGTTTGGCTGTGTCCCCATTCAAATCTCATTGTGAATTTCCACAATTTGTGGGAGGGATGTGGTGGGAGGTAATTGAATCATAGAGTAGGTCTTCCCATGCTGTTCTCATGATAGTAAATAAGTCTCATGAAATCTGATGATTTTATAAGGTGGAGTTTCACTGCACAAGCTTTCTGCCTGTTGCCATCCATGTAAGATGTGAGTTGCTTTTCCTTGCCTTCCACCATGACTGTGAGACTTCTCCAGCCATGTAGAACCTGTAAGTCCAATAAAACCCTTTTTCTGTATAAATTACCCAGTCTTGGATACGTCTTTATCAGCAGCATGAAAACAGATTCATACAGTAAATTTGTACCAGGAGTGGGGCACTGACGAAAAGATACACAAAAATGTGGAAGTGACTTTGGAACTGGGTAACAGACAGAGGTTGGAACAATTTGGAGGTCTCAGAAGAAGACAGGAAAATGTGGGGAAGTGTCGAATTTCCTAGAGACTTGTTGAATGGCTTTTCCCAAAATGCTGTTAGCAATATGGACAATAAAGTCCAGGCTGAGGTGATCTCAGAGGGAAATGAGGAACTTGTTGGGAACTGGAGAAAAGGGAACACTTGTTATGTTTTAGCAAAGAGACTGGTGGCATTTTGCCCCTGCCCTAGAATTTGTGGAACTTTGAAGTTGATAGAGATGATTTGGAGTACCTGGTGGAAGTAATTTCTAAGCAGCAAGGTATCCAAGACTTGACTCAGGTGGTGTTAAAAGCATTCAGTTTTGCAAGAAAGGCAGAGCATAACAGTTCAGAAAATTTGCAGCCTGACAATGCAATAGAAAAAAAGGATCCATTTTCTGAGGGGAAATTCAAACCACCTGCAGAAATTTATATAGTTAATGAGGAGCCTAATGTTAATTCCTAAGACAATGGGGAATATGTCTCCAGGGCATATCAGAGGTCTTCATGGCAGCCCCTCCCATCACAGGCCAGGAGGCCTAGGAGGAAAATGTGGTTTAATGGACTGGGCCCAGAATCGCCATGCTGTGTGAAGCCTAGAAACTTGGTGCCCTGCATTCCAGCCACTCCAGCCATGCCTGAAAGGGGTCAACATAAAGCTCAGGCCGTGGCTTCAGAGGGCAAAAGTCTCAAACCTTAGCAGCTTCCATGTGGTGTTGAGCCTGACAGAGCACAGAAGTCAAGAATTGGAGTTTGTGAACCTCTGCCTAGATTTCAGTGGAGTATGGAAATGCCTGGATATCCAGGCAGAAGTTTGCTGCAGGGACAGGGCCCTCATGGAGAACCTCTGCTGGGGCAGTGAAGAAGGCAAATGTGGAGTCAGAGTGCTCACACAGAGTCTCTACTGGGACACTGCCTAGTGGAGATATAAGAAGAGGGCCACCATCCTCTAGACCCTAGAATTGTAGATCCTCCGACAACTTGCACCATGCACCTGGAAAAGCCATGGACACTCAATGCCAGCCCATGAAAGCAGCCAGGATGTGAGGCTGTGCTCTGCAAAGCCACAGGGAAGACGATGGGAATCCACCACTTGCATCAGTGTGACCTGGATGTGAGACACTCAGTCAAAAGAGATCCTGTTGAAGCTTTAAGATTTAACTGCCCGGCTGGATTTCAGACATGCACGGAATCTGTAGCCCCTTTGATTTGACCAATTTCTCCCATTTGGAATGGTTGTATTTACTCAATGCCTGTACCCCAATATATCTAGGAAGTAACTGATCCGCTTTTGGTTTTACAGGCTCATTGGTGGAAGGGCTTTGCCTTATCTTTGATTAGACTTTGGACTATGGACTTTGAGTTAATGCAAAAATAAAGTTAAGACTTTGAGGGACTCTTGGGAAGGCATGATTAGGTTTGAAATATGAGGACATGAGATTCGAGAGGGACCAGATGTGGAATGATATGGTTTGGCTGTGTTCCCACTCAAGTCTCATTTTGAATTCCCACATGTTGTGGGAGAGATGTGGGGGAAGGTAATTGAAACATGGGGCAGGTATTTCCCATGCTGTTCTCATGAGAGTGAATAAGTCTCAGAAGATCTGATGGCTTTATAAGGTGGAGTTTCCCTATACAAGCTCTCTCTTTACCCGCTTCTATCCATGGAAGATGTGACTTGCTCCTCCTTGCCTTCCACCATGATTGTGAGACTTCTCCAGCCACGTGAAATTATAAGTCCCATAAACTTTTTCCTGTATGAATTTCACCATCTCCTGTATGTCTTTATCAGCAGTGTGAAAATAGACTAATACAGGAGCATTTTCAGTATGTTGCCTAGGCTGGTTTTCAAACTTTTGGCATCAAGAAATCCTCCTGCCTCTGCCTCCCAAAGAACTAGGATTACAAGATGTGAGCCAATGCTCCCAGACAGAATGAAATATATTTTGAGGAATATTCTATGCAAGCTGGAGAATAATGTGTATTACACTGTTATTGTAAAAATTATTTTATAGATGACAATTATAATCATTTGATTATGTTGTTAGGTTTAACTATATCCTTACTAATTTTATGTGTGATGGATCTGCCCATTACTGATAGAGATATGTAAAATTCTCAACTATAACAATGGATTTATCTATTTCTCTTTGCAATTCTATCAGTTTTTGCCTCATATATTTTGATGCTTTGCTGTTAGGTGTGTACACATTAATAATTATGTCTTTGTTGAAAATTAATCATTTTGTCAATATGTAATTTATCTATCTTTGATAAAACACTGATATAACTACTCTAGTTTTGTTTTTATTAATGTTAGCAGGATTTATCTTTATCTTTCTTGTAATTTTAATTTATATGTCTTGCTATAATTACGGTTGATTTCTTGTGAATTAAATACAATAGAATATTCTTTATTTAGAAAATTTTAATTTTGTGAGTATATAGTAGGTGTATATATTTATGAAATACATGAGATATTTTTATACAGTCATGCAGTGTGCAACTATCACATCATGGAAAATGAGATACTCATTATCTCAATCATTAATCATTTGTGTTACAATCAAATTACATTTTAATTTATTTTTAAATGTATTATTAAATTATTATTGACTATAGTCACCCTCCTGTACTATCAAATACTAGGTCTTATTATTATTTCTATTTTCTTTTAAAGCCATTAACCATCCCCTATTCCTGCTACCTGCCCACTACTGTGTCCCACCTCTGGTAAACCATTCTTCTACTCTCCATCATCATAAGTTTGTTTTGATGTTTACATTGCACAAATAGTGAAAATATGCAAAGATTGTTCTCTGTGTCTCATTTATTTTGTTTAACATTCTGATATTCAGTTCCACCCACATTGTTGCAAATGACAGAATATCATTTTTTATGTATAAATTACTCAGTCTTGTGTACTTCTTCAAGCAGTGTGAGAATGGACTAATACAATCTGGTACACAACAAGGTTGCCCACTTTCACCATTGTTTTTCAACACAGTATTGGGAGTCATACTTAGAGCTAGAACAATCTGACAAGAAAAATAAATAAAGTGCATCCAAATTGACAAAACAAAAAAAAAAACAGAAATCGGGTGCACATTTTCATATCTCCTCACCAGATAGGACTCTCCTCCAAGCCTGGGCCTCCAGCCACATCATACAAGAGCTATCAAACCAGTAGCAACTCAGCAACTCCCTGGGCAGAACCTTCAGGGGCAACTGAAAGTCTCTGCCACTGCCTTTGCAGTAGAACTGCCCTTTCCACCCTCAAACTAACAAAGGGGCAAAGACCCTAAGTGCCTTATCCACTCTTCTGTCAAGCTGCAGTCAATCCTAGGAGAGGAGGCCAGTCCATTTCCCATGGGTCCCACACACCCCACTTCCTGCTTCTTGTCACCAGACAGGGAACTTCTGGCTTGGACCCATAGCACATACCCTCAATCTTGGTTTTTTTGCACTGAGGGATTGCTGAACTGCATCTCTCTAGGATGGAGCCCCCGGGAGAAAAACACTACAAAGATCCCTTTCTCTGCTGCCTCCAAGTTGGGAAAGAAACATAAATACTGAGTTCACCCCAAAAGTGCAGTGGAAGGCCCAGGAGTGCCAAGTTGCAATCTGCAGCCAGCATTCATGGGGGAGAGAAATCAACACTTTCAGAGCACAGAAAGGGAACATGGCTGCAACTGTGAGAAAACAGGGCCACACAACTGATCAAGAGTTTAACAACTGACCAATAAGCCTAAGTGCTACCTGCTGGATTACACCCTAAAGCTTCAACATGAAAACAACTCACAAACATAACCCCCTCTGAAAACATAGACAAGAAAGCAGATGCAGTTGAAGATTCTTCATAAAGACCCAGCCTGGTGAAAACATGTGGAAAAGAAGTCTATTGGCTGTTCTCAATCCACACTGCAGTTATTAATAAAAGAGTGCCCACATTAACAGATGAGATTAAAAAAAAAAAACCCAAGAACTCCAATAACTCAAATGGCCAGATTGTCATATGTCCTTCAAACAACTGCACCAGTTCTCCAACAAGAGTTCTTAATCAGGCTGAATTGGCTGGAATGACAGAAATAGAATTCAGAATATGGATAGAACCAAATATAAGCAAGATTCAGGAGGATGGCAAATCCCAAATCAAGGAAAATAAGAATCACAATAAAGGGATGTAGAAGCTGAAAGACAAAGTAGCCAATAACAAACAACAACAACAACAACAAAAATCCTATGAGGTCTGAAAGAGCTGGATAACACAATACCAGAATTTCACAATGCAATCATAAGTTTTAACAGCAGAATAAACCAAGCTGATGAAAAAATCTCAGAACTTGAAAACTGGTTCCTTGAAGTAAGACAATCAGACAAAAATAGCAAAAGAAAAATAAAAAGGAATGAACAAAACCTCTGAGAAATGCAAGTTTATATAAAAAGACTAAATCTATGAATCATTAGCATCCCGAAAAGGGAGGTGGAGAAAACAACTTGAAAAACATATTTCACGATATCATTCATGTAAACATTGTCAACCTTGCTAGAGAGGCCACCACTCAAAATCAGAAAATACAGAGAACTCCTGAAATATTCTACATAAGAAGATCATCCCAAAGACCAAGAGATTTTTAAAGGTTGAAATGAAAAAAAGAAAAAGTGATGTTAAACTAAGCCAAAGAGAAAGGGCAGGTTACCTACAAAGAAATTCCCATCAGGTGAACAGTGCAGCTCTCAGCTGAAACCCTATATTCCAGAAGAGATTGGAGACCTATATTCAATATCTGTAAAGAAGAAAAATCTTCAACCAAGAATTTTATATTCAGCCAAAGTTAGCTGCCTATGTGAAGGAATAATAAGATTCTTTTCAGAGAAGCAAAAGTTAAGAGAATTCATTACGACCTGACCTGCCTCAAGAGCTATATTGAAAGGAGTAGTAAATATAGAAAGATAAGACCTCTACCAGCTAATACAAAAACACACAAACACACTGGCCAGTGTCACTATAAAGCAACCACAAAAGCAAGCCAACATAATAACCAGCTAACAGCACAATGACAGGATCAATTCAACATATATCATTACAAACCTTGAATGTAAACAGGATAAATGCCCCACTTAAAAGGCACAGAATGTCAGTCAGGATGAAAAAGCAAGATCCAATGATATGCTGTTATCAAGAGATCCATCTCACAAATAATGACATTCTGATACAAGTTAGGTTTTGTGTCTCCACCGTAACCTCATCATAAATTGTAATCCCCATAATTCCACACTTGTCAAGGGAGAGACAAGGTGGAGGTAACTGAATCATGGGGATCACTCCCCTATGCTGTTCTGGTGATAGTAAGTGAGTTCTTAGGAGATCAGACAGTTTTATAAGCATCTGGCATTTTCCCTGCTGGCACTCATTCTGACTCCCGTCACCCTGTGAAGAAGTGCCTTCCATCGTGACTGTAAATTTCCTGAGGCCTCCCTAGCCATGTGGAATTGTGAGTCAGTTAAACCTCTTTTATTTATAAATTACCCAGTCTTAGAGAGTTCTTTATGGCATTGTGTAAACAGACTCAATTAGGCTCAAAATAAAGGTGTGGAGGAAAATCTCCCAAGGAAATGAAACACACAATAAAAGCATGAGTTGCAACCCTAATTTCAGAAAAAAAATATATTTCAAAATAGCAAAGATCAAAAAAGACAAAGGGTATTGCATAATGATGAAGAGTTCAATTCAACAAGAAGTCCTAATGATCCTAAATATATATGCATCCAACACAGGAGCACTCAGATTTATAAAGCAAGCTTTTAGAGACCTACAAAGAGATATAGACTCCCATGCAATAATAGTGAGAGACTTCAGCACTGTATTGACAGTATTAGATCATTGAGGCAGAAAATTAACAAAAATATTAAGGACCTAACTTAATATTGGACCAAATGGATTGGACATTTACAGAACTCTCCACCACGCAAAAAACCAGAATATACATTCTTCTCACGAGCACATGGGACATAATCTAAATTGACCACATAATTGGCCATTAAACAATTTTCAACAAATGTTAAAGAACCAAAATCATATCAAGCATACTCTTGGACCACAATACAATAAAAACAGAAGTCAAAACTATAAATATCAGTTAAAATCATGCAATAATGCAAAAATTAAACAACATGCTCTTTAATGACTTTTGGGTAAATAAAGAAATAAAGGCAGAAATCAAGTAGTTATTTGAAAATCATGAGAACAAAAATACAACACACCAGAGTCTCCAGGAAACAGTTAAGGCAGTGTTATGAGGAAAATTCATGGCATTAAATGCCCACATCTAAAAATTTAAAGATCTCAAATTAACAGTGTGTCTTCACAACTTAAAAAAAATTAGAGAAGCAAGAACTAATCAACCCCAAAGCTAATGGAAGATGAGAAATAACAACAATCAGACCTGAATTGAAAGAAATTAACACATGAAAAACCGTTGAAAAGATAAAAGAATCCAGGAGTTGGTTTTATGGATAATTTGTTAAAATAAGTATACCAATAACTGGGCTAATACATAAGAAAAGAGAGAAGATCCAAATAAACGGAATTAGAAATGATGAAGAAAATGTTAAAGACCTCAAAGAAATAAAAACAAAAAAATCAGAGACTATTATGAACAATTATATGCATATAAACTAGAAGCTGTAGAAGAGATGGATGATTCCTAGACACATACACTCACTCTCCCAAGACTGAGCTAGAAAGTCACTGATTCCCTGAAAAGACCAATAATGAGTTCTGAAATTTTATCAGTAATAAATAACTTACCAACAAAAGAAAGCCTGAGATTTAATGGATTCCCAGCTGAATTCTACCAGATGTACAAAAAAGACCTGGTACCATTTCTACAGAAACAATTAAAAAAAAACTGAGGAGGAGGAACTCTTTCCCAACTCATTCTATGAGATCAGCATCATCTTGATACCCAAACCTGGAAGAGACACAACAAACTTAAAACTTCAGGCCAGTATCATTGATAAACATTGATGCGAAGATCCGTAAACAAATACTTGCAAACTGAATCCAGCAGTACATCTAAAAGCTAATTCACCATGATCAAGTAAAGTTTAACCCTGGGATGCAAGGTTGGTTCAACACAAACATATTAATAAATGTGATTCACCACATAAATAGAGGTAAAAACAAAAAGAAGTAAAAACAATGATTATCTCAGTAGACACAGAAAGGGCTTGCAATAAAAGTAAACAACAATTTATGTTAAAAACTCTCAATAAAGTAGGTATTGAAGGAACATACCTCAAAATAATAAGAGCCATATATGAAAAACCCACAGCTAACATTATACTGAATGGACAAAAGGTAGTAGAATTCCCCTTGAAAACCAACATAAGACAAAGAAACCCTCTCTTGCCACTTTTATTCAATATAGTATTGGAAATCCTAGACAGAGCAATCAGGAAGAAGAAAAAAATAAAGGGCATCCAAAAAAAAAAAAAAAAAAAAAAAAAAAAGAGACAAAGAGAGAAAGACAAATTATCTCTGTTTGTAAGTGACCTGATTCTTTATCTAGGAAAGCCCATAGTCTTGGACCAAAAGCTCCTCCAGGTTACAAAGAGCTTCAGTATAGTTGCAGGATACAACATTAATGTATAAATATCACTCTCATTCCTATATATCAACAAGAGCCAAGTCAGAAAGGTAACCTCATTCACAATTGCCACAAAAAGAGTAAAATACCTAGAAATGCAGCTACCCCTGGAAGTGAAAGATCTATACAATGAGAATTATATAGCACTCCTCAAATAAATCAAAGAAAACACAAACAAAGGCAAAAATATCTCACGCTCATTAATAGAAAGAATCAATATCATTCAAATGGCCACACTGCTTTTAATGCCCAAAGAAATTTACAGATTCATTGCTATTCCTATAAAGGTACCATGGACATTCTTCACAGAACTAGAAAAAGCTATTTTAAAATTTATATGGAACCAAAAAATTACCCTAATACCCAAGACAATCCTAAGCAAAAAGAACAAATCTGAAAGCATCACATTACCTGACTTCAAATTCTACAAGGGTATGGGAACTGAAACAGCATTGCACAGGTACAAAAACAGGCACATAAGTCACTGGAACAGAACAGAGAACTCAGAAATAAGGCAGCACATCTATCACCATCTGATCTTTGAGAAAGTCGACAAAAATAAGCAATGGAAAAAGACTCCCTATTAAATAAATGGTGCTAGGATAACAGGCTAGTCATATGCAGAAGACTTAAACTGAACCCCTTCCTTACATTATACACAAAAATCTACTCAAAATGGATTAAGTCTTAAATGTAAACCTCAAATTATAAAAACCCTGGAAAACAACCTAGGCAATACCTTCCTCGACATGTGAATGGGCAAAGATTTTGTGACAAAAACACCAAATCAATCACAACAGAAGCAAAATTGACAAGTGGAATCTAATTAAATGAAAGAACTTCTGTGCAGCAAAGTAAACTATCAACATAGTAAACAGACAACCCACATAATGTGAGAAAATATTTGCAAACTATGCATATGACAAAGGTCTAATATTTAACATCGATGAGGAAATTAAACAAATTAACAAGAGAAAAGCAAACAACCTCATTAGAAAGTAAGCAAAAGACATGAGCAGACATTTCTCAAAAGAAGACTTCCAGGCGGACAACAAGCATATGAATAAATGCTCAATACCAATGCTCATTAGAGAAATGCAAATCAAAACCACAATAAGATACAATCTCACACCACCCACAATGGCTATTAGTAAAACGTCAAAAAATAAAAGATGCTGGCAAGGTTGCAAAGAAATAAAACACTTATACACTAGTGGAGGGTGTGTAAATTAGTTCAACCATTGTGGAAAGCGGTATAGTGATTCCTCAAAGAGCTAAAAGCAGAACTACTATGTGACCCAGCAATCTCATGACTGGGAGTGCAGGTATCTGTTCAACATACTGATTTCAAGTTATTGAAATATATACCCAGAAGTGGAATTGCTGTATTACATGGTAATTCTATTTTTGGTTTTATAAGAAACCTCCATACAGTTTTTCATAATGAATCTGTAATTTACATTCCTTCCAAGACTGTTCAAGCATTCCAATTTCTCCACATCTTTACCAACACTTATTATCATTCCACTGTAAATTCTGTGCTACAAAGTAAAATAATTATGGGACTATTCAAAAATACTGAGAAGATTCCTCATAAATTTATTTCTGAAAGTTTTGGTGAAAAATATGCCTTCCGGAACCTCTTAGTACAGATAAGTAGGTATTAAATGACAAATCTACTTAAACATATTAAACTCCCTAAGGCTGTGGATTTTTCTTCTACATTAAACCAAGGGAGATTGAGCATTTTCATTTCACTCAGAGTTGGCCATCTTTTGGTCTATGTTTCAGCAATCAACTAAACTGTTGGAGTCCTTTATAACCCCCCAAGCTACAACATCAAATACTGAATCTCTGCTTCATTAACCCATATTAATACATTCTGTTGTATTTAATTTTATGTTATTTCCATTATTATCCCACACCGTTAGCACCCATTCATACACAGTTTTCCTAGATTTCTGGTTGTATAAATTAGAAAATTCAAGTTGTTCCTCTGGGATGTAGCATACGTTCTCATGGGTCATACTTTGTGCTTCACCTTTGGGGACCTGCTGGCACTTTAGTATAGTTATTGGTCTAGTATCAAAGAGGGGCAATAGCAGGTGCATCTTCAAGAGAATCAGAATGGTCTTGCACAAAAATTGCCTCGGGGAGTTCATTACCATTAATTCAGGCAATGTAAAATTAATTATAAGGAGTTGCAAAGGCAGATACAACTCTCGGTGTAAAGTACAATACAAATTGGCATTTGCAGATCACTGCTCATGGTGGTGGCAAGGTTACTTCTGCTGGGGTTGGAGAGGCTGCTTCCAAGGTGGGTGGGGAGACTTCTTTCATTTGGAAAAACAACTCATCAGAATTTAGGAGATAAATATTTTTAGCTTCATCAGAGTTTTTCAATATGCTCTAATCACAAGTTATATGATCTCACTTTTTTCCCACTCAGTGCCATCACTTTTATGGTAGAGCCCTGTGAAAATGGGAGTTCAATTTTTGCTGTAGTTCATCCAAATAAAGGATGAGACTCCACATTTTATTTTGTAAATATTGGTTCTGCTGCTACAAAAGATTAGGTACTCATTCGGGAAATACCTAGAAGCTCTTATGTCACTTATGTGGCACTTGAGCTGTAAATCTAAATCCTTTAGCTCATTCTTTTCTTTTACTGTTTTTACCAGTGACTTTAGAAACAATCAACCAATGGCATTATGTTTCTTAGTTTTACAAAAATGCTTGAAACTATTACATACAGAGTCAGTTAGCTCCTTGATTTTGTAAGTAGTTAATTAAGAGTTCTAAAGCAGATATTTTATGTATCTCTATAAATAGTTCACACCATAGCTCTAGATGCTCTCTTTACTACTGGAAATAGAAACTTTAGTGTCTTTAAATCTAATGATATTAGAGGGAAAATTTCAGAAACCTCATAACAAATTTTAGAAAATTTATTCTGAAAATTCTTTTTCTAGAACCACTCTTGGTATAAAAATCTGTATTACTGTGGATTCCTCAGAGAAACACCAACAGTAGGATATACACACACACATAGATATATGTATATATACACACACAAATATATATATATATATGATTTATTATGAAACATTGGCTTATGAAATTATGAAGACTGAGAAATAGCACATTATTCAACTTTAAACTTGAGGCTGTGGAAAGCCAGTAGTGCAGTGACAGTGAAAGTCTGAAGGCCTGAGGACCATGGGAAGCAATGGTCCAAGTCCTTGGCTGAAGCCAAAGGTTCAAGAACCAGAAGTGTTGATATCCAAGGGCCGGAGTACATGCATGGCCCAGCTCAAGCGAAGAGAGCAAATTTGCCCTTTCTCTGTCATGTTATTATATCTGAATCCTCAACTAATCAGATAATGCCTACCCAAATTGATTATAGCAATCTTCACTATGTTTATTGATTCAAATGTCAAGCTTTTCCAGAATCAACCTAATAGACACACCCCAAAATAATGTTTTCTTAGCTACTGGAGCACTTCCAGTCAAGTTGACATATAAAACCAACCATCACAATGGGTAAAAAATGTCTCTTTTTAGTAGTAAAAATATTCTAAAATTATTTTGTGATGATAGTTTGAAAACTGTGAATAAGTTAAAATCCATTAAATGTACAATTTAAATATGTATGTTGTATTGTATATGAAATACAACTTACAGTTGTTAGCCAAAAAAAAAAAAAAAAAAAACAGAAAAAAAAGGTAAAAAACACCAGATCAAACAGTTGGAAGAAATCAGTTGCCCAGTAGATTTTAAATCAATTATATCAATTATTACATTAAATATACATTTACTGAATATCCAAATTAGATGCATTGATTGTCCAATTAAATAAGAAAATTTTATCCTTCTATATTCTATCTACAGGAAACTTACTTTAAATATAAAGAGGTAAATATGTTAAAAGTGAAAAAATGAGAAAAGATGTATGATGAAACACTACTTAAACAAAAAATGGTATTACTATGCAATATCATACAAAATAAACTTTAAATGAAACATTATTAGACACCAAAGTAGATTAGTTTATCAAAAAGACATAATGATTCTAAATATAAATGAATACTAAACATAGCTGTAATATACATAGAACAGGAACTGAGGTAATTAAAAAGTTAAGAAATAAATCCACAATTATAGTTACAGATATCAACACTCCTCACAAAGTAAATGATAAGGATAAGCACGAAACTATAGATTAATCAAAACATAACGCAATATATAAATATACCCATAATACATGAATAAGTAATTTTTGATCAACATGCAAACGTCACTAAAAGGGTAAAAGGACCGGGTGCAGTGGCTCATGCCTGTAACCTCAGCACTTTGGGAGGCCGAGGCAGGCAGATCACGAGGTCAAGAGATTGAGACCATCCTGGCCAACATGGTGAAACCCCGTCTCTACTAAAAATACAAAAATTAGCTGGGCGTGGTGGCATGTACCTGTCGCCCCAACTACTCGGGAGGCCCAGGCAGGAGAATCGCTTGAACCTGGGAGGTGGAAGTTGCAGTGAGCTGAGATCGCACCACTGCACTCCAGCCTGGTGACACAGCAAGACTCCGTCTCAATAAATAAATAAATAAAAAGGTAAAAAGTTTCCTTTCATTAAATGGCACTGTAATAATTGTAAAGCCATATGAAAAACACACACATGAACACACAACATCCAAAATGTTGAAGGTATATCCTTGACACCTACCTCACAACATAATTAAAAGTTAATTCCAAATTGATGATAGCTGAAAGAGTAAGAGTTAATGGTTGCACTAATCTATATTCCACTAACAGTATGCTAGGCTTCCCTTTTCACCACATCTTCATCAACATTTGTTATATCTTGTCCTTTTGATAATAGCCACTTTAATGGGTGTGAGGTAGTATCACAGAAGGGTTTTAATTTGCCTTTTCCTGATAATTGGTGATATTGAGAATATTTTCATATATTTATTGGTCACTTTTATGTCTCCTTTGGAGAAATATCTATTCTTGCCTATTGCCCATTTTAATCATATTATTTGTTTTTCTGTTATTGAGTAGTAAGAGTTATTTCTGATTTTTGGATATTAATGCCTTACCAAATATGAGGATGTAAATATTTTGTTTAGTCTTTAAGTTGTTTTCATTTTATTGATTGTTTCCTTTGCTGTGAAACAATCTTTTGCCTTGAAAACAATGAGGTTCTATCATCTGCCACAACATGGATGAAACTGAAGGACATTGTGCTAAATTAAATAAGAGACACAGAAGGAAAAGTATTACGTGAAATTACTTGCATGTGGAGTCTCTTTAAAAATACATCAAATACTCAGATATAGAAAATAAAACATTAGCAACTAGAAGTGGGGTATTTGGCCAGAGGAAATGAGTATATGGTATGTGTATTATAGGTCAAAACATACAAAATAGCAGATATGTCATATGAACAAGTCTAAAGATATAATGTATAACATGAGGATTATAGTTAATACAATTGTATTGGATCAGAGATTTGTGTTAAATAAGTAAATTTTAGCTGCTCTTGTCAAGAAAAAAGTATGTACAACAATATATGTGAATTTCCATCACTATAGCAACCATTTTACCTTATTTGTCCCATAATATTATGATGGAAACTTTAAACATACACAATAAAGTGTATTTAAAATAAATAAATTTTTAAAAAACAAAAGAAAGCCTAAGATTTCTTGTGATGAGCAAAAATATTTAAAATTAATTAAAAATTAGATTTCATTGAAATTAGTAACTTCTGCTCCTGGAAAGATACTATTGAAAGAGAATTAAAACACAAGTGACATACTTGGAGAACTACGTGAAAATTACATACATATTTTTTAAACAAAGGTACAAACATAAACATAATTCAGTGGAAAGTATATATATAAATACACGCATATATATACACATATATACACATATATACATGTGTGTTTGCATATATATATGTGTGTGTGTGTGTGTGTGTGTAATGGTTTGACTGTGCCCTCACCCAAATCTTACCTTGAATTGTAATAATCCCCACATGTCAAGGGCAGGACCAGGTGGAGATAATTGAATCATGAGAATGGTTACCTCTGTACTGTTCTCATGGTAGTGAATAAATATGAAAAGTTCTGATGGTTTTATAAACGGGATTTCTCCTACCCAAGTCTTTTGCCTGCCATCATGTAAGACTTGGCTTTGGTCCTCATTTGCCTTCCATCATAATTATAAGACCTCCCCAGCCATGTGGAACTGTGAGTGTGTTAAACCTCTTTCCTTTATCAATTACCCAGTCTCGGGTGTGTCTTTATTAGCAGCACATGAACAGACTAATACTATAGATATATAACAATTCCATATATATATATACTCTCTCTATATATGTATATATATGTGTGTGTGTGTGTGTGCACGTGTGTGTGTGTTTGCATGTGTGATAAAACAGGGTAAATAATGTGAATAACCACTTCTCCCTAGAAGGTACAAAAATGCCAATAAGCATGTAAAAATTGGTTAAACACTAGCTTTCATTAGGAACGTAAAAATAAAAACCCCATTGAGATAACACTGCACATCTAATAGGATGCCTTAGAAAAGTAAGCCTCTTTCCAGCCTGGGCGACAGAGTGAGACATCACACACACACACACAAAAGTAAGCCTCCTAATACCAAAATGTTAGTAATGATGTAGAATGGACTAACTAGCCGGAAAACCAGGATCTTTATACATAGACAGAAAGTGAAATGAAGCAGCAGCTTTGCCAAAAAATTGGCCATTTCCTTCTTTCTTTCTTTCTTTTTTCTTTTTTTCTTTTTTTTTTTTGAGTTAAAGTCCCACTCTGTCACTCAAGCTGGAGTGCAATAACGTGATCTTGGCTCACTGCAACCCCTGCCTCCCAGGTTCAAGTGATTCTCCCACCTCTGCCTCCAGAGTAGCTGGGATTACAGGCACCCACCATCATGCCCAGCTAATTTTTATATTGTTTTAGAGATGGGGTTTCACCATGTTGGCCAGACTGGTCCCAAACTCCTGACCTCAGATGATCTGCTCGCCCTAGCATCCGAAGTGCTGGGATTACAGGCGTGAGCCACTGCACCTGACCCTTTCTAATAAAGTTAAACTCACATGTGTTATAAAATGAAGTAATTACACTCCTAGATATCAATCAAAAAATAAAAAAAATAAAAACAACTGTCAACAAAGGTTTGTACAAAAATATTCATTAGTTCATTAATAGTAATATCACAAGACTAGAAACATATGAAATGTCCATCAATAGATGAATTGAATAAACAAAATATGGTGTATCCATACAAAGTAATACTATTCAGCAATAAAATAATATGAATGACTGATATATAAAATAACATGGGTGAATCTCAAAGCAGCAGGCTAAATAAGATAAGCCAGATAAAAAAGACTACATAATATATAAATTCATTTATACATCACTGTATAATTTTATTTGTATGTTTATTTCTATAACAGTTCTAGAAAAGTCTCAATTTTTTTTTGACAAAAAACAAGTTGCTTTTGCCTGGGATGAGGAGTGAAAGCATGGATTGAAATGTCAGAGAGTAAAAGGGCAACTTTTTGAGATGAAGTAAATACTTTAAAACTTGATTGTGGTTTGTTGTCCAACTTGATGGTTGCACAACAGCACATATTTACTGAAACTCATATCACTGACTTTTTTTTTTTTCAGAGAGAGTCTCATTCTTTTGCCCAGGCTGGAGTGCAGTGGCACGATCTCCATTCACTACAAACTCCGCCTTCCAAGTTCAAGTGATTCTCCTCCCTCAGCCTCCCGAGTAGCCGGGATTACAGGCACTCACCAACATACCTGGCTAATTTTTGTATTTTTAGTAGAGACGGAGTTTCACCGTGTTGGCCAGGTTGGTCTGAAACTCCTGAGCTCAAGTGATTCGCCTGCCTCAGCCCCTCAAAGTGCTGGGATTACAGGCATGAGCCACTGTGCCCAGTCAAACTGAATGTTTTTAATGATGTGATTTTTGTTGTCTAAATTTTGTTGTCTAAAACCCCAATAGAGTTGTTAAATAAAACCATCAAATAAAAAAATTAATACCTGGTTAAATGACAAGAAACACAGCGACACACATAATGCTAGCATGATAACCATTACCGGTTTTAGGGGTTTTCTTGGCAAGATAGCTGATTAGATGCAACCAGGAGGAACACCTGCCACCAAAGAACCAGGACATCAGAAAGGCTGTGCACTCCTAGCATATATTCAGAGGAAAGGCAATGAGAGTGGACAGAGGAAAGGCACAGATACTGAGCTGAAAAAGGAAGAGACTGGGAACCTTGAAAGGGCTACCTGTACGCTAAGACTTGTTCCTGGCCCACAGCAACTACTAGGGAAGGGAAGGGGTGAGTAAAGCAGGCAAGGAGAAACCCACTCTTGCCACAGACCTCCGGAATCCCAACAGGAGCAGACCCCATGACCACCACAGACATTTGAGTCGGCAGGGAGAGCTGCTTAGAGAAATAATAGGATCAGAACTCCAGTCATTGCAGACCCCAGAGGTTTTGGTGCAGAAGTGCCTATAATAAAGAACAGTCAAAAATGCCGATCTCTGTATGCTCAACCTGCTTCCATAGGAGATTTTAGCCCCAGGGGAAATGTTGAACCTGAACACTGAAGGTTCAGGGCTGGTCTGACCTCAGCACCTTCTCGTCTGCTGGCCTTTCCTGTGGCCCGAGTCTGAACATGCCTTGGGTAGCAAGAGAGTTACCTCCTAGGGGCCTACATCTTAGCTCCTGCAGTGGCAGATGGCACATGAATATAGAAAATTCTAGCCAAGTGACCTTTGCAGACACACAACAGCCTACCTGCACCCTCCCTACACTACAGTGTTTCCAGTGCCACTTTGCCTGAATGCACTCACACACAGCCACCTCCCACATTACATTGTTGGTGTGTGTATGTGCACTAGTGACTCTTGCCTCCCATTACTCACCAAGTCCATGTATGTGTGTACCCTGCTGTGTCACTGCTGCTGGCATGAGTGCAAAATGCACCCCTTTACCCTACTGCACTACCATTGCCATTGGAACACTGGTGGGTACAAAGCCCAACAGCAACCTGCCCCTGTGATAACACTGCCACTGGCATGAAACCAGGCACCTAGGCATGAAGAACAGTGAACACATCCTTGCCCTGAGTGGCCCCTGTTGCCTGTGTGAATGTGCACGAGGGTTCACACACTCCTGCCTCCACCAGTGACCTACACCCAGGCTAACACCACCACCGGCACAAACAGATGCACAGACACTTGCTGGGTTCCCCACCCCCTCTTGCCATGCTGCCAAGACTACTGCTGTGGACCCCCACATGGAGGGCGACACACAGTAATACCCAGTAGCACCCCACTGCAGGTGATGAGCATTTACTATGCCATGCTGCTGCTTCTCTTGTTCTTCTTCTGGTGCTGTCTGGCATGTACGAAGAAGAACAGACGCCACTGCCACTACCCTATGAAACACTTTGGCTAGCACCACGTTTCAGGTTGTTATGACCAGCAGTGAGAGAGCATCTCGGTCCCCACAGCACAGCAGGTTCATAACCTTGAGGAGCCAGAGAACATACCTGCAGCCCAATACCAGTCTCCAAGAATTAGAGCACATTATTCACAAGTCCAGATCTGAACCTCACCCCCTAAAATCTTCCAGAAACACAGCCAATTTACTGGACCCATCTTAAATTACCATCAAATCTCCAAGGTCATCAAATGGTATAAAACAAAACAAAAAAATCCAAAGGGCAGCAACTTCAAAGACTGAAAGAACATCAGCCCACAAAGATTAGAAAGAATCAGTGCAAGAACTCTGACAACTCAAGAAGCCATAGTGCCCTTTTTCCTCCAAATAACTGTACTAGTTCCCCAGCAATGGTTCTTAACCAAGCTGAGATGGCTGAAATGACAGAAACAGAATGCAGAATACAGATAAGAATGAAGATCATAGAGATTCAAGAGAATGTTGAAACCCAATCCAAGGAAGCTTGAATGACAATAAAGTAACACAGGAGCTGACAGAGAAAACAGTCAGTACAGAAAAGAACAAAATCAAGCTCATAGAGCTGAAAAACACACTACAATAATTTCATAATGTAATCACAAATTTTAAAAGCATAGTAGACAAAGCTAAGGAAAGAATCTCACAGCTTGCAGGCTGGCTTTCTGAAATAAGACATTCAGACAAGAATAAATAAAAGATAAAAAGAAGTGAACAAAACCTCTGAGAAATATGGCGTAATGTAAGGAGAATAAATCTACAACATATGGGTATTTCTGAAAGAGATGGGCAGAATGGAAGCAACTTGGAAAATATATTTCAGGACAGCATCCATGATAACTTTCCCAACTTACCTAGAGAGGCCAACATTCAAACTCAGGAAATGCAGAGATCTGCTGCAAAATATTTATCAAAAAGATTACACCCAACACACAAATTCCTCAGAATCTCCAAGGTTGAAATGGAAAAAAACAAAAAACAAACAAACAAACAAAACTGTTAAAGGCAGCTGGAGAGAAAGGACAGGTAACATACAAAGAGAAGCCCATTAGACTAACAGTAGACCTCTGAGTTGAACCTCTAAAAGCCAGAAGGCATAAGGGGGGTACATTTAATGTTCTTAAAGAAAATAAATTGCATGGAAAAATTAAATATCCAGGCAAACTAAGTCTCACAAGTGAAGGAGAAATAAGTTGCCCTTTAGAGAAGCAAATGCTGAGATAATTCGTTACCACCAGACCTGCTTTACCAGAGGTCCTGAAAAAAGCATTAATTATGGAAAAGAAAGACTATAACCAGCCACTACAAAAACACATTTAAGTACACAGACCAGTAATATTATAAAGCAACCACATAAACAAGTCTGCATAATAACAAACTAACAGCATGATGACATGATCAAATCCGTACATATGAATACTACCATGAATATCGAAAGGATAAATGACCCAATTAAAAGGGAGTGACAAGTTGGATAAAAAAGTAAGATTCAGGGGAATGATATCTTTGAGAGACCCATCTCACATGCAATGACATCTTTATGTTCAAAATAAAGGCATGTCAAAATGTCTACAAAGAAAATGGAAAATGGAAAAAAGCAGGGATTGCAAAACTAATTATACAAACAAAACAGACTTTAAACCAGCAAAGATTAAAAAAAAAAAAAAGACAAAGAAAGAGCATTACATAATGGTAAAAGGTACAATTCAACAAGAAGACCTAAATATACTAAATATACATTCACCCAACACAGAAGCACCCAGATTCATGAAGCAGATTCTTAGAGTTTTTAAAAGAGACTTAGAAGCCCAACAATAATGGTGGGAGACTTCAACACCTCATTGATAGCATTAGACAGATCACTGAGAAAGAAAATTAACAAAGATATTTAAGACCAGAACTCAAAACTGAACCAAATGGACCTGATAGATATCTATAGAACTGTCTTCCCCAAAACAACATAATGTGCTTTCTTCTCATGATGACACCATATATAGTCTAAAATCAATCACACAATTGTAATAAAATATGCCCCAGCAATTATAAAAGAAATGTAATCATACCAACCACTCTCTTAGACTACAGCACAATAAAAATAGAAATTAAGGATAAGAAAATTGCTCAATATCTCACAATTACATGGAAATTAAACAACATGCTCCTGAATGACTGTTGGGTAAATAATGAAATTAAGGCAGACATCAAGAAGTTCTTTGAAACTAATGAGAGAAAATATCCAAACAAACAGAATATCTGGAACATAGCCAAGGCAGGGTTATGATAAAAATTTATAGCACTAAATACACACATCAAAATGTCAGAAAGATCTCAAATTATCAACCTAACAACAAAAAATCTAGAGAAGCAAGAGCAAAACCAACTCCAAAACTAGCAGAAGACAAGAAATAACCCAAATCAGAGAGAACTGAAGATTGAGACATAAAAGTCATTCAGAAGACTGATGAATCAAGGAGTTGTTTTTTGAAAACCTTAAAAACATAGATAGAACATTAACTAGACTAATAAAGAAGAAAATGAAGAAGATTCAATGAAACCCAATTAGAAATGACAAATGGGAGGTTACTACTGACTCCACAGAAATACAAATAACAACCAGAGACTACTATGAACACCTCAATGCACACACACTAGAAGAGGTAGAAGAAATGAATAAATTCCTGAACACATACACCCTCTCAAGACTGAACCAGGAAGAAATTAGATCCCTGAATAAACCAATAAGGAACTCCAAAATTTAGTCAGTAATATGTAGCTTACCAAACAAATAGCCTAGAACTAGAAAGATTCACAGATGATTTCTACCAGATGCACAAAGAAGATCTATTACCATTTCTACTGAAACAATTTCAAAAATTTGAGAACGGACTCCTCCTCAACTTATTCTATGAGGGCAGCAACACCCTGATACCAAAATATGGCCTAGACACAACAAAAAGTAATAATTTAGGCTAAAGTTCCATGAAGAACATCTATGCAAACTTTCTCTATGGAATACTAGCACACGAAATCCAGCAGCACATCAAAAAGCTAATCTACAACAATCAAGTAGGATTTATCCCTAGGATGCAAGATTGGCTCAATGTAAGAAAATTAATAAATGTGATCCATCACATAAACATAACTAATGACAAAAATCACAGGATTTTCGCAAAGATGTAGAAAAAACTTAGATAAAATTTAACATTCCTTCATGTTAAAGACTCTCAATAAACTAGGTATTGAAGGAACATACCTTACAATAACAAGAGCCATTTATGACAAACCCACAGCCAACATCATACCGAAGGTTAAAAGCTGAATGCATTCCCTTTCAAAACCGGCATAAGACAAGGATGCCGTCTGTCACCACTCCTATTCAAAATAATATTGGAAGTCTAATTAGATCCCATTTGTCAATTTTGGCTTTTGTTGCCATTGCTTTTGGTGTTTTAGACATGAAGTCCTTGCCCATGCCTATGTCCTGAATGGTATTGCCTAGGTTTTCTTCTAGGGTTTTTATGGTTTTAGGACTAACATTAAGTCTTTAATCCATCTTGAATTAATTTTTGTATAAGGTGTAAGGAAGGGATCCAGTTTCAGCTTTCCACTTATGGTCAGCTAGTTTTCCCAGCACCATGTAAAGAGCTTCTGCACAGCAAAAGAAACTACCATCAGAGTGAACAGGCAACCTACAGAATGGGAGAAAAATTTTGCAATCTACTCATCTGACAAAGGGCTAATATCCAGAATTTACAAAGAACTCAAACAAACTTACAAGAAAAAAACAAACAACCCCATCAAAAAGTGAGTGACGGATATGAACAGACACTTCTCAAAAGAAGACATTTATGCAGCCAGCAGACACATGAAAAAATGCTCATCATCACTGGCCATCAGAAAAATGCAAATCAAAACCACAGTGAGAGACCATCTCACACCAGTTAGAATGGCGATCATTAAAAAGTCAGGAAACAACAGGTGCTGGAGAGGATGTGGAGAAATAGGAAAAAATTTTCACTGTTGGTGGGACTGTAAACTAGTTCAACTACTGTGGAAGACAGTATGGCGATTCCTCAAGGATCTAGAACTAGAAATATCATTTGACCCAGCCATCCCATTACTGGGTATATACCCAAAGGATTATAAATCATACTGCTATAAAGACACATGCACACATATGTTCATTGTGGCACTATTCACAATAGCAAAGACTTGGAACCAACCCGAATGTCCATCAATGATAGATTGGATTAAGAAAATGAGGAACATATACACCATGGAATACTATGCAGCTATAAAGAAGGATGAGTTTGTGTCCTTTGTAGGGACATGCATGAAGCTGGAAACCATCCATCATTCTCAGCAAACTATCGCCAGGACAAAAAAACCAAACACCACATGTTCTCACTCATAGTTGGGAATTGAACAGTGAGAACACTTGGGCACAGGAAGGGGAACATCACACACTGGGGACTGTTTTGGGGTGGGGGGAGAGGGAAGGGATAGCATTAGGAGATATACCTAATGTAAATGACAAGTTAATGGGTGCAGCACACCAACATGGCACATGTATACATATGTAACAAACCTGCACGTTGTGCACATGTACCCTAGAACTTAAAGTATAATAAAAAAAGAAAATAATAACAATAATAATATTGGAAATCATGGCCAGAGCAATCAGGCAAGAGAAAGAACTAAAGGGTATCCAAAAGGAAGAGAGAAAATCAAACTATCTTTGGTTGCAAATGGCATGATTCTACATCTATAAAATGCCATAGTCTCAGTCTAAAAGTTCCTTAAGTTGATAAGCAAATTCAGCAAAGTTTCAGAATACAAAATCAATATCTAAATCACTAGCATTCCTATACAACAGCAAGCGTCAATCTCAGAGCCAAATTAGGAATGCAATCCAATTCACAATTGCCACCAAAAGAATGAAATACATAGTAATACAGCTAACCAAGGAGGTGAAAGATCTCCACAATGATAATTACAAAACACTGCTTAAAGAAATTGAAAATGACAAAACAAATGGAAAAACATTCCATACTCATGGAAAAGAAAATAATTAATATCATTAAAATGGTCATACTGCTCAAAGCAATTTACAAATTCAATGCTATTTCTATTAAACTACCATTGAGATATTTCACAGAACTAGACAAACCAATTTTAAAATACATATGGAACCAAAAAAAGAGTCCAAATAGCCAAGACAATTCTAAGCAAATGGAACAAAGCTTGAGAAAACATTCTGCCTGATTTAAAACTACACTACAAGGCTACAGTAACAAAAACAGAATGGTACTGACACAAAAACAAACACATACACCAATGGAACAAAATAGCCTAAAAATAAGGCCACACACTTGCAACTATCTGATCTCTGATAAAGCTAACAAAAACAAACAATAGGGATAAAGCTCCTATGTAAAGAATGGTACTGGGATAATTAGCTAGCCACATACTGAATATTAGATCTGGACACCTTTCTTACACCATATACAAAAGTCAACTCAAAGTGGATTAAAGACTTAAATGTAAATCTCAAAACTATAAAAACCCTGGAAGACAACCTAGGTAATATCCTTCTGGACATAGGAACTGGAAAATATTTCATGATGTAGACACCAAAAGCAATTTCAACAAAAGGAAAAATGGACAAATGCAATTTAATTGAACTGAAGAGGTTCTGCACAACAAAAGAAACGATCAGAAGAGTAAACAAACAATCTATAGAATGGGAGAAAATATATACAAACTATGCTTCTGAGGAAAGTCTAATATGTAGCCTCTATAGAGAAGTTAAACAAATTTCAAAAAAAAACATTAATAATTGGTTCAAGGGAAATGAACAGGCACATTTCAAAAGAAGACATACATGTGGCCAAGGAGCGTACGAAAAAAGCTCAAAATCACGAAGCAGTAGAAAACTGCAAATCAAAACCATGGTAAGATACCATCTTGCACCACTCAAAGTGTGTATCACTACAAAGTCACAAAGTAACAGATGCTAGCAATCTTGTGGAGATAAGGTAACACTTATGTACTGCTGGTGGAGTACAAATTAGTTCAACCCTCATGGAAAGCAATGTGGCAGTTCCTCAAAGAGCTAAATACGAACTACCATTCAATCCAGCAATTTCTTCCCTAGGTATATACCCAAAAGAATACAAATTGTTCTATCATAAAGACACATGCATGTGTACATTCATTGCAGAACTAGTCACAATAGTGAAGATATGGAATCAGCCTAAATGTTCATCAGTGGTAAACTGGATAAAGAAACTGTGCTACATACACACCATGGAATATGCAGCTATAAAAATCACAAGATCACATCCTTTGCAAGAACATGGATAGAACTGGAGGCGCTTATCCTTAGAAAACTAGGAACAGAAAACCAAATAATGTGTGTTCTCACTTTAAGTGGTTGCCAAATCAAGATAATATATGAACACAAAAAGGGGAGCAACAGACACTGGAACCTGCTTGAGGATGCAGAGTGGGAGGAAGAAGAGCATCAGAAAAAATAACTACTGGGTACTAGACTTAGTACCTGGGTAATGAAATAATCTGTACAACAAAACCCTGTGACATGAGCTTACCTACATGACAAACCTGCACATGTATCACTGAACCTAAAATAAATATTTTTTTAAAAAAAGAACCATTACTTGTTTCAAATCTTGGCTCAGCTACTCATTAGTTTTAAACTTTTAGATAAATTTCTTAAGACTTTAGTATATCAGTGTGTTAAAACTACAAAATGAGTTAATAAATATATTTTAGCTTAAGAAAAGACTTCTATAGGGAAATATGGGAGATAATATTTGTGATTTGGGGCTAGGCAAATATTTCTTCAAACCTCAGAAGCACAAAATATCAAATTAAAAATTGAAAAAATAAGCTTTATCACAATTTTAAATTTCTGCTTTTTGAAAAAGCAATGTTAAAGTAATAGAAAGATAGGACACACAGCAGAAAAAAATGTATCAAAACATATACCTGATAAAAAAACTTGTATCCAGAATATATAAATACTTCTTACACTCAATGCAAAGTGAAAAAAACACAATTTTTTAAATGAGCCAAAGATATATTTATGGCAAATAAGCAAATCAAAATGTGTTCAACATCATTATTCATTAGGAAAACACAATTAAAATCATAATGAAACATTGCATTATGCAAGCCAGAATGACCAAAATAAAACAACCACCATCACCACAACACACAGAAAATATGAAATGTTAGGGAGGATGTAGAGAAACTGACACCCTTATACATTGATTTCAGGAAATAATAAAGCTGCTTTGGAAATATTTTGGCAGTTTCTTATGACATGAAATATACACTGATTGTGTTAGGGTTCTCTAGAGGGACATAACAAATAGGATAGAAGTATATATAAAGAGGAGTGTATTAAGGAGTATTGACCCACACGATTACAAGGTGAAGTCTCACAAAAGGCCATCTGCAAGCTGAGGAGCAAGGAAGCCAGTTCGAATCCCACAACCTCAAAAGTAAGGAAGCCGACAGTGCAGCCTTCAATCTGTGGCCAAAGGACCCAGAGCCCCTGGTTTAAGTCACTGGTTTATACTCCTGGTTTAAGTCACTGGTTTAAGTTCAAGAGTCCAAAAGCTGAAGAATTCAGAGTCTGATGCTCAAGGGCAGGAAGCATCCAACACCAGAGAAAGATGAAGGCTAGACGACTCAGCAAGTCTGCTCATTCCACTTTCTTCTATCTCCTTTTTCTAGCCGCACTGGCAGCTGATTAGATGGTGCCCACCCAGACTGAGCATGGCTCTGCCTCTCCTGGTCCACTGACTCAAATGTTAATCTCCTTTGGCAACACCCTCACAGACACATCTAGCAAGAATACTTTGCATCTTTCGATCCAATCAAGTTGATAGTCAGTATTAACCATCACACTGATCACAGTCTCATCACTAGGTATTTGTCTAAATACCTAGACCCAACAGTCTCATCCCGAGGTATTTATCTAAAATAAGTTTTTATCTATAGGGAAAAGTTTACACAAGGATAAAAGTCTGGTAGAAGGTGGAAGGTGTGTGTTCAGTGACGATGTTAAGCTATCAAAAATTAAAATTTCCCTGGCTGAGGAAGTGCAATGAGATACTCATATCACAGTATGAATCAGATTACCTTATGAGTGTTCTTTGTGGGAGGTAGTCATTGTAATGAATAAACTGCGAAAAGATGTCAGGTAGACATGTATTTGAATTCTGACTATGACACTTACTGTCTGTATCAATTTGGGTGAATTAATGACCTTTCGTGGTTCTAAATTTTGAAAATAAGTAAAATAATGGCACTACTTTTTAAGATTGTTCTGGAGATTACAGAAATGGAAACTACTGGTAGTTAATATTTATGGAGTACTTGCTATATGACAGGCCCTCTGGCAGCAACTTTGATGTATAATTTTATAAATACTTCACAAAAACTGTAAGAGATAAGAACTCTATTTTGGACATTAATGGAATCAGAAAAGTGAAAAATGTTAAATTCAGTCTGCAGATACTTTTTGAAGGGTCTACACTGTGCAGTGAGAGAATGGCCAGAACGCTCTGCTCACCTGGCTTCACTGACGGACATTGCAACTTTTGCTCATTCAGGTGGTATATTTTTCAATGGCTTTATTCTTTTGATCTATGCCAATTGACGAGTGATGATGTGGATATGGAGCATGTTCAACACTGTTGTGCTAAAAGAGATATATTAGCACTATGACTAGTTGCTCAATTGGGCCCCTGAAAATCAGCAACTTTGTGGGTTACCTCCTCTAATGCCATTACTAATATTTACACAACTACAACTACTATTATTAACAGTAACACAATTAACATTTTTAGTGTAATTAAGATATACCTAATATAATTTCAGAAGTTACCTGTAGCATCTCATTTGCCCTGAGAGGCAGCACTTTTCAGTTGAGGAAATAAAGCTTAGTATAGTAGGTAATTTGCCCAGGGTCTCACAGGATTAAGTCGTCAAGGGATATTCGTACCCATGATTATTATTTATTTAGTGATTGATTCATTTAATCAGTATTACAGAACATTTACAATTTTCAGGGCACTTCGGATCAAATAGTAAGGCATTCAAAGACTTTGTTCTTATAAAATCGTTTAGTCTTTTAACCATTGGGCTATATTGCCTCCCAAGAGCCTTGGTTTTAATTTTCAGCTTTTATATTTTTGCTTAGAGGTGACATATTAATCAAATTTAGGTGGAATAGACTACAAAACAGAGTGCTGATTTATTTACTCTAGAAGACATAAACTGGTGATGTAACTAGTTTTCGTTTTATCTGCACACTTTTCTATGGATAAATTTACTTGGGAGAACAAATTAGAACAAAAAGTTGATGAACCTGGAATGAAAACAAAGAAGTTGGCTTAAAGGAAATTTTATTAAATAATGCCACTTGGATTACTGTTTACTCTGGATATATTTCCTTCTGGGTCTCTGATAATGAAGATATACTATAGAAATCTATCCCTTTGCTTCACTTTGTAATTTTTTTTAAATTTATCTAGCTTTTAAGTTCAGGGGGACAAGGGCAGGCTTGTCACATAGACAAACTTTTGTCACGGGGGTTTGTCATACAGATTATTTCATCACCCAGGTATTAAGCCTAGTACCCATTAGTTATTTTTCCTGATCCTATCCCTCCTCCATCCTCCACCCTCCAATAGGCCCCAATATGTGTTGTTTCCTTTTATGTGTGCATGGGTTCTCATCATTTTGCTCCTACTTTTAAATGAGAATATGTAGTATTTGGTTTTCTATTCCTGCATTTGCTAGGAATAATGGCCTACAGCTCCATCCATGTTCATGCAAAGGACATGATCTCTTCCTTTTAACAGCTGCATAGTATTCCATGGTGTATATGTACCATATTCTTCCTTGTCGAGTCTATCACTGATGGGCATTTAGGTTAATTCCATGTCTTTACTATGGTGAATCATGCTGCAGTGAACAAACATATTCATGTGTCTTCATAATAAAATGATTTATATTCCTTTGGTTTGTACTCAGTAATGGGATTATTGGGTTGAAAGGTGTTTCTGTCTTTAGGTCTTTGAGGAATCATCACACCGTCTTCCACAATGGTTGATCTAATTTACATTCTCACCAACAGTGTGTAAGTGTTCCTTTTATCCCACAACTTTGCCAGCATCTGTTATTTTTTGACTTTCTAGTAATAGCCATTCTGAATGGTGCAAGATGGTTTCTCATTGTGGTTTTGGTTTGTATTTCTGTAACGACCATTTGTTGAATACTGATTCCTTTTCCCATTGCTTGTTTTTTGCAAGGTTTGTTGAAGATCAGTTAGTTGTAGGTGGGTGGTCTTATTTCTGGGTTCTATGTTGTTCCACTGGTCTACAGTCAGGCCAGGAGCCAAACCAGAAATGAATTTCCATTCACAATTGCCACAAAAGAATTAAATACATAAGAATACAGCTAACTAGCTAATGGTTCTTACATTTGTACAAATAACTACCTTAGACTGGTTGATATTTTTAGGGTAATAAAATTATGATTTTTAATGGACATTTTATGATTTTACTTACATACTTTTCCATAGTTTGTATTGCTTTGGTATGAAAAAATCCATTTTCATAATGAACATAAGCCTGGGAAGTTCATATTTGCATAAAACATGGTGCAGAACCAGAATTTATATTCAGGGTATCAAAAACTGTAAATAAAAGCAATCACAGAGTTGTGTCAAACCTCACTAGTCATATATCTACATATGCAAAAATATTTTTGTGCTTTTTAGGGATTCCAGCTTCTTCTGAGTATGATAGTTACATGCTGCAACCATTCTCACACTTCTTACTCACAACTCCACCCTCAACATTCTTGCTGGTGTCCCTGCAATTTTGTTGAAATTGCTCTTATTTTAGCTTCCAAAGTCCTCTTCTTGCTGATTCAGAAGGGCATTTGATTTTTATGCAACATTTTACATGGAGTGTCATCTGGAATCCCTTTGTTTTTCTGACTTCCTGACAATATATTCTCTACATATTCTTTTGGTTTGCCTCTAACCCCTTTGGTCATTCTTTCTGAGTCGCCCTCAAGTGACTTTTTTCCTGCCAAATTTCATTAATTGTAGACATTAAAGCTCTTTTTCTTTAGCCTTCTTTTTCATCCATACACATCTTCCCTAAATGATCTTCACCTTCTCCCATGACATCATTACCATCCACATGCTGATGGTTCCCAAAAGCTGGTGTTTCTCCTGAGCTCACACTTAGGTGTTTGTAGTAAGTATCTGACAGATTTTCTGATGAGGACTCATTTTCTAAGAACGACCCTCTCTTTCCGTCGGCATGTTAAAGTTGTGCTATTGTATGACTCTTCTTTCTAGCGCAGTTAATCTGTCCAGACATGGGCACTTGATTCATATTGGCACTTGGTCAATAAATTTGTGTCCTAAGATTTTTGGATTTGAGACTGAGATTCAGGTCAGCCTTTCTCTGAAACCCTGGACTAGAATCAGTGTGGTTGCCCGGGTCAAATGTACATCAGTGTTATGAAAAAAACCCGTCTATTCTGATTGGTGGTTAAATACTTTAAATGTCACCTCTAATTGTAGGGTACATAATTGGGGAATTGTAGGCAGTCATGTTTACTTTCATGTATACCATGTAAGCGGATAGGACCAGAGACTGGGTAATTTATAAAGAAAAGAGGTTTATTTGGCTGATGGTTCCACAGGCTTTATAGGAAGCAGGGCAGGGGAGGCCTCAGAAAACCTGCCACTATGGCAGAAGGAGAAGAGAAAGGAGGCATGTCTTACATGGCTGAAGCAGGAGGAAGAGAGCCAAGGGAGAAGTGCCGCATGCTTCTAAAGAAGCAGATCTCATAGAACTCATTCGCTATCATGAGAACAGCAAGGGGGGAAAGCACATTCCCATGATCCAATCACCCCCTACCAGGCCCCTTCTTCAACACTGGGGATTAAAGTTTGACATGAAGTTTGGGTGGGGACACAAATCCAAACCATATCAGGAGGTGAAAGATTTCTGCAAGGAGAACTACAAACCACTGCTCAAAGAAATCAGAGATAACACAAATAAACAAACATTCTATACTCATAAATGGAAAGAATCAGTATCACTAAAATGGCCATACTGCCCAAAGCAATTTATAGATTCAACACTATTCCTATTAAACTACCATTAAAATTCTTTAAAGAACTAGAAAAAAAATATATAAAATTTTATATGGAACCAAAAAAGAGTCTGAATAGCCAAGGGACTCCTAAGCTAAAAGAACAAAGATGGAGACATCAAGCTACCTTACTTCAAACTATACTACAAGGTTATAGTAACTAAAACAGCATTATACTGTTGTTGTTTTTTTTTTCTAATCTCTGGGTAGATTATCCTTCATTGACAAGCCATTATCTTATGCAGTCAGGTTATAATTGATTAGAATATAGCATTCTTTCCAGACATCTTTTGTGGAGGAGGAAGGGAAAAGAATTTTTTATGTTATTTCTATGAGAACTACATTTTCTGATCTTTCACTAAAATTATGAGTGTGTCCCACTTTGGAAACTTTTTTCTCTCAACACTGACCACACAGGTCTTGAATACAAAATAGAGATATTTCAGGAGAACCTGAAACCAGAAACAAGATTCAAAGGAAGGTGAGGAAGTAGGAACTATGTTTAACATAATTGATTGATAATCATAGCAACTTTAAAAAATACTTTAAAAAAAGAAACTTCAGGATTAGTTATCTTGGAAGTAGATACATTCTACTTGTGTGAGATAATTTGACTACGCATGCTGGGCTGCCTGCCCTCCACCCTCTAATGCTTCATGCTCACCTCCCTTTCTCTAATTATTTTGAAAGTTCTGATTTTTTTGTATATATAAATGCCAAGAGTGAGTCTGGAAAATTATATAGCAAATACAGAATAATAGTGAAAAGATCTCTACCACTCAGAGTTTATACTTACTCATTGAAATCCTACCTATTTATAAATAACTCAAATTTTATGTCCCATGAATGTTCTCAGAAATTTTTCTCATCAGTTAGAAATTAATTTCTCTCTTTCCTCAAAGTTCAAAGTATATTATTTGATCCTCTATTCCATCACTTGTTAAAGTACAGCTTGCTTAAAATTGATTATGTATAGTTTTGTCATACCCAGTAGACTGTAAGCCCCTGACAACTATGTATAGCTCACAGTGCTGTTCACACTGCCTGGAAAAAAAAAAAATGTTTTCTATGTAGTGGATCCCCAGGATGTCCTTTTTTCTTTTAAATTCCAAAGTGAGGCCGGGCGCGGTGGCTCATGCCTGTAGTCTCGGCACTTTGAGAGGCCAATGTGGGCGGATCTCCTGAGGTCAGGAGTTCAAGACTAGCTTGGCCAACATGGTGAAACCCCATCTCTATTAAAAATACACACAAAAAATTAGGCAGGCGTAGTTGCGTGCTCCTGTAGTCCCAGCTACTCAAGAGACTGAGGCAGGAGAATCACTTGAACCTGGGCGGTGTAGGTTGTGGTAAACCGAGATCATGTCACTGCACTCCAGCGTGGGAAATACAGCAAGACTTCGATTCAAAACAACAACAACAAAATCTTCACACCAATTGTACAGTGGACAAGATACTTTCCTTGTCAACATTAACTTTTTCATATTAAATAAACCAGAATCACAAGTTGAGTTTTGCAATGGCATACCTGATTCTATTATCTTTGTAAAATTGAATTTTAAAAAAGTGAAAGTTTCAACAAGCTAAAGGACTAAGAAAATCATATTGCATACTTTTTTTGGGTGGCCAAATTTTATGCATAATTCAATATGCATAATATTTTAATTTTATTAATTTCAGGAATATTGTGACTATAGAAAGACTGTAGTTTTAGTAAATAAAATTATAATAAAATATATGTTTTTAAGCTGTTTAGCTGAGATAATCAAATACATTATAATATTTTACAAAAAAATTAGGTTTAATTTCATAGGTCTCATTGTTAGAAACAGGGCAAGATTTAAAAAACAAATGTTATATTTCCAAGTCATGAGATACAATACATTTGAGTAAAAGAACTGAAATTCAAAAATATATTCTTAAAATTGAACTACACATATAGGCTCTTAACAATTGATTGATTTGTCAATTTCACTTCTTTAGTAATGCTTGGATTAATTGTAATGCAGACAGAACAAAGACTCATGAAGAGAGGGAAGCCTCAACAATATCAAAACAGAGAATCGAAAAGAACCAATATATTAAGGACTTTACTCTTCTTCTGCACTATTTTATTCTAAGATTGTGTTCACTTTGAATGTGTGGATGCCACTGCGTATTTATTAATGATAATGCCCCAAACTGCAACATTTACTTGGTATAAAATGAGATTTTAGAATAAAACTTCAAAATTTTTCAAAAAAGAGATTAGTTGTTTGAATAGATTTCCTTTTTGAAAATTATTGATTACTGACAGCCAATCATCTAGAGAGGTGATGGAGCATTTGAGAAATTTTTTTAAAGGCACAACCAAATATAAACTTTGTCTTCTTCAGGACAAAATATATAAATAAATATGGATTAGAAAATAAATTTTATTTCAGCTCTCTACATGAGGACTTTCACATGGTAATTTCTCAATCAATCAATACTTTTGCATGAAAATCAGAGGTACACAAGTTTTAATCAGGTTTGTATTTAATATTGGCAGAGCTTTTCCACTAAAATTTTATGTGCAGCATTCAGAAAAATTATGCTTCTGAGTTTTATTTATCAAGCAAAACACCCATTTTAAGTTACCCTAAGTAAAATCCTAAATGTGAAAGCCCTGCCTCTCCGAAAAAATATATACTAGGTTGGAAAAGTCAATTTTGAAAAAAGGGTGTTTTCTCATTTTTTTTTAACAAACTCAGAAGTTTTTTTAGCATTGCATAATGTTACTCTTTTGGCAATAGAAGTGGTGATTATCAAACAAAATAATGTACATTTGAAAGCTCAGATTACCTCTTGTGAGGAAGTCTCTTGTAACTGTAGCAATAGCCAGATTTCAAATAAGAAAATATACGTACAAACATCTAGTTCAGTTCACGGCACGTAGGCACTTAGTAATATTTCCACTTTTCTAAATTTTTAAGTAACTTATTGTAGTATAAATAGTACAACATAAATTGTGCATATTTAAAATATAAAATTAATTATGTTTGACATTATATACACATCTGTGAGGCCATTGCCACATTTAAGAAAATGTGTATTGCCATGACCTCTCAAATTTTGGGGGCCACTTTTTAATCTCACCCCCTAACATTTACCCCCACATCCACTTCTTACCCCCTCTCATCCCTAGGCAACCAAAAATCTACTTGCATTTTGTGTAAAATTATTACTGCAATCACACATTATCTGCTTTTATGGTCTTTCTTTTTTCCCTCAGCTTGAGATTTAACCACATTGTTGCATGTAGCTATAGTTCATTCATTTGTCTTCTTTCTAATGAATATTCAATTGCATGGGTATAACACTATTTACCCACTCATCTAATTATTTTTTATTTACATAAAAATAAGAAATGTTTATTTTTATTTACTTTTGCTTATTTTATTGTAATGGCAAATGGTAATTGAATATTTTTACAAGGAACAATGCAATGCTATGATGAATATATAAAATGTGGAGTGATTAAATCAATCAATTAATGTATTCTAATACTAATTAATGTATTAATCACTAGAAATACTTATCATTAATAAGTGAAAGTAATCACTTACATCTTTAGATAAATGCACACTTACATGTAGACATATAGCTTAGAAGGTATATAAGCCCTGGAAAACTTTGTAATTTTGAGTTGTTCTGGCAATATTTTCCCAGCCTTCTCCCTGTACCTGGTTACAGAAATAAACTCTCTTCTTTTCCCGTTCATCTGCATCTTGTTTTTGGACCATAAGTATAAGCAGCCTTACCATCAGTTTTGTACAGGAACAGCTGGGACCACAGACATGAGCCACCATGCCTGGCTAATCTTTTAATGTTTTTGTAGAGATGGGATCTTTCTATGTTTCCCAGGCTGATCTTAAACTCCTGGACTCAAGTGATCATTCCACTTTGACCTCCCAAAGTGTTGGGATCACAGGCATTAGTCACCTTGCATGGACACTATATTTATTTTTAAAGAAACATTCATAAAGTTTCTATTATGGCTGTTGAAATTTAAATTCCCACCAACAATGTGCAAGAGTTTCTTTTCTCTGTACCTTTATTAACACTTGTTATCACTGGTCGTTTTTTATAATAGCCATTGCAACAATTGAGGTGTGTTGATAAAAATAGTCAAACTCGGTAAAATATTTGAAGAGATTTATTCTGAGCTAAATATGAGTGACCATGGCCTCTGACACAGCCCTCAGGAGATCCTGAGGACATGTGCCCAAGGTGGTTGGAGTGCAGCTTGGTTTTGTTCATTTTAGGGATACATGATATGTCAGTCAAAGGCATTTAAAATATACATTGGTTCAATTCAGAAATGCAGGCCAATTCAAAGAGGGACCTTCAAGATTATAGGTAGATTTAAAATTTTTCTGATTGGCAATTGGTTGAAAAGGTTATTATCAATAGAAAGAAATGCTCGGGTTACAAAAATGGGTTTTGGAGACCATATTTTATTATGCAGATGAAGCATCCAAGTAGGGTGAATAGATTATAAACGTTTCTTAATAGACTTAAGGTCTGCATTGATGTTAATACTCAAGGATATAATGAGGCATATCCAACCCCCATTTTCTATCATGGCCTGAATCAGTCTTTCAGGTTAAATTTTGGAGTGCCCTGCCCAAGTAGGAAGTCTATTCAGATGGTTGGGGTCCTTTCAATTTTATTTTTGGTTTACTTTCTCCCACTTCTGGCCAAGATTTGATAGCGGCAATACAAATGGCCACCCAAATGTATTTATTTTCCCATAACATTGCCAGAGTGACATGGCTTCCTGCCCTGGGTCCATCTGGTTCATTGATGAGACTTCCTTTAGCCAAGGGACATAGTCAACAATACTTACAGCTAGGTAATTGTTCTAGATGAGATAGGACTGAACATGGACAAGAATTCATTACCTCTTACAATTATTATTATTAATATCATTTAAGTAGAAAACCAACAAACAAAAGGCCAAAGGTAAAGCTACAAATCTGACTTACTTTTAACTTCTATGCATTGAGTTACTGTAAGCTTGGTTTTAGTTATAGATTTATAGCAATTATTTATACAAAACACAAGCATTGTTCTAAGACAAAGTTTTGATTTTTTAAAAAATATACTTATCTTTAAAAGTCATAACTGGGAGTATTTTACTTAGGAGGCTTTGTCACAAGTTATCTTTATTCTGTCAGTAAATATTTTCTTTTAATTCCATGGAGGCAGAAAATTCTTGATGGTTGGTGTATTAGTCTGTTTTTATGCTGCTGATAAAGACATACCTGAGACTGGGCAATTCACAAAAAAAATAGGTTTAATTGGACTCACAGTTCCATGTGGCTGGGGAAGCCTCACAATCAAGGTGGAAGGCAAGGAGGAGCAATTCACATCTTACATAGATGGCAGCAGGCAAAAATAGAGAGCTTGTGCAGGGAAACATCCATTTTTAAAACTGTCAGATCTCATGAGACTTACTCACTATCATGAGAAAAGCATGGGAAAGACCTGCACCCATGATTCAATGACTTCCCACTAGATTCCTTTCAAAACGTGTGAGAATTGTAAGAATTACAATTTAAGACAAGATTTGGATGGGGACACAGCCAAATCATATCATTCTGCCCCTGCCCCCTCCCAAATCTCATGGCCTCAGATTTCAAAACAAATTATGTCTTCCCAAGAGTCCTCCAAAGTTTTAATTCATTTCAGAATTAACTCAAAAGTCCACAGTCTAAAGTCTCATCTGAGATAAGGCAAGTAGCTTCCACCTATGAGCCTGTAAAATTTAAAGCACATTAGCTACTTCCTAGATACAATGGGAGTACAGACATTGTTTAAATGCAGCTGTTCCAAATGGGTAGCAAGTCCCATGCAAGTCCAAAATCCAGCAGGATAGTCAAATTTAAAGCTCCAAAATGATTTCCTTTGACTCCATGTCTCATCTCCAGTTCATGCTGATGCAAGAGGTGAATTCTCATGGTCTTGGGCAGCTCCACTCCTGTGGCTTTGCAGGGTATGGCCTCTCTCTCAGCTGCTTTTATGGGATGTCCTTGAGTGTCTGCAGCTTTTTCAGGCAAACAGCACAATTTGTCAGTGGATTTAGCAT